>NC_089220.1:53825197-56377005 GCF_963924675.1 Phocoena phocoena
GCATTGGGCTTCCCTGGTGGCGCAGTGGTTGAGAGTCCGCCTGCCGATGCAGGGGGACACGGGTTCGTGCCCCGGTCCGGGAAGATCCCACATGCCAAGGAGCGGCTGGGCCGTGAGCTGTGGCCACTGAGCTTGCACGTCCGGAGCCTGTGGTCCACAACGGGAGAGGCCACAACAGTGAGAGGCCCACGTACCGCAAAAAAAATAAATAAATAAAAAGATAGCAGCATAGACTAAATGGTATCTGGAGGTACCATCTGACTGCAGAAGTCCTGGTATACAAGCTCTGGGATTGTAATTCAGGGCCAAGAGAATAATATAATGACTTATAGGTTTGTAGAGTCATTTCCACAGCAGTATTATTTTCTCTGCTTCTCATTTGAGCCTTGCAGCCTCTTATGTGATATCTGGGCTTAGACTATTAGCTACTTCTGTCACATAAAGAAACTGAGCCACAAAGAGGTTAATACCTTCACCAAGATCACAAGCCTAGTAAGTTGAGCAACCATGATCAACTCCACAGTCTTCTAACTCCAAGTCTAATAATGCTTTTTCCACTGTACCACATTTTTTCTCACACAGGTCTGATATCCACATTTCTGAAACTGCACTTTCAGACGCATTCTGATATCTTTTGAGAAAAATATACCTTTCCAGTTTTACTTGGCAAGTTGAGTTTATAAAACTTAACATGTAATTGAACAGTGCAGGAATATGTCTTGGGTTTATGAGAAGCATCAAAGAAAAACTTTCCTAGCCTTCATATATCTCTAAAGATAATCCACAAACACAGATGGTCCTCAGGCAGATAATTGAAAGTCAGGTGTATATAGGTGAAGTATAAAGTCAGGGCTTAAAAATCCTCTCTCTTGCTACCTTTGCTCTCTGTCATCTGGAGAGATGCTTCATGGACATGGCAAGAGTATGAGTATAGCCCACTGGCAGACTTCAAACCAATTAAGACATTTAGCGATGAAGGGAGGGACTAATGCAAAAAATAACCAATCAGAGTAAACACGTAGGAAAATGATATAAAATATGGATAAGAAGCCATCAGGTTTTTAATACCCAGTTCCAGTCTTATGTCCTTCTTTTAGACTCCCATGGCTACTCAAGCTTTCATTGAGTTCCTTCTCCTTGGAAGGAACTCCTTCTCTATAGTATGTACTGTCTCTTCCACACAGGTTGAGACCTTATGACCCTCAAATTGCCCTAATTGTGAACACCTGGCTTTGGAAACCATATCCACAACCAAAAAGTCATGCCTCTTACTTTCACAGTTCTCATTTATCCCTTGGCTACTAAAGACATATCCCAGCCCCTGTGCTCAAGAAGGAAGATGGGTTTCTACTATCCCAGTTAAAATTTAGGATTATGTTCTCCTAGAGCTTTTAAGTTCTATAGCACCATTAATCCAATTAATTATAAGCATAAATAGCTTTTCTAGACTGGTTTATTATGGCCACACAATATTTTTTTCTGTGAGGAAAAAGTATTTTGATTTTTAAGTGACTGTCTCCCAAATAATCTTGAAGCATACCCTATTTATAAATTGGGAGCAGTCCACATTCCAGCTTGTACTGCTCACTAAAATCATATTTTCCCTAACTACATTGCTGTATTCTACTAGACTTTCCAAAATTCTATCGAAGTCCTGAGTCTATAGCACGTGCTCAAAAAAAAGTGCTGTTGACTGATCAAAAAGCAGAGAAGTTCTGCAAATATAAATAAGGTCACAGGAAAACTTATAAATTACAGCTCTCCCAAACCAACAATTATACCAGCATAAGCTGTCATTCAAGCTATGTAAATATTTCAGAGTACTCTGCTATAGTTGAGCTCTTGAACTTATTGTTTTAGAAGAGTAAGCAGAAAGGCAAAGTGGCATCAAACTTAGGAAGAGGTAGAGGGAGATGAGATAAAGACAGAGGGAGACTGAGAGAATGAAACACAGAATATTACATGTGAGGAAGAGAAAGCAAACAAGAAAGAGGAGAAACCTAGGAACAAAGAGAGAAGCAGAGGGAGACAGACATTAAAATAATGCTGAAATGCTATGAATAAAAATTACCCAAAGCTAGGCAGCTATTGATTACCTAAGGGAAAATGATCAATAATTTTTTCAGGTTTTCTCTTTCTTAGTTTCTACATCAAAGAGAAAGGAAAGTGGAATAAGAAACATAAAACTGAGTAAATATATGTAAAGTATGCTCGTGAAAGGGTATTTCTCTGGGAAAACTGTGATAAAGATTGTTGGTGTCTACTTCTCCAACCTTCCAGTTAAGTATCTCTTCTAACTTCTTAGAGTCTATACCTCCTCCTGATCTGATTTTTAATAGAAATACTTATAGAAAAGACCCTAAATTGTATTCACACTGAAGTGTAAAAGTCTAGTGTTCAGGGCAGTGTGTCCAAATAATTTCTTAGCAAATCAAGAATACTTTTGAGAGTGAAAGGAGGTACTATTAATTATGCCAGGGAAATAGATGCAATGCAGGACTGGTCTGGAGGAAAGGGGGAAGTATGATCATTTCTTAGTAGGAGAGAGAAATTTGGGGAAAAGATCTCTTCCCTGAGTCTCTTAAACAAGATAGGTTATTGCTTCATGCCATGTAGCGAAGTTAGCTCTACATCAGCGTCTCATATAGATCAAATGACTACACTGAACTATTTTGTATATTCTCAGAATGTTATGGAACAACAAGACATATATCACTTCAAATTACAGTCCTATAACAGAGTCATTCTAATATGTTCTGCGTTCCTGAATACCTAATGCAATAATTTACAAGAGTGTTGGCTTGCAGAGCTACAAATACCTTCCAGTTCATTAGCAGTGCAAATGGAAATGCTAACAATTGCCTGATTTGCATTCATATGTGATTTTAAATAATCCAGGTCAAGACCTCTCCTATTTTTCCTAATTATAGAAAATTCATGTTAGAATGCAAAACATATATTCTTCAAATAAACCAGAGATATTTCTAGCAAATAGAATTTTTACAGTAATATATATATATATATACATAATTCATTGTATCTTTGAAGGTTAGGTCCACAAACAAACCACATAATCAGCTTGCCAGAAAGTTTAGTCTGTTGATATTAAAAATTGGCAAAAATATATATCAGAATTAATAAGATAATTTTACTGCAAATCCAAGCTTTATAAAATGTCCTTTGCACTCAGTGGACATTTTTCTAAAATTTTGCTGTCCCCATTTCTTTGGCTGTCTTCTGATTGAACCACTCACAAAGAAAAGAAGAGCCCTAAGATAATGGCAGGGTCATAAAACTTCTTATTTCTAGTCAACCATACCTGGTGTTCTCTTAATTTATGACAGACTGACTTATTCCCTGTAGGCATCCTACAAGATTCCTCTAAACAGACATGCAGGCAATGAATTCAAGATTCACTAGAAAATATCCTAAGTTTAATTGTCAATTGTTTTGTGAATGTCCCAACTAGTCTTAATTTAGGTGTCAAAATCAGCACATTTTATAAAGAATTTTAAATGGTGATATAATTAAAAAACATTAATTCATTATTTATTCTAGTATATATATATATATATATATATATATATATATATATATATATATATATAAAAGATACTTAATGTAGTGACACCGTTACAGCATATTAGAATGAACCAGACAACAAGATCATTGTACCAATAGTGTTTATGTAGCAATGGGGGAAGAGTCAGAAAAAATCAAGGTCAGAATTGTACTGTTCACATTTCTCTACTGTGCCAAATAGAGGAAAATGTAAGCCATTCTCAATCTATATAAATTAAGTGGTATAAAATGCTTAGCATACAATACATTCTTATACAGGTAAGTGAAGGAGGGCCACTGCTGTGTTACTTAGACTACAAAGCTACCTACCTGCTTAGATTCACAAGTGCTAAGAGGGCTTGTCTCCTTCTTAATCAGTTAGGTTTAAAAAAGAAACCTAGGCTTTTAACACTGAAGTCTCGCACTATACAATGATGCAGTTAAAAATATAATTCTGCTAAGCTCTCCACAAATAAGCAGAGCAATGTAAACTGCAGAGCTCCGACATTATTTATCAATAGCATAAAGATGATAAAATGTACTACAGATGTGTCACTCATTGAGAAACAGACTGTTTAATGCTCTTCACTTTCCCACAATTTCAATTCACACCTGTCCCAGAGAACTCATGAAGTAGCATTAAGCTGCTCTCTCAAGACATCAAGTTCTCTTAAGCATTTGTAAGAGAACGTGCATATTGAAATGAGTCCTGAGACATGTCATTAACAGAGTGAGTTTTTAAATGGAGAATCTTTATGGATATAGGATCAGCACTCTCTTTAAGATTAAAAACTAAGTGGATATCATTACAGAGTCACAAATTAAATTTCATTTCATCTTCAAGTGACAGGGCTATGGCCTACATTTGTTCATTTTGTCTAAAACACAAAGGGATCTGACAGAGGGTGTGGATGGGGCTGAAATTCAATCTGTGCTCTCTGCTCACTAAACCCTATGCTCTGGTGTAGGGCTGTAAGAGCCTCCAAGAAAAGGGTGCCTCTTCCTAATTCATCTTCCTAGAAAAGTTTCCTTTTTATAATTCTCCCAAAAATTCTGTATAGGCTAGCAGATCTTGGACAAGTGCTACTAGCACTACCACCTATCATACAACTAAAGTCAGCAATAACTACACAAAGAAGGTTCCACAGACCAAGCCTTTTTCCTATCAAGCATCCAGGGTTAATTTTAAAGATAAGAGTTGAAATTCAAACAGTTAGTTTCCATAAATGTAAGCCTAAAAGAACAAAAAAGTCTCAGAGGTGAAAATGTTCTTTGTATGAGGAGATGATGCTACTGACCACTTTAGCTACATGCTTCAGGAGTTTTCTCCATAGCAGTAATGACTGGACACAGATTCACACATAATCTATCACCAAGTCCCACTTGTGATCAGCAACATAGGCCTGGTATAAGCCATAGAGAGTAGTGTCTGACTAAATGGACCGAAAGAATTAAATCAATTATCTTGACCTCAGCAACACTGAGATCTAAACTTTGAACTAAACTAGCTCCTAATCCAGCTAAATATCCCTAAAGATACCCTGTTGTTGGGAGCACCTTGAGGGCCTAGGCTCTTAATCACCACTCTCTGTCCTTAGCTCCCAGCATAACATTGGGAATGTAGATTCAATAAATGTTAGTTGAACAAATAAGAGACATTTAGAAATAGCCATTTAACAGTTCTTAATATCCATGTAGTAAGCTCAACAGTGAAGGTAATTAAAATCCTATCTGTTGTGGAATCTAAGCTCATTTTCTTTTATTAGTCTCTGCATGCAATTCTATAAATATGTATTGAATACCTATTAAGTAAAAGGCACTACACACTTAAAACTGTGAGGCATACAATGATAAACTCATACAAAGTTGCTGTTCTTAAGGTGATTAGTGTTTCATTATGGTGATAGAGGTACAAAGGCTGAGTGTATCAACCAGCGTGTTGCCATTTTCTACTAATAATAAGTCAAGAAACCTACAGACAATGGAATTCATTTCAGAGTCACCTTAGGAACCTGAGCTGAACTGCCATAGTTCACTTTGAACCAAAGTGAATAGCAAGAGCTTTGACACTAGCAAGGGGATTTTGTTGAACATTTTCATGTCAGATTTCCCAAGATTCCAACACTCAGTTGTTCTTCCAGGGAAGACAGAGTAAATGTTGTCATGGTACTCAAGAGCAGAGTGAGTGATAAAGACTGAAGAACGGAAGATCTCACAGCAGGAAACTGAAAAAAGAAAAAAAAAAAAAAATAGGGAGCCCAGTCTACTGCCCAATAGTACTGGAAGTATATTACATGTTTCTTGCACCTTGATTCTTTCCTATGTCCCAGGGCCACTGCCACTCCCAGGAGGATTTACAAATACCTTATGCCCAGTAATTGACACAACATTCTAAAATGCAAAAGTATGATCCTTGCGCACTTTACACCTTTTGTATCCATATTAAAAAATGCTATAATTACCCAATGGCTTGTCAATACTACAACATGCTTTCAGAAACAACTGCAATGAATTATCTTGAGTAGGATTGGTTTCAATTTGTTCCTCATCCAATTTGAATACCAATCATCTAATGAGAACAGTTCGTATTATGAAATTGGCACATCTCACTATGATCTCACTTTAATGAGAAAATTGCACTGTGAGATTGATGTTGCCTTTGAATAGGTTCTTAGTATTCTGCATTTGGGTTATCTGATTCTTTGAACCATAAGTCAGAATGCTGCATAGTCAAACTGAATGAGGCAGTTGGCTAACGATACAGTGCAGACACACACACACACATCAAAATGTTATTGCATGCAGCAATCATTCATAAATGTAATAGGCATTTCACAGTCTCGTATTCTCATAACAGAGAATAAAATGAAAAAGAAAATGTCACATGATTAATCATTTCTCCTGACAAAAAGTTTAATAGGAAAGGGAGAATGTTGCATTACCAATGTAAATCAGTGATTATGGCCTTAATGTTATATTTCCATGGCTATTCCATATTGCTATGTTCAAGATAGCCTGAATCTCTCTTCTCCATAGGCATCGGCTGGTTTCGAGATAGCCCCAAGAATGTGACAAAGCTCAAGAAACAGCAAAAAAAATAATAAAAATGACTAGTGCAACAAATGACTTGCTCTTAATGATATATTCTTTTTAAGAACAGCTTTTAATAAATTGAAGCACTGATGCAAATACTAACTTTCCAAATGCCAAGAACAGACAATACATTATTTTTCTTTTAAAATATACAATTTTTAGGATATACCAAGAAAAACAAAATAAAATTGGAAGCAATGTGAATACAAAATGGTTCATTATTAAATGAAATGGCCTGACTACATGGTTTGCTCTAAATTCAATAAGCAGAAGATAGTTTTCACTAATAAGAAGAAAGCAATTTCCTCTTGAAAGAGAGAGATCAGAAAGCTTTGTCAGTTTCAGATCCCAAAGCATCTAACTGGAAGCAGGATGAAGGAAAAATAGTGAGCAACTATAAAAATCAATAAAATAAAAGATCAAAAATCAAAAAGAGGTAATGGGTTATATTTGAGATAGAGATAATATTGATTAGAAAATGAAATAAAATAATAAAAATATATTACTGAATTTCCTCCTGTAAGTTACTTGGGAATTTCCAAACTAAAAATAAATTGCAATTCAGTTCCTTTAATAGAGGCCACTAATATAGGAGGCATTAAGCTAACATGATGGCAGCTGGACTAAAAATGCATGTCAAGAACTGAAAGAGCTGGGCTTCCCTGGTAGCACAGTGGTTGAGAGTCCGCCTGCCGATGCAGGGAACACGGGTTCGTGCCCCGGTCTGGGAGGATCCCACATGCCGCAGAGCGGCTGGGCCCGTGAGCCATGGCCGCTGAGCCTGTACATCTGGAGCCTGTGCTCTGCAACGGGAGAGGCCACAACAGTGAGGGGCCCGCGTACCGCCAAAAAAAGAACTGAAAGAGTAAAGTGTAATTAATTTGGCTTTCTTCTATTTCACAAATCCGAGTGTGAACGTATGCCTAAGAAACCCAAAGACAAAAGACAAGTGCTATTCCCAAGGAGATTTATCCTTGATTTGAAGAAATATCTGCAAAGGCAGAGAAGGCAGCAGATCTGACACGCAGGTGGGTGATAATGAACAGCAATGGGAGAAACAGCCACAAAAAATAATCTCAGAACATTCCAATTGCTTTGATTCCTCAACCAATCACTTGATTATAAAAAGAAATAATGATAATCCATGTATCCGGGGCTGAAAAGTAAAAATATTATAGAAGTGTAAATCTCTATCTTCAAAGAAGAAAGTTATTGAAGGATTTTAATGGCATAAAACTTAACATGTTTGCGCTCCATTAAGTAATTTGAAATATTAAAATCATAGAAACAAAATACCATAAGCTGTATGGAAAGAAGAGAACAGAAAGTTCCCAGCCAGGGATTCTGTGGCAGCTCAGAGCTGTGTGCTGTGGTGTGCCGCAGGGCCATGGGATTAGACACAGCTCCTGGAGGGCTGCTGCAAATTTTAAACCAGCATATGTGCAAGGGGAAGAAGCAGCCCATTAGTAAACCTTTCAAATATAGACAGGCTCCCAGGAGGTTAGTTTGTACATTATTGAAAGAAATAACTTTGACTGCACAAAGATTTGTGGAGCATTTCAATTGCCCTGAGATAATTAAGAATTTGTTGAGTGAACAAAAATGGAAACCTTAAAATCACAGTGGCTGAACAAATTATTCCAAAATGGCATCATTTATTTGAGAGTAAAATAAGTTTGGACAAAAATTAACAGGAGATTCAATTGCAGTCACTTAAACTGTCTGAAAGAATACAAAACAAAGAACAGAGGGCCATGGAGTTGTTGTGTTCCCCCTTCAAAGAAGGGTAGAGAGCCTCCATTAATACCTATAATTCAACATGTATCACATCTGATTGAAATTCAATGCATTTCTTGGCCTATAACTTAGAAAACTTCTCATAATAGATTCCCTATAATCATAGCATTGGTACAATCTGCTAAAATGTTCAATAAGGCAGTTGCACTTGGACTACAAGCATCATAAAATTTTCATTTCTGCTCTGTGATTGGGTGGTTAACTCTGGCGAAAATTCTTCTGGCTAAATGTGGCTTTGAATAATAAAGTCACTGTCCTTTAAAAGAGACTGCTGGATATATGAAATGAAGGATGGTTTTCACTTAAACCAAGTTCCATTAATGCATCTTAAGTGTATTATCCCTGTGCTTGTGAGGGAAATATCCTTGACAGCATAGAGAGAAGCTACTTTCATTATATATTTAAAGGAGACACATCAAACTCAGACAAGCAGAGTATTCTATTATGCAAAAGAACAGCTATAACTATAGACGTCAAGAAAAAAGGAATTTGAAAAGCAAGGACAAGTGCACAACTGAAAAATAAATGGGATCAGAAAAGTCAGAGAGCAAAAGGTCAGGAGTAAAGTATGTGTGTTTTCAGTTTCTAACCACTTTCCTACTTTTTTCCCAACATCTTTATGACTTTTCAATTTTTCTTCTAGGAGAAGAGGTTTTTGATAACAAATATACTAACACTATAACTGACGAAGTGCATCATTAAATCATGCTTACTAGTTATATTAACAGGTAATGTTCCCTATTCACAGGGTGTTTCTCCCTAACCAGGTTATGTTTCAAGAGCCAAAGAAGATGTCATTGGGGAAAACCCCTGGGGTCAGAGAGTTCGGATCATTATTCTTCCTCTGACTTCTTTTAGTGCCATAAGTGAATTACTTGATCATACACAGAATGAAAAAGAATGGAGAATAGCAATGGAGCTTGATATTTAAGCCTAAAACCATACCTGCTGCCCATTCCTTGAGTCTAATAACAAATCATCCATGGTGTTAATTTTTTAAATTCCCAAAAGTCACTTGCTCATTGGAATCAAAGGCTAAGGGTCATTATGTCAGCATAGTAGGTCCAGCAGATGCTAACAAAATCATTACAGCTTACATTTCAAAAGTTTCTTTTATAATTAATAAGTTCTGTTATGTATCCAAACACAGAAGGAAAATAGTTAAACATATCCTGGGATTTTTCCATACCAATCATAATGATGGAAAGGCATAATTTCTCTACTTCCTTTCAGGTTATGATACTTAATATTCTATTCTAAATGGTGATAAGATTTAGACCAGCTCAAGGAGGCCCATGTTGATTTTTTACAGCTGCAAACACCATCTATATTTTTATTCCTCAAAAACACATCTGTGTAACCGACCCTGACTTTTACCTAAAATCAGATACTATATTTCCAATTGCCAATTGGACAACACCACTGACTGGCCCATCTTCTCCAAACTCTAGATACTATTTGCAAACATAACTGCCTTCCCTCTTTGAATTGATTCCACTTCTAATTTATTTTATTTTTTAATTAATTTTTATTGGAGTATAGTTGCTTTATAATGTTGTGTTACTTCCTTCTCATTCAGATCACCATAGTACATTAAGTAGAGTTCCCTGTGCTATACAGTACATTCTCATTAGTTATCTATTTTATACATAGTATCAATAGTGTATATGTGTCAATCCCAATATCCCAATTCCTCCCACCTCCCCCTTCACACTTGGTATTCATACATTTGTTCTCTACTTCTATGTCTCTATTTCTGCTTTGCAAATAGGATCATCTGTACCATTTTTCTAGATTCCACATGTATGCATTAATATACGATATTTGTTTTTCTCTTTCTGATTTACTTCACTCTGTATGACAGTCTCTAGGTCCATCCACGTCTCTATAAATGACCCAATTTCTTTCCTTTTTATGGCCGAGTAATATTCCATTGTATATATGTACCACATCTTCTTTATCCATTCCTGTTGATGGACATTTAGGTTGCTTCCATGTCCTGGCTATGGTAAATAGTGCTGCTATGGACACTGGAGTGTATGTATTTTTTTGACTAATATAACTAATATATGAAAGTGAGTAGAACAGTTCCTGGCATATTAGCCAGTGCTTCCTAGGGGTTAGTTTCTTTTCTCAAATTCCCTGTTTCTATTAATACCCTACAACTCTGTTAGTCCCCAAACTTAATATCTCAGATCTTAGACCATTCCCTCTGCTCTATTGTCTTTATCAAGTCACTATCAAGTCATTTCTCTATTCCTGCTTCTCCTGTTGTAAGCCAGCTTTCTTCATACATGGATTACTGCATTAGCATTCTATACTTTATAATTTACTCCCATCTTTTCCCCTACCACCTACAATATGACATTTCTCAGTTCTCAGATTAATGTTAATAAAGACCTACATTTAGCATACTGTTCCTCTTTACAAAACCTACGGCAGACTTGTATCATGTAGAAGTCTGAATATGCATATAAGAGACAGGCTGTGTAAGTTGAGAGGCACTAGTATTCCATGCTGGAATTCCTTCCTGGCATTTCTTGGGAAACTTATGTTTTGCCCAATCTCCCCCCGCCAAAAAAAAATCAGTTAAGAAATCAGAAAGGTTGGGGCTTCCCTGGTGGTAGAATGGTTAAGAATCCGCCTTCCAATGCAGGCGACACGGGCTCGAACCCTGGCCCGGGAAGATCCCACATGCCGCAGAGCAACTAAGCCCATGCGCCACAGCTACTGAGCCTGCGCTCTAGAGCCTGCGAGCCACAACTACTGAGCCCACGTGCTACAACTACTGAAGCCCCCGTGCCTAGAGCCCATGCTCCGCAACAAGAGAAGCCACTGCAATGAGAAGCCTGCTCACCACAATGAAGAGTAGCCCCCACTCGCTGCAACTAGAGAAAGCCCTCGTGTAGCAACGAAGACCCAATGCAGCCAAAAATAAATAAATGAAATAAATAAAAATAAAGTTATTCAAAAAGATAAACTTAAAAAATATCAGGTAAAAGATAAAAAATTGTTATAATTCTCCTGAGAAAATTAAAGTTAAAAAATTAACATAGAGATACAATTGGTGAGAAGGAAGCACTGATATCAAGTTGAAAGCAAGAGAGAAAACACTGTTCAGTCAGTCTTGCTTGTGGCTGTTGCCTTGCTATAAGTGTATATGTATTCGTGGTCTTGTCTACTGCTAATTGTCAGTCATTCTTTCAAATAAAATAAATATCAATATGTTTACATGCATATTATACTGTAAACAAATCCTGTGAGTGAAATTCCAAATACTAACAGATAATGGAAGCAAAATAAGAGCTTAAATTGGCAGTTTTGACAGGTGATTCTCAGTGTGCTGTTAATATTACTTAGAGATCCAAACATTACACTATTTGAACACTACCCAATAATGTTGGCTGGCATTTTCCAGCGTTTGAATATTTACTATACACTATTATCCTTGTAAATACTCCTAAATCAATATTTCCTATTTACTTTACAACTTTTTAAGAAATCCATAATAACATAAAAATATGAAGTATTTTAAGAATAACTTAGGACTTCAGGAATTCTCAAGAATTCTGGGATTTTCAATTTCTTATTCCTGAATCCCAAAGATTAATATCTGTCAAGAATTTGGACACACTAAGAAATACAAAACACAATTCTAATAAGATCAAAGGAAATAAAACTAACACAGAAAAGACCAAGAAGGTAGCATTAGAGATCAGTTACAAACGCTAAAGTGTAAAGAGGTCTATAAATACAGGGGAATGAGTTACATACAGAAAGAAGAGCACATACAACAGCTTACTTGGAGGGCAGTGAGTCATCTGGTTTCTTTACCATGTGGAGGACAAAACAAGACTATGGTAGATAAGACTAAGGTAGAAAAAATGTTGAGGCTACATTTCGAAAGGCATTGAACACTTAAAAGCCAAGTGTACCTATTTGAAATCGGTTCAACAGATAGTTGCTTAATGTTTCTTATTTTCTCCATGAAATCTTTCCCAGTGATTTTCACACCTCCTTATTTGAACTTCTATAGAATTTAGCATTTTTACTATACAAATTAACAACTCTGAGCCTGTAAGGATCTCAGGGATAGGTTTTAGTGCTACCTGATTATTACCACTTGGGACCAAGAAATGCCTGCATCTTGTTATGTCAAATACCTTCTTCCCTGCAGGGTTCCTGGGGAAGCCCTATGTACTAAAGAAAACAGCAGAATGGAAATCAAAGTACCATTGAATTTACAGTTGAGCAAGTAGCAGAAAGCCTTCATGCTTAAATGAACCTAACCTATATCACGGGGCCTAGAGGCAAGTTCAGGATCATCTAAAAACAGAGAACATAAGTGAGAAAGAATTCAGAAGAGATCCTAGAACAAGAAAAGAAGAAAAAGAGAGGGAGATGTTTGGATTTACTCCCAAAGACATAGGTTCTGCCTAGGTGTACTTAGTACTGTGACAAAAAACACAAGATAACACATAGAATAGTCATGCCTTAAAGGTGTAAAATTCTGCTCACTAGTAAGCCTTAGTGAAGTAATGATTCTGGGCTCTGACCAAGTTTGACTATTTTTTTGTGAGGGTCAGGGAGCATCTAGTAGAAGAGAGCTGATGTGGGTGTATCAATTAGCTATTACCTTAAAATATAATTTCTTTACAGCAGCACTATTGACATTTTGGGGCCAGATAATTCTTCATAGTAGGGGGCTGTCCTGTGCATTGTAGGATATTTATCAGCATTTTTGGCTTCTACCCACTAGTTGCCAGTAGCATCCCTCAAGTTGTGACAACAAAAGATGTTCCCAGACATCACTAAATATCCCTGGAGGGGGCAAAATCATACCTGGTTCAGAACTATTACCTTAAAACAGCCACCATTTCTTTTCACTCACATGACTCGTGGTCACATGTTGGGAGTTCAGCTGACCCTGGGCTGGGTACCTCAGCTTCATCCTGCAGGTTCCACTGGACTTAGCTATTCTCTGTAGGTTGGGCTCAGGTCTGCACTAAGTATGTTCATTCTAGTGCCCTTGCTGAAGGACAACAGCTATCTAAGGGAAACTCTTCACATAATGGTGGCAAAGTCACTTGCCAGCAGTAGAAGAACTTCCATTTACATAGCAAAGTGCACAGATAATATAAGAAGAGGTGAAGAATTGGGGGTTATAATTCACTCTATTACAGTATATCTGCTGAAAAAAGAAGTCTCTTCCCCACAGATGCCATACCTTATAATTCTCTTGCTCTTTATGACATCAGGTATGTTAGCAGTTGCAAGTGTCTAAATAAATAGATGCATGTTTGCCCGCCTTCATCCTCAGTCTATGTCTGCAAGCCTCATGTCTCATCAGATGTGAAATAATTCAAAAGGAAAATCATAAGCCATTTTAGCTAGAAAAGATATTGAACTGTGTCACAGAGCAGCTGGTGGGGCCCTTTGTCCCAATACAAGCTCTGCTTTGGCTGAGACCCCATTCAGGAAATTATTCTCCTCATCAAAAGGACTGACTACAACCTCTTCAACTGCCATATCAGGAAAAAATTAGGACACAACATGAAAAATTGAGAGATGCAGATATCAAAAATGAGAAGAGATGGAGGACCACAAACAGAGAAGTTATCTGAGAGCATTTGTACCAATTCATCAGTGGGAGCAAACTTCCTTTGGAATCTAATTGATAAAGATTCTGTGATTAAAGACAGATTCTATTGCAAAGAATAGTAATGGTTCTAATGCAAGCAAAATCTTGGCTTACATCACCATAGGGCCTAGAAGACTTGAAACAACAAAATAAGAAGGGAGTCCATACACAGTAGGAGCAAACTATTCTCTTCTGCTTTAGAATTTTCACCATGTGAGAAACGTTAGCAGGTTTTACACCAGAGCTCTCAATATCATTTATATTTGGCTGGATATAGTACCACATAACTACAGAGCAAACTGCACTTAAGTTCTCTCCCCATGGAGTGGATTCCAGTTATTCTACATCCATTCTTCTGTGGTCTTCAAGATGCCTGAACTAAAGAATTTATCCAGGTTTTATTCAAGATGGATATCTGTATTAGTGAAACCACACATGACTATCGGTTAATTAATTGCCTTGTGGCAATTCCAGTCTGGATGAGCTACACATTTCAGCTATTCAAGATCATTCTAGAAGCATCGGGAAAGATTTCACACAAAATGTGAATCCAGTATGATGTGGAACACATTTCCCCCATTAGAAACCAAAAGAATCAAGGTGACAGTATCTCATTCTATTTAAACATGCTTTTCTAACTCTGAGTTTTCCACTTAGTTAGGAATATATTACAAAGGAGAGTATAAAGTGTTACTGAGCTGTCCTTAACCTTCAAAAAATTCCAAGTATGTGCTGTAGCTATAGACTATAATATCCAAGGATCTCCATCTTCCCACCATATTTTCCAGTGTTTTTATAAAATATAGATTCCAGAGAAAATGTTACCTAAATTAGACTAAATTCCGTATTATTGATCTTTATGACCTCCTGCTTCCTTTGCTATGGCACTATAATTACCTTATAAAAGAAAGAGTGAAATAATAGATGACAAAAACATTCACTGAATTTCCCTCTCACCCAAGCTATCATCTGGAATCTATGAGTCTCTCAACCTTTTTCTAAAACTATTAATATTATTGCTGTGTTGACCTTTGCTGCTGTTTGCCATTTATAAATTTACAGATCAGCAAGCACCAGTAAATCTTGTCAGAATTAATGCAAATATAAGACATAGTCATTACTGGATCCTCACAGTAAAGAATAGCTTGCTACAATGTTATTACTGAGACACAATTTATCCTGATTTCCAGACAGATGAGACACCCTGAATGCAGGCAGTAAACCTGCTCTGAGAAATAAATTTCACTGGGGTTGCCCACACAGAAGTTTGTTCATGTGGATGAATGCTATCAGTGCAGTGAGTGGCAGAGTGATTGATTCACTCCTGAGTATCTCCCATCTCCCCACTGCTGGAAAATGAAAGTTAATTTACTCTCATTTGTTCTCTTCACTACAATAGCCATTTTTAGTGGTTGAATTCAGAAAATGAAGATGGGTCCAGATGACTCCATCCCCCACCCCACCCCCGCCCCGGGCACTAAACATGCTTTTATATTTCAGCCCTGCACATTTCTTTCCTAGGACTCCCTAGAATTAATATACCAAATTCCAAGTCTAACAGAAAGCATTCTTTGCTGTGTTGGATGCGCTTATGTTTCTGATATATAAGTAAGTGGTTCCATAAAAGAGCTGACAATATGTAGGTAGCAGAATTCCTGTTTATGACAATTCCATCTCCTCAATGCATTTTTAAATCTCTATGAAGAATTCTTGTGGTGATGTTTATTGAACTAAGAATTTTAATACAGTAGTCTTAGAGAAAGAGTGTGAATAAATGAGTAAACTGTGGAAAATAAAGCTAAGCTAAACATTTTTCTGTTTCCAGAAAGTAACTAGCTGAAATGAGTGTATTCATCGAATCTTGGAGAAAGAAGGAAAGTTCAAAAGAAATTGATTCTAAATTTATAGAAACTTGGATATATGACCAAAGGGAGTGTGGACATGAAATGGACTCATGCTCTTATTTTGGCTTCTAGTCAAAACTGAGTACCTTGGGACTTCTCTGGTGGTGCAGTGGTTAAGAATCCGCCTGCCAATGCAGGGGACACAGGTTTGAGCCCTGTTCCGGGAAGATCCCACATGCCACAGAGCAACTAAGCCCATGCGTCACAACTACTGAGCCTGCGCTCTAGAGCCTGCAAGCCACAACTACTGAGCCTGCATGCCACATCTACTGAGCCAGCACTCTAGAGCCCACCTGCCGCAAACTACAGAGTCCATGTGTCTAGAGCCCGTGCTCCACAACAAGAGAAGCCACCACAATGAGAAGCCTGAACACTGCAACGAAGAGTAGCCCCCACTCAATGCAACTAGAGAAAACCCACGGGCAGCAATGAAGACCCAACGCAGCCAAAATATAAATAAATTTAAAAAAAAGAGTACCTCTGACTTCAAAGAACATGAAAAGTCAAAACCATAAATACCACAAGGGGATGCCCTCAAGAGCAACTACCACAAGGGGAGAAAACATCAAGATTAAGACAATGAGAGCATATTTATAAAAGAAGCATTCAGGAAGGAGATCAAGATGGCAGAGTAAAGGACGCAGAGTTCACCTCCATCCATGAATATGTCACAATTACATCCACATGTAGGGCAATTCTCATGCAAAACTAACTAGAAACTGCCAGAAGGACTCCCACACAACCAAGACTGTAAGAAAGATACATACGTAATCAGGTAGGATGGGAAGTAAAGCATTGGGACAGGACCTGTGCCCCTGGGAGGGGACTAAGAGGAAAAGGAAGATCACATGGGGGGATATTCACCCTGGTGAGTGAGTGGGTTGAGCCACAGATTGGGTGTTCCAGTCCTGGGGTCCTATGCATAGGAGAAAAGCTCCCTTGGCTGCTTGGAAAACTGCTGGTACAGACAGAAAGGCTAGAGAAGCCTAGACTCCACTTGTGAGGAGTGCACAGGTGCTCCTCCCAAGCAGGGAGGAGAGAGGCCTGCCTTAGGGACTGCTGCCTCACCATACTCCCCAGTCTGAGATGAGAGAGTGCTGTGGGCCCCTCTCTCCATGCCACAACTTGGCACTGGATCTAAGGTGACCAGGACTTGGGAAAAGACTCGATCTAGGGACACAGAAGTGATCCAGGGACCCAAGGCATAGACCAAGTGGGGCAGTAGTGGCCATTGCTGGCCCTTATTCAAACAGTTTCCCAGAAGCAGCCCAGACTTCTGATGGCAGCATGGCTACCAGAACTCCTGAAATCCTTTAACTATGCCCCCAGCTCAAGGTGAATGAATGCTCTAGTCCCATCCACTCCATACCACAGACTATCACTAGATCTGGGGTAGCCACAACAAGTGAAAGAATGAAACTATAGGCTGTGTTTAAGCAGAGCCACAGAAGCCTGCACAGATAGCACACTGAATTTCTATAAATGCATGAGCCCCACTTGCTTCAGCAGTCCCCTCCTTGGGGGCTGAGGCCCCAGTGAAGGGAGAAGGAAGGACACATACTTAAAGGGAACAGAGCCAGCTCAAGCCCAACCCTCAGGGGCTTCTGCTCCAGCAACTTAGGAGCAGACCATACCTCAGGCAGGGCACTGATGGCCACAGAGCAGAGGAAGACTTGCCTCAAACTCTGCACAGGCTCTACCTCTTTCATCACCAGCTACACTCCCTAACAAGGATAGCAGCCAGCACACCCTGAGGAAAGATGTGATAGGCATTCACATCAAATTCAGCCTTCCCGGGCTTCCCTGGTGGTGCAGTGGTTGAGAGTCCGCCTGCCGATGCAGGGGACACAGGTTCGTGCCGCAGTCCAGGAAGATCCCACATGCCGCAGAGCAGCTAGGCCCATGATCCATGGCCACTGAGCCTGCACGTTCGGAGCCTGTGCTCCGCAACGGGAGAGGCCACAACAGTGAGAGGCCCACATACCGCAAAAAAAAAAAAAAAATTCAGCCTTCCCACCAAAGGCACTGGGCAAACACAGTCTATAGATAGACCTTCCCACAAAAAAACATCGCTTCGAGACCACAATAGATAACTGTTTCATCTAAACTCATATAGACAGAGAAAGTTAAGTAAAATGAAAAGGCAGAGGAACTGCTCTCAATTGAAAAAGCAAGAGAAAATCCCTGAAAAAATAAATAATGAAACAGAAATAAACAATTTACTGGACAAAGAATTCAAAACGTTGGTAATAAAAATGCTAACTGAATTAAGGAAGAGAATTGATCTAAACATGATCACTTAACAAGGAACTAGAAAATATAAAGAAGATACAATCAAAAATAATTCAATATGTGAAATAGAAATAAAAAGCAGTCTAGAAGCAATGAATACCAGACTAAATGACACAGAAGAACACATAAGTGATCTAGAAGATAGGGGTTCCAGAAGGAGAAGAGAGACATAAGAGTATTGAAAACGTATTTGAAGAAATTATCATTGAAAACTTCCCAAACCTAGAGGAAACAAATATCCAGGTACAGGAAGCACAAAGGGTCCCAACAAAATGAAGCCAACCAACCCACAACAAGACATATCATAATTTAAAAAGGCAAAAGTTAAGGATAAAGAGAATTCTAAAGGCAGCAAGAGAAAAACAAAGAGTCATATACAAGGGAATCCCCATAAGGCTATCAGCTGATTTCTCTGCAGAAGCTTTGCAGAACAGAAGGGAGTGGCATGATATGCTTAGAGTGCTGAAATGAAAATCCTGCAACTTAGGATACTCTACCTAGCAAGATAATCGTTTAGAATAGAAGGGAGATAAAGAACTTCTCATGCAAGCAAAAACTGAAAGAATTCAGCAATACTAAACCTACCCTGAAAGAAATGTTGAAAGGTCTTCTCTAAATAGAAAAGAAGAATTTATAGGAAAGGGAAAATCCCAATTGGAAAGACAAATATATAGTAAGGATTCAAGATGACTTAAATAAGTTAGTACCTAGATTGAAAGAAAATTGTAATAGCAACTGGAACTACAATAATAAACAAAGGGATGAGTATGGATATAAAAAATATGACATCAAAAACACAAAATGTGGGGCTTCCCTGATGGTGCAGTGGTTAAGAATCTGCCTGCCAATGCAAGGGACACGGGTTCGAGCCCTGGCCTGGGAAGATCCCACATGCCACGGAGCAACTAAGCCCCTGCACCACAACTACTGAGCCCACGTGCCACAACTACTGAGGCCTTCATGCCTAGAGCCCGTGATCCACAGCAAGAGAAGCCATGACAATGAGAAGCCCATGCACCACAACAAAGAGTAGCCCCCACTCACCGCAACTAAAGAAAGCCCGTGCACAGCAACAAAGACCCCACAGAGCCAAAAGTTAATTAATTAATTAATTAATTAAAAAACACAAAATGTGGGGAAGGGAAGCAAAAAATGGAGATCTTTTAGAATGTGTTTGAACTTAAATGACTGTCAGTTTAAGTCAAGTAGAGATAATTATGGATCAACATATATGAAACCCATTCTAACCCCAAATCAAAAACCAACAATAGACACACAAAAACCAAAAAGAAAGGAATCCAAGCATACTACAAAAGAAAACCATCAAACCACAACAGGAGAAACAAAAAGAAGAAGAAACGAACAGAGAAGAACTACAAAACAACTGGAAAACAAGTAATAAAATGGCAATAAGTACATACCTATATAATTACTTCAAATGTCAATGGACTAAATGCTCTGATCAAAAGACACAGGGTGGCTGATTTGATAGAAAAACAAGATCCTTCAATATGCTACCCACATGAGACTCACTTCAGGGCTAAAGACACACCCAGACTGAAAGTAAGGGTATGAATAAAGACATTTCATGCAAATGGAAATTACAAGAAATAAGAGATAGCAATACTCATCTCAGACAAAATAGCCTTTAAAACAACAGCTATAACAAAAGACAAAGAGGGGCATTGAATAATGATAAAGGGATCAATACAAGAAGTGGATATTATATGTGTTAACATTTATACACCAAATACAGGAGCACCTAAATATAAAAAGCAAATACTAACAGACATAAAGGGGGAAATTGACAATAATTCAATAATAGTAGGAGATTTTAACACCTCACTGACATCAATGGGAAACATCATCCAGACGGAAAATCAATAAGGCAACAGTGGTCTTAAATGACACAACAGACAAGCTGGATTTAATTGATGTCTATAGGATATCACATCCCAAAACAGCAGAATACACATTCTTTTTAAGTGCACATGGAACATTCCGCAGGATAGATCTCATACTAGGTCACAAAACAAGCCACAACAAATTTAAAAGAATAGAAATTATATCAAGCATTTTTTCTGACCCCACCAGTATGAAACTAGAAATCAACTACAGAAAGAAAAACAGAAATTAAGCAATTTACTTAATTTACTATCACATTTGCTATCATTTACTACTACATTTACTGCCACATCAAAAAGAATAAAATACCTAGGAATAAACCTATCTAAGGGGGCAAAAGACCTGTACAGTGAAACTATAAGATGCTGATGACAGAAATCAAAGATGATACAACAGATGGAAGATATACCATGTTCTTGGATTGGAGGAATCAATATTGTCAAAATTATTATAGTACCTAAGGCGATCTCCAGATTCAATGCAATTCCTATCAAATTACCAATGGCAATTTTCACAGAACTAGAACAAATAATTTCAAAATATTTGTGGAAACACAAAAGACCCTGAATAGCCAAAGCAATCCTGAGAAAGAAAAATGGTGCTGGAAGAATCAGGCTCCCTGACTTTAGATTATACTATATACAAAGCTACAGTAACCAAAACAGCATGGTATTGGCACAGAAACAGATATATAGTTCAATGGAACAGAACAGAGGGCCCAGAAATAAACCCATACATATATGGTCAGTTAATCTACAGCAAAGGAGGCAAGAATATACAATGAAGAAAAAACCATCTCTTCAACAAATGGTGCTGAGAAAACTAGACAGCCACGTGTAAAACAATGAGATTAGACCATTCCCTTGTATCAAATACAAAAATAAAGTTGAAATGGAGTAAAGACCTAAACATAAGACCTAAAACCATAAAACTCCTAGAAAAAAACATAGGCAGAATACTCTTTGACATAAATCATAGCAATATTTTCTTGGACCAGTCTTCTAAGACAAAAGAAATTAAAGTAAAAATAAACCAAAAAAAAATCTATGATCATCTCAATAGATGTAGAAAAAGCATTTGATAGAATTCAACATCCATTCATGGTAAAAAAAAAAAATCTTAACAAATTAAGTATAGAAGAAACATAACCTCAACATAATAAAGCCCACATATGACAAGCCCAGAGCTAACACTATACTCAATGGTGAAAGATCAGAAACAAGATCTGATCTTTCCTCTAAGATTTTCTTCTTAGAAACCAAACAAGGATGCCCACTTTTATCACTCCTGTGCAACATAGTACTGGGAATCCTAGCCAGAGGAATCAAGCAAGAAAAAGAAATAAAAGCCATCAGAATTTGGAAAAAAATAAATAAATAAATAGGACAGTTGAAATAATTTTATATATAGAAAATCTTAAATACTACACCAAAAAACTGTTAGATGTAACCAACAAGTTCATCAAAGTTGCAGGATATAAAATTAAAATGCAAAAATCAATAATGTTTCTAAATATTAATACAAATTACCTGAAAAAGAAATCAAAAAACAGCCTCATTTGTAATATCAACAAACACAATAAAGTATTTAAGAATAAATTTAACTAAGGAAATGAAAAATCTCTAAACTGGAAACTACAAGACATTTATGAAAGAAATAGAAGACATGATAAATGGAAAGGTATCCCATGTTTGTGGATTGGAATAATTAGTACTGTTAAAATGTCCACATTACCCAAAGCTATCTATATTCAATGCAACCCCTATCAATATTCAAATGACATTTTTTACAGAAGTAGAAAAGAACTATAAAGTTTATATGAAACCACAAAAGCTCCCGAATATCCAACGCAATCCTGAGAAGGAAGAACAAAGTAGAAGGCACCACACTTCCTGATTTCAAGCTATATTATAAAGCAGAGTAATCAAAACAGTATAATACTGGCATAAAAGACACATAGATCAATGGAACAGATTGAGAGCCCAGAAATAAACTCATGTATGTACAGTCAAGAAGAAAACATATTTTTTTAAAAAGTTCCTTGTCATGTATCATGGCAATGATTTTTGGATATGACACCTAAAGTACAAGCAAGAAAATCAAAAATAAACAAGTGGGACTACATCAAACTAAAAAGCTTCTACACAGCAAAATAAATGATCAACAAAATGAAAAGATAACCTATGTAAGGGGGAATATTTTTCAAATTATTTATCTGATAAGACTTTAACATCCAAAATACAAAGAACTCATACAACTCAATAGCAAACAAACAAAAAAACCCCAAATAATCTAATTTTAAAAATGGTAAAGAATCTGAATAGAAATTTTTCTAAAAAAGATACATAGATGGCCAGCAGGTACATGAAGAGGTGTTCAACATCAGTAATCATAAATGAAATGCAAATCAAAACCACAATGAGATATCACCTTATGCCCATTAAAATGGCAAGCATCAAAAAGACAAGAGATAAGAAATGCTGGGAAGGAGGTGGAAAAAGGGAACCCTTGTGCACTGTTGGTGGTAAGTTGGTGCAGTCACTACAGAAGACAGTATGGAGGTTCCTCAAAATATTTTAAAAATGAATTACTGTATGATCCAGCAGTTCTTCTGCCTGGAATGCATCCAAAGGAAATAAAAACACTATGCTGAAGAGACATCTGCACCCCCACGTTTATTGCAGCATTATTTACAATAGGCAGGATATGGAAACAACCTGAGTGTCCATTAGCAGATGAATGAATAAAGAAAATATGGCATACACACACACACACACACACACACACACACACACACACACAGAGTGGAATATTATTCAGCCATAAAAAATAAGGACATCCTGACATTTGTGACAACATGGATGGATCTTGGGGATATTAGGGTAAGTAAAATAAGTCAGACAGAAAAAGACAAAGACTGTTATCACATATATGCGAAATTTGAAAGAAAGAGAGAGAGAGAGAAAGGAGAAGTGAAAGGAAAGGAAAGGAAAGGAGGGAGGGATGGAGGAAGAAAACAAAACTCATAGTAAAAGAGATCAGATTTGTGGTTGCCAGAAGCAGGGTGTAAGAAATGGGAGGACTAGATGCAGGTGGTCAAAGATACAAGTTTCCAGTAAGACAAGTAAACCCTGGAAGGCAAACATGATGACTATATTTAATATTACTGTATGGTATATATGAAAGTTGTTGAGAGTAGATCCTAAGAATTCTCATCACAAAGAAAAAAAACCATTTTTCTCCTTTTTTTGTGTCTATATGAGATGATGGATGATAACTAAAGGTATTGTGGTAGTCATTTCACAACATACATAAGTCAAGTCGTTTTTTCCTACACCTTAAACTTATATAGTGCCATATGACAGTTATATCTCAATAAAACTGTGGATAAAAGGTTATAAGATTTTAAAAGTGACTTTCATTTTGATAAAGCATCATCTTGAGAATAAATTACAAAGATACAAGCAGGAAAATGCTACTAAGTGTCTGCTTGTAAAGACAGGTAACATTTCAGAACTCAATTTATAAATGAAAAAGTAATTTAACCAACATATCATTAGGCTGTTTTAACCACAACAATAAATATAACTTTAAACAAGATTTTTAGAGGGTGGAGTCAAGAGTTCACATCTCCCCACAACTAGGGAGCCTGCTGGACACTGGTGGGGCACCTCAAAGAGATGGGAGGAACCCTCAAATGAACTGGTAGGATGTGGGGGGACTGAGGGGGAAGGAGAAGTGGAGGCCAGGCAGGAATGGCACCCCTGAGGGGTGGCTGAGAAGGGGGATGGGTTCCCACACCTGCAGGTACCCTCAGGGGCTAGGATCAGGGGAGCATGCCCAGCATTTCCCCTGCCCAATCAGCCAGAGAAGTCTGCCTGGCTATTGGGCTGGGTCCTATGACTCAGAAGCTCCCTCTGGGCCATATTGGTCCTGGAGGCATAGGAGGGAGGATGGAGGAGAACAGGACAGGCAGGCAGGAGGGGGTCTTCTGGGGCCAGAGGAGCAGGAGAGAAGAAGGGTGTTTGCCCTGCCCACTTGGGCATGGGAAAACTGCTAAGTGCCCAGGCTGATCCCCTGCCCTCCAAAGCCCACTCAGGGCCACGTGGGTCCTGAGGTCATAGGAGAGAGATGGGGGGAGCGGGGGAGAACAGGAGAGGCAGGTGGGAGGGGCCCTCCAGGACTGGAGGAGCGGGAGAGGAGTGGAGGGCGTTGGCCCTGCCCACTCAGTCCCAGGAAGCCTACTGGGCTACTAGGACGGGTCCCCCACTATCCAAGAACACCCCCCGCATTGGTCCTGGGGGCATAGGAGGTAGGCTGGGGGAGAGCAGGAGAGGCAGGTGAGAGGGGCCCTCTGGGACTGGAGGAGCAGGAAATGGTGTTGGCCCCTCCCACTTGGGCCCAGGAAGCCTGCTAGGCTCCCAGGTGGAGTCCACCAGCCTCGGAGACCAGAGGTGGGAGGCATGCCTCAGCCCCTTCTGTTGAACCTAAGCCCCACTCCCCACACCTCCCAGGGCCTTTTTCAATCTTGTGGGTCCTAAGAATAGGCCCCGCCCACTGCCCAAACACTGCCCCTGCTTATGCCCCACCCTCTACAGCCAAGGATTTATCCACCATTTCTTTTTCTCCTCTTTTTTACTATTGTGGTTCTGTTTTATCTTCCAGTTGTTTCATCTATATTTTTATTTATATATTCTTTCTAACATATCTGTTAGTTTCTCAGTATAATTTTATTTTTCACTTTGCTATTGTTACCTTTTTTTTTTTTTTTGACACCCCGTGCAGCTTGTGGGATCATGGTACATGAGCTGGGGGTTGGACCGAAGCTCCTGTGGTGGGAGCTCTGAGTCTGGACCACTGGACTAACAGAGAACCTCAGACTCCAGGGAATATTCATCGGAGTGAGGTCTCCTGGAGGCCTTCATCTTGGCACAAAGACCCAGCTCTACCCAACATCCTACAAGCATCCTACAGTGTTGGAAGCATGGGGCCAAACAACAACCAGTAAGAGGGGAACACAATCCCACTCATAAAAAAAAAAAAATATGTCTCAGATGAAAGAGCAAGGTAAAAGCCTACAAGACCAATTAAATGAAGAGGAAATAGGCAAACTACCTGATAAAGAATTCAGAGTAATGATTGTAAAGATAATTCAGAATCTCGGAAATAGAGTGGAGGCACAGATTGAGAAAATACAAGAAATGATTAACAAAGACCTAGAAGAACTAAAGAACAAATAAACAGAGATGAACAACACAATAACTGAAATGAAAAATACACTGGAAGGAATCAATAACAATAACTGAGGCAGAAGAATGAATAAGTGACCTGAAAGACAAAAAGGTGGAAATAACTGCCAAGGAGCAGAATAAAGAAAAAAGAATGAAAAGAATTGACGACAATCTGAGACTTCTGGGACAACACTAAATGCACCAACATTTGAATTATATGGGTCCCAGAAGAAAAAGAGAAAAAGAAAGGGTCTGAGAAAATATTTGAAGAGATTATACTGGAAAATTTCCCTAATGGGAAAGGAAAGAGTCACCAAAGTCCAGGAAGCACAGAGAATCCCATACAGGATAAAGCTTATGGAAAAACACACCAAGACACATATTAATCAAACTAACAAAAATTAAATTCAAAGAAAAAATATTAAAAGTAGCAAGGGAAAAACAAAAATAAAATAAAAGGAATCCCCATAAGGTTACCAGCTGATTTTTCAGCACAAACTCTGCAGGCCAGAAGTGAGTAACAGCATAAATTTAAAGTGATGAAAGAGAAAAACCTACGACCAAAATTACTCTACCCAGCAAGAATCTCATTCAGATTCAAGAGAGAAATCAAAAGCTTTTCAGACAAGCAAAAGCTAAGAGAATTCAGCACCACCAAACCAGCTTTACAACAAATGCTACAGAAACTTCTCCATATGGGAAACACAATAGAAGAAAAAGAACCACAGAAACAATCCCAAAATAATTACGAAAATAGTAATAGGAACATACACATCAATAATAACTTTGAACATAAATGGATTACATGTCCCAACCAAAAGACAGACTGGCTGAATGGACACAAAAACAAGACCCGGGCTTCCCTGGTGGTGCAGTGGTTGAGAGTCCGCCTGCCGATGCAGGGGACACGGGTTCATGCCCCAGTCTGGGAAGATCCCACATGTCACGGAGCGGCTAGGCCCGTGAGCCATGGCCACTGAGCCTGCACATCCGGAGCCTGTGCTCTGCAATGGGAGAGGCCACAACAGTGAGAAGCCCGCGTACCACAAAAACAAACAAACAAAAAAACAAAAAACAAGACCCATATCTATGCCATCTACAAGACACCCACTTCAAACCTAGGGACACATACAGACTGAAAGTGAAAGGATGGAAAAAGATATTGCATGCAAATGGAAATCAAAAGAAAGCAGGAGTAGCAATTCTCATATCAGACAAAATAGACTTTAAAATAAAGACTATTACAAGAGACAAAGAGGACCCTACATAATGATCAAGGGATCAAACCAAGAAGACATAACAATTGTAAATATTTGTGCACCCAACATAGGAGCACCTCAATACATAAGGCAAATGCTAACAGCTAAAAAAGGGGAAATCGACACTAACACAGTCATAGTAGGGGACTTTAACACCCCACTTTCACCAATGGACAGATCATCCAAAATGAAAATAAATAAGGAAACACAAGCTTTAATTGACACATTAGACAAGATGGACTTAATGGATATTTATAGGACATTCCAGCCAAACACAACAGAAAACACTTTCTTCTCAAGTGTACACAGAACATCTCCCAGGATAGATCATATCTTGGGTAACAAATCAAGCTTCAGTAAATTTAAGAAAATTGAAATCATATAAAGCATCTTTTGTGACCGCAACACTATGAGACTGGAAATCAATTACAGGAAAAAAACTGCAAAAAACACAAATACATAGAGGCTATACAGTGTGCTACTAAATGACCAAGAGATCACTGGAGAAATCAAAGAAGAAATAAAAAAATACCTAGAAACAAATGACAACGAAAACATGCCAAGCCAAACCTATGGGACACAGCAAAAGCAGTTCTAAGAGGAAAGTTTATAGCAATTCAATCTCACCTCGAGAAACAAGAAAAATCTCAAATAAACAATCTAACCCTACATCTAAAGCAAGTAGAGATACAAGAACAAAGAAAACCCAAAGTCAGTAGAAGTAAAGAAATCATAAAGATCAGAGCAGAAATAAATGAAACAGAAATGAAGAAAACAATAGCAAAGATCAATAAAACTAAAAGCTGGTTCTTTGAGAAGATAAATAAAATACACAAACCCTTGGCTAGACTCATCAAGGAAAAAACAGAGAGGATGCAAATCAATAAAATTACAACCAACACTGCAGAAATATAAAGGATTATAAGACTCTACTACAAACAATGATATGTCAATAAAATGGACAACCACGAAGAAATGGACAAATTCTTGGAAAAGTACAATTTTCCAAGACTGAACAAGGAAGAATTAGGAAATATAAACAGACCTATCACAACTAATAATATTGAAACTGTAATTACAAATCTTCCAGCAAACAAAAGTCCAGGACCAGATGGCTTCACAGGCGAATTCTACCAAGTACTTAGAGAAGAGCTAACACTGATCCTTCTCAAACTCTTCCAAAAAATTGCAGAGGAAGGAACATTCCCAAATTCATTCTACAAAGCCACCATCACCCTGATACCCAAACCAGAAAAAGATAACACAAAAAAAGAAAATTATAGACCAATATCCCTGATGAACATAGATGCAAAAATCCTGAACAAAATACTAGCAAAGCGAATCCATCAGCATATTAAAAGAATCACACACCATAATCAGTGGGATTTATCCCAGGGATGCAAGGATTCCTCAATATATGCAAATCAATCAATGTCACTACACCACATTAACAAATTAAGGAATAAAAACCATATGATCATCTCAGTAGATGCAGAAAAAGCTTTTGACAAAATTCAACACCCATTTATGATAAAAACTCTCCAGAAAGTGCACACAGAGGGAACCTACCTCAATATAATAAAGGCCATCAGGCTTCCCTGGTGGCACAGTGGTTAAGAATCTGCCTGCTAATGCAGGGGACACGGGTTTGAGCCCTGGTCTGGGAAGATCCCACATGCCGTGGAGCAACTAGGCCCATGCGCCACAACTACTGAGCCTGCGTGTCTGGAGCCTGTGCTCCGCAACAACAGAGGCCGCGATAGTGAGAGGCCCATGCACCGCAATGAAGAGTGGGCCCCGCTCCCCGCAACTAGAGAAAGCCCTTGCACAGAAACGAAGACCCAACACAGCCAAAAATTAATTAATTAATTAATTTTAAAAAAAAAACAGCACCCACTTCTATAAAAATAAAAAAATAAAGGCCATATATGACAAGCCCACAGCAAACATCATACTCAATGGTGAAAAACTGAAAGCATTTCCTCTAAGATCAGGAACAAGACAAGGATGTCCATTCTCACCACTCTTATTCAACATAGTTTTGGAAGTCATAGCTACTGCAATCAGAGAAGAAAAAGAAATAAAAGGAACCCAAATTGGAAAAGAAGTAAAACTGTCACTGTTTGCAGATGATACAATACTATACATAGAAAATCCTAAAGATGACACCAGAAAACTACTAGGGCTAATCAATAAATTAGGTAAAGTTGCAGGATATAAAATTAATGCACAGAAACCTCTGGCATTCCTATACACCAACAACAAAAAGTCAGACAAAGAAATTAAGGAAACACTCCCATTTACCATCGCAACAAAAAGAATAAAATACCTAGGAATAAACTTGCCTAAGGAGGTGAAAAACTTATAGTCAGAAAAGTATAAAACACTGATGAAAGAAATCAAAGATGACATAAACAGATGGAGAAACAGACCATGTTCTTGGATTGGAAGAATCAATATTGCGAAAATGATTATACTACCCCAAGCCATCTACATATTCAATGCAATCCCTATCAAACTACCAATGCCATTTTTCACAGAACTAGAACAAAAAATTTTACAATTCATATGGAAACACAAAAGACCCTGAATAGCCAATGCAATCTTGAGAAAGCAACATAAAGCTGGAAGAATTGGGCTCCCTGTCTTCAAACTACACTACAAAGCTACAGTAATCAAGACAGTAACATACTGGCACAAAAACGGAAATATAGATCAATGGAACAGTATAGAAAGCCCAGAAATAAACCCACACACGTGGTCACCTAATTTACAACAAAAGAGGCAAGAACATAAAATGGAGAAAAGACAGCCTCTTCAATAAGTGGTGCTGGGAAAACTGGACAGCTACATGTAAAACAATGAAATTAGAACTCTCCCTAACACCATACACAAAAATAAACTCCAAATGGATTAAAGACCTAAATGTAAGGCCAGACACTATAAAACTCTTGGAGGAAAACATAGGAAAAATGCTTTGACATAAAAAACATCAAGATTTTTCTGACCCACCTCCGAGAGTAATGAAAATAAAAACAAAAATAAACAAATGGTACCTAATGAAATTTAAAAGCTTTTGCATAGCAAAGGAAACCACAAACAAGACAAAAAGACAAACCTCAGCATGGGAGAAAATATTTGCAAATGAAACAACGGACAAAGGATTAATCTCCAAAATATACAAATAGCTCATGGAGCTCAATATCAAAAAAACAAACAATACAATTAAAAGTGGGCGGAAGACCTAAAGACATTTCACTAAGGAAGACATACAGAGGGCCAAGAGGCACATGAAAAGATGCTCAACATCACTAATTATTAGAGAAATGCAAATCAAAACTATAATGAGGTATCACCTCACACTGGTCAGAATGGCCATTATCAAAAAACCTAGAAACAATCAATGCTGGAAAGGGTGTGGTGAAAAGGGACCCCTCCTACACTGTTGGTGGGAATGTAAATTGATACAGCCACTATGGAGAACAGTATGGAGCTTCCTTAAAAAACTAAAAATAGACTTACCATGACCCAGCAATCCCACTACTGGGCATATACCCTGAGAAAACCATAATTCAAAAAGGGGCATGTACCACAATGTTCATTGCAGCACTATTTACAATAGCCAGGACATGGAGCCAACCTAAATGTCCATCAATAGATGAATGGATAAAGAAGACGTGGCACATATATACAATGGAATATTACTCAGCCATAAAAAGAAATGAAATTGAGTTATTTGTAGCAAGGTGGATGGACCTAGAGTCTTGTCATACAGAGTGAAGTAAGTCAGAAAGTGAAAATCAAATACCGCATCCTAACGCATATGTATGGAATCTAACAAAAAAATGGTACAAATGAACCTAGTGGCAGGGCAGAATAAAGACACAGACATATAGAATGGACTTGAGGATACAGAGCGGGAGGGGGAAGCTGGGGCAAAGTGAGAGTAGCAGCGACATATATACACTACAAAATGTAAAATAGCTAGTGGGAAGCAGCAGCACAGCACAGGGAGATCAGTCTGGTGCTTTGCGATGACCAATAGGGCTGCTAGGGAGGGTGGGAGGGAGGCTCAAGAGGGAGGGTATATGGAGATGTATGTATGCATATGGCTGATTCACTTTGTTGTACAACAGAAACTAACACAGTATTATGAAGCAATTATACTCCAATAAAGGTCTATTAAATATAAATAAATAAAAACAGTAAGAAAAATAAATTCAAAGTAAAATAATTAAGTATCATAAAAACAAAAACAAGATTTTGGGAGCAGCCAAACAAAACAGATAACAAACTTATGTACTACTAATGTCAGTAAGAAAAAAATGATTCACAAACCAGGCATAGGACTCCATGATGTATTTGTCTCATGGTTAAAAGCAAAACAAAACAAAACACAACTCAGCATCCAAGTCATTACACTGTGAGTTATTCTGTCCACCTAGACAAATAATAACTATGTTTGTTCCTCTTTTAAAATATAAGGAATGCCTACTCTTTTTCCTACTCGGCATAAATTTCAAGGCTTGAAAAGGTAAAATTACTAAATTCCTCCCTTTTTATTTTGTTTTACTCTTTTGAATTTGTGTGTTTTGTTTTTTGTAACCCACCTCAAAGACTTTTGGGAATGAAGCAGGCATGACAAAATAATAAATAAAAAGAACAGGTGCAAATCTTTAAGATTGCTTCTAATTTCTCCCACCTTAATAGAAAAAAAAATCCTAGAGTACTGTCCCATTTCCTAAATTCCCTTTGCAGCAAAACTCTCCTCATCAAATTTCCCACCCCACCTCCTGCCACACACTGCACCAAAAGTCACATAGCCTACATTGTTGCTAAAACCACCGATCAGACTTTATTTGGTATGCTTTCTTTACCTGGTTTCCAGGATATCTCACTCTTTTGTTTTTCTTCCTACTTTTCCTGTCACTCCCTTTCAGTGTTCTCTGCTAGTTTACCCTCTTCTCCTAGACCTCTTAAATTTGAAATGTCCCAAGAATTTATCCTTAGTCCTCTGCTTTCTTCCAACTAAATATGATATATATGCTTATAACATCCAAGTTTATATATCTAGTCCAGACCTCTCTATCAAACACCAGATTCACATATTCAAATGCCTACTTGATGACTAGGCATCATTTCTAATTCAATATTTCCAAATATGAATATCTGATCTTCTCTACCTTCCTCCAAAAGAAATACACTTTCCATTGCACTGAATACTAATTCTGTCCTTCCAGTTGCTAAAGCTAGTAAACTACATCATCCTTGAATCATTTCCTTTATTCATGCCCCATATACAAAATCAATAAACTCTTTTTGATGGTGTATTCAAAATATATTTAGGGGGACTTCCCTGGTGGTGCAGTAGTTAAGAATCCGTCTGCCAATGCAGGGGACACGGGTTCAGTCCCTGGTCCAGGAAGATCCCACATGCCGCAGAGCAACTAAACCCATGTACCACAACTACTAAGCCTGTGCTCTAGAGCCCGTGAGCCACAACTACTGAAGCCTGCGCTCCTAGAGCCTGTGCTCTGCAACAAGAGAAGCCACCACAATTAAAAGCCCGCGCACCACAATGAAGAGTAGCCAGCGCTCGCCACAACTAGAGAAAGCCTGCATGCAGCAAAGAAGACCCAACACAACCAAAAATAAATAAATAAAATTGATGCTTTAAAAAAATATATATATATATATTCAGAATCTGACCATTTCCATTTCTTCATTCACTCATCCTAGTCTGAACAAAATTTAGTGCTCAGCTGCATTACTGCAATAGCTTCCAACATATCTTTCTCTTTAACTCTTGTGCTCCTATAGTCTATTATCAACACATCTGCAATGATCCTTTTAAAATAAAAGTAAAATTGTGACACTTCTCTCCATAAAAGCCATTTCACTTGGAATAAAAAAAGAAGTCCTTAAAATGGCTCACACAGGCCTCTGTGACCTGGCCCCTCCCAGATCTCATCTCTTACTACTCTCTTGTTTGTTCACCCTAATCTACCAAAATCACCTCCTTATTATTCTCCACATATGTCATAAGGCATTCTCTTGCCTTGAGATCTTTGCAATGACTGTCTTCTCTTCCTGAAAGGCTCTTTCTCCAGATAATCAATTGGCTAATTACCTTATTACCTTCAAGTCTGTGCCCATATGACGGTTTGTCATTGGTACTCTCAGACCCAGAACCCCAACTCTGTTACCTTCCTCTATGTTTCCCCTAGCATTTATCACTTTCTAACATATTATGTAATCTACTCATTTACTGTTTCTCCCCATGAGAATAAAATCTCCAGAAATGCAGAAATTGGACCTGTTTCATGGATATATCTATCCAAGCAATGAAAAGAGTGCCTGGAAATGGTCGAAGATCAACAAATATTATTGGAACTAATGAATATTGCTCTAAAAGGAAACTTCAGGCAAAAGGAAAACATAGGGAAAACAAAGGTACTGATAAGATTATCTGACTCATACCTCTCCTAAATGAAAAATTCACTGAAAATGAAAAGCCACCAATTTAAGGAATAATAGCACTAGAATGGATTTTGTAGCACAGCTGGAATATTAACCTGGACTTATGATTTTCAAGCCAACGTCCCTTGAATTACAATGCACTGCATCCCATGAGTTATCTGCCCTCCATAAAAATAGAGGGCTTGTCTTACAAGTAAACTGCAATAAAGTTTTATCAAAGTCTAACTAAAATTAAACAGGAATATAAATCTATTATAATCATATTTCATTTTCTTATAACCCCTGCCTGATAAAAGTACATCTAAAAAGGCTAGCTTCAAAGATATAGAATAGGATAGGAAAAGGCTAGTAAGTGTATAGAACACTTGAACAACACTTTCAACCTAATTAATGTGTGAGAAATTATACCCAGCACCTATAGAATACATTCTTTTCAATTACACATATAATGGTCACCATAATAGACCATACAGTGTATCATAAATTCACAGTGAGTTTTAATATATTGAAATAATACAGAATATGTTCTCTGACCATAAGAGAATTAAATTTAAATCAACTAAAATATCTCTAAAATCTCCAAATAAATTAAGCAACTTCTTGTAATTAACAGGTTAAAGAAGAAATCACTAGGAATATTAGAAAACATTTTTAACTTAATGATAAATGCACAATATATAAAAATTATGAGATGCAACTAAAGTAGTATTCTAGAGGTAAATTTATACCTAAATGCTTATATTTGAAAGGAGGAAAGCTGAAGATCAGCGATGTAAGCTTCTACTTTAAGAAGCTAGAAAAAGAAAACAAGCAAATTAAACCCTAAGTGAATAGAAATTTTAAACAATTTAGATATGGGCAGAAATTGAAAAAATAAAAAACAGACAGTAAAGAAAATTAATGGTCAAAAGTTGATTCTCTGAAGAGATTGATAAATAAAATTGATAAACTTTACTGATTAAAAAAATTGATAGGGCTTCCCTGGTGGTGCAGCGGTTGAGAGTCCACCTGCCAATGCAGGGGACACGGGTTCATGCCCCAATCCAGGAAGATCCCACATGCCGCGCGGAGTGGCTGGGCCCGTGAGCCATGGCCGCTGAGCCTGCGCATCCGGAGCCTGCGCATCCGCAACGGAAGAGGCCACAACAGTGAGAGGCCCGTGTACCGAAAAAAAAAAAATTGATAAATTCCTAGAACAAATGAGGAAAAGAGGCAAAACATTAATTATCAATAATATTAGAATGAAAGAAGCACCATGACTAGAGATCCTACAGACATTAAAAGGAAAATAAGCAAATATTATAGAACAGCTTTATGCCAATAAGTTTGACAAAATAGATGAAAAGAACAATTTGCTTCAAAGGTACAACTTAAAAAGCTGATAAAGAAAGAACAGGAAATATGAATAGCTCCAAATATGTTACATTAAATTCATAATTAAATATCATCTCACAAAGAAAACTAAAGGCCCAAATGGTTTCATTAATAAAGTCTATCAAACATTTAAGGAAGAAAAAGAAGAATCTCATTAAATTTGTTTTTTAGAAAGAATAGAAAGTATGAACAGACCAACCACAAGTAATGAAATTGAAACTGTGATTAAAAATCTTCCAACAGACAAAAGTCCAGGATCAGATGGCATTTTCTACAGAACTAGAACAAAAAATCTTAAAATATGTATGGAGACACAAAAGACCCCGAATAGCCAAAGCAATCTTGAAGGAAAAAAACAGAGCTGGAGGAATCAGACTCCCTGACTTCAGACTATACTCCAAAGCTACAGTAATCAAGACAATATGGTACTGGCACAAAAACAGAAATATACATCAATGGAACAGGACAGAAAGCCCAGAGATAAACCCACACACCTATGGTCAACTAATCTATGACAAAGGAGGCAAGGATATACAATGGAGAAAAGACAGCCTCTTCAATAAGTGGTGCTGGGAAAACTGGACAGCTACATGTAAAAGAATGAAATTAGGACACTCCCTAATACCATACACAAAAATAAACTCAAAATGGATTCAAGACCTAAATGTAAGACTGGACACTATAAAACTCTTACAGGAAAACATAGGAAGAACACTCTCTGACATAAACCACAGCAAGATCTTTTATGATCCACCTCCAAGAGTAATGGAAATAAAAACAAAAATAAACAAATGGGACCTAATGAAACTTAAAAGCTTTTGCATAGCAAAGGAAACCATAAACAAGACAAAAAGACAGCCCTCAGAATGGGAGAAAATATTTGCAAATAAATCATCGGACAAAGGATTAATCTCCAAAATATATAAACAGCTCCTGCAGCTCAATACTGAAAAAACAAACAACCCATCCAAAACTGGGCAGAAGGCCTAAACAGACATTTCTCCAAAGACATACAGATGGTCAAGAAGCACATGAAAAGGTGTTCAATGTCACTAATTATTAGAGAAATGCAAATCAAAACTACAATGAGGTATCACCTCACACCAGTTAGAATGGGCATCATCAGAAAATCTACAAACAACAAATGCTGGAGAGGGTGTGGAGAAAAGGAAACCCTCTTGCACTGTTGATGGGTATGTAAATTGATACAGCCACTACGGAGAACAGTATGAACGTTCCTTAAAGAACTAAAAATAGAATTACCATAAGATCCAGCAATCCCACTACTGGGCATATACCCTGAGAAACCTATAATTCAAAAAGACATATGCACCCCGATATTCATTGCAGCACTATTTACAATAGCCAGGTCATGGAAACAACCTAAATGCCCATTGACAGACAAATGGATAAAGAAGATGTGGTACATATATACAATGGAATATTACTCAGCCATATAAAGGAACAGAATTGGGTCATTTGTAGAGACGTGGATGCATCCAGAGACTGTCATACAGAGTGAAGTAAGTCAGAAAGAGAAAAACAAATATCGTATATTAACACATATATGTGGAACCTAGAAAACGGTACAGATGAACCGGTTTGCAGAGCAGAAACTGAGACACAGAAGTAGAGAAAAAACGTATGGACACCAAGGGGGTAAAGCGGCAAGGGGTGGGAGTTGTGGTGTGATGAATTGGGAGATTCGGATTGACATGTATACACTGATGTGTATAAAATGGATGACTAATAAGAGAAATAAAGTAAATAAAACAAAACAAAAAAAAAGAAAGTAGAGAACAGTCAACAAATTATTTTGAGACCAGCCTAACCCAAAATGTCACAAAAAGACATTATAGAGAAAGAAATATTATACTCCCCATGAGTGTAGATACAAAACTTATAAACAAAATATAAGTAAATTAATCCAGAAATATATAAAACAGAGGATATATCATAACTAAGTAGGGTTAGTATTTTAAAAAATCAATACATTTGATCAAATTGGAATAATAAAGGGCAACTGACAAAATTCAAGGCCAAGTCAAGATAAAAACTCACAAACTAAACATGGAAGTGGAACTCCTTTTCTGATAAAGGCCATCTATGAAAACCTATAGCTAACATTATATTTATTGGTGACATAGTGAATATTACCGTATGGCCCCCAAGTTCAGGAATCCTAGTCAGTGTGAAAAAGAAATTAAAAGTATAACAATTGGAAAGGAAGTATTAAACTGTTTTTATTCACAAAAATAAAAATTATATAAATTGATCATATGTTATATATAAAATGCAAAGTAAACTATAGAAAAACTACTAAAATTAATAGGCAAATTTAACAAGGTTGTAGAACAAGAAGTTAATATAGAAAAAAAATGTATTTGTGTATACCAGTGACAAATAATTGAAAAATGGAATTTTAAAACAATGTCATCTGCAATAAGAAAAACTGCAAAATATTTGCACACTGAAATTACAAAACCTTTTAAAAGAGACTGATAAAGACCTAAATAAATGGAGAGATATACCATGTTCACAGACTGAAGCAATCAACATTGAAACAATGTCAATTCTTCCCAAATTATCTATAGAGTCAACACAATCCTGATAAAAATCCCAGCAGGTTTTGTTATATAAATTTACAAAATACATTTAAAATGTGTAAGATATCCCAAAAGGCTTGAGGTACATAGAAAGAAAAGAAAGACTTTAAAGAAAGCAAAGTTGGAGGACCTACACAGCCTGATTTCAAAACTTACTATAAACTTACAGTAATCAAGATAGTGTGACATTGGCCTAAGGAAAGGAAAACAGATCAATAGGATAGATTAGGGATTCCAGAAATAGACCAATACATATATGGTCAATGGAGAAAGGAGAGTCTTTTCAGTAAATGTTGATGAAACAAATGACCAAAATACAAGCTACTACAATCCATAGTAAAACTTAATTCAAGACATATTATAGATCTAAAGATAAAAGCTGAAACTATAAATCTATAAAGCATGGGAGAATACATTCACAGTCTTGGGGGAAACAATAACTCTTAGGACACAAAAAGCACTAACCATAAAAGAAACAAAATGATAATAAATTGAGATTATATCAAAATTGTAAAAATCTTCTAAAGATACGTTAAAAAATGACAAGTCAAGATGCATACACACACACACCCCAGCAAGTATCCAAATACAGTAAAAAAAAAATTTTTTAAAAAAGCTAAAAATTAATCAAAAGATAGCCCAAATTTTTAATGGGGAAAGGACTACACCACAAAGGAAATAAAAAGCCTATTAAAAAGTATTCAGCATCTTTAGTCATCAGGAAATTGCAAATTAAAGCCACAGTGATAATATTGTTTCACACTCACTAGAACAGCTAAAATTAGGACTGACAACCTCAAATGTTCATTAGGATATGGAGCCACTGGAATCCCCATAACATTGTTGGTGGAATTATAAAATAGTATAACTACTTTGGAAAACTGCTTGGAAATTTCTAAATAAAATTAAACATATATACCCTATAACTGAGCATTTCTGCACCTGAGTATTTACTCAGGAAAAATGAAAACATATCCACACAAAGACCTGTGCAAAATGTTTCTAACAGCTTTATTAATAGTAGTCAAAAACTGGAAACAGCCCAAATATCTATCAATAGGAGAGTGGATAAATATTTTGGTACAAAAATAAGGAACATAAAAAAAGAGGGACAGGGCTTCCCTGGTGGCGCAGTGGTTGAGAGTCCGCCTGCTGATGCAGGGGACACGGGTTCGTGCCGCGGTCCGGGAAGATCCCACATGCCACGAAGCGGCTAGACCCGTGAGCCATGGCCGCTAAGCCTGCGCGTCCGGAGCCTGTGCTCCGCAATGGGAGAGGCCACAACAGTGAGAGGCCCGCGTACCGCAAAAAAAAAAAAAAAAGAGGGACAAACTACTGATAAAGGCAACAGGACAATTTTCAAAAACATATGTACATGAAAAGAAGCTAGACACAAAACAGTACATGTTATATTATCTACATAAGTTTGCGTACAATCTAAACTAGTCTATAGTGATAGAAATCGGAACATCGGTCACCTCTGCGGGTGGTGTGTACAGAGCAATTACTGCAGAGGTTGAAATGTTCTATATTTGGGTTGATATAGTGTTTATATATGTGCATACATTTGTGAAAATTCATTGAATCATAGATCATTTAAGATCTGTGCTTTCCACTGTAAACGAATTTTATCTAAATAAAGTACTTTAAAATATAAAATATCTTAGTTCATTAGTCAAAAGTCATTGTTGAAACATTATAAGGTGCCAGTTAGGAATGTATGTGTTCTCAAAGATAAAATATTGTTGAGGAATTTTGTGATATTTGAAAGCCTAGGGCATATTATTTGGTGGCTGGGCATGGCACAATCTTGACTGATGCTTGAAAGTGAAATGTTGTGTCCTTGTATATTTTATTATGGACATGGGCACTATGAAGGGAAAATCCACCTTTGCTCAAATTATATCACCAGGTTATTGGTGATTAGAAGTATAGGTCTGGAATCCAAGGTAACAGACTAGCATAAAGCATGGAGACCACAGAGAGCATGATCTATATGCTTTGTATTTTCTGGTGAGGAAATCTAAACTTTCTAGGAAATACAAAACATATTTCAATCTTCTGAGTTTTATGTGTCTACAAATAGTATCTTTTTTTTTTTTAGCATTTCCATTAAGTAAATGACAATATATGCTTGAATTTGTTTCACAGGTAGAAATATTGAAGCAAAGGAAAATTAAATTCATAATTACTTGATAGCAGTGTGACTAATTTAAACAGGAACATTTCTAGCACTCAGTCACTTAGTTATCTTAATCGTTCAAAACCTGACAACTAATAAAATTTATTTTTAATTAATAAACCATTTTTAGAATAAGCATCACAACCTGCTCTCCTAATATTAAATAATCAAGCAATGGAAGAAAAAACTTTTAAACCAACCTCTCAAGTTCAGGTCTATAGTGTTTCTCCCAGTAAATGATAGCGCCTTATATCACCAGCAAAGCCCTCTGAGGTCCCGGAGAAAAATAAGATGGAATCTAGGTGAAAAAATAAGCTCTTACCTCATTTATGCTTAATCGGGTTTCACTTGCCTGTAGGGGGCCGAGTGCAGAGGCCTTGCACCAAACCCAAGGGATGAGAGTTCCCAGCACAGAACCAACTGCTGCGCCAGACTCCTCAGCTCTGCACGCCATGTGCAAAAGCACTGCACGCGACACTCAATACAAGATGGCGGCGGCCGACCGTTTGCAGAGATGCTGTGCCTGCACTGTGATCTGAAGCCGCGAGCAGCGCAGCTGCGCCCACCCTGCGAGAACTCCGCCCCCTCCCCTCTGCTGACAAGAACCGTTTAAAGCAGACCCACTGACTGGCAGTTGGGGAGAGCATGAGCTCTAGAGCGAAAGCGTGCACCTCTCCGTTCTTTGACGAAAGAGTAAAGCTTTCCTTTGCTTCTGAACCGAACCTCAATCTTGTTCTATTGGTGCGAGTGACACTGGGCAGAAGGACCCTTGCTGGGGATGGACTCAGTAACACAAACACAGAGGGCAAAATAAAAGTGAGTTAACTATAGAAACAGCTTAGTATTGGCAATAGTTCTCTGAAAGAATGAATAGTATATCTGAGTTTTCCTTTTCTCTAGGTAATTACAAGAGTATATTCAATTTGTTGTTGGAGTATGCCACTGTCTCCCACAAAAGCACTTTTCTTACTTGCTAACTTAGACATTTTTTTTCACCTTTATATAATATAGTTATTACACGGAAATTCAGAGTATACTCACTCTTTTCAGATTTATCTCTTACCCTTATAAAGTAGTTCCCAATCATGTTAGGGTCACAGACCCTTTTGTTAATTGGACAAACACTGCTATGAATTCTCTCTTCCGAAAAAATGAGCATAGATTTGTACACGTCAAGTTTTGTAAATAATTTCTAGGGATCCATGAACTTATGATTAAGAAACCCTGCTTTTAAAAAATCATATTTGAAACTCATAATGATTCTTTTGATGACCAATTTAATTCTATTATTCAACCTATTAAATACAGAAGTGGTTCACAATTAGGAGTATGAGAAACTCCTTTTTAGATCTACATGTAAAATATTCATTTGATAAAGGTGATACTTTGTGAACCTGTTAAGGAAGTGCATATAGAAAAAACTTTGCTATGATTTCATTTAAATTTTAAATAACAATCACAACCTCTGCTATATTTAAAAATAATGGTCTATGAATGTGAAAAACAGGTTATTCAGTGTAAGGACAATGCTTGGTGTACAGATGGATTTGCAGATCCTTAGGAATAACTCCAAGATGCCCCCGCCCTCCCCCCCCCCCCAACCAACTCCTACCATAGTCCAGAGGCTCAAAGCTAATTGACTGGGAAAAACAGAAATTGATTAAAAGTTCCTAACAGAAAGCATTTTAATTTAAATAAACAGAAGAATATCCTCTGAGTCAGAGAGAGAGAGAAACTATTAAAAAAGTTTATTGTAATACAACCTCTGTAATTATATTGCACTGCTCTTTTAAAATAGCCTTAGTTTGTTTCAATATGTTATTTGCATTTTGTTTCAGAAAGATTTCTTAACAGCAAATTGTTTCCATTTTCATTTATAACCTGTGATGACACAAAGTGAACCAGGTTCTACAAATTACTATGGAAAGTGGTGAGCCAACAATTTGGCAAAACAAAGCCCTGAGGACATGACAAGTAAAAGGGGAATGTGGTGTTTGCAACTGCAGACTAAAACTGAAGAAGAAAAACATTTGAATTGCAAATACCACATTAAAAGTGCACACTGCTCATGATTGCTTTATGCAATAGTTTTGCAGCCCTGAGGTGAGAAATAAAAAATTGGTCACTCAATTTAGTAGCACTGAATAATTGGACTACTTTTGTATCCTCAAGTTCACTAGAGTATCTAGTTATTCACTAGAAGTATACATTAAGTTCATTTACCCTTGATTGCTTTGGGCTAGTAAATATCTTTAAGGACTTTTAAAGCTTTAGTTTGGGCAGAGGCATGATCAGATTGCTTAATAAAGCTACTTTGTGTGAGACCATGACTATGTTTTGCTGTATTTTACAGACATTTTGTCACAGAATCAAAGTTAACTTTTTTTGTTGATTCTCTTTGCCACAGAGGAACCCAGACATGCTCTATTTGCAAACCGACTGCATGAAACGAAAAGCACGGTAATTCTGAAGCTGTTGGCTTGGATAAAATGAGAATGTAATTAAAAAGAAAAAGGTTAGTAAAAGAACATGCTGGGAATTGAAAATAAAAAATGTGAAATGATGTCTCAGCCTGCCCATAGGTCTTTTTCTCAGTGTAGAAAAGCTATCTCAAATGCTCTACTTGTCCTAGAGTCCATGTTCTTCCCCTGCTATTGCTTATTCTTGTGTTTTCTGTCTTTAACAATCCTTGCAAATAATCAAAATTATTTGCATTCAGAGTATTTGCTGCATTACTCTGATGCTAATAATTAGCTCGAATTATTTGTTCATTTGCATAGTGGAGAGAAAAAAAATGATTTTTAGAGCTCTGCTATATCTTTATTTTCATTCTAAACTCCTTGTCACTAGCTCTTTTCCCATAACCATGCTATTTCCACCAAGCACATTACTAATATTTTCAGGAAAATTATAGCCCTGTATTTTAAATTGATTCTTAAGAATATCAATATACCTAAAAAGAAGGCAACTCTTTCTTATTTTGTTTCTCCACACACCAATAATATATAAAACACAGAAGTTTCTTAAACACATTTCATAGTGATCACTGACTTAGAACAGAGGGGGACCTTAGGGGTCATCTAGTGAAACACTCCCATTTTACACATAAAGAAGCTGTGGCCCATATGATTTACCAAGGCTGACCCAGTTAGCGGCAGAGCTAGTGCCAGATTGTTCCCAGGTCCATAAACCAAAAGCCCTGGTGATGCTAACTGTGTGTACTGGGATCAAAATCCTCCTACTTGGTAAAGAGTAACTTCATTCTTCCATTTTCTATTTCCACTATAGCTGCCCTGGTTTAGATTTTAATCTTTATTTTGTATGACTTCAAACTCTTATTTTCCTAAGTTAATTATCTAATACACCAATGCTACACTAATCTTCCTAAGAGTCTCCTATTGTCTACTTTGACAAATCCAGCCTTACTTTTCCCTAGGCCTCTTCAGAAAATGATTGCAACCAAAATTCACATCAAATCTGAAGTCTGGGACCTAGGACAATTTTTCCCCATTGGGATGAGATAAAGTCAGCTTCAATGATTTAGCAGAAGAAGACACCAAAGGGAAAGCAGGTTCCACATGAAAAGACAACTTTGATTTGACACATTTTGTCATAACAATCAAACTTTCAGAATTAGGAGACACCTGGTCATTAGCTATCCCATCATTTCCCGAAGAGTGCTCCTTGGAACTCTAAAGGCAGAGGATAGTAGTGTTAATGATTGTGCGGCCAGGTAGATTTAGGAAACTGCAGTTATACCAAGTTAAAGGGATTTCTTGCCTGCAAAATTCTCAGAGGCTTTTATCCTAACAGGTATAGTTACACTCCAAAACAAAAAAATTATAGGCAATAGGTCCCAAGTTTATTTGAACAAGAAACTTTTTACAGGAGATCCCACAGAGTACAGTTTTGAGGGAAAAACGCTGATCTAGACCAATTTGACAAATTGTAATTTAGTGCCAGGAGTCAGAACAAAAACAAAATCTCTTTATTTTCAATCTACTGCTTATACACAGTAATATTTCTGTTTGTCTTAGGCTTTTTTGATTGCAGAAAATTCTCTCAAGCTAAATCAAATAAGAAGAAAACAGTGAGAGAGTCAGAGAGAAGCAGGGAGCCTCATCCATGATGAGCTGATCACAGGACTCAAGAAGGGCTGCCCTTAGAAGAAGGAGGGAGATTGCCATCTCTAGCTCAAAACTCAAATTAAAAGGCTTAATTATTAGTTGAATAATAATAAGCACTGAGGAATTCATTGCATATAGAAAGATAAAGCATTAAAACTATTTAAACTTCAAGTAAAATCACACACACATATAGTAAGGGAACTTTTAAAAATATGTTTAAAATTTTGTAAGTAAACTCCCACTAGCCAAAAATGGAACATTTTAAGCAATATTAAGAATAACAACTGCAATTGATTGAAAACTTCATATTATATTTAAATCAATGAGTTCACTAAATAAATACACACAATATTCGTAATATATGTATATATTATATATATATTATATATATATATATATTGCAGGACACTTTTAGAGAATACTACATGAAAGAATCACGTTTATAATATTTTTCCTATACAAACTATGCTTGGGATAACCAAACAGTTGATGAGGGGAAGTTTCTCTTTACATAACTTTTCCAACTAATAAAGAAGGAATGATAGAATTACAATGTCATCCTAATGAAATAATGGATCTAGGCAATGATCATCAAGGTCCCAAAATTATAAGAAAGAGAGACACACAGAATATTCATCTGTCTCCTGATGGATCCTCCTATAAAGTATTCTTGTCCTAAAACTGAACATGAATTTGATCAATCCTCTATTTCCAAATATCTTGTAAATACAGGAAATAGAGGAGCATGTTAAGTGATAACAGTGTGGTGCAATCAGCAAAATTCAACAATGCAGGAAACTCTGCTGGGCAAATACCCTGATTTCTTTGACAAATATTGCATGGGGAAAAAAGAGGAACAAGGAAATTATAGATTTAAGAGAAATAGCAACTAATTTAAAATGCATGTCTGTTATTTGGATCCTGACAATATTATTTTTTAGGTGTGATAATGTTACTATTTTTTTAAGTATTCACCTTTTAGAAACACATACAGACACTATTTACAGGCACTTGATTTAAAATAACCCAGTGTTGGGTGGAAGCTTTTTAAAAATGAAAGAAATATGACCCTAAGATGATAATTATTGATTGATACAAGATGATGGCTACATAAAGGGTTCGTTATACTATTATCTCTATTTTTGTATATGTGTGAAATTATCCTTAATAAAAAGGTCTTATAATGTTTGTTGCTAACTACAGTTTTTTTATACCACATCAGATTAAGTTTAAGCCAAAAGAAGATAATCAAAGCTTGATTATAAGATGATCAAAGTTTGACTAGAAAATTAGTCATTTACTCTTCAAATATTCTTTTTCTACCTACAGAATGTTCAACTCATCTGTTTTCTACTGAAAAATATCATATAATAATGACAACTACCATTTATTAAATATAACTTATTCAGAAATTGGTGCAAAAGACAAGATATAAAACTGATTTAGTTTAGTTTTTTTAACACTTTTCATTTTATGTTTGATATGTTATTTTGAATCTCTATAACAAAATTTCAAATCACACATCACAAAATTTAGCAGAAAAACTACTACTCTTTAACTCTTTCCAGGTTAACTGCATTTCATACTATCCTTTCTGCTGCATTCACTGTATCTACAAAATTGTGCATGTGTATACAAAATCTGCAGCTCAATATAATGGACTCATTCTATATTTCACCAGCTATTTCACGAATATACTTATTCCCCAACCTATTATATTGTAAATAATCCAAGGATAAGGTTCTTATAAATTACTTGGGAAAAAAACCCAGGGTCTGAATAAATCCTATTGAATAGATAAAAGAGAAAAATTATTGTATATTTTAAAAATACAGTTTTTTAGGGTTTCCCTGATGGTGCAGTGGTTGAGAGTCCACCAGCCGATGCAGGGCACACAGGTTCATGCCCCAGTCCGGGAAGATCCCACATGCCATGGAGCAGCTGGGCCCGTGAGCCGTGTCCACTGAGCCTGCGCATCCGGAGTCTGTGCTCCACAACGGGAGAGGCCACAACAGTGAGAGGCCCACGTACGAAAAAAAAAAATACAGTTTTTTCTTCCAACATGAACATTCTTTAATATTTTTCATTAAATTAAGTTTAAAATGGTGGTCTTCTTGAGAAGATATGTGTAACCCAAGCTCTGCCACTAACATTGTGATCTTAGATAAATCATTTAATAACATGGAAGAAGCTTAAACATGCAGGAAAGTATAATATAAAGCATAAAGTACGTAAATGACATTCCCTACAGGGAACACTTTATACCACAGGTCATCAAGCTTTCTCCATACAGCGTCGGATAGTAAATATTTGAGGCTTTGCAGACCATATGATCTCTGTTGTAAATACTCAACTGTGCTGATGTACCATGAGAGCAACCACAGACAATATGTAAAAAATTGTGTTGCTAAGTTCCAATAAAACTTAATTTATGACACTGAAATTTCATTTTTCTAGCATTTTTATGTATTAGGCAATATTCTTCTGATGTTTTTCAAACATTTACAAATGTAAAAACCATTCTTCATTCGCAAGCCCTGCAGAAACAGATACTACGCCAGATTTGGCAGACAGAATATAGTTTACCAATCCCTGCTTTATACATACCCTCTCCCAAGTCTGGGCAATAACCAGAATTGGTTTTCTTGTTAATTTTATTCTATTTCTTATAGCACTGCAGAAAGAGCCATTTTTATTTACACATTTAGTACTTAGTAGAGGTATGTTATGTGATTGCAACATCAGAAACAAATGACTTTAATGTGAAGGATCATCAAGCAGAATCCAAGCTACAAAACAGCTGGAAGGGGGAGAGCACCTGAATCACAACTAACTGCTGAACAATCATCAACAGGAAGACACTGGAACTCACCAAAAAGGATACCCCACAAACAAAGACAAAGGAGAAGCCCCAGTGAGATAGTAGGAGGGGCACAATCACAAAAAAATCAAATCCCATAACCAGTGGGTGGGTGACTTACAAACTGGAGAACAGTTATACCACAGAAGCCCATCCACTGGAGTGAAGGTTCTGAGTCCCACGTCAGGCTTCCAGAACTGGGGGTCCAGCAACAGGAAGAGGAAATCCCAGGGAATCAGACTTTGAAGGCTAGCGGTATTTGACTGAAGGACTTTGACACGTCTCGGGGAAACAGAGACTCCACTCTTGCAGGGCACACACAGAGTACTGTGTGCAGCAGTGACCCTATAGGAGACTGAACCAGACTTACCTGCTGGAGTTGGAGGGTCTCCTGCAGAGGCGGGGGGTGCTGTGGCTCACTGTGGTGACAAGGACACTGGCAGCAGAAATTCTGGGAAATAATCCTTGGTGTGAACCTTCCCAGAGTCTACCATTAGCCCCACCAAAGGGCTGTGGGCTCCAGTGCTGGGTCGTCTCAGGCCAAACAACCAACAGGGAGGAAACTCAGCCCCACACATCAGCAGACAAGTGGATTAAAGTTTTACTGAGCTTTGCCCACCAGAGCAACACCCAGGTCTACCCACCACCAGTCCCTCGCATCAGGAAGCTTGCACAAGCCTCTTAGATAGCCTCATCCACCAGAGGGCAGACAGTAGAAGCATGAAGAACTATAATCCTACAGCCTGTGAAACGAAAACCACATCCACAGAAAGATAGACAAAAGAAAATGCAGAGGACTATGTACCACATGAAGGAACAAGATAAAACCCCAGAAAACAATTAAATGAAGTGGAGATAGGCAACCTTGCAGAAAAATAATTCAGAATAATGATAGTGAAGATGATCCAGGGGCTCAGAAAAAGAATGGAGGCAAAGATCAAGAAGATGCAATAAATGTTTAACAAAGACCTAGAAGAATTAAAGGACAAACACCTAGAAGAATTAACAAACAAAAAGAGAAGAACAATACAATAACTGAAATGAAAAATACACTAGAAGGATTCAATAGCAGAATAACTGAGGCAGAAGAACGGATAAGTGACCTGGAAGACAAAATGGTGGAATTCACTGTCATGGAACAGAATAAAGAAAAAAGAATGAAAAGAAATTAAGACAGCCTTAGAGACCTCTGGGACAACATTAAATGCACCAACATTCGCATTATAGGGGTCACAGAAGGAGAAGAGAGAGAGAGAAAGGACCCAAGAAAATATTTGAAGAGATTATAGACAAAAACTTCCCTAACATGGGAAAGGAAATAGCCACCCAAGTCCAGGAAGTGCTGAGACTCCCAGGCAGGATAAACCCAAGGAGAAACATGCTGACAATCAAACTGACAAAAATTAAACACAAAGAAAAATTATTAAAAGTAACAAGGGAAAAACAACAAATAACATACAAGGAAACTCCCATAAAGTTAACAGCTGATTTCTCAGCAGAAACTCTACAAGCCAGAAGGGAGTGGCACGATATATTTAAAGTGATGAAAGGGAAGAACCTACAACAAAGATTACTCTACCTGGCAAGGATCTCATTCAGATTCAATGGAGAAATCAAAAGCTTTACAGACAAGCAAAAGCTAAGAGAATTCAGCACCACCAGACCAGCTCTACAACAAATGCTAAAGGAATTTCTCTAAGTGGGAAACACAAGAGAAGAAAAGGACCTACAAAAACAAACCCAAAACAATTAAGAAAATGGTAATTGAAAATAGGAACATACATATTGATAATTACCTTCAATGTGAATGGATTAAATGCTCCAACCAAAAGACAAAGGCTTGCTGAATGGATAAAATAACAACACCCATATATATGCTGTCTACAAGTGACCTACTTCAGACCTAGGGACACATACATACTGAAAGTGAGGGGATAGAAAAAGATTTTCCATGCAAATGGAAATCAAAGGAAAGCTGGAGTAGCAATACTCATATCAGATAAAATAGACTTTAAAATAAAGACTGTTACAAGAGACAAGGAAGGGAACTACATAATGATCAAGGGATCAATACAAGAAGATATAACAATTATAAATATATATGCACACAACATAGGAGCACCCCAATACATAAGGCAAATGCCAACAAAAGAGGAAATCGACAGTAACACAATAATAGTGGGGGATTTTAACACCTCACTTACACCAATGGACAGATCATCCAGACATAAAACTAATAAGGAAACACAAGCTTTAAATGACACAGTAAACCAGATACATTTAATTGATATATATAGGACATTCCACCCGAAAACAGCAGATTATACTTTCTTCTCAAGTGCACATGGAACATTCACCAGGATAGATCACATCTTGGGTCACAAATCAACCTTCAGTATATTTAAGGAAATTGAAATCACATCAAGCATCTTTTCAGACCACAACCTGATGAGATTAGAAATACATTATAGGGGGGAAAAAAGTAAGAAACACAACCATGTGGAGGCGAAACAAAGTGTTACTAAATAACAAAGAGATCACTGAAGAAATCAAGGAGGATATCAGAAAATACCTAGAGACAAATGACAATGAAAACACCATGATCCAAAACCTGTGGGATGCAGCAAAAGCAGTTCTAAGAGGGAAATTTATAGCAATACAATCCTACCTCAAGAAACAAGAAAAGTCTCAAATAAAGAATCTAACCTGGGCTTCCCTGGTGTCGCAGTGGTTGAGAGTCCGCCTGCCGATGCAGGGGACATCAGTTCATGCCCCGGTCCAGGAAGATCCCACATGCCATGGAGCGGCTGGGCCCGTGAGCCATGGCCGCTGAGCCTGCGCGTCTGGAGCCTGTGCTCCGCAATGGGAGAGGCCACAACAGTGAGAGGCCCGCGTACCGCAAAAAAAAAAAAAAAAAACCCAGAATCTAACCTTATACCTAAAGGAACTAGAGAAAGAAGAACAAACAAAACCCAAACTTAGTAGGAGGAAATAAATCATAAAGATCAGAGCAGGAATAAATGAAATAGAAAAATAAAACAATAGGAAAGATCAATAAAAGTAAAAGCTTGTTCTTTGAGAAGACAAAGAAAATTGACAAACCTTTAGCCAGACTCATCAAGAAAAAGAGGGAGAGGACTCAAACCAATAAAATTAGAAATGAAAAAAGAGAAGTTACAATGGACACCGCAGAAATACAAAGCATCATAAGAGGCTATTACAAATAACTCTATGCCAATAAAATGGACAACCTGGAAGAAATGGACAAATACTTAGAAAGGTATAACCATTTGAGACTGAACAGGAAGAAATAGAATATATGAACAGACCAATCACAAGTAATGAAATTGAAACTGTGATTAAAAATCTTTCAACAGACAGAAGTCCAGGACCAGGTGGCATGTTTTACAGAACTAGAACAAAAAATCTTAAAATATGTATGGAGACACAAAAGACCCCAAATAGCCAAAGCAATCTTGAAGGAAAAAAACAGAGCTGGAGGAATCAGACTCCCTGACTTCAGACTATACTCCAAAGCTACAGTAATCAAGACAATATGGTACTGGCACAAAAACAGAAATATACATCAATGGAACAGGACAGAAAGCCCAGAGATAAACCCACACACCTATGGTCAACTAATCTATGACAAAGGAGGCAAGGATATACAATGGAGAAAAGGCAGCCTCTTCAATAAGTGGTGCTGGGAAAACTGGACAGCTACATGTAAAAGAATGAAATTAGAACACCCCCTAACACCATACACAAAAATAAACTCAAAATGTATTAAAGACCTCATTGTAAGACTGGACAGTATAAAACTCTTACAGGAAAACACAGGAAGAACACTCTTTGACATAAATCACAGCAAGATCTATTTTGACCCACCTCCTAGACTAATGGAAATAAAAACAAAAATAAACAAATTGGACCTAATGAAACTTAAAAGCTTTTCACAGCAAAGGAAACTATAAACCAGACGAAAAGACACCCCTCAGAATGGAAGAAAATATTTGCAAATGAATCAATGGACAAAGGATTAATCTCCAAAATATATAAACAGCTCATGCAGCTCAATATTTAAAAAACAATCAACCCAGTCCAAAAATGGGCAGAAGACCTGAATAGACATTTCTCCAAAGAAGACATACAGATGGCCAACAGGCACATAAAAAGCTTCTCAACGCTAATCATTAGAGAAATGCAAGTCAAAACTACAATGAGGTGTCCCCTCATACCGGTTAGAATGGGCATCATCAGAAAATCTACAAACAGCAAATGCTGGAGAGGGTGTGGAGAAAAGGGAACCTTCTTGCACTGATGGTGGGAATGTAAATTGATACAGCCACTGTGGAGAACAGTATGGACATTCCTTAAAGAACTAAAAGTAGAATTACCATATGACCCAGCAATCCCAGTACTGGGCATATACCCAGAGAAAACCATAATTTAAAAGGACACATGCACCCCAATGTTCATTGCAGCACTATTTACAATAGCCAGGTCATGGAAGCAACCTAAAATGCCCATTGACAGACGAATGGATAAAGAAGATGTGGTACATATACACAGTGGAATATTACTCAGCCATAAAAAGGAACGAAGTTGGGTAATTTGTAGAGATATGGATGGACCTAGAGACTATCATATGGAGTGAAGTAAGTCAGAAAGAGAAAAACGAACATTGTATGTTAACGCATATATATGGAATCTTGAAAAATGGTACAGACGAACTGGTTTGCAAGGCAGAAATAGAGACACAGATGTAGAGAACAAACATATGGACACCAAGGGGGGAAAGTGGGGTGTTGGGGGGTGGGATGAATTGGGAGATTGGGATTGACATGTATACACTAATATGTATAAAATAGATAACTAATAAGAACCTGCTGTATAAAAAATAAATTAAATTCAAAAAAATAAAGAAAGTTTAAAAAATAAAATAAAACAGCTGAAAGAATTAGAGGCTATTAAAGATGTAATCTTAAGTGACCTTAAACAATTACTGCTTATACCAATGAGGATTACAACAGCCAGGGGAGAGTGAGTTTATCTTAGGGACTCTAATTGCAAAGGAGGGTTTGGTTAGAACGAGACTATGAAGGAGACAAATTGTCAGTCTACTGTGTGAGCAGGTTAGGGGGGTGTATGTATGCTTGTACTGAGTTCTGGGGTAGAGGTTGAAGAAAACAAAGTCAGCAACCTTGCATGCAATAGCTACAACAGTGCAGAGAAAATCAAAGAGCAACAATATGCAGTTCTCAACAAAATAAAATGAAATAAACAAAAAAAAATTAACAATATGCAGCTCTCCCTAGTAAAAAGTGGATAGGGGTTCGAAAGCATTAGAAAATGACCTTGGAGATGAGTGCTCAAAATGCAACTTAATACCTTCTCTCTGAAAAACCACATGCAAATAATTTGAAGACAAAGTAAAAGCATCCCTCCCATATGCTTGAATCCTTAACTACTTGAGTCAAGTGGAGGTGTGTATGAACCTTAGAGCTAGACTTACATTCTAAGAAAAGATTCAAAGTGACAATATTTTATTAATCAATACCTGAATAATAAAATAGCTATTATTTATCACTGGCCTACCAGGTGCCTGGCAATGTTTCAGATGACATGACCAGTGAACAAAGTTCTCATCTTTATAATGAGAGTTGAAGAAATAAGCAACATTCCTAGGGTCACATGATTAAAAAGGGGCAGAAATTTGAACCCAGATTTGGCTTCAAAATTCAAGCTCTTTCCCATTATTTAGCAAACACAGTAAGCCTTACTTTGACATTCCAGAGCTGCCTATCCATGTTCCTTAATGTGCAAAATGGTAATGCAGTGTAAACAACCCAGCAACTCTGCAGCAACTCAGAGTCCAGAGCCCTAGATGCCTACAAATGCTGTTTTCAAGCCCCAGTGTTTGTAGCAGATAATAAAAGAGAAATCACACAAGTGTCAGTTAAAAATCAAGTTAAATCTGGGCTTCTGACTATGATATATTTCACCATTTTGAATCTCCAAACCTTTTCCCTAGAGCTATAATTAAAAGAGTACAGGGGTAGATAGTCCAAACCTATTTTTGAGATCTATGATTTTTATTTATAGTTAGAAATTTGATTGCAAAGATTTAATTTTCCTTAAAGAAATGAGTTCAAATTCTAATTCACAAATGAAAGACTTGAACTGGAGCCTTGACTTCCAAAGACATGACAAAGAAAACTCTTTCTGCCCGAGAGCTACAAACAATTCTCCAAGCACTTTTCAAACTCTTCATTTAATTAACAGGGATGATTTATTCCCCATAAAGAAACAGAAATGGTACCATTTCCCGACTGTGTTTCTCTACACAACTGGATACCCTGGGGCTTGAGCTCAGGACTTCAAAAGCAGGCCAGTGTTTATAACCTCCAAGGCCTGCCGGGTTGATTAGCAGGAGAAATGTGGTTACAAGAACATCTCTAAAGGGCCAAGCCATGTGAGCGGAACTGTCAATGTTCAGAAAATGTGGAATCAGAAAGTCTGAACATTTCCTGTGTTAAGGGAACAAACATCACAGCAAATTTTTCTGTTAGAAAATGACTTATCATATGAATGAACTGTGGGAAATGGATTTACTTAATACAAAGATAAATGGGATATTTGTTCATCTATCTTCTCTATTTCTTTTTGAGTATTTCTATGTCTCTTTAATCCTATTTCTTCATCTTCTTACTATTTCTCTTATAAGAATATAGTAATTTTCTTTTTTAAGAATTTTTCATTCCTAGTTTCCACAGTTCTTAATTTTTACTGCCTCTTTGCTAGAAGCCCTCTTTGTGCATTATTTCTTATCTTTCTGAATTTTCTGTCCTGTCTTCCTTGCCTTCCTTGCCAATAATGGGAATTGGGGACTAAACAGAAATAGGAAAAATATGTCCCTGGGATTAAAAACATATATATCCACCACCACATCACCCCCACCCTCACCCACCCCAACAAAGTGATTTCTGTTTCCAAGTTCTTCCTGAAACTCTCCCAAGGACGTTGAGGCCAGAACAAAGTGTGGCACATTAGGATTAGAATACATCACAACAAAAGAATTTAAGCAGGCTGATTTGCCTGGCAAAATGTTGATAGCTGGTAAACTAAGGATCTGGAACTCCTGAAACTCCTGCACACAGTTTGACCAGGTAGTTGGGCCACATCAAATGTACCAAAGACAGGCTTTGTTCCCTCTGTTAGTCCTCCTCTCTGGCCAAATTCACTACCTCATTCTTTATTCAAAAGCTGTTACTCTAAGTGGATGGGCTAGGTCACATTACACAAGTCATGGTTATTTAAGTTGTTTGGTTGTTTGACAATATATACACAAACATACATGTACACACACACACACACACACACACACACACACACACCCATAACAAAGAATTCCAGAAAAAAAAGCTGTCACTGAAATGGTGTTTGTTGGATTAACTTGCAGATAAATGGGACACTAATTCAGCAACTTTTTAAAAAATCTAGTTTATGTTTATTAACTTCTGGAACTCAAATGAAATTCGAGGAAGCATGGAATCATTAGAGTACATAAGAGACTTTAACAGAAAAGAAATATACCAGTTTTTGACAAAACGCCAAATATCCAAAACTGAATAACCTACAACTAAAATATGGTAAGGGTAAGGAAGGGCATCTCTTTAAAATATTTTCTCAGAAACTTTCATTCTGGTTCACCCTCTCTCTCCTTTTCTGCTATGATTGCTTTTAAGCATACAGGGAGACCCTCTCCATCATCACCTTTTTGAACCACGTAAGATTTTTATGAGTACAAACATGAATGTGAACTAAAATCTGTGCTCCCATTGGATTCTAATGCACTTCATATCTCTTTGGTACAGTTTTATGTATTTGAAACTTTTTGTTGTTATTTTAATGTTGAAACTGAAATTTTTATTTATCAGTTTGTGTGGTAGGTCTAGATGTTAGTCATGTGCCATCCTCAGTTATTAAAAAGAAGTTAATATAGCTCTTCAGGGATAGACTCCATTCAGTTTCACAGTATCAGCGTTGAACTGAAATTCATTTCAAAACTGGAATGAGCCACATACTATAAAGTGAATGACATAACCATACAAACTTTGAGTGGATAAACTATACAACTATTGAGATTCCCACATCCCTGACTTTCACATATAATTTCTAACATAGACTTTGATTTTAAGCTCAAGCATGTCCATGATTTTCAAATATCTATTTCATTTTTTAAAGTCAGTTAAAATTTCAGATGTTAAATCCTATTTTTAGAATTCCCATTAAATTGCAAAAGAGGTATGCAAATTATACATTAATTCATTTTATAAAATGAATGAATCTAATCTCTTTCAAAAAAAGTCCTTTCCTTACTGAAAACAATTATATACTTCTGTGTTTCTATTATTGTTGCATCTGTTAAGATTTTACTACAGGGGAGACCTTCAAGATGGTGGAAGAATGAAACGTGGAGATCATCTTCCTCCCCACAAATACATCAGAAATACATCTACATGTGGAACAACTCCTACAGAACACTTACTGAACGCTGGCAGAAGACCTCAGATTTCCCAAAAGGCAAGAAACTTCCTACGTACCTGGGTAGGGCAAAAGAAAAAGAAAAAACAGAGACAAAAGAATAGGGATAGGACCTACACCTCAGGGAGGGAGCTGTGAAGGAGGAAAAGTTTCCACACACCAGGAAGCCCCTTCACTGACGGAGATGGGGGGTAGTGGAAGGGAGACTTCGGAGCCATGGAGGAGAGCACAGCAACAGGGGTGCAGAGGGCAAAGTGGAGAGATTCCTGCACAGAGAATTGGTGCCAACCAGCACTCACCAGTCCGAGAGGCTTGTCTGCTCACCTGCTGGGGCGGGTGGGGGCTGGGAGCTGAGGCTCCGGCTTCGGAGGTTAGATCCCAGGGAGAGGACTGGGGTTGACTGCATGAACATAGCCTGAAGGGGCCTAGTGCCTCACAGCTACCCAGAAGGGAGTCTGGGAAAAAGTGTGAACCTGCTGAAGAGGCAAGAGACCATTGTTTCAGGGTGGGCAAGGAGAGGGGATTCAGAGCACCACCTAAACGAGCTCCAGAGACAGGCGCGAGCCGAGGCTAACAGTGCGGACCCCAGAGACGGGCATGAGACGCTAAGGCTGCTGCTACAGCCACCAAGAAGCCTGTGGGCAAGCATAGGTCACTATCCACACCTCCCCTCCCAGGAGCCTGTGCAGTCCACCACTGCCAGCGTCCCGTGACTCAGGGACAACTTCCCTGGGAGAACACAGCACGCCTCAGGCTGTTGAAATGTCACATTGGCCTCTGCTGCTGCAGGCTCCCCCTGCATTCTGTACCCCTCCCTCCCCCCGACCTGAGTGAGGCAGAGCCCCCTAATCAGCTGCTACTTTAACCCCTTCCTGTCTGAGTGAAGAACAGATGCCCTCAGGTGACCAACATGCAGAGTTGGGGCCAAATCCAAAGCTGAACTGCAGGAGCTGTGTGAACAAAAAAGAGAAAGGGAAATTTCTCCCAGCAGCCTCAGGAGCAGTGTATTAAATTTCCACAGTCAACTTGATGTACCCTGCATCTGTGGAATACCTGAATAGACAACAAATCATCCAAAAATTGAGGCAGTAGGCTTTGGGAGCATCGATATATATATTTTTTTCTCTTTTTCTCTTTTTGTGAGTGTGTACATGTACACGTCCTTGTGTGATTTTGTCGATATAGCTTTGCTTTTACCATTTGTCCTAGGGTTCTGTCAGCCCATTTTTTTTTCTTAGGTAAAGTTTTTAGTGTTTGTTGTCATGGGTGGATTTGTTTTTTGGTTTAGTTGGTCTCTTCTTTCTTGCTTTCTTTTTTTTTTTTTATTACTTTTTAGTTTTCTTTTAAATAAATACTTTGTATTTTAATAACTTTATTTTTTTCCTCCCTTTTCTTCTGAGCTGTGTGACTCACAGGGTCTTTGTGCTCTGGCTTGGTGCCAGGCCTGTGTCTCTGAGGTAGGAGAGCCAACTTCAGGACATTGGTCCACCAGAGACCTCCCAGCTCCATGTAATATCAAATGGCAAAAGCTCTCGCAGAGATCTCCAACTCAACGTTAACACCCAGCTCCATGCAACAGCCAGCAAGCTACAGTGCTGGACACCCTAAGCCAAACAACTAGCAAGACAGGAACACAACTCCACCCATTAGCAGGGAGACAGCCTAAAATCATAACAAGGTCACAGACACCCCAAAACACACTACCAGACGCAGTCCTGCCCACCAAAAGACAAGATCCAGCCTCATGCACCAGGGCATAGGCACCAGTCCCCTCCACGAGGAAGCCTACACAACCCACTGAACCACCCTTAGCCACTGGTGGCAGCACCAAAAACAATGGGAACTATGGACCTGCAGCCTGCCAAAGGACACACCAAACACAGTAAGTTAAGCAAAATGAGAAGACAGAGAAACAGACAGTAGATGAAGGAGCAAGGTAAAAACCCACAAACAAATGAAGAAGGAATGGGCAGTCTCCTGAAAAAGAATTCAGAGTAATGATACTAAACATGATCCAAAATCTTGGAAATAGAACGGAAAAATACAAGAAACATTTAACAAGGACCTAGAACAACTAAAGAGCCAACAAACAATTATGAACAACACAATAAATGAAATTCAAAATTCTCTAGAAGGAATCAATGGCAGAATAACTGAGGGAGAAAAACGGATAAGTGACCTGGAAGATAAAATAGTGGAAATAACTACTGCAGAGCAGAATAAAGAAAAAACAATGAAAAGAACTGAGTCTCAGAGACCTCTGGGACAACATTTCAATACAGCAATATTCGAATTATAAGGGGCCCAGATGAAGAAGAGAAAAAGAAAGGGACTGAGAAAATATTTGAAGATATTATAGTAGAAAACCTCCCTAATATAGGAAAGGAAACAGTCAATCAAGTCCAGGAAGCACAGAGAATCCCACACAGGATAAATCCAAGGAGAAACACGCCAAGACACATATTAATCAAACTATCAAAAATTAAATACAAAGAAAAAATATTAAAAGCAGCAAGGGAAGAACAGCAAATAACATACAAGAAAATCCCCATAAGGTTAACAGCTGATCTTTCAGCAAAAACTCTGCAAGCCAGAAGGGAGTGGCAGGACATATTTAAAGTGATGAAAGGGAAAAACCTACATCTAAGATTACTCTACCCAGCAAGGATCTCATTCAGATTCGACAGAGAAATTAAAACCTATACAGACAAGCAAAAGCTAAAAGAATTCAGCACCACCAAACCAGCTTTACAACAACGCTAAAGGAACTTCTCTAGGCAAGAAACACAGGAAAAGGAAAAGACCTACAATACAAAACCCAAAACAATTAAGAAAATCGTAATAGGAACATACATGTCAATAATTACCTTAAATGTAAATGGATTAAATGCTCAAACCGTAAGATATAGACTGGCTGAATGGATACAAAAACAAGACCCATATATATGCTGCAAAAAGAGACCCACTTCAGACCTAGGGAAACATACAGACTGAAAGTGAGAGGATGGAAAAATATATTCCATGCAAATGGAAGTCAAACAAAGCTGGAGTAGTAATTCTCATATCAGACAAAATAGATTTTAAAATGAAGACTATTACAAGAGACAAAGAAGGACACTACATAATGTTCAACAGATCGATCCAAGAAGAAGATATTACAATTGTAAATATATATGCACCCAACATAGGAGCACCTCAATATATAAGGAAAATGCTAACAGCCATAAAAGGGGAAATTGACAGTAACACAATCATAGTAGGGGACTTTAACACCTCACTTTCACCAATGGACAGGTCATCCAAAATGAAAATAAATAAGGAAACACAAGCTTTAAATGATACATTAAACCAGATGCACTTAATTGATACTTATAGGACATTCCATCCAAAAACAACAGAATACACTTTCTTCACAAGTGCTCAAGGAACATTCTCCAGGATAGATCATATCTTGGGTCACAAATCAAGCCTTGCTAAATTTAAGAAAATTGAAATCGTATCAAGTATCTTTTCTGATCACAACGCTATGACACTAGATATCAATTACAGGAAAAAATCTGTAAAAAATACAAACACATAGAGGCTAAACAATACACTACTTAATAACCAAGAGATCACTGAAGAAATCAAATAGGAAATCAAAAAATACCTAGACACAAATGACAATGAAAACACGATGCCCCAAAACCTATGGGATGCAGCAAAGGCAGTTCCAAGAGGGAAGTTTATAGCAATACAATCCTACCTTAAGAAACAGGAAACATCTCAGATAAACAGCCTAACCTTACACCCAAAGCAGTTAGAGAAAGAAGAACAAAAAGCCCCAAAGTTAGCCGGAGGAAAAAAATCATAAAGATTAGGTCAGAAATAAATGAAAAATAAATGAAAGAAACAATAGCAAAAATTAATAAAACTAAAAGCTGTTTCTTTGAGAACATAAACAAAACTGATAAACCATTAGCCAGACTCATCAAGAAAAAATGGGAGAAGATTCAAATCAATAGAATTAGAAATGAAAGGGAAGAAGTAACAACTGACACTGCAGAAATACAAAGGATCATCAGAGATTACTACAAGCAAATATATGCCAATAAAAAGGACAACCTGGAAGAAATGGACAAATTCTTAGAGAAGCACAACCTCCTGAGAGTGAACCAGGAAGAAATAGAAAATATAAACAGAACAAACAAAAGCACTAAAATTGAGACTGTGATTAATAATCTTCCAACAAACAAAAGCCCAGGACAAGATGGCTTCACAGTCAATTCTATCAAACATTTAGAGAAGAGGTAACACCTATCATTCTCAAACTCTTTTAAAATATAGCAGAGGGAGGAACACTCCCAAACTCATTCTATGAGGCCACCATAACCCTGATACCAAAAGCACACAAAGATGTCACAAAGAAAGAAAACTACAGGCCAATATAACTGATGAACATAGATTCAAAAATCCTCAACAAAATACTAGCAAACAGAATCCAACAACACATTAAAAGCATCATACACCATGATCAAGTGGGGTTTATTCCAGGAATGCAAGGATTCAATATACAGAAATCAATCAACGTGATACACCATATTAACAAATTGAAGGATAAAATCCATATGATCATCTCAATAGATGCAGAGAAAGTATTCAACAAAATTCAACACCCTTTATGATAAAATCCCTGCAGAAAGTAGGCATAGAGGGAACTTTCCTCAACATAATAAAGGCCATATATGACAAACCCACAGCCAACATCATTTTCAATGGTGAAATACTGAAACTATTTCCACTAAGATCAGGAACAAGACAAGGTTGCTCACTCTCACAACTATTATTCAACATACTTTTGGAAGTTTTAGCCATGGCAACAGAGAAGAAGAAGAAACAAAAGAATCCAAATTGGTAAAGAAGAAGTAAAGCTGTCACTGTTTGCAGATCACATGATACTATACATAGAGAATCCTAAAGATGCTACCAGAAAACTACTAGAGTTAATCAATGAATTTGGTAAAGTAGCAGGATACAAAATTGATGCACAGTAATCTCTTGCATTCCTATACACTAATGATGAAAAATCTGAAAGAGAAATTAAGGAAACACTCCCATTTACCACTGCAACAAAAAGAATAAAATACCTAGGAATAAATCTACCTAAGGAGACAAAAGACCTGTATGCAGAAAACTATAAGTCACTGATGAAAGAAATTAAAGATGATACAAACAGGTGGAGAGATATACCATATTCTTGGATAGAAAGAATCAACATTGTGAAAATGACTATGCTACCCAAAGCAATCTACAGATTCAATGTAATCCCTATCAAACTACCAATGGCATTTTTCACAGAACTGGAACAAAAAATTTCACAATTTGTTTGGAAGCACAAAGGACCCTGAATAGCCAAAGCAATCTTGATAAAGAAAAATGGAGCTGGAGGAATCAGGCTCCCTGACTTCAGACTATACTACAAAGCTATAGTAATCAAGAAAATATGGTAGTGTCACAAAAACAGAAACATAGATCAACGGAACAACATAGAAAGTCCACAGAAAAATCCACTCACATAAGATCACCTTATTTTTGATAAAGGAGGCAAGAACATACAACAGAGAAAAGACAGCCTCTTCAAAAAGTGGTGCTGGGAAAACTGGACAGGTACATGTAGAAGAATGAAATTAGAACACTCCCTAACACAATACACAAAAATAAATTCAAAATGGATTAAAGACCTAAATGTATGGCCAGAAACTATCAAACTCTTGGAGGAAAACATAGGCAGAACACTCTATGACATAAATCACAGCAAGATCCTTTTTGACCCACCTTGTAGAGAAATGGAAATAAAAACAAAAATAAACAATGGGACCTAATGAAACCTAAAAGCTTTTGCACAGCAAAGTAAACCATAAACAAGATGAAAAGACAGCCCTCAGAGTGGGAGAAAATATTTGCAAATGAAGCAACTGACAAAGGATTAATCTCCAAAATTTACAAGCAGCTCATGCAGCTCAATGACAAAAAAACAAACAACCCAATCCAAAAATGGGCAGAAGACCTAAATAGACATTTCTTCAAAGAAGATATACAGATTGCCAACAAACACATGAAAGAGTGCTCAACATCACTAATCATTAGAGAAATGCAAATCAAAACTACATGAGGTATCATCTCACACCAGTCAGAATGGCCATCATCAAAAAATCTAGAAACGATAAATGGTGGAAAGGGTGTGGAGAAAAGGGAACCCTCTTGCACTGTTGATGGGAATGTAAATTGATACAGCCACTATGGAGAACAGTACAGAGGTTTCTGAAAAAACTAAAAATAGAACTACCATACGACCCAGCAATGCCACTACTGGGCATATACCCTGAGAAAACCATAATTCAAAAAGAGTCATGTACCAAAATGTTCATTGCAGCTCTATTTACAATAGTCAGGACATGGAAGCAACCTAAGTGTCCATCATCAGATGAATGGATAAAGAAGATGTGGCACATATATACAATGGAATATTACTCAGCCATAAGAAGAAACTAAATTGAATTATTTGTAGTGAGGTGGATGGGCCTAGAGTCTGTCATACAGAGTGAAGTAAGTCAGAAAGAGAAAAACAAATACTGTATGCTAACACATATATATGGAATCTAAGAAAAAAAAATGTCATGAAGAACCTAGGGGCAAGACGGGAATGAAGACACAGACCTACTACAGAATGGACTTGAGGACACAGGGAGGGGGAAGGGTAAGCTGGGACAAAGTGAGAGAGTGGCATGGATATATATATACACTACCAAACGTAAAATAGATAGCTAGTGGGAAGCAGCCGTATAGCACAGGGAGATCAGCTTGGTGCTTTGTGACTACCTAGAGGGGTGGGAAAAGGAAGGTGGCAGGGAGGCAGACGCAAGAGGGAAGAGATATGGGAACATATGTATATGCATAACTGATTCACTTTGTTATAAAGCAGAAACTAACACACCATTGTAAAGCAATTATACTCCAATAAAGATGCTAAAAAAATAAAATAAAATAGAAACAAACAAAAAAAACCCAATAGTTTAATTTTCAATATGGGTTAATATATGATCAAAAACCACTGCTGACTACAGGGCTCTTTCCAAAGAACTGCAAAAAAATGTGAGCCTTTTTCTTTTTCAGGGATTTGATAAGAAAAAATTGATTTTTCCAAGAATCATCATTTCCTTTCACCAAAATATATCTCCTACCTACAAAAGGCAAAAGAGCATGTTAACTCTTTTTTGTATGTCAGGGTTCGATACAAAAGTGAAAAGAATTTTAATTAGAAAATTTCATGTTTCCATGTTCTAAGGAATTAATTTATTTTATACTATGAAAGCAAATGGGGGAGAGAGACTTAATCCTATATGCTCTTATGCAATATTTCACTTCCTATCTCACTGAGAATAAAATGCAAAATCCTTACCATGGCCTAAAGACCTTATGCAATCTGTCCTCACTCCCACCCCAGTAACCAGCCTTGCCTCCAACCACTCTCCCCCTGTTCCCTCTTCTCCTGCCAATCATTCTCCATATTCTTCCTTCCATATCAAAACACACCCTGCCTCAGACCCTTTGCACTTACTGGGTCCTATGCCTGAAATGCTCTCCCCCAGAGAGGAATATGTCTTAATCTGTCAGTTCATTCAGTTCTCTGCTCAGCATTACTTCAGAGAAGTCAATTATCCTATCTAAAATCTCCCATCTTTTACCCTACCACTCTGTATTCTCTTGTCCTGTACAAAGTAGGTGCTCAAATATTTGAAATGTCTGAATGAGTGCTGCAATAAAACCTTGATGGCAAAGATTAAACAACTCTTCCCAAGTATCAGAGATATCTTCAATGACAACCCTTAATCTGGGTCTGGAAGGATGAGTAGAAATCCACTAAGCCCAAAACAGCATGCACTTGTGCAAAATAGCCAGTGGTTCAGGAAACTGAGGTAAAGAGTAAAATGGAGTGAACAGTTAGTGATATGACTTTGTCTGCCTTGAAAATGAATTCAGTCACTGGGGAGCAAAGTTGGGGGTTTAACCCTGGAGGAAAGCCGATATGGAACAAGATCAGCTCTTTTGGAACGACCTCACAGATAAAAGCATGGAGGACAGATTTGGGGCAAGTAAGAACAGAGTCCAGGAGACAGTTTAGTAGGCTAGCATAATGATTTGAGACATGATGGGGGTTTGAACTTAGGCTATATAACATGGAATGTTAAGAGGAGGATGACTTTTGCTCATAAAAATCTTCAGCAGGGCTTCCCTGGTGGCACAGTGGTTGAGAGTCCGCCTGCCGATGCAGGGGACACGGTTCGTGCCCTGGTCCGGGAGGATCCCACATGCCGCGGAGCGGCTGGGCCCGTGAACCATGGCCACTGAGCCTGTGTGTCCGGAGCCTGTGCTCCACAACGGGAGAGGCCTTAACAGTGAGAGGCCTGCGTAAAGCAAAAAAAAAAAAAAACTTCGACAGTGATGACTATTCTATATAAATGTGTCAAAATATCATTTTAGAATATTTTCTTTCTTTACATTAGTAAAATTTGTTGAACAGATGCAATATGAAAAAAAGAGAAATAGATACTGAAAAAATATCTAGTTCACTGGACAATTTACTGCATTCTCTAAGAGACAGCAATGAATTGTGATGGTCTCACCAGGTGCTGCTACACCTTGAAATTGCAACTACTGAAATACACAGTAAAAATTGTTTCTAGGGCTTTTGGATTCCCATGAGACAAATGCATTTGAAAAGGCTTGCAGGTTATACATGGAAAATAATTGTAAGCAGTATATAGGGAACCTAATGAATAGGAAAGGCTGTTCACAGCAAGATTAATACACAGTATTAAACTTAAATCAATAAAATTCACTCTGGACTCAAGCACTATCTGGTCCTCACTTGGGTGGTAAAACTGAATGATGAAACAAACCATTCCATCACTTTACCAGATAGTGATAGAGGATTGTATCCCAAAGATGGAATTTTTTAAATATTAGAGACTTTTTCTCAAGCTCAAAATAGCTTCAGATCAAGATTGTACTCAAATACACCATTTTGTATAAAGGAAAGCAAAAGGATCCATTCTTTTGGCCTTATTTTCTAGTATATCAAAATTATTTTTTGTGGATTTAAAAAATTTATTGACCACATTTGCAGGTATTAATAGATTGTCTCCTAACTCCAAACCCACCTTGTTTTCCCTGCACAAACTACACTTCCATTTTGCCACTTGGCTCACTTTTAGGCACAGCCACTCAAGAGTCCTAGAGGACACTGCCAGGATAGAGGAGCAAGAAAGGACTTGCAGGGGTCACAACAGCCAGTGGCATTCCTGGCAGTTTATCAGTGGGTGCCTATTGGCAAGGGTCACTGCAAGAGCAGTGGCTCTCAAGTTTCCAGGGCAAGCAGTTCTCATCAAACTCCTTCATCTTCACAGTTGTGAGTAGCGTAGTCCAGGGGCAACCATACCTTTCCTTCAGAGGTCTGAAACTCAGCCTTGCTGGACCTTCTTCTCAGTTCTTTCCTTGTTGACTTGTCCCTTAGCTCTCAGGGGAGTGACCACACTCTACAGATGCTACCTCTGTAGATTTAGGTGTTTTCTTTGATCTTTTTTAGTAGTTAACCACCTTTTACCTCATAAAATTTCTTTATGTCACATTTTTCCTGCTCAAGTGACTGGTGTGGTTTCTGGCTCCTGATTGGTCCCTGTATTATATACTATCTGTTTGTCAATATGCCAAGTAAATATTTACCATCTCCCTCAATATTACCAGTAGCTAGAAAACTAAAAGACAAAGTCAGCCAAGGTATCTGAGAAATCTGAATATGCATACTCATTACTCCAGGAACCTACTTATAGGAAGTTATCCTACAAAAATAATTGGATAAGTGTCCCAAAAATAATACATAAGAATGTTTTCATCAAAGTTGAAAAGAACAGAAACAGATTGAAACTAGTTTAAATAAAAAAGGAGACTTATAGAAGGACACCTAAATGTCACAAATGCCAAGCATTACAAATGAGTAGAGCTGGGCAGGATTCATGCACACTGAAACTACTAACTCAGAAGTTGTCAGAACCGAGGCAGTGCCTTTCTCTATTTGTCTCACAAGATCCACATGAACCATTCCCACAAGCTGCGCTCCCAGCCCCTTCTTGTTGTTCTCCTTTTCCTTCTTTCCATAGCACTCCAATATGCTATATTGCTCATTTAAATGCTGATTGTTTACTGTCCCTTGCCTCTAGTACAGGGGTCTCCAACCCTGGTACCGTCCGTGGCCTGTTAGCAGCCAGGCCGCACAGCAGGAGGTGAGCGGCAAGCGAGCAAGCGAAGCTTCATCTGTATTTGCAGCCACTCCCCATCATTCACATTACTGCCTGAGCTCTGCCTCCTGTCAGATCAGCGGCGGCATTAGATTCTCATAGGAGCACGAACCCTACCGTGAACTGTGCATTCAAGGGATCTAGGTTGCGCGCTCCTTATGAGAATCTAACACCTGATGATCTGAGGTGGAGCTGAGGCAGTGATGCTAGCACTGGGGAGAGGCATCAAATACAGATTATCATTAGTAGAGACGTTGACTGCACAGAGACCATAATAAATCAACTGCTTGCAGACATAACAAAACCCTAACAGTTGCAAAAATCCTCAACAAAATACTAGCAAACAGAAACCAACAACACATTAAAAGGATCATATATTATGATCAAGGGGGATTTACCCAAGGGATAGAAGGATTCCTCAATATATGTAAAACAGTCAATGTGATACATCATATTAACAAATTGAAGGAGAAAAACCATGTGATCATTTCAATACATGCAGGAAAAGCTTTTGACAAAATTCAAAACCCATTTATGATAAAAATTCTCCAGAAAGTGGGCATAGAGGAAATCTACCTCAATATAATAAAGGCCATATACAACAAACCCACAGCAAACATCATTCTCAATGGTGAAAAACTGAAAGCATTTCCTCTAAGATCAGGAACAAGACAAGGATGTCCATTCGCACCACTATTATACAACATAGTTTTGGAAGTCCTAGCCACAGCAATCAGAGAAGAAAAAGAAATAAAAGGAATCCAAATTGGAAAATAAGTAAAACTGTCACTGTTTGCAGATGACATGATATATACATAGATAATCCTAAAGATGCCACCCGAAAACTACTAGAGCTAATCAATGAATTTGGTAAAGTTGCAGGATACAAAATTAATGCAAAGATATCTCTTGCATTCCCATACGCTAACAATGAAAGATCAGAAAGAGAAATTAAGGAAACTATCCCATACACCACTGTAAAAAAAAGAATAAAATACCTAGGAATAAACCTACCTAAGGAGGTAAAACACCTGTACTCAGAAAACTATGAGACACTGAGGAAAGAAATCAAAGATGACACAAACAGATGGAGAGATAGACCATGTTCTTGGATTGGAAGAATCAATATTGTGAAAATGACTATATTACCCAAAGCAATCTATAGATTCAGTGCAATCCCTATCAAATTGCCAATGGCATTTTTTACAGAACTAGAACAAAAAATCTTAAAATTTGTGTGGAGACAAAAAGACCCCGAATAGCCAAAGCAATCTTGAGGGAAAATAACAGAGCTAGAGGAATCAGACTCCCTGACTTCAGACTATACTCCAAAGCTACAGTAATCAAGACAATATGGTACTGGCACAAAAACAGAAATATAGATCAATGGAACAGGATATAAAGCCCAGAGATAAATCCATGCACCTATGGTCAACTAATCTATGCCAAAGAGACAAGGATATACAATGGAGAAAAGACAGTCTCTTCAATAAGTGGTGCTGGGAAAACTGGACAGCTACATGTAAAAGAATGAAATTAGAACACTCCCTAATGCCATACACAAAAATAAACTCAAAATGGATTAAAGACCTCAATGTAAGACTGGACACTATAAAACTCTTAGAGAGGAAAACATAGAAAGAAGAGTCTTTGACATAAATCACAGCAAGATCTATTTTGACCCACCTCCTAGAATAATGGAAATAAAAACAAAAATAAACAAATGGGACGTAGTGAAACTTAAAATCTTTTGCACAGCAAAGGAAACTATAAACCACATGAAAAGACAACCCTCAGAATGGGAGAAAATATTTGCAAATGAAGCAACAGACAAAGGATTAATCTTCAAAATATATAAACAGTTCATATAGCTCAATATTTAAAAAACAAACAACCCAATCCAAAAATGGGCAGAAGACCTAAACAGACATTTCTCCAAAGAAGACATACAGATGGCCAAGAAGCACATGAAAAGCTGCTCAACATCACTAATTGTTACAGAAATGCAAATCAAAACTACAATGAAGTATCACCTCACACTGGTTAGAATGGGCATCATTAGAAAATCTATAAACAACAAATGCTGGAGAGGGTGTGGAGAATAGAGAACCCTCTTGCACTGTTGGTGGGAATGTAAATTGATACAACCACTATGGGGAACATGAAGGTTCCTTAAACAACTAAAAATAGAATTATCATATGACTCAGCAATCCCACTACTGGGCACATACTCAGAGAAAATCATAATTTAAAAAAACACATGCACCCTAATGATCATTGGCGCACTATTTACAATAGCCAGGTCATGGAAGCAACCTAAATGCCTGTCAACAGACAAATGGATAAAGAAGATGTGGTACTTATATACAATGAAATATTACTCGGCCATAAAACGGAATGAAATTGGGACATTTGTAGAGACGTGGATGGACCTAGAGACTCTGAAGTAAGTCATAAAGAGAAAAACAAATACCATATATTAATGCATATATGTGGAATCTAGAAAAATGGTACAGATGAACCCGTTTGCAAGGCAGAAATAGAGACACAGATGTAGAGAACAAACATATGGACACCAAGGGGGGAATGTGGGGGGTGGGGTGGGGAGGTGGGATGAATTGGGAGATTGGGATTGACATGTATGCACTAATATGTATAAAATAGATAACTAATTAGAACCCGCTGTATAAAAAAATAATTAATTGGGCTTCCCTGGTGGCGCAGTGGTTGAGAGTCCGCCTGCCAATGCAGGGGACAAGGGTTCGTGCCCTTGTCCGGGAAGATCCCACATGCTGCGGAGTGGCTGGGCCTGTGAGCCATGGCCACTGAGCCTGCGCGTCCAGAGCCTGTGCTCCGCAGTGGGAGAGGCCACAACAGTGAGAGGCCCACGTACCGCAAAAAAAAAAAAATAATTAATTAATTAAATTAAAAATTTTTTAAAAGCCATATCAGTGAGTGGCAAGTGACAATTAAGCCACATCTGGTGGCAGGTTTTATAGTGGCAAGTGAGTTGATGTACTTCAGTTGTACAGCTGCATCTGGTGGCAGGCTTAAATCACAATCCGACACTCATTTTAGTCCATGCATGGCCCGCCCATTATTTTATTTACCACCTCCATCCGTGCCTCTTTCCCGCATTGTGCACTTGTCTCTGTCACAGTTTTGGTAAGCCCACAAGCTAACCCTAGCCAAAATGAATAAAAAACAAATGTCACTGGAGAGCTACTTTGAAAACAGGGAAGACCCAGTGATAACACAGCAGAAGACTCTAAGACTGCCAACAAAAAGAAAGCTGCATTTAAAAGAAAATACCAAGAGTCCTACTTAATTTATAGGTTCATTGCAGCAGGTGATTCACATTCTCCAAGCATGCTTTGTATAATATATGGCGATTGGCTATCCAACAAAGCAATGAAACCTTCAAAACTGCTTCGCCACATGGAGACCGAGCACCCTACACTAAAAGACAAGACTTTGGAGCTTTTCAAAAGAAAAAAAGTGAACACGAAGAACAGAAGCAATTATTGAAGGTTCACCACTTCATCAAATGTGTCTGCACTGAGAAGAGCATCATTCTTAGTGGCTAACCACATTGCTAAAGATGAGAAGCCCTTTACTATTGGTGAAGAGTTGATTCTGCCTGCTGCTAAGGACATTTGTTGTGAACTTTTAGGAGAGGCTGCAGTTCAAAAGGTGGTACGTATTCCTCTTTCAGCTAGCACCATAATTAGACGAACTGATGAAAGAGCAGAGGATTTTTTTTTTAATCATGTCACTTCCCCCTTTATGGTGCTCAATTTTATTTTATTTATTTATTTTTCACACAGACACACTGTATTTTATTTTTACAAGAGATAAATAAACTGACACCAAGCATTGTAAATGGATGACCACAACAAAAGCAACAATGATTGCAATTACCAAACACGAAACACACTCATACTATGTCATAATATTGACATTCAGTCCAGTAATCCTCCACTGTAACAGCTCCTCTACTTTGCAGTGAAAATTGATTTGTATATTTTTTGCCTCTGAGTCCTTATGGGACTTTTTTTGTTTTTTTTTATTCAAACAGAAAGTCACAAAAATTATAATCATCCTCATCAGTTCACTCAGTCCCGTGTAATTAATTTTTTTCATCTTGACTTTTGTTAGCAATTTTATGAATTCATTAGTTTTCCATAAGAGTTCTGAAAATGCTTATTCATTCAGTTCAGAAGTATAGTCAGTTACCAGAAACCTGTACTTGTCAGAGTCTTTTCCATGAATTCCTTGAAGATGAAACCCTTTTATAGGAACATTTTTGCAAAAGCATCAGAGTACACCCAGAACTGTCTGTAATCACAAAAGACTTAAAAATGACCACGGTTAAAGATTTGATGAAAGTTCATAATAATGCAATTGACAAGGAAATTTAGTTATTTCTGAGATATACATTTTAAAGTAATAACTAGAATTATGACTTATAACATTATACCGGAACATATAAGATTTTTAGAAATTTCATGTAATGTCTGAAACATTTATATTAACATATTTCCATACAAATAACCCAAAGAAAGTTTAGTATTAGTTGGTTTGTTTGTTTGTTTATACTGCAGATTCTTATTAGTCATCAATTTTATACACATCAGTGTATACATGTCAATCCCAATCCCCCAATTCAGCACACCACCATCCCCACCCCACCGCGGTTTTCCCCCATTGGTGGCCATACGTTTGTTCTGTACATCTGTGTCTCAACTTATGCCCTGCAAACTGGTTCATCTGTACCGTTTTTCTAGGTTCCATGTACATGCGTTAATATACGATATTTGTTTTTCTCTTTCTGACTTACTTCACTCTGTATGACAGTCTTTCGATCCATCCACGTCTCAACAAATGACTCAATTTCATCCATTTTTATACCTGAGTAATATTCCATTGTATATATGTACCACTACTTCTTTATCCATTCATCTGTCGATGGGCATTTAGGTTGCTTCCATGACTTGGCTATTCTAAATAGTGCTGCAATGAACATTGGGGTGCATGTGTCTTTTTGAATTATGGTTTTCTCTGGGTATATGCCCAGTAGTGGGATTGCTGGGTCATATGGTAATTCTATTCTTAGTTTTTTAAGGAACCTCCATACTGTTCTCCATAGTGGCTGTATCAATTTACATTCCCACCAACAGTGCAAGAGGGTTCCCTTTTCTCCACACCCTCTCCAGCATTTATTGTTTGTGGATTTTCTGAAGATGCCCATTCTAACTGGTGTGAGGTGATACCTCAATGTAGTTTTGATTTGCATTTCTGTAATAATTAGTGACGTTGAGCAGATTTTCATGTGCTTCTTGGCCATCTGTATGTCTTCTTTGGAGAAATGTCTATTTACGTCTTCTGCCCACTTTTGGATTGGATTGTTTTTTTTTTTTTAATATTGAGCTGCACCAGCTGTTTATATATTTTGGAGATTAAACCTTTGTCCATTGATTTATTTGCAAATATTTTCTTCCATTCTGAGGGGTGTCTTTTCATCTGGTTTATGGTCTCCTTTGCTGTGCAAAAGCTTTTAAGTTTCATTAGGTCCCATTTGTTTATTTTTGTTTTTATTTCCATTACTCTAGGAGGTGGATCACAAAAGATCTTGTTGTGATTTATGTCAAAGAGTGTTCTGCCTATGTTTTCCACTAAGAGTTTTATAGTGTCCGGTCTTACATTTAGTTCTCGAATCCATTTTGAGTTTATTTTTGTGTATGGTGTTAGAGAGTGTCCTAATTCCATTCTTTTATATGTAGCTCTCCAGTTTTCCTCGCACCACTTGTTGAAGAGACTGTCTTTTCTCCATTGTATATCTTTGCCTCCTTTATCATAGATTAGTTGACCATAGGTGCGTGGGTTTATCTCTGGGCTTTCTATGTTGTTTCATTGATCTATGTTTCTGTTTTTGCGCCACTACCATATTTTCTTGATTACTGTAGCTTTGTAGTATAGTCTGAAGTCAGGGAGTCTGATTCCTCCCGCTCTGTTTTTTTCCCTCAAGACTTCTTTGGCTATTCGGGGTCTTTTGTGTTTCCATACAAATTTTAAGATGATTTGTTCTAGTTCCATAAAAAAATGCCATTGGTAATTTGATAGGGATTGCACTCAATCTGTAGATTGCTTTGGGTAGTATAGTCATTTTCACAATATTGATTCTTCCAATCCAAGAACATGGTATATCTCTCCATCTGTTGGTATCATCTTTAATTTCTTTCATCAGTGTCTTATAGTTTTCTGCATACAGGTCTTTTGTCTCCCTAGGTAGGTTTATTCCTAGGTATTTTATTCTTTTTGTTGCAATGGTAAATAGGAGTGTTTCCTTAATTTCTCTTTCAGATTTTTCATCATTAGTGTATAGGAATGCAAGAGATTTCTTTGCATTAATTTTGTGTCCTGCAACTTTACCAAATTCATTGATTAGCTCTAGTAGTTTTCTGGTGGCATCTTTAGGATTCTCTATGTATAGTATCATGTCATCTGCAAACAGTAACAGCTTTACTTCTTCTTTTCCTTTTATTTCTTTTTCTCTCTGATTGCCATGACTAGGACTTCCAAAACTATGTTGAATAATAGTGGTGAGAGTGGACATCCTTGTCTCTTTCCTGATCTTAGAGGAAATGTTTTCAGTTTTTCACCATTGAGAATGATGTTTGCTGTGGGTTTGTCACATATGGCTTTTATTATGTTGAGGTAGGTTCCCTCTATGCCCACTTTCTGGAGAGTTTTTATCATAAATAGGTGTTGAATTTTTTCAAAAGCTTTTTCTGCATCTATTGAGATGATCATACTGTTTTTATTCTTCAATTTGTTAATATGGTGTATCACATTGATTGATTCAGCAGAGGATATTGAGGCACAATTGTCAGAGAGGATTAATGAGTCACCTGGGTATGCAGTCCAGGTTGATGAGTCTACTGATGTTGGCAACAATGCTTGCTTGTGCAATATATTTTTCAGGAGGATGTGAATGAGGATATGTTATGTGCACTTTTGTTGCCAACCAAACCACAGCTGCTGAACTATTCAAGTCTTTTTTATGATTACATAGCAGGAAAACTGAATTGGTCAGTTTGTGTCGGTATATGCACGGACGCAGCGGCTGCCATGACTGGACGGCTTTCTGGTTTCACTATTTGGGTCAAAGAATTGCTGGCTGGCTTAAAAATGTCACCTGAAATTAACAACGTTTTGCAGGATGTGATTAAAATTATCAACCACATTAAAGTACATGCCCTTAACTCATGCCTGTTCACACAGCTGTGTGAAGAGTCGGACGCAGAGCATACACATCTTCTCTTATACACAGAAATGAGATGGTTTTCTAAAGGTAGATCACTGGCCAGAGGTTTTGAGTTATGGGAGCCACTCCAGAGATTTCTTTTAGAAAAACAGTCACCACTGGCAGCACATTTCAGTGACACAGAATGGGTTGCAAAACTTGCTTACTTCTGTGACATATTCAACCTGCTCAACAAATTCAATCTGTCACTTCAGGAGAGAACGACAACTGTGTTTAAGTTGGCAGATAAAGTGGCTGCATTCACAGCCAAACTGGAACTATGGGGGTGACAAGTGAACATCGGGATTTTTGACATGTTTCAATCATTAGCAGAGATTTTGAAAGAGACTGAGCCAGGGTCTTCTTTATCCCAGCTAGTGCATGATCACCTATCTCAGCTTTCAAAAGAGTTTGAACATTACTTCCCAACCACAAAAGATCCCCAAACTGGGAAGGAATGGATCTGTGACCCATTTGTGAATAAGCAAGGTGAATCGACTTTGTCCGTGCTAGAAGAGGATCAACTGCTTGAGATCACAAATGACAGTGGCCTTAAAAGTATGTTTGAGACAACTTAAAATCTCCGTATGTTTTGGATTAAAGTCAAGGTGGAATATCCTAAGATTGTCACAAAAGCACTAAAAAGTCTCCTTCCATTTCCAACATCCTACCTTTGTGAAGCAGGGTTTCTGCAGTGACAGAAACCAAAATGAGATCATGGAGTAGACTGGACATAAGCAACACACTTCTGGTGTCACTGTCTCCCGTCACCCCCAGATGGGACCATCTAGCTGCAAGAAAACAAGTTCAGGGCTCCCACTGATTCTGCATTATGGTGACTTACATAATTATTTAATTATATATTACAATGTAATAATAATAGAAATAAAGTGCACAGGAAATGTAATGCGCTTGAATCATCCTGAAACCATGCCCCCACCCTGTCCGTGGAAAAAGTGTCTTCCACCAAACCAGTCTCTGGTACCAAAAAGGTTGGGGACCACTGCTCTAGTATGTATGTTTCATGAAAGCAGAGATCTTTGTCTTATTCACTGATGCGTTCCAAGCAGCTAGAACAGTAAGTCGTACATGGTAGGTGCTCTGTACCTCTGTTCCATTTTTTTCTGTTTCCCTGCTATTTCTTCTTAATTCTCAGCTTGCACATGGCCAACTATGGCTACTTCAGCTCCCAACTTAAGCTATCAGTGACTAAAGTGGTTTATTAGTTCACAATTACACATTTTTTAAAGAAGAAATCTGATTGCTACTACTTATCTCATCACTTTGTCAGAAGTTATGGAACCCTAGATTAACCCCTCAGTTGTGGAGGGGAAGGGGCGGGTGCAATGTCTTGTACTCCACTACCCATTCAGAAATTTCTAAGGAGGTATGGTTAGGTCAGGAATTGTCCTGCATCTCTAATACAAAGCTAATTATATATGATAACATTCTTTTCAGTAATTATTCAGTAGCATTATTTTTGGTGGAAAAAAATAAACTAAATATCCATTAATTTATATTCATACATTAAAAGTGATGAGACAGTCTATATTTATTCACATGAAAATACATTTATCACATGCAGATTTTTAAAGGATATCATAAAGTAGAACCAAGAGTAAGATTTTATTTCTATATATTATGCACAGAAAATTCTGGAAGGGTATTGACCAAAATGTTACAGTGGTTAGTTTTGGGTGGTGGGATTATAAATTAGTTTCACTTTCTCTTTTAATGTTCTTGTGTATTTATGGGGTTTTTTTGTTACAATAAACTTTTTCTTTTATTACAACAATAGAATAAAGCCACTTACATTATGTAGAAGGAGATAGAAGAATAAACTCTATTGAAAAAAGACTCAGTTACCATAGAAGCCATCCCTAGATAGAAAATAATGACTATCTAGTAGTAACATAAGAATTAAATAAGTTAATCATATAGTATGTGAGCTTTAACAATGGTAAAATTGCAATGGCTTGAAATCTATCAGTATGTTCAAATTCATGAGTTCATAATAAAATTTTAAATATTGGTCACCTTCAGATAATGATAGGAACCTAACTCATTATCTTGAAAACTAGTAGGTAAAGGCACAGCAGCAAACATTATCTAGCTTTTTCTATATGAACTGCACCACTAGGTAATCAAATGGGAGATGAGGGGAAATGTCTCTTTATAAAAGTATTCCAACTAATAATGAAAAAGCAATGATAAAATTAGAAAATACCATTTATAAGTACCAATGAATGACTGATATAGGCATTAAATATCAATGGTTGCTCAAAATTACAAAAAGAGAGAAAATTAGACATGCGCCTCCTATAATTATTCCAAATACTATGTATAGTCTTGACAAAGGAATCAAGCCTGCATCAGATCCAACCTCTGGATTTAGCAGCCAAGGTGTTAGAAATATCCATGGTGTTAGAAATATCCATAACTAAAAAACATGTTGAACTGTACCAAAAGGATAGGATCATTAAAATCCATAAAATTTTAATATGGCAAATTCCATGTATCAAATTTTCCAAGTTTTTTAACAGATACATTATAAGGAAATGAAAGGGATGGAAGAGGAACATAGATATTTTAAAAAGAAAATCATGTCAAATTTTTTAAAAAGTAAACTAATCTACAGTGTCTAGGGATACGTATTTGAGTGGCTAAAACTATAAAAAGAAAAATGCAAGGAAGTCATTACTATAAAAGTCAGGATAACAGCAGGAGGGAGAGGGTTATAATAGAACAATATTATTTGTCCTAATAGGACAAATAGAAGGGGCTTCTCAGGTCACTGGGAAGGTTCTATTTCTTGACCTGGGTGATGCTTATCTTATAATTCATTATGCCATACATTTGATTTGGGTAATTTTCTGTATCTGTGTTTTACTTTGCAATAAACATGGTTTAAAAAGTAAAAAGAGTTGACATAAATAGTATTCAATAAAGTTTAACGTCTCTTTTTTAGGAGAAGCTCCAGTTGGGTAAAAGTGAAAGGTAGGAAACTCTGAGACAACAAGATGTTACAGGAAGGGTGGAAAATAAATATTGAAAAAATTCCATATGGGGAAGTTAAATGTGGTTCGAAAAACTTCCCCAATCTCACAATTTTGTCTTGCCCAACTCATACCTCTTTTCAGAATCTATTGTGCTATCCATGGGGCATGGTCACATGGGGGCCTAAGAGTGAAATGATCCTTCCCAGCTTGATTCTACAAGATAGTTTCTCAGACTATTATATTTTCTAGATTTCAGATGTAATTATGCATAAGTAAAAATTAAAATGTCAATAATATTGGAGAGACATGTTAACTGGATCATCACTCATTGGTTTCCAAAACAGCAAAGTTATCCATAATTTCTAACAAAGGGAATCAGCACATCTCATATTCTAAGCTAGACAAAACAATCTTGAGAATCTTAAGACAATAAAATTGTCCCTTGATACCCAAAGGAGATTGGTTCCAGGACCCCCACAGATACCAAATCCATGGCTGCTCAAGTCCCTTATATAAAATGGTGTAATATTTGTATGTAACCTATGCATATCCTCCTGTATACTTTAAATCACCTCTAGATTACTTATAATACTTAATACAATGTAAATGCTATATAAATAGTTGCCACTGTGTAGATCAAGTTCAAGTTTTGCATTTTGGAAATTTCTGGGTTTTTTTCAAATATTTTCAATTAGTGGTTGGTTGAATCCACAGATATGGAACTCGCAGATACAAAGGGCCAACTGTATTTCCAAGTTGCACACAAACCAACTAAACTGTAAATCATATGTCCTGAGTTTCCAAGAACCCAAATTTATCCTTTTGTTTCATCTCCTCTTTTCCCCTCTCAACTTTTTTCTTCTTTTTACACTGTTTTCTATCCTCCCTTGACCACCACCCCAAACCTGGATGCTAACCAGAAAAGATACTGAAATGGAGGTGGGGGGTGCAGAGGAGGAACACATGGCAGGTTGATGAGCAGAAGTGTGGCACAAATAAAAGTATATTTTAGAAATATTATCTTTCTAAATTTGTGAAGGGTGTATTGAGGAAGGAAGGAGGCAAGGAGGCAGATGCATGGGGAGACCAATGCAGAGGATAGTCCAAACTGAGCCTAAGACTTGGTTTCCTAAAACTAGACATGATCAGGATGGACTCAGCTACTATCCAGACCCATATTTCTAAAATATTATGACATAGATGAAGACATTAGAGAGAAAGAAGGTCCCTTTCAATCCAACATATGCTAACATAATGGATGTTTGACCTGCCCTGCCCAGCTTTCCCAGGCAGGAGGGACATCTCTGTGAACAACACATTGTACCCTGAAAGGATATATAATGTTAAACATTTAACACTAAAACTAATCTAATCATAATGCTTCTTAAATGATTCAGAATCTCTTCAATATGCAGCAATAACTAAAACTCATTACTATAAAAATCAATTATCACTACTTGTGTGACTTACAGAAATGCTATTTGAGACTCTAGTAAAGAGAATTCTGAATAAACAACTGTACACTAAAAATGCTTTAGTGGGTTTCCTTTTTTCATCTTTCCTCCTTTTTCTCCAGTCAAAATTAAAACACTTATTGAGAATATAAATCTTCCAAAGCAAGTAAAATGACACTAAAAAAGCCTAACAACATTTTCCAAATCTAGGACACATGCTGTTTTTTAAATATATTAGACCATATGTAAATATATTGAGGACACTAATAAATGCCCCTTTCAAAAGCTCTTAACTCACAAGGACTTCAAATCACTGTTCAGAAAATAAAGGACTATTGAGAATTTGAAAGTAAGCATAATTCAGCGCTCTCCAAGTTATTCTGCATTTTTTTCAAGGTTAGTTGTTCTTATGAAACATATATAAATATGCATATCTTGTCTCTGAGTCAGACTCATTTCAGTGTCCTGAAGCAAAAGGAACTAGGAAAGTCATAAGAGACTTTCAGATACCAGAGCCTGAATGAAACTTGAATACCTTCTGTAAGCTTGTGTCATTAAGTGTTTTAATAGTTTTTCAGTGCATGGGCTGCATTTATATCTGGCTGCAAGGCATTTATATTGGCTCAAGGCTTGGCAACGGCTGAGCAAGCTGTTTTCAATGGGCATTACGGTTAATCCACATCTATGCAAATGCTGAATCCCACTGGCTTACAGAAACAAAGTGGTTTTATATGGAAGACCAAACAAATATAATCCTGTTTTTCCCACCATACTAATAGGACAGAATTCAACTGGCTGACTATTATTTGGGACAAATTTTTCTTTACAAATCTGCTTTTGAGTTCATGACAATATTCAGTCACTCCAGCAAAAGTATAGCATGGAAATAAAGGACCAAAAAGTTACCTTTCAGACCTAAGGAAACCTTACACAACTAATTACCATTTAGAGGGTCTTCCTATTCAGGAAAGATGTGGGCTCATTAATTCAAATTTTTCCTCTAATTCCAGTGTTTTTTTATTATTGAGTTAGCAGTCATTGAGATTAAAATTAAGAAGTTCCTTTTCCCCATATTTTAATAAGCTAAATGATTTTTTAATTTATTGTTTTGAAGCCAGATTTCCTAAACTACTAAGAAAAACAAAAAGGCAGAGAGAGAGAGAAGAAAGTATTATGAAAATGCTTCTAACAGTGATGTGGAAGATATGCCAAATTCAAAAGCCTTATCAAATAAGATAAAGCAAAGACATTGTTTGCCCATTGAGAATTCTGAGTACTCAGACACTAAGTCCTATCTTTGTTTAAAGTACTGCTGTTTAGTCTTCTCACATTCCACATTGAAAATTGCTATAATATCTAAGAGATCTATGCTACACACAGATTAGTAAAGAGGATACCAACAGGATAATTATGCATTATGTACTTACTGCATGTAAGTCATTTCAGCTGCAATTTCCAAGTCAAGGAATGAAATAAAAATAGGCTTCTGATGATTTGATATGTTATCAGACTACCCTCAGGACTTGCCCTTATACTAATGTGGCAGAAACACTAGTGTGGCCCAGAACATTATAGGTCCAAAACACACATTGCTTCCTTTTTTGTATAGAATACTAGTATTTGGCTTATAATACTCTGATATTATAGCCAACATGTAATATAGGATGGAATATCTTCAACTGTTAACTTCAAATAAGAGACTGAATGGCAGTCTTGGAAATTCTGCTGAAATAGTCAAGTTTGATGATTCAAGTTGAGCCCATTGTCCCCCTCTCAGTGTTTCTGTTCTCAAAAAGTATAACAGGGCTTCCTCGGTGGTGCAGTGGTTGAGAGTCTGCCTGCCAATACAGGGGATGCGGGTTCATGCCCCGGTCCGGGAGGATCCCACATGCTGTGGAAAGGCTGGGCCCGTGAGCCATGGTTACTGGGCCTGTGCGTCCAGAGCCTGTGCTCTGCAACGGGAGAGGCCACAACAGTGAGAGGCCCGCATACCGCAAAAAAAAAAAAAGTATAACAGAAGTTTTAGCTGAACATGAGTCTTTCACACTAATTGAATTCAACAATATTTATACTATACACAATGCCCTGTGCTAGGCACTATGAAATATTTAAAATAAAACATTCTTTAAAAGCTAGAATGGGAGCCCTGAATGTACTCAGCCAGAAGGCAAATAATAAAAGATTTAGCTTAAGTTCTTTTCAGTGAACTGTGATATAGCAAATTAAAGAATTCATAATCTGATGAGTCTAAAATCTCATCACTTCTTTACATTTTCCATTTATAAATAAAAAAGTAATCTCCAAATAAAAAGTGGAGAAAAGTAGCTACTGTATGTGCTAAATTGGATAAATTCTTCAAACCACCATTATTCAGGTATGCAAGGGGGTGGAGTCAAGATGGTGGTGTGGGAAGATGCCAAGTTAGCATCTCCCCACAGCTAGGGCACCTGCCAGCCGCTGGTGGAGGACCCTGACATCCAAGGAGACGGGAGGAACCCCCAAGTGAACTGGTAGGACATGGGGGTACTGAGGGAGGAGGAGAAGTGGAGGCCAGACAGGATCGGTGCGCCGAGGCCAGGGAGATCAGGAGAGGCAGGCGGCGGAGGGGCTCTCTGGGAGGAGTGGGAGAGGAGCTTGGAGGGCAGGTGCCCCACCCGCTCAAGCCCGGGGAACCTGCTAAATAAGCTCCCAGGCCAGTTCCCTGCCCTCTAAGGCCCTCCCCTCCCCGCCCTCCCCCCCACCCCCGCCACATTGGTCCTGGGGGCATAGGAAGGAGGCTGAGGGGAGAAAGGGAGAGGCAGGCAGGAGGGGCCTTCCAGGACCAGAGGAGCCAGAGAGGAGAGGAGGGAATTTGCACCCCCCATTCAAGCCCAGAAGCCTGCTGGGCTCCCAGGTGAGATCCCCTCCCACCCCGAGACCAGGGGTGTGGGGCTTGCTTGACCGCATCTGCTCCTTTGAGCCTAAGTTCCATCCACCACAGTCCCCAGGGCCTTTTCCAGCCCTGTGGGTCCTAAGCATAGGCCCTGCCCACCACCCAAACCTCACCCTTGCTTAGGACCCGCCTTCCACAGCCAAGGCCTTTCCCTCTTTTTTTTTTCCCCTTCTCCTCTTTTTTACTACTGTACCTTCCAGTTGTTGATTCATCTATATTTTTATTATTTATTCTTTCTAACATATCTGTTAGTTTCCTCATCTAACTTTATTTTTTACTTTGTTATTGTTCTCTCTTTTTTTTTTTTGCCACCACACATGGCTTCTGGGATCTTGATTCATAAGCCAGGGATCAGGCTGAAGCTCCTGTGGTGGGAGCTCTGAGTCCAAACCACTGGACAACAAAGAACCTCAAGCCCCAGGGAATATTCATTGGAGTGAGGTTTCCCAGAGGTCCTCATCTCAGCACCAAGACCCAGCTCTACCCAACAGCCTACAAACTCCCATGTTGCAAGCCTCAGGCCAAACAACCAGTAAGAAAGGAACACAATCCCACTCATTAATAAAAAAAAAGAAAATTGAGACAGCAAAATAATATGTCACAGGTGAAGGAGCAAGGTAAAAAGCTACAAGACCAATTAAATGAAGAGGAAAAAGGCAATCTACCTGAAAAAGAATTCAGAGTAATAATAGTAAAGATGATCCAGAATCTCGGAAAGAGAATGGAAGCATGGATTGAGAAAATATAAGAAATGTTTAACAAAGATCTAGAAGAACTAAAGAACAATCAAACAGAGATGAACAACACAATAACTGAAATGAATAATACACTAGAAGGAATCAATAACAGAATAACTGAGGCAGAAGAACGAATAAGTGAGCTGGAAGGAAAAATAGCGGAAATAACTACCAAGGAGCAGAATAAACAATAAAGAATGAAAAGATAGAAGACAATCTCAGAGACCTCTGGGACAACACTAAACACACCAACATTCGAATTATAGGTATCCCAGAAGAAAAAGAGAAAAAGAAAGGGTCTGAGAAAATATTTCAAGAGATTATAGTCAGAAACTTCCTTAACATGGGAAAGGAAATAGTCACCCAAGTCCAGGAAGCACAAAGAATCCCATACAGGATAAACCCTAGGAAAAACACACCAAGACACATATTAATTAAACTAACAAAAATTAAATTCAAAGAAAAAATAAAAGCAGCAAGGGAAAAACAAAAAGTAACATACAAAGAAATGCCCCTAACGTTAACAGCTGATCTTTCAGCAGAAACTCTGCAGGCTAGAAGGGAGTGGCAGGATATACTTAAAATGATGAAAGAGAAAAACCTACAACCAAGATTACTCTACCCAGCAAGGATCTCATTCAGATTTGATGGAGAAATCAAAAGCTTTTCAGACAAGCAAAAGATAAGAGAATTCATCACCACCAAACCACCTTTACAACAAATGCTAAAGAAACTTCTCTAGAGGGGAAAAACAAGAGAAGAAAAAGACCCACAACACATTCCCAAAACAATTAAGAAAATGGTAATATGAACATACATATTGATAATAACCTTGAATGTAAATGGATTACATGCCCCAACCAAAAGACACACACTGGCTAAATGGATACAAAAACAAGACCCATATATGTGCTGTCTACAAGAGACCCACTTCAGACCTAGTGACACATACAGACTGACAGTGAAGGGATGGAAAAAGATATTCTATGCAAATAGAAGTCAAAAGAAAGCTGGAGGAGAAATACTCGTATCAGATAAAATAGACTTATAAAGACTGTTACAAGAGATAAGAGAGACTCTACATAATGATCAAAAGATCAATCCAAGAAGAAGATATAACAATTATAAGTGCTTATGCACCCAACATAGGAGTACCTTAATACATAAGGCAAATGCTAACAACCATGAAAGGGGAACTTGACAATTACACAATAATAGTAGGGGACTTTAACACGCCACTTACACCATGGACAGATCATCCAAACAGAAAATAAATAAGGAAACACAAGCTTTAAATGACACAATAGAGAAGATAGATTTAATTGATATTTGTAGAACATTCCACTCAAAAGTGGAAGAACACACTTTCTACTCAAGTGCAAAAGGAACATTCTCCAGGATAGATCACATCTTGGGTCACAAATCAAGCCTTGGAAAAAAAATTTTTTTCACATCTTTATTGGAGTATAATTGCTTTACAATGGTGTGTTAGTTTCTGCTTTATAACAAAGTGAATCAGTTATACATATACATATATCCCCATATCTCTTCCCTCTTGCATCTCCCTCCCTTTCCCACCCCTCTAGGTGGTCACAAAGCACCGAAAGCACCGAGCTGATCTCCCTGTGCTATGTGGCTGCTTCCCACTAGCTATCTATTTTACATTTGGTAGTGTATATATGTCCACGCCACTCTCTCACTTGGTCCCAGCTTACCCTTTCCCTTCCCCATGTCCTCAAGTCCATTCTCTAGTAGGTTTGCATCTTTATTTCCATCTTGACCCTAGGTTATTCATGACCATATTTTTTTTTTAGATTCTATATGTGTGTTAGCATATGGTATTTGTTTTTCTCTTTCTGACTTACTTCACTCTGTATAACAGACTCTAGGTCCATCCACCACACTACAAATAACTCAATTTCATTTCTTTTTATGGCTGAGTAATATTCCATTGTATATATGTACCACATCTTTATCCATTCATCTGTCGATGGACACTTAGGTTGCTTCCACGTCCTGGGTATTGTAAATAGAGCTGCAATGAACATTGTAGTACACGACTCTTTTTGAATTATGGTTTTCTCAGGGTATATGCCCAGTAGTGGGATTGCTGGGTCATATGGTAATTCTATTTTTAGTTTTCTAAGGAACCGCCATACTGTAGTAAGCCTTGGAAAATTTACGAAAATTGAAATCATATCAAGCACTTTTTCTGACCACATTACTATGAGACTGGAAATCAATTACAGGGAAAAAAAACTGTAAAAAATACAAATACATGGAGGCTAAACATGGCACTACTAAATAACCAAGAGATCACTGAAGAAGTCAAAGAGGAAATCAAAAAATACCTAGAAACAAATGACAATGAACACACAACAATGCAAAACCTATCAGGCGCAGCAAAAGCAGTTCTAAGATGGAGTTTATAGTAATTCAATCTCACCTCAAGACACAAGAAAAATCTCAAATAAACAATCTAACTCTACACCTAAAGCAACTAAAGAAAGAAGAACAAAGAAAACCCAAATTCAGTAGAAGGAAAGAAATCATAAAAATCAGAGCAGAAATAAATGAAATAGAAACAAAGAAAACAATAGCAAAGATCAATAAAATTAAAAGCTGGTTTTTTGAGAAGATAAACAAAATTGACAAACCCTTAGCCAGACTCATCAAGAAAAAAAGGTAGAGGACACAAATCAATAGTTAGAAATGAAAAAGGAGAAATCACAACTGACACTTCAGAAATACAAAGAATTTTAAGAGACTACTACAAGCAACTCCATGCCAATAAAATGGACAACAACGAAGAAATGGACAAATTCTTGGAAAGGTACAATTTTCCAAGACTGAACAAGGAAGAATTAGGAAATATAAACAGACCTATCACAACTAATAATATTGAAACTGTAATTAAAAATCTTCCAGCAAACAAAAGTCCAGGACCAGATGGCTTCACAGATGAATTCTATCAAACATTTAGAGAAGAACTAACACCAATCCTTCTCAAACTTTCCAAAAAATTGCAGATGGAGAATTCCCAAATTCATTCTACGAAGCCACCATCACCCTAATACCAAAACCAGAAAAAGATATCACAGAAAAAGAAAATTATAGACCAATATCACTCATGAATATAGATGCAAAAATTCTAACAAAATACTAGCAAACAGAATCCAACAACACATTTAAAGGATCATACACCATGATCAAGAGGGATTTATCCAAGGGATGCAAGGATTCTTCAATATATGCAAATTAATCAATGTGATACACCATGTTAACAAATTGAAGAATAAAAACCATATTATTATCTCAATAGATGCAGAAAAAGTTTTGACAAAATTCAACACCAATTTATGATAAAAACTCTCCAGAAAGTGCACATAGAGGGAACCTACCTCAATATAATAAAGGCCATATATGACAAACCCACAGCCAACATCGTTCCCAATGGTGAAATACTGAAAGCATTTCCACTAAGATCAGGAACAAGACAAGGATGTCCACTCTCGCCACTCTTATTCAACATAGTTTCAGAAGTCCTAGCCACAGCAATCAGAGAAGAAAAAGAAATAAAAGGAATCCAAATTGGAAAAGAAGAAGTAAAACTGTCACTGTTTGCAGATGATAGGATACCATATATAGAAAATCCTAAAGATGCCACCAGTAAACTACTAGAACTAATCAATGAATTTGGTAATGTTGCAAGATGCATAATTAATGCACAGAAATCTCTGGCATTCCTATACACCAACAACAAAAAAATCAGAAAGAGGAATTAAGGAAACACTCCCATTCACCACTGTAACAAAAAGAATAAAATACCTAGGAATAAACCTGTCTAGGGGAAAGACTTGTACTCAGGAAACTATAAAACACTGATGAAAGAAATCAAAGAAGACATAAATGGAGAAATATACCATGTTCTTGGATTGGAAGAATCAATATTGTGAAAATGACTATATTACCCAAAGCAATCTTCAGATTCAATGCAATCCCTATCAATCTACGAATGTCATTCTTCACAGAGTTAGAACAAAAAAAATCTTACAATTTGTATAGAAACACAAAAGACCCTGAATAGCCAAAGCAATCTTAAGAAAGAAAATGGAGTTGGAGGAATCAGGCTCCCTGACTTCAAGCTAAACCACAAAGCTACAGTAATCAAGACAGTAATACTGGCACAAAAACAGAAATATAGATCAATGGAACAGGATAAATTAGGTGACCACACACATATGGTCACCTAATTTACAACAAAAGAGGCAAGAACATACAATGGAGAAAAGACAGCCTCTTCAATAAGTGGTGCTGGGAAAAGTGGACAGCCGCAGGTCAAGGAATGAAATTAGAACACTACCTAATGCCATACACAAAAATACATTCAAAATGGACTACAGACCTAAATGTAAGACGGGACACTATAAAACTCTTAGAGGAAAAACATTCTTTGAAATAAATGACAGCAAGATCTTTTTTGACCCACCTCCTAGAGTAACGGAAATAAAAACAAAAATAAACTAATAGGAGTTAATTAAACTTAAATGCTTTTGCACAGCAAAGGAAACCATAAACAAGACAAAAGACAACCCTCCGAATGGGAGAAAATATTTGCAAATGAAACAACAGACAAAGGATTAATCTCCAAAATATACAAACAAATCATGGAGCTCAATATCAAGAAAACAAACAATCCAATAAAAAAATGGGTGGAAGACCTAAATAGACATTTCACCAAGAAGACATACAGATGGCCAAGAGGCACATGAAAAGATGCTCAACGTCATTAATTATTAGAGAAATGCAAATCAAAACTACAATGAGGTATCACCTCATACCAGTCAGAATGGTCATTATTAAAAACTCTAGAAACAATAAATGCTGGAGAGGGTGTAGTGAAAAGGGAACCCTCCTACACTGTTGGTGGGAATGTAACTTGATACAATCACTATGGAAAACAGTATGTAGGTTCCTTAGAAAACTAAAAATAGAACTACCATATGGCCTAGCAATCCCACTACTGGACATATTCCCTGAGAAAACCATAATTCAAAAAGAGACATGTACCACAATGTTCATTGCATCACTATTTATGATAGCCAGGACATGGAAGCAACCTGTGTCCATCGAAAGATGAATGGATAAGGAAGATGTGGCACATATATACAATGGAATATTACTCAGTCATAAAAATAAATGAAATTGTTATTTGTAGTGGGGTGGACGTACCTAGAGTCTGTCATACAGAGTGAAGTAAGTCAGAAAGAGAAAAACAAATACCGTATACTAATGCTTATATATGTAATCTAAAATAAATAAATAAATAAATAATGGTACTGATGAACGTAGTTGCATGGCAGGAGTAAAGATGTGGACATAGAGAATGGATCTGAAGACACGGAGTGGGAGGGGGAAGCTGGGGCAAAGTGAGAGTAGCATTGACATATATAAGTTACTGGATGTAAAAGAGTTAGCTAGTGGGAAGCAGCAGCATAGCACCAGGAGGACAACTCGGTGCTTTTCAACAATCTAAAGGGGTGGGATAAGGAGGATGGGAGGGAGGCTCAAGAGGGAGTGGATATGGGGACATATGTATACATATGGTTGATTCACTTTTGTGTACAACAAAAACTAACACAGTATTGTGAAGCAATTATACTCCAGTAAAGATCTATTAAAAAAAAATAATAAATATATATATATATATATATATATATATATATATATATATAGTACAGCACAGAGAAATACAGCCATTATTTTGTAATAACTTCAAAGGGAGTGTAATTGAGTATAATGTGTAAAAACATTGAATCACTATGCTGTACACCTGAAACTAATATAACATTGAAATTAAACTATACTTCAATTTAAAAAGATAAAATTAAAGATAAAAAAATAGCTATGCAAACATATACTCTTAGCTATGCTAATAATTTCTGAGTCATGGAACATCGAATTTTTATGCAATAAATGTCTGATGCATAAAAAAAAACAAAAACCTACCATTATTTAGAAGTATAAAGAAGACTCACTTCATGAAATGTCTAAACCAGTTGGTAAGTCACTGGGTCCATTTGATATTTTTAAGTCTAAACAAAATGTTTTTTGAATCTTTGTCTTAAGTCTCAACAATAGATGTGAACCATAGTACATGTATGGTAGATTCTTATAATTAGAAATTATTGTCATAGTTAAAAGGATCTATATCAAATGGAAATATTAGTGTGACTCTATCCCACAGGCTCTGTAAATTATTAGGAATAAGAATTTGGCAAAAGCCAAAGGATACAAGTTAGAGGCAAAGATCTGTTCAACTCACGATTTTCTCAACTGAGCAAGGAATGTTAGACGTGCAGGTCTTGTGCACTTCCAGTGAACAATCTTTGTATTCAGTGGGATGCTGACACAGACAACAGAGCTATACCTTTGAATTTAAATCAATCTGAAGAAAATATTACACCCTCAAAGTTGATTTTTCCCATTGTGTTCTGTCAAAAATACTCAGCTGTATTCAGCTATATTTAGCTATACCCTATACCAGTAATGCTATATACTAATGACTGCTATTCCTTGAAAATCATAAAATATTTGTCTACCAGAGCTTAGCCATATAGAACAAGACTGTTTCTTCTGTGTAATTTTCCATCAATACCAGTTGCACTGTATGATTGAAATTCTATGAATTTCAGTCTTTACACAAGTGCATCATTAAGACAACCTCTAGGGAATTAAATAGCCCAAGATTGTTAATGGAATAAGAAAATTCTTATAACAAAAATAACCAAAAAATGTTATTCCATATCTATGGACTGGGTATCTGCCTAGATCTCTAACCGTCTCTTTGCATGCTTAATTTTTAAATTTAAGTCATTCCTATAACTTTTAAGCACTCCAGTTTCAGCATAGGAACAACAAAAAAGAGGTTACCAATAGCTTTGAGTACATGGTTTAGCAACTACATTAAACCTGAGCACTTCTCCATCCTTAGAAACAAACCTAAAGTCTGACAAGAGAAAGAAATCTAGAAACCCAACCATGATGAATTACTTCCACTCTTTAGGCAAGAGTATTAATTGTGGAACATAGGATTGACTCATCGTCTTGCCGAGATTTCATTTTACGATCATTTCATCTACAGGGACAAAACAGTTAATTTTTTAGACTTTTATTAAAGAGACATCCAACTGACCTCCCCCAAGGTGGATACAGTAGACTAGTGAGCCTGTTTCTTGGTGTAGACAAGTACACTAGCCGTTAAATTATTTTTCATATAAATTCAAGGCATATGTACTCTTCTTCAGTCCTCTCATGGAAACAGTCTGAATGTACTTTATGTTATTTACATCAGGAATAGTCATTTGGGCAGAATCATCTTTTTGCAAAGACACTATCAGTTTCGAAAATTACAATGAACAATTCATGAAAATTTTTCTGTTTCAAGATGATGCTGAAGTGGCATCTCAATAATTAAAGAATTTCTTCACTGATCCAAAAAAAGGAAACAAAGTTCTTATTTCAAGTTTAGACCAAATATTGTAAAAACCTAACCTAACTAGTAAATAGAGTAACAAAAACAGAAACACCTTTTGAGTAGCCTAGGAAGGGCTAAAAGAAATGACTAAATGAAAACTTAATAAATTTATCAATATTATAAAAGCAAACTCTCATTTTTAATGAAAGCCATAAAATAAGTATATTAAAATAATACAAAATTTAATTGCTTTTTTGAGTTTGGAAGAACTTTAAATTTAAGAGCATACTGACACAAAAATAGCATCTTTTTTCAGCTATGTATAGAACAAATAAAACAATTTCTGGAATTTTATTTTACAATCGTTAATATAAATGAGCAGAACACAATTAAGGTAGATGACTGATTTTGGAATCTGACACACTGACAATTTCTTTTCATGCAAAAAAAAAACTGTTTTAAAAAAACAGATTCCATCATAAAGAAAATTCATCTAATCTAGAATTTTCATAATCATTTTTAAATTAAGAAATTAAACTCATATATAAAATAAATACAATATGGACTTGAAAACAAGTTTACTATTACCCACAAAAGTAATAACCAATCTTTGACAATTCCAATCACTTCTGGCTTCTTATAATTCTAACTAGCAAGCACTTGAACATAAGTAATCTATGATAGAACAATAACAATTATGTTACCCAAGAGCTTACTTGTAAAAATTAACAAAAAGCACCAGTATTATCTTATTAAAGGTGATCAGAAACAAGCTTTTATACCTCTAACTTTGTGAATGCAACATGGTTTGGAATTACTCTGATAAAAATCAAATTTGCCCAAAGGCATGTTTAATCTAAACATGAAATGTCTCAAAGCTGAACAGCTGTAAGGTGAGCCAAAAATAAAGTAACTCAGGATAGAGAGTAGCCTACTTCTCTCCTTAAAGTAAAGAGACTGGGAAAAATCTAATTACTGATCTGCTTCAACTCAGATTTTATCTTTAATCCACTAGAAGTTAAAAGACAATGCATCAAAAGTGTATGCCTGTAGGGGAAAATGTTGCTATGGAAAACCACATGGTTTCACATCCATATATTTAAAGGTTCACTTTTATTCTTTTTTCCCTCTTTTGATCCTCTAAGACTTGCTACACTAGAGACTTATGAGTACTATTTCATTACAGTGACTTTTAAAAATCACATATAATAGACACTTGGATAAAATACATCTAATGACATTACAATTAAGCAAGATGATTGTTTGGAGGACAGATTTTTCTCTGTAAGTACAAGAAAAAAAGAGGATAGGCAGGAGGAAATATTCAGATAAAAATAATAGCTAAAAATAAGAGAAAAAAAGACATAAATAAGATATATCTGTAGGCTTTTCCCTCACTATCTGTCTAGCTTTATCAGCCATTTCTGCCCAAAGTATGTCCTGCATTCCCTGACACAGGATTATTGGCCATTTCCTCAACTGTGCTTTCCTACCTCTGCACCTCTGCCCCTCTCTAGTGATTTAAATGTCATCCGTGCTCAGAACAGCAGAAATTCCGTTTCACTAATCTCAACAGTGCCCTTAAGCCCCAAACACATACTCAACCAAATGTTCTCTCTTTTCCTGAACCTTTCAGCCTTTTATTTCTTCCTTTGTCATAAAACCTTTAACCTATTATGCTGTGTACTATAGTTATGTATGTATTTGTCATACTCCTACACCCAGCGACTGTAGTCTCCTAGAAAGCAGGGATCAATGGTCATGGTCATTTTTGTATCTCCTACAGTGCCCAGCACAGTGCCTTTCCCATAGTGGTTAGTGAATAAATATTTATTAATTAATATACTCAGTTTTGTTTTCAATGACCCTTTACTATTATTTTTACAATCAACAAAAATTTGGGCTTCCCTGGTGACACAGTGGTTAAGAATCCACTTGCCAATGCAGGGGACACAGGTTTGATCCCTGGTCCAGGAAGATCCCACATGCCATGGAGCAACTAAGCCCATGCACCATAACTACTGAGCCTGCGCTCTAGAGCCTGCGAACCACAACTACTGAGCTCACATGCCACAACTACTGAAGTCCACGCACCTAGAGCCCGTGCTCCGCAACAAGAGAAGCCACCTCAAAGAGAAGCCCCTGCACCAAAACGAAGAGTAGCCCCTGCTCACAACTAGAGAAAAATCCCGTGCAGCAATGAAGACCCAATGCAGCCAAAAATAAATAAAATAAAATAAAAATAACTATAAAAAAGAATAGAGTATAAGATATTTACCCAATGTAACCTCCTTTCAAGAAAAATCAACAAAAATTGTTCATTGTATGCATTTTGTGCTCTCTTTATATCTTCTTCTGTTTAGACCCACTGCATAAAAGGACTTGTGAACTCTTAGTCGCTTTCTTTAAAAAAATAAAACCCTTTACCCTTCTCAGTCTTCAGGGATCACCTGAAGTGATGTCAATAGTCCACCAGTGATGTAAATATAATTATACCTTTTAGAGATTAAAGGCTGTGAAAGCTATTTTGCAGACATTTTCTCCATAACTTAATAGTAATTTTCTTGTTGGTCATGGGGAGTGAGAAGAATGCCTAGCTTACAACCAACCATTCCCACCACTGCTCTTACTAAACTGTGAAACCTGCTCTGACATGAAAGTAAATGGTGTAGATGAATAGTCAGGAATTGGGGATGGTATGTGAACTAAAAGAATTCTTGTCAAAATCTACTTTCCTCCAATAAAAGCACACGAGAAATTTTAGAATTGTTGTTGATGGAACTCTACTATGGCTACGTTTGTACATTACTACATTGTACTAACATTATGCATTGGCTAACAAGGTACTCTTGAGCATATATGTAAGCTGCATGGGGAAAGCCAAGAACTGGGAAGTCCCCAGTACTACATAATTAGCCCTTTTTTTTGGTACATAAAAATCTCAATGAAAGAAAATCATTGTTTACCTAAACCACAAAGTCCTTGAGCACCAGGACAATGTCTTTAATCTGTTTGTCTCTTCCAGGACCCAGCAGAATACCTGGTACTTCCAAGGACCAGTGAATAATCACTGAATGAATGACTGAGTGAATGATTAGTGCTATTTTACTACATGCCCTGGATATTTTATGATTCCTAATCCCTTAGGACTATTAACAAATACTTATGTTCAGATTTTTAATTTGTCTGGTTTCTTAGTTCGTTCAGGCTGCTATAACAACATACCACAGTCTGGGTGGCTTATAAACAACAAATATTTATTTCTCACAGTTCTAGAGGCTGGAAAGTCCAAGATCAAAGTGCCAGAATGGTCACTTTTTGGTGAGGGACCTCTTTCTGGCTTATCTGGCAACTACTTGCAGTGTCCTCACATGGTGGACACTCTAAGGATCTCTCTGGAGACTCTTTCCTACGGCACTAATTTCATTTATGAGGGCTCTGCCCTCATGACCTAAGCAGTTCCCAAAGGCTCCACGTCCTAATATCATCATCTTTGGGGGTTAGGATTTCCATTATATGAATTTTGGGGGGAAATTAACATTCTAACTAAGTAGCGCCTGGGATTCCCTCAAGAGCTGAGTTTTCTCAGGGTTACAGGGTTTTAGCCGATAGATGGAAGTGGAAAAGTTGATACTTACTGATCACTTTTAGACTAAATCGTAACATTCTAGTAAGTCATTATCTCCACCTACAGGTTCTCCAGCTTCCAGGTAAACTGGCACCAGAGTATATCTAATAGGGAAACTAAATTGTAGTCAAGTTCCCACCTTCTCAACTTGTGGACTGGTCTACAAAGCTAAGTCCCTAGAATTAGCCTAGACATAAAAGATTAAGACTGAGGTCAATTCTTCATTCACTCCTACCCCCACTGTCATCCTAATAAGCATCACCTAGCATTCCACCTGCCTTCATATCTCTCCCTGTGCAATGCTGGACCATCTGGCATTCCTTTCAGGATGCCTATTTTAGTTTCCCTTCAGAAATCTACATTACTGCAGCAGCAAGATTTTTAAACAGAATGATGTTTCTACAGAATGAGTCTCTCAGAGTAAGAAAGTGAATATGTAAGTTATGTAATGTAATAGCTCCCTTCCAAGGAAGGTAAAAGTATATTAATCATCGTTGGATTCACCAGATTCATCAGGCATCAGCAAAATTAAAATTTTATAAAGGAAATGTGAAAATATGGTGCTCATTACCTGAGAAAAGGTTTCCACAATCTGTAACACTTTTAGATAGCAATCTTTTTAATTAACTTATTTCTGAATGGACCACTCCATAATGCTTATGGCAAATATTTCCAAAGGCATCCCAGTAGTTACTAAGTTAATTTATTTTGTTTTTTCTCTTCTTATTAATTATCGCTGTGACTAGCTTCACCTAATTTAAAGTTGTCACTAGAAAATCACATGGTTATCATTAGTAGTAGACATAAAGTCTATAGTCCAAGAACAAAATAAAAGTGATCTCCTGTTTTTCTCACATGGACACCAAGGGCGGAAAGTAGGGGTGGGGAGTGGTGGTGGCGGTGGGATGAATTGGGAGATTGGGATTGACATATATACACTAATATGTATAAAATAGATAACTAATAAGAACCTGCTGTATAAAAATATAAATAAAATAAAATTCAAATTTTCAAAAAAAAAAGAAGTGATCTCCTGTTTTTCTGTATATATTTGAAAGTCAAATGTTGGAAAGTTGAAACTACATTGTTCCAAGGTGGTTTCATTCCCAAAGAATAAAAAACAATATAATGTCTTAGCAGTATAAGAGATGTAAGAATATTATTATATATCATATAATTATAATAATAGGGCAGTACTACTTTTCCCAGGTCCAAAGAACATGGTGACAAGAATCTTTGCAGGCCTGTGAGGTTGTCAGAAATTGGTGACAGGTGAAAGGAATGCCAGGCGTCCCACTGAGCTACAGAAGTCTGATCCAGGCTTTTCCACTTCCCATGGACCTAGTATGATTTTACATGGGTATGAAAGTTGTCCCTGGTCCTTAAACCCCTGCCAGCAGGTATCAGCATGTACTGGAAGCAAGATAAAAGGAGTCTGTCTCCACTACCACAGTACAGTAGATTTGCTCCACCACTCTCCACCAGCAGCTTATGGCCACCACAATCCTGAGCCTGCAATTAGGAGTGAGTGGAGGAAGAAGTGGGATGCAGAGAGCAGTACATGGAAAGTAAGTTAGGCTGGGTAAAAAAATCACAATGTGAGTATACAGGATCCAAGCTACTGGTGCCCCAAGAGGCCCTACAGTTTATAGAGTAAGAAAGATTTGGGTACAACTGAGGAAGATTTGGGTACAACTGAGGAAGATTTGGAAATGGCTAAAAAATCTTGTATTTACTACCGCACTGAAATCAGGTCCCTTTCCCTAGGGCCAGGATCAGACTATATCACAGATGGTATCTTGAAATTACACTTCATCAAAACTATAAATAAGATACAACCAGTGAATGAGAAACTATCTACATGTGGACTGTATATTGTATGAATGTGTGGGTTGTGTAAAAAATGAACGTTGAAAACACATAATATAAACCACGCACTTCTTCAACCATCATTCGTTCATTCATTGTTTTCATGAGTTTCTAACATGGGCAAGGCATTTTTTGAAGAACTGAAGATTGAGCAGTGAATAAAACAGATGATGAAAATGCCTATATGGTTCCCATTAAAGAGTATCTTTTAATGCTTACTTCTAAAATCAGAAAGAATGTAAACAGTAATAGAGCTCACTCCTTTCTCTCTTCTCTAAGAACTATCTTTCTTTCTCCATTTCATCCATGAATCCTTCCTGACTATATTTAGCCAGAAATCTCTAACTTTTCTGGGATCTAATAAACTTGTACTTTGTACCTTTTATTCCACTCTTAGGATACACTTCTTCATTTTTGTTTTTCACTCTCTTTTACATGGGTCTAATAAACACTGTGACACCAAGACTTATAGTTTATTCTATAACCTAAACCCCAAGCATAGATTGGCACAAAGGAGAGCCATAAACCTTGACTAGTGATAACAAAGTATAAAGCAAATTAAAAGTAAAATAATGATATTTTCAAAAGATAAATGTCCTGTGATTCAGGATACACTGGCACAAATTTGTTGGCCTTCAACTAGGTCTTATCATATATGAGATAATTAAGGGTCATTACATGTGATCCTAATACAAGTCTATCAGATCACTGACAGAAGAAAATATTCAGTATGTAAATAGGACGGGAAAATATGGCCCCTTTCCAAAAAGAAGATAATAAAGAGCACTTCAAACAGAATGATGTTAATTTATTAAAAGGTTTTGTCTTCAGTGACAGTGCTATGTACAGTTTAGTAAACCAGGAATTAAGAGAGCTAGTTCTAGTCTTAATTCTGCTACCAAGTGTTGGAAGCAGCAATCCACTTTGATGCCTTGAGCATCTCTCCACATTCTTGCCAGGTGTGCCAAAATTGAAAGGCCCTAATGGTCCGGTTTTATCAGGATCACGTTTGAGCAAGCAGCCTTGAAAAATGAGGTAATACCTTTCTCCAGACAAAAAGTATGCTTGTTTCTTCTTACTGTAAAAGCAGTGACTTCCCCCTCAAGCCCCAAGCTCAGTGTTTCTTTCCACTAATGCAGCTGGCTACATGTGCAGGCATCCACCTAGGCCTACCTGCATGGGTCTTAGGGGACACAGGGAACCAACTCAAGTGAATATGAAACTCTGGCCATGTGAGTAACAAAGTCCTTTGTCTCTGATGCAGGAGTATTGTGTCTTCTACCAACATCTCTGAAGCAGTAGAACACAAGCTTATTAGCTTGCAAGTAGGGTAAAATTTTAGACTTTTCACATTCCTGACAGTAACTAGTTGGGTAAGTTTTGATAAGTCACTTAGTAACTCTAAGACTCTCCCTCCCCACCTTTTAAATAAGGAATTTGAATTAGATTATCTCTCATGTTGCTTCCAAAAGTAAATGTTTATGATTCCCCTGGCCCCTGAGGAGGAAGTATCTTAGAAGAAGATGTAATCTTCTCTCTACTTTTCTCTACCACCTCCATCTTTAAAGATAAAAACAAAATATTTTATAAAATGCTGTTTATAAGTATTTCATCTAAGGGACATTAGGAAAAAAGAAGAGCAAGTATCATACTCCATATGGAGAACTTTTTCTTTCTTTTTTTTTTTTTATGCGGTACACGGGCCTCTCGCTGTTGTGGTCTCTCCCGTTGCGGAGCAACAGGCTCCGGACGTGCAGGCTTAGCGGCCATGGCTCAAGGGCCCAGCCGCTCCGCGGCATGTGGGATCTTCCCGGACCGGGGCACGAACCTGTGTCCCCTGCATCGGCAGGCAGACTCTCAACCACTGCACCACCAGGGAAGCCCAGAACTTTTTCTTTAATACTGATATAATAAAGATATACTCGGGCTTCCCTATGAATTCTCACTGAATTCTTTCTGCAATGAGACATCAAGAACCTGAGCTTCATTAAGTCCTGAAACCAGGTGTGCGATCTCAATTGGAAGACTGTGAGTTTTGTCTGGGTTCGAGGCCTGGCTGCATGAGTTCAAGTCCCAGTCAGGGTTCTGGCTGGGTTCAAGTCCCAACCACATGGGTTCAAGTCCCAATCTGGGTTTAGTCTGGGTTCGAGTCCCGGCACGTGGGTTTTTAATTCATTTTTTTAATTTTTATTTATTTATTTTTTGGCTGTGTTGGGTTTTCGTTGCTGTGTGCGGGCTTTCTCTAGTTGCAGCAAAGCGGGGCTACTCTTCGTTGCGGTGCATGGTCTTTTCATTGCGGTGGCTTCTCGTTGCAGAGCACAGCCTCTAGGCATGTGGACTTCGGTAATTGTGCTCCTCGGCATGTGGGATCTTCCTGGACCAGGGCTTGAACTCGTGTCCCCTGCATTAGCAGGCAGATCCTTAACCACTGCACCACCAGGGAAGTCCCCCTTCGGTTTTTAAGTAAAAATAAAAGACACATTTTTCATTTTCACCAAGAACTTTATTGAACAACGTATTCACCACTACCTTCTGACATTTTTTAGGTAATTTCATAATTCTATCTTCCCAAAACTTTTTATCTTTTTGAGCAAAGAACTCTTTCAGTTGCCTTTTACAGTCTTCCAGGGAGTTGAAATTTTTTTCCATTAAGAGGTTTTTGTAAAGACCAAAATAAATGGAAATCCAAACGTGCAATGTCTGATGAACACTGCAGATGAATCAGAACCTCCCAGCCATGCTGTAACAGTTTTTGCCTGGCCATCAAAGAAACATGGTCTTGTGTTATCCTGATGGAAGATTATACATTTTCTGTCGGCTAATTCCTGATGCTTTTCATCAAATGCTGCTTTCAGTTGGTCTAATTGGGAGTAGTACTTTTTGGAATTAATCATTTCGTTTTCCAGAAGGAGCTCACAGTAGAGGGCTCCCTTCCAATCCCACCATATACACAACATCACCTTTGGATGAAGACTGGCCTTTGGTGTGGTTGGTGGTGGTTCATTTCACTTGCCCCATGATCTCTTCCGTTCCACATTATTGTACAGTATCCACTTTTCACGCCCCTCACAATTTATTTTAAAAACGGACCATTTTCATTACATTTAAGTAGAGAATCGCACGCAGAAATACAGTCAAGAAGGTTTTTTTCGCTTAACTTACATAGAACCCAATCAAAGCGATTAATATAACCAAGCCGGTGCAAATGATTTTTAATGCTTGATTTGGGTATTTTGAGTATGTTGGCTATCTCCCACGTGGTATAAGGTTGATTGTTCTCAATTAATATCTCGATTTGATCGTTATCAACTTCAACTGGTCTACCCGACTGTGGAGCATCGTTCAGTGAGAAATCTCCAGCACAAAACTTTGCAAACCACTTTTGACATGCTCGATCAGTCACAGCACCTTCTCCGTACACTGCACAAATCTTTTTGTGTGTGTGTTTCCATTGCATATTTACCTTTCTTCAAATAATAAAGCATAATATGCCGAAAATGTTGGGTATTTTCTTCAATATTAAAATGGCTACATAAAAATTCACCAATTTGGTAAGTTTTTTTAAAAAATGCACACTGATATGACAGCTGTCACAATACAATCTAACAAAATTGTTCCAAATGAAGTTAAAGACAGCTAAGTGCTACTAGAGCCATCTTACAGAAGAAACTGAACAAACCTTTTGGCCAACCCAATATTTTGCAGCACCTTCAAAGGCAGGGACAAATGTCTTCTATGATATCTATGCAACAATTTTATTATATAGTTCTAGGCACCCACCAATAGTTTAGCAAACTCTGATTCACTTCACTGTTAAGAATTACTGTTTTTGCTTAGAAGTTTACTTTTTCTGAAAATGTTTATCATCATCTGTGCTCTAGAATATTTCTTCTTTCTGACTGCTCTGCACTGTCTTCTTAGCCCTCCTTGCCCTGTGTGTGCCCTGAATTTATACTTAGAATTCCTAGAATATTGCCTTAGTTTTTCTTTTGTAAAATGTATTTTTAAAAATACTGTATCAATAATTTTATGAGAGTAGAGTAATAACTCAACAGGAGATGAGGATAACCAACACGATCCATTTCAAAACTTTAAATTTGATACTTCAGAACTGAAAATTAAGTTAGCTTCCTATTTATTAATCTCAGCATTCAGGAACTTAGTGTAAGGGATACCAGTGTATATTTTTAAGTACATAATGGCAATACTCTGAGGAAGAGCAATATTTAAAGTGAAGAAATAGACTATGCTTGAGGTACCACTTAATGCCTACATGTATTTCTTGACTGATCATGTTCACTTATCTCAAATATTTAATGTATCTGTGTGTGAATGTTTTATATCATATGTGTACGTTTTTATCTTTCTTCCTTTCTTTTTTTCCCCCCACCCACTATTCTTTTAGGTGTATGTTGTTCAATATGTTGGCTGATAGTCACAGTGGCTATTGACCACTTGAAATGTAAGTAGTCCAAACTGAGATGTGCTCTAAGCATAAAATACACACAGAAATTCAATAATTTTAGTATGAAAATGTAAAAAAACTACAGTAATGTTTATATTGATTACATGTTAAGATATAATATTTTTGATAAGAGTCTAAATAAAATAAAATATGATATTAAAATTAACTTCACCTTTTTTTACTTTTTAAATGTAGCCATTAGAAAGCTTAAATTACACACGTGCCTCATGTTAATGGCTTGGCTCAAATTAAATTTTTGTCAGTGAAGCCTTAATTAGTGAAGGATTGGACACTTTTCCCCCTTCTTCCTTTCTTTCCTTTTCCCCTCCTTCCTTTTTGCCTCCCTTCCTTCCTTCCTTCTTTTGTTCTCCAATGTGATGAATAAAACCCTGTAGATAGAGGTACTTGATAACAGCCCAACAAAAGTTGAATGGCCCAAGTGGTCAGAATTTGGGGAGAAATATAATCTGAGATAATTTTATGGGGAAGAAAGGTTAGCTAGCAATGAACAGAAGGTCAGTGGTGAAGGTGTGGGGTTCTCTCCATGTAGTTGCTCAGGGATTCACACTGGCTGAGCTACCATCACTTGTGATACTTCCATTTCAAATTGTGGTTGGTTGCATGATTATTCCAGCAGGAAAGGAGCAAGCTGGAGGATTGTTCTATTTGGACTTTCCATCTCCTATTTTAAGCTTGGTCAAAAAACAAGCACTAAATTATGTCACTCAGGGTCTGCAAAGTTTATCATATTTCCCTTCTATTTGGAAGTTGTTGCTTGGGAAACATGTAAATCTGAACACAAAAACTTAAACTCCCCCAAAATATTGTCCACTACAATTTCAAAATTATGGCTAAAGTTTCAAGGACTAATTTAAGGGCAGCTATTATGACTGATTATTTACTAGATTGAAATGTTTTATCAAATACTATCTGCTGTCTGGGAGGCGCACAATCCTTTTAGTTTAATCAGTGTGCTAATAAATTTGCTGCTGTGGACTCTAGCCATGTTTCTTAATGCCAAACAAACAAAAAAAAAGCCTTCAACAAAAGGGAGACATAAAGGAATTAGAAAAGTCTATCTTTTGGCAAAATTTTGTTATCTACCAAAGTTCTTTCAAAAATTGACATCTTGCCAGATTAAAAAAATGTATACCAAAATTCAGAATTGTTTTCTTTTCTTTTTTTTCTGTGAAGAAGAGAATGCATTAGTAACTGATTTTACAGCCTTCTAGGATAATATTTAGAGAAAACAAGAAAGATTGAATTTTAACAGTCTCTGTTCAGCCTTCACTGATAATTATCCACAACATATAATTTTCTCCAATGTGTTATACAAAAGGCCAAATCTGGGAAAAATAGGATCAATTCACCAAAGGAATAACAAATGGAAACTTTTCTATTTAATAATAACAAAAAGACATTTACATTTTCCCAACCTTGTTTTAAACAAATTATTTTAGTTTAGCTATAAACAGATACCTTTTCTAATAAAATTATTTTCTCTAATGATATTTCCCTATCTCTACCATAGGAAGTATTTAGATACCAAAAGCATAAATACTATTTTGAGAATTCATTCTTGCCTATTAACTTTCCTTCTTTGCTAGAACACATTTTTAATGACCTGTTAAAAGATGAGCTTCAAAGTGTCCCTTTGAGACTTTGCTGTAGACAAGCTTCTGGACTAGCTTTGTCAAATCCTATCTGGTCTATCCTCAGAGCTGATGGAATTAGACTTTCTAAATAACAGATACTAAAAAAAAACAAACAAAACAACAACAACAAAAAAAAACCAATTAGTGTTATTTGCTGGGTCAGTAAAGAAGGCATTAATGTTCCCATCCTTTTCCTCTACCATTGGTTCTATGAGGTGACATTCTCTCACTTCTCAGTGTTTTCTCTTTTGGGTAAGATTATGTGTCTGATGATGGATGCAGTGTTAATGGCTTCCTTTGGTCCATTACTCTGCTTCCTATGCCACTGAGACCAAGGTGACAGGTTTAGTTCTCAGGAATCTCTTCCTCACATGGTGTTAGAAATAAGCCGATTTCCATAGACCTTGTCTGTGACCACTCTTTCTTCTCACTGATCCTTCTACCCCATGGAAGGATATAAGTTAGGATATATTAGGGTAAACTGAAGTAATGAATTAAGCCCCAAACATCAGTGGTTTAATAAAACAAAGACTTTTTTTCTTGCTCACATTTCATGTCCAGTGAAGGTCAGTGGTGATGGTGTGGGGTTCTCTCCATATAGTTGCTCAGGGATTCACCCTGGCTGAACTACAATCACTTGTGATACTTCCATTTCAAATTGTGGTTGGTTGCATGATTATTCCAGCAGGGAAGGAGCAAGCTGGAGGATTGTGCATTGGCTTTTAAAAGCTTTGACTTAGAAGTGATACACATCTTTCTGCTCACATTTCATTGGTCAGAACTAGTCCCTTCCTAAGTAACTATAATGGGGCTGTTACCTGAGAAACACATGGATATTTGGTGAGCAATAAATATCTCTGACATAATATTCCCTTTTGGTCATTAATATTCTCTTCTCTGTTCTTTTTATACATAGAATTTCTCCTTAAAAAGATGAAGTTCCATCAATTTATTGCATTAAGCTCAAAAATTAGAATGATACACATCAGTCTCTATGCCAGGTCTGAATGTGCTGCTCTTAGTGTAGAGTCCTATGAATTAAAGACAAGTTATCTTCCTCCCAGAAACCTGAGCTGAAGTAGTAGAACATGGACAGGATAACTACAATCAGCACTTCCATTTAGAAATAGGAAAAATGGAAGGCATGGCAGTCACCAGTCTGTAGCAATTCTGAAATCCCAGTGGCAGACACTGGGGGAGGGGGGCCTCTAACTCTACCCTGGGGTGGAAGAATGCTCCCTGACTAGATTCGGCTCTCCTGGAAGAACTTCTTTGTCCATGTTCTTACTGGCCCTGACTATGCCCCTTGTGAGGTTCTTCTTTATCTTTTTTGGTCATTTCTGAAGCAGGCATTGAATAATATTACCTTTTTGGAGGGTGTAGAGCTTTTGAAGCCTAATTCCTGTTCCTTGAAGTTTGGGAGCCTGAGTCATTTTATATCTCAAATAGTCACAAGCTTGCAAGTATTTAGATACCAAAAGCATAAATTCATAGTCAATTCTCTCGAAAACTTAATAGGCTTTTGTTTGAATCAGGTCAGTTACATAATCTAGTAACTAAACCAACAGTTATATTTGAGACTTAGTTCTCAGATCTGCTATATCTCTTTGTGTTTCTTCTCTCACATACTCATCTCATTCATACTTTCTTACTTAATAATGGATACATTGAATCCATCTAGAATAATAGATAAGGCACACCCTTAATCAGATATTTCCCCTGAAGCATTTTAATCCATTGACATGTTTTTTATTGGGCATTATCTGCTCAATTTTTAATCTCATCATTTATAGCTTAGGTTTTAAAAACAATTGGGTTGTACAACTTACTGGGCCATGAATTTTTTGACATACTCTTTTCTCTTTCATTTCTGTTTAAAATCAGTAAATTCTTTTCTGAGATTCATATCTTTTTCTGGTATTTATATACCAGACTCAATCAAAAATTACCAACATAGGGCTTCCCTGGTGGCGCAGTGGTTGAGAGTCCGCCTGCCGATGCAGGGGACACGGGTTTGTGCCCCGGTCTGGGAAGATCCCACATGCCGCGGAGCGGCTGGGCCTGTGAGCCATGGCCGCTGAGCCTGCGCGTCCGGAGCCTGTGCTCCACAGCGGGAGAGGCCACAGCAGTGAGAGGTCCGCGTACAGCAAAAAAAAAAAAAAAAAAAAAAAAAAAAAAATTACCAACATACATACTGTTTCTTTTTTTCCAACCTCTTCCCTTTGAGCTGTCAGTTCATTATTCAGTTGTCTGCTTTCTAGGTTCTGCCATGTAACTATTTACCAAATATTTTGCCATTGCATAACAAGGATGACCATCTTTTCAGCCTCTGATATCAGTTTCCTTGCCTCCTGCTATGTGACCACTAAACCAGTGACTTGTGTTAGGTTTTTGTTATGGCAGCACCCCACTCCTGTCATGAATTCTGCAATCATTAGATAGGCTAGACTATGCTATTTTAATAAATTTACTCTGAACTATAAGTAGCTTAACATAACACTGGTTTATTTCCTGTTCATATTAGATGTCCAACAAAACAGAAGGCCCTGTACAATGTAGTTTCTAACAGACCCAGGCTGAACAAGTCTCCTTCATTTTATAATGTCACTGTTTCAGTATATAACCTCATGGTTTGTTCAGAAGGGAAAGAGGAAGCTATCTGTTGGCTCTTAAATGTAAGGGTTGTGCCCTGCCCCCTTCCCTCCTGTTTCATTTCCCCCTCAGAGATTTTACTCCCATATTCTTACGGGAAGCAGAAGGGCGAAAGTCCATCTTCTGTAACTGCTTCAAGGCTGAATGGGGTGTCAACCTTGCCTGTCAGGGAGTAAAAATCTCTGGATGCCTGATCTAGGGGCCCCAGGGGCAGGACAGTTCTTTGTTTTAAGTCAGTATGGCTGGAATCCTCGCATAGCCATCATCTTGGTGTGGAACTGTTGTAACTGCTTCCATAGTCTTTCTATGAATCTCCTTGATGATGAAGCACTTTTTGTAACAGCATAAGAGTACAAAAGTATCTATAAATGACAAAAGACTTAAAAGGCATGGTTAAACATCTGATTACAGTGTAATCGATAAAGAAACTTGGTGGGAAGGGGCCAGGGGCACAACCTTTGAAATAATGACATAGCCCAAGGATATGACATAAACTGGTAAGAACCAAATGGGTCCAAGATGGCAGACAAGTTGACTTCCACTAGACCTTGAGCCTCAGTATAGGCTCACTGTAACACATCAGCAAGCTAAATGACACACCCACAGGCGCCATGACAGTTCCAAGCCCGACCATAAGGATCAAAAAGTGGGTGGTGGCCCAATTCCTGGAAATCCCCACCCCTTCCTGAAATAGCTGGGATACTCCTCCCATTCATTAGCCTATGAAATTACCCATCCCTATAAAAACTGACAACCCCATACCCTGGTGCCTTTCTCACCTCTGAGATGGCCCACACCCTGTCTGTGGAGTGTGTTTCTCTCTAAATAAATCCACTTCTTACCTATCACTTTGTCTCTCACTGAATTCTTTCTGCAATGAGACATCAAGAACCTGAGCTTCATTAAGTCCTGAAACTAGGTGTGTGATCTCAGTTGGAACACTGTGGGTTTTGGCCATGTTCAAGTCCCAGCCGCGTGGGTTCAAGTCCTAGTCAGGGTTTTGGCGGGGTTCGAGTCCCGGTCACATGGGTTCAAGTCCCAATCTGAGGTTCACGGTTTCATAAGAGATAGAGGGCATTTAAAGATGTGAATTCAGAAGGAAGACACTCCAGGAAGGGGAGCTTATATACCAAGACAAACCCTCAAATACTAGCAATTATTTCATGTAGGTCAGTTTTGGTCTTCCTACTTAAATTATAATTTTGCTCAGTGCTATCTGGCAAACTTCACATGATCCCCAATGATCCTAGCAAGAAGTGTTACAGACATAATTATTTACTGAGATCTTGGGAGGCAATTTGTGAACACTTAGAAAAGAAGGTGGTAATCACTGGAACCCAGCATGTGACACAAAGAAAAAGATAAGTCAAGTAACCTCATCCTATATAAGTAAGTCTAGGAGTCTAATAAAAGGAAGACTATAAGCTAGTGCATATTAGTCTCCGTAAGACATTAAATAAAATTCTCTTTTGCGATATTTTTCTGAAGAAGACAGGGAAATATGCTCTAGATGACCTGTATATTATACTCTTTTCTTAAGCTGGAGAAGAGAAAAATGACCCTAAAAACACCTATGAGAGAGCAGAGGAATAGGGATATACACAGAAAACACAAAGATTAATTTTTGAGATGTCTCTCTTACCTTGATTATATAATTGATTCATTGTAGAAAAATTAGATAATCATAATGATATTACTCATTTAAAAATCCCACAAAAATAATCATAATCTTATCACCCACAAAAATCACTTTTAACATTTGTGCATATATCTTTAAAGAATTTTATCTGTGTGTGTGTGTATCAATAACATTAGAAAATATGAGTCAAGCTATTTATAAGCTGCTTCTTTTACTTGATATTTGTGGTAGATCATGAACATGGCCATAAATTATTTGTAGCTCTATCCATCAAGAGGTAGAGTCTATTTCCTCATATCATGGATCTGGTCTGGTCTTGTGACCTGCTTTTACCCATAAAATGTTACAGAAGTGACACTGTGTAAGTTCAGGAGCGTCAGAGAACTGAGGCACTGTGGTCAATTACATGAACTACCATTCAAGTGACTGAGGCCATCTTGGGCTCTCCAGGACCAGTTAAGCCATCAAAAAACCACAGCTGTATAAGTGATCTGAAATAAGACAAGCAGAACCACCCAGATTGCTAAGCCACAGTACCAGGAGAAATAAACTGTTTTTGTTTTAAGCCACTAAGTTTTCGGGAGATTTGTTATGCAGCAAGAGAAAATTGAAACAACCTTATAAAAGGAACATTATCCTCTATCAGTAGATATGTAGTAATTTAATGGCATTATAATATCCCATCACATGAGCATTTCAAAACTTCCTTAGCCAATTCATTATGGACATTTAAGCCATTATAACTTCCAACTTTTATAAATTACTCTCCTTTTTCCACACAAAATGTCTTAAGCCTTATAGTTTCATATAATTATTTCCCTAGGATAAACTTGTAGAAGTGTGATTTTTTAGGCAAAACATTAGCAGGGTTTTGATGTGTACTGCTAAATAGTGTGGAGTGATTTTAAAGTGTCATTCACAAATGATGTGGTTGGCAGGAAAAAAAAAGATAAATAACCTTAAGTGATGACTTCAAAGGACTTGACAACAATATTCAAATATTGAAGAACTCTATCATATAAGAACATTTGATTACATAGAGTCTCTATAAATCTAAGAGGTAATAATTTGGTTCAATATATGAAAATAATGTAACCAATATAGCTGTTAAATAAAATGCACTTATTTGAAACATGAAGCCCTATTACTACATTTAGGTAGAAATTAGTACTTGTCTTCAGCGGTATCATAATGATATTATGTACCAGATCCCTCCCTGCCCCCCAGGTATCCAATGCCTGGGTCAGACAGGGTCAGACAGTGATGAACCTCATCTAAACATAAGTCATGCTTTCAGATTGACAGACTAAAATCCCATTCAACTAAATACTCAGTCATCCTAAGACCACCTGCATCTTTGCAGGATTCCTCTAAAATCAATGCCAGAATTTGACACAAGCTTCAATGAGGCCTTTTCAAGAAGAGCATCTCACCTAGATGAAAAGTATAAGGAAATTAACAATTATGAAGGGCCGTATACATACAGTTCCATGTTAAGACAGGATAAGATATGAAGTTTATACATTTTTTCTTCTTGTCATCCCTTTTTCATTTTCTTTTAGTAATATCTCTCTCCCTCTCTCTCTCTGGCTCTCTCTCATAAATGTATGTATTCTCACATACACACACACTGACACACACACATACAGACATCCCTACTGATACTACCCACTCCCTTTAAGATCACTCCTCCCAGACTTCCCTGGTGGCACAGTGTTTAAGATCTGCCTGCCAATGCAGGGGACACGGGTTCGAGCCCTGGTCCAGGAAGATCCCACATGCCGCGGAGCAACTAAGCATGCGCCACAACTCCTGAGCCTGCCCTCCAGAGCCCGCGAGCCACAACTACTGAGCCCGTGTGCCACAACTACCAAAGCCTGTGTGCTCTAGAGCCTGTGCTCCACAACAAGAGAAGCCACCGCAGTGAGAAGCCCACACACTGCAGAGTAACCCCTGCTCTCCACAACTAGAGAAAGCCTGCGTGCAGCAACAAAGACCCAACACAGCCAAAAATAAAATAAATATCTTTATAACAAGAAAAAAAATCACTCCTCCCTGGTGTCACGTGGATTTGATGGAATTGCTGATCATAATGCCCTGTCCCCATGTCACAGAAATGAAATGAGGCCCAGCCTGGCCAATCATAGGAGCCCATCTCCCTGGACACCGTGACTGGTTGAAGGTAAGTAGGTGACCCATCTCACATCAGCCAGAGTTCTTTCCTAAAATTTCTTTAAATTTAAGTGGGAAATGATGAGTTTTCCCAAGTCCTCTGGGTTAATAGGCTAGGATACGCCAGGCCTGGAGCCATACTGTCACCTATTAATAAAGCTCACTTATTGAAAAGGAGAGTAAGGTCAAAATTGAAGAAAAGCAGAGAAGATAGACAAAAAGAGAATCCTAGTAGCAATCAAATCTCCAGTGGTAGCCTACCATAACTTTCCCAATTCTTACCGCTTTTCCCTCAACTCTGCGATCTACCCCAGTATTTTTCAAATAAATCCCCTGGTTGAAATAAAGTTGCTTTGAATTTTTTGCTTGCCACCAAGTATCTTAATTAATCCAATTCTTTGCTGATTTAATTAATTATAACTACTGGGTAAACACCAGATGGAATATTTGCTGTTAATAATCTTAACAATCTTTGACACATTAGGGATACTTGCTTGATCTAAGATATGGAATTCGAACATAACCCACTGGCACTTGGAAAACTTCTTTTAGCATTGTAGTGATAGTGTCTACCTTCTGGTAAATATTTGTTAGTCTCATGATTACTACAATCTTAGCAAAATTCCCAAAGATACAGACTCAGACTCAGCAAGATCCAGCTGGAAATGGGTTTGGCCCATAATTGCCCTGCACATTCTATTCTGGCAGTTCCCAGATGCTGGTGAAGCGAATTTTTGCCACCTTAAATCACCTTCTTCCTCTTTCCCCTTATATTTTATAGCTATTGCTCCTCCATTGCTCCTGTCTCCCTGTTCTGTTTTCAGATCAGGGGTTGTCAGCTAGTGACTTTTAGGCCTTAGTTATGGGTATGGGTGGGAGGTGGTGGGGAAGGGAAAGCTGGGGCCATTTTGCTGTACCTCACAGTTTTAAAAGGCAGCATTATGCTTGGTCATAGAACAATCAGCATGTTTCACAGTAGGTGTTATTAACTACATATCCCCTAAAATTTACAACCCTTGGTTAATGAGACTGACAGCCCACAGTACAGTTTAAATAGAGAAATAATATTCTAGACAATGAGTCTTTCTTGGTACTCAGGATTTACAGCCCTCAAAGGCAGTGAAGTTGGAATTCAGTTTAGATTTCCTAAAACAGACCTACCCAGTCTAGTCATAGTCAACTACAAACTGCTAGGGTTCTGAAAAAATAATCAGGGATCAGGAAACAAAACAGTGATAGTGATCTTTATTTTATTCCTGTTCCCTCAGAAGCTAAAACTGTGTCCTAAAGTAGCAGCTGAGTTAAATCAACAGGGAAGACTGAGTAGAGGTCACATTAGAAACAAACAAGGTGATATGAAGTGAAGTATATGTGTGTGACCTTCCTTTGCAATCAAATATCTGAGAAGTAAATTTATTTGCAAATGGAAAAGTGTATTTCTTTTTGAAGGACATGAACCGTTTAGATCTCTACTCCACTTACTGGCAAGCTCTAAGGAACAAAATAGATAGCTCACTAAGATACTACCTGATACATAACACTATGGGGAGTCATGACTCCTTACCCAATTCTCAGACCTAAGATAATTTACATACCTACAGCCCCTTGAATTGTAGGGGAGGCTATAACTTGAGGACGGTCCCTCATATTGCCACTGTCGTCCAGTTATCAGAATGGGAACTTACAGGAATAGAGGGATAAAAAGAAGTTTGACTTAAGTCCACCTCATTATTGGCCAGTGACACTCCGAGCCCACCATGTTATTATCCCCCATTAGCTACCTGACCCTTGGAAAACTACTACCACCACCACCACTACTACTACTAATATTAATAATAATCACTAACACTTGAGTACTTGTGATGTGTCAGACATTGTTATAAATACTCTACATGAATTTACTTATTTAATACAGCAAACTTGTACCATCATTATCCCCATTTTACAGATAAAGAAACTATGACACAAATCAGTTAAGTAACTTCCCCAGGGTCACAAAGCTAGTAAGTATCAGATCCTAGATTCACAGCCGGAGATTCTGGTTTGAATACATACTCTTGTTACACTGCTATGCTTCTTCTACAGATTATTACCATAGAACCAAGTGGAAGCCCCTGGAGCTTCTTCTTCCTACCAAGATGTAAGTCAGAGCCATAGAACTTCTAAAGGAATCATGGGGGACTTTAGGAGTAGTGGAGGAAGCAATCACAAAAGCATCTGTAACTTCATGACTAGTTACAGACATGAGGTTGAAATGTGCTTTTTCCTTCAATAATATAGCTCATGTATTTATGTATATATGTAAATACATATGCATACATATGCAAAATTAATATAAAATAATAAATGTTAATTTATTAATAGTTTATTAAATAATAATCAATAAATATAAAGTTATACAAGTAATTTTATATGTATAATTTCTCTTTTTTTTCTTTCCCCTGATACTTTATGTAAAGTTATTTGGGGTAAGTAACTTTACAGCTTAGTCTACAGATTGCAGAACATCAAGAAAGAATCACAACAGAACTAAAGGGAAGCTGATTATAAGCCACACCCTGAAGCTGCATGTGGATGGAATTGTGAAGCACTGAGTAGGAAGTAAACTTGTATTTAAGTGTATGAAGAAAATTTATTTTATGTTGTTTTATGTTCCTTTTTTTAGATATGTAAATAAGTCTCTTTCAATGAGATCCTAGCTTTCCATGATTCCATTTGATTTGATGAGCTTCTGGAGACTCAATATTAAATATCTTTATGTTTAACCAGAATTGGCTTCCATTTCTTGCAACTGAAAAACTTAAGTGCACACGTTTATTCTGTGTCTGTGTGTTTAATGAAGGGGATGTAAGCCCATTTATGGGACTTGGAAAAGTTGCCAGGAGAAAGAGAATTGTTATAAAAATAGAGAAGAGAAAGAACAAAAATTAATGAAGTGACAATAGAGAGGATTAAGAGAGAAAGAGAAAAATAAGAGAATCTTAGTGCATTTATTAAGTCAAAAATTTCTGTTGGACACCAACTATATGTCGCAGGGGGTGCGGGGGCAGTGGTTAAAAGGCCATTCCTTCAAATACTTTAGTTTTGAAGGGTGAAGGCTCAGTTATGAAGATATAAGAACAATTGTTGGAGGCAAAAACAGGTTATGTGAAGTGTGATGGAAGCCAAGGAAAGAGAAATATGCAAGAAAAAAATAGAGAAGAGAAGAAAGGGGCATCTCCTTTGTACCCAATATATCCAGGTATTTTTAAGGCATAACAGTGTAGAACGCTGCAGACAGTTGAGAAGAATCAGGATTGAGTAAACAACATTGTTGAGTAATTAGGGAATAAAAAGGCCATTGGAACATTAACACTAATAAGAGAAATAAAATGAGAATAAAATTAGAAAATGAAAAGAATTCACACTTCTCAGTAAATATAAACCAAATCAACTACTAAAAGTTATAGTTAAGAGCTGAAGCAGAATTCAAATCAATTGGAACTGCCACTTCCAGAAATAAAATAAGAGTCAACAAGAGATGAAACAAAGGATCTCAGCACTAGTGAACATACAGCATGAAATTATAGTGGATCCAGCAATAGTCAGAAGCTCTGAGAACAGAAACAGAAAATGAGGCTCACTCAGGCGTGGGAGTTGGCAAAACAGGAGCAACGGAAGGCCAAGAGGGCAAAGGATTTGAAGGTGGATGTGATGTTCCATTGGTATGTATTTGTGGAAAAGCGTTTGTTATAAGAAGCACAATTTTACTTCACTTAATAGTACAAGCATGAAAATAAGCACAGCCCATAACTTGAAAGAAAGAAAGAAAGAAAAAAAATCCAGGCAGATTTATTAAAATATTTACTATTCTTATAAAATATTAAGAATCTATACAGGGCAATGTGATAGTCACTGCATAAAGTGAGTTTTGCCAACTAGAATCAAAATCATCATATGATTTTGTATCTGTACAATAATTTACAGATACTGTGAATTACTGTTAATTCTTGTTCTGGATGCTCATTCCAGATGTTTACTTTGTGGAAATTTCATCAACAAATTGTATATTTATGACTCGAGAAATCTTTTGCATATATTTGTATTCTCCAATGAAACAAAAATTATTTTTTTTAAATCTCCACAGAAAATACAACTGCTTGAAACTTTAACTATAGCTGATGGTTTTTTTCCTGACTTACATAGTCATCACCAGAAATCTTCATACATTAGTCTTAAAATAGACCAACACAGTTTCTACCCAACAGAATTTCCTAACGACTGGAATTCTCAAGCAGAATGATTGGCCTGGAAGAATAAAGATGATTAAAGTAAAAAGTGTCATTAAAATTAGGTTGGAATTAGACACGAAGACTTGTACATTTTTAATCTTTAACTGAATAGCTATTTGGTGCAAGTAATAGACAGTATAGGAGGTTACAGAGATGAAGAAAGCACAGCATTTGCTCTAGTGTCCTCACATTCTAGCAGAGGAACAAAAGAAATAATTACAAATGTATTTGATTTTCATAAAATTACTGTTTATCCCCAATGATAGACCATGAGCTCCCATAGAGCAGGGATTGTGCATTTTCCTAAATGCCTGATATATGTTCAGCAATGTGGTAGAAAATAGTTATGGACTAAATGAATAAGAAAACGGATGAATAAATGGATGGATGAAAGATAGATGGTTGAGATTCACAATGCTTTGAGGGTCCAAGATAGAAAATACATTCAGTTATCTGGGATGGGTGGTGGTAGATGATCATGGAATTTTTTTAATTCTTAAGAATAAAGATCATATTTATTTTAGAATAACACAAAAGCATTGTAAGCCATATAATAATAAAGAAAAATGATCTTAACAGCTATACAAAAGGTTATGGTTTAACAAAAAAATACAAATGAAATCATTTATTTTTTTGAGCAATAATATTATTTTGAGAAGAAACAATTAGATGTGAAAGATACAAAAAATCAGCTGTGTCATGAATAGCAATTGGGAAAATTTTATTTATAAATGTTAGGGATGAAGTTTTATTACTTGCATATATAAGTATCATATGGAACAAATAGTCATAGAAAAAATGTCATTTTTAAAAGATCATGCTGGAGAGGGTGTGGAGAAAAGGGAACACTCTTGCACTGTTGGTGGGAATGTAAATTGATACAGCCACTATGGAAAACAGTATGGAGGGTCCTTAAAAAACTAAAAATAGGGCTCCCCTGGTGGCTCAGTGGTTGAGAGTCTACCTGCCGATGCAGGGGACACGGGTTCGTGCCCCGGTTCGGGAAGATCCCACATGCCACGGAGCGGCTGGGCCCGTGAGCCATGGCCGCTGAGCCTGCGTGTCTGGAGCCTGTGCTCCGCAATGGGAGAGGATACAGCAGTGAAAGGCCCGCATACTGCAAAAAAAAAAAAAAAAACTAAAAATAGAACTACCATATGACCCAGCAATCTCACTCCTGGACATATACACTGAGAAAACCATAATTCACAAAGGGTCATGTATCACAATGTTCATTGCAGCTCTATTTACAATAGACAGAACATGGAAGCAACTTAAGTGTCCATCGACAGATGAATGGATAAAGAAGATGTGGCACATATATACAATGGAATATTACTCAGCCATAAAAAGAAATGAAATTGAGTTATTTGTAGTGAGGTGGATGGACCTAGAGTCTGTCATACAGAGTGAAGTAAGTCAGAAAGAGAAAAACAAATACCGTATGCTAACGCATATATATGGAATCTAAAAAAAAAATTTTTTTTAATGGTTCTGAAGAACCTAGGGGCAGGACAGGAATAAAGACACAGACTTGAATGGACTTGAGGACACGGGGAGGTGAAAGGGTAAGCTGGGTCCCTTGTGATGCAGTGGTTAAGAATCCGCCTGCCAATGCAGGGGACACAGGTTTGAGCCCTGGTCCAGGAAGATCCCACATGCCACAGAGCAATGAAGCCCATGTACCACAACTACTGAGCCTGCGCTCTAGAGCCTGTGCTCTGCAACAAGAGAAGCCACTGCAATGAGAAGCTCGCGCACCATAACAGAGTAACCCCTGCTCACCACAACTAGAGGAAGCCCAAGTGCAGCAACAAAGACCCAATGCAGACAAAAATAAATCAATTAATTGATTTTTAAAAAATGCAAATAACACAGAAAAGTTGAAAGTGAAATTCCTCTACAGTAACACTATCACTGAAGTTTATTTAGTATTAGTTATTTGATGTATGTTTTTCTGGATTTTTCCTATGGGCATACATAAACCCACACACAATTATATACATATATTTCATAATAAAAATTAGATTTTATTATAAAAAATAAAAGATCATGGAAGTTTTAAGTAAAGAATGCCATTTTAGACATATTGTAGAGAAGTTTGGTTTTGTCTGTTTGTTTTTGTTTCCTTCTGTTTTTGTCAATGACAGTGTGTTTTGTTAGTGCCTCAGGTTTCCCCATCCAAGCAGGCTGACTAAGAAAAGTTTGTACAGTCAACAACCCAACAATCGTTGACCCCAGAAGACAGACTAATGAAAGTGATCTTTTAGTCACAATTTTTTTTCTTGTGATGAGAACTTTTAAGATCTACTCTCTCAGCAATTTTCAAATATACAGTACAGTGTTGTTAACTATAGTCACTACGCTGAACATTACATCCTTAGAATTTATTTATCTTGTAACGGGAAGTTTGTACCTTTTGATCACCTTCACACATTTCTCCTACCTGCCCCTGCCAACCCCTGCCTCTGGCAACCACCAATCTGTTCTCTCTTTCTATGAGTTCGGGTGTTTTTAGATTCCATATATAAGTGAGATCATACAGTATTTGTCTTTTTTGTCTGGCTTATTTCATTTAGCATAATGTTCTCAAGGTCCACCCATATTGTCACAGATAGCAGTATTTCCTTCCCTTTTATGGCTGAATAGTATTCCATTTATATATAGAGAGATATAAATATATAGATATATCACATTTTCTTTATCTCTTCATCTGTTAATGGACATGGGTCATTTTCACATCTTGGCTATTGCAAATATATGTTCACCCTGCAATGACCATCAGGATGCAGACATCTCTTCAAGATAGTGATTTCATTTCCTTTTAAAAAAAACCCAGCAGTGGAATTGCTGAATCGTATGGTAGTTCTATTTTTAATTTTTTGAGGAATCTCCATACTGTTTTCCACAGTGGCTATACCAATTTACATTCCCACCAGTACACGGGTTCACTTTTCTAGAGAAATTTGACAGGTTAAGTTTCATGTTTTCATTTGAGGACTATAAACAATAGTTGAGAAGCAAGAAAATGATTTTTAATTAAGCAGTACAAGTAGAATGCATGTGTGTTTATTATATGCATGTGGGGCTTATTTACTGACTTCTAGTTTTTTATTTTTATGGAGACATATATAATAAATACATATGATGGGGCTTCCCTGGTGGCACAGTGGTTGGGAGTCCGCCTGCTGATGTAGGGGACATGGGTTCGTGCCCGGGTCTGGGAGGATCCCACGTGCTACAGAGCGGCTGGGCTGGAGCCTGTGCTCCACGGCGGGAGAGGCCACAGCGGTGAGAGGCTCACGTACCAAAAAAAAAAAAAAAAAAAAAAAAATGATGTATGCATATATGCATGTGTGTGCGTGCATGTGTGTATCTGTGTATTTGAGATGGTTCATCTGTATCTTTTCTGTAGTTGCAAGTTGATGAACTATACGCATCCCCAATATTATCAAACTATTATAAGACATCATTCAAAAAGCATTTCTTTAGAGTGCTTGGCTCTTTATGAAGATTAAACCCTGACTTTTTGAGCTATGAAGAGTGGATTTTAGTGGACTGATGGAAAAGTGCTGAAATGGATGTATTGAAGGTCATTTTTACAGTGAACTTCTGGGGAAATGGAAACCCCAGGGAAAGCAAAGCAAAGACATATTGAAGGAAAGACGGCAGAGAAGACAGAAGCTGTGCATGTTCCAGCAGATGAATCTGAGCAGATCAATAGGCTTCTTGAAAATCTTTTAAAGCAGTTTCATGGATCTGGCAACTTCCGCAAGATGACAGTCCTCTGAGAAAACTCCTGTTTGGGTTACGCTATTGAATTTGTGGGAGCAACAAAGCAGAACTTATCCATGAGAGAATCAGGCTGCATGAGTGAGTATATGACAGTTGTTAACTATATTACACATGGGCTAAAACATTCTCATTCTCATTGTAAAGTGGAAAGGCTCACATGATATTGTGTTCATTCAAAGGCATTGAGCTTTTTAGCCTTTTTCAGTGTCAGCCTTAGAGTCTATAACTACCACGTGAAAAGACTTCCTGAGTGATTTCTGATTGGGTGACCTCTGAAGTGCTTGGTGGACAGGGGTGTAAGTAGTGACTTCCTAACTCTATTCATTCTTCCCTATGCAGCACAATTGTCCTTTATGCTCACCTTATATTCAAAAAAGTAGCATTCTTCTGAGGAAGTAGAAGAGCTTTGGTGTTTACTGTTCTGTTTTAATTACTTTCAAATGGCCTGAATCTCATCAGATTCTTTGTTGAAACAGGCAACATCTGACCAGTTTGATGCCCTTGGACAATACCCCTTGAAAGCAGCTTTTGATTCTGATACAGATGCTTGTAGAATCTAATATAAAATTCAGCATAAAGATTAGCTCTGTTTCCACCAAAACATATATGCTGCTAAAAATTGGGGAAAATGTTCATCTTTTTCTCATTATTATTTTTATCCACTTGAATCTCTATAAAGGGACTTAACACTGTTTTGTCAGTATTTTCCCCCCTACTATTCTGAGTAAGTTAGTATTATCCACATTTAAACAGACAAAATGATCTATGGAAATCATTTTTTTTTAATCAAATTAGGTACCATAGTAATGTGTCCTTGTAAACATGTTGAAAAAAAATTCACCATTCAACGCAACTTTATTAAAGAGTCATATCCCTTCCAGTAACCACCTACTGTAGTAAAATAAAATCATCAGGCTCTTATTAGTGCAAGAATAATCTTTCCCTAGGTAGGAAAAGAAACAGTTATTTCCAAGGCTTTGGTGACTGGCAGTCTCAGAGTTCATAGTGTGAATTTGGAGAGATAATACTGTGATCATCAGAGAGCATGTAAATTCTGTAAAATGTGTTCAATGCCATGGTCTATTTGATGAGAGTGATTTAAATAGTTGTCTTTCTTAATGCTTTTATTTTTTTACAGATCAGAACTTGGTCAAGGTCTTGGGTTCAAGGCTTTCACAAGCCTGTTAGCTTTGCTTTTCTTCTATGTCAAAGGTTGCCCTAGAAAACCAGTTAACTGTTGTCATACTTGCTCTTGGCCTTAAGTGATGAGAAAGGAATGTGTGTGGCTCAGTGCAAATAACTCACTGATCCTTGAAAATCAATCTAAATAGCATATTCTACTGATAATAACAGTATTCAAAGATGGAGCATGTTTAAATATTTTATAAATTATAAAAAATAAACTTTTGCTTATTTGCCTATTTTTTGTTAAGATTTTCAGTATTTGACAACAGAGTTTGGTTCCACCCTGCTCCCACACCTAAGAGAGATAAGCAAAATTTTCAGTAAAGAGTCCTGGATCATATGTATATATATAACTGATTCATTTTGTTGTAAAGCAGAAACTAACACACAATTGTAAAGCAATTATACTCCAATAAAGATGTTAAATATATATATATATATATATATATATATACATATATATATATATAATCAAAAAAAAAAAAGAGTCCTGGATCAGAACTGAAAGAAGTGACATTCTCCTTTATTTGTAAAACTCGGTAAGTTATTAAGGGAATCCTCTCTTTGTGACATTAGTCTTTCCAACACTATCTAAGGTGTTTGCTAGAGCTTATTTTGTAGTGAGAGCATATAAACCTGAGGTACAGCAGAACCCAATTCTATTTTTGTCATCTCTTCGGTATGCCCAAACATTTTCCATTATATTATCTTCCTCTTTTCTTTCCTTTTGGCACCTTACACCTCATGTGTGAACTACCCTCCACCCCAAAGCCAGATTGCCTGAGATCCTCCATTGTGGTCTTGGATAGACACCAACTCTCATCAGATAAACTCCACATCCTGTAACTAACTGTTTTCTAGAATCCTCCTTCCTGACTAAAATTATCTGTCATGGATCCCATCCCTTAAATATCCTACTAAAAGTGAATGGATGCTAATACATGCTCCTACATTATGTATTTGTATTTTTGTAAGTCTACCACTAAAAATTATAAGTGTGAGTGCTTCATATTGTGGTAGGCTATCATGGAAGGTATTTGGATCAAACTCACCCTTCAATTCTGCCAAAGAAAAATTGCACCTATTGCAGTTAAATAGGCAAGGAAGACTTTATTCAAGATTATTGTAATAGGGGAGAGAGATTATTTCAATAGGAGAGAAACACTGAACTCAACTCTGAATACAATGAGGCAGCTGGGGATTTACAGCCAAAGGGCAGGGTGAGGGAGTCTTTGGATAGAAAATTACTAAGAGGAACTTGATTAGATATCAAGGGTGCAGGGAGAGGAACTTGATTAAATATCAAAGGTGGAGGGATATCAAGGGTGGAAGGATTCTCACTAAACTGGATTAGCAGGATCCCTGGTGAAACTGGATTCAACCAGATTCTTTGCTAAAACTGGGCTCAGGCAGCCAAGGACAGGACCCAGTCAAAAAGAGGGCTCAAAGGAGCCTGAATAAAGTTTGGTCAAGGAGGGAATCCTTGTCAGTTCATAAGTGTTAAATAGCCCTCTCAAATACTTGAGGGCACATCTTATCAGACAGGTATGTGAAAGTCCCATTTGCTGATCGAAGATAACTTTAGTTAGAACACCCTATTTTTCAAATATGGATTTGTTTATTTAAGTTTCACAGTTTCTGTATTCTTGCCTGTCACCTTTACCTTGAGGTAGGAAAATCTAATAATACCCTCTGAATTACATCATCTAGATGAGCAACATGTTTTTTCATAGTGTATGCTTATTCTCCTCCCTAACTATATGAAAAAGGGTACTGGCAGGGATTTAACTTTACTTTCCTGATACAATTAGAATACAAGTTGGAACTGGAGACTGGCAATAGGGTTGACTTATATTTTGAGAGAAGGATACTAGAGGAGGTTCATGTACTGTTGCCATTGCTGACTGCAATGATATATCTGGACAGTTGGCATTAGATGACTGAAACTCAGGCTAGGGAATGAGAAGAGCAGGTGTATAAGCCAGGCTTTACTCTAGGCATGCTGTGACACCTTGAGCTTTGATGTAAACTTTGGTTTGCTAAAATAAAAGTAACAATCATTGTATCTAACATTTTTGAATGTCTGGGGACTTCCCTGGGGGTCCAGTGGTTAAGACTCCATGCTCCCAATGTAGGGCGCCTGGGTTCAATCTCTGGTCAGGGAACTAGATCCCGCATGCCGCAACTAAAAAGAACCCGCATGCCCCAATGAAGATCTCACACGCAGCAATGAAGATCCCGCAAGCTGATCCCAGTGCAGTCAAATAAATAATGTAAATAAATATATATATTTTAAAAGTCTGTCTTATGATTAGTGAACAGTAATTACTCATTGAATGAATTGTTTTCTCCTTTTCCCTTTTCAAAGTTCTCAGTGTTTCAGAGAGATTTTGTTTAGTCTATCTGAATAGTGATTATTATGCATTATCTAGGCATTAATGAAAACCTGAAATTCATTATGCATACTCAGTTTTTAGAGGAGGGTGCAAGGTATGAAAAGACATGAAACATATGCAAAAGGGACTGGTAGGAATAAAGAATAAGAAACTAAAAGTGTTTCTCTGAGATTTGGGAATAAGAATGGTGATGTGAAAGATGGAAGAATAAAGGAAACCCAGAGATAGTAAAGACATTAGTTCTCAAAAGTGCTTTCACCTTAAGATACAGCTTACTTCTTCTGAAGATTAGGTTTAAGGGAAAATCTTGTTATTTTTGATTCCCTCAATTTTAAAATTATAGGGTCTTGAGAACAAAACAAACTTACTTTCATATATTTCTCAGTTCAAGGAAAGAGTTTGATATATGTGTTAGTGAAGTACTCTGCGTTTTCCATGTAAAGTGCTTTATCTTTCAACTATATTATGTCATACTACATGGAATGAATACCAACAGCATGAATATGTTTTCATCAGGCAGCTGACACACTCTCATATTTAAAAGAAGAATCATAAAACATGGGGGTTTTTTTTAAGTAAAAGGATATAGTACACAACTATGGAAAACAGTATGGAGATTCCTCAAAAAATTAAGACTAGAGCTACCACATGACCCAACTAGTCTACTTCTAGGTATTTATCCAAAGGACAAGCAAACATGAATGAGGAAATATATGAAGACATATATGTTCATTGCAGCATTATTTACAGTAGCCAAGATATGGAAACAACTGAAGTGTCCATCAATGGATGAATGGATAAAAAAGAGGTGTTTTATATATATATATATAATTCATATATATATATGTACATACCTATATATGTATATACATACCATATATTATATTATATAAAATATAGTAGTATAATTATATTATATATAATGGAATAATATATAGAGACAATGGAATACTACTGTGCCATAAAAAAGAATGAAATCCTGCCATTTACAACAACACGGATGGACCTTGAGTGAAAATAAGTGAAATAAATCAGTCAGAGGAAGACCAATACCATATCATTTTACTCATATGTGGAATCTAAAAACAAAACTAAAACAACTGATAAAATAAAACAAAAACACACTCATAGATACAGAAAACAGATTAGTGGTTATCAGAGGGAAAGGGGTGGAGAGTGGGGGAAATGGGTGATGGAGTTCAACTGTATGGCAACAGATGGTAACTAGATGTGTGGTGGTGATCACTCTGTAGTATATACAGATGTTGACTGCAATGCTGTACACCTGAAACTTGTATAATAAAAAAGAACATAGTACATCAAGTTCTAGGTTTGCAGGATATCACAAGTGAAAAGCCAAAAAGTATTCATCATCAGAGGAATTCCAAAAATCTATGAAAGTTTGCATAATCAGAATGTATTTTAATAAGCACTACATCATTTTAATATAGTGTCATTCATTTCAAATTACTTAATTATACCCCAAAATATTTAGCTGTGCTGCTTCTTCCCAGTCAGCTACAGGGAGGATGGGGCGAGTTGGCCAGAAATTGCAAAGTGGAACTAAAAAACATGTGTCAAAGAGAGGCTATTTAGAATTCAAACTGTTAGTGAAATTGGAGTTGGCAGTTATAATTGTGGGTGGAATTTCTGCGAAAAGAATGTAATTATCCAAACTGGATTTTAACCAGCACACCTGAGCACTTCAAAGTAAATATATTTTTCAAACCATCAATAAATACCTCCTTTGTCCCATTTCTCAGTGGAAAGATACCTGTTCCTGGGGCAGGTTGAGTTCCCCGGAGTTTTGCTTCAGTTCTGGCTCAGTGGAAAAAGTGCCACCTACTGAACTGCCAATCTCCTTCCTGTGGAGACCTTTGATCAAGCAAAGAAAACCATTATTAGGTATTTGATGGTTCTTATTTGTATTTGATATCTTAGAAGTCTCTGTTCAAATACTTTTCATTAGGTAAGTCAAAAGTTTAAGTTCAAAACTGCATCAAGGACACAACTAAGGAGCACTGATGTCAGTTGGCCTGGGTTGGAGGTAATCTGGGAATCAGTTTGCCTCTTGGATCTCAAACAAGAAAATATTCCTCCAATTATAAGAAACAGGTTAGAATTCCCTTCCACCATGGCAAATGGGGCAGAACACTCAAAAGTAGAATGTTGAGGAACACTGAAACCTGAGGTTAGACAGCGAAGAGACAGTGCCAAGCAGAAGACAGTCATTCCTCACAATAGTACATGAAGCAGACAGGTAGCATCCTTTTCAGCATTTTGGAGGAAACAAAGCTTTCCTCTGGACATAACTGTTATTCAAACCTGTGGATTGAGCACTTTCATATAGAAAAAATGCAGTAATTTAGTAATATGGACTCCAATACCCTAAAGCCACATCTTTATGGAGAAGCCTAATATATAGTAATTAAGTTCATAGTCCCTGTTCTCCCCCTTGTATGGTATGAGACTAATTTTCCTCTTTTGTTAAACATAAATATTAATAACTGGAGCCATTCAATAGGATTGTGAGCATTAAATGAGTTAACGCCTGTAAAACACTTGAAACAATGCTAGTTTCATGGTGAACACTGTTTATTACCTAAAAAGGAATAATCTTTTCCAAAAAGCTCAATGTACAGTCAGAAAAGGGTTACCAGAAATTGTAGTCCACAAGAAAAGAAATTCAGACCTGAGAGAACAGAAATAATTGCCTTGGTCAACCCTATATAAAACTTTATCAGTTCTCTAATGATATGGAAGTCAATATAAAAATCCCTCTGTTACATAAAATTACACTTTAGTTATGTATAGTAAAAGTATATAATTATTTTTTTCAGTTTTATTGAGATATAACATATAACATATTAGTTTAAGGTATACAGCATAATGATTATAATCATTATGGTGTGTGTGTGTGTGTGTGTATATATATATATATATATATATATATACACACACACACACACACACACACACACAAATGATCCAAATGACCACCACAATTAGTTAACATACATCACCTCACATGGTTACACATCTTTTTTTCATGTAATGAGAACTTTTAAGATCTACTCTCTTAGCAACTCTCAAATATACAATACAGTATTAACTATAGTCACTATGCTGTACATTAACATCCCCAGAACTTCTCTCATAATTGGAAGTTTATGCCTTTTGACCACCTTCACCCATTTCTCCTACCCCCAGACTTCCTCCACTGTCAATCTATTCCATGTTACTATGAGTTTGGTTTTTTTTAGATGCCACATGTAAGTGAAATCATACAAAATTTGTCTTTCTCTAACTTATTTACTGAGCATAATGCCCTCAAGGTCTAACCCTGTTATTACAAATAGCAGAATTTCCTTATTTTTAATGGCTAAATAATATTCCATTTGTATATACACCATATTTTCTTTATTTATTCATCTGTCAATGGTTACTTAGGTTGTTTCCATGTCTTTGCTATTTTAGATAAGACAATGAAAATGGGGGTGCAAATATCTCTTCGAGATAGTAATTTTGTTTCCTTCAGATAAATACCCAGCAGTGGAATTGCTGGATCATACAGTAGTTCTATTTTTAATTTTTTGAGGAACCTCCATACTGTTTTCCATAGTGGCTGCATCAATTCACATTCCCACCAACAGTGCACAGGGGTTTCCTTTTCTCCACATCCTTGCCAACACTTGTTATCTCTTATCTATTTGATTGCAGCCATTCTAACAGGTGTGGTTTTGATTTGCATTTCCCTAAGGGTTAGTGATATTGAGTACCTTTTCCTATACCTGTTGGCGTTTTGAACGTCCTCTTTGGAAAATGTCTATTCAGTTCCTCTGTTCATGTTTTAATTAGATTGTTTGTACTTTTGCTATTGAGTTGTATGAGTTCTTTATATATATGGATATTAACCCCTTATCAGATATATAATTTGCAAATATTTTCTCTCATTCAGTAGCTTGCCTTTTCATTTTGTTGGTTTCTTTTGCTGTGCAGAGGTTTTTTAGTTTGATGTAGTCCCACTTGTTTACTTTTGCTTTTGTTCCTTTGCATTTGGTGTCAAATCCAAAAAGTCAGTATCAAGACCAATGTCATGTAGCTTCTGCCTTATATTTTCTTATAGGAGATTTATAGTTTCAATTTCAAATCTTATGTTTAAGTATTTAATCCATTTTGAGTTGTTTTTGCATACTATTTAAGATAAGGGACCAATTTCATTCTTTTGTATGTAGAGATGCAATTTTCCTAGCACCGTCTGTTGAAGAGACTATTCTTTCTCCACTGTGTATTCTTGACACCCTTGTCAAAGATAGGTTGACAATATGCATGAGTTAATTTCTGAACTCACTATTCTGTTCTATGGTTCTAGATGTCTGTCTTAAGAGCAGTACCATACCTTTTTGATTATTTTAACTTTGTAATATATCTTGAAATCAGGACATGTGATGCCTGGTTCTTCTTTCTTGAGATTGTTTTGGCTATTCAGGATCCTTTGCGGTTTCATATGAATTTTAGGACTTTTTATATTTCTATTTTTTTAAATGCCATTGGGATTTTGATATGGATTTCATTGAATCTGTAGATCACTATGGGTAGTAAGGACTTTTATACAATATTGTCTTTAATTCATGAATATGGATATCTTTCTATTTATTTGTGTCTTCTTTAATTTCTTCCATCAATGTTTTGTAGTTTTCAGTGTACAAGTCGTTCACATCCTTGGTTAAGTTTATTCTTAAGTATTCTTGAGAGACTCTCAAACTTTCATACTAGTTCAAACCACTGTCTTTGTTCTTGGTGGCACCCAGTTGTCTACAGTACGCTGGGTCCCATCAGCACTCTAAGACAGGCGTGGCAAAAGTCAGTCCCTCAGGCAGCCTCCAGAAAACTTAGAACTTTAGACATGAAGTCCAATGCTCTCCCTCCCCAGAGAGAAGCTGGAATTGGGGTTTTCTAACTCACTCATTCTGCACAGAGTCAGGAGGAAAGACTATGGTGATTTCTCATGTGCTAGTTCAAACTATCCTCTCTGTTCTCACTGGCCAACAGGCATCTAAAATATGCCAGGTCCTGTCAGTGCTCTGAGACATGTGAGACATATGCCAATACCTTGGGCCATCCCTGGAAAAACTGGGACACTGGAAACATGATCTAACTCTCCATTCCCAGGGAAAAGCTGGAGGCTGAGGATTTCCTTCTGATCATGTGGTGCTGTGCTAGAGGCAGAAAGTATGGTGAGAAGGTGTCTTGAGCTTTCCTATTGGCTTCTATGTTATTGGTTTCACACTCACCTGGGATGCAGGAGCCTCTCAACTAGTTTCTGAATATCTCACATAGGGAATTAGTCCATACATTGTTAATGAATTGGTGTGTCCATGGGGAGAAGGAGAGTCCAGAGCTTTCTATTCTGCCACCTTCTGACATCATCCCTCTTGAAACATTATTATTAACTATAGCCCTTATATTATTCTGATTTCTTTGGATTTTGCCTAATGTTCTCTTTCTATTCTAGGATCCCATTCAAGATACCCACATTACATCTAGTTGTCATGTCTCCTTAGGCTGCTCTTGGCTGTGACAGTTTTTCAGATTTTCCTTGTTTTTGATAACCTTGACAGTTTTGAGGAGTGCTGGTCAGGTATTTTATAAACATCCCTCAACTGGGATTTGTCTGATATTTTTCTCATGATTAAACTGGGGTTATGAGTTTTGTGAAGAAGAAAACAGAGGTAAAGTGCCATTGAAATCAAATCATATCAAAAGTACATACAATTAACATGACATCATTGCTGATGTTAACATTGATCACTTTGCTGAGGTAATAGTTGTCAGATTTCTCCACTATGAAGTTAATCTTTCTTCTCCTTTCCATAGTGTATTCTTTGGAAGGAAGTCACTTTCCATAGCCCATATTTAAAGAATGGGGACTTATGCTCCATACCCTTGAGGGCATAACACCCAAATTATGTGTAATTCTTTTGCATGGGAGATTTGACTATTCTCCACTTATTTGGTTATTCTATTTATATCAGTATAAACTCATGAATATTTATTTTATACTTTAGATTATAATCCAATATTACTTTATTTTGTTATTTTAATTGTTCCAGGTTTGACAATTGGGAACTCTTTCAGTTGACTCCCTTCTCCTTTTAACACACCTTATCACTGTGGGGTTGTTTATCATTTGGGGGGAAATTTTTTTAGCATTTCCTTACTTTATGGCACTATAAGATCCAGGCTTATCTTGTATATTTCCTGTCCCAGTAAAAAAGTCAGCCATTTCTCTAAGTCGCTTGGGGTGTTTTTTTCTTTTTAATTGTACAATGGTATTAGAAACCAAGATCTCGGTGCTAGGTATGCTCATTGCTACTGTGTCTCATTGTTTCTAGGCTCTCTCAGCTGAAGGAACAAGAAATATATGTGTGTATGCTAACTTTGGGTCTATAAATCAAGTTGGGAGGAACTGACATCTTAACAATATTGAGTTTCCCAATCCATGATTTTGGAATAGACTATTTCTCCATTAATTTGAATTTTCTTTTATTTCTTTCATCAGTTTTATAGTTTTCTGTATACACATCCTGTACATATCATTAGATACAGGCCTACATATATTTTGGGTGCTATTATAAATGATATTTTCTATATTTCAAATTCTGATTGTTCATTGTTGGTATGTGGAGAAAGAAATTGGTCTTTGTATATTAACCTTGTATACTGCCCCCACACTCTTATGCATTCTATCTCCAGGAACATCACCAGTTTCTCACAGTGAAGAGCCAAGAATGTGTCTTTGTCAGGAGGAGGGGAAAAGCATCCATTTCTAAATATAGCAAAGGTATTCTCTAGTGAAAAAGTCATTATTAGAGTCTTATCTCACATAGGCAAAAGGGCAATACCCAACTCCAGCCCCTTCTAGCCTTCCTGTCCCACCTAAGTTGGGGAGAAAATGAACTATAAAATACTTGTGATGGTCTCCCCAGAGATACAGGTCCACTAAAATACTAAGATTTGATCATAAGATTGTAGAATGTTTTCCCTCCACCACTCCTAACCAGCACATCAACAGTATAATAACAGAGAATTAGAGCTGAAAGAACTGGAAGGCTCATACTCTAAGAAATAAAGACAACAGAGTAGACAAAAACAAGGATACTGGAGGAATTTGAAGCCTCTGACACCTACAGCTACAGCAAGCATTGAACACAGTTCAACTGCTAGCCAGATTAAGACAAAACCTCACACTAATGGCCAATTCACCTTGGTTCCTATTACCCAATATGCCATGTCCAGATTTCAATAAAAATTACAAGGCATCCTAAATGGCAGGAAAAAGAACAATTCGACCCAATTCAAAAGTGAGGGAGAAATAAAGATTTTCTCAAACAAAAACTGAGGGAATTCATAACATGCAGATCTGCTCTGAAAGAAATGATGAAAGTTCTTCAGAAAGAAGGAAAATGCATAAGTCGGAAACTCAATCTGCATTTTTTAAAAAAGGAAAAGTATCAGAGAAAGAATAAATGAAGGTAAAATATTTTTTATTTTTATTACCCTTAATTGATCTAATAGATAAATATTTTTTCAAAGTAATACTAGTAACCTTGTACACAGCTATCTTCCTACACTTGCTTATTTGTTCCAGGTTTTGATAGATTGTTTGGAATTTTCTACATTTATTTTTTAAATTTTTTGGCGGCGTTTGGTCTTCATTGCTGCATGTGGGCTTTCTCTAGTTGCAGTGAGTGGTGGCTACTCTTCATTGCAGTTCATGGCCTTCTCATGGCAGTGGCTTCTCTAATTGCGGAGCACGGGCTCTAGGCATATGGGCTTCAGTAGTTGCAGCACACGGGCTCTGTAGTTGTGGCACATGGGCCCTAGAGCACTTGGGCTTCAGTAGTTGCAGCACGTGGGCTCAGTAGTTGCGGCATGTGGGCTCTTGGGCGCACGGGCTCAGTAGTTGTGGCACATGGGCTTAGTTGCTCCGCGGCACGTGAGATCTTTCCAGACGAGGGATCAAACCAATGTCCCCTGCATTGACAGGTGGATTCTTAACCACTGTGCCACCAGGGAAGTCTGGAATTTTCTACATTAAATAATCATATCATCTATGAATAAAGATGGTTATATTCTTTTCTAATCTGTATACCTTTTATTTCTTTTTCTTATCTTATTGCACTAAGTAGGACTTCCAGTAAGACGTTGAATAGGAGTGGTGAGCAAAGATGTCCTTGCTTTGTTCCTGATCTTAAAGAGAAAGCATCCAGTCTCTTCAACAAGTATGATTTTTATGTAGATCTTCCAAAAACGTTTTTTATGAATTGGGAAGAATTGGGAAATTTCTTCCAGATTCTTAGTTTACTGAGGGCTTTTTTTTTTTTTTTTCCTGAGGGTTTTTACCATGATCGGGTGTTGGATTTTGTCAACTGCTTTTGTTATGTCAATTTATATGATGGTTTATATTGACTAATTTTCAAATGTTGAACCAGCTTGGCACATCTAGAATAAATGTCGCCTGGTCATGATACATAATTCTTTTTGTACATTGCTGAATTTGATTTACTAATGTTTTGTTGAGGATTTTTTGTCTACGTTCATAATGGATATTGATCTGTAGTTTACAGTATTTTTAAAATAAACTTTAAGACATTTCTTTCAAATGCATTCTACATTCTAGAGCTAATCACTTTATACAAAGCTTAAGCTACAATCTTTCAACAGAGAATCCAATGAGCTATGGTATAGAGTGGAAGGCAAAGCGTTCTAATTAGTATTACTTAGGGGATAGTCAAACCCATATATTTACTCTTTAAATTAGCACTATGATATAAAACCAAAGTTATTGCTGAAAAGATCTTCCATATAGAGGTCTACTGTTATTTCAGTTTAAGTCTCTAAAGAATAAAAAATAAAATTTATAGATCCAAAAGTAAAGACATTTTTAAAGCTCTTTTTAAATAAAATTATGTTTTGCTCTTTGAGATTTTTTTTTTTGCAAGAGAACAATGATAACTCAGGATACAAACCTTAAAATATACATTCCTTTTGAGACAATATTTGAGTTATTTGGATAAGAGAAGGAGGTACAACAATCAAATAAAATCTTCAAACTGAAGTTTGGAGAGGAACTTAATTTTTGTACTAAATCTTCATTGCCTGAATATATGTACATGCATATGTGTGTGTAACATATATATATATATCAGTAATAATCATATAATATATATAATATTATGTAATATTATATAAATATTTCAAGGTTTACTTATATGTGGTTTTCTGAAGATAAGTATATTCTAAACCAATCATGACAAGTTCTGTTAAATTTTTGTATGAATTGGTTAAATGTACTAAAATTTGATGCATTTTTATTTTGGTTCATAAACTGATGAGCTTATCATTAATTTTCCTAGAAAACAATATTTGAGAGATGATGGCTACTTTAAGTAAAGTTCTTCACATTTAGAAAAATCATATTTTTTAAAGAAGGGCTGTAGTAAAATTAAAAGCATTGGTTGAAAAAATTAGCCATTCATTTTCAGAAACTCTCATTATTGTCACAGGTAAAACCAATCAAAATTCTTGCGAGGTAACCAAGATAGAAGAGTAGGAAGACTCTGAGCAGGAGGACCCTGAGCTCACCTCCTCCCACAGGCACACCAAAATTAAAACTATTTACATAGCAACTATTGATGAGAAAGACTGGAATCTACCAGAAAAGATCTCCTACAACTAAGATATAAATAAGGAACCACAATGAGATGGGTAGGAGGGGCTGAGATGTATAGTATAGTATAGTATAGTATAGTAGAGTGAAGATCCATACCCCTGGGTGGACAGCCTACAAATGGGAGAATAATTACAATTGCAGAGGCTTTCCCCAAGGGGTGAGGGGTCTGAGCCCCACATTGGGCTCCCCAGCCTAGGGGCCCTGCACTGAGAAGACAAGCCCCCAGAATGTCTGGCTTTGAAGGTCACCAGGGCTTACTTTTGGTAGAGCCAGAGGGCTATGGAAAATATAGATTCCACTCTTAAACAGAGCACACAAAATCTCACACACTCTGGGACCCAGGGCAGAAGCAGTAATTTGAAAGGAGCCTGGGTCAGACTCATCTGTTGAGAGTCTCATGAAGAAGCAGGAGGAAATTGGAGCTGACCCTGGGGACAAAGACACTGATGATAGCCATTTGGGGGAGCTCTTTCTACCACATGGACACTGGTGCTGGCAAGCACCATTTTGGAATCCTTCTTCTGGCTTATTAGCAATGAGACCTGACCCCACCAACCAGGCTGTCAGAACCAGTACTGGGACACCTTGGGCCAAGCAACTAGCTGGGCAGGGACACAGCTACACCCACTAGCACATGGGCTGTCTTAAGACCCCCTGAACCCACAGCCACCCCAGAACACAGCCCTGTCCACCAGAGGGCCCAGGACATCTCCCCACACGTCAGCGTGCTGGCATAGCCCTGGGACCCCCAGGGCTCTGCAGCCAGAAACCCTGGGATCCAGCTCTGCCCACTAGTGCACCAGTACACCAATGCTGGGACTACCACAGCCACACAGACTGCTGTGTCAGGACCCAACCCACCCACCAGCAGGCTGGCACCAGCCCCAGGACTCCCTGGGCCCCAGCCCTGCCAACCAGCAGGTTAACACCTACTCTGAGACATCTTGGGCCCCTCAGCCAGCCATTCCAGGATGCAGCCCACCTACCAGTGGGACCCCCTGGGCCTTGGCCCCACCCACCAGAGTGCAGACACCAGCTCTGAGAACCTGGGCCCTGCAGCCAGAGATCTCAGGACCTGGCTCTGCTCACCAGTGGGTCAGCACTAGGCCCAGGGCCTGGCTGCACATACCAGTCATCAGGCACCAGCCCTAGGATCCTCTGCACCCTGAACTGCCCACCAGCAGACAAACACCAGACCTAGGACGACTACAACCCTGCAATTTGTCATGTCAGGAACCAGCCAAACCACCAGCAGGCCTGCACCAGCCCCAGGACCCCCTGTGCCTGGGCCCTGCTCACCTCCAAGCCAACATCAGTTCTGGGACACCTTGAACCCCTAAGCCAGTAGCCCCAGGATCCAGCTCCACTCACCAGTGAGCCAGCACCAGCTTTGGTACACCCCAGAACTCACAGCCACCCATGTCAGGATTCAGCCCCACCCACCAGCAGGCCATCACAAGTCCCAAGACCCCTCAGGGCTCCAAAGCCATCCACCTCAAGACACAAGCCCACCAACCAGCAGTTGGCAGTCTCCACACAAGGCAGGTACTGGCAACCAACCAGACTAGGGCCAGCCATGCCTACCAGACCACCCACAGTAGTCAGCCAACCACAACAGAAGAACCCATGAAGCCCCCATAGGGGGCACTGCTAGAGCATATAGCTCTGGTGACCAGAGGGGAGTGTGTTGCTGGGATGCATAGGACATCTCTTACAAAATGTCACTTCTCCAAGATTGGAAACATAACAAATGTACAAAATACATAGAAATGAAAACAGAAGAATAGGGAAAATGAGGTGACAAAGGAACATGTTCCAAACAAAGGAACAAGATAAAACTCCAAAAGAAGAAATAAGTAAAGTGGAAATAGGCAATCTATCCAATAAAGAGTAACAGGGTAATGACTGTAAAGATGTTCAAAAAACTTGGGAGAAGACTGAATGAACAGAATGAGAAGTTAGAAGTTTTTAACAAAGAGTTAGAAAATATAAAGAACAACCAAATAGAGATGAAAAATCCAATAACTTAAAAATTTATATGAAACCACAAAAGACCCTGAATTGCCAAAGCAATCCTGAGGAAAAAAGAACAATGCTGGAGACATAACCCTCCCAACAAACTATCAGAAAGAGAAATTAAGAAAATAATCCCATTTACAATCACATCAAAAAGAATAAAATACCTAGGAATAAATCTAACTAAGGAGGTAATAAACCTGTACTCAGAAAACTATAAGACACTAATGAAAGAAATCAAAGGTGACACAAACAGATGGAAAGATACATCGAGTTCATGGATTGGAAGAATTAGCTTTGTTAAAATGTCCACACTACACAAAGCAATCTACAGATGTAGTGCAATCCTTATCAAAATACCCATGACATTTTTCACAACTAGGACAAACAATCCTAAAATTTATATGGAACCACAAAATATCCTGAAGAGTCAATCTTGAGAATAAAGAACAAAGCTGGAGGTATCACACTCCTTGACCTCAGACTATACCACAAAGCTACAGTCATCAAAACAACACTGTATTGGCACAAAAACAGACACATAGATCAATGGAACAAAATAGAGAGCACAGAAGTAAACCCATGCACTTATGGTCAGTTACTCCACAACAAAGGAGGCAAGAATATACAATGAAGAAAAGACAATCTCTTCAATAAGTGGTGCTGGGAAAACTCGAATGCTACATGTGAAAGAATACATTTAGAACATTTTCTCACACCGTATAGAAAAATAAATTCAGAATTGATTAAAAACCTAAACATAAGATCAAAACCAAAAAACTCCTTGAAGAAAACATAGGCAGAACACTCTTTTACATAAATCTTGGCAATATTTTCATGGATCTGTCTCCTAAGGCAAAGGAATCAAAAGCAAAAATAAACAAATGGAACCTAATTAAACTTAAAAGCTTTTGCACAGCAAAGAAAACCATTGACAAAACAAAAAGACAACCTATAGAATGGGAGAAAATATTTGCAAATGAAGTGACTGGCAAGGGGCTAAAATCCAAAATATATAAACAGCTTATATAGCTCAATATCAAAAAACAAACAATCCAATCAAAAAATGGGCAGAAGACTTGAACAGACATTTTTCCAAAGACATACAGATGGCCAATAGGCACATGAAAAAATGCTCAACATTGCTAATCATCAAAGAATTACAGATCAAAACCACAGTGAGATATCACCTCACACCTGTCTGAATTGCTATCATCAAAAGGACCACAAATAACAAATGTTGGTGAGGAAGTGGAAAAAAGGGGACCCTTGTACACTGTTAGTGGGAATGTAAATTGGTGCAGCCACTGAGGAAAACAGTATGGAGGCTCCTTAAAAAACTAAAAATAGAACTACCATATGATCCTGCAATTCCACTCCTGCATATATATCTGAAAAAAAGTGAAAACACTAACTTGAAAAAAATACATGCACCCTAATATTCATAGCAGCATTGTTTACAATAGTCAAGATATAGAAGCAACATAACTGTCCACTGAAAGATGAATGAATAAAGATACTATTGTGTATATATACAATGGAATATTACTCAGCAATAAAAAAGAATGAAATTTTTTCATTTGCAAAAACATGAATGAACCTAGAGGGTAATATTCTTAGTGAAATAAGTAAGACAAAGAAAGACAAGTACTTTGTCTTTGATGACAAATACTTTGTCTTTGATGACAAATACTTATCAATGATATACAAAATTTTTAAAATGACACAAATTAATGAATGTAACAAAACAGGACCAGATTTACACACTAGTGATTACTGGTGGGGAAAGGGATGGGAGGAAGGGCAAGATAAAGGTATGGAATTAAGAGGTACAAACTACTGTGTGTAAAATACATAAGCTATGAGGATATATGGTACAGCACAGGGAATATAGCCTATATTTTGTAATAACTTTAAGTGGAGTATAACCCGTAAACATATTGAATCACTATGTTGTATGCCTTAAACTAATATAATCAAAAATTCTCAATTTTATTTACGATTTATATTGCCATTTTAGAGACTTGAACTGAAATTGGAAACAAATATTTGGGGAACAGTTAATTCCATATTTTATTTATTTATTTAGAATTTTATTTATTTTTTTATACAGCAAGTCCTTATTAGTCATCCATTTTATACACATCAGTGTATACATGTCAATCCCAATCACCCAGTTCATCACACCAACACCATCACCCTCCTGCCGCTTTTCCCCTTGGTGACCATACGTTTGTTCTCTATGTCTGTGTCTCAATTTCTGCCCTGCAAGCTGGTTCATCTGTACCATTTTTCTAGGTTCCACATATATGCATTAATATATGATATTTGTTTTGCTCTTTCTGACTTACTTCACTCTGTATAACAGTCTCTAGATCCATCCACGTTTATATGAATGACCCAACTTCGTTCCTCTTTATGGCTGAGAAATATTCCATTTTATATACGTACCACAACTTCTTTATCCATTGTCTGTCGATGGGCATTTAGGTTGCTTCCCAGTCCTGGCTATTCTAAATAGTGCTGCAATGAACATTGGGGTTCATGTGTCTTTTTGAATTATGGTTTTCTCTGGGTATAGACTCAGTAGTGGGACTGCTGGGTTATATGGCAATTCTATTTTTAGTTTTTTAAGAAACGTCCATACTATTCTCCACAGTGGCTGTATCAATTTACATTCCCACCAACAGTGCAAGAGGGTTCCCTTTTCTCCACACCCTCTCCAGCATTTGTTGTTTGTAGATTTTCGGATGATGCCCATTCTAACTGCTGTGAGGTGATACCTCATTGTAGTTTTGATTTGCATTTCTCTAATAATTAGTGATGTTGAGCAGCTTTTCATGTGCTTCTTGGCCATCCATATGTCTTCTTTGAAGAAATGACTATTTAGGTCTTCTGCCCACTTTTGGATTGAGTTGTTTGTTTTTTTGATATTGAGCTGCATGAGCTGTTTATATATTTTGGAGATTAATCCTTTGTCCGTCGATTCGTTTGCAAATATTTTCTCCCATTCTGAGGGTTGTCTTTTCATCTTGTTTATGGTTTCCTTTGTTGTGCAAAACCTTTTAAGTTTCATTAGGTCCCATTTGTTTATTTTTGTTTTTATTTCCATTATTCTAGGAGGTGGGTCAAAATAGATCTTGCTGTAATTTATGTCAAAGAGTCTTCTTTCTATGTTTTCCTCTGAGAGTTTTATAGTGTCTGGTATTACATTTAGGTCTTGAATCCATTTTGAGTTTATTTTTGTTTATGGTGTTAGGGAGTGTTCTAATTTCATTTTTTTACATGTAGCTGTCCAGTATTCCCAGCACCACTTATTGAAGTGACTGTCTTTTCTCCATTGTATATCCTTGCTTCCTTTGTCATAGATTAGTTGACCATAGGTGCGTGGGTTTATCTCTGGGCTTTCTATCTTGTTCGATTCATTTATGTTTCTGTTTTTTGCCAGTACCATATTGTTTTGATTAATGTAGCTTTGTAGTATAGTCTGAAGTCAGGGAGTCTGATTCCTCCAGCTCCGTTTTTTTCCCTCAAGACTGCTTTGGCTATTCGGGGTCTTTTTGTCTCCATATAAATTTTAAGATGATTTGTTCTAGTTCCATAAAAAATGGCATTGGTAATTTGATAGGGATTGCATTGAATCTTTAGATTGCTTTGGGTAGTATAGTTATTTTCACAACATTGATTCTTCCAATCCAAGAACATGGTATATCTTTCCATCTGTTTGTATCATCTTTAATTTCTTTCATCAGTGTCTTATAGTATTCTGCATACAGGTCTTGTCTCCCTAGGTAGGTTTATTCCTAGGTATTTTATTCTTTTTGTTGCAATGGTAAATGGGAGTGTTTCTTTAATTTCTCTTTCAGATTTTTCATCATTAGTGTATAGGAATGCAAGAGATTTCTTTGCATTAATTTTGTATCCTGCAACTTTACCAAATTCATTGATTAGCTCTAGTAGTTTTCTGGTGGCATCTTTAGGATTCTCTATGTATAGTATCATGTCATCTGCAAACAGTGACACTTTTACTGCTTCTTTTCCAATTTGGATTCATTTTATTTCTTTTTCTTCTCTGATTGCTGTGGCTAGGACTTCCAAAACTATGTTGAATAAGAGTGGTGAGAGTGGACATCCTTGTCTTATTCCTGATCTTAGAGGAAATGCTTTCAGTTTTTCACCATTGAGAATGATGTTTGCTGTGGGTTTGTCATATATGGCCTTTATTTTGTTGAGGTAGTTTCCCTCTATGCCCACCTTATGGAGAGTTTTTATCATAAATGGGTGTTGAAATTTTTCTAAAGCTTTTTCTGCATCTATTGAGATGATCATATGGTTTTTATTCTTCAACTTGTTAATATGGTGTATCACATTGATTGATTTACGTATATTGAAGAATCCTTGCATCCCTGGGATAAATCCCACTTGGTCATGGTGTATGATCCTTTTAATGTGTTATTGGATTCTGTTTGCTGGTATTTTCTTGAGGATTATTGCAACTATATTCATCAGTGATATTGGTCTTTAATTTTATTTTTTTCTAGTATCTTTGTCTGGTTTTGGTATCAGGGTGATGTTGACCTCATAGAATGAGATTGGGAGTGTTCCTTCCTCTGCAATTTTTTGGAAGAGTTTGAGAAGGATGGGTGTTAGCTCTTCCCTAAATGTTTGATAGAATTCACCTGTGAAGCCATCCGGTCCTGGACTTTTGTTTGTTGGAAGATTTTTAATCACACTTTCAATTACATCACTTGTGATTGTTCTGTTCATATTTTCTATTTCTTCCAGGTTCATCTTGTAAGGTTATACCTTTCTAAGAAATTGTCCATTTCTTCCAGGTCGTCCATTTTATTGGCATGGAGTTGCTTGTAGTAGTCTCTTAGGATGCTTTGTATTTCTGTGGTGTCTGTTGTAACTTCTCCTTTTTCATTTCTAATTCTATTGATTTGAGTCCTCTCCCTCTTTTTCTTGATGATTCTGGCTAATGGTTTATCAATTTTGTTTATCTTCTCAAAGAACAAGCTTTTAGTTTTATTGATCTTTGCTATTGTTTTCTTTGTTTCTATTTCATTTATTTCTGCTCTGATCTTTATGTTTTCTTTCCTTCTGCTAACTTTCGGTTTTGTTTGTTCTTCTTTCTCTAGTTCCTTTAGGTGTAAGGTTAGATTGTTTATTTGAGATTTTTCTTGTTTCTTGAGGTAGGCTTGTATGGCTATAAACTTCCCTCTTAGAACTGCTTTTGCTGCATCCCATAGGTTTTGGATAATCGTGTTTTCATTGTCACTTGTCTCTAGGTGTTTTTTGATTTCCTCTTCTTCAGTGAACTCTTGGTTATTTAGTAACATATCATTTAGCCACCATATGTTTGAGTTCTTTATGTGTATTTCCCTGTAATTCATTTCTAATCTCATAGCGTTATGGTCAGAAAAGATGTTTGATATGATTTTAATTTTCTTAAATTTGCTGTGGCTTAGTTTGTGACCCAAGATAGGATCTATCCTGGAGAATGTTTCGTGTGCACTTGAGAAGAAAGTGTAATCTGCTGATTCTGTATGGAATGTCCTAGAAATATCAATTAAATCTATCTGGTCTATTGTGTCATTTAAAGCTTCTGTTTCCTTAATTATTTTCATTTTGGATGATCTGTTCATTGGTTTCGTGAGGTGCTAAAGTCCCTCACTATTATTGTGTTACTGTCGATTTCCTCTTTTATAGTTCTTAGTGGTTGCCTTATGTGTTGACGTCCTCCTAGGTTGGGTGCATATATATTTATAATTGTTATATCTTCTTCTTGGATTGATCCCTTGAATATTATGTAGTGCCCTTCCTTGTCTCTTGTAACATTCTTTATTTTAAAGTCTATTTTATCTGATATGAGTATTGCTACCCAAGCTCTCTTTTGATTTCCATTTGCATGGAATATATTTTTCCATCCCCTCACTTTCAGTCTGTATGTGTCCCTAGATCTGAAGTGGGTCTCCTGTAGACCGCATATAGATGGGTCTTGTTTTTGTATCCATTCAGCAAGCCTGTGTCTTTTGGTTGGAGCATTTAATCCATTCACGTTTAAGGTTATTATCGATACGTATGTTCCTATGACCATTTCCTTAATTGTTTTGGGTTTGTTTTTGTAGGTCCTTTTCTTCTCTTGTGTTTCCCACTTAGAGAAGTTCCTTTAACATTTGTTGTAGAGCTGGTTGGGTGGTGCTGAATTCTCTTAGCTTTTGTTTCTCTGTAAAGCTTTTGACTTCTCCATTGAATCTGAATGAGATCCTTGCCGGGCAGAGTAATCTTGGTTGTAGGTTCTTCCCTTTCATCACTTTAAGTGTATCATGCCACTCTCTTCTGCCTTGTAGAATTTCTGCTGAGAAATCAGCTGTTAACCTTATGGGAGTTCCCTTGTATGTTATTTGTCATTTTTCCCTTGCTGCTTTCAATAATTTTTCTTTGTCTTTAATTTTTGCCAGTTTGATTACTATGTGTCTTGGCATGTTTCTCTTTGGGTTTATCCTGTAAGGGACTCTCTGTGCTTCCTGGACTTGTGTGGCTATTTCCTTTCCCATGTTAGGGAAGTTTTCAACTATAATCTCTTCAAATATTTTCTTGGGTCATTTCTCTCTCTCTTCTCCTTTTGGGACCCGTATAATGTGAATGTTGTTGCATTTAATGTTGTCCCAGAGGTCTCTTAGGCTGTCTTCATTTCTTTTCATTCTTTTTTCTTTATTCTGTTCTGCAGCAGTGAATTCCACCATTCTGTCTTCCATGTCACTTATCCGTTCTTCTGCCTCAGTTATTCTGCTGTTGATTCCTTCTACTGTAGTTTTCATTTCAGTTGTTTTATTGTTCATCTGTTTGTTTGTTCTTTAATTCTTCTAGGTCTTTGTTAAACATTTCTTGCATCTTCTAGATCATTGCCTCTATTCTTTTTCCGAGGTCCTGGATCATCTTCACTATCATTATTCTGAATTCTTTTTTGGAAGGTTGCCTATCTCTACTTCATTTAGTTGTGTTTCTGGGGTTTTATCTTGTTCCCTCATCTGGTACATAGCCCTCTGCCTTTTCATCTTGTCTAATTTTCTGTGAATGTAGTTTTTGTTCCACAGGCTGCAGGACTGTAGTTCTTCTTGCTTCTGCTGTCTGCCCTCTGGTGGATGAGGCTATCTAAGAAGCTTGTTTATGTTTCCTGATGGGAGGGACTGGTTGTGGGTAGAGCTGACTGTTGTTCTGGTAGGCAGAGCTCAGTAAAACTTTTAGGTAGTTCCATATTAATGTATTTCCCTTTCTAGGAGAGAAAAGAATATAAAAAATTGGACAAACTTGATGACTCTTGGCCCTCCTTTTAATTCCCTTGAGTGCAATCTGTGTAAAAACATGCAACACAGGCTGAAAACAGCATGCAACACAGGATGTATACTTATTATTTTAAGATTTTTAGTTGTTCTGTAGTGCCATATCCAAGGAAAGATAAAAATCCCAGAAACAAATTGGGCAATCGAGTCTCCTGATGATTTCCTTTTTGTGTCTACAGCTTATTCATCATTATTACATCTTCAAACAGTAATTTTTCTAATTAGTAGGGAGGCACTCAAAAGTCTTAAATCTCTGTCCATCCATCAACTATAAAATAAAGTTCAATTGTGCTATGATTTTGTGTTTGAGAAGAAATAAATCCTCATCAGGCTCATTATATCAATCTCTTTCTACAAAACACTTTCTTGGAAAGAGCTGAAATTCTTCTTGTCTTCTTTCTAATGGAATGGAAATGTGTAGGAATAGAAAGTTGACACTGGTGTCAGATCTAAAGGAAATCTCTATAACAAAAATAGGTAAGTTCAAAAGCCTACTTACAATGTTCACCGTTTTATAATGATTGAGGTTCTCAAACGTTTTGATACCGTGTGCTTAAAGAAATGTTTTAGTAGTTTAAACACTGTGAAACTTTATTGTAGCCACTGTAGATGAATTTTACAACTCCTATGAAGAAAAACTCACTCCACAAACCCTCCGGCAGTTTTATTAGACAGCTTTTTCAAATATACAATAGAATATTGACACATAAAGTGTGCCAGGCATTTGATTTCAAATCAGTGTTTGGCAACAATGTTAAAGATGTCTGCAATTCACAGCACAGATGCATAAGCAGTTAGAAGAGTAGTATTCCTAAAATGCTTTTTCCAATAATGTCAATACGTTGTTTCTTTCTTCCCCTTCTATAAAAGCTGATTTCTGCCTCTTTTTAGCCTCATGGTTTCCTTTTATGTCCATACAGAAAGACTGGATGTCAAGAGTAGAACTGACAACACCAAACCTCACATCTTTCATAGCACGTGAGAATAGTCTACTATTAAAAAGAAATGACTGCACTCCTGAATACATTTTTAGAGATGTATTGCCTGACACATCAGATACGTTCAGTTATAGAATGATTCTGTCTGCAATCTGTTCTTTTTGCTTTTACTTCTTTTTTTCCCTCTGTAGTGTCTCTCTCCCTTTTCAACATTTTCCTCTAGTTTCATTTTAACATTTTCTCTTGAGTTCTCACCTTTACCCCTCTTTCCAGTTTTTACTTTATGGTTTTTCTATCTTGCTCTGCTGGAATTCTACCCAGTCACTCTTTGGCTGCATGTATGAGCACTTGGCAAACTAAATCTGACAAAACCCTGTAAATTGTTCATCGTGGCACCTTGTGGACACATACCAAGTGGCGGGGGACCTAGGGAATGGAGGTTTTTTACATGTTAGTATGGATGATTTGGAATGTTATCTTTGAGGATTAGTGATTCTATCTTTTTCATTTTAGCACTAGTCTCTGATACCTACTTAAGGCAAATTCCATAAACTTCAAATGAAATTTCTAGGTCTTCTGTAATGAAGACAGCTAGAAACAAGGAAGAAATAGTTTTGCTTATATGTAAGGTTTGAAAGATGATAATGTATTGATAGACATACATACCACGCATACAGTGGTGGGTGGTGAATGAAAAGAAGTTGTACTTATGAAAATGGTATACAAAAAGGCATATAGGTATATATATCCAAAGTGGTCAGAGTAGAGTAGAAAATAACTATATAGATTTGTAAATCCTGGAAGAGGTGGTGAACTGAGACCTGAATCATAACAACAGAATTGGAATGGGAATTCCGACCATATGTATCAATAGTAGGTTAAAATTTTATTTGGGGGCTACTCAAAACAACAGAAAATTTCTTATGTTCCTCTAACTAGAACTTCTTAGTCACTAAAATAAATCTATTTTACTAGTCATGTCAGGGAATCCAAGTGCAAAACAAGATGGAAAACTGATTAATACTTCAATGTGACTTCTCTAGTGTCTTGACATCTGAAATTGTATATCTTCAGGATGCATACTACTTAGCAATTTCCATACCTATTTCATCTATCTACTGTGTGCTACTTATTTTAATAAGTGAAAGGGGTAGGCAAGTGAGTAAGAGGAATAAGGACCAGAAAAATACATTAAAAACTAGAAATTAAATAGCTCTTCTTTGTAGAGCACATAAAACAACCCACAGAACAATGAGAGTAGTTTTTAACTATTAACCTATTAACCTTCCTTTAGCATGAGGTTTTTATGCTGACAGCTCAACTAAACTAAACAACTAAATTAAATAAATACTGGTTTCTAAAGCAGCATATTAGGAGGAGTTATTTTTCAAGATTGCTTTAAAGATACCAAAGGTGATTGAGTAAAACATAACACTAAAACATCGTCAGTATTCATATTAATATTTCATTCATCGTTTGTGGAAAAGAAATCAACTTGTCCTAGTCAACATGTGTATATGCACCATGACACACCCACATGGAAGAACCTACTCTTTATGTCTAAGCAGGCATATTCCATGTGGTAGAGAAACGTATTAGGCAATTGTTTTCTAATTCACTAAAACAGTGCCCTTTTTGCTACAGCTAAGATTTTTGGTTGCTTTAGAACTGAACTATTCTCAGCGTAGATGAGCCTGGTGCCACCTTGAATATTCACCAGTCAAGGGCTGGCACTTTTGCCATGGGAATTCACACATATGACTTGTTTCCATGGCAACCCATAAATTACAGATCCCAAAGTCAGCTGCAAGGTAAAGGTGGAAAAAAAAAAAAGGACCCTCGCCCTAGTTCTTGGCAGAGTTATCCTGAGTATCTCTGAAGCCTTTTTGGTTTGGTTTCAAAACCAGCTCTGTCATAAGGGAGACAGTGAGATCGTGCTTTATCCTGCAGATTGGCAATTAGACCAAGCTGTCCTCTCATAAGCATCTCAAAACTACGTTTGGGGAGGAAAGAAAGCATCTTCATAAGTTATGCTCCAGATAAGGGCTTCTTCATGAGCAGGACACCCCATCCTGCTGTTATCTTTTTAAAAATTTCTTCGGATGAACTGCAACTGCTTTAAGGAAGGCAGAAGCATCAGAATTCCAACTTTCTAATGTATAATTAATATGAACATAAAACAGTATTTGAATATTCAGATAAAGCCTAAGATTCATACTTATAATCATCTTTAATTTATTTTTGTATAAACAAATATATTTCTCAGCAAGATTGTCTACTTTGGCAGCAACCAGATGTTGAAACCAAAACAATTTATATGGGACCTCCTATAGGCAGGGCAGTGGGGAGTTATCACACTTAATCTTCATACCAGTTCTAGAGGGAGAGGTGGTTTCATTCCCATTTTCCAGTTGAGGAAACTGAGGCTCAGAGCTGGTAAGTAACTTGCTCAGATTATCCAGCTAATAAGTATAAGAATCGGAAGTCAAAGTAGAAGAATCAAGTTGAATGAGTCCACTCAACCTATAATCATCATCTTTAAATATGGAATTCAGAGGGAAAAGTACCACTTCCTCACTTTTTAAAAAAACTCTTTTGAAGTTAATTTCTATATTTAGATTTCCTTTACAATACACACATACTTTGCAATAAAAGATAACATGAGCAGATTAATATATCACGCTATCCAGCTTATTAATGGTTTTACTCATTAAAAAAAAGGGGGGGGGGGCTTCAGTGAAGATGGCGGAAGAGTAAGACGCGGAGATCACCTTCCTCCACACAGATACACCAGAAATACATCTACACGTGGAACAACTCCTACAGAACACCTACTGAACGCTGGCAGAAGACCTCAGACCTCCCAAAAGGCAAGAAACCCCCCACGTACCTGGGTAGGGCAAAGAATAAACAGAGACAAAAGAATAGGGATGGTACCTGCACCAGTGGGAGGGAGCTGTGAAGGAGGAAAGGATTCCACACACTAGGAAGCCCCTTCCTGGGCGGAGACTGCGGGTGGCGGAGTGGGGAAGCTTCGGAGCCGCGGAGGAAAGAACAGCCACAGGGTGTGGAGGGCAAAGCGGAGAAATTCCCACACAGAGGGTCAGTGCCGACCAGCACTCACCAGCCTGAGAGGCTTGTCTGCTCACATGCCGGGGAGGGCGGGGCTGGGAGCTGAGGCTCGGACTTGGGTCGGAGCGCAGGGAGAGGACTGGGGTTGGCGGCATGAACACAGCCTGCAGGGGGTAGTGCGCCACGGCTAGCCGGGAGCAAGTCCGGGGAAAAGTCTGGACTTGCAGAAGAGGCAAGAGACTTTTTCTTCCCTCTTTGTTTCCTGGCACGTGAGGAGAGGGGATTAAGAGCACTGCTTAAAGGAGCTCCAGAGACAGGCACGAGCCGCGGCTAAAAGCGTGGACCCCAGAGACGGGCATGAGATGCTAAGGCTGCTACTGCCACCACCAAGAAGCCTGTGTGCGAGTGCAGCTCACTCTCCACACTGCCCTTCCGGGGAGCCTGTGCAGCCCGCCACTGCCAGGGTCACGGGATCCAGGGACAACTTCACCGGGAGAACGCACGGCGCGCCTCAGGCTGCTGCAACGTCACGCCGGCTTCTGCCACCGCAGGCCCACCCCGCACCCCGTGCCCCTCCCTACCCCCCCGGCCTGAGTGAGCCAGAGACCCCGAATCAACGGCTCCTTTTATCCCGTCCTGTCTGAGCGAATAACAGACGCGCTCCGGCGACCTACACACAGAGGCGGGGCCAATCCAAAGGTGAACCCCCGGAGCTGTGAGAACAAAGAAGAGGAAGGGAGATCTCTCCCAGCAGCCTCAGAAGCAGCGGATTAAAGCTCCACAATCAACTTGATGTACCCTGCATCTGTGGAATACCTGAATAGACAACGAATCATCCCAAATTAAAGAGGTGGACTTTGAGACCAAGATTTATGATTTTTTCCCCTTTTCTCTTTTTGTGAGTGTGTATGTCTATGCCTCTGTGTGAGATTTTGTCTGTATAGCTTTTCTTCCACCATTTGTCTTAGGGTTCTATCCGTCGGTTTTTCTGTTGTTTTTTTTAATAATTATTTTTTATTTTAATAACTTATTTTACTTTATCTTCTTTCTTTCTTTCTTTCTTTCCTTCTTTCCCTCCTTTAGACAACGAAACATCCCAAATTGAGGAGGTGGACTTTGAGAGCAAGATTTATGATTTTTTCCCCTTTTCCTATTTTTGTGAGTGTGTATGTGTATGCTTCTGTGTGAGATTTGTCTGCAAAGCTTTGCTTCCACCATTTGTCCGAGGGTTCTATCCGTCCATTAAAAAATTTTTTTTTCTTAATAATTATATTTTTATTTTAATAACGTTATTATATTTTATCTTACTTTATTTTATTTTACTTTATCTTCTTTCTTTTTTCCTTCCTTCCCTCCTTCCTTCATTCCTTCCCCCCTCCCTCCCTCCCTACTTTCTTTCTTTCTTCTTCTACTAATTCTTTCTTTCTACTTTTTCTCCCTTTTATTCTGAGCCGTATGGATGAAAGGCTCTTGGTGCTGCAGCCAGGAGTCAGTGCTGTGCCTCTGAGGTGAGAGAGCCAACTTCAGGACACTGGTCCACAAGAGACCTCCCAGCTCCATATAATATCAAATGGCGAAAATCACCCAGAGATCTCCATCTCAACACCAGCACCCAGCTTCACTCAACGACCAGAAAGCTACAGTGCTGGACATCCTATGCCAAACAACTAGCAAGACAGGAACACAACCCCACCCATTAGCAGAGAGGCTGCCTAAAATCTTAATAAGTCCACAGACACCCCAAAACACACCACCAGACGTGGACCTGCCCACCAGAAAGACAAGATCCAGCCTCATCCACCAGAACACAGGCACTAGTCCCCTCCACCAGGAAGCCTACACAACCCACTGAACCAACCTTAGCCACTGGGGACAGACACCAAAAACAATGGGAACTACAAACCTGCAGCCTGCAAAAAGGAGACCCCAAACACAGTATGATAAGCAAAATGAGAAGACAGAAAAACACACAGCAGATGAAGGAGCAAGATAAAAACCCACCAACCTAACAAATGAAGAGGAAATAGGCAGTCTACCTGAAAAAGAATTCAGAATAATGATAGTAAAGATGATCCAAAATCTTGGAAATAGAATAGACAAAATTCAAGAAACATTTAAGAAGGACCTAGAAGAACTAAAGATGAAACAATCAACGATGAACAACACAATAAATGAAGTTAAAAATACTCTAGATGGGATCAATAGCAGAATAACTGAGGCAGAAGAACGGATAAGTGACCTGGAAGATAAAATAGTGGAAATAACTACTGCAGAGCAGAATAAAGAAAAAATAATGAAAAGAACTGAGGACAGTCTTAGACACCTCTGGGACAACGTTAAATGCACCAACATTCAAATTATAGGGGTTCCAGAAGAAGAAGAGAAAAAGAAAGGGACTGAGAAAATATTTGAAGAGATTATAGTTGAAAACTTCCCTAATATGGGAAAGGAAATAGTTAATCAAGTCCAGGAAGCACAGAGAGTCCCATACAGGATAAATCCAAGGAGAAATATGCCAAGACACATATTAATCAAACTGTCAAAAATTAAATACAAAGAAAACGTATTAAAAGCAGCAAGGGAAAAACAACAAATAACATACAAGGGAATCCCCATAAGGTTAACAGCTGATCTTTCAGCAGAAACTCTGCAATCCAGAAGGTACTGGCAGGACATATTTAAAGTGATGAGGGAGAAAAACCTGCAACCAAGATTACTCTACCCAGCAAGGAACTCATTCAGATTTGATGGAGAAATTAAAACCTTTACAGATAAGCAAAAGCTGAGAGAGTTCAGCACCACCAAACCAGCTTTACAAAAACTGCTAAAGGAACTTCTCTAGGCAAGAAACACAAGAGAAGGAAAAGACCTACAATAACGAACCCAAAACAATTAAGAAAATGGGAATAGGAATATACACATCGATAATTACCTTAAATGTAAATGGACTAAATGCTCCCACCAAAAGACACAGATTGGCTGAATGGATACAAAAACAAGACCCATATATTTGCTGTCTACAAGAGACCCACTTCAGACCTAGAGACACATACAGACTGAAAGTAAGGGGATGGAAAAAGATATTTCATGTAAATGGAAACCAAAAGAAAGCTGGAGTAGCAATTCTCATATCAGACAAAATAGACTTTAAAATAAAGACTATTAGAAGAGACAAAGAAGGACACTACATAATGATCAAGGGATCGATCCAAGAAGAAAATATAACAATTGTAAATATTTATGCACCCAACATAGGGGCACCTCAATATATAAGGCAAATACTAACAGCCATAAAAGGGGAAATCTACAGTAACACATTCATAGTAGGGGACTTTAGCACCCCACTGTCACCAATGGACAGATCATCCAAAATGAAAATATATAAGGAAACACAAGCTTTAAATGATACATTAAACCAGATGCACTTAATTGATATTTATAGGACATTCCATCCAAAAACAACAGAATACACATTTTTCTCAAGTGCTCATGGAACATTCTCCAGGATAGATCATATCTTGGGTCACAAATCAAGCCTTGGTAAATTTAAGAAAATTGAAATTGTATCAAGTATCTTTTCTGACCACAACACTATGAGACTAGATATCAATTGCAGGAAAAGAACTGTAAAAAATACAAACACATGGAGGCTAAACAATACACTACTTAATAACGAAGTGATCAGTGAAGAAATCAAAGGAAATTTAAAAATACCTAGAAACAAATGACAATGGAGACACAACAACCCAAAATCTATGGGATGCAGGAAAAGCAGTTCTAAGAGGGAAGTTTATAGCAGTACAATCCTACCTTAAGAAGCAGGAAACATTTCGAATAAACAACCTAACCTTGCACCTAAAGCAATTAGAGAAAGAAGAACAAAAAAACCCCAAAGTTAGCAGAAGGAAAGAAATCATAAAAATCAGATCAGAAATAAATGAAAAAGAAATGAAGGAAACGATAGCAAAGATCAATAAAATTGAAAGCTGGTTCTTTGAGAAGATAAACAAAATAGATAAACCATTAGCTAGACTCATCAAGAAAAAAAGGGAGAAGACTCAAATCAATAGAATTAAAAATGGAAAAGGAGAAGTAACAACTGACACTGCAGAAATACAAAAGATCATGAGAGATTACTACAAGCACCTCTATGCCAATAAAATGGACAACCTGGAAGAAATGGACAAATTCTTAGAAATGCACAACCTGCCAAGACTGAATCAGGAAGAAATAGAAAATATGAACAGACCAGTCACAAGCACTGAAATTGAAACTGTGATTAAAAATCTTCCAACAAACAAAAGCCCAGGACAAGATGGCTTCACAGGTGAATTGTAACATTTAGAGAAGAGCTAACACCTATCCTTCTCAAACTCTTCCAAAATACAGCAGAGGGAGAAACACTCCCAAACTCATTCTACAAGGCCACCATCACCCTGATACCGAAACAAGACAAGGATGTCACAAAGAAAGAAAACTACAGGCCAATATCACTGATGAACATAGATGCAAAAATCCTCAACAAAATACTAGCAAACAGAAACCAACAGCACATTAAACGGATCATACACCATTATCAAGTGGGGTTTATTCCAGGAATGCAAGGATTCTTCAATATATGCAAATCAATCAACGTGATACACCATATTAACAAATTGAAGGAGAAACACCATATGATCATCTCAATAGATGCAGAGAAAGCTTTCCACAAAATTCAACACCCATTTATGATAAAAACCCTCCAGAAAGTAGGCATAGAGGGAACTTAACTCAACATAATAAAGGCCATTTATGACAAACCCATAGCCAACATCATCCTCAATGGTGAAAAACTGAAAGCATTTCCACTAAGATCAGGAACAAGATAAGGTTGCCCACTCTCACCACTCTTATTCAACATAGTTTTGGAAGTTTTAGCCACAGCAATCAGAGAAGAAAAGGAAATAAAAGGAATCCAAATCGGAAAAGAAGAAGTAAAGCTGTCACTGTTTGTAGATGACATGATACTATACATAGAGAATCCTAAAGATGCCACCAGAAAACTACTAGAGCTAATCAATGAATTTGGTAAAGTAGCAGGATACAAAATTAATGCACAGAAATCTCTTGCATTCCTATACACTAATGATGAAAAATCTGAAAGTGAAATCCAGAAAATGCTCCCATTTACCATTGCAACAAAAAGAATAAAATATCTAGGAATAAACCTACCTAAGGAGACAAAAGAGCTGTATGCAGAAAATTTTAAGACACTGATGAAAGAAATTAAAGATGATACAAATAGATGGAGAGATATACCATGTTCTTGGATTGGAAGAATCAACATTGTGAAAATGACTCTACTACCCAAAGCAATCTACAGATTCAACGCAATCCCTATCAAACTACCACTGGCATTTTTCACAGAACTAGAACAAAAAATTTCACAATTTGTATGGAAACACAAAAGACCCTGAATAGCCAAAGCAATCTTGAGAATGCAAAACGAAGCTGGAGGAATCAGGTGTCTGGCTTCTGACTATACTACAAAGCTACATTAATCAAGACAGTATGTTACTTGCACAAAAACAGAAGGAACAATGGGACAGGATAGAAAGCCCAAAGATAAACCCACACACATATGGTCACCTTATCTTTGATAAAGGAGGCAGGAATGTACAGTGGAGAAAGGACAGCCTCTTCAATAAGTGGTGCTGGGAAAACTGGACAGGTACATGTAAAAGTATGAGATTAGATCACTCCCTAACACCATACACAAAATTAAGCTCAAAATGGATTAAAGACCTAAATGTAAGGCCAGACACTATCAAACTCTTAGAGGAAAACATAGGCAGAACACTCTATGACATAAATCACCGCAAGATCCTTTTTGATCCACCTCCTAGAGAAATGGAAATAAAAACAAAAATAAACAAATGGGACCTAATGAAACTTCAAAGCTTTTGCACAGCAAAGGAAACCATAAGCAAGACCAAAAGACAACCCTGAGAATGGGAGAAAATATTTGCAAATGAAGCACCTGACAAAGGATTAATTCCCAAAATTTATAAGCAGCTCATGCAGCTCAATAACAGAAAAACAAACAACCCAATCCAAAAATGGGCAGAACACCTAAACAGACATTTCTCCAAAGAAGATATGCAGACTGCAACAAACACATGAAAGAATGCTCAACATCATTAATCATTAGAGAAATGTAAATCAAAACTACAATGAGGTATCATCTCACACCAGTCAGAATGGCCATCATCAAAAAATCTAGAAATAATAAATGCTAGAGAGGGTGTGGAGAAAAGGGAACCCTCTGGCACTGTTGGTGGGAATGTAAATTGATACAGCCACTGTGGAGAACAGTATGGAGGTTCCTTAAAACACTACAAATAGAACTACCATATGACCCAGCAATCCCACTACTTGGCATATACCCTGAGAAAACCATAATTCAAAAAGAGTCATGTACCAAAATGTTCACTGCAGGTCTATTTACAATAGCCCAGAGATGGAAACAACCTAAGTGTCCATCATTGGATGAATGGATAAAGATGTGGCACATATATACAATGGAATAATACTCAGCCATAAAAAGAAATGACATTGAGCTATTTGTAATGAGGTGGATAGACCTAGAGTCTGTCATACAGAGTGAAGTCAGAAAGAGAAAGACAAATACCATATGCTAACACATATATATGGAATTTACAGGTAAAAAAATGTCATGAAGAACCTCGGGGTAAGACAGGAATAAAGACACAGACCTACTAGAGAATGGACTTGAGGATATGGGGAGGGGGAAGGGTAAGCTGTGACAAAGCAAGAGAGAGTCATGGACATATATACACTACCAAACATATGGTAGATAGCTAGTGGGAAGCAGCCGCATAGCACCGGGAGATCAGCTCGGTGCTTTATGACCACCTAGAGGGGTGAGATAGGGAGGGTGGGAGGGAGGGAGACGCAAGAGGGAAGAGATATGGGAACATATGTATATGTATAACTGATTCACTTTGTTATAAAGCAGAAACTAACACACCATTGTAAAGCAATTATACTCCAATAAAGATGTAAACATAGAAAAAAAAAGGAAAGGAAATAAATGCAAGCATTTGCCATTTAACAGGTCACTGTGCTTTTAGCATCAATTGAATTTCTGTGCACGTAGTTCAAGGACATCATAGGGCCTAATATAGGGACTCTTCTTGATTTATACTTTATTTCCTGTAAAACTACATAGTACAATATGCCTTTTGTTTCAGATAAAAATCAGTTTGTATAAAAATCAGTTTGTACACTGACCTCCACCTGATGCTAACAAATTTTACAGATTTGCTTCAAATTTATACAGATTTTGAATATATCACGAAGTATGAAAAGCCTGGCTAAGACAGTCATTGTGTCATACTGGGTTTGTTTGGGTCCTGTGTTGACATCAGCCCTAAATAATCATGAAAGCAGTGCTTTTGCAGATGTACTTGAGCTGGTCTCTGTTCTTAATTCATTTAAATGTCGATGAGCTGAGAATGTACTGAAAATTGAGCAATCAGATAGCTTTAGCTTTTTGTCCTTTTCAGGTGCTTTTCAAATTAAATTATATCTTACTTTAATTTTATATAGATGACCACATTCAGTTACCATAGAACAATTTAATTATACTTTGTTCCTGCCCAATTATTGACTTGAGACAAATCTTTAACTCATAATAATGACTGTATGTTACTAACGTTAGCAAAAGAAATTCTTTTAAAAAAACCCATTGCTTTCCTCTTTCTATATGATGGACTATTCCTTTCCTACTGCTTAAAATGCTTCTTTGAATTCCTACTGCATATACATAAAGTTCAAATTCCCATTACAAACAAGACTTTTCACAGGCAGACTTCCCTTTCCCTTGCACTCTTCTATGAATCACAGGCTTTAAAGCCTGTTAGACCTGAATCCAAATCCTGTCTCTGCCACTTTCTGCCAACGTAAATTTGAGATATTTGGGGGTTTGTTTTTACTTTATCTGAGCTGAGATTCCTTTTGTGAAAAATAGGGGTAATAATACTTGACTCGGAATTTCTGTAAGAAATAAATGTTAGAAAACATATAAAACATTGAGAACAGTGACTGGTCATTCCTGCCAGCGCAGCGTCCCATCTAGCCATCCCCCACCCCCTCCCCCAGTTCTTCCCCAAACTCCCCTCCACTCATCCTGTTATCTAACCACACTGAACAACTTTCTTTCCTCTAGTAATAAATGCTTTTCTGCTCTCTACCTTGACACATGACATGCGCACTGCCTGGAAGAGCCTTCACTCCCTTCTTCTCAATGCACTGCTCCTTTGGTCATCAAGGTAGCATCTCCTTTATGATGCCTTCCTTGACCTCTCTCCACATGAGTTCAGAGTTTTTAGCTTGATTCTGAATTTATGCAGAATCTTTAAATACCTCTGTTATAGCTACGATATTGTATTACAATGGCATGTTTACCTCCAGGCCTTTCCTATTCATCTGAGCCCCTCTAAGGCAGAGTTGCCATCTAAAGTATGTGTCCCTAGTACCTAGTGTTCAATATTTGTTGAATGAAAAATATCCTGTGCTCAAGAAACTCATGGCCACTATATCGCACTTCCTTTTCCATTCTTTTCTATCCACAGTTAAGGCAAAACTGTTCTCTTGCTCTGGGGGCTCACATTCAGTAGGCACAAGACAAATGTCTGTCCATTAAATATAGTGGGAGCAACAATAATGGGTGTTGTAGGAGGGGAGAGATTGAGAATGGAGGGAAGGAGGAGAATTAAATGGACTTGAAAAGAGAAGGGAACATAGGAACACCACCTTCATTTATCATCTCCATTGTAATTTCACTTTCGAAAACTTGACAAGTATGTAGCAGCAAATGTATGCTGTGTCCTACAGAAAACAGATTTCTTTTTATCCTTTTAACTTTTTAAAACCACACTCTAGGAGGTGAAAACGCAATTGGGAGATGTGGTTTTGTGAAAATTATGAGATAGATAGTCTTAAAAAACCTTGGTGATGAAACACAGCATAGGATAAGGTAGACAGTTTGCCTGAGATACAAGAACATCAACCTTTCTTCTTAAAAACTATAAGGTGAGTCCAGGGTTAAAATTAGTATGCATTCTGGAGGGACAGCTATATCATGAAATGTGTTTCCATGTCAAAAGTCTCTTCTATCCTGCTGACCCTGGCAGATGCTCAGGTTGATTGACTCCATCTCTATTACCAGTGGAGGAAAAAGCAGTGGTGACTGATGACTTTCTCAATATCCATCTTTTTTATTTAAAAAAGAAGGATACCTTGAGATAAATGTTGAAGTAGGTATCATCTGTCTTCTTGACCTGATGTAATGTTCATGGTTTCTTAAGAATCTGAAGCCAAGGGAATAGAAAAAAAGCAGAACAAGTGTTCTTGAAAAACAGATTAAAATTTTTGCTAATGTCTACTAATTTTGACATCTTGAAATTTCCTTAAATATATACAAAAGATAACAGTAGCTAAGATGGGAAAATTATGTAGATACATTAATGTGTAAGTGTGCTCAGTTATTTCTACTATCAACCACCAGGAATATATTTGTAAGTTAGTTTTATGAGATCTTATACATGTTTTCTTCTTGAAATTGTCACACACACACAAAAAGCCTTAACCTGGGGGCTTCCTTGGTGGCGCAGTGGATGAGAGTCCGCCTGCCAATGCAGGGGACACGGCTTTGTGCCCCAGCCCGGGAAGATCTCACATGTCGCGGAGCCGCTAGGCCCGTGAGCCATGGCCGCTGAGCCTGTGCTCATGGAGCCTGTGCTCCGCAATGGGAGAGGCCACAACAGTGAGACGCCCGCGTACCGCAAAAAAAAAAAAAAAAGGCCTTAACCTTCTTATCTCTATTCTCTCCAATCCATCCTGTACAACAGATAAAACTTCATAAAATACAGGTCCAAAAATCCCATATGTCTGCTTAAAATTTAATCCCCAGAATGTAGGCCAACCTTAAAAACCACATAAAAACACTTCTAATTCAATTTTTCAGGTTTTTTTCCCTCACTTCTTCAAGTTCTGGCCTGCACTTCAGACAAACCTGACTAGGCACTATGTTCTTGTACTTTGGAGAACTCAGTTCCCTGAATACTCTCAGCTGCCAATTTTCTTTTCTGCTCATTGACTTTTTAAAATTTTTCTGCAATTGGGTTTTTTTAAAACAAATTTAATTATACAATTATTAAACTAATTCCCTATTGCACAGAAGTCAAATCATTTAGGTGATGGTAAAGTTCCCCTGGATTTCTTTTCCAATCCTCCTTTCCAGAGGGGCAATCAATATTAACATTACCTCTTTATATGTATTGACATACATACATATAAAATATATAAATACATACATATGTAGATATATGGCTTTGTTTTGTGTATTTTCATGTTTATTTTACATAAGTAGGATCATAACCCAATACCATTTAAACTCTTTTTCTTACCCATTTTCTTATAGATCTTTTCATGTCAGTAATAGAAATCTGCTATAATATTCCAAGGGCGGATATATCATGTTTTATTTAACAATCCACTCAGTATGAATATTTGGATTATCTCCATTTTGTTTTGTTTTATTCTCTCCTATTTATTTATTTATATTTTTGGCTGCGTTGGGTCTTTGTTGCTGTGCATGGGCTTTCTATAGTTGCAGTGAGTGGGGGCTACTCTTCGTTGCGGTGCACAGGCTTTTCATCATGGTGGCTTCTCATGTTGCAGAGCACAGGCTGTAGGTGCAAGGGCTTCAGTAGTTGTGGTGCACAGCCTTCAGTAGTTGTGGCTCGTGGGCTTCTATTTTTTGAAGACTTTATTTTTTAGAGCAGTTTTAGGTTCACAGCAATACTGAGCAGAAGGTACAGAGTTATCCCATATGCTCACTGCCCCCACACATGCATAGCCTCCTCCTTTATCAACATTCCACACCAGAGTGGTATGTGTTATAACTGATGAACCTATGTTGACACATCATTATTACCCAAAGTCTGTAGTCTACATTACATTTTACTCTTGGTGTTGTACAGTCTACAGGTTTGGACAAATGTATAATGACATGTATCCTCCATTACAGTATTGTATAGAATATTTTCACTGACATAAAAATCCTCTGTGTAGAGAATTAACTTATGGTTACCAGGGAGGAACAGTGGGGGTGGGGGTGATAGGGAGTTTGGGATTGACATGTACACACTGCTATATTTAAAATGGATAGCCAACAACGACCTACTATATAGCACAGAGAACTCTGCTCAATATTCTGTAACAACCTAATTGGGAAAAGAATTTGAAAAAGAATAGATACATGTATAACTGAATCACTTTGTTGTACACCTGAAACTAACACAACATTGTTAATCAACTGTACTCCAATATAAAATAAGTTTAAAAAAAAATCCTCTGTGGTCCATCCATTTATCCCTCCTTCACCCATCCTCCATTTTTACCACTGAAAAATGCTAAAAAAAAGAAAAAGAAAACAACTCAATGAACATAATTGTGCACTATTTTTCTTCTAGAATATTGTATTAGTCAGCTCAGACTGCCATAACAAAATACCATACACTTGGGCTTCCCTGGTGGCACAGTGGTTAAGAATCCAACTGCCAATGCAGGGGACACAGGTTCGAGTCCTGGTCTGGGAAGATCCCACATGCTGCGGAGCAACTAAGCCCGTGGGCCACAACTACTGAGCCTGTGCTCTAGATCCCATGAGCCAAAACTACTGAGCTCACGTGCTACAACTACTGAAGACCATGCGCCTAGAGCCTGTGCTCCACGAAAAAGAGAAGCCACCACAATGAGAAGCCTGCACACCACAACGAAGGGTAGCCCCCACTTGCCACAACTAGAGAAAACCCACGTGCAGCAACAAAGACTCAAAGCAGCCAAAAATAAAATAAATTAAATACTTTTTTAAATAAAAATTAAATAAATAAATAAAATTAAAATACCATACACTTAAATAAAATAAATTTATTTTATCACAGTTCAGGTGCCTGAAGTCCAAGATCAGGGTACCAGCTTGGTCAGGTTCTCACGAGAGCACTCTTCCTGGCTTGTAGACAACTGTCTTCTTGCTGTGTCCTTATATGACTTCATCTAATCCTAATTACTTCCGTTAAGTCCCCATCACATTGAGAATTAGAAACTCAACATATGAATTTTGAAGATACACAAACATTCAGTCCATGGCAGATATATACCAAGTAGGGGAGTTTCATGGTGGAAGATTCTACCAGGTTGTCTCCCAAAAGGACTGTACCAACTTACTGGAACACCAAAATGCTTGAAACTACCCATTGCCCGACACTATTACTGTCACTGGATTTGTCATTCTTTCTTAGTTGTTCTCAATTTTTTGAGAAAAATTTGCTATTTCATTGTTTTAATTTAATTTGTATCCTCCAGTTATTACTGAGATTTTAAAAGAATTTTTTTAAGATTTTAATAGTTCATTGGCCGTATGTATTTTCCTTTTGAATTAGCTCATCTCCTTTGCTCATGGGGCTTTTGTTTTGTTTTGTTTGAAGGAGTTCTTCATATATTCTGAATGTTAATCCACTATAAACCATGGCAATGGTTTTTATCTGTTTTGTTCACTGCTAGATCCCTAGAGCCAAAAGTGATACCTGACACATAATTTGTTTGTCTGTTTGCTTTATAGATTTATTTTATTTTATTTATTTTTGGCTGTGCTGGGTCTTTGTTGCTGCGCACAGGCTTTCTATAGTTGCAGTGAGCCCGGGCTACTCTTTGTTGCGGTGAGCAGGCTTCTCATTGCGGTGGCTTCTTTTGTTGCAGAGCACCACCTCTAGGCCCACAGGCTTCAGTTGCTGTGGCACACAGGCTCAGTAGTTGTAGCTCACGGACTCTAGAGCGCAGGCTCAGTAGTTGTGGCGCACAGGCTTAGTTGCTCCATGGCATGTGAGATCCTCCCAGACCAGGGATCAAATCCATGTCACCTGCATTGGCAGGCGGATTCTTAACCACTGCACCACTAGGGAAACCGCTGACACATAATTTGTGCTCAATAAATGTTTACTGGAAATATGAATAAGAAAGTGAACGAATAAACATTTTCCAGTGTACTGCCTGTCTTGACTTTATAGGGTCTAATTTTAACAAAAGTTTTAAATTTTGATATTATCATATTTATCATTTGCTACTACTGAATATTCTACATTTTGTGTCTTTTCACCATTTCAAGTTAAGGTTATAAACAGATTCTCCAATATTCCCCTCTAATTCTACACTCTTTTTACCTACTCTATTAATTTTTACTCAGTTTAATCCATTTTCTTTACTAATGGTATCTATAGTCTGAATAAAATAGTAAGTGTACTAATACAAATATTAATTAAGAAATTGATTAAATGTAACACATGGGATGAGTCTTTATAGAAAATCACATTACAGACACACTGAAATTTTGTTTTACTGCTGAAGGACTTAAAATAAAATCTGATTGTGTTTTATCTTGAGATATTGTCTTCCTGAAGCACATTCAAACATGGAGTTGTACACAAGATTATGTTTCTGTAATAGTAACCTTTGATAGTCACAGCAATCTCAAAAAAAAGCTCTAGGAAGTGTGTTTTAGAAGACAGCACACTATTTCCATTTTTATTCAATTTATTATTTAAAATTAAATTACATATACATCGGGCCCACAATAAAATATTCTAAATAAGATAGAGAATGTTGACACCACTATTTCTTTGCATGCATGCTAAGCAAAACTCACAGAAGCAAACCCTAGAATATGATGTCAAGCAAAGCCTTCAGAAACTTAGCAACAGTATATGTTTGGAAAATAAAAAGTAAGATGTGCACACCAAAGTTACCTTGGGAGCTAAAACAGAAAAGCCTCCTGTGAATGTTCCTTATCACAGCAATATTCTCTGGAAAGGATGGATGGTCATATCTGTCTTTTTGACCATGTACCCACTCCTGAATGGTAGCACTGTCAACACATAATATGAAAACCATCAGTACACAGTGACAGTGTTTGCACTCAGGTGGTGAGAAACCCTATGACCTGAGGAAGAATAAACAAAGATCAGGGAGTAATATCTTGGACTGAGGTGAGATGTATGACAAACTACAGAAGAAAGTAGTTAGAAGAAATATAAAGTAATCTAAATAGGACAGAAGAGAGAACTGATCATTTAAGGAACCAAGACAATACATCCATGTTTATTTAAATAAGAGCAAAAGAATCATTATATTATTTATCATTGGTCTTTGCATACAAATATGGTTGTTGCAGATTATATTACCCATGTATAGTCATCCACTGAAAAGGTCAGCACATGACTACGAAACTTTCTCCTGGTGAAAAATTATTTGTAGAGTGCTTATCTTCTATGAGACAAAATTATTCATCAATACAACCTGCTTAATACTTGTGGGAAATACGTTAGCAGATGAGGTCACTTCACAGAGCAGTAACTATGACACAGGGATGTAAAATTAGTTCTCCAAGAAAACACTCTACCTATAAGTATGATTTACTTATAAATCATATGTAAGTCTACTTAATTAAATTTACTAGCTGTTTGTTAGGCATCTATTGAGCATGGTTCTGGCAAGCCTATGTTGTAGATTTAGAAAATAAAACAAACATTCTGCCCTTCACAGATTTAACACTGGTTAGTGACCCATGATCCACACACAGATGGCAGACACACACACCAAGTCAAACAAGCAAAGACAGTGTGCACTTAAGCGAGTGAGTTAGCCAGTAAAATATTAGCTCCACTAGTTTTAAAATCAAATCAGTCTCTAATTCAACTTGATAAATTGAAAGTATATAAGTTGGAATCATCTCCAATTGCTTTAAAAGCTTTAAAAACTGCACAAAAGTGTTATTTTGAAAAATGGAGAAATGAAATTCAACAAATATTATTGAGCCACGACTGTGGTCTATGAGCCAGATATAAAAAGGTAACTGGAAAATAGTCCCTGTTCCTAATGTGCTTTCAATCTAATGGTCTATTTGGGAGGGCTTTATAGGACCCAAGACAAGAAGGACATTAAATTCTACTTGAACAGCAGAGGTATCCAAAGAAAACTTTCTAACAGAGGGAACAGCACAGGCAAAGACTCAGGATATGAATAGCACTTGGGTAACAGGTCTAAATGGTGCTGTGTCACAAGCAGAGGGGCAGGAGATGAAAACTAGGGAATTAGTCAAGGGCTTTATATGTCATATAGGAGAATTCAGAGTGTATGGAATAGTCCCTGGTCTATTTTCTCTGTGAAGCAAAAAAGAGCTCCTTTAACATCCCGTCTCCATCCACAAACATATCCAACCTTCATTGCCCTGGATGACTGAACCCCTTTGAGCTCCTGATCAGATTCTCTATTATTGTTTCCCTGGCCTTCATTGCTTACTTCTCTTTCTCTGTCTCCAGCTTTATTGATATCTTCCCCAAAGACTATAAATACACTCCCATCCTTAAAAATAAAAACAAACAAACAAACAAATACCCAACCACCGTTGGGGCTGCCTCTTTTCTCTCCTTTTCTTTATAAACAAGCACAACAAGCTCTTCAAAAGAAGTTTCTACACACATTTTCTGTTCTCACTCCTCCAATGACATCTTATTTGATTTCTCTTCTGCATTTGACATTACTGATCACTCCTCTGATATTCTCTTGGCCCATCCCAAAATATCTCATTGCTTTCTCCTTTCCTTCTTCAGCTATTCCATTTTAGTCTCCTTTGCTACTGTAGTCCCTTGAAGTACTACCATTCTCCATTCTCTTACTAAAAGAAAACCTTCAGTGATAACACTTCTCCCTTAGTAATAATATTTCTCCCTTAAATTACAATTATCTTTCTTTTATCTCCACTTTGTTCTTATCAGACTAAACTTTGTTCTTATCAGACTAATCTATATTTGTCCCCACTTATTTTTCTCACTCTCTCTTTACTTCACCTCTCACTTTGAAACCCCAACATTTGACTGATCTGTTCTCTGAACTGTCACAGATGTCCATCTAGCCAGGAAGTCCAATCACTTCTTCTCAGAAACTGTCTTGCTTAACCACTCTACAGCAGTCAAAGCTTTGTTCTTTCCTGAAACTTTCCCATTATTTTGATCCATGACACTCAGACTATCTCTTTATTCTCCCCTAACCACTTGAATTAATCCTCTTCTTCAACCTTTATCTAAAAGTTAACTATTGTCCCATGTTCAGATCTCTTGCCTATCTCCCTGCATAGCCCAGTATGGTACATTAAGAACATTCCTCCAGACCAGGACACCAATCTATAAAGGAGTGGTTGACAGACATTTAATATTTGAATAATTTTTTCTTGAATTAGCCTTCAACCACACCTGATAACTGACCTTTGCAGATGCTAGTTATCTTTCATTCTTTGCCAAGGGAAACAGGCAATGCCCATGAGAGTCCATAATTATTTCCCATTGCATAGCAAAGTTTAAACTCTTGGCCAAGCATTAGAAGCCCTCCACTCTGGGCCCCTATTATCTTTAAATCCAACTGTAGCTCCTTGCTATCCATTCACCACACTGACTGATTACATACAACATAATTATTAAGAATTGAATGATGAAGCAGAAAACAGGATAGATTTGGCCTTGGTTCAAATGCAGCCTGTATCAATGGACATGTTAATTAGCTTGATTATAGTGATTAAGTAACAATGTATATGTATATTAAATCATCAAATTGTATACCTTAAACATATTTTTAACTGTCAATTATATTTCAATTAAAAAAATGTAGCCTGTATCTCTTTAGCAAGTTAATTTTCCTAAGCCTAAGTTTTCTTATATGTAAAATTGTAAGGATACTTAATTCTTAGTTTCTCAAAAGAATCAGAATTCTCTAATAGAATGATTGGCATAAAATACAAATATTCATAATAACATCTAACATTTATTTTTATACTTACAGTAATATTTATTACTATGGCCAGGTACTATGCATGTGCTAGCTCATTTTGTCCCCTCAGAAACCCTTCGAGGTAAGTACTCATCACCTTCATTTTAGTGATGAGGAAAGAAAGGCACAAAGGGGTTAAATAACCCAAGAGCACATAGTTAGAAAGTTGTGATGGGCTGAATGTTTGTGCTCCCCCCACAAAATTCATATATTGAAGCCTAATCCCCAATATGATGTATTTCAAGTTGGGGCCTTTGGGAGGTAATTAGGTCATAAGTGAGAGCCCTCATGAATGGAATTAGTGTCCTTATAAGAAAAGACATGAGAGACCTTGCTTCCTCTCTCTCTGCTCTCCATCATGTGAGGATAAAATGAGAAGGTGGCCATCTGCTAACCAGGAAACAGGTCCTCACCGGACAGTGGATCTGCTGACACCTTGATCTTGGACTTCCCAGCCTTCAAAACTGTGAGAAATCAATGTTTGTTGTTCAAGCCGCTCAGTCTATAGTATACCTGTTATAGAAACCTGAACTAAGACAAGAGCAGGGCTTCCCTGGTGGCGCAGTGGTTGAGAGTCCGCCTGCCGATGCAGGGGACACGGGTTCGTGCCCCGGTCTGGGAAGATCCCACATGCCGCGGAGCGGCTGGGCCCGTGAGCCATGGCCGCTGAGCCTGCGCGTCCGGAGCCTGTCCTCCGCAACGGGAGAGGCCACAACAGTGAGAGGCCCGCGTAACGCATTAAAAAAAAAAAAAAAAAAAGACAAGAGCAGTATACAGTCATGTTTTAGAGCACCTAACAGAGAGCATAGAATATATCAGTCCCTGAATGGATCATTAAACGCAAAAAGAACACCATTCTCTACACACTGCTTCCCTCATCCAGTTCCCTTATTGAAAATTCTATTTTGTCTCTTCCTCACTTCATATTGAGCTGAAGGCAGGCCCTCCTTTCACAGTCCATCTCAAACCCACCTCAACATTCCTCCTTTACTCCAATAACTTCTTACTAGTAATTTGTCTATGACTTATGAAACTAATTTTATGCTAAGGTCTGAATGTTTGCATCCCCCCCAAGTTCATATATTGAAATCCTAACCCCTAAAGAAGATGGTATTAGGAGGTGGGCTTTTGGGAGGTGCTTAAATCATAAGAGTGGAACCTTCATGAGTAGGATTAGTGCCTTATAAAAGAGGCTCCAGAGAGATTTCTAGCCCCTTCCACCATGAGAGGACACAATGAGATGTCTGTGACCTAGAAGAGAGCCCTCATTCAACCATATTGGCACCCTGATCACAGACTTCCAGCCTCCAGAACTCTGAGAAATAAATTTCTGTTGTTTATAAACTACCCAGTCACTGATATTTTGTTACAACAGCATGAATGGACTAAGACACTCGTATCTTGTGTATTTATGCATATGTTTTTTTTTTTTTTTTTTTCGGTACACGAGCCTCTCACTGCTGTGGCCTCTCCCGTTGCGGAGCACAGGCTCCTGACGCGCAGGCCCAGCGGCCACGGCTCACGGGCCCAGCTGCTCCGTGGCACGTGGGATCCTCCCGGACCGGGGCATGAACCCGTGTCCCCTGCATCAGCAGGCGGACCCCCAACCACTGCGCCACCAGGGAAGCCCCTCTGCATATGTTTTGAGAGATGTGAGAAGATGGAGATCATGTTTGTTTTGGCTTTTAATCCTGAACCCTCCAAAACAATCTGGCACAATGCATTACCTCAAACAAGTGTTCAATAAGTCTTTGTTGAATGAAGCTTTAAGATTATCAGAATAAATCTACTAGGTTTTTATACTTTGCAACTGGGAGAATGGGCCTGGAGCTTTGTAATATGATTTTCGTAGTAGTCCTCTTCCCTGGTCAAAAAGAGTATTCCATCAGATTTTACTGTCCATGTGAATGCATTAATTGAAAAGCAGATCTCCCAAAGGACTGGTTGAACCATGCTGGGGTTCAATCATGCACAGATAAGTGACTACTTACTGTAAGACATCTACTTAGTTTCCCTGTACATATAAACCTTTTCACTGTGCACAATGAACTAACGGCTGCTGAGCATAAAAATGTTCTTTATCTAAGTAACACTAGTGCCATCTTCAGGAAAAGCTCAAGCAGCGGTTGTCTTTTTATTCACGTATTTCTCTTTAGTCCCATCGGAAGGCTTTGTCATAGTTTTACTTGATGAAAAACACTACAGGGCTCACCTCCTATCAAAGGTTTCCATCCATTCTCCTTAGTGGATAAAGCAGGTGCTTTTAAAACATAAGAAACCGTAAGATGGCTGAACTAGAGAAATTTTAGTGTTCAGAAAGGTCACTGGAATAAGATTTAAGAAACAAACAAAACCTGGGAAGTAGATGGAAGCCCTTTCCTATGCTAGCCTGAAGAGTGCTTATGTTCTTGGCCATGCAAACTGAATCTTTATCAGAAGTTTCAATGTAGCTTTATTAGACTGAAATATCCAAAAGCAAGGGATTTGAGAAAATGCCATTTGTCTTATAACTATTTTTTAAAGAGCATTTTATTCTGTAAGTTTGTTCTAACCTAAATTTACATGTGATTTCTGGTATGCACAATAGTCTTTTAGCCTTGTTTTTGCCTGTATTTTTTCCTCCTCTTTTCGAAGCTCCAAGTACCCAAATTCTAGGTTCTATATAACACTTCCCAAAAAAATCCATTAACACTTACTTCTGGGTAGAACTACTTCTAATCCTAAACAGTTTTTATAACAGATCACCCCTTGACCTAACTATAATCCAGTGGAAATACACACTATAAATTCCACAGCTAAAGTAACCATGTTTCAATTTTATCTCCAATAATTCTCTTATCCTCCAAAATAAGCAAGTCAATATCTCATTCAATATCTCAAGTCTGTGACCATAGTTAACAAGGAAAAAATATTGGAATAAGAAAAGCACTATTACAGCATGGACAGCAATGGTCAGGGAAACCACTTAACCAATAAATATTTTGGCACAAGACTTTGTAGGGTTATAAACTCTCTTCTTCATTCAGTTCCCCAAATAGCACTGGGAATGAACCAATATTCTCAAAGAGTGATAAGCAAAAGGATCAAAATCACTGTGTAAAACAAAATCAGTAACACTGAAATAAATGAAAGCAAACATTTTGTCCATGTGAGCACTAACATTAGAGGCATCACAGCAAGGTAGAAAGTAGGTTCACAGAGAAGAAAAATATATATTGAGATAACACAGACTTCTAAAGGTAAGCTTGTCATGATCTTCAAAAGTATAAATTAAAATATTGAATTAATGATTTACCACAAATATTCACATCATTTCACTTGCTTAAATAAATAGGGTTTCCAAGCTCTGTATAAATTAAATAACAATTAGTGGTCATCTGTAGCTACATAACAATTCTAATAGAATCTACTTATCATAGCAAAAGCAAATTGCATACCTTTATCCAGAAATAATCCAATAATACCACATTTCATGCTTTTATGATCTTTGTTTTGTTTTACAATGGAAAATACAATTGTGTGTCTCAGTCTAATGGTGTCCTCAAACGGTGATCTCTAAGGGGAAAGATTAGTCAAGTTCTATTGTGTGCAAAGCTTGCCAAATCCCCAACTGGGTGCAAGGTTAGCACACTTTCCCAGTTTTTCTTCCTCATATTTTCTGCCACCCTTCTTAAGAGAGGTCTCTTAACTAGGCTTATACATCAAGAATGGTTACCACTGAACACAGACTAGAAAATCATTTCTAAGTGTTATTGAGAAATGCCGAAGTTCTATCTTTCCAACAAGTCTCTCCCATCAGTCTGCCTGAAAATCTAACTGGAGAGCAGATGTCCAACAATTACCATGAGAAAACAATTTTAAAAATTAGAAATGCTACTTAACAATCACTGGTATTAACATTGTTATGTAGCTATGTGCAGAGCCCTGAAAACCAACAAGATTGAATTGAAATGAACATCAAGCCTAAATGTATAATATAGGACAATAACCATGATCATATAGGTATTATTGATAATTGCTAGTATAAGTCTATATATTTCAGGTGTAATAATAAGAGGAGTTGAGGACACGGGAAGGGGGGAAGGGGAAGCTGGGATGAAGTGAGAGAGTAGCATTGACATATATACACTACCAAAAGTAAAATAGCTAGTGGGAAGCAGCTGCATTGAACAGGGAGATCAGCTCTGTGCTTTGTGACCGCCTGGAGGGGTGGGATAGGGAGGGTGGGAGGGAGATGCAAGAGGGAGGGGATATGGGGATATATGTATACATATAGTTGATTCACTTTGTTATACAGCAGAAATTAACACAACATTGTAAAGCAATTATACTCCAATAAAGATGTAAAAAAAATAATAATAAGAGGAGTTACCCTATTTTATTTTATTTTTTCTTTCTTTTTTTCTGAGTTACTCTATTTTAATAAAATGACTCACTAGAGTGGTAGAAGGTAAGTGCAGTAGAAGTAAATTAATGAAGATAAACATTTTGGTAGAAATTTGTGGGAAGAAAGAAATAAAAAGTATTATGATGATATTGTAATATTCTTAAGCCAATTCTAGAATGTGCTACTGAGACAGGTCACAAAATAGGTACAGTCATGATGAGGACCTCAATTAGTTCTTGTCTCTCATTTAGTACAAACAAAACATATGACAGGTCTTCACAATTTGGGCACTGAGAAGATCAAGGAAACACCTAGGGACTTAAGACCAAAAAAGAATTGGTTAGTGAAACAAAAGTGCTAAGAATCTTAGGATTCAGGTGCCCTGTCACTAGGAGGCTTACAATAACCAGCAAGGTAAAGGTTGAGCCAGGTGGCTTGATATAAGTCTAGACTGTAGCAAGACAAGAATTTGAAAGTTTGGAGGAAAATTCATGATTCTATGGCATGTAATCCTAAAAGGGAAAATAGAGGTTAAAGGGACTAGAGCCTCCACAAGATATAATTCTGATTATTCAATCACATATTGCCTTCATGAGAAGAGAGTGAAGTAGAACAACAAAAAAATGATAGTCCAAGCAATTCATAGATTAGCTAAGACGATGGCATATGGTTTTAAAGGTGACATGCTGAAAATGTAAAGATTATACCAGAAATGGCAAGAAGGACATAACCACCAAGGGTGACTATGAGAACTGTAGAATGCTTTATTTAATACAGAGACTAGGAAAAACCCAAATTTATAAAATATGTAAATAAACCCTGGCTGAAATGAGTATGAGAGTCCCAACACCCTATTTACTTCCATCACCATGTGCCTGAAAGGGCTCTTGGAGCACTGTCTGAAACCATACTCTTCAATCAATGTCTAAGTTGCTCTGTACGTATAAAAAAAACTGTCTTATTCCATTCCCTGCCTACCTTTCCAGCTCCATCTCTCACTCCTTAGGCACACACGTGTGCACATACACACACACATCACCACACTATCATGCTGTTTTCTGCCTTTATGCAAGCTGCACCTCTGCTAGAAACAGTTTCTTCCCGAAGAACTTATTCAAGACCCAGCTCCGATATCATGCTCAGCAAAATCTCCCTATCCCTTCTCCTCCAGGAGAGGTGAGTGAGATTAAAAGGTATAGCACAGCTACAAAAGACATATTAGGCCCCATCCAAAAGAAGCCACCCACTGCTCCACAGATGCCTTTTCTGGGCTGAATTCCTGCCAAAGCCCCATAACGTCTCACATGTTAGCATCATAGTCACAGCACTCTGGATTCACAGGAACCCCCTTACACAAAGCTTGTCTGTATGCTGGGGGCAATGATTTTCAAAGTGCGGTCTGTGAACCAGCAGCAGCAGAATCACCCAGGAACTCATTGATAATGAAAATTCTCAGACATCACCCTAAACCTATTGAATCAGGAACTCTAGTCGTGGGGGCTCAAAACATCTGTGTTTACCAATCCCTTTAGGAGTTTCTGATGCATGCCAAAGTTTGAGAACCACCCTGCTTGAGTAACTGGTTATGGTCACAAACACATTATATAAAAACCAGTCCTCCTTCACACATCTTTAGTCCTTTGTGTCAGGTATGACTCAAGGCCATTTCATTTCTTCAGCTCAATTTCCTGTCCTTGCCATTGGACACTGCCTGAGGCTACCCTGACAGTCTCCAATTCCAAATTCTAGGGAGAAGGGATGAGAAAAGTTTCTAATGCAAACTATTCCATCTTATTCCCTGGGACCATCATTCTCAAACCTGGGATTACAGGGAAAAGCATCTTGATGAGCCACCCCCGGCCCCAAAATTTATTGCAATCTAATTGTAGAACAGGGGCTGCAAATGTCCCCTAAACTTGTATAGGAGGCCAGGCAAGTAATCCTTCCTATGACAATGAAAATTCAGGCAAAATTATACCCTCAAACAAATTTTCCTTTTTGCAATGGAAGTACATGATCCCTGCTTATCCCCCAACTCTAGGAAAGCTTTGAATTGGGTGAAAACAGACAAGTCCAGTGGTCTGAGTCTATAGGTAAACTCTCTTTCCTACACATTTACCCACAAATACTATCAGCAACAAGTTAGTGATAATGGGATTATTTAATCTTGTCAAACAACTTGTAAATATTTAGATATTTTCCCCTTTCCCTTATGTTTCCAAAGACACAAATGTTCTACACACATTGAATAATCAATGTGTTGCATAATTTCTTAATAGTAATAACATAGTCAATATACAGCCCATAAAGGAAACTGAAAAATACTTTATTACTGAAATGTAAAGAGAGAAAAACACAAGCATTTGATTATTACTTTCTCCAGACCCCATTAGCCAGATAGATATACAAAACAGAAATTACATAACAATATTGATTTGTTTTTCAAAATTTCCATAGAGGTTATACATTTTATATATAAGGGTATATAAGTTATAGCTACCAAAATAGTCAATAACCTTCATGTAAAATTTAGCAGATGATAAATTTCCTTTAAGCAGAAACTTTAAAGTATATTCATGATGTTAGTAACTGCTAATGGTGATAAAACCTTACGGCTACTGGTAAGGATTTTAAGCATCAACTGTACACATAGTTAGGTTATCCATCAAGCGAACCAATATGCGATTCAGTTGAAACCCTACTGCACTAAGCTCTCCTAGAACCATGCTACTATTGATATTTTGTGGCTGCTGGCCCTCTTCAAAGTAACAAATGAAGCTGGATGCTTTAAGAATTTACTTTATTTCTTTATGTGACCATTAGGGTAATTATAAACCATAATAAGCAAATATAAGTTAGTTTTCTCATTTGTAAAAACAATACTGCATTCACTTGCTAAATGAGAGCAATTTAGAGATTGTTTTAAAAAAACTAAAGTCAATTTAAGAAATCATGGGAATGAAGAATGGTAATGTACCATTAAATGAAATTGAAAAATAATAAACAAAGTTCATTCTAATCAGTAATTTCCATTTCCTTCTTCATCAAAACTTTTACCAAGGCAGTTAATAATGAATAAAATTAATAAACTACATTCTTTCTTCTAGCATATATGAAATGCTCGAAGGGTAGAAGCAGGAGAGAGAAGGACGTGGGATCTGGAAACTTCAAACCAGACCATAAGCAGTGATTTAGAATTGTTTACAAGTGGTGCTTGAGTTTTCATTATCACTGAAGTTCTATAAAACAGACCTGTGTTTAAAATATCCCATAGCACTGAAGGCTTTTTGTCATAGAGTAATAAACTGAAAGAGCATGCACTTTGGAGACAGACAGATCTATATATAAATTTCTACTGTGTGACCTTAGGCAATTCACTCAGTGTCTCTGAACATCATCATATTTACAAACTGTGCTCTCCCTCACAGGGACTGGTGCAAGGATGACATTAAATGAGACAAGTAAAGTACCTCATGTGGCATCTGGCACCTAATAGGCATTCAATAACAATAAGTGTTCATGTAATTTTGAATAAAATATTTAAACGATACTTTCCATTCATACCTACTCTTTCATACTCCACTCCCAATCACATGCATAAGTAAAAAAGATTTGAAGCTCTTTCATCTATGTAATCTAGATTAATCGTAAAACAAAAACATCCACAGAAACTAATGTGTGCTCTATCTTCAGTAAGGATGATTGGGATAACGGCTTTACTAGTCAAGTCTTACCTTCTTATTTTCCTTACAATTTTGCTAATGGTCTCTTAATAGTTATTAGAACATTTCAAAAGACAGATTTTAAAAGTGAGGCAGTTCCTGTTGAAATAGACCTAGCTATTCAGAATAATTAATTTTTTATAGCAGCCTAGTAACAGCAGGAAATCTCTGCCAAGCTACTTGAAAACCAGGCAGGAAGTTAGCAGGTAAGTGCTCCTTTTAGGTCACCAGTAAATACAGGTGTTTTGAGTTTCTGGAAGCTTTGTTCTCAGAGGAAAAATCATTTCAGTGAATCTGAAAAAGCAGATGTAGAGAATGGACTTGAGGACATGGGGAGGGAGAAGGATAAGCTGGGACAAAGTGAGAGAGCGGCATGGACTTATATATACTATCAAATGTAAAATAGATAGCTTAGTGGGAAGCAGCCACATAGCACAGGGAGATCAGCACGGTGCTTTGTGACCACCTAGAGGGGTGGGATAGAAAGGGTGGGAGGGAGATGCAAGAGGGAGGAGATATGGGGATATATGTATATGTATAGTTGATTCACTTTGTTATAAAGCAGAAACTAACACACCACTGTAAAGCGATTATACTCCAATAAAGATGTTAAAAAAAAATCTAACAAATAAATTTGAGACTACACAGTAGCTAGATGATCTTGGGGAATTTATGTGACCCTTCTAAATTTCATGTTCCTCATCTATTAAATCGGTGGAAATAATAGCACCTATTTCATAAGATTACTGTGATGATTAATTGAGCTAATAATATAAAGTTCTTAGCACCATGCTTGAAATATAATAGGTCTCAATAAATGGTGGCTGCCATTATTGTATGGCAGTTATATCGGCATAGACAGAACACCTAAATTAACCGTGACTTAAATAAGAAAAATAATTTATTTTTCTTTCACATAAAAGAAGTCTGGAGATAGGAAGCTCAGGGCTCCTCCTACTTTTTGTTCCATTATCCTAGCAATTACTGTCCATCCTCAAGGGCATTTAATGGTTCAAAATGACTGCTGATGCTCCAGCCATCATAACATTTCCAACTTCCTGGAGATAAAAATAGATGAAGGGGAGGAAAAGCTCATCCCAGCTATCTGCTCAATTTTAAGGCTCCTTTTCATTCTGTCAAAAATTTCCATCCAACTTCTATTTGCATCTCACTAGGAAGAACTGAGTCGAGCCTTGGTACATAGGGAGGATAGGAAATATAGTATTTTAGGTGTACAATAAAAATTAGGGTTCTATAAATATGAAATGGAAATGTGGATTTGGGTGGGAAACCAGCAGACTCTACCACAACATGTAACATTGCTTCTCATCTATCACTCCAGTCTCTCATTGCCTTTACTAAATCTACCATCTCTTTCTTTTACCTGGAATAAATACTAAAGTACAGACAGTTTTTTCTCTGGTATTTTCCCTCCAAGAGTCCCTTTATTAGTCATCATTTCTATAAGGGGTAGCTCAAAAATTTAAATCTCTAGCCGTGCCTTAAGTCAGAAGTCAGCTGGAAGTTTCAAGCCTCTTGCAACTAGATAAGATTTGTTCAAATCCTTAATCTACTCTCAAGACCCAAAGCCTTCCCCAAGAATTCTGCCAACTTCCCTGGTTTTCATTCTCCTGATTATGTTTGATTTCAAGCTCCTGCTACCATGAATATACTGTGTTCTATATGCCAACCCAGTTATAACACACAGATCTTTTCTAGAATAAAAAAGATAGATAGACAGACAGACAGAGACACACTCCTACAATACATTTGTGAGTAAAATAGGCTTGATTAAATTAAAGGTTGGATTAAATATGCTTGATTAAATATGAAGCAGAAACAGAAACATGACAACAATTTCAAAGGTAATATTTGACATTCACCTTCTTAAAATGTCCTTTATCCACCCCACAATGGGAAAACTTCATTGGTCATGTCTCCATACAGCCCCTTTCCTTGTACCTTTTCTTTCTACTCATCTCTGCCCCTTTCATCTCAGGAAAAAAAATAAAGTCCTCCCATTTTCTCACTTGGATTGTTGCAATAGCCTCCTAACTGGTCTCTCTACTTCTACTTTGCCTTCCTACTGTCCATTTTTAACATAGCAGCCAGAGGGATCCTTTGAAAATGGGTCAGTTTGTGCCACTCCTCTGCTTAGAATCTTTCAGTAGCTTCCCATCACACTCAGCAGAAAAGCCAAAGTCCTTGTAATGTGTCCTACATGACCTGGCACCCCTAGTAACTCTCAGCCTTGTTTACCAGCTCCCACCACAGAAGCCTCCTCCTTGCTGTTCTGGAACACTCCTGCCTCAGAGCCTTTTTTTCCTTCTGCCTAGAATGCTCTTCTCCCAGTTATCTACAAGGCTTATCCCCCCACCCTCCTTCAGCTCAGTGAAAACTTCCCAGACACCATATTTTATAATAGCAACCCTTTACTTCTGAATTACCCATGAACCCTCCCTGCTTTGTTTTTCTCCATAGCACTTATACCTTCTGACAATCTATATAACTTGCTCATTTATTTGTTTACTATCTTTCTCTACTCACTAGAATGTAAATCTCATGAGGGAGGGGTTGTTGTCTGTTTTGATTGCTGTTCTATCTTTACAATATCTGACATATCATAAGTGTTCAGTAAATATTTGTTGAGTAAATAATAAAAAAACAAATTTCTCTTCAGAGTATCTTAGCTATCATTTGTATTGCTGAGGCTTCTGCAGACATCCTTCCATACATCAATTGGCTTATTATTTTTCCAAATCAAAATATTTCCTTCCTAAAAGGAATGCTTTGCCAACTATTAAGAAAACAACCTTCCTACATCATTAAACCAAGTTCCATATCTTTGTCGTGGCCATGGAGGAGAGCTGCTCAGATTTTCCTTCAAGTAAGAACCTGCTACAGGGAGTATATAGTTGGCTGACAGCCTCCATCTTCAGAATCCACCACAGCATTCATACCCACACCAAGGCCTTATCTTGCTGGCTGCACCCTATCAATGACCAAACACAGAGGGCATACTGGAGCTGGGTCATACATGCTCAACACAGGACACTGATGGACAATCTCTGCTCTGGGGTCCCCAGTGGCCTGGCCAACTCATGCTCAGAACTTCACTGTAGTCTGAGGCCCTCCTTACCCAACCCTCCTCCTTTCCCCATCTCTTTTCACAGGTGTCACACCTGCATCTGTAGGTTCCCTGTGGATTCCTGTTCCCACCTGTTTACCTTTCACAGGTTTTTCACTAATGTCTCTTGTACTTCAAATTCTTTCTTGGTGACTGCTTCTCAGAAGACCCAGCCTAACACGGTCTTCTAGTATTTTCCCTTGGATATACTACAGTCACCTCGAATTCACTGTGTTCAAAACCAAACTCAAGAGACTCTTGCAAAACTTGGCCCAGAACATTGTGGATCAAGTCAGAGCCATTTTGGAATTGAGACTGGTTGTGAGGAGGGGAAAATGGCACTGAAAACCACCTCCTGGGACTGAGCATAGCACTTCCTCCAGGCCAGAGCACCTCTGCTAGGAGTGAATTACTCAGATGATTGAATTGCTTAGATATGAAGAACATCTAGGTTTTGTACAAAAGGTTCCAGGTATTGAGGTGGTCATTTTTAGAATACAATGTTCTTAAATAATTTTGACTCTAAAGTTTCCTAAAATAATATTGGAAAATTAAAAGACCAAGTTTGGATAATTTTGACATGAAGTTTATTAAAATATAATAAAATACTGTAAATTTTTTAAAAGACCCAGACATTTCTTCCATATTTAGGTTCAAACCAGGTTATATAAGTGGTGAAGTATTTAAGCTAGTGGAATTTTTGCTGTCTTCCCTATTGTTGATATTTTTCAGCCAGAGCTGTTAGATATTTTTGAGCTGTGTACTGAGTAAACAGCTTCAAATTGCTATTGAAATATTGTTGAAGTTTCATGATAGACATTTGTATCTTTATTAAAAGTTATAGAAATTTCTGATGTTAGCTTATTCCACATCACAATGGGACAACTCTTCTAAATAAAGACATTAAAAGCATATATTTATTTAAGATGTTGCCATTTCATAGGATCATGGTATTACCAAGATATCTACATGTCTCTATGATGATTCCGAGTGTTCTTTCCTTCAGATATGAAATTTTCTTTTGATTTTTAGCTCCTGAAAGATAATTTCATCCGTATAAAATACGTCAACTTCTGCAAATACATGGAACAATACAGAGACAGGTTTCAGAAGACACTATAACCTTAAATACAAGGAACTTGGCTAATTTAGAAGATTACCATATAAAAACTTTTAACAGAAGTACAGTAGCTGACTCAAAATAACTCTATGTCAAATAGCTATTTGTTAAGTATCTCCAAAAAAACCTTTTGTTTCAAAGGAAACAAAATTTTTAAAAACAAACTGGAAAACGCAAAAGTTTCAAAGAAAAAAATCTAACACCTTTCTGTGCAGTCCTGTTAGGTTTTGGACTTACCAAGAGGTATTGAAATCTGTTTTTACAGAGCCAGAAATACTTCACCCAAAATGGCATAGTTCTAGCCTGGGTTAAATTTTCTTCTCTACCACCAAAAAAATTATCATTATTGAATTTGAGAAGCATTATGAAAACTTTTCATCGACAGAAAATTGTTTTGATTTGAATCAAAGATGACAAAATTCTTCAAATGCCTTTGACTCTAGTATTGGACATCCTAATGGAGGTAACACTGTAAGGCAAGAAAAATTGGATAGAGTATGCAAGGAATAAATGGTATTGAAAGCAAAAATCATCAAAATGGAAACTGTCTTAGTCTGCTCAGCATGCTATAACAAAACACCATGGACTGGGTGGCTTAAACAACAGACATTAATTTCTCACAGTTCTGGAGGCTGGGGAGTCCAAGATCAAGGTGCCATTATAGTCACATTCCTGGTCAGAGCTCTCTTCTTGCCTTACCTATAGCTGTCCTCTTGCTATGTCCTCCCATGGCCGGGGGAGGGGGGGGGTTGCGGGGATCACAAGTGAAATCAATTTGATGGATTCCTTCAAACTAAAGTTAAACCTAGCAATCTTTATTTGGAAAACATTGGCTTATGAAGGAATAAAAAAACTAGGCTTACAAATATAGGTTGGGAAATAAGACATTTACTGAAAACCCAAAATATATAAGAAAAAGTGTAGAAAAGATTCATTCTATAAGGTTTAGAAAATTTGTTTAAACAGAAGAGCTTCTTAATATTATGCAGTTAAATTTCTTATAATCTCCTACAATTAGAATCATTAACATTTAAATTTTTACATCCACAAGTTAATAGATATGTAGACATACACAGAAACAAAATGACCTCTGCTTTCTAGATGCTATTGTCATAAATTAGCACAACACACCCCTCATATATAGTCATCTTCCTTTACCCAGTTCCTAACACAAAACCATTGTTTGTGGATATTAATGATCCCATATACTAACTGATATTTTTTAGTTGCAAATAACAGAGGCTCAACTCAAACTGGACTAAATCTTTTCCTCTTCCAGCACTCCTTTACATTGGCTTCATTTTATGAAGACTCTCCCTCCACACGAAAGCAAAGATGGCTCTTACGTAATTTTAGGAGAGGGTGCCTCCTTCCCAGTAGTGCTAGAAAAAATAGCAAGAGGAGAAATTATTTTGGTCCTGAGTCCATCAATAAACCAATAAGTCAAGCTAAAGGGATGGATACTCTGGCAAGTCTGAGTCATAGGCCATTCCCTGGGACAGTGGGTGAGATCAGCTCCATGAGCTACACATGGAAGAAAGGTGTTTTTGAAAGGAAAAGAGGACTTTTCATCCAAGGAAAAGGCAGAAGAATGGTTGCTGGATTTATCAGTTAGAGTCCCAACAGGAAACAAATGGAACACTCAAATTAGGATAATTCAAGAAAATTTATTTTTGAAGGGACAAATTACAAAGGTATAAATGAGGTATAGAGAAGCCACAAGAGATAGTCTAGTAGCTTAGAAGAGCTGTCCAAAGGGATAAGGAAAAGGAGCAGTTACTAAAACCGAAAAGCAAAGAGTCCTGTAGGAGAAACCACCTTGAAACGAGCAAAAAAATAAACCCTCTCTCCCTCCAATCTCCTCCCAGGACTCCTCATTGACTCAACTCAACCAAGAGCCAGAGGGAATAGGAGCCCATTGACATAAGCCTTAAAAGTCAGGCCCAGGGTATACAGTAGGGTAGGTAAGGGCAGAGAAGGAATTTAGAAGGGCACATGGAAAATATGCAACACACTGAGCAAGCAGAATGAATGTACATTATATACCACAATCCCTGGATGCTTGTCCTTTCAGTCAACAAACAATAGTTGAGTCCCTCGATGTACAAGACACATTTCTAAGCAGGGAAAACACAAAAATGAATGAGACACAGTCCCTGCTCTTAAGAAGTTCACAGTCAATAAAAACAAGACTGCTACTTTTTTTTTAAAGTGTGGTGAACACATTATACCTCCAAGAATTTAATTCTGGAACAGTTTTTCAATGATTTTTTTAATATCCTTCCCTATAGATTTTGACAAGCAAATGTTTTTCCATATAGGAAATTACCTAACACTCACCTAATGGAGACCATAAATGATCACAGACACACAGCTCTTATTTTGTTGTTGTTGATGATTTTTAGAGCAATCAAGTATTCTTTAGCTCTAAGAAAAGGTACAAGTACACAGTACAGAAGGAGCACAGAGAAAAGAACTATTTTTAATAGTTCATTAAGGGAAGGAGGTAGTGGGGAGGACTGCCATAGAAGAAGTGACCTTTCAATTGAATCTTTACAGATAAGTAGGCAAACAAGCAGGTAAATCAAGAGACAAAGAGAGGAGTAACATTCTAGACAGAGAGAAAGAACATTATCAGGAAAGGCATGAAGTTTACTATAATATAGTATATTAAAGCAGATGTACAAAATCCAATATGACTAGAAATTGTATGGGCTACTGGGGCTACTACTTGAATGAAAAAGCCAGAAAATGTTGCTCTGTGTGTGTGTATCACTTTTTAAAATTGAGAATGGATAATGTGTCTTACATTTCTTTTCCATACCCCCACTCACTCCAGGGTTGTGAATAACGGTGCTTAATAGAAAATTGTTGGCGTAAATTTATGTTTTATTTTCTTCAGTGATAAGTAAATATTCTTGATTGGTTGATTTTTTCATACAATTCAAATTAATATTATTTTCAAGAAAATACCAAGCAGAGGTTTAAGAAGAATAAGAATTATGCATGTTCCCAGTATTATTTTAGAACTCACTAGCCAACTAGACAATAAATTCCTTTAAAATAAAACTATTCAACTATAACATTGGAATAATAATATTTAATGAGAGGTTATTTACAAATAAAGGAAATCATACCAAAAGAATGAAGATTCACAGTGAAATAAGTTGGTTTTGGGTTTTTGTTTTCTTTTACATCTAGGAAGAAGTTTAAAAGAATAATTTCTGCAAAATCATTCAGTCACCATTTATAATAGAGAAAAAATTTTAATCTCAAATTACAGTAGAAGTAGAATAAGATGAATCATGAAATATGTAGAATTCTTTTACAGAATTCCAAGTTTAAACAAAGACTAAATAATATTAACATCTTGAGTAAAAAAAATTACCTTGCCCATTAAAAATACTTGAAAAAGAAATTTTAATGATAAGAATAGAATTAAGCAGTCATGGGTGCTTGTCTCCCTCCTGTCTGTCTGTCTCTCAAGTTAAGTTCAAAATTTGTTTTTAACTATCTGTAGAAACTCCAAGGGACATGAGGGAAAGGTATAGGGAAAAGTTTAATGCAGATTGGTAGAGAAGAAATCAAATCTAATTCTAGTGGCTGAATACTGTGGTGCCAAGAAACCAGTTACCAGAGTGTTCTGACAAGCTCACCACTGAGACTTTATGTAGCAGTGCAGTTTTAAATGTGCAAAAACCATCCTAGGACTCAGAATACCTGGAGCCTAATTTTAGGTCTGTCATCAACTTAGTTTCCTTGAATAATAAGTCCCTTGACTTTGAACAAATATCTCAAACTTGCTGAGCCTAGAAATATCTTTACCTCTAACAGGAGGATGTTGAATGAAACCATCTCTAAGTTTGCTTCCAAAGCCTTCTTTTTGCATGACTGATTATTCTTCTCAACACCTGAACTAACTCCCTTACCATTCCACCAAGAGTACAAGTTATCTCCGAGTTTCAAGGTCCTCAAAACCTTGATCTCTACCCCAATAAAAAACCTAGGTTAATTTAATTAAAAGTTAAAAAAAAAACAAAACTGGGTTAGTCCTCCAATCTGGAGTACCCCAATCTTCTGTGGGGAAGCCTCCTATGGCTCTTATGAAGGCAAATGGACTCAGAAACCCACACTTGAACAATATTCCTAGGCCATCTTGAGATAGAAACAGAAATGAAAAACCTAATACCAAAGAAGAAACTCTAAAACCAGCCTTGACTCCATTAGTACAAGGTTGAGGTTTGAAATTACTGAATACTAGAACTTAGTATTTGCCATATGGTTGCTAGAAAAAAAAGTCATTAGGATCCTATAAAAACCAGCCGTCACTACACTACCCTAGTCATTATACTTCATCCTTAGCAAGTCAAGAATCAGACTGAACAATAAAACCACTTAAGAGTTATCTCCATACTGCTTTCCATAGTGCCTGCACCAATTTACATTCCTATCAACAGCACACAAGGGTTCCCTTTTCTCCACATTCCCACCAGCACTTGTTATTTGTTAGCTTTTTGATAACAGCCATTCTGACAAGTATGAGGTTATATCCCACTGTGATTTTGATGTGCATTTCCCTGATGATTAGTGCTTTTGAGCATCTTTTCATGCACCTGTTGGCCATCCGTATGTCTTCTTTGGAAAAATGTTTATTCAGGTCCTCTACCCATTTTTTAATTCAGTAATTTTTTTGATGTTGAGTTGTATGGGTTCTTTGAATATGTTGAATATTAACTCCTTGTCAGATATAATGTTTGCAAATATCTTCTCCCATTCAGTAGGTGGCCTTTTTGTTTGGTTGATACTTTCCTTCACTGCAGAACAGTTTTTAGTTTGATGCAGTCCCATTAGTTTATTTTTGCTTTTGTTTCCTTTGCCTGAGGAGACAGTATAGAGATTCCTCAAAACATTAAAAATAGAACAATGATACAATCCAGCAATTTCACTTCTGGGTATTTAATCCAAAGAAAACAAAAACACTAATTTGAAAAGTTATATACACCCCTATGTTCATTGCAGCATCATTTGCAATAGCCAAGATATGGAAGCAACCTAAGTGCCCTTCAACAGATAAATGGATGTGGTATATACATATATACAATGGAATATCACTCAGCCATATACAATTTTAAAAAAATGAAACCTTGACATTTGCGACAACATGAATGGACCTAGAGGGTATTATGCTAAGTGAAATAAGTCAGACAGAGAAAGACAAATACTATATTACTTCATTTGAATATGGAATCTAAAAACCAAAACAAGTGACTGAACATAACTGAACAGAAACAGAGATACAGACACAGAGAATAAACAAGTGGTTGCCTGAGGGGAGAGGGGTGGTGGGAGGAAAGAAATACATGAGGGAGATTAAGAGATACAAAATTTCAGTTACAAAATAAATGAGTCACAGGTATGAAATGCACAGTGTGGGGAATATAGTCAATAATTATATATTATCTTTTATGGTGACAGATGACAACTAGATTTATGTTGGTGATCATTTTGAAATGTATAGAAATAACCAATCACTGTGCTGTGAACCAAGAATTAACATAGTGTTGTAGGTCAATTATACTTCAAAAACAAACAACAAACAAAAAAACTCATAGAAAGAGATCAGATCCATAGGTAAGACAGGCAAGGAATGGGGGGAGAAGGAGCTGGATGAAGGTAGTCAAAAGGTACAAACTTCCAATTATAAGGTAAGTAAGTACTAGGGATGCAATGAACAACATGATAAACATAATTAAAACTGCTGTACGTTATATAGGAAGGTTGCTAAGAGAGTAAATTCTAAGTGGTTTCATCACAAGGAAAAAATATGTTTTTTCTACTTTTCAACTATTGTATCTATATAAGATGATGAATGTTCACTAAACTTATTGTGGTAATCATTTCATGATGTATGTAAGTCAAATCATTATGCTGTATACCTTAAAATTACAGTGCTGTATGTCAATTATATCTCAATAAAACTGGAAGAAAAATAAAACAAAACAAAACAAGAGTTAATGTCAACAGCCTCCACCTTATACGTTCCAGAACTACTGACTTGAGGGGAGTCATTACAATTTGATATTTAATTTAAAATATTTATATATGAGAGAAGCAGAATTCACATGAAATTAAAGGAAAGACTAGATTTAAGCAGAGTAGAATAGATTAGATGAAAAGTAAAGATGACACTTGGTACTAAGAAGTAACACAGGATACTCGAATTGGTGCTTCTCATATTTTTCTTCTGATAATGACAGTGGACAGTGAATGTATTCCCCAAGCCCTTTGCAAGGAAGAACTCTCTTTGAAATCACATTCTTTCTCTTAAAATAAATTTTTGTAAATTTTATATTCTACAACCAAATACTCTGAGAAAACAGGGCATGTGTGTCCTGTGTCCTGGTATCCCTATAGTGGTTATATAGGTGTAAGAAGGACAGAACTAAAATACACAAATAGGAAGTATGAAAAATATCTGATAAAATAGAAAACACAGAAGAGTCAATCTATATTTAATGTATTAGATTCAGACAATATGGCTGATCTGTAAGTCACAGTCTGGTAGGGATATCATAATGTCCCTCATATCTAGATTAAGATATCATAATATCATAATGTTCCCTCATCTCTAGATTAAGATAGGAAATGCTATGGTATATTTTGATAAATCCCAGTAATTACCTTGTCATAAAACTCATCATACACAACTATTATCATTTATGTGATTTTCTCCTTCTCCATGAGTAGGCTTTATAAAGGCAGGTATGTCTGTCTTATTTACCAATGTATCCCCAGTGTCTAATGCAATGACTATAAACAACTGCTTTCAGTGAATCCCCGAGCCCTTGCTAGCCCACCCTTGCTAGTCCTGTGCTAGGACTAATAATATATCAAATAGGAAATAATCCATAATATTTATATTAGTGACAATAATAATGATTTTTTTCCTTTGCCCTAATACTACAGATTTTTTTTTTAAGTTTGAAGAAAAATTTACAAAAATTGGAAAGGGACAGAGTTCATACCACAAAAGAGTAAACAGCAAGACACTTTTCCATTCAAAACAAAAGAAGAATATTTCAAAACCTGGAACAATTTTTCAACAAAGTTCTTATGGATATAATGATCAAAACAAGAAACCATGGGAGTTAGAAGATGTAAAATATTTTTAAAAGATAAATAAATTTGAAAATGAAGAAAGATAAACATTATTTTATTAGATGACACAGCTTTGTTAATATGAGATTCGAACATTGAATTTCAGATGGATTTAAGACTATCAAGATAAAACAATGAAGAAAAGAAAGGAGATTGGAAATGTAAATCCAAGTAATTATTCTTTCTTAGTCTTCTTGGAAGAGTATATTATTTGCTTGGGGACAATATAAAATATGAAATATTTTTTAAAATATATTTATGAAAGTAGTTATTTTAAAGTATATCAATGATGATATTAGAAATTTATGGCATTTCTGAGCAAGGTGGCAAAGTACACAAATTTTATCTCTCTCTCAAAATGAAATAATATTAACAAATATTTCATTTAAAAAACACTGGAAAAGCAGGAAGAATGCCAGGAAAAGCAATAAGGGATTCCTGGAAAATGTATAATAAGAATAAATTGATGGGGAAATCCAGCATTGCCAGAAACCCACACCTCACAAAAGAGACAAGGACCTTCCAAATGAGGAATTCTCCCAGCAGACTATAGAAATGATGCAAAGAACAGAGATATGAGGGTCTGGGGCTTAGGAAAGGAAAGAGCTGTGGAGATTCTACCAGGTAATTACTGAAAAGCAGAATTTTTGCATCTAATTCCATTTGTCCCCAAGATAATGTTCTAAATAAACTCTGAAGAGGGAGTTCTAACTAAAGATACATTTTGATTGGCCATTAAGGCCAGAAAAGTGGCCAGTATCCTTATAGCTGCTAAAATAAACAGGAAGGCTTCATGTTCAAAAAAAATAAGAGCTATTTGCCCATCCCACCTGGCCACATCCCCTCCCACCCACACATCAGAGATACAACTCTATAATGAAGAAAGAATTCATTGTCTTACAAACAATTCCTTGCCAGGCAAACAGGGATAAAGAAACAGAGTCATGGAACAACTGGAACTCTCATGTAATACTAATAATGGAAGTGTCGATTGGCACATCCACTTTGGAACCAATTTGGTGAGAACTATATGTTCCTTCTCTCCTCTAATCTGTCCTCCACACTGTTTTAAGAATTGTCTTCCTATTAAAAATGTTTTAGAAAAGAAAAGAAAGGAAAACTGAACTTTCACATCCAGTAATGGTAGTTGAATCAGATCAAATCTCCCACTTAGGCCAATTAGAAAAATTTGCTAAAATATAAAATGTATAAAATTATCTACTTGAATGCATGGAGTGTAACATTACAGTGAAGAATTACATAGCCAAGATCTATGACAGATATATCTTTAAAAGTAAGCCCATCTTTGTGGTTTTTGCCATTTTGTGAGCAGTTGCCATTTCCAGAAGACATAGATGAGAAGTTAAGCAGTACTTTTGAAAACCTCAAGTTGGAAGACAGAATCCATGAAGGGGTGGAGCCCTAGTAAAGCCCCCACAGTTCGCTTTAGAAACTCTAAAGGGAATGGAGTGAGTCAGAAGTAATATAATTCTTGCACAAACTGTAGTCCAACTTTCAGTCATTTGTATGGCCCCAAGAAAAACAATTACTAAATATTCATACTGCTACTTCACCCAGGCACTTTGGTAGAATTAAATAGAGTCTTCTCTGAAGGAAGATACCATCATAGGCCTTAAATTTTTTACAAACAATTTCTCCAATACAGTGGCAAACAATAAAAAATAAATAAACTGGCAAGAAGATCGAGACAGCATGGACAAGAATAAGTAGAATCAACAGACCATAAAAACAGGATCACTAAAACTATAGATATTTAAATGATCAGATATAGATTTTAAAATAACTATTCTCATCAAATAAAAGATTCAAATTTTAAGCAAAGAATTAAAAACCATCAAAATGGCATAATCTTGAAAGAAAATCAAATAGAAATTTTAACATCGCAAAATACCACAATTGAAATTAAAATCTTTGTGAAAGGGTTTAAAAACAGATGAGACACTGGTGAAGTGAGAATTTATTAACTGGAAGATATGCCAGAATATTCATAATGAAGCACAGAGAAAAAACATGAAAATATGGAAGAGGGAGTAAAGAGAGAAGACATCATGACAAGCTATATATTATAATTAATTGTAGGACCATGAGAAAAGGATAAAGAAAATAGAGTAGAATCTATATTTGAAAAGATGATGGCTAAGAACTTCCTAAAACAGTTAAATACATCAATCCACAGATACAAGAATCCATATAATCCCCATCGCAAAAAAAAATGAAAGAAATTCACACCTAGGTATGTCATACTAAAATAACAGAAAAACAAAGAAAAAGTCTCAAGAACAGCAACAGTAAAGAAACAGATAATCTTCAAATGACTTTATGCTAACTGCTCAACAGAAAAGACAGGGGAAATCCAGAAGACAATGGAAGATGCCTTCAAAGTACTAAAAAAATAGTTGCCACCTTAAAATTCTCCACCTAGTGAAAATAACCTTTAGTAGTGAAGGTAAAGAAGCCATTTTCAGGAAAGCAAAAACTGAAAGACTTTATCCCCAGCAAATATATACTGAAAGAAACACCAAAGAGTGTTTGTTTTTCAGGCAGAAGAAAAATTATCCCAGATGAATGTGAAAAGATGTAAGAGAGAATGAAGAAGAATGAAATACATAAATATATGGTTAAATATAAATAAATATTCATTGGAAAACAACAATTATGTCTCATGAGGTTAAAATATAGATAGAATTTAAAATTCAATAACAGCACATAGTTGAAGAAGTAAAGTCAACAAGTTCTAAAGTGCATGCCTTGTCTGGGAAGAAGGTAAAAGTAACATTTAACATTAGACTTTGATAAGAAGAATGAAAACAGCAATCTATATTATACCTGTAAAAGAAGAGTAAAAGTAATCCAGGGAAAAAAATAAAATAGTAAAATTCCTCAATCCAAAAGAAGGCAAGAGGAGAGGAGAGCAACCATTGAACAGGCAAGAGAAATAGAAAGTGCCAAATCAGATGATTAAGTCCCAATATACCACAAATTACAATAAATCTAAATGGAGAAAATACATAAACTCCACCTAAAAGTCAGTTTTTATCAGACTTAACAGTATGCTACTTATAAGAGATACTTCTAAAACATTAAAAAGACGAATAAGTTAAAAATAAAAGAGTGGAAAGTTTATGGCATGCAAATGGCAACCAAAAGAAAACTAGTATGGTTATATTAACAAAGACAAAATTGATTTTAAGGTAAAAGTCACTGATACAGATGTAAAAGGTACTTCACAGTGATTAAAGTTTGGCTATAACAAGTCTAAATGTGTAACACCCAATAATAAAGGAACAGAAAAGAAACTTTTGAACTGGCACCATTACTACACCAAAATAAAAGCTAGAATGAAAAAATATAGAAAGGGCACTTTAATCTCTTATGAAGAGTTCCCTGGGTTTCATTGGTTTTGGCCAGAGATATTAAAGAGTGCTGTTCATTAAGATACTAGTGCAGTGTCACTTGAATGTCTAAAAGCCCAGCACAATAAAATGTAAAAAACAATCTAACATTGATTTATTTATCAATGATTGATTGACTGATTGATAAAAGTCTATCATAGAAGTTCTTGCTATATACCTGATACTGTTCCAAGTGCTTTACAAACTCTGTAAGTTGGATACTATTATTGATTCCAATAATAGAAACAATGTATCCACTTACAATAATAAGAAACACAGAAATGATTAAAAAGCTTTCCTAAGATCACATAGCCAGTAAGTGGTAGAACCTGTATTTCAGCCCAGGCACTTTGGCTCTAGATTCCAGAATCTTAACAATTCACTAATGACTAAGCACCCACTCCTTGCTGGGCACTAGGCTAGACTCTTATAACTCACAACAATCCTTATAAGGTAGGCATTATTTCTGTGTTTCACAGATGAGAAATAAATTAATCAAGGTACCATTTGCCTGTGATCATTCCAGTAGTGAATGGTAGAGGTGGCTTGGATTCTAAGTTCATGTCTGTATGACTGCAAGGGCTACACTCATTCCACTATTCCAGACCCAAAGTTTTGGGGGGGAGAGAATTCTCTATAGCATGGAACAAGTTAATTGTCTGCCAGTTAACAAACACTCATGAGCAGTTACTCTGTGTCACACGCAGCACCAAGTAAGCATTTCCAGAATATTTCTAAATGGTGATTTTAATTCTTACAGTTTAATAAAAATCGGGATACCAGGGCTTTTGAAAATATCCATTCTGAGGGAGAATATCCATTCTGTTCTGCTGATGGGAAATAATCCCTGCTCTCTAACAGTGAGGAGCAGTAGCAGGAGTGTAGAGAATAGGAGATGTAGTCAAGATTGGTAGGTTGGAGCCCAGATCTAGGTTTAAGTCCTGTCCCCTTTGCTTACTCGTTAGGTTTACCTGTCCTCTTTTACCAACCTGGGACAAATTAGAATCTATCTCATTAAACAGCTGTAAGGATCAAATAAGTGATCTTTGAAAGGGGTTTCAGGATAATATCATGTTCTTTGCATGTTTAGTATATATAAAGGGATTAACACAGTGTTTTGCATATAATAATTACCCAGTATATATGAACAATTATTACCATTATCATTATCATCACTAATGACCAAACATCAGTATCAACATGGGCAATATTAAAAGTTCAGGCTCAGGAATTCCCTGGTGGTCGAGTAGGTAAGACTCTGTGCTCCCAGTGCAGGGGGCTGGGGTTCGATCCCTGATTGGGGAACTAGATCTGTATGCATGCTGCAACTAAGAAGTCCGCATGCAGCCACTAAAAGATCATGCATGTCACAAATAAGACCGACACAGCCTTATTTACTTACTTAATTAATTTTTTATTTAAAAAATAAAAGTTCAGGCTCATGCCAAAGAGGCCCTAAAATGGAACTACGTAATGGGAGTAGGTCTTTAAGGACCACCATAGAGAATGTGAGTGGCCAGAAAATCTGTCCAAAAAAGAAATCTAATTGGGTGAAGGGCTCAATGACAAAGACTCTTTTGGTATAACTTTAGGTAAAAGGAAAAAAGAAAGATTCAATTACAACTTTTTTGTATTCTCTTCTTTAAGAGAGTCTTTGAAGCTCAGGCAAATCTCAATCTAGGCCTTACATGGTGTTAATGAGGCTACTGAAGCTAGAAGTTTAGGAAGAGCCAGAGGGGCTTCTAAGATTTACATTGGGCAGAACTGATAGAAGCCACCAGGAAAAAAAAAAAAGCAAAACAAGCAAACGAAAAGACTAGAATGGATCCTGAAGGTGAGAGATGGGACATGAAAAATTCAAGATTCTCAGAAAATTAGTTTGAGAAAGATTTGTATCAAAGGGAGATGTTTACAGAAAATGAATTTGAGAGATTTTCATGACAGTAGCCACAAAGGTGAGATATAATATTAATTGCTGAAATGTATAGACCCTTACTATGTGTCAGGCACAATTCTAAGGACATATATATTAACATTTTTAGTCACCATAACAAAACTATGAAGAAGGTAAAAGTAAATTACACAGAGGGTTTACATTACAACTCATAAATATATAAAAAGAGAGATGAGGAAAGCAGGACACAAGAAGTTATAAAGGGCATTTACTTGGATGTTATTTTTTAAATTGTTAAATATTTAAATTTTCCTCTTATTATAATCTTCCTGTAAAAGAAGTTTCTTGGATTACTACTAAAAGTGAGCCACACATGGCTGTTACATATGCAACACATTAGTGGTTCTCAAACTTTGACGTCTATCAGAATCACCTGGAGACCCTGACAAAAATCCAGAGGTCTGGGCCCCATTCTACTTCAACAAGCTTGGTCCTCCCCAACTTTTATTAGCTTTCCAAGTGATTCTGAATTACACAAAAGTTTGAGAACCACTGGGCTCCATAACATTTGCTGTTGTCATTCACACCACTTCCTGTTAACCCCTAGATTATCAGGGGAAGTTCTAGTAAAGTCTCCTGACTCTCTACTGTCCAAAGGATAAAGCTCAAGCTCCTTTGGAGATATAGGACCTCTTAGAGTATAGGCCAGCTTAAGAATCCAGTCTCACTCCCCATAATTCCCACAATTTTCACCGTCTCCCCCAACCCATAGGAACAGATACTGCAGCCTCAATTACTGTATTACTATTCCCCAGATTTAGCCAGTGCTACTGGATCTTGCTTTGCAAATATGATTCCCTCATCCTGGAAAAACTTTTTCCACTTCTCTGCCTAGAAAATCGTATTAATCCTTCAAGACTGATCTGAAAATACCTTTCCTCTTTCCTAAACTTTTTTTTCACTTCCTTGTAAGCTATAGACTTTGAGCGATAATGATGTGTCAGTGCTGGTTCATCAATTGTAACAAATGTATGGGATGTTGATGGTGGAGGAGGTTGTGAGACTGTGGGGAAAGGGAGTATATGGGAACTCTGTACTTTCTGTTTAATTTTGCTGTGAAGCTAAAACTGCTCTAAAAAAAGAAAGCCTATAATTAATTAATTATGTCAATATGTTGGGTGTATGTATACAAATTACATCATCAGAGTTTATGGAATGCAAAATAGTACATACAGTGAAATTCACATACTGTATATAGTTACTTAGATATTAAATTAAAGAAAAATAGAGTTTAATTTCATTTTTTATATTTTTCTTTACAGTTGTTGAATTTCACAGGAGGAAGAGAGATGAAAGGAAGAACATAGGGCAGAAGGAGGGGAGGAATATGGGAAAGCAATTATGCCACTTTGCTATATATGAGAAATTCACCTCAAAACTCTAAGAACCACTTCTTCAAGGAACAGCTCTCAACCTCCATTTCATTGTTATTATGATGATAGGCTTGAAATACACTTTCTGAGAAGTTAGATTATTTTTGCCCATAAGGACTGCTGTAGTTTGGGCCTAACTAAAAAAAAGTCAGCTTTCTCAATCAAAGAAATACAAACTTCAATATTCATTTCAATCTGCTTACCTCATAGAAAGCACCCACTATCCATTATATGAATACAAGCCAAGAAAATAGTTATAGGCTAGATTGAGTTGGCTCTAAAAATGCCATTGCAAAATTCACAATCTGCTCTGCAGGCCTTCAATTCTACTTATGTAACAATTCTACACACACAGCAGTTTTTCAGTATGTTCAGAGGCAATTAACAGAAATGTTACTAACTTGTGTGTTTGATAAATCTGTTTTAAAGATGTAAAAAACCAGACAGTTTAACATTGTAAAGGTGAATCTTATCCAAGTTCAAACTACAGATAAGATGAATATTAGAAACTGGGTAAAAGAATATTTTACATCTTAATTTTCATTAATGTACCATATTGGTATAAGTCATTTTCATTTTTGGTTTACTTTTTTCTCAAAGTAATACATATCTGATCCGTAGCATTTTTAAAACAATCATATGTCTCAAAAATCTATATAATATATGGTAGAGAGAGAATCCATAGATTTGTTTATTCCTGTTTTCCTCTCCTACTTGGAAGGAACAGGAGAAGCTATAATATTTCAGAGGAATAGTAATATAAATGTGCACATATTTTAGGATATACACAAGAGGTGACTACATACTTCTTAACTTGCACCAAATGAGAGTCGCCAGAGTTTAAAATCATTTCTGTGTAGTGCAGAATTGAGGTAAAGCATTGGGGATTAGCACTTGCACTGACTTTTACCACAGTATTTCTAAACGAGCCATTTGCTTCAAAACACACACTGACAAACAGATTGTCAAGCTTTCACTGTGTCCCTCTACAAGATTCTGACCAACTATTTTGCTGACACAGCTGTCCCACCTGGGGCAAGGGGATGGAGCAGATGACCTCTCTACATGGACCTTCTTCACTCACAATTCTGCAAGCAAGCTAAAATAATGAGAGAAAATGAGGGAAAGTCAAGATTGAAACTTTAATTAAATATATTAGCTTATAAAAAATTATAAGCCAAAGCCATTTAACACAAAATTGGTATTCTAAGAATGAAATATTTAAAATTAGAAATATAAGATAATATTTTCTTTATTCACAGAGAAAATCAATCACATTGCTTCTTATACTACTCATATATATTTTTTAAAAACACAATGATTCAGATTTTCTGTCTGGGGACATGTCAAAATTAATGGCTTTAAAGAAAAATTATCTGGTCTTTGGAATAGACCCTGGAAGCATCTGCCTTAAATGATGCCATCTAGGGGTACCACTGCATGGTCCATGCAGAGCTCTTTGCCTCCTCTCAAACCCATATCACTTGGCCCAAAATTTCCCCTATTAGTCTCTCCACTATAGATAACAGGTTTAAGCAACATGTTGATATTATGTTGATTACCTACAATGTGCCAAGCAATGTGCCAAGTGCTGGTAATTCAAAAAGAATAGGATGTGGGGCCTCCCTGAAGTTGCTGAAAGTATGGTGGGAACAGATAAGTAAAAACAGTTCCGTGTGTAGGAAATCAGATTCAGGTGTGCAAAGATCCTTGACAGAGGACTGTACATGGTACTCTGCAACAGAAATCACGTCTAACTGACCCAGTACAGTGTCAGGAAAGGCATGCAAGCTGGGTATTGACAAACCAGAACAAGAAAGGCATTCTTGGTAGAAGGGGCAGGAAGCAAAAACAAAGAATATCAGGAGAAAGCTGGTGCTCAGAGAGCCACCTGTATGACTGAACTACAGGCCTAATCATGGAAACATTATGAACTTCTCTTCTCCTGAGACTTTAGAGAGATCTTAAGGCCCCCTGAAGGCCACTGCTCAAAGAACAAGCAGGAGAAGGACAGCCAGTTTACCTTGGTTTTAGTCCTCTCTGATAACACGCCAATATGCACAGTCCATGGACTTGTCTGACCTTTTCAGTGGAACTCAGGAGGGGTCTTAGCACAAGAAGGTTCAATGAAGAGAGCTGAGAACCTGCAGCTCCAGAGGTACCGAGCATTGGGTCACAGCAACATGAAACAGAGCCTGAGTGCCAAGCTGGAATGGAGCGAGGCAGCACAGGGCCCTGGACAGTCAGAGGGCAGCACAGTAGGACCCAAGCCAACCCGGACAAGCAAGACAGCGTAAAAGGTGACTGGCCCTGTGATGCAGCATAGCTAGCCTCTGGAAACACAACAGCAATCAATCAGCAAAATTAAAATAAATAGTAAATCATAAAATAAAGACAGAAAAGACAGTTGCATTTGGGGTAATTTATCTCTTTTCCTCCCTCTTTCTCTTACTGCAAGAGAGAGAGAAGGAAAGAGAGAGAGAATCAGAATACACAACAATTTGGAATCAGTGAATAATACATACATACATCCATCACTCAAATAGAAAATTAAACATTTTTATGTCTGGGAAATTCTCAGCTAAATGAGGATTTCAGGACTGAATAAATGAAGCCAGATATATCCACTGCTTGTGTCTTTTAGCACCACCTGTACGCTTTTGCTACATTTTCCTCTTTTCTTCTCTCCCCCTACTTGTGGCCCAAACCAACCTTTCCCTTTTCTCTTGTCAATATTAAAAAATAAAAAGATGGGCAGGATTCAGGGAAAGAAGGATGCAGATTAAGACAGAAAGAAGTATAGAGATCTAAGAAGACAGTCTGGGTGGGAGGGAATAAGGACAAATGGAAAGGTTGAGAGAGGAAGAAAAAGGAGGAGCAGTAAAAAGGGAGAAGATGTCAAATAGTGCATCATGGTTTGTTTTAAATATTTTACAATTTTAAGAAATGAAAGTGAGAAAGATGAATTGAATAGGTCAGGATGCAATGATCAACAAATCTCACCTCTCCTCATTTTGCCTAAGTCTAAGTTCAAAGAAATCACAGCCCATTGTGGGATCAACACCTATATCCTTCAATCTAAAGTAAGACCAAAAATGAGGATGGGGTATAAATCTCCTTTATATATTAATCCTGAACAAAGACATGCATTCTTTGATTACTGAATTTAAGTCTGTGAAGTTAACAAGGCATGGTCTGAAACTTTTTATTTCTTAAAATGTTCTAAGGGGCCCCTTAACTACAGTTTCCATAGGAAAGGAAGAATTAGCATTTCATCTGATCATTGTTAAGGTTCTGTCACCTCCCCGGGCTTCAAGAGGGATCCCTTTCTTCTCCCTGGCTCATCCTACCAGATTCACACTGTACTCGAACATGCACCTGAGCAGACACCAGGGAGTATAAGGTCTTTTTGCAGGGACCTTTCTCCCCAGCCCACCCCCATGCACTTCAGGGTTCAAGATGCAACTTGATTTGATAACTAAAATTTATTTTGTGCTTACCTCATGCCAGGTACTCACTTCAGTGCACTGTGTACATTATCTCACTTAATCCTCATCATTGTCCCTTGAGGTAGGTAATAATATTTATCCCTCTTGTATAAAGAGGGATAGAGCAAGGCTGCGCACGTGCAAAAACACAAGTACACATTCAATTAGTGCACATGTACCTGTGCATATTACCTTACTTGACTACCGGGTCAAATGATCACAGATCCCTTTAGGGTCTACCTTCTTTATAACTCTATCCATATCCCTCCCTTCAACCCTAGTACCTCACACTCTCTTTCTTGAGTTTTTGCAACAGCCTATTCTCTGCCATAATTTGTAAATCCCCCCAGTTCATCCTCTACCCTAAGGCTAGAGCAATAAACAATACACAAATCAGACTTGTGCTGCCATTATAACCTCCTGAGAGGAAGTAGGTATTCGACAAGTGATTGCTGCCATTTCACATACAAAGTTCATGAATTTCACTCATAAAATCAACAACTTCTCTTTATAATATAAATTGTGCAATTTAAACATGCAAACATTATCTTTCATTCCTTTGTCATTTTTGGTAAGAAACTACTGAAGATAAGCATCAACAAAAAAGGGAGTAAACCAAGAAAAAGAAAGATGTGGCATGCAAGAAATAGTGGATCCAACAAAAAAAGACAAAGGGAAGTAGGAGAATTTCGGTTATGCACCAAAGAGTAGGGAACAAACTGTTCAGATTATAACAGAAGGAAAAAGGACTAGGAGGTGTAGGTCTGCGGGGAGAAAGAAAAAGAAATTGACGGATTATTTGACGTATGAGTATCTAAAAAATTATCAATATAAAAGAAAAAATTGATAGATAATACACAGAGAACAAAACAAAAAAAAGCAATTTCATACATGTGGAAAACACGTTATATGCAAAAGGAAACAATTATGATAAACCTCTTGTCTCAGTAGTGAAAAATATTATATGTGGCTATTAAGTAATTGATAAGTTGCTACTCAGGATTAAAATGTACTGTAATTATAAAATATACATTGGATTTTGAAGTCTTAGTATGAAAAAATAATGTATAATATCTCAATAATTTTATATTGATTACATGTTGAAATGATAATATTTTGGCTATATTGGATTAAATAAAATATCCTATTAAAATTAATTTATCAGGTTTCTTTCCAGTTTTGTAATATGGCTGCTATAAAATTTTTAATTTTATTTGTTGCTCACATGATATTTCTATTGGACAGTGCTACATTAGATGGTTGTCAGTAGCATGAATTTGTCTTCTTTTCCTGTCACAGGTGAGACATAACTTTGAGTGTGAAGACTAGTCATAAGAAATCAGATTTCATCAGAGGTGGGGAATTAGAATAGCCATTGTGTTTAAAGTGATAAACAGTCTGCCACCCAATTCTACAACCCAAACAGCTCTATCACCACTTCTGAGGACAGCCATCACTAATCATTTCATGGCCAGTCATCTTGAACATTTTTTGCCTCAGGAGGGCATGTGTCAGCACACTTTCATTAACTTGATGGTAATATTTAAATAGTTACACCTAAATAGTTAAAGATGGGCTATCACCAAAGCCCAATGAGACTGCCAACATGAGGATTCAGAAGATGCCTGGATAAAAGGCTAGCTGCAAAGGGCTGCCAATGAATATTAAATTAAAATATTTAGCCTTCCCATTTTTTTTCTGTCAATCTTAAGTCTGTGTACTAATTGGAATCTATACCAAAAATCAGCAAACTTTTAAAATCTTAGTTAATATAATGTCTTCACTGGCTTCAGTTTTTTGAAAGGTAAATAATCCCCACTCTCCCATGTGTAATTACTTCTATTTTCATCTTTTCCTCGAAAGCTTTATACATATCATTCTTATGCAACAGCCCAATTTAAATTCCAGCTCCTCATAATTTTTAGGCAATACGCAAATTCTCATGATCTTCAGTGTTCAGCAAAAGAGAAGAAAAGGCAGCAAAAAGAATGATTTCTTAGTTATTTTTTCAATCTTTGCATAAGCAAGGCCGATAAAAATCTTATCAATAAATTTAATACAGCAGAAAGAATCTCTTCAGGTAGAGTAGTCAAGCAGGTAATATTTGACTTTTGGTGCATCTCTCAGTTACTGGCCTCTGCCAGTGATTATTATTATTACTTATTACTAATAATTATAATTATTAATTATAATTAATAATATTTTAGGTCCTTGAATTGATGCCAACTTCCTCCACCTCAAGGCTTTTCCTTGAGGGCTCTTCCTCCCACTCAGCCCAACCTTCATCTGTATTTACTTTCAGTTTTTTCCTTAAATGTCATTTACTCAGGAAAAGTTTTCCTGGGTGCCCTCGTCTTCTCCGGATCATTCAAAACAAGGCTAGCTTCCTTATTATATGTTCTCATAAGCTTGTCATAACTGTATGTTAAATAACTAGTTTGAAACTGGTTATTTAGTCTGTCTCTGCACCTGAATTAGTAGCTCCATGAGGATAAATGTCACTCCTGTCTTGATAAGCTCCTGTGTCTACTGCCCAGCATGGCACCTGGCTTATGGTCAATACTCTATACAAAGTCCTTCTTCACCTTTGTGCCTGCATACCTGCAGGAAGCATAGAAAGTATAAAAAATAGTAAATATTCCATTTGATTCCTACACTGGTATATGAGACATTTTACCACATCACTATCATCATTTAAAAAAGATTCTTTTTTTTTTTTTTTTTTTTTTGCTGTACGCGGGCCTCTAACCGTTGTGGCCTCTCCTGTTGCGGAGCACAGGCTCCGGACACACAAGCCCAGCGGCCATGGCTCACGGGCCCAGCCGCTCCGTGGCATGTGGGATCCTCCCGGACCGGGGCACGAACCCACGTCCCCTGCATCAGCAGGTGGACTCCCAACCACCGCGCCACCAGGGAAGCCCAAGATTCTTAATTAAACTCAGTTAAAGTTAAATACATCATCACTGGTTAAGGCTGAGCAGTGCAGGAATTTTTATTTAATATTATTAGTTTGCAAATAAAATGCATTCATAATTGCATATAATTACAAATATAACCAGACTGGCTAACTTTGCATCAGAAATTGAGTTAAATGTTTCACTGACAAGTCTTATTCTTACGGTTGTTTGATCATCTCCAAGTAAATAAACCCAATGCTCTGGTACCCAGAGCTAGCATATTTCCCTCAGTCACCACTAAGGGCAAACTAGCATGAAGTTCAAGGAATGAATCAACCCATTAAGTGTTAAATAACTTTTCTAATTATTTTCAAACTCAAAAATTTCAATCTTTCAGAATACAATCAACCAAGAGGAAAGAAAATGCTGCATGAAAAAAAGCTAATTCAATCATAATGTACGATTGGAAAAGAAAATAAGTATCTCTCAGCTTGGAAAAATGATGGTGATAACTAAAATCAATCTATTTCATTATTTAATGCATTCCATTATAAGTTAGGTGTGTGTTACATTTACTTTTAGATAGAATAACTGATCTTTCTTGAATTTGAAATATACTCACTCATTAAGAAAAAACTAATTAGTTTGAGCCTGTCGATAACTTTGCACATTAATATATTCTCCCTTAAAATTCCCTCACTTAATATCTCTCGCTAGTAAAAATACTCAGAAGTGTACATTTTTCATTTAAAATGGCAGCCCACTTAACTTTATTCTTTAAAAAATTCAAATTGTATCAATTATATATACATTTGTAGTTCCTGAATATTTGATTGTTAAGCATCATCTGATTATCGTTCTCTTGAGCCTCTTTTCTGGCCACTCTCACTGAGAGAACACTCCACTCTCCAGGAACAATAACTTTTTCTCAGTTTCTTGAACATGCCATAATCCCTCTTACCTTGGGCCTTTGCCCTTTACTAGAAAGTTCTTCTATTCTATGCCTTGTTATTTCCTATTCCTTCTTTGGTTTCAGTTTAGCTCAGGTGTCCCTTTGTTAAGGAAGCCATTTGTGCTCTTCAACTAAGTCATTATCCCAGGTTTTGTGCACTCAAGACTGCAAGCCTTCTCCTACAAAGTACGTAGGACTATAATTTTTTTTTTTTTTTTTTTTTTTTTGCGGTACGCGGGCCTCTCACTGTTGTGGGCTCTCCCGTTGCGGAGCACAGGCTCCGGACGCGCAGGCTCAGCGGCCATGGCTCACGGGCCCAGCCACTCCGCGGCATGTGGGATCTTCCCGGACCAGGGCACGAACCCGTGTCCCCTGCATCGGCAGGCGGACTCTCAACCACTGTGCCACCAGGGAAGCCCAGGACTATAAATTTTTAAATAATTATTAATGGTTGTTTAGCATCTATCTCCAAAGAATCACTCATGTAAAATTACTAATTAAGAATCACTAAATTAGGGCTTCCCTGGTGGTGCAGTGGTTAAGAATCCACCTGCCAATGCAGGGGACACGGGTTTGAGCCCTGGTCTAGAAAGATCCCACATGCCATGAAGTACCTAAGCCCATGAGCCACAACTACTGAGCCTGCGCTCTAGAGCCCGCGAGCAACAACTACTGAAGCCCGTATGCCTGGAGCCTGTGCTCTGCAACAAGAGAAGCCACCACAATGAGAAGGTTGTGCACCGCAACGAATAGTACCTCCTGCTCGCCGCAACTAGAGAGAGCCAGCGTGCAGCAATGAAGACACAACGCTGCCAAAAATAAATAAATTAAATAAATTTATTAAAAATAGTAATAATAATTTATTTTTTTAAAAAAAGAATCACTAAATTAACATGCCATCCCTTCTCCTGGAGTTACTCACCCTAAACTTTATAGAGAGGAGGTGCAAGTAACAAAGCCTAAATTGGAACACTGAGTTTCCAGAAGAAATGTTTAACTCATAGGTATAATACCCTATATAATGAAACCTAGCATTTCAAACTCTTTAGCTCTTTCAATGCACAGCTGATCTAAAAACATCAAGCAGGCCACCCCCAAATTCTCATAATAAGTCAAGTGTCCAGGCTAGTAGGCCACTGCTGCCCTCACCAATCCTCTGTCTCAACCCTTCTTGTTGTCCACCTTACAGTGGACAAAAAGAACATGCTACCAGTCAGTCACCTAGTTATCCTCTGAGGAGGGAGATATTCCATCCTGCTTCAGAGAGCACTTCTTTCTTTCTCTCCAAAATCTTCTTACTTCTATGCAAAGAGTGTTATGCTGCTCATTTGAGATAGTTAACACTCCAGCTCCTCCTAAGAACAGCCACAGATGGTGATCAAGATCTCATAATGGGACAAAGGATAATACCTTCCCCAAAATGGAGGAACAAAGTAAATCTGACACAGGTGTATTCGCCTGGAGTTACTCTGTCACTGGGTAGGAACTGTGTAGTGAAAGCAATACCAAACAGAAATGAGACCTTAAACTCTAGTTCTGATTATGCCATTAGCTATGAAAACTCAAATCATTAACCTCCCTTTGCCTCTTCATCTCTTCTGAAAAGTAAAAGAGATGAGCTAAATGATTATTTAGGCTTTTTCCAGGTTTGTGGTTCTACTTTAATTCTTAAAACTGAAATACAAACAAGTTGCTTCCTCAGTCCCTACACATTTAGCTAACATCAGTTCTTCAGCAGGCTTGTTATATCTGCAGTGTTACATTTAGCTTGTTTTTGGTGGCTTCATTTAACAGTGTAGCTTGCCAGGAACACTTGCATATTTACATTGTAATGGTCTTTTGGAGCAATTATGATATCAATAGAACTATTATGATTTCAATTCCACCATAACATCATATAGAATTAGCTAGCTTTAAAGATAAAATTTTTATGAGACATACTCAAGCTACGGCACAAAGTCGCAGTTTTTCCAGATATAAAGGGTTGAGACTTTTAAAAACCATTTTGGTTTTATAAGACTAAGGAACATTGACAGACACCAGACTCTGGTGTCAGTGTAGGAAGAGTATGTCTACTTAAATGCGCTTATGGAAAAAAAAATAACACATATATCATAGTCTACTTGGCTGCTCTACGACTGCAAAATGGTTTAGCCTATTCATGCTTCTTTGGGCCAAAATTATGAAGATCTAAAGCAAAAAATATATATGAAATTATCATATTCGACTAAATTAATATTAAGTGACGAAAACAATAGTCACAAATTGACATTTTAGATTTGTGAATAAATTTTTCTGAGACTGGATATCCTAAAATTCTAGCTCAAATACTCTTTCATAAGTTTTTTGTCACAGAAAAAAAAAGGGGTGTGTGTGTGTGTGTGTGTCTGTATTCTACCTCTGTGATGTGGTCTTTCTTGTACCAAGTCAGAGGAGTGAGTGAGGGGAGAAACAAGGATCTCTGAAATGGCAATGTTACTAAAGAAGAGATTATGGAGATATGGAAGGGAGAAATAAAGAGCTGGAGAGTTTTAGGGCATTTGCAGTGAAGAAGCTTGGAGATTTAGGAAACAGTCACTTGCTGAGAAATGGTGAGGAGTGGCAAATTTATCTGGACTTTATTATTGCAATCTCACTTTGGCAAGCTTCAAGAGACTAAGTGACTATTTTAAATTGCTTTTCAGAATATTTATCCATTGGTCTGGTTTTATTCTTGATGCCTAATATCTCAAGGGTAGGTCTTAAATCTGCTTAGATTTATCGGTTTTATGTTTATATTTTACAAAGTAATAAAAACCAGTTACTAAAAGGCTAAGAGTTCCATAATACAGTAAGTTTTTGGAAGGATGTTATTGTTCATCTCACCTCACATTCCCAGTTCTTAGCCAGGTTAGGTGTTTAATAAACATTTATAGAAGATGGATGAATGAGTGGTTTCCAGATTCACACACACTAGAAAAGGCAATTATACAGATAATTTAAGCAAAACAAAAACTCTAAATAATTTTTTCTCTATTATATAAAAGTTTAGATAAAACTTACTCTAGGTCTGAATTACTGCAGATAATTTCCTCAATTCTTTATTTCACTTGTTATGACTTAAGTCAATGTTTCCATTAAATAATTTATGTGCAAAAGATTTGTTAGATGACAGAATTCACTCACAAATGATGACTTTGTCTATCAGCTGGCTTTAAATTCTTCTGCTTCAAACATACAGAATGGGTTAAGCTCAAGTCAAGCAGTAGGTCCCTGACAGAATCAAACAGCACAATCTTGTTTACATCTGATGCTGGTTTGCCCCTGAGTCACAGTAACTTTCTGCCAAAGACAGGGGACATTTTGCATCTTTATCATAATTTCCGGAATTACTTCATGACTTGAAGTTAGTACTAAGTTAGTATTAAGAAGTCACTTAAAGGAAAGATATTCACCATGGCAACAATCTGACAAAGAGTAGGTTTCAAAGGTATAAACGCATAATTTATCCTACCTTCTACCACTTTACCCACATGATCAAAACATACACACTCAGCCGAAATGCAAAGTAAGCAAACTTTACCTGTGATGTCCACCCGGGGTCAACCTTACCTTCACCTGTTCCCTCCTCCTACTTCTTCCCCAGAGACTTAGTGCCCTCATTATTTGACTGCCTCCCCCACTTAGATGGCAACTGGAGAGAAACATACCAGTATTGATACATTCATCCCAGCTGAGGCTGTTAGCTAAGAGTAGTTTAATACACTTGGAATTATCAGAGGTTGTTTGTGTTTTAACCCAAAGTAGTTATTCACCATGGGGATGATATGTTGGTAGCTGGGGTGCATTTTGACACTTTTAGGTCACATTATCCCTCCTTTACTTATATCCAGGATATTGTTATATATATATATATATATATATATATATATACCCTATCTATCTCTCTGCTACCAACACAGTATAAGAAGTTATTCATTCATTTAAAATACCCAAAATATCTCAAGAGTAATCACATACCTACCACAACCTCATAATTCAGAATGAGGGTAAGAACAATAAAAATTAGTGGTTTATTTTCTATTTTACTCTAAGTAATTGAAAGTTTATTAATCTCCAGTACGAATATAAATGTTACTACATCAGGATGTGTTCTAACAAAAAATTGAAACTGATTTCTAGTCACATAGATTAATTATACATTAATATATGCCAAAAAATTTGGAAACAATCTTGTCTTTTACTGTTATTAATGATTTCCCTAAACTTTTATTTATACTATTAATTTGCTTGTTTATTCCAATAAACTGGAAAGTTTATTCCAACTTTCACAAAAAAACAAACTTTGGCCTGGTTTCTGTCTGAATATTCCAAATTTTTTAAGCTCAAAATAATCATTTTAGCAATTAATGTGCGTTTTTTCCAGAGCAAAGTTTATGTCAAAAATGCTTATACTTTGAAACCAAAATGAAATGTCTTTTTTCCTTTTAGGTTTTACTGGAACTGCCTAATTTACTACCATCTTAACAAGAGTTTAAATATTGATTTTTTTTTTTTTTTGCATTCAAACTCAACTACAGCCATCCCAACTGTCTACTCCAAAAAGAAGGCCAAATGATAATGCAATTTCTAAGGGAATTGCACAGAGCCTGGGCAGGGAGGTCAGACTTTAAATAACCTTGCAAAAGTTTCTTTAATTTTCTCCTTGGCTTCCCTTACAGCTGCCAGATTGAGGGGAAGAAAAGTAGTTCTATGTTTACAAGATAATGGCCAAATTATTTGAGTGCCCTGATAATTACATAGCTTGACATGTATTTTCATTTTTTATCTTGTAATATTACTTTTTAGTCTGCTTGGGGTTTTGTTTATTTGTTTTTTTTCTGAAACCACAATCCTTTTAACTGGGATTGGGAATTAGAGTTTTCTTGCCAGACAAGTAACACATATATCAAACTGATCAGGTCTTGACCTAGATCAGTGGTCCCCAACCCCCAGGCCATGGACTGATAACAGTCCGTGGCCTGTTAGGAACCAGGCTGGCAGAAGGAGGTGAGTGGCGGGTGAGCAAGCAAAGCTTCATCTGTATTTACAGCCGCTCCGCATTGCTCGCGTTACCGCCTGAGCTCTGCCTCCTGTCAGATCAGCTGCGTCACTAGATTCTCATAGGAGCTCGAACCCTACTGTGAACTGCACATGCAAGGGATCCAGGTTGCGTGCTCCTCAGGAGAATCTGATGCCTGATGATCTGAGGTGGAGCTGAGGAGGTGATGCTAGTGCTGGGGAGCAGCTGCAAATAGAGATTATCATTAGAACAGAGATATGACTGCACAGAGACCATAATAAATCAACTGCTTGCAGACTCATATCAAAACCCTATCAGTGAGTGGCAAGTGAAAACAAGCTCAGGGCTCCCACTGATTCTGCATTATGGTGTGTTGTAAAATTATTTCATTATATATTACAATGTAATAATAATAGAAATAAAGTGCACAATAAATATAATGTACTTGAATCATCCCCAAACCATCTCCCCACCCCCAGTCCATAGAAAAGGCGTCTTCCAAGAAAACAGTCCCTGGGACCACTGACCTAGATGTCTATTTTTGAAACCTTATTCCAGTAGACTTCTGAGAGCATGGGTGATGATAGATAGTCAAATCAAATCTTCTAGTCAAATTTCCTTCACTTAGAGTCCACTAACCCCTCCCCTCCACTATCTTACATTCAAGCCTATCCTTTTATCCCACAGCCATGAAGTAAAATTTTATTCAACTTGCAAATAAATTTTCCACTTTGAATAATAGAAAGTAAACAGTACAGTGAGAAGGGTAGCTTTTGGATCCTCTGGCCAAATCCAGGCTTATTATAATGTCTTAAGATTATAATTCATTGGGCCAACATCTCTACTAGGTGAAAACTGTCTTTAAGTGCACCTAAAAATTCAATCTTATCATCTTTCCATCATTTTAACTGGACTAGTAATAGCAATCATTCATATATATATATATGTACATTTACATTTATAGAGTGAGCCCTAGTGCCATTTCTGAAGGCCTTGTGAATATTCAGTTCCATAGCAATATTCAGAAGTAATAGAATCATGTTGAGGTATTAAATGAAACTCAAAATGCCAGATGAATTGCATAATTCCTCTTGTTAGTAACTTTTGCTACTCTAGTAAATAACCTTAACAGGAAGATAAGTGAACCAGTAATGGCCTCCAGAACTAGGAAAGACAGGAGCAGAGAGGTTTAACCTAAGGAAGTAATCTCAAAAGAAAAACATTTATTTTGAAGCAATAAGTTAAAGAAATTATCTTCATTGAAATAAATTACTAGAAATTAGCTATAATTTCAAAATAAAGTTCTCATTTTTAAAAAAATGATGTGATTAGAATATACAATGGAGATAATCTCCAGTTTCTAGATTCTATGATCATGGATTCCTCAGTGTCAGATATCCCATATGACAGTATGATGAAATGATTTAAAGTAAAAAAGTTAAGTTTTTAATTTCTAAAATTATATATGCCCCTAAACAGGGTTATAGAGCATTTTTAATACATCACAACTATCACGTTCCCAAAGCCAGTCATATTTCTATCAGCCTGATAGTCATTTCCATGATTACCCTGATGCATGACTCAATACAGTAAACATATCACTCGACTTTTATTTCATTTCCACTATAAAAACATAAATAAAGATTCAATATATATATATGCTATCTCTTGGAAGTTGAATAAAACATTAAAAATCCACATTCAAAAACAAGATAGGATATGCTCTATGCTTCAGTGTTTGTACATTTCTAAAGAAATAATGTCCTGGCCCAGTTTTTTATTTAAAATTAGCAAAGTACATGGTAATGAAAAGAAGGCATTTCTCCCTATTTCTCCCTCTTATACCTTTCATTAAGTAATTCTTCAGCTGATGTTTTATGTATATATATCCTTTATATTAGTCCTTCAGAATAAATGTTTTAATTCTTCCAGGAATTTTATAAAGTGAAAAAAATACCTATTTCAACCTCCTCAAAAAGAACAGCTTCTATATATAATTATTTTCATGCATTTTGCTTATCATTTTGAAGTCACAATAGTAATGTTTGTAGATTCAAAGATATTCTCTTTTAAAAATGAAATGGAGGCTATCTTCAATTCCAGTTGCAAATTGCTGAGGAATTTAACTTTGTTTCATTAATATTCCCTCTTAAAAGTAATTCTAATTCACAGCAGAGGGCTAAGCTAAGGTCAGCAATTATGATGGCAGAGTAGCAGAGACTATTAATGACAGGCAATATTGCAGCTGCCTTAATGCCCAGTGACAGGAGTTCATGTCAGGCTGTTAAAGAGATCTAAAGGCAAACAGTCTCCAGCAAGCAGCTTTCTAAAATCATCTGCTTGCACATTCTATTTCACAGTGCCAAGAACTTATGATGAAGATATGCACAGCCCTGAGGAATGGAGAAAACTTTTCCTGGCCAATAAATAAACAAATAAATAAAACCCTCAACTGAATTGCTATTCAGTTCACTGGGAGAGTATCTTTTTGAAGTGAAGAGGATATTTGGGTATAAAATCAAGATAAGAAGATTAGGGGACTAAGAAGAGTTGGATAGAATCATGGTACCTGCGTCCACAGAGACAGTCTTTACGTCTTTTCAGGAAGAGTCAAATGCATATTCAACTTAATACTATTCACCATGATTAGTACTGGGGGATCTGTTTAATACAAGAGACTGCAACATTTCCCAGTATGCAAAAGGTGAAGCATCTTCATGTCATCTTTTTGCACCTCAGTTTCCTCATCTGTCAGTGAAAACACTTCTTACCTTCCCAAAGTAAAAGTTAAAGCATTAAACAAATATCTGATATAGCAGCATCGTACTTTTCCCAAGTATCCTTAATCATTTATATAAACCATGAACTCAGAAATATTTCCCAAAGTCCCCAAGTATAAGAAACAACAAAAACAGTGAGAGCAACTAAAAATGAAACAATTGAAGTGATGTTGTATCTATCAATTTCACTAATCAGGAAAAAATAGTGATCACCCCCTGGCAGCTGGTAATCATTTTAGTTATTTAAAACCAAGTCCATCAGCAAAGCCACAAAGGATAGAAAAAGGAGGAGGTCGGGGGAGAGGATGAGGAGAAGAGAGAAGAAGAGAAAAAAGGAATAAATGAAAGAAGAAAAGGATGTGTAATAAAATCACAAGCTGAATGAAAATACAAACATAAAGCTGATGAGGTCAAGGTCTAGATTATCGTCCAGCCTTAGACTGTGGCCCTAACTTTGTCACCCAACACACAGGCATGTGTCCTAGATCACAGTGGCATGACTCAGCAAGAGAATATGGATGGTCTAGTACACTGACTTTCCCAATTGTTTTGACCATGAACCAGAGTTTCTTGGTTGATTTTTATTGCCAGAATGAAACAAAGATTTTACAAAACAACATTAAGCCTGACCAAATGTGATAGCCTCTAATATTATCTATCAGGTTGAATGTGTGAAATTGCCTTTTATTTGGTGAAAGATAGTAAAATATTGGCAATTTCACTTAATTCCAATAAACTGATATTTAAACTACTGTGTTTTTCCCTTTTAAAATGTTGTTCAAGATCCATTAAATTGGTTTCAAAAGTTACTAATGGGTCATATCTCATGGTTTGAGTCTAAGACACACCAGGCAATTACTACGGCAAAATACTTTCATATGGAGCAATCTGAATTCAGTATCAGCCTAAAAGACTACGATAAGCCATATAATAAGGATGTTAAAAGGAATAGGTGGAGGATGAATATACAGGCAGAAAATAGGGAGTGCAGTCATAACATTACCAAGTTTCATTCTAACTGCTAAGCCAAAAATCACCAAATTAGTGAAAGATCTTGAGCATCTAGCACATAGTAAGTACTCAGAAATGTTTTATTGAACAAACAGAGTCACAAAGGGGGTGATTGGTATTCTCTTCCCTTTCCTATGTGGCTTCTAAAACTAGTGGCTCTCTAACTCTCATGTCCTTTAGATGCAGCATGTTAGCATGTTAACATAGACTATTGGGTCAAACAGGTACAACACAGTCCCAGGTCTCAAGAATACAAAAACATTCTTATGAGACAAAATATTTTTAAAAAGCTTAGTGCTTAGTTCCCAGGAGCCAGCTGAGGTTGGTCCTGAAAACAGGCCTTTCTTGAGAATATGCAAGGTTTGATCAACCCAGGCCTGGGGAGTTAACTCTTTGCTGTCCATAGACTATAAAAAGTTACAGGTATATATTGTAAGCCTTACAGTAACCAATAAAATAATAAAAACAAAAGTAATCAATAAGCCAGTAATGGAGGTAGAATTGAATACTAAGGAATATTGAATAAAAATATAGATTGTATGGACACTACCCCAGACATAATGGGATTATCCCACATACTTTCTTCCTGTCAACCACCTACTCTCTTTTTTTTTTTTTTTTTTTTTTTGGCGGTATGCAGGCCTCTCACCGCTGCGGCTTCTCCCGCTGCGGAGGACAGGCTCCGGACACGCAGGCCCAGCGGCCATGGCTCACGGGCGCAGCCGCTCCGCCGCACGTGGGATCCTCCCGGACCGGGGCACGAACCCGCGTCCCCCGCATCGGCAGGCGAACCCCCAACCACTTTGCCACCAGGGAAGCCCTCGACCAGCTACTCTCTTCATCCTCTTTCCTATTCAGCTTAGATTTCATTGCCTATTATCTTACTAATATCTTCACCTCAGCCCTTAGTCAATTTACTTCCTGAAAAAACTACAACCCTGAATCAATTATTCCAACCAAATACCTCCATGTTTACACATAGCCAGCTGAAATCTGCTGGGGGAAAAAATTACATAGCCATGCACATTAATACTATTTAAATGGATGCTCTTAAAAATAACCCTCAGCCTTTTTGGTAGCCATGAAAATGTGCCACTCAGTCTCCTGCTGTGGGAAGCATAACTGACTGATGTCCCTAGTTTCTGGGTTCTGAATCCACCACCATGTTTATGCCTAAGCCACATTTCCTAAGAGCTGCTCCCAGCCAATGAGTAAGCACACCAGGGATACTGATACAGGGACACTAACCCATTCCTGTGAGATGTGGCACACTTTTCGCATGCAGCTTTGGCATGAGGATTCTGCATCAGCCTGGCCAAAACTTTCTAAGAACTATGTTACAATCTAAGACTCTTCCTACTCGACTCTCCTTCCTTTCCTCTCCTGCGCAGTGGTTAGATCTGCATGTTGATCTGAAGACTCCCCATGTTCCTTGGCTCCCTTCTCATTTTTTCTTCACAAATACTTTTCCCCAATAAATATCTTATACTTCTAATCTCATTTTGGCATTTCCTTCTCAGAGTACCCAAACTAACACAGCCTTCTTCCAAAATAATAATAGCTGACATTTGGTGAATATTGTTAATTACTTAAAACAGTGCCTGGCACATAGCAAGACTATATAAATGTTAAATAAAATAAATTAATAAGTTGATTTTTAAATATCCTACTTCAGGCTAAGTGTATTTGTAATAATTGAAGATATGATGTGTTTCGTGTAATTCTTAAGCCACCATATTCAATAGTTATATTAGTATCCCTATTTTAGAATTGAAGAAAACTGAGCCTTAAATGGTTTGCCCAACTTCATAAACTAGTAAGTGACAGAGCCCACATTCAAACAAAGGTACTAATAATGTGATTTTAGCTCCTGTGCATTTAATCATTATGATTAATCAATCTCTTCCTTTCCACCATAGCCAAACTTCTCAAAATATTGTCTCTACTTCCTTACTATCCACTACCCATGAACCAACAAGTTAGTACTGCTCCAACCACTCTATTAAAATTACTCTTCCCAAGACCAATGTCTCATTTTCCAATGCAATGTACATTTCAGCCTCTATCTAACTTGATCTTGCTGCAGCACTCAACAACATTGGGTACTCTTTTTCTTGAGATATTATCTTCCCTGGTTCAAGTGACTTTTATTCCCTGTTGCTCCTCTACCATTTGGGAGCATCCACCTGCTTCACTGACTTCTCAGCCTCGACATCTCTCTTGAATATCAGTATTTCCTCAGATACCTGTCCAATACTCCCTTCCATGGCTTCAATCACTATCTTGTATTTATTCTTCCCATATCTATATATCCAGCCCAAATCTTGCTCTTGATCTCAGACCCATATAAACAGAGGTCTACAGGATATTGCACTTCACTGAGCCATTGGTACTTCACACTTGGAGAGCACCAAAGGAAATCATCTCCTCAAAAACCTGCTGCAGCTCCAGCTAACTCGAATCTCATTAACTCATATTATCCTTATCAGAGTTGCTTAATCCAGAAGTTGGGATATCATCTTTATTATCTTGCTCTCTTTCATCACCCAGACACAGTTACTATAAACCTCAAACTACCTTCCAAATTCATCCAATGCTCTCCATTTCCACTCTACTATCCTCATTCATGTCACTGCCATCTCCTGACTGGATTATTGCAACAGATTGTTGGTATCCTGACTCTACTCTTGTCCCAATCCAATCTATTTACTAATCAGTTCTGATAGTGACTATTAATACATGCAAACATAATTATCAAATAATCAAATAAGTTATGCTATATAAAGCCCATGCTGTCACTGATCTTTCCTTAGTTATCTCTTACCACTTTCCCACCCTACATGCTATATTCCAGCAATATTGAGTTGTCTTCAGTCTCCTGAACTCATTGTACTCTCCTTTTCTGGAATTTTATGCATACTGTTCTCTCTGACTCAAAACACTCTTCTCCTTATTCATCCCCCACATTTCGCCTGGCTAAATTCTCCTCATCCTTTAGACCTTCACTTAGAAAATCTTTCTGGAAAGTTATACCTAACACCCAGACAAGAATTGTTTCCTAAGCATAACTTCCAAGATTTTCCCAGGAACTGTTCCCAATATTTCCCTAACATAATCACATTCTCTATTTTAATAATGTTTCTTACTACCTTCCATATTGAATCACCATTCTAGAATGTCAAGAATCATCTCTTGGAACCTGGTACCTGGGACAATGCCTAGCATAGCACAAGTGCTTGATAAATATTTGTTGTGAAAATGAGATACATGAATGTTCATAGAACATGTTTCCAAAATGCAAAAATTAGAACTAGACAGGCAAATCACCAATAGAGGTCTTAAATTTTGCTTCTAAAGCCACAGAGGAGAATTCAACATATCCTAAAAAGCATAAATTTTAATATTAGAATTTAACAAAGATAAGTTAAGTGCTCCTCATACTCCACTTCCTTTCCCTTGCAAATAATATTGGCTTAGAAATAATTTCAATCTTGCTAAACAACTGCTTCATAAAGAGGAAATCAAAGTGGAGATTATGAACTATAGGCTTTCCCACATAAAAACTTCAGTTTTGAGTTTTTAATCGTAAAAGACCGTAAAGGTAGGCATCAAATTCCAACTCTTCCAAGAACATAAAAAGCTGAAAATGGTATCACTTCAAGCTAACAAATAAGAAATATCCAGATAAACTAAAATTCCATGTTCTCATTGTCATTTGTTTTTAGGTATTTTTTAATTTCTTCTTTGACTTCTTCAGTGATCTCTTGGTTATTTAGCAGAGCAGTTTAGCCTCCATGTATTTGTGTTTTTTATTGGTTTTTTTTCCTGTAATTGATATCTAATCTCATAACACTGTGGCCAGAAAATGCTTGATATGATTTCAATTTTCTTAAATTTTCCAAGGCTTGATTTGTGACCCAAGAGGTGATTTATTCTGGAGAACGTTCCATGTGCACTTGAGAAGAAAGTGTATTCTTCCGCTTTCGGGTGGAATGTCCTATAAATATCAATTAAGTCTCCCTGGTCTATTGTGTCATTTGTAGCTTGTGTTTCCTTGTTTATTTTCTGTCTGGATGATCTATCTGTTGGTGTAAGTGAGGTGTTAAAGTCCCGCACTATTATTGTGTCACTGTCAATTTCTCATTTTATGGCTGTTAGCATTTGACTTATGTATTGAGGTGCTCCTACGTTGGGTACATAAATATTTATAATTGTTATATTTTCTCCTTGGATTGATCCCTGATCATTATGCAGTGTCCTTCCTTAACTCTTGTAACAGTCTTTATTTTAAAGTCTATTTTATGATTATCGATATCATTTTCTTAATTGATTTGGGTTTTTGTAGGTCTTTTTCTTCTCTTGTGTTTCCCGCTTAGAGAAGTTCCTTTAGCATTTGTTGTAAAGCTGGTGTGGTGGTGCTGAATTCTTGTAGCTTCTGCTTGTCTATAAAGCTTTTGATTTCTCCATCAATTCTGAATGAGATCCTTGTTGGGTAAAGTAATCTTGGTTGTAGGTTTTTCCCTTTCATCACTTTAAATATATCCTGCCACTCCCTTCTGACTTGCAGAGTTTCTGCTGAAAGATCAGCTGTTAACTTTATGGGGATTCCCTTGTATGTTATTTGTTGCTTTTCCCTTGCTGCATTTAATATTTTTTCTTTGTATTTAATTTTTTTTTTTTTTTGGTGGTACGCGGGCTTCCCACTGCTGTGACCTCTCCCATTGCGGAGCACAGGCTCCGGACACGCAGGCTCAGCAGCCATGGCTCACGGGCCCAGCCGCTCTGTGGCATGTGGGATCTTCCTGGACTGGGGCATGAACCCATGTCCCCTGCATCGGCAGGCGGACCCTCAACCACTGCGCCACCAGGGAAGTCCTGTATTTAATTTTTGATCATTTGATTAATATGTGTCTCGGCATGTTTCTCTCTGGGTTTATCCTGTATGGGACTCTCTGCACTTCCTGGACTCTATTGACTATTTCCTTTCCCATATTAGGGAAGTTTTCAACTATAATCTCTTCAAATATTTTCTCAGACCCTTTCTTTTTCTCTTCTTCTTCTGGAACCCCTATAATTCGGATGTTGGTGCGTTTAATGTTGTCCCAGAGGTCACTGAGACTGTCCTCAATTCTTTTCATTCTTCTTTCTTGTTTTTTATTTTCCTTGATTTTTTTTTTGAATTTTATTTTATTTATTTTTTTATACAGCAGGTTCTTATTAGTTATCCATTTTATACACATTAGTGTATATATGTCAATCCCAATCTCCCAATTCATCACACCACCACCCCATTCTTTTTTCTTTATTCTGCTCCCCGGCAATTATTTCCACCATTTTATCTTCCAGCTCACTTATCTGTTCTTCTGCCTCAGTTATTCTGTTATTGATTCCTTCTAGTGTATTTTTAATTATATTTATTGTGTTGTTTTTCAGTTTGTTTGTTTGCTCTTTGTTTCTTCTAGATCCTTGTTAAAGGTTTCTTGTATATTCTCCATTCTGTTTCCAAGATTTTGGATCATCTTTACAATCATTACTCTGAATTCTTTTTCAAGTAGGTTGCCTATTTCATCTTCATTTATTTGGTCTTGTAGGTTTTTACCTTGCTCCTTCATCTGTAACATATTTTTTTGTCGTTTGATTTTTATTTTTTGATGGGTGGGGTTGTATTGCTGTATTACTGGTTGTTTGGCCTGCAGTGTCCAGCATTGGCGTTTTCAGGTAGTTGGGTAGAGCCTGGTCTTGGTGCCGAGATGAGGACCTCCAGGAAGCCTCACTCTGATTAATATTCCCTGGGGTCTGAGGTTCTTTGTTAGTCCAGTGGTTTGGACTCGGAGCTCCCACCACAGGAGCTCAGGCCCAACCTCCAGCCTGGGAACCAAGATCCCACAAGCCACATGGAGTGGCAAAAAAAAAAAAGAAAGAAAAGAAGGAGCAGTGCAATAACAAAGAATAAAAAATAAAATAAAATTAGAAAGATAAAAAATATATTAGGAAAAATAAAAATATAATTGAAACAATGCAACAAGGTAAAGCACAACAGAAAAAAGAAAGACAAGGGGGGGAATAAGTCAAAAGGAGCAGAACAATAATAAAGAATAAAATAAAATTAGAAAAATAAAATATTTATTAGAAAAAATAAAAATATAAATGAGTGAACAACAACAAGGTAAAACAGAACCCCAACCTAAAAGAAGAAAAAAGAAAAACAAAAAAAAGGCCTTGGCTATGGGGGGCAGAGATTAGGCAGAGGGTGGAACTTAGTTAGGGGTGGGGTTTAGGGTGGGGCAGGGCCTAGTCTCAGGACCCACACAGCCGGAAAAGGACTTGGGGGCGGGGCCTAGGCAGGGCTACGTTCAAGTGTGGGTTGGGGCCTCTGCTTCTGACCTGTGTGAAGGGGAGATGCAGCACATCCGTGGGGGGGGCCTCCGGAGTGTGAAGTCCTGGAGTTTTGAGGTAAGGCCCTCAGTGAGGGGGTGTGGGTGGGGTTTAGGCCTAGCACGTTGGAGGGTGTCTCAGAGGGGGTCCCCAAGTATAGAGGTACAACCCTGGGTCTGGGTGCAGGGGTGGGGCTTGGGCTCTGCACGGTAGGAGGGAGGCTCCAAGGGCAGAGGATTAGGAATGGGAGCCCAACAGGCTCCCTGGTGCCTAAGTGGACAGGGAAAGCATTGGCCATATTCCCTTCCATTCCTCCATGCCGCCCCCCCAGGATCTCCCACAGGGTCTTCCCCATCGCCACTGAAACCTAATCATGGGTGGGTCCCGCTGGGTGTAGGAACTCCTCCCCTCCCCCAGCTGCCCCTCAGGGGTGCTGGTCCCATAGGTCCAGCATTTACTTTTGCTCCCCCTTCCCTCCCTCCCATTCCCTCAGGACCCGCATGGCTGGAGGGGGCCTCGGTGGGCAGAGGATCAGGCCCAGGATCTCAGCAGGCTCCCGGGGACCCAAGTGGGCAGGGGAAACCTGGCCACGCTCCCTTTTGATCCTCTGCCCTCCCAGTGGTCCACCAGTTTCCCCCTTTGGGCCAGGGATCCTTTCCCCTCCCGCAGCTGGCCCTCGGGGCACCGGTCCCACCTCCACTTCTCCTCCCCCCTCCCACTCTCCTCCATGCCCCACATCCTACCCAGTCACTGGGGGTTTCCTCCCATCCCCTTAGGTGTCTGTGGTCCCCCACCGGTGTCTGGTAGGTGCCCTAGTTGTGTGGAGACGTGAATTCTGTGTCCTCCTAGTCAGCCATCTTGACTCCACCGCCCCATAATAACTTTAGATGGAGTATAACGTATAAAAATATTGAAACACTATGTTGTACACCTGATATATAATATATTATAAATCAACTGTACTTCAGTATAAAATACTGTGGTATATCCATAGAATGAAATATTACTCTGTAATAAAAAAGAACTACTGAGTTAGGTAATAACTTGACTGAATCTCAAAGACATTAGGCTAAATGAAAGAAACTAGTCTCAAAACATTATGTACTGTATGCTTCCATTTATATGACATTCTCAGGAACTCAAAGTTACTGTGACTGTGAACAGATCAGTGGTTATTCAGAGATCAGAAGTGGAAGGAAGATGTGGCTACAAAGGGATAACACAAAAACATTTTTTGGAGTGATGGAACTGTTCTGTATCATGAAAATATTGGTGGTTACAGGAATCAATACATGTGCTAAAATTCATAAAACTGTGCACTAAGACTATATTCACAAAAATGGTTACATAATTAAAAATAAAAGGGAAAATGAACCAAAGAGATATGAGGGCAGCAGACCTTTTATATATCTTCATTGTGTTTGTTTTGGTTTTTTGTTTTAATTCAGGAGTTTTAAAATTTTCTTTTACAAATATTAGCCCTACATATATCCAGAGAAAACCATAATTCAAAAAGACACATGCACCCCAATATTCACTGCAGCACTATTTACAATAGCCAGGTCATGGAAGCAAACTAAGCGTCCATCATCAGACAAATGGATAAAAAAGATGTGGTACATATATACAATGGAATATTACTCAGCCATAAAAAGGAATGAAATTGGGTCATTTGTAGAAACGTGGATGGACTTAGAGACTTCATACAGAGTGAAGTAAGTCAGAAAGAGAAAAACAACTATCGTATATTAACACATATATGTGGAATCTAGAAAAATGGTACAGATGAATGGCTTGCAAGGCAGAAATAGAGACACAGATGTAGAGAACAAACATATGGACACCAACAGGGGAAAGGCGGGGGTTGGATGAATGGGGAGATTGGGATTGACATATATAAATTAATATGTATAAAATAGATAACTAATGAGAACCTTCTATATAGCACAGGGAATTCCACTTCACTGTACAGTAGAAACTAATACAACATTGTAAAACAACTATACCCCAATAAAAATTAATTAATTAAATTTCATTAAATAATAGAAAAATAAAAATATTAGCAGTGGTTATTAACATGTGGCCTCCAGACCAGCAGCATCAACATTACCTGGACTTAAATTCTTATGCCCCATCCCAGACCTGCTGAATCAGAAACTCTGGAGACCCAATACAGAAATATGTTTTAACAAGTTTTCCTTGTGATTCTGATGCACATTAAAGTTTAAGAACCACTATAGAGAGGTTTCTCTCAAGCTTGGTACTATTAAGATTGTGGTCTAGGTGATTCTGTCTTTTGCGGGGACAAAGGGGACTGTCTTGTGCTTTGCAGGATGTTTAGCAGTATCCTGGGCTTCTAACCACTAAACAGCAGTAGCAAACCCCCACCACCCATCATGATAATCAAAAATATCTCCAGGTATTGCCAAATGTCTCCAAGGGAGAAAAACTGCCCCTGGTCAAGAACCACTGCCCTAGAGTAAAATCCTGTTTACAAAAGTTATGATTTTTCATCCCAAGTCTCAATGCACATCCATTTTTTTCATTGGCTTCCCATTTCCACATATCCTCTCTTCTGGGCACAACTGTCCATAAGTCATTAATTGTTTTATACCACAGTAAATTTAAGTTTCATGAGCTAATAATAAGCTCTGTTAGAAGTGGATGTGAATTAAACAAAAGCTATAATTTAGAGTTAATCCCCTAATTATTTGTAGTAAGTGTTCTCTCAGTAAAAAATTAATTAGGTCCATGATGGAAGGGACTGACTTTAAAAAGCCTAGAAATACAAATGTTGAGCTTTTGTTTTCCTAAACATTCAGGGGAAAGGCATATTATATAAACATTCAGTATCTCAAAATATTGCTGATTACTGCCACTTTGCAGGGTAAAATTAACTACCCAGATAAATTCAGGTATACATTACAAAGCATATTCTACTCAAAAGTTCAATTCTAACCTTCTGTGGACAAACCTGCAGTCATCTCTTAATCCTGCCCTCTCATTCAGCCCACTTTTTGCCATTTTACTGACAGAAGGATTATGAGACACTTTATCAAGTGCCTTAATAATATAAAGGTACAATATACCTATGAAATCCTCTATCAATCTCATAACCATATTAGTATAAAAATGAGACTATTAAATGTTAAAAGTATTAAAAAAGAGAAAAGCTATTTCGATGTGATTTATACTGTCCTCATGTGTATTTATCTTTTACTTCCTAACAGTTTCCTGAGCATAAGGAGCATATTAATTATCGATTTCTTTTGCATCCCCAATAGCTCCCAGCATGGTGATTTGCATATGACTGGTACTCACAATACTTATAGAAAGAATTATCTAGACCTAATGTCTTCAATTCCTTGACTCCCACTCACTTTATGATTCAAAGATTTCCCCCTTATTCCATTGGAACAACTATTTCCAAGGTCCTTAATAACTTCTGTGTTCACTCATTAATTCAAAAATTTGAGCACCTACTCAAGTGCCCCAAACTATTCTAGGAACTAGGTATACAGTAGTGAACAAGGCAAAGTACCTCTCTTCATGGAACTTATACTCTAGTGGGGGAGACAGGCTTTATGTATAAATAATTTCATACAATGCTAAGTACTATGAAAAAAATAAAAACAGTATAGGGATAGAAAGTAAACAGATAATACTAATTTAGATAACATCATCAGAGAAATTCTCTCGAAGGAGGAGAAACTACACCTGAGCCCTAAGTGATAAAAAGAAGTCATCCATTTGATAATCTGGAGGAAGAGCACCCCAGGGAGTAAAAACCACCTAGAGAAAGACCCAAATGCCAGAAGGAAAGTTGTAAACCAGAGAGAGACCTGTAAGATGAGAGGACAGAAAACTAGATAACAACATATATGATCTTATGGGCCATGGTAAGAGGGATGAATTTTATTCTATTTGCAATGGATAGCCATTAGATGTTAAGTAGGGTGAACATCTACTTTATTGTCCAAAATATACTTTAAGAATGAAAGTGGGGCTCTAATTTTTGGTTCCTCTTGTAAGGAGCTTTGAAGTCACCACTCCGTCCTAACAAATAAAAAGCTGAACACACTGAACAATCAACAATTCTTATAGATCCTGGATCTGTAAGAGAGGGAAGGACACAGGGCAAACCGCTGCCCTCGATACTGGAGAGACAGGCAAATACAGGGAGTCTTGGTTTCAAGAGAGGAAACCTCAGTGAGAACCAATGCCAGAGTAGCAAAACCTGAACCGTAATTGAAAAATTGCTGATGGCTGAGTGTGGACAAATCTAAGAGTTAAAAAGTCCAGAAGGATCCCATCATGGGGACTGCACCCACAATATGTGAGATTCACCTCCAGGAGCTCCACCAGATTCCCACAGTGAATATTAGAGAAAAATCCTCTCTGGCTTCAATAGGAGAAAGGGGAAAACAAAACATTCGATGAAATACCCCAGAGCATCCTGTTCTTATCAAGGCCTGCCCTAAGGGGAAACTAATTTACCAGAGCCCAGCCTGCTAGGGGTTTATCAGAACTAGGGAACTAGGGAAGGGAAATACCTAACTCCAGTCCACTCTAGCCATCCTGTCCCACCTAAGGAGAGAGAAAAAACTGAGAAATATTTACAGAGTTCACAGTCCAGAGTCAAAGGCTCATTAAAAGACCAAGATTTAATCATAGAACTACAGAATACTTCCCCTCTACCAACACCTCACCACCACATTACTAAAAGCAAATTTTTGGCCATTCTTTTTACCTGGCACATCATGCCCAGCTATCAAGAAAAGAATTACAAGGCATACCAAAAGTCAAAAATCACAATTTGAAGAGACAGAACAAGCATTAGAACCAAACATGGGAAGTATGTTGGAATTATCAGACCAGGAATTTTAAACAGCTATGATTAATATGCTCTGGGCTCTAATGGATAAAGTAAACAGCACTCAAGAACAGATGGGCAATGTAAGCAGAGAGATGGAAATCCTAAGAACTAAAAGAAATGCTAAAGATTAAAAAAACACTGTAATAGAGTTATGTGATCTGATTCTCCCTTTAGAAGACAAAATCTGGCTATTCTGTGGGAAGTGAAGAATAAGGAGACAAGAACAGAAATGAGAAAACAGGAAACTATTTTGGTCGAGTCACATGAGAATTATATGAGAGAAGTTAGACAAATTTGTAACAAAGGAATACTTTTTTAAATGATGAAATTCAGGAAATATTTTGAAGAAAAGCCAACACAACTTGCTGGTGAATTAGAAATAACTCACACATTTTTGGCTTAGTCAAATAGATGAATGGTGGAGATTTTAATGTACATGGGAAAGACCAGAGAAAAGCAGATTTTGCAGATTTGGAAGGAAAGGGAATCAAGAGTTCTGTCCTGCATGATAATTTTGAGGTAACGGTTGGACATCTAGGTTTAAGTGTCAAGGAGAATTGAATGTGGACCTCAGAGAAAAAGTTGGGACCAAAGACATATTTCGGCTGCATTACAAGTGGTATTTAAAGCCAAGGGCCCTGAATCTAGCACTTAAGCAGTTCAAGTTTAGAGATCAGGAAGAAGAGAAGTGAGCAAAAGATATAAGTCCGGAAAGCAATGAGGCAGGAAGAAAACTTGAATAATCTGGTATTGAGGAAGGAAAGAGAAATGTTTTAGGAAAGTATGTCAAATTCTGCTGGGACTTTCACTTTAAATGAAAATAGAGAATTTTTTAATTCAATATGACAAAGTATTATTATGGTCATTTGAGACCATAATAACAGTTTCAATAGACTGGTGGGAATGAAAGACCAATTGTGCAATTCAAAAAAAAAAATGTGCTACGAAAAGGATCAGTGATAAAGGGAAGTAGTTGAGAAGAACAAGCATTCAAGGGTTTTGGGTTTTTTTCCTTTTAGGTGGGTGATATTAAGGCTTATGCTTCTGACAAAAGATAGAAATTCATAATTCAAAATAGAGAGATGTCTGCAGGAAAAGTCTTTGAATAGCAAGAGATGTACAGCCTAAGTGTAAATGACAAAATTCTTTCCCTGTTTCTTCTTTCTCAACATGACAACTTCAGTAAGCACTTGACAGCTGACCATACCTTCTTCTTGAGAAACAGCCCTCTCTTAGCTTCCATGCCTCCACCCTTCTTGATTTGCTTTCTTCCTCTCAACCATGTCTTTTCAGTGTCCTTCTTGGCCATCCTCCCAAAACTGGATTTCATCCTGAGCTCTCTCATCTACTTTGTCTATACTCATTGGTGCTCTCATTGAGTCCCATGCCCTTGAATACATCCTATATGCTCCCAGCTCCCAAATATACCTCCTTAGTTCTGAATTTGCCCCTAAGCTTCTGATTCCTATAGGCAACTGCCCACTCTACTTAGATATCTAATAGGCCTCTCTAACTTACATTGTCTGACTCTTTTTTTTTTTAACATCATCCAACTCTTGAGTCACCTCATGCCTCCTACTCCCAACAAATGCATTCCTTCCCATCACAGGAAATAGCATCATTATTCACCCAGGCCAAGAGCCTAAGAGCTGCCCTTGACTTCTTTCCTTTATCTCCTATATCCAATCAATCATCTCAATATCTCCAGTATATATGTTCAAGCCGTCAGTTCCCATCCACTGCCATGATCTCATCTAAATCACCACTACTTTTTGCCTGAGCCTCTATTATAACCTCCTATCTTGTTTCCCTGCCTCCATTCTTCCCCCACCATCTTGAAAATTATTCTCCACATAGTATTCACTTAAAGCATAAAGTGTATCAGATCACTCCCCTACTTAAAACATTCATAGCTTCCCACTGCTCTTAGAATAAAATTCAAATTTCCCATCTTGGACCACAAGGCACTATGTAACTTGATGCCTCTTTTCCTCTCCAAGATTACCTGATTCCTCTCCCTCTCTTATTTTACTTCAGATACATCGATTTGCTTTATGCTCCTCAAATATCCAAATTCATTCTCTCCTTTGAATTTTTGAAAATGCTGTTCCTTCTTCCCCTGGTCTCTGCACAGCTCACTCTTTCTCATTCTCCCAGATTCAATTCAAATTTCTCTCCTCAGAAAGCCCTCTCCTTCCTAACCACCCTATCTTATGCCCTTACCACATGAACTGACTCTCCACTCAGCTTATTTTCCTTATAAGACCTGCCATAATCTGATTATTTTTTTGCTTCATTACTTTACCGATTTCTGTTTTTCCCCACTTACCTCTCTTGGACCCTGCTCTTTCAACAGCATCCAGACCAATGCCTGGGACAATCTGATATTTAATAACCATTTGTTGAAAATTAATGAATAAACAAATTAACAAACTTGTAAAATAAATTGCTTTTGGAAAACTCATGACTGATCAGGTCCTTCTAATTGCTCAAACTGATTATTTACCTATTTTATCATGAGAATAATCCATGTCAAGCTCAACAATCTGTGGATCTCAGAGTCTACTGTTTATCTTTTAGAAAATCGGGATATTTATTCATAATTTGCTTTCTGTTCATTTCCATTATATAGCCCACAAAATGAAGACCAATTGAAAATTGGTAATTGCGGTGATATTTTATCTTCAGATCCTTTCAGCTCATATATTTCATCTGGGTTTGGACATACTTCATCTGGGCTTGGAGACCTGAACTTACTGAAAGAAAATGTATGTTCCCCAACTCCTCACCTTCTCGAGACCTCAGTTTCTCCTTAACACTGTATGTTCTCCCCTTTCCAATTTTAAGATTTCTCCCCTGATGTAAAATGAAAGTTCAATTGGAACTGCATCACTCTGTATCTAATTTATCTGTGACCATTACATAATCTTCAGCAGAATCACTGTCTTCCCTCCTTACTCTTCAAATCCAAATCAGAAGTTTAATATTTCTCTAGCATTTGCATGGAATTTATTTTAATCTGAGCTTTAGCTACCCTAAAAACAAACCTGTTTTGCACCTTATCATGTCTTTCCTTTCATTACATATATAAAAGATATATATTCCATTATAAATATGTGTATCTCTCTATATATATCATCCATTATATATATCCTCCATTTTATATATTTTTGTCTTTCATTATGTATATGTGTGTATATATATATATATATATATATATATATATCTTATCTATTGTAGATAGATAGTTAGATTGGTCTCTCTTTTAGATTTGTACCAAAAATTAACTATCTGGTGTCCTTACAATGGCTTCTATAGGTCCTCTCTTTTTCCCTCTTTTTATATTTATTTGTTCTTAAAGTAAGAACAAACTTATAGAACCCCTTTTCCCTTATAAGCAACAATTTGCTTAGAATCCCAGATCAAAGTACTGTACTTAGTTTTCCTATGAATTTGCTTTTTTAATTTTCCCTAAACTTCCAGAAATGTTTCATTAGTCTAAAATTCCCTTGCCTTTTTCCATAGCATAAGCCCCACCTTAAAAAAAAATCAATACCTTGTAGCTGACAATTCTTTTTTTTTTTTTTTTTTTTTCAGTACGCGGGCCTTCTCACTGTTGTGGCCTCTCCCATTGCGGAGCACAGGCTCCGGATGCGCAGGCTCCGCGGCCATGGCTCACGGGCCCAGCCACACTGCAGCATGTGGGATCTTCCCGGACCAGGGCACGAACCCGTGTCCCCTGAATCGGCAGGCGGACTCTCAACCACTGCACCACCAGGGAAGCCTGTAGCTGACAATTCTATCCCAAGCAAAAATGATATGCTCAGAAACAAGAATATATTACAATGAGATCTACATTGCTCTGCCGGTCAAGATAGGAGACACCTTATGTTACTAGGGAGTAGATACTACTATAGTGTAGAAAGAGAAAACGAGACAGAAACAGAAAACCTTTTCTTGTTTCAGTTTTGCCAGGAGGCTGGTGAATTCATGCCATTGTCTGGTACCCATGACTTATAAACATAAACTCAACTACTAGAAGTCTCCTCTCAAGAGAGTAATTGGGACACTGGTTTCCCACATCCAAAGAAGCAAAATCCTCCTACTATCTTCCCTCCTCTCTGGAGGAATAAAATCTAAACACTTGTTATAAATTTCCTGGCACATGAGTGGCCTCCATGCTCTCTTAAGAAAAGGGCAGATTCCATTTTCCTCCAAACAAATTTCAGGGTCTTGCATTCCCTACAGTCCCAGACACTTCTTCTCGGTATCTTGCATCCTTAGAGAAATTCCAGTATCAAAGAGGCAGGTGTTATTACTTCCTGGTCTAGAATTCCTTGAGCATATTAACCTTCACTCAAAGCAGAACTTTATCCTTAGTCTCCATATGTGTTCCACTAGACAATTACTTCAGAGTTCTATTTTAGAATCTTGTGACTCCCATAACATTTGCTATCATCTGACATCTGACATGTTTTTGTCCCCAAAGTTTTTCATTGCTTCATTTTTAAAATTTCTCAACCTATTATAACCTGCACTAATTCATAAGCAGCAGAAACTCTTCTTTCTGCCACCTTGTTCCTCATAGTAATGGAATATATCTCTAGCCTTCCACATCCGGCTATTGTTCCTCTATTCTCTTTAAGCAGGACCAAGTGAGTTTTGAGCATTTCAACATAATCCTTAGTTGTTGTTGTTCCCTTTCTACCACAAAGAGTAATAACAATAGAGCTCTTTACTGGTGTTTTTTGTTTGGTTTGGTTTGGTTTGGTTTGCTTCCCCACCTTCAAATTTGCTTTTGTAACTCTAGATTCTGTCTTATAGAGTCCTCCACTGTGACAGATAAGAAGTCATTAAGTCCAAGGTCTGCTACAAACATCTATTGTTCAAATAAATTCTGCCCTCCTTCAAATCCCTGGGCAGGGTTAAGGGTTATTCCACACAGGGAAGCCTTCCATCAGTCCAATTTGTAATCCGAGCTTTATTTTTCTGTATTGGTCCCATTTCACTCATTTTTAATGTGCTTCATTCTCATACAGTCAAAACCTCATAAATTCTGGCCATATTTCCCAAAGGGACCGACCAAGTGTGCATTTCCCTACTTAAAATAACTGTGGCCACCCTGAAAATCATCTAATGAGTCATAAACTCATTAGAGCTCAAAAACTCATAATGTCCAAGATGATCAGTGTGAAATTTCCAGCTTAGCTACCTCAAGTCTGTCCAAATTTTCTATAATCACTACTGTAGCTTTTTCAGTCATCCAGGGGAGACTCCCAAAAAGCTCTTGATATTGACTCACTGTCTACAACTTTCAGAAGGTATTCTTTATTGTTTCATGGTCCTGGACAAACTCCGGGTCAGTTTATTAAATTTTCTTTCTGAGATCTCATCCCTTATAATTTGTTTTAGCTCTCAGTCACAAGGAATAACTAAACCCTCTCTTTAGAAGGGGCTAAGAATGCATGTGTTTTCTTTTACCTTTTCACAGCTATGTACCCTGACATCTAATGTCTTCCTCTCTCTCCCCAAAATAATTTCTCCCTTTCTCCAGCTAAAGGCAATCTCACCCCTCCTTTTCCTTCCACTGTTCCATTGTTCCTCTTATGACTGCCAGACCTATAACTATTTTGTAGCTGATTCTATTCTTCCCAAGTTTCTAAGCAAATCTGAGTCCTGGAGGCAGTGTGCTCCATACATATTTCAGATATCCTTTTTAGCTCTCAGTTTGTAATAATGCCATAGAATTTCTTTCCTCTACCTCAACCTAAGAAAATGACCTAGACTCAATATAATTAAGGCTAATATTCATTTTATATATTCTTTGATATATTGCCCTCAAGTATTGGCTCCTGAAATGCCCAATGATTAAGTCCATTGGAGCAACCCTGGCTAACGAATAACTCCTTTTGAAAGAAAAATAGAAACAAGCATGTCAATTATCTTATTTTTATGAAAATATTTGACATTAAGATTTGAATTTTGTCCTAAGATACAATCAAACAACATGCTGAGAGCAATTTCTCTTTTTTTATGGTGAGAAATTATTGAAAACCTTGTGCATTCATCTGGCAAATCTTTATTTAAATGCCCCCTAAGGTGTACCAAGCACAGCATTAAATGCTTGAAAACACAGATGTGCAAGTCACTGGCCCAGCCCTTGAGACACAGATAAATAAACAGGTAGTGGCAATTTACATCGGTAAATGTTATGATGGGTGAATGCAAGATGTCACAGAAGCAGTGAAGAGGCACATCCTACTTAGATTGAGCTGGTGTTGATTTGAGGCAAAATGAGCATTGACTGGGAAAGTATTCTTAGAGAAGTTGGAATCTCTAAGAGCTAATAAGATGAGAAGGCATCAGACAGATGAAGTAGCAACAGGAAGGCAGTCATAAAAAATGTTCTCCAGAGATAGAAGCACACATGCAAAATCCTAGAAGAAGAGAGATGAAGAAAACATAGCAAAGATCAATGAAACTAAAAGCTGGTTCTTTGAGAAGATAAAATTGATAAATCTTTAGCCAGACTCATCAAGACAAAAAGGTAGAGGACTCAAATTGATAAAATTAGAAATGAAAAAGGAAAAGTTACAATGACACAGAAATACAAAGGATCATAAGAGACTACTATAAGCAACTCTACACCAATAAAATGAATAACCTGGAAGAAATGGACAAATTCCTAGAAAGGTACAACCTTCCAAGACTGAACGAGGAAGAAATAGAAAATATGAACAGACCAATCACAAGTACTGAAATTGAAACTGTGATTAAAAATCTTCCAACAAACAGAAGTCTAGGGCCAGATGGTTTCACAGGTGAATTCCACCAAACATTTAGAGAAGAGTTAACACCGATCCTTCTCAAACTATTCCAAAAAAATTGAAGAGGAAGAAACACTAGCAAGCTCATTCTACGAGGCCACTATCACCTTGATACCAAAACCAGACAAAGATATCACAAAAAAAGATAATTACAGGCCAATATCACTGATGAACATAGACGAAAAATACTAGCAAACTGAATCCAACAACACATTAAAAGGATCATACACCATGACCAACTGGGATTTATCCCAGGGATGCAAGGATTCTTCAACATATGTAAATCAATCAATGTGATACACCATATTAACAAACTGAAGAATAAAAACCATATAATCATATCAATAGATGTAGAAAAGCTTGACAAAATTCAACACACATTTATGATAAAAACTCTCCACAAAGTGAGCGAACCTACCTCAACATATAAAGGCCATATACAACAAACCTAAAGCAAACATCATTCTCAATGGTGTAAAACCAAAAGCATTTCCTCTAAGATAAGGAACAAGACTAGGATGTCCACTCTTGCCACTTTTATTCAACATAGTTTTGGAAGTCCTCACCATGGCAATCAAAAATAAAAGAAATAAAAGGAATACAAATTGGAAGAGAAGAAGTAAAACTGTCACTGTTTGCAGATGACATACTATACATAGAAAATCCTAAAGAGGCTACTAGAAAACTACTAGAGCTCATCAATGAATTTGGTAAAGTTGCAGGATACAAAATTTATACACAGAAATCACTTGCATTCTTATGAACTAACAACAAAAATCAGAAAGAGAAATTAAGGAAACAATCTTCATTTATCATCACATCAAAAAGAAAAAAATACCTAAGAATAAACCTACCAAGAAGGAAAAAGACCTGTACTCAGAAAGCTATAAAACACTGATGAAAGAAATCAAAGATAACACAAACAAATGGAGAGATATACCATATTCTTGGATTGGAAGGATCAATATGTTTAAAATGACTATACTACCCAAAGCAATCTACAGATTCAATGCAATCCCTATCAAATTACCAAGGCATTTTTCACATAATTAGAACAAAAAATTTTACAATTTGTATGGAAACACAAAAGACCCAGAATAGCCAAAGCTATCTAGAGAAGGAAAAATGGAGCTGGAGGAATCAGGCTCCCTGACTTCAGACACTTCAGACTATACTACAAAGCTACAGTCATCAAAAGAGTATGGTACTGGCACAAAAACAGAAACATAGATCAATGGAACAGGATAGACAATCCAGAGACAAACCCACGAACCTGTGGACACTTAATCTATGACAAAGGAGACAAGAATATACAATGGAGAAAAGACAGTCTCTTCAATAAGTGGTGCTGGGAAAACTAGACAGCTGCATGTAAAAGAATGAAATTAGGACATTCTCTAACACCATATACAAAAATAAACTCAAAATGGATTAAAGATCTAAATGTAAGACTGGATAATATAAAACTCTTCAAGGAAACGTAGGCAGAACACTCTCTGACATAAATCACAGCAAGATCTTTTTTGATCCAGCTTCTACAGTAATGAAAATAAAAACAAAACAAACAAAAAACACAAATGGAACCTAATTAAGCTTAAAAGCTTTTGCACAGCAAAGGAAACCATGAACAAAACAAAAAGACAACCTACAGAATGGGAGAAAATATTTGCAAACGAAGCAACCAACAAGGGATTCATCTCCAAAATATACAAACAGCACATATAGCTCAATATCAAAAAAACAAACAACCCAATCAAAAAATGGGCAGAAGATCTAAATAGACATTTCTCCAGACACACAGATGGCCAAGAGGCATATGAAAAGCTGCTCAACATCACTAATTATTAGAGAAATTCAAATCAAAACTACAGTGAGGTACCACCTCACGCTGGTCAGAATGGCCATCATCAAAAAATCTACAAACAATAAATGCTGGAGAGGGTGTGGAGAAAAGGGAACCCTCCTGCACTGTTGGTGGGAATGTAAATTGGTACAACCACTATGGAGAACAGTATGGATGTTCCTTAAAAAACAAAATAAAGCTGCCATATGATCCAGCAATCTAACTTCTGGGCATGTATCTGGAGAAAACCATAATTCAAAAAGATACATGCATCCCAATGTTCACTGCATCACTATTTACAACAGCCAGGACATGGAAGGAACCTGAATGTCAATCGACAGAGGAATGGATAAAGAAAATATGGTACATACATACAATGGAAAATTACTCAGCCATAAAATGAACAAAATTGGGTCATTTGTAGAGATGTGGATGGACCTAGAGTCTGTCATACAGAGTGAAGTAAGACAGACAGAGAAAGACGAATATCATATCAGTTATATGTGGAATCTAATAAAAGGGTACAAATGAGCCTATTTACAAAACAGAAATAGAGTCACAGATGTAGAAAACAAATTTATGGGTACCAAGCAGGAAAGGGTGGGGGGTGATAAATTGGGAGATTGGGATTGACATATACACACTACTATATAAAAAATAGATAACTAATAAGACCCTACTGTATAGCACAGGGAACTCTACTCAATACTCTGTAATGACCTATATGGGAATAGAATCTAGAAAAGAGTGGATATATGTATATGTATAACTGATTCACTTTGCTGTACAACAGAAACTAACACAACATTGTACATCAACTATACTTCAATAAAAATTAATTTTAAAAAATCCTAGAAGAGACAGCAAGAAGAAGCAATTCCAAGGAATAAGTAAAGCATGCAATCAAAAACATAATAGTAAAATCAATAGATTTTACCAATATATCAATAATCAGAGGTTTTTGGGATTTTTTGAGTATTCAGAGATGACAAAAACAAGACATTTCTACAAATTCCAATGTCCTTAAGCAAGAAAAGGACCAGTACCAAGAGAGAAGGAGTTGGAAATAGACGGAACATATGAATGAGTATATTAGTACTCTTATCCAATCAGCCAGTCTATGTCTTTTGGTGGGAGCATTTAATCCATTTACATTTATGGTAATTATCGATATGTATGTCCCTATTACCATTTTCGTAATTGTTTTGGGTTTGTTTTTGTAGGTCTTTTCCTTCTCTTGTGTTTCCTGCCTAGAGAAGTTCCTTTAGCATTTGTTGTAAAGCTGGTTTGGTGGTGCTGAAATCTCTTAGCTTTTGCTTGTCTGTAAAGATTTTAATTTCTCTGTCAAATCTGAATGAGATCCTCACTGGGTAGAGTAATCTTGGTTGTAAGTTTTTCCCTTTCATCACTTTAAATATGTCCTGCCGCTCCCTTCTGGCTTGCAGAGTTTCTGCTGAAAGACCAGCTGTTAACTTTATGAGGAGTCCCTTGTATGTTGTTTGTGGCTTTTCCCTTGCTGCATTTAATATTTTTTCTTTGCATTTAATTTTTGATAGTTTGATTAATATGTGTCTTGGAGGGTTTCTCTTTGGATTTATCCTGTATGGGATTCTCTGTGCTTCCTGGACTTGGGTGACTATTTTCTTTGCCATATTAGGGAAGTTTTCAACTATAATCTCTTCAAATATTTTCTCAGACCCTTTCTTTTTCTCTTCTTCTTCTGGAATCCCTATAATTCGAATGTTGGTGTGTTTAATGTTGTCCCAGAGATCTCTGAGACTGTCCTCAATTCTTTTCACTCTTTATTCTGCTCTGCAGTAGTTATTTCCTATAAAAATAGCTACTATTTTATCTTCCAGGTCACTTATCCATTCTTCTGCCTCAGTTATTCTGCTATTGATTCCTTCTAGAGTATTGTTAATTTCATTTATTGTGTTGTTCATCATTGTTTGTTTGCTGTTTAGTTCTTCTAGGTCCTTGTTAAAGCTTTCTTGTATTTTCTCCATTCTATTTCCAAGATTTTGGATCATATTTACCATCATTACTCTGAATTCTTTTTCAGGTATACTGCCTATTTCCTCTTCATTTGTTTGGTCTGGTGGGTTTTTACCTTGCTCCTTCATCTGCTGCATATTTCTCTGTCTTCTCATTTTGTTTAACTTACTGTGTTTGGGGTCTCCTTTGCTCAGGCTGCAGGTTCATAGTTCCCATTGCTTTTGGTGTCTGTCCCCAGTGGGTGAGATTGGTTCAGTGGCTTATGTAGGCTTCCTGGTGGAGGGGATTGGTGCCTGTGTTCTGGTAGGTGGGGCTGGATCTTGTCTTTCCGGTGGTCTGAACCCAGAAAGGGCTGCATCTGGTGGTGTGTTTTGGGGTGCCTGAACTTATTATTTTAGGCAGCTTCTCCGTTAATGGGTGGGGTTGTGTTCCTGTCTTGTTAGTTGTTTGGCATGGGGCGTCCAGCACTGGAGCTTGCTGGCTGTTGGGTGGAGCTGGGTCTTAGCGTTGAGACAGAGATCTCTGAGAGAGCTCTCACAGACTGATATTATGTGGGGCCGGGAGGTCTCTGGTGGTCCAATATCCTGAACTCAGCTCTCCCACCTCAGAGGCTCAGGCCTGGCACCAGGCCAGACACAGCTCAGAAGAAAAGGGAGAATAAAAGAAAGAAAAAAAAGTTTTTTAATAATAAATTTTTTTAATTATTAAAATAAAAAATAATAATTAAAAAACAGAAGAGAGCAACCAAACCAATAAACAAATCCACAAATTATAACAAACTAAGATAAACACAAAAATCAGAAACAAATCAGTCGCAGACAGCAAACAAGTCTACAGTTGCTCCCAAAGTCCACCGCCTCAATTTTGGGACAATTCGTTGTCTATTCAGGTATTCCACAGATGCAGGTACATCAAGTTGAGTGTGGGGATTTAATCTGCTGCTCCTGAGGCTGCACAGAGAAATTTCCCTTTCTCTTCTTTGTTCGCACAGTTCCTGGGGTTCAGCTTTGGATTTGGCCCCGCCTCTGTGTGTAGGTCTCCGGAGGGCATCTGTTCTTCGCTCAGACAGAAGGGGTTTAAAGCAGCAGCTGATTAGGGCACTCTTGCTCACTCAGGTCAGGGGGAGTGAGGGGTACAGTAGTCATAATTGGAATGTGGGGCGAGCCTGAGGTGACAGAGGTCGCTGTGACATTGCAACAGCCTGAGGCTAGCCTGTGGTCTCTCGGGGAAGTTGTCCCTGGATCACAGGACCCTGGCAGTGGCAGACTGCACAGGCTCCCAGCTGTGGGGGTAGGCAGGAGGCATAGATAGTGACCTGTGCTTGCACACAGGATTCTTGATGGCTGCAACAGCAACGTTAGCGTTTCATTGCTGTCTCTGGGGTCCAAGCTGATAGCCGTGGCTTGCGCCCATCTCTGGTGCTCGTTTAAGTGGTGCTGTGCCGTCCATGGGCACACAGAGCAGGAATCCCTTCTCCTTGCACACTCTGAGACAATGGTCTCTTGCCTCCGGCAGATCCAGACTTTTTTCCAGACTCCCTCCCGGCTAGCTGTGGCACACTAGCCCCCTCAGGCTGTGTTCACGCAGCCAACCCCAGTCCTCTCCCTGGGATCTGACCATTAAAGCCGGAGCCTCAGCTCTCAGGTGCCCCCGCCCTGGCAGGTGAGCAGACAAGTCTTTCAGGCTGGTAAGTACTGGTCAGCACCTATGCTCTGTGCAGGAATCTCTCTGCTTTGCTCTCTGCACCCCTGTTGCTGTGCTCTCCTCTGTGGCTCCAAAGCTTCTCCCCCACCCACCCCTGTCTCTACCAGTGAAGGGGCTTCCTAGTGTGTGGAAACTTTTCCTCCTTCACAGCTCCCTCCCAGAGGTGCAGGTCCTGTCCCTATTCTTTTGTCTCTGTTTTTTCTTTTTCTTTTGCCCTACCCAGGTATGTGGGGATTTTCTTGCCTTTGGGAAGTCTGAGGTCTTCTGCCAGTATTTAGTAGGTAGGAGTTGTTCCACATGTAGATGTATTTTTGATGTAGTTGTGGCGAGGAAGGTGATCTCCACATCTTACTCCTCTGCCATCTTGAAGGTCCCCCTAATTTAGTACTTGGGCAATGCCATTTTAGAGAGAATTCAAACTGGAAGAGCAACTGTTCTCTTGGCATAATAAACAAAGGATGCTTAGTAGTCGCTCAGAGATGAACAGTAAGTGGATATTAGAATGCCATTTGTGGTATTCATGGTTGTTATATTTAATATATGCTTAAATTAACCACAGAGTAAATGCACTATCACTCATTTGTGTACTGGGGTAGGGATCAGCCTTCCTCATTTCACCATAAGGCTTCAAATTAAAAATATCTCATAGATAATCACAAATATACATAAAAAGACATATATCAAATAAATCCTTCCTCACAAGTATAGTCACAATCCTGGCATCACTGTCAGTAATTATTTCATTTGTATACTATATACTAGCATACTGGAAAGAACTTTGGAAATATATAGCAAGAACCTTAAAAGGTTCATAAACCAAGGTTTATGAAAATCTAGTAATTTTATTTCAGAGACTATATCCTAAAAACTAACGCAAAACACAAAGTAAGCTTACTATTCAAAGCTTAATGTTCATATTATAGAATGGTAAGGAAATCATGGTGCCCTCATATACTGGGATGTATTGAGTAGTGTGTAAGGTAATATTGATCAGATCTATCAATATTGGAGGAGGGACAATATCAAGTATTGTTAGAAACAAAATAAGTTGTCAGTAAATTCAGGACATAATATACTGCTAAGTACAAACTTGTGGAAAATCAGATGAAAGAGGGAGAAAAATATTGCAGAAATTTTACATTATTAAAAGTACAGGGACTTCCCTGGTGGTCCAGGGGGTAACACTCCACACTTCCAATATAGGGGGCCTGAGTTCAATCCCTAGTCAGGAAACTAGATCCCACATGCACGCCACAACTAAGAGTCCACATGCCACAACTGAGAAGCCCGCATGCCACAACTAAGACCCGGCACAGCCAAGATAAATAAATAAATAAGTATTAAAAAAAAAAAAAGTACAGAAGTGAAGTTCCCCAAGACCTCTGTAGGAGTAGGTAACCTAGTAGGACTAAGGTATCTGCAAGAACTGGATTGAATATACACCTCTTTTTGTTGTCCTAATATTGGGCCCTCCTCCTTGTACTTCATATATTTTGAAAAAAATCCATATGTAAATGAAACAATTATTAATGAGGAGTGAAGCAATATTCCCTAGTTAGCTCAACCTTAGGGAGAGTTCTGGGAGGGGCCCACTGAACTACTGAAGTAAAAGGTTCTAAATGACACAGGGAATGAATTGGGGTTTATACATCAAGGATTTCACTGTAGCTGGGTGTTCAGGAATGACTCGGGTATGGCAGATCCATTGTTCCTAAAACTGACTTGGTAATAATCTATATAAATAAATGAAGTTTTGTGCATTCATAAAATGTATTCTATCTGTCTACATTATTATTAGAAAGGAACTTTTAGCTGGAAAAAAGCGAAGCTCATCTTCCTGGTAGGCTGAGTAAATTGGCTTGGGAGTGGATCGATTGCAGCTGCCTGCCATTTAGATTGCTTACCCTATTGCTTGCTAATACCCGGAAGGGTTGACTCTGCTCAAAATCAGCACCATGATTTCCTAACCATTCTATAATATGATTAAGTGGGTAGTAGGCATTAAACCAGGAGCCAGCAGAATATTATGCAAGCATTAAACATGTCCATGAAGAATTTGCAATAAAACTGGAAAATGCTTATATTAAAAGCAGGATAAATTTATATATAATCTCAATAATGTACAAAATTAGGAACAGAAAAAAGTACTAACAGTAGAGTTCTCTCTGGTGGTAACAGTATAAAGGATTTTTGTTTTCTTAATTTACATCAGAAATTTTTTTCTATGAAGAACACATTCTTTTACCAATAGGGAGTGAAGAGAGTTTCTTTGGCTCAGAGCCAATAATAACAGGTAAGCAGTTCACTTTAACAAGGTTCATTACTTTTTGAGTATGCTTCCTATTATTAAAGATCAAACTAATAATTGAGGTTCACAACAGAAGAAATAATTAACAAATTTGGGAATTGTGCTTCTGCTTATACTTCAATCTCTAAATGCCTAATCAATCCTATTAAAAGTAGGTTTTTATGAAAAGTAAGCAAAAAATTAATTTGAAAATTTTATTATTGTTTTCCTTGATACAAATGTTTTCTGAGCCATAGGAAACTGAGATGTAAGTTTTTCTTCTTCCTCTATCTTTTCTCAGTGTGAACTTCATTTTAAACAAGAGTACATGACATATGAGCAATCTAAACGTTCATTCAGAAAGTGAAAGATGCTGCCACCTGCCCTTTCCTATGTCCCACTGCTACCCAACCAATAAAAAAGCTGAGGATGACCACCACTGACCCTAGCAACTAGAATATATATTTGCACTCCAGATTCTACACTTTCTCTGACAACCTGGAACTGCAAACTTCTGAGATTTGTATGTTCCTCAAAGATAAGTTGCTGTAGTTCTGCTATTTCTTTCATAAACCAACAGATGTTTAATAAAAGGGAGAGTTAATAGACCCAATTCACTTTATCTGTGAGCAACTAAGGTATCAGATGTAGGAGCCACATCTGTGTAGGAGCACAGGGCATGCTGTGCCAACCTGTCTCTTTCCACATCCCTAAATTTGAGAATTAAGCCATTTATCCATTATCCCTTTTCCCTGAGGGGTGTTTACTGACTGATTTTTTGCAATGTCCTATAAATTACCTAATTACAATTGGATTCTGAGACCATTAACTTATATCACTAACTCCTAAACTTCCTGCAACAACAGTTGTGACATACAGATCCTGAAAAATCTCCCTGTGCAGCGGACTGACGAGAAGCAACTTTCTGGGTCAACCACTGCTCCTAACCTGAGTCGGAGCTAGATTTAATTAGAAGCCACATAATTGGAAAAGTCAAAAGCCCTGAAAAAATAAGTGATTAATTACTATAAATTCTCTAATCTTGTATCATATCCTCAAAAGGGTCTGAATGTGGGGGGAAAAAATGATAGGATCAAAGACATTGATCTGAAGACCTGAAATAAGACAATTTCTGAGGCAAAATAGATCCTAAGAAGCAGAAATTGAAGGGCCATCAGTTTTGATAAAAACTCTATAGCAATTTAGAATTTTAAATGGGACTTGTACTATTAAAGCAACAAAGAAAGAGGCCACTCTTAGATAATCAGTTTTGTGCAATGATGTCTTTACTATCTGCTTCTCTGAAAATTTTACTTCTTACATTTCTCTACAGTTCCCCATATTTCCTCTATATTCAGTTATCTAATGTAGTACCAAATTTTTCCTTGCTAGTTTATGCCAATCCCAGAGGATGAAATGGAGAACTTGAAAACTTTTACCCCAATCTTCTACTGCAGATTTCAGCAGAAGCTGAAAAAGGCCCAGGAAGAGGGAATAAAATAATACCACTCTCAGCCCACAAGACACTGAGGGAGTGTCACATTATATCAGGACCGCCCTATCTTCATACCCCTGGAAACTGAAAAACCTCCTAGGCAATTAACCTTAAAATGTTCTTCTACATCTCCTTAACATTTGCTAATTCTTTCTGAACTTCCTTGTATCCATTGCTAAGAAACCTCCCTTAAGCTTTCCTTGTTGGAACACAATCATTGATTTAGGGAAAATAAAAGCATCAACTAATTTATAGCAAAGATTTTAGACTTTACTTTTCCCCCAAGAAGCTTTATTAGCCTGTAAAACATGATCAAAAGGCTTAAAAGAATCTAAATGCACCTAATCATAAAAGATTTTGTATTGGCACATTCTAGGAGTCTTGTTTATTCCACAAATATCCCAGCATCTCATTAACTCATCTTGCACAACACGTTTACAATAGTCTCTTCTGCTTTTTCTTTACAATTCAGAATTATCCTTGAAAATGGTTTTCATATACATCAGGGCTCCACCACATTTCAAAACCAAAGAGAAATACTGAAAATGTAAACATGGTCCCAGGGAGTACCAGGCAAATAGATATTTTCTCCCCTTCTTTCATCACTGTACTGTGCTACACAAGATAAAATTATACAACAGTCCCCTGCCTTCAAGAAGCTTATACTACTACACTACGACCTACCTGAGGAGAAAGGGTACACACAAAACAACAGTAAGCAATACAAATAGCATCTACTAAAGCCCAAATGTTGATATGACAGAATATAATGTATATTATAGTGTATAGTATTGTAATTTGGAGAACAGGAAAATTAAGTATTGGGGTCCACAAAGCAGGTTTCTAGAAAATAGATGTGCCTCAAGATAGCTGATATGTGGATAGAATGATTCAAGGCATAGAGACCAACAGAGTGTTTGTAGAACAGTAAGATTTTTCTGCTCAGAACCAAGGGTACTGAGCAAAGTCCTGGAAAACCTTGAAACAGATAAAGGCAAAAATGGAAAGCACAGTATTCCCATTATATTACTGTATAACAAATTATCCTAAAATTTAGTGGTTTAAAACAACAATTTTATTATGCTTATAAATTTGATGGGTCAAAAATTTAGAAAGGGCAAAATATGAATGGTTCATCTGTGCTCCATATTGACACTGGCCTCAGCTGGGAAGACTTGAAGTCTACAAACTAGAGTCATCTAAAGGCTCATTCAGTCCTAAATATTAGGACTGCTGACAAGACACCTGCATGTGGCCTCTCCATATGGCTTTGATTCCTCACAATATGGCAGCCCCGGGGTAGTCAGATTTCTTACATGGCAGCTCAGGGTTCCAAACAGTAGTGTCACAGAGAACAAGCTGCATCATCTATTGGCCCAGCTTTGGAAATCAGTGTCACTTCTGTCGTACTCTATTTCTCAAAGCAGTGACAAGCCTATACAGATCCAAGGGGTGATATCATAGACCCCACCTCTTAATGGGAAAAGTGTCAAAGAATTTTGAGGCCATGTTTTAATATCAACAAACACAGGTTTGCTGAGTATTTTTTTCTAACAACATCTAAAATATTTCACAAATTCCCATGATACCCATGAAAGAAAAAAGAGTAGAAAATAAGTATTCATAGCTGGGATGACCACATGTCTCAGTTCTCCCAGGAACATTTCCAGTTTATACATATCCCAAAGTAATTATTAATTGTCCCCCTTTCACTCTTAAAAGTACCCTGTTGAATAAACTATATGATCATCTTATTTGATATTAAGTTCCCCTAATTCAAAGACCCTGACTATACATACTAAGTGAAATTCACATCCTTATCTCTCTCCCAAATAACTCTCTTCAAAATATCCAAGTTATTTATATGAAAATTCCAAATGCACTTGCCTTTTAAGCAACATGCCAGTTACCTTACCATTATGTGAGGATACCAACCAGCAGTTGACAATAAGAATGAGTTAGTACAAGGACCACATGATTCCAAGGCTCTCTCTGCTAATCCAGGTCACACAACAGGTAACAAGGCAGAGTATAAATCCAGTTTTGTTTGTTCATGTAAGAAATCAGTATCTTCTATGCTAATCTTTGTAGAATTCTAAATTTTGCAGAGTAGCAGCCTCTCCATGCTTTTATAAAGCTTTAAGTGACAAAATACCAAAAAGAGCCATATAACCAAACTGTACATTATTGATTTCAAAGGAAATTTTTCCTACTTGACTTTAGAAAATAGGCAAGTCAAAGAACAGTTGAGTACTTTTGTGATAGTCTCTTAAGAGACTTAAACTCATTTATTGTCATTTTTCAAGCAAGGAGGTTTATTTCCATAAATAGAAGACTTTTTTCTCTTGGACACTGATTGTACAAGCCAGACTACTTGCTAATATTAAATTGCAGGCATTTACAATTTCAGTTAGCACTTTCCCTTGCATGTAAGGCCATTTTGTTATGGCTTCTAACAGAGTTTGCTATTAGTGAAATCACCATCTTTAACACAAAAACCAACAAAGAAGAAATGTGAAAGAACTTGATTTACATTTAACTAAGAAAAATTTATTATATTAACTATAGATGCTTAATGTCAGGCCATAAAATTCTTCCCATGCCAGCAATGGTGTCTTCTCCCTTATCTGTGTCTGCACTGCTATAACAGGAGTTCCCACCAAAATGTCCACTAAGAGGTTGTCTATTACTCCTCTAGATTAAATTCACCAGATTCAGTTCTTCTTGAGAGTTGGGGAGGAATACATGGGTCTCACCTGCCTTAATCTAATTTTATTATTCTTATGTTAGAAGGATCTCAGTCTATACCAATTTCTAGACAAGGTCAAGAGTTTAAATACTAGTAAAGAGCTATTCCAAACTCATCCCTGGTTTAAGTTCCAGGACGTACCACACTCCATATTACACCTCTCATTTCATCTATAAACCTATTCCAGATAGGGTTCTGTGTTGGCAGTCTCCAAATCCACCCCCAGGTTCAGTGATTTGGTAGAACTCACAAAACTTATAGGTGTGATTTATTACAGTGAAAGGATACAAAGCAAAATCAGTAAAGGCAAACAGTACCTGGGATGAAGTCTGAAGGAAACCAGATACAGCTTCCAGGAGTCTTCTCCCTGCATAGTCAGATGGGATTCATTCCTCCAGCACCTAATTGTGTGATATGTGTGAAATGTTGTCTATCAGGGAATCTCATTAGAGACTCAGTGCCCAATGTTTTTATTGAGGGCTGCCTAACACATACCAAAATTCCAGACTCTCAGAATGAAAGCAGATGCTAAGCGTAAGCCATATTGCTTGAATAAACAGTTTAGGCACAGTAAACCACCCTTATCAGTTAGGAAATGGTGACAACATTCCTGAAATCTTAGCACCCAGATGCCAGATGAGGGCTAACCTTGCAAGCAGACTTTCTGAAGATAGCATTCCCAGGCCAGTTATGTTAACTTTCCTATACAGGTTCCCTGACCACTAAAATCTAGATAAATTTGGACCCCTTTCTTGATCCCAGGCCCCCTGGAAGATTAAGCCCTCCCAAATTTTTGCAAACTGCCTCTGGCCTTTTCTTAAGGCCTTCAGGTAGATTTTTCAGTTTTTTGTTTTGCCCCAGCTGCCTGACCACTTGCACACTAATCAAAGCCAGGACAGTCTCGTGCTCCTTCTGACACCAGTATTCAAGGTATAATGATGGCAGAGAGCCAGCCATAAAACTCTACCCACATTTGTGACAGTCATGTTTATTCCTTCTAGCTCTTCCCCAGAGCTGTTCCTCTCGCCACTGTCTTCTCTCACTTCTAGCAGTGTTTTCCTATTAAAATAGGGTGGCAAACCAGACAGGATGATTTTAAGAATCAAACCATGCCCCGGCAGTTCCAGTGAGGGAATATACCATATATATACTGGTTTACTTATGCACTTCTCCAATAACACATTTCTAAAACAAAGAGGTTACTTTGGCACCTATTTCATGTTACTCATCAGGCCCTTATGTAATCTCCTTCCCTATGAGTTCTGCTCAGCCACCTGGAAGGTAAGCAAAGATTAGAACATTTTAATATACTCTACATAAAATTATCCTTCAGGGAATTTCCTAGATGCCCCTAAATTTGAAAGCAAGAAATGAACCTTGTAGCAGGGGGAAATAGAGGGGAAGGGGTAGATGGGAATTCTGTATATTCTGCACAATTTTTCTGTATACATAATACTGCTCTAAAAAAATAGTGTATTGGGGCTTCGCTGGTGGCGCAGTGGTTGAGAGTCCGCCTGCCGATGCAGGGGACACGGGTTCGTGCCCCGGTCCGGGAGGATCCCACATGCCGCGGAGTGGCTGGGCCCGTGAGCCATGGCCGCTGAGCCTGCACATCCGGAGCCTGTGCTCCATAACGGGAGAGGCCACAACACTGAGAGGCCCGCGTACCGCAAAAAAATTAAAAAATAAAGTGTATTAATTTAAAACAAAACAACAAAGAAATGAACGTTTTATAGAGCTCTGTGGCCACAGGAAATAAACCTTGGACAGAATCTTTTCTGCCCCTCTGGAGCACCATTTGACAATGTAATTTTGTACCAATTTAATATTCAGGCATATCTGCATCAGCGTGGCTCAAAATTCCATCCTCGCAATATTAGCTCTTTGCCACACAGCATCTGCTATTCCTCCCATTTCCACAAAACTCAAATTGCACTTTAGAAACTGTTTCTCCCAAAGATCATTTTTAATTCAATTTAAATTAAGCAAATGCTCACTTGAGCAGCTAAAGCTCTCTTAAGGACACTTAAATTAACGATAATTATTTAAACATTCATATACTAGTATGCAGTTCTCCTGATTCAAAATTATATCCATGGAGAGAGAGCTAGTTAATTTATGTCCTTTACAGGAGTATAAAGTATTTATTTTGCAGGTTATTATTTTAAAGGAAAATGAAATGATTGAAATTGATGCCTAAATTCTTCACCTTCACATCACACAGTCACAAGGCATTCCATACAGTCTTGGGTAAAGTTTAAAAACTTTAAATTCTTGAAATTTTGCCATTTGCAGCAATATGGACAGACGTGGAGGGTATTACGCTAAGTGAAATAAGTCAGACAGAGAAAGAAAAATACTATATGATATCACGTATATGTGGAATCTAAAAATTACAACAAACTAGTGAATAAAACAAAAAAGAAACAGACTCATAGAAATAGAGAACTAACTAATGGTTACCAGTGGGGAGACAAAAGGCAGGAGGGGCAATATAGGGATGGGGAAAAAAAGAGTTTATTATTATTATGGGATTATATGAAATCATGTGTGTGAAACTTTTGAAAATTGTAAAGCATTATAGAATTTAAAGAACTTTTCACTCAATTAAAAAAAAAGATTTGCCTCAATTTTCCTCTCTCCTATTTTACTATAGTTTTGCAACATGTTATCATTGAGGAAATCAGAATAAGGTATACGCAGGATTTTTCTGTATTATTCCTTACAACAGCATATGAATCTACAATTATCTCAAAATAAAACATTTAATTTAAAAAATATTAACCCATGAACATGATTTTGTGTGTTAGAAACACTAGCTCTTAACTGAAAGCAAGGTCATAAACCAAAGGAATATAGAGACCATGCAGTCTAGCAAAATGGCCTTCAGAATTAGAAAACCTCCCTTAGGTCCCAGAGATCTGGGACTATTATGTGCTAGTAAACTCTGTGACCTCTTGGGTCCTCAGTTTTCTTGTCTTTAAAACAGAGATAGCAATGCCTCTTTGCAGGGCTGTTGTAAGGAATAAATTAGATAATCAGTGTCTGGCACCTTCGTTTGCACTCAATAAGTGAGAGCTATTATTGTTAACAGGTAAGCAATAAAGAAGTGAAACACTGGAGCTTCCCCAAGAAGACAGAATTTGGTGATATACTGGGAGGAGTCCTGGAAGCTCAAGGCAGCTTGTGGCAAACAGATGCAGGAGCACCGTGGGGACCAAATCATTTGCAACATCTACCTCTTCACACCACAAACGAATGCTCTCCCCAGATATCTACTTGGCCAGCTTTTTCACTTCATCCAGGTCTCTGCTCAAATCAGCCTATTGAGAGACTTAACCTGACTATCCCATATAAAATAGCTTCATCATTGTCTATGCCCTCACTTCATTACAATCTGAAAGGTATTTGTTTATTTGATATCCCTTCTCTCTCTTCTCTATTCTCTCTCCTATGCTCCAACTAGAATGTAAGCTTCATAAGAGCATAAACATGGACTGTTTATTGCTATATTCCTAGGCCCTAGAACACCATGCACACAGCATGTGCTTGATAGATTCTTTGATTAGTAAATAAATCCTTGCTTATTGAAACATAAATAATATTTCAGGTAGTCATTTTTCCAAGTATATGGAAAGTAGAAAGAGAGAGGAGAAAAAAGATCACATACATTGCCTTCTAAACAAAATAATTCCACGTTCGTCTTATCCTAGTCTCTTCTTTCTACACACCATTTCATTCATTCATCCAACTTAGTACCCACTGTGAAAGGCACTCAGGACATTAAGTGCCTTCATAAACATTTTCAATGTTTAAATCTCTATCTTCTGAGATTAGCTTTGGTCCTCAGTAGAATCTAGGAAGCCAATGCCTATACCCTGGTTCTTAATGAGAGCAAACGTATAGGTCAAACACTGAAAAATTATGAAGCAGACCCTATTTTATCTTTGGTATTACTCTACTTCATCAAGATGCCTTTCACACTTCATAACTACAACATAATCATCAAACTATTCCTTGATTACCTAAGCCAGAGCAACATCTCACCCAGGCCCAGAACTTTTCTAAATTCTATGACTCCATGAATTTTAGCATCCTTCAATTACACCAAGAAGGAGGTCATATATCTTGCCTTTTTATAAAGTACTATGACTCTCACTGGATATTTTTCCACCTAAGCTTATCCAAGGACAGCACAAGTATTCTGGCTGAAAGTAAGTCACTCAGAATACTCTAAGACCAGCATGTATGAAATTACAGTACCAACTTCTGATTTACTTCCATTCTGGTGATATGCAACAACAATCACATTTCTCTAACAGGAGACAGTAATTTTTAATACCTTTCACTGTTACTTTTAAACTACAGTCTGTCCTTGCAAAAGTCCAAATTTCAAATGAAACTTTCAACTCCAATGAAATATTAAACCACCGTCTTTGGAAAATCATACATGATTTTATTTCAAATAGCAAAATATTAAAGAAGTAGCATCAAGCTGTAAATTGTCTATAGCCATGGAAACAATTCTCTGTGCAATTAATCCTGCCAATACAATTTTCAATGCTAACTGAAGTTCTTAATCAGACCAGGCAGCTTCCACTAAAACAAAATTCTGAGCTGGTTGAAATGGGAAACAAATATAAACATGTAACAAGGGGACATGGCTGTGCCCTAATATTTATTTTTAAACATTTCTAAGAAAACAAAAGCTCTTATACAAATTTACAAATAAAGGGGGTTTGGAGAGTTGGTAAGGTTTTTATTATACATTGCAGATTGAAATTTGGCATGCTAAGGAAACAAGAAATATTAAGGTGGGTGATGGTAGGGGAGAAAGCTATCAGGCTATGCTCTGGTTTTAAAATTCATTTCTTACAGAACTGTATTCTTGAAAGCATTAAAAATGGGTTAGTCAGTGGCATGGACATATATACACTACCAAATGTAAAACCGATAGCTAAATGGGAAGCAGCTGCATAGCATGGGAGATCAACTCGGTGCTTTGCGACAACCTAGAGGGGTGGGATAGGGAGGGTGGGAGGGAGGGAGATGCAAGAGGGAAGAGATATGGGGATATATGTATATGCATAGCCGATTCACTTTGTTATAAAGCAGAAACTAACACACCATTGTAAAGCAATTATACTCCAATAAAGATGTTTAAAAAAAATGGGTTAGTCAGAAGCCCAAAAGGGAAAACTAGAGTTTTTGATAGCTGAGTTGTTTTACAAAAATATTATATCCCAACAGATTAGGGTAGAGATGTTCTACAAGGTACATGTGTTGCATAAAGCATCACAAACCACAAAAAGAAAGAGGAGGCAGAAGGAGAACCACTCCATGTTCCTTTAATAGTTTTGGCAGTTAACTTTTAAGAGACTTAGAAGATGGAGACTGAATCTGAATCACTTTCTGCTCTAAGTGAATTAAGTGCCTGATTTATAAATATTTCCTTGATGCTGCCTTTCTTCTTGTTTACTTAAACATGTCTATATCATCCCCCTGCTATATGAACCGGTTGTCTGATGATATATTGGGAGTTCAACAACAGTCCACATGTTATGACTCCATTTATGAATAGTATTGACTATCTGGAAGTTTATAGTAAGTGATGGTATTACAGGTGAGATTGTTGTATTTTTTTCCCTATGATCTGCATTTTCAAATGGTCCACAATAAATATTGTTGCTTTTAAAAATAAAAGGGTTATTTTAATATGTTAAGGCCCTCTACAAAGTAACTTTTTAAATGGACTATTTTAACTTTTCGGCAAGCTACTGTCATTGATGCTGAACCCAGTGAATTATTGAACCACACCCCTGGTTAAAGTTGGAATGAGTTAGCTCTGTTTTGGGAATAGGGTCTTTTGTTATGACACAAGGGTTCTCTGGCATTCTTAAAATTAAATGACATGAAGATCTTCAGTCTCCATCTCTTCCTTTAAAAGTTGGAATTACTAATATAACCTAATGGTGGTAATATAGTTTTACCCAAACTAATTGTACATAGAGACAAGAAAAAAATAAATAATGCCCTGTGAGTTGCTCCTCTACCAATGATTTGATGATGCAAAATAATACATGGCCCAAAAACAGCATCTGTCACATGCTGACAAGTTACACTTTAATTTCAGATGCTCACTCCCAGGTTTGGGTTTGTTAAGATTTGTGTTTTGTTTTCTTTGGAGTGGTTTTGTTTTCAGTTGTTTTTTTAAGAACTATTTTACACACACATCATTTATATTCAAATTTACTATATTTTTTTTAATACTTTTAAGCAAGTTAATGAAATGTAATCTTTTACAAAGAATTGCTTAACCCAATTCATCAAAATTTATTCAGCTCACTAGGATATTTTCCCAAATTGACCCAATGAGGAAACAGGTATTTTTGAGTTTCATGTTGAGGTAGAGTAACAGCAACAAGGTCAAACTCTAAACTTGATTTTGGAGGGCCATTCAATTTTATGTAAGACACATCAGTCTTCCTTTAATATATCCAAACCCCTTCAAAGACTTCCAAGGCTTTGTATCTTCAGAATGGAGATACCCACAAATGTCCAAGCACATGAGACAGCCTGGCATCAGGACTTCAAAGAAATCTGTCCACATGCCTTTTACACTCTCATTTACAATACATGAATTGACTCAGGTAATTAAGTTGCATATTTGGGCACAAAGATATTGAGTTCCTGAGGCAAATGTTAAATTATTTGAATGTAATCGTACACTAAAATATGATTTAAAATGTCATTAAAATTTTACCAAAGGGGAAAATTGATCTTTATCCAATAAACCAAAGTCCTGAGAACAATGTAAATATTTATTAAGAACCTCTACAATATTAATTACTTCTGACCCAGTAATCCTATTTTTAAGGGTCTTACATGAAAAAAATTATTTAAAATACTTTTAATATGTATTTACAAATTATCTTTTTAAAATATGCAATTTTTAAGCTGAAAAGAAATTTCAAACTGTTAACTAAGAGTGGCTATCTCTGAAGGGTTGGGTTTTTTTCTTAATGGTTTTCTATAGTTTCCAAGTTCTCTTCATTGAGTACTTATCAATTTTATAATCAGAAGGTATAAGTTTGGGGTGAGGAGTACTTTAAGAAAGAAAATAAAAGCATACATTCAAGGCCTACACTTCAATTGTTCCCACTCTCTTACCTGCTTCTTAATCATTAGATCACATTGGCACTTTAATATTGTTAAACTTAAAAGCATAAACAGAATCTCCAGACTTGTGATTCAAAGAATTATAAATCATAGAATTTCCTGCTCACAGGAAAAAGATGCAGAAGAAAAAACTATATGCAGGTTCATATTATGCCAAAATGTAGAACACTTTCTCATAACTCACATTAAGCCATGCTGAATATGTTCAGCCTTACGTATTTCAGGCTTATGTATTTTAGTTACATAAGCCATCTTTTATTTTTTAAGAAAAGTACAAAAATGCAATAAAGCTACTTTTAACAAGGCAATGCTCTGAACTCAATGAAAGCTTTATTATTCCACTTAGTATATTATTCTGGAGATCAAAGTTTGTTATTATCTTTTCTAAGATGACACCTATCTGTCCCATACTCCTCTTGTTCAATAACTTCCATTTTAAAATTTCTCTGCTTCCAAATCAAAGGAAATATTAAGGTACATGATGTGTCTCTGAAGATCTAAGACTCCAAATGCTTTGGGCCTTTAGAAGTGCAGCTATAGAGAAAGCACAAAGGACTACAAAGCCATGACCCTTGTATAGAATATAGCCAAAGGAGTGTACTTGGCTTGAGGGACTCAATGATTTATTACTGTTCAACTAATCTCCAATGAAAATATTGCAATGTCTCTGTCTCAGACTTTAGAAACATCTCTAAGTGTCAACCGAGAGAGAGAGAGAGAGAGAGCGACTGCCTTAGCATATAGACTGAGTCTATCACAGTCAATAATACTATAAAAGCATAATATAAAATATCTCCAAGTCCCCTCTGGCTAGTAAGAGAGACGAATCTAAGCTCATAAGCTCATAGGTCCTGATTTATTGCCACAGTTTTCAACACATTGGCTCACTTGCTCATAATAAAGTTAAAATCATGATATCTCTTTCATATTTAGAAGCAGTCATTCTGTTTCATGCTTCCTGGTTCAGAAATCAAAAAATAGCTGGAGAAACATGGTGTCAGGTGTATGGCTGTGTGGTAGGAATATAAATGTAAGGAATGTGGCAGTGATAAATTGCTGATACACCAAACCCTGCTACTGATAGAATGGTAACTGCTCTTATATTGGTTATTATCTTGGTAATAAAAATTCCAACCACTCAGCCATGAGAAAGGAGGAAATCCTGCCATTTGCGACAACATGGATGGACCTTGAGGGCATTATGCTAAGTGAAATAAATCAGACAGAGATAGACAAATACTGCATGATATCACTAATCTGTGGAATCTAAAAAAAACAAACTCATAGAAACAGGGTAGAATGGTTGTTACCAGGGACTCGGTGGTGAGGAAAATGGGGAGATGTTGGTCAAAGAGTACAAACTTCCAGTTATAAGATAAATAAGTTCTGGGGATCTAATGTACAGCATTGTATTACATTTAATAATACTGTATTATATACTTGAAAGTTGCTAAGAAAGTAGATCTTAAATGTTCTCACCACAAAAAAGAAATGATAATTATGTGATATGATGGAGATGTTAGCTAATGCTATGGTGATAATCATTTTGCAATATATAAGTGTATCAAATCAACATATTGCACACCTTAGACGATATTATATGTCAATTATATTTCAATAAAACTGGAAATCCCAACCACTGATGATGATTACATCATAACAACTTCTTTAGGAACATATGGTTACTGTTACTGATAAGACTTAACCCCTGCTTTCTACTTCTTCATGGGTACTTTGTATTACTTAGTTTATGGACATTACACTAATAATTAACATCTTCCAGACTCATTGGAGAAAAATCTAATTAAAAGGACATAAGGAAAGATTTTGATTTCTCTGTGATAATTCTGTTTAAGTGCATATTACCAAGACAATTGTACTGTATCACTAAACAGTCTTCATTCAGCCACATCTATCTATCTATAATATGCTCATGGAACATCTATTATCTACTCTTGCTCTGAAAATGCAAGGATAAAGAAAAGAGGAAGGAGGTTCTGGGTTTAGATTCCAGTAGTAAGATAGAATTTATGGGTCTACCTTAAAAATCTTAAGATTATTATTATTTAAAACAACAACTGAAAATTTTTAATAATTCTATTAAGCTGATCAAGATTTTTTAAAATTCTGAAAATGAACAAAAATTCATCCTCAGTCAATACTAAATAAAATGCATTACCTCATATCACTACATGTTAAATTCACAGAGAACTTACACACACACACACACACACACACACACACACACACACACAAAACATTGCTCTGAATTTAAGGTATAAAGTTTTCTCCTGCTACGTAACCATAAAAATAGCATAAGTAACGCTGTTATAAGTAAAAGCTTCCCCCATAAAAGTCATGATTTTTTTGCCACTTCATAAAAATATTGTCTACATATCACAGACAACAGAGATAATTTATTCCCAAGTCAACACCTTCACTTCTATCCCCCAGAATAGAAAACAATTGCTAAAACCATATGAATAAAAACAAACATTAATTTGCAAAACGCTGTTTATCACATTCACAGCTGGAAAGCTAATAAACTTTGGAAAGATATTTTCCACTCTAGTCCAACTCAAATGATAGTATCTATATCTTCATTTAACAGAAAATGTCTCAAAGAAAGAGCTTAATCTCTAAATCCCTGCCATACATCATCAAGGGCAAATTAGGTAACTGCTTGCTTCTTGTTCCACCACTTCAATAATTCATGATTCTTCTACAAAGACTACATCAGTTAAATCTCTGAAAGTGTCTTTACAGCTGAATTCATGTGGGGTGGTTTAAATAACTGACTTTGACGTTTCATAAACTAAGTACTAGCCAATCTGAATGAGTTGAAACATCATTTAACTACCAAGTTCAGCTCTGGACAAAACTGAAAAAAATGGGACTTTTGCCTTTGCAGGGGTCTTTCATGTCCTTGTCTTTGCCCTTCACTCACCTCTTTACTTTTTTCACTCCAGCTGCCTGATGCCTGGGCCATCCTCTGGATGTCCAGTGACTGTACTCCAGAGTTAACTCCTGTTTCTTCCATTCTAGTGATGGTTCATATTATTAGAAAAGAAGCTGTTTGAACTGATTCCCACTAAAACATGACTAATAGTTTGGTCTATATTTACTCTCCCAGGGGTATTTGCTATAGACTGAATGTTTGTGTCCCTCCAAAATTCATATGTTGAGATATATCCCCAATGTGATGGTATTTGGAGAGGGGTCCTTTGGAAGGTGATTAGGTCCTTTGAAGGCAGAACTCTCATAAATGGGCTTAGCACTCTTAGAAAAGAGCTACCTTATCCCTTCCACCATGTGAAGACACAGAAAGAACACAGTCATCAATGAACCAGGAAGCAGGTGTCACCAGACACCAAATCTGCTGATGCCTTGATCTTGGACTTCCCAGCCTCCAGAACTATGAAGGATAAATTTCTGTTGTTTATCAGCCACCCAGTCTATGGTATTCTGTTATAGCAACCTGAATGGACTAAGACATTTTCTTACCATGTCCATTGCTAAGACACAATGCATGCCCCCTTTATCTCTCTCCTAGGCTGCTGCAACTGCCTTCTAACTTAATTCTTTCCTCCACTCTCAGCACATACAGTGTATTCTTCATACAGCAGAAAAAGTACTCTTTTAAAGGAAAAACTCAGATCATGTCACTACCCTACTTATAACTCCCAAGTGGAATCCCATTATATACAGAATAAAATTGTCTCCTTATCACAACCTTTGAGACCCTAATGACCTGATCCCAACTCATCTCTCCAACCTAATCTCGTACTGGCTTGTTTCTCCCTGGGAACACCCAAAATTCTTCCCTGTCTTGGAGCTTCTTCATTGGCCGCTCCTCATCATCACTCCTTGCCTGGAATGCTCTTCTCCTAAATTTTTACTTGGCTGCTTTCTTCTCATTATTCAATTCTTAACTCAAATGTCACTTCCACAGACAGTCCTTTCCTGATCATCATAAATCTCATCTCTCTCAATCTCAGCTGTTCTCAAGCTGTTTGATCTTGGGGCCCTTTTGCAGTTTTACTAATTATTAAGAACCCCAAAGAGTTTTGTTTATGCATATTATATCTATTAATATGTAACTTACAAATTAAAATAGATATTTTAAATTACATGTTTATTGGGTCATTTAAAAATAATAAGTAACCCATACAGGTCCAAATTAGTAGCAATTTTTTATTAAAAAACAAAAAAAAGAAACTCAGTTTTCCAAAACAAAAAATAGGATGAGAGCAGTGGCATTGTTTTACAGTTTTAAAAACTTTTAATGTCTAGCTAAATAAAAGAAGCTAGACTCTCATACTTGATACTGTATTCAATTTGATATAAAATGTTCTTTTGTTAAACTTTATTAATAAAATCCAGCTTCACGCAGATACATAGTTAGAAAATGAAGAAATATTCTAATAGTTTTTTCAGATAATTATAGATATTTTTCAATACTACACCAAACTCAAAAAGTGGAAGTTTCTTAAAGGTTAATTGTAATAGGAATCTGAAACCATATCAATAAACTTTTCTGTTACATTAAAATTTATTTGTCTATTTTGCACTTTCAATTTGATATTGTAACATGCATTGGTCATTTAGACAACGGTGGCTCACTTCCTAATTTCAATGTATATTACAAAGCTATAGTAATCAAAACAGTATGGTATTAACATAAAAAACAGACATATCAATGGAACAAAATAGAGAGCTCAGAAATAAACCCATGCATATATGGCCAATTACTTTACAATAAAGGAGCCAAGAACATACAACTGGGAAAGGATAGTCTCTTCAATAAATGGTACTGGGAAAACTCGACAGTCATATGCAAAAGAATGAAACTGAACCCCTATTTTATACCATAAACAAATATCAATTCAAAATGGATTAAAGACTTGAACATAAGACTTGAAACCATAAAACTCCTAGAAGAAAACATAGACAATAAACTCTTTAACATTGCTCTTGATGATGATTTTTTTGGATTTGACATCAAAAGCAAAGGCAACAAAAGCATATATAAACAAGTGGGACTACATCAAGCTAAAAAGCTACTGCACAGCAAAAGAAACCATAAATAAAATTAAAAGGCAGCCTACTGAATGGGAGAAAATATTTGCTAATTTCCTGATAAGGGGTTAATATCCAAAATATATATAGAACTCATATAACTCAACAGCAAAAGAGAAAAAGAAAAAATCCGATTAAAAATGGGTGAGGGGGGTCTTTCCTGGGGGCACAGTGGTTGAGAGTCCGCCTGCTGATGCAGGGGACACGGGTTTGTGCCCCGGTCCGGGAAGATCCCACATGCCGCAGAGCGGCTGGGCCCGTGAGCCATGGCCGCTGAGCCTGCACGTCCAGAGCCTGTGCTCCACAACGGGAGAGGCCACAACAGTGAGAGGCCCACGTACTGCAAAAAAAAAAAAAAAAAAAAAAAAAAAAACCTTATTAGAAGAGTTTGATTTGTGCTAAAGCACAGCAGTTGCTCTCACCATGGTTCATGCAGCACCATCACTGAAAATGTCAACAGAATGAAAAAGCAAAATTACATCTGAGTATAAAATAACTTTATAAAAATAACTTTAGCCTCACAGACCTCCTAAAAGTTCTCAGAGATCTCCAGGGGTCCAAAGGCTACACTTTTAGAACCACTATAGGAGACTATAAGAGACTGAAGACACAGTTCGGGGTAGGGGTTATCTATAAAATAAAATCTTGAGACTATAGGAAATTTTCAATATAGTATGCATATTATATTTTATCATTGAATTATTGTTAATTTTATTAATGATGATGGTATTTGGTTATGTAAGCAATTGTCCTTATTTTCAGGAGATAAATGCTAAAGTATGCAGGAATATGGTATCATCATGTCTACAACTTACTTTCATGTGGTATAGAAAAAAATTTTCTATATATATCTATGTGTGTGTGTGTGTGTGTGTGTGTGTGTGTGTGTGTGTGTAGAGAGAGAGAGACAGGTGGACAGAGGGAGAGAAAAAGAGAGAGAGAAAGAGAGAAAACAAGGAAGGAATGAAGTAAAGGAGTTCAGGACATGCCACCTCAAAATATGTGGCTTTGTCATATTGATTGTTTTGAGCTAAAAGCACTTGAAAAACAGCAGGTGCAAAAGAGCATCTGACCTCTCATTCTATCCCTGAAACCAGGAGATGAAACGCCCATGTGAAGGATGCTCTCCTCACACCAGGGGGAAAGAAAGAGATAGAGAATTGAGACAGAGACAGGGAATTGAGACTAAGAGAAATCTATACAAACCAACTTTGTTAAAATAATTTTAATTTCCCTTAGTCTCCCATATATTTGAGTTAATTTTCCAATATTGCTACTCTTTGTTCAAGCTAATAAATAAGCACTTAGGCCTAACCACTTTTTTGATCTCCATTTTCCTGTGAGGATTCCCATGTACATGTAAAATTTTATTAAATGAAATTTGCATTCTTTTTCTCCTGCTAATCTGTTTTATATCAGTTTAATCCTTAGATCGGCCACAGAACCCAGAAGTGTAAAAAAAAAAAAAAAGTTTCTTCCTCCCCTACAGAAGGAAGAAAGGAAAGGAGCAAGGTAGGGAAGGAGGAAGAAAGGGAGGGAGCGAGGGAAGAAAAAATATATAGCAAATGCTACGATTGTTGATTCTAGGTTGGAGGTTTTACAGGTGTTCACTGTACTATTCTTTCAATTTTTCTGTGTCTTTGAAATTTTTCATAGTAAAAAATTAGGGAAAACAAATAAAATCCTTGGTTAGGTTTGTAGCATTCATTAAACACTGCAAGGTATTATGTTCCTAAGAGAATTGCTGCAATGTACCCTCTTTCTTCTACAGAAAAATATAATATCTGCTTGATCATTATTATTAATATTGTTATCATTTTTAATATAATACACTTTTCTACTCTGTTCAATATGTGTGATATATATTTCAAATTTAAAATATTTTTAAAAATTTTTATGCAATACAATGAGTGGTTACATGTAGAGATCATAAGGAGCGAATGAGCCCTTCAAGTTGGGATAAAATATCCAGCAAGTGCTGTATACACTGATTCAAAAAGTGTTGTAAATTGAACAACTTTGATTTTAAAAAAGATCATAGATGCAGTAGAGCTTTGATCAATGACTCAAAACAGACCTCTAGAAACAATAATGACACTGATATCAAAGTTGCATGAAGAGTTTAAATAAAATAGTTTTATAAAATTTGGAAAAAGAACATTTTAGAATAAGTTATGTCAAATTTGTGTGTAATTAAATCAATATTTTTTAAATATACATTGGAATATTTCATCTGTATCCCTAAAACTTTATATCCTCTTACTTCTATTTGAGCTTGCCTGTATTTGTGCACATATAGTAAGACTTTATTGGCTCTTACTCTTGGGATCCACCAATGTAATCTAGTTAGTGTGTAGCCCATGAAAAGGGCATAGTTTAAATTAATCAGGTAAATATATATGATGAAATACTATACAGCTATTAGAAATTATGGATAAATTCATATTTATTGATATAAACAGGCATATACTGATGAGTGAGGAAAAAAGTAGTACCTCACATTATGTATGATAGTCTTATTTATGTAACTGTTTATATACATTAATATGTAAATAGATATTTGGGAGGACCCATAAATTTTTTTTTTTAAGTTGAGAGTAATGTTTTATTTGGTGGGAATTTTTAGGACTTTAAGCCCGGGAGGCATCTCAAGTAACCCTGAGAGAACGGGCTCCAAGGACACGAGCAGGGGCCAGTTTGCAACAAAGGGCAGGTAGTAGGAATAAAAGGTTACTGTTAATTAAAGAAAACCAGATATCCCAAGTTAAGGAATTTAGCAGTTTTCTATGTATGGTAAGATGCAAGAGTCTGGGCTCAATGAAATCATTCCTTTGACATGCACCTCAGCTATCTGGGGCCAGTATCCTATGTTTTCACATCCTGAGTTTCCTCAGGGCTCACCATAGGGAGTGGCTGCTGTCTGATTGCTGCTAGATGGCAGGTGTTCTTTTCCTTCCTGAGTTCCCTCAGGGCTCACTAGCTCACTGTTTGCAGTGTCTGCCACCACTGATGACTGTGACATCCTTTGTTTACTGATATGGCAGGAAATATTCCATTTCTCAGATCCTCCTCTTGGCCAGGAATTCGACCAATATTTGGGAGACAGTTCATGACAAAATTTTGTCCCATGGCACTGGGAGGCTCATCCCAGATCAGGCAAAAATTCTTGTTGATATGCCACTCTAGGTGCTAATTTCCAGATTAGGCCCTGTTGATAATTAAAGATTCTCTGGATCCTCTGTCTTACTAGTCTACTATGATCCAGGAAATTTTTTCCCTTCTTGCTTCTTCCCATACCTAGAATCACACTATTACAATTATTCTGTAAGAGTCATAAATGTGATCTATTTCCTCAAGATGTTTAGCCATCATCAATTTTGTTGGAGGCCTGGTTACACACTGGGTACTATAAGAGACAACAATCTTATAAAATAGACAGTATATAAGTAATGCAGCTAGTAATACTGACAAAGTTATAGTGCAGCAGGGAGACACAAAGCACAAACACTTTGGAAACAAAGAACAAATTAAAACAATGATTAGTATAACTAGTTGTAATCCAGTTGCAATAAACCATCAACTCCACAGGAGAGCCAGCTGGAGAAGCCAAATTTTGGCAGATTAGGTAGAGAGAAAAAGATAAATGTTTCATCTTTGTTTACAAAGGTAAACCTTATCAACTTATTGTAGGTCATAGCATAAGAGAAAAGGGTTTTTTTCTGGAAAACAAAGATTAAAGCTAGTATATTTCCCAAGGTCATAAAGTTATAAATCTTATTCCATCAGTTCATTCAGTCCCATGTAATTCATTTCTGTTGATATGGATACAGTAATCAGGTTTTCCATTAGAGTTTTGTCATTTGTTACCCTGTTCAGTGGTATTATCTAAAGGCTAACAGAAATTTATATTTGTTGAGTTCTTTTTGAGTCCTCTTGAAAACCTTCATTTTGTAAAGGCATCAGTGTAAAATAATGATTGTCTATAAAGGACAAAACTTAAAATAGCATGGTTAAAGATTTGAGTACAATGCAATGAGCAGGAAACCTGGATATTTCTGTGACATATAACATTTTAGGATAATAACTAGAATTATGACTGACAACATTATATCAGGACATATCAGGTGTTAGGGATTCCATATAAATTTTGGAATATCTATATTAATGACATTTATCCATACACTATAACCTAAGGTTCATCTCCAATCATTTGACAATGTTTTTCAAGTAATTTAACATACCAAACAAACTTAATTAGTTTAACATTCATCTCTGAGATGTCTGAGGATGCTCCTTCAAAGCATCCCAGAGTCAGCTGGAGGCTAAAAAACTTTAGCTAGATTTCTATATTTGGGAAGTTTGTTAAAAATATCAAAAAGGTTTTAAAACACAACAGGATCATAGGTCACTGTGAAACAATACTTATCCATTTAACCAAAGTCACAAAACGATTAAAAGAAAACAACAAATGTAGATCACGTAAGGGCACAGAAACTCACACAACCTGTTATCAAAAAGGAGCACTCTAACAGAGAGATAAATCAAATTCCAGTCCTGTATAAGCCTACTTAACAAAATCCATTTACTTAGTTAACTTTAATCTAAATTTAGTTAATCCTGACCATGCATAAAACTTTTTTCTCAGGGTTCCTTTCCACAACCTTTCATCACTTTCTGTATCCATATCAGCCTGTCCCTTATTTTTCCATCCAAATAAAACAAAGCAGCTCTAAGAAATTCTCTTTTTCCTCAGTAAAATATAATTCCATTCCTCATACGTTCTTCAATGAAAACACACATTCTACTTTCCTACTGTACACTGAAATGCTTGTTATTCCTATTAGCTTTAATCACATGTTTAAATTAGAATCCTCGACTCTTAAAAACCTTAATTTCTAGTGAAAACTAAGAAGTAAGCAATTATGAACTGTCTTTCACATTAGTATTCTGTAGATTGGTGAACGTAAATACCAGAGATAATTTCTAAAAACATTTGTCTTCTTATAGAGAACATCTCAGTGTGGCACCAAACATTTTCATTAATAGTCTTAAATACCTTTAGTTTCTCTATTTAGTAATTGATGTCTCAGTATCTTATTTTTTTGGAAATTATCTAGCTATTCAATAATCTTCCATCACTTAAATTAGCACAACTCTAGAACTTTGAGTTGCCAAATATCTGTAAAGATCATTTTAAGTAGACATTTCTAAAATATAATTATTCTTAAAGAGTTTACCCCCAAAGCTCTATCTCATTTACATTTACTTTAAAGTTGCATTATGTCAAATTATTTTACTTGTAACAGAAATAATGTCTTATTTGACTTCTAGTAAACCTAGGTACAATACAGTTTTATACTTAATGTTGTTGACTCTAAAAACATGTCTATATTAATTATATCAACAAACTTAAACTTTAATAACAGGTATCAACTTAATATTAAATACTTCCCAGTTCACGTGAACCTGAAAGTCATTTTGTCCAGTTTCTTTCATATTTAATTTGTAAGCACTTACTTTTAAATTAAATAGAGCTCTTTATAAATTCAATTTTGATAATACTTTCCAGAGGTAGAGATATATATAATGTATACATAGACATATAATATAAATAGGCAAAACTAGAGATATCATGGCTTCACTTTAAAAAAAAAACTTAGTTATGAATCAGGTATTACAATATAAACTTACGAGTTTACAAAGAACAGTTGGAATACATCAAAGTTACTTGTTCATATGACTACGGCTTTACTATTCGTAAAGTTTGGCTGAGGGAGCATTTCCAGTGGTTTGAATTTTAAAACTGTCACTTTGTCTCCTTTTTTTTTCTTGGTTTCAGGTCTTGTCTGATTGAGCAAATTAGGCTCAGTCTCAGGTCCTTGTGGCCTGTATTTACATTTCTGGTTTGTAGAGATTTGTAAAGTTCCCCAAAGAACAGGTCTGTCACCTAAACGATACTAAAAGATTGATTTGTCCAACTATACGTTATCAGTGAGAAGATTTCTAACTAAACTGAAATTTAAGAGATCTGTGTTCTAAAACTTTAGAATTTAATTTATCATGCCTTCAAAGGCTTGTATAAAGCATTCAGAAAAGACCTTCTGTCTGAGTTTACAAGTTTAAACCCAGAGCAAAATCACTATTTTCATTTTTTATTAGCCCTTGAATATTAGTTCCCCAGTTTTACTTATTTGTATGGCTCAGGTAACCCTATTGGTTTCCTTTAGTATGTTCAATTAATATCTCCTGAAGGGCAGATCTATTTGTCTTGTCTTATTATACCACGCAGGGGGAAGCATTCCCCAGTGAAACATATCTATCCTACAATATAATTAAACAAGAGATGTAACCATCTTATATAAAACCCATTTAAATATACCAATTTTGTACATTTTTATCTCAATTCTGTTAACTTTTATACCTTTTAACTTTAGTTTTCATTAGGATCCAACCAATAAGCTTTAATCTTATAGGAGTTCTAGAAGTTTTTCTTTCTTTTTGTTCCCTGTCCATTTTATCTACTCTTATATAAATAAGACTCTGGGATCACTGGAGGGGGGTTGACTCGAGGAACTTAGGCCCTTTGGCCTAACTGTTGCCTCAAATAATTGCTGGTCAGGTATCCCAGTGTAAATTTTTCTAGCCCCCTAAATATATATTTTAAAACTGGGGTAAAGAAAACAGGCTTGTTTGGCTTTTAATGTTGGGGACCAGTAGAGGGTCCCTTTTGGCCCATTTAACCTTAGGCAGTGTAGTAATATCAAAACCTTGTGTTTTAATCACATAAATGTCCATTTAATTTATCCTATTTTAAATAACTATCTAAAGATTTCTTTATTCATCTGAGATAGCTCCTTTTAAAATTTCTACCTTGTTGGAAATAGTATCTAGACTTTCTGTCGACATTAATTATTCTAATGATTTTATTAGCATCTGTAAGACCCTCTGAGGGGAAGCAAAGACTGCAAACGAAGCTTCCCAAACCAGTTTTTCTTTGTTTTAAACTAAAGAAGTTCTTAGGTTAATCATTAGGTATATTTGTTTTTTCCACCTTTAATTTGATTGTTTTTATAGGTAACCATAAAACAGCTGTTTATAATGAGAGCGCTCTAATTCACCAATTTGTTAGTTTCTCCAATTTAAAAGGATCCATCATGTGGCCATTAATAAAATATATTAATAGTGATTCAAACCAATAAGACGCCAGAGGCTTCTCCATAAGAGGGTGGGGGAGGATGTCACCTAAGTAAAATCCAGAGAGTTTACTCTTAAGAAAAGCATGGCAAAGGTCAAGTTTTCAAAACACAGACACACACACTCACACACACAGAATGTCCTAGGAAGATCAGGTAGAACATTTACATCTCAAAGACACCAAGGAATGCAGGTCCCCCGCTGAAGGTCTTTGTTTAAAGTCAGAATTCTGAAAGATATTTTTATCAAGCCAGCTTTTAAAACTCAGTTTAACTTAACTGCATACACAATAAAAGAGCCCCCTCATTTTTAGGGCAAGATTTCCTTTAATTTCCAATTAAGTAAGTAGTTGTATGTACATAAACCAGGCTGGAGTATTAGTTGGAGGCTGGCAATCTGTCGTTCATTTTTCTTCTGTTTTAAAAGCTTTATTTCCCATTCTGAGGTCAGTTTGTCAAAATAAAATTGCTAGTGACGATAGTGTGGTGGGCCAATGTGCTGCTTGAGAGCTTAACTCCTCTAGGTTTTGCCCCAGAGTTGTTTCAGCCCTCTCTTACATATCTCAGGTTCTCCTGGTGGCTTATAAGACTACCACGGGTGCTCAGATCGTGGAATGGCCAGTTCTTACTCGTGTCCCCGGTTGAGCAGGTTGTTAATTAAATCAGTGGGTTTCCCTATAGGGACAGCTGCATGGCATGAGGTCTTACTTCCACCACTTCTGCAAGTTTCTCAGTCACCTGAGAAAGCTGTTGCTGGCCGGGAGGAGAGAGTCCCTTCTTTGGAGCTCAGAAACTCTCATAAGATTTCAGTTTTATTTTAACAAACTCTATTAAGGTAGTCAATTCAAGGAAAAACAGGCCAGTCTTCCCCCTAATTATTCAGTCCCATCTTACTCAGTGTTTAACTGAGCAAAGTCTTCCCAGTCTTTAAACTGAGGATAACTACTCAGCATCTAAACTGAGTCTTCCCAGTGCCTTTCCCTGAGGATAACCTGCTCAGTGCCTAAACTGAGCAAAATCTTCCCAGTCCTTCGACTGAGGATAACCCAGGTACCTCTTCTTGAAATCGTTTCAAGGATAACCTATTCCCCCACCAAATAAAACTTAGGATCATCAACCAATAACGGGAGATCCTAGAACCAGGAAAGACTCAAGCAAATTCGTCTGGACTCCCTGAGGAGACAGATGGGCACAAGAGGCCTCTCTGCTGGTCCCAAGGCTCTGGATCCTCGTAGAGTTCAGGCAAAGGAGAGGAATCTGCTCTGGTCCCTTCGTCGGTCACCATAACTGTCGACTTAAAAAATATGCACAACCTAAAAGTTGAGAGTAATGTTTTATTCAGTGGGAATTTTTAGGACGTCAAGCCCTGGAGGCAGCATCTCTAGTAACCCTGAGAGAACTGCTCAGGAGGATCCATAAATTTTTAACAGTAATTTTAAATTACCTCCTTGTGATATCAGGTGATTTTTATATTTCTTGTACTTTTCTATATTACAATTTTTTCAGTCCTGTATCATTTTACAAAACTGACAAAGATTTTTTAAAAAGAAAAGAAAATCAGATATCTTTCAGATATCATACATATCCTTATGCAACTATAACTTCTCAATGATAGCAGAGCATGACATCATGAAAATATCCCTGACCTTAATTTCAGTGGCCTTTATATTTGTTTATAACATCAAAGAGAGAAAGAAAAAGAAAAATCTCCCAAGTCCTAACAATCCACTTTAGAATCTTTAAATGCATGAGATTTTGGCCCAGTGTAGTTCCATGTGAATCTGCTGCTTTATTTCAAACTACTATTAATAAAGCTAGACTTCTGTGCTCACTCCCTGGTTTATTTGGCAAATGCCAATTGAGTACATACTATATTAGATGTCATGGCATTCCCTCATGTATATACCATGACTGCTGCTATGATGCCATGTTCTCGAATAACCACAACTGAAAGCAGGATAGGAAAGCGTCCCGTGAGGGAGTTTACATGCTGCAAATCTCCAAAGAGATCACTTCCAACCCCACTGAGCAAAGGCATTTAAAGTGGGTTGTGGTGAGCCAGACTGGGAAAGATCAGGAGAACTCTAGGATATTCCTGATGGATATATAAAGAAAACACTTCCCAGCAGAGAAAGAATGAAATGCAGTCCACATATTCAGCTGTATAAAAAAAATCTTATTTTCTACAACATTTTATCTTAAGTCCTCATGCTATATACTAACAGAAAACACTTAAAGTTAGTTTTACCATTTTCTAAAGTTACATGAATTCCCAAGGCACTGAGGGTTGTGGGTGTGATGGTTAATATGGAGGGGTCCAGTCCACACAAGTGGGTTGCCACTGTAATATCCGTTAACTCTGATGACATAACCCCTTCAGTTTTTATGGTTCTCTGCTATTTCCATTCCACAATTGCAGGAGAAAAATCTTACGTGATGCTGTAGGGTTCCCATCAGCCCAAATGCAACAGGAAGCCACTTCCTCTTAAAGTCCTGAGCTGCCCTAATAGCACTGGCAGCCAGCAGCCCCCAGGTCCCCTTTTTCCTGGGTCCCACAGACCTTTTCCTCTCTTCCTACCCTAAGGAAAGTTCTTTCTAGTCTGGGGTAGGTTATAGCCTTGCTCTCTTCCCAGCTTCTGGTGAAGTACTTCTTCTATTCCCATAAATCCTTCTCCCAAAAATATTAAGGATTTTGAAACACAAATTTCAAAGACATTCACAGCACATGACTATTTCTTGTACAGCTGCGTCCCTCCTCTGAGGCAATGAGCCCAAAATTGACTGCTTGCTTGAGTAGGGAGAAGAGAAAGGAAAAAAATATGGCAAATGTTTCAAATATTATACAAACTATAATATTTCAGCCAAGTCTTTGCACCTCAAGTATAATTAAAGCTCAGCCATATATCAAGAAAACCTTCCCCTGAGGGATTAACCTGAAAGATTCTCGTCTTCTCCTTTGGAGATACTGCAGGCAAGGAAAGGACTGCCACACTACTCATCTACCTGAAAGTGCACAAAAAAGGCAACCTGTTCACACACCAGTCTTGACTTCAAGTTACATTGTTATTCTTAGTTATAGGAGAAGTGAGCTTAATATATCATGGTCACATTCTCTAGGAAGATTCAGAATAAAAGTCTTTTGCTCCAAGAACATTGGCTATATCAGTATTAAATCATTTACTCATGGTATAGCCAGGAGGTCCTAAAACTAGGATTCCCCTACTGAGCAAATTCAGCAACAGAAAAGAGATCGCCCACGTTGAAAGATAGGAAGCTTTTATATAGCGAAGGTACCATTCATTAGTGCCACCTAGTGGTAGCATTGAATAAAATCCTGAGGTTTGGGTCTCAGTCCAAGAAATCCGAGAGCGAGAAAACTGTTGGCGAGAAATTTTACTGCTGGAAGGACACATCACTTTAAAACCCAAAGAAGTTTTATATGTCCAGTTTGACAGATTTGAAACTAGAAGCCAAGCTTTTAAATTTCCCATCCATTTTCCTTTCAATGTAATGCCATAGTACCTAACTTCCCTCTGGAACATTTTCAGCATAGAAAGCAGATTGGCCTAGTGAACTGAGAACAAGGTTCAAAGAGAATTGCTGTGAGGCTTGGCCCAGGTCCCAAACTTAAGTTTGCAGAATGGGATAATATTTAATTTGTAATCAACAAAGCTCACCTCCTAATGAAGTTTTCATCATTAGGCAATGTTTCGCACTGCTTTTCAGCCCTGCAGTTATTGGAGCACGCACCACCAAATCATATTTGTTATTGTTTTATAAGTTTTATATAGCGCTCAGCACCCAGGCATGTTCCCACACATATTCTCCTTCCTATCCTGCTCCCAGCATCCTGGATCAGTGCATTCTATTATTTTATTGTCAAGAGCATATGATTACCATCTTAGGTGTATTTTTAATAATAAATCATGCTTCTTGCTTCAGGGGAAAAAAAATCTCCAAACCTAATTATTTATTTGCATCTTGTAGAGGACATAATTACAAATTCTCTCCTAAACGGAGAAAGCATCAAAGGAAGAACGAAATTTTGCTAATAACTTTATACTGTGCACACAAAGCTAAGGCCAAATCTCAGAAATATCTCAATGATATTCATTTTCTGATATTTATTGCTCATCCTCCTCTGAGAGTCCTCACAGCAAAGGAAAATAATATTTTTACATATTTTTAAATCAACTTTCTGTAAATGTAGGTGGCTTTTTAATGTATGAGAATAAAATTGATTCTTGTGATTGTGTTCATTAAAAATAATAAATGCTTAAAATCCACTTGTCATTTTGTTCTTGCTCTTAATTTTTTTTTTCAGTTTCTAAATCTCTTTTTCTAAGCTAACTAATGCTTAACTTTCCATTTTTGCCTCAGGTAAGGTTCATTTAAACTTCTCCTATTTTTTATTTTCTGTATCTAGTTACACATTCAGAAGAACAGACAAAGCTCAAAATAAAAATAATGCGTCCAATATTCCAATCACTTAAACTTTCTGGAAAATAAATGCTTTTCTGTGTTCTCCATAACCATAAGTACACGGCCCTTCACACCAGGGTGAAGGGTGAAATTTTACGAGTCACGGTCTTGACAGCCCTAAAGCTAATGAGGGCAAGCATCCATGCTGATGTAAGCTAGTTAGCATGGTACTTTCCTATAGGAAAGAGCCAAGAGTCATTATTAAATTTCAAATGTTATAGCTTGAGACTTAATAGCCTCACCCCAAGCCATTTCTATTTCTTTGCCTAAATACAGTTTGCTAGAATTCCCTCTACTGTGAAGAGAAATTGCTGATTAACCAAGTGGGATTTAAGCCTTCCTTCACTGGTCTAGTAAATACGGTTCTCAGGCTAAGTGCCACTCACCCCCTCAAGTGTTTCTGGGCACAATTTCTTTCACCCAAGGACCCTCAGCATCACCTCTCTAGAGCCCCACACCAAGAAATGAAGATGATGATAGATTAAGCCATTAATTTGTAACTCTTCTACTACTGAGGTCACATTCAAGAATGGGAAAATATTTGGCTTAGAAAAATAAACCAGCTCTCTACATACCTCTTTTTAGCAGCACATACTATCTGTCCCTAGATTAAGCTGAGTAAATGCTATTTTCATGAAGAACCTCCAGAGTCTAAAGTTGCTTTAAAAGCTTTCTTGGCCTTCTTTGCCTCACCGTCCCCTGTTCCCACCACCACCACGACCACCATGTAAATTCTGAAAGATTCCAATTCAGGCCCTTATGAAAAACAGTTTCACATGATGAAATTTACTAAATTCCAACTCCTGTCCAATTTCCTCATAGACAAAAATAACTGCTAGAAGAACCACAAATTTAGAAGTCAAGGGTTAGACATTTCTTAGAAACAAAGGTAGATCATGAAAGAAATTGAAAATGTTTCCAGCATTTCATCTCTGTCTCCATGACAAAATGAGTAGTTTCTGATGCAGCGGCGAAAGAGGAGGAAACTGGGCACGAAATTTTCTGTGCGTTTGATTCACCCATGGAGTCAAAACATTGAGTACAGCAGATAACAAGAAGCAAGAGAAAGGGCACATATGGTTCTAAGCTAAGAATGCTTCCTCTAGTTTCTGGTAATCAGGTAATTGCAAGATATATTTTGGCACAGAATCAGAACCCAGTTTGAATGCAAAGTAAAAATGTTCAAAAGAAAGATGCTCTACGTTATATCTAGGAAATTCTTCACAGGTAACATATGTTTGTAGTTAATGTAATCTATCCAAACAGGAGAGCCCTGTTTCATCAGACAAGTGTCTGTTCTGATGACCCAGGTACTGAGCTAGCAGAGAACATCTTTGCTGAAAATAGGAGAAAGTTTTATGCCTGCTCAGAAAAGATATTCCCTGGTGGATAGAAAGGAAAAGAACACAAGAAAGAGAAAAGAGTTATTACTGAGCCAGTTACCTCCAACTTGCTATCTCTGCAGATATTTTTTCCCCTCTTTGCCTCCCTTTATTTCTCACTTACCCTCTGGTTTCTTCACTTTATTGTTTCTTTGAGCTTTTGATGAATATTCATATGTCTCTGTAGTGATTTGGCTGTACAATGATTAAAAACAGACTGAAGTACTTAATATATCCTCTTCTGAAAAAGGAAGCAGTTGGGTAGCAAGTCACACATGTCAATGAGGGATATTTTATCATAACAGCCAATGTGTAAAATCGTAGGTCTCGACCTACAGAGAGAATCCAATTGCCTTATCACAACTGAAGCATCCCCATTTTAAAAATGTATTCAGGAGATATAGCCAAGTAAAAATTCTAACCTAGAGGCTCACCTATTTGTCAGCTAATCAGCTGCAGCTATAGATCAAATATTTATTGAGCTGGGCTTTGTACTAGGCTCAAGATAAAACAGAGGAGAAGGCAGACATGTGCATTACACTAAGAGTCTTGGGCAAGTGCTTTCTGAAGCTATTATGAAGGACTCTCTTCACAGGCCTTTATTAAAACACAGGCCACTATTAAAACACAGGCCACTCAAGTGGTGCGTGGTTGTGGAGATGAATAAGGGCTGAAATCCAGCTTCCACTCTGCTCTCCAACACTCTGCCCTGCCCAGAGGGGACACCTTTTAAAAAGTCACACAAAGGCAGCACCAGAAAGCCACAGCCTTGTATTAAAGCACAGTTTCCCCTTCCACAGGAGTTACTGTATCTTTCCTTGCCCTGGGGTTTCCCAAAATTTCAGAGACCACACTCATTTGTTACACCTCAACCATGGCCCTATAGGCTAGAGTCAAGGTGAATTAATGTAGACAGGAGTATTCAATTTGCAGAAGAACACAAAAATCTATACATTAGTGGTACAGCAATAGTGTAGCTGGTCTAGATTTCTTAGAGGTTTTGACCTAAGCTACTGTTTCTTAGCTGTCACTTTATTTTAAAGTCTCAGCCTAGCTTTCCTCTGCTTTCCAGAATTCTTTGTCCAGATTCCACCCAAGAGCCTTTCTCCAGCTGACTCACTATATCCCTACACTTGTAATTAGTAAATATGAAAAAAAAAAACACACAAAAAAGGCTATGAAGGAAGCCAAGTTTGAGTGAATGAGTTGCACAGCTAATCTGCTACAACTAACCTGCTGTTAGTTCCACAAATTATAGGGGATGGAAATGGCACACTTCCGTCACTCATCTGCTGGTTCTGTTGCAAAGATAAACCCTTAATTGGCAAGCCTTTAATATCTAATGGCATTTTATGTTGTGGTCTGATAGAAATAATCTGTCCAAGCTTATGACAAAGTTGTTTTGTAAATCCCTACTAATAATGGCGGGAAAGACTTGATAATGCATATGTTCTTATTTTGGTATTAATAACTTACACTAGCTTTAGTCCAAACAAATTCTGATCCTGTCACTTGAAAATGTAATTCTTAACATTCTTTGATTATAAAAGATTAGGGGTAAATCTTCTAAAAGTTAGTTTTACACATAGCTCCCTCGTAGCTTACTTATAATGTTGTTCTTCCATCAATTGTTTGAGATATGTTTAGCCCATAAAGATATTCCATCCAAAAAAAAACCCAGAGTATTTTGTATTTTAACCCAAGTCCTGGATTACCTCATATTGCCCTGTGATTGGAAAGCAACTAGAAATTTTGTCTGAATCCAGTTTTTATCCATGATTTAATACCAGTTTAATATGGACAAGCAAGCAGCAGTTAACACAGGATTAAACGATGCCTAAAATCATTAATCTTTCTTATCATTTCATCAAATAAATAACATTGTCATTCTTTCAACACAATTTTGTTTAACTGCCACAATAGACTTCAAATGATATCATATGGAAATTGTTCTTTTATGAAACAAACCAAAACCAACCAAACAAACAAATCATTAGTCTTTTATACAAACAAGGGAGAGAGTCCTGAGAATATAAACTAATAGCATAGGTCACACCTAAATGTATTCTTATTATCTTAGGCAGCTCCCTCAAGGATGAGACCCCTCCTCCATAAACCCAATAAAAACCCTCCTCATAACTGTTCTTCAGCCCCTACCCAAGTTCCAAGTAGCCACAAAGTAGAAAAAAGCCTGGACCAAATTCCTGGAATACTGCTTCCTCTTCCTCAGCAGAGTATGTCTCTCTGCTCCTTCAGGATTTGCCTGACACATCTCCCAAACCCTTTATCTGACCCCAATGCCTCCTTCCAACTTGGTTAGGTACGGCTCCATCTTAGCACTTACCACAGATTCATATATATCTGTGTGCTTGTCTTCCGCTCCATGAGAATGTGAGTTCCTTGAGGTCAATGACTGTATTTGAGTCTCTGTATTCCTAGTTCCAGCCACGCTGCCTGAAACATAATAAATGCTCAGTAAATGTTTGTTGACTGTAAGAACCAAGAATAAAAGAATAGAGCTTTTGAAAGATGAGCTTTTGAAATATTAGCTTTTGAAAGATTAATTGGGAACACCTGTTCTACCCATTAACTCCTTGAAAAACTGGATACATCACTACAAAATGTGGGCTTGTCTTTAAGTTTCAATCATTTTGAACAACTCCCATAGCTTGGTTATCTCAGTTTCAAGGATGATCGTATGTGGCGAATTCCTTTAGTTCATTCAACAGTAATACCTGTCACATGCCTGGTCGGTCCAGATGAGCCAAGATGGTATGGAATGCTACCTACAGTTTTTCTTATCGAAGAAGCTAGCAACAGGAATAGTTACCAATTAACAATTTATCTGTGAATTTCTCAAATCCTCTAAATCATTTTCTTGTCATCTTGGCTTCTAAACCCTTAAAGTCCTGAGAAGCTTACTAATGTAACATGCAGGCAAAATTATCGTTTCTTCTCCTTATTCATGTTAATTAAAAGAATATGTTTCACAAATATTGTTTCCTGACTATTTGCTTGCAGTTAACCACATGGACCCTTACTTTGTTAAGCTCTTGAATGAGTTTGCAATTCAACCTCTGAGCACAAATCTATGTTCATGAAAATGGACAATGTTTATGCCCATGAAAATTGCATTCTGTTACTTTAATGAAAAAGGATAAATATATTATATATTGCCTTTGAGTAGGCTGCCTTTGTGTAGATTTTGTGTGTGTGTGTGTGTAGATTTTTGAAAAATTGGCAACTCTATAAAAAGTTGAATCTCGATGTTTCTGTCTTACAAACTTGTACAGTTCTTTGATCTCCAGTTTGAATCACTAAGGTAAGCTGCTCATGAGCTGAAACAGCAGGCACCATCTCTCCATCTGCTGCACAGTGCCCCAGAGACGTCATGGGCCCAAGGAAGGTAAAAGACAGGAAGGAAAAGAACATTTCTGTTTGTTTTTTAACTTAAATGCCTGGAGCAAATCAAGCCTGAGTCTAGCTGCTAAGGGAAGAGACAGAATCCATCAGCATTTCCATGGGAAGAGGTGGGTCAGTTGCCCAGACACAGGAAGATACTGCGTGAGAGAGAGAAGGGAAATAAAATGGAGCACAAAGCAAGTCTAAATCAGTGGAATGCTAAAAATTTTAAATGATAAGGTAATCATTAAGGACACCTCTTTTTAAAGGCTCTCTCTCCCTTCTTGGGCTGTAAAATCATTTTTCCTGAGAGTCTCTGCAAGTGGACCAAGAAAATATGTCCCAAAACAGTGAGAAAGCATTATATTCAATTTTATGTGATGTGAACACACCACTTGATGTGTGTGGTTCCTCCACCGGATCATCACACCATGCAAAGTAAGAAATGAAATCCTAGGTGTCATGTGTCCAAATTAAAAAGAAATCAGTCTGCTGACTCTTTAAAGAAGGTTGACAAGCTCTCCAGACTGAAGGCTGTGGCCATTAGAACTGCATCTGTCTATTATTATGCCTTCTCTGTATTATTATTCTATTCTTAGCTGGCAGAGTTACTCTATCAACATGAAAGCATCAGTCAAACTTCTGATTGACCACAAGATCATTCACTAATTTGGACCCAAGGGGAGTTCTGTTAAAACTGCAGGATCTTCCTCCAAACAGTGCAAGTACACAGAGCCAAACTTGCTCCCGCGGTAACCAGCGTACACAGCTTGTTATTTTTAACTACATCCCCTCCATAGTTAGGTCTCTCCTTTGGAACAGTGGATTATTATTCAGCAACTTCTGAACAAGCAGGGTGTGCACTGGAGCCAAGAGGGTTCTCAATGCCTCCCCTGTTAGACTTGCTAATCAATTCACTGTGGCTAAAATGAAAGTCAAGGTATACAGTGGGTATTAGGATCTTAATTTTCGGCAAACAGCATTACCCACACAACACAACACAAATCTAATAAATACATGGAAGCTGAGAACTTACATCTCAAAGTTCATGGACAGTTAACAAACTGTACGTTCAAAGTGAATTCTAAATGTTTTTGACACGTTGTTGATTGACATCTGGAGAGCTTATGCACCTCTATCTTTTGCTTGTTTTTATGTTAGTTTTGTGTAGATTTAGAGCAGTGGCTCTCAATAGAGGGTCAATTTTATCTCCCAAGGGATATTTGACAATGTCCAGAGACATTTTTGGTTGGGGTGAGGTGGAGGGGTGTTACTGGCACCTGGCAGGTAGAGACCAGCAATGCTGCTAAACATCCTACAATGCACAAGACAGTCCCCAAAACAAAGAATTATCTGGTCCAAAGTGTCAATGGTGTCATGGTTGAGAAAACGATGGAAAGAGAAATAAGAGGGAGAGAGAAATCTTTTTTTTAATTTTTAAAAAATAAATATCCATTTAATGCATGTTCATAGTTTTAAAAGCTAAATAGCACTAATAAAACGTCTCATGAAAATTAGCCATTAACTGCACTACTTCTTCCCCTTTTGAGTTTCCTTTCCCAAACAAAGGAAATCATTATTCATTATTCATCTGGCTACCCTTTATTTCTAAAGAATATACTTACATCAATAGTTGTTATTTAGGCAAGTTTAGATATTGTTATTGACACTTTATTTTGCAATGGAAGAATTTAGCACTCTTTCAACACCTCACTCCTTCACTAATTTATTCATTCTTCTCTAATTTATTCTTTTTTTTTCTGTTTCCCATTTCTCTGTGGAAGGTTTTCCTGTCTTTATTTCCAACCTTTTTATTAAACTTTAATTTCAGCTATTGCACTATAATTTTTATTCCCAAAGGCTTTTTCTTGATCTCTTTTTAAATAACAACCTGTTTTTGTTTCATGGATAAAATATCTCCTCACATTCCCCTAAGGTTAGAACTATACTTTTTTAATTTTCTGTTGCTCACTGCTTTGTTTCTGTTTCCTCTAAGATCATTTTTTTGTTTGTTATGGTCCCTCTTTTTAATGTAAGAACGTTTACTTAAATATTTGGTGCTCTTTGCTGCCCATTCATGTTTAAAAGTGAGAAACTAAAAGACATATATGCATGGTAGGTCTTGTCCACTGGGGACTTATGGAGTACAATCTGGTGGCAGTTGGCCATACTGATGATAGTTCCAGCTGCTGGTATGTGTATTAATCAGGATCAGCTATGCCTAAAAAACACCCCAAGCTTCCACTGCTCAACACACTGGAGCCATGTGTCCACTATAGGTCAGGTGGTCTCTAGGGTAGCTGTGCTCCTCGTGGTAGCTCAGCCAACTAGGCTGCTTCCAGGTTGCAGTTCCTCAATGCCAACATACAGTTTCCAAGGTCACCACTGAAGAGTGATCCATATCACTTCCCTTCATAGCCCATTGGCCAGAAACAGTCACCTGACTCCATATAACTGCAAGTGAGTGGGGAGCATATGATTATTTTGTGAGGGGCCTTTCAGCTTCTCCATTGATCTGACTCACATGTGCAGATCTTAAAAATGAGCAAAGCATGCAGAAATGGGTTTTAAATATTAGAAATGTTTAGAACATTCAACAGGAATATATCTGCCTTCACTCTCACCTAATTTGACAATTCTTTGCTTTTTTTTTTGTTCCCTTAGGGTTGGAATTGCTCAGGAGAGGGGAGAAAGGAGAAGAAGTTCATTTTGTCTCTTCATTTGTATCTCTATACATGGAATTACCTTTAGAAATTCAGATCAGTACAGAAATGTGATTAATGTGGCTGTGACATCAAATGGATCGTTAAGGAAAGGGAAACAATGTTTTTACATTTTCAGACATATATTTTTATACCTCAATCACTACATTTATAAAATTCACTACCTTTAAGATGGAAGAATAGACATTTACTATAGTTATGTATTTCCTCTTAACAAATCACCACAAACTTAGTGTCTGTGATGGCTAATTTAATGTGTCAACTTGAGTGGGCCATGAAGTGCCCAGATATTTGGTTAAACATTATTCTGAGTATGTTTAACATAATTCTGAGTATGTCTGTGAGGGTGTTTCTTGATGAGATTAACATTTGAATCTGTAGACTGAATAAAGCAGATTGCCCTCCTCAGTGTGGGAGGACCTCATCCAATCCACTGAAGGTTTGAATAGAGCAAAAAGGAAGAGTAGAGAAAAATTTGCTTTCTCTGCCTGACTGTCTTTGAGTTCAGACATCTATCTTCTCCAGCCTTCAGAATCCAACTTTTAGACTAGATTTCCTACTTGTGGCCTCTCTGTGCACCTGAATGCACTTCCTCACAGCCTGGTTCCAAGAGCAAACATTCCAAGAGAACAAGACAGAAGTGTGCTATGTTTTTATGACCTAATTTCACAGCCATCTAGTCTCACATAATAGCATCTACCTTTGTGGTCAAGGCCACAAAGTCCAACCCAGTTCCAAAGGTGGAGGACGTAAACTCCATCTCTTGATAGGGGAGTGACAACATTCTAGGAAAGCATGTGAGATGAGAGATACTGTTGCCTAAGATAGAGAAACAAGTGTTTACCATCATAGTCCTGCCTAACAACTCAGACAAGAACTTTACTAATGAACAGACTTTATTATCATTTACACAGTCTCACCATATACTGCGGAGTGGAATATTTGAAGGTCTAGGCTTCCAGAAATCAAAACCCAGCCATTTAGCAGAAATACAAAGCCAAAACTCATCGGAAAAGTGAGCAGTAGCATGTAATACTCAAGGTGGCAATGTTATCCATCGTCTCACTCTGGCAGTGATGAGGAGAGGAAGGAAGAGACAAATCTGTGTGTGTGCCAAGTATAGATATGATCTATTTTACCAAAGGAAGATATACTTTTTCCATTTCCTCCAATGTCTAAAGGTCACCAGGAGAATAACATAAGGAACAGGATTTCACAAACAGATCCTTGAGTGGAATTTAGTTGCCAAATTCATTCATTAAATTAATTTTTTAATGTGAGTTTCTACAACATAGCCATAAATATAACAGAAACAAGAGACTTCTACTACAGTAGGTAAGACAGCAATTCATTGTAGTAAGTGCTATGTGGATAAACATGGGGGCTCCTCAGGACAGGTATTTAGCTGGCTGCTGATAATCATTATCTATTCTGACTGGGTTGTTCTCTGTTTTGATTGCTTGGTGCCCATACCACCGCAGGTGATAAATATTTTCAATAGCACCCCTGGTGCTATTATAACAAATGAGGGGGGCACCTAACTGAGTGTCCAGACTGTTCAGGGAGATACAAGTAATACACTAGAGCTGTAGCCTAGAATGCAAAGTGAAGAATGGGGATAAGGAGACTGGAGAAATAAACTATGATCAGCTCCTAAGGGTCTTCTTAGGAAGACCTCTATATGGGGGTAAATGGGGAGCTATTGAAGGGATCTTAATCAAGAGAGCAAGCCGATCAGATTGGCCTTTTGAAAATATTATTCTATCTGCCTGTGAAAAATGGAGGGGCAAGATGGTAAGAAGATACTAGGAAGAAATTTCAGAATCAAGGGAAGAGAAAAGCAAAGTTAAATATGATGAGGATGGAGGAAACTAGACAAATTTCAGATATTAAGAAGGTGGAATCTAAAGAATTTTGTGATTGATGTGAAGGAGAGAGGAAGGTGGGGGAGGTCAGTTTTCAAGGATGACCTTCAGATTTCTGATTTGGCGACTAGGATAGCTGCTGCCACAGGTACAACCCTGGCTGACCTATGGCCACCGGCCACTGCGAGGCAGAAAAACAGCAGTGGCAGCGCAACTCCAGCTGAGACATCCAAGGATGACAGGAAATCATCAGGATGGTGCTCAGGTCTGGCTTGGATGGGGAAGGGAAACCAAGAAGTTTAGGCAGGTGGGCAGGATATTGTTCCCTCTTCCCCTCCATCTCCTCTGCCACATACACCCTGCCATATACAAAAACCTGAATATTACACTTACTGTAAGAGGGAAGTGTTGGGTAAAAGACATGGAGGTTTCTTTAGGGGGACTTGTGTAGATGGGACCAAAATGTGGAGAGACTGAGCCCAGTTGGAAAGAGCACCAAATTCACCAGAAAGAATAGAACCTAGGTCCTGGACATTATATCCTCCCTCAAGGAATACTTTACTAGTCTTTCTATGCCAAGAAAATTGTACTCAGTGGAGCAAGATTTAAAGAGAGGCAATAGGCTAGCATGTCCTGACCAGGAAATTAAAATTTTTATAGCTCCATTCCTTTCAGCAATTGAAACCTCCTGAAATTAAAAACTCTCAGCTGGGGTTGTGGAAGTTCAACCATAATAGAGTCTTCAGGGAAGAGCTTACAGAAAAGTATTGTCTCAGGTCTTAGAGAAACATCAATAATAAGGTTCCTGTGTGGCAGTTGCTTGTTCAGGAATTGTTTCCTCTGGGCTGTCTCTAAGTTCTAGAGCCATCCAAAATGCACTTACATCATCATGGAACAGCATCTGATATTCTAATTCTGCAAGTTTCCCTTGAAATTATCTGATTTGCAAGCCTTTTTCTTAAGTAATTCTTGGTTATATCCCAGTTCCAAGTCTACTTAATATCTAAAAAATCTTCCCAGGGATTTTGCTATTTTTAGAAGAGGTCATTCTGAAGCATTGTTTCAAAGTCTCTCCAAAATTTCTGCTTAAGTCATTCACCAGATATTTCCTTCCAGTATCACTTTAAATAACCTATACAGATTGTGTTTACTGTCTTTTTCATAGCTTTTGAGCAAGTACAATTACAATTTATCAAAACATCCCTCTTCAGAGACAACTTGGGTGTTTTGTGTGTCTTGATTACCTAAGATGTGTCTCAATTTTGAACAAGAAAGTTTAATATTCCAAAAGCAAGACACTCTATCTAAGGTATTAAAATGTAAAGTGTGTCTAAGAACATGTTATTGTTTCACAGAATTGTAAAACTAGCAGTGTCTAGTACCCCAACCACTTCTTCTCAACCTCTCCTCTGATTTCAGCTGTGTATGAGGGGTCTCCATGGGTGGCTTGGACTTCACACTGACAGTATCTTACCTCAAACATGTGCTATACATCTTGGCTTTCTGCTCCCTGGAAGCTCAATTCAAAAGCTTATGTGTACAGCTCAGAAGTGCAGGGTAGGGGAGTTTCCTGGTGGTCCAGTAGTTAGGACTTGGTGCTTTCACTGCCATGGCCTGGGTTCAATCCCTGGTTGGGGAACTAAGATCCCGCAAGGTGCAAGGTGCAGCATAAAAAGAAAGAAAGAAAAAAAAAAGAAAGGAAGGGAAGAAGGAGAAATGAAAACAAAGGAGGAAGAATAAAAAAGAAGTACAGGAAAGGAAGCACCCCCATGAGCAACCTCAGCCTGGTGGGAGATGGGGCTGTGGATAAATGTTCCCACCTCCCTTCCTTTGGCAGACAATTCTTGGAGGGAACCCAAACTAAGACAGCTATTCTCTAGTGAAACCCATTCATTTTAATGATGAGGAAACATCTTGTACAAAAGTACAATATTTAGTCACAACAGAAACTAGATGTCAAATCTCCTGGCTCTCAGAACGGGGCATTTTATTTTATTGCCTAGGGCCCCATCGAATGTCAAATAGTATGAGACAATGAGTCCTGACTTATGGTGGAATAGACCTTCAGGGCAGCTGGCACTCAGAAGGGACTGCCGTCAGTGAGCCCTGGTGCAGGCAGGGAAGGCTTCATAGAAACAGAAATTAAGTTGGGCCTTAAATAATTGCATAGGCATGTGTGGGACACTTCAAGAAAAGGCAAAGATGAATGAAAGTTTTAAAGTCAAAATGTGTGTATTCTTAGGACCTTTTTTAGGTTAGCCTCACAAATTGCATTGAAGTATAGAGGAAATGTTGAATAGGTAAGATGGTGCCAGTTATAAAACTTTGCAAGGCAAGCAAAGGAATTTAAAAATCAGCTAATCAAATCCTTTAGTTTCACACTTGTAATGTTAAGACATCTGCCCACCAACACTGAACTAGGAACAGGTAAAGGTAGAGGCTGATCCAGAACCCCTGTCTCTATACTTTTAAATCCTGCAGCTCTTTCTTCACTGTCCCACTCCATCAAAGTTAGCTTGTCACATCTAAAAGCTGAGGATACTTTTCGTATCCTTTGTAATGTGAACTCATGGGATAAATCCAAACTCCTAAGCCTAGTTTATTAGACTCTTTGCCAACTGGACACTGTTTAGCCCTCTTGCCTTACTAAATTCACTCAGCCCATACCCTATATTCCCGAAGTAGTCCTCATGGTCACTTAACACCCTCAGAAAAATTCCTTCCTCCCTTGAGGTTGTGCCATTCTGTTTTGCCACATCATTCCTCTCCTTCTTGCTCTCATTTACTTAACTTCAGCTGATTCACCCTCATTGATTGAGAACTATGACCTGGGCTCCCAGGTTCTTTTTACTTGCAATCTTCCTGAGATCCTGTACAACATTAATACCCATGCAGAAGACCTATATAATACCATGACTTCACATCTTCATGACCTCCTGGATTTCAAGTATCTTCTACCCACTTCAACCCCAGCCTGGACGTTGTCATCAACCAGAACTGCATAATCTTTGAAATCTTAAATTACAAACTCATATTCTTCCTTCTCTTTTACTGTCTTCTCATACTTATTTATTCATTCAACAACATTCAATTCAATACCTACATGTGCCAGGTATTGAGTGGGACACTGCAGAAACAATGATGAATGAGACACGGTTCTTGTCCTCACAAAGCTGGTAGCCTGGTGAGAGCAACTAGCCAAGAAATTAGTAGAAAGAGCTATGAGAGAGGAAGTACAGGATACTATGATGGTTTATATGGGGGACACCCAACCCAGACTTGGGAGCTACTGGCTTCTCAGGAAATAATATTTAGGGTAGGCCTTCACCAAGGCTCTTCAGAAGTTCCATCTCTCCATTTTATCCTCAATTTATCACCACACTCCATGGCTTTACTTCCTTCCCTCACTAACCTAAACTCCATAATACAATCTTTTTTTTTTTTTTTTTTTTTTTTTTTTTTGCGATACGCGGGCCTCTCACTGCTGTGGCCTCTCCCGTTGTGGAGCACAGGCTCCGGACGCGCAGGCTCAGCGGCCATGGCTCACGGGCCCAGCCGCTGCCGCGGCATGTGGGATCTTCCCGGACCGGGACACGAACCCATGTCCCCTGCATCGGCAGGCGGACTCCCAACCACTGCGCCACCAGGGAAGCCCCATAATACAATCTTTTAACTAGCCTTTAAAAGAGCTAATCTTTTAGCTCTTTTCCTAGAGCTCTCAATATACTAGTCCCTTAGTATATTTCTCCCATAGCCACTCTGCAAAACTCAAAAATCAGCCTTCTCTGACCTTATACCTGGGATGCTGAGACCTTCTAGAGGAAAAACACACAAATATGCAGAATGAATGCACTATACTCTGTCTCTGATCTCTGCTGGGTTCCTATTCACATGACCTTTATCCTACTCAGATCCTCTCTGGTTCCAACATCAAGTATTTCAGTAATTCACTGTTTCACTAATGCTGCCATCACACATATGCCAAATCCTAACAACTCATTGCAAACTTCATCTTCTATAACCTCTTTGGAGCACTTAGACACTTGGGACTTCTCCCATCTTCTTTAAACTCTCTTTTAATTTTATTTCAATGAATGACATCACTCTCTGATGGTTCTCTGACTGTATACTTAACCATTCCATCTTAATATTCTGTTAAGCTTTTACTCTTCTAGCCATTCTTAAAATATTGGTATATTTCACAGTTATATCCTTGGTCCTCATTTCTTCTCCTTTGACATACTGCCAGAGAGACTTCATCTGCTTTTATAACTGATTGATTACATATCTGGATCTTCAACCAAGGCATTGTCCTGAACTCCAGTCCAACAGCTACAGATGTCTCTGCTTGATTCAACATGTGTAAAACTAAGCTTAACCATCCTTATTATTTCTCCCCAATCCAATATCACCTGTTTTTTTTCTCTCATATCCACTCTCTTTCAATCTGCAATCAGCAACTGCCCAACCGATAAAGACAAATCTAGGAATTATTGTATATTTTTCCCTCTTTCCCTCACTCCCACATTCAATGAGAACCAAATCCTATTTATTCTACTCCCAAAACATTTCTTCTTCTCCATTCCCTGAAAAACGATCATGTCATTCTCTATACCTTAGTCACACATAATTACTGGATAATGCCTCCAAATCCAGGCTATTTTATATCTCCAAAGCTTTTCTTAGTTTGTTTTATTATCTGGAATGCCCATTCCTTCTTATTTCTATACTCATTTATCAGGACTCAGGGAGTGTCATCTCCTCAGTTAATCTTTCCTTAAGCATCCACTGACTCCCCATACCCACCAAAACTTTATCCCCCTACTGAGTCCCACATATATCCTTAACAAAACACCTATAATACACTACTTATTTAGGCCACTGTTTTCAATGCATAACCATTCTATTAAACCAAAAGCTCCCTCTGGAAAGAGACCATTCCTGAATTTGCCTTGTATCCCTAGGGCCTAGCACAATGCCTGACTCAGTAAATGTTTGTTGAATGAATGAATTAGTTAATTAATTAATTCAGAACAATGTGAAGTTCCTATAATAAATCACTTTGTGCAGCAAAGTAGACATTGAGATCATGGGCTTTGTAGTCACACAAACATAGGATCAGGTTCTCAGTTTAACAATGTGTAAGTTGTTTGTTCTTGGCAAGTTAGCCTCTCAAAATTTCAGTTTCCCATCTATAAAACAGGGATAACACTACTCACATCCACTTCTTGTGAGGATTAAATGGGGAAATGTATGAAAAGAACCCAGGAGTCAACTGACATAGATAGGACTTAATACATGCTAGTCATTATTATTATTACCCTATCCTTTTGTCCATACTGTTCCCTCTGCCTGCACTCTCCTCCCCAGGATACCCTTCCTTTATTTATTTATTTATTTTTTTTTTTTTTTGCGGTACGTGGGCCTCTCACTGTTGTGGCCTCTCCCCCTGCGGAGCACAGGCTCCGGACGCGCAGGCTCAGCGGCCATGGTTCATGGGCCCAGCCGCTCCGCAGCATGTGGGATCCTCCCGGACCGGGGCACGAACCCGTGTCCCCTGCAACAGCAGGCGGACTCTCAACCACTGCACCACCAGGGAAGCCCCCCTTCCTTTATTTTTTAACCTAGCTAGCATCTTCTCTTGTTGTAAAAGTCAAGTAGGCTATTATCTCCTCTAGAAGTCTTCCCAGAATGCCCCCACTCCATGTGATTTAGGTGGTATTCTTCTTTTTCATCTTTCTCAAAGCACCTTATACTATCTCTCCCACAATACACATCATACACAGCAAGTGTCTGTTTGCTTGCCCAACTCTTGCATTAGACCATGAGATTGATAAGAACAGGAACTGTGCATTTTATCCCCAGAACCTAGCAGTGTACATACAGATACTTTGTACTAAATAAATGATCACCGAAAGAAGAAATGATTCCTATTAAAATACCATGAACACAGTGGCCACGCAAATATTTCTTGATGACTTGATGGGGTCAAATGTGCAATATAATGTTACTTGGAATAGATTAAATCAATTCCAGATTAATTTAAATGATGCCACCTATTACAGAAAGAAATTGGATGGTCAGCTATGATATTTCATTTCAGTCTATATGGGGATATTGTGTGTAGCACATGGTATCAAGACCCCTTATGAACAAGCTCTCGTTTGGATATATTTGCAGCTCTACCTTACAGCTAAGTTCTAAAAGTAACCAGAGGAGCCTAACTCAACATAAGCTTTATTAGAATAAAGCTTAATAGTAAACTCTTTCAGTACCTAAGGCTAGGTACTGAAAGAGTACCTAGCTTTCTAGGCTTTTTAAAATTTTTAAATGTTTATTGCTTTATTTTCTAGTCTTCTTAAAACAAGTGAATTAAGACTGTGACTACAATGAAACTTGCAGAAAACAGCAAATTTTAGTTAATGTAATTTAAGGTTTGATTTCTATTTGATGAAAAATAATTCTTCCTTGAAAACAGCATGGAATCCTAAGATAATGGCTTAAAATATTTATTTATATTTGGGAAGGCAGACAGACTCTTAATCATGGCATGGCTTAATTATAGCAGCATAAGCATAATTAGCACTGTTGTAATATATTACTAATTTATAAGATGAATGACCTTTCTCAGGTTTTCATAATAGAAAGAGTTCTACATATTATCATATGAATACTTGGTTTAAATTATTTTTCTTCTGTATCTTGTCCACTAAATATTAAAAATTTTATTTCTTTTCTATACATTAAGTTAATATCTCAAAGTTGAGAGTAGAAAAGCCAAGAATACCAACCTATTAGTCATTTTAATTTGCATTATTCATTTGGCAACAACTTTCATTATCTATTTATTCACCAATTTTTAAATTTGTTTCAAACAGTTATCAATACTTGTTATACTTGTCATTTATATATGAGCAGAAATCAGCATTATGGATTTATGCCTAAGGTAAGGTGAGGTGTAGTGAGAGGAGAGGAGAAATGTCTTGAAGATTATACAAGTTAATGACTAAAAAGGTACTTCAGAGTTAATTCAAATTCTTCAGAAGAAAGTATCATTTGGTATTACTATAACAATGCCTTGCTTTTATTATTAGGCTTAACATTTAAAATTTATTTTTAAAGTAGCATAATTTTCTTTTAGCCATCATGCTTTAGAAAAGAGACCATGAAAGCAAAATATCACTATTTTTAATGTCATTTACTTCCAATAGCTTTTTTCCCTTCATTACTTTGCCATTCACTATAGATTATATTCCAGTAATAAACTCTAGGCCTGACATACATAGTTGGAGAAAGACGGCTATTTTAAGTTCCTTTTTCAATATGATTTTTTTCCACAAATTCTAGGCATTATTTTTTCCTTTTAAAAAGACAGAGCTCGGGGAAGAAGAATTTGCCAATGTTGATCAGAGACCAGAAAGTCTTTACAAAACTAAATAAAGGGTTAAAACAAATTTCAGGATTATCTATAGTCCAGTATATCCAAGCAAAGTGGGTTTAAGGAGTTTGAATTTGCCTGAAAGTTTACTCAATCTTTCCAACTCACTTTCAAATTGTAGGGGCCAATATATAATGGAAGAGTTTATATATTTAAACCTTGAGAAATTAAGCATGTAAGTCTGGGGTCCTGAGGTCATTTTCTGAAAACAGAAGTGTGATCCCCTCATTCTGGTGGAGTGTTCATTGCCAGTCTGCCTCACTTCAGAACTGCTCATCAGTTTCAGATCAGCTCTGCAGATAAACCTGATATACAGGCTCATCACAGATGTCTCTCAGATCAGCATTAATGAGACATTTGCCTCTGCCAGGAATTCAAGAATCCAGTCTCCATGACTCAGTGCTGAAATAATTTGCTACCATGGAGATACCTGGAGAATCAAAGGAGGAAAACTGATTAAGAAATTCCATTTGAGATTAATTACAGAAATTATAAAATTGACAGATATTAACCTAATTAGATAGTTTCTTTGATTTTTTTCCTAGAGTAATATGCCATGACCTAGGCTAACTCTTCTGAATATTCTCATGATAGAGTAATACCCACCATTTATTGTAAAAAAAAAAATGTAATTTCATCTTGAGGTACAAATATCAATTAAATATTTTCATTTGAAGACAAATTGAAATCTGTATTGTTATTGATCTTTTACTTAATCTCCTCCTAGACAATCTCATGGCTTCTTCTTAACAGTAACACTCTCAGAGGCATCAGTTATAACAACGAAGTCTAGCTTACATGTGTGAGGAAGAACATAGCTTAAAGTTGACATAGTCATATCATTGACCTTGAGTTGCTCCTAAAGAAAATGAATTGGCTTACTGAGGCAGTCAAGTGGAAAGCAAAAAACCATCATTTTCTAAAGGTTTTCAAGGTAGAAATCCGCAGGGACAATCTTCGTCAGTGTCTAAGGCTTAATTATCTGTCTTAGTTCACTATGATTAATGATTTTTAAAACTCTGGGGCACCAAGTTTCTTGTATATTGTATTATATAAACCTTTAAGTGGGATGTCCTTCAAATGAACATCATAACCTACACACAAACCACATCAGAAACTGCAACAGATAATTATGCATTATGTCACTCTGTTATGAAAGACACTTCCAGGTGAGGGCCCTCATTCATTTAAATAGAGATGTCAATTTCTCACCCAAAATACATATCTCATCACACAGATAATTTTCCTTTATCAATAAATGACTCTCCATTCTTCCTGTTTCCACAAGTGAAGTAACTACGTCACTTGGAAAGCCTACTAATGATTCATTTTTGTCAAACTCAGATTCAAGTCATATTATTTAAAAACCTCTTTATTTCTTAACTGCTAGTGACTAGAAAATATGAAGTTGAAGAAATGAATATGAATGCATATGGAATGTCAAATCTCTACATATTCTTTTTTTTTTTTTTTTTTTTGCTGTATGCAGGCCTCTCACTGTTGTGGCCTCTCCTGTTGCAGAGCACAGGCTCTGGACGTGCAGGCTCAGCGGCCATGGCTCACGGGCCCAGCCGCTCCACGGCATGTGGGATCTTCCCAGACCGGGGCACGAACCCATATCCCCTGCATCGGCAGGCAGACTCTCAACCACTGCGCCACCAGGGAAGCCCTCTGCATATTCTTAAAGATAATAAAGTTTAAGTTCCAACATACAATGCAAATTACATAAAATTTGGTGGACTGCTATTATCTAAAGTGGATAGGACAAAGTCTTCTGTCTTTAATCGAAAGTAGGATCAATCACAAGATTTTGCCACAAAACCTGTGAAACTGGTAGAAAAATTGTATTAAAATGTCATAGTCTTTCTCTGTGGGATGGAGAGAATGAGAACCTAAAACTTTCTTCAGACTTCAGTAGAGTCTTCAAAGAGATGCCAACAGTGACCACACTGTGGTGAACCACTTGGTCTGCCACTTTAGTCTAACTTACTCTCAAAGAGTAATTTTTTAGGTCCACAAGCACTGGGGAAAAGCAAACATGCCTCATGCTTCCAGGTTCTCCTAAGTATGTCAGTATTACACGACTCAAACTCTAGGACTTACTTATCCTCTCATGCTTTAAGATAAAGTCATATCATGACAAGCAACCAAAATTAGTCAGGCACCAAAGCATTACCCCTCTGATACTACTGCCTTAAAGGATTTGTTCCAAAAGCATACACTAACTTTAGAGAGAAAGTGTTGTGTCCCACTTAGGTCACAACTGGTATGATGTGTATATCAGATGATCATAAGAAGCCTTCAGAAGTTACTAAGATTGAAAAACAAAGACAGGGGAATATTTTAAAGGAAATAAAACCCTCATTCCACCAACCTCCTTCCCTTAACAAACTTAAATAACTCTAGCTAGTGAAATAATTATAAATTATAACACAATTTTGATGAGCCAAGTAATTTAAATAGAAATTACCTCCTCTCTGAAGTTTGTGCATTTCATTCTGGATACAGAATTCATCATTTGAATTATTTTTCTTCTTCCAGAGTGAAATAACAAATTTAATTTTACATGTTTAAGATAGCTTAAAAATATCACAAGAGGCCTTTATTCATAGAAAATGAAATTGTTTCACAGAATACATTGGATGGTCATTAGTTTTTTCCCTACATTTCTTTTCCATGTTAAGCTTACTTGATAATGTAGCTCAGCTCTTAGTAATGCAAAATTTCTTTGATGTCAATTAAAAAAGACACAAATGAATTCACTGGGGAAAGAAATGAATACATATACACATGATCTTTAGGGTGTTGATAGGTGGTCATTAATCATTCTAGGAAGATTAAAACAGTACGGCTCCCAGTAAAAATCTGCAACATTTTCTTTAGCATAAGGTCTGTGACAGATGAAAAATCCATTCAATTTCTGTCCTTGTTAATAAAATGCATGAATTATACTTCTGAAATCTTTATAGTTAAATCTTTAGTGACTGATTTTCTGTACTGTACATAAAGAGAAAATGTACAGAAGTGGAGCCTTGAGAGTAGATGACCTTGAGGAGTTTATTCATTGGATTATCTCACTCTTTAAGAGTATCATTTTGAAGAAAGTTAAAGGTCCATGTTAAATAAATGTCTCTCCCTTTGTGTAAAAACCTATATGGCAAAAACGCTTATGTTAATAAAATAATATAATCCCCATACAATACAAGATGTAAGGGACAGTTACTTTATGTATTTTATTAGCTGGTAAAAGATACAAATGGAGATTATCATTCTTGAATTTGTTAGCTATTGCTAGGTTAAAAAAATACAACAAAACTCAGTGGCTTATAACAACAATCATGTATTATTATAGTTCACATGTCTGTGAGTTTCCTAGAAGTTAGCTCAACTCAGCTGGGCTCATCTATGCATCTGCTGTGCATGATTCATGCAACTAGAGGTTGTCTATGGCCTCTGCTCTAGGTCGGCCTTGTCTGAGGCAATTTAACTAGTGCAACTCTGCTCCAATTGTCTCTGATCCTCCTCCAAGGACCAGCAGGTGAGGCTGGGCATGTTCTTCTCATGGTGGTGGCAAAATTACTAGAGAATGACTAAAACACACAAGCACTTTTCCAATCCCTTGTTTATATCATGATTTCTAGAGTCCCATTAACCAAAGCAAGTGATATAACCAAACACAGATTCAATGGAAAGGGAAATATATTCTGTCGCTTGATGGAAGGAGTGATAAACTCAAGTGGCAAAGAGCGTGGCTAACAAGGAAAGATGAGGAATGGGGGCCATTAAAGCAATCTACCACACAACTGATAAGAGCCATGGACAATAAATGGGATTAATATGAAATCTACAAAGCAAACTAGCAAACATTTAGAAAATACTGAAAATTAGGCAAATTTCTTTTTTGCCTGATCATAAGAGCTACACCACGCCTTATAACCTCTGAAGTATATATCCCTCATTACGCTACTTCAGAGAGTAACCAACAACCCCTGGAATGTAAATTCTGATTAGGGCACCTCTGATGTTAACTAACAGCCCCTTAGCTATAAAACAAAATTAACTTACAACATGTACCGCACAGTTTGTACAGAAATATTTTAAAGTAAATTACAGACAATACAAGATATAAGGAACAATCTTCAAAATAAAGTCTGGCAGAATAATTGTATAACATTCAATAAATCCCTCCTAATACTGCTCTTCTTCATCTTTCAATGCTCAGAGTCTCAATTTTTAAGACTGGCTCTTATGCTCTATGATCCTATTTTGTTCATTTCACAAACTCTTCAAACTACTAATAAGTGCCATCTTCATTTCTTCAGTGTCCCTCAGTTCCTTAAAATCTTGCTTCTACAGTCTGAAACTGATATCTAAGATCCATTCTTTTTTTTTGGCTGCATCAGGTCTTAGTTGCGGCATGCCGGATCTTCATTGAGGCATTCAGGATCTTTTGTTGCAGTGGGCAGGCTTCTCTCTAGTTGTAGCGTGTGGGTTTTTTCTCTTCTCTAGTTGTGGCACACAGGCTGCAGGGCACATGGGCTCTCTAGTTGAGACACGTGAGCTCAGTAGTTGTGGCATGTGGGCTTAGCTGCCCTGCAGCATGAGGGATCTTAGTTCCCTGAGCAGGGATCAAACCCGCATTCCCTGCATTGTAAGGTGGATTCTTTACCACTGGACCACCGAGGAAGTCCCATAAGATACATTCTTAATTCTCAAACAGAAATCTCTCTGCAGCATTTGATATTGTTGATCACCATCTCTTTTTCAACACTATCTCCTACAGACTTCTAACCTTCTCTAATGGTTCTTAAACTAGCTCCTCTATCTTTACCTTCCTTCATCTGAATGCCTGTATACCCATGCAGACCTCAGCACATTTGCACCTTTGGTGCAAATTTGGAGAATTTTTCTCCAAATTCACTTTCATGGAGAGTTCATCTGTCTCCTCAAAGCTTCAATTATCACCACAATGTTGAAGACCACTAACTTTGTCTCTCCCACACTGACTGCAATTAAACCTCAACCCCATGTCTTCAAAACATCTTCTTTTCTCTTGAATCCTTCCCACCAAATTAGCTACCATCAAGTCCTTTGCTGTCCTTTCCAACTGTGCCAATTCTCATTGCTCTTTACTGTTTTAATAGTTTTTCTCTTTCTCTGTCAACACAATCATTTGACAAGTATTTGCTGAATACTCACTACATGTCAAGTACTGCTCAAGAGGCTAGAGATACAGCAATCACAATTAATAAGATCAATAAGATAGACAACTTCTCAAGTTTGAATTCCCTCCTTCACTGAGATTTTCCAGTTCCTACATTTCTTTCAAAGTGCCTTCTCATGTCCAGAAAGCTATCCTATTCAAATTCCACACCCCAGTGGTTTTTAAACTCATTCCCATTTTTCCTGTATACAATCTGTACCTATCATCTAGTCCTTGAGTTGCATGACTTTTATAGCTGATGCACACATATATAGTCTATTTGTATATATGTATACATATTTAATATATACATTATATAACATAATATGTATAAAGGAATATGGAAAATTTCTCAACTATTTTGTAAGTTTCTTAATGGGTGACATATTTCCAGCTAATGTTCCTAGCATGCAATAAGAACATTAAAATATTTAAGGAATGAATCATTGAGAATACTATAAGAAAGAGAATATCCATTTGTTCATAAATGGAAGAAAGGAAAAACATCAACTTAATTCTCTATAATAATAATAATAGGTAACTCTTATTGAATGCTTATTTGTGCCAAACACCACTGTAAGAGCTTTACACACAGTTAATCCTCAAGGAAAAAAATCCTATGAGAGAGGTACTATTATTACCCCCATGCTTAATATGATAAAACTGAGGCAGAGAAAAGTTAAACAACTCTTCAAGGCCAGTAAATGGTGGGGTCAGAATTCAAATCCAAGCAAATTTGATTCCAAATTCAGTACTTTCATCTACACTGTTATACTGTCTTTCATGATTCTGAATCTACAGATTTAGATTTTTGGCATTATCAAATGCTTCTGTCCTGATAACCTTCATAAGTGTCTGCATATTAATGTCAGAGTGAAAGCTCCAACTGTCAATAGAAGAGAAAAATCCCTAATAAGCTCATGAACTACACTTCTGTTAATATAACAGATTTACATAAGGTGACTACAATTTTTCATCTAAATCAAGACACTTTTGGGAGTAGAGGGGTGCTGTATTTATTATATATTGCTACCTAACAAATTATCCCAAAAGTTAGCAGCTTAAAACAACAAATACTTGTTATCACACACTTTCCCACAGTCATAAATCCAAGAGAGGCTTCACTAGGTGTTTCTGTCTCAGGATCTCTCATGAAGTTGCAGTCAAGATATAGGCCCAGACTGTAGTCATCTAAAGGGTTGTCTGGGCAGGAGGATAGGCTTCCAAAACTCCAAATGGCTGTTGGCAGGAAGTTTCAGTTCCCCACATGACCCTTTCCATTAAGGCTGCTCCTGAGAAGGCATCAGGCTTCCCTAAGGGTGAATGATCAGAGAGACAGAGAAGGAAAGAGAGAAAGAGAGAGAGAGAGAATCTAACCTCAGAAGTGACATACAATCACTTCTGCCTCAATTCTACTGGTTAGACATACCAACTTTGGTGCAATGTGGTAGGGGATTACACAAGAGTGTGAATACTTGGAGGCAGGGATCATTTGGTACCATCTTAGAGGAGGGCAACCACAGGTGTTACTAATAATTAAGCCAGGCCAAGAGACATAAATGAGGATGGCCCTTGACAAATCAAGGTTTATGGTCACCCTAACTTTACTCTGTCTTGATTTACATTAATTACATCAGGAAGCAATTTTCTATCTATAAAATTATTTAGTTCTGTTATTAAGCCCCTGAAACCCCATAATATCAATAACTGCCACAACCCTGTTCTCACTCCCACCAAATCCCTCTCATGACATTGCTGTGGAAGCCACCAGTAGTCAACAACCAATAGCTTCTCAACCAGCTCTCTTTTCTACTGAAATACTGGATTGTTGCTCCTCTCAGTCCCTCACAATGTCACCCAGGCCCCCAAACATCCATATATGTTTCTTCAACAATCTGGTTGATTCATAAATAATAAGAGCTTCAGGGACCCTGCACAACATTAATAATATTGAAAATAAAGTACTTTATAATTTAAATAGGTCTTGATAAGACTAATCCTGAAATTATAACCATGATATTTTCTATAACAGATCAATCTACTGGGAGAGGAAAGCACTGAAATCACAACAGAATTTGCTAATAATTATTGGTACTGCCTACACTGAGCATTTTCCTTCAACAGTTAACTCGGCCATTGTGCTATCTTAATAACTTTCAGTGAACTTGGCCCTGGAGCTAAAGTCAACTCTAACTCACCTTCTGAATCTTTAAAAACAAGAACTAAAGCAAAGGGAACATAAAAATAATAGTGAGTGGCACTGTATTATTATTCATTAGAACTAAATTAAGTAAACCAATCAGGTCAGAAAACAATTTTTTCCTTCCAATAACCATTAGAATAAAGGCAACAAAAATTTAAAATTGTGCACATTAGAATTATTTGGGAGGAACTCAAACTATTCTTTTCCACCCTGTGCATATTATATAAGACTATTTATTCAGAAGTGAGCCCATTAAAGCTGGAGAACATGGTGGCTGTCTGAAATATAGCAATAAATATCATCATATCAAAGTCAGAGTCATAATTTGGGAGTCCAGCTTAAAACCAGAGATTCCATTCATAATTCAGTGTCACTGATATGTTGATAAGCTGAAAAGATAGAATGATTGAGAGAGAGAGAGAGAGAAAACAAGCAGAGACTATATATCCTTCCTCCTAATTGTTTTTTTCACCCTCCTGACCAGGAAAGTCAGGAACTGACTATGTGAAGAATGAAAATGACTGTAAACTTCCCATGAAAGTCAAGCAAAAAACAATGAGCCAGGATAAATGGAAATAAAGCATTTCATGTCTATCATGATTCATTACTTACATTTATCCAATTTCCAAACCATCTTGACAAGCCCTGTTAGTAAGGATAAAGGAAAGTAACTCTTTGACCAGGGTACATTAAATCACTCTCCTGCCTCCTTTCAGCTGTGTTGGAGAAACAAGTTGGTTGCAATTTTCTGATTTTTTTTCCCCTGTTGATAATATATGTTCCCATAATTTGTAAGCCCAGGTCCTTTTCCTCATTTCAGTTTTAAAACAAACCTCCTGCCAGTTGAAGCCTTGCTAAAGGCTGGGTAATTCCTCTAGGCAATAGAATATCTCATTAGTTACCTGAATGTTGTTTTCCTTAGTGGAGTCCTGTCAGCTAAATTTTTTTCTTGCTCATCTATTCCCCTCCAGTTCAGGGACCACTGTCAGCTTACACTAAGTTAAGTCAATTTACTCTGAAATTTTTCTAGCTGTGATTTGGGAATATTCATTCAGTTGCACAGAACACCTGCCATGAATCACATTTACATGTGTCTTTAATCTTAAACCTTTAAGCATTTGCTAGAGTTACTTCTGCTTCTCTCTTGTTTGCAACACACACACACACACACACACACACACTCACACACACATACATACACACACAAACATGTTATTTAATGGAGAAGTAAATTATAAACCTTCTCTTTGTCTAGAAAAGTATATAGATTAGATATTTCCATGCCAAGAAAATGTTTTGTTTCTTTATAAACTGCATAAAAGAGTGTTCAATCCTATTTGAAAGAAACTGCAACTAACATTATTCCTTAGATTGTGTTTTCTAATCAAACTGAAAGAGTTACTTTTCTAGTCTGTTCTTAATTGCTCAGTTTTTCTGTCTAGATTTCCTGGACTTTATAATAATATAGCTTGTTCCTAGACTGAATTTCTGATTATGGACACAAGTCCAATAAAATTAGCTGCTGCCCATCAAACATAGTCCACTTTGCTCCTCACTCCTGGCTATCACCAGCTATATAGAATTGAAACCTGGGCATATCAACATAGAGAGGGTGCCTTGTACTTTTGCATTTCCTTCCCACATGCACATTACAACTATTCGATTCATATGACAAATATGTATGGAGTACCTGATATATGTCACACAGTAAAAAGACAAAGAGACAATGTCCTTTCTCACCAGGCAAATAAAATTTTGGGAATTTTCAGTTTATTTTCTTTTCAAGCTTAACCCAGTGGTTTTCAAACTATTTTAGCTGAATTGCCATTTTTAAAAATCTAATATTACTTAATATATACAACAGATATAAACTGAAAAGCTGGGTTAGCAGCAGGCTCAGTGGAGAGCAGCCATCTGGAGCCCTGACACTCAGCCTTCAAAGAAGACAATGAAGCACCTCTGAGAATCCTGCAGCCTCGTAGAGCACCTTTAAATCCAGGGACATAGCCAATTCACTTATTTTTCAGGTTATAAGACGTGACTTAGAGGCACTGTATGAGTTGCCCAAAGTCATCAGCCAGCCAGAGGCATACCCCAAACTATCCGTGTCTCCTGATATGCAGGTTCCAGGTTCTTTCGAGGGAGCCATAACCACTTCTTGCTTTAAGTAATGTAGATACTTTGTCAGAAATATTTCTTCTAAGGCTTGCTGAATTCTTAAGACAGATTTGATTACATCCTAGAAGCAAAAAAGAAAAAGCCTCCAGAATTGCTCATCTCTGATGTTAGACCTTAAAAATTGATTTTTAAAAGTCTTCTCTCCCATAAAGCAGATGGATGAGAAGGTAGTTCACCAGCCCCTCACAAGTCAGAGCACTAACCACTATAGCTCAGAGGAAAGAAAAGATTTATTCACCTTTGAATCACTGGAAGAAATTCCTATTACTAATGTCTCTCCTAGCAAATAGCAATCCTACATACCTCCAGGAAAATAAAAAATGTAAAAGTAAACACTGTTGCATGCTCAAGGCTGCTAGCCATCCCAGCCTATTTCTCTTCTTCTGTTGCTTTACCCTTTGTATCATTGCCTCTAGATGCTTCCTCACATGCTCTTTCAATACTTAGAGTGAAGTTATGATGTCACAACATTTGCCCCCACTTGCCCATGTCATGTACCCCACTGCTAATAATGCATTCCCATTGTTAAGAATACAGTGGCAGCTACAGCACAGTGGTCAGAACAGGAAAAGTGCCTCCCATTACATCATTGTTCATTATTTTTTTTTTACAGTAAGAATTTGTCATTTTATTATTGTAATATTTAAAATATTTTATCCTGAGTATTTTTATCTGCTGTCAAACTTCCTATCATTGTACTTAAAATTAATATAACAATTCAACGTGTTCCATGGGATAAATGAAGTATGCTGTAATTAAAATAATTAGATTGAACTCTATTTTATCATTTCTCATACTGGATGATTATGCAGTATTTCTTTTTTTTTTTCTTTTTTACATCTTTATTGGAGTATAATTGCTTTACAATGGTGTGTTAGTTTCTGCTTTATAACAAAGCGAATGAGTTATACATATACATATGTTCCCATATCTCTTCCCTCTTACGTCTCCCTCCCTCCCACCTTCCCTATCCCACGTCTCTAGGTGGTCACAAAGCACCGAGTTGATCTCCCTGAGCTATGCGGCTGCTTCCCACTAGCTATCTATTTTACATTTGGTAGTGTATATATGTCCATGCCACTCTCTCACTTTGTCACAGCTTACCCTTCCCCCTCCCCATATCCTCAAGTCCACTCTCTAGTAGGTCTGCATCTTTATTCCTGTCTTACCACTAGGTTCTTCATGACATTTTTTTTTCTTAGATTCCATATATATGTGTTAGCATACGGTATTTGTCTCTCTCTTTCTGACTTACTTCACTCTGTATGACAGACTCTAGGTCCATCTACCTCACTACAAATAACTCAATTTCGTTTCTTTTTATGGCTGAGTAATATTCCATTGTATATATGTGCCACATCTTCTTTATCCATTCATCCGATGATGGACACTTAGGTTGTTTCCATCTCCAGGCTATTGTAAATAGAGCTGCAATGAACATTTTGGTACATGACTCTTTTTGAATTATGGTTTTCTCAGGGTATATGCCCAGTAGTGGGATTGCTGGGTCATATGGTAGTTCTCTTTGTAGTTTTTTAAGGAACCTCCATACTGTTCTCCATAGTGGCTGAACCAATTCACGCTCCCACCAGCAGTGCAAGAGTGTTCCCTTTTCTCCATACCCTCTCCAGCATTTATTGTTTGTAGATTTTTTGATGATGGCCATTCTGACTGGTGTGAGATGATATCTCATTGTAGTTTTGATTTGTATTCCTCTAATGATTAATGATGTTGAGCATTCTTTCATGTGTTTGTTGGCACTCTGTATATCTTCTTTGCAGAAATGTCTATTTAGGTCTTCTGCCCATTTTTGGATTGGGTTGTTTGTTTTTTTGTCATTGAGCTGCATGAGCTGCTTGTAAATTTTGGAGATTAATCCTTTGTCAGTTGCTTCATTTGCAAATATTTTCTCCCATTCTCAGGGTTGTCTTTTGGTCTTGTTTATGGTTTCCTTTGCTGTGCAAAAGCTTTGAAGTTTCATTAGGTCTCATTTGTTTATTTTTGTTTTTATTTCCATTTCTCTAGGAGGTGGGTCAAAAAGGATCTTGCTGTGATTTATGTCATAGAGTGTTCTGCTTACGTTTTCCTCTAAGAGTTTGATAGTTTCTGGCCTTACATTTAGGTCTTTAATCCATTTTGAGCTTATTTTTGTGTGTGGTGTTAGGGAGTGTTCTAATCTCATACTCTTACATGTACCTGTCCAGTTTTCCCAGCACCACTTATTGAAGAGGCTGTCCTTTCTCCACTGTACATTCCTGCCTCCTTTATCAAAGATAAGGTGACCATATGTGTGTGGGTTTGTCTCTGGGCTTTCTATCCTGTTCCATTGATCTATCTTTCTGTTTTTGTGCCAGTACCATACTGTCTTGATTACTGTTGCTTTGTAGTATAGTCTGAAGTCAGGGAGCCTGATTCCTCCAGCTCCACTTTTTGTTCTCAAGATTGCTTTGGCTATTCGGGGTCTTTTGTGTTTCCATAAAAATTGTGCAATTTTTTGTTCTAGTTCTGTGAAAAATGCCAGTGGTAGTTTGATAGGGATTGCATTGAATCTGTAGATTGCTTTGGGTAGTAAAGTCATTTTCACAATGTTGATTCTTCCAATCCAAGAACATGGTATATCTCTCCATCTATTGGTAACATCTTTAATTTCTTTCATCAGTGTCTTATAATTTTCTTCATACAGGTCTTTTGTCTCCTTAGGTAGGTTTATTCCTAGATATTTTATTCTTTTTGCTGCAATGGTAAATGGGAACATTTTCTTGATTTCACTTTCAGATTTTTCATCATTAGTGAATAGGAATGACAGAGATTTCTGTGCATTAATTTTGTATCCTACTACTTTACCAAATTCATTGATTAGCTCTAGTAGTTTTCTGGTAGCATCTTTAGGATTCTCTATGTATAGTATCATGTCATCTGCAAACAGTGACAGGTTTACTTCTTCTTTTCCAATTTGGATTGCTTTTATTTCCTTTTCTTCTCTGAATGCTGTGGCTAAGACTTCCAAAACAATGTTGAATAAGAGTGGTGACGGCTTCACTAGTGGTGCAGTGGTTGAGAATCTGCCTGCCAATGCAGGGGACACGGGTTCGAGCCCTGGTCTGGGAGGATCCCACATGCCACGGGGCAACTGGGCCCGTCAGCCACAATTACTGAGCCTGCGCGTCTGGAGCCTGTGCTCCGCAACACGAGAGGCTGCGATAGTGAGAGGCCCACGCACCGCAATGAAGAGCGGCCCCCACATGCTGCAACTAGACAAAGCCCTGGCACAGAAACGAATACCCAACACAGCCAAAAATAAATAAATAAACAAAATGATGGAGGAATTATGTTTAAGAAAAAAAAAAAAAAGAGTGGTGAGAGTGGGCAACCTTCTCTTGTTCCTGATCTTAGAGGAAATGCTTTCAGTTTTTCACCATTGAGGACGATATTGGCTGTGGGTTTGTCATATATGGCCTTTATTATGTTGAGGAACATTCCCTCTATGCCTGCTTTCTGGAGGTTTTTTTTATCATAAATGGGTATTGAATTTTGTCGAAAGCTTTCTCTGCATCTATTGAGATGACGATATGATTTTTCTCCTTCAATTTGTTAATATAATGTATCACATTGATTGATATGTGTATATTGAAGAATCCTTACATTCCTGGAATAAACCCCACTTGATCATGGTGTATGATCCTTTTAATGTGCTGTTGGATTCTGTTTGCTAGTATTTTATTGAGAATTTTTGCATCTATGTTCATCAGTGATATTGGCCTGTAGTTTTCTTTCTTTGTGACAACCTTGTCTGGTTTTGGTATCAGGGTGATGGTGGCCTCGTAGAATGAGTTTTGGGAGTGTTCCTGCCTCTGCTATATTTTGGAAGAGTTTGAGAAGGATAGGTGTTAGCTCTTCTCTAAATGTTTGATAGAATTCGTCTGTGAAGCCATCTGGTCCTGGGCTTTTGCTTGCTGGAAGATTTTTAATCACAGTTTCAATTTCAGTGCTTGTGATTGGTCTGTTCATATTTTCTATTTCTTCCTGATTCAGTCTCGGCAGGTTGTGCATTTCTAAGAATTTGTCCATTTCTTCCAGGTTGTCCATTTTATTGGCATAGAGTTGCTTGTAGTAATCTCTCATGATCTTTTGTATTTCTGCAGTGTCAGTTGTTACTTCTCCTTTTTCATTTCTAATTCTATTGATTTGAGTCTTCCTTTTTTCTTGATGAGTCTGGCTAATGGTTTATCAAGTTCATTTATCTTCTCAAAGAACCAGCTTTTAGTTTTATTGATCTTTGCTATCATTTCCTTAATTTCTTTTTCTTTTATTTCTGATCTGATCTTTATGATTTCTTTCCTTCTGCTAACTTTGGGGTTTTTTTGTTCTTTCTCTAATTGCTTTAGGTGCAAGGTTAGGTTGTTTATTTGAGATGTTTCCTGTTTCTTAAGGTAGGATTGTATTGCTATAAACTTCCCTCTTAGAACTGCTTTTGTTGCATCCCATAGGTTTTGGGTCGTTGTGCCTCCATTGTCATTTGTGTCTAGGTATTTTTTTATTTCCTGTTTGATTTCTTCAGTGATCACTTCGTTATTAAGTAGTGTATTGTTTAGCCTCCATGTGTTTGTGTTCTTTACAGATCTTTTCCTGTAATTGATATCGAGTCTCATAGCGTTGTGGTCGGAAAAGATATTTGACACAATTTCAGATTTCTTAAATTTACCAAGGCTTGATTTGTGACCCAAGATATGATCTATCCTGGAGAATGTTCCATGAGCACTTGAGAAAAATGTGCATTCTGTTGTTTTGGGATGGAATGTCCTATAAATATCAATAAAGTCCATCTTGTTTAATGTATCATTTAAAGCTTGTGTTTCCTTATTTATTTTCATTTTGGATGATATGTCCATTGGTGAAAGTGGGGTGTTAAAGTCCCCTACTATGAATGTCGATTTCCCCTTTTATGGCTGTTAGTATTTGCCTTATGTTCTGAGGTGCTCCTCTGTTGGGTGCATAAATATTTACAATTGTTATATCTTCTTCTTGGATCGATCCCTTGATCATTATGTAATGTCCTTCTTTGTCTCTTGTAAGAGTCTTTATTTTTTTGTAAGAGTGTTTATTTTAAAGTCTATTTTGTCTGATAAGAGAATTGCTACTCTAGCTTTCTTTTGGTTTCCATTTGCATGGTATGTCTTTTTCCATACCCTCACTTTCAGTCTGTATGTGTCTGTAGGTCTGAAGTGGGTCTCTTGTAGACAGCACATATATGGGTCTTGTTTTTGTATCCATTCAGCCAGTCTGTGTCTTTTGGTGGGAGCATTTAATCCATTTACATTTAAGGTAATTATCAATATGTATGTTCCTATTTCCATTTTATATATTGTTTTGGGTTTGTTATTGTAGGTCTTTTACTTCTCTTGTGTTTCTTGCCTAAAGAAGATCCTTTAGCATTTGTTGTAAAGCTGGTTTGGTGGTGCTGAACTCTCTCAGCTTTTGCTTGTCTGTTATGGTTTTAATTTCTGCATCAAATCTGAATGAGATCCTTGCTGGGTAGAGTAATGTTGGTTGTAGCTTTTTCTCCTTCATCACTTTAAATATGTCTTGCCACTCCCTTCTGTCTTGCAGTTTCTGCTGAAAGATCAGCTGTTAACCTTATGGGGATTCCCTTGTGTGTTATTTGTTGTATTTCTCTTGCTGCTTTTAATATATTTTCTTTGTATTTAATTTTTGACAGCTTGATTAATATGTGTCTTGGCGTGTTTCTCCTTGGATTATCCTGTATGGGACTCTCTGTGCCTCCTGGACTTGATTAACTATTTCCTTTCCCATATTAGGGAAGTTTTCAACTATAATCTCTTCAAATATTTTCTCAGTCCCTTTCTTTTTCTCTTCTTCTTCTGGGACCCCTATAATTTGAATGTTGGTGTGTTTATTGTTGTCCCTGAGGTCTCTGAGACTGTCCTCAGTTCTTTTCATTGTTTTTTCTTTATTCTGCTCTGCAGTAGTTATTTCCACTATTTTATCTTCCAAGTCACTTATCCATTCTTCTGTCTCAGTTATTCTGCTATTGATCCCTTCTAGAGTACTTTTAATTTCATTTAGTGTGTTGTTCATCGTTGCTTGTTTCATCTTTAGTTCTTCTAGGTCCCTGTTAAATGCTTCTTGCATTTTCTCTATTCTATTTCCAAGAATTTGGATCATCTTTACTATCATTATTCTGAATTTTTTTCAGGTACACTGCCTATTTCCTCTTCATTAGGTCTGGTGGGTTTTTATCTTGCTCTTTCATCTGCTGTGTGTTTTTCTGTCTTCTCATTTTGCTTATCTTACTGTGTTTGGGGTCTCCTTTTTGCAAGCTGCAGGTTCGTAGTTCCCGTTGTTTTTGGTGTCTGTCCCCAGTGGCTAAAGTTGGTTCAGTGCATTGTGTAGGCTTCCTGGTAGAGGGGACTAGTGCCTGTGTTCTTGTGGATGAGGGTGGATCTTGTCTCTCTGGTGGGCAGGTCCACGTCTGGTGGTATGTTTTGGGGTGTCTGTGGACTTATTATGATTTTAGGCAACCTCTCTGCTGATGGGTGGGGTTGTGTTCCTGTCTTGCTAGTTGTTTGGCATAGGGTGTCCAGCTGTGTAGCTTGCTTGTCGTTGGGTGAAGCTGGGTGTTGGTGTTGAGATGGAGATCTCTGGGAGATTTTTGCCGTTTGATATTACATGGAGCTGGGAGGTCTCTTGTGGACCAGTGTCCTGAAGTTGGCTCTCCCACCTCAGAGGCACAGCACTGAGTCCTGGCTGGAGCACCAAGAGCCTTTCATCCACACAGCCAGGTACGTGGGGAGTTTCTTGCCTTTTGGCGAGGTCTGAGGTCTTCTGCCAGCGTTCAGTAGGTGTCTGTAGGAGTTGTTACACGTGTAGATGTATTTCTGATGTATCTGTGGGGAGGAAGTGATCTCCGCGCCTTACTCTTCCGCCATCTTCCCCCTCTCTTCCTATGCAGTATTTCGGCTAGTGTGGGAGGGCCTCCTGCAGAGGCGGGGGTGGCTGTGCCTCACCGTGAGGACAAGCCATTGTTCATTATTGATCACTGCTATTCCTATACCTGAACTGCTCTAAAAAGTAATTTGGGCTGGCTTCATCTCTAGCTCTTAATCACAATAAAACATCCTTTCTCACCTAATCATTTAGTATATATTCATAGCCAGGAGTCTAGCACTTTTTTTAAAAAGTTAATTCCAACCTTTTATTTAAAATAAAAGCATTAACTGTCACCCCATGCTATGCTGGTAAAACATTAAATCCAAGCTCCCGAGGTACACTGCTTTTATATTGCAGGTATTGAAATGTGACCCTTACCATTACAGACTGACTAAAAGTGAAATTTTATGGCATCCCAACATGCAGTCTGCTTTTAAAGATTAAAAAAAAATGAAGAGTGAAGAATAATGAATTACAAAAGGCAGTTGAAACTATCAAAAAGTGCTTAATTTAAAAAGCATTTCCCATAGCAGTGGTTCAAGATGTTGATGCTCATAGCAAAATTAGTTTACAACTCACCTGCATTAAAATCGCTAAATATTCAATTATTACCATATATACTGTTTAAAGAGGTCAAATAGCTTTCAGGATAATTGCTTTCTTTTTGTTTTTAATATACACTTAATTCCTTGAAACTGCTGATCAAGTATATCAACAGATTTCTCCAGTAAAGAGCTTGGTTTTATGATAGAGAGCCAACATATTTTGTAAAATTTTCCAAGAATATTCAGAAGTCATGTACCTTAATACCCATTGATTTATTATCCTTGTTGCACAATTATCTGATGTAAGGAATAGCCTGTTCATTTTCATATTTGTATAAAATAAATCATAACATCATTTATCATAAAAGTGTCCTCTATATTAATGACTTCGCTTTTTAACTGAATTCTTAATTTTTCATGATTTTGCTACCCTTACTGGTTTAACCTCATATACATACAAATTAGGTCTCTCTAACTGTTTTTGATATAGAAAAAGAAGATATGCAATGTTTCATGTAAACAATTTTAAAATAGACCCAAACTATGTTATTATGTAAAGTAGCCTTACAATAAGATAAAAAGAATACAGAGTCATTCAAATGCTTTGAAAATACTATAGGCCTTTTTCACACAAGGATATGTCCTAAGACCTTCATGAATCCCAAATTTGTGAATATACTAAAGCATATCATTTCCTTCATAAAATTCAATGAAGTACAACTGAAGATTTTAGGTGATTACTTTAGACTCTTAATGATTCCATAAATATAAGACTGGAGTCATTTGTAAAACTATTAAAATGAATTCTGCCTCTAAAATAAACTCAGTACTACATTACATCATGTAATTACTATAATAATGTGACACAAAATTAACTGAGTCTCTACATTCTTATAGCTTAAATTGGGCCTTGCCCAGGCATGCATAGCCAAGTGCTTGTGAGGGAGATGAAATCCACTTGCCAGGCTGAGTATTAGACATAGAGCTGCATCAGGCCAGCATCACCTTAGTGGAAAAGGATATTTTTTCTAATTTTCACAAAGGCTCTATGAATTCTACTGTTGATCCTTCTTCTCCTACTGACACTGGACAAGCCAAAGTTCAGTAATAAATCACATAGTTAGAGCCTAGATTATCTTTCTTAGTCTATCTGTTAGCATTATTGCTTACAAGGAAACACCAAGTACCTGGAATCCTGGCCTGAGGGAAGATGACTGCTGTCTGGCTTACTCCTGTACAAGGATTCAGAACAACCTAGACAGACAGAGCATGGATTGTTCATCCTCCATGCCCCAAGGAAGGATGGGTGAGTCACTCTATACAGTACCAGGTAACACAGCTCATTGACCTGCACTGAAGAGGATGGCAGAACTAGAACAGTGCTGGTATATTCTCTGGGATGGAGTTTCCCAAAAAGATAATGCTAACTATAGGCCATTTTATATTTGATCTATTTGAGAAATCACCAGGGGTGAAGCAGTGAGGAGATCAGGGGAGAGAGTCTTTGCAGGCCCCCAAGAGAACTTTGGGGGAGATATTCAAACAATGAAACTAAATGAGTTTTCCCCAGGGCAGGAAAAGAAGAAAGGCTCAGCATCCAGGTGCCCAAAGCACAAAGGTTCTTCTGTAAGCTTTGCCCATGGTACTGGCCAAAAACATAAAGGATTGGAAGGCAGAGAACCAGGAGTCTTTTTGCAAGTTTTGGCCATGGTAATAGCCAGGATAGCTGGAGAATTAGAACAAGTGTAGAAAATCTGAAATGTAATGAGGCTGGGACATATAATCCCTGTGCACTCTTGGCCCAAACCATTTTGACAGCAGTAATGAAAAAGCAACAGCTAACCCTGCTGAAGAGGGAACTGTGCCAAACCTCAAGGAGATCAGGGAGGACAAAATGAGAAGGAGCTTCAGGGGATGCTTAGGAGAGCTTTTCTGAGCTCTTTCTGCTCAGAGGAGAGGGTGACTGTTATCACTTTGGGTACTGGGATGATGGGGCAGATCTCCAGGTAAGGTACCCAGGGGTTTCCAAGTACCCCTGGCCACCAGTCCAAGGTTGATAAATAATTATTCCAGGGAAAATGATGTCACAAATATTAGAAGCCTAGACAGAAACTTGAGGCAGATTACTTGAGGAGTGATCCCCAGGTTCTGCGTTCAGTCCTTGATGAAGGAGGAATGGGAGAAGAGAGAGGCTAAGGAGGCAAGCAAAATTTTCGGATTTTTTTCAGGTAACTCTGCCCTCAGAGACAAATGGGAGAAATCTACGTAAATTGTCAGAGATACAGAGGCCCAAAGAAGCACTGAATAAATGTCAAATGTTTCAAATGGAGGAAGTATAATTAAAGTTTTAAACAAAAGGTAACTATTTTACTGATGTTTTCTAAGCATAAATGAAGTTTCCAGGTAAAGGTTTTTATCTAGGAGCAACTCTGTATTAAAAATGCAGGCACTGATATTTAAGAAAGATAGACAAGATGAGAAGGCAGAAGGCTATGTACCAGATGAAGGAACAAGATAAAAACCCAGAAAAATAACTAAATGAAGTAGAGATAGGCAACCTTCCAAAAAAGAATTCAGAATAATGATAGTGAAGATGATCCAGGACCTCGGAAAAAGAATGGAGGCAAAGATGTAGAAGATGCAAGAAATGTTTAACAAAGACCTAGAAGAATTAAAGAACAAACAAAAAGAGATGAACAATACAATAAATGAAATTAAAACTACACTAGAAGGAATCCATAGCAGAATAACTGAGGCAGAAGAACGGATAAGTGACATGGAAGACAGAATGGTGGAATTCACTGCTGCAGAACAGAATAAAGAAAAAAGAATGAAAAGAAATGAAGACAGCCTAAGAGACCTCTGGGACAACATTAAACACAGCAACATTCATATTATAGGGGTCCCAGAAGGAGAAGAGAGAGAGAAAGGACCTGAGAAAATATTTGAAGAGATTATAGTCGAAAACTTCCCTAACATGGGAAAGGAAATAGCCCCCAAGTCCAGGAAGCACAAAGAGTCCCATATAGGATAAACCAAAGGAGAAACATGCTGAGACACATAATAATCAAATTGACAAAAATTAAAGACAAAGAAAAATTCTTGAAAGCAGCAAGGGAAAAATGACAAATAACATACAAGGGAACTCCCATAAGGTTAACACTTGATTCTCAGCAGAAACTCTACAAGCCAGAAGAGAGTGGCATGACATATTTAAAGTGATGAAAGGGAAGAACCTACAACTAAGATCACTCTACCCGGCAAAGATCTCATTCAGATTTGATGGAGAAATCAAAAGCTTTACACAGAAGCAAAAGCTAAGAGAATTCAGCACCACCAAACCAGCTTTACAACAAACGCTAAAGGAACTTCTCTAAGTGTGAAACACAAGAGAAGAAAAGACCTACAAAAAAAAACCCCAAAACAATTAAGAAAATGGTCATAGGAACATACATATTGATAATTACCTTAAACATGAATGGATTAAATGCTCCAACCAAAAGACACAGGCTCGCTGAATGGATACAGAAACAAGATCCATATATATGCTGTCTACAAAAGACACACTTCAGACCTAGGGACACATAAAGACTGAAAGTGAGGGGATGGAAAAAGATATTCCATGCAAACAGAAATCAAAAGAAAGTTGAAGTAGCAATACCCACATCAGATAAAATAGACTTTAAAATAAAGAATGTTACAAGAGACAAGGAAGGACACTACAAAATGATCAAGGGATCAATCCAAGAAGAAGATATAACAATTATAAATATATATGCGCCCAACATAGGAGCATGTCAACACATAAGGCAACTGCTAAGAGCTATAAAAGAGGAAATCGACAGTAACACAATAATAGTGTGGGACTTTAACACCTCACTTACACCAATGGACAGATATCAAAACAGAAAATTAATAAGGAAACAGAAGCTTTAAATAACATAATAGACCAGATAGATTTAATTGATATTTATAGGACATTCCATACAAAAACAGTAGATTACACCTTCTTCTCAAGTGCGCACAGAACATTCTCCAGGAGAGATCACATCCTGGGTCACAAATCAAGCCTCAGTAAATTTAAGAAAACTGAAATCATATCAAGCACCTTTTCAGACCACAATGCTATGAGATTAGAAATCAATTACAGGGAAAAAAACCATAAAACACGAACAATGCTATGAGATTAGAAGACAATGCTATGAGATTAGAAATCAATCAGAGGGAAAAAAACGTAAAAACACAAACACATGGAAGCTAAACAATACGTTACTAAATAACCAAGAGCTCGCTGAAGAAATCAAAGAGGAAATCAAAAAATACCTAGAGACGGGGCTTCCCTGGTGGCACAGTGGTTGGGAGTCTGCCTGCCGGTGCGGGGGACGCGGGTTCGTGCCCCGGTCGGGGAGGATCCCACGTGCCGCGGAGCGGCTGGGCCCGTGAGCCGTGGCCGCTGGGCCTGCGCGCCCGGAGCCTGTGCTCCACAACAACAGTGGGAGGCCCACGTACCACAAAAATAAATTAAAAAAAAAAAAAAAATACCTAGAGACAAATGACAGTGAAAACACGATGATACAAAGCCTATGGGATGCAGCAAAAGCACTTCTAGAGGGAAGTTTATAGCAATAAAATCCTACCTCAATAAATGACAAACGACTCAAATAAACAATCTAACCTTACACCTAAAGGAACTAGAGAAAGAAGAACAAACAAAACCCAAAATTAGTAGAAGGAAAGAAATCATAAAGATCAGAACAGAAATAAATGAAATAGAAACAAAGAAAACAATAGCAAAGATCAATAAAACTAAAAGCTGGTTCTTTGAGAAGATAAACAAAATTGATAAACCATTAGCCAGATTCATTAAGAAAAAAAGGGAGAAGACTCAAATCAATAGAATTAGAAATGAAAAAGGAGAAGTAACAACTGACACTGCAGAAATACAAAAGATCATGAGAGATTACTAAAAGCAACTCTATGCCAATAAAATGGACAACCTGGAAGAAATGGACAAATTCTTAGAAATGCACAACCTGCCAAGACTGAATCAGGAAGAAATAGAAAATAGAAACAGACCAATCACAAGCACTGAAATTGAAACTGTGATTAAAAATCTTCCAACAAACAAAAGTCCAGGACCAGATGGCTTCACAGGTGAATTCTATCAAACATTTAGAAAAGAGCTAACACCCACCCTTCTCAAACTTTTCCAAAAAATTGCAGAGGAAGGAACACTCCCAAACTCATTCTATGAGGCCACCATCACCCTGATACCAAAACCAGACAAAGATACTAGAAAAAAAGAAAATTACAGACCAAAATCACTGATGAATATAGAAGCAAAAATCCTCAACAAAATACTAGCAAACAGAATCCAACAACACATTAAAAGGATCATACACCATAACCAAGTGGGATTTATCCCAGGGATGCAAGGATTCTTCAATATACGCAAATCAATCAATGTGATACACCATATTAACAAATTGAAGAATAAGAACCATATGATCATCTCAATAGATGCAGAAAAAGCTTTTGACAATATTCAACACCCATTTATGATAAAAACTCTCCAGAAAGTGGGCATAGAGGAACCTACCTCAACATAATAAAGGCCGTATATGACAAACCCACAGCAAACATCATTCTCAATGGTGAAAAACTCAAAGCATTTCCTCTAAGATCAGGAACAAGACAAGGATATCCACTCTCACCACTATTATTCAACATAGTTTTGGAAGTCCTAGGCACAGCAATCAGAGAAGAAAAAGAAATAAAAGGAATACAAATTGGGAAATAAGCAAAACTGTCACTGTTTGCAGATGACATGATACCATACATAAATAATCCTAAAGATGCCACCAGAAAACTACTAGAGCTAATCAATGAATTTGGTAAAGTTGCAGGATACAAAACTAATGCCCTGAAATCTCTTGCATTCCTTTACACTAATGATGAAAAATCTGAAAGGGAAATTAAGGAAACACTCCCATTTACCACTGCAACAAAAAGAATAAAATACCTAGGAATAAACCTACCTAGGGAGACAAAAGACCTGTATGCAGAAAACTATAAGACACTGATGGAAGAAATTAAAGATGATACCAACAAATGGAGAGATATACCATGTTCTTGGATTGGAAGAATCAATATTGTGAAAATGACTCTACTACCCAAAGCAATCTATAGATTCAATGCAATCCCTATCAAATTACCAATAGCAGTTTTTACAGAACAAGAACAAAATATCTTAAAATTTGTATGGAGGCACAAAACACCCCCAATAGCCAAAGCAGTCTTGAGAGAAAAAAACGGAGCTGGAGGTATCAGACTCCCTGACTTGTAGACTATACTACAAAGCTTCAGTAATCAAGACAATATGGTACTAGCACAAAAACAGAAATATAGATGAATGGAACAGGATAGAAAGTCCAGAGATAAACCCATGCACCTACGGTCAACTAATCTATGACAAAGGAGGCAAAGATATACAATGGAGAAAAGACAGTCTCTTCAATAAGTGTTGCTGGGAAAACTGGACAGCTACATGTAAAAGAATGAAATTAGAACACTCCCTAACACCATACACAAGATAAACTCAAAATGGATTAGGGACCTAAATGTAAGACTGGACACTATAAAACTCTTAGAGGAAAACATAGGAAGAACACTCTTTGACATAAATCACAGCAAAATCTTTTTTGAGACACCTCCTAGAGTAATGGAAATAAAAACAAAAATAAACAAATGGGACCTAATGAAACTTAAAAGCTTTTGCAAAGCAAAGGAAACTACAAACAAGATGAAAAGACAACCCTCAGAATCGGAGAAAATATTTGCAAATGAATCAATGGACAACGGATTAATCTCCAAAATATATAAACAGCTCATGCAGCTCAATATTAAAAAACATACAACCTAATCCAAAAATGGGCAGAAGACCTAAATAGACATCTCTCCAAAGAAGACATACAGATGGCCAAGAAGCACATGAAAAACTCCTCAACATCACTAATTATTAGAGAAATGCAAATCAAAACTACAATGAGGTATCACCTCACACCAGTTAGAATGGGCATCATCAGAAAATCTACAAACAACAAATGCTGGAGAGGGTGTGGAGAAAAGGGAACCCTCTTGCACTGTTGGTGGGAATGTAAATTGACACAGCCACTATGGAGAACAGTATGGAGGTTCTTTAAAAAACTAAAAGTAGAATTACCATATGTCCTAGCAATCCCACTACTGGGCATATACCCTGAGAAAACCATAATTCAAAAAGACACATGCACCCCAATGTTCATTCAGCACCATTTACAATAGCCAAGACATGGAACCAACCTAAATGCCCATCAACAGATGAATGGATAAAGAAGTTGTGGTACATATATACAATGGAATATTACTCAGCCATGAAACGGAACGAAATTGGGTCATTTGTAGAGACATGGATGGATCTAGACACTGTCATACAGAGTGAGGTAAGTCAGAACGAGAAAAACAAATATCGTATATTAACGCATATATGTGGAACCTAGAAAAATGGTACAGTTGAACCAGTTTGCAGGGCCGAAATTGAGACACGGATGTAGAGAACAAACGTATGGACCTCAATGGGGGAAAGTGGCGTGGGGCGGGGGGTGGTGGTGTGATGAATTGGGAGATTGGGATTGACATGTATATACTAATAAGAACCTGCTGTACAAAAAAATAAATAAAATAAATTTCCAAAAATAATGCAGGCACCAAAGCTTTCTCCCTTAGTCTCTGAGATTGCACTGAAAACCAACTGGTTTATATGTGTCCAGAGATTCCAATATCTGCTTCACTGGGAATATATCTTTCCTTTGATGAAATCAGAAACAAGCTGTTTGAAATTTCTGCTTAGAATAGAGATATGTGGTATATATGGGGCCTGACCAAATAGACTGTTTAGATATTTGGTCAAGGTTTACGGAACAGTGAAGATCTCTACATTTAATTATTTCCAGGATGGTTCACTTTCCCATGTATACTGAATTGCAATGGGCTTGAGCAAATTAAATTGTTGGTAAAAATATGATTGATTTAAATTACTAACATTTCTCTTTCAGGGATAAAGTGTTTTGACCTAGACCTGAATTACACACAACAGAAAGAGATAAGAAGGATATAATTTGACAGTAATATGCCCAGAACCAGGATTTGCAAAATGTTCTTCCAGAAGCTAAGACACTACCTCCACAGCCCTTCTTTAACAAAGAGTGATTTGTTAAAAAGGATTACAGTTGTCCCTCAGTATCAGTGGGGGATTGGTTTCTGGACTCCTTGTGGACACCAAAATCTGTGGATGCTCAAGTCTCTCATATAAAATCATGTAGTACTTGCATATAACCTACCTACAACCTCCTTTATACTTTAAATCATCTCTAGATTACTTGAAATACCTAACACAATGTAAATACTATGTAAATAGTTGTAAATATAATGTAAATGCTATGTAAATAGTTGCCTGCACAGGGACTAAATTCAGGTTTGGCTTTTTGAAACTTTCTGAAATTCTTTTTCTTTCTTGAATGTTTTTGATCCGTGGTTGGTTGAATCCGAAGGGTCAACCAGGTTGGTGGAACCCAGGGATATGTAGGACCAACAGTACAGTTAACACATCGGAAAGGTTTTCTACTTGGAACTCTTTAGTATGAAAAATTTTTAATATAAATTAAGGATAAAAGATGTAATAAAAGTGAAAAGGCAAAACTTTTTACTGCTGAGATTTTTTTTACCCTGTCCTTCAAACTTAAAATGGAATAAAAACATTGTTATATTTGACTCTTTCATCCTTTAAATATTATTTTCTTTCTTTTTCACTGAGTGACTATGCAATTACCACAGAATACAACATTGAGGATATGACATTTTTAGTTAAAATTATATGCATATATGTATATTTTATATTATATATAATATGTTTTATAAAGAAAATAACTTCGAATAATAGAGTACAAACAGAAAAAACTGGGAAAAGATATTAAGTAAAACTTGAAAGCCAGTGTTTGTCTTATTTTACCTCTCATTATTATCTTTTATTCAGTGTGCAGGGGCTCTGTGAAACTGGGTGGTGAAAGACCATTCTACACAGTCTCCTGTGTTTCTTGTAAGCAAGGGTGCTGACAGCTTTTGCTATGGACTACCTTTCCAAGGATGCTTGTATAAGAAACATGCTGTCCAGTAAAATAAAGAGATCTCCTTCTAGGGCAAAGTTTGGGCATGTTTGCTTATAGTTCTTTACAAAAGATTCAGGTTTCTAAACTCACATTCCTCAGCCCTGATACAAACCACTGTCTATGTAGCATCCATGTAGGCCCATCTCCATGTAACCCCTGTGGGATTTGGGGGGTAAGGGGAACTGAGGGGAACATGAAGCTCATGCTGACAGCTGTGCTATAAGTAACAATGTCCTTTGTATCTGACTCAGGAAACCTGTGCCTTCTGCCAGCATTGCTAAAACTGTACAGGCTAACCTGTGAGCTTGCAAACAAGGTAAAACCCTTAAAGCCTGCACAGTTCTTGATACTGGACACACTATACTTTGGGGATTCTCTTGTACTCACCTGGAGAGAAGTTGGAATTTTTTTATTTTTATCGTTATTTCAGAAAGCTTAGACTTGAATGATGCTGACAAAATGTCCTTGGAACCACTTCCAGGATGCTGGAGCCAAGACTCAAAAGTGAAGAAAGAAAAGAAAATGGAGACTTCAAAGCTTAAAGAGCAATACAGTAATTTAAACTTATGAGTTGAAGGGCCAAGAAGTAATATACTATATATTAAAATTAGCTGACAAGGGAAAAAGCAGTAGTTCATAAAAGGAAAGAAATAAATAATAAGCTCTTAAACTTAGCAAGAGCTGAGATAAATTGGACCCATTTATCTCCAGTCACATATGTGATCTCTTTTCTTTGAACCTCACTCTTTGTCTCATTGGGCACTGGTTTCTCTCTTTGTGATCTGACATTCCTTCTAGGCTCACAACCTTACCTAGGGACTTGAACTGCCAGCAAGAGCTCTTAAGATGTCACAAGGTCAGTAGACTTTCTTTGCCTGTTTGGTTAATGTGTATTTCATTTGTTTTGATATGACCTTGATTTCTGAGCTATCAAAGAAAACTATAGAATGTGATGGTTAAAAACAGAGACACAGAGAGTGAGAGACAGAGAAAGAGACAGATTCATCAAGTCTACACCTCTCATTATAAAGATAAGGGAAGTAAGATCTAGAGAAATTAAAGTATATTATTCAAGTTGATATTGCTGTTATTTGAAACTCATAATGACAATCCAAGAATCCAGATCGTAGAGCTCTCTGAAACAGGGGAAAGAAAGATATCACTTCCAATGTCTTTATTTAACAGTATCACTGAATTATTTTTGCAAATATTTCTTTTTTCTAATATTGTCTTCAGAGTGAAGTTGCTTACATTTCAGCTACAGAAATGCTGTTTAAGATCTTTGAGATTTGAAATGTTTTTGAAAGAGTTTTTGTTTATGGAATTATTTATTCTAATAATGAACATTGTAAAATGGTAACTTTCAAATAGTTCTTAAACTGTGCTAAAAATTGTAAGAAAATTTTAAAGGTTGCCATTGGGTCAAGAAGGATCAGTCCTTTAAAACAATGCCAGGTTATTGTTTGAATCAGCCCCATGATTGCTCTCACATCCCAATCTCCCTGAACCTTGAGAACTTTAGGTGTTTTCTGATTCTCTTCTGGTCTACAGTTTTCAGTACATCACAGCATCTACTTATGCTCTTCAAGGTCACTTTATTTTCCCATTCACCATCTTACCTCCAAGATCACAAAATAAAACTATCGCTCATGCAGTAATTTGCAGGGCTGATACTTTGCAGTAATTTGCAGGGCTGATACTTTGCACCAATGACTGTTAACAAAGCCAGGTCAAACGCCTTTCCTAGCTTCTCTTCTTTCTATTCTTTTTCTGTCAATGTCTTTTGTTGGATGCTTCTGACTAAATCTACCAACTATCCAACCTTAGCTCAAAATCCAACCTATTCGATTGTTTATTCTGCAGTAATACCTCCACTTTAACTTACTCAACGCCTCCTGCCTTAAGAGCAGCGATCACTAGTGAATTAAGATGCACCCCAATGTTCATTGCAGCACTATTTATAATAGCCAGGACATGGAAGCAACTTAAATGTCCATCAACAGAGGAATGGACAAAGATGTGGTACATATATGCAATGGAATATTACTCAGCCATAAAAAAGAACAAAATAATGCCATTTTCAGCAACATGGATATACCTAGAGATTGTCATACTGAGTAAAGTAAGTCAGACACAGAAAGACAAGTATCATATGATATTGCTTATATGTGGAATCTCAAAAAAGGGTGCAAATGAACTTATTTACAAAACAGAAGTAGAGTCACAGTGTAGAAAACAAACTTATGGGTACCAGGGGATAAGAGGCGGAGGGATAAATTGGGAGATTGGGATTGACATATACACACTACTATATATAAAATAGGTAACAATAGGAACATACTGTATAGCACAGGGAACTCTATTCAATACTCCATAACAGCCTATATGGGAAAATAATCTTAAAAAAGAGTGGAGATATATATATATGTATAACTGATTCACTTTGCCATACACCTGAAACTAACACAACATTGTAAATCAACTATACTCCACTAAAACTTTTTTTACAAAAAGATATCAGGACACCAACAGCAGTTTAGTTCTTTGTCCTCTCAAGGTTATTTTGGAAACTGAATTCACTTGAAGACAAGTAGGCATCCTCTTACAATCTCTTCACTTTCTTAGGCCTTTAGATTCCTCCTTCAAATATTTGTTCTATCCTTACCAGTTACAACATCATTTTCCTCACAGAGAAGATAGAAGCAAAATTGGATTTGTGAATTCTTTTTCTTTTTCATCCATCAGCTTTCCCATCAGTCCTTGGGAAAGACATGTCACTTCTTTGACTTTCTTACACCTTATGTTTCTAAAAAGCTTTTTTAGCTTCATCATACTTTTTTTTTATAAGACTCAACTTATTTGAAGATACAGTCCTTCCAATTCTATTCTTAAATGTCTGAAACAGTCTCACATTCATCCTCAGTCATGTGCTCTTCTTTCTCTTTTGTTCATGGCTTTTCAAATCTGAGCTCATTAGAGAGTCCTCTGTATCAGTGCTGATTTCTTTGGGTCCTTCTTCCTCTTCTTCCTCATTTGTTATCATGTGGCAAGAATTGCCTCCTTGATAATATTCTAAACCTTTAGCTCATTTCTCTTTCAGGGATTCATGCCATGTAATTATGCCTATTTTTTTCCTCTCACTTTGTAAAGTCTTGCTTCCTAAAATCTAGGCTGTTTTCATGCCTAGTCTTCCTCTTACTGGTTATCATTAACTTTTCAGTCACTGTAGTCACAGACAATTGGCTTAGCGAGAGAAAAATCTGGATTGTAATCTCATGGTTTATTCATATCATAATTTGACCATGGAGACCAGTTCTATAACTTCTCTGAGCCACAATTTTGTCATTTGAAAAGTAAAGCTAATATTCTAATACCTACCTCATAAAATTACTGGGAGAATTAGCAAAAAATATATAGTGTATATGAAGTGACTACAATGTTGCTTGTTAAATATCCTCCCTTACTCATCACCAGAAATTTTCTCTTGTTGATCAGAATTAAGTTCCCACTAGCAGATCTCTTAATTAGTTAAAGTTATCAGTAAAGCCAGTCAAGAACATGTCAAATGTCAAAACATGTCAAATGTCCTTAGTTTAGAGGTTTAGAATATTTTTAATAGCTGAAGGTGCCCATCACTACCACAGGTTGCCTTTATGGATGGTTTCTGTGATCTGATCATACACACCATCCATTTGGCATTGTGATAGATCGATAGTAAAATTTTACTATAATATTATTTCTCTTCTTTTTTTCATAGATCTTGTCATGGGTGTATTTGTAATTGCTTGCAGAATATTTTTCCTCCTCTTCCTAATAGTCTATTATTTTAATTACATATTCTGTTACCTGACTATATTTAAGTCCTGAGTTTCAAATCACCAATGCTTATAATTTATAGCAGGCCCTCCAAATACACAGTTTTTCTGTATCCCCAGCTCTCTGTGGATCCAACCAACCACAGATTGTGTAGTACTGTAGTATTTACTATTGAAAAAAATCAGAGGTTTCCCTGGTGGTCCAGTTGTAAAGAATCCACCTTCCAATACAGGGGACACGGGTTCGATCCCTGGTCGGGGAACTAAGACCCCACATGCCACAACTACTGAGCTCGCGTGCTTCAACTAGAGAGTCCATGTACCACAAACTACAGAGCCCACTCGCCCTGGAGCCCATGTGCCACAACTAGAGAGAGAGAAAAAACCCACACACCACAACTAGAGAGAAGCCCATGCACCACAACGAAAAGATCCCCCATGCCGCAACTAAGACCCAACGCAGCCAAAAAAAGAAAAAATAGGAAAAAAATCAGCACGTAAATGGACCCACGCAGTTCAAACCCATGTTTTTCAAGAGTCAACTGTATTTTAATCCATAGGACATATATACAACTCCTATTCATGATAATGCATATGCAGCTATTTACCTCCCCATTCATCCCTCTTCCTATGTATCAATATTAAGTAGGAATAAGTCTATAAATTAACAACCGAGCTGCTAATTCCTTCTGCTTCTATATGGTTAGATATTATACAAAGGGGAAATTTTACTTTTATAATCAGGAAAATGTACAAATTGTATTTACATTTTAACTCTAAGGACTTTAGAGAAGTAATCCCCTTAGAAAAGCAAAAAAGCTTTGCTAGAAAGCAAAAACAAAATCCTGTCCAGTTGAAAGTTCATGATTTATCTTTGTACAGCTACTCATAAATCAGCAAAATATCAATACCTGCAGGAACAGTTGCTGATTATCATTTTATGTTAATATACAAAGAATAATAAGAATGATAATTGGTAATATACCTACTGTATAGGTCTCATTATCTCCAATCCTCACTCAACCCCAAATGGTGGATATCATTCCCCTCATTTTCAGCTGAGGAAACTGAGACTCAGGGACATAAAGAGACTTACCAGTTGTTGCTCAACCAGTTATACACAGAGCCAAGATTTGAACCAGGTTTGTCTAACTTATACTCTCTCCAGAATGTCACCATGCCTATCTGTGTATTGAAAAGTAATATAAGATCTTCTCTGACTACTACAGACCCATCTTTTATGAAGCTACCAAGAAGTTTCATATAAAAAATATCAAGAATCAGAATAGACAAGCTTCTCAAGTGCCATACTAGAAGCTAAAGGTCAGTGGCACAATGCCAAAAATTATTTCCAATGATTTATTACTTCCTAAAATTATTTGCTAGAATTCTACAGCAGCCAAACTTTCAGTTAGATGTGAAGATAGAGCATATTTTTAACCCTTTGTGTGCATCTTCTTAAGAAGATGATATAGATGGAATACTCGATATGTTTGAACATGTTTAGAGGAGATAAAGTTATAAGTACAAAGAAAACAAAACAAAACCCAAAAAGACAATTATTAACCTCAAGGAAAACAAAAAGTTGTGTATTCATGTTTACTGCATGGTTTATCTTTCAATAGCATACACAAGGTCACAGCAATGTAAATACCAAATTTTGAACTAGCCAAAATTACAATATAGCTCTATGGAGAGGATGAGGGAAAAGAAGTGTATGACAGTATATGTACACACTAGTTAATGTGTGTTGGGGGTAGGGTTTTTTGGGTTTTGTGGGGTTTTTTGGCCACACCACGCAGCTTGTGGGATCTTAGTTCCCTGACCAGGGATCGACCTGAGCCCTCTGCAGTGAAAGCATGGAGTCCTAACAACTGGACCACCAGAGAATTGGGTATTTTTTAAAAAACAAAATCCTTCATTTAAATAGCTATCATCTTTCATAGGAGGGCATCAATAGATAATGCCTAAAACTGAAAAATTGAGAAGTAACAAAATAAGCTTATTTGGAGAAAAATGATAGAAATAAAATGGTTAAATTGTTGAAAATGGTTGCCTATGAAAGTGGTTGAGAAGCAAGAAGATAGGGGAGTGTGCTCTTTTTTGATGCAAGCCTTGGTTTACTGTTTGACTTTTTAAACTGTGTGATTAAAAACAAAACTGAAACTAATAGGAAGGAAGGAAGGAAGGGAGGGAGGAAGGAAGGGAGGAGAGAAGGAAGGAAGGCGGAAGGAAAGGGAGAAAGAAAGAAGTAGTTGCTCTTGCTCTCAAGGTATCCATGATTTAATGGAAGACATCAAATGGTAATTGGTTTAGTAGTATTAGAGGCATGTACAAGATGTTTGGGGAGAACATAAGAAGATTCGATCATTCTTCTTCTTTGGGCAGAAACACATGGTGAGAGGCGGCACGTATATGAGGTCTTCTTTGGTTAGAACCTTATAATTTTTTATTAGTGATTTTCCAGTCAGAATAAGAGGGAAAAGATATTCTAAACTAGCCAGGGAAGAACAGCATTAGCAAAGGCATTGAAAAATGAAAGTATTTTCAATTCTCAGGAACTCTGTGTCATTACTATAGCTGGGGCTGCTATGTAATCCAAATAAATGGCAGGTGATGGGGTTAGAGAGTTTATTTGAGTGTAGATTGCAAAAAGCCTTATATATCAATTTATAGAAAAATATTATTAAAGTCACAAATCCAAGTATGTATGGTGAATGACATCGCCATCTATCTAGTGGCTTAGTCTATAACTCAGGAGTCATCCTTGACATTTCCCTGTCTCTCAATCCACATTTCTCATCTATTGCCAACTGGCACTCCCTCTGAGTGGGTAAAGCTTTGTGGGCAAGTGGAGATGGGAGCTGATGTGCAGTGCATTATCTACACAACTGTAGGGGGCAGCCTTGTCCACCTTAGTCCAAACGCAAACCCTCTCCTACCTAAACACTCACAAGCTTTGAAGGATGACTCCTTCTCTTTCATTCTCCACTGCCACACAGAGTGATCTCATCAAAATGCAAATCTTACCATGTCAACCTTCCTACTTAAAATACTATTGTGACTTTTCATTTCTCTTAAGATAAAGACCAATATCCTTAATATGATCTTCAAAGTTCTGCAGGGTCAGGTCTGAGCATGATCTCTACCATGTCCCCTCATGATATGGATCTCTGTCCTCCATCCACAATGGCCTTCTTCCAGTAATTTTAATCTTACATATGTCCTCAACCATTGGTCCTTTGCATGTAAAGCTCCCTCATCCTTGAACACTCTCTTTCAGTACTTCCCACCATTCCCATCACCATTTTCACATCTGCCTAATTAATTTCTACTCATTCTTCAGATGTGTGCCCTCAGGCACCATGTACATATTTGTGGCACTGATTATGACTGTAATTTTAAATTCACTTATAAGATTATTTGACTAAAGTCTATTTCTCTTCTTGACTATAAGTTTAAAGTGAACAAGATATGTATTTGTTTAATTCATAAATTAATACATATTTGTTTAATTCATAAATTAATAAATAGCATGCTTACTGAAATCTAAAAGAATTTTGTGAAGGCTTTAGAGAACAATAGATAAATTTTTCTTACACAGCAACAATTTCAGGGAAAACAAAAATGGCTCTCCAATGCCATGAATGCAAACTAAAGGGACAAACTGTTCTGAAATAATGTCAATATAAGAAACACAAGAAAATACACAAATAAACATACGATATAATTGGAAGTGAGCTCTGAAATGGAACACTTAAGATTTTATGTCATCTAAGAAATGCAGCAGATTTTTACCATACTATAGGTGACCTACCATTAATACTCTCTGATTTTTATTTTTTAAATATCAGCCCCATGCTGAGAACAGACTCTGAGGAGGTTGATTAAAATACAAAACTTATTCAATAAGTAGTCTCCTCTTCCATTTTCTTCTGAGTAAAAAGAAGTGTCATTCTCACAAAGCTTCTAGCCATCAGTCAGCAGGCCAGATAATCCATCTGTTTTTTTAATTAAACAGACTGAACATTGCTTCATTTGAATTGGACACTCTCCAATCTTTCTAAAGTTTTCCTATCCACAGAACAGCTTATCTATTAAAAGAAATCCATGAATGATACCTCCTTTTTCACTCTTTTACCAAAATTAGACACAATGATTTGCCAATATATTTATTTCCTTAACCCATTTTCAACCAGATGCTATCTCCAGAAAAACAATGAATAATGTTTTAATTTAACTAACTATGGGTATTATGTCTTCCATTTTTAGCTGAGTAGCAAGAACAAAGTTACAAAGTTATCAGTAAATAGCAGGAAAATTCCTTTATTCTATTAACAATAAGTCATGTAACAGCTGTCATGTTCATAAAGGAATTAATTGCCCACCGTCACTCATCCATTTGTACAAAAAAGGTTTATATTAATGTCAGCCACTCTACTTAACTAGGGGAAAAAGATGACATAACTTCCCTGCCTTCAAGGAACTCAGAGCCTAGTCAAGGAGAAAGAAAATTAATACAGATTGACAGGTGCCAGGGCAGATTTCAGTCATGCCAGACGAAAGAAAAGAGTTGTCTTAACAAAGGAGGAGATAAGAGCAATTTAGGCTGAGGAAACTGCATGAATCTTTGAAAACTAAAGAGCTATAGAAACTGTAAAAGATGAAAGTAAAGGCTGAAAAACTAAGTAGGATTTATGTAAAAAAAAAATTGTATATCATGCTGGAGTTTGGATTTTATCCTGAAATTGAAGAGAAAGGATCATAAGAAAACCTGTGACATCAAATTTCTCATTTAGAAAAATTATCTTTGCAGCTATATGGAAGATGAACTTGAAGGGAGAAAAACTTTCCATGCAGTCTTAAAACAGTGGCTCCTAAAATAGAAGACAGTTTCATATTACCATTAAAATAAAAAGGGTAATATTCCACTTAAGCTCACTATCTAGATGTTTGAAATGCTCTTCCTTGCTATACAAATAATTTGCTATAGAAACTTAATAACCCAAGCTCTTTAAAGATTGAAAACTTAATCTGAAAATTATCAACAGTTAAAATCTAACTTTATTTTTGTGTGAACAAGACTGCCTTAACATTCCCTTTAGTAGGTTTCTTTCTGAACTTAGGCCCCTGACCTCTCTTTTTCTTAAGAGTATTTACTTTAGGATACTTGAAATTTAAATTTTTTTCTCTGCCCCTTTGAGCTATCTTCTCCCAGCCTCTTGCCAGTTTTATAACCCAGGAACGTCTTTCTGAAGGATCTGAGAGCCACCCTTTGAAAAGTAATCATCGAGAAAGATAGTATGCCTATCTCCTAGACTCTAAGGGAGGGTAGCCTAACTTCGAAAAGTACCAATTAACAGACAAAAATGGCCTAATCATAGTGACCAACTTCTACTCAAATGTCCCCAGGACTTTTCCACTAGCTCACCCTCAATGCTTAAAAAACTCTCCTGTTTTTTGTTCCAGTGGAATTGACTCAATATCTCTCCCTTATTGCTCTGCCAAGAACATTCTCCATATCTTCTTTGTTTTACTAATTCCTAATCATCCTTCACATCTCAGCTTGAATGCCACATCCTCTAGGAAGTCTTCGATGCTACCAGCCCTCCAAGTCCAGGTCCAGTACATTCCTCCATTTTATCTTATATCTAGAGTATTTGTTATGAGCTGAACACTTGTGTCCTCCCAAAATTCATACTCCCCAATATAATGATATTAGGAGCTAGGGACATTTGCAAGGTAATTAGAATTAGGTGAGGTCATAAAAGTGGAGCCTTCTGAAAGGGATTAATGCTCTTAAAAGAGTTATGAGAGAGCTGGTTCCCCCTCTCTGCTCTCTGCCGCATGAAGATACAATGAGAAGTCAGCATCCTGGAAGAGAACCCTCACCAGAACTGCATTTGTCACACTTCATTAATCACCCATTTACTTGCCTCTAGCCCCTACAAAATTAGCAACTCCATGAGGATAAGGAGCATATTTGTTATGTTCTTTATACAACGTTAATGAATAAATATCTGTTGAATGAAGTAATGAATGATTATGAAAATAGTCCAACCTTCCATTCAAGCCAGGACACTGATTAGGCTCCTGAACTTTCAAAATATAATGTTAATTATGTCACCTTCTTGTCTGTTTTCATGCTATGTGGTCTTGCCTTCAATATTTAATAGAAAGCACCAGCACTCTATGCCCTTGTCAAAAAATACAAATGTAAAATAGATAGCTAGTGGGAAGCAGCTGCATAGCACAGGGAGATCAGCTCAGTGCTTTGTGACCACCTAGAGGGGTGGGATAGGGAGGGTGGGAGGGAGGGAGACGCAAGAGGGAAGAGACATGGGAACATATGTATATGTATAACTGATTCACTTTGTTATAAAGTAGAAACTAACACACCATTGTAAAGCAATTATACTCCAATAAAGATGTAAAAAAAAAAGCCCACGCACAGCAACGAAGACCCAATGCAGCCAAAAATTAATTAATTAATTAAAAATACAACCTCAGATTGTCTGTTGTCCCCTTTCTTTAGAAACTTAGCCAAGAGAATTTAAGAAAAATAGCCCGAGGAGCAAGCAATCTCCCTCTTCCTTTACAAGCTCTAAACTATAAAATCTAATTGAGGAAAACAGTTTCACATTACTATAAAAATAAAAGAGGAATCAAGTTGAACCACCAAAAGTCTACATATTTGGACCATACTGCTTTGGTCCTTCAAAGATTCACCTGAGACCACTGCATATGAAAACTCCAGGGGCACTATGCACCTAGAATTCTGTGTGAAAGGCACACTCCCTCCCTGCACTCGCCTCACACACACTTTATAGTTTATTTGAATAGTTTATTTGAACCTGTAGAGTTATATAAAGCAATGTCCTAGAATCACCTCTATTGAGTTACTCTTTGTGCTAACCCTCTGGCTTTTTTAAAAAGCTGGAAACAGACACAAGAAATTCACTCCTGCATTTTCAGTAAATATATTGTCAAGGATATTGTGCTCTTCAATAACCAGTATTCTCTACATGAAGTTCCACAAAGAAACGTGTTTAATTCACTGTATGCACAAATCCAAAGCTAGTTTCTTCAAAGAAAAGTAGTAAAATAAACAGAAAACTGTAGATTCTAAAGTATAAGTGAGGGCCCACTCACTATGTCCTTAAGGAGGAAGAATCTTGCTCTGGATTGGATTTGGATCAAATTCCAAAGTAATCTTTGGGTTACAGTTAAGTACTAGGTATCTTTGGGGAGTGTCTAACTTTCATGATGCTGGAGACGGAGACATGAAATCGAGCCCAAATATTTCACTTGCTTGGGAAGAAGTACTCTCCCCACCTATACCTCATTGCCTTCTTCCCACTTAGAAAGCCAAGTTGGAACCACAGTAAACCTGAGGGTGAAGGAGTGTACTTTGATCTGCCTATTCTAGGAAAAAGAAGTCCTCTAGAACTAACCTAACTCATCAGCACTCAGGACACCATTAGGTTCTGAGTCAACTCTCAGGTTAGAAAAAATTATATTCTTTTTTCCTGGTATTGTCCGTTATGGATGTATTTCCCCTGAGGGGTGTCAATGGAAGGATGGGTTGAATATTTAGTACACTGTTTTATTTCCACAGAAGTATCCATTTTGACAGATTTAGGGATAGCTAAAATTTTTCAAAAGAGAAAATTAATGAGGTTTTAAATATTAAAACATAAAGCTATAATTGTTAAAGTGTGGGATTTCCAAACAGATAAATTGAACAGAATAGTTTTAAGCAGGGGAGTGACATAATAGATTTGCATTTTTAAAGAGAATGTGGAGAACAGATTAGAAAAGGGCATGAGTGGACACTGGGGTAACACTTTTTAAGCTTTTGTAGTAATCCAAGGAGGAAGTAATAAGGGCTTGAGCAATGGAAATGGCAGAGGGAATGGAGATAAATGTACATATCCAAGAGATAATTTAAAAATTAGAATCATCAGGTATTCCCTGGTGTTCCAGTGGTTAGGACTCAGAGCTCGGAGCTTTCACGGACAGGGCCCAGGTTCAGGGAACTAAGATCCTGCAAGCCATGCAGTTCGGCAAAAAAAAAAAAAAAAAAAAAAATAGAATCATCATAATTTGCTAGTTGATGAGATGATGGAGGTAAGAGACAGGAAAGAGGTGATAACGGTGGGGACCTTCCTAAATTCACCACCTGGTGGATAATGGAGCCATGCACAGAGATTAGAAACATAATAGGGGTAGAAAGTTTGGAAGGAAGATCTTGAATAGGGTTTTGAGATATTTTAATGTAAGATAACTGTATAAGAAACAAATAGAGATAATGTGGTTGTTGGGTTTGAGTTAAGAGAGACTTGTAGCCTGGGAATATAGATTTGAGGGTCAGCAACATATAGGTAATTCTTAAAGCCATGATAATGCTGAAGAGCACCCAAAAGAATGTGTAGAATGAGAAAAGATGGATGACAAAGCTTTGAGGATTACCTAAAGAATGATAAAGATTGGTCAAAGGAGACTGAGAAGGAGCAAGACAGAGAAACTGGATAAAAAATGGAAGAGTGATGTTTCAGAGCAACTAGGGGAAGAGAGATTTTTCAGAAAGGAGTGAGTGGGACAATGGGTCAACAGTGTCAAATGTTACTGATAGGTCAAGTAAAAATAAAAAGAACTGAAAAATGTCCATTGGATTCAGCAACAAGGAAGTCAGGACCTTGACAAGAGTAGTTTAATGAAATGAAAGGATGCTATCTGGCAAGAGATGGAGAAGTGAATGCAAGTGAGGGAACAGTAGCAGGAAATGTAGACAATAGTTTTTCAAGAGTTTCAGATATAAAGAGGAGAAAAAGGAAGAAAAAAAGGCAAGATTAGAAGAAGTTGCACATTACAGGGAGGTTTTATTGGATATGATTGTTTAGTTGTTTGGTTAGTTTTTTATTGGTGGTGGTTTCGTTTGTTTTAAATGGGAGAAAATTGAATATGTTTAAATGCTTATGGAAAGGTATGGTAGCCAGCCACCAAGATGATCCAAATAATTCCTGCATCCTGATATTCATATAGGGTCTTCTACATACACATTGAATAGTACAGATCTGTGTAAGTAATAGGAGAGTATGGAAATACTGGTGTGTGACTCCTAAAACTAAATGATAAAAGACACTGTGACTTTGCCTTGCTCTCTTGAATCACTAGCTCTGGAAGAATCCAGATGTCATGTTTTGAGGACGCTCAAGCAGCCCTATGGAGAGGTCCATGTGGCAAGGAACACTCATCCTTCTTATAGCTGGCAAGGAACTGAGGCTCCTGCCAATAGCCATGTAAGTGAGCCATCTTAGAATAGATTTTTCCAGCCCCAATCAAGCTTTCAGATGACTGTCAACTGAGGCTGACATCTTGACTGCAACCTCATGAGAAATTCTGAGCCAAAATCATTGCATTTAGCCACTCCCAGATTCCTGACCGACAATAACTGTGTGATAATAAATGTATGTTGTTTTAAGCTGGCAAACTGTTAAGTGACAACAGATAACTAATACAGAACTAATACAGAAGGTTATAGTATTAAACAGGAGAGGTTTAAAAATATAAAAGAAGGAAGAGATCATTGACATGCAAGATATAGAGGTAGAAGACAGTGTTTCCTACGTGAAAAGACCAGCTTCACATAGGAGAAATGATGCCTCTTTCACTTCACAGGAAGGAAATAAAAGGACGGCTATATGAACTCAAGCTGTTGGTCAGTGGCAGGGAATGAGGAAGCACGCATCTGATGTTCTCAGTTTTCTCTGATAAGAAGAAAATGGGGTTATCTGTTAAGAGTGATGAACAGGTAGGGAAGTTTAAAGTTTGAAGAGGATAGGAAATTTTATGTAGCTGCTGTGGAGAATTGAAAAGAGGTGACTAAGGAAATATAGAAGGATTTCTCAAAAGCATTGAGAGCCCAGCCGCTGTCAGAGATCATGAATTTTTTATGTAACCAATCTGTGAATTTTCTCCAAAATAGAGGTGAGCTACAGGAGTGCCTTTTGGCAAAGTCTCACAGGGCAGCTTTGGATCACAGTTCAAATTGAGATAAAGTTGCCTGTTCTATGGTCTAATCACAGCTTGATGTTTAAAAATGGCAGGTGTGATTGAAGAGAAGTCCAGTGCTTTACATTTGAAAGAGATGGGAAAACTGCGTGGCTAAGGAAATTAATCAAACCCCCCAACCACTGTTGTACAGACCTATGGCTATTTAAATAGCTTTTTTAAAAGGTCCACCAATCTTATAGTATAGGAAATTATTAGAAATATTTTCTGGGTATTGTTAATGATTTATTATTTCTCACTTTTCCATATAAATACCTTTCCCTTCTCTTCTAGCCTTTTCTATTCCTTTAATATGCAATTATTAATAGAGTCTAAAGGAACTCTCTAAAATATAAGCCAAAATTACCTCCCTTCATGCTTACATGTGATAAACTGCATTCTTCAGAATTGGTCCATCAGATATGTTTTACCCATTGAACAAAACATATACATAAACTTAATCTAACAAACAATTTGAGAAATAATTGCTATGATTTAACCTACAAAGTAAACTTTTCTCCCTAAAAAAAATACCTCATTGGAATTCAAATAGCAGAGTCATAGTATACAAACCAACTTCATTCTAACTAGTTCTAGTTTGCCTCTTTAGATACTTTTTTTAAATTCCAAGATAAACCAGGCTTAGAAACATTTATACAATCCCACCATGTATTAGGCGACCAATAAGCCATGATACCCTAAATATGAATGCAGCTCCCGTGTATTAATCATATTCATTAAAGGATAAAATATTTCATACAAATAAAAGTTTTTAGGCCGCAAGGTATAAAATGCAATATTTTCCAGCCATGACTATTTTTAAAGAGGCATATTTCTGAAAATACCTTGGGCTTCATTTCAGTAAACAATAACACACACTAATGCAAACAGATACACTGCCAAGTCATTATTCTCATACTTATTAAGGCAAATAGGCAGCACCACAGACAAACCTGAAGCACTGTAAATAACGAGTGTTAAACTGAACCTAATGAATGATTCATAAAACCTAATTCTTCCAGTTTATTTGGCACTTCTCTCACAGCCAGCTGAAACAATGCAGAATGATTACAAAGATGTATCATCTGTACTGCTAGGGCATACGCCTTATCTATTAAGCTAGCTCATTTATTTAAAAAATCATCACCATCTCATGGCTACTTTGCATTCTAAATGTTTGCTTTTGTAGGATAACGTGATGCAAATGTGCCTTTCTGGAGTTTAAAAATGAGATAATGTCCAGAGGATGTCTGCTTCACACTTGAGACCTGATTTACGGGTGAAGTGGAGCTTCAAGAGTAAAATGGCATAGGCTGTGACTCTCCGAGGCACTGTATTGCATTCCTGGTCCAGCACTTTACTAACATGAAGGACTAGAATATCATCAAAAGGATCCTGGAGCTAAGTAAGCTGAAACACTGGTTCTATTTCTGGATCTGCCATGGCTTGATTTGACCTCAGTCATGTAAAAAAACTTCAGACGTCTAGACTCTCTTCCCTTACTTTATCACATTAAGAGTATGGACTGGAATAACTGTGAGGTTCCTTCCATTCTTCATATTCAGCAATCTACATCACCAACAAACTAATATACCAGCTTCCAACCATATTCTACTAGATTATAAGAATCACGAAGGCAGAACTAGGTCTGCTTTGTTCACCGGTGTATCCTCAGCACTTGGAAAGTGCCTGATCCATCGGAGTATTTCAATAAATACTTATTAAATAAACAAATGGGCCTATTCCAATTGAGAAACACAGTATTAATCATAAGTTTGTTTCCTCCTTCACCCAATATTTGATACAGCAAAAGTTTGGGATAGCCAAATCCCCAAATTATTGATAGCAGCTAAAGATAAGAGAATTATTACATTCAGCAGCAAACACAGCATTTGGTTTTCTCACCAAACTACCGGAGCAACATATTTTCCAAAGTCTATTATGGAGTAATGATTGGAATATGTTTTTCTATTACTCAGTGTAGCTAGGTTTAGGACTAGCATTCTGATTAATCAATGGGCTCTCATTTTCTATAGTAATCCTATTGTAAAGGAAAAAAACCTCTCCCTCCCCCAATACACACATATAAACACATATGCACATTTAAGCCTATATCTCTCCTCAAAACACAGACTCAAAGACTATACACACTAAGGAGAGATTTAAAGTAGATACCATGGAAGATTCTAGGAGGGAATATTCTGTAGCTTCTACCAACTTCTTGCTTTCCACAGTCTATCTTGTGTTTTATACCCATTGTTTGATTCAATCTCTGTCTTATGGAATTTGGGCATTGCATCAACAGTTGAGGACTAGCACTCTGTTCCCTCCCTGAGGATTCCTTCCTGACTTAGGACAGAGTAGAGGAAAGAAGCATTTTAAGTTTTGGATTCCAATATATCTGAAATTTATTCAAGCATATTATTGTAACCATTCAAAATATGAAAGACATTTTATATCTAATAAGCCTCTGTAACAGATGCTTTGTACTATATTGTGCTTTGTACAATAATGATACAGTATGAAAAACTATACTGTAAGCCATAAAGTACAGCAGATAACCCCAGAACAATTTAATAAAGTAATTTTAGTGACCCTTATAATATTTAGATACTCAATATTTATTCTCCCATTCTCTCATTTAGTAATAGAAATGTGGTTTCAGAAATTTAAGCTCGGATTTGCCAATGGTTGGTTCAAGAATGAGTATGTAGTATAATTATTATCAGTTAGACACAAGAAGAGAAATGCTAGAAATTTCTAGAAATATTATTCTTTCTTTCCAAGGCAGTGGCAAGAAACTGGTATCTCTCTATAGCTGGACATGAATAAGAAAACATGTAGCCCAGATTTCAGTCAGTTAAAATCACAAACGGAACCAGCCTTAGTTTGAAGTCCAACAATACTGGTAGCATAATGGAAAAACAGAAAGAGCCTAGGTCCATGATGACATTAATGAGCACTAAAGCAGTTAAATCTATAGCCTACTCTACTTCTGGATTTTCTTTTATTTGAGATAATAAATGTTCTTATTGTTTACATTAGTTAAGTTAGGGCTTCTGTTAATTGCAGCCCAAAGAATCCTGTCTGATACACTTAGTTATCTATTTGTGGAGACCATCTACTATGTAATTTTTTTTTATTGGAGTAAAATTGCTTTACAATGTTGTGTTAGTTTCTGCTGTACAATGAAGTGAATCAGCTATATGATTCCTATACCTATACCTATACCTATTCCTATACCTATATCCCCTCCCTCTTGGACCTTCCTCCCCAACTCCCCCACCCCCCATTTATGTCATCACAGAACACCGAGTTGAGCTCCCTGTGCTATACAGCAGGTCCTCACTAGCTATCTATTTTACACATGGTAGTGTATTTATGTCAAACCTAATTAAGGTGATTTAAGACAATTTTAAAAAAACAAACAGACTTTGAAGTCCTAGTATTGGAAGTCCACACAGTATTGGTAGTCCTAGCCAGAGCAAGTAGGCAAGAAAAAGAAATAAAAGACATTCAAATTGGAACGGAAGAAGTAAAACTGTCACTATTTGCAGATGACATGATACTATATATAGAAAACCCTAAAGACTCCACCAAAAACCTTTTAGAACTAAGAAACAAATTCAGTAAATTTGCAGAATACAAAATCAATCTACAGAAATCTGTGGCATTTCTATACACTAATAATGAAATATAAGTAAGAGAAAATAATAAAACAATCCCTTTACAGTTGCACCAAAAAGAATAAAATACTTAGAAATAAGTTTAACCAATGAAGTGAAAGATCTGTACACTAAAAACTATAAGACCCTGAAGAAAGAAATTGAAGAAGACATAAATAAAAGACCTTCCATTCTAATGAATTGGAAAAATTAATATTGTTAAAATGTTCATACTATCTAAAGCAAACGACAAATTCAATGCACTCCCAACCAAAATTCCAACGGCATTTTTCACAGAACTAGAACAAATAATTCTAAAATGTGTGTAAAACCACAAAAGATCCCAGATAGCCAAATCAATCTAGGAAAAGAAGAACAACGCTAGAGGCATCACATTCTCTGTTTACAAACTTTACTACAAAGCTATAATGACCAAAACAGCATGGTATTAGCATAAAAACAGATACATAGATCAATGGTATAGAGAATAGAGAGCCCAGAACTAAAAGCACACATTTATGAACAATTTACAACAAAAGAGCCAAGAACATTCAGTAGAGAAAGGACAGTCTCTTCAATAAATGGCACTGTGAAAACTGGGTTGCCATATGCAAAAGAATGAAACTGGATCACTGTTGTACACCATTCACAAAAACTAACTCGAAATGGCTTAAACACTTGAATGTAAAACCTGAAACCATAAAATTCCTAGAAGAAAACATGGTCTCCTTGACATCAGTCTTAGTGATGTTTTGTGGCTTTGACTCCAAAGGCAAGGGAAACAAAATAAAAAATAAACAAGTGGAAGTACATCAAACTAAAAAGCTTCTGGGGCTTCCCTGGTGGCGCAGTGGTTGAGAGTCCGCCTGCCGATGCAGGGGACACAGGTTCGTGCCCCGGTCTGGGAAGATCCCACATGTCGCGGAGCGGCTGGGCCCGTGAGCCATGGCCGCTGAGCCTGCGCGTCCGGAGCCTGTGCTCCGCAACGGGAGAGGCCACAACAGTGAGAGGCCCGCGTACCGCAAAAAAAAAATAAAAAAAAAATAATAAATAAAAAAATAAAAAGCTTCTGCACAGCAAAGGAAACCATCATCAATGAAACAAAAAGACAACCTACTGAATGGGAGAAGATATTTGCAAATGATATATCCAATAAGCCATTAATATCCCAAATATATAAAGAATTCACACAATTCAACAAAAAAATCAATTAAAAAATGGACAGAGGATTTGAATAGTCATTTTTCCAAGAAAACACAAAAAGTTGTTCAGCATCACTAATTACTAGGGAAATTCAAATCAAAATTGCAATGAGAGGGACTTCCCTGGTGGCACAGTGGTTAAGACTCCACGCTCCCAATGCAGGGGGCCTGGGTTTGATCCCTGGTCAGGGAACTAGATCCCACATGCATGCTGCAACCAAGAGTTCACATGCCACAACTAAGGAGCCAGTGAGTCACAACTAAGGAAACTGTGAGCCACAACTAAGGAGACCACTGGCTGCAACTAAGGAGCACACGTGTCACAACTAAGGAGCAGGCAAGCCGCAACTAAGGAGCCCGCAAACAGAAACTAAGGAGCTTGCCTGCTGCAACTAAGACCCAGTGCAACCAAATAAATAAATAAATAAAATTGCAATGAGATATCACCTCACACCTATTAGAATGACTATTATCAAAAAAGACAAGAAATAAGTGTTGGCAAGGATGTGGAGAAAAGGGAACCCTCGGGCACTGTTGATGGGAATGTAAATTGGTGCAGCCACTATGGAAAATAGTATGGAGATTCCTCAAAAAATTAAGAATAGAACTACCATATGATCCAGCTATTGCATTTCTGGGTATATATCCAAAGAATACAAAAACACTAATTCAAAAAGATATATGTACTCCTGTGTTCATTGCAGCATTACTTACAATAGTAAGGATATGGAAACAACATAAGTGTTCACTGATGGATAAATGCACAAAGAAGATGTGGTATATATACACAGGCATACCTCATTTTATTGCACTTCACTTTATTGTCCCTCACATATATTGCGCTTTTTATAAATTGAAGGCTTGTGGCAACTGTGCATCGAGCAAGTCTATCAGTGACATTTTTCCAACAGTATTTGCTCCCTTCATGTCTCTGTGTCACATGAAATCTTACTATTTGCAACAACATGGATAAACCTTGAGGGTACTATGTTAAGTGAAATAAGTCAGACAGAGAAAGACAAATACCATGTGATTTCACTCATATGTGAAATTTAAAAAACAAACAAACTCATAGATATAGAGAACAAATTGGTGATTGCCAGAGGGGAAGGGGGTGGGAATGGGCAAGTAAGTAAAGGGGGTCAATTGTATGGCAATGTTGTACACCTGAAACTTATAAAATGTTATACACCAATTTATATCAATTGAAAAATAATTATACACAATAGCCCACTCTAAGAACATAGTATACTGAGCAAATATTTCCTATTTGATTTATCAAGTTTTTTATTTGATTGTTCACAAGGCACTTTTTTAGAAAAGTTAAGAATTAAAGGCATCCTAGGAATAAAACTTTATGTTAGTCTGTCACTGTGGAAAGAACTTTATGGAAGTAACAGATAGAAAAGGCCTTTCTGATTTGTCCCTTTGCCAAGGCATGAGTTTCTTACAATATATTTTCTCATTAAAATTATACAAAGGGTCTCAATCCTGAGGTTTTAGTGAATAAGCTGACTTCTAACTGGGATTGAAATGAGATTTTTTTTTTCCCCCTGAGGAATAGTGCTACAAATGTGATCAAGTGAATTACTGAGGGATTTCAACCTCCTCTATAAGACTCCTAGTCTGTTCCAGGGTGATAATTTAATGTTGTGTATATTTAAGAGTAAACTGGAAACTCAAAAGAGAAATTAAGTTCAACAGAAAGAGTAGCTTAATGCTCTCAGCTTCCCGCCACAGCCATGGACTGATATAGATTCTGTGTGGAAGCAGACTTTCTAAAAGATCATTCCAATTATAAGGTCCATAAAAACAACCTCAATAATCTAACTTGCCCTCACTTCCCTAATACATATCAATCACACAGCAGTAGTCAAGCATCACAGTTGCTTACAATATATTTATTCTTCCATGTTTCTGTTTGTGAAATCTCCTTTGTTTGGGATGAACTCCCTCTCCCCCCATCTCTTCCACCTTTTTCTCCTCTCCTTCCTCTCCTCTGTTCTTCTCTCACCTCTTCCCTAATTCTCCATTTCTCTTTCCCTCCAAATTCCCATGCATCATTTCAGGTCTAATTCAAGTCTGACCTTCTGCAGGAAGCCCTCCCTGAGCATTTCTCACCTCTGAATTCCTATGAAGGAAAGTCTGCTGCATAGGATTCTAACATGTCCTGATTTAATGAGGAAAATACTATAATGAAGAGCATAGTCTTCAAGAAAAAACAGAATTCAAAGCTCAACTTTGACACTCAGTAGCAGACCCTCAATAAAATAGTACTGATTATTATTATTAATAACAATGAACAAATATTAAAACTTGATTCTGCTATTTAGTAATTTTATGATCTGAGCAAGACATTTAACTTATTAGAACCACAGTTTCCCTGTCTGTAAAATGAATAACATCTGCCCCACTAACCTCATAAAATTGTGAGAATTGAAATGAGATCATGTGTGTGATAGTGCTTGTAACAATTATACAAATATCTACATGATAGAGTCTAAGAGAGCTATTAAATATATTCATTAAAAGATTATTAATAATGGGGAATGCTTATGTTGTAATATCAAATGGACAGAAAAAAAGACACAATTGTTCAACGATATGATTAAAAACTACATTAAAGTGTATTTTTAAAAAGATTCTAAGGAAACATACCAAATCATTAAAAGTTTTCAGGGCAGGGACTAGGGTGAAGCAAGTGAGGTGCCTAGGGCACAAAATGTAAGGAGGCACTCCCTTACCTCCTGTAAGTGAAATGTCAGCCTCCTTACATTTTGTGCCCAAGATAATACTCTGGATACCCAGATAAAGTTGCAATGCTGGGGCAACACTGATGGGGCAACAGCAAATAGGAAAGAGCAAACACTTCTCCCCACCTCCTGCCTTCCAATCTCCCTCTAGCACTTCTGCATCCTCCAGCAGATCCTAACAACTGAGGGTGGTTAGGCAGTCCCAGTCCCAGCATTACCAATCATAGAGGATCAATTTGGGGCTGAAAAACAATGGCTAAATAATTGGCACACCAATTAACTGAAACTTCCAATAGGAAGGCTATGTCTTAATTGCTTTCTTATAATCAAATAGTTTCTAATGATAAATTCTGACAAAGGGCAAAGTCCTAACTCCCAGCTAGAAGAGAGCACAGAGCAAAGACAGGGGCCTCTAATGGATTTTAAGGCAGTCAGAGGGCTTGCCTTGAGCTAGAAGCAGAGCCTGCCTAGAATTTTTCTAGTCAATATATGATTTCATGGACCTAGAATGATCAATTTTCCAAAGAAATAACTCAATGACAATACAGTTAGCATAATATTGTGGTTGATAGCATGAGTACTAAAGCCAGATCTCCAAGTTTCAACTCCCAGCTCCACCATTTACGGGCCTAGTGACTTAAGGCAAATTACATAATTTCTTCACGCTTTAGTTTTCTCAACAATAAGACAAATATAATAATAGCACTTACCTGATAGTGCTACTGTGAAAATTAAATGATTTAATCTACATACAGTGATTAGAGCAGTGCATGGAACATAGTAAATGTTTAATTAATCTTGGCCACTATTGGTAGTTAATGATCAAAATTCTTTCTTTAGTTTAAAAAAGCATAAATGCCTCTGGGGATAACACTGTAATCTATGATTAGTTATTTATATTAAAGTGTAAATAAAAGATCTGAGGGCAGATTTGGAAGAAAACATGAGTAATCAGGAGTGGAAATTTAGGAAAACATGAGAGTACTAGGTTTGTAAAAAATAAATGGTAGGGGGGACCTTGAAGATGGCGGAAGAGTAAGACGCGGAGATCGCCTTCCTCCCCACGGATACACCAGAAATACATCCACACGTGGAACAACTCCTACAGAACTCCTACTGAAGGCTGGCAGAAGACCTCAGACCTCCCAAAAGGCAAGAAACTCCCCACGTAACTGGGTAGGGCAAAAGAAAAAACAGAGACAAAAGAATAAGGACGGCACCTGCACCAGTGGGAGGGAGCTGTAAAGGAGGAAAAGTTTCCACACACTAGGAAGCCCCTCCGCGGGCGGAGACTGCGGGAGGCGGAGGGGGCAGTTTCGGGACCGCGGAGTAGTGCACAGCGACGGGTGCGGAGGGCAAAGCGGGGAGATTCCTGCACAGACGATCGGTGCCGACCAGCACTCACCAACCCGAGAGGCTTGCTGCTCACCCACCGGGGCGGGCGGGGCTGCGAGCTGAGGCTCGGCTTTTGGTTTTGGACGGAGCTCAGGGAGAGGACTGGGGTTGGCGGCTTGAACATAGCCTGAAGGGGTTAGTGCACCACGACTAGCCAGGAGGGAGTTCGGGGAAAAGCCTGCACCGGCCGAAGAGGCAAGAGACTTTTTCTTCCCTCTTTGTTTCCTGGTGCGCGAGGAGAGGGGTTTAAGAGCGCTGCTTAAAGGAACTCCAGAGACGGGCGCGAGCCGCGGCTGAAAGCGCAAACCCCAGAGACAGGCGCGAGCCGCGGCTAAAACCGCGGAGCCCAGAGACGGGCGGGAGACGCTAAGGCTGCTGCTGCCGCCACCAAGGGGCCTGTGTGCGAGCACAGGTCACTCTCCGCGCCCCTCTTCCGCGGAGCCTGTGCAGCCCGCCACTGCCAGGTTCCCGGGATCCAGGGACAACTTCCCCGGGACAGCGCACGGCGGGCCTCAGGCTGGTGCAACGTCACGCCGGCCTCTGCCGCAGCGTCACGCCGCCTCTGCCGCCGCAGGCCGGCCCCGCACGCAGTGCCCCTCCTTCCCCCATCCCCCAACCCCCGGCCTGAGTGAGCCGGAGGCCCCGAATCAGCGGCTCCTTTAACCCCGTCCTGTCTGAGCGAAAAAACAGACGCCCTCCAGCGACCTACACGCAGAGGCAGGGCCAAATCCAAAGCTGAGCTCCTGTGAGCTGTGAAAACAAAGAAGAGAAAGGGAAATCTCTCCCAGCAGCCACAGAAGCAGCGGATTAAAGCTCCACAATCAACTTGATATACCCTGCATCTGTGGAATACCTGAATAGACAAGGAATGATCCCAAATTGAAGAGGTGGAATTTAGGAGCGAGATCTATGATTTTTTTCCCTTTTCCTCTTTTTGTGAATGTGTACGTGTATGCTTCTGTGTGACATCTAGTCTGTATACTCTAGCTTCCACCATTTGTCCTAGGGCTCTATCCGTCCATGACTTTTTTTTAAAAATTCTTTTTCTTAATAATTAAGTTTAATTGTAATAACTTTATTATACTTTACCTTCGTGCTTTCTTTCTTTCCTTCCTTCCCTCCCTCCTTTAGACAACGAATCACCCCAAATTGAGGAGGTGGTCTCAGGGAGCAGGATTTATGATTTTACCCCCTTTACCTCTTTTTGTGAAGGTGTATGTGTATGCTTCTGTGTAAGATTTTCTCTGTATAGCTTTGCTTCCAACATTTGTCCTAAGGTTCTATCCGTCCCTTTTTTTTTTTTTTTTTCTAAATATTTTTTAATTCAATAACTATATTATACTTTATTTTATTTTTACTGTATCATCTTTCTTTCTGGCTTTTTTTCCTTCTGTCCCTCCTTCCTTCCTTCCTCCCTCCCTCCCTCCTTTCTTTCCTTCTTTGCTTCTTTCTTCCTTCCTTTCCTCCTTTCCCTCTTTCTTTACTCATACTTCTACTAATTCTCCCTACTTTTTCTCCCTTTTATTCTGAGCCGTGTGGATGAAAGGCTCTTGGTGCTCCAGCCAGGAGTCAGGGCTCTGCCTCTGAGGTAGGAGAGCCAACTTCAGGACACTGGTCAACAAGAGACCTCCCAGCTCCACATAATATTAAACGGTGGAAATCTCCCAGAGACCTCCATCTTAACACCAGCACCCAGCTTCACTCAACGACCAGCAAGCCACAGTGCTGGACAACCTATGCCAAACAACTAGCAAAACAGGAACACAACCCCACCCATTAGCAGAGAGGCTGCCTAAAATCATAATAAGGCCACAGACACCCCAAAACACACCACCAGACGTGAACCTGCCCACTAGAGAGACAAGATCCAGCCTCATCCAGCACAACACAGGCACTAGTCCCCTCCACCAGGAAGCCTACACAACCCACTGAAACAACCTTAGCCACTGGAGACAGACATCAAAAACAACGGGAACTACGAACCTGCAGCCTGCAAAAAGGAGACCCCAAACACAGTAAGATAAGCAAAATGAGAAGACAGAAAAACACACAGCAGATGAAGGAGCAAGATAAAAACCCACCAGACCTAACAAATGAAGAGGAAATAGGCAATCTACCTGAAAAAGAATTCAGAATAATGATAGTAAGGATGATCCGAAATCTTGGAAGTAGAATGGACAAAATGCAAGAAACAGTTAACAAGGACCTACAAGAACTAAAGATGAAACAAGCAACGATGAACAATGCAATAAATGAAATTAAAATCACTCTAGATAGGATCAATAGCAGAATAACTGAGGCAGAAGAACGGATAAGTGACCTGGAAGATAAAGTAGTGGAAATAACTACTGCAGAGCAGAATAAAGAAAAAAGAATGAAAAGAACTGAGGACAGTCTCAGAGACCTCTGGGACAACATGAAACGCACCAACATTCGAATTATAGGGGTTCCAGAAGAAGAAGAAAGAAAGAAAGGGACTGAGAAAATATTTGAAGAGATTATAGTTGAAAACTTCCCTAATATGGGAAAGGAAATAGTTAATCAAGTCCAGGAAGCACAGAGGGTCCCATACAGGATAAATACAAGGAGAAACACGCCAAGACACATATTAATCAAACTGTCAAAAATTAAATACAAAGAAAGCATATTAAAAGCAGCAAGGGAAAAACAACAAATAACACACAAGGGAATCCCCATAAGGTTAACAGCTGATCTCTCAGCAGAAACCCTACAAGCCAGAAGGGAGTGGCAGGACATACTGAAAGTGATGAAGGAGAATAGCCTGAAACCAAGGCTACTCTACCCAGCAAGGATCTCATTCACATTTGATGGAGAAAATAAAACCTTTACAGACAAGCAAAAGCTGAGAGAGTTCAGCACCACCAAACCAGCTTTACAACAAATGCTAAAGGAACTTCTCTAGACACGAAATACAAGAGAAGGAAATGACCTATAGTAGCGAACCCAAAACAATATATAAAATGGAAATAGGAACATACATATCAATAATTACCTTAAATGTAAATGGACTAAATGCTCCCACCAAAAGACACAGATTGGCTGAATGGATACAAAAACAAGACCCTTATATATGCTGTCTACAAGAGACCCACTTCAGAACTAGAGACACATACAGACTGAAAGTAAGGGGATGGAAAAAGATATTTCATGCAAATGGAAACCAAAAGAAAGCTGGAGTAGCAATTCTCATATCAGACAAAATAGACTTTAAAATAAGGACTATTAAAAGGGACAAAGAAGGACACTACATAATGATCAAGGGATCGATCCAAGAAGAAGATATAACAATTGTAAATATTTATGCACCCAACATAGGAGCACCTCAATACATAAGGCAAATACTAACAACCATAAAAGGGGAGATCAACAGTAACACATTCATAGTAGGGGACTTTAACACCCCACTTTCACCCATGGACAGATCATCCAAAATGAAAATAAATAAGGAAACACAAGCTTTAAATGATACACTAAACAAGATGGACTTAATTGATATTTATAGGACACTCCATCCAAAAACAACAGAATACACATTTTTCTCAAGTGCTCATGGAACATTCTCCAGGATAGATCATATCTTGGGTCACAAATCAAGCCTTGGTAAATTTAAGAAAACTGAAATTGTATCAAGTATCTTTTCCGACCACAACGCCATGAGACTAGATATCAATTACAGGAAAAGATCTGTAAAAAATACAAACACATGGAGGCTAAACAATACACTACTTAATAATGAAGTGATCACTGAAGAAATCAAAGAGGAAATAAAAAAATACCTAGAAACAAATGACAATGGAGACACAACGACCCAAAACCTATGGGATGCAGCAAAAGCAGTCCTAAGGGGGAAGTTTATAGCAATACAAGCCCACCTTAAGAAGCAGGAAACATCTCGAATAAACAACCTAACCTTGCACCTCAAGCAATTAGAGAAAGAAGAACAAAAAAACCCCAAAGCTAGCAGAAGGAAAGAAATCATAAAAATCAGATCAGAAATAAATGAAAAAGAAATGAAGGAAACAATAGCAAAGATCAATAAAACTAAAAGCTGGTTCTTTGAGAAGATAAACAAAATAGATAAACCACTAGCCAGACTCATCAAGAAAAAAAGGGAGAAGACTCAAATCAATAGAATTAGAAATGAAAAAGGAGAAGTAACAACTGACACTGAAGAAATAAAAAAAATCATGAGAGAATACTACAAGCAACTCTATGCCAATAAAATGGACAATCTGGAAGAAATGGACAAATTCTTAGAAATGCACAACCTGCCAAGACTGAATCAGGAAGAAATAGAAAATATGAACAGACCAATCACAAGCACTGAAATTGAAACTGTGATTAAAAACCTTCCAACAAACAAAAGCCCAGGACCAGATGGCTTCACAGGTGAATTCTATCAAACGTTTAGAGAAGAGCTAACACCTATCCTTCTCAAACTCTTCCAAAATATAGCAGAGGGAGGAACACTCCCAAATTCCTTCTACGAAGCCACCATCACCTTGATACCAAAACCAGACAAGGATGTCACAAAGAAAGAAAACTACAGGCCAATATCACTGATGAACATAGATGCAAAAATCCTCAACAAAATACTAGCAAACAGAATCCAACAGCACATTAAAAGGATCATACACCATGATCAAGTGGGGTTTATTCCAGGAATGCAAGGATTCTTCAATATACGCAAATCTATCAATGTGATAAACCATATTAACAAATTGAAGGAGAAAAACCATATGATCATCTCAATAGATGCAGAGAAAGCTTTCGACAAAATTCAACACCCATTTATGATAAAAACCCTCCAGAAAGTAGGCATAGAGGGAACTTTCCTAAACATAATAAAAGCCATATATGACAAGCCCACAGCAAACATCATCCTCAATGGTGAAAAACTGAAAGCATTTCCACTAAGATCAGGAACAAGACAAGGTTGCCCACTCTCACCACTATTATTCAACATAGTTTTGGAAGTTTTAGCCACAGCAATCAGAGAAGAAAAGGAAATAAAAGGAATCCAAATCGGAAAAGAAGAAGTAAAGCTGTCACTGTTTGCAGATGACATGATACTATACATAGAGAATCCTAAAGATGCTACCAGAAAACTACTAGAGCTAATCAATGAATTTGGTAAAGTAGCAGGATACAAAATTAATGCACAGAAATCTCTGGCATTCCTATATACTAATGATGAAAAATCTGAAAGTGAAATCAAGAAAACACTCCCATTTACCATTGCAACAAAAAGAATAAAATATCTAGGAATAAACCTACCTAAGGATACGAAAGACCTGTATGCAGAAAATTATAAGACACTGATGAAAGAAATTAAAGATGATACAAATAGATGGAGAGATATACCATGTTCTTGGATGGGAAGAATCAACATTGTGAAAATGACTCTACTACCCAAAGCAATCTACAGATTCAATGCAATCCCTATCAAACTACCACTGGCATTTTTCACAGAACTAGAACAAAAAATTTCGCAATTTGTATGGAAACACAAAAGACCCCGAATAGCCAAAGCAATCTTGAGAACAAAAAAAGGAGCTGGAGGAATAAGGCTCCCTGACTTTAGACTATATTACAAAGCAACAGTAATCAAGACAGTATGGTACTGGCACAAAAACAGAAAGATAGATCAGTGGAACAGGATAGAAAGCCCAGAGATAAACCCACGCACATATGGACACCTTATCTTTGATAAAGGAGGCAGGAATGTACAGTGGAGAAAGGACAGCCTCTTCAATAAATGGTGCTGGGAAAACTGGACAGGTACATGTAAAAGTATGAGATTAGATCACTCCCTAACACCATACACAAAAATAAGCTCAAAATGGATTAAAGACCTAAACGTAAGGCCAGAAACTATCAAACTCTTAGAAGAAAACATAGGAAGAACACTCTATGACATAAATCACAGCAAGATCCTTTCTGACCCACCTCCTAGAGTAATGGAAATAAAAACAAAAATAAACAAATGGGACCTAATGAAACTTCAAAGCTTTTGCACAGCAAAGGAAACCATAACCAAGACCAAAAGACAACCCTCAGAATGGGAGAAAACATTTGCAAATGAAGCAACTGACAAAGGATTAATCTCCAAAATTTACAAGCAGCTCATGCAGCTCAATAACAAAAAAACAAACAACTCCATCCAAAAATGGGCAGAAGACCTAAATAGACATTTCTCCAAAGAAGATATACAGAATGCCAACAAACACATGAAAGAATGCTCAACATCATTAATCATTAGAGAAATGCAAATCAAAACTACAATGAGATATCATCTCACACCAGTCAGAATGGCCATCATCAAAAAATCTAGAAACAATAAATGCTGGAGAGGGTGTGGAGAAAAGGGAACACTCTTGCACTGCTGGTGGGAATGTGAATTGGTTCAGCCACTGTGGAGAACAGTATGGAGGTTCCTTAAAAAACTACAAATAGAATTACCATATGACCCAGCAATCCCACTACTTGGCATATACCCTGAGAAAACCAAAATTCAAAGAGAGTCATGTACCAAAATGTTCATTGCAGCTCTATTTACAATAGCCAGGACATGGAAACAACCTAAGCGCCCATCATCGGATGAATGGATAAAGAAGATGTGGCACATATACACAATGGAATATTACTCAGCCTTAAAAAGAAATGAAATTGAGCTATTTGTAATGAGATGGATAGACCTAGAATCTGTCATACAGAGTGAAGTAAGTCAGAAAGAAAAAGACAAATACCGTATGCTAACACATATATATGGAATTTAAGGGAAAAAAATGTCATGAAGAACCTAGGGGTAAGATAGGAATAAAGACGCAGACCTACTAGAGAACGGACTTAAGGATATGGGGAGGGGGAAGGGTGAGTTTTGACAGGGCGAGAGAGAGTCATGGACATATACACACTAACAAACGTAGTAAGGTAGATAGCTGGGGGGAAGCAGCCGCAAGGCACAGGGATATTAGCTCGGTGCTTTGTGACAGCCTGGAAGGGTGGGATGGGGAGAGTGGGAGGGAGAGAGACGCAAGAGGGAAGACATATGGGAACATATGTATATGTATAGCTGATTCACTTTGTTGTAAGGCAGAAACTAACACACCATTGTAAAGCAATTATACCCCAATAAAGATGTTTAAAAAAAAAAAAAAAAAAAAAAAAAAAAAGAGTCATGTACCAAAATGTTCATCGCAGCTCTATTTACAATAGCCAGGAGATGGAAACAACCTAAGTGTCCATCATCGGATGAATGGATAAAGAAGTTTTGGCACATATATACAATGGAATATTAGCCATAAAAAGAAACGAAATTGAGTTATTTGTAGTGAGGTGGATGGACCTAGAGTCTGTCATACAGAGTGAAGTAAGTCAGAAAGAGAAAGACAAATACTGTATGCTAACACATATATATGGAATCTAAGGGGAAAAAAATGTCATGAAGAACCTAGGGGTAAGACAGGAATAAAGACACAGACCTACTAGAGAATGGACTTGAGGATATGGGGAGGGGGAATGGTAAGCTGTGACAAAGTGAGAGAGTGGCATGGACACATATGCACTACCAAACGTAAAATAGATAGCTAGTCGGAAGCAGCCGCATAGCAGAGGGAGGTCAACTCGGTGCTTTGTGACCACCTAGAGGGGTGGGATAGGGAGGGTGGGAGGGAGGGAGACGCAAGAGGGAAGAGATGTGGGAACATATGTATATGTATAACTGATTCACTTTGTTATAAAGCAGAAACTAACACACCATTGTAAAGTAATTACACCCCAATAAAGATGTTAAAAAAAAAAAAGTACTGATGGGGAAAAAGAAAAATTCTGTCAGTCACCTTAAAAACTGTCATCCGCAGGAAAATAAAATTGAGTATGTAGCACGAAAAAAAAAAAAAAAAAAAAAAAAATAAATGGTAGAAAGAATACATGGTAAAGTCCACGATATTTTGTGCTTGGTTTTACCCTCACATAATGTCTGACATACAACAAATCTTGCTAATCATTTGCAGAATAAATTACTTGAATGAATTTAATTATTAAGGAAAATTAAAAGTAAACAATGTAATTGACATTTCTGCTTCAGTTTAATCTAGAAGGAAGTTGTTCAATGCTTGAGGTGAGTCCCTAATAGCTACTATATATCATTGTAGGTTGACTGGTTTAAATGTGGAATATAAGGACCTAATATTCCTTCTCTCCCTTCCACTAAATCAAATAGTAGGTATTTAGAGGAAATCTAATAGTTACCTAGAGCTATGCAAAGAATAAAAAATAAATAAAAGGTGCTCTCAGGAAATTCACTGTAGGAGACACAATTCATAATCATGAATTAGAGGTTATCATCAGAGAGCATATAGCAAAGAACTAAAATGTCTTAAATAAAGAGTAAATGCCATAGAAGTTTAGAGGTAGAAGAAACAAATCATCTACCTTACTGAGGCTACAAGGACCCATCTCTCCTGCCCCATATAACACTCCCCTGTAGCAATGGCTCCAAAGGTCATGGGGCAACATAGATTAAGTCAGAGGTAATTTGCCAAAATCTGAGATTTTATTGGCAACATAGCATACTTCATACCATGGAGATCAAAGATATAGCCTGACACAGACACAGAGAGAAACTTTCATGAAGATCTTCTAACTCCCCACATTACGATAACTTTATAAGTTTTCCCAATGCCCCCTCCTTTCACTATAACACCAACATCCATGTAACATGGAGAGGGGAGGAGAAGGAGGAGAAGAGGGAGTTTTGTCAGGAAAGAAAACTTACTGTCTTTTCTCCAAGAGGTTTCTAAACCTATCTGGCTCAATGGCTGTATCTTATTCTTTGATCTTTCAAACAGGCCATGATGAGACTCCTTGATCTCACAAGACAAGCCTCACAAATCTTAAATGTATAGATAGTGAAGGAAATCAGTCTTCACCATTCCCACCTTAGTTAGCCTTGTTTTCAGAGGAAACCATAACTGATCATAGGAAAATGAGCCTCAAGATCTCAGCTAACTGGTTTTAAATTAGTAAAGTATTTTTCAAACTGCTTTGCAACTATTTAGTGGATCATGAAAGTTGTTTGTTAAATTATATGATATATTTGTATTTAGGCTTACATGTATTGGGTCATGATATACAATTATATGAATCACAAGTCAAAATATTTGAAAAACACTGGTCTAATCTATAACAGGAAAAGTGATGAACAAAGAAAATCCACCATATTGACACCTAACCATAGTCACAAAATTTTCAGGAAACAAGCAGAGGAGATCATCTGATCTTCCAGGCCTCTTTATAATATCAGAACATTGTCAATTATTAATATGATAGTTCAACTTGCCTTGTCTCATAGAAGGAGCTGGAGAAAACTCCAGACTTATATGTTGGGTTCACTCTCCCACACCATTTACTAATGTAATGGTTGTCATTTTCCCAGATCTGTAAATAAAGGTATATGTCTATGGGTGCTGATGAGTTTATGTGTGTCTATGTACAAAATATGTAGGTGTAGAAGTTATGTATCTATGTACAGAATGTGTAAGTGTAAAATGGTATTTCTTGTTAATATGGGCAATACTGGATCTGTCCATAATGAAGTTTGTTAAGGAGACTTTATCTGGTGGAACACATGCAGCATAGGCATGTGGGGGAGGATGCCCTAAAGAAACAAGCTACAAGTTATGATGAGCAGTCTGTAAGCACTGGATAAAAGGCCGGCAGCCAGGTGCCCAATAGGATAGCTGACAAGGAATACTGACCAATGTATGTGTGAAATGGCTTCCTCGTTCATTCCTATTCTGCTGTTTCTTGCTTACACACCCTAGAAAGGTCAACCCCACTGGTGCTCAAACTGCCCTGAATATTAATCCAGGAACAGGTGGAGCAGTTGCCTTCACTGCCACTTCTGCTCATTATCTTACCTTTTGTCTTTCTCCCTTCTTTTAGATGATGTGTATTATATGTCATATACATATATGCTAAAATGACAAATTCATAAAATTGCTACATTTTCAGTCTGTATATATAAAGTTATTCAAATAGCATCTTCATAAAAAAATCATTTTCTCATCCACACATTTTTCATCCACACAAACTCTAAATCTAAAGGAAATGGAAATGCTAAGGGAAGCATACAGAACTTCCCACAGAACAGAATAAATCGATTTCACTTTAGTCTCACCTTTTTATCCCCAAATATGGTCATTACACTACCTGGAACTGACATAAATAGGAGAAAGAAATGCATAAGGGAGGAGAGGCTGGGTGGAAATACTATTAAATGCAATTTTCATAGCTCTTAGCAATTTTACAAAAGCACTTACATATACATCATAACATTTAATTCAGACTATATTTTGGCTCTGTAGACAATATTATTTGTCTTCATTTTTCAAATAAGGAATGGAGGCTCAGAAATGTAAAAACAAAGCCAAGATTCAAACACGGTCCATCAGATCCTTCCATTTACATACTGCTTCTCTACTGCCTCAAGACGTTTGGAGCTTGTTCAAAATGGATGAATTGAAATCCTTAAAAAATAAAAATTTAAAAAATGTATAGGCTATATATCCTTTCAATCCCCCATTTGACTTTACCTATAATTCTACATAATGTTACAAAGGCCTCATTAATATCTGCTCTGGTCACAGGTCTCTGCTAACTACTAATTATCATCTTCCATAGCCATCCAAAGCAGTAGTAATAACTGTCTAGAACAGGGCCAATACTCTACTTTCCCCTGTTCTCAGCAGCAAACCTAATTTCTATATATGAACCTAACAATTAACTAAATATAATATTCAAAATTCAGGGTCAAGGGACTTTCCTGGCGGTCCAGTGATTAAGACTTCGCCTTCCAGTGCAGGAGCTGCAGGTTAGATCCCTGGTCAGGGAGCTAAGATCACACACGCCTCACAGCCAAAAAACCAAAACATAAATCAGAAGCAATATTGTAACAAATTCAATTAAGACTTTAAAAATGGTCCACATCAAAAAAAAAAAGGAAACTTAAAAAAAATTCAGGGTCAAAATCAGGAAAATTTTTCATGTTTATTCTATCTATAAATATAAATACAGGGTAACCAAAGAACCCAAGTTAGGGTTGCCCTAAGACAATCCTCCTACTTACATGAGTTTATTTACTAGGAAAATCGGTGTAGATGTGAAAAGAAACAGCTTCCCCAGCAACTCAATCTTTCCCGATCTCCTATGTCCAAGAATGTGAAGGAAAAATGTTAAGCTATTGAAAGAAGATCACTTTGATGAATATGGCATTTTACTTAAAAAATTATTGAACATCTCTAATGTGTATGCAAGGCTGTGCCTGTCACACCACCACAAAAATAGTGATAGTGGTAGAGCTTCAGAGATTCTGTGGTCCAAGCTCCTGGCAAATGGACAATAAATGTTCTTTGATATCTTGTCCTGATGCTCCCTTTTTTTCTCACTCTCTTGCTTTCTTACCCATAATAACAGGCTATAAATCTGACTCAAGAATAAAAGTTCCTATTTGGGACCACTCATATGCACAGTGTCACAAAAAGAACAACTCCAAATCACGCCCTTGCCCTGATTTAACAGGTAACATCTCCAAAGGGTTTTTTAATTATGTTCAGTTATCCCATTTGGGGGGCATGGGAGGTTTGTTTGTGTCTTTGTTGTTGTTGTTTGCTTTGATTTTTGTTTATTTGGTTGGTTTTGTTATTGTTTAGTTTTTTTTTTATTTACAAATGGAACGCTATACAATAGAGTTTAGTAATAGAAACAAATTCCCAAGAATGACATATGAGATTACATACACACAAAATATTACAAATTCAAATTAATCAAGATCTAAAAGGAAAAACATAAAAGAGACATCAGAGAGTAAAATACACTTATTATAATTAATAAAGTCTTTATTTTTTCTTTCTTACCATATTGATATTTTCTGTCATATTAGTGATTATTCATCCTGTGATACTATTTAGTCTTTAACAAACAGAAATACTATTGTTTGAAAGCAGTTTTTATTGTGCATTCCAAACAAATTTTCTACTCTAATCATTTTAAATGAATTCATAACACAATACTTAAAGTTATCCTGTGGTAAATATTTTTTCAAAGTGAATATTTAGCAAGGTATGAAGTTGAAATTTCATATATTGGATTTCATGTTGACTGTGTTCATAACTGACGGGTCATTTTGAAGCTCCATATTCACAACCAGTTGCTACACTACAAATAGGGTGGACTGTGTGTCCATAAACATTTCATATTAAATTGACTGAAAACACCGCATAACTGTCTTGATCCATCTCATTATTGCTCATTCCAAGTGGCCCAGTAATGCGTTACAGATGCAACAAGGACTTCAACAACTCAGTATCTGCTTCTTACAGATAGTATTCCTCACAAGAAAATAAAAACTGACAACTTAAGTTGGTGTGAAAAGGCACAACCTAATGAAAGAGCAGAAATACTGCTCTTTCTTTCTGACCTCAATCTATCATCCAAAAACATTATGTTACCATAAGTGAACCAAGACTGAGATTTATGCATATTGAAAATTGCTTCTCATTTCTGGAACAGCACATGCCATAATGATGTGCATGCAAACTTCTCTGATTTAAAAGGCTCAACTTAGAGAGTAACTCTCATCAGGCTTAGGTAAAGTTAGATTCTAACCCATCCACACCTTATTAACTGAAAGTCTCAAAAAAAACCAGCCACTTGTTTTCTTTCTTGATTCTTTCCAGAGAGGGAATGAGAGATAATAAAAGGAAAAGGGAATGGGCTATTAATCTCTCCCTTGACGATGTTCCTCAGTGGTCTAGAGAGAGGCTGATTTTTATGCCTTAAATTCTGCTTTCCCGGGGCTGAAGGGAAAGCAAAGAGAATGAGAGAAAGCATTTCATGAGAAGATGGGAAAATTCAGAATTCCTCAGAAGCTTTCCTACTTCTCTAGGTCAAGTACAGATTAATACAAAGTGATCTTAAATTAGAAAGGGAAGAAATCTAGTGTTGGAGAAAAGACAGAAAGAGAGACCCTAACACCAAAAGAGAATACTCCTCCATCATTCAGCTCCTCTTAAGGCCATGGCACATGCAAAGCCCGCTGGGCCAGCAATGAAGCAACATCCCAGAGTCGCATCTGCAAGGGGAGCTCAGGCCCTGACTTGTGCCTGACCTTGCCTCAGTGCTGCAACTGTTTGTCTCCCAGTCTGAAGTGAGCTGGGCTGATATGTTTTACTAAGTAGCAGTCCCACTTCTTCAAATGAGAAAAATCTGGCATTTGGTGCCTAAATCACAGACACCAGATTAATGACAAACATCTTCCCTCTGCTCTGCAGGCGTTGCATACACTGCAATAATTCCATAAGAGCTTTTCAATCTCTCTCTTTCAGTAAGACATAATTATAAATTTAACAAACAATTATAATCAAATAAATCAGACTCTCAAACTTTTTGTTCAAATAAGGAATCCAGTAGGTTTTATGTTTTCTCTCTCAGCGTATGAGAGGTGAAGGAAGTAACAATAATTCTTTCTGACGTCATTTTCAAGCTTTTCAATTTTCAAGTATTTTTACCTTTCAGAAAACAGAAATGTTGGTTTAAATATTATCTTCAGAACAACAAATTCTTATGTAAGATTAACAACATAATTACAGACTTTTTAGAGGTTTACTTTCCAGAACAGAGCAACAATGCATGAAATTCAGACATTTTACAAGACTCCTTTGTTAGAAATAAAATTTGCAAGGATAGTTTTATGGCAAAAACAAAATTCTGTGTATGTTTCTGCAGATATAGAGGAAGAGGGAATATTTTATCCTTCCTATCTTGCTGAGATTTTCATCAGCTGTTAGAAGTCCCTACAGTTTTATTGCTAGTATACCAGAATTTCATTAATTAGCATCAAGAGAAAAATAAAGACTAGGGTGAGAAGCTCAAAACTTACAAAATGGAAAAGGGAAAGGACCATATAAGATTATTAATAAGTGAAAATTGGGGCATGTGATATTTTGCATCCTCATCTGGCAACTCGGTAATATTATAGTTAGAAAAATAAAATAATAATAATTTCTCATATAAAGGGGACCCTTTTACATGGGAGAATTACGATAATTTGCATGGATATATTAAGCTTCAAAAGTCTGACTTAACCACAGAATCTGAAGTTAACATATTAACACTAGACATCTTTTGTAAAAGAGTTGGGAAAAATATATAATGCCCTCATCTGAAATATAAATGAATGTTTAATTCCTTAAAGGGATTCTGAGTTATATAAAAGGAATTTGAGGATTAGTATGCAATTCTGAGGATCAAGGCCCTTTCTAGAAGCATAAAATATTCAATTAACTATCCTGTAGAATTTTTAATTGTGACATTGAAATTCTAAGCAGAGCATTAACATCTATTATTCTTTATGAATTTGTATTTTCCAGGACTACACACAACGTTGGTTTACAAAACACGTTAGGGCGCTATTTAAGGTTTTGGTTACATTTCTCAATCCATGTGGAAGGCTAGTATTTAATTCTTACTAAGCTATCTTTCATAACCAATGAAGCATTGTTTCAAACCAAGAAAACATTACATATGCTTAATTTTAAAGGGGGAGTATTTTTTAATATATTAGGACAACTTCTTACAAAACTTAAAAATCATTAAGATATTCCAAATTCCCAATGCTGTGCTATAAAAAACTATTACCATAATGTGCTTCCTGGCTCATTTGTTTCCTTCACAACAAAAACAACAGGTCCTCTACCCGACTTCCAGAGGACAAGCCAGTTCTTCATAAAAGTGTAATCAACATAAATTCAGTGTAACTCCAAGATAATAAATATAATAGGTTTGAACTTATATATAGCTGCCATCAATTGGCAGCATCTGCTTGGAGCATTGTATTAAGAATTACCAATAAAAGATAGTTTCACACCAAGGAAAGGTTATATTTGCTTAATAAAAGAGCAGAGTATTTTTAATATATTATAACAACTAATTACATAATTTCAAAATCAATACGATTCTCCAAATCTAAGTCTGGACTCAGGGAAAAAGAGTTATCAATTAATACTCTCTACTTAATGGCCCAGAATGGGGTAATAGCCATGTTTCCATTCGCCGTATAGCTAAGTATGTGCTGTTATATAGGTAATATTTCCTGTTGATGAACATTTTTGCTTCACTTAGTTTACCTTCGTGTGAATAGGAAAATCTATCCACAAATGTAAACAAACAACTGTGAGCAAATCTGCAGAAAATTACTAAATCAGCTTTGGTCCAGGATATTCCAATTCAACCTGCCAATAAAACCTGCCAAGAAGGTTCAGCTGACTGACAAATCATCACAATATACGATTATATTTTAAAATAAATACATATGTATAAACATTAGGTCAAAATGTTGTACATATTGAAAAATAATGTGTGTGTTCCCTTCTGAAATGTGTGAGGGAAGCTGGAGATCACTTGCATTAAGGTAGTTTTTGAACAGTGGTGACTTTTCAAGAAATGAAATAAACATTCAAAAGAGATCAGCCATAAGCTCCACATTCTACCACCCTACTGCCAACTTCTTTAGTTTAAAAATAGGTATGATTTTAGAAAAGCAAGCAATGCAGAAGAGAACATAATTTTTAAAACAACTTTAAAAACAGAGCTCATCTGCTAAACTCATATTAAGTTCATTAGATTTAGAAAAAAGATGTTTTCCAACAGTTCAAATTGAACCCTGTTCAATATTTATCTTCAGCTACAGAGAATGTATCAAAATATGCATTTTGTTTCCATTAAAGTAGCACAGTTAATTACAGCATCCAGTAAGACAAGAAAGATTAAGCTATGTTCCCACAAAAATCTACATAAACAAAAACTCACATACCATGTTTAACTTATCAACTGAAAGTTATTGCTAATTCTGAGGCCACATCCAGTATAATACAGGGGTTTTATTACAATACAATGCTACCACCCCCAGTTTGGCTAATATGCATTTTCTTTTCAACTTTTCTTATGTTGTAACATCTTTTTTTGGTATATGAGCAGAACATTTCTACTATCACCTACAAATCTATATTTTCTTTATGAATGGCCCTATGAAGTATTTATTATAAAGAAAGTGGTCTAAGGAAATTTTTATGCAATGCTTTTCACTAAATTATTATTTTGAAGAGAAGAAAATTCTTGTATATTAGCATTAGAATAGATATTATCTAAGAATCATAGAATCTTAAGGTTGGAAGGCTGCTTAGAGCAGTGGTTGTCAACGTTTTTGCCACTAAGGACCCCTTTTTAATTTTAGCTAATATATCTCATGTTTGAAAGTTTTCCTATATCCAAAAAAATGCATTTAGAGAAGTGATTAATTTTCCCACTCTTAGTAAATATATGGAGCTATAAACCCCCACTTTCCAGTGGGCTTTAGGAAAACTGAACATAGCTCATGGGCCAGTGTGAGCACGACATGCTGATAAAGGGTGTGATTTCTGGAACCAGATGCCTAGGTTCAATCCTAGGTCCACTGCTTACTAGTTGTTATCTGTACTTGTTTCCTTAATAGTATAATGGAAATTATAAGAGTAACTATGTCATAGGAGTAAACACTAACACATGTAAAGCCCTTAAAACAATGCCTGGCAGGTAGTAACTGCTCATTCATTGTTATGTTGATATTACCACTGTAATCCCTGAGAAGGGAACTATCTTTGGAATTTATTAATCTAAAATCAATCCAAGTATCCTTTTCTATAGTAATCTTGACAGACAACCAGCCATCCCCTTCTTGAACAAGACCTACCAACAGAGAATGTGTCAGCTATCTATTACAACAATAATAGTGCATAACAAACCACCTAAAAATAGTGACTTAAAACTATAAGAATTTATTTAGCTCACAGTAAACAACCGGGACAGCAATTTAGTCTGGGCTTGTCTGAGCAGTCTTGGACTTAGTTGTATTCAACTCAGATGTCTGGTTGTCAGCTGGCCCTCAGCTAATTTAGGAAGCCTCAACTGGATGACTAGGATGACTCACTCTGCCTATGTGTATCTCATTCTCCAACAGTCGAGCCCAAGCATGTGCTCATGGTGCTGGCAAAGGTGCAGGAGAAAACAAACCCAGTGTGCAAGCCTATTTCAATCTTCTGGTGTGTAATGTCTGCTAACATCCCATTGGCCAAGCAAGTCACGTGGTTCAGCCCAGAGTTAGGGGGCAGGGAAGATTAACCTTCCCACAGTGGGAGGAACTGCTAAGTTACATGGCAAAGGATGTGGATACAGGGAGTAGTGAAAAGTTACGTCATCACTGCTATCATGCACAGGGAGTTAACTAGGTCAAAAGTCAGTCCTTTGCAATTTATCAGACAGTTATACTTGGGGCTGAGCCAAAATTTCCCTCTCTTTAACTTCTCTTATTTGTTCTAGTTAATTCTCCAGAGCTACAACTATGTAAGTCTAATCATTCTTCCACATGACATTAAGTACCATTAAAATATTAGATTAGGTTCCTCATAAATCATCTTTTGCAGGCTAAAAAAACCCTACCATTCAGTTCCTTCTATTGTATTTCATATCATTTGAAAAATGATATTGCTTATACCATCAATATTCCCCTTTAAATCATAGTACTTTCTAGGTGTCAGATATGGTCTTATGTTACTTCCATTATTCTCATCATTCTCATTTTAAATGCATCTATTGTTTCATTTTTAAAAGCATAGGGTTTTTTGGCTGCCATATCACACTGTAAACTCACACTAAGCTTGCAGGCAAATAAAATCCCCTGGTGTTTTGCATGAACTGTTGTTAAGGGAAGATCCTCTTACTACAAATTTTCCACAGACTGACTTTAAAACACCTTCTTGAGCATACGCGTTAGTTGGCAAAAAAAAATCAGTACAGCATCATCATGATTTTCTTGTTGCCAATTTGAATTGTTTGAATTGTTGCATGTTTATAAACTCACTTATCAGTCTATCCCAAATGCTGACCCCTAGTCAACTGCCTACCATCTACTGCCAAAGCACTTACCATGTTGTGCTGTGAATTATTTTTCTATATTTCTGTTCCCATAAGAATATAAGCTCCAATAGGCAGGAATTACATCTTATTCATCTCCATCGCCAGTACCTAGTCTAAGATCTCATACATGGCATTTTGTTGAATGAGTGAATGAATGGAAGACATTCTACACCACCCTGCATCATCACCCTCCTCTTCACCTCAACCCCAGCCTGCCATATAGGCTGACTCTTGGCAACAATCGCATAGGCGAGAGTTGGACTTGGTGCAGTCTCTTAGTGCTTTCTCTTCCTGGCACTATTTCTCCCTAACTCCAAGCCCCTATTTTGTGTCCCACTATTGACTGGCACCTCAATCTCCTTTAAGATGTGTATTCACAACAGTACAAAGCATTAAACATAGAATATCTTCCACAAGATCCCTGACAAGTAGTTGACAAGTCTCTGTGTAAACACTTGAATTTTTAGTGATGGCAGACTTTCTCCTAAAGCAACACCTCCATTTTCAGATAATTCTTTAACCAAAGTATCCCTCTCTCTCCAACACTCTCTTGTACTTCTAGGTCTGCCTCTGAGGCTTCCCAAAATAAATTTAATTCTTCTACATGACAGTCTTTCAGCTACGTAAAGGTAGCATCTAAGTTCTTCTCCTGCGTTATGTACATTTTTCATTCCCTCAACTATACCTTGTATGATGTAGTTTTAGCTCACACTTCTCTCAATATACTCCTGTTTGTCAAAGTCATTTTCAAAATATGACACCCAGAACTAAATACAATCCACCAGATGTGAGCAATTTACAAGGTAGGGAGGGTATTATTTCCTTGTGATAGGACCAATGATTACTAGTTTGTTTTGTTTTGTTTTTCTGCAACTACATTACACTGTCAACTTATTTTAAGCTTACTGTCAACAATACCCCTAACGTATTATATTATGCACAGGGTTTTTTGTTGTCCTTTTTTTTGCTTAAGTGCAGCACTTTACATTGAATGTTAGGAAATTTCATTTTCTTAGACTTAACCTTCCATCTCCCATTCCAACTAGTCAGGATCATTTAGATTTTAATTCTATCTTTTGACATATTAGCTGTCTCCCAGCTTCATCATTTGCCAGTTTAATGAGTATGTCATTTTAATAAAATAATTCTAAAATATTGAATCTAACATTTTAAAAGGCACATTACCAGAGATATACCTTGGGCACTATTTGAGCACAGCCTTCAAGCCAGTTACAAATCCAATCTCTGTGTTTTTAATGTACCATGCCTTGAAGCATGTTTGTATTTTAGTATAAAACCTTTAAAAAACCAAAAGCCTACAAGGCCAATAGAAATTAATTATTAATGATGAAATTTTAGAGTTGGAGGAGAAAGTTTTCTACTGGGAGAGTTCTATTTTAGTTGTCTGTCTATTCATAAGCCTATACTAGCTAATATCATCCTTGCCCAGGTTGTTGATCCTTCTTTTCACAATGGTAGTTGAATCGTGAAGATTTATTAAAAGTATTGCCATGAGTGAAACTGATTTGGGGGAGATATCATCTAATGATTTTTTTTAAACATAAACTCTAGTGCATGTTATTTCTCATGCTAACATCTGTGGTGAGCAGTTCCACACAAAAAATCCCTAAGGGTTCCAGGTAATCATGCCGGCTATAACAATACAACATTAAAATGATTTCCTCGTGTAAAATCTGGAAGAAGAGCTTCCAGATACTAGGCTTGGTTCGTGGCATACACAGGTTGCTATGATCATCGTCTAAATTCATTTTGGATTCAGCAATTTTATTTCCATTTTTACAACTCTCTTAGTCACTGAATCTTCCCTACAATCTACAACCCTGACTCAGTGAAAACAAGGTGAATCACAAGCTATACTTGTTTTATTTTTAGTGCGAAGCATAATCTTGAGGGAGTTGCAGATGTTCAGAAACAAAATAAAACCTTGTAAGGCCAAAATAACACTCCTTTACATCATAGAGTGTCTCCCATTGCCTGAATTTTAATACATGTCAACAGAGAGGGGGCAGCATGACACTTTCAGGAGAGACTCTGTACTCTGCACTTTTCTGATGCCTTTTTCAGTGTGACAAAAGGCACAAATGGCAAACGAAGAACACCACATTCATGAGCCAGGTGAGGAGTCTACCACACAATTTCATTTCCATTACTCATAGGCTGTCTGCGAGATGCATGGGGGAAAAGAAAACCAGAGTGTCTCTTTTCCAGACAAAACAAACCCTCTTATCAGAGATGACAAAAATGTGCTAAAATTATACTAAATTAAAGCATGTCAAAAAATGCATTCCAAAAAAGACTCTAAAGCTATTTTTAAAGTGCAAGCTACCTACTTGGGTAACAAAATGTTTGCCAATAATTATTTCTACTTTAGCTATCTTCTATTTGCCAGACTGTGGTAAGAACTGAATATAAATGAAACCTGAACTTAAAACATTACTGTACAGTTCAAGTGGTTTTCTTCCCTTCAAATGAATTTCATATGGATGAAATCACATAATATCAGGCTTTATTTTTACATCACAATGAATGTTTATTTGTAGGTACCCTGAGACAACTATAGCTCAGTAAAAGGTTTTTCTTTACCTTGGGAAAGTATGTAACTACATGGGCCTAATAAGTGATGGGGACTGACCCCCAAAAAAGACAGCCTCAGCTGCCAGAGAGTGACATCATCTCAAGACATTGTGGGAGGAAAAAAAGAAATCACTCAGTAAAATTAACTTTAGTGTAACTTATAAAGCAAACACAATACTCAGAAGAAAATGGTTCATTTTTAATTTAAATGGCATACTATATCAGTAACATTTCCGGAGCTACCTGTTGGATTCATGGCTCATCTGCAAGATATGATCAAATAGAAAAGTTTTTAATTGTAAATCTTCATTATACAATTACAGGAATAAGATATTTGGGTATTTTTACCTGTATCATAGCGCCTTACTACTCAAAGTGTGATTTGTAGACCAGTAGCAAATGGCTTCAGCCAGTGGCTTCAGCTAGAAGCTTGTTAAAAATGCAGAATCTTGGACCCCACCCCTACCTCCTGAATCAGAATCTGCATCTTAAACAGATGCCCAGGTGATTACCATGCACATTAAATTTTCAGAAACACTGTCACAGTAGACTTTAAAAGTCTCTTCTAGCTCTGATCTCCCACAACCAGAACCCGATACTCCCATTTAAATATTATAAGTGGAACACATTAATAATAAATGTGTTGTTGAGTCCTGCATTCTTTTTAAATTAACTGGAATAAAAATGTTTAGGAAGTTGTCAAATAATGAATAACTGATTGTAGTGACAAGAATGAGGGTTACATGAAAATTGTAGTTGACCAGGGAAAACAAATCTGATGGATGTAACATTCAGTGTGCTTCGTACTTGTAAGTCGCAAAGGATGCTACTAAATAAGATCAAATGAAGCAGCTATACTGAAATCAAAGAATCACATCAAAGACAAAGGCAAGAAGAAAATCATACTGTCAAATGCAAAGTTTCATTTGAAATAGGAAGCAGAATTTTTATGCAGATTTTTGTGGAAATTATGGTGGGATAGAAAATTATGAGGTAGGTCTTACTAACATCCCTCCCTTGTGTGTTCTGCCTCACCCTGCCTGTATGTTGTAGGGAGAACCCTGTGTCCCAGTCTCTGGGAAGAACTGCTCCTAAACAACCTCAAATAATTGACCACTTCAGGATTTTGTACAAACGTCTTTAATTCTTCTCTATACTATTGCCAGAGTGATTTTTTTAGTGCAAAAAAAATTATTTCCCAGATTAAACTCTTCAGTGGTCCAAACCACTTAGCAATTACACAGATCCCTTCATGAGAGGCTCATGACTTTCCAGGCCCATATCCTGCCACTTCCACATGCCCGACCACACAGCCATTCCACACTGCCAACTCAAATCACTGAGCCTTTATACTGCTCCCCCTTCCTCAAAAAGTCATTGCTCTTGCTTTCCTCTAATCTTCTGGATGCTCATCCTCCACGTCTCAGATTTCAGTGGATAACTCTTTCCTCTGTTCTACCAGTGTAGCAGCACTTAATATGTTGTACTTGAATTTATTGACATCTTCTTTTCTTCCACTAGGCTAATAAGTTCCTTGAGCACAGAAATGCTTTACTCATCTTTGTAACCCCAGTACCTAGTACACTGCCAGGCACTAGGTGTGTGTCTCCATTCCTGGGTCCTCTATTTTGATGAGACCTTGGTGGAGCTTTTTTTTTTTTTTTTCAGAAACAACCTAAATGTCCATTGACAGATGAATGGATAAAGAAAATGTGGTATATACACACACACACACACACACACACACACACTCACACAAATGGAATATTATCCAGCCATAAAAAATAACAAAATAATGTCATTTGCAGGAACATGGATGGTCCTAGAGATTATCATACTAAGTGAAGTCATACAAATATATGATATCACTTATATGTGGAATCTAAAAAAATTATAGAAATGAACTTATTTACAAAACAGAAATGGACTCACAGACATAGAAAACAAACTAATGGTTACCAAAGGGGAAAGGGGGAGGGTGAGAGAGGGAAAAATTAGGACTTTGGGATTAACAGATACATGCTACTATATATAAAATAGATAAATAAGGACCTACTGTATAGCACAGGGAACTATAATAGAAAAGAATCTGAAAAAGAATATATATATAGTCTATATATATACATATATATGGACATGTATATATATAAGTGAATCACTTTACTGCACACCTGAAACACTGTAAATCAACTATACTTCAAACAAAAACAAAAAGATGTATTGGTTAGGAGAATAGGCTCTGGATCAAACTGTCTAGGCTTAATCCTAGACAATTTATCTTGGGCTAATAATTGCTTAATCTCTCTAAGCCTCAGTTTCCTAGTCTCTAAAATGAGACTAATAAAAACACCTAATCTCATTGCTGGGGTAGGGGGAAGTAAATGAAACAAAGTATGAAAGATACATATGAGGCATTTAATGTTTGTCAAATGAATGAATGAATATATATTCTCCAAATAAAACATTTAAACATCACAACATATTTTCCATTTCAGTTTGAATAAGTTGATTCTACATTTGACTAAATTCGTGAAGCAGGGTCTTTGTCATTTTTTGATACAAGTGCCTCTGTCTTGTGCAAAGACTAGATTTGAAATAGCAGCAATTTTTTAGCTTGATGAAACTGAGAAATTGAAAGAGAATGCTTGCCATCTAGTGGAAACCTGTTAAATTCTAGTGTTGCTTCTGAGTTCTGGTAAACTCTTGGTTTCAGGTGAATTGTTCATTTTACATCTTTTGTGAGAAACTTCCTTCATATATTTGTTTGCATAGATTTATAGGGGGAAAATGCTCTATGGTAGAGCAAAATAATGATGATGAGCATCAGCAGCAGCAACATAAGTCTCAAACTATCCTTTGATCAAACAGGATCTGCTTTATAAGATAACATTATGTATATTACAGTATTTTTAAGTCAGGCTTGAAAGAAAATTCCAGGAAATAATCAACAATAGAAAAGACTCATACTTGTTTAAGCAGTTACCAGCATTTCTTCCACAGTCCTCATGCAGAAGAGCCAAGAATATAAATAGATTTATGCTCCCAGGTTTCTATCTGGTTTTAAGGCCCAGTTTTTCTGTAGTCTCCATTTTTTTCTTTCTGCACTTATCTTTTTGTGAATGAAAGTCTGAACATAAAGTGCCAACTGATTTTGTCTTTTGAGAAATCACTTCCTTTTACCATCAAAACATACCCTAAATAATTCTTTTTTCTTAACAGATATCATGTTTAATATTTCTTCGTTTGAGTTTAATATTACTCCTTTAATCACCATAGAGATAAAACCCTGAAGTAGCCAAGTCTTATGAAACTAACTCACATCTCAAGAAACAAATTACACTCATAGCATCATGAGCTGTGGCAATGATGTACAGTTCTTGGGTCAAAAGTGTAACTAATCTACATGTTGAATAAGGTTCCTTCTCTCTAAAAATGAAAAAACTTGACAAAGTTATGGGTGATAATTCTTAAAAGAGGCAAGTAAGTGGATTCCATAAAACTATTTGAAAGGTTAATAGTTTTAAAATATAATGAGGCAGGAGCTATGGTTAGGAGGGAAAAAAAAAAGTGCCAGTGAGACAGGTAGAAATGTATTTGTGCAAAGCATAGAGTAGACAATGGTTCCCAGGACCATGTATCTTTCAGCATGACCTTCAAGTGAGGCTATTTTTTACTTTCATCTACATACTGAACTGACTTATCCATAAACCAAGCTTGAGCTTTTTAGTTACCCTTCAGGTAGTCATAGAGAATCCCACAAAGAATCATAGGCATGAGATAAGGGAAGGGCACTGATATCACTACGCCATGGGGGGTCTATGATACCTACTCATGAAGCATGTTTATGCCATCTGGTCATGCTTATACTTACTCCCAAATGTACCACTTCCATCTTGCAATGTACTGTTGCTGGGCCTGTCTGACCTTATTTGGGGAGCCTGACAGGACTCAGTTCTAGACAGAAAGTCACTTGATGCTCCATGGCCAGGCATCCTGCCTCCACCAGGGACCTGGGCATATCAAAAGGCACATAATTCTCCACTGAAAATGGCATGGCTTTGCTTCAGAACTCAAAGGTCTTACATTATGATTTTCCCACTGGGGTCTGTCACAAACTCCATGCAGCATCTTTTCTCACCAACACCTTTAACATCATACAGTCTGCCCAATTGTATGACCCAAGTGGCAGGGCTGCTTGCACCACAGCCTGGACCTGTTGCTGAACTCTTTCCTACTCTAGATCCCAATTAAAGTTGTTAGCCTTTTATGTATATGGGCCAGAGAAGTATTCCTAGGTATAGAATTATGCTGCCTCCAGAACTCAAGAGCCCACCAGGTACTGTGCTTTCTTTGTAATATAAAGATGCAATAATTTGTCTTTTACTTTGGAAGAGATATCCAGGCATACCACTGATCAAGGATCTCTAAAATATTTACAGATGTGGCAGGCATTTGAATCTTCATAGAATTTGTCTCCCACATTCCCACACCATGTCTTATCAATGCCCCCACTGTGCTATTTCTTGCAAATCCAATCCAATCAACATCATGTCATCAAAGTAATTAATTAAAGTTGTATAGTTCAGAATGTCAGAATGGTCCATATCTTCTCAGACTATACTATGACAGAAGGCAAGAGACTTAAAATGGCCCTGGATAGGGACTTCCCTGGTGCCTCAGTGGTTAAGAATCCGCCTGCCAATGCAGGGGACATGGGTTCGAGCCCTAGTCTGGGAACATCCCACATGCTGCAGAGCAACTAAGCCCGTACACCACAACTACTGAGCCTGCGTGCCACAACTACTGAAGCCTGCATGCCTAGAGCCCACGCTCCGCAACAAGAGAAGCCACAGCAATGAGAAGCCTACGCACCACAAGGAAGAGTAGCCCCCACTTGCCGCAACCAGAGAAAGCTGTGCGCAGCAACAAAGACCCAATGCAGCAAAAAATAAATAACTAAATAAATTTATTTTTTTAAAAAAACTGCCCTGGACAAACCTATAAATGGATATTATTATCCATTCCATATGAATATAAACAGTTTAATTTTTTTCTGGTTTTTTTTCTGGGTAAAAGGAAATATTTTGCCTCACCTTTCTCCTTTGGCTGAATGGATGCTTCTTAGTTCTGTTCCTCATTATGCCTGGTCAAAGTGTCATTAATTCTGTGTTACGTAAGTCCCCCTATGTGTGTATCACACTTGCTAATACTACTCAGACCCAATTTTCATTCAAAATATGTCAGTTAATCACAAGAGGGACCATCTGAGATTAGGAATAAAATAGGTCAAGTGTATAACTACCAGAAGAAAAGAAAACTCAAAAATATTTCCTCTACTAAAATTATTATTACTATGAGATACCTCAAGATCTTGAAACTAGCAAAGAAATGTTTCAAGTCCAAACATGACTTTGACTTTTATAAAAAGTATCTTATTTAATTATCACAACAACTCTACCAAGTAGGTATTAACATCCCTAATTTATAAATGAGGAAACAATTTTTCTATTTTGCCATGCCGCACAGCTTGAGCGATCTCAAATCCCCGACCAGGGATTGAACCCGGGCCATAGCAGTGAACGCCTGGAACTCTAACCACTAGACCACCAGGGAACTCCCAACAATTTTTCTTTTTGGCAATATGCTATTGTTTTATTCTTTGCTTTGGAAATTTCCTCATATTTTAGTGCTTTAAATTCTCAAATAAACCCATTAATTTATATAGTTACTGAATTACTTTAAGAAGACAGAATACTTCTTCTTGCTGTCGAACATAAATTAAAAACACAGAACAGTCCAGGGAATGCAAAGAAAACATGACAACATTTCTGGAAACATTAACAAATATCTTAAGTGTTCAGTATACATTTGACATTAGAATTACAGAGAAATTGTACAATATCAATGTTGTAAAAATGTAAAGGATGTCTATGTGTGTCTTGATGCTTTTATGTTTTTCTTTTTAAAAAAATTTTTTCACACATAGATTTCACAGTCAGAGCCTAGATATTAGTGCATGGTTGTTCTCTAATTTCCCAGGGAAATTTACTCCTTACATGGTTCCCTCTAACATAGCATAATCTAACACTAATCATAATTGTGGGTCTCCAAATTAATTTTTTCCTTGAAGTGGTTTTGTTTTATTTTTTAATACCCCTTCACCCATTTGTCCCACCTCTTCATCCCCTACCTCTGGCAACCAGCAATCTGTTCTCCGTATCTATGAGCTTGGGTTTTTGAGGGGAGCAGGAGGGTGAGGAGGGAGTTTAGATTTCATGTATAAGAGAGATCACATGGTATTTGCCTTTCTCTGACTTATTTCACTCAGCATAATACCCTCAAGCTTTATCCATGATGCCCCAAATGGCAAGATTTCATTCTATCTATGGCTGAATAATATTCCATCATATATATTTGTGAGTGTATGTGTGTGTGTGTGTGTGTGTGTGCACGCATGTGCATAATCACAGTTTCTTTATCCATCTATCCATCAGTGGACACAACTCATTTCCATGTCTTGGCTATTATAAATAACACTGCAATGAACATCGAGTTGTATATATGTTTTTGAGTTATTGTTTTCATTTTCTTTGGATAAATATCCAGCAGTGGAATAGTCAGATCATATGATGGTCCTATTTACTTTTTTAAAATTTTTTGAGGACCCTCCATACTGTTTTCCATAGTGGTTACTCCAATTTCCCACTAACAGTGCATAAGGTTCCCTTTTCTCTACATCCTTTCAAACACTTGTTATTTCTTGTCTTTTGATAATAGCCATTCTAATAGGTATGAGGTGATAACTCATTGTGGTTTTGATTTGCATTTCCCAGATAATTAGTAATGTTGAACATCTTTTCACGTACCTGCTAGCCATTTGTATGTCATCATTGGAAAAACGTCTGCTTCAGATAGCTTGCCCATTTTTTTGACAGGTTCTTTTTTTTACTAGTAAGTTGTATGAGTTCTTTGTATATTTTTACTATTAACCACTTATCAGATAAGTAACTTGCAAATATTTTCTCCTATTCAGTAGGTTGCTTTTTCATTCTGATGATGGTTTCCTTTGATATGCAGAAGCTTTTTAGTTTGATGTATTTCCACTTGTTTATTTTTGCTTTAGTTGTCTTCGCTTTTGTTGTCAGATTCAGAAAATCATCACCATGACCTATGTCAGGGAGCTTACAGCTTATGTTTACTTCCAGAATTTTTATGGTTTCAGGTCTTAGGTTTAAGTCTTTAATTCAATTTGAGTTTATTTTTGTATATCGTGTAAGATAGTGGTCCAGATTGATTCTTTTGCATGTGTCTGTCCAGTTTTCACAACTCCATTTATTAAACAGACTGTCCTTTCCCCATTGGATATTCTTGGCTCCTTTGTCATAAATTAATTAAACATATATGCATGGGTTTATTTCTGGGGTCTCTATTCTGTTCCATTAATCTATGTTTGTGGTTTCTATGGCAATACCACACTGTTTTAATTACTATAGCCTTGTAATATAGGTTGAAATCAGAGAGCATGATTTCTCCAGCTTTGTTCTGCTTTCTCAAGGTTGTTTTGGCTATTCTGGATCTTTGGTGGTTCCATACAAATTTTAGGATCATCTGTTTTGTTTCTGTGAAGAGTGCCATCAGAATTTTGATAGGACCTGCAATGAATCTGTAGGCTGTTTTGGGTAGTGTGCATCTTTTAACAATAGTAATTCTTCCAATCCATGAACAGAAAATATTTTTCCGTTTATTTGTGTCTTCTTCAATTTCTTACATTAATGTCTTATACTTTTCAGTATTCAGGTCTTTCACCTCCTTGGTTAAATTTATTCCTAGATATTTCATTCTTTTTGATGCAATTATAAATGGGATTGTTTTCTTAATTTCTCTTTCTTTCATCGGAATTTTATTTTATTTTTTTATACAGCAGGTTCTTATTAATTATCTATTTTATACATATTAAGGTATTCCCAAACTCTCAATTCATCCCACCACCACCACCCCCCCACTGCTTTCCCCCCTCAGTATCCACATATTTGTTCTCTACATCTGGTCTCTATTTCTGCCTTGCAAACTGGTTCATCTGTACCATTTTTCTAGATTCCACACATATGCGTTAATACTTGTTTTTCTCCTTCTGACTTACTTCACTCTGTATGACATTCTCTAGGTCCATCCACGTCTCTGCAAATGACCCAATTTCGTTCCACTTTATGGCTGAGTAATATTCCATCGTATATATGTACCACAACTTCTTTATCCATTCATCTGTCGATGGGCATTTGGGTTGCTTCCATGTCCTGGCTACTGTAAACAGTGCTGCAATGAACATTGGGGTGCATGTGTATTTTTGAATTATGGTTTTCTCTGGGTATTTGCCCACTAGTGGGATTGCTGGGTCATATGGTAATTCTATTTTTAGATTTTTAAGGACCCTCCATACTGTTCTCCATAGTGGCTGTATCAATTTACATTCCCACCAACAGTGCAAGAGGGTCCCCTTTTCTCCACACCCTCTCCAGCATTTGTTGTTACTAGATTTTCTGATGATGCCCATTCTAACTGGTGGGAGGTGAAACCTCATTGTAGTTTTGATTCGCATTTCTCTAGTAATTAGTGATGTTGAGCAGTTTTTCATGTGCCTCTTGGCCATCTGTATGTCTTCTTTGGAGAAATGTCTATTAAGGTCTTCTTGACATTTTTGGATTGCGTTGTTTGCTTTTTTAATATTGAGCTGCATGAGCTCTTTATACATTTTGGAGATTAATCTTTTGTAAGCTGCTTCATTTGCAAATGTTTCCTCCCATTCTAAGGGTTGTCTTTGTGTCTTGTTTATAGTTTCCTTTGCTTTGCAAAAGCTTGTAAGTTTCATTAGGTCCCATTTGTTTATTTTTGTTTTTATTTCCATTACTCTAGGAGGTGGCTCAAAAAGATCTTGCTGTGATTATGTCAAAGAGTGTTCTTCCTATGTTTTCCTCTAAGAGTTTTATAGTGTCCAATCTTATATTTAGGTCTTTAATCCATTTTGAGTTTATTTTGTGTATGGTGTTAGGCAGTGTTTTAATTTCATTCTTTTACATATGGCTGTCCAGTTTTCCCAGCACCACTATTGAAGAGACTGTCTTTTCTCCATTGTATATCCTTGCTTCCTTTGTCATAGATTAGTTGACCATAGGTGCGTGGGTTTCTCTGGGCTTTCTATCCTGTTCCATTGACCTATATTTCTGTTTTTGTGCCTTTACCATATTGTCTTGATTACTGTAGCTTTGGAGTATAGTCTGAAGTCAGGGAGTCTGATTTCTTCAGCTCCATTTTTTCCCCTCAAGATTGCTTTGGCTATTCAGGGTCTTTTGTGTCTCCATGCAAATTTTAAGATTTTTTTGTTCTAGTTCTGTAAAAAAATGCCATTGGTAATTTGATAGGGATCGCATTGATCTATCCATTGAAGTAAGTGGGATATTAAAATCACCTACTATTATTGTATTGCTATCTATTTATCGCTTCAGGTCTGTTAATATTGGCTTTATATATTAGCAAACATTATAAGAACTGTTTATTATTCTCTTTCCTAATTGGAATAGAAAAGAATGCATTTTCCAACTCAATGGCCACTCACCCCATACCTGAGGCCAAACTAATCTATTCTAGCAAAGGTTCTTCATCAAGCACATGAAATTATCTTTATACTTATAGTACACTTTGAACCAAAACATACTCACTATTTCAACTTTGGACAATAGTTGTCTCTGGCTTTTATTTTGCAAGGGAAGAAAAACATCTGCAGAAGAAAATCCCCAGAACTCAGCTGAAATAAATTTTACTTTTGTTCTTTTCTCAACTCCCAAGGTTAGATAATCATAAACAAAACCTAAGGAAATACCTTCTACAAATACTCTTTTTAAGATGACTCAGGTTAAAAAACATGCAGTAGGTGAAAAGTGGGGAGAGGCTTTAAAAAGTAAAACAGCAAAAGATAAGATGTATTTAAACATTCTTTTAAACTGCACAAGGGCACTGAAATGGCTGAGTGGGACTGTGTTGAACAATTTGGGCATGCATAGATATGACAGTCATTGATATTCTAATCTAAACTATTGGACAGACATAAACCATTTCAAAGAAAAGAATTCTCTGACTTTTTAAAGCCTTCCAAAAGCAAATACCTGTAAGTTTCATGTCATCTGTCAGGAAGCTTCTTTTTTTAATAAGGGTGTCCACTCCTTCTGTCACTAGGAAAGTGTATACCGATCTGTCTGAGTCCATTCCCAGAGTATAAGCCTTAGCAGGAAACAGAAGGGGCACTCAGCTGAGGTTTGAAGATATTTTATTAAAGAAACTATCTACACATGTGTGAAAAGAGTTAAGCAATTCAATAGGCATGTTGAGTACTCTGGGACTGTTACCACTTCTAGGCCTGAAGGGACAGGCTGGAGCTGGAATGATGGAGGAATTGAGGAAATGGAAACCTGTACTTGTAGAACTGCAGCCACAGCCAGAACACAGCTCCAAGGCAGCGATGGAGAGAAGGAAGGGATACCCTGATCTCTCCTCTCTCTCTCCTCTCTCCCTCCTCTTACCCTTCAACCCCTTGCTGGTGCTTCCCATTGCCCAAACCAACTGGAAGCAAGAGGACAAGAAAGTCTAGGAAATGCAGTTTATCTGGATCCATCCCCAGGGACAAAGACTAGGGTGGAGAAGTGTGGAAAATAAACCTGGGAAAGGGGAGCAGGGAAAACAGAAAATAACCAACCCAGCACTCAAATACCTTACCTAGTAATGGCTAATTGTAGCAAGTATAAAATGACCCATGTCCTGTTCTTCTTAAAAGGTGTCCCTGAGGAGTATCATCTCCAAGGTTCAATGATGCACATGTCCCAATATTGAGTTGCCATCTCTCACCAGAGCAGAAACAAACTAAGTCTCTAACAGCATTCTGACATCCTTTGATTACATTACTCAACTACCTACTTGCCACATCTACTCTGCTTCAAAGAGACAAGTCACAACCAACTTTTTTCTGAATCTCTCCATTGCTTTGAACATTAGGTTTTAACTAGATACTCTATTGTAAGCTATAATATTTTATGACAAAGCAGTTATATCAGTTTGGAGAAACTAAATATTTTAGGGTGAGAACTAAATCCAATTCACATGTGAAAACATTAACCAGAGATAAATGTGTATGGATGCCACAAAAATATAGCATGAATTAAAAGCATCAGTTCTTAAAAACCACTTTTACCAAAAATAAACATTCACGTCATTTGAAACAAAAGAGCAAAGGAAAATCAAAAGAGCTATTTGATAGGGAAATGACTCAAATAAACATACTTTAAGACATATACATTATATGGAAAAGAATATGAAAAAGAATATATATATATGTATAACTGAATTACTTTGTTGTACAGCAGAAACTAACACAACACTGTAAATCAACTATATGTCAATTTTAAAAAGGCATATACATTATATAAAATAATGGGAGTTTTCTTTCCATATTCAAAAAATGGCACAAAAATGTAAAGTTATTGCCATTTAAGCTACATTACCCGTTTGAATTATTTTACTCTTCACATAATAATCACTGAAATAGTACATTCTGTAGGACACTTCTGTTGACAAATTAACAACTGAAATTATCATTAATTTTGCAAGTATGAAGTACCTGATGGACTTGGGTCCTAGGACAAGCACATTATACTACTATTTGCTTTCAGAAGGCTCCCTGTGAGAGCCCTGTTTGCAGAAAGTGCCACATCATGGTTAAGAGCATGAACTCTGGAAATAGATGCCCAGCTCTGCCAGTTGTGTGTCCTTAGGCAAGGATACTTAACTTCTCTGTACCTCAATTTCCCCATCTATAAAATGGGTAAATAACTGCCTCATGGGAGGTTGTGAAGACTAAATGAGTTAATTCATGTAAAGTGCTTTCAGCAGTGCTGTGAATAAATACACAACACATATTAGCTATTGTTATCATAGTCACCCTCTCCCTCATGTTTAAGACTACTCCTTGGAAGAGCTAAGTGATTATCAGGGAACAGGATCTCTTTTTGCCATATTCTCATTTCTTTATCCTACAAATTAACCCTACTCTCAATACAAGCATCGATTTCAAAGGAGAGCACAAATATTACTGAACAGAAACATTGATTCTATCAGGAACTGCAGTTGGGCTACAATAAGCAGACATAAAAAAGTTTAAGCATACAAGGACTTGTTCTTTCCTGTAAGGATACAGAGCTGTTATGGTGACTCCACAAAAAGCATCAGGCATCCTGCTCAATTCTATCATCTCAACCATCCTCAGTGAAAGGCTTTCACCCTCAAAGTCACCTCATGAACCAGGATGACTGCTGAGCTCTAGCTATCACATTCACATTCCAAACAGCAGAAAAGGCAAATGAGTCCTCTCCCAACCAAACCAGTTCCCACTGAGAAACTTCCCAGAGGTCCCACACATCACTTCAATTGAACTTAGTCAGTTGGTCACATCTAGCTGCAAATAAATCTGGAAATATAATATTTTAGCTGGGTGTATTGCTGCTCTGAAAAAAATTAGGATTCTATTTCCTTGCTTCAAGGATTCAGACTGTGAGATCCAGTTTCTCTTATTAGAAAGACAGGCAGACAGAAAGAAATAGCTCTCAAAAATATATCGGTGATGACTCTATAGATAAAGAGTTGATGATAGTAATGCTACATAATACTCAATTTGCTTATTTGGTTGTTAGACATGTAACAAAGATGAAAAGGGAGAGTAAACTACAAAGTTTAAAACAAGAACATCTTTCTTTTAATTTCATGTACATGTTAGGTGAAGGAGGTTTTATGACCTAAAAAAGTCAAAATTTTCTTTTTTATAGTGCATGAACAAAAGGAACCTAAGAAACAAGATCTACCCTTTAGAAAATCATAGAATTATAGTTGAAAAGGAACTTAAGGTTACCCGGTACACATACCATTCTGGTATTTTATCCTCATGATATCACCTTCTCCAAGTGACCTGGCCTATATTTGAACTTATGTGAGAACTTAATGTTTCTTGAGGCAATGCACTCCATTCTTAGAAAATTCTGACTTTGAACATTTTTTCTTATGTTTAGCCAATATCTCTCTATAGCTTCCACTCACTAGTTTTAATTCCAGCCCTAGGGGCCATGCATAGCCTTGGGGCTATACAAATACTTTTCTACAATGTACCATGTGCCCCTGAATCTCTTTTTCAGTAGACTTTGATAATAAGTTCTTATTCCTTATCTTTTTGTTTCAAAATTGGAATAACTTTGTTTTGCTCAGTATAAAATATATTCTCACTGTAAAAAAAAATTTTTAATATAGATTATATAAAGCAAAAGTCTCCTTCCTAATCCCACCTCCTTGAAATAACCATAATTAACATTTTAATGTATACAACAGACACAACTGGCTTAGCTGTGCAGTTCATAACTATTACCTCAGTGGCCATGTCCATATTACTGTTTCTTACAGAAGCAGTCCACTCCCCTGACAACAGGCTGGCCAATTATAGAATATCACCCTCATATTAACACTACTTGGTCAAAAAATGTGAGCGTATGACACAAGACTAATCAGAATCTTGCCCTGAGATTTTCACAATGGGAAGCTGAGAAAGAGGAATCTCTTTTGCCACACTGGTTTTAGAGTTGTACCATTTGTATCTGTAGAAGTAGCTGGCAGCCATGTTTCTCACAACATGGAGGAATCCTGTCTGCAGTAAGACAGAATGAAGCCAAAACAAGACAGAGAGAGAAAGAGATGAAAAAGTAAAAAAAAAAGGCTGGCAGTGTTCAGGCTCCACACTCTAGTCTCTGAATTCCCTAAAATTTCTTTGGTTCTGGAAGCATTTTTTTTTAGTGTGAGCTACCTCAGTCATTTCAACAAATCTCCTTTTCTACCTAAACTAATTTGACTAGATTTGGCACCAAAGGAGTTCTTGGCTAATTCAAAGAATATCCTTTCAGGCATCAAAAATATAGTCAAATAAGTGGGGCTATAGTATAATTACTGTCCTTTACCTTGTTTTGCTTCTTAACTTTAAAATAGTCATGGACTAGGACTTTCCTGGAGGTCCAGTGGTTAAGACTCCATGCTTCCAATGCAGTGGGCACAGGTTCAATCCCTGGCTGGGGTACTAAGATCCCACATGTCACATGGTGCAGCTAAAAAAAAAATTAAAAATTAAATAGTCATGGTCTTCCTTCTATGGCAAAACCTCTACCTGTCTTAGCAGTTTTAATGACTGTATAAGCATTCATTTGCATAAGGTACCATTTTTTATTTAATCAATCACATTGAAAACAATTTAGATAATTTTTCATTTCATTAGTACAAATAATACTGTGCTTATCCTTATATATATATTTTATTTCATACTTGCATGATTATTTATTTAGAATAAATTACTAAAAGTTGGATTGTTGGTTCAAAATATATGTACATTTAAAACTTTAATAGCTATCAAATTTCCCTCTAGAAAAGTTATAAACATTTCTATTTCTAGCAACTATGTAGTCAAGGGTCTACCACTATACACCCTCACCAGCACTGGACATAATCACAATTTAATCTTTATCTATATGATAGTCAAATGTGCTGTCTCATTGCTGTTTTTATTTTCACTTATTTAATTGTTAGGAAAATTGAGCATTTTTTCACTTTGACCATTTATATTTATACTTCTTTCTCTTTGTTTTTTTTTCTTCCTACTCTTCCTCTTCCTCCACCTCTTTCTTTGAAGAAAGATGAGGCCCAGATCAGGGCAGGGATATCAATCACTGCATTTATTCTAAATACTCCTGAAATTTAGAATAATGCTGCCAAATATTATATGTGGGGTTTTTTCCTCCAGTTTTATTGAGATTTTTATTTGACATACAGTACTATATAAGTTTAAGGTGTACAGAACAATGATTTGACGTATATCATGACATAAGTTTAGTGAACATCCATCTCATATAGATACAAAAGAAAAGAAAAAAATATTTTATGATGAGAACTCAGGATTTACTCTCTTAACAACTTTCATGTATAACATACAGCAATTTTTATTATATTAATCATGTTGTACATTATATTCCTAGTACTTATTTATCTCATAACTGGAAGTTTGTACCTTTTGACCACCTTCACCCAGTTCCCTCTCCTCCTACCTCATCTACAGTAATCACAATTTGATTTCTTCTTCTATAAGTTTGTTTGTATTTTGAAGTATAAATGACCTACCTACAATACTATGTTAGTTCCTGGTGCACAACATAGTGATTAGATATTCCTATACATTACAAAATGATCACCATGATAAGTCTAGTTACCATCTGTCAACATATGAAGATATTACATTATTATTGACTATATTTTCCATGCTGTACATTACATTCCTGTGGCTTATTTATATTGTAACTGTAAATTTGTACCTCTTAATCTCCCTCACCTATTTCACTCATCTTCTCCTATCCCCCTCCCCTCTGGCAACCACCTGTTTGTTCTCTGTATCTGTGACTCTGTTTCTGTCTTGTTATGTCTGTTCATTTATCTTGTTTTCTAGATTCCACAAATAAGTGAAATCATACAGTATTTGTCTTTCTCTATCTGACTTAATTCACTTATCACATAATACCCTCTAGGTCTACCCATGTTGTCACAAATGGCAAGAAACTGAAGATGACACAGACAAATTTAAAGATATATCGTGTTCATGGATTGGAAGAATTAATATTAGTAAAATGGCCATAATCCCCAAAGTAATCTACAGATTCAATGCAATCCCTATCAAAATACCAGTGACATTTTTCATGGTATTAGAACAAATAATCTTAAAATTTGTACAGAAACATAACCCCGAATAGCCAAAACAATCTTAAGAAAGAAGAATAAGCTGGAGGTATCATACACCCTGACTTTAAACTATACTACAAATCTACAGCATTCAAAACTGTATGGTGCTGGCACAAAAACAGACACATACCTCAACAGTTTCCAGTCCAAAGAGCAAAATCAACTGGATGTTCCACATCAGGGACCAGAAGGAATCCAGAGAACTTGGCATCTCAGTCAGGACTTGTATCCCCTCCTTCTCTTGAAAATGGAAAGAAAGAAAAAGAAATAGGGAAAACAGAGAATTCACTAGAAAAACTAAGCAAAAAGCAGAAGTTCAGAGCACGATTTTATTGAAGATAATAAGGAGAATGTAAGCTCGCCAACCCCCACCACCCTCCCCATGCCAAAATCCTTGGATTTCCTGAAGTTAGACAATAGAGTATAGACTAAATTTATTTGACTGTTAAACAAAAGGGTAACCCCAGAAGGCTGGTGATAATATTTGAGAATATTCATGATACACGTTACCTTTATGCCACTTTTCTATCTTATAGTTCTGCAGTTGGTTATTGTTTTGAGGAACTCAAATATAAAACCTTATTTCTACGCCAGTAAGACCCATAACTATCCCAGTTAAATTCTATTTGGTTTATTTAGCTCATTATTCAAGCTTTTAGAAGATATTTTGGATCCTAATTTTATCATATAATGTACTCTGTACCCTAGAGTCATAGTGATGGCACATTTGATTAGCCTTTCTTTATCATTCTCATCAAAATCTTTAATAAAAATGTTGTTAAGTCTCACAAGGTTGTGGAAGAAAGAGTCAAAATAACCACTAGTGGGTATCATTCAGACAGTTGTTATTTTAGAAATTATACACATATCACCCCATGTTTTTAAATTTAAGAAGTTCTTGTCAAATGCCCATTAATACTGCTCTAGCATTTTCTTGATCTTCCTGATGAGTCACCCCATCAATTTAAAGATGTTTGAAATTTGTCTGAGAATTTTCTCTGCAGATAATGACTAACAGAAAGGAATCCTGAGCCAGGATTATTTTCCCTGTCAGCATGATGGTTCTAAACCACTTTACAGACTAAGATATCATTTAAAATGATATCTTCTTGATCCCAAATAGCTAAAGCAATCTTGAAAAGAAGAACACAGCTGGAGGCATCACACTCCCTGACTTCAAACTATATTACATAGTTATAGTAATCAAAACAGTAGGTATTGGCATAAAAACAGGCACATAGATCAATGGAACAGAAGACAGAACCCAGAAATAAACCTACATACATACAGTAAATTAATTTACAGACAGTCTCTTCAATAAATGGTATTGGGAAAACTGGACAGCCACATACAAAAGAATGAAACTGGACCACTGTCTTACACCATACACAACAATTAACTCAAGTGGATTAAAGACGTGAAACCATAAAACTCCTAGAAGAAAACAAAGGCAGTAGCTCCTTGACATCAGTCTTGGTGATGATTTTTTTAATTTGACACCAAAAGCAAAGGCAACAAAAGCAAAAGTAAACAAGTAGGATTACATCAAACTAAAAAGCTTCTGCACAGCAAAGGAAACCATCAACAAAATAAAAAGGTAACCTACAGTAAAAAAGCAACCAATCCAAAAATGGTCAGAGGATCTTAACAGGCATTTTTTCAAAGAAGACATACAACTGGCCAACAGGCAACAAGATGCTCAATATGCCTAATAATCAGGGAAATGCAAATCAAAACCACAATGAGATATCACCTTACACCTGTTAGAATGAATGACACTTATCAAAAAGACAAAAAATAACAAGTGTTGGTAAAGATGTGGAGAAAGGGAACACTGTGCACTGTTGATAGAAATGTGAATTGGTGCAACCACTATAGAAAGCAGTATAGAGATACCTCAAAAAATTAAAAATAGAACTACCATCTGATCCAGCAATTCCACGGCTGGGTATTTAACCAAAGAAAACTAGACTAACTCGAAAAGATATTTGTATCCCCATTGTTCACTGCAGTGTTATTTACAATAGCCAAGACATGGAAACAACCTAAGTGTCCATTGATGGATGAATGGGTAAAGAAATTGTGGTATATATATATATATATATATATATATATATATATATATATACACAATAGAATATTATTCAGGCTTAAAAAGAATGAAATTTTGCCATTTGTGACAACATGGATGGAGCTGAAGGGCATTATGCTAAGTGAAGTAAGTCAGAGAGAGACACACATACGTTATGATCTCACTTGTATATGGAATCTAAAAGAAAAAAACAAAAGAATAAAAGAAAAAAAAAGCTCACAGATAGAGGACAGATTGGCGGTTGCCAGAGGCAAGGCTTTGGGGATGGGCAGATGGGCAAAGGGAGTCACAAGGTACAAACTTCTGGTTATAAAGTAAATAATTCATGGGTATGTAAAGTACAGCATGGCAACTATACATAACAATACTGTAGTGTGTATTTGAAAGTTGCTGAGAGTAAACCTTAAAAGATCTTATCACAAGAAAAAAAATCAGTAGCTACGTATGGTGACAGATTTAACCTAGACCTATTGTCGTGATCATTTTGTAATATATACAAATGTCGAATCATTATGTTGTACACCTGAAACTAATATAATATTGTATGTCAATTATACCTCAATAAAATAAATTTATTTATAAACTTACCATTAAGTAAATCATATTAAAAACAAAAAACACACAGAGAAATTATATCTTCTTAAAAATGCTCAGCAATGCTTCCTCTTGCTTATCTCTAAGTTCATCTAGATATTTAGTCTCACAAGACCAGAACAGGTCATACTTGGAGCCAAAAGTATGCAAGGACAGCAAGCGAGCAGGGCAGTATCAGGCATTCTCCTTATGTAGGAGTACTCAAAGCAATCCACCAGCCCAGGTGCTTATCTTCCCCCAAATAACAGCTCAAGTGGAAGAGAATGAGACCCACATGGACATGTGCAATAGTCATCCTGGATTAGAAGGCCCATGTCCCAGATAGGAACTAACATTCATGAGCATAGCTTCCAGATCCCCGCCCCCAAAAGATATACTGAGTTATTTAGGAAAGCCCAAAGTTTTGGCTTCACACCAGGAACCTTCCTGGCCTAGCAAAATTACCCCAATCAGGGTCATTTTTGCCATAAACAATATTGCTAATTAGACAGTTGACATTCTACTTTATCAGGATTCCAGAGAAACATAATTAGAAAGTTAACCCAAGGTCACATTTGCCCACAAAGAAAGAGAAAAGGTTTTGCTAACCTTTACACATTCTTTCTACAAAGCCTTTCCCAACTTCCTATTTTAAATACCTATGGGAGAATTCCCTGGCAATCCAGTGGCTAAGGCTCAGCGCTCTCACTGCCAGGGCCCTTGGTTCAATCCCTGGTCGGGGAAATAGGATCCTGCAAGCTGCACAGCACAGCCTAAACAAATAAATAAATAAATACCTATGAAATGACCAAAAAAAGACCAAAACTCATCAATACCAAAAACGAAGACTGATAGGTATTTCAATGCTGGAGTCTGAGAGACATCATACTAACTATGAGAGAGATAGAACTTTGATGGAAAAAAGCACTTAAATTCTGCTTCATGAAACAGACTGCCTGAAAAGGAGTTAGAATATAATGCATACTTTACCACTGTCTGTTTCTGAAGTCAGGGATACAGGGTCTCCACCAACCAGAAATTTAGAAATTCATTCCTTTTTTTAAAAGGGCCAATCCATGAATTGACTCTCTCTTCCTTACTGTTGGGAGGCAATTTTCAGTGGTCTCCTTTATTTCTGCATGTGTTGTAAAGAAGCATTGACAGCTTTTGCTCCAGAATATCTTTTCAAAGATATTTGTATGGAAAACAGTTTAGAAAGACAGAAATGATGTCTCCCTCTAAAGCAGAAGGCAGATTTGTTTCCTGACCAGGATAGTAAAAATAATGTTTTTAGTGAAATGTTTTAGTGAAAACTGACCTAGTGGACAGGGGATGTCAGACACCGAACCTGCAGGGGGAAGGAAGCTAATGAGAAGGAAGCTAATGAGAAGGAAGCTGATTTGAATTGCAAATCCCAGAAGGTTTCAGAAATTAGAGGCTGCAGGTACATTTGAAGGCAAAGTGTGGAGTTGAGCTGAAAACAGGAGAAATGGTTGAAAGTCTATATTTTAACAAAATAGTTTCCTAGACCTCCTCCCCAGCCTAAGACTTGGGAATACCTATCAAAGCTAAGAGATTAGCTACCATCTGAAAACAGGAGATTAATTGAACATTTTCAAAATGAAAGGTGACATCCCTAGCCCTCTTGCCCCGTTCCTCTCACAGAACACTAGCAGACAGGTTTCCCCTCTGCGCTGATTGTTCTCTGTTATGTTCTCCTGATCCTTTACCATTCTCTGCCCTACCCTGGGAGGATAACCTCTATGGACTGCTTCACCTTGGCTTCCTTAGACTTCGGCTTTCATTTGGAATCAGCCAATGAGAAGAACCAGCAGAAGAAAAAAAGGTGGAAGGAGAGAGGAGTTGGGCTATTTATTCTACATCCCCCACCCCCACGCTTTTTTGGCAGTGGCCACATTCTGCTGCTTTCAGACACTGTAACTGTTGGGTGCACTCTCACACAGAGTTACAGATCTCTCCCAGCTCCAAAATGCTGTTCCTTCCCCTTGCCCCTTTAGGTCTAGGGGGGATAAACGCTTCTACCTGTTTTTTAGTCCTTGGGTTTTTCACCATCCCTTGATGGTTATGTTGATAAATATTTCCCTTATTAAATTCTCTTCAAGGGACCCTTCTATTATTCTCTTCCATTACCCCATTGAGTGATGCATCTGCTTCTTACAGGCCCAAACAGATACATACCCCACAGAAATTTTGCAGGATGCCTCTACTGGACCTGAACTACCCCAAGATAAGACCTACAGATGTTTGTTCGTACACAAAAGGAAACAATATGAACTAATGCCCAGAGCCTGACAAAACTCAGCGTGTTCCAGAAGGTATAAGTGTTACTAGTTGTTATGTGTGAAATGAGGAGTGATTAGAGAGGAGGCTTAAAAGCAGACAAATGCCATCTCACAGGGTACCTTTTAAGACACATCAAGGATCTTGGACTTTACCCTGTAGGCTCTTCGGCGATATTAAAGGATTTCAAATTTGAGTTTCAGATCAATCAAGCTGCAGGCAATAGGAAGGAAAATTCTGAGATGGGCAAGGCTGTAAAATGGGAAACATGATAGAGACAAATAACTGCAATAGTTTCAGTGAAAAATATTGAAGGCTATAACTCAAAACAGTGGCAGAAGAATGTAGGAAATGGACAGATTAGTGGCCATTTGGAACTGGGAGCCAGAAAAATAAAATGAAGGGGAGGGGGGAATCTAGAATGGCTTTAGGCTCTGATTTAGCAGTGGATAAACAGTCTTTCAATGTGATGAAGAGCAGAGGAGAAGAGAGTTTAAGATTGAGAGTTACTGAGGGGAAGCCTGGGGTGAAGGTAAGGAGGGGGATACAGAAGGGTGAGGTGAAGCAGACTGATGTAGTTCTATTATGAATACGTTGAATTTAAAATACCTGTGGGAAATCTAAGTGAAATCTAGTCACAGGGAAAAAGCCTCCCTTCAACCCATTGAACCTGGTCAGTGTGGAGGACACTAGACTCAGTTTGCCTCTCTCCTTAACCCTGGAATCCAGATCCAAAACCACAGAAAAAAAGGCAGATAAAATTGCCCTTAACCTTAAAGCAGCAGGCATGACCAGAATAAAAGGCTCCCAGTCCAGCCACCTATTTAACCACAAGATGGCATGAGAGATAAGCTAAGCAGAGCCCTAGTCAGACCTTCCTTCAATGGGCAAAGCTGTCACTAATGGTGTGGTACATTTTGTTTGTTTCTGTTAGCAAGGAACAGATGAAATTCCGTCATCCCTAATATATTTCCTAGGAATAATATCAGCATGGGGAGGAGATGGAAGGAGCAGGACTAGAGTTAGACAGAATTGGAACATTTCCCCAAAGACCGGGAAGGGGCTGGGATATTGTGGTTTCCTTTGAGTGGCAGGGATCTTCAGGTGACAGAATGAGGCCAAGATGTTTTCAAGACAGCCACTATTTAGAGAATGAGATATTTGACAGACTACAGTTGGAAGCAAGGATTGGGGAAATCAAACCATCCTCTATTTACTTCATAATAATTTGAGACTCTTTAATAAACTGGCTCCATTTCTGTCTTTGACTTCAAGCAGGCTTCAGTTTAGTTTCTGTACCTATTAGTATGAACTGACAAAGAGGAACACAATACAGCTTATCAAGTCACATCATGTTAAATCATAGACACATCATTTCACTTTTAGCTATACTAAAATATTAATACTAGTTATAACAGGTATTATAGACATAGTTACTAACTGTTAATACCGTCAGGCCTCTCATGTTACCCCAACCTCAGCCTACAACCAGCTAGACTATCCATATGAATAACTATTTCCTAAACTTCGGAGTCACCTAGGAATGCCCCCATCTCTGATACTCTAATATCTCACATGCTTACCACCCAGCCTTCCAGTTCTCTTATTTGCTTAACTCCTATTGTCTTCAAGCTCCTATTGTCTGTGGACCTCTCTAACTCTCCCAATAGCCCTCTTACCTTTATTTTTAATCCCATCCAACTAAAACAAAAAACATAGTCTATCATTTCAACAACTCTCCTATCAAAAAACATAACTCCTTTGTGTTATTATCATTCTGCTATATACCCACTCCAAAATAATCCCAGCCCTGGATTAATATTTTCTCTTACAAAATGTGTTATAGAAACAGAAATTGCCAATCCTGCAAACTGGTGTTACTTAAATCTTGACTCCAACTTTAGCTTGATTCTCAATACATTCCAGCAATCTCTCTGTTCTCTCAAGTCAGTTCTCTCATATTTTCCATTAACATCTGTTCCAAAATTTAACCACTCTTCTCACAGAGGAATTATATTGAAGATTAAACACTTCTATACCTCCTAGCTCTTTTAGCCAATGATCTCTTTTCCTACAACAAAGACAAAAATATAGGCCATGAGAAGGTTTTAACTTTAAGACTATTCCCTACCTAAAAATTCCCTCACACCTCTACCAACTGTTCTTTCCTTCCTTCCAGCTAGTTATTCTAAAAATAATATCCCTCCACTTGTACATGGCTAATAATTCACCAACCTTTGCTCCAAGAAAATAATAATAATAGTAATAATAATAATCCCACCTAAGTCAGAGTCAAGTCTCTCCAACCCTGGGGGCACTGTGGATTTTCCTGAACCCCAAATGTTCCACTTAGGGTTCTCTCTCCTCCCCTTTACACATTTCTCAGCAAGGAGGGGAGGGGAGAAATGTCTCTGTGGCTATTTTCAGGCACTCTCTTCCCAATCATTCCCTAACCTACTATAACTGAGCTTCTGCCCTACTAAATCTTTTGTCCTAAGGCCTCATTGTTAAATCTAAAGAGTGCATTTTAATCCTTACCACATTTGTCTTTTGGGCAGCATTTGACATTAGAGAAAATGGTTCAAAATCACAAATCTATAATAATAAAAACTTCATTTACTGAGTACTTAATATATGCCAGACTCTGTGCTAAGTGTTTTACATATATCATTTTATTTAATCCTCACAATTATTATATTTCATAAATGAGGAAATGGAGATAAAGTCACTTGCCAACAGATACAGAGAGTTAGAGAAAGAACGGGGACTTGATATCAAAAGACAAAGACAAAAACAGAATCTTGAAAGCTGTGAAATGAGAGATTTGTCACATACAAGAGATCCTCAATAATATTAACATCTGATTTCTCATGAGAAACTATGGAGACCAGAAAGAGAGGAAAAAGACTGTTTAAGAATTCTATATCTGGTAAAACTATCTTTCAAAAATGAAGGGGAAAGTTAGACATTCCCAGGTAAACAAAAGCTGAGGGAGTTTGTCACTAGCAGATCTGCTCTATAAGGAATGCTAAAGGGAGTCCTTCAGGCTGAAATGAAGGGACACTAGATAGCAACTTGAAGCAAGAAGAAATCAAGAACTCAGACAAATGTAACAACAAAGGTGAATATAAAAGCCAGTATTATTGTATTTTTGGTTTTTAGGTCTGTTTTCCCTATATGATTTAAAAGACAAATGCATAAAACAATAATTATATATCTATGATAATGGGCATATGGTGTTAAATGATATAATTTGTGACAATAACAACATAAAAGAGGGGACAGAGCTTTATAGAAGCAGAATTGTGTATGCTACTGAAGCTAATTCATTAACAATTCAAATTAGATTGTTATATATTTAGGTGGAAACAACCTAAACGTCAATGGAGAAATGGATAAACAGAACGTGATATATATTGAACATATACAATGGAATATTACTCAGCCATAAAAAGGAATGAAATACTGCAACATGATACAATGTGTATGAACCTCAAAAAAATTATGCTGAGCGAAGGAAATCAGACACAAGTGGTCACATATTGTATGATTCCATTTATATGAAATATCCAGAATAGGTACATTTATAGAGACAGAAGGGGTGGGGAGAATAGGGAATGACATTGGTATGGGATTCCCTTTGGGGGGTAATACAAATTTTTTGTAGGTGGTAGTTGTACACATTCTGAATGTACTAAATGCCATTAGATTGTATAATTTAAAATGGTTAGTTTTTTTAATGGTTAATTCTAAGTTATGTGAATTTTGTCTTAATTTTTTAAAAAGAAAAAACAATCTCTAATCATACAGAAACATGAAAATATTCACATTGTCCTATAATTATACACCAACACTAAAACACAGGATATATAAAAGGACAATATCAGCATGCATTGCACACAGTAAGGGTAAGTAATGTTCCAAAAACTTTTTTTAGTTATATGTATTTTTATATTTATTAGGTTACAATGTAAAACATATTTCTTACTGTGGGTTGCAGCAAAAAAAATTGAAAGCCATTGAAAATAAATTCTGGGACTTCCCTAGTGGTCCAGTGGCTAAGACTCCATGCTCCCAATGCAGGGGGCCCAGGTTCAATCCCTGGTCAAGGAACTAGATCCCACGTGCCACAACTAAGAGTTTGCATGGTGCAACTAATGATCCCGCATGCTGAGGACACCTTCAAGATGGTGGAGGAGTAACACGTGGAGATCAACTTCCTCCCCACAAATACATCAGAAATACATCTACATGAGGAACAACTCCTACAGAACACCTACTGAACGCTGGCAGAAGACCTCAGACTTCCCAAAAGGCAAGAAACTCCCCACATACCTGGGTAGGGCACAATAAAAAAAAAAAAGAGACAAAATAATAGGGACGGGACCTGCACCTCTGGGATGGAGCTGTGAGGGAGGAAAAGTTTCCACACACTAGGAAGCCCCTTCACTGGCTGAGACAGGAGGTGGTGGGGGGAAGCTTCGGAGCCACGGAGGAGAGCGCAGCAACAGGGGTGCAAAGGGCAAAGTGGAGAGATTCCCGCACAGAGGATCCGTGCAGGCAGGCACTCACCAGCCAGACAGGCTTGTCTGCTCACCCACCAGGGCAGGTGGCGGCTGGGAGCTGAGGGGTCAGATTCCAGGGAGAGATGGGTTGGCTGCATGAACACAGCCTGAAGGGGACTAGTGCCCCACAGCTAGCCGGGAGGGAATCCGGGAAAAAGTCTGGACCTGCCTAAGAGGCAAGAGACCATTGTTTCGGGTGCATTAGGAGAGGAGCTTCAGAGCACTTCCTAAACGACCTCCAGAGACTGGCGCAAGCCGCAGCTATCAGCGCTGACATCAGAGAACAGCATGAGATGCTAAGGCTGCTCCTGCAACCACCAAGAAGCCTGTGTACGAGCACAGGTCACTATCCCCACCTCCCCTCCCAGGAGCCTGTTCAGCCCACCACTGCCAGGGTCCCGTGATCCTGAGTCCCAAGATTACTCTACCCAGCAAGGATCTCAATCAGATTCGACAGAGAAATTAAAACCTTTACAGACAAGCAAAAGCTAAGAGAATTCAGCACCACCAAACCAGCTTTACAAAAAATGCTAAAGGAACTTCTCTGGGCAGGAAATACAAGAGAAGGAAAAGACCTAGAATAACAAACCGAAATAATTAACAAAATGGTAATAGGAACATACATATTGATAATTACCTTAAATGTAAATGGATTAAATGTTCCCACCAAAAGACACAGACTGGCTGAATTGATACAAAAACAAGACCCATATATATGCTGTCTACAAGAGACCCACTTCAGACCTAGGGAAACATACAGACTGAAAGTGAGGGGATGGAAAAAGATATTCCATGCAAATGGAAATCAAAAGAAAGTTGGAGTAGCAATTCTCATAACAGACAAAATAGACTTTAAAATAAAGACTATTACAAGAGACAAAGAAGGACAATACATCGTGATCAAGGGATCAATCCAAGAAGAAGATACAACAATTGTAAATATTTATGCACCCAACATAGTAGCACCTCAGAACATAAGGCAAATGTTAGCAGTCATAAAAGGAGAAATCGACAGTAACACAATCATAGTAGGGGATTTTAACACCCCACTTTCATGAATGGACAGATCATCCAAAACAAAAAGAAATAAGGAAACACAAGCTTTAAATGATACATTAAACAAGATGGACTTAATTGATATTTATAGGACATTCCATCCAAAAACAACAGAATACACTTTCTTCTCAAGTGCTCATGGAACATTCTCCAGGATACATTGTATCTTGGGTTACAAACCAAGCCTTGGTAAATTTAAGAAAATTGAAATAGTATCAGGTATCTTTTCTGACCACAACGCTATGAGACTAGATATCAATTACAGGAAAAAAATCTGTAAAAAATACAAACACGTGGAGCCTAAACAATACACTATTTGATAACCAAGAGATCACTGAAGAAATCAAAGAGGAAGTCAAAAAATACATAGAAACAAATGACAATGAAAACACGATGACCCAAAACCTATGGGATGCAGCAAAAGCAGTTCTAAGAAGGAAGTTTAGAGCAATACAAACTTACCTCAAGAAACAAGAAACATCTCAAATAAACAACCAAAACTTACACCTAAAGCAAGTAGAGAAAGAAGAACAATAAAACACCCAAGTTAGCAGGAGGAAAGAAATCATAAAGATCCGAGCAGAAATAAATGAAAAAGAAATGAAGGAAACAAGAGCAAAGCTCAATAAAACTAAAAGCTGGTTCTTTGAGAAGATAAACAAAATTGATAAACCATTAGCCAGACTCATCAAGAGAAAAAGGGAGAAGACTCAGATCAATAGAATTAGAAATGAAAAAGGAGAAGTAACAACTGACAGTGCAGAAATACAAAGGATCATGAGAGATTACTATAAGCAACTCTATGCCAATAAAATGGACAACCTGGAAGAAATGGACAAATTCTTAGAAAAGCACAACCTTCTGAGAATGAGCCAGGAAAAAATAGAAAATATAAACAGAGCAATCACAAGCACTGAAATTGAGACTGTTATTAAAAATCTTCCAACAAACAAAAGCCCAGGACAAGATGGCTTCACAGGCTAATTCTATCAAACATTTAGAGAAGAGCTAACACCTATCCTGCTGAAAATCTTCCAAAATACAGCACAGGCAGGAACACTCCCAAACTCATTTACAAGGTCACCATCACCCTGATACCAAAATCAGACAAAGATGTCACAAAGAAAGAAAACTACAGGCCAATATCACTAATGAACGTTGATGCAAAAATCCTCAACAAAATACTACCATGCAGAATCAAACAGCACATTAAAAAGATCATACACCATCATCAAGTGGGGTTTATCCCAGGAATGCAAGGATTCTTCAATATATGCAAATCAATCAATGTGATACACCATATTAACAACTTGAAGGAGAAAAACTATATGATCACCTCAATAGATGCAGAAAAAGATTTTGACAAAATTCAACACCAATTTATGATTTAAAAAAACTCCAGAAAACAGGTATAGAGGGAACTTTCCTCAACATAATAAAAGCCATATATGACAAACCCACAGCCAGCATCATTCTCAATGGTGAAAAACTGAAACCACTCCCACTAAGATCAGGAACAAGACAAGGTTGCCCACTCTCACCACTATTATTCCACATAGTTTTGGAAGTTTTAGCCACAGCAATCAGAGAAGAACCAGAAATAAAAGGTATTCAAATTGGAAAAAAAGAAGTAAAGCTGTCACTGTGTGCAGATGACATGACATTATACACAGAGAATCCTAAAGATGCTACCAGAAAACTACTAGAGCTAATCATGGAATTGGGTAAAGTACCAGGACACAAAATTAATGCACAGAAATCTGTTGCATTCCTATATACAAATGATGAAAAATCTGAAAGAGAAATTAAGGAAACACTCCCATTTACCATTGCAACAAAAAGAATAAAATATCTAGGAATAAACCTACCTAAGGAGACAAAAGAACTGTATACAGAAAACTAAAAGAAACTGAAGAAAGAAATTAAAGATGATACAAACAGATGGAGAGATATATCATGTTCTTGGATTGGAAGAATCAATATTGTGAAAATGACTATACCACCCAAAGCAATCTACAGATTCAATGCAATCCCTATCAAACTACCACTGGCATTTTTCACAGAACTAGAACAAACAATTTTTATGGAAACACAAAACACCCCGAATAGCCAAAGCAAACTTGAGAAAGAAAAACGGAGTTGGAGGAATCAGACTCCCTGACTTCAGACTATACTACAAAGCTACAGTAATCAAAACAATATGGTACTGGCAAAAAACAGAAACATAACTGAATCGAACAAGATAGAAAGCCCAGAGATAAACCCACGCACCTATGGTCAACTAATCTATGACAAAGGAGGCAAGGATATACAATGAGGAAAAGACAGTCACTTCAATAAGTGGTGCTGGGAAAACAGGACAGCTACATGTAAAAGAATGAAATTAGAACACTCCCTAACACCACACACAAAAATAAACTCAAAATGGATTAAAGACCTAAATGTAAGGCCAGACACTATCAAACTCTTAGAGGAAAACACAGGCAGAACACTCTATGACATAAATCACAGCAAGATCCTTTGTGACCCACCTCCTAGAGAAATGGAAATAAAAATAAACAAATGGGACCTAATGAAACTTCAAAGCTTTTGCACAGCAAAGGAAACCATAAACAAGACCAAAAGACAACCCTCAGAATGGGAGAAAATATTTGCAAATGAAGCAACTGACAAAGGTTTAATCTCCAAAATTTACAAGCAGCTCATGCAACTCAATATCAGAAAACAAACAACCCAATCCAAAAATGGCAAGAAGACCTAAATAGACATTTCTCCAAAGAAGATATACAGATTGCCAACAAAAACATGAAAGAATGCTCAACATCACTAATCATTAGAGAAATGCAAAGCAAAACTACAATAAGGTATCACCTCATGCCCGTTAGAATGGGCATCATCAAAAAATGTACAAACAATAAATGCTGGAGAGAGTTTGGAGAAAAGGGAACCTTCTTGCCATGTTGGTGGGAATGTAAATTGATACAGCCACTATGGAGAACAGTATGGAGGTTCCTTAAAAAACTAAAAATAAAATTACCATACAACAGGAATCCCACTACTGGGCATATACCTTGAGAAAACCATTATTCAAAAAGAGTCATGTACCACAATGTTCATTGCAGCTCTATTTACAGTAGCCAGGACATGGAAGCAACCTAAGTGTCCATCAACAGATGAATGGATAAAGAAGATATGGCACATATATACAATGGAATATTACTCAGCCATAAAAAGAAACAAAACTGAGTTATTTGTAGTGAGGTGGATAGACCTAGAGTCTGTCATACAGAGTGAAGTAAGTCAGAAAGAGAAAAACAAATACCATATGCTAACACATATATACGGAATCTAAAAAAAAAAAAAAAAGGGTTCTGAAGAACCTAGGGGCAGGACAAGAATAAAGATGCAGACATAGAGAATGGACTTGAGGACATGGGGAGGGGGAAGGGTAAGTTGGGACATAGTGAGAGAGTGGCCTGGACTTATAAATACCACAAAATGTAAAATAGATAGCTAGTAGGAAGTAGCCACATAGCACAGGGAGATCAGCTCAGTGCTTTGTGACCACCTAGAGGGGTGGGATAGGGAGGGTGGGAGGGAGATGCAAGAGGGAGGAAATATGGGGATATATGTATATGTATAGCTGATTGTTATAAAGCGGAAACCAACACACCATTGTAAAGCAGTTACAGTCCAATAAAGATGTTAAAGAAAAAAAAACAGAAAAAAAAAACAAAAAAAAAAAGATCTCACATGCTACAACTAAGACCTGGCACAGCCAAATAAATAAATATGTTTTTTTAAAAAAGAAAAGAAACTTCTGTTATGACCTTTTAATTATCCTCCTATGATAGGCATGGAAGTGTGCAATTCTAATCTCCTTTTATGAAAGAGTGTCATTGCTATAGGATGCGTACAGCTATCTGACAGACTTTAACTGCATGGACTTCAGGATCTAATAAAGCCTTTGACTTCAATAAATGGTGCTGAGAAAACTGGACAGCCACATACGAAAGAGTGAAATTGGGAGTCCTAGCCACAGCAATAGAAAAGAAAAAGAAATAAAAGGAATCCAAATTGGAAAAGACGTAAAACTGTCACTGTTTGCAGAAACATGATACTACACACAGAACTCCTAAAGAGGATACCAGGAAAATACTAGAGCTCATCGATGAATTCAGTAAAGTTGCAGAATACAAAATTAATACACAGAAGTCTGTTGCATGTCTATACACTGACAACAAAATATCAGAAAGAGAAATTAAGAAAACAATCTCATCCACCATCACAACAAAAAGAATAAAATACCTAGGAATAAACCTACCTAAGGAGGCAAAAGACCTGTATGCAGAAAACTATAAGATACTGATGAAAGAAATCAAAGATGACACAAACAGCTGGAGGATATACCATGTTCTTGGATTGCAAGAATCAATATTGTGAAAATGACTCTATTAACCAAAGCAATCTACAGATTCAGTGCAATCCCTATCAAATTACCAATGGCATTTTTCACAGAACTAAAACAAAAAATTTTACAATTTGTATGGAAACACAAAAGACCCCGAGTAGTCAAAGTAATCTTGAGAAAGAAAAACAGAGATGGAGGAATCAGGCTCCTGACTTCAGACTATACTACAAAGCTACAGTAATCAAGACAGTATGGTACTGGCACACAAAACAGAAATATAGATCAATGGAACAGGCTAGAAAGCCCAGAGATAAACCCACGCACCTATGGTCAACTAATCTATGACAAAGGAGGCAAAAATATACAATGGAGAAAAGACAGCCTCTTCAATAAGTCATGCTGGTGAAACTGGACAGCTACATGTAAAAGAATGAAATTAGAACACTCCCTAACACCATACACAAAAATAAACTCAAAATGGATTAAAGACCTAAATGCAAGCTGGATACTATAAAACTCTTAGAGGAAAATATAGGCAGAACACTCTGTGACATAAATTACAGCAGGATCTTTTTCGACCCACCTCCTAGAGTAATAAGAATAAAAACAAAAATAAACAAATGGGACCTAATGAAACTTAAAAGCTTTTGCACAGCAAAGGAGACCATAAATGAGACAAAAAGACAACCTTCAGAACAGAAGAAAATATTTGCCAATGAAGCAACTTACCTAAATAGACACTACTCCAAAGAAGACATATGGGTGGCCAACAAACACATGAGAAGATGCTCAACATCACTAATTATTAGAGAAATGCAAATCAAAACTACAATGAGGTATCACCTCACACCAGTTAGAATGGCCATCATCAAAAAGTCTACAAACAATAAATGCTGGAGAGGGTGTGGAGAAAGAGGAACTCTCCTACATTGTTGGAGGAAATGTAAATTGGTACAGCCAATATAGAGAACAGTACGGGGGTTCCTTAAAAAACTAAAAATAGAGTTAGCATATGGTCCTGCAATCCCACTGCTGGGCATATATCCAAAGAAAACCATAATCTGAAAAGGTACATGCACCTCAATATTCATTGCAGCACTGTTTACAATAGCCAAGACATGGAAGCAACAAAAATGTCCATTCACAGATGAATGGATGAAGAAGATGTGGCATATGTATATACGATGAAATATTGCTCAGCCATAAAAAAGAATGAAATAATGCCACTTTCAGAAACATGGATGGATCTAGAGATTATCACACTAAGTGAAGTAAGCCAGACAGTGAAAGACATATATCATATGATATTGCTTATATGTAGAATTTTAAAAAAGATATAAATGAACTTATATATGAAACAGAAATAGACCCACAGACATAGAAAACAAAGTTATGGTTACCAAAGGGGAAGGGGGGAGGGCTAAATTAGGAGTTTGGAATTAACATATACATACGACTATATATAAAGTAGATAACTAACAAGGACCTACTGTATACCACAGGGAACTATACTGAATATTTTGTAAAAACCAATAAGGGCAAAGAATCTGAATAATCTTATATAATATATAAGAATATATATATATATATATTTACAAATATATATATGTCTGAATCACTTTGCTATACACCTAAAACTAACACACACACACTCACACACACATGAAATCGGACCACTATCTTACACCATATACAACAATTAACTCAAAATGGTGAAAGACCTGAAAAGAATGGTTAAAGAACATAAAACCTGGGCTTCCCTGGTGGTGCACTGGTTGAGAGTCCGCCTGCCGATGCAGGGGACACGGGTTCGTGCCCTAGTCCGGGAAGATCCCACATGCCGCGGAGTGGCTGAGCCCGTGGGCCATGGCTACTGAGCCTGCGTGCAATGGGAGAGGCTACAACAGTGAGAGGCCCGCGAATCGCAAAAAAAAAAAAAAAAAAAAAAAAAGAACATAAAACCTGAAACCATAAAACTTCTAAAAGAAAACATAGGCAGTAAGCTCCTTGACATCGTTCTTGACAATGATTTTTTGGATTTGACACCAAAAGCAAAGGCAACAAAAGGAAAAATAAATGAGTGGGACTAGATCAAACTAAAACTAAAATGCTTTTGCACAGCAAAGGAAACAATAAACAAAATGAAAAAGCAACCTACAGAATGGGAGAAAATACTTGTAAATCATAAACCTGATAAGGGGTTAACATCCAAAATATATGAAGAACTTATAGCTCAATAGCAAAACAAAAATGATTTTAAAATCGGCAGGGAAACTGAATAGTCATTTTTCTAAAGAAGACATACAAATTGCCGATAGGTATAGGAAAAGGTGCCCAACATCACTAATCCTTAGGGAAATGCAAATCAAAACCACAGTGAGCTACCACCTCACACCTGTTAGAAATGTTGTCATGGGACTTCCCTGGCGGTCCAATGGTTAAGACTCTGAGCTTCCATTGCTGGGGGCTCGGGTTTGGTCCCTGGTCAGGGAATTAAGATTCCACAAGCGGCACACCAGAGGTAAGTGTTGAGAAGGATATGGAGAAAGGACAACTCTTGTGCGCACCTGGAGGGAATGTAAATTGGTGCAGCAACTATAGAAAACAGTATGGAGATTCCTCAAAAAATTAAAAATAGAACTACTATATAATCAAGCAATTCCACTGTTGGGTATTTAACCAAATAAAAAAAGACTAAGATATTTGTACCCCCATGTTCACTGCAGCATTATTTACAAAACGCATGACATGGAAAGAACCTAAGTGTCCACTGATGGATGAATGGATAAAGAAAATGTGGTGTGTGTATATATATATATATATATATATATATATATATATATATATATATATAATGGAATATTATTCAGCTGTAAAAGAGAAGGAAATCTTGCCTTTGCAACAACATGCATGGAGCTGGAGAGCATTATGCTAAGTGAAATAGGTCAGACAGAGAAAGAAAAATACTGTATGATCTCACAATTAATAGTGAAATTAAACAACAACAACTAAACTCATAGATACAAAGAATAGATTGGTGATTGCCAGAGGTGTGGGTTGGGGTTGGACAGGTGGAAGAAGGTGGTCAAAACGTATAAACTTTCTGTTATAAAATAAAGAAGTCTTGTGGGTATAATTTACAACATTATGACTACAGTTAAAAATACTGAACTGTATATTTGAAAGTTGCTAAAAGGGTAGATCTTAGAAAAAAATTAACTAAAAAAAGGTTGCTAAAAGGGTCGATCTTATAAGTTATCATCACAAGAAAAACAAAATTGTATCTATGTGTAAGAATGGTTGTTAACTAGACATAGTGTGGTGATCATTTCACAATACATATATATTCAAATCATTTTGTTGTATACTTGAAACTAATATAATGTTATATGTCAATTATATCTCAGCTAAAAAAAAATTTTAAGCCTTTAAGCCAAGGCATGTTCTTCCCATCTCCAGCATGATGGATTTCAGGGCCTGCCTACTTCTGCCCACTGCGGGAGTCCTCTGATGGGCTACCCCCAAACTCCCTACTTCATTAGCCAACACTCTGTCAATTTGTATTGCAATCTTTGGCTCCCTCTGACCAATTCTGCTTCCTTCTCCCTTTTTCTTTCACAAATGTCTGATTTGCATCAAAGCCTGAAGATTTACCAGGCCCAATTCTTTCTCCACCCCTTAAAACTTTCACAGGCCTTATCTCCCAATAAATCTCTTATACTCCTAACTGCATCTCACCATCAGCTTCCTGCAGGACCCAAACTGATACATCTTCATAGCACTTATTATAATTTGTAATGGTATGTTTATATATGTTTGTGTGTTTGTATACTGTCTCTATCACAAAATAATCTCCTTGGCAGGCTTTTCTACTGAAGGGTCATCCTCTAAAAAGCCTCGATAACCTCACTGTTGACTCCATCCTCATCCCTCCTCTAAGTCCAGAAAGGGCGTAGTGGTTGCACAGTTGTGCCTTACATTGGCAACACAGCTGAGAGAGTGAGAGGCGACTAAAATCCTAATTCAGGGCTACATTTTCCCAACGTAGGATTTCTCATCCTTGGCATTACTGACATTTTAGATTTGATAATTCTTTGTAGTGGAAGAGCTGTCCTGTGCATTATAGGATGTTTCGTAGCATTCCTGTCCTCTACTCACCAGCTGGCAGTGGCACCCTTCTTAGTTGTGACATTTATATTTCCAGACATTGCCAAATGTCCCCTGGGGTGCAAAATCATCCCTGGTTGAGAACCACTGACCTTGAGGAAAGAGCATCTTTTTTATAATTCTCCTCAAAATGCTATATGGTCAATTAGTATGGAACTTACCATTGTCCTAGGAATATTCTTCCAGGCTAAGCAGAACCAGATCTCTTGGCAGCAACTCCCACACAACATGAGGATTCCAGTCTTCTCCTCCTATGTTGTCTTCTGGACCCTAAGTAAGCCTGTATGTGTTCCCAGGAGTTACAGATTTAGGGCAGGTTATCCCAGGTGCCTGGCTGTGACGATAAGAAGCTCGTCTGCTCGTCACCTGGCAGACACAAACTTAGAGGGTCCATCCAGGGCAGCATGTTGATGTCCATTGGACAGATGAACATTGTCCCTTGGCCTGTATGCCTTCTCATTGCACTTTTTATCCACAAACTGTTATCCAGTTTTCCTTGGAAAATTATTAGTCACCTTTATGTAAATTCCTGTTGCTGTTCACCCTGGAGCATGCTAGATCCTAGTTATTTCTCACATGAGAAGTGGCTAATTAAAAAATTAAAGTCTGTAATTCTGAGGGTCTGCCGTTAATATTTCAAGGTTCCTGTTTTGGCTGAATGTGTGAGCCATGGCTATCTCCATCATCAGGAACAGAAATCTTTCATACCTCTATTTCAGATACTTTGAAGTATGAATGCCTGTCTTTTCAAAGTCTCTCTATCCCACAAAATGCATTTTATAGACGACACTAAACATATATTTTAAGTCCGGTTTTTCCCATAAATTTGGTGCAAATCCATGTCCGGCCATTTTCTCATTATGTTGCACAGACAGAAACTTCATTTGATCTATGATTTGCTTCCCACCTCCCACCCCCAACTGGTTTATTTTCCTTACTTGCATTCATTTGACGTTTTAAACTTATATTTTAGATTCTGAATATTCGGTGAGCGCAAGATTTAGTGGATACAAGATTTAGAAGAGGGAATCGCAAAAGTCACTTTTAAAAAATTAATCCATTACAACCATTTCAGTCCAGTCTTAACGGACAAATGCGATACATGACTCTAGGATGTTGAGAATTTTCTTGGATGAGGCAAAAAATAAACTCTCCTGTCCTAAATGCTGACTTGGTGGGGGAGGGGGGCGGAGTCCATGAACAGAAGATGCAGGATTGGAGCTGGAAGGGATTTAAGGCTGAAAACACTAGGTACTCCTCTGGCTCCTCCTCCGCCAAGACTGAAACAAGGTACCCTACACAAAGCTTCCAGCCAACAACCGCGTCGTGTCGGGGCGCTGAGGCGAAGGATACACAGTACTCCGCGGTGGTTAGTCAGAGCAGAGCATCACTGGGAGTAGCCTAAGGCAGGGATAAATCTAAACGCGACTGTCACGAACTGCATCGCAACCCAGAGTAGTATTCGAGACAATCAGGTTTAAAAAAAAAAAATCACACTTCCTGGGGGAATAGCTCAAACTAAACATCCCATTGCAAGTATAACTTTGAATTCAGTCCATTATCCCCTAAGAACAAAACGTTCCTTCTCGGCCTCAAATATCTGACGGTCTGAGGAAACTAAAAGCTCTCTCAAACGTATTCAGCAAGCCGTTTCCTCACACTAGGAAGGTAGCCCTAACCAAAACCTGTTAGCGTTCACACATACAGCGGGAGGGTAGCCGGGAAGGGCCAAGCTTCTTAAACTGCGGTAGTGCGGGAGCGCGCAGTCGACGTCTGACGTACGCCTTCCTGCCGCAGAGCATTTCGGGAGGAGCGGCGGAACGTGGGGCTGGCGCCCCTCTGAAGAAAAAACGAGTCCGAGAACGACTATAGGTGCGTGCTCAGTACCCGCTGCAGCTTGGGGTTGCCCAGTTTTTATGGAAACAGCATTGCTCACGCGGAGCGGGGACCACCCCCAGTTTTCCTGAGTCCCAGTGAGACGCACGGTGACGCAGTTCTGGGCGCGCCAATCCCGGGCTGGCTGGGAGGGCGGGCTCTTCAGATTTGAATTCCCAAGCAGTTTAGGGGTTAGGGAACCTCACCGAGGAAGTGAGCGTCACCTGGGGCTAGGCCGCTGCGAGCTGGGGCCGACTTGGGCCAGAGGCGAGAGTCTTGGGGCGCCCAGGTCCCCCTCTCCCCAGCACGAAGCCGAGCCCAGACTGCAGCCGTTTTGCCATTATAGGCCCTTCGTCCAAGGTACGGCCACCCCGCCCCTCTTCCCTCGCCTCCTGCCTCCGGTCCTTTCTGGCGCTGCGAGCCTCAGCGCTTCAGCATTCTGGGCTCTCTCGGACTTCTGTACATTTCTGGCTTTGGCTGTAGTATCACAACTACTCATTCATTCGGGGTGTATTTGTTGCGTGTCTACTGTAGTTATCAAGAGAGTAGACTACTTTCCTTCAGATTCGTTTCGATGGTGAGCGCTCCAGGCTTTTCTTCTAAAATCACTTCTAGAAAAAAAAAATTTTTTTTTAAGATTACCAGGTAGGAGAATTGTGTGCGTCACTGCCCGATTCTTCAGCTTGGAACCCAGCATCCACAGAGCTAAAGAAACAGTTGATCCATCCAGCTTCTGTTTTCTTCTGATTAAATTACATATTAGTTGCAAATATTTTCAGATGTAAGTAAAATTATTTAGGTAGTGGGAGGCCCCTTCATCAAAGATAAACGCTGCACTTCAAAGGTAAACGCTGTTTACAATTTGGTATACTCACTTACAGATTTTTTGCCCTATGCTTTATGCTCCTGGATGTGTTTGTTTATTTTTGACTTTTTTTTTTTTACAGAAATTCAATTGTACGTCCTGTTTTGTTGCTTTTTAAATTTAGTCTAGTTACTTTCTATGTCAGTATATGCGTGTGTGTGTATATCCTTTTATTGAATACATAGAATTCAGTTGTATGGATGTAGCAGAATTTTGTCCCATATTTATAGACATCTAGATTGTTTCTAGTTAGCCTGGTACTTCAGTGAGCAGTAGAATTTTGTCCCATCTTGGTAGACATCTAGATTCTTTCTAATTAGCTCAGTACTTAAGTGAACATCCTTGTATAGGGCCTGTTTAAGAACTTGGGCTTTGAAATCAGATAGACTGAGGTCCTGCTCTTAACCATTGTAAATGGGACCTTGGACTGGTTATTTAACCACTCAATGCCTTAGGTTCATCATCTTCAAAATGGGAATAATGACAGTATTTAACTCTTAAGAATTGCTGTAAGGTTAAGTAGTATCTGATGTATATGCAGTAGATGTTGACTATTATTACCACATATATATTTGCATTCTTATGTAGATGTTTCTATAAGAAAAATAATTTTAAGTAGAATTTCTTGCCCATTGGCATGCAAACCTATATTTTGAAATTAATCTTTACCAATCTGATAATCATAAGAAGTCTCACTGTTTTAATTTGCAGCTCTTCATTTATTAGTAAAATGGAGTGTCATTTTGACTCATTTATTGGCCTTTTGTATTCCATTAATTGCCATAAATGTCCTTTGGCCATTTTTTGTGTTGATCATTTCTTTAAATTGATTCATTTGGTTTCTTTGAATGTTATCTATATTGGCTCTCAGTGTGTCATGTGCTGCATTTTTCCCCCCAAATGTATCATTTGCCAGTTAACTTAGTGTTCCTCTCATTTTTTTCCCAACTCTTGTCTCCCAGTTTTGGTTAGCGTGCCTTTGATCCATTCCATTATAATTATTATTAATATTACCACAACAGTAAATTCCTAGAACTTTTCATGTCTTCTTAGGAAGAAGAGTAAAAATTACTTTCAGTATCATATCCATGATAACAGTTGTTTAGCCTGCCTTTTACATACTATAAATGCTCATAGCTAGCTTTTTTTATATAATGGTTTTCCCACGTCTGAGTATTTATTTTGAATAAATAGCCATTTTTTCCAAGGACATCAGAATTTGTCAGTTTTCAGAATAAATTATAAGTATTAGATTTTCCAATAGTTTTAAGCAGTTAATGAAGGCACAAGCATACCATTTTAGAATTCACCTTCTCTTCTTCAGTCCTAGAATCTGAGCATCATGATTTATTTTCTTTGTTTTGCTTTTCTGTTAACTAGGAAGAGAATGGGGCTTCAGGTGTTTATTGAGTGGCCTCTACCCAGTGGCTTTTTGTTTTTCTTCTTTATCTATTATGCAAAGCCTCTATGGTCAGAGAAAATCCTGGGTGATTTTTTTTTTTATATATATCCTTCTCTTTTCCACCAACCGCACTGAAACCTGGCAACTATTGGCAACTCTTTTCGCTTCTATTGAGTTGCTCTTTATCACATAAATAAGAAAGAGGTGCTTCTCTTTCTTATTTAAAGAGGAACTTTCTGCATCTTTTGGGGAGGGTGAGTGGAATTTGAGGATTTTCAGAATCTTGACTACACACCTCTCAATCCTACTACATGTTTGAATTGAGAAGGAAGAAGTTGGGCAACATGAAAGAGAAGAGTTGTGCGCTGGTTCTTGGAGACTTTCACTGTGACTGTAATTATCTGCCTTTAGATGAAAACAGTTCTGCATGTGTACAGTAGTCCCCACCGCCCCCCTCCATTACCTGCATTTCACTTTCCTCGGCCCACAGTTTCAGTTACCTTCAGTCAACTGCAGTCTGAATATATTAAATGAAAAATTCCAAAAATAAACAATTCATAAGTTTTAAATTGCATGCTTTTCTTAGTAGCATGATGAAATCTCACACTGTCCCGCTAGGGATGTTTATCATCCCTTTGTCCAGCATATCCTACCCATTAGTCACTTAGCAGCCCTCTCGGTTATCAGATGGACTGTCGTCGAGGTATCATAGTGCTTGTGTTCAAGTAACCCTAATTTTACTTAATAATTGCCCCAAAACACAAGAGTAGTGGTGCTGGCAATTTGGATATGCCAAAGAGAAGCTGTAAATTGGTTCCTTTAAGTGAAAAGTTGAAAGCTCCTGACTTAATGAGGAAAAAAAAATTGTATGCTGAGGTTGTTAAGGTCTGGGTGAAAACCGAATCTTCTATTTGTAAAATTGTGAAGAAGGAAAAAGAAATGCATGCAGGTTTTGCTATTGCACCCCAAACTGCAAAAGTTTACAGCCACAGTGCATGATAAATGCTTAGTTAAGTTGGAAAGGCATTAAATTTGTGCAATAAGATATTTTGAGTGAGAGAGATGACATTCACATAACTTTTATTACTTTTTATTATTTTTTATTTATTTTTGTTGTGCCGTGTGGCCTGTGGGATCCTAGCTCCCCAACCAAGATTGACCCCGTGCCCTGCAGCATTGGAAGTGCGGAGTCTTAACCACTGGACCGCCAGGGAAGTCCCTATTACAGTATATTGTTATAACTGTTTTATTTTATTCTTTACTGTGCCTAATTTACAAATTAAACTTTATCATACGTATGTACGTAAAGGAAAAAACATAGTGTATATATAGGGTTTGGTACTATCCACAGGTTCAGGCATCCACTGGGGGTCTTATAATATATCCACCCCTGGGAGAAGTGGGGTGGCGGGGGAGGACTGTTGTGCTACAGATTGGGCCTGTTCTTAGTTCTGCTAGTTTATTTGCAGTTTACACTTCCTGCTGAGCATTTCATTAGGTTCTAAGGAATTGAGATTGTGTAAACCTGCACATACTTTGCCTTCTTTCCATGCAATTGTCCCAGTTTATTCATTTTTGTTTTGAGAGCTTAGAGAGAATGGCTAGTGAGTATTACAACTCTCAGCACAGCGTTCCTGTCACTACCACATTGCCAAATGCATAAATATATACATTAATACATTTTGCTGAATTCAGTGGTTTTTGTGTCATTCCCAGGATAACCCTTTTTTGTTAGCTCTTGTTATCGAGGAATATTTCCTTCTTTTTTTCTCTTATAAACTGTTGGATAAAATGGTAATTCGTATATGAATTTTTAACTTGCATATTTGTTTCTTACAGAAGTTACTGTAGATAAAGATACTTGATGTCTTGGGTCTGATTGCATTTGTATTTTCTGAAATAGGCTTTTTATGTTTATATGATGTCAAAGACTGGTTGGAATAGTTATAAATTCAGTGATCAGAGATGCTATAAATCTAGATTTTCAAGTTCTGAGCTCCTCAGGTTGAAATATTTTGTTAATTTACCAGCTGTTACAGAATGTAACTGTATGGTTCATCACCTAGAGTCTTAATTTCTAGGTGTGGGAAATAAAATTTATATGTAAGAAGCAAGCTAAAACAAGTCTAAGACCATGTATGCCCAAGTGCGTGATTTCCTCTAAAAATTCTAAGTAGCAGTAAGTGTTTAGAAAATTGGAATGTATATAATTTACTTTTGATTTGAGGTTTTTTTAAAACAAAAACCTCACAAAATGTTCTGCAGCATAACAAAATCAGGATTGGAGATTATTTAACTTAAAAATTGAATGGATTTTTAGCCTTCATTAGGATATATCATTGTAGCTGCTGCCTTAAAATTTAAGTGCCTAAAAGGAAAAACCATATTGGTGAAATTTGATCTTTTATAACTTAATGTAGTGCCATATGCAAATGTCAGTTAATAGTTTTTGATGCAAATATTAGATTGGAACTTCCAGGACTTGAGGTTCAAATAAATTTCCAAAACAGATATTCAAAATTCAGCCCCTAGAGCGATTAAGTAGAAGACTTGGTGAAAGCTGCTTTTTCGTAGAGAAGTAAATTTAAAAGCCAAACTGTTTATCATTGAAAAATAGTAAAATGAGGCTTTAACAAAAATATAAAATCTTCGTCTGATTTGTGAGCTATAGATTATCCAGTGTTGTTATGAACCGATTAAACCTTTTAATTAGTATAATGTTGTTATGGAAAGCAAATAAACTTAACTTTTTCTGTACCAAAGCATGGTAAAGGTTGATTTCACATTGAACTACAGGTTCTTCTGGCCCCTTGCTGAAGGTCTATCCTGAAAATTGTGTTTAAGTGAATATTCTGTTAGAGGAAATTTGTTGCTACTGTTTATCAAGATGATTGCAACACCTTTGAAACATCCAGGAATTCACTTGTCTTCAGAGACATCTTCTCAGAGGAGAAATATGCCCATGCATGCAGTCTTTTTTGACAGCATTCCTTCAGGCACACTTACTCCTGTAAAAGATTTGGCGAAATATCAGAAGTCCTCTTTAAAATGGAATGACCATAAAAAGAGTCAATTCCTAGGAATAACAGTTTTTAATAATAAAAATATATTTCAATCTACCATGCTAGCAGAGGCCACCACCTCTAACAGTTCTCTTGATATCAGTGCTATAAAACCCAACAAAGATGGATTAAAAAATAAAGCAAGCTATGAATCACCAGGAAAAATATTTCAAAGAATGAAAGAAAAAGTACTACATAACAAGCAAGAACAAGCATCAAGAAACAGTTTGTTGGAACCACCAAAAAATGAAAGTAATAAAATTTTCACTCCTAACGGAGCTGAGGAAGGAGTATTACAGCATACCTACCTCTGTGAAGGAAAGGAAAACAACAAATCGTTCCAGCCAGAAGACAGTTCACTAAGAGGTTAGTTTTATTACGTGTTGGTTTAAGAAGTGTTTATTGTGTCTGATACTGTTTTAGGCACTCGGGCGGGATAGAGCAGTGAACAAAATGAACAAAAATCTCTGCCCTCATGAAGCTAGCTTACATTCAGTTGCTGGGAGACAGATCACCAAATAAGTATTTTTTAGGGTATAATAGAAGAAAAATGCTCTGGAAAGAAAAAGAGTAACCTTGATGGGGAGAGTTGGAGGAGGTTGTAATTTTCATTGGGGTGGTCAATGTTTCAATAAGGTGGCATTTGAGCCAAAAATTGAAGGAGGCACTAGATACAGATATCTTGGGGACTGAATGGGGAAGGATGATCCTTCGGCTGGTACAAATGCCCTGAAATAGAAGCATGTGGACTAGCTGTGAGATTATCATGGGTGAGTGGACAGAGCTGGGAAGGAGTGGATAAATAGAGGGTCAGATAATGCAGGGCCTTATAGGTGAATGTTAGAGTTTGGGCTTTTATTGTGAACAAATTAAGGAGCCACTGGAGAGTTTTGAGCAGAGGAATGACACGATCTGACTTATATTTTTAAATTTGAAACAGTTAATGAAGTAATTCAGTTGAGAGAGGGTGTTGGCTTGGTCAGGTGGTAGCAGTGAAGATAATAAGGAGTGGCCGAATTCCAGATATATTTTGAAGGAAGAGCCAATAGCATTAGCTTAGAGATTGGATGTGGAATATAAGAGGTATAAAGGGTGATTTGTTTGTTTGGTTTTGTTTTTTTTTGCTCGAGCAACTGGAACGATTTAACTGAGGTGAGGCAGACAGAGGTGGAGTGTGGTTGGGGGCTCAGCAATTATGTTTTTTGTCATGTCAATTTTGATATGTCTGTTAAAAATTGAAGTGTAGTTGTGAATTAGGCTTTTGAAAAAAAGTAGTTGGAATTTAGGGAAGTGGTCCAGGTGTGAAAAACACATTTGAGAGTCATTAGCACCTAAATGGTATTTAAAGCTATGAGATTAGATGGGATCATCAGGGAGTAAGTGTACACAGAAAAAACATTCAAGGATGAGTCCTGGGGCACCCTGAAATTTAGAAGTTAGAAGAAAGAGTAGGAAGTACTGAAGGCCACTGAGAAGATGAGGAAGAAGAAAAACCCAAGAAAACAAAATGCTTTTGAGGAAGTTGTCATTGGCTGTGTCTAATGCTGCTAATCAGTCAAGAAAGATGAAGGCTGAGATTTGACTATTGGATTTAGCAACGTGGAAATCATTGATGACTGATGTGGGCAGTTTTGGTGGAGTGATAGGAGCAAAAACGTGATTCAGGAGGGTTCAAGAGAGAGTGTGAGGAGAGAAATTGATGATGGTGAACATAGTTCTTTTTGAGGGAAGCAGAGAAATATGGGAAGTATGGTTTAAGAAGATCTTGTTGTTTTTAATGATTGGTGAAATAACACCATCTTGGTGTGCTTTTGGGAATGATCCACTAGGGAAGGAAAAACTGAGATTTGTAGTATGATATTCTTGAGTAGTTGAGAGGGAATAGAATCTAAAAGTGGATGTTTGGCCTTTGCTAGGAACATAAACAGAACATCAAACAAGAAGGTAGGCAGTGTTATGTGATTTCAGAAATAATCTGAAATACGAAGTCAAGTCATCAGTTGAGAGTGAGAATGGGAAGCAGGTATTGAAGTTTGAGGAGGTTTGAATAGTGTAGGAGAGCGAAAGAGTAAATGGCCTAGGCCTTATTTCCTGGGCAATGTTAAGGACTTACTTGAGATTTGTGGGCATGAATTTAGATAAGACCAATCAGTATGGTTGTGAGTTTTCCTCTAGCTGCATAGGTGCTGGTGGGGAATAGGAAGGGGGTTGGATTTTATCAGGACTGTAATTTTGCCAAATACAGGCATCCTTGTTTTATTGCAGTTCACTTTATTGATCTTCACAGATATTGCGGTCTTTATAAATTGAAGGTTTGTGGCAATCCTGTGTTGTCAGATAATTGTTACCATTTTTAAACAGTAAAGTTGCTATAAAAAAAATTGTGTTTTTAGCAATAATTTTTTAAATTAAGGTATGTACATTTTTTTCTTAGACATAAGACTGTTGCACTCTTAATAGACTACAATATAATATAAATACAACTTTCATATGCATTGGGAAATAAAATTCACATGACTCACTTTATTGTGATACTCACTTTATTGCAGTGGTCTGGAACTCAACCCACAATATTTCCGAGGTATGCCTGTAGGATGATGTGAAAAAAGGACAAAGGAGTTGGGGTGTGTGTGCAAGGGGGTGGTCACAATTGGCCATGAAATTTAAGTTGGTTAGACAGAGAAAAGAAGACCTGAAGGAGGTGAAGAAGTGTGAAGAAGTGTAGGTCTTGTTGGGATAGTCAGTGAATTTGAGAGAATGATCTGGAAAGATATAAGGTGATCAGAAATTGGGACACTTGAAATTGAGATTTTAATGAGTTGCAATAATTGATAAAGATACTTTACATGCATTATTTCTTTTGATTCTTTGAGCAAACACTATGGTTACATGCTTATTTAATAGTCTCGGAGTTGGAGCTTTTAAATATGTCACTTCTGCTCTGTGTCTCACAGGTAATAAGTGATGGGCTGAGAATTAAATACAGGTATCTATTAGAAAGCCCACGCTCTTAACTACTGTACGATAGATTGTGGGTATATTGTTGCATTTCAAAGACAGTGATATATTTTGACACAAAAAGCAAAGTTTTCTAAGGGAGTTTAGGATAGAGGTGGGGGAGTATACAAAATAATCTCATACAGTCTAGGAAAAAAGGGAGAAGCAAATGAAATAATGTATATTAAAGCATGTTTTATATGTAAAGTGGAATTAGAGAGAAGTAACTGACTACTTTGAGAATCTGATGAATCTTTCCCCAGAAAATGCACATATATACAAACACAGATTTTGTATATATTTTCAGAGATCTTTTGGAGAGTCTCTGCATGGATCCTTGGACTCTCAAATAAACAGACTAAGTTCTATATAGCATGTTATTTATATTTGATTGAGTTACCTACTCATCTTTACTACATTGCTTTTTCATTTCTAGTAGAATGAATTAAAGAAACAGAAACTTATCCTTCTTTTATGACACATCATTATAATAAAATCTTTATATTAAGGTTTCTAAGGCCAAAGCAGCATACTTATTAAAGTATAATCACTACTAATTTTTTCAAGTGTAATATTTAAAATTAAACATATAGGGCTTCCCTGGTGGTGCAGTGGTTGAGTCTGCCTGCCGAAGCAGGGGACGCGGGTTCGTGCCCCGGTCCAGGAAGATGCCACATGCCGCAGAGCGGCTGGGCCCGTGAGCCATGGCTGCTGAGCCTGCCTGTCCGGAGCCTGTGCTCCGCAACGGGAGAGGCCACAGCAGTGAGAGACCCGCGTACCGCCAAAAAAAAAAAAAAAAATTAAACATATAAAATAATTCAGTTTTTCCTTCTCTGGTACAAATTAAGTTGATTACCTTCCCCTTTTTGTGTGAAAGAAATTCATTTCTGTATTCAAGAAACAAAACTAACCATCTAGGATGTAAAGCAGAATAAAATGTAAATAATACTATTAGTTCCTATTTTTCTAGTTGATAAACCTACCAGATTTGTGCCTTTGAAGACCTGCTAAAGAGATGTCAAAGAAGTATAAATTATGGTTTAGTCTGCTACTGAATCTCAACATTTTGATTTTTAAAGTATAAGTTACAACTTTTCAACTGTTCTTCCACATTTTAGAAATTTCCAGCAACCAGAAGCAAAATCAGAATTTTCAAGGCTGGATGGCACTTCATATATAACCTTAACACTGATTTGTAGCAGAAACAGAATGTTATTCCAGATGTCTAGGCTTCTAAGTTCAGTAGTATACTTTTGTCTAGAGTTGGCAAGTAATGTGGAGAAGTTTTAAAAAAATTTTTTCTCAGCATAATGTAGGTATAGATAATCTGTTGAAGGCATGAGACAATAATAAAGGGAAAAAACTTAATGTAACTGTCATATATTCCGTAAGTATACACTATTGGTTGGATCATTACTGAACCTAAGTCTATTCCAAGATTTTTTTTAAGGCAGTTTTTTCTTCTTAGTGACTAATACAACTCAACTTCTTTCTTTTAAAAAAAAACAACAAAAAACGTAGCCTCAGTCCAAGAAGTTCCTTCAGAATCATCAAATAATATTTTCCTGTCAGTCAAGCAAAAGATTCAATATCAGCAGGAAAAGAAGGCACCTCTGTGCAATTTAACTTATGGTAAAGTGCTTTTTGTTTTGTTTTGTTTGTTATTTCAATGTATAGCTAAATGTGCTAGATAAAATTATTTCCCCTGTGTAGGCAACAAGCATTGACTGGATAAAAGATTGAGTTGTAAAAGCCAGCTGCACTCAGAGAAAGACTAGGCTTGAGGGTGGAACATTTCTAACCTGAAGACTTTAATATAAACAGTTTTACAAAACAAATGAACAAACATAACAAAACAGAAACAGACCTATAGATATACAGAACAAACTGGTAGTTGCCTGGGGCGGGGGAAATGAGTGAAATAGATGAGGGAGATCAGTAATACAGACTCCCAGTTATACAATAAATAAGTCACGGGGATTTCATATACGGCATAGGGAATGTGGCCAATCATATTGTAATAACTTTGCATGGTGACAGATGGTAACAAGTTATTTTGGTGATCCTATGTTATGTGTTATTTGTAATGTGTAAAAATACTGAATCCTTATGTTATATACCCTGAAACTAATATTTAAGTCAATTATACTTCAGTTTTAAAAAGGAAAAAAATATTAGAAGTTTTCAGTTGTTCTGTTGCTCTCTTTTAATTTCATATTATCCTTCTATAAATTTTGTTTGGTTTTGTGTTTTTTTGCAGAGCTTCCAATTCTGAACCAAGAACATGAAAATGATTCAGCTGCAGGAGTCTCAAACAAGGCATTAACTAGAGCTCAGTTGGCTAGACAAGTTCTTCACTCTAAGGAGAATACAGTTGCAACCACTAAGTCCAAAAAGGACACATTTGTTTTAGAAGGCACTGATTCTACCTGTGAAAAATCCCAAAATACCACCATTGAGACTCTCTGTGTTCCTTTTAAAAACGGCAGTCAATTAATGGTTTCTGATGATAGTAAGATTACAACAGAAGGCACTTCAAAACAGGAAATTAAGGAAGGAAATGAGAAAACAATGCCCAGGGAGACTGATCTTCCAGGTTCCATGAATGATACATGTAAAATTGTGCTTGCAACTCCAAGATTTCATATAGGAATACCTCAGAGATCCAAAAGCAATGCCTGGAAACTTTCTCCAAGTACATGCCAAGCTATTACTAATGGAGTTAAAAAAAATAAGGTAGGAAAACTTTTAAGGCAGATGTATATTTGTTTTTACCCCCATTCTTCAAGAGCATGAGCTCTTTTGCTTTCTCATTAACAGTATCTTCATTTTGGAGTTTTGATATTAGTGTATAGGCAGTGTGGCCTAGTGAAAAGAACAGTGGATTAAAAGTAAGACCTAGGCATTAACTCTTACTTTGCTCTATTACTAGTACAGTCTTCAACTCCCTTTGGGGATGAACAGTGAGGTATTCTTAAATTTTATTTTTCCTGATTCTTGGGCTTCTATTAACAGAGCAATTAAAAGAAGAGTTACAGCATCTGAAGATTTGAGAAGTTTTTCTGTTGTAATACAGAGGGATCAATGAAAGACTTTAGACCATCAAACTATGTTATATTAGGATAAGTTCTCTGAAGGAAGTATAATAGAAATTCAAGTTCAAGGAGGAAGATACAATGTAACCTTTCCAATTGGTAAAGGTTTGAGCCTTTATTTTTAAAAGGATGATTTGTAGGTATCAGACTGAGATGATATTTGAATTCTGTCTAAATTTTTTTTTTAATTTATTTTATTTATTTATTTTCGGCTACGTTGAGTCTTCATTGCTGTGCGAGGGCTTTCTCTTGTTGAGGTGAGAGGGAACTACTCTTTGTGGTGGCTTCTCTTGTTGCAGAGCACGGGCTCTAGGCGCGCAGGCTTCAGTAGTTGTGGCACACAGGCTCAGTAGTTGTGGCTTGTGGGCTCTAGAGCACAGGCTCAGTAGTTGTGGCGCATGGACTTAGTTGCTTTGCGGCATATGGGATCTTCCCAGACCAGGGCTCTAACCTGTGTCCCCTGCATTGGCAGGCAGATTCTTAACCACTGTGCCACCAGGGAAGTCCCTGTCTACATTTCTAAGAGCGATATAACAGTTACAGTTTCGTATCTCAGTGTATTTATTGGAAATTGCATTATTTGCAAATGTTTAGACTTACGAGGAAAAGTTTTAGATGTTGTCTTAAAAATATGAGGTGGATTAAGTAAAAGATTTAAAGACATCTGTTCTAAGAGACCCTACAGTACTAATTCCATCATCTCTATAGTACTGTTTACCTCAGCTACTACACAAAGTCCAAGCCTCCCAGGTCTCTACACAGTTCTGTACATGCCTTAGTCTGACCCAGTCTCTCACTCATCTTTAACTCTCCCAACATTACATTGCTCTCTTGAACTCGAGTTACAGCATTAGCAAAATGTTATATTCTCAATCTTCTATGAACATTTCTTAACTTTGCTCTAACTAAAATTATGGCTGTTTCTCTTAAATGGTGGCTCTTTTTTCTCCCATATCCCATATTCTGTTGGACCTAGAGATGATATAATGTGCGTTCCTCTTGTTCCTCATCCTTGTTGCAGGTCATTTTTCCTTCTCTCTAAAACCACTCCTTCCCCCTCCCTAACTTTTGAAGCATGTGTCATAAGGCTTTACCACTCCCTCTGTCCTTCTGTAGTCATCTATAGTGCAACCTCCTAGTCATGAGCTTGCATCCTGTTGAAGGGTTTTGACACCTGTTACTTTTTCCTCTGCTACTCCTTCTGTCGTCAACTCTTGTGACATCAGTATCCATGTAGATAATCTATCCAGCCTCCTTGAATTCTTGATTTTCAGAGACATTCTCCCTACCAATACCCTCAACTCTAGTCATACCCATCCCTTGTCTTTGCCAGTCCATGCACCAGCTCCTCACTTTCAAGCATCCCACTCTCACTATTAAATCCTGTGTGCTCAGATCATTCTACCTCTAGTACTTTTCCCCCATCCCCACCATCAATACTCCACCCCACTAAGACAACCTTCAGTTCATCAAATCTTTTCTGTCCTCATTTCTCTTACGTTACATAGAGTCCATGGTCCATCATTAAAATCATCCCCTTGACTAAACTCAGTTCTGTTTATTGCTTTTCCTTCTGTCTTCCTCTGGCAAAATTGTAACCCTGGTTAAATTTTACTCTTTTTTTTTTTTTGCTACACATCTGTACCTGAGAAGTAGAAGATGATTGGAACAAAATGTACAACGATGTTGACTAGTCTCATTTTAAAATTGACAACAAACCTTAAATGGGCTCTCAGTATTGCCCATCAGTCCTGCTAGATTTCACTTGTCAATCCACCCCACGCTCTGACTTTCCTAGAGGAGTATGCCACTCTTATTCTCTCTTAAAACCTCCAAACCTTTTCTTTCCTCCTCATTCTCAGTTCATTGAGAACCTCATATTCCCATCACCAAATCTATCAGTCTGTTTGCTGCTATATCCACATATTCTGTGTTTCCTTCTATTAAAATGGATGAACAGTTTGTGTTCCTTTTCAAGGCCAGTTCATTTCCTCCTACTACCTAAAGGATTTTGTCCTTCTTCCCTCAAATTTTTCCTCTTTCTGCATCATTCCCAATAGTATATAAACATGCTGAAACATGACCTGCGTTTTTTAAAAAATATGAAGAAAAAGTCTACCTTCCTTTTACTCCATATCCCACTCCAGCTACCACCCCTTTTTTTGTTTGCTTGTTACAGCAAAACACCTTGAACGAGGTATATGTATTCACAGTGATCATTTCTTCTTATGTCATTCCCTATTGAACAAGTTCCACTTTGGACATTCATATTCACTACGCCATGAAAATTGCTTTTTTCAGGTTCACCAATGATTTCCATATCATTAAATCCAATGATTATTCTTATTCCTTATTCTGTCACTCATAGGGGAGGTTAACACAGTGAATCAGAACATCCTTCTCAAAATTTTGTATTGCTTTTTTGCTTAGGTTCTAGGAACTCTCTCCTAATTTTCTGCTACCTCACTGGGCATTCTCACTCCCCTTTGCTACTTTCTCCTGTAACAACCTGTAAATGTTGGATTCCCTAGAATCCTAGAAACTGATTCTCTCTAGACTATTATTATCCAGTGCCATAGCTTTAAATTCCATTTCTCTGCTGATAGCTGCCAAATATATATCTCCAGCCCAGAACATTCTTGTAAACCCTACTCACATATGCAATTATCTGTACAGCTTCTCTATTGATACCTAATAGGCATCTCAAATTTAACATTGTGTCCCATATTGGTAAATAGTAATACCATTTCACCAAATACTTAGGTAAAAATTTTAGGTTCATTTTGGGCTTTTTTTTCTATCTCTCTCTTTCTCTGTCTCTCTGTCTCTGTCTCTCTCTCTCATACTGCACATCTAAACTGTGAAGAAATCCTGTTGTCTCTGCTGTCCTGAATCTGACTCCTTATTGCTCAACCACTGCCTCCTAGTCCAAGGCACAGTAATCTCTTGGATTACTACAGTAGCCTTATAGTCTCCCTGTTTCCACTATTGCCTCTCTCCCCTTCAGTCTGTTTTCTAAATAGAGGCCAGAATCTTTATATATAGGCCAATTTCTACCCAGCAGCCCCTTAATAGAATATTAAATCATGTCACTCCTCTGCTCAAAATCCTCTAGTAACTTCTCACCTCAAGAGAAATCACTGGGACTTCCCTGGTGGTCCAGTGATTAAGACTCCACAGCACGTTCATTGGCTGTGAGTGGGGGATGGGGGGGCGCATGGGTTCGATCCCTGGTTGGGGAACTAAGATACCGCATGCCGCGTGGCGGCCAAAAAAAGAGAGAGAGAAAACACTAAACCTTTACCATAGCTTGTAGGACTCTACATAATTCAATCCTGGAGATATCCAGCCTCATCTCATCTCTCTTGCTTACTCTTTTCAAGCTACTGTGCCCTCCTTGCTACCTACTTAGGGCCTTTGTACTTGTTCCCTCTACCTGGAAGAATTACTCCCAGATATCCATATGGCTTATTCCTTACTTCATTCAGTTCTTTGTTCCAAGACCTTTCCTGACTATCCTGTCTAAAAAAAAAAATCCTCCATTTATACTTATTTTTAATATTATCACTGCCTGACATTTTATTATTTATTTGTCCATTTATTTGAATATCACCACCACCACTCTGCTTGTTTCCAGCCCCCTCACCAACCCTCACCACCACCACACATACAACACAAATGTTGCCTCTAAAGAGGGTGGCCTTTTTATTCTGTTTCTGGATGAATCCCATGCCTAAACCAGTGCCTGGAGCATAGTAGAGCTCAACAAATGTTTGATGAATGAATATTTGATTTTTTTTCTTAAATAATTTATTTTTGGCTGCATTGCATCTTCATTGCTGTGCGCGGGAGTTCTCTGGTTGCAGCGAGCAGGGGTTATTCTTCATTGCAGTGCACAGGCTTCTCATTGCAGTGGCTTCTCTTATTGCGGAGCACAGGCTCTAGGCATGCGGGCTGCAGTAGTTGTGGCTCCCGGACTCTAGAGCACAGGCTCAGTAGTCGTGGTGCCCTGGCTTAGTTGCTCCACGGCATGTGGGATCTTCCTGGAGAAGGGATCAAACCCATGTCCCCTGCATTGGCAGGCAGATTCTTAACCACTGCGACACCAGGGAAGTTCCGATTTTTTCTTTCTTTTTTTAACGACATAGTTTGTTTTGTTTTTTGTTTTATTTTGGCTGTGCAGGGTCTTAGTTGCAGCATGTGGGATCTTTAGTTGCTGCGTGAGGACTTCTTAGTTGCGGCATACGGACTCTTAGTTGCAGCATGCATGCGGGATCTAGTTCCCCAACCAGGGATAGAACCCGGGGGCCCCTGCATTGGGAGCACAGAGTCTTACTGGACCACCAGGGAAGTCCCTTGGTATTTTATGTAAGCAGTATGATACAGGATCATGGAGCCAGAGTTCCTAGATTTGTAACCCATCTGTGCTACTAACTAGCTCTGTGTGATACGGGCACGTTATTGAACTAGACTTTACAGAGTTTCTTTATCTATGAAATGAAGATAATTGCACCTGCCTCCTAGTGTTATGAGAATAACATGAGTCAGTGTATCTTAGATGCTTGGAACACTGCCTACTGTTAGCTTTTATTGTTAATACCATCTCCATCTGATAGATTCTTTGATATATCTTATAGTTCCAAATGCAGAAGTAGGAAAAAAAATTTTATTGCCTCTTTCCCAAGTCTTACCTGTAATTTTTTAAATGAATACCCTTCTATTTTAGTTTCCTGACTCAGCATAAAACTACCACAGAATAGTTTGTCTTTATATGTAAGTTTATAATTTTATATATAAAATAAATGGCGACTCAAAGTATGACTTTTATGGATGTATTTGTCATCAGAAATAGTTCATTATTAGATTGTTACACAATAAAAGCAATAATTTCATAACACAGTTGTTCACAGAAATCTTCCTTTATAGTAATGTAGGATTTTACTTGTCCTAAAATAAAGAATTCTCTGAGCTGTTCAGTTGTTTGCTTTGGAATAGAATACTAAATATAGATTACTAGCAGTCACCTTTATAGGAAATTGAATGCAACTCCAAATCAACTTTGTAAAAAAACAAAAAAGCTCTAATTATATAAGGGTAAGAGTGATGGCGAAATGTATATTACACAACTGTTTTTTTCTCCAAGTTATTGGGTCTTTTGTGAGTTTGGGTATTTTAATGGATACCTTAGGATTTTAGGTGTTTTTTTCCCCCTAGTGGTTAAGAGTATTTGACATAAGAATATTTAAAGTATAATTGATTCTGGATTGTAGAGCAAACTTTGCAGTACAACCTCAGTTCAGTCTCTCTCCATTCATCTTTTTTTTAATTTATTTATTTATATTTTGGTTTTGGCTGCATTGTGTCTTTGTTGCTGTGCACAGGCTTTCTCTACTTGTGGAGAGCAGGGGCTACTCTTTGCTGCAGTGCGCAGGCTTCTCATTGCGGTGGCTGGCTTCTTGTTGCGGAGCACAGGCTCTAGGTGTGCAGCCTTCAGTAGTTGTGGCACGCAGGCGCAGTAGTTGTGGCTCCCGGGCTCTAGAGCACAGGCTCAGTAGTTGTGTCTTAGTTGCTCCGTGGTATGTGGGATTTTCCCGGACCAGGGCTTGAACCCATGTCCCCACACTGACAGGCAGATTCTTAACCACTGTGCCACCAGGGAAGTCCTCCATTCATCTTTTGTTCAATTATGTATAGGAGTTTTTACCTTATTGCTATTTAAAATAGAATGTGATTCTTACGTAGATGAACACTAAGGACTCATTTGGATTACTCGTCTACGTTTTTTCTTTTAATTTAATGTAAATTGATTTTGTAATGCATATGCTACAAGTAATACAAAAAATAACATAACTTCATTTTATGCTTAATTAGGTAGTCCAGCTACAGGAATGGATGATTAAAGTCATCAATGATAACACTGCTATATGTGTAGAAGGAAAATTGACGTAAGTGTAACTTTTCGGTATTCTTTTAATAAAATTTGTGATAAGATATACTTGTGTGTAAGAGCTTAAAAGGAGATGCATGACAAATTGCATCTTGGTACAAAACAAAGACTTTCTAATGAGGTTACAAACTGATGGCAGTAAAGTAAAATGAGTATGACCATTGTGATTGTAACCAGCTTTCTTGCTTTTGTCTGTTAACTCAAATTATTTTTAAAATAGTGACAGCTCCAATTTGTATACACAGTGCTTTATTTTTTTCAGAGGTTCTAATAAGTAAACTGGTATTATCTGCTTAATTATATATGATTAGTTAATATTACTACATGCATTTCAGTCCAGATTCTCACATCTAAATTGGGACAACCAGATATAAATTACTGATCCAGAAAAGAAATCAAAATATATAACACTTTGCCATACAGCTACATATTAAGTAATCATTGGCACTTTCTGGTTCTCCCTAAAGCGAAAGCATCATCTGGTAAGTGGGCTTTGCCTAGTTCTGCTACTCTATTAGCACAATTTCCTATTCTTCAAAACCAATTTTCTTAGTAGTTAAAAAAAATTGTAATAAAAGGTTGTAATAAAACAATACAGTGTATCACTGTTCAAGATACTTACCTGCAAGTTTATAAGTTAAGTGTATAAAATCTGTCTTGCTCACTTTATTTCTGCCTGCCTTGCACCTGTTTCCTTAATATCCAGAGGCAGCATTGATTGCCCTTGTTGGAATCCCATTACTGCTCTTTACTGGCTGTATGAGTTGGGCAAATTACTTATCCTCTTTCAGTCTCATTTTCTTCATTTGCATGATGACAATAATAGTATGACCTACCTTTTGGGTTATTTTGAGGATTAAATGAGTTAATATTTATAAGACTTTGAGAACAGTACTTTTAGAGTACTATTTAAATATTTGTTAAATAAAATAAATAAAGATAGAACAGAAGACGAGAATATTGTGTTAAAGTATAATGTATGAATTTAATTCCATTTGACCAAACTAAAGAACTTAACTTTCTTATTTATTACATTTATATTTAGAATGTTTCTTATTAGTTATCTAATGAATCAAAGAATGTTCAACATTTATCTAATACATCTTCATACTTTGTTTTTTTCTATTTTATATTTATTCTTAGTTTCACGTAAGGAATTATGAAGAGTAGATTTGTGGGTCAGTGATTTGATACTGCAGTTTGTTTTTTCCCAATTTGAACCTCTTTTTGGTACTTTCCAAAGAGGAAGGTAAAGACATTTGGCTATGTAGTGAGGGGAAAAAACACAAGATTAGAATAATCCAAACCATATAACTGCGTGAAAGCTAACACAGTATAGCCCCTGAGGAGAGGGACAGGGAAATCATCCTTTGGAAGCTGAGCATCAGTTGTTAGCACCAGATGAAAAAGGCTCTGCTTTCTTGCTAATGATATATTTTATACTAGGGGTATAGTTTGGCCACAATACAGTTTCTTGGTACTCTGAGGATCACATTAACCAAGAGGTTGAGTTCTGTTGCAATGTTTGGCCCTCAAATGTTTTGTAACTAGATTAATAGTATTGTAGCTGGAGGGCAAATTTATTACTTTCTGTTATAAATTTACATACTTATATATGTACATTGTGACTCTTGGTAAAATGTGAATGTTTTGGTTTTAACTAAGCTATTTTTTCTCCTAGAGACATCACTAACATATATTGGCACAGTAATGCAATTATAGAACGGATTAAGCACAACAAACTTAGGACTTTATCAGGCAACATGTATATATTAAAAGGAATGATAGACCGGATTTCCATGAAAGAAGCAGGTAAAAACTGTCATTACTAATTGATGAATTAGTTTACTAAGTGAAACAATTAACCATATATCTAACAGTGATATACATTTTTTTGCTTTTTACTAGGTGTTTTAAAATTATATATCAAAACTAAAAATTAAAAATAAAATTGCCAACATTATGTAAAACTGTTCTGTATGTTGATCCTTTCCTCTGGTTTAATCACTCTTATTGACAGTTTAAGTCCAGTAATTTAAAAAACATTCAAGTCAAATGTTCCTTGTTTGTGAGAAATTGTAAGAATAAATTATAAGAATATAATTTAGCTCCCCAATTCCTCTCTTTGTTGAACCTGCCCAGTACAACCCCAGTCCTGATACAGTCTAATTTTCTGCCTATGCCTTGTACACAGCTAAAGTGACTAAAGAAAAACACATCTGAGTAGTCCACCTTAAATTTATGATTACCAGCAACAAGTTGTGGTCACTTAGTGCCCCTTGGTATCCTACCACAGCTCCCTAATCCGTTCACTCTCCCATCATCCTTGATAACTATTTCATATTTTTACACATCTCCTACCTCCCTCTCTCATCTGGGTGGGTAGGGGAGCAAGAAGAGGACTTGAGCAATAGGAACAATCAAAAGAAAACCTCTCTGTCACATTTGCTCACCTGCTTGTATCTGTACCTGCTTTTATTGTGGACAAACTTTCCATGTTCCTGTCTGTGTCCACCTATTTATGCTTCAGCTCCTATCCTCTTTTACTCAAGGATATTACTCCAGTAATTCTCCTTTCTCCTATCAAAAAAAAAAAGAAAAACAAAAAGCCCTCTTTTGAGTAAGAAATCAGGGTTGTTAGAATGCATTTGTATTTAAGAGATCATCAACTTAAAATAATTCTATATATATATATATACTATGTAATATATATACATATACACACACGCTATATATAAACCTCATGGTAACCACAAACCAAAAGTCTGTAATAGATACACAAAAAAAGAGAAAGGAATCCAAATATAACACTAAAGATAGCCATCAAAAGAAGAAAGGAGGGCTTCCCTGGTGGCACAGTGGTTAAGAGTCCGCCTGCCGATGCAGGGGACGTGGGTTCATGCCCTGGTCTGGGAAGATCCCACATGCCGCGGAGCGCCTGGGCCCGTGAGCCATGGCCACTGAACCTGCATGTCCGGAGCCTGTGCTCCGCAACGGGAGAGGCCACAACAGTGAGAGGCCCGTGTACCGCAAAAAAAAAAAAATAAGAAGAAAGGAACCAAAAACTATAAACACAACCAGAAAAACTGCTAACGCAGCCAGAAAACAATTAACAAAATGGCAGTAACTACTTTAAATGTCACTTTAAGTGCAAATGGACTAAATGGTCCCAATCAAAAGACATAGAGTGGCTGAATGGATAGAAACACAAGGCCCATATATATGCTGCCTACAAGAGACTCACTTCAGATCCAAAGACACATGCAGATAGAAAGTAAGGGGATGGAAAAAGGTATTCCATGCAAATGGAAATGAAAAGAAAGCCAAGTTAGTGATACTTATATCAGACAAAACAATTCAAAACAAAGTTTGTAACAACACAAAAAAGGACATTACATAATGGTAAAGGGCGCAATCCAAAAAAAACATATAACAATTGTAAATATATATGCACCCAACATAGGAACACCTAAATACATGAAGAACAAAGCTAGAGGCACCACACTCCCTGACTTCAAACTATACTGCTAAGCTACAGAAATCAAGACAGTATGATACTGGCACCAAAACAGCCACATAGATCAACTAAACAGATTAGAGGCCCCAGAAATGAACCCATGCTTATTTGGTCAATTAATTTATGACAAAGGAGGTAAGAATATAATGGGGAAATGACAGCCTCTTCAATAAATGAAGCTGGGAAAACTGGTTATCTACATGCAAATGAATCAAACTAGACTACTTTCTCATACCATGTACAAAAATAAACCCAAAATGGATTAAAGACTTAAATGTAAGGCCTGAAACCATAAAACTCCTAGAAGAAAACACAGGCAGTAAACTCGTTGACATATGCCTTAGTATTTTTCTGGATCTGTCTCCTCAGGCAAGGGCAACAAAAGCAAAAAATAAACAGATGGGACTACCTCAAACTAAAAAATTTCTGTACAGCAAAAGAAACTGTCAACAAAATAAGGCAACCTACTGAATAGGAGGAGATATTTGCGAACTATATTACTGATAAGGGATTAACACCCAAAATATACAAAGAACTCATACAGCTCAATATCACAAGAAGAAACAACCCTTTTCCCAAAAAAGACATACAGACGGCCAACAGATACAAAAAGATGCTTAACATCACTAATCATCAGGGAAACGCTAATCAAAACCATAATGCGATATCACCTCATGCCTGTGAGAATGGCTATTATCCAAAAGACAAGAAATAACATGCGTTGGTGAGGATGTGGAGAAAAGGGAACCCTTATGCAGTGTTGGTGGGAAAGTAAATTCCTTACAGCCACTAGGAAAAACAGTATGGGAGTTCCTCAAAAAATTAAAAGTATAACTACCATATGATCCAGCAATCCAGTTCTGGGTATTTTTCCAAAGAAAACAAAAGCACTAGTTGAAAAGACAAATGCACCCCTATGTTCATTGCAGCATTATTTACAATAGCCAAGATACAGAAACAGCTTAAGTGTCCATAGATGGATGAGTGGATAAAGAAGATGTGGTGGGACTTCCCTGGTGGTGCAGTGGCAAAGAATCCGCCTGCCAGTGCAGGGGACACAGGTTCGAGCCCCGGTCCGGGAAGATCCCACATGCTGCAGAGCAACTAAGCCCGTGCACCACAACTACTGAACCTACGCTCTAGAGCCTGTGAGCCACAACTACTGAGCCCACATGCCACAACTACTGAAGCCCACGTGCCTAGAGCCCGTGCTCTGCAACAAGAGAAGCCACTGCAATGAAAAGCCCACCTACCACAGCAAAGAGTAGCCCCTGCTCGCTGCAACTAGAGAAAACCCGTGTGCAGCAATGAAGACCCAACGCAGCCAAAAATAAAAAAAGATGGGGGTGTGTATATATATATATATATATATATATGTACATATATATACACACACAAAAGAATATTGTTCAGCCATAAAAAAGAATGAAATCTTGCTATTGTGACAACATAGCTGGACCTAGAAGGTAATAAATTTTAAGTGAAATAAATCAGAGAAAAATAACATATGATTTCACTTGTATGTGTAATCTAAAAAATAAAACAAATGAACAAACAGAAACAGACTCATAAAGAGAACAGATGCTTGCCAGAAGGGAGGGAGGTCAGGGAATGAGTGAAATAGGTAAGGGAGGTTAAAAGATACAAACTTCCAGTTACAAAATGAGTCACAGTGATGACATGTACAGCATGGGGAAAGGATGTATAATCACAGTATTTTAATAGGTTCTGCAGTGAACAATATTCACATTGTTATAATGATGCAAACAATCTTTGATATAATTAAAATTATTGTAAAAATGTGGGGAGAGGGTGAGGAAGGAGAGGTGCAGATGCTAAATCTTCATCTCATAACATTTATAAATTTTAAAATTGCTTTTTTCTTTTTATTGTATCTATATGAGCTGCTAGATGTTAACTAAACATATTGTGGTAATCATTTGACAATATGTGTAAATCAAACCGTCATACTGTACACCTTAAGTTTATAGTAATGTATGTCAATTATTTCTCAATAAAACTGGGAGGGGGGGCCCTCTTTTAACCACACTTCTTTCAGCCACTGTTGCTCTCATTTACAGCAAAACAGCTCAGACGATTTGTTATACTTAGATCGAATTCCTCTTGAATTCTTTCTCATTTTTTCTTGAATTCTCTTTAATCACGCATTAATCCTCAATTCTTCACCAAAACAGCCCTTATCAAAGTCACTGGTGGCCCCCACATTGCTAAATCCAGTGTACACTTGACACAGTTAATCACACCTACCTTCTTGAAACACTTTCTTTACTTGGCTTCTGGAATACCATATTTTCATACTGCCTCATTCCCTGTTCCTTCTTAGTTTCTTTGCTTATTTTTCTTTCTTCTTTGCCTCTGAATGATGGGATAGACTACGGCTCTTTCTATACTCAGTGCTGTGCTGATTTCTTTTAGGCTTAAATCTCATTCATATTTTGACAAATGCCAAATTTTATCTGTAACGAAGAATAGTCCCTGAGCCACTCAACTCATTTTCTGTCTGCTTATTTGACATCTCCACTAGGATGTCTACAGATGTCTCAGAGTTAATATGTCCAAAACCTGGTCTTCTTCCTTAAATCTATATAGCCTACAGTCTTCCTCTCTTTCCATGGTTCCAGTGGCTAGCCAGTTTCCTCAGTTTCTCTCCCACTCACATCTAGTACGTCAGTACATCCTACTGGCATTATCTCCATGATATATCCAGAACCCAGGCCTCTGCTGCACCGCTGTGGTCTGGACTTTCCTCATCTTTTGTCTGAATCATTGCTGTAACCTCCTAACTGGTGTCATTGTTTCTCCCTATGTACTTCCACAGATTGTTCTCAAAATAGCAGCTAATTCAGTCCTGTTAAAGTAAGTCAAATTCTGTGACTCTTCCACTCAGAATTTTTCTATAGCTTCCCATCTCACCCAAAGTAAAACACTCGGTTTATAAAATGACCCCAAGGCTTTATAATCTCCCCCAACTACCTCTGTTACCTATCTGAGTAGCCTCTCCTCACTCCACTTCAACTACACTGATTTCTTTGTCATTCTACAAACAGGCCGGGCACACTCTTGCTTCATACCCTTTCACTTTGTTCCCTCTGCTTCCACTGCTTTAACCCTATATTGCCACATTGCTCACTCCTTCGTGTCCTAGGCCTTTACTCAAATGATGCTATTTCTGTGTGAATGTCTCTGTCCTTTTTTGAAAAGCTGCCTGCCCCCTTTCTCCTCCTTTAGAATGAACACACTGGTATCCCTATTCCCCTTAACTGCATAATTTTCTCCACAGCATCGATGACCATCTAACAAACGAGGTGTTTTACTTATTGGTTTGCTTTCTGTTTAGAAGCCAGTTTTCATGAAGGCAGGGATTTTTGTTTGTTTTGTTAACTGCTGAATCCTCAGTATCTATGACAGTGCCTGGCACATAGTAAGCAATAAGTATATATTTTTAAATTATTTAATGAATTAATGACATCACTTTAAAATCTAGTAATTTTTGTTTGTTTATCATTAAATAGGTTACCCAAATTATCTCATAAGGAAATTTATGTTTGGATTTCCAGAAAAATGGAAAGAGTACATTGATAATTTTTTAGAACAGTTAAGGTAAAGTACCTTCTAACTTTTTAAAAAACAACTTTATTAACATATACTTTACATTTGATAAACTGTATCTTTTAGGAATAAAATTTGATGAGCTGTTTACAGATGTATATATTCATGTAACCAATGTAAAGTGGTTTTAATTTGTATTTTTGGAAATGCCAGTTTTGAAGCTGTCTTTGATCATAGACTTTGAGAAGGCAGTAACACTTTACTAGAACTTCTGTAATATGGAATAAATCTAAAAGGAAGATAAAACCTTTGATGTATTTCAAGGAGTCATCCACAATCACTTACCCTTTAAGAGGCATTTAGCTGTTAAACATGAGTCCGAAGTTCTTGATCTTTTTTTTTTTTAATAATTTTATTTTATTTGGCCACGCCACATGGCGTGTGGGATCTTAGTTCCCTGACCAGGGGTCATACCCATGTACCCTGCATTGGAGCATGGAGTCATAACCACTGGACCTCCAGGGAAGTCTGGTTTTTTTTTTGCAGTACGCGGGCCTCTCACTGTTGTGGCCTCTCCCATTGCGGAGCACAGGCTCCAGGCACCACATGCGCAGGCTCAGCGGCCATGGCTCACGGACCCAGCCGCTCCGCGGCATGTGGGATCTTCCCGGACCGGGGCACGAACCCGTGTCCTCTGCATCGGCAGGCAGACTGTCAACCACTGTGCCACCAGGGAAGCCCTGGTCCTTTTTTAATTCATTCATTCCCTCAGTAGTTACTAAGTGTCATTTGCTTAGCAGACACTGTATCAGCCTTGGGAAAACAAAGAAGAATTTGATTACTTTTTTTTTTTTAAATCTTGGTTTGTTTGTTTGTTTTCTTTGTACTCTTTTTTTTTTAATTTTTGGCTGCGCTGGGTTTTCGTCGCTGTGCGTGGGCTTTCTCTAGTTGCAGGGAGCAGGGGTTACTCTTCGTTAAGGTGCGTGGGTTTCTCATTGTGGTGGCTTCTCTAGTTGCGGCGCATGGGCTCTAGGCACATGGGCTTCAGTAGTTGCAGCATGCAGCCTCAGTAGTTGCGGCATGCGGGCCGTAGAGTGCATGGGCTTCAGTAGTTGTGGCCCGCAGGCTCAGTAGTTGCAGCTTGTGGGCTCAGTAGTTGTGGTTCACGGACTTAGTTGCTGTGCGGCATGTGGGAGCTTCCCAGACCAGGGATCGAACCTGTGTCCCTTGCCTTGGCAGGTGGATTCTTAACCATTGAACCATGAGGGAAGTCTGAATTTGATTAATTCTTGCCCTTAAAAATTCATAGGGGATAGGTTGTGTAAGTTGACTAATAATGTCACAATGTAATAAGGTATAACTGGGGCTGGCAGTTTTTTTCTGTAAAGGGGCAGATAGTATTTTCATGGGTATGTTGCCTCTATCACAGCTACTCGACTCTGCCTTTGTAGTGGAAAAGCAACATAGATAGTACTGAAAAGCGAGAGAGAGGCATGGACATATATACACTACCAAACGTAAAATAGATAGCTAGTGGAAAGCAGCCGCATAGCACAGGGAGATCAGCTCGGTGCTTTGTGACCACCTAGAGGGGTGGGATAGGGAGGGTGGGAGGGAGGGAGACGCAAGGGGGAAGAGATATGGGAACATATGTATATGTATAACTGATTCACTTTGTTATAAAGCAGAAACTAACACACCATTGTAAAGCAATTATACTCCAATAAAGATGTAAAAAAAAAAAAAAGAATGAATGTGGCTGTGTTTCAATAAACTTTACAAGAACAGACAACTGGCAGAATTTGTCCTGTAATTTTCTTATAATATCAGCTTAAGTGGGAAATACAAGAGCATAGATAAGAAGAACTTAAGAGGTCATTAAGATGTTATACTTAAGTTGTTTGTGGGAGGAAAAGGGTAGAAGCCATGAAAGCTTAAATAATGTAAGATTAAAGGTAATATGCTGGGGAAAAAAGCTTTATCTGAGGGAGTTTCATTTATTATTTATGGGTTTTGTTTTTGTTTTTTGAGAACCAATATTAGAGGAAAAATACTATACTTGTTTTTAGGTCTTGTGAAAAGAAAGGAGGAAAGGCCAGACAAAAACAGAAAACTGAAAGAGTTGTTCCTGACATTCGAAAATCAATGAAAAATGATGCAGGGGAAAAAAAACCAGAAGTCCTCCAAAGAGCCACTGCCACTTATGACCTTGATTGTGATCATTTGGGTATGTTTGCTCTTTTCTTCTCTGTTGGTATAGTGGTAAATTTTTACCTGAGCTCCACACTGTTTAATTGTTTACAGTGAATTTAATATTGAGTTCTTGATTTATACTGCCCTAAAATTCCTGGGTTTTTTTCACTGCTTAAGAGGAGAAACTGCAATGTAGACTGCCTGTAGTCAGCATTCAGCTTACTTCATTAAATTATACCTTTTAATTAGAATACCAAGAACACTGATCAACATAACAATGAAAAATGATTGTTCTTTCAGTTTTCTAGACGCAAGGTATTTAGGCTGCCAGCTTACCTCAGACCTATATTACAGATACCTATATTTTTGTACTAACTATTATTCCTGTTAATAGACAAAACCAGTTTGCTTTCATGGAGGTAATGGCATGTCTTTTTGAATGACCGTTGCTATGAAGGTAGCTGGCAGAACTGTTCTGTGTCAACTCTACCAAAACTATAATCTGCCTCACATCCACCCAACCCCAAGCTGAAAAAAAGTATTTATAGTCCTTTCTAGATAATATAATGAGTAAAATTCCTAGACTCTGTTGTATAAATTTATGCCAATTCTACCTTGATCTTACAATGAAGAGTTTTACAGAACTTCAAGAGTTCAGGACTGCTTCTGCCAGAAACATAGCACCATACTGGATATAAATGTACCTGTATGTCGCTCCCCACCCCACCATACCCTATTTCCTGTCCCCCACCCCCATTGAAACTATGCTAATCCTTTGTAGTACAGAGAAAGGAATAAATATGTGGATGACTGCTTCATACAGCTAGCAAAAATTCACTCCTTAACTGTTGATCCAGTTCCTTCTCAATCCTTCATTTTATCAAAAGTCATCCTATTTCTCGCAAATTAGGCATACTGCTTGTTGTCTTTGCTAGACCTCTTCAGTATTCTGAAGTCCTGGGGCTACAGCACCTGCTATATACTTTTTTACTCTGAAATTTGAAAGATCCCTAAAAGTATATCTAACTTTGAATTATTTATTAGTCGTCTTTAGTCTTAGGTCTTATCATCTCTCTACCCCCACTCCTTCCTTTCACTTATGGTACTGTTTTTCAGGAATTTGAGTCAAATTGTGAGTATTATTGGTAAAGTATTTGAGAATACAAATGTAAAAGACTAAAGTTTGATAATTTACATGCCAGCTGTGTCCAAAGGAAAATCATTCAACAAACATTTTTAAAGCATCTTCCATGAACTTTGATCTATGTTAGCTGTTAGGAACTTAGAGATGAATAAAATGAGATGCTTTTCCTTGAGAAGCTCAGTTTAGGGGAAGATATTACTGTATTCTGTTTTGGATGTATCATTTTTCCAGTGTGATTCATTAGATTATTGTTTTGTGAAACTATTAAGACAGTGAGTGTCTTCTTGTCACATACATTATTTTGAGTGGTGGTATTTGATGCTGTTATTGTTTGTATTATCATTATCATTACACTTTCCATGAGAAAAACCACTGAAATATAAAAAAAAACCACATCTAACATTAAACAACTGAGGTTATGCAAAGGTGCCAACCAATGATAATTTAAGATGATATAATTGTGTGTGTGTATTTTAATGATATACCTAATGTTTTGTATATTTAGTTCTGTAATCTATATATTATAGTATTGCTCTTAAAGTACTTTATATATCTCTGTTATTATACTTAACAGTATATTGTAAATGATTATAATATCAGCCTTCCTCACCATACTGTAATAATCTCAAGAGCAAGGAGTACCATCCATTGTGCATCTTCAAGTACAGACTTCTATGAACTTAATACCATAATTTAGTTTTGTGTAAGTGTGGATTTTCAGAGTAATTTCACTGAAATCCTGCCTACCAGAATTTAAAGAACCTTTTCTCTACACATTAGCAAGTTTAAAATTTCATATTGAGTTAAATCCATCAGCTTAATAGCACTTTTTCCTATCTTATTTCTTCTAGTTGAAAAGAGATGAAAGTGAGGAACATTTATAAGTGCTTAAAGAAGTAGAGAGGAAACAATACTAACACTACTAACTTCATACAGCTTAGGTTGAAGTATCCAGAATGGTCTGAATCTTTATTCAAATTATTTAATAAAATGAATAAAAATATTCAGAATAAAAAGGTTTTGTTCAAAATTAGAAAGTTCAAAATTTTCACATTTCCAATTGAACATTTGAATCATGTTTATATGAGGAATTAGAAGAAAACTTTTCCTTCATAATATGAAGATACATGATTCCATTGAGAAATCATGTAGAAACTTTCCTGATTACTTTTGTCTAGTGCCACTTCTCCATGAACTATAATTTAGAGGCTTCTTTTTTCCCCAGCATTCAGTATTACCCATCAGTCTTTCATTTTGTCATTCATCTTGTAAAATGGCACATAATATGTGTAGGTTGTTGGAGTACTTCACTACGATGATTGGTGTGATGATTTACAATTTGTATATATTTATAATTGTATAATTTAAAGTTAAAATTAGTTTGGCTTCTGGTTTCCTAAGTTTCAAATTGGAGAGTTTCTCTCATTTTAATTTGCTTTCTTTAACCAGTGACACAGTATAATAAAGATTCCCAAGTTCTGCTTTGGTTGTTAGCCCATGATGCTTCATGGAGTTTTGGGGGATTCAGCAAAAATGTATCTCTGTGACCACCGCTGGGGATGCATATGGGGCCATGCAGATGGAGTTCCATGTTTTCCTAACTCTCCTAAACTAGGATAGCTTCTGTTCCATATATTACATACCTAGTAAGGTTTTAGCAACCCTAGTGGTTTTCCTTATGTCTTCTTAATATTTTACTTCCAAATTTAACAAATATTTAGCATCTCCTATGTATGTGAAAGACTGTACTAACTCCAGCAAAAAAAAATCAAAAATGAAGACGAAATTCTTACCATTAAGAATTTTTTTCAGTTGAAAGATAAGAGAAGTATGTTAATTATAATGCAGGGCACATTGTCAAACATGGTATTATTTGAAAGTATTCTGGAAATTTGAAGGAGAGTTTTCATTCAGTTGAGGGAATCAAGACAAAGTTTGTGGATAGGTGGGTTAGAAAACAGAAATAAAGAAGGTTATAGAACAGAATTGAAGCAGGTGGTAAGTGAAGGAAACTTTCCAAGTAGAGTGAATGACATTAATGAAAGTTGAGAAGCAGTGGATTAACAGACATAGAATATCATTCAGATTTGGGTACAGTGAGTGATAGAGCTATATTTAAGACCAGGCAGAGGAACTGTGTACACTAAGTAGACTGTGAGACGTCATGGACAGATTGGTATAAAAATTAGTATATGTTTACAATTGAAGGGGCAGTGATCTGAACAGACCAGTGCTTCAGGAAGATTAATTTGGCGATAGTGTTTAAAATGGAGTTTGTGGGGAAAGAAACAGTATATTTTATTTGGGAAATATTTTTTCTATATTTTGTTTGTAGCTAATTTGAAATTTTGATCTTTGGTTTTGTCTTATGAAATTAAAGAGAGAACTGAAGAATCCAAAGTATCCATTGATATTCTAACATCAAGGGAACAGTTTTTCTCAGACGAAGAAAGAAAATATGTGGCTGTTAATCAGAAGAAACCTTATATTTTAGTAACACCACTCAAATCTAAAAAAATTATAGAGCAAAAATGCATGAATTATAATCTGTCCTTTGGCACCATTAAAGCAGTAACAGATTTTGCAGCGCGAAAGCATCAAAAAGAAAGTAAATCAAACTTAAATGAACCTACAAGTCCAATCAGCAAACCCACAAAGACTTTAGAAAGTACATTTGAGTATAGTGTGGGTCATAAAAGTAAAAGCAAGGAAGATTGTAGTGAATGTGATTTACTCACTGTCAACCAGAAAATAAAAATACCTAGTCCTAAAAAGGAACAAACAGTCACCTCTGACTTTAAGAAAAATACAAGGTTATCAAAATTGAAGAAAACTGAAAATCAAGTAACTGTGTCATTTTACAAGCATCAGTCCTCATCAGATTTGTCTAATGAAGAGAGTGAAAAAGGAAAGGAATTTAGAAGAAAAGCTGGGGTTGTTAAGAAAACCAGAGCAAGAAATACCAAAGAAATAGTGGTTCACTTGAGAAAAAGCACAAGAAAAACAAGGACAATCCCAGTGATGTCTGAATCTGAAACTGAAGAGAGTGAAAATGAACTTCATATGAAACAAAAGAAAGCTAGATGTTCTGCTAAAGAAAATCTTCAGAAATCTGATATTAGCAATGAGCTTCCAGCTATTGAGACAATGGGATCTGGCAAGACAAACAGGTATTCCTTAGCATGTTTACCTGGTTTAATTCAGGATGAGGAATGGAATAAGAAAGAATTACAGAAACTTCATTGGTAAGTAGTCAGATTTGACTCTGAAATATCTAGAGGGGCCACAAAACAGTTTACAACATAAAAACTCTAATAACGGGCTGATTTAATGACTTCTGTTTGTTAATATGGAAGATGTCATCCAAAAACACATGGAGAGAAATTAAAATTTATATAGGGAGTAGAGGGAGAGTACAGATAACTTCTAACTAGGTTCTTTGTGGCCATCTATAGCCTGCATGTGAGGAAAGTGAGTGACCCTCTTTTCATTCCCATTTAATATTTCAAGAGAGTCCCCTCCCCCTCCCCCCTAAAAAAGGGTAACTATGTGAGGGGACAGATGTGTTCATTAATTTGATTGTGGTAATCATTTCACAATGTATATGTATGTCAAATGATCACATGTACACTTTAAATATATACAGGTTTTTTTGTCAATTATACCTCAGTAAAGCAGGGGTAAACCATTTCAACACAGACAAATGCAGCTCTCTCACTTAGCTTCACATTTTAAGGAATATTTTATAAGTAAATTTACTATTATAAAACCTTAAATTTGAATCCAAGTTTGTAGATTATTTAGTACAGTCTTTTCCCCCTCATTTATAGAAGAGAAATTAGTCTCAAAAATTCAGTGATTTGTCCAAGGTTTCTTAATTAGTGCTGCTTGATAAATCAGGTATGATGAGAATTGGATTTAGCTACATAGACTTGAAAAGCAGTTTCAGTAGTGTGGTAGTTAGTATTGGAAGCCAGATCATAGTTGAGAGATGAAGAGTGAATGAGACAGTAAAGACAACCTAGATGGATGACACAAGAAATTTGGCAATGATAGGGAACAGAAGAATGCATAGTCATAGAAGACAGTGTGAAGATAAGGGAACATGTATGTTTAGTTGCTTGCTTGCTTGTTTGTAAGGTGACTCATGCCAGGGTATAATGGTATGTTCTTGGAAATGATCTAGTAGAAAGAAAGGAAGATATGATTGATAAAAGAGGGAAGGATAACATAGAAACACGCCACGTTCAGTGTTCCATTCTCTTGTGTACTCCCAACTTTATAACATTTGGAATTCATTTTCAAATCTACCTTCTCTTCCTAAGGCATCTTTGTGCCACTGTACTCTTCCTTTCTCGATTTCCTAAATTTTCCTTCTCTATCTTATTTTCAGGCAGAGAAGGTTTTCTTACTCTTCAGACTTCTTGGTTTTGGCTGCTTGCTTTCTAGCAGTAGTGTATTCCTCAGTGATCTTTTCATTCCAAAGTTCTATTTTTCCTTTTTGCAAAGGGACTTCCAAATCTGTGCCTCTGGTCTTGAATTCTTGTACTTAGGTTTGTATTTCCCTTTGCCTGCTGGAAATCTCTACATAAATCTCACCTACAGCTAACTTAATATGTCAAAAACCAAACTTATTTTCCCCTGCCTGTCCACTTTGCCTGACATTCCTGTTTCTGAATATGTAATTTTTCTAGTCAACTAGGTTTAAACTCTTTATTATTATTGATTTTTAATCTAATTTTTTAAATCTAATTTTTTTTAAAATTAAGAAGCTACCAGCTATACTTAGGCAATATTGTGGGTTCAATTCTGGACTACTGGAAGAAGGTGAATATCTCAACAAAGAAAGTCACATTAATTTTTTGGTTTCCTGGTGCATATGAAAATTATGTTTACACTCTACTGTAGTCTCTTAAGTGTGCAATAGCATTATGTCAAAAACACCAGTGTATATACCTTAGTTAAAAAAAATAATTTATTGCTTAAAAATGCTAATCATTTGAGTCCTCAGCAAGTTGTAATCCTTTTGCTGTTGGAGGGTCTTGCCTTGATATTGGTAGCATTTTACCCACAGTAGAACTTCTTTCAAAATTGGAGTCAGTCCTCTCAAACCCTGCTGCTGCTTTATCAGCTAAGTTTATGTAATATTCTAAATCCTTTGTTGTCATTTCAACAGTCTTCACAGCATCTTCACCAGGAGTAGATTTCATCTCATAAAATCACTTTCTTTGCTCATCCATAAGAAGCAGTTCCTCATAAGTTCAACTTTTATCATGAGATTGTAGCAATTCAGCCACATCTTTAGGCTCCACTTCTAATTCTAGTTCTCACTATTTCCACTACATCTGCAGAGACTTCTTCCACTGAAGTCTTTAACTCCTCCAAGTCATTCATGAGGGTTGGAATCAACTTCTTCCAAACTCCTGTGAATGTTGATATTTTAATAGACCTCTTCCCATGAATCACAAATATTCTTAATGGCATTTTAATGGTGAATCCTTTCCAGAAGGTTTTCAATTTACTTTGATCCATCAGAGGAATCACTATCTGTGGCAGCTCTAGCCTTAGGAAATATATTTCTTAAATAATAAGACTTGAAAATCAGAATTACTCCTTGATTCATAAGCTGCAGAATGGATGTTATGTTAGCAGGCTGAAAACAACATAAATCTTGTACATCTCCATTAGAGCTTTTGGGTGACCAGGTACACTGTAAATGAGCAGTAATATTTTGAAAAGAATCTTTCTTTCTGAACAGTAGCTCTACACAGTGGTCTTAAAATGATTCAGTAAACCTTGTTGTAAGTAGATGTGCTGACCTCCAGACTTTGTTCCATTTATAGAGCACAGGTAGAGGAGATTTAGCATAATCTACCTAAGGACCCTAGAATTTTCAGAATGGTAAATAAGCATTGGCTTCAATGTCAAGTCCCCTGCTACATGAGCCTGTATCAAGAGAGTCAGCCTGTCATTTGAAGCCAGCCATTGACTTTTCCTCCTTAGCCAGAAAAGTCATAGATGGCATCTTTTTCCAATAGAAGACTGTTTTGTCTGCATTGAAAATCTGTTGTGTAGTGTAGCCACCTTCATTGATGATCTTAGCTAGAGCTTCTGGATAACTTGCTGCTTCACTTTGTACTTTTATGGAGACACTTCTTTCATTAAACCTCATGAGCCAACCTCTGCTAGCTTCAGACTTTTCATCTGAAGCTTCCTCACCTCTCTCACCCTTCGTAGAATTAAAGAAAGTTAGGACCTTGCTCTAGATTAGACTTTGGCTTAAAAGAATCTTGTGACTGGTTTGATCTCTCCAGATCGCTAAACTTTCTCCATATCAGCAATAAGGCTATTTGTTATCATTTGTGTGTTCACTAGAGTAGCACTTTTAATTTCCTTAAAGTACTTTTTCCTTTGGATTCACAACTTTACTGTTTGGCACAAGAGGCCTAGCTTTCAGCCTGTGTCAGCTCTTGACATGCCTTCCTCACTAAGCTTAATCATTTCTAGCTTTTGATTTAAAGTGAGAGACTTGCAACTCTTCCTTTCACTTGAACATTTAGAGGCCATTGTAGACTTATTAATTGGCCTAATTTCAATACTCTTGCGTCCTCGGAGAATAAGGAGGCTCAAGGAGAGAGAGAGAGAGAGAGATGGGAATGGCTGGTCAGTGGAGCAGTCAGAACACACAACATTTATCAGTTAAATTCACTGTCTTATATTTGCACAGTTCATGGCACCCCAAACAATACAAGAGTAGTATCACAGATCACATAACAAATATAATAATGATGAAAAAGTGTGAAATATTGTGAGAATTACCAAATGTGACAGTCATGAAGTGAGCAAATGCTGTTGGAAATATGGCACCAATAGTCTTGCTTGACACAGGGTTGCCACAAACCTTCAGTTTGTAAAAAACACAGTAAAGCAAAAGGCAATAAAACAAGATATGCCTGTACAGCCTTTTTCTTAACACTACTCTTTTTTTCACACCTTTAATGCCTTTTACCTGAACTGTGTAAGTAGCCTTGTGTTTTTACTTTATTCTGTTCATCTGAGTAATCTGTTTTATACAACTCCAGATTAGTCTTAATGTATAGTTGTGGTTCTGACACATCAAAAACCTTCACTTGCATTCTTACTCAAATTCAAATTATATAAAGATTTCTTCTGCCTTGCATTGAGAGTAATAGTTGACCTCAGTTATCCCTTCCAGCTGTATCCCCCATTATTTCCTTTAATAAAAGTTGTCAACCTTTGCTGTATGTTCAGATCATGCAAGGAGATTTTTAAGTGCCTGGACTACAGAAATGCCAGTTCCCAGTAAGATGAGTAAGCATACTCCGCTCTGTTTCTTCTATGCAGCTGTAACACCTGGACAGAATTCTTGGAACAGCTTTTTGTTGACTCAGGAAGATAAATAATAACAGGTTGATTGAGGGAGACTAGAATTTTAAGAACCACCAAACTGGAAGTGAATTTCCAGTTTTTCCTCTAGATATTCCCCCAAGCTAAACTCAAGGCCACCTAAAACCGGAAGGGGGCATTGAGGCAAGACAAAGAGAGTTCAAAGAGAAGCCCTTCAGTTATGGCTTGAACAGGAAGGGGGATTACTAACACTCAGAAACAGTAGAGGAAATCTCTCAGTTGTTTCTTTTTCTTTTCTCCTTTCTCTTACAACCCAGTACCCATACAATCCAGCAGGAGCAAGCATCACAGCATCAGTTGGGGCCCACACGTACCTAAAACTGAAAGTGCGGAACCTTCCTCTCCAGTTCGGGTAGAGGTCTCAAAAGGGTGGGGCAAACCATTTTGCAATTTTCTCTTTCTGTCCTGTGCTTGGCCCTGAGAAAGACACAATTTTATAAAGTGTGCAGCAGAGCTGGGTAACTAAATCCCCAGGTTTCTGCCAGAGAATCAAAAATGGGAACCCTAGGGAACCAGACTGCAGAGAGGGAGGACCTAGGGAAAGCAACCCTATAAAGTTGTTTATGAACTTTTAGGCTCACCCTTGAGTTGCCCATTTGTGGATCTGATCCTAAACAGCATACCCAAGACTTTGAGAACTGAACTAAATGGTAGACCACCATGCAGTTTCCAGGCCAGCCACCCAGTGTCCAACATGCAGTATATCCTAATAACACTGCAAAGCTTTAAAAATGGAACTGACACTGAAACTGCAACCGCAGAAGACTGACTGGAATTTATAGCTCAGGTTACAGCCAGGTTGGTTGCCTGCTAAAACAAAAATATTAATATTCTCTATAAAATATATATAAGACCCAGAGTTTTGTCATTCAAAATGTCTAGGAAATAATCCAAAATTACTTAGCATACAAAGAACCAGGAAAATTTCAACTCTTATGGAAAAAATAATAAACAGATACGAATGCTGGGATTGACACAGATGTTGGAATTATCTGACAAGATTCTGAAGCAGGTATATAAAAATGCTTCAGGAACTAAAAGCAAACATTCTTGAACAGAAATTTATAATGTCTCAGCAAGAAATAGAAAATGTAAATAAGGATCAAATGGAAATTTTAGAACTGAAAAATAAGATAAAAACTCACTGGATAGGCTCAATAGCAGAATGAGATGAGAGAGCAAAGAGGCAGTCAGTATCAGGAATGGAGGAATAGGAAGACAGATGGCAACTCTGGGTAAATACAGTAGACTTCTCTTGAGTTCTTGTAAATGTTTAGCGGTTTAAGGCAAATATTGCATTGCATGATGGAGTTCTTCAGTGTTTATAAATGTGATACAGAAGACAAGTGAGGAAGAGGCTTATATGATGGTAAGATTTTACTTGAAGCAGTAAGATACTGATTCTAAGTTGACTGTTCAGTATGTATATAGTAAACCCCAGAGCAGCCACTAAAAAACTACACATATCTTCAAACATATAATAGATAAATTAAAATACTAAAAAAAAAAGGCAGAAAAAGGAAATAGAAAACAGGAGGAACAAAGAAAAACAATTACATTAATTATGTTAATAATATAAATTACATTAATTATGTTAATAATATAAATACCATTTAAAAGATTGTTAGAATGAATTTAAAAACATGATCCCACTGTGTTGTATAAAGGAAACTCACTTCAAATAGGACAGAGGTAAGTTAAAAGTGAAAGGATAGATACATGCCATGCAAATTCAATAGATAGCTGGAGTGGCTATACTAATACTAATCAAAGATTTCAGTATGAAGAAAATATCGAGAATAAAGACGGACATTACAAAATGATAGAAGTGCTATTTCACCAGGAAGACTTAACAATCCTAAATGTGTATGCACCTGAGAACAAAACCTCAAAATACATGAATCAAAATCTGACAAAACTAAAAGGAAAGTACTGAACTGAAAAGAGTCAAATCCACAATTATAGTTGGAGACTTCAGTATTCTTCTCTTGGTAATTGATGGCAGTAGTAGACAGATAATTAGTAAGGGTATACAAGAACTGAATGAACAACACCATCAGCCAACTGTGCTAGCTGACATTTTGGAATAGTGTACCCAACAGGGAAAAAACACATTATTTCTAAGGATAGGTGGATTATTCACTAAGAAAGAACATTTACTAGGTCATAAAACAAATCTTAACGAATTGAGTATAACTGAAGTTATATAAAGGGTGTTCTCTGGCCATAATTGAATTAAGCTACAAGTCCGTAAAAGAAAACAAAAAATTCCAAGTGGTTGAAAAATAAATAACACACCTATAAATAATCTATGGGTCAAAGAGGAAGTCTCAAGGGAAGATATTCTGAACTGAACAACAAAGAAAATATATCAAAATTTGCAGTGTGAGCCCAGAAGTTCATAAACAATGTTACAGTTTGGTTTTACGTAGCTCATTTCTCTGCCTGATTTTCATGATACTTTCTTCATAAATGAAATTGTGGTATGATCTTATAGTGATTGGACTACTGAGTAATAAAAAAGAAGAACTATTGATACTTGTAACCACTTGAATGAATTTCAGAGGTATTATGCTGAGTGAAAAATGCCAGCCCAAAAGGTTACATACTATATGATTCCATTTATGTTATGTTCTGGAGAAGACAGAACTAAAAAGAAAGAAAATGGATCAGGGATTTCCAGTGGTTATAGTGGTGGACCACAGAGGGGTAGCACTGGGAGTTTTTTTCAGTCTGATGGAACTGTTCCATCTGTTGTGTTATATATCTGTTAAGATTCATAGAACCATACGCAAAAAGACAATTTTACTTAAACTGTTTAAAAAGTGCCTAGACTGCATTCTATTAAAATATTCAGAAATGGCAGGTTTGGGTTTGGGTTTTATGCTTCTCTAGTTTTTTACAGCTTTGACCTGCAGCTATTTCTTTGAAATTTCCTGTTCTATAAATATGAACTATTTATCATTCCCTAACCATATGTAGTTCTTCCTTGTCTTCATTTCTTTGCCAATATTATGGCCTTATTTTCACCTGTTATATTTTTATCCATCCTTCAAATTTTATCTCACATGTCACCTCCTCCCTGTAACATTTCCTTGTTATCACCTATTCCTACTTTCCACTCAGTTAGATGTAATGCCTCTTTCTTACAAACAACGTAAAGCAATTCTAATGCTGATTTCAAAGCAAAATAATCACATGAGGAGCTTTTGGAAAATGCAAAGGATTGCTGCCCCAGACCTACTGTATTGAAATCTTCAGGGATGGAGTCTATGAATCTGTTCGCTTATTTTACTTGCTTGCTTGCATTTTGCTATAAGCTCCTTAAGTGATTCTTGGTTGCAGCCCACTGTTTTGTACCCCCCCATCATGCTTATAACCTAGTAGGGTAGACAGATACTTAGCAAATAATCCCTGTAAGAAGTTTATGACAGTATTTATCAGGGAAATCTGACTTAGTTTAGGCAGATACTAGAACTAAGATTTGAAGGTTAAATAAGTATTTAGGCCAAAGATTCATGATAAGTACGTTTTAAAGTAAAACAGTGTATGTAAAAGTAGAAAGTAAGAGAACATATTTAAAAATACTAAAGGCCAAAATGACTGGCATACAGAAAGTGAGGGAAGAGCTGTAGAGGATGAGAATAGACAGGCAAGGAAGAACATAGATCATATTTAGGTTTTTATGCTTAAAAATGATGAAGTGATTTTTAAGTAGACTGGAGTGATATGATTACATTTGCCTTTTTAAATTATCTGGGATTAACTAGAGAAGATGTGTTCATTACAGACTAATTTCTTACTAAGTGCATTAAGTATTTTTATTATGACAAAATAGTCCTTTTAGGCAATCCTAGACTTGAATGTTAGCTATGTACACAGATAGGGAAGCTTGAGCCCCCTCCCTATAGTTCTCTGCTTTAGAACACATGTGGAATGATTAGTTATGCAAGAGTAGAACATTTGTTAAGTGTTCAATGCCCATAAGTATTTGTTCTCCTTTTATGCATCGAGTGAGTGGTATTCTGTAGTTAGATCTTATATATTCACAAAAGTTGATTCTTAAATTTTCATGAATTTTACAAATTAAATGTTTCATGATCATTATTAAAAATTAAATTATATAAACTAAAGGTTAAATAAATTAGAAACAAACTAAAACTCTAAACTCATCACTTCCTAATTATTTTACTATATTTTATTATCTGTGCCCTTGAGGTTCTTTACATCTGTCATATCTGTGTAGTGGAAATTCTTTATAATTGTGTGCTGTTGCACATTTCTTACTCCATGTTGGTAACTTGAAATCATCCACGACAGGAGTATTTACAACATCGAAATTGACAAACACTACAAATTGGGGCTTTTTAACCCCAGAAAACTAGTTGTAAAAAATTTACCAGCATAACACTGCATAGGTTAACTGGTGAGTTAAATAGATCTTTTCTGGCAGAACTATCAGCCTAACCACAATATATAATATCTCTTGGAGGGGGAGGGCAGTAATATGTATACCAGGTTCTAAATACAGTAAGTCCCTACATCTGAACCTTCAAGTTGTGAACTTCCGAAGATGCGAACATGTGTTCACATGTCCAGTCACATAAGTTAGTTCACATGTCCAGTGTATACTGTCATGTGTGTGCATCCTTTACAAGTAGTTGTGCTTTTGTGTGCTTTACTGTACAATATTGTATCGAGTACAGTAGTACGGTATCTTTATTTCAAGCCCAGGATGTCCGGATGCAAGCATAAAAGCAGTGGTGATGTAGCTGGTACTACTGTACTTTTCAAGGTTCTTTAGTGTAAGAGTAAAACTGTTTTTATTTTTGTGTTTGTTTTTAATGTATTATTTGTGTGAAAAGTAATATAAGCGTATTACAGTATAGCACTATATAGCCAATTGTGTTAGTTGGATACCTAGTCTAACTTTGTTGGACTTACCAACAAATTGGACTTAAAAATGCAGTCTCAGAACGAAATTCATTCATATGTAGGGGACTTACTGTAATCATTTGCAATGAGATTTTAGAATGAAACTCGTTTGTTAAATTGGGGAACTACCTTATATTGACTTAGTTTTTTTCTATTTCAATTTTCATTTCCCTCAGTTAAGTATTATATCTAAAATATTGTGTTCTATAAATTATAATAGAATGAAAGCAAGCGTAACACTTTTTAATAAGAGTTTGTAACATGGAATATATAGAAACTAGGAGCTTGTCTTCCAATATAGTTAGCACCAGTAAGATTTGTGCAGCAGTGTACAAAAGTTAGTCATGCTAGAGTCCCCCCAAAGATCTAATCACTGATTAGTTGGACTTAGGAAAAAAATGTTGAAAGATTGGGCATGGTTTTTCAGGTTTAATAGACTACAACAAAATAGAAGGCATCTACTAGATATGTACACTTACATCTTTGTATTTTAAGCATTAGAGTAGGTTATTAAGTGGAGAGAATACTATCTGCTTCCTAAATAGTTATCTAGAATGATTTTGATAAAATTCCTTCAGCTCAGTAATTCTCCTTGATTTAGTAGTATGCCTTCAGAAGGTTATTTTTTTATTGAGTTGAATTGCTTGTTCTTTAACTGTTTTTGGTCTTCGATAGTGCTTTTGCATCTCTTCCAAAGCACAAGCCTGGTTTCTGGTCAGAGGTGGCTATGGCTGTAGGTTCTCGATCTGCTCATGAATGCCAGAGGAAATACATGGAAGATCCCCGAGGAAAAAGATCTCAGAAACATGTCACCAAGAAAAAGCCAGTCAACCCCAAAGGTAACCTTTGTAGGAAATAGTTTTTTCCTAGTTCTCAATATCGATTTCTTTTTTTGAATTTTATTTATTTTTTTATACAGCAGGTTCTTATTAGTCATCCATTTTATACACATCAGTGTATACATGTCAATCCCAATCTCCCAATTCATCACACCACCACCCCCCTGACACTGCTTTCCCCCCTTGGTGTCCAACGTTTGTTCTCTACATCTGTGTCTCAATTTCTGCCCTGCAAACCGGTTCATCTGTACCATTTTTCTAGGTTACACATACGTGTGTTAATATGCGATATTTGTTTTTCTCTTTCTGACTTACTTCACTCTGTGTGACAGTCTGTAGATTCATCCACATCTCTACAAATGACCCAATTTCATTCCTTTTTATGGCTGAGTAATATTCCATTGTATATATGTACCACATCTTCATTAATCATTTGTCTGTCGAGGGGCATTTAGGTTGCTTCCATGACCTGGCTATTGTAAATAGTGCTGCAGTGAACATTGGGATGCATGCGTCTTTTTGAATTATGGTTTCCTCTGGGTAACCCAGTAGTGGGATTGCTGGGTCATGTGGTAATTCTATTTTTCGTTTTTTAAAATTTTTTAAGGAACCTCCATACTGTTCTCCATAGTGGCTGTGTCAATTTACATTCCCACCAACAGTGCAAGAGGGTTCCCTTTTCTCCACACCCTCTCCAGCATTTGTTTGTAGATTTTCTGATGATGACCATTCTAACTGGTGTGAGGTAATAACTCATTGTAGTTTTGATTTGCATTTCTCTAATAATTAGTGATGTTGAGGAGCTTTTCATGTGCTTCTTGGCCATCTGTATGTCTTCTTTGGAGAAATGTCTATTTAGGTCTTCTGCCCATTTTTGGATTGGGTTGTTTGTTTCTTTAATATTGAGCTGCATGAGCTGTTTATATATTTTGGGGGGTAATCCTTTGTCCGTTGATTCATTTGCAAATATATTTCCCATTCTGAGGGTTCTCTTTTCGTCTTGTTTGTAGTCTCCTTTACTTTGCAAAAGCTTTTAAGTTTCATTAGGTCCCATTTGTTTATTTTTGTTTTTATTTCCATTATTCTAAGAGGTGGATCAAAAACATCTTGCTGTGATTTATGTCAGAGAGTGTTCTTCCTATGTTTTCCTCTAAGAGTTTTATAGTGTCTAGTCTTATATTTACTTCTCTAATCTATTTTGAGTTTATTTTTATGTATGGTGTTAGGTAGTGTTCTAATTTCATTCTTTTACATGTAGCTGGCCAGTTTTCCCAGCACCACTTGTTGAAGAGGCTGTCTTTTCTCCATTGTATATCCTTTACCTCCTTTGTCATAGATTCGTTGACCATAGGTGCGTGGGTTTATCTCTGTGCTTTCTGTCCTGTTCCATTGATTTACATTTCTGTTTTTGTGCCCCTACCATATTGTCTTGATTACTGTAGCTTTGTAGTATAGTCTGAAGTCAGGGAGTCTGATTCCTCCAGCTCCGTTTGTTCCCCTCAAGACTGCTTTGGCTATTGGGGGTCTGTGCCTCCATACAAATTTTAAGATTTTTTTGTTGTAGTTCTGTGAAAAATGCCATTGGTAATCTGATAGGCATTGCATTGAATCTGTAGATTGCTTTGGGTAGTTAAGTCATTTTCACAATATTGATTCTTCCAATCCAAGAACATGCTGTATCTCTCCATTTGTTGGTATCATCTTTAATTTATTTCATCATTGTCTTATACTTTTCTGCATACAGGTCTTTTGTCTCCCTAACTAGGTTTATTCCTCGGTATTTTATTCTTTTTGTTGCAGTGGTAAATGGGAGTGTTTCCTTAATTTCTCTTTCAGATTTTTCATCATTAGTGTACGGGAATGCAAGAGATTTCTGTGTATTAATTTTGTATCCTGCAACTTTACCAAATTCATTGATTACCTCTAGTAGTTTTCTGGTGGCATCTTTAGGATTCTCTATGTATAGGATCATGTCATCTGCAAACAGTGACAGTTTTACTTCTTCTTTTCCAATCTGTATTCCTTTTATTTCTTTTTCTTCTCTGATGGCCGTGGCTAGGACTTCCAAAACTATGTTGAATAATAGTGGCGAGAGTGGACATCCTTGTCTTGTTCCTGATCTTAGAGGAAATGCTTTCAGTTTTTCACCATTGAGAATGATGTTTGCTGTGGGTTTGTCATATAGCCTTTATTATGTTGAGGTAGGTTCCCTCTATGCCCACTTTCTGGAGAGTTTTTATCATAAATTGGTGTTGAATTTTGTCAAAAGCTTTTTTTCTGCATCTATTGAGATGATCATATGGTTTTTATTCTTCAGTTTGTTAATATGGTGTATCACATTGATTTGCGTATATTGAAGAATCCTTGCATCCCTGGGATAAATCCCACTTGATCATGGTGTATGATCCTTTTAATGTGTTGTTGGATCCTGTTTGCTAGTATTTTGTTGAGGACGTTTGCATTTATATTCATCAGTGATATTGGTCTGTAATTTTCTTATTTTGTAGTATCTTTGTCTGGTTTTGGTATCAGGGTGATGGTGGCCTCATAGAATGAGTTTGGGAGTGTTCCTCCCTCTGCAATTTTTTGGAAGAGTCTGAGAAGGATGGGTGTTAGCTCTTCTCTAAATGTTTGATAGAATTCACCTGTGAAGCCATCTGGTCCTGGACTTTTGTTTGTTGGAAGATTTTTAATCACAGTTTCAATTTCATTACTTGTGATTGGTCTGTTCATATTTTCTGTTTCTTCCTGGTTTAGTCTTAGAAGGTTATACCTTTCTAAGAATTTGTCCATTTCTTCCAGGTGGTCCATTTTATTGACATAGAGTTGCTTGTAGTAGTCTCTTAGGATGCTTTATATTTCTGCAGTGTCTGTTGTAACTTCTCCTTTTTCATTTCTAGTTTTATTGATTTGAGTCCTCTCCTTTTTCTTGATGAGCCCAGCTAATGGTTTATCAATTTTGTTTATCTTCTCAAAGAACCAGCTTTTAGTTTTATTGATCTTTGTTGTTTTCTTTGTTTCTATTTCATTTATTTCTGCTCTGATCTTTATGATTTCTTTCCTTCTGCTAACTTTGGGTTTTGTTTGTTCTTCTTTCTCTGGTTCCTTTAGGTGTAAGGTTAGATTGTTTGAGATTTTTCTTGTTTCTTCAGGTAGGCTTGTATAGCTATAAACTTCCCTCTTAGAACTGCTTTTGCTGCATCCCATAGGTTTTGGATCATCGTGTTTTCATTATCATTTGTCTCTAGGTATTTTTTGATTTCCTCTTTGATTTCTTCAATGATCTCTTGGTTATTTAGTAACGTATTGTTTAGTCTCATCATGTGTTCGTGTTTTTTACATTTTTTTCCCTGTAATTGATTTCTAATCTCATAGCATTGTGGTCAGAAAAGATGCTTGATATGAGTTCAATTTTCTTAAATTTACTGAGGCCTGATTTGTGACCCAAAATGTGATCTGTCCTGGAGAATGTTCCATGCACACTTGAGAAGAAAGTGTAACCTGCTTTTGGATGGAATGTCCTATAAATGTCAATTAAATCTGTCTGGTCTATTGTGTTTTAAAGTTTGTATTTCCTTATTAATTTTCTGTTTGCATGATCTGTCCATTGGTGTAAGTGAGGTGTTAACATCCCCCACTATTATTGTGTCACTGTCGATTTCCTCTTTGAAAGCTGTTAGCAGTTGCCTTATGTATTGAGGTGCTCCTATGTTGGGTGCATATATATTTATAATTGTTATATCTTCTTCTTGGATTGATTCCTTGATCATTATGTAGTGTACTTCCTTGTCTCTTGTAACATTCTTTATTTTAAAGTCTGTTTTATCTGATATGAGTATTGCTACTTCAGCTTTCTTTTGATATCCATTTGCATGGAATATCTTTTTCTATCCCCTCACTTTCAGTCTGAATGTGTCCCTTGGTCTGAAGTGGGTCTCTTGTAGACAGCATATATATGGGTCTTGTTTTTGTATCCATTCAGCAAGCCTGTGTCTTTTGGTTGGAGCATTTAATGCATTCATGTTTAAGGTAATTATTGATATGTATGTTCCTATGACCATTTTCTTAATTGTTTTGGGTTTGTTTTTGTAGGTCCTTTTCTTCTCTTGTGTTTCCTGCCTAGAGAAGTTCCTTTAGCATTTGTTGTAGAGCTGGTTTGGTGGTGTTGAATTCTCTTAGCTTTGGCTTGTCTGTAAAGCTTTTGATTTCTCCATCAAATCTGAATGAGATCCTTGCCCGGTAGAGTAATCTTGGTTGTAGGTTCTTCCCTTTCATCACTTTAAGTATATCATGCCACTCCCTTCTGGCTTGTAGAGTTTCTGCTGAGAAATCAGCTGTTAACCTTATGGGTGTTCCCTTTTATGTTATTTGTAGTTTTTCCCTTGCTGTATTCAATTCTTCTTTGTCTTTAATTTTTGCCAATTTGATTACTTTGTGTCTCGGCGTGTTTCTCCTTGGGTTTATCCTGTATGGGACTCTCTCCACTTCCTGGACTTGGGTGGCTATTTCCTTTCCCATGTTAGGGAAGTTTTCGACTGTAATCTCTTCAAATATTTTCTTGGGTCCTCTCTTTCTCTCTCCTTCTGGGATCCCTATAATTTCCAATGTTGTTGGCGTTTAATGTTGTCCCACAGGTCTCTTAGGCTGTCTTCATTTTTCCTCATGCTTTTTTCTTTATTCTGTTCCATGACAGTGAATTCCACCATTCTGTCTGCCAGGTCACTTATCCGTTCTTCTGCCTCAGTTATTCTGCTATTGATTCCTTTTAGTGTATTTTTCATTTCAGTTATTGTGTTGTTCATCTCTGTTTGTTTGTTCTTTAATTCTTCTAGATCTTTGTTAAACATTTCTTGCGTCTTCTACATCTTTGCCTCCATTCTTTTTCCAAGGTACTGGATCATCTTCAATATCATTTTTCTGAATTCTTTTTCTGGAAGGTTGCCTATCTCCACTTCATTTAGTTGTTTTTCTAAGGTTTTATCTTGTTCCTTCATCTGGTACATAGCCTTCTGCCTTTTCATCTTGTCTATCTGTGAATGTGGTTTTTGTTCCACAGGCTGCAGGATTGTAGTTCTTGCTTCTCCTGTCTGCCCTCTGGTGGATGAGGCTATCTAAAAGGCTTATGCAAGTTTCCTGATCAGTATCAATTTCTGATCACTCATTAGATGTATTTTCTATTTATCCATGTGTTTTATTATAGGTATTTTTTGTTGTTTTTAAAATTTTAAAGCTAGGAAGAACTCCAAGGATCATCTGTTTAATTTTTAAGTCTGACCTAGCTACTTACTTACATCAATAGTAGCCTTAGCAGCCTTGTGCTTTGAGTTTGTTCTAGGAAATCTGCAGTTGGATCCAGAGATTTCAATAACTGGATTATTGTTCTAAGGGTCTAAGTTAATTTGAGGCCACTTGGGTAGGGCCCCCTAGTAATTCATAAGAAAACTCAGAATAAATTTAGTTTTTATAGTCCCTAGTTGTACACACTCCTGGCCAGGGTTTCTGCCAGAGAAGTCCTATACCAGGCTTTAGGGAATATTCAGTATCCCTGTCCTAATTCAATAAGGTTTATATTTTAGCAAAATCAATAAGTTAGGTAGTCAGCGAGAGAAGTGTGAGAGGTAACCTTTCTCACAGGTAAAGAACCTTTTCAACCTCACGCTACCTAATCCTAATATAATTTCTTCCTGAGTAGTCTTGTAATCTAATCACATTGCACAGATCCCAGTGTAGAAAGAATCATTTGTTATATTAGAGGCTTGGAAATATCAACAACAGAGACTGAGTTTATTTAATGTAAATACACAATTCAGAATTTGCAAAGGTTGTTCACTTTATAGAGCAGTTAGTATAAATGACTAAATCCTTATCAAAATGTTTTGCTGACTCTTAAGGCAAGATCAGTGATTCTGATAAGAAGCAAACTATTAAGATAACTGCCAAAGTGGGAACTCTTAAAAGGAAGCAGCAGATGAGGGATTTTCTGGAACAGTTGCCAAAAGATGACCATGATGATTTTTTCAGTACAACACCTTTGCAGCATCAAAGAGTACTGGTAAGCATCTTAAATGTATGAAATCATTGTTTTCTTTATACTGACTTTTATATCTTTCATTTTATGTATGGTTAGTGTTCATCCCTAATATTTAGGCCAAGGATTGATAGCCCTCACTGATATGCCAAAGTATAGTATAGTAAAGTATAGTATAGTATAAGAAGCATTCTGATGCCATTCTCATCAGTGGCCAGAGTCTCCCCTTCAGTGGGGTTCAGAAGTAATGGTTGTAGAACCAAATAGAAAATCCAGAGATAGACCAAACATATATATTTAAAATTCATATGCAGTGAGGCAAACTTAAAAAGGGGGGGTGATAAGAAAAGATTATTACCTACTGCATAGTAAATTGGGAGGAGGGAATAAGTGACAGCATAAGATTGACAGATTTGAATGTATACAAGAATTTTTGTAGTATGAAAAATCACAAAACTAAAAACTTCAGTGACTGGGATAAAATATTTGCAACAGATAAAGACAATAATATGTATAATATGAAGAACTCATTCAGATGTTACTGGAATAATAAAAAGTATCAAGCTCACAGGAAAAAAGTAGGCAAGAAAAATTTAAAAGGCTGAATGAACACTTAGGGGCATTTTAACTAGCTATCAAAGGAAAACAAAGTAAATTATATACCTTCTAAATTACAGAATCTTTTAAAAAAATAAGTTAAAATATTCACTAACAAAAAGCAGTAGGCATGTTGATATAGTCATATGTCAGTGTATACATAATTGAATCTTATCTTTTGGAAAGCATATGAGAGCCATAAAGATTATATCTATTCATGGGAGTTTATCCTAAGAAATTCAAAAGAAGGCAAAAACCTTCACAGAGATACTCCTTGTACATTTATCTTCACAGCAAAAAGCTGAAAACAATCTGTATATCCAGTAAGGATGTACTTCATAAACACAGTTAAATATAGTGCAAATATTAAGTGCAAATCTGAGACTTTGTAGACTCTAAATATAAAATGTTAAGAGTATTAAGATTAAAGTAATGCAAAAATGGATGTATATAGACAACTGGACTATTAAGCATAAAAACTGAGATTTGTTTTAGTGAGCTACACTTAAGGGTAATTTTTTCATCTACCCATTTCACAATGTGGTTAAATCATCTCCAATTTTAAAAGGCTACACAGTGCTTTAAGAATTTAGTAATAACATCATTATCTGGGCTCTCTTTTTGCCTACACAGGTTATGAAGGAAGGTATTTTAAGGGAGCCATCTGAGAATCATACTGTGTTCTTTGCACAAAAACCATGATCCCTTAGGCATCGTACCCTTTATATTATTCCCCCATCATTTCAGGTTCTATATTTGTTTTGGCCTAAATGCAACAGTAGCAACATTTTGAAAGCAATAGAAATAGAAAGCAGTGAATTAGTTAATTTTCTGTGGCAGAAGTCCACTGTTTCTAAGGTTTTAATATAAAGGTAAGTAAAATCTTAATTAAGGATTGAATTGCTGTTTATTGGAAATATATGCACACAAAAAGTTTAATACTGCTTGACTGTCTATTTAGTACCAAGCATAATAGTAAATCAATTACAGTTTTGTTTTGTTCTGTCTACACAGAGGTCAGCATACTTGGTGCATAGGCCAAATCTGGCATATCACCTTTTTTTGTAAACAATATTTTATTGTAACACAGACATGTTAGCTATGGCTGCTTTCCTGCTTCAACAGCAGAGCTGAGTAGTTGGAATAGAGACTGTATGGACCACAAAACCCTAAAATATTTTCTGTCTAACTCTTTACAGAAAACATTTGCTGACCCTGGTCTACACAGTGCTAGAAATGTGTGTCCATTATCTCTGTTTTACACAACAGAAACTAAGTTTTTTAGAGGCCAAGCCTCTGTTCTCTACCTACTAATATTTTTAGTTACTCAGTTGTGAAATTATAAGACAGAAAACAACTTATCATCCCCCCAAAAAAACAATTTGTGATAATGAGGAATTCCGTTTTTAGGAGTGGCTGTCAGTAATATATATTTGCTTTCTAGTTACCAAGTTTCCGGGACAGTCAAGAAGAGGATGATATTCTGCCAAATATGGACAGAAATCCAACAACTCCATCATCGGTTATCTTTCCACTGGCAAAAACTCCTCAGTGTCAGCATGTCAGTCCTGGCATGCTAGCCTCTATAAATAGGTAAGTATTTGTGCATATGATACTGTAATTCTCTGCATCAACTTTTAATATTCCATGAGTTGAAGAGAGTAGATGTCAGTAATGAAAGGAGTCATCATTATTTTTAAAAACTCATGAAAGAATAGTTCCTAGAAGTCAAGGATGGACAGTTTCCACAAGGAGGGATGTTATTCAATAGTGTCAGTACACAAGTGACACTTTACATTAGATTCCAAATGGGTCAAAGTTTTGCTTGTAAAGAATTAAACTATAAAATATACCTTAAAAACACCTTAGAGAATTATTTTATAACCTCAGAAGAACCAGAAGCCACTAACAAAAAGTATGATAAAGTCAACCATACAGAAAATAAAACATTTTACCTGGTACCAACCACCATAAACAATCAAAAGACAAATGACAGTCTGAGAAAAGAATCTGTGGAACTCATCACAAGAAAAAGGCTAATTTCTCTGTTATAACACTCCTACAAATAAACAAGAAAAGGAAAGCCATTCTCATGCATTACTAGTGAGAAGGTAAATTAGTTCAGTCTCTGCAGGCAGTAATTTGTTGATATCTATCAAAATTATAAATGCATATGCTCTTTGACTTAGCAGTCCCACTTCAAGAATTGTGAATGTGGGCTTCCCTGGTGGCGCAGTGGTTGAGAGTCCGCCTGCCAATGCGGGGGACGTGGGTTCGTGCCCCGGTCCGGGAGGATCCCACGTGCCGCGGAGCGGCTGGGCCCGTGAGCCATGGCCGCTGGGCCTGCGCGTCCGGAGCCTGTGCTCCGCGGCGGGAGAGGCCACAGCATTGAGAGGCCCGCGTAACGCAAAAAAAAAAAAAAAAAAAAAAAAAAAAGAATTGTGAATGTACAACTAATTCATTGCAGTATTGTTTATAATAACAAAAGACTGGAAACAAATGTCTATCAATTAGGGACTAATCAAATAAATTCTGATATATTATGTAGCCATAGACATTAATGAAGAAATTCTTTATGTACTTATGGTAAAATGTCCAAGATATATTAAATGCAAAAAGTTAGATGTGGTTAATTATGTGTTACAATTTGTGTAAATTGGGACTGTGTATATACTTGTGATTGCTTTTATGTGATTAAATATAAAACAATTGCTTTTATGTGATTTAAATATATTGCTTTTATGTGATTAAAATCACATAATTACTTTTATGTGATTAAATATCTCTGAAGGGATACATAAGCAACTGAAAACATTGGTGATCCTTAGGGAGAAGAACTAAGATAGCTTGGGACAAATAAGAGGAATACTTTTTTGAATTTCACACGATTTGAATATAAGCATTATTTTTAATATAAATAAATAAAATTAAGAAAACATATGGGTGGCCAACAGTCATATAACACAGAGAAAAAAATGGAAAATGGTAAAAATGAGGCCTGAAAATAGGCTATTCATTCGGCAATTAAGCAGGCCAGTGCTGATCTTAAGAGCAATTTCCATGGGGTGTGAGAGATAGAAGCCAGATGATCATGACTGAAAAAAATAAAAAAGCACTTAGTACTCTCATGAAGCTTAGTGAAATTTTAATTTGCATTTATTCAGCAAAAACATAATTTTTCCCTAGCAATCCACAAATTATTTTTAATTTAGTATTTAGTGCAGGTGAAAGTATATTGAGCATATAATTTTTTTAATTTTTTAAAATTTATTTTATTAAAGTATAGTTGATTTACAATGTTAATTTCTACTGTATAGCAAAGTGATTCAGTTATACATATATATATTCTTTTTCACATTCTTTTCCATTATGGTTTATCACAGGATATTGAATATAGTTCCCGGTGCTATACAGTAGGACTTTGTTGTTTATCCATTCTATATATAATAGTTTGCATCTGCTAATCCCAAACTCCCAATCCATCTCTCCTGCACCCCCTCTCCCCTTTGGCAACCACAAGTCTGTTTTCTATGTCTGTGAGTCTGTTTCTGTTTGGTAGATAGGTTCATTTGTGTCATATTTTAGATTCCACATATAAGTGATATCATATGGTATTTGTCTTTCTCTTTCTGACTTAACTCCACTCTGTATGACAGTCTCTAGGTCCATCCATATTTCTGCAGATGGCATTATTTCATTCTTTTTCATGGCTGAGTAGTGTTCCATTGTGTATATGTACCATATCTTCATCATTCATCTGTTGATGGACATTTAGGGTTACTTCCATGTCTTGGCTATTGTGAATAATACTGCAATGAACACAGGGGTGCATGTTATCTTTTTGAATTATAGTTTTGTCTGGGTATATGCCCAGGAGTGGGATTGCTGGATCATATGGCAACTCTATTTTTAGTTTCTTGAGGAACCTCCATACTGTTCTCCATAGTGGCTGCACCAGTTTACATTCCCACCAACAGTGCAAGAGGGTTCCCTTTTCTCCAAACCCTCTTCAGCGTTTATTGTTTGTAGATTTTTTGATGATGGCCATTCTGACTGGTGTGAGGTGATACCTCACTGTAGTTTTGATTTGCATTTCTCTAATAATTAGTGATGTTGAGCATCTTTTCATGTGTTTGTTGGCCATCTATATGTCTTCCTTGGAGAAATGTCTATTTAGGTCTTCTGCCCATTTTTCGATTGGGTTGTTTGTTTTTGTGTGGTTGAGTTGTATGAGCTGTTTGTATATTTTGGAAATTAAGCCCTTGTTGGTCACATCATTTGCAAATATTTTCTCCCAGTCTGTAGGCTGTCTTTTCGTTTTGTTTATGGTTCCCTTTGCTCTACAAAAGCTTGTAAGTTTGATTAAGTCCCATTTATTTATTTTTGGCTTTTATTTCTATTGTTTTGGGAGACTGATCTAAGAAAACATTGGTATCATTTATGTCAATGTTTTTGCCTATGTTCTCTTCTAGTTTTATGGTGTTATGTCTTATATTTAAGAGTTTAAGCCATATCGAGTTTACTTTTGTGTATGGTGTGAGGGTGTGTTCTAACTTCATTGATTTACATGTAGCTGTCCAACTTTCTCAAAACCACTTGCTGAAGAGACTTTTTTCCATTGTATATTCTTGCCTCCTTTGTTGAAGATTAATTGACCAGAGGTGTGTGGGTTTATTTCTGGGAAGCATAAAATTTTGGACACAGTTTTTGGTAAGCACTTTGGCCAAATCATTAGCTTTAAAATAGTCATGCCTTTGGCCCTTGAATTTTATTTCTGAGGAAATATGAGGTTTGGGCAAGTATATATGCACATTTGTATGAACAGAGATGTTCACCACAAAACAATACTGAAAATTTGGAAATGACCTAAATGTCCAACAGTAAGGAAAGTCAAGAAATGAGGATTTGTTGGACTTCCCTGGTGGCGCAGTGGTTAAGAATCTGCCTGCCAATGCAGGGGACACGGGTTCGAGCCCTGACCCGGGAAGATCCCACATGCCGTGGAGCAACTAAGCCTGTGTGCCACAACTACTGAGCCCATGCTCTAGAGCCCGCGAGCCGCAACTAGTGAAGCCTGCGCGCCTACAGCCCCTGCTCCGCAACAGGAGAAGCCACCGCAATGAGAAGCCCGTGCACCCCAACAAAAAGTACCCCGCTCACCACAACTAGAGAAAGCCGGCATGCAGCAACGAAGACCCAACGCAGCCAAAAATAAAAAAATAAATTTTAAAAACAAAGAAATTAGGATTTGTCCATATAATAGAATAATATATAACAATTTAAAATGATGCCTTCAGGAATTTTTAATGACATAATGTTCAGTGGATAATTTTTAAAAGCTAAGAAATAAAACTACATACAGTATGATCCCAGTTTACATAACATGTATTCATAAGAGAAAGGAAATTTCTTGACCAAAAATATCACCAGCCATTATCTCTATATTGTAGAATTACACTGATACAGGTTATCACGTTATTTTTTTATATGTATCACTTTTACAATTAAGGAAAATGGCTTTTTTTTTCTTACAGAGCATATGGTGGGCTCATTTATACCAAGAATATATTTCCTAAAACTTCTTTATTTTTAAAATATGAGTTTCCTAGACCTCTTCAATCTCTTGACTTCACCAACTCTAGCAGTTAGTTTCCTTCTCATAACAATATTAAGTAACAAAACAGTTTTTTTTATTAATCCCCAAGTCTCTGGTTTGTTCAGGACAACAGACCCATGAGATGCTGATCCTGAACCATTGGCTAGGCTTATTCACCTGCTATGCAGGAGAGTTTGTGGTTCACATTAATATCTTAATATGTCACACATTTACACATTTCTACACGTCATACCTTTAAGGTTGCTCCCAAATAGTCATAAAGGAAAGGATAGTCAATCATATAGGATCTTGAAGCCAAAAGAGAGAATTAGAATTGGTGTTCAGCTGGATTTACTGTCATAAGTAATTGTTGGGGAAATTGAGAACGACATTACATGTGGCTTCAGTTTTCATCTGTAAATTATGAATCAAGCTTATTTGCAAAGAATGAGAAGGGAGAGAGGTAAGGTAAAAAGAAATGAAAAAAAAAGTCTTAGTTGGTGTGGGGGATATAAGAAAGATGTAACTATGTAGAAATAAAAGGCTTATGAGCTGAACTGAAGACTAAACACAGTTGGAAGCCATAAATTAATTGAGGGCTTTCATCACCAGACTTATCCTTAAAATGATCAACTTTTAAGATTCAATCTGGAGAGGGAAGGAAGACATGAATAAGAGAAAGGAGTGAAAGGTATAACAAAAGCGAATCAAGGGACAAGAAGTCTCTGAGTTTTAGAAAAGACAGGCAGCAAGATAGAGATTGGAAAGAGCACAAATGGGACAAAAGACAATGGGTAAACCATCATTTCCCAAAACAGTCTTAGATTGAAGTATTTTGTCTATTTCCATTGGTACATGATTGCCTTTTTAAAAATAGAAAAGAAAAAGTACTTTTAAAATATTGAAACATTTTAAATTCATTTTGTCAGTTGCTGTTCAATCTGTGGATAAAAGTATGGTAGTTAATGTTGACCTGTTATTTTATATTTAAACAGGGCTGACTGTGATAAATATGTTTTTCGTATGCAAAAAACCCATAAAAGTAAAGGTGGCACTGTCTGGGGCAATATCAAGAAAAAAACAGTAAGTATTTTTATTCACCATTCATTTATTCAACACATACCTATTGAACAACTATAATATATGGCAAATTGTTGTAGTTATGTTATATAATAGTCCCTGCCTTCAAGTTGCTTACAGCCTAATACAAGTAAATTATGAGGCTATGAGTGAGGTAAGTACCTAAGTGCTGTAGGATTATGGATGGCAGCTCATAGACTGAAGCATTTGAGCAAGGTGAGAATTTTCATTTGAGGAGTCTGGCAGGGTTGAAAGAACACATATAGGTTAGAGACATTTCACACAAAACAAAAGCATATCTATTCAATGATTGGGGAATAATCCACACTAATTGAGTTGTGATTGTCATAGAATAAGAAATTTCATTAAATCCTCTGCAGGTTCAAAATGGTTTCAAATTTTTTCAGATTCAGCTACTTGATTTTATGTGTGTGTGTGTATGTCAATAACAGAAAAAATTTTAACTCAAAATCTAATTACAGAAAAAATTTTAACTCAAAATTGCCTTACAGTGATCTGTATCCCTTTGAGAAAAGATTAGGAGAATCCTCTTGAATTATTTTTAAATTTTTAATTTCTGATTTTAATCTGAATAATTTATATCCAGATAAAACTATAAGTATTCTGGAAAAGCTAATTCACCTCAAATTTCCTCAAAGTAAATAGCCATTCTTAGAGAATGATAATTTCTGGATGGAGGTAAAATGGGAGACTACCTTATTCCCTGAGGGTATATTCCTTCTGACCAGGTTATGGCCATCTTTCTCCCCCACCCACACTGAAATATTTATATTGCACACCTGCTATAGTTCCTCTCAGAGAGTCTCTAAACTTAACATTAGGATTACCTAATCAGACCTAATCTTTGTAGGCTTTATTTGTCCACAGGAAATGGTAGATACCTCTGGGAACCTTGGTTTAAAATCAGTCTGGAGACTAAATTCTTCAAAAGAAACCTCTACTCCATAATTGAAGGTGTGGGCAGACGCCCTCTCAGTGTTTCTCAGATTTTCTTTTTCCAGTCCACTCCTTACAAGAATGAAATTTTGGTTTCATTTGTAGCCAGTGAGTATGTGAGGATAGAAAGAACAAAGGATTTAGTATTAAAACTTCTGATTTCAAGGTCTGACTCCATACCAGCTTTATGACAAGGCAAGCTACTTGAGCTTTCTAATCTCATTTTATTCATATGTGGTATGAAGTGGGGATCATGATGATATTGTATCATTTAGGATCTCTGTTGCCTTATTGATTTTCTGTCTCGAAGATATGTCCATTGATGTGAGTGAGGTGTTAAAGTCTCTTACTATTATTGTATTCCCATCAGTTTCTCTCTTTATATCTGTTAGTATTTGTTTTATGTCTCTGGGTGCTTCTATATTGGGTGCATATATATTGACAAGTGTAATATCCTCTTCTTGTATTTATCATTTTATAGTGTCCTTCTTTATCTTTCTTTGTTTTAAAGTCTGTTTTGTCTGATAATGAGTATTGCGGCCTCTGCTTTCTTCTCATTCCCGTTTCCATGAAATATCTTTTTCCATCCCCTCACTTTCAATCTATGTGTGTTCTTTGCCCTAAAGTGGGTCTCTTTGTAGGCAGCATATTGTAAGTTCTTGGTTTTTTATCCGATCTGCCACTCTGTGTCTTTTTATTGGAACATTTAGTGCATTGACATTTAAGGTAATTATTGATAGATATGAATTTATTGCTGTTTAAACCTTGTTTTTCCATTGATTTTATATTTCTTCTTTGTCCCTTTTTCTTTTTCTTTTTGCAGTTTGATGGTTTTCTTTATCCTTGTGTTCTTTTTGGTTTTTGTGCATCTATTGTATGTTTTTGATTTGTGGTTACTCTGTTTTTCAAGTATGTTAACCCCTTCCTATATCTACTTGCTTTAGACTGGTAGTCATATAGGCTCAAACACATTCTAGAAAAAAAAAATGTACATTTTCTTACTCTCCTCCCCAACATTTTTATTATTTTGATGTCTTCTTTTACATCTTCATGTTAATCCTTTTGCTGTTCATTGTGGTTATCATCACTTTCACAGAAATTTTTTGATTTTTTTTTTTTCAGTCTGTGTCCTGGCTTATTTAATTGATTTACTTTCCAATTGTGATTTTCTCTTTCCTATAGATTCTTGCTTCTTTTCTATTTAGAGAAGACCTTTTAGGATAGGTCTTCCTTTAGGATAGGTGTACTCTTAGTTTTTGCTTGTCTGAGCAATTCTTTATCTCTCCTTCTATTCTAAATGATAATCTTGCTGGGTAGAGTATCCTTGGTTGCAGGGGTTTCCCTTTCAGGACTTTATATCCTGCCATTCCCTTCTGGCCTGCAGTGTTTATGTAGAGAAATCAGCTGATTGCCTTATGAGGGTTTCCTTATAATTAAATCTTTGTTTTTCTCTTGCTGCCTTTAGAATCCTCTAACTTTTGCCATTTTAATTGTCTTGGTGTAGGTCTGTTTGGGTTCATCTTGTTTGGGACCCTCTGTGCTTCCTGTACCTGGATATCTGTTTCCTTCTTTAAGTTTGGGAAGTTTTCCACCATAATTTCTTCAGATACATTTCAATCCCCTTTTTTCTTTCTTCTCCTTCTGGGATCCCTATTATGTGTAGATTGGCATGCTTTATATTATCCCATAGGTCTCTTCTGTTGGTTTCATTTTTCTTTTCATTTGGCTCTCTGCTGTTCTAATTGGGTGATTTCTCTTATTCTTTCATATCACTTCTTTGTTCCTCTGCATTATTCATTCTGTTATTCATTGCCTTTAGCTCAGCTTTCATCTCGGCAAATAAGTTTTGCAATTCTTAGTTCCTCTTTATAGTTTCTAGTTTCTTTTTACAGTAATCTTCATTTCTATCAATAGCCCTTAATTCCTTCAGTATTTTCATTATTTCCTTTCTGAACTCAGTGTCTATTAGACTGAAGAGGTCTGTTTTGTTCTTTCAGGAGAATTCTCTTGATCTTTTAATTGGGAGTGGTTCCACTACTTCTTCATTTTACTTTTATTTCTCTGACTCTGTGAGCTTAGGAGAAATAATTATTTACTGTGGCCTTGAAGGGCTGTTTTTATGTGGGAGCATCCCTTTGTAGCCTGCATAAGTCTAATATTTTTGGTGCATGGGCTGTTTCTAGTAGGGATGCCTGCTGCATTTTCCTTCAGTGTGTGCTGGCCGGGGTCCCTTTCATAGGGGGTATGACTCGTGTGGTGACTAGAGCCTGCACTGGATATTGAGCAGGGTCTCTTCTTTGCTCTCTGGTTGTCACAGCCCTGTTGGGGGCAGCATCTGCTCCCCAGTTGTTGGAATAGAAGCCCCTAGATCCGTTTCTGAGCTGCAGTGTGAGGTAGGTGAAACTGGAGCTCTCCCACTGAGAGAAGAGCCACTGAATATTCCATTGCTCGAGCTGTCCACTGGGGGGTACGCTCTGTGTGTCACCTGTGCAAGCCCACAAAGTACACTGTCACTGGCACTGCCCTTGGCCCCGCCTCCACCGTGGGAATGCAGGTAGTCGGCTGTGGTGTCCCTCAGACACTGTGTTCACAAAGCTGCCAGCGCAGATCCACTAAAGTTAGGTACCAGGACCACAACAGTCACATACCTGGACCCACCATGGGAGCTATGGAAGCAGCCCAGACCCCAGCCCTGCCTCTGCGTGCAGTCACACACAAAGCCTACAGCTGCGAGGCTAGTCCCATCCCAGCCACAGGAGCACCCATTGTCCTGCTCCCAGAGCCCAAGAAAGAGGATGCTATGGCAGGCCCCGCCCCTCTCTTCCTTCATGCACCCCACCCCTTAGCAACAGTGATTGGCTTCTGTGGCGGCCTGGGCTTCTTCCACATACACCCTCGGTTGAGGCCCTATAACTACTCTCCAGCCCCTTCAGGCTGTCTCCATTTAGCCAACCCCAGTATTCTCCCCGTGTCCTCTGAAGCCCAAGTTTCAGCACCCAGTCATCCCATTGTTCCCTCCCCCCACCACACACACACACACACACACACACACACACGTGCGACCATCTCAGGCTGGGGATTGCAGTGAGGTAGCACAGATCCTCTGTGCTAGTCTCTGTCTGTTCTGCCTGCCACCAGCTGGCTTCTGTGCTCTCCCTTTCTGTCCCAGCTGATCTTCCCACCAGTTAAGAGGTTCCCCAGGGTGCGGGAACGTTTCCCCTTTTCCAGCTCCCTCCCAGTGCCGCAGGTCTCATCCCAATTCCTTTATTTTTTCTTTCATCCTACTGGGTTATATGGAGATATTTCTTGCACTTCTGGGTGTCTGATATCTTTTGTCAGTGTTCAGTAAGCTATCCTGAGAAAATGTTCCCCATGTAGATGTATTTTTGATATATTTGTGGGAAGAGGTGAGTTTCATGTCCTTCCGTTCTCCCATCTTGGTTCCTCCTTTTGATCATGATGATACTGGTTTATCTCATTGAATGATTTTTGAGGGCTAAATGTTGTAATAGTGTTTTGACTCATTTCACAGGAAAAAATACATTTCCATGGCAATCTATGAACACGAGTTTGTATATCTAAAGTTTCTTTCAATAATATTTATCCTTAGTACAGTGGGTATACTCTGTCATATTTTCTTTTCTGGTCTATTCATTTTCATTTTTTAAAGATAGCCATGGCCAGTAGTTTAAAAAGCACTGATGTATATATAAACATGCATTATATACTTAAAACTTGCCATATAAATTATTATTTTAGCCAAGAATTTACAGAGAATTCAAATTTTGCTAGTGTAATGGAATAAGTACTCAGTAGATTTTGGCAACTTTCAGAGGCTATCCTTTAATCACTGTAGCATTAGTTTGTAATGTTTTATTGGGATAAATCATGCTGAATTTTGTCTACATGTGAAGCAGGCTTCAGAGGAGGCATCACTTAGCTAATATGAACTCTCTTGTAGATTGAAAGTGATTTTTCAACTCCACCATCAAGAAGAAAAACCCCATTTAAAAAAGGTAATATACTTACATCTTTCTTTTGTAGCTCTGTCCTATTATAGGGTAGTCTCTTTATTAACATAGTATTAAAATTAATTGCTCACAAGTGGGCAGATCTACCAGTTGGTTTCCTGTTATTTTCAATTTCATTGAAATTGTTTTTAGAAATATATTAATCTTTTTATTAAACTTCTCTTTACAGAATTAGCAGAAAACTCTGGTATTGGAAAACTTTTCACTAATGCTATGGAGTCTTTAGAGGAAGAAGAGAAAGATTCTTATTTTTCGAACTCTGATTCTGCATAGTAAAAATGAGAATACTTCCAGGATGTTTATCAAGAAGCAGATAGTGTATCTGTATCTTCATTTGAAGGATGTTTTTTTTTTTTTTATAATGTAGCTTCATATGAAATTGCAGACTCTTTTTCATAGGTTTCATGTGTTATATATAGATGTCTCTCATAAGCATCTTAGTCTGTTTACTTTAAGAAAATCATGTTCCATACAGGTTTTTTTAGAAGCATTCAAGAAAATGTTGCTATCCTTAAGGGGAGAGGTGGGGGAGAATTAAAAAATAGATTGTATTGGTAGCTACTGAGTTCATGAAAACTTTAGGTTACCAGTTGTCACCACTTGGTATAAAAGCCAGAGTTGATCTAATGTTTCAGTTATCAGTACATGTTGTTTAAACCATTTGACAAGCTTTCTCCTGATGGTTTTTCTTAAAACTTGTGATTGGCACATTCATGAAACCTATGTAAATTTAATTTATTGCTTTTTCAGTATTTTTATTAGGTAGAATAAGAGAACAGATTTTGTTGTATTCTTAAGCAGACATGGCGTAAATTTGGTCTCAATATTTAAAAGACTGGATTAGACATTCAGGTTATAGCTCTTTTACTGTAAGGAGTCAAGTTACTATGTCATGTCATAGTAAACACTGTTTTCCTTTCAGACAGCTTCTTTAGAAATAAACTTCTTTTAGCATATTATGCCATTATGCTTTAAAATTTGACATAGGGCTTCCCTGGTGGCGCGGTGGTTGAGAATCTGCCTGCTAATGCAGGGGACACGGGTTCGAGCCTTGGTCTGGGAGGACCCCACATGCCGCGGAACGACTGGGCGCATGAGCCACGGGCACTGAGCCTGCGTGTCTGGAGCCTGTGCTCTGCAGCAGGGGATGCCGCGATAGTGAGAGGCCCGCGCACTGTGATAAAGAGTGGCCCCCACTTGCCACAAACTAGAGAAAGCCCTCGCACAGAAACGAAGACCCAACACAGCAAAAATAAATTAATTAATTAATAAACTCGTACTCTCAACATCTTCTTTTAAAAAAAAATTTGACAGAATTTTTTTCCCTCTGGTTATAGTACGCATTTACCCACTCTTTCTCTCCAGGTAGGTTGTTCAAATAAAGTAAATTTGCTTTTATAATATTCATGTTTTGGTTGGTTTTTCCAATTACTGGCTCATAGAAAAAATGCATTTTGTTTGTTAATGGTTCAGTTCATTTCCTTGAAAAATACCAGAACTGTTAGAAAAAGTATACTTTCTTGTTTCTTAAGAATTTAGTCAGTAATAATCAGCAGCTAAAGAACTACAGGATTTGTAGAAACACAAGATTTAAGAAGAATAGTGCAAGCAAACATCACTCTCCTTTAAACTACCATGATAGTTTCTGCCACAGAGATTTTTGATAGATGAAGGATGAAACAAATGAAAGGGTTATTTTAGAGTAGCTCTAAAAAATTCTGTTGTAGAACTCTTAAGTTGCCAATATTTGGTGTAATACCATGCTGCTTGATGTTAGTGGATAGTGTTTTAAGAATTAGAAGGTATTCACAACATTGTAAATCAACTATACTCCAATAAAATTTTTTTTAAAAATTAGAAGGTAGTTAAATTCTGTAATACGAAACAAAGATAATTTTTGAAATAGCATATACTTGACACAAACCACAACGTACCCCCACTCCCCATATTCCATATGTCCTATCAAAACTATTGTATCCCACCTTCCAGGTACCTGGTTATTCCCGTTTCTTTCCATTCGGTCATTAGATAAACTAGTAAGGTTTAAGGTAACCTCCAAAGGAGACTTAAAAGTGGAAAAGAAAGACTTGAAGGGCTCAAAGACAGTAAGACGGATCAATAAACTATAGGGTTCATAGTTAAGTGCAACCTGTGAAGAGTATAGAAAGAGGCCGTTGCAGCTTAAATATGGATAGAGGTCTCTATACAGCAAGCATAAATAAATGAAATCCTCTAGGTTATGTCCCTCAAACCATATCAATTTATGAAATATTTTGTCTGTTGGGTGAACACACAGAATCTGAAGACATTGGTGTCTGCATGAGATGTGCTGCAAGGAGGTCATCAGTCCAGGGCAATGTGAGGTTGTTGAGGGACTGCATGCTTCTGGTGTGCAGCCAGGGCACAGAGCACCAGATGTCCCTACCCAATGCACCACTGATACCATGTAACAGGAGTGAGTAGCAGCAAAAAAAACAGCACACTGGAACCAGAAAAAGAAGTCCCTTTCCTCCTTCTACTTGACAAAGCTTAAATCATGCTCACTAGGGAGAAATGCTCAAAAAGTCCAGTCCATTATAATGGAGTGAGATACTGAAGGATGAATTTGAACCTGAGAGAGAACAAATTGAGAACTGCACGTGAGCCAATAATTTATAGAACTTCTTTTCTTTCTGGCTTTGACAGAATTATTAAACAGCAGAAATAAGAGGTTAACTGCTTTAGTAGAATTCAGAATTTATACTATCCCAAAGGAGCTAAGTTCACGATCAGAGCAACTTTTTTAGCGAAAAAACTATCTAGTTCCTGGGTTCTTGTTCTAGATTTCCCAATCTAAACTTGAGTAAGTCACTTGTTTCTGGGCCTCACGTTTATCATCTGATAAGAAAGGAACAAGAAAAGCAATTTGAATTAGATCAGCTTTGAAGTCCATGCCAAGTCTAAGTGAAACCCTCTGCTGTGAGGTTGGTTCAACTACCCAACAATTAGTAGCATAACAGACACAGTGTTATGGGTCACGATGAAAGTCCACATTCCATAGCTCATCTACACTGAAATTTTCCAACTCCAAGATATCACTTCTTTGAATATGGTACTTCAACCAAAAAAAGTAGTATAGATCAGAGTTCATACTACTAGGATTAGACTGTTAACTAGGATTCAGTTAAATTTTCTACTTTACTAGTTACTGGGGCATTATCTCACAATACACCTACCACCCACATCTATTCAATATAGTTGATATATGAGAAAAATTGTTTATGACCATTAAGCTGGCAGCAGACACATCAACCTATAATGCTAACAAATGACAATGATAGCACTATAATCTTTGAGAAAATTCTAAAATATATCTTTCACTCTAGCTTTTACTTAATAGTACCTTCAATAAGCTTTTCGTTCAATAAAGTTTTATTATCTAAACAAAATGATTGTTAAACATGAGATTTTTTTAAATCATTTATATCTTCTATATAAATAAAAATGTACACAGTGTAAAATAACAGATATGGACATATTAATATATTTTAAACTGATAATCACAAACCACAGCAATGATTATTGAAGTGCATTTAGTATTGTGAGGGTTCTTTGATAACCCACCCTGAGCAGTCTGATCATGCATCAGATTTAAAACTACCTTTGTTAAGATCATTTGGCAACATTTGCATGTCAAACATATAGTGAATATATCTATAGATCTCCTCAGCTTTTTGATGAGTTACTTGTGCATACATGGAGATTTCCTGAGGTGAGCTGAAAAATAAACAAAAACATTATACTAAAACTTCTGACTTATAAAATTCAATATTCTTGCTTAAAGAATACCAAACATAAAATCCTTTAAGAAAATCATTTTTTCCCAAGTTTTCTACATTCAGTTGATTATGTCTTAGCATTAGTTTAAATAAAACAAAAGCCTATTCCCTATATTTAAAATCATTTATAATAATAATTTCAACATCTTATTTGAGCCTTTAGTTTAACCTATTTTCTAAAGCCTTCGTTTGATTTTCAAGCAATAAAATCATTAGAGCCTACTAAAATTTTCAACTTGAACATTTTTCTAGTTACAGAACTAACCAGCCCAGAAATGTGAGACTGCAAGATCAAATTAAGTGCTGTCTGTCTCCCCACAGGGCTCTAAGCTACTCAAAGACAATGCCTATGTTTTTTTTTTTTCCTTCCATTAATGTCCTCAGCTTAATGCAGTGACTGATACATGTTGACAAGCAAAGTCTTTACTGAAAGAATCTAACAGGCACTATACCTCTTTATTTTTAAAAATATTAAAATTCCTATGGGGGCTTCCCTGGTGGTGCAGTGGTTGAGAGTCCACCTGCCGATGCAGGGGACACGGGTTCGTGCCCCAGTCCGGGAAGATCCCACATGCCGCGGAGCAACTAAGCCCGTGTGCCACGACTACTGAGCCTGCGCGTCCGGAGCCTGTGCTCCGCAACGGGAGAGGCCACACCAGTGAGAGGCCCGCGTACCGCAAAAAAAGAAAAAAAAAAATTCCTATGAAATGCCTTCAAGGATGATTTTAAAGTAACCATTTAAAAATATTAAATCAGGGACTTCCCTGGTGGTGCAGTGAATAGGACTCTGTGCTCCCAATGCAGGGGACCCGGGTTCGATCCCTGGTCAGGGAACTAGATCCCACATGCATGCCACAACTAAGAATTCACATGCCACAACTAAGGAGCCCACATGCTGCAACTAAGGAGCCCGTGTGCTGCAACTAAGGAGCCCAGCTACCACAACTAAGACCCTGCTCAACCAAATAAATAAATATTAAAACACATACCTATTTGTCATCTTTTTCACAGATGAAAACTGGTGACACATATTCAGTGCAGCTATATAAGTTATATTGGGAATACTGAGATAAAATTGAAGTGCCTCACATTTATTACTGTTCACCACTGTTGAAACATGAATACCAACATTCTTTCTTTGTTCCACTAAAGACAATTCCTTTAGCAAATCTGCAGTTTCTTCTTGGCAGGAACTGAAAAGAATTCGGATTCCAGCACCAGTTAAGGTAGTCAGCAGGCTGTCATAGCTCTTTGTTCTCCTAAACATCCTGGATGTGTCTCCTAAATATTTTACATTTAGGAAAATGCAAACCTTAGTAAGTTACATTAAGTAGGACCATTAATACTATATATTATTAAAATCCCAAGATCTACATCATTAAGCAAACTAGTGCCACATTATGCTAATGAGAAACCCTACCGCTGAAAATTTCAAGTGATCCTCAAATAGAAAATAAGGAGAACGGTCTTTATGAGTGTCTTAAATTGGAATCTACAGAAGAAGGTGAGTAGGCAGGGGAGAGTTTATATTCCTAGATAATTTATTCCTAAAGGCCAAGACCATATTACTTATCTCTAAAATTCATAACGGTAGCATTGCCGAAGGGTTCATTAAGTATTACTTCTAACTGATATAAAATTATCATGTATTTATTCCAAGAGTACCTCAATACCCTGCATACCCATTATAACTTTAACTCCTGCCTATTAATTTACTTTCCTACTTTTCCCATTCATTTTCTTTCCATGTTCCACCTACATCCTTTTTTTGGCATTCTTCCTTAAGCCAAAAAAAAGATGTTTTTCCATAACTTTTGCCATATTACTTTCCTTTTTATTCCAAATCTATTTCCTTTATAAAGGATATGTTAGTAAAGAGTAACTTATAGAATTTTAACGCTAGAAAGACCCAAAAGATCACTTAATCTAAAGCCCTCACTTGTCAAATTAAAAAAGAAAAAAAAATTTGGGTTACTGAAAGACAGAATGACTTATCCAAGGTCACATGGTTCAGTAGTGACAGTGGCGATGAAAAGTACGTTGCTCAAATTGAACCAGTGTTTTATGTAAACTACATTATTTTCTTTTACATAATGATTGTATAATCCTTGAATTCTTCCATAGCGGCTTTCAGCTGCATGATTTCACTTAATCCTCATAACACCCCGGGATGAGTAGGAAAAGTATATTATTAACTCCTCAGAGGGGGTGATTTGTCAATGCAGTATCACATAGCTATAGAGACATCAGAACTCAGTGCATCTTCTGATCCCATATCCTATGATCTTTTCACTATTCTCAGGGGCTCCCCATTACAATTAAACATTACCCATAAAAATGCCCTAACTGAAGCTCCAAGCCTGCATTTTTTAGTATATCCTAAGCATCCATTTTAGTGACCCATTGAGAACTCAACATATTCAAAGTTAAACCTCTCTTTGTCCCTCAAATCTGCTGTTTCTCTGATATTCATAATTTCAATGAACAGCACCACTACCTAACTGCCCAGTAATCAAGAGATTGTTCAGCTCAATAGTAAGTCTTGATTGCTCCCACTTACTCCTGCTACCTCCTGATTTCACTTCCCTCCTGATTCCTCCTTTCCCCCACTGCTGCCTTACTTAGGGCCCCTCACCCTTTCTGGGGCTCCCAGAAAAAGACTTATGATTGGTTCACTTGCCTTCAATTTCTCACCCTTCGATTCTCACAAGCTGCATTTAAACACAATGACTAATGAAAAACATTATGGCATTATGTAAATATGAGATGACATTCATGAGTCAGGTATTTAAATTTTAAGAGCTTCCCACATCCTGACAGTAGGATAATGAACCAAATAATAGGTTCCTTTACAGCCTTATAAACAAAACCATTTAAAAATACAAACCTGTTTTTTCTCTGTCCTTTTCCACAATCACACATATTCTTTCAAACATGCTCTGTAGGTACTGGATCTGGTCAATGAGCTTGTTCTTACTGGTACTATTTAACATCTCAGATTGAGACCTCCTTTCCACCACCATGCGGTTACTCACAATATAATCACAACCATTAAGAGGACAAACCTCTACCTGTAAGCCATGAACTGCTCTTAGGGAAGAAATTACTTCTGAACCAGAAGTGATTTCACGACTGTCTACAAGAATACAAGTTCTTTGGCCTTCCTGTGGAAGTCTAAGAGAAGCATGTGTGCCAGCCAAACGTGGTCGTGAGTTGGAACAGTATGCCACTGAAGTGCCAGAATCCTCCAGAGCACTAGTATCCTGAAAAGCAGAAAACATCAATCACGATGAGTTATATGTATGTTAGCGCCATAAACTTCTAACTCCTAGGCTGATTTTTCTTATTGATACTTTTTTTTATTCCTTCAACATCAGCAAAGTGACTATGTAGATGAAGGACCAAGCTACCACTTAACACCTTGTAGGATGGCTAGAATTTTTAAAAAAGGAAAATGTGTTGATGAGAATGTGAAAAAACTGGAATGTACATTGCTGGTGGGAATGAAAAATGGTGAGGCCACTGTGGGGAGAGTTCTCAAAATTAAAGAATTACCATATGGCCCAGGAATTCCACTCCTAGGTAACATACCCATAATAATTGAAACCAGAGACTCAGATACTTGTATGCCAGTGTTGATTAATTTTGGAAAATCCTCAGCCATGCTTGTTCAACTATATCTTCTACTTGCTCTCTTTTCTCCTTAATTCCAATTACATGTATCTTAGGCTACTGCTTACAGTCCCACAGCTCCTGGCTGCTCCATTCTGTTTTTTCACTCTTTCTTTATATTTCTGATTGGGTAATTTTATTGACCTAGCTTTAAGTTTGTTGGTTCTTTCCATGGCTGCATTGAGTCTACTGATGGGCCTATTGCAGACATTCTTCATCTCTTTTACCATGTTTTCCATTTCTAGCATTTCTACTTTATTGTTCTTTATATATATCCCATTTCTTGGATGATATTCCCTTTCTGTTCATGCATGTTTGTTTGACTTTTCCACTAGAGCCTTTAACATGTTAATCATGGTTATTCTAAATTCCCTGTCTGATAGTTCCAATGTCTGGGTCATATCTGAGTCTGGTTCTTGAAAATGTGTTTTTTTCTTCCTTCTATGTATCTTGTAACTTTTGGTTGAAAGCCAAACATCTTGTGTAGGAGAGTAGTGATTGAGGTAAATATGAGCCCTACCAAAGTACAGAAATAGCTTTGGACCCATGACAAAACATCACAAAGTCCTTTCAAACCGAGCTGAGGTCTGGGCTCGTGTGCCAGGTGATTTTTCTAAATATTCTAACTTTTCTTTGTAAACCTGTGCCTCAGAGTTTTTCTCCCCATACTCTTGTCTCTCTCTCAGCAGTAGATTGCTTTTATTTCTCACTTACTGCTTGCTAGCCTGGTTGGAGGGAGTGCTAGGAGTGTGCGGACAGGCGTGGGGAGGGGGGTTTCTATTGTCCTGGTTCAGCCTGTCTTGGGCAGGAATTGTGTCCCTGGATCTCAGAGATGGGAACTTCTCAATGATCCTCCCCCTCTCCCTGCCCCCAGTGGTTAGAGATCTCTAATGCTCTGGGCCCAAGATGTTTTCCTGCCCCTTTCTCAGATGTAGAGCATTTCTCTCTTATTCCTTTCCTCCATCTGCAAAGGGTCTTCACCTAAGCCCTGGAGCTGTAGGGTTTGCTGTTCTTCCCCCAGTAGTTTAATGCTTTTTGTTCCATAGGGGAAATAGGGGAGAAGGAACTAGTGGTGCCTTTTCCACAGAAGGAACTAGATGGGGTTTGGTGCCTTTTCCACAGTAGCTTCTGGTCACTTCCCCAAGGCCTGCACTGGGAAGGAGGTTTTCTCTGATTCTCAGTCTTTCTTGTGACCATCTGATGACTCTGTGGAAAAGCGCCCACGAGTGGTTATGAATTACCCTTCTCTCTGCAACTCCCAGGGGTTCTAAACGCTCATGCTATCCCGTTGCCTTTTGCAATTCATTAATGTTTTAGCTGAATTCTTCTTGCCAGATTATACAGTGACTGTCCCAAATCAGCAAGTCTCTCCTTGGCACTTGTCTCCTTAGATATCAGGCTAATTGGCTGTCCTGCAACCTCAGATCCAAATAAACTTATGATTTTGTAGATTATCTGGTTTTTTGGCTGTTGTTACAAGGATGGGAGCAATGCTCTTTCCAGCTTTCTGTATTCTAAGCTAAAGAGGAAGTCCTAATCACTCAGAATAATCTTTAAAATATATTTAATATTCAATCTTTTAAGAAAAGGAATAAATGTCATGAAGGAAGAAATGAACACTAAAGAACCAAAAGAAAACATTGGAAATATTTCGTTATCTTGGAGTACAAAATGGCTTTTTAAACATGACACTGATGTCAAAAACTATAAAGAAAAAAATTGGAACTGTATAAAAAAGTTAAATTTTCCTGTGGCAAAACCCACTATTAAACAAAACAAAGGCAAATGACAAACAAGGAATACTGTCTGCAATACACATGACAAAATAAGTATTAACATTTTTAGTATCTAACAGTTTTTGACAGGATATTTAGTCTATTTTCTGTCTTCCCAAATTTATCTCAAATTCCTTCCCCTCCTAATCTGAAGAAGAAGCATACTATATGTATAGTATTAGATAGTAGAGGAAAAGTTAAAACACATTTCTGTTAAAACTCTATCCTTTTTCACAGTCCTCAAAATATTACTAGCCTATATCTATTTTTTTTAGTTACAGCATGGCAAAGTAGAAATGTAGAGTGCTTACTGGTTTTGAAAGTAATGTGCAAGTATTACCTACCCTGACCCTTGGGATTACTATCTTTCTAATACAGCTGAGAATATCGAGGCTCAGGGAAATTAAGTACTTTGCTCTTCTCCAATCTATTTATAAGACTTAATCTAGTCAATTTTATCTAATTATGCCTTCCAGAAATAACTTTGTGCAAAAAAGGCCTGGAGATAATTTACAACTAGAAATGCCAATTTGAGGGCCATTGTGCGGACACTGGAGCATGTTGCTAAGGTGGAATGGGCTGAAACACCTGGAATAAAAGAGAAATCTAAGTCTAGGTCTAGGGATTCCTATTACTATGACTTTAATCCCTATTTTAGCAAAACTACTGCAACTATGAACTCTTAAAAACTGAAAATGATTTTAGGAATTACTTTATCAATAGTAACCATTCTGGAAGGAAAGAAATTCAAAGGAAGGAAATCAGCTGGTACCCCTAAACTCCTCACCCCAATAAGTAGATGAGAGTTACATACCAGAAGCCTTCAGAGGGGGAAAGAAAAAATCTGGAGAAACTAGTTCTGAGCTTTAATTTCTGTTAATTTTACCTTGTAGGAAGCCCATTTCCTATATCCTTTTTATAAAATTAGCAGGTTTCCTTACAGAAAACTATTAACACATTTTAAAAATAAGCATCCTACAAATCAGCTATAAAATTTAGTGTGCTGGTTTCTTGTCTGAAGAATTTTATCACTTGCTAATTTTTCTTTGACCTAGTTATTTAACACAAAAGAAAGAAAAACAAACCAAAGAAAACGTTTTGGTAAACATACGAAGGCTTTTTTTCTCTAATCTGATTCATACCTTCAACTGAATTGGAAATTTTCTACAGTCTTTCTGTGAATCAACAGTAGTGAATGATGACGAGGTAGGTTCAATTTTAGTACGGCTCTGAGGTTTGAAGTCTGAGACATCGGAAACTGTAACCTTTAAATTAAGCGGTGTCTGTTGTCTCTGGTTTGGCGACTGATTAACAACTGGATTAGAGTGGTCCCTGGACTGCAATGAAGACCCAGAAGGCACTAAATTCAAACAGTGGTTTTGTTGTTCACTCTTGGTAACTGCACTTGGATTAATCACAGTGCTGGATTCCTGTTTATCATTTACATTGTTTTCCTCCTCACTTGAATCATCTGGTAAAATAATTCTGAATAATTTTTTTTTTGAAGATGCACAGTTTTGTCTCATCTTCATTTGTTTTAGCTTTACTGCACGTCGGGTTTTATATTTTTTACTCCTACTTGCAAAGCAATCTTCAGTTATTAGGTTAAAATCAACACAGACTTCTTCACTGGATTGGCTTTTGCAAGACTCCTCTTCATCAACACAAAAACTGTCTTCTAAATAGGTTTCATCTTGCTCAGGAATCTACAATACAAATACAAAATAAGAATATTATAAATTTCATAAAATCAGCATGTTCTAACATATTCTTTTAAGTTCATGGTATCTTTCTGAATATTTATTTCACTTACTTTATTAAATCAGTCACTTGCTCACTAACATATATCGAGCATATTCTTTTTTTCTTCCAGTTTTATTGAGATATAATTGACATACAACACTGTATAAGTCTAAGGTGTACAGCATAATGATTTGACTTATTACATCATGAAATAAGTTTAGTGAACATCCATCATCTCACACAGATACAAAATTAAAGAAATAGAAAAAAAATTTTTCCTTGTGGTGAGAGCTCTTAGGATTTACTCTCTTGACAATTTTCATATTTAACCTACAGCAGTGTTAATTATGTTTATCATGTTGTACATTACATCCCAAGTACTTATTTATCTTATAACTGGAAGTTTGTACATTTTGACTACCATCATCCAATTCTCCTTCCCCCTACACCACTCCCCTGCCTCTGGTAACCATAAATTTGGTCTCTTTTTGTATGAGTTTGTTTGTTTTTGAAGTATAATTAACCTACAATACAATGTTAGTTCCTGTTACATAACATACATTTCAAAATGATCACCAGGATAAGTCTAGTTACAATGTGTACAAAGATATTACATAATTATTGACTCTATTCCCCACACTGTACATTTTATACCTATGACATTTATTTTGCAACTGGAAATTTGTACCTCTTAATCTCCCTCACCTATTTCTCTCCTCCCCCAACTCCCCACTGGCAACTACCTGTTTGTTCTCTGTGTCTATGATTGTTTCTTTTTTATGTTGGTTCATTTGTTTTTCAGATTCCACATTTAAGTGAAATCATACAGTATTTGTCTTTCTCTGTCTGACTTCTTTCACTTAGTGTAATGCCCTCTAGGTCCATCCATGTTGTCACAAATGGCAAAATTTCATTCTTTTCTACGGCTGAGTAATATTCCATTTTATATATATACCACATCTTCTCTCTGATTATATTCTTTATGGAAGAAAATGAGGAGTTTGGGAATAAAAAAAGAATGATTTACCCTCGAGAAATTTACAGTCTAGTGCAAGTAGCCAGAAAAATAAACAGTAATTTATAAACAATGTGATAAATGCTATATAATAAACACAATGAAAGTACAGAGATAAGAATGACCATATTTCCAAGGTGAATATGGCAATTTATAAACAAATAAGGCTAATATGAAATTGCTATCCATAAATGAAAAATAATCTATGGTTTTTAGGATATACCATTTTTATGAAAAACTTAATTTTCAAGAGAAATATGACAACATAGAAGAATTAAAATTTTAACTAATAGATGATAAAGTTCTATTCACTTCCTTTAAGTATTCTCCTAATTGGAAAACAATTTAAGAGTATATTCTAGGGCTTCCCTGGTGGCGCGGTGGTTGAGAATCTGCCTGCCAATGCAGGGGACATGGGTTCGAGCCCTGGTCCAGGAAGATCCCACATGCCGTGGAGCAACTAAGCCCGTGTGCCACAACTACTGAGCCCACGAGCCACAATTCCTGAAGCCCATGTGCCTAGAGCCCGTGCTCCACAAGAGAAGCCACCACGAGAAGCCAGCGCACCGCAACAAAGAGTAGCTCCCGCTCGCCGCAACTAGAGAAAGCCCACATGCAGCAATGAAGACCCAATGCAGCCAAAAAATTAAAAAAAAAAAAAAAAAGTATATTCTAATTAGTTCAAGTTAACAAAAGGATAATTTGATCAAATTAGTACTAAAAGGGATTTTGAGAGTTCATTTAGCCCACCTTCCTTACTCAGGGTAGAAATTATTGCAAATAGTTCTGATGGTCCAATTTTAGAAACAAAATGAAAGCTTCATTAATGGGGATATATTTCAACACCACCACCAGGAAATTCTCCACTATATTTCTATAGTTCATACCTGTGAGAAAATGTTTATGTTGTTATGTTTCTTATGGACCATTTTGTACCGATTGTTCATCAGTGGACTTCGCACAGATTTCATGTAAATAGCTCTCATTTCAGAATCTGTGTAGAGATAAAAAAAATTTCAAACAGCAAAATTATTTAAATGAAAACTAACAAAGTATTTAACTTTGACCTATCCCAAATTCACATGATTCAAAACTTGTGGAACTATTTTACACAAAAGATATTTAATATATATTGAAACATGTCTAAAAATAATTATTCAAAAATGCAAAGTTAGGAGTTTTGCCTTTGACAGATGATCTAGTTGGGTGATCATGGACAACTTATTTAAGCTCTCTGCCTTAGCTATCTCTCTTCTCTGATAACGAAGATTAGGAGAGTGCCTTTTCATGAGAAATAAATGTACACAAAGACCTTAGAACTGTATCTGATTTATAGAAAGCATTCTATAAAACTAAAACATAAAAACTCCAGGCAAAAAAACCCTATACTTAAAAACATCAAAAGCCACAACCAATAGTAAGTATGTTTCATAATTTTCAGTCAAGCAAAAACTAGGAAACACAGGTTTTTATTTATGCCTATCTTTTTTTTTTAAGGTTGTAATCAGAAATCAACTTTAATTTTTGTCTCTCATTTCCCCTTACATATTTTTGGAGTGATTAAATTAATTAACAGGTTATTTTGAGGGATAACATTGCTAATTTAATGACTATCATGCTTGGGACAAGATGTATAAGCTTTTCTTTGAATAATATTTCCCTTATCTCCATTCCATAGCTAGCTTCAACTATTAGATATTCTCCTGACTTAACTACCCACTTCTTACTCATGATAAATCCCTACAAAATTTAGTGAGATCTTTATTTCCAGTTTACTGTTTAAAAGGACTCAATCAAGGAGCTTTCAGAGATATTTTTTCATTTGTTTTATAGATTTTTTTTTGGTATAATGCATATACAATAAAATTCATCCTCTTTAGGGTATAGTTCTGAGTCTTGACAAATGCATAGTTATGGCAACCACTATTCTATTTGCTGTTGCTATAGTTTTACCTTTTCCAGAATGTCATATAAATCAAAGTATATAGTATGTAACCTTTTGAATCTGGCTTTTTCCACAAAGCATAATTCATGTGAGATTCATAGGCCTATCATTTTTTAAAGTTATATAGCAAAGAGTACCTAAGAAATGAGGCTTAAAAAAAAAAAGGTAATGTGGATTTTGAGATTTTCTTAAAAAAAAAAAACTTTGAAATCCTACATTTCAAACATACTGTTTCTAAATGGAGTTTCAGATCTCCCTACTCTCCATCCCAACTGCTCCACCTTCAACCTTCCCAATTGCAGCAACTGAAGTCCTTCCTGCTGCTCAAGCCCACTGACTCCCTCTTTTTCTCTCTAATCCATCAGAAAATCCCATCAGCTGTACATAGCCAGAATCCAATCTTTCTCACCCTCTCACTGCCCCCACCTTGGTAGAAGCCACTAACATTCCTTGATTAGATTACTGCGATGGCCTCCTAAATGGTCTCTTTTTCCACCTTTGCTCCCAAATAGGCTGTTCTCAACACAGAAGCTAGAGCTATACTACTTAATATGAGCTGGCTGCTCATTTATTACTCTCTGATCTCACTTCCAACTACTCCCCTTCTCACTCATTCAATTCCAGTCACAATGCTGTTCCCTTGAACAAGCCAGGCACACTCCTGCTTCAGGGCCTTCACATTGGTTGTCATCTTTGCATCAACATTCTCCCACCAGATTATACAATACTATAGACCTGCAAAAGAAACCTTATTCTGCAAATCATATCAGTATCGGCAACATGGTACCGATAATTTTGTATTTAAAGCCTTTTTTCTTTAAAGTCACGGACCTTGGGAAACTTTGCTGTTTCAAATCATATCAGGCACTGCAGGAGCAGAATAATGGCAAGATTTGTGAAGGATAAGAATACAGAAGAGCCCACCACAATCTTTCCCATTTCTATTAAAGCCAATCTGAATCATCTGCTCTTAATATATTGTATAGAAGACCTGCTCAAGCATTGTTTGGGGAGACTGTTTTCTAAAAGTAGATCTCCCTTACCTTAGCAAATTTAATAAATTTAGCTTTGTGTCTCAGCTGGTTTTAAATTTAGCTTTGTGTCACACTGCTGGATTCCTCAACTCCTTCTAGTCTTTGATTAAATGTCACCTTCTCAATGTGGGCTACCCCTAATTGCCTTACTTAAATTTGCAGCTTATCTGTTAATACCCCTAACTGCTGCCACTCCAAATCTTCATCTTACACAACTCTTTTTGTTTTTCTGTAAAGTTTTCATCTTACACTAAATAATTTAGTTATTATGTATATTGCTTGTCTTCTTCCATTCAAATGTAAGCTTCATAAGGGAAGGGGGTTTTGTCCATTTCGCTCACAGATGCAGCTTTCTCAAGAACCTTACATAGTACTGGGCACATAGTAGGCACTAAATACTTGTTTAAATGAACATCTGACATTGAGCCAACTAGGTCATTCTGGAGAGACATAATCAAATTAGCAGAAGCCTATAAACAATCAACTCTCACATAAAGCAAATATTAACAGAATTTGAATGAAAATGACCAAGTATTTTACACATGACAAATTTAATTCCCTTTAAAGTCAAAGTTCTTTGGAAACTGACTAGAATATTTAAGTATAACCACATTAAAGGCACTGAAAATCAAAAGAAAAAGAAGCATCATTATATCACTTACCATTTATAGCCTGTGACAGTTGAGTCTCATCATTTAAAAAGTCAAGTAATGAGGAATCCTGTTCATTTTCTGACTCATCATTTTCATCTGATGAAACACATTCTGCATCTTCTTGGGAAAGTTCTGCTTCATCATCTAAAAACTTCCTAGCTACAAGCTAAGATAAATGAGAAAAAAGGAAGATGCCTTTAAGAAAATCATTTTATTTCTTCAAATAATTGGAAACAGTTCTGGAAAGTGGATTTCTTGCCAGTGCTTTTAAGATCAAAAATAATAAAAACAGAAAACTGCAAGAAGAAATAATAAAGTAGTATACCTATTTAAAATTTCTTCTTTTAATTCTGTTATGAATAAAATAAAGTACAAGTCAGCATATCAGCTTGCTGAATGTTTCTTAATAAGCACAAAGTCTCCTGAGTCTTTCAGCTAATTAATTTTTTCCAGGAAAAATACAGTACCACAGAAAGACTGATCAGACAAAAAGGTGCTGAGAATTCTTTTCCAAGAATGTGAATATTGGATAGAGATAAGAAAAACAATATAATTTTTACAAAAGCAAATATTCTAAAACTCAGATTTGTCTCTATATTTTCTTCAATTTGAATATTAAATCCTCAATACACTAAAGTTTCTTCATTTAGTCATTCAAAATAACACAACACTGCAAGATAGTTTCAAAACACAAAGAGAAACTAAAATACCACACCTTAAGATTTTAATTCCAATACAAAAAGTAAAATTTGTGTCAAAATATTTTTTAATTTTGAGATTTTTTCCTATAAGAAATTATAGAGAAAAATCTACTTCTGTGTAACATCTACTGTTCTTTACTAATTAAAAAATATATAGTATATTTATATAAAAATAAGAAATGGAAAAAAGTTTACCTTTAGGTGACTCAGTCTCTTTTGGACTTTGATGCCTCTTTTATTATGATCCTTGAAGTCTGCTGATTGTGGATCTCGTTTGCTAAAATTCTCACTCTCATCGCTAGATGATAAATCTAACTAAAATTCAATAAAATTCTTACATGAGAAAATATAATTGGAGTGTTGTATCTTAATGTGTTTCTCAAGGATTATTGCTTCTGTTTTCATTTTTCCTTTTTAAATAGTTGACCTAACATTTTCTTGTTAGAAAAATAAAATGCTCTTACAACTCAGAGCCATGTTATAAATACACAATACTTATGAATTTAAAAGTTAGGTAATTCTAAGTACTAAAATAATAAATTAGGTAATATAAATAATACTAGTATTCATTTAATTTTGTATGAAATTGAATGTATCTGATGAAAACTTGTGTTTTTAGTTTAACTCTTTCCTTTAGAAGACCCTGAAGGGCTTCACAAAAAAAAAATTAAGTCTGTAAATACAGCTATCAAAATTAGTCCAAACATACATGAGTCCTTTCAAACTAAGAAACCAATATAACAACAAATTTTGACTATGAAACCTACTATAATATCTCTTACAGAATAATATAAAACCAATCAAAAGAATCAAAAGAAATTTATCAAAATAATTTCAATTAACAGGAATAATTTTAGGTTAAAGTAGATTGAGCATCAGCATTATCAATATTTTAATTCACTTCTAGTAAGTCAATCAGACATTCTAGTTCAAGTAGCAAGTTAAAGCAATTTTTCTAATGAAGTTTTATATGAGTATACATGCATTTTCAATTAATTTTGCACAAATTATACTAGTTTGTATTAGAGAATTAAAACACACAAGATTTCCTAATCTCAAAATTTAGCTATCAGCTACAAACTGATGACAAATGAATACTATTAGCCTTAAGACCTGCCCCCCAACCCAGATTTCACATTCTCATAGTTGTCAATGCCTTGTCAATGCCTGCCAGACACTGTCACTTTACTATCCCACATGAACTTCAAACATGTTCAACACTGAACTTACCACTCTTTCTTGTTTTCTCTAAAGATGTGACACATCTGCCAACTAGCCCAAGCCAAAACCAGAGAGTCATCGTGGACTCCTTCTTTTCCTTCTTTCAAGCCCATTCAGTAAGCAAATGAAAGAATAAGGCCTTCCAAAAACTCACCCAGATTTTTCTCCAATTTTACTTCCTGGTACTTTTTGTCTTTACAATCAAACCACAAGAGATGCTGTTTCCCCACTTTGTGTCCTTCTTTAAGCTGTTGGGGAATGCCTTCCTTTCTCCCTTCTCTTCCCTAACTGCCACAGATGCTTTAAGATTTAAGTAAGGTGTTATCTTCAAGAAGCTTGCCAGAACTCCCAAGGTCTAGGTTAAGGGTTTATCTTTTCTTATCACTTAACTTAAAAAATTATATGGAAATTATCCACTTACTATCTATCCTTCCTATTAGATTGCAGACTTAACAATACGAGGAAATAATCTTTACAGTATACCAAACATCTTACACAGTAGATATAAAGTAGGTATTTAATCTGAATTGCTGGAGTGTACTGACAAAAATAGGAATAGTTTTTTGAAGGAGTTTAAAATAGAAATTCCAGTCACATAGGATTTACTATCTATTTTTCTGTTAAACATATACCCATAAGATCAAACATACCTATGGTCATCTATACAGATATTTCTCTTGTAATATTTATTTCAAAAGGAATTACTATACATTATTTGTTATTTACTTACTCTGTTTGGAGGAACCCTGCGCTTTTTGACAGCATGAAGTGGAGAATCAACTTCGCTATTTTTCTGATTCTAGATAAAGTAGATAAATAAAGTAAAAAGTTAAAAAAAAATAGTTTTAAGGGGAACAAAAGGACTTCCCTGGCAGTCCCGTGGTTAAGACTCCATGCTTCCAAGGCCGGGGGTGTGGGTTCCATACCTGGTTTGGGAACTAAGATCCCACATGCCATGCGGCATGGCCAAAAAAAAAATAAGAGGAACAAAAAATTTTATGTGATCATGTTATTGTGATTATTGAATGACTCACCTCAGGGGACTCCAAAACATTTCCTTTTGTCTTTTTACTTTTTCTTCGGAAAATCTCATCATCTTCACTTTCACTGCTTGTTAACTGTTCATCTATAACTTATTAAAAAATAATGAATCTGGTCAACAAATTTAAGTTTATCCAACCACAACTATCTATTTTATTTATGGGTCCAATAAGAATTGTTTCTGGCAACCTCAACATTTATTCACTCTCAAACAAGATAGTTTTTTAGAAATCTGGCCCAAAAATCAGCATGGGAAAAAACAGAAAAATAAAAACAATGCCAGTGAAGAAATTAAGACATGATAACTCTTGGTAATAAACATATATTTAACTCAGGTTCAGTTTTACAAATTAACTGAAAAAAGTCCAGAAGAGTGCAAAATACAATTTTATTAGTCTTATTCGTTCTAGAATTCATCTCTAAAATCTACTATAGTCTTTCTGCCCTTTGTGTCTTATTCTCTTTCTAGTTGAAGGCTACAAAACAATATATGAAAAGATTTTTTTTAATGTATGTATGTACATATGTGTACATATACATATTTGTGAGTAAGTGTAAAATAAAAATTGGTAGTCACCCAAATGTTGTAATTGGAACAAGACATTCGTGGGTAGAAAGAATGTTAAAAAACAAAAAACTCATGTGAAATCAAATCCTTCAAGTTTTCAGATACTTAAAGTTCTATTTCTGTACTTGCATAAAATTTTGACAGAAGACACCTTTTATGTGTTTTTATGAAACCTTCTATAAAAGCCCTGTGGTTGTTTTAAGATATGTTCATAAATCCTCTGATATGCCTGCTTTTCAAGAGTTGGATCATAATTCTTCTACCCTTGAGGGTGGGCCACACTTGGTCACTTGCTTCTAACAGAAGAATATAATGGAAGTGAAGGTGTGTTACTTCAGAGTCTAGGTCATAAGAGGTCTCATCCTTGCTCTCTTTCTGGACTCATTCACTCTGGAGGAAGCCAAATGCTATATAATAAGAATAGAGGAACTAACCCAATGGAAAGGCAAACATGGCAAGAAACTGAGGCCTCTTAACCAATGGCAATGTAATCCTCCAAGCTTATTCAAGCCTTCAGATAACTGTAGCCCTGGCCAACGTCTTGACTGCAACCTCATAAAATATCCGTAGTCAGAACTCTGAGCTAAAGAGTCCAAAGAAACGGTGAAATAATATATGCTGTCTAGAGGAACAGTGAAATAGTATATGTTGTTTTAAGTCATTAAGTTGTGGAGGAAATCTGTTATGCAGCAAGAGATAAATGACACAGATTTTGGTACCTGGAAATAGGGAATTACCATACCAAAACCCAAAACTGTGGACATAAATTTAGAACTAGAGAGTGGGCAGAAGCTGAAAGGATTTTTGAGGAAAGTTTTAGTGAAAGCTTGAAGAGCCTCAAAGGAATTGTTTGTAGGAAGATTAATGGCCATTTAGGAGGCCATGGGTGAGGGCTTAGAAAGAAGTAAGAAAAACCTTATTAGAAATTATAGGAAAGAGGATCCTTAATGTAGTGCCAGAAAGTTTAGCAACATTGTGGTAACACAGAAAGTAGAAAATGTACCTAATGAGACTTCCCTGGCAGTCCAATGGTTAAGACTTTGCCTTCCAATGCAGGGGGTTCGGGTTCGATCCCTGGTCTGGGAGCTAAGATCCCACATGCCTCGTGGCCAAAAAAAAAAAAACCCCAAAATGAAAATATACCTAATGAATGAGGTGATCTAAGTAAGGAGATTTCCAGACAAAATGTTTAAGGTATTACCTATGCTTCTTCCTGTTTAAGTAAAATGTGAAAGGAGAGAGAGGAACTAAAGAAAGTACCGTTAAACAGGAAACAGTTGAGACTTGCTGGTTTTGAAGATTAACAGCTTCTCCAGCTGGCAAACAATATTAAATTAAGAAATGTTCCAGGCAAAGATCTAATCTAGAAGACTGCTAAGAAGCTATTGTGCAGGGCTTCCCTGGTGGCGCAGTGGTTGAGAGTCTGCCTGCCGATGCAGGGGACGTGGGTTCGTGCCCCGGTCCGGGAAGATCCCACATGCTGCAGAGCGGCTGGGCCCGTGAACCATGGCCGCTGAGCCTGCGCGTCCGGAGCCTGTGCTCTGCAACGGGAGAGGCCACAACAGCGAGAGGCCCGCATACCGCAAAAAAAAAAAAAAAAAAAAAGAAGAAGCTATTGTGCAAATGGTGCTGAAGGTGTAACTGTAAATGCTTTAAGATCTCAGAAAGATCAAAGGTGGTACCTTAGAGTACCATTCAGTCAGATAAAACGCCCTCCAAACATTTTAAAGATGTCTCTTACTTTTCCTCTCAAACAACAGGCCTTCTAAGAAGATTAAGGAACTATCTCTAGACATCTTTGGCTTTGGAGAAGCCAAAGGTAGAGAAGGACTTACCTCCAAAAGATTTGTGGGCACAGCTAGTGTCTAATGAAATGAACCTCAAATAAGATTCACAAGAGATCCACAAAGATTTATGAGAATTATAAGCGAAGAAACACAGCCAGCTACAACTAAAAGGGGCAGAGACAGTACAGAATGAAAAGAGGCCTTTGGATCCCCAAATTTTCACTAAAAGGAAGCAGGCTGAGAAAACTCCACAGGTGCTACCTGTTACAAAATTGAACCGAGCATCCAGAGTACAAAGCCAAGAACCACGGAGAATTATTAGCAGTCTTTGAGTACTAATCAAGAAACTTCCAATCTCAGCTCTGCTAGATTTTAGAATTGCTATGGACCAGAGATTCCTGTGTGCCTCCCATCACCCTCCCCCACTTTCAAATAAGCCATCTTGGAAGCAGATTCTACATGCCCAGTCAAGTCTTCAGATGAGTGCAACCCCAAGTGAAATCTTGACTATAACCCTAAGAGAAAGCCGAAACCACCCAGTTAAGCAACTCTCAAATTCCTAAACTACAGAAACTGTGAGATGTTATTTTAAGCCACTAATTTAAGGGGAGTAATTTTTTACACAGCAATAAAAAACTAATACAAACTCACAGAGTAAATTTCTCCTCACACTCTATACTAATAAAACATCTACCCAGACAGATAAACTTGAATAAATCCTTTTTGTAGATGATCACTATATAATTCAACTCATTTTCCTTTTTTCATTATCTTCTATGGAAGCCACAGTTAAATGCAGGGCTCAGCTACAATAAGCAAATCATTCCAGGAGGCTTTCCTTTTAACTGCTTTAGTGATGTTTTAATCAACAATTATTGTATACATATATAACATGGCAAATTATCCTAAGTCTTCTATTTCAGTTAAGTAGAATAATATATACTAAGTAAATATTCCCTAATAAATTGTTCCTTAATGTATATGTATTCAGAATTATATTGCCCATGGTTAGTAGTTAAGTACAATGCTAGAAAAAGTTTTAATGCAAATATGACACAAAGATAAATTATCTCACCCATTAACACAGACTTAATATAAAGGTGTTAAAGCAAATATTAAAGGATCACAGGCAACATACTTAGTAAAAATACACATGTCAGAGTACCTCCAGAACTATGCAGAATAGTCAGTTTTTAAACATCAACTGTATTTCCAGAACTTATTTTAAATAACTTTTTATCTTAAATAAAACATTCATTAATCATGCCCTTGATGCTAATGAGAACAGATAAGAAAAAGATTTACAAAGGAAATTCTCATTTTACCCTACAACTATTCTTTTTCCTCAGCCATAAAGAATAAAATTCATAAATGGCCTGCTATAATAATCTACACACAAACTAGAGTTGGGTTCTATAACAGGATCTAAAGGATACTTAAATCATTTTAATACTAAATATCTATTTTCTGGGTTTTCTGTAGAATTAGATCACAGAAAACCAAAGATTCCTATAGATCTGCTATGGTCTCATCTCAATTTTCCAAATACAGTCTTATTTCTAAATTTTGCTATATAAATCCTCGACTTTATACTATCCCACCAAAATCTTACACTTTCCTGCTTTCCCTTTGTTTTCACCATTTTATAACATCCAAATTCCCTCCTGATTATTTTCAGCATATCCAAATCATGAATATTCCTGAGGAGCCAAAATGGAAACCTTCCTTTGAAGTCAACATTTCCAATCTAATCCAGTTCAAAATGTTTTCATCTTCTGAACCTCCTAGATGTATGCCATCTTATTATTCACTTGGTAGTTTATTTCCATGTTTTACTGGTATCTTTTCAAATGTATATGTCACACATTTGTTTGTGTTTTACAATGAAGGGCTAGAGCCAAATCTTACACTTCTACATTTCACAGTGCCTAGCAAAATACCTTTCCTATGGCATACATGCCATAAGTATATGCAGATAAAATAAATACTGGATCAGTAAGCATCAACTTAAGAAATATATAGTACATCGATTACCTAATTCAATACACCATATACTGAGAAACTACATTTGAAAAATTATAGAATATGATCCAAAGTAATCATTCTAGAAAGATTTTATTTTATAAAGATGGAATCTTACCTTTAGCAGAACGGACGGATTGATGCAGATTGATTTGCTCCCTGCTGTTAGCCTTTTCTATAGAAAGTCCCAAATCATCAAAAGTTGAATTCAATGTTTCTTTGAAACTTTGTAGATTTATTTTTCCCTTATTGGAATCTGACTTCCTAGCCATTTCTATTCTCTTCTTAGAAAATGAGTTTGGCGAGTTTGATTGAGAAAGTGGTGTACTCATAACTTTCTCTCTTACTGGCAATGAAAATTGAGAATAACCAGGAGACATAAATTCTTTATTTTTTGTTGCATTCATTGGAAAACATGCAAAAGTTGGACTCCGCTTATCTTCACTTGATGGGTTAGTAATGGTTACACTCGTAGAACTATCAACATGGTCTCTTGATATTACTGCTTGATTTGAAACATAATTCACATCATTTATCTCCTTAATGTCTAAATATCCTCCAGATAGATCATCTAAAATTTTATTCTTATTTGTATCTGATGCATGTTCTAGTATTTCATCATCAGTATCTGGACTACAAAATCCTAAATCAAAGGTAACAGAAAATAAATCCTTAGAGTAGTCAAAACCATATTCATCATTCTTCAGTTTTTCCTCATGTACACCTCTCAAATCTTCATGAGATTTCCAACTATTCGTATCACCGATAATTTGATCTTGGGGTTCAGAATTATTGCCTATCAAAAGTTCATCCGAAATTAAGAACTGAGAGCCCAGTGCCATTTCACTTAGAGAAGTTTTGTCTGACACACATAAAGATTTGCATTTACTGTTCAAGGGAGGAAGGTTCACATCATTACACTCTGTATTAACATCCTCAAATAATAGCAAACTCTCATCCTGATCAGTATGCAATATTGGGAGGCCACTGTTATCAACATCATGATTCTTTTCTTCAACAAAATACTTTGGAGGGCCAGTGTTTATTTGAATATGATGGTTGGATACTAAATATTCATTTTTAATATCTTTATTATAGTAACAGAAGCTTGGTTCAGCAGAAATCTTATCATTAATTGTACCATAAAGGCAACTTTTTTCAGAAGGATGAGTAATAAATTTAAGTGAACTCAATTCTAAATTCTGTTGAGAATTTATAGTTGAATGTGACATCAAACAGGTGGATTTGTCATTTTGTAAACACTCTGTGTAGGGTACAAAAAGCAAGTTCTCAAGTGCAGAACCCTTAGAAATTTCATATTCCAAATTTGAGAGTGCACTAAGAGGCGGAGGAGAATGAGATAAAAATCTCTCTACATTAGCTAGCACCTCTTTTGTTAATGAATGACAATTATAAAATTTGTCATCTGTTCTAGCTATATAAAGCTCATCCTCAAATGGAAAAAATAAGCTAGATGAAAGAGACTTCTCATCACTGAAACTGTTATAACCAGAATCTAAAAAATTTCCAGTAAATGAACTAGTAGATTTATTTGTAAACTGACAATCTGCTAATAATCCACATGACCGATTACCTACATTTTCACTGATAGCACATGTGGCAGCAACTTCATCTGTATCTGATACTCTTTTATCATTTAGTAGGTCTACCTGAAAAATATTTTTAGCAGTAGAACTGCCATCAGTATCTAAAGGCCCCATAACAACCTCCTTATGTTCTTTTTTAGGTTGATCTTTTTTCAGTTCTTTGGAAGCTTTTTTTTTTAGAGAAGCAATTTCAGTTGGTTTGATACGAATTTGTTTAAAAATTTCAGCACATTCTTCATCAGATTCCTTAATTGAGAGTGATTTGCCTTGATTTATATTCTTTGTAAATGAAGATTTCTTGTTACTAGTAAAGATACCATTGGCAAAAGGATTACATTCATTCCTGGGAGCACTAGATGTTGAGCTAACATCTTCCATTTGTAAATAAGATTTAATTTCCAATTCATAGCTGCATTCTCCCTATAAAGAAGGAAAATGAAAAAGTCACAGGAAAACAAAAAAAAAAAACAATTCTAAAGATAAATTTTACTCTGCTAAAATATTTTCTAAACAATATTACATTATTCAAATGATTTTTTATACCTTAAAAACTTATTCCAAGTCAAACAAAATAGAAATGACACTACTGCAAAATTATCATAAATTATCTTTTATCAGTTAATATTTTTGTATTCCCAGTACCCAGTACATGAGAGACCCATGATAACTATTTGGAGAAAGTACAAATTAATACATAGAATATGATTATAAACACTTTTTTCACTTCTGACATTTAATTGAACAATTATTCTAATTTTCTAAAAGTAGATATTTAAGAAATTAATATATATAAATGAAAAACACACATATGTATGTTAAATTTACTCTCTTGATGAAGGTAAACTAAGAACAGCTTTTGAAACATCTGAAATAATGGTACCTGTATGTCTTCTAGGCTGTAAGCTAGAATATACTGTTTTTAACAAATTTCCCAAGAACACTTCTAGTGAATTTCCAAGTCTTACTTATCTCTAAATCTAAAACTACAGTCCCCACCATCCCTGACTCATCCTTCCCTCTTGCCCATGAATGCCACTTTAGTCAGGATTCTTCTACTCTTCAGGGACTTAAGCAATTAATTCTCCACTTTTTGAATCATAAATACAGTAAATATTAATGTGAAAATGTCTGTCTCCCTGCTAGGATATATGCTCCCTATAGAATATTTTATCTGACTTCTTCACCAATGTAGCCACAGGGCCTAGAACAAACCATGCCATGTAGAAGGCACTAAATAAATGTGTTACTTTGATGCACAGGCTTTGCTGGGATCCAAAAATAATTACTTTATTTACATGTATTCATGAACAACAGCTAATAAAAATAGCAGCTACAATCTACTGAGTAATTACTATGTGCCAGTTTCTATTCTAATTGCTTTATGTGTATTAAGCCACTTAATCCTCACAACAATCTTATGAAGAAAGTATTATCATTATCCCCATTTTACAGATAAAACTGAGGCACAAAGAGGTTAAGTAACTTACAGATGCACAATTAGTAAGAGGTAAAGTTGGGCTTCTAACCCAGGCATTTTGGATTTCACACTCATAATACATTCATCATTCTGACTCTCTCAAGGAAGAACAATCAGGAAACTGCTCAAGAAATCACTAAATCGCTAAACTACCACCAGGATAAAAGAGACATACCAAATAACCTATATGATAGAGAACATTTATGCAGATCCCAATCTAACAATAATCCTAAATTAGCTTTACAAACAGTTTATATAAATCATTAAATGGGAATTCCCTGGAGGTCTATTGGTTAGGACTCAATGCTTTCACTGCTGGGGCCCAGGTTCAATCCCTGGTCAGGGAATTAAGATCCTGCAAGCCATGCAGCATGGCCAAAAAAAAATTTTAAATAAAAGAAAAATTTTTTAAATCATTAAATATATTAAAATTTTACTCTGGTCTATCAATATTCACAGATGACATTCTTCTAACTAGGTCTACTTCTCCTAAAACAGAAAACTAGTTCCTCACTGAGATCACAAGAAGCTATATAGAAAAACAAAAATAGTCTAGCTATGATTATTTATAATAAATACTTGTTTCTTATAATAAAGACTTCAAATTGAGAAGAATAAAGATTAAGTATTCCAGTTTCACTGGCATACAAGCAAGAGAAAGTTACAGTAGAACCCTACCTCTTCATGTCTCATTCCTTCTATCATTTGCATAATGTTTACGAAATGGTGACATCGATCTGAATGGTTGACTTGATATGTAGGTAAAGGATGATCCTGCCACAGTCTCCATTCAGAGAGAGAGAGTTGATGAATTCCAGTGGTTGGTTCTTGAGTCTTGATTAATGATAATTTAACATAATAAAAACACACATACTCAGATTTCACACACTGATTAAAAAAATACTTAATATACAGATAGCCTACCATAAATAATTTTAGGTATTTTATACTAAATTTAGGTATTTTCAACTAAAATCTCAGGAGAAAAAAGAAAATAATTTTATAAAGTACAAAGATGTCCTTTTAAACACATTTTTAAAATAACTGTTACATGTATTGCTTTTAAAATTAGAAAGAAAACAATAAATGTCATTAAAAATGAAATACACAAATAAATAAATGTTATATGAGTTACTAGTTCGCCATATTCCTGTTTATATAGTCCCATGTTAAGAGCAAATATTTAAGAAAATGTGTGGCTTCAAAATTACTATTATGCTAGATTTATATTCTATAATCTAATAAAGAGGCAGTCATAATCTCTCAGTGATACTGATCCCAATTCTTCATGCCTACTGCCATTTCTCACTTTCCCTGTTAGTGAATAAAATACAAATTCTCAAGAGCCATATATTTCTAGCCCTATAAATCTTCCCAAAGGAATCTTCCTTGAGGTTGTTTTTCTAGTTCTCTAGGTTCATATGTAACCTTTGCTCAATTCTCTTGACTTTCATTAAGTTCATCAATAATTTGTTTATAGTAAACAAAATAAACAAGTCTAAGATCCAATTTAAAGTTTTACTGTAATTTCAAAACAAAAATTGAAAACAAGTTTGTACAAAGATGCTCATGACAGCCTAATTTTATATTAGTAATATACTGAAAATAATTCTAAAACATGACAGGGAAAGAGCCAAATTATGGTATATTGCAGAGCAACATAACAATCATATAAATTACACCTACACAGACATGTTCATATGCAGAAAGTAATAAGAAAAGTCAGAACTTATGTAAATATATTACAGTCATGTAAAAATATATATACAATAAGGAATACAAGCAAATTAGTAGTTTTACCAAATTAGACTTTAATATTCTTTTTTACACTGCTTACATTCTTAATTTTTACATAAGTTGACATTCTGATCATGAACATTCATTCTCTTTACTTCCAAAGCTATTGCACAGTCGCTATAAAAAGCATCTGAAAACATGTTCAACTTACTGGTCTGTTCTCTTCATTCTGTAAAGATAGAAACTGAACTTGAGGCAATGTTATTTCCTTAATTTCATCAGTGTCTCTTAATCTATATCGTCTGTTCCATAATTTAAATTCTTCTTCTGATAAGAACCAATCATTCTTTGAATTACTCTGCCTCACTCCTATAAGTTTAAAAAATAATTGAAAAGAGGTTTAAAAAAATCTGCCAGGCAAACACAAAATATATGACATCAACTCAAATGCTCTACCTGTTTATGTCTACTCATCTCTGCTAAACCACTGATTCTATACCTTAAAATTAGTGTTCTTCATATAAACACTCTCGTTATCACTTCCTGCTTCTACATATCTCCTAAACTTCTCTCACCTCTTTGAAAGTACTAGTGCACCCTTCCATCTAGAGCTAACCTTTGGTAATGACTTTATTAGCAAAACATCACCAGGCAGCTAGGCTCTCAGTCCTGGTTTCCTTTGGACTCTCTCCATTTTGTTGTTTAAGACCTGGCAGGAAACAGATAACTCACAGATGAAAACTAGTATCATGATTCTAGCATAACATTATCGGAAAAGTTATCTGAAACTGGTGTGGGGGTGGGGGAGATGCCAAGACTAAAGTCTTAAATGGGGCGGGGGGGGGGGTTGAAAGGGGATAGGAAAGACCTACTGCTTTAAAAAATGACATAATAATATACTTTTTAAAAAATGAATCGTAAATTAACCCTTTTTTAATTTCCATAATTTTTATGAAGAAAAACAATCACCAACATGGAAAGGATAAAAAATACAAACTTATAACTCTGGTCCCAATACAGATGAGGGCAGAAAAAAAAAATCAGAAAGACTACTGAATTAGGAATCAGGAAGCTTCTGTCTTAGCTAGTCCCAAATATTATATAGAAAGCTTTTATAAAATAAGGGGTTTGAACTAGGTGATCTCTCAGGTCCCTTTCAGATTTAGCAATCTGAGGCACTAAGGCTTTTGAAGTAGAAAGGTATTCCATTCTCCTACTCACTTTAAATAAACTCAGACCTCTAAGCCCAAATGAATTATATACTAATACATAGAAGATGACATTCATACACACTATCTTGGCAAGATGAATCACTGACACTTGAAAAATCAGAGAAAACGGAAGAAAAAAAGCACAGAAAAATGAACATGTGCTAACATTATCTCAATTTTTAAAAAAGGACAGGTTCTAGACTTTTACCATCCATCCCTAGTAACATTTTATAAACAATCATTAAACATATGGTTAACATTTATAAAAATAAAATGATCACTAAGAAAAATGTATGCCAACCTAATCAAGTTTTTTAATAAATTCAAGAGAATTCAAAATACATACTATCTTTTCATTTTAACCCAAAATTTAGCAAAGTCTTGTAAAATGACAGGTATATTCCTATTAAGTGGATCTGCATTAGGCTTAATAGGCATATCCAAAAAGCACTGATTAATGGCTCTGAGTTAAGGGAAAGAACATTAACAAATTTAAGTGAGTAAGTCCAAAGCAGGTGCCTAGGAGGGAAAGAACTTTGAAACTTCACGGTAATGAAAACCAGTAGAACAATCAGTTGAAGAAACCTGAGAGGTACTGTCTTCAAATACATAAAGAACTGCCACCTACGTAAACCAAAGATCAAATCCACTCTTTGTGTCTAGAAGCTGTTGGCAAAGAAAGTCGCCTGCCATTTCAGTAAACAAAGGATGATGGGGCCATCAAGCCATCAGCCACTGAAACCCCAAGGGGGTTTCAGCATGGAGAAAAACAGGATACTGGCCCCAGATAGTTAAGATGTATATCAAAGGTATAATTTTAATGAGCCCAAACTCTTGCATCTTCCCATACATAAAAAAGCACTAAAATCATTAACTTGAGACGTTTGTTTTTTGTGATTAGCAGTAATCTTTTGATGCTCAACTACTAGGGTTCTTTTTCAGCAAAAACTCCTATATATCCTGGTTCCTCCTATACCTCTTTGGACCAGTCCCTCAGAGCTGTCTGAGAGGCTGCCTTCCTGGGTTACAGTCCTCAGTAATACCCCAAATAAAACATAATTCTCAACTTTTACATTGTGCATTCTTTTTCAGTTGGCAAAGCCAAAACTAAATCAATGAGCAAAAGGTACAAAGCCAGATTTTTTTTTTCAACAGAGGGACTTCTTCTATATGGACTATTCAACAATGGAATGAACCCTCATAAAAGAATACGATTTCCATTAACAAAGATGTTCAAGTTGAGGCTGGATATACATTTAACAAGAATGCTACAGAAAACATCCCTACCTTGGTTAAGTAATTGGACCAGATGACCCCCAAGATTTCTTCCAAATCTTAGAATATAATTACATGATTTTATGATTCTTTAAAAGCTTACCTTAAAGATTAAATAAAATTTTTTTTAAAAGTTTTTGTTTCTCATTTTTATAGTGCTAACAGTTCCAGATATTTTCTTGATATCACCAAAATCTGAGAGCTAGCACTCTCATTACTATGCTTCCTGGCACCAAAGTATTTTTTTCTTACTGATTCAATATCACCAACAACTTAGTCTAATTTCACCACTATGTGGTGTAACAATAAATTGAAAAAAAAAGCGGGGGGGGGGGGGGGAATTTCCCTGACGGTCCAGTGGTTAAGAATCCGCATTCCAACGCAGGGGATGCGGGTTCAATCCCTGGTTGGGGAACTAAGATCCCACATGCCGCAGGGCAACTAAGCCTGCACACCGCAACTCCTGAGCCCGTGTGCTCTAGAGCCCACATGCCACAACTAGAGAGAAGCCTTCACGCTGCAACGAAAGATCCCACATGCCACAACTAAGACCCTGTGCAACCAAATAAATAAATAAATAATTTTTTTTTAAAAAAAGAAAGAATATTTTTTCCTTTGTAGAGATGGAAATAAACAATTCCCCCTCCCTTTTTCTGGGAGCAATTCCAGAGATACCTAATGTTCCTAAATCCTTTATTTAACCCTTTGATATTTATGCAAATTGTTGTAAAGGCAAAGCAAGCCTCTAGCCAGCTTTCCAACCAGAAATGATTTTCTTAAGGACCTAGGAGCCATCTCTTTGAAATGTAAACATCAAGGAAGATAGTGTCCCTATCTCCCATACACCTGCAGAGTTTAGCCTTGGCACCTTTCTCTGAGTTGTCCTTATCTACTTGTCATAGAGACAGAGAAGTTTTATTATTTCTTTGGATAAAGGCAACTAGCTAACACAAATGGCTACCTCAATTACCAGGTGAATTTGGAATGAATTATGAAAGAACATATAGCAAATGGTGCTGTCCTCTTATATGAGGACAAGTTACTGTTAATCTTAAGAAAATGATGTAAAGGACTGACTGCTTGGATGAATAGGGTAGAATTTCATTCTGTCTTTGTATTATCTCAGTGGATTCCTTAAAATGCGCACTGTAATTGGCTTAATGCTTATTCAATAATAAAACTATTTTCTTTCTTTTCCACAATTTGTAAAGAGGATTCTCTGGGCTGGTAAGATATTTTTAATTTTCCCAACACTGAGTTTCTTTCATTCTGTACTGCCAGTGTCTCCTTCCCTTTGCCACATTAATCATCTCTTATCCTTCTCAAAGTGAACATCTATAACAGCCTAGAATGTATGCTGAGTTTCTCATAGAAGAAAAATATCAATATATGACCTGCTAATGAACAACAGGAAGACAAATGCATGTCTCAAATGTGAAAAATTTTATTTACCCTTCCTAGAGGAAAAGATAGATGACTTTCGCTGCAAGTTCCGAGAAGGCTTGTCTGGTTCATAGACACCGTGCGTGATGAACATCTTATGTAAGTGTGGATTGATTCCATCAGGAACCATTCGTGGACTTCCTTGGTAAAAATGAAGGACCTGCCTATTACCTGAAATAGCTTTATAAATACTTCTTTTGTTACACTGACTTTGATTATAAGTCTGCAAAAACAAATAAACATCAAATCACATTATTTCTATAATAATCACCAAGCCATGACAAGCAGTTATTATATTAGTCTGAGTTTATTCTAAACAGTAGACTCTGATCCACTTAAATACTTGAAGAATGGAATATCTGTTGTCTTAAATTTGAAGCCTATTTAATTAACTCTTGATGAAAATCATTTCAAAATTATTATAAAAGCTTAACTTAGTAACTATATTGTACAAAGGAAATCTGTCTTTTATTTAGTATCTTGCTATTTTTGATTAAGGCTGATGTTTATATATAAGTGTAAATTGCTTTTTAAAACAATACTATTCTCTTATTTCAGCTTTTACTTCATCTCTCTACGTGTCAATTTTCTTTACTGTATACAACAAGAAAAGCACTAGTACTGCCCTTACAGGGTTGTTGACAGGATTTAAACAAAATAATGCATTTGAAACATTTGCAACACTGTCCAGCACAGAGTAGGTACTCACCAAATGTGGGCCATTATGACTACTTAACAGATAAGAAAACTAACACCTGATATCTAAACTAACAACTAACAACTCACTTAAGGCAAGTGAGTTGCCAAGGTATACAATTAGTTAGAATCCAATTCCACTCAGTGATAATACATAGACTTTTAAAAGCTGCCAGACATTTCATTTATTGGAATCATTTTATAGATAAACTGGATGTTACATAAGAATATGCTATAATCACATGAAAAGTATTGGGGGGAAAAATTCATTTTTCAGGATGATTTTTAAAGGGTTTATAAAACATTTTAAATCAATTTTTTAAAACTATCACAATTAATGAAAAAATCTTTAATGTAAAACTATTTACTTAGACACAGAAATAGTCCCACTCAGTTACAAAAGTTAGTTAATACTTTAGTGTACATACACAAAATAATATTATGTATTGATACAACATCGTATTTAGGAAGACCTGTTACCCAAGATTACAACAAAGTATGAATATCATTCAAGTCCCTTATCACTTAGAGTAGGCATCAGCAAACTTTTCCATAAAGGGCCAGAAAGTAAATATTTTAGGCTTTGCAGGCTACCCATTATCCCTGGTGCATATTCTTGTCGGTTGGTTGGTTGGTTGATTGATTTAGGCAATTCTTTAAAATATAAATAAAACCATTCTCAGTTCACTGTAGTTAAAAAACAAAAAACAACTAAACACAAAAAGCAGGCCTTAGAAGCACAGGGAAATAGTAACACAAAGTAATACATATTGATTTTTGTATCTATGTGTCTCTAAATTAATACTGAAGTACAAAAATGTGTTTCTTTATATGGATAAAAATATTAAGACTGAATCCAGTCAAAAATTCTCCTAATTACAAGAAAAGAACAGGCAGAATCTAATACAAAGGAAAACAGAAATCAATCACAATTACCTACAGATTGTTTGGACTTTGTTAACAGATTGATACTTGTCTTTAGGCTCTGTTTCTCAAATTTCGATTGTCAAATTACGTTTCCACATGTCTACTTACCCGTTCTTCTCGTCCTTCAGCAAGGATAACAACAATCCTGCCTTGACGTTTGCGGCCAGTTCTACCCATTCGTTGCACAAGACGAATTGGGCTCTTCTGGGCATCAAAACATATTATAAGATCAACTTCTCCTATATCCAAACCTTCTTCACCAACACAAGTAGAAACCAATGTATTGTAACCACCACTACGAAATTGCTTCACTACCTAAAATTAAAATGATTTAAAAATAACTAGATGCAAGTATAAGAGAGTTGTAGATCAAAACATACTTTTTCCATTTGTCCCTGAAATCAGATTCAAAATCAGCACCCAAAGTACTATCGAATAGGAAAAGAAGCGGCAAATGGCAATATAAGCCAAAAGACATTGTGGTAAAATGCAAAGGGCAGTCCCAATTTCTTTGCTTTAATAACGGTTATGATTCCAAAAGGTTTTGCTAACAATTTACACATGAATGAGAAACCACAGATACTATTTTTAGCATCACTAAAAGGGGTGTAAACCAGATAAGTGGCCCAGAGCAATTACTGTTATTTATCATGTCCTAGACCTAAATTTATTGTTAGTAAATTTAACAATAATAGTACGTTTAATAATTAAACTATTGTTAAAGTAAGATTGTTTTATTACTTCTAGAATTCATATTTTAAATAGAAACAGAATCATGGACATAGAGAACAGACTGGTGGTTGCCAAGGGGGAGGGGGCTGGGGAAGGGATGGAGTGGGAGGTTGGGGTTAGCAGATATAAGCTTTTATATGTAGAATGGATCAACAACAAGGTCCTACTGTACAGCACAGAGAACTATATTCAGTATCCTAGGATAAATCATAATGGAAAAGAATATATAAAAAAGGAATGCATATATATATATATATATATATATATATATATAAAACTGAATCACCTTGTTGTACAGCAATTAACACAACATTGTAAATCAACTATACTTCAATAAAAAAAATTTTAATTAAAAAAATAGAATTCATGTTTTACCTTTTATACTGTCATTCCAGTGAAGGGTAGCAGAATATGCCACCCCAAAATATGACTGTAGGAGTTTAGAACATGCTGCCCCAACCTATGCTGCTTTAGTATATTGATTATTTTGAGCTATAGGCACTCGAAAAACAGCAAATGCGGGGAGAGGCTTTCTCTGAACTCCCCTTATCTGTCTAAAAGCAGATCCTCCAGAAGGAACTCAATTGTCATAAATCCCCTCCCCAGGAGCTTCATCAACCAGGGAAAATTGACTCAACAAGACACTGAAAGTCCACACTACATCCAGACAAACTTTATCACAAACTATCATACCTCCCATCTTTTCTTTTAGGGCTCCATTCATCTTCCCTAAAAATCATTTACTCTCCCCTGTGCACTCCCCTTCTCTTTCCCCATAAGATGATATTTAAATCTGTATTCTAAGCCACTTCAGGGAGTTACTCATTTTTCCCTCAGTATCTCCTATGCATACATGAGGTATACATGTTAATAAGCTTCTGTTTGTTTTTCTCTTGTTAATCTTTTATTACAGAAGTCTCAGCTAAGAACTCGTAAGGGTAGAGGAAAAATTTTTTTTCTCCCCTTCACCAGGATTTCTCTCTGATCAAGTTAATGAAACTACATTAGCATGACAATGAGTTAATGAAAAAGTCAACAAATATTTTGAAGTTTCCTTAAGCCTTATAAACTTAGTTCTCAACTGCTCTGAGCCTCAGTTTCCTCATTTACATACACACACACACACACATATATACACACACATAAATGTTGCAGGTTTATGGATGGTGGAATAGTAGTAGTGGTGGTAATTAAATAAGATCATGGTCAATAGATAGATAGAGAATAGAAACAAAAATTAAATGATGGTATTCCAGAGGAATCAGTCATACTTTTGACTAATACCTTTATAAATGCCTATTAAAATGTAAGAATGCCTGAACAAAATGACTAGTATGAAGGACAGTTATCAGACCTCATATCTAAAAAGTAAATTTCAGGAGAAAATATTAGGGGAGTATACACAAAAAGGAAATATGAACTCTATCAAAATATAGAAATAGGGCTTCGTGCCCTGGTCCGGGAAGATCCCACATGCCGCGGAGCGGCTGGGCCGATGAGCCATGGCCGCTGAGCCTGCGCTTCCGGAGGCTGTGCTCCGCAACGGGAGAGGCCACAACAGTGAGAGGCCCGCGTACCACAAAGAAAAAAAAAAAAAGTATAGAAATAGCTATGGACCCATGACAAAAGACCATAAAGTCGTTTCAAGCTCAAACATTCTACTATTCTATAAGTAATAATAATCATCAGCATTTAAACCTAGGTCTCTCTGACTCTAAAAAGCTATTATCTTAATCCTTAAGCTAGTTCTTTTGTTTAAAACAACCACTTTAAAAGTAGGATAATAAATATAAATTTATCATGTTAAATCCTCTTAGAAACCTTTCCAGTAACACTAGTCAAAGAGTTTTCCTTCAATATGGAAAAACAGAATACAGAGAGAACCGGTGATCATAATTAAAAGTTAAGAATAATTCATTTCCCTTTGTAATCTGTAATGACATTAAGCCAAGGAAAGACTGACCTAACATTACCTGTATGTAACTTAAAACAGATGTCCTTTTTGTCCTGATCAAAAAAAAGCCCAGAGCTAGAGTTGTAAAAAAAATTATTCTTTAATATAAATAATTAATAGATTAATAAAGGATTTCAAAGAACTTTCTTTTTAGTAGCAGGTACAAGCTAAATTGTTATTTATTTGCCTAGGATTGATATTAATTTCCCTAGAGTTTGAAAAATAAATATGAACCAGAAGTTGTTTAATCAAAGAAAGGAATAAGTGATTAAGTAATTTCCACCAGGACTTCTTATAATCTACTGATCCTACCATTTTTTTGCTGTTTACACTACACTCTAGCTTACAACCCACTCCCTTGCTTCTCTCTCCTCCAATATTCCTAACTAAACTGCAACACTGATTATATCCCACTTTCCACTGGGTCTGTATTTACACAGTTGAATGTGGCTGAAGGAAAACACCAACCATACTGACTGGTTACACTTTAAACTCATAATATCTCACCTTGAGTGAGCCCTTAGTGCTATCTGAAAATAATTTTATATTTCCCTAATCCATTCACTCTCCCCATTCTCCTCCTCACTCCTCTCTCATCAAACTTCCAACATTTCCTCCCCATCCTCACTCTCAGTTGGTCACATGACAAAAATTGAGCTATCAAAAAAGACTTTCCGGGCTTCCCTGGTGGCGCAGTGGTTGAGAGTCCACCTGCCGATGCAGGGGACACAGGTTCGTGCCCCGGTCTGGGAAGATCCCACATGTCGCGGAGCGGCTGGGCCTGTGAGCCATGGCCGCTGAGCCTGCGCGTCCGGAGCCTGTGCTCCGCAACGGGAGAGGCCACAACAGTGAGAGGCCCGCATACTGCAAAAAAAAAAAAGACTTTCCGCAAGGTATCACTGCCACATCTACATACCCACCTCTACCTGTGCCTGCATAGTTTACCTTCCCCTCCTATTGTTTTGGACAAACTATCCATGTTCTTAACTGAGGTCACCCCCCATAGTTTTATACTAGACCGCATCCTTTTCCCTTAACTACATAAAGATCATTCCAGCAATACTCTTCTTTCTGCTCTGTCATCAATTTTTCTTTCTCAACTGGTCATTCCTATCAGCATATAAGCATACTATTATGTATCTCAACATAAAACAAACAAACAAAAAACTACTTCCATCTCTGTGCTCCTTTTAGTAATAATCCTTGAAAGACTTGTATACTTGCTGTCTCCAGCTCTTCTCAGTGGTGGCTTGTCCCACCATTCCACTGAAAATGTTCTTTTCAAGGTCATTTGCCTTCTCCTCTCTTATTCCAATAGTCAATTCCCAGTTATCATCTTATATGACCCACCAGCAGCATTTATACATTTAATCACTTCCTCCTCCAGGAGATACCACACTCTCCTGGTCTTTCTCCCATTTCACTAGCCACTTTTTCTGACTCCCCAGGACTCAGTCTTTGGACATCTTCTATGTCTTCATTCAATCCAGTCTCATCTACATGATGGTGATTCCCAAATATATATTTCCATGAACCCATGAAGTCAAGACATATATTCAATTGTTTACTTAACATCGCTACTTGATGTTTAAAACAGTGTAACTCAAAGTACAATCCATGAAGTATTTATTACTGGTGCTGGTATTGATTCACAAACTGTTTACTACCAGCTGACAAGACTACAAAAACTAAGAGTAAGAGTTTAGAAACTTGACAGAGTATTCCCCATCTGTTGACTCTAAAAAAAAATTTAGACGTGAACTTTGTTTTTCATTAAGCTTATTTTTCTAGTAATTCATTTTTGTTGTAATGTTCAAAGGTATCTGTCTGTGATGTATTGAATGGAAATAAACTGGTCCTCCATCAGTTTTGACAGTTTGAAAACCACTAATCTCATAGGCATGCCAAAGTTAATTTGTCCAAAACCAAGCTAATATTCTCTACAAAACCTGCCTTTCCTGCAGTCTTATCCAGCTTAGTTAATAGCCACTCTTTTCAGTTGCTCAGGCCAAAAACCTTGGAGTCAGCCTTCACACTCCTTTATCTCATATCCCACTCTAATTTGTCAATAAGTCCTGTCAGCTTGACCTTCAAAATATATCCAGAATCCAATCATTTCTCACAACCTGCTACCAACCTAGTCCAGGCCACCATCATCTTCAGCTTGAATTATTCTAGTAAGTCTTCCAGTTGGTCTTCCTATTTCCACCCTTAGCCCCTATAGTTTATTCTTAAGACAGCAGCCAGTGTGATTCTTTTAAAATATCAATCAGGACATGACCCTCCTCTGCTCCAAATTCTCCAAGGTCTTCTTCTCACTTTATTCAGAGTAAAAGCCAAAGTCATTAAAATGGAAATGTAAGGTCCTAAAGAATCTGGCCCCCAACTTCCTCTGTGACTTCATCACTTGTTTCTAGATAAATGAATAATTCAATTACAACTATCTGCTTGAAAGATTATTTCAGAATAAGACTGCTGTTATGAAAGCAATTATGTATAGGAGTAATAAAAAGGATTGTTACCCTGGCCTACATAAAAATATTATTGATAAAAGTGAATAAAAGACAAAGTGAATAAAATCTATAAGGTTTCTTATGGTACCTGACAAACCCAGGAAATATGACTCTGGGTAATAATGAAGTTGGCCAGAGACCAGGTTGGGGACTATGGGTATTTCAAAATGCTTGACTTCCTAGGTAGAAATTCACTTCATTTTTCACACAGATATTACTAATCACTAACGTGATTATTAACGTTAGTAATAATCATCCACTAGATGCCTGAACCCTTTAGAGTACTTATTAGACTCGAGATAGGGAAAAGTGTTACATTCAGACTCAGGAAAACCTCCTAGACTCTCTCCACCAGATCCAGTTTGCTTACACAGACTCTTTTGAGTACAGTGGGGACTGGTATAAGAAGTATTTAATAATAGGAGTCCTCATCTATTAATGTTGACAGAATCAAGAAAGGATCTTTCAAAATGAATTAGACATTAAAGACATACCTACTCAAGTGTAGACCTATAGCTAACCTGAAAAAACCTGTATACAGTTTATAAAAATCTATATATAGTCTAGGGCTTCCCTGGTGGCGCAGTGGTTGAGAGTCGGCCTGCCAATGCAGGGGATACGGGTTCGTGCCCCGGTCCAGGAAGATCCCACATGCCGCGGAGAGGCTAGGTCCGTGAGCCATGGCCGATGCGCCTGCGCGTCCGGAGCCTGTGCTCCGCAACCGGAGAGGCCACAACAGTGAGAGGCCCACGTACCGCAAAAAAAAAAAAAAAAAAAAAAAAAATCTATAGTCTAAAATATCCCCCAAAACATCATAGCACTCAAAAATTTATGAAGAATATTCAGAGCATACAGCGACCTTAAATGCCACCATGGTTTCCGCTGACCATATTTTTAAGTTAAGATTTTTAGATAACAGAAGAAAGTGTAAGCTTATTATTTGTTTGGAATAAACAACTAAAGTGACTTAAGATAAATAAATAGTAAACACTTCTTGAAGGCTCTACAGTACGATTTCACTTAATGCTTACAATAGCTCTACAAGGTATGTTTACAGATAAGGAAAACTGAGGCACAGGAAAGTAAAGAAACTTATAAGTGGAAGAACCAGGATTCCAACCTACATAATATGAATCCAGAGCCTTTCTGTTTAACCATTATACTTTTTAAAAAATTTCAAAATCCAAAAAAACCCACTTTTTTTGGTCTTTCAAAATATGCCTAGTTTTATTTATACATTTACTACAAAATTATCTTTAAGATGTAGCCAACTGACCAGTGAGTTAAAACAAAAAAAAGGCGTAAGTGCAAAGCTAATCAATTTTATATTCATCATTTCCAAAAATAATTACCTCCAGTTGCTCCTTCTGGGTAAAACCCTTCATGCTTTTCCCTGAGGCATGGCCAACAAAAGTCATTACTCTAATAATTGGCTGATGCTGTAAAAGCATTTCTGCAATTTCTTGAACACTATCTCGAAATGAAGAGAAGATCATAACTCTGGTCTCGTCACATTTCTTGTCAGATGTCTTTTGAGCTATATAACAAAAATACTTTAATTACAACTTTTATAAAAGCATTTAGATGAGAACTAATTTAAAAGACAAACCTGAAACTATATACTAGTGAGTGACAATTCTTTCAAAAAAATAATTTAAGGCATCTTAAATCTTGGCTGGTTTTCCTCCTACCTTTTCTAGTAATCTTAATAAACCTGGCTCCTTATCTCTCATTGGCTATCATAAAATAAAAACCTAAACCAAATAAAAATTACCTTTTGACCAGTCCTTCAATTCATGCATGACACCTGCTATTCCCCTTTACCTTCTAAGTCAGAAGCACAGGACTGCAGAGCTCTCACTGATTTTGTATATCTTCCCTTTCCTTTCTGCTCACTAAAGGCACTGTCTTAATCCAGGCCATGGTATTCTGTCTCCAAATTATTGATGTGTTCAAATTCTCCAAGGAAACTGCAGAATATACCCAACAGTCAATCACACAGCTGCTCCCAGTGTCTCTGTGCTTGGGAGGAGTAGAATGCATAAATAAAAACATGATTTTGAGGCTGGACCACTTAGTCTCTGGGTGATGTGTGACCATGGTAGTCATTTAATCTCTTTAAACTTTAGTTTCTTAATATCTAAAATGGATTGAGGTGATGATTAAATGAAACAGTAAATATAAAGTATGTAGACTTGCATATAGCAATTGGTTAATAATTGAAAGTTGTATGGAGTTTTTTGTTGTTTGCTTTCTTTTGTTTTTTAACCTTGCATGGGTCTTTGACAATCCTTCTTTTTCTTTTTTTTTTTAACATCTTTATTGGGGTATAATTGCTTTACAACGGTGTGTTAGTTTCTGCTTTATAACAAAGTGAATCAGTTATACATATACATGTTCACAACTCTTCCCTCTTGCGTCTCCCTCCCTCCCACCCTCCCTATCCCACCCCTCCAGGTGGTCACAAAGCACCGAGCTGATCTCCCTGTGCTATGCGGCTGCTTCCCACTAGCTATCTACCTTACTACGTTTGTTAGTGTGTATATGTCCATGACTCTCTCTCACCCTGTCACAGCTGACCCTTCCCCCTCCCCATATCCTCAAGTCTGTTCTCCAGTAGGTCTGCGTCTTTATTCCTGTCTTACCCCTAGGTTCTTCATGACATTTTTTTTTTCTTAAATTCCATATATATGTGTTAGCATACGGTATTTGTCTTTTTCTCTCTGACTTACTTCACTCTGTATGATAGACTCTAGGTCTATCCACCTCATTACAAATAGCTCAATTTCATTTCTTTTTATGGCTGAGTAATATTCCATTATATATATGTGCCACATCTCCTTTATTCATTCATCCGATGATGAGCACTTAGGTTGTTTCCATCTCTGGGCTATTGTAAATAGAGCTGCAATGAACATTTTGGTACATGACTCTTTTTGAATTTTGGTTTTTTCAGGGTATATGCCCAGTAGTGGGATTGCTGGGTCATCTGGTAGTTCTATTTGTAGTTTTTTAAGGAACCTCCATACTGTTCTCCATAGTGGCTGAACCAATTCACATTCCCACCAGCAGTGCAAGAGTGTTCCCTTTTCTCCACACCCTCTCCAGCATTTATTGTTTCTAAATTTTTTGATGATGGCCATTCTGACTGGTGTGAGATGATATCTCATTGTAGTTTTCATTTGCATTTCTCTAATGATTAATGATGTTGAGCATTCTTTCATGTGTTTGTTGGCATTCTGTATATCTTCTTTGGAGAAATGTCTATTTAGGTCTTCTGCCCATTTTTGGATTGGGTTGTTTGTTTTTTTGTTATTGAGCTGTATGAGCTGCTTGTAAATTTTGGAGATTAATCCTTTGTCAGGTGCTTCATTTGCAAATGTTTTCTCCCATTCTCAGGGTTGTCTTTTGGTCTTGTTTATGGTTTCCTTTGCTGTGCAAAAGCTTTGAAGTTTCATTAGGTCCCATTTGTTTATTTTTGTTTTTATTTCTATTACTCTAGGAGGTGGGTCAGAAAGGATCTTGCTGTGATTTATGTCATAGAGTGTTCTTCCTATGTTTTCCTCTAAGAGTTTGATAGTTTCTGGCCTTACATTAAGGTCTTTAATCCATTTTGAGCTTATTTTTGTGTATGGTGTTAGGGAGTGATCTAATCTCATACTTTTATATGTACCTGTCCAGTTTTCCCAGCACCACTTATTGAAGAGGCTGTCCTTTCTCCACTGTGCATTCCTGCCACCTTTATCAAAGATAAGGTGTCCATATGTGCGTGGGTTTATCTCTGGGCTTTCTATCCTGTTCCACTGATCTATCTTTCTGTTTTTGTGCCAGTACCATACTGTCTTGATTACTGTTGCTTTGTAATATAGTCTAAAGTCAGGGAGCCTTATTCCTCCAGCTCCTTTTTTTGTTCTCAAGATTGCTTTGGCTATTCGGGGTCTTTTGTGTTTCCATACAAATTGCGAAATTTTTTGTTCTAGTTCTGTGAAAAATGCCAGTGGTAGTTTGATAGGGATTGCATTGAATCTGTAGATTGCTTTGGGTAGTAGAGTCATTTTCACAATGTTGATTCTTCCCATCCAAGAACATGGTATATCTCTCCATCTATTTGTATCATCTTTAATTTCTTTCATCAGTGTCTTATAATTTTCTGCATACAGGTCTTTCGTATCCTTAGGTAGGTTTATTCCTAGATATTTTATTCTTTTTGTTGCAATGGTAAATGGGAGTGTTTTCTTGATTTCACTTTCAGATTTTTCATCATTAGTATATAGGAATGCCAGAGATTTCTGTGCATTAATTTTGTATCCTGCTACTTTACCAAATTCATTGATTAGCTCTAGTAGTTTTCTGGTAGCATCTTTAGGATTCTCTATGTATAGTATCATGTCATCTGCAAACAGTGACAGCTTTACTTTTTCTTTTCCGATTTGGATTCCTTTTATTTCCTTTTCTTCTCTGATTGCTGTGGCTAAAACTTCCAAAACTGTGTTGAATAAGAGTGGTGAGAGTGGGCAAACTTGTCTTGCTCCTGATCTTAGTGGAAATGCTTTCAGTTTTTCACCATTGAGGATGATGTTTGCTGTGGGCTTGTCATATATGGCCTTTATTATGTTGAGGAAAGTCCCCTCTATGCCTACTTTCTGCAGGGTTTTTATCATAAATGGGTGTTGAATTTTGTCAAAAGCTTTCTCTGCATCTATTGAGATGATCATATGGTTTTTCTCCTTCAATTTGTTAATATGGTTTATCACACTGACAGATTTGCGTATATTGAAGAATCCTTGCGTTCCTGGAATAAACCCAACTTGATCATGGTGTATGATCCTTTTAATGTGCTGTTGGATTCTGTTTGCTAGTATTTTGTTGAGGATTTTTGCATCTATGTTCATCAGTGATATTGGCCTGTAGTTTTCTTTCTTTGTGACATCCTTGTCTGGTTTTGGTATCAAGGTGATGGTGGCCTCGTAGAAGGAATTTGGGAGTGTTCCACCCTCTGCTATATTTTGGAAGAGTTTGAGAAGGATAGGTGTTAGCTCTTCTCTAAATGTTTGATAGAATTCGCCTGTGAAGCCATCTGGTCCTGGGCTTTTGTTTGTTGGAAGATTTTTAACCACAGTTTCAACTTCAGTGCTTGTGATTGGTCTGTTCATATTTTCTATTTCTTCCTGATTCAGTCTTGGCAGGTTGTGCATTTCTAAGAATTTGTCCATTTCTTCCAGATTGTCCATTTTATTGGCATAGAGTTGCTTGTAGTAATCTCTCATGATCTTTTGTATTTCTGCAGTGTCAGTTGTTACTTCTCCTTTTTCATTTCTAATTCTATTGATTTGAGTCTTCTCCCTTTTTCTCTTGATGAGTCTGGCTAGTGGTTTATCTTCTCAAAGAATCAGCTTATAGTTTTATTGATCTTTGCTATTGTTTCCTTCATTTCTTTTTCATTTATTTCTGATAATCCTTCTTTCTTAAACATGATTTATATTATGTTAATCATCATGTGTGTGCCAGAGACTACACTAAGCATTTTATATTATGAACTCATTTAGTCTTCATAACAACCTTATGAATTAAATGACTTAATAAAGTTAATGTATAATACATAAGGAAAAAGAAGCAGCTGCTGTTGCAAGGAAAATTATTCCAGATAAACCTCCTTTGAATCAGCATAGCATCAAGACCCTACATCTGACCAACTGCAGATCAATAGCTACTTTCAGTGCAAAGCCTATCTCCTTCAACAGGCCACAGCGTGCCTTTCTATCTTCATTCCATTAAAGCTGCTCTACCAAAGTCATTAATAACTCTATATTACCAAACTCAGTGGATGCTTTTTAGTTCATCTGACCACACCTCTCAGTAGTATTTAACACAATCCACTCCTTCCTATTGAAATAGTCTCTTCCCTCAGCATCTCTGATAATTCACTTGCCTGGTTTCTTTCTCAATCTTCTTTGTGGCATTTTCCCCTCTGAACTCTAAATGTTGGTATTCTGCAGGACTAATTCCCGGCCCTCTGTCCCTAAACTGTATTCCTGGTGATATGATCACATCCATTCTTGAAACTTTTAATATTGCCTTTATGCTGATAACTCTAAAATTTATTTATATATATGTAAATAGATAAAAATATCCCAGACCATTCTTCTGAGACCCAGATTCACTTATCCAATGCCTATACATCTCAACTTAGATGTCTCAACTTAGATGTCTCAAAAGCATCCATCCATCCATCTCAAAAAACATTTGCTCTTTCTTCTCCATGTTGTTAGTTTTCTCTTTGTTCATACAGTCATCTGCAAACACACACACACACACACACACACACACTCCTAATGATTTTTTTTCTCATACTCTATGTCCAATCCATCAATAAACACTGTTGGCTCCAACTTCAAAATATATCTAGAATCTATAACCACTTCTCAGAACCATCTTGCTGCTTGGTACTACTATCTTGGTATAAACTATCATCATCTGTTATCATCTTAGACTATTACAATAGCCTCCTAATTGGCCAACATCTGTGAGAGTGATCTTTTAAAAATATAAGTCAGATCACGTCACTCTGCTGCTCCGAATGCCTCTGTAATAGTTTCACAAATCACAAGCATGCACAGAATAAAATCCAAAGTCCTGACATGGCCTACAAACCCTACATGACCTGGCCCCTTGCTGTCTCTCCAACCTCTGCCTACACCACTCATCCTCATTACACTTCTCCAGCCACATTGGTTTGTTTACTGATCCTTAATCTTACCAAGCACCCTACTGCTTCAGGGCCTTTGAATCTGCTATTCTCTCTGCCAGGAATGATCCTCCTACAGAAATCCACAAGGCTTGCTCCCTTACTTCCATCAGGTAACAGCTCAAATATCACCCTACAAAGAGGTCTGCTCTAAAACCATATATAAAATAGCCTCCTTCATGACTCTCTATTTTCTCACCTAGCTTACTTTTCCCTATCATTATATTATACATTGTTTTATTATCTGCTTCCCATATACTGCCCCAGGTTGACTTTTCTTTTTCACATAATACCCTATTCTTAACATTTCCACCATTCCCCTGGTGCCTACGCTCCCAAAATTTCTCAGAGCTTTTTTATATTCATTATCCAGAATAATTAAAAGCTCATCTTCTCCATAAGAAATGTTAGCACAAACTAATGAGTCAGAGTTTTAGCTTTCTCAATAACTTTGCCTTGCCTTGAGTCTATTAAATACGACCTACCATTCCATGACTTGAAGTGTTCAACTACAATTTCTTCTAATTTCTTTAATTTTGGATGACTATAGCAGAACTTTTTACCTTCATCTCCTATAAAAAAACAAAACACAAAAAATGTTTCTGTATTTTTCCATATTTGATTACATTAATGTATTTTAATTACCCTTTCAAATGGATTCGTTAAAACTTATTTCTTTTTATTTAAACAGTAAGTAGCATCTGGGTAGCACACAAACCTTACTGTAAAATAAACTGAATTTTTATGAAAATTTCATTCTGAGAAAGACTCCAAATGAGAATCAGCAGCAAAGAGAAGGGAAAAATTCACATTTAGTTAAGCTATAAATTAGTTTTTGGTAGTTCTGAGAATTTTCACTACCAGTAACAACTACTACTAACTTCTATTATATATTTAAAGTTTATGAACTGTTTGAATATACATTTATCCTAAGTTGAAGAATAAGATCTTTTAGCATTTAACAGGTCTATTGCTACAGAAATATAAGTAGATATAAATAGACATGTGGATCAATGGAGCATAATTTTAAAATTAACCTTGATAAAGAGGAAACAATACAAAAATTTAAAAGAAAAACCAGACCTTTTTTGATAGCAGAAATGCCACTTGCTGAAGTACTACGTGTATGTGCAAACATGCACTCTAGATGATGATAGAGTTTCATGAAGTCCTCATTTTGGCTAAGTTCTTTTTTTGCCCGAGTCATTCCTTCAGAAATTAAGAAAATATTTTTCAATAAATTTAATAGCAAAACTAATCAAATGTATCATTTATTTAAAAGAAATTAAACTATAGCAATGAATGCAAGTTTTTCAAATTTAAAAATAAAAACCAGCAACTTTTTCCAGTTTCACATTCACATATGTATTAATGAATGGCTTCTTTTCTTCCAGCAATTTATCAAAAGCAAAGAAACATGGGCTGGCACCTTGATCTTGGACTTCCCAGCCTCCAGAACTGTGAGAAATACATGTCCATAGTTTAAGAAAAAAAAGAAGAAGAAGAAAAAGAAAGGAAGGAAGGAGTGAAGGAAGGAAGGAAGAAAAAAGAAAGAATTTGTTACATAACTATTTCACTGCTTTTTATTTTATTTATTTATTTATTAAGCTGTGCTGGGTCTTAGTTGTAGCATGTGGGATCTAGTTCCCTGACCAGGGATCAAACCCGGGCCCCCTGCATTGGGGAGGACCACCAAGGAAATCCACTGGACACACAAGGAAGTCCCCTTCACTGCTTTTTAAAATAAAGCACCTTAAGTAATCCAAACGGCTCAATACATATCGTTAACCAAAATAATACACGTCAGCACTTTTAAAAATAATTTCATATAATTTACCTTTAGTTCCATCCATAATTCCACAAAGGAAGAAATATAATGATCTCATTCCCATTTGCTGCAATAATTCATAACCATGATATAAACTAATACAAATAGCAAATTCTCCCTCGATTATGCCTTGTTGCAGTCCCTAGAAAAAACAAGCATATATCAAATTTACCCAGAGGAAGAAATGAAGATACATGTTCCATGCAGAACTTACTGGTTCTACTGAATGCCCTAAGATGTTGCTATGGAAAGGTGTCAATGTACTTTCCATATACAATCTGCCCCTTTATTTAATTCAACATGAAACTTAACATTTTAAAGAGAATAAATGAACGGGGGGATATTTATCATATGCTGTTTTTCTTTGCAGGTAAATTATTAGCAGTATATAGATTTATTTGGTCTTTCAAAACAATTTAATAAGCACCTACTATTTGCCGAGCACTGAGCTAGACATTTGGGATACAAGGGAAAATAAAACAGATATGGGCCTATCCTCACAAATGTTTCTGACATCAGGACAAATATTTAATCAAACTGTTTAACACTAACATTTAACACCAGGTATACATGCCACAGTAACATCCGACAGGGAGCACCAGACACCGTTATAAGCACACTACTTATACAAACTTATTTAATCTTAACACCTAGGAGGTAGGTACTATTGTTATGCCCATTTTACACATGTGGAAGCTCATGTAGGTGATAAGTAGCAGAGCCAGTATTTGAACCTAGGAAATTTGGGCCAGTGTGCTTGTGCTTTTAACCACTACTCTCAAGGAAAAGTAAAGTACATATTCCTTTTGTAGGAGCATACAGTCAGTATATCTATACAATAAAATACCTTTAAAAGACCATTGAGAATATATTTTAATTATTTTCCTTTATTAGAGATGCAGACTATTATTTAATACCTTACATTTTTAGTAGCATTAATATCAGTTACACTCATTTTAAATGTTTCCAGGATAGTGATAAATGCCTTAAAGTGGCACGCTAGGGCTTCCCTGGTGGCACACTGGTTGACAGTCCGCCTGCCGATGCTGGGAACGCGGGTTCGTGCCCCGGTCCGGGAGGATCCCACATGCCGCAGAGCAGCTAGGCCCGTGAGCCATGGTCGCTGAGCCTGCGCGTCCGGAGCCTGTGCTCCGCAACGGGAGAGGCCACAGCGGTGAGAGGCCCGCATACCGCAAAAAAAAAAAAAAAAAATGTCACGCTAATTACCTAAAAGGGTAAAACAACGTCTCTGTAAAACATAAACTCTCATCAGTGAGATCAAATTCAACAGGTTTAGATTTATGATTTAAAATTTTAATGAACCTTTAACTCCTAGCAGAAACTTTAAACATTTTATTAAAGTCTAGTATAATACACTGCAATTTCACAGAAAATTCCCTTTGTGGTTTCCCACAAAGTCCATATTTCTAGCATAACATTTAAAGCACTCCCAGGTGGTCACAACCTAGATCATATCTGACTCCCTCAATCCTTTACCTCAGGCAAATTGGTTTTCTCACTGTCTCCTTTATACCTTCATTCAATTGCCTCTGTCCTTTTGCACATGCATTCCCTCTCGGTTCCAAGAATGACTCAGTGCCTTTTCATGCTTGTGAGCATCTCTTTTGACTCTGGACCTAACTTGATGGATATGTTCCTATCCACCTATTTTTTTCCTATAAAGATTAAAAATACAAAGCTTACTGTGATGCTTAATCCAACCTCGGTATGGAGATTTAAGACTAAATGCTATGGGTCTAAAAGTTAGTTAAAATCTACCCTCTTATGACCCTTTTACTTTGCAAAACAGAAGTGAACTAAAAGACCAATTTTTAATTAAAAGTTATAAGGGCTTCCCTGGTGGCGCAGTGGTTGAGAGTCCGCCTGCCGATGCAGGGGACACGGGTTCGTGCCCCGGTTCGCGAAGATCCCACATGCCGCGGAGCGGCTGGGCCCGTGAGCCATGGCCGCTGAGCCTGCGCGTCCGGAGCCCGTGCTCCGCAACGGAAGAGGCCACAACAGTGAGAGGCCCGCGTACCGCGAAAAAAAAAAAAAAAAAAAAAGTTATAAGATAAATTTATCTTAATTCACATCATTAAACTGTATTCCTGCTAGATCTTTTTCATATTTTTATAAACTATATAAACCACCTCTGAATTCTTGATGAGCTAATATATACCAAAAAATAATCATTATTTACATTTCATCCTGGTTCTAAGTAAAAATGTAGTCTATCAGCAAAATTTATTTTAAAATACCTACCACAATATTTGGAGATGGGTTTTTCCTAAATTGATCTCTTGCCAGAATTATCTGGTATTTTGTTAGATTGGGAATATCCCTTCTCATCAAAACATTCCTCCGAATCAAAGAACTTGCAAGTGCTTCCAAAATCTGCAAATTTCAAAGAAATTTAGTTTATTTTAAAATCCTTTTACAAATACATTTCCTCACATACTAAAATAGTTTTATATATTAAATTATATGTTAAATAAAGTTTGTCTTAAAATGAATTTTTAAGTAAACACAGAAGAGATGATAAAGTTTTAAAGTACTTGACAATTATCCTCAGATAATCCACGTGAGAGTCAGCACAAGCAATTATTAGATTCAGCGATAATTCAAGAACATATGTGTTGGGCTTTCCTGGTGGCGCAACAGTTAAGAATCCGCCTGCCAATGCAGGGGACATGGGTTCAAGCCCTGGTCTGGGAAGATCCCACATGCCACGGAACAACTAAGCCCATGCGCCACAACTACTGAGCCTGCGCTGTAGAGCCGCGAGCAACAACTACTGAGCCCGTGGGCCTAGGGCCTGTGATCTGCAACAAGAGAAGCCACCACAATGAGAAGCCGGTGCACTGCAACGAAGAGTAGCCCTTGCTCGCCACAACCAGAAAAAAAGCCCGTGCATGGCAATGAAGACCCAATGCAGCCAAAAATAAAATAAATAAATTTATTTTTAAAAAAAAACAAAAAACGAACATATGTGTTTATCTGTTTATTTCTTAACTCTCCTCCTCTCCCTCCAAACTAAGCACAATGAAAGGAGGGCCTTGATTTGCTCTGTTGCATCTTCAATGCCTAGAACAAGTCTAGCACATAAGTAAATATTTGTAGAGTGATGACTAAATCAAAATTCCTTGAGTACATTTAATTTCATTCACTGATTCATTCTCTCAAAAATATTCATTAAGCGACTTCCCTGGTGGTCCAGTGATTAAGAATCTGCCTTCCAATGCAGGGGACGTGGGTTCGATCCCCGGTTGGGGAACTAGGATCCCACATGCCACAGGGCAACTAAGTCTGCATGCCGCAACTACTGAGCCCACATGCTCTGGAGCCTGCGTGCCACAATGAGACAGCCCGCGCTGCAACTAGAGAAACCCACGTGCCATAATGAAAGATCTTGCATGCCGCAACAAAGATCCCGCGTGCCACAACTAAGACTTGACATAGCCAAATAAATAAATAGATATTTTTAAAAATATATTCATTGAATATATACTACATATCAAGCATCGTTCCTGATGCTGGGGATATTGTGGCTGAGACAAATGAAGTTTCTATTTTCCTAAAGTTTACATTCAATAGACGGAAGAAAGGAGTAAAGAAGTGAACAAAGAAAATAGAGAATTTTGATTATGATAATGCATTTAAGAACCTACAACACAGTAATGCTTTGTAGAGTCTTTGATGGGAAGGGGGTCACTATCATATAAGTGGACAAAGAGGGTTTCTTTCTTTCTTTCCTTCCTCCCTTCCTCTCTTTCTTCCTTTCTTTCTTTTTTTTTGGGGGGTGGGGAGAGGAGCAGCAATTGTGCTCTGCCTGGGCACCCCCCTGCCTCATCTGTCATCCAGCCCCAGGATGCAGAGGAGCGGGCCCTTGGATTGTGACCTTGCCAGCGCCCTTCCACCTCCAAGCAGCCGGTTTCCCACACTAAGGTTCCTGGCTGGGGATGGACCGCTCTGGGCCAGGGCTGCCTCTGGTACCAAGCAGCAGGAGAGACGGTGGCCCGGGTTGGGCAAGCAACGGAGCCTATTGCTGCATGGGTGACAGCAGGGCGCTCTCAGGGGAGAACTGGGCATGCAGGCTGCCACAGTTCTCCACGTGTTCATGCCACCAAAGATGGTTTCTTTTAAGAGGTAATACTTGACATCTGAATGATAAAGTATGCCTAGCCCGAGAAGTTCTGAAGACAGAGCATTCCAGGCAGAGGAAAGAGCAGACAAAAGGTCCTGAGCTTGATGCCACAGTGAAGGTAAAAGGCGACCTCCAGATGAAGACCTACTACAGCAATATGTAATTTGCCTAAGTCTTATTTCCTAAAATATATCTATTTTAGTACATTTCAATCTTTCCTCTCTTCTAGCTTTGCTGATCAGCTTTGCTGACCACATGTGCCTAAAGAAGCACTCTAAAAGAAATCAATAAAGTTAGGGCTTCCCTGGTGGCGCAGTGGTTGAGAGTCCGCCTGCCGATGCAGGGGACATGGGTTCGTGCCCTGGTCCGGGAAGATCCCACATGCCACGGAGCAACTAAGCCCATGTGCCACAACTACTGAGCCTGCGCTCTAGAGCCCGCGAGCCACAGCTGCTGAAGCCCGCACGCCTAGAGCCCGTGCTCCACAACAAGAGAAGCCACTGCAATGAGAAGCCCGCGCACCGCAACGGAGAGTGGCCCCCGCTCGCTGCAACTAGAGAAAGCCCGCGTGCAGCAACGAAGACCCAACACAACCAATCAATCAATAATGTGTCAAGACATTGCCAAATGCCACCAAGTGGGCAAGATAGTCCCCAGTTGAGAAACACTGCTGTACAAGGGATCAGGGAGGAATATATTGAAAATATATTTCCTTACAAAGAAAGTTCTGGTTGAGTCTGGATACATGTTTTGGGTGTGTTCACTATGTGAATTCACTGTGCTACACACTTACATTTAATGTACTATGCTGTTCATATGTTTGGGGGGGCTGGTTATACTGCAATTAAAAGGTTTACTTAAGGGGGCTTCCCTGGTGGCGCAGTGGTTGAGAGTCTGCCTGCCGATGCAGGGGACACGGGTTCGAGCCCTGGTCTGGGAAGATCCCACATGCCGCGGAGCAAGTAGGCCCGTGAGCCACAATTGCTGAGCCTGCGCGTCTGGAGCCTGTGCTCCGCAACGGGAGAGGCCGCAATGGTGAGAGGCCTGCGCACCGTGATGAAGAGTGGCCCCCGCTTGCCACAACTGGAGAAAGCCCTCGCACAGAAACGAAGACCCAACACAGCAAAAATAAATTAAATAAATTAATAAACTCCTAACCCCAACATTTAAAAAAAAAAAAAAAAAAAAAAAAAGGTTTACTTAAGAAAATACAAAACTAAATTGGCTTTAGAAACGGTCCATCATTTTGTATTTCCTCTTTAACTAATAGTTTGCCAGTACATATAAAACATGGCGCTCATACTGAAAATTGTCATTTCAAAGAATTTTTTACCATATTAATTATATAAATGATTATAACTATACATTCTCACAGTCCGATTCTGTTAAGTAAAATAATTACATTATCAGTTCATTTATTAAAACACTGAATTATGATAAAAATGGCTTACCTGTATATATGCCTTTTGGATAGCTCCAAGTTCTTCACCAAGAGGAACAACAAGCTTTTCAACTCGTCTTTCATGAGAGTATGGCAAAATATCTGGAGAATCTTCAGAACGAATCTCTATCTGCCCAATTAGTAGATTAGTAATAACCTGTTGCACAGCCTACAGAAAATCAATTAAGTATGATTATATATTATATTACTTACTAAATTTTTTAGTTTGCCACTAACAAAAATAAAATAGCAATAAGTTTTTGAAAAAATATTAGAAATTTATATCATTAAATATTTTTTAAAACTACAAATTATAGCACATCAGGAGTGGCACAATAGGGGAAAATGCTTTTGAAACATCTTTCTTGCATGCCAAGCATCCAAGAGATAAAATGTCCAACAAGTTCCTCAAATGTATTTTGTGCTTTCCAATGGTAGTGTTACATCTTGTCAATATATATAAAGACTCAGACAAAATAGAAGTTTCAAATTAGCAAACCAAATCCCCAAAACATTATATAACAGTCAATTTTAGAGCCAGAACTAAAACCCAGATTTCCTGATTCCCTGGCAAATACTTTTTTCCACTGATTTTTAATGGGGAAAACAGAGAAGTCCTGTTACTACTAAAGGATACAAATGTACCTTGGAAATACTTTACAAACTGACTTGTTAAGAAACTGAGGGCATAGGTCCTACACTAAATCTATTATTAATAAATGAATGGAGGGAATTCCCTGGCAGTCCAGTGGTTAAGACTCCACACTTTCATTGCCAAGGGTGCAGGTTTGATCCCTGGCCGGGAGCTAAGACACCACAAGCTGCGGGTGTGGCCAAAAATAAAAATAAATAAATAAATAAATGAGTGGAATATTTTCCATTTAAATCAATATATATGCTGTGAATATATTTCTGGAGCTAAATTTCATTCACCAAAAGCTTATAAAGGAACTTAATTGTAAAAATAGGGAATTTAAGAAAAAACAAAAAACCTGTTGGTATAAACAACTGCTGTACCATTAGACCACAGTACTACTGGGTGTGATGAAAAAAAGAAAGGAAGGGAGAGATGGATGGATGGATGGAGGGAAGGATGAAGACAGAATCCTGAAAGTATCCAGAAATTAAGAACTCTTTTTTTTTAAACTAGTAAAGCCTCATGGGCTTAGTTTCAGACAAAAAATACTCTAGGGCAAGAATCACATCTTAGTCATTTTTGTATTCCCAACACTAAGTATAATGCCTAATACAGTAGTACACTATAGTTACTGAATGTCCACATACATTCAAACTCTAGAGTAAATATATGACCATTTTATAAAATTGACTGAGACTTCAGTATTTTTTTTTCCTTTGGCCGCACAGCATGTGGGATCTTAGTTCGCCGACCAGGGATTGAACCCGTGCCCCCTGCGTTGGTAGCACAGAGTCTTAACCACTGGACCGCCAGGGAAGTCCCAGACTTTAGTATTTTTAATCATTCATTCATTCAAGAAATATTTGAGTAACTCCCACATGCCAGGTATTGAATTGGTGATAGAGGCATAACCAAGATAGACATAATCCCTACATTCATGTCGGTACTATTTTAGTGGAGCAAAAATACAACAAATAAATGAATAAGCAAAAGAATGACAGATTGTGATAGATATTAAGAAGAAAATAACAAGATAGGAAGAGTTGACTTTTCATAGCTTAAGAGTGAATTTTTCTGAAGAGGTGATATTTAAGCAGAGACTTGATGACTAAAAACAATCAAGCATGTTTAAAAAAGGTTGGGCAGAAATGATAGGATAGAAATTTCTAAAACTAATCGAGGCTATGGACAGAAGGAAAAAAGTCTATGGCTTGGCAGAATTGAAAGCTACCTTTGAAATTATCCAGAACCTAACACAGAAGACCATTCAGAGCTACTAAATCAGAATGTCATGGGATAAGGCTCAAAATCTGCATGGGATAGGGCTCAAAACTTTTTACCATCCTCTGAGCTCCCTAGAGAAATGGTGGATTCCACAGCGGGGACTGGAAAGACACTAAATGATCATAAAATATCTTGTGATACCAGTAAGTTAGGAAGTGTTCAAAACAAACACACGAACAAAAAAAAGTGCATTCTAAAGGACACAGGAGCCATCTTCAAGGCACTCTCAATGGCCCAATCTAGAACAATCAAAATTATTAATGATAGTAGCCAATAAAAAATATATATATCCATATATATATCCATATATATCCATATATATGGATATATATATATATATATATATATATATATATATATCCATTAGTCCATATTGATGTAAAGACCTGAATTAAAAATAAATGAGGAGGGGCTTCCCTGGTGGCGCAGTGGTTGAGAGTCCACCTGCTGATGCAGGGGACACGGGTTCGTGCCCCAGTCCGGGAAGATCCCACATGCCGCGGAGCAGCTGGGCCCGTGAGCCATGGCCGCTGAGCCTGCGTGTCCAGAGCCTGTGCTCCGCAGCAGGAGAGGCCACAACAGTGGGAGGCCCGCGTACAGCAAAAATAAATAAATAAAATAAATGAGAAGAGAAGACAGCTTTTCACAACAGAAGAATTCAAATTTTGAAATGTAAAAGAAATGAGGGAAAGAGGAAATAATGATTCGGCAAACAGCACAGAAATAATTGTTGCAAGCAAGAACCATCATTGGATGCTAAAACAGAATATTTACATAGTCTCATAGTATCTCCCCCACAACAGACTTAATTAAAAAGGGAAAAACAGTAGTTTTACAATAGAGAAACCAGAAAGTTATCATCTGAACCAAGTCAAAATTAACAGCACCAGTAATAAGACAAATCATCATGTATTCTCGGATACAATGCACTAAGAAAGGTACAACATCACTTCTGGGGTATTCTTGCCCAAAATGCATACAGAACCTCACTCCAATCATAAGAAAACATCAGACAATCCCAAATTGAGGGATATTCTACAAAATAACTGGCACCTACTCTTCAAAAGCATCAAGGTCATGGAAGACAAGAAAAGAATGAGGACTGTCACAGACTGGAAGGTACTGAGGAGACGTGACAACTAAATGCAATGTGGGATCATAGAATGGACCCCAGAGCAGAAAAGGACCCCGGTGGGAAAACTGGCAATAGTCAAATAAGATTTGCAGATCAGTTACTAGTATTGTACCAATGTTAATTTCCTGGTTTTGATAATTTTACTATGGTTATGTAATATGTTAACAGGGGAAGCTGAGTGAAGGATATACAGACTTTAATTTTTGCAAATTTTCTGGAAGTCTAAAGTCATTTCAAAATAAAACAGTAAAAATTTAAAAAACAGCTTTAGGTGATTCTTTGGCACACTGAAGTCTGAAGACTCTAACGTAGATAATCTCCTACAACCACAGAAGAAAAGGTAGGCATCTTATATGAAATGCTGTACTCCTGATGTTAAACTAAATACTAGAATGGAAAACTGATCTGGTCACATACAAAAGTTCTTATTTTCTTAAACATTAATAAATTTTACTTACCTTTATATCACTACCTGGTGTGGCACTAAGAGCCAAGATTCTAAAGTGATTTGTATATTTGACTAGTTCTCTTACAACCTTAAAAAAAAAAAACAATTCTTTAATTTCATCTGCCCAATACAAAAATAAAAATGATTCTGTTAAACAAGCTAGTATATCTGATCCACTATCATCATTCCTTATTTAGAGTACTGATGGGCTAGCAGATGGAACTATCTTTAGTTATGTTATCTGAAGAGCAAATGATTTAGGTTTACACTCTATCCCAATCAAAAATACTTTAGGGGGCTTCCCTGGTGGCACAGTGGTTGAGAGTCCGCCTGCCGATGCAAGGGACACGGGTTCGTGTCCCGGTCCGGGAGGATCCCACATGCCGCGGAGCGGCTGGGCCAATGAGCCATGGCCGCTGAGCCTGCGCGTCCGGAGCCTGTGCTCTGCAACGGGAGAGGCCACAACAGTGAGAGGCCCGCGTACCGCAAAATAAATAATAATAATAATAAAATAAAATAACACTTTAGGGTTTCTTCTATACATAAAGCTACAACATCAAGGCCTATACTGAGGCAAATCAAAATATTCAAAGGGCTAATTCAAGAGCAAATGGTAGAAAAAGATCAAGTTTATTCTCCATTGCTTGGGCCACAGTCTAGGCTTACAGCTATATCCATATGCATACTTGCCAGATTAAGATAAATCGTAACAGAAAAATAGAAAAAAAATTAAATACAGGGACTTTCCTGGTGGCGCAGCGGTTAAGAATCAGCCTGCCAACACAGGGAACACGGGTTCGACCCCTGGTCCGGGAAGATCCCTCATGCCGCGGAGCAACTAAGCCCATGAGCCACAGCTACTGAGCCTGTGCTCTAGAGCCTGCGAGCCACAACTACTGAGCTCACGTGCCACAATTACTGAAGCCTGCACACCTGGAGCCCGCAACACCTAGAGCCCACACACCCTGTGCTCCGCAACAAGAGAAGCCACTGCAATGAGAAGCCCTCACACCACAATGAAGAGTAGCCCCTGCTCGCCACAACTAGAGAAAGCCCACATGCAGCAATGAAGACCCAACACAGCCAAAAATAATTAATTAATTTAAAAAAATGAAATACAAATGTGAAATTAGATTTGAAATGAAAAAAGTTTGTTTTAGGAAAGATTTTAAAGAAGTTAGATTTCATGTGCAAGGCTCACAATTTTAAAATTAAGTTTATTCATAAAAAAATAAGGCTAATTTGGGGTAATTTTTAAAATCTAAATTCCATTTTAAATCCTAAAACATTTTCCAAGGGGCACCAAAGCATCTCTCTAGGCTTTACAGTTTGAATTCAACATCCACTTCTGGCATAATCAATACTGGATAATTTGCCAGATTCCCATATGCCCCAATACAAGGAAAAAGGACCCCTAAGTAAACTGAGTCACAGGAACAGCTCTTAGTATCCCATAGTTCCACATTAGAGGTAGGACACTAAAAGCAGATTATTTTTTTTTAATTGAAGTATAGTTGATTTACAATACTGTCTTAGTTTCAGGTGTACAGCATAGTGATTCAGTATTTTTGCATATTATATATTACAGATTATTACAAGATAATGGGCATAATTCCCAGTGCTCTACAGTAAATCGCTCTTGCTTATCTATTTTACAAATAGTTGTTTGTATCTGTTAATCCCATACCCTAATTTGTCCCTCCACACTTTCCTCTTCCCTTTGGTAACTACAAGTTTGTGCTCTATGTCTATGAGTCTGTTTCTGTTTTGTATATACATTCATTTGTATTATCTTTTTAGATTCCACATATAAGTGATATCATATAGTATTTGTACTTCTCTGTTTGATTTATTTCACTGAGTGGCAAATGACAATATTTCACTCTTTTTTATGGCTAATATTCCAGTGTGTGTGTGTGTGTGTCATATATATATATATATATATATATATATATATGCCACATTTTTTTAATCCAACCATCTGTTGATGCACATTTGGGTTGCTTCCATGTCTTGCTATTGCAAATGGTACTAAAACTAGATTATCTTAAAACTGCTCTGATTTCAACCCATGTCAAAGATGAATTCAATGAGACTCAAACTGAATATTGATCAATACTCAAAAAATATTATTTATGGAGTTTTTTAAAACATGATACAGAATACATTTAAAGATAGAACATTATAGGGAATTCCCTGGCAGTCCAGTGGTTAGGACTCTGCGCTTTCACTGCCAAGGGCCCAGGTTTAATCCCTGGTCAGGGCACTAAGATCCCACAAGCCACAAGCCATGAGGCACCGCCAAAAAAACCCCAGAACATTATACTTAATGGAGACTTAAGAACAATTGTCCTAATTAAAAACTGATATAAGACAAAATGTCCCTGATACATTACTTTTTTTCCAGGAGGGATTCTCAAGCATTTTATAGAAGTGGTGTTGTGTTTGTAACCCAGGAAGCTACATTCTTCAACAAGCTGTGTGCCTGTTGGAAACTGTATCTGGAATATTGAGCGTAGTATAAATTCTTAGTGCTATTTATATATTAAAGAAGTCAGTCATGTCTCATTGTACTCAGTGAAAGCATAGCCTTGTAGTTTAAAAAAAATTCACCTAATGTGTAGAAATTTTTTGAAAATAAAGTTGCTAAGGGGAGTTCTCTGGTGCCTAGTGGTTAGAATTCTGGGCTTTCACTGTCATGGCCTGGCTTCAATCCCTGGTCGGGGAACTGAGATCCTGCAAGGCGTGCAGCACAGCCAAAAGAAAAAAAAAAAAAAAGAAGTTGCTAAATATAAGCTAAATGTACAAAATGAATTCCACAGTTAGAATAAAATTTTTAAAATGCTCCTTTCAAGCAGAAACTTTAACACACTGGGTATTAATTTAACTTGGAAAAATATATCCATTTCCTGACTGAGATCAACTCTAGATAACAATTCTCAAGAAGATAATACAGAGATATAATAATACTTAAAAGTCCCCAAGGAAACTGCTTAATAAAATCACAAACTGGCAGTGAAATTCATCTCTTTGCACTAAATGAAATAAACTTTCCCTCTACTCTTACTCTATACCCTCTCCCTATTATCACCACCTATTATTGTTTTAACTACCTACCACTATATGGTAGTGGATCACTGCCTCAACGAGACTCTCATCATCTACATCTGACACTAATAGTCTTGTTTAAATTTAAAAACAAACAACAGCAGAGACTGATTTGAACGGATGAAGGAAAGTATTTCCTATCACCATCTGTTGAGATAATAGATATAAGGCTTTTCATAATAATACCATCAGTAACTTCCATCATTAATAATTATTCCCCAAAATGCTCTTCATCAATATATTTACACTATAAAATACTTTTTAACAAAATTACCTGGCAATAAGCATAATTTCCAAGAGCTTTATGAGCTTCATCAATAACTAGACACTTTATTTCAGCAGCAGGGCAAGCTCCTCTAGAAAGATCATTTACCATGACTTGAGGTGTAAGAAAATGGACTCTTTTACTGCCCCATATTTCCTTCCTGGTGAAAGCTTGAGTAGATCCTGTAAATAAAAGTGACATTGTACATTCTAAACTCCCGACTGTTATCTGTAAAATATAAATAACCTGGCCTATTTTCAGAATGCATTCCTGCTTTGGTAATGTGCTTTCAAGATGATAATTGGACAAATCATGGGAATGCATTTTAAAGATTTGTTGTGGTCCAAATGTCAATGCTGGCTTTTACCGAAAACCACGACTAGACTGCCATTAAAGAATTCCTACAAAATGACATAATATTTGAAGAGAACAAAGTTCTTCAACTGGGAAATCCTTCTGCGGAAGAAACTCATGTTCACTTACCGATGGGGTATACACACATAATCACTTCAAAATTCTTTGACAAGATACAGGAATTCTCTGAAGATTGAATAAAGCAACCCTATTCATTAGAGCTGAACTTGCTACAAGCAGATGATGTTTCAAGGGAGAAGACGTAAAATAAGCATATTGTGATCTGGGGACTATTCCACACGGGTCAGGAATTCCTTTAACGCTATTTCCCAGAACGCATACTTTTCCCTGGGTCCCAGCTCTTAATTTCAAATTAGCCCACTGTTTCTAAGATACCTGTCATTTCGGCCATGTGGGACTGCGGGATACCCATCACCCGGTAGCAAGCCTCGATCTGCTGTGTCACCAAAGGTTTCGTGGGGGCCATGAAGACAACCTTGCCGGAGGGGAACCAGCGGTAGAAATTGTACATGACTACGGCGGCAATAAAGGTCTTTCCCAAGCCGGTAGGCAGACACACCAGCGTGTTGCAGAACAGAGCGGTCCTGGCGATGTGCAGCTGGTAGTCCCGCACCGGGCAATTAGTAGGGTAAATCCACAGGGCGCCCGCTGAGGTGCAGAACCCGCCATTCTCTAGACTCAGCTGCCGCTCTGCTTCGTACACCGCGACCAGCAACACATCATCGTCCGACTCGGGCTGCGCCTCTGTCGCCTCCGCCGCCTCTGCTGCCTGTGCCGCTGCAGGAAAACTCGCCCCGGAGATGCCAGGGCTCTGAGGCCGCTCAGGTCCAGAGCTGCAACTCGGAGATCGGGAGACTCTTGAGCCCCACGTCTGAAAAAGCGTTCTTTGCCGCCCGCTCATTAGGCCGAAGACCACCGAAGGCTTCTCTCAGACGCCAGCAGCTGTTGCAGCTCAACAGCCTCTGTTCCAAACCCCATCGGTTATCTTCGCATAAAAAACACTAGAACTAGAATGCGGGGTTGAGGCCTGTTAATCCAGTTGAAAGTGCCGCCACTGAGTTTGCGTGGGGAAAATGATTGGCTGGCTTCCCGGAAACCCCGTGGCCCTCTAGGAGACGCATGCGCGTTGTTATGGAGCCACCGCAAATTTGGTCCCCTTGTCAATTTCTTATCGACTCTAAAGTTGGGTTCCGTTTCTAATGACGAGGTGTCTGGGCATCATTGCGAAATTGATGCCTCTTAAAATGATACAATAAATAAACTTGAGGTCCAGAAACAATGGATACCCATTTTTTTTTAACTTAACGTTATTGAGAGTCTAACTTGCCTTATTCCTTGTGGTTGGCCATGTTTTTAAATCGGAAGATGAGGTGAAAAACAAACATGTTTAGATAAAATTAAATAACGTGTCTTATTTCTCTATCCAGGCTGAGAAAACAAAACGCCAGGTCTCTTTTGCAGGAGTGGCAACCCATTATCTTATTTTTTTGCGGTACGCGGGCCTCTCCCGTTGCGGAGCACAGGCTCCGGACGCGCAGGCTCAGCGGCCATGGCTCACGGGCCCAGCCGCTCCGCGGACCGGGGCACGAACCCGTGCCCCCTGCCTCGGCAGCGGACTCTCAACCACTGCGCCACCAGGGAAGCCCCATTATCTTAATATTTTGTATTGTTAAAAGGGAAGTGAATGGTTTGGTTCTGATATTCGTTGGAAAATCCTAAGGAAAAAAAAGCAAGGCGTCCTGATGCTCCACCATTACATCTTCATAAATGATATAGAGCAGTAAGCGTCGGGGTGATATTCTTCTCTAGCGATAGCATTCTACCTCAGACTTGGATACAATTCCCGGCTTCTCCCCTCTAAAAGTGGCGACCTCGAGTAACCTCTGTAGATTTGTTTCTTCGTGTATTGAGGGAAAGTACACACATATCACGAGGTTGTTTGGACCACTAATAATGTCACCCCCTCATCGCCACCATCAGCAAGAGACATCCTGTGTGTAGCCACTTTACATTGTTTTATATGGTCAAGTGTCTGGACTTGCTTTTAGACATGCTGTTTATCGTATGTTTATATTTGGGAGGGGGAAGGGAACCGGTTGTATTTTAGTTTAATTTGAGTTTTAAAAGGAAAGTGGTGGAATATAGGTTGCTCTGATGGACAAGGACTGAGCCAAGTCAGATGTGAATCTTTAGGCTAGAACTAGATAAAATGAGATTAGATGTCTGAATGCTTTTGTTTCCTTTAAACAGATTAAAGACTTTAAATGCATAGCAGCTTGTCGGTAATAAACAAGTGTGGGTAATGGCTGGTAAACAATCACTACTATCGGAGGTCGTCGCCTCACAAGGATTCCAATTAAGAGAAGCTGACAGCTTGCGGCTTTCTGCGTAGTCTGCTGTCCGGGCCACATCGGCCGGTTTTACCCCGGACTCAACAAAGAGGCCCGCGGAGCACAGCCTTGACGTCACTCAAACACTGGCCCCAATCCTGCTGGGTAGCGCCGTGACCCCGCCCGCTTGAGCTCCGAGCAGGGTCCGCGCCACGCCTCTGGGGCGGGGCGATGCCGAACCCAGGCGGGCTGGCTCAGTAAAGCGGAGGCAGCGGGGGAAGATGGCGGCGGCCGTTCCACAGCGGGCCTGGACCGTGGAGCAGCTGCGCAGCGAGCAGCTCCCTAAGAAGGACATTATCAAGTTTCTGCAGGATCACGGTTCAGATTCGGTACTGGAGGCGGCGGGGCGGCCGGGCTGGTGCGGCTGAGGGACACTTCACCCCCCCGTAGATGCCCATACATTCCGTATTCCTCGGTGCCCCCGCCCTCGCTCTCCAGCGGCCGGTGGCCTGGAAGGCCGGAGAGGTCCCGCGTGCGCTCCCGAGCCACGCTCCCGCCCCTCGGGCCGGCCCTATTTGGGCAGGTGGAGCAACTTTACCTCTTGCGGCACGCAGCAGTAGCAGATTTAGAACCTCATTGAGATGCTTGAGTGAGGTGGAGGCTGTGAAAAAAAGGAACCCAGTAGATTTTGGGGGTTGAGACGGGGGCCCGAGGACTGGAGGCTTGCGTGAGATAGATCCCTGGCGGGTAGTGTGGGCTGTTAGGGAAATGAGAAGGGATGTGAAGATTTCGGTGGGAACGATGGTGCGATTTGCTTTTCTCATCAATTACCAAGCACTGAACACTAATAATTGTGATTTTTTAACAGTCTCGCTGTTTAACTTTTAAAATATCGATCCTTTAAATGACCTTTTCACCTGTATATCTAGGGGAGTTACATGAGTATTTCGGGTACAGTGGTCTCCCATTGTTATAAACAAACCAAGAAATCTATTTGGCATTCTTAATACTTTTACGCCCTGCATTTTTCAGCACAGTCTCCATCTTAACCACTCTCCGTAGTCACAAGTTATTTTTGTCAGACGGCTTCTTTTCCTTTGGAAATTAATATAATTCATATCTCCTTAAATTGCAGAACGACTGTACAGTTTGTGTGCCCGCAGCATCTCCCACTTATCAGAAATAGCAGTGGTCTAAATGTGGTTTATCTCCGATTTTTAACTTAATTTCCAATAATCTCCCTCCTGAATAATAATTCTGACATCAGCAAATACTTATACAATATCTACAGCAAGAACCGTACTCAGTGTTTGGGGATACAAGTGTGAAAATGAAAGACCATGCCTCAGAGACACCATTTTATACCATTTTACTATTTTAGTGGAATTATTTTCTCTTAAGCCAATCCACATTTCACTGAAACAATAGAGTAGATATATCATTTATTAACGTGTAATGCCTCAAAACTGTACTATATTCATCAAATTCTTATAAAACAAATCATCCCAAGGTGGAATCTAATATAAAACTGGCCCACGTTGGACAATTTCAAGAGACTTGGCTTGTCAAAATACTAAGATACTAATACTAATATACTAATCTTTTACATGCATATTTTCCAGTGTTCATTCACATATGTAAACCTATATTTGACAGTCACTATTTTATTGATCATAAGATATCATGGAGATATTTATATTTTGGATATCTTTCTGAAAACTTGCTAAAGAAATCACAACAGTGCTAAAGTAACTGCTTCTATTTAATCAAAATAGCCTTTCCCATGAGCCTTTATCATTTAGAACATTTCTCTCTAAGCGTCAGAGAGAAAAATGCAATAGTGATAGTTTCAGAAAAACTGCTTTATTGTAAGGTTAGAAGGTTAGAAAGATTAAAAGATGCCAGAGGACAACTTTGGGAAGGTAACAAAATGAGGAATCAAGCAAGGACCACAAGGTAGAAAAGGAAGAATAAAGTAAGGAAAACATGTACATGATTTTGAGATGAAGGTACATGATTTTGATGATTTGATATTTCAGTAGTAGTATTTCAGTATTCATCTGACAGTTTAGTCTTATATCTGAGAGAAATGGAATTCTACTGTTAGAGTTATTAAATACATTATTAATCAAATAGGTAATATGTATTGAGTTCTTACTGTGTGACTGGAAATGGTTTATTACATTTACCCTTATAATAAGCCTCTGACATAAGATGCTGTTATTAATCTTTCACTGTGATGCAGAAACTGAGTCTTTAGGAAAGCTTAGTCCCTTGTCTAAAATCAGACAGCTAGGATTTTAACCCAGTTGGTCTGACACCACAGTCTATACATTTGAACACTATATATCCAGCATTGTGTAACAGTGTTTCTGGGTGTGCTAAGAATGGGTTACAGATACGTCAAGATAGAAATACCCAACATGGCTAGAGGCTCCCAGCGCACGGGCCAAGTAACATCCTGCCAGGAGCAGCTTTGCCCAGTTACCAAAATGTGCTTGCTTGTGTAAGTGTGCTCTTCCGTGAGCTCCATGATGGGAAAAGGGTTAGTACACACCAGTGTAACCACTATGCAATATTACAGTTCTAATCTTTAAGTATTTCTTATAATTACCCAATATGGTTTTTTTAATATTCCTTCAATCTTATTTTTGTTATGAAGTAGAGTATAAAATGTAATGTTTCATTTCTTTTATCAATAGTATGATTGAAAACATAATTTCTAACTCAAAAGTTCATTTTCTAATTTTAGACCCTTTCTTACATGAGGGAAATTATTTTGACTAACCAGCTTTTTTCTTTATAGTTTCTTGCAGAACATAAGTTATTAGGAAACATTAAAAATGTGGCCAAGACAGCTAACAAGGACCATTTGGTTACAGCCTATAACCATCTTTTTGAAAGTAAGGTGAGTATTGTTACATTTTATTACCAAAATATCATTTTAGATATTTTATTCCCAAAAAGAAGCTTTAAATGCATTTATTTGCAGAATATGTTGACATTTTTCCACCTGTACTTTTTCTTAACTATAATCATAAATGGACTGTCAAATTTAGCATGGCTAATCTGTAATATGGCAGGATGTTTTGATATTTTGAAAGGGAACAGATTTTTAAGGACACTGAAAAGTTACAAATCTAAAGTAAGTTGCATTTCATTAATGTATTTAAACTCTTGGTTAGACCTAGGCTGAGCCTTTAGAAAAGCAAATTTTAAGAAATTCTCCAATATATGTTAACTATGAAATGACCACCTTCCACAAAAAAAAAGAGAATCTTTATTAAGGGATTGATTGAATACTATTCATATCTCTGAGTCTGAATTGGTCTTTCTAAAGGTTACAGGTCTCATTACAGAATTTATTTTGTGAGATAGTTTGAGATTCATAATTTGTTGATTAAAATGCTTAATATAAGATTCTTCCTTTGTTCTTAGCCAGACATGAATATGATAAACAGACCATTTTCCTTACAGCGTTTCAAGGGTACTGAAAGTATAAGCAAAGTGTCTGAGCAGGTGAAAAATGTGAAGCTTAATGAAGATAAACCCAAAGAAACCAAGTCTGAAGAGACTCTGGATGAGGTATGTATAGAATGTATTCTTACTTGATTTCGCATGTGAATTTGAGAAAAAGTATTTGCTTTACAGCACTGACTTCTCATAATAAGGGGTGGCCATTTTCAGTGAGCCAAACACTAATATGGAGTGGGTTTTCTCCCTTGGGTGTACTCAATAAGTAAAAAAGAACTAGTGCTTTACAGTTAGTAAGCCTTTCCTGTGAAATACCTGTAGTTTTTTTTTTTTTAAAAAACATGTTCTCACTCATAGGGCCAAATCAGTACATTGTTTTTTTGTTTGTTTTATTTATTTATTAATGGCTGCATTGGGTCTTCGTTGCTGCGCGTGGGCTTTCTCTAGTTGCCGTGAGTGGGGGGCTACTCTGCCTTGCGGCACGCGGGCTTCTCATTGCGGTGGCTTCTCGTCGCGGAGCACGGGCTCTAGGCACATGGGCTCAGTAGGTGTGGCTCGTGGGCTCTAGAGCGCAGGCTCAGTAGTTGTGGTGTACAGGCTTCGTTGCTCCACGGGATGCGGGATCTTCCCAGACCAGGGCTCGATCCCGTGTCCCCTGCCTTGGCAGGCGGATTCTTAACCACTGTGCCACCAGAGAAGCCCTTGCTTTGTATTTTATATTGCCTCTATGTCTGGCCAGAACTTCTGAGCTTTCAAAGCTATTTTAAGGGCCTATTCTATAGCCAAGTTGGACTGAGTGAAAGAAACTTCCTTTTGATTATTTTTAGCTTTTTCTGATGTACATGGTGTCCTAGGCAATATAAATAGTTAATTTGGGCCTGGCTGCAGGGTGTGGGTTCATCTGTCTCATCTTTCCCAGCCCAGGTTTTGTACCAAGGTTTGAAGAGCTAGATAAAACTATTTCTGAAATTGGGAGATTGGGATTGACATACATACACTAATATGTATAAAATGGATAACTAATAAGAACCTGCTGTATAAAAAAATAAATGAAATAAAATTCAAAAAAATAAAATTTTTCCACCAGTGTCTCCATTAAAAAAACAAAACAAAACTATTTCTGTAAATGGACAGCCTTAGCAGAGCTAAGGACAGCTCTTTGAAAAGCCTCAGTAGAGCTAAATTGATTATTATCTTGCCACTTTTGATAATATCTTGCTAACAACTAAGCTCACTCATTCCTAGCAGTGTTAGTATCAGTGACAATAATAATAATAATTTGATAAATGTTTTATATAGTGGGCAAATATTGAGCAGCTACTAAGGTAAATAGAGGTATAATTATTAGAAGGGTTACAAAAGCAGTTGGCAACATAGTTCATCTTCCAGAAAGAGTATTCCAGAAAACTAGAATAAGGGACGTATGAGGTAGCAGATAATATATCAAGAGATTAAGAAAAAGAGCATTCAAATAAAAGTAAAAGCTGTAAGGGCTGGAGGCAGTTTAGAGAGATTTCGTGAGAGTCCTAAACTATATCGTTTTCTTTAAGACGTCTTTTCATTTCATTTAACTGGTCAGTGTGAGCCCTCTTTTTTATGTACTCATTGTCTTCCTGCCTAGATTCTGTAACTTCTTGACCAGTACTTTGCTGGTCCCGGCTGTCTGCTTTCTCTGTTCATGCTTCAGGACTGCAGAGCAAGTACTGTGAAGAAAAATAATCATCAGAATTTTTACTGGGCTTTGTATAAATTAAAGCTTAATATCAGACAAGCATGGTTTCTAGTTTCACTGCTACTCAGCAGCTTTCATAACTATCCCTCGCTCAATTCCCCATCCACATAAACTACTTGACATTTTTCCAGAAGTTCTCAACCTTCTCTTATTCCTTTCTCATTATATACTCTTGTGTTCTATTTTACCAAAATATTAACATACATAGTTGTAACCATTCTCTTCTTCCCAGTTTAAAAGTTCTCTGATCTTTGGTTTTCTTTTTCCTTTTCATGTCTCCCTCAGATCTAAGGCTCTCAAATATCTTCTTTTTCACATCTTCATCCATTCCTTTTTGATTCTCAAGCATTCCAAGGCCTCAGACCTGGAGTGTGGGAAAAGTCACTAATCTGCCTTCATTCTCTTTCATCATCATTCAGCCCCAAAATGGCTGTTCTAGTAAGTTTTCTAAAATATTTTGCAAACTGCACCTTCCTCAAAGATCTTCAGTAACTCTATACTGTCTAGAGCTGCACTGTCCAATACAGTAGTCACTAGCCATACGTGGCTGCTGAGCACTTTGTGGCCTCTCCGAATTAAAATGTGCCTTAAGTATAAAATATGCAGTTTCCAAGTTTTAATGATTTTTTTAAATGTAAAATATCTCAACATTTTTATATTGATTACATGTTGAAATGATATTAATGCAGCAACTAGACCAGTTAAAATTACATTTGTGACTCATTGTTTTTCTATTGGATTGCATTTTTGGCATTCAAAACCTTCCAATATCTGGCCCCTGCCCAGCTCCATATTTACTACTTCTATAGAAATATTCTTCTTCGGTCACAGATGTCTGCCCATTGTCTACTAAACTGTCCATACTTTTATTTCTTGCTTAGTGTGTCTCTCCTCTCAGCTTCCCTATTTGTCAGTTCTCTGTCCCCTTCAAGACCCAGGTCATCGGCTCATCGCTTCCTTTGAAACTTTTACCATCCCAGACTTTACATAACTGCCAAAAATTTCTGTAGCACGTGGTTATCTATATTATTTACCTCTACCTTATTCATCTTAATACAGAGAACCTTGTCTAATAGCTGTTACTAGACTTTAAATAAATCAGTCATAGTCAATATATTTATTACCTATTATGTATTAAATAGTGTTGAGGAAAGTTTTCAAGTATGAATGAATATTGGACAGGAGAGAAAGTATAAGTTAGGTCAGGAACTCACACTCAGACGTCAGAAGTGACTGTAAAAGTACTCAAGCCAAAAACTTGAGATTCATCCTTCATAACTTCTTTACATATAATCATCACCAAAGTCTGTTGATTCTGCATATATATATCACAAAACTGCTCATCTTCTGTCATCCTCAATGTTGGCACCCCAGCATAGACCTAGACTACTATACTAACCTCTTCCTATCAAGTCTCCCCACTTCCACTTTTGATTCCCTATCCATTCCTCAACTAGGTCAAACTGATCTGTTTAGAACACAAATCTGATTTTGTAACTTCGTTTAAAACTGGTAATTGGCTGCTCAGTGACCTAAAGATAAAAACCCAGATTCTTAACATGTGTTATGTCTTTCCAGCCTCATCTCATACCATTCTTTTCTTTCTTACCTTGCAGACTATTTTCATGCTCTTCCCTGCTATGAAAATGCTATTCTCTGTTGTAAACCTTCCCCTACTGAGGGACCTTCTTTTGTCCTTCAAGATACAGTGTAAACATTACTTCAGAGAACCCTCTCCCAGCCTATAGCCTATACTGGAGTACGTCACTGTGTCCTTCTCATGTTGGCACCCTGTGTTTCCTCTTTAGGTCTCCTAACACACCTATATTCTCTGTTAGAGGGAGGGCCAGAACCACGTCTGCCAACTCAGCTGTGTATCTCTAGTTCCTGACATATAGAACATGCTCAAATATTTCTTGAATTGAGAATAATTATGTAATATACAGTTGACCGTTGAACAACATGGGTTTGCATGGGTCCTTTATAATATGCAGATATTTTCCAGCAGTAAATACTGCAGTACTCCATGACCCTCAATCCTTAGTTGGTTGAATCTGTGGACGCAGAACCATGGGTACGGAGGAATCATGTAAAGGGAGGACCAACTATAAGTTATACATGAATTTTGGACTGCAGGAAGGGTTGGCACCCCTAACACCCAAAGTGTTCAAGGGTCAACTCTACTCTCATTTTTAGAGGCTATGCCGTGATCTAGTTAATTGCAGCTATGATGATCACTCTCAAAAGTTCCTTTATCTGTGTCTAGAAGTTTCTAGCTCAGACCCAATCTCAGGAATGTAGTTCTTTTCCTCACTCTGGACTAAGAAATTGCTGCAAAGCCAGGAAATTACCTAAAAGCCAGGTCCGTTCAAGCACATTAACTCCAGGATAGCTTGGAACTGATCTGACCTCCCACCATGAAGCAATCAGGTTCTTGCAATGAAACCCAAAATGAGATCCACCATTTTACAAAGTGTGTTTTATAGGTCCCAGAAGTTCCATGTTGTTTTCATGTGTCATCAAAAGCTGTACCTTGTGTCTCCTACTTGAAGATTCAGTGTATATTAGCTAATGCATAATTAGCTCTGAGAAGTTATGCAAAAGAGGCATATTTAACTTGAATGCAGTATTTCCCAAACTTAATTATATTAGGCCCTTTTCTTCCAACAATGCCAAGCAATGGGTGATCCATAAAAGACACTTTGTGAAACACTGAAATTGAGGCCCCAAGTAGGCAGATTGTGCCTTCACTGTTAAGACTGAGATATAGCCACCAATTTATTGTGTTTGCATTATACTAAGACCTCTAATGTAGGTAACACAACATGCCCAAGCAATGTGGTACAACAAAAGGGAAAATAATGGAATGACATTGGTGTTTTTTGTTTTTTTTTTTTTAATTATTTATTTATTTTTGGTTGTGTTGGGTCTTCGTTTCTGTGCGAGGGCTTTCTCTAGTTGCGGAGAGCAGGGGCCACTCTTCATCGCGGTGCGTGGGCCTCTCACTGTCGCAGCCTTCTCTTGTTGCGGAGCACAGGCTCCAGACACGCAGGCTCAGTAGCTGTGGCGCACGGGCTTAGTTGCTCCGCGGCATGTGGGACCTTCTCAGACCAGGGCTCGAACCCATGTCCCCTGCATTGGCAGGCAGATTCTCAACCACTGCACCACCAGGGAAGCCCGACATTAAGTTTTAAAATGTGGCTATTATTTGCTAATCGTACCTTATCCACTCAATAGTTATCTGTAATTTCTTTAATAAAGTCTTGATATTCTGATATTCTCACATAATATACGTATATTGTCATCCTCATTTTGTGGCTTTTAAATGTTTTAAGTTAAAATTATTTTCAAATTTGGGATATATGTTAACAGTTTTTGTCAAGTCAACTATATTCCTTAAAAATCATTTATTTTTCTGATAGAAAAGGATAGAGAAAACATAATTCCAACACCTAGAAATGAATGTTTAACATTTCAGAATATTTTTGAATATTTTCTGTGTATTTTTATTGAAAAGTTGAGATTTTACTGTAGAACTTTCTACTATTTGCCTTGTAATCTTATAAGAATTTTTCCACATTACTAAAAACTATTATATTACCATAAATATGTGGTTTTATTTTGCCATTATGTATAATAGTGTATGGAATAATTGCATAAAGATTTTTTCCTAAGTTTCAAATTACTTCTTGAGTATATATCTGTATAAAGAGAATTATCATACTTTTAACATTTTAAAATTGCATTCCAAAGAGATGGCACCAGTTTACACTACTAGCAGTAGACTTCTAAAGTAACGTCTCACTAAAACAAGCTTGGAATGGGTCAGGAAGAAAGTTAATGCTTACTTTTGTAATACACTTTGTATTCAAGCTATAGATGTGACTTTCTTCTGACTTAGGGAGGCAGCCTAGCTTTAGCTGAAAGTTCTAATCCTTAAGACTCTGAATTGCATAGGGCTTTATACCCTATCCAGGCCTCACTACTTTCTCTATAAAAGATGGGGAAAGAACTGCCAGGTTGCTGTATGGTTAAATGAATGGACATAACAAAATGACTAGTATTAATACCTGACATTCCATATGTGCTTGAGAGGTAGTAAAGTGGTTAAGGCTTGGGCTTTATAACCAGGCTGCCTGGTTTCCAATCCTACACAGCCACTTTGGAGCTCTAGGACCTTAAGCAAGTTACTTATCCACTCTATCCTTTTGTTTCCTTATCTGTAAAACAGGGATAATAATAGTACCTACCTCATAAGGGAGAGTTAGTTTCTGTAAAACATTTGGAATGTTCTGTAGTATAAAATTCTATATATTCTTAAGTTTACCTAAGAAATTGATTCTTTTGATTCTCATAGATTCCTCACTAATGATTAGATTAACCCTTAGCTTTCAAAAAAAAAAAACAAAGACCCTGATAATCCTGCTTTGTTCTAGGAAATATGCCTCTTATGGTAATTTCTATAGATAATTCCATTCATTGTGTGAACTTATTTTCAATTCAAGTCCAGGAACAGATGCAATATTACTTGTATTTATTCTAATTGGATATAATTTAAATATTTAGTAATGCCAATTATTGGTGCTAACACAACTCAAATCTTTGAAAAGATGTCACAATGATTTAATGCCTTATAATTTTATAGGAATTAAAATGTAATGATATTTCTAACCTTGGAAAATAACTGGATTCATTTTATGGTTTGATGAATAATTACTCTTGTCAAAAGAACACTGGTTTCCAAAGAAGCTGGAAGTTATTTGAAATTATAGGTGTGCTAGTTACTAATATTCTCATCACAGACTTGAAATGAGATAGTGAGTTTTTTAACTCAGTGGTGAACCAGAGGCAAAATAGTTTGTTACCAAATCTGTGAAATTCTTGTGACTGGACTTAGGTCACAGTTGGCTGTATAAGTATTCTGTCATCCTTCTAAAAAAAGGACATGAATTAACAACTCTGTGTGTGTGTTGTTTCTGTTTCTAGGGTCCACCAAAATATACAAAATCTGTTCTTAAAAAAGGAGATAAAACCAACTTTCCCAAAAAGGGAGATATTGTTCACTGCTGGTATACAGGAACACTACAGGATGGGACTGTTTTTGATACTAATATTCAAACGAGTAAGTCTAAATGTAACCTTATCTCTTTGGCTTTAGGGCATGCCAAATATTTGTGTTGGCAGTACCTTTTTCTTGGCTGTCATTTTTTTCCGGAAGTCTTTTACACCTGTTATTTACTTGTAAAAGGTTTTCAGTTCACTACTTGGCTGGGTGTAAATGAAGACCTTTTGGTCATTGAAAAGCAAAAAATAAGGAAGCTTAGTCTAAACTTTGTTAATGCCCCAAATTCTGGCTTTTGTATTTTAATATAAAAGGCAGAATAGTGTTATTTTAATGGTGTAAATATAGGTCCTTTCCGTCTCCCTCCTTTAGACCATAATTATTTTTACATCCAGAATTTTCTTGATGAATTACTTGGCTTTCTGAATTTTTATTTCTTTTCAGATGCATAGCATGGTAAGTTCTGAAATCAATTTAAAGACTTAAATCACTGTGTTTTTCAATTGGAACTTAACTTCATTATTAATTATAAAGAAAATCTGTTTTACAGGTTCGAAGAAGAAGAAAAATGCCAAGCCTTTAAGTTTTAAGGTTGGGATAGGCAAAGTTATCAGAGGAGTAAGTAAAAACTGGCCATGAACCCGTAGATATTCTGGCACACGCTACTTGTGGTATGGTAACATAAAGAATTAGGTTTGAGAATAGGATGAAAATAATCTTTCGAGTCTCACAAATCAAGTGTTATCATTGCTAACTGATCTGGCACAAATTACATTCTCTGGATCTCAGACAGTACAGCCTACCTCAAGGCTGCTAAAAGATTAAGTGGGGGACTTCCCTGGTGGCACAATGGTTAAGAACCCACCTGCCAATGCAGGGGACAAGGGTTCAAGCCCTGGTCCGGGAAGATCCCACGTGCTGTGGAGCAACTAAGCCCATGTGCCACAACTACTAAGCCCGTGTGCCACAACTACTGAAGGCCGCGTGCCTAGAGCCCGTGCTGCACAACGAGAAGCCCCCACACCGCAACAAAGAGTAGCCCCTGCTCACCGCAACTAGAAAGCCCACGCACAGCAACAAAGACCCAATGCAACCAAAAATAAATAAATTTTTTTAAAAGAAAGATTAAATAGGTATAACTTAAAGCACATAATAGACTCAAATATTATTTCCTTCCATGCCTGCCCCTTTTATTATTTTTTTCTTTGTAAAGTAATTGCCAGAATGTTTGGCTTTCTAAATTTGATTCTTATAAAATGTTAAATAGCTGTTGTACCACTTATACATGATTCAGAAAGGTAAAATATCTGTTCCACTAGAAGTACTGATAGAAACTTCTAGGAGTCTTTCCTGTGGCCCTCTCACCTCTCACAATTTAGGCTCAAACACCAAAAATATCTTTCAAATGTTAAGTATGCCTTTACCCACCCTTACATGTGAGAGATAACAGAAGGAAACTCTGAAAAAAGGGGAAGTTAGGCTTAAGCTGTACTGACCATTGCACTGTACAGTACAAAAGGAGATGAAACAGTAGGATGCCAAATATTAATAACCAAAATGCCTATTTAAATGCAGTTATGAGGACCCTAAATGTGTTATTCTTTGTACTGTGGTAAGACCTAAAATATTGTTCAATCATATCCAGAGCCCAAAATAGAATATAAAACATCTTGAAACTAAAGGTTTAGTTGAAAATCACTTTTAACTACTATCTGATTATACCAAGTTGATACATCAGGTTGAGCTATTTTTGTTTCTGTAACTAAAATGTTTACTGGTAAATTTGTTCTAGTCAACCATACTCTTAATTTCCAGTATGTGACAGATCTCTATCATTTTAGCTTTATGTAATTTGTTACATTTCAACAGAGTATATGATATTAGTAATATATTCTGTATCCTTGCATCATATTGTTTTTGGTAATTTGGCTTTAAGATCCAAATTTGTACAAAATGACATTGTATCATTTTGAAAAGTTCAAGTATTTACACTAGAAAATTGTTTAATGTGTCCTTAACTTTTTTCATTGAGGAAATAAAGGACAGATTTAGAGACTCTCACCCAAGGACATTACCTTAGGACATGAAATCCTGTAACAGAATGCTTTGTATGTAATCTTGCCTTTCTTCTGGCTTTGCATGCTTTTGTAAAGTATCATTAGTTTTGATTTTATGTTCTTGCCTTTAGTGGGATGAAGCACTCTTGACTATGAGTAAAGGAGAAAAGGCTCGACTGGAGATTGAACCAGAATGGGCTTATGGAAAGAAAGGACAGCCTGATGCTAAGTATCCTTTTTTCCTCTGTAATTAAAAGAAAAATCATTAAGAAAGATCACTTGAAGGTATGTAAATGCTGTCTAGGTTAACCTCTAGGTCAGAGATCCCGTCCAGACCAGTCTTCCTGATATTTAGATGCTTTTGTGTCAACACCTCCAATATACACAATATTTTCTACTGTTACAAGTATTCTAACTTGAGCTGGAGTCATTTTTCTTCCTATAAGCTCTTAATTTTCAAGACCTAAACTGAGGTTTAAGTTTCCATCTTTGAAAAGCTACTATTAATGTTTGAAGGGTTTATTTAAAGGAGTTAAGATGCTCAATACAAACAACTGTAGCAAACTGTAGGATTCAGATATGGCTCATGGTAATTTTATGCTTCCATATGATTTCAGGCAATTAACTGGGTACTCAAAGCTTAGAAATGGAACACGTTGGGGATCACCAGTTGTGAAATGAAGGAGACCACAGGTCCAACATCATAGTGTACGCATTTGTGATTACAACTAGTGACAGTACTTTTCTGATAGGCCCAATTTGTGAACATTAAAAAAAAAAGAAGAGCCATGACTCCAGTCTATTACGACCAGAACAATCCAATAGCTAAGTAGGAAGGTAGTTTAGTTGTTGGTTCCATTCCCAGAGAACTAGTTGGACCAGGTAGAGTAAGTTTGGGGATAAAAAAATTGAAAGTCCTTTCTAGTCTTATCAATTACAGTTACTTGGGAATATAATAGCCTTCTTCTTCTCAGCCTATCAAAATCCCGTGACCAACTGCAGCTCCCTCTCGTGAAGTATCTCAAGACCAGTCAGATAAAAATCAGTTATCTGAATTCAACATCTGAAAATTCACAGCAAATATCAGGTAGTACCTCATATGAACTTTGATTTAATGTAACATATACAATCAGCTAGATTGAAATCACTTGGGGCAGGGGTGGGGCATACTAAGTAGCAGTCTTCATCAAGTAGTGGCTAACTTGGCAGTACTAGAGAGGCATCCAGGTAAGGAAGATCCTAGTTCAAGCTGAATTTATCTAGTCAGCCTTTATTGACAGGTTATGACCTCCATTCACAAAAATACTTTTAGGAACCTCTAGGTTCCTATGTACTAGCCCCTGAGTCAACTATAAAGCCCTCCCTTTGGAGTTAATTACCAGTATCCAATATACATAATTCTAATTTTATTTATTTTTGGCTGCGTTGGGTCTTCCTTGCTGTGCATGGGGTTTCTCAAGTTGCCACAAGCAGGGGCTGCTGTTCGTTGTGGGGGCTCTAGGTCATGAGCTCTAGACGCGTGGGCTTCAGTAGTTGTGGTGCATGGGCTCAGCAGTTGTGGCTCATAGGCTCTAGAGCACAGGCTCAGTAGTTGTGGTGCACAGGCATAGCTGCTCCGCAGCATGTGGGATCTTCCCAGACCAGGGCTCCAACCCGTGTCCCCTGCATTGGCAGGCAGATTCTTAAGCACTGCGCCACCAGAGAAGTCCCATAATTCTAATTTACAGTAAGGGGAATAAGGGAAGAGGCAAGTTTTATCAAATTTACCTTGACTTCTTCAACAGAATTCCACCAAACGCAAAACTTATTTTTGAAGTGGAATTAGTGGATATTGACTGAAATAGTAAAGGCATCAGCAACAATAAAATACAGCCTTGAAGAAACTTAGGTGTCTCATTAGAACTGGTTACTATTTTAAGGGAAGAGTCAACTGGAAAATTCAAGAAGTTAAGTTAGAACTTGTTTACTTGATCCCCAACTTCTAAGAAATGTAATCCATTATAAATCCTTGAAGTTTAAAATATTTTACTACAGCTGTGTAGAATATCACTTAAAGAGAACTGACTTGCCTTTTACCTCATGTTGTAAACTACAAGGCTCAATAAAAATTTATCCTACGTCTTGATGTGTGTTGTGTAAATATATTCATGTTCTGATTAGGTTAACCAGTACTAAGACTTCGTCAAACCTGGCAGTAACAGTAAAATTGTCTGGACAGCTTTGCCAGAGACAATCATCTTAAAAATCTTTAAATATTTGTGTATAAGGAAGGCAAAAGCATAGAGATTGAGAGGAAGCAAAAGGCTAAAAGGTCTAATAAATTGTCAACAATAGATGAATTCAAGAAAAGTATACTTCAAAACCAATAAACCACTAATACTGGTGAATATAAAGTTAATATTATTAGGTGATTTCCCCCCCTCAATAAATTCGTAACAATTATTGGATGAGTCTTCAGTTTTATTACAAAAACAAAGATGATCAGTTTGATCAAAATGAAAGCTTGCTCACAAGTTTTAACGTGAATATTCCAAATACAAAGTCTCCTGAAACAAGTTTTGATATGATTTTCATTTTTTTAAAGGGATGCAAACATTCCATTTCCTCATTTATAATCTCTATTCCAAGACAATATTTTAATAAGTATCTTCTGCTGTTTGATCCAAATTCACAATGATAATGGAACCACACAGACAATATCTTGTCAGCAAAGGTTAAAAAGCCATTTTTTTTTTTAAGGAGGAAGTAAATCCTTAATAACCAGCCCTTATGTATTTTCAGAACCTTGTACTACACTGACATGATTTGCAGTCAGTTTTTTTTCCCTACCCTTAAGGCTACAAAACTCTATTGCAAATGCATTGCAAAAGAATTCTAGACCACTTAATGCAAAAATCAAAAAAATAGTTCTCCAATAAAAAGTAAATTTTATAAATGGTAGGAAATAGTATCTGTGGTAAGCTACTAAGTGACATTTTCCCCTATTACTGAACAAATCATGTTACACAGAAACAGGGAAGACAAGTTATCAAATACAACAAGCTTATGCTATGTTTACATCCCTCATTAAAAAAAAATAATTTCAAACTTTTCACACACTCCATCTGGTATTTAATTTTCCCATCAGGTTGGAGGGGGAGGATAATACTGTCCATAATTCCAAGGATTCTGATAATTGTACTGAAAGGAAAAAGCAAACATGTTAGCATACAAGAACTATGGCTGAGTTCTATATATAAAAATGTAATTAAAGCAGGTATATTTAAGAAAACAAGCATGTGTTCACTGCTGAAATTTCCAAGTCTTAACCAGAAGACAATGTATTATACAATCTGCAACCGAAGCAAAGAGTTGTTTTTTCTAAAGGAAAAAAAAAAAAGACTATCCTCATTTATGCATTTCTAGTAACATCTATTAACAAAAAATTCAATTATAATTATGTAAACTCACTTGATACCAGGCACTATAATTATATGCAGCTTGATTTGCCTGTAAATCACCATCAATCATCTGCGTAGATGATGAAGTTGTATCTTCTGTGTGTGCTTTCTTTTCCTCTGGTTCTTCTGATCTAAATCAAAGGTCAAAATGGAAACTTTCAGAATTCCCACAGATAAGTACTTTTAACAAATGGATAAGTGTCACCTGTGTACGTTCATCTGAAGTTCTTGACCACTCTGTTTTATATGATTTCAAATCATGAAAATAAATTACCACAACATAAAGGTGACAATTATCTTTAAAGGGATTTCCACAATGAAATGTCTTCTTTTAAGCATCCCTTTCTGATTCAGCAGGAAGTTACATACCCGTTTTCTGCTTTCCTTTTTAAAGAATCCTGTTCTTTTAGGAGTGTTTGATGTTCATCGTAAGCATTCAGAAGCCTGAGAGGGAAGGAAAAACAATCCTTTGGAATAGACAAAAGCCAAACTTAAATTTTTAAAGTGTTTAAGTTATTTCCACTTAGGGAAACAAAAGCATGTTGCAATGAACGTCCTTTTGGAAAAAAAAAAATGATCCAGCAGGCAAAACTGCCCCCAGCTACCTTTTCTACGTTATCTGCTTTGGCAAACCGCTGCCTTGCACTTTCCTTCTCAGTCCACGTGGTTCAAATCAGGCTTCAGAGATACAGGCCTAGCCAATTACCTTACTACGTATCTCTGACCAATGACTGATTTAGAGGTGATCATGTGACTCAAACCAGGATGTCAATAAGTCCCAGGATTTTTAACTGAGCTATTGAAAAAGTGCCTGTTCTCTGTACTACAGTGGGCTAAAGCTGATGGGATACTGGCCAAGAGCTACCTGTTTTTATTATTTGTAACACATGGGGAGAGCCCGACTAAGGCGCTATCACACAACAAAGACAGTGACCTTGACAATATGTTTTCGTCCAATGCAACGAGTCCTGACAGTTACATAATTTGTATACTTTTGAGATTTAACTTAACAATGCTTCTTAAAGACACCTGCCACCAGTTAGGATAAAGTGTAAACTTTGGCCATGTGATAAATTGAATTAGAACTAAAATAAAACTACAGTATAATTAATCATTGATTAAAAAGATAAGTTTTAATAAATAAAAAAATGTGATATGTATTATAGGTCTCACCTGGAACTTAGAACTTCAAAAACAATGTCACTTGAAGCCAAACTGACTTTAAAATCATAATGATTTTGTTTTCCTTTTACCATTTTCTTTTTCTTTTTGAGCATGGAATCCTAACCACTGGACAACCAGGAAATGCCCTCCTTTTACCACTTTCTTAAATATTTTTTAGAAAGACAAAGATGGCCTTATTTTTTAAGGAATCAGAAACCTGAACACAGATAATTACATTTCTGTGGAAATGACCTTGATGTTTACATGCATGTTCAACTTCCCTGGACAGCCTGCATATGTACACATTTAATAACAATTAACAGTAACACTGGTCCCAAAATATTCCAGGGGCAAAAACTGTCAATAATCTCTGGTTCAGTGTTTACTCAACATAAAGGACTTTAAAATGGACTAATTTCCTTAAGACCTTTAACAACTCATGGGTTGGCAACAAGAGACTCAATATTCATATGAGAAAATCTGAAAACTGAGGAATACAAAATACTAAGTGAGAGCTAGGATTTAATCCTATATTTGTCTGATTGAACATTAATCCTTACCAATTCATTACACTGCTACCTAAATTTCTAAGCAACTCATTGATTTTCCATATCACTCCCTTTTTAAATTTCAAATACAACAATCTTAGACCTGATACTCAGACCCTCCATAACTATATTTACAAGGGCCTAACTGGCATCCTTGTGTCGGACCTCAGATTTGTCTGTATATTACTGCCAAATTTAAATATGTCATTTAGTCTAATTCAAAACTCTAATAGTTTCCTACTGTCAACCGTGTACATGTGCTCAGAACTCAGTCTAGCTTTTAAGACACAGCACATTTAGCATCAAGTTTTTACCGCTTCATAAAACCCTCCAATCAAGCAGATATTATCTTTACATGAACTAATTTGCTTCCACCATTTTATCCTCTTCTTAGCTTATCAGAATCCAGTAATAACTAAATGAAGCCCCACCTCCTCTATGAAAGATGCCAAATACATTCTGTTCCAGAGAGATCAAAGCCTTCTTAACAGTTATATGCTACCTCACATATTATGTACAGCCTCTCTAGTCACCGTACCATCCAACTAGACTAAAAGCTAGAATTACATATGCCATTTCTTTTGTATACTTTCTTCAGTACAAAACAAAAGGAAGACACATACAGCACATGAGGTGGTTAAGAACACAGGCTCCGAAGTAGGTTCTAATTCCAGCTGCACAATGTAATAGCTAAGTGACCTTGGAAAAACTGCCTAATCTCTCTTTAAGCCTCTCTTTGTCTATTAAAAGACCAGTACCTCCTCCCCTGTTAGACTGTTAATGTACTTTACATTAGGTAATTATAAAACTTTTAATGTGCCAAGCACATATATACAGTTGTATTAAAATGTAACTCATATTAAACGTTTTTCAGTTTAATTAAAATCTTACTCAGCCATCAAAAATGTACACACACACTTGCCTAACAGGAATTGGGGTATTTCCTTACTAGAACCAGGTAAGAAAGGAATGGCAGCAATGCTCTAATCAATATTTCTACTCTTCTATTTTGCAGATTTAAATTTTAAACTTGTCCTTTTCCTCACCCTCATCTTTTAGCCTTTTATAATGCATGAAGATGAGGTCATTAAGGCATGATCTGTAAAACCACACCCATCCTCTTCTCTAATCTGAGATGGCATTCCTATTCCAGAAAACCCCATCTACCTTTGGTGGTCTATATATTAAATGTTTCTGTGTTTCAGGGTTCAATCCTTCGCCCATTTCCTTTTTCACAGAATTCCTGCCTCCTGCTTTCTCTCATCTACTCATTGTTTAAATCACCACGCTAAAATTCTGAAAATAATTTTGAAGGAAAGACAAACCATATGTCCTCTCATTAAGCACATAGACATCTGCAAAACTGAATTTACCCCCACATATACCCAAGGAAAAATAAACCTAGGAAACATTTAAAATTTAACAATATATTATTTTATACTCATCAAATTCCCATCCAAAATTATCAGTGCTCTATTACTATTCAGATAGATAATAATATATAATTAAGATCTTACTTATTAACATCTGAACCAAAATCTTCAAGAAATTCCACTTTTCTCTGAGAAAACGTAATTCTCATTTTCATAGGTAATGAACCATGTATAGCTTTGTCAAAACAATTTAGGATATTTTCTTCATTTTGTTTGAGGTCACCACTATATTCCATTTCAAGTAAATTGAGGTATAACTTTGTGTTCTCCTGTGTAAAAAGCAGTACCAATTAATCATATTTCTAAGATATTTTGATTAGACCACAGATATTTTAAATGCCTTAATTTTTGTCTCAACTTGAAAAATTCAATATTGAAAATTGTATTAAAATGTAATTCATGTTAAATTTTTTCAGCATACATCTAATAAACAGGTAAAAAACTAATAAGCACATTGGTAGGTAGAGACATCATCCTAGCATCTCCTAAACTATGCAAGTTGTTAAATGCCAATAAATGAAAACCCTATATCCTATCTTGGGTTTAATGTAGCTTGACCTACCATAACAAATATGAAGTAAAACATAAAAAAAAGATCTCTACAGTTCCCAGTAATCTAAATCTTCACAACCATAGATAATCTTCCTCACTGCAGCTGGAAGCAAACCTCTTATAAACCTGTGTCTTAAAACAGACCTGTCATTACCCGAAAATCTAAAAAATGAGAAATTTCCTAGACACTATCTTTTGACATCAGTTGATATATAAAAGGAAATACTTTAGAAAAGGAGAATAATCTCACTGCTACATTTGTTACAATGTAGGCAACTGCCATACTTATGTTAATAAAGTGTTCTCAGGCCCTCTACTTAATAATCAATAAACTTGCCGTAAAATTTCTAAATGTGGAGAAAATAGAAAATCCAATAATGTTAATTTTCTCAACCTTTTAATGATAATTTGAAAATTTTTTAAAAGAATGGCAACATCAGTTTAGAGGGACTGTTGTCTTCATTTAGTAATGAAATATATTACATACAGACCAAACCTTTCATCATAGTTGCCAAAATGAAAAACAACAACAAAAAAGACTATTTTTTATGGAAGATATTCTAAAAAACACAAATACATACTTTGTCTCTTTCAATAGCTTCCAAAAGCACCTTTCTTGATTTTGGAAGGTTTTTTTGTATTTTGAAAAGATGTCGGGCTAGTTTGATAGCATAAAATGATGATTCATTATTTGATTTGGCATTTTTAATAGCTTCCTGAAGCAAACGTTCAGCTTCTTCCATATTTCCAAGCCGTCGTTCTAAACTTACTCTTCTCAAACGAACCATTGCCAATCCTAGAACACATTCTTCAAATGTTCTCAAGATATTCCTGGCTTCATTAATATTACCTAGAAATAGTAATTAAATGTTTATGCTTTCGTTTAAACTTATGAAATATCCTTTATGCCAGGTATTGGCAAATAACAGCCCACAGGCTAAATCCAGCCCTCTGGCTATTTTTTTTTTTTGAAATGGAAAACAGCCATGTTCATTTTTTTATGTTATTGTCTATGGCTATTTTGGAGCTACAATGGCAGAGTTGTTAGGAAAGAGACCATATGGCCTGCAAAGCCTAAAACATTTACTATCTGGCCCTTTATAGAAAAAGTTTACCTGACCTCTGCTTTACACCATCTCTCAAGACTCAATTCCTATAACTTTATCCTAAAGTAACTTAAATCCCAAAATATCAACTGAATGTCCTCATTCTTACCCTGCTGTTCCTCAAAAGCTGCCCAAAGCATATGCACCATGGGTTTCTTTGGGAGATGAATTGTGCAAGCTCTGCTGAAGACATGCCTCACTCCTTCAATGCTATGATTTTCCATATACTTGGCATACTACATACAGAAACAGAGGAAATACTGAATAATTTACAGTTGAACAAGCCATTAAATATGTGACAGAACGATAAAATTCTATTTTTAAACCCATTCAGCACCTTTATTGAACCACTAGACTAGTTTCTGTAAGGAAGGACGAAGAGAGGCAACGAGGTTGGCATATGCAGCAGTCAAATCTGGTTGCAAGCAGACCATCTCCTAATGCAACAGATATAGTTATATGAACAACATTCAACAGAAGTACAAAAAAGGTTAGTCACTAGATCAATGTTTATAATATATTCAAGTTTCAGAGCATATAATTTTCTTACCTTAATCCAAAACTCCTCATAGAGGGCACATGATATGACACATCTTTCAAAGAGAACCACAACTCGTTCATGAGTCCCATTTTCAATTTCAAATTCTAAGTATTCTTTCCAGTTTTTCAGTTGTGCCTTTTCCAATGGTTTCACGTGAAAATAAGGTCTTTTAATCTGTAATAAAAGCATGACATGACAATGAAAGTAAACCAGTACCAACACCAAAATATGTATGACTACAGTAATACAAATATTTTAAATTATAAAATATAATAATGAACCAAAAAATTTTAATCACCATATCACATGAGTAAAAAAACTTCTAAAACTAAAACCCCTTTAATTACTTAGGCTTTATAAATTGAAGAAACAGAATGTATTTTCCACTTACCCTGTCATTTTAATAGAACTACACAATTTTATGTTCAGAAAACTGTATTCTTTGCTGACTATTTTAGAATTGAACAATTATACCACAGTAACAGAAAGCAGATCAGTGTCCATCCAAAGATGAATGGATAAAGATGATGTGGTATATATACACCAATGGAATATTACTCAGCCATAAAAAACAACGAAATAATGCAATTTGCAGCAACATAGATGCAACTAGAGATTATCATACTAAGTGAAGTTGGTAAGAAGGAGAAAGACAAATACCATTTGGTATCACTTATATGTGGAATCTAAAAAATAAACTAGTGAATGTAACAACAAAAAAAAGGAAAGTAGATCAGTGGTTGCCCGGGGTAGGAGTGCAGTGTAGGTTATTGACTGAAAAGGGGTTCTGAGGTGACAGAGTAGTTCTATATCCTGATTGTTGTGGTGATCACAATGCATATACATTTGTCAAAACTCATTTTACGAGCCAGTCACAAAAAACCACATACTACATGATTCCATTCATGTGAAAAGCCAGAAGAGGGAAACCTATAGGAACAGAAAGTAGATTAGCGGTATCTTAGGGCTGGGAGTTGGGGGCAGTAAGCAGATGAGGGAGTAGAGGGGTGAAAGCTAATGAGTAAGGGATTTCTTTTCAGGATGATGAAAAGGTCCTAAAATTAACATTAATTAAATGTTCTAAAATTAACTGTATGTACTTATCTGTGAATATACTAAGAACTACTGAACTGTACACTTTAAATGGGTGAACTATATATGGCATGCGAATTACATCTCAATAAAGATGTTTAAAAAAAACAAAGAATTAGAATTCTGAAAAAATAAAAACACCTCATTTTACTGTACCTAAAATAGGTACATTTTGTTGTACATAAAACTCAATGAAATTGATTTTAAAAATTGAACTGTAATAAAATGGTTCAGATTAAAGATAATTTGCAATTCATGTAAGTCTGAATTCAATGTTTCTAAAATTGATAATGGAAAATGATAAAATAATGGAAAATTGATAATGGAAGCCATAAGTAGGACAAATACCTCATTACTTAATAAGCAAAAATAAAAGGCAGAGACATCATTCAAAACTAAAAGAAAAATACATTACTCCTATCTGTATTTTGAAGCATATAATGACAATAACAAAAAAGCAAGCACTTACACCTTCTTCAAATGTCCATCTTTTACTAACTTCATGCTCATTATAATTAAACATTTCTTGATGAATTTCAATGATTCTATGTCTCATGTTTTCTATTTCAGTAATTAGCTAGGGAAGAAAAAAAATTTTAATCACACAAGTTATATACAAAAATTTTAAATATCACTGCTTACATTTAAGTATTATCCACCCATACTATAGTCTTAGAATAGTGATGGGTTTTTAACCGTTATCAATTATGTGCAAAGTACAATTAACAATACTGAAATCTGTAAAAGTATTTCCTAATAAACTACTTTCTCATATGCCTTTTTAAAAACAAAAAACAGGGCTAGTACATCACAACATAGGCCAAATAATCCTTCTAAGCTAACGTAGTTTTTCAGGTGTCTCATAGTAAAACACATTATCTACTCTAAATCAAACAAGCTAAAGAATTCCCACCTGCCTTAATCAGAAATTGATTTTATATGAGCTACAAGTCATACCACACATGCAGTCAAGGGACATAAAGTTTAGTTTCTCATGCACTGAAAGATTTTTTTTAATAAGTCTGGTTACCTTTGCTGGATCAGTTATGTCTTCAATTCCTGATGGTAGATCATCACCAGGAGGACCATCATCACCACTATGCCCATTTACAGAAGCTAATTCCCTTCGCAGCTGAATAAACTGTTCACCAGTTAGAAGATCTCTAGGTAAGTTATTCTGTATATGTTCTTTAAATCTAAAGGAAAACAATAAAAATACAAGCTCTATATATGAAGTATAATTTTAGATCCCACATTACATTTCTACTACACATTACTCTTTCAAAGGAACTCTGATTTAAAGAAGCAAAAACACCACACCTTTTCTCCTTTTCTACAGTAACAACCTACCACTTGATGAAAAGTCTACAGACATCTTCATTTCCTTCCTGCCTTTGCAATGGAATGAAGAAGGCGTGGACAAGTCATACATTGAAATCCTACTTCTGTCCATAACTAATTATTTGACTTATAGGAAGTTTTTCCCTTCTCTAAATCTTGGTTTTCTCATCTGTCAAGTGACTATAAAATTAAATACAGCAATCCATGTTTAAATTATAAATGATTACTTATAAATGATCAACAAATTTTGCAGTTCCTTCCTCACCTCCCAATTACTCCTGAATTCACATGTCTGTGCCAAACACTCCAATGAAATTGCCCTAATTAAAGTCACCAAGTACCTCTTACATGCAAATTTAAATGGATACTTGTTTTATAGTACAGCATCTATCCTAATAATGTCCTCAGTACTTAAGGCTGTTAACTAGCCCTCCTTTTAGAATCTTCTTCACCCTGGGCTCTGAGTTACCACTTTCTTGGTTTTCCTCCAAGTCCCTGACTGCTCCTTGATTCCAGCCTGCCCCCAAATGCTAGTATGCCCAATGATTCCACTCTGCATTTTGTTCTCATCTATTTTTATATACTTTCTGTCCAATCTTATTAATACAGCTTGAAATAATAAGCATACTATGACTTTAAAACTCTAACTTAAGCCCAAAACTTTTCCCTAAATTTCAGATTAGTATATACAACTGCCAACGCTCTGCATAAAGAAATATAGATTTTAAGCAGAGTGTTTTGAAAAACATGTCATTTCTCTACACACACTAGTTTATATATATATATATATATATATATATATATACACAAATTTTAATCAAAAACACCAAGTTGAAGAGCTAAAGTATCTACACCATCTCAATTTGGAACCTTATATACAACGTGTCTATAAGTGTGTCACTTTCATCCACAAATCAACACCCTCAGCATTTCTAATCTTTTTAAAAAATTATTATTTATTTATTTAGGCTGCACAGGGTCTTAGTTGCAGCACACGGGATCTTTGTTGCGGCGTGTGGGAACTTCAGTCGCGGCATGTCAACTTCTTAGTTGCAGCGTGTGGGATCTTTAGTTGCAGCATGTGAGCTTCATAGTTGCAGCATGCAGACTTCTTAGTTGTGGCATACGGACACTTAGTTGCAGCATGTGAACTCTTAGTTGCGGCACACATGTGTGATCTAGTTCCCAGACCACGGATCGAACCCAGGCCCCCTGCATCAGGAGCGTGGAGTCTTACCCGCTGGATCACCAGGGAAGTCCCAACATTTCTAATCTTGAATCTTGATATTGTCAACCACTAAGTTGCCGAATCTCTTCCACCTACCTTTTCTCTTACATTCCACTGGATATTAGGTCCAATTTAGTCTACCTTCTAAATATGACTTCATGCCCTCCTCACTACTCAGCTAGATAAACATAAACCAGTCTTCCAGCCTCTGGTCCCACAGCTTCTAACCCCACCTCAATATTACTATCAAAAATGTTATTAAGGGCTTCCCTGGTGGCGCAGTGGTTAAGAATCTGCCTGCTAATGCAGGGGACACGGGTTTGAGCCCTGGTCTGGGAAGATCCCACATGACGCGGAGCAACTAGGCCCATGAGCCACAACTACTGAGCCTGCGCGTCTGGAGCCTGTGCTCCACAACGAGAGAGGCCGCAACAGCGAGAGGCCCGCGCACCGTGATGAAGAGTGGCCCCCGCTTGCCACAACTAGAGAAAGCGCTCACACAGAAACGAAGACCCAACACAGCCAAAAAAGTTATTAAAAAGTAAACATGAAAAATAAAATAGTAAACAGGATCATATCCCACCCTCATGCCAAAATCACTTCAGTGTTTACCCTGCATTCAGGTTAAAATCCAGTCTCCTTGAAGTCTTTCATATTCTGACCTAGCCTCTGACCCAGACCTACCTCTTCAACCTAATTATCAGACATGGTTGTACATGTACCATATGCTCCAACCGTATGGACTTTTTCCCCAAGTTTCTTAAAATTGATTTAGGTTACTGACACCTGGATTTTTATGGATTTTAAGACTTTCACAGGGACTTCCCTGGCGGTCCAAGGGTTAAGACTCTGTGCTCCCAATGCAGAGGGCACAGGTTCAATCCCTGGTAGGGGCACTAAGATCCTGCATGCCGCATGGCATGGCCAAAAAAAAAAAAAAAAAGACTTTCACAAACATATGTAAATAACATTGGAAACTAATTTTAAATTTTGCAAAATCAGTGAATACAGAGGCTTAACTTCACCTATTTTATCACCAGGAGGACAAAAATACAGATTGCCTTATTTAAAAAAACTTTAAATGAGGAAGTAACTCACATGTGTAGTATGAAAATGAATAGATTTAATACTCAAATAAATATTAAAATTAAAAATTGTCAAGACATAAATAAGAAACTTGAAATAAGGTAAAACTGAAAAATAACTACTTATAGAACATAAATTTAAAATAACTGGACTTCCCTGGTGGCGCAGTGGTTAAGAATCCTCCTGCCAATGCAGGGGACACAGGTTCGAGCCCTGGTCCGGGAAGATCCCACGTGCCGCAGAGCAACTAAGCCCCTGTGCCACAAGTACTGAGCCTGGGTTCCTAGAGCCCATGCTCCGCAACAAGAGAAGCCACCGCAGTGAGAAGCCCGCGCACCACAAAAAAGAGTAGCCCCTGCTTGCCACAACTAGAGAAAGTCCGTGCGCAGCAACAAAGACCCAACACAGCCATAAAATACAATAAAAATAAATAAAATAATCGCCACATTATATATATAAACTTCTTTCATATGGTGATAAAATATGCATAATACTAAACAGTAATATTCCATTAGCTTTTTCTACTATAAAGCTAATATTTTCAATATAGAATGGCTGAGTGCCCAATACTGGGTTGGCCAAAAAGTTCGTTAGGTGTTTTCCGTAAAGGAAAATACCTGTTCCTAGGTATTAAGGCCAAAAAGAATTAAAAATCCTCAGAAAATGACAGACATGTGAGTATACAAGAGACATAAATTCAAAACAGTGTTATCAGTGCTAAGATAAATGAAATAAATGTAGGTAGAGTGCTGGCACAAAAGACAAAACTTCCATTTAGGTGAACTGGAAAAAGTGTCACGGAGAAAACATTAAGCTGTATGGGTCTTAAGGAATATGAGTTCACCAGACAAATGGAAAGTGGAAAAGGTATTACAGTCATAAAAAGCATAAAACATCACTGCCCTTTGGGAAATTATCAGTACTCAGGTTATGTCTAGAGTTTAAGAACTACCAGGGACTGGGCCTGAGGAATTAGATCATATCACAAAAGTACTCATGCTAAGGAGGATTTTAAATTAGATATATTCTTAGAGATAATGTTCAGTGTATATCCAATATACAAGCCTACACAACAGAAATATTTCTAATACAGCACTTAGCTCCTTTAGCACATGCTTCCTCTTCTACACTTTTGAGCAACTTGAGGGCCAAGTCAATGCATACATATCTTCTTTGGGCCTTTATTCCTACAACTTAAATGCATATCATCTGGTACATGGCAAGCGCTAAATAACTGACTTTAAATAGGAGAAGTACATTTGGCAAAAGAAAACATTTCAGCAGTTCTCAAAGCAATTAGTCATGTGCATTAGTTTACTTATATAAACTATAAGATTTACTTATACCAACACTACTTCTGAGTTTGCTATACTCATAAGGAAAGTGTGTCTCATTACATTAAGTGAAAAAGAGTAGATTAAAAAGCAGTATGCGTGAGGTTTCCCTGGTGGCGCAGTGGTTGAGAGTCCACCTGCCAATGCAGGGGACGCAGGTTCGTGCCCCGGTCCGGGAAGATCCCACATGCCGCGGAGCGGCTGGGCCAGTGAGCCGTGGCCGCTGAGACTGCGCGTCCAGAGCCTGTGCTCCGCAACGGGAGAGGCCACAGCAGTGAGAGGCCCGCGTACCGCAAAAAAAAAAAAAAAAAAGAAAAGAAAAGAAAAAGCAGTATGTGTAATGCAATCCACTAATCTCTATTATACTCATACATGCATTTTTCAAAGCCCAGTGAAATATTAAAAAAAAAAAAAACTAGGGCTTCCCTGGTGGCGCAGTGGTTGAGGGTCCGCCTGCCGATGCAGGGGGCGCGGGTTCGTGCCCCGGTCCGGGAGGATCCCACGTGCCGCGGAGCGGCTGGGCTCGTGAGCCGTGGCCGCTGCGCCTGCGCGTCCGGAGCCTGTGCTCCGCGGCGGGAGAGGCTGCGGCAGTGAGAGGCCCGCATACCGCAAAAAAAAAAAAAAAAAAAAAAAAAAAAAAAAAAAAAAAAAACTACACCAAGAACTTTGGGGCCACACTGTCTAGGTTCCAATCAGCTTCCAACCACTTACTAATTCTGTGACCTTTTGCAAATACTTTAATCTTTCTTTGCCTCTACTTCCATAAAATATAGATAAATAATAGTACCTATACCTATACCTGGTTAATTGTGACGATTAAATGAGTTATAAGGCACTCAGAATACTGTCTGTATAACTGTTTCCTAGTCATATTTTTTCTTACCAACAATAAAATTATTATAATCATATATTTTACCTATACTTTAGACCCTAGAAGAACTGGTTTATGAAAGGAACCCGCTTTGTCCCAGAAAACTTTTTAAATCTTTTTTAAAGGCTTTTAAAAAAACATTAAAAATATTTTAACTTTTTAAATTCAGTCAACAAATATTCACCAAGTGTCTCCACATGCCAACCCTTGTGTTAATAATCTCTTTCAGCAAGTGTCTCCCTAGGTCATTATACCCTAGAAACCTGCCCACCTCCTCTATCTCATGAAAAACAGAGATGGTATATTCAGGTCCACATGCTTTCTGTTTCTAACCTGGGTCTACATAGCTTAGCAAATTGATCCACAGTTCTGTACAAACGTTTCATAAAGTTTTCTAATTTGTTAGTAAAGAAAAATTTAGAAAATCACTTACTTAATAACTACCTAAAGTTTACAGGCTCTACCACAATACTAGTTATAAAAATTATGACAGAAATATGGCAGTTATAGCAAACATTTATCAACACAGTCCTCATAACTTTCTTGTTCAGAAAGACTAAGTCCGTATTAGTGGGAGCCTTATTAATGGGATACTTTGAATACATCAGAAACATGGAAATCACAGTACACAGAACTAGTTGTTTTAACAGCACTCATTAAAATGAAATGATACCAGTCATAACAGATTATCATAGTAGAAAATTAAACTGAAATTATTTTTGATTGTTTGAATATAAACAGGACTTACTACATAAAATACATTCTTTGCTCTTTTGGATATAAGATGTTACGTGAATCACAAGAATGGACCTTTAGTAAATCATTATGTTTTAAATAAGCATCTATTATGTGCCATGTACTGTGTTAACCATGAAGAATAATTAAACTTAGATTCTTTTCTCTCATTCCTTCACTACTCTGAAATATCTTAGACAAAAGACAGGATTCCTATCGTTTCCTCACCTATAAAACAGATAAAAAGAACCTTCTGTCTAAAACCAGTAAAGTTCCTAAACATTTTATAAGCTATACTGAAAATGTCAAAATCTAAAACTGTATATAACTTGCGATTATCAAGCAATAAAATTTATTCCTGTTTGCGTCTAACAGAATCTTACATTTCAAGAGAATAAGTATCCTCATTATTGGAAATTAATTACCTGAGTAATCACACAAAAATGTTAACAACCTGATTTTTCCACTCACCTCTGAAAATGATGACTGTACAGCTGTGTTGGAATACCAAGAATACGATCGTATATAGCTGTAACTTCTCTCAGGTTTCCCTGTTCATTTTCCCAGTTTATATACATTTCCCAGAGTCTGTCAGATCGGAAATCTGTTCCTGCAGCTAGAACAGCATGCTCAAAAGTTCTGAAAAATTAAATTACCTCTTAAGTTATCTTTCCAAGATAAAATCACTTTAAAAATATTATTTCTACACTTTGCAATATATACAAATATCAAATCATTGTCATACTCCTGAAACTAATAAAATATTTCTAAATTTTAGAAGATAATGCTAAATTCAAAATTATATTCAACTTTATACAAGTAGAGATTAAAAGGAAGAAGGAATAGTAGAAAAGTGTATGACAGTTGCTTAAAAAAAAGGGAAAACGTAAAGGGAATAGGTAAATGTAATTTTATGTAACTGTATATTGTTTTATATGATATAAATTTGCAATGCACATTACACAGCAAACATATAAGAGTAACACAGTAGACACTAAAATATTCGTTAAACTTGAAATGTCTGTTGAATAGATTCCTTTAGGACAAAAGACAGACAAAATTTATCTCCCTTTAAGAAATAATTTTCTGGCAAAACAACTCTCCAACAAGGGGTCCAGCTGCCCTGTCAGGTATATACATATATTCTAAAACTCTCAAAATTCTCTCCTAATTCTAAAATTCCACAGTTACACTTTACTACAAAATCATTTATTTTAAAATACTTAGCTCATTTGAAGAGATTTCTGTAAGCAATTTTAATCACTGGATTTGATATCCCAAATGGGATAAAATTTTAGGTACGTTTTCAAAATAAATATTAGAATCAAGAGGGATTTTTAACAGTATAAACTACACTACCTAAATTAATCTACAACTTTAACTGAATGCCAATCAAAGCTCTAAGAAATTTTGGATGGAAGAGGAAAAAAATTCTAACATTCATCTAGCATACAAAGATGCAAAACATTTTTGTAAAAGTATAAAGCAGCAGGCATTTTCCTGAAAGGTATCAAAAGAAACTAGAAAGCTACAAAAATTAAAAGTATGGCACTGGCCTGGTATCGGAAAAATGGATTAACAGTTCCCAAGAAAACAAAATAGATCTATGTATATGTGAAAATTTAGTATATGACAAAGTATTTTAAATCAATGCACACAAAATTTTTTTTAATTTAAAAAATAAAAAAATAATAAATCATTGCAGAAAAGATGGACTATTCCAAATGGAAAAAATAAAAGGTTAATCTCTGACTTGCAAAAGACGCAAATAAGGTTAATCTGTTTCACAAAAGACACAAGCTAAATGTCAGATAAGTGAACTATAAAAAAAAGCCTATAAAAAGAATTAGAAAAAAATTCAAGATTTATGTATTCTTGGCAAGATAGGCACAAAACTCAGAAACCAATAAAAGATTACAAATTGAACCACAGTAAGAAAAAAACAAAAACAAAAACCTCTGTATGATAAAGATACCCTAAACGAAGATGTGCCAAAACCGGGGGAAATATGTTTAATACACATAAGGGATTGAGAGAACATGCGCGCGCGTGCGCGTGTGTGGTACGTGCACACACGTGTATGTTTGTTTGAGATTTTCAAGAGAGTTAAAATACATGTTATTCCTCTGCAGAATCCCAAAGTGATTCAGGAAATTAACGCATCAGACACTAAGAAAACTGGAAGTAGCTGGAAGAGGAAGGATGACAGGTAATGAACAAAATGTTTAGACGAAGGTTTGCTTAATGAATGGTAAGAGGCCTTGAACCCACTTTCCTGCTCAGCTATGGGATTTCAGAAGCTAGGTATATGCTCCCCAGGCAGATCAGATGATCCTTCAACGAAGAAACTGCTTGGTATAGGAATAAGATATAAAGATTCCAACACTGGGAGTCCCCCAACAAAAACCTGAGTAGCCACCTGATCATGCACTGTGAAGCCCTTTATTCCAGCTAACAATGTAGTACAGAACTTCCATTCGGTTTATTAGTATTGAACCTTTAACATGAGCAGAAATCCAGAGATCAAACATATCAGAAATGAAAACAAGCAAACAAACAAAAAAGAGAAAACAGCGCTGAGGGCAGAGAAAAATTTCAACTATCCTTAATACCCTCAAAGAAATGTTAAAAAGATATGCAGCCAGGGACTTCTCTGGTGGTCCAGTGGTAAAGAATCCACCTTCCAAAGCAGGGGACGCGGGTTCAATCCCAGGTCAGGGAACTAAGATCCCACATGCCTCGGGGATACTAAGCCAGCACCTCAACAAGAGAGTCCATGTGCCTCAAACTACAGAGCCCATGCACTCTGGAGCCCACGTGCCACAACTACAGAGCTCATGCGCCCTGGAGCCTGAGCTCCACAACTAGAGAGAAGGCTGTGCACCACAACAAAGAGCCCGCGTGCCGCAAAAGAAGATTCCACAAGCCTCAATGAAGACCCCGCGTGCCAGAACTAAGACCAGACACAGCCATAAATAAAATTAAATAAATAAATAAATAAATAAATAGGACTTCCTTGGTGGTGCAGTGGTTAAGACTCCACGCTCCCACACAGGGGGCCCGGGCTCGATCCCTGGTCCAGGAACTAGATCCCACACGCATGCCACAGCTAAGAGTTCGCATGCCACAACTAAGACCTGACACAACCAAAATAAAATAATTATTTAAAATAATAATAAATATTTTTAAAAGTAAAAAATTTGGATATTAAAATAGAAAGATATGCAGCCATATAACAAGAATAGGAGGCTATAAGGAAAGGAACATTCAAAGAAGAGGAAAGATTCTTAAATACTAAAAATCTTATGGCAGCTATTAAAAATCCAATACAAGGTTCAAGGAAATACCTCAAAAAGTCAAACAAATCCTAGGAGATTGAGAAAAAGGAAAAAGGTAAGAAAATTAAATGATTAAAACAGAAGGTCCAATATCCAACTATTGAAAACAACAGAGAAAACCAAGAGAAAGAAATTATCGAAATAAGAATGTACACAATAATAACATTTCTAAGACTAGAAAGATGTGCTTTAAAGCATCCCAGATTGAAAAGGCCCACTAAGCACAATTAACTAGAAAAAGAAAGTCCACACCAAAGCATTACAATTGCAGTTACAACAAAGATAAAGAGAACATTTTAAAAGCTTCCATGAAGAAAAACAAGTCACATAAAGAGAATTCAAAAGAATGGTATTAATACTTCTCAAAAGCAACACCAGAAGAGAGATGGAGAAATGCCTTCAAAGCCCTAAGGAAAAATTACTTTCACCTCAAAATTCTACACGCCACTGGACCATCAATTGTTTCAGACATAAAGATTCAAAAAAATTTTTTTTATTCCAAGCATCCTTTAACAGGAAGTTATGGGATGTACTCCTCTAAAAGGCAGGCATGAACCAAGAAAGAGTAGGATCTAACAAGCTCTAATAAATAGAGCTTGATACCCAGGAAAAAGGTAAAGACATCTCCTAGAACCATGATAATGAGGAAATCCAAAAACCGCTGTACAACAGGATCAGAATACAGCAACCAGTCCAGATTACAGAAGAGGAGGTTCCAGGAGAGCTATCTCCAAGAAGAGGGAAAAAAAATGGAATTTACATTTCTCAGAACATAATTCTTTTTTTTGTAATCTTCAGATTAAGTAGAATAACACTAGATACATATATTTTTTAGTTTCAAAAAATAACATATAGCATTTGTACATTGTGGAAAGTCAGTATTAGTACTGACTACTGAAAGTAGCTGTTGGAGGGGGTAGAAAATTTTAAATGTTTAAAGAAAGCCAGGCAAATGGGAAAAAGGGGGGAGGGAAGGAAAGGGGTAATTACAGGAAAAACAAAAAGCTATGAAACCTATCCATACTGGAAAGATGAGGAATGGGAAGACAGGGTATAAGTGAACTAAAAATGCTCATCTACCGTAACAGAATGATAATGTCTATAGGTAGTGAGAGAGAAGCACAAAGCAGTAGAGTGCTACTGTTTTAAACATGTTGAAAATATCAGAAGAAACGGCTAAAATATTTAAAGAGAGGTGGAGGGAATCACTTTTTGTTACAAGCAGTTTAACATTAACTTTTTAAATTACATGTACATATCAATAAATTGATGAAAATAAAAACCAAAAACACATTTTAAATTCCTATAATCAGTAACAAAGACTATCCAAAGTAAAATGAGCAAATGTCATGAACAAGCAATGTAAAAATGCCTTATATAGACAGCATTTGAAAAGATGGTAAACCAGGATGACCAACCTACAGATATGTGAACTAAGATAATGAAATACTACTGGAGGTTAAAGAAAAAAACATGGCATGACTATGGGAAAATGACTACCCTCATACACTGTGGGAGTTTAAAATTGCTACCACTTTTAAAAGAACATATGACAAAACATAGCTGCGATTCCCTTTGACAGAAGTTACATTTCTAGAGTGTTCTACATAAACATTGACTTGTAAACAGATGTTCACTGAAGCACTAATGATTTCCTATAAATAAGAATTTGGTCAAATAAAATATACTACCTTGATACTATAAAACACTTTTGCAATGGTTAAAAATATGGTAGGGAGAATTTCTAAAACATTCTGTTAATTTTTTTAAGAAATCAAACAAAAATATGTGTAATACGTATACACACATATATGTACATCTATGTGTATCTAAAAGAACACACCCCAAGTAATTAACCATAAGAGGAGAGGGATTGGGGACATAAGAAAAGGGGGTGTGGAATGGTGGAGGACTTTATTATGTACATTTTTTAATAATCATGCATAAGTTTACTATGTATATCATTTTTTTTAATAGTGAAAAAGAAAGTTAAACTTTTAGTTCAGCATTCTTGAGTAGTTCTATTATCAATATCAGAATACTTGACTTATTTATATCTTTAAATACATTTAAGTATCAGTGTTTCACATACCCTCTTATTGTACTGTTTGTCTCAGGATCACCAGGGTCCAATGTTTCTTTTAAGAAGTTTATATAATGTATCCAAAGGTCAACACTAAGAGGTATTGCCTGAAGCCCCCGGCGATACACCTAAGAAGAAAACAACAAACTGTACTTCAAATATTTAATTACTTCTTAACAGAGAGGCAACACTGTGTTATCCGGTGAACCTTAGAAATACTAATTACTGGAATTTTGTTTAAATAATCTACCATTACCATTTGGGTGGAGGTTGGATAGAACATGGCAATGTTCTGATCCCCACGTGCAGAGTCTTGATCTTCAAAGCGCAGCAGTCCCTGCATTCTGACCGGGTTGTGTGGGCAGGCTTTGGGTTACAGACCATAGGGCACAGACCCATTAGAGCATCAATGACAGCGTCTGACCAAAAATGCAATAAGACGTAGCAAATGTGACTAGCAAACCAACTATATTGTTTGGAAAATGAGAAATAAATGTAAGTGAGAGAAAAGCCCTGCCCTACTTGTTAAGCTGCAGTGTAATACAGAGGCTTGCACTGCAAAGCTTGACAAACTGTAGAGGTTTAACGCACCTGCCAACAAAGAGAGAAAATATTAGCTACAAATGCCACAAGAGTGACAAATGCAAATAAAATACCCTATAAAATTGTTTGACCATAAATCGTAGGTACTGCCAGCCAAAAAAAGTCTCTGTTTTGTTATTATTTGGCTTACAGTACCTAATGGAGATAACTTTATTCAGTAATGTACGCACCTCATCTGATTGTTTAATGTTGTCATGCCGCTTTTCGAGGTCTGCATACTTTTTCCAATAACCATAGCAATACGGATAGTGTATGAAAAATTTGTCAAACGCTTTCCTGGCAGCCATCAAGTGATTCTGATGAAAATAAAACAAGGTGTTTAAACATCTTGGAAATTTTTGTCACAAAAACTATTATTCCTTTCAAATGTACAGGCATACCTCAGAGATATTGCGGGTTAAGTTCCAGACCACTGTAATAAAGCGTATTATCGCAATAAAGCAGGTCACACAAATTTTCTGGTTTCCAAGTGCACACAAAAATTCTGTTTACACTATACTGTAGTCTATTAAGTGTGCAATAGCATTATGTCTAAAAGAACAATGTACATACCTTAATTTAAAAATACTTTATTGCTAAAAAATGCCAAAATAATTACAATAGTAACATCAAATACCACTGATCACAGATGACCATAACATAATAATGAAAAAGTTTGAAATACTGCAAGAAATACCAAAAATGTGACAGAGACAGGAAATGAGCAAATATTGTTGGGAAAATGGCATCAACAGACTTGCTCGACGCAGGATTGCCACAAACCTTCAATTTGTAAAAAACGCAGTATCTGTGCAGCTCAATAAAGTGAAGCGCAATAAGACGAGGTATGCCTGTTATCATCTCAAAATAAACGACAGGCTTAAAAACCACACACACAGCAGCCCTTTTTCCTACAATGCAATCTTATCCTTTGAAACAGAAGGAACTAATTCTGTCAAACAGCAAAGTAATTTTTTTATTTCAGCAATTTTATACACACATACATACACACACCAATTATTACAAATATTAGACTTTGATTCTAATACTTTCCATAATGTACACATGCTATGAAAGTTATTTTTGAAGCTAAAAAAATATTATCTAAAATGTTCTTCAACTTAATCTGAAAATTATAAAAGAGGCAACTTTAATTACAAAACAATAAGGCCTAGTCTGATATTACTTGATTTTTCTGTCCCCTCTAATCCCATTTAAATAGTTACTAACCTCCTGTTCTACATACTGAAGCAAATATACCCAGCCTGTAAAATCCTGAGGATTACTTTCTACAGTTTTCCAAAACTTTTCATATTCTGGAGGGAAATTTGCTTCTGTTTCTGTCACTGGAAGGTCCACAGTATTTGCTATTTCATTTTCTTCCGTAGTTGTGTTCACATTAGGAGATCCATCAGGTGACTGTTCCATTTCTGTAACATTCATAATCTCAGTACTGAAATCAGTAGACTGATCTACCACTACCTCTGAACTGTTGCCTGTGCTGCCATTATTGGAATTTCTGTACTCATCCATGTGAGAATTCTGCATGGCTGTTTATTTTTTCTTCAGTTAATGATCTGTGGAAACATAAAGAGAAACATCTTCCAAATGTTTATTTGGCATCATCAAAACCACCTTTTAAAAGCCCAAGTTAGCTATTAAAGGAATATATTAATTTGATTCTTGAGCTCTCCTGTAAGTCATAATCAGGTTTATTAGTTTTTATATTACAAATTAAATTCTATAACAAATTTTCCAAACTTCTGCCAGTTTATTGTTGACTGAGTAAAAACTAGCTCCTTCATCTATAAAACAGTGAGTATTGAGCCTGCTCCCTAAAGAAGCAATCATATCTAGAATTCAGTGCTCCTTAGCTAGCTAAGAATCTAAATTTTAGTATCTGAATGCTATCTTGCTACCAATCCTGAAAAACAGCAATATCTTTAATATCTGTTCTGGAGGCTTTAGCTAACAAAACAAATTCTGGCCATGGATATAAATGTTTCAGAGGGAAATTCATAACTTAGCTCAGGATAGATTTTTAAGAAGGTTATACTGTTGAAATATATCTATAAAATTTAAATCCTAGCAGCTAGGTTTGATTTTATTATAGAAGATACACATTAAGGTTTTAAAATTAAAGAGTGATTTTTAAAGTAAGTGTTATTAAAAACATAGTTATAAAAGAAATAATAAAAAAATAAAAACATAGTTATAAGGGAATTCCCTGGCAGTCCAGTGATTAGGACTCTGTGCTCTCATTGCTGGGGTCCCGGGTTCGATCCCTGGTCAGAGAACTTAGGTCCCACAAGCCACGCAGCCAAAAAATTAAAAATCGTAGGGCTTCCCTGGTGGCGCAGTGGTTGAGAATCTGCCTGCCAATGCAGGGGACACGGGTTCGAGCCCTGGTCTCGGAAGATCCCACATGCCACGGAGCAACTAGGCCTGTGTGCCACAACTACTGAGCCTGCGCATCTGGAGCTTGTGCTCCGCAACAAGAGAGGCCGCGACAGTGAGAGGCCCGCGCACCGCAATGAAGAGTGGCCCCCGCTCACCGCAACTAGAGAAAGCCCACGTACAGAAAAGAAGACCCAACACAGCCAAAAATAAATAAATATTTTTTAAAAATCATAAAAAGAATATTTATGAAAGTTTTACCATCTGGATAGTTACTTCATAAAATCTTTTAAATTAAGTCATCTTATGGTTAAGGCCATAAAATAATAAGGAATTATTCTTTTATCCTGTAAGGTAATACTACAATATATTTTCACAATTCACTTCATCTCTTCCACTAACAGTTTAAATGGAAACTGAATCATTAAATTATAGAGCATGTCTTCTTTTTAAATTAGGGATTATTCTCAAAACTAAACAGACCATAAAACTGATTTACTCCTAAAATATACTCAGAATACATAATTAGTTAATATTGCATAATATAATGTAAAAAAGGATTAAGACTAAAGGAATTCAAAGAAAGAAGTGCAAGTGGCCAATAAACATATGAAAGGACTGAATCTTTATTAATAAAGATGTAAATTAAAACAATGAGATTATCAAATTGGCAACAAGTAAAAAGATATTTCTGGAGGACAGTCACACAAAATATACCAAATGGCAATTGTGCATATTTTATGTTATGTAAATAATCAGATAAAAAACATTTATTAGTTTAAAAGCATTCACTAGAACACTATTATAGCGAAAAAAGAGGGTAGTATTAAGAACACTGCTTTAGTAGGTGGCATATTTGTACAATGGAATAATAATTTAAAAGGAAATATGTGCACCTGTCTTGATATAGAAAGATAACCACTACATATATATTATATTCATGCTAGACACAGATCTGTAAGGATTTATATCAAATAAAATACACTAACAATATTAGTTGGTGTTAATGGCTGTTCTCCCCATATAACTGGGCTGACGTTTTCTTCTTTTGGCTTATCTGCAATTATTTAACTGAAGTTAAAAAAAAAAAAAAAAAGAGGTATTTTGTTTCATTTGTTTTGTTTTTAAGAAAAACGAGCTCCAGATATGACATGCCAGTGGTTGGCTGGATACAAATTTTTTTTTTTTTTGCAATTTTATGCCTACTTTAAAAATCTGGGTTTCTCTATAGTCTACACAACCTAGCTCCACATAATAGTCACCAAGTAAGCTATTTTTTTAAAATACATATTCATTGGCGCCAACGCCAATGATTCTGAGTTCTAGGCTCAGGCCCAGAAAGTTGTACTTCTACCATGTTCTCTGAATGATTCAGAGGAACAGAAACTTATTCATGGGTAAACTCTGAACAATGGAACTGTTGCATCAAAGATCTGTGTATATTAAATTTGGGAATACGCTGACAACTTATCTTTAAAAAAGTTGTACCAGCTGTGTGACAAGACAATTTTAGCTGACTATCCAACATTCCCTCTCACCATCTTCCTAATAAAACATTGTTTTGGTTCAGAGCAGCAATATACCTAACCCCATGTAAGGATTATGAGTCTGAAAAGCACATCTGCTGCAGAGCTCTGGGAACAATTTTGCTTTTCTGATAAAAGGGACAGTCAACAAATAGTGTAGGCTCTACCACTTTCTTCTTACTTTGAATGTGAACATATCTAAAACAACTTGTATTCACAAAGCAGTCAAAAGAACTGGCCAAGAAAATTAAGAAATGCCAGCCCTGACATCAAGCTGCTAATAACACAATGCCAGCTGTGTAAGAAAATAAGTCCCTATTTGCTTAAACTAGTATCAATAGATGAGTTTTTCTATTACTTGCAGAAAAATGCATTCCTAACTAACCCACTAATGAGACATGGACATGAGAATGTCCATTTTTCCATCTCCTCTTGTCAGCACTAGGTATCATGAAACAATTTTTGCTCATCTGATTAAAAAAAGGAAAAAAGAGAGTAGTACCTCATTTTGATTTGCATTTCTTTAACTACAAGGATGTTGAATTTCTATTTCCTTTTTCCCCTTAAATACTATTTCACATCCTTTGTCTATATTTTCTTTTTTTTAATTTATTTACTTGTTTATTTATTTATCTATTTTTGGATGAGTTGGGTCTTTGTTGCTGCACGTGGGCTTTCTCTAGTTGCGGCGAGTGGGGGCTACTCTTCGTTGTGGAGCGCGGGCTTCTCTTGTGGCGGATCACGGGCTCTAGGCGTGCAGGCTCAGTAGTTGTGGCACATGGGCTTAGTTGCTCCGTGGCATGTGGGAGCTTCCTGGACGTGGGCTTGAACCCGTGTCCCCTGCCTTGGCAGGCGATTCTTAACCACTGTGCCACCAGGGAAGCCCTGTCTATATTTTCTACTGCATTTTTTATGAATGGTTTGCAAAAGCTCTCTGTAAACTAGAAAATGACACACATTGTAAAACATTTTTGAGTTAGTCTTCTTACTAGTTTTAGGTTTTTTCTGTGTGTATGGAAGGCATCTTTTAAATTGTCATGTAGATTTGATATCCAGATTTTAAAATATGTCCACTATTTCAAAATGCAGTATGAAGCAAATTTTTTCCCAAGAAAGGATAAATTTAAAATGTTAAATCAAGTGAACTTTGAGGCTGAATGCCACTGGAAGAATTAGTTATAACCAGGTAAAAATCTAAGGAATATTTTTTAAAAAGGAGAAGAAGAGGGAAAGGAGAAGAAGGAAAGTGGGGGAAGGTCAGGTGGGAACAAAAAAAGTTTTCAATACTTGATGCATATCCAGCACTATACTACATTCCTTATAGAGAATACATAGGTATAAGGTAAGGTCCTCACTCTAAGGCTTATTAACTATTAGTAGCTGGAGAGCGATTAAAAAAACATGCAAAACAATTAGACAAAATTTCAAATGAAACAAAGTCAAAGTTTAGAAAACTCAATTGAACATTATAGGCATCTAGCAAACCTTCATGAAATATAGAATTTGGTCTTCACTTTGAAAAACTACAGATTTTGGAACAATAGAGAAATAATGATAAATTATTCCAAAATAGCGAATAGCCCACTTGACTTGACAGAACAACCCTTCTTATTAACAGTAGACAAGAAGATGGAAATTAGGACTGGTTCCAAGACAAGAAGGAAATAAGACTGACCAGAATGAAGAGGGTCTGCATTGGGGAAGTGAAATGAAAGTAAGCAGCATGGAGAGCAAGAGGAATCTGAGAAGAAATAATACAACCAAATCTAGTTGGTACACGATAAAGGACAATCCCAAAGTATCAATATTAGACTACCAGAAAAAATAGTTCCCTTCTACCTGAATGACTGATTATTGTCATAAACTTTTCCGGGTTTACCAGCTGAGACCCTAGGAAAAGGCGCAGAAGCTTTCAACTTATTTTGGTCTCTTTTGCCCCCTCCTTTAAAGAAAAGACACATTTGACGACTAATCTTCCAGATACAAATTAGTCATTATTTTGTATCTTTTTATTTCAAAGCATGCTGTCAAAAAAACAAACGGCAAGTTGTTACATTGATTCATTTACTACCTGTTCTATTCTAACTGCATACTTAAGTGGGACATAAGGGTTTCTTCTGGAATCAGCAAATTTACCACACCCCTGCATCTTCAGAAATGATCAATTACTCCACACCCTGCAATTACAGTGTTATAAAAAGAGTTAAGGGACTTCCCCGGTGGCACAGTGGTTGAGAGTCCGCCTGCCGATGCAGGGGACACGGGTTCGTGCCCCGGTCCGGCAAGATCCCACATGCAGCGGAGTGGCTGGGCCCGTGAGCCACGGCCGCTGAAATTGCGCATCCGGAGCCTGTGCTCCACAACGGGAGAGGCCACAACAGTGAAAGGCCCACGTACCGCAAAAAAAAAAAAAAAAAAAAAAAAAAAAATACACTAAAGTTATTTTTAATAAGTTATTCTAACATATACTTCATAATGTGGCAATTACTAGTACCAGTTTATTCTTAACAATAACTTCCAACTAGCAATATAAAATGGCAAAGGAGTAAAAAAACAACTATCAAAAGGAAGAAGACAACAGTGTGGTATTGGCATAAAGACAAACAGACCAATAGAATAGAACAGAAAGCCCAGAAATAAATGTTGGACAAGGGTCCAAAAATCACTCAATGGAGAAAGGACCGTCTTTAACAAATGGTGCTAGGAAAACTAGATATTCACATGCAAAAGAATGAAGCTGAATCCTTATCTTACAGCATACACAAAAGTTAACCCAAAATGGATTAAAAACCTAAACGTGAAACCTAAAACTATAAAACTCCTAGAAGAAAACATATGGGAAAAGCTTCATGATATTGGACTTGGCAATGATTTCTTGGCATGATATTGGACTTGGCAATGATTTCTTCTATTCTTTGCAAAAAAAGCAAAAATAGACAAATGGGGCTACATCAAACTAAAACTTTCATGCATCAAAGGACACAATCAACACAGTTAAAAGGCAAATAGCAGAAGAGGAGGAAGTATTTGCAAATCTTATGTCTGATTAGTAGTTAATATATAGAATACATAAAGAACTCCCATAACTGAACAACACTCAATTAAAAAATAAAAAAACGACTTAGACATTCCTCCAATGATAAACAAATGGCCAACAAGCACATGAAAAGATGCTCAACATCACTAATTATCACAGAAATACAAATCAAATTCACAATGAGATATCACATCAACACCGATTAGGATGGCTACTATCAAAAAACCCCAGAAAATAACAAGTTTTGTCAAGGATGAGGTGAAATTGGAACCTTTGTACACTAACTGTGGGATTGTAAAATGGCACAGAAAACCAAATGGAGTATCCTCAAAATATTAAAAATAGAGCTACCATATAACCCAAAAATCCCAGGGACTTCCCTGGTGGTCCGTCCAGTGGTTAAGACTCCGCGCTCCCAATGCAGGGGGCCCAGGTTCAATCCCTGGTCAGGGAACTACATCCTGCATGTCACAACTAAAAGATCCCGCAAGCCTCAATGAAGATCCCACACACAGCCATGAAGATCCCACGTGCTGCAACTAAAACCCAGCACAGCCAAAATAAATAAATATTAAAAACAAAAACAAAAACCCCACTTGAGTATATATCCAAACTAACTGAAAGCCAGGTTTCAAAGAGTTATCTGTATACCCATGTTCATAGCCGCACTATCCACAACCACCAAAGGAGCAACCCAAATGTCCACCAACAGATGAAGAAGTAAATAAAATGTGATATATACATACAATGGAATATCATCAGTCTTTTAAATGAAGGAAATCTTGTCATACACTACATGGATGAACCTTGAGGACATTACGCTAAGTGAAATAAACCAGTCGCAAAAAAGACAAGTACTACATGATTCTATCTAGAGTCGTCCAATTCATAGAAAGAGAAAGCTAAATGGCGGTTATGAGGGTATGAGGGAGTAGAGAGAGGGGGAAAAAAGGAGTTGTTTTAATGGGCATAGTTTCAGATTTGTAAGATGAAAAAGTTCTGGAAATCTGTTAAACCACGTTAATATATGCAACACTACTGAAATGTACACTTAAAAATGGTTAAGAAGGGACTCCCCTGGCGGTCCAGTGGTTAAGATGCTGCACTTCCACTGGAGGGGGCACGGGTTTGATCCCTGGGGGGGGGGGGGGCGGGGGGACTAAAATCCTACATGCTGCGCAGCATGGCAAAAAATAAAAAGATTAAGGTAAATTTTATGTGTTTTTACCACAATAAAGCTTTTTTTTTTAAAGGAAGAAGACAGCTAAGCTATAACTAAATTAGAAAAGGCAAAATACAAGAGACTAGGAATTAGAATTTCCAGATCTTTCTTTCACCATAAGACAAAGTATAGTGTGGTAAATATTAGAAAGAACAAAGGGGTAGAGGAGGGTGAGTCCTACTTCTCTCCCTTAATAGCATGAGATTCTAGGTCAGTCTTACTTTTCTCACTTCCAAATAAGACTAGTAATACTTGTATTATCTGCTTCACAAGGCTGTTGAAAACTTCGGATGAGATAAAAGCATGTGAAAGTCTTAAAAACTATAAATTCACATAAATGAAGATACCACTGCAAACAATTAATTCCCTGGAAATTGTTATTCAAACTTAAGGTGTTATACTTTAAAATTAATAACGAAAATAAAAGTAAACTTTACAATGCATTTAGAATTTGTTTTGCAGAGGTTTTAAGAGGAGGAAGAAAAAAATCTGTTGACATTAACTTCAAAAAACTGGTAACACAGCGTTTATCTGAGGGCATTATTTTATTTCTTGACTTTTCCATTTTAGATCTTTTTTGCTATTAGAGAAGATATGGGTTATTATACCAAACATACATGCACAGCTTTCCTCTCATGTGCTCCCAATACAGTTCTATCAGGTTGGGCTTGAATCAATATTCAAGTTTACATTATTATGACCATGTAAACATTTTTTTCAAGCTATCTTGTAAACTATAATTACATTTCCTTGCTTCTCTTTCTTTAAATATTTCATTTTCATATGTTTCGTTGCCTTTGAAAAATGACCCCACATCCTTGAGGTCTTATAAAGGTCCTTCAAAAGCAACTGTCACTCATACTTATCAATTCTATTTTCCCTTCCAGAGCCATCCTTTCTGAAACCATCTAACCTTCTGCAACAGTTTAGACTGGCTTGTCCTGTCTAGGTTTGTCTCTTCATTTTGATCCAAGGAATTCCTTTCACTTGTCCCCTTGGTTGAATCTCATTTATAATAAAATCTTTTTCTTTGTTGATTTACTCCCTTTTGTAGAGAATCATTTCTGTAACTCTGAAAAAGGGTATGTAGGGTGAAAAAAAGACTTTCCAATTCTAAAATCCTCATAACTGAATGACAGATTGTGAGTTTAAAATTCTAGAATGAAAATAATTTTTTCTTAAAAGTTTTGAAGGAATTTATTGTTTCCTAGCATCTGACATTGCTGTTGAGAACATCTGATGTCTTTTTACTTCTTATCCTCGACATGTAACCTTTTTTCCTCCACAGAAGCTTTTAGTTTCTGTTTATCCCAGGTGTTCTGAAATTGCATAATAATATGTGCCCTAAGGTGAGTCTTTTCCATTCATTCTGCAAGGCATTCATTTGGAAGGCCTATTTTAATCTATTTACATCATTCAGTTCTTATGTTCTGTATCTATTATTTATTTGATAATTTCCTCCTACTGATTTTCTCTTTGTTGAATTCACACTGCTCAGGTGTTGGACCTCCCGGATTGATCCTCTACTTTTCTTACCTTTCCCCACATTTTTCTTCTAACCCTCTGATTCATTCTACTCTGCCATAACTCTTTTACTGGATTTTTAATGTGAGTCAAATTTTTTTTTTTTTTTTTTTGCGGTATGCAGGCCTCTCACTGTTGCGGCCTCTCCCCTTGCGGAGCACAGGCTCCGGACGCACAGGCTCAGCGGCCATGGCTCATGGGCCCAGCCACTCCACGGCATGTGGGATCTTCCCGGAGTGGGGCACAAACCCATGTCCCCTGCATCGGCAGGCGGACTCTCAACCACTGTGCCACCAGGGGAAGCCCTGTGAGTCAAATTTTTAACTTCCATTTTTTATTCTCTGAGTAATCAATATTCCTTTTTCACTGCCGTATCTCCTGCTATCTCTCTATAATTTACTTTAAATTTTCTTCTGTTCTCAGCACTATCTGTCTCTTCTGAGTGCCTTTTGACTACTTATTTTGGTCTCTCAAGTACAGTGATCTTCAAACTTCTGTTCAAGAATAAGTGTGAGGCGTTACAAAACAAATTAGAGGCTGGATAAAGCTTGGCAACTGGTGGGCCTCAGTGCAGGATGGCATTCTTTTTTTTTTGGCCACATCATGCAGCTTGCAGGATCTTAGCTCCCAGACCAGGAATGAAACCCATGACCTTAGCAGTGAAAGTGCAGAGTCCTAACGACTGGGAATGCCCAATGATGGCATTCCTTGACGGGGGAACCCACTAAATGTCAGTGCTCTACATTATGTCCCTTGGGTTAAGTTTTCCCAAAGAAGAATGTTTCAACTTAAGTAAGGCAACAAGCATTCTGGGAGCAAAGAAGACAAACAGGGCTGGTGATTTCACCATTCAATATATAAACTTTCCTTCAACTTCCCATTTTCGCTAAGACCCTTCACCCCTGCCCCACCTCCCAACAGCTGTGTTAACTTCTCTGCTTTTGCCCTCTTCAAATAACGAACATCCAGTTTTTTGCTGGCTATACTAGATGGAGAAGGAAAATCTAGGGTCTAAACTACTCTAGACTTTTAACAAATCTTACAATTTTTAGTTGCATTCAGCACTCCTATCTTCAGAGGCCCTTGGAACCTGAAATTCCTGAGCCTTTCTGGGATTTCGTGGGAATATCCATCTTGTTTCTTATTAACTTCCCTCTCTGCAGACACAGAGCTGAACGCAAAAAAGTGAAAACCTAAGTTAATCAGTTAAAACTGGTCCATCTGCTTTCTTCCAAAACGTTGAATTCTCATCTGTTGATACCTCCTCTTCTGTTCTTTGTCCTTTTGGGTTTATACTATTTTATTTATTTTTTACTTTATCTGATTTATATTTTTCATTTATTTTACTGAATTTAGGTATACAAATTACTCTATGCTGAACCCCTTTTATTTAGTATTTTTAAAAATCTCTAACCAATATCATTTCCTAGTGTAATAATATTAATTCAACAGCTATTTAATGAGCTAATTCTGTGTGTCAGACACTACTATTCTAAGCACTAGAAATTTAGCTGTGAACGAAACAAAGTCCCTGCTCTCAAGGAGCTGACGTTCCAGTGGGGAGATAGAGACTTTTTTTAATCTAACTATATTTCTAATATGTATGTGGTACCAAGTGCTAAGAACAAAATAAAAGAGAGGATGAGGTAGTAAGAAAGCCAGTCATGCAGCTGTCTGGAGGAAGAAAATGACAGGCAGCAGAAAGAGCAAGTTCTGAGATAAGTAAGTGCCTTGCCTGGCATGTTTACAGAAAAACAGATCAGCAAGAAGGGCAGTATGGCTGGATTTGCTTAAATATTCCTCAATTTGACTTGAGTTCTTTCTAAGATTTGGCTTTACTAAGTATATCACAGTAAACTCCCTCATGTAAATGCCTATTTGTAAAAAGCAATTTCCTTTGAGTTATATTCTCAAAATTCAGTATGTAGCATAAACCATAAAGTTAAGCACAGCTTTGACCTATGTTTAAAAGAAAATATTCTAGAATTTCTCCTTAAGAAATAATGATGAATCTACAGGCAAATTATTAGAAGTATTAGACTTACAAAGTTATTGGCTAAAAGAGAAATATGTAAGAATAAGTAACATTTCTATCATTAGAAATAATTTTTAAAGGCCATATGAAAGAATTAATCATGAACAACCATGTTCTACTGCAGTATTTTTCCTAAGAAAATAACCATTTGTTGGTACACTATGTAGTCCAGCCCATATCACTCCAATGAAAATACTAATTTCTCATATTGACCTAGCTGCCACAACCAACGGTGGGTCAGGCTTTATCCTCCTAGATCTCCATTAATGCCCTATTTCCTTCTTAAAATTCTTTATACCTCCAAGAAGTAAATCTATTATGTTACCATTCTCCCAATCCCCTCACCTCTTCTATTCTTTATTATTTTTTTAAATTTCTATTTTATATTGGAGTATAGTTGATTTACAACGTGTATGTTAGTTTCAGATGTACAGCAAAGTGATTTAGCTATATATACATATATCTATTCTTTTTCAGATTCTTTTCCCATATAGGTTATCACAAAGTATTGAGTAGTTTCCCTGTGCTGTACAGTAGGTGCTGTTGATTATCTATTTTACATATGTAGTGTGTATATGTTAACCCCAACCTTCTAATTTACCCCTTCCCCCCCACCTTTCCTCTTTGGTAACCAAGTTTGTTTTCTATGTCTGTGAGTCTATTTCTGCTTTGTAAATAAGTTCATTTGTATCATTTTTTAGATTCCATATATAAGACATATCATATATTTGTCTTTCTCTGTCTGACTGACTTCACTTAGTATGATAATCTCTAGGTCTAGGCATGTTGCTGCAAATGGCATTACTTCATTCTTTTTTATGGCTGAGTAATATTCCACTGATATGTACAACATCTTCTTTAACCATCCGTCTGTCCATGGACATTTAGGTTACTTCCATGTGTTGGCTATTGTAAACAGTGCTGCAATGAACACTGGGATGCATGTATCTTTTCAAATTATGGTTTTCTCCAGATACATGCCCAGGAGTGCTTTTGCTGGATCATATGGCAGCTCTATTTATAGTTTTTTAAGGCACCTCCATACTGCTCTCCATAGTGGCTGTGCCAATTTACATTCCCACCAACAGTGTCGGACAGTTCCCTTTTCTCCACACCCTCTCCAGCATTTATTTTCTGTAGACTTTTTGATGATGGCCATTCTGACCAGTGCTGAGGTGATACCTCACTGTAGTTTTGATTTGCATTTCTCTAATAATTAGCAATGTTGAGCATCTTTTCACGTGCTTTTTGGCCACCTGTATGTCTTCTTTGGAGAAAAGATCTGCCCATTTTTTTTGACTGGGTTGTTTGTTTTTCTAATATTGAGCTGCATGAGCTGTTTGTATATTTTGGAGATTAATACCTTGTTGGCCACATTGTTTGCAAATATTTTCTCCCATTCTGTGGGCTGTCTTTGTGTTTTATTTACAGTTTCCTTTGCTGTGCAAAAGCTTTTAAGTTTAATTTCCTTTGCTGTGCAAAAGCTTTTAAGTTTAATTAGGTCCCAATTGTTTATTTTTGTTTTTATTTTCCTTATTTTAGGAGGTGGATCCAAAAAGATATTGCTGCAATTCATCCTGAAAAGTGCTGTTCTGCCTATGTTTTCCTCTAAGAGTTTTCCCTCACCTCTTGTATAATCTTCCCTCCCTTTTGCTCTCAAAGTATTTGTTCTGTACCCCTATTATAGCACTCCTATAAAAGCTGAAATACATAACCATTTTTTGTCTTTTGCTCTCTAAGTATTTGTTCTGCACCTCTATTATAGCACTCTTATAAGAGCTATATTATTTGTCCTCCTCCTTACCTTGGTCACAATGGATGAAGTATCTCTGCTGCTACAAAAGGTCAAACCCTGAATTCATGACTTGGATCACTTCTCCCACCCATCTTCTCAAGAATGTTGCTTCTTAAACTATCTTCACTCTCTCCTTATCAGTTTCTCTCAGTATATTAGATTACTTCCATTAGCCTTCAAACATGTAAAAATATCTCTCATCTTTTATCTAATAATTTATAATATACATACTATAATTTAGTTTAAAAACAACCAAAGGACAATCATAAGCTATGTTAAGGATTTGGATTTTGTTCCAAATACAACGGGAAGACAATGAAGTTGTCTACTTCTACACCCTCCATTTACTCGTAAATTTGAATTCTTCTTTATCACGATTCTGAAATTCCCCCAAGATCACAATCTCCTTGTTTATAAATCCAACTGGACATGTTCTGATTCATCTTTCTGATCTGCTCATCATAGCATCCAACAGTAATGATGACTTCCTCCCTGAAAGGCTCTCTCTTCTTGCCCTTTACTGACATATCACAGTCACCTAGTTTTGTTGTGTTTTCCAGTTCAGCTCATTTCAGCTTCAAGGCCTTAGTGTATGCAGTTTCTTCTACCTGGAATGCTCTCCCACCCCTGTACCTCACCCCCACACTCCCACTCAGAGCCTTCAACCTAACTGAAGCCCACTCATTAATCTGGGCACATTTAAACATCCCTTCCAGAAAAGTATTCCCACACCCTCCAAATTAGTTAGGTTCCCCCAATGATGCTTCTATAGCATCCTTTTTCCCCATAGCACACATCACATTTGTGATACTCATTCAATGTCTATCTTCCTTTGTCTCAAATTCCCTGAGAATAAGAACCAGGTCTACAAATACGTAGAGATACAGTACACACGCAGGCCTAGTACACACTTAATTCATTGTATGATAAACAAAAAGCATCACAGGCCTTACCCTCCACCCAGTCCTAAACCTAGTTTATTACTTTCATAATCAATTGGAAAGTTGTATAATAAAGTGCTTGGGCTTTAGAGCCTGATAGAACTGAATTAAAGATCTGGCCCAGTTTCTCATTAGGGAACTTTGAACAAGTTACTTAACCTCTCTAAACCTCATCCACAAATAATCACACATACCTTGCTATAAAGATTAACTATCCTCTTCTTTTATACTGATACTGTTACCATATAAATAATTATTCTCTCCCCTCTTGAATAATGTTTTTCAAACATTATTCAGAATGCTTCAAACCAGCTTATTTTTTTTAAAAGGAAAAATACAGAGTAGAAAAAATACATCAGAGTGCAATGTACACGTTAAGGGCATACTGTTGAAATACACACAGAATTCAACTATTGGATTATTGGATTGAAATGTTACACGTACATCCTATTATGGGTTGCAGTCAAAAAATTTGAAAAACATTGCTACACTATTGCTACAGATAAATTAATATTATTAGAATATTAAATTCAGTGAGATAAGGGCCCTTGGTTTTGTTCACTACTATGTCCCTAGAACCTAAAACTGTCTAGTATAAAACAGCACATAAATATTTGTTGAAAGACTTGAATGATATATCTGGTCCCAATTTAACTTTTCAAACATATTAATTCTACATTAATCCTGTCATTTACAGAGGACAACACATTCTCATGCCTGAGCCTGGGCTCATGCTATTCTCTCAGAGTAACAAGTTTCCTCCTTTTCTCAACTCACTAAGCCACTCAATGCCCTTTTACTACTCTGTACTTTCTTATATAAAACCATACGAGAGGCATAAAGTCCACAAGTATAAAAGAAAACATGATATATTAAAAGTGAATATGCAGTACATGAAAAAATACAGTTCTACATCAAGTTCATACAGTTCAAGTTTTAGTTCAGTTATGACATACATCTAACAATTCAGCATGCCATCTTAAAATTTAAAAGCTCTTTTGGAGGATGACTTAAAAAACCCATACTCAATTAAAAATGAAAAGTCTGATCTATTACCTTCTTTTTTCTCTCTCTATAGGCATTTATGCTGACAGAGGTACTCAAAATCATACCACTGATTATTCTTTTCATAAAGAGGGCAACACATAAAAATCTTAAGTCATCACTAAGGAATGAAAGCCAGGAATTTGAGTACTGCAATCAACTAGCTTTGCAATCCAGAAGTCACTCTGTGCCTCATCCACACATAAGCCAATTTGAAGACTCAAAGTGTTTAGAAGAAAAGAGGCTATCATAACCACTAGTTTTGGAAACTGTTTTCAGAGGCTGAGCAGAATGTTCACACATTGACCTTTTTAAAGTTTCCACGTATTAAGCACTTACTATGTTCCAGAAATTGGGCTTTATTTATTTACATAAATGTTTCTATCATCTTTGGTCTTTGAAAAAAAAAAAAACACCATTTGGCTGGAACTACTTTCTTCCCCCTTTGGCTACTTTTCAAAAAAAATTAAAATCCTATGTTTTATGCAGAATTATTTGTTAGCATACCATAGAAGGTTCTGTTCTTTCTCTCTCTTCTTTTTTTTAGGTTATTACAAAATACTGAATGCAGTTCCCTGTGCTATACAGTAGGACCTTGTTTATCTATTTTATACATAGTAATTTGTATCTGCTAATCTTTCTCTTGAAAGCCACACACACTTTTTATCTTTCCCATATTCAACTACAAGTAAGCAAGTAAAAAGACTACCAAATATTCTGACACTAAAAAAATTCTGCTTTTCAATTCTCACTTCAAATATCTCTCACCACCTACTAATTAGCCATCTTTGGTAACCCCTAATTATTCCAGAGTTCACAATCTTAAAAACTTGTCTTCTTTAGTACAACTCCTTTCATTCACTTTATCCCTACCAGAGGTTGAAGAGTGGAAAATTCCAACTTTTGCAATTTTAGAATGAGGTTATAAAGGGGGGGTGGGAAGGGACACCTGACAGTAGTTGCTTGTTTTTTTTCAATCCACTTAAGATATCTAAGCCAAAAACACTTAAGTTCCAACATGAGTTTCATATTTCCCTGTATGAAACCTGCTTTCTTAGGTTTCAACCTTTACAACTGTAAAAAGAAAAGTGTTATGTATTTCTGAACAAGGATCAGTTGCCAAATAACATGACGTCCTCAAAGAAAAGGCAACATGAATATTAAACTAAAATTTTAGTCGGCATAAATATAGTACATAATATGGTACTTAATAACACATTAAGAGCAGTACTACTAATTAACTTAAAGATGTGATTTTTGGAACGAGAAAAACATCAGTGTTGGTCTCCGGCTACAAAAGGTAAACATTATTCTTTAATGTTTGGTTTTTCTGCTTCTACCCTATCCTGCCAAAAGCTTTAGCTGATCTTTGGGGTGCTGTGACTCAGGGTCCCAGAGTGTGGCTCTGGTCAGAACGCGAAACGCGCCCTACAAGGCGCCTCAAAGTTTAACACAATTTGTATTATATTCTCCCAATCCTCTGGGTCCCTTCCACTTCCAGCCGTCCCAGCCACAGTGATTCCGAACTCTCGGGAAAGCTTTAGACTTACCCCCAAATCTCTTCCTAAATCAAGGTGGCGGCCCACATTTCCCCTACCGTCCTGAAGCACCGGCAGACAAACGTGGGGTCTAAGAAAAGAAACCTCGCACCACTCCACCCAACAGGTGGGAAGGAGGAGGGATGGACAGCTGGGCCGCGAGGCCAACGCAGGCCTCAAACAGGGCGGGAGTGGGAGGCCGCAGCCCTAGCGCGGCCTGAAACAAGGCAGGCGCCTTGCTGCCCCGCGTACCACCCACACCGGCCAATTCCAAGGCGCCCGCCCCAGCTGACCTGACGATGGATGCCACTCAATGCCATGAGCCGCAGTGTGGGCCAACCAAGCCGAAGAGGGCACTTCCACCGTCTCTGTCCCCACAAACACCGGAGCAGACGCCACCAGCGCCACGGCCGCCTCGTCGAGAGTGCGGCGCGCATGCGTCGGTGTCCCCGGAGGCGAGGAAGTCACGTGGTTGAGCAGCGCGCAGGCCTCGCCCTCCGCGGGATCCGGCGGGGGTCGGTCCTGCCCGGCCACGCCTCGCCCAGCCCCGCTCCTCCCAGCCCAGCCCAGCCCAGCCCCGTCCCCGCCCTGCCGCCACGGAGGGCGGGGCCGCTGCTCCAATTCAGTCTTTCCTCCTTTACGGGAACTTGCAGAGCCGAAGGAGAGTGTTCAGGGCCTTCCACACCCCTGATTTTAAACACAGACAGCGCCCCGCCCAGTCAAAGAAAAATACTGTTACTATTTTTGGGCAAACAACTGCCTAGGCTCCACGCCTCTACTTAAAAGTGGTCAGAAATTCAGCCTTAAACTCCTAAATCTCACGATAGTTTGGACTCTGGGTCCACCGAGGTTTCCTGAAGGTGAAACAATAGTGGAGTTAGGGGCTTGAGGAACTGATTATTAAAGGGATATGTAAAATTATTCCCTGGACAAATGAAGGCTGCATCATTTTGATAATCTTAGCAGTACTCTTCAGCTATACTCCCATCCTCAGTTTAAAAAAAAAATTTTTTTTTTTTTCAAATCTGGCCTCTCTCCTGTTTATATTTCGAGGTTCCTGAATTCACCAACAATTTACCAGGCAATCGCTTGTTCAAGATTCAATAGTATCATAACTGGGCTGCAATTTCCTCCTCTGGAATCTGTCTGCTTCCAGAAATATTTCTCTGCAAGATGATGTTTTCTGTCTATTAACCTGTTAATCATAAATCCCCTCAACAGCTCCTTTGCTTCCAAATATCAAAACCAGTCTTATCTTTCACTTACATCTAACTGCATCTAGTTGCAGCTTTCCCTTTGCATTGCCTCTTCTACTCTTCAAGCTAACTTTTCTGAATTCTCTGACAGTGCAGCCATGCTTTTTACTGGTGTACCCAGTGACGTTTATGTTCACTATGGGAAGGAGCAGTTAAGTGTCTCTGATATATTGGGAAGGCATGCAGACTTGGCCACAAACACTGTCATTCAGTGGCTCTGAGTGCCACAGCTTTCACTCCTCTCCTGGTTCTTTTCAAACTTTCCTAAAGTAATCTCAAATTCTTCATCAGTAAATAAGATTATCTTTGAGATTCTCATCTCCTCTAAGAGCCATTTTCTAAAACTCTACCTGCTTCTTCAGTTTTATTCACTGTAGATTCATTGTTTCCCTTTATCTGCTTTTCTACATCTTAACCTTTCAAGCCAGTACTATTGCTTTCACGGTCCTGTTTAAAAACCTTCACTGGTTTCCCCCAATGCTTTTAAGAAAAACCTAAACATTTTAGCATTGAAAATATACTCCTTCGTAATAACACCAGCCCTCTTACTGGTTTCTGCCTTCCCATAAATTTACAAAACCCACTGTTCCCTTTTAAGTGTCTATGTCCCTTTTATGTGTCTCAACCTTTCAGTGTGTTTTCCTCTGTCTACAGTGCTTGCTCTCCTCACAGGTGAAAACTTATTTTTTTTTTTTTTTTACTTGATGTAGCTTTAGTTGACTTTAAAAGAAATTGTATGTCACAATTATAAGCTTTGGGAAGAAAAAAAAGATATTATACCAAATAGTGCAGTTTACAGGGTGGCAAGTTCTAAAATACAGTATTTAAAGTCAGGTGATTCAGAAACAGAACAAAAAGTTGGGACAGATGGGAAAAGGTGTTGTTTATTAATGTAATGGATTTCTTCCATTTACCTCTCCAAATCAACTGTCCACCTTTCTCTATCTTGACCTTTGCTCGCTGGTTCCTGGTTGGGTCTGGCCAACACGGTCCTGGAAGAACAGAAGGGAGGAGTGAGGTCAGAGTATTTATTCCCCTAGCTCCTTCCATGTGGTCTCCGTATCACTTTCTTCTTCCAGATTCCAGGTTTCCCTAAACCATTGTAAATAGTCCCTTATTAACCACTTCTCAAATTACCCTGATGTTGATAAGCCATGTATTTCCTTCTGGGATTGTGACTGATAAAAGAGCAAAAAACTTCTTATACCCAGTGTTAGTCGCAGCTTCTTTCTGGACTATTCAGTAAAGATTCCTGTTTATTCTGTTCAAAATGTAACATGCAATGAAAAAGCGCATAAAACACCACATGGCTCATTTATTACAGAACATATTTTCTCTAGGGAATGCTATTTGTTCATTTACATCATAAATAAATCCATCATTGAATAGTGGTGGCTCTTGTATTAGTTCAAAACATTTAGACTCCTGTATTTAGTGTTCTTTCTTACTGGTTAAAGCAAATAAAATTGTGGCTCTAGGAGATTTAAATCCAAACACAATATGGATATTGTCCCTCTCTACTATTATATGATCTGTGAGATTTAGTTCAAATGGTATCGCCTCAGTTCAGTCTTCCTGAGAGTTATTTGGATCCTACAATGCTCCAATTTGAATAATTTATTTTTTATTTTATTACTTATTTTGGCTGCGCCGGGTCTTCGTTGCACCACGCGGGATCGTTTAGTTGCGGTATGCGGGCTTCTTAGTTGCAGCATGCATGTGGGATCTAGTTCCCTGACCAAGGATTGAACCTGGGCCCCCTGCATTGGGAGCCCATAGTCTTACCCACTGGACCACCAGGGAAGTCCCCTGAATAATTTGTTAAATTGTTAATCTGTGTAATGTGTTCCCAGCTGTAGAAATGTCAAAATGAAAGAAAGAGGGAGATTTGCATTTTAATTTCCCCCACCCCTGCCCCAATTTCCCTATTCCAAGCCTTTTTGTTCTCTTGTCACAGGGCTATGAAACTGTATCTGTAATTGGTCATGACTTCCTATAGCAGGTCCTAGGGGATAAAAATCCAAATCCTTGCGTTTACCATTTTGTTCTTGTTCTTACCTCTACTTTTATCTGGAACCTCTCTGTCCTGCTCACTGTGACACATGGAAGATTGACTTCTTTCATCTTCTTAGTTTCTGATCTTTGCAGGTACTTAGAATGTGCTTTTCCCTTCTTTTCTCATTGTCGAATAACTCAATCTTCAGAACTTATTTGAAATGTTGCTTCCTTGAAGATATCTTCTCTGATCCCACAAGCCTGGGTTATGATACTGTTATTTTGCCCATTAAAAATCATGATACCTACATTTTCATTATGGATTTTATCTTTACTAGACATGGAGTGTTGGATATAGTATGTTGCAAGATTGAAGTAAGGCTGTATGTTGTTATAAGTTAGGGACTAGGAAATTTCTACATTCTTCACAAATAATGCTGCAAAAAGAGAATAATGTGAACGCAAGAAGAGGATAGGGGTTATTCTTTCAGAGTGATTGAGTTTTCAGGCTTTAATAGCTAAATCAACTGGGGTACCAGGAACGGCTTGTGAAAGAGATTGCTGATATTTGCAAATATATATTGTGTGTGTATGTGTATGTGTATTGCTGTTTAGCTACTGTTTATGTATTCCATGTATATTCATACATATACTCTTTTTTTTCTTTATTTTTGGCTGTGCTGGACCTTCGTTGCTGCACGCGGGCTCTCTCTAGTTGCAGCAAGCGGGGGCTACTCTTCGTTGTGGTGAATGGGCTTCTCATTGCAGTGGCTTCTCTTGTTGCAGAGCACAGGCTCTAGGCGCACGGGCTTCAGTAGTTGTGGCACGCGGTCTCAGCAGTTGTGGCTCACGGGCTCTAGAGCACAGGCTCAGTAATTGTGGCGCATGGGCTTAGTTGCTCCGCGGCATGTGGGATCTTCCCGGACCAGGGCTCGAACCCCTGTCCCCTGCATTGGCTGGTGGATTCTTAACCACCAGGGAAGCCCCATACTACTCTTTTAAGTATATTCATATTGCTGTGTTAGGTATATATTTTGCTTTTTAAAGTTTTTTTTTTTTCTTCAGGTATCAGGTAATAATGTGCCCAACTCCAGGAGCTGAATCATAGTCAATACAAACCAACTGTGGTAATCCCATTCCTATTTGCCAATGACTGATTGAGGGATAGTAGGGGTGACCCAATTCTGGTCAACGAGACATAAAGAGAAATTGGCTGTTTCTATGGGTGAAGGAGAGAGAAACTAGTTCTAGACATTATTTGAGCCCTGAATCAAGCCAGCTTTGAAGCCAGAGACTTTGACTTCTGTTATAAGCATCAATAAAAATAATTTTCCTTTTTGCTCATGCCAGTTGGGTTTTTTCTTTCCTTTTCTCTTTCTTCTCTTCCCTTCCCTCCTTCCTCCTTCCTTTCTTTTTATCCTCTTGGCCATAGATTTAATAAATGTAAAGCTGTAATTTAAATTCAGAACTCTGCCGGGAATCCCCTGGCGGTCCAGTGGTTAGGACTCTTGTGCTTTCACTGCCGATGGCCCAGTTCGATCCCTAGTCGAGGAAGTAAGATCCCACAGGCCTGGCGGCGCGGCCATCAATCAATCAATCCATCAATTCAGAACTGCCTTCAGAGTCAGTTCTCTCACAGGGGTCTGAAAGCATTACATTCCTCCTTTTTCCACCACCTGCTTCTCCTCCAGTGTTCTCCATTTCAGTTAATGGCATCAGCATTCACCAGTCTCTAGTGTGAGAAACTTCTTTAACTTTGACTCCTTTATGTTCCAAATCTACGTATGTCATCAATTTAGTCAGTCCTGCCATCAGAATACCTTTCAGATCTATTCTTTCAATTCTCACTCCTGTTATACTATTCTTTAGACCTTTACTATCTAGAATCTGGCTCTGAGCCCTGGATAGTAAGTAGATCACTATACTCTTTCCTATTGAAACTTGCTAGAACCTCACAATCTTTTTCAACACATTGAACAGGCAGACCTTATCTATCCATTAGGCTGGGACATCCTATGAAATCCATTTGCCACAGGAGGCCTTTGGATCGGTGTTTCCATCCAACTATCCCTCTTCTACTAGTTAACTTTTAAAATACACCACCCCCACCCTTGAAAACATTGCTCCAGAATAAATTTCAAACGTATGTAACATTTTACTCAAGTACTATTTATTCAGCACCCAGTATAGGCCAAGGCACCCAGTAAATGCATAGAGGTGAACAACTCATTCAAGACTGGTCATACCACACCATTGTCTTCATCTTACATAACATTGTCTCACACATTCCATATTTAATAAGAAAAAAAAAAAGACTATTTGCTAAACCTACAATTCACTTTGAAATCTGTTTATCCCATTGTTGCCCAGAGAAGAGTTTAAGTATGAATTTAGGTATTCTTTTACAGAACACATTATGAGACTTGAATTCATTCATGTTGATATAGTACTTAAATGATTTTGCCTTCGTTTGATGTATTTAACCTCATAACCAGCAATGAAATAAGTAGGGTTAGCTTATCTTGGCTCTAAAGATCTCTGTAGTGTTTCTGCCCATCTCTCCTCAACTTCATTTGCTGCTGGGAATAAGTTACCTTTGTACAGACTTTGAGGTTTACAAATGCTTTCTTACACATAATCCCATGTTAATTTTGTACCTCACACCAACTGCAGGATATATGTAAGGTTTAACAAGTAATAGTAAACCTGGTTTCCAAATCCATGCTTTCTGAATCAAAGTCTTATGCTCTTTACCTTCACAATTTCTTGCTTCCCTTTCTTCTCATCTCTCTTCTAGTCGTATCACTGTCTACCTCCCTTAGCACTTTGATATTCACTACTGTCTTTTTTGCCATGTTTTCTTCTCTTCACATTACCCTATTTTCAGATTCTCCTCAGATTACCATATTGTCATTTAAACTTTATTACACAGGCAATACATGTTGCTCATTTCTGAGAAAATAGAAATTGCAGAATAGTGTGCTGAAAATATTAAACTTCTTTACCCACAGATTACCACCATTAACATGTCGGTGTATATAATTCCAGTTCTGTTTTCTCTGTGTGTATATATTTAACAAACAGAGACACTGTATTTTGTAGTCAGGCTTTTTCCCTTTAACACATTGTGCACATGGCCCTGTGATTAAAATGATTAACATTTTTAGTAAATATGTGCTATCAATTCCATTGGGTGAATATGCCATTTAAATTTTTTGTTGTTTATTTTTTAGTTGCAGTGCTGGTGGGGTTAGACTTTTATCACTATCACTGCTTGTAAAAAAAAAAACAAATTCCTTTATTTCAATTTATTCAAGCCTTCAGCTTTTCTTAAGTTCTTTCCATCAGTGATCAGTCTCCAATTCTTTCTGATTTCTGGGTTGGTAACAGTTCTTGGCAACAGAATCCTAGACTTCTGAGTGCTCAATATCAAGAAGTTACTAATATAGAGAAAAAACTTTTAGGCGTGGGACTCTGTTACATTATGGCTATTTTCTTTATAATAAAAACACGCAGATTGTGTGAAGTAAAGTTCCTACATTATTAGTAGCGATATATTTACTGTACTTTTTTCAATGCAAAATTCAAACTATATATACTGAAAATAAGGAATGATTAAGCTTTAAATAACGTAGTGCTCTTCTTTGGCCTTTGAAATTTATATATTTCAATATATCCAACAATCAATCAATGCAAATTTACTAGGCACATTTGCAATGCAACAAGGGCAGTGGTAAAAATTAATAAAATTTAGAATCTGTAACTATTGTTTCAATAATGAATATCACAAAGGTTGAAGCAAAATTTAATAATGATTTCAGAGTTAAAACTGAAGTCAAAAGAATCTAAGCCAGGTGTTGGCAAACTATGCCAGAGGCCTGAGCCAAGAATTTATTTACATTTTTAAAGGGCTGTAAAAAAACAAAAACAAAAACGACTATGTCAGAATCTGTGGCTTACAAAGCCAAAAATATTTATTTCCTGGTCCTTTACAGAAAATGTTTGCCAATTTTGGACCTAAATTATAGGAACATAATAAAATACATTTAGAAGAAAAGGAATTTTAAAAGTATGTATTTAATTATAAAACAGTATATATAAACAGAAAAGGTAGCCACATCTTTACTCTCCTTTCAGATTAGCTTCAAACTTTTTTTTTTGCTTTTTTCCTCAGAAATTGCAGATAATACAAAGAATCACAATTTAAAAAGTAGCCAAATATCAATACATTAGAAAATTAGTCAGTGACACAGAAGTGAAAAAGAATGAAGGTAGTTCACAATGGTAATAAAGTGATCTTAGAGTAAACTACAACATAGAATCACAGAATTTTAGAGCAAAATGGAACCTTAAAAATCATCTAGTCCAGTGCTCACATTTTAGAGATGAGAAAATTGAGACCTAAATCTGGCAAGTGACTTGCCCAAGGTCACAGAGTGAATTTTCTGTAAAGCTAGAACTATAACCCAGGTCTATTGTTAGGTCAAGAGATAGGTCAATATTGTATCAAGTATAACAAGTGAAAATGATAGGTCAATATCAGAATACATATTTTCCCCATTTTAACAAATACGGAGTTGGAAAAATAGGACACCTCTCACACATCTACAGAAATAAATCCTTTTATTTTATAACATTCCTTTTCATTTTTAAGATGCATACAGTACTTGTTGCCCAAGAATTCTGAGAAAAGCTATAGAAGACCTGGCACTATATTTGAGAATTACACAACTGGGCAGCAAAATAACACCTTTATAAATGTCAGGACATATAGAAATAAAATTTAGTGTTTGCACATAAAAATAGGGAAATTACATTCAACACGTTTTCTTAAACGTGCATTTAAAATATTTAAATGTTTTCTAAAACTTTGGTCGTCATGCTTTATTATAACTTGTTAAATTTCACAATTATATAGATGATTAAACCCAAATGGTAAGCAAATATATCACATTAACACAGCAGCAAAAGCAAGCTAATACTGCACAATCATATTAGCAGACTGATTTCAGAAATACATGTTTTTCACAAATAGCACACAAAACTTAGTTTGTGATAACATAGTTCAGTGACTTTTCTTCCACTTCATAAAATAAGGCTGAGTAATGAGACATAGCAAAACATGATTACATAATAAAAAGTATATTTTTAATTAAAAGTCTAATTGTACATATAGGGCAACAAATTTCAGTTTCTATAAAATAGTGCAAATGAGCAGGACTTTTCTCAAAAATATTAAAATTGGATTCATTCCACATGCCTCAGATTTCATGAATATTAGATTAGATTATTTTAGATTTTTGTGTGATGGGTGCAAATGATAGGGTTGATAAAGGACAGATGTGTACTCACAGGCTGCAAATAAAAATAGCTATTGACTTAATTTACGGGATGAGAAGTGCAGGCACTGAAAATCTAACTTTAAAAAACTTCCATTTGTCATCATGTAAACAGTTTTGTTCATCATATTTCATCAAAAATTCGTAATTCATTTCAAATTGTCATATCAAGCAATTCTTCTAAACTCTTTTTTATATGTGATGGTTGAGATGCAGCCTGATTTAACAGATTCTGACCCATCTGTGTAAAAAGTGCTTTTGATAATTTAGCTGTGGCTGTGCGTATATTTCCTCCAGCTCCAGGCAGCGAGCCACTATTTGTCATGTTCCCTAAGAGGTGCCATAAAACAACCAACACTTTCTGTTCTGTGGCATGGGGCTTCCTTTGATAAAGTTCCGTAACAATATCTGAAACACAAAAATATGGTAAACAGTGAGGTTAAAAAACAAACAAATTCGAGTTCTGAGAATTAAAAAGCATATAAAATAAACGAAGCTTCTTCCCGATGCCATTTGCCCTGAAATGTTTGGTATCTTAAAAAAAAGTAAAGTCAGGGGCTTCCCTGGTGGCGCAGTGGTTTAGAGTCCGCCTGCCGAGGCAGGGGACACGGGTTCGGGACACGGGTTCGTGCCCGGGTCCGGGAAGATCCCACATGCCGCGGAGCGGCTGGGCCCGTGAGCCATGGCCGCTGAGCCTGCGCATCCTGAGCCTGTGCTCCGCAAGGGGAGAGGCCACAACAGTGAGAGGCCCACGTACCACAAAAAAAAAAAAAAAAAAAAAAGTAAAGTCAGAAACTTTGCTCCCAAAGATTGGGATCTTCAAGTATTAGAAATCTATATATGACAGGCAAAAGTAGTAAAGACAGAAACCAAACCAAAAATTCATCACAATGTTTTCCAAATGTAGTTAAATCAAGACATATAAAGTTTTAACTCATGGACCTTTTATTAAATACGTAATTTGAAATAGTAGTTTTCCATCTGTACCAATATTTGATTTTAATGTCTTTTTATTTATCCTGTTTATTTCTACTAACAAGAAGACTAAACACTTACTGGGGAAAAGAGGAATAAAATTCTTTTGAAGAAAATTTTTGGGTAAAAGTCTTAAAAGGTCCTCTTTCGGATCATTATACAATTTATTTCTACTTCTTGGATAATGATATTGAGTTTAGTAGCTATCCTAAAATTGAATTGAAATGTCCATCAGTTTATCCTTAGTCAATAAATTATTTCTTTAGAAATAACAATTTAAAAATATTTACCAGCAAGCTTTTCGGTCATATCCTGTTTTGCCTTTCCATTTAAAAACTGGGCTTTTGTGCAAAATGGCTGTAGAAGTAAGTAATTATCTAAACAAAAAGAATAACACAGAGACACATGTTTAAAGAGTTACAAGATCTTATTTATTTTCCATTACATAGCATTGAAAGGAAAAAAATCCATGCAAGTGAATGCAAATGTGTTAGAAAGATTTAATTTACATAGTTAAACACTTTTTAAAATTCTCTATAAAACCTTAACAGAGTAATATTCTTACAGCAAATGAGAAATAAAAATAGCTCACAGAATATTAAAGGAGCTGTCATATGGTATAAAAAAGAAAAAGAACTGCCTATCTCCTAGGCATCTTATTCCAAATGATAGTACATAGGCTTATCAAAAAAAAAAAAAGAATTGAAATTTTGGGGATAGTTTTTACCTTTACTGATTTTTTTCAAATCTCTAATTTCATTGTTTCACAGGAAGTTGCAAAGACAGTACAGAGAGGTCTTGTGTACTTTCACCCAAATGTTACATCTTACATGATTATAGTACACATCAAAACAAGGAATCTGACATTGGTACAATATGTGTATATAATTCTAAGTCATTTTATCGCATGTATAGATTTGTGAAACTATCAGTACAATTAAGATACAGAACTATTCTATCACCCCAAAGATCTACAGTCACATCTAGCCACTCCTCCTAAACTGCCCTTAAACCCTGATAACCACTAATTTGTTATCCATCTCTGCAAATTTGTCATTTTCAGAGTTATACACATGGAATCCTATAGCATGTGACCTTTTGGCACTGGCTTTTTTTCACTCAGCATAATGACCTTGAGATCCATCCAAACTGTTTCATGTATCAATAATTCATTCCTTTTTATTGCTAACTAATATTTTATGGTATGGATGTTATCAGTTTCTTTCACCATTAACACACTGAATTATATCTAGTTTTTCGCTATTACAAACAAAGCTGCTATGAACAATCATGCGCAGGTTTTTCCATGGACATAGGATTTCATTTCTCTGGGATAAAGGCCTAAAACACAACTGATGAGTAAGTGCATCCTTAGTTTTTTAAGAAACAGCCAAACAATTTCCTAGAGTGGCTATGCCATTTTATTTACATTCTCACCACCAACGTAAGAGATCCAGTTTCTTTGCAACCTTGTTAGCATTTGGTGTTGTCACTATTTTTAATTTTATCTGTTCTAATACTTGCTGTGGACTGAATGTTTGCATCCCCGCCCAAATTTATATGTTGAAACCCAATCCCCAGTGTGATGGTGTTTGGAGGTGGGGCTTTTGGGAGGTAATAAGGTCATGAAGGTGGCATCCTCATGAATGGGATTAGTGCCTTTATAAAAGAGACCCCAAAGAGCTCTCTTGCCCCTTCCACCATGTGAGGACACAGCCAGAAGATGGCTATTTATAAACCAGGAAGAGGGCCCTCACTCAACACCAAATCTGCTGGTGCCTTGATCTTGGACTTCCCAGGCTCCAGAACTGTGAGAAATAAGTGTTTGTTGTTTTTAAGCCACCCAGGCTGTGGTAGTTTGTTTTAACTACCCCAACAGACTAATGTAATGATTACTTGTGTAATGATTATGGTCTTAATTTGTATTTGCATTTCCCTAATGACTGGGGATGTTAAACATCTTTTCATGTGTTTATTTGCCATCCATATAAGTGTTTCTTCACATCTTTTGCCCATCTTCTAATTAGATTTTTTTTAATGTTGAGTTTTAAGACTTCTTTATTTATTATTTATTAATTTATTTATTTATCGGCCAGGCCGTACCGTACAGCTTGCAGGATCTTAGTTCCCCGACCAGGGATCGAACCCAGGTCCCTTACAGTGGAAGCCCGGAGTCCTAGCTACTGGACCGCCAGGGAATTCCCAAGAGTTTTTTATATATTCTAGATATGCGTATTTATCAGATATGTGGTTTGCAAATATTTCCTCCGAATCTACAGTTTGTCTGGGAGGATAACTGGGATGATGACACAGAGGATGACTTGTCCAATTAGTTACGAGCTACACTATAGAAATATGGTTCTAAGATGGAGACCTCATAGCATCCAGAACAAGTATGAAGCAACCTAAACTTGAATTGTTTACTAACTTCTAGGACAGAGAGCCCAGGATGGGACACTTAAAAAATATGTTTATTTCATTATCTGCCTGGATATATTTTTGTTTTTGTAACACAAAAATAAATATTTTCATGTAAAAAAAATAAGGTCTTTTGCAAAGTAAATGTTTTACATTTTGATGAAGTCCAATTTATAGACTTTTTTTGGATCATACTTTTTTCTTCACCAAGCACAGGTCCTAAGGATTTTCTCATGTGTTCTGAAAGTCTTACAGTTAAATTTTACATTTAAATCTGTGATCCATTTTGAGTTAATTTTGTATCAGATATGAAGTTGAGGTAGAAAATAAGAATTGAAAAAGTCAAAAAGAAGGGAAGAGAAAGTCAATTTAATGGGATGGTATTTAATCACTAAAAATAATTAAAACTGCTATGGAGAAAATAAAAAAAATTCTGTCACAACATGAATTGACAAAAATTTAACAGCTAGGTTTTCAGCATTAAAAAAATTTGTAGAATCAGAAAATACGAAAGTAAAGCCAAAATAATTTGAATGCCAAAGTAAGATCTCTTACCTACATGCTGACTCAGTGCCTGAACAACATTTGTGGCAGCAGCATAGATGCCTGGATTCTTGGAATTCAGATTGTTATCTACTATTGCTGGGATGAGCATGTTGATTATAGGAGATAAGTTGTCTCTAAGCAAAGGAATCATTTTGTGCATTGTTTCTAGAGCCACCAGGTTTACTTTACTATTGGAATCATGAAGTCGAGATTTAAAAGCATCAAAGATCTGGAAGTAAATTGGTAAATTATTTAAAGTGAAATAATGTTGATATCTATTATATTTAAATTCCTTATGACATTTCATAGTATTCATCCTACTAAAGGAGAAATGTACTATTTAAACACACACACACATCTTACTTAACTTGAACTTAGATAATAGGAACTTTATAAAAATGTTGATGCTAAATCTAAGTGTCCAATCTTCTTATAGCAAAAAGAGAAGGCTTCAAACATCACCTAAAAAGACATCCTACTAAATTAAGGTTGAGAAATTTGGTTCAGTACACAGATAACTGATTTACTATAAATGTGATAAAAATGCTGTTTTCTGAAATGTACAGGTTTAGCTAACTTTAAGAACTTAGGAAAAGTTTCTATTTTTATCTCTATTTGTAACAGAAGTAGACATGTCCGTTTTACTACAGAGATTTAATCTAGTTTCAGTTTAGGTTTCTCATGAGAATTTTAGATGCAATTTCAGAGTTAAGTTTTTATTATTACCTCTTAACCTGAGTACTTAAACAATTGTTCCTTGCTCTTTTAATTCTTAGCTTTCATAACTTCAAGATATAATAAAGTGAATGCTAAGCTATTCTTTACCTGTATCAGGTGAGGGAAGAGCTATTCTGTGAAACCAAGACTATTAACTAATAATTCCTGATATAATAGATATAGATATATGAAAATTACTCAACAGATATCAGAAAATGTAACTTTCTGATTCCCATGACATGGTAACAAGGTACTTTTCTTCCGAAAATTAAGAGACACGACCACTAGAATAGAGTTGTTATAGTATGTTTGCCAAGTTTAATGAACCTAATACAAATTTAAAATGGAATTTAATGAATAAATTACTAATGGGATTAACTGAACTAAACTCTGATGAAGCATAAGTAATCTATAATCTGGTACCACTAACATTTATTAATTTACTACTGTCTCCCTTTCTATTGCTTCTTGTCTTCCTAAACAAATTATAAAATATAAATATATATTTATAAATATATATTAACATAATATATAAAAATTAGCATACGCAGATTTCTAACCTACATATGAAAACTTTTATTAACTATTCCTTAGTAATATCAACTCTCTTAAATGCCCTGGTTTTTAAAATATTTATTGATTCACTCAGCAATTTTTTTTTTTTGGGTCATACCTCATGGCTTGTGGGGATCTCAGTTCCCCGACTAGGGACTGAACTCAGGCCATGGCAGCGAAAGCCCGGAATAATGACCATTAGGCCAACAAGGAACTCCCTCACTCAACATACATTTACTGAATGCCAGGTTCTAAGAGCTCTGAGAATACAGAGCTTTCAAGGAGTTACCATCTAGTGGGACGAGTCAAACAAATAAACCTATTTTCTTACCTTTTTCCTCAATTACTTTCAATTGTTCTAGAATGCTTTTAACATTGCAAAACCTAAGCAGTGCATTCTTTTCACTAAGTTTAACACTTTACAGTAATATATATATATAATATTAAGAAATAGGGCAATTTTTTATGCTAATGAACTTTATTAACCACAGATTGAAAATGAAAATTAATTTTGACAGTCCTTACCTTCACAATGTTTCCAACAACAAGCTCTTGATTGTTTTCAGTATCTGATAAAAGTTGCTTAATCCCATTAATACGATCACGAAAGTCTTTTGCATTTAATAAACCTGTTATGACTTTAATGTACTCAGCACTTTCTAAGGAATTGCGGGGAACTGATTTTCTGGTGATTTCACGAATTTCGGTTACCTCTCTAAAGTGAAAGAAAGGTAAAACACAAACACAATGAATAATTCTCATCATGTATTCATTTTTGAAAAATTCAAAAAACGACTTAACCCATAGCCACGATACCTGTGTTGGGGGTCCCTAATATCTCCCCTGGGTTTGGTGATTTTCTGGGAGAACTCAGGATTCAGCATGTAGCTTTACTCATGGTTAAGATTTATTACAGCAGAAGGATATAAAGCAAAATCAGTGAAGGGAAAAGGTGCATGGGGTAAAAGTCTGAAGGAAACTAGATGGAAACTTCCAAGAGTCCTTTCCCTGTGGAGTCACACAGTATAAACTTAATTCTTCCAGCAACAAACTGTGACAACACATATGAAATGTTTTCTACCAAAGAAGCTTATTAGAGGCTCTGTGCCCAGGATTTTTATGGGTAGTTGGTCATGGGTGGTCCTCTGCCTTGGACATACCAAAATTCCAGACTCCCAGAAGGAAAGCAGGTCTTCAGCTTTAACCATACTGTTTGCCTAAATAATACAGGCACAGTAAATTACTCTTATCAAGTTAAAGAATGGGGGGGGGAGAATCCTCCTGAAATTCTAGTTTCCAAATGCTAGCCAAAGGCTAACCTCACAAGCTGGCCTTTCCAAGGATACCAGTCTCAGGCCCGATATGTCAATCCTTTTCTGAAAAATAGCCATGTGAATATGCCTGGGAAAATTAGAATCTCAAGACCAGTGGGATTTACTATTTCAATGACTTAGTATTAGTAACAATACATTAAAAGAATTATAGACAATGACCCAAATAGGATTCATTCCAGGGATGCAAGGATGGTTCCACATCCACCAGTCAATCAATATAATATATCACATTAACAACATGAAGGATAAAAATCATATTATCATCTCAATAGATGCAGAAAAAGCATCTGGAAAATTCAACTTCCATTCACGATAAAAACTCTCTACAATTTGGGTATAGAGGGAACATACCTCAAGGTAATAAAGGCCATATATGACAAGCCCACAACATCATACAACAGTGAAGGGTCGAAAGCTTTTCCTTTAATCTCAGGAACAAAACAGGGATGCCTACTCTTTCCATTCTTATTCAACATAGTATTGGAAGTCCAAGCCAGAGCAATTAATCAAGAAAAAGAAATAAAAGGCATCCAAATTGGAAAGAAAGAAGTAAAATTATCTCTATTTCCAGATGTTATAGTATTTTATATAAAAAAACTCTAAAGATGTCACCAAAAAATGTTAGAACTAATGAAAAATTCAGTAAGGTTGCAGGATACAAAATTCACATACAAAAATCAGTTGCATTTCTATATACTAACAACCAACTATCTGAAAAAGAAATTAAGAAAACCATCTCATTTATAAACGCATCAAAAAGAATAAAATACCTAGAAGTAAATTTAACCAAGGAGGTGAAAAAGCTCCACACTCAAAACGAAAGAAATTGAAGAAGACACAAATAAATGGAAGACATTCCATGCTCATGGATTGGAAGAATTAAGATTATTAAAATGACCATACTACTCAAGGCAATTTACAGATTCAATGCAATCCCTATTGAAATAACAAAATTAGAACAAATAATTCTAAAATTTGAATGGAACCACTAAAGCACAATTAGCTAAAGCAATCTTGAGAAAGAACAAAACTGGCGGCATCACATTTCCTGATTTCAAACTATATTGCAAAGATGTAGTAATCAAAACAGTACGGTACTAGTTTAAGAGAGACCCATAGATCAATGGAACAAAGTAGAGCCTAGAAATAAACACACAATTAATTTATGATATATGGTCAATTAATTTATGATAAAGGAACCAAGAATATACAACAGGAAAGCATAGTCTTTTAAATGGTGCTGGGAAAACCAAACAGCCACATGCAAAACAGTGAAACTGGACCCCTATTTTACACCATACACAAAAATCAGCCCAAATGGGTTAAAGACTTGAATGTAAGACCTGAAACCATAAAATTCCTAGTAGAAAACATAGAGGATAAGCTCCTTGACATCAGTCTTGACAATCATTTTTTGGATTTTACAACAAGAGTAAGGCAACAAAAGTAAAAACAAACAACTGGGACTACATCAAACTAAAAAGCTTCTGCGCAGCAAAAGAAACCATCAACAAAATTAAAAGGCAATTTACAGAATGGGAGAAAATATTTGCAAATTATATATCTGATAAGGGGCTAATATCCAAAGTATAAGAGGCACTCATACAATTCAATGGCAAAAAAACAAACAACCTGATTAAAAAATAGGCAGAGGAACTGAGTAGACATTTTTCCAAAGAAGACACAAATGCCCAACAGATACATGAAAAGGTGCTCAACATCATTAATCATCAGGGAAATGCAATCAAAACCACAGTGAGATATTATCTCACACCTGCTGGAATGGCTACTATCATAACAAGTATTGGTGAGGATGTGGAGAAAAGGGAACCCTGTGCACTCTTGGTGGGAATGTAAATTGGTGCAGCCACTACGGAAAATAATATGGAGGTTCCTCAAAAAAATTAAAAATAGAACTACCATGAAGAACTCCAAGTGCGGGAAAGGGAGTGAGGCAGCCATTCACTGTTTTGGAAGATAACAACTGGGTGAGGAGGCCTCTAACTATGCCTCACCAGGGTCTTTAAAAAAAAAAAAAACAAAAAACTACCATATAATTCAGGAACTCCGTTTCTGATTAATATATCCTAAGGAAATGGAATCACTATCTCTAAAATATATCTGCATCCTCATGTTCACTGCAGTATTATTTACCATAGCCAAGACATGGAAACAACCTAAGTGTCCACTGACAGATGAATGAATAAAGAAAATGTGGTATATACATATACATTCAGCCCTAGAAAGCAAGTAAGTCTTGCTGCTTGTGACAACATGAATAGATCTTGAAAGCATTATGCTAAGCGAAATAAGTCAGAGAAAGATAAATACTGTATGATCTCACTTAAATCTAAAAAACCAAACTCATAGATACAGAGAACAGATTGGTGGTTGCCAGAAGCAGGGGTTAAAGGGTGGGCAAAATGGGTGAAGAGAGTCAAAAGATAAAAATTTCCAGTTTTAAGATAAATGAGTTCTGGAGATGTAAAGTACAGTATGGTGACAATAGTGTAGATTTGAAAGTTACTAAGAGAGTAGGTCTTAAAATTTCTCAGGGAAAGAAAAAGAAATTGTAACTATGTGAGGTGATGGATGTTAACTAAATTTATTATTGTGGTAATCATTTCACAATATATTTACATATTAAATCATGCTGTATACCTTAAACTAATACAATGTTATTTTTCAATTGTATCTCAATAAAATTGGGGGAAAAAAGAATGAATGAAAATAGTTCATGGCAACATTATTAATTATACAATGTATAGACTATTCAAAGCAAATATTACAATAATGTATTATGGGGATTATAGTATGTAGAAGTTAAATGCATGACAAAAATAGCATAAAAGGGGCTTCCCTGGTGGCACAGTGGTTGAGAGTCGCCTGCCGATGCAGGGGACATGGGTTCGTGCCCTGGTCCAGGAAGATCCCACATGCCGCGGAGCGGCTGGGCCCGTGAGCCATGGCCGCTGAGCCTGCATGTCTGGAGCCTGTGCTCCGCAACGGGAGATGCCACGACAGTGAGAGGCCCGCATACCGCAAAAAAAAAAAAAAAAAAAAAGATGATAGGCTTAAACCCAACCATATGAACAATAACATCAAATATAAATGGTCAAACATCCCAATTAAAAGGCAGAGATTGTTAGACTGGATACGAAAGCAAGACCTAATCACATACGATCTACAAAAAACATACTTTGAAAAATTTATTCTGAAACTTGATAACGGGATTTATAGCCAAGATTGAGAGGGTCAGTGGATGGAAGATTACTAAGAGTAGACATCAAGAGTAGGGGGTTTCTTACTAAGCTGGTCTAACAAGATTTTTGCTGAAGACAAGCCAGATACTTATATATCAAAGGTGGAGGATGAGTAACTTGCTCAGATATCAAGGGTGATAAGTATGAAGGGGTAGGAAGGAAATGACTTAGCAGGATTCTTAACTAAGGCTAGCTTAGGCAGGCCAAAGACATGGCCCAAGGATGAGGCCTGGTGTAAAAGAGGGCTCAGAGGAGGCTGTCTAAAGTTTGTCAAAGAGAATCTTTGTCAAATAAGAAACCAGTTTACACCTACATGGAAAATAACAAGTATTGATGAGGGTGTGGTGAAATTGGAACCCTCTTACTATTGCTGGTGGGACTGTAAAATGGAGCCACTTTGGAAAACAGTCTGACAGTTCTTCAAAAGTTTAAACACAGTTATCTTACTACCCAGCAATTCCACTCCTTATACCCAAGAGAATTGCAAACATGTCCACAACAAAACCCAAATATCCATCAACTAATGAATGGATAAACAAAACGTAGTATATCCATACAATGGAATATTATCTAGTTGTAAAAACGAATGAGGTACTGATATATGCTACAATTTGGATAAAGCTTAAAAACATAATGCCAAGTCTAAGGAATCAGTCACAAAAGACCACGTATCATATGATTCCATCTGTATGAAATGCCCAGAATATGCAAATCCACAGAAACAGAAGGCATATTGCCTAGGGCTTGGAATGGGGGGGTTGCAGGGAAATGACAGTGACTATTAATGAGCATGGGATTTCTTTTAGAGGTGATGAAAATGTTCTAAAATTGACTGTAATGATGGCTGCACAACTCAGTGAATATACAAAAAACATTAAATTGTATGCTTTAAATAGGTGAATTATGTGTTATATGACTTACATCTCCACAACACTGTTATTAAAAAAAAAAGACGTATCATGTAAACACTACTACAATAAAATGGTTAATACTAGACAGAGTAGACTTCAGGAAAAAGAATATTATCAGAGATAAAGTGAGAGACTTCATAAGGATAAAAAGGTCGTTTCATCAAAAAGTCACAACTATCCTAAATACCTGAACATAAGCACATCGCATCAAAATACATAAAGCAAAAAATGACAGAACTTAAAGTATACATAAAAAAATCCACTACAGTTGGAGATATTAATAGTCCTATCTCAGCAATTAATAGAACAAGTAGACAGAAAATCAGTTAGGGTATAGAAGACTTGAACAACAGCTACAGAAGGCCACACCCCATGCAGAGAAAACCCAGCACAGAGGAACTGAGGCCTTGGACATTGAGGTGAAGATGCCATGAGAGAAGAAGGGAGCTAAAGTGCAGTGAGAAAAGTGGCCAACTGAGGAAAAGCAGGACCCCAGGAGGCAAGAAATGGGGCAAAAAGGGCCCGCAGACTAATGAAGTCAATCAGGCTGAGAAGGGTATTGAGGAGGAGAAAAGAGCTGAGGTGGCAGGTGAAATGAGTCCCTTACCGGTAAGGTCCTGGAAGTAGGCCCTATTTACTGCATGAAGAAGTCAGCAATTTCCTCTAGAGTCCACATAAATTAAATAATAATTCATTCTAAAATAATTAAAAGAAACATAAATACACATCTTCTCTCACATTTTGCTTTGAGACTTTTGCCCCAAAGTGGTTTGGTCCTTCCAAGGTATAGAATAACGTGGCATACACAGTCTCTGCTCTGGAAGCAACCTAGTTCCTATAGTATTTTATTTCCTCTAAAGAACTCTTTTAACATTTCTTGCAGAGCAAGTCTAATGGAAACAAATTCCCTCATTTTTCATCTAAGCAAGCCTTTGTTTCTCCCACACTTTTTTCTTCCAATTTTATTGAGATATAATTGATATACAGCACTGTGCAAGTTTAAGGTATACAGCATAATGATTTGATTTGCATATCTCATGAAGTGATTATCACAATAAGTTTAGTTGCACCTAAAGAAACAGAAAAAAATGTTTTTAATAAATAACTTCTCCTTGTGATGAGAACTCTTAGGATTTACTTTCATATATAATGTACAGCAGCATTAATTATATTTATCATGCTGTACATTACACGTCCCTCTGTGAAGTATACTTTGAATAACAAAGTTCCAAAATTCCATGGATTTTTATTTTTTGTAAAATTTATTATCCAAAGACACACAAATACAGAAAATATGAAAGATACCTATGTATCTACTCATATAATTTTTAAAGTAATGTTTAAAATATATTTTAAAATATATCAGAGATCATAATAATTCTGAAAGATATTTAGAAGTTATATAATCAATCTATTAAATATTGCTAAATAGCTTAAACAGGTTATGCAATTACATATACAATTATATTTATAAAAATTTTAAGAGTAGTTTTTTCTCCTGGTTGGTGATATTATAGGTGATTGGTTAAATTTTTTATTTAAAATTTTTATTACATTATAGTTGATTTACAATGTTGCATTAATTTCTGCTGTACAGCAAAGTTTATCAGTTATATATATATACATATATCCACTCTTTTCACTTACTTTTTTTTTTCTCCTTTTTTTATTTTTATTTTTTTGAATTTTATTTTTCATACAGCAGGTTCTTTTTGGTTATCTATTTTATACATATTACTGTATATGTCAATCCCAATCTCCCAACTCATCCCACCCCCCCCGTTAAATTCTTTTAATGTTTGTATTTTCTCAAGTGTTTTTCCCCCTTAACCATAATTATGTATTACTTTTATAATCAAGGGGGAAAAGTAAAGCCTATAAATTGAAAAAATTAATCAGAGTTGTCCAACACTGGCCAACTATTGACAAGTTCAATAACACTGAAGTTTTACTAATGTTTAGTTCATGTAAAAGCAAGTTGCTGTGAATATACAATTACCTTATTAAATCTAATTACCTCACACTTTCTAAGTCCTTACCAACTTTTAAAACTCCATTAAATTTTGACAAATACCCGTGGGATAGTTCATGAAAACATTCAAATAGACTATCATCACTATTAGGGAGTAATTTCTGTAATAATGTGGACTAGCAAATGCTTCTACCTTTCAGCTGAATTGAAAGCATCTCTAGAAACAGACGATGACCTTGTATTTCCAACACTGCCAGTATGAGATCGTCTTCCTTTTGCTGAAGGAGTATCTAGTGGTATCTCTCCCAAACCCTATAAGAAAGGCAGTGTAATAAGTCTTAAAACTTGTAAAGTGAAAGAATGTGTACAATGGAATTTTCATAGCAGTCATTGTTGATCTCTTATGGTTGAAAGCATTTTAATAATCTGCTATACTTGTGCTTTAAAGGGTTTCAGATATATAAACTATCTTGTAATTAGTAGTAAATTAACAAAGTATGTACCCAACTACTAGGAAATGATATTGGCTTGTTAAAACTGTTTAAATACAAAACTTAACATCTATGTTTTGTAACTACTCTTCTTCAAGCTTAAAATCTATACAGAAAATATGAACACTTTATATAAACAATGAATTCCTATGCAACACTAGTATGAAAATAAACATTTTGAAAGAACTATTTAAAACCCCTTTTTTTTCCTGATACCTGTACTTGAAATAACTCACAGATATAATCTGCCTCATTTTAGTAAGACAATCTTTTTGCATGGCTATTTTAATAAATTCTATATGAATTAAGCTGAAATCTTTAATATCAATAGGAAGAAAAAAATGCTCTAAAATGTTTACCACAATACATATTTGAAGTAGTATTCCTTCATAAATGAATCCTTTGCCAAAGCTTACCAGAGAGGAATAACATAAATTAACACAGAAAAATTCTACATTATTAAATTAAGCACATTTTTGCAAAAAACAATGTGTAAACAGATTACTTTTTTATAAGACACTTTTCACATTTCATTTCACTTGATATTCCCTCAGTCACGCATTTTACAGACATTTTTGAATCCCCATTATCTGTCATGATATATAAGACATGGGGCTTCCCCTCAAGGATCTCCTTATCAACACTCCACAGTGTGGTAGGAGCTCTAACGGTAGAACATACAAGGTAAAGTGGGAATCAATTGTAATAAACATCATTAGCCTCATTTTATAAAAATAAAAATTCTGGGTTAAAGAAATGATGTGCCTAAGATTATATAGTTGCTAATTCTGAGTTGTGATTCAAACCTGTCTTGTAATTCCAATAAACCACACTACATTCTACCAAATGTCAAGCTTCTGTTCAATAAACATCTACTGACACTATGAATGTCTACTCAGTACTTCAGTTGTTGAAATGCTACTGTAGATATATTCTAAATGGTTAACAGAAATAATCAAAGAAGTAATTATTTCTATCCTTTACCTTCCTCAGCAAATGAACTTTGTTTTTAAAGTTGTTTATAAAATAAACTTCTTCTACATACCTTTTGCCTTAAGCTTTTAACAGATTCCTTAATATATGGCAAATCTTTAGATGGGACATACTTTTCAAGCATTTTATCAAAGTTAGGATGACACATCATGAGGAAAAGCATCTTTCGGCCATAATACCTATGGATATTTAAGAAATACGTAAATAATTCTATAAATCTTAACAAGCTCAGTTTCTGTCCTTAGATACAATTTTTTTTCCAATAGAAAAAACCTATCAACATCAAGATTATCATCTCTATTTTAAATAAGCCATTGAAATGTAGTTACACTAACTGGATTAGAAAATACAGCAGTCTCTTGCCACCCATCTTTAAAAAAACATGGCTTCAAATCTTTTAGCTATGTGTCAGATCAGAGCCAAAAGCTCTGACTCTATTTTTCAGGCACCCGAGGGTCCATATCAAGGCTGGCATTTGGCAGAATTGTGAATTAAGAGAACTGTGTCTTTGTCCTGGGCTCCTTGCCTGGTGACCTTTTGCTGCTCACTTGCTGGCCAGATGTTCTGGCCTAAGACAACCTTCCAAAGGTTCTGTATTTCCGACCCTCTCTCTTTTCCTTTTCCTGCCAAAACTTACCTGGGTTTCAATTCTGCAAAAACCTATTCTTTGCTACTTAAAATACAACCAAAATTAGTTGGTAAATCGTGGCTGATATATTAATGAATGTCTAATGTTCTCCAAACTAGGTGTTTTATGCTATATGAATTTTAAAATAATTCTTTTAGGATAATACCTTAAGCCAAGATATCATTCTAATGGTAAATGATATGGTGGAAGTGCATACTGGAGATATTTTTGGATGGGGTGGTCGGTATAGTACCTCATAATAAAAATACATTATTATTCTTCAAGGAGGCTTGGCCCTAAAATAATTACAGTTATACTTTTACCTACAACTTGGAATTATGACTCTAGAAGAACCAGGGAAGGCAAGGCTTTTGTGGGGGAGATGAATAGGATGATCTCAGCATCATTTATATCAACCAGACTCCTTCAAATGTAGTGAAATTACAGAAAGGGAGGTTAATAACAAAGAATAAGAATTACTTTTCTTGCCCCACAACCAGAATAAGGTCAACACCCGGATAAGTAGCTCCTAATCAGTTATAGTTTCAAAGGTGACTCTAAAGTTTATCCCAGAATGTTAAGGACTGTAGGTCTATCATAGGCCTTAATGATATGGGAATGGCTAAAGCAAACAAACATGCAAAAGGGACACAAAGTGTAAGAAATTCTAAAACTGGAAAGTTGTAATTATTTTGTAATTTTAAAATTTCAAATAAGAATCTAAGAAATGACAAAATGGATTAGAAAAGTTACTATGCCATTAAGGAAAGGTTAAGATGTACACAAAACAGCTATTGTAAATTTTATTTTGTTCCTAACTAGTCTATTATGATCCAGCCCTCCTAAATTGTTTTGAACTTTACTGTAGTATGCAGAACTTCTAAAATGGTTCCCCCAAAGATGTCCTGCTCTAATTCCTACAATTTATGAATATGATGAGATATAACTTCCAGGATTATGTTATATGGCACAGTTGACTTTAAGATAGGGGGATTGGGCTTCCCTGGTGGCGCAGTGGTTGAGAGTCCGCCTGCCGATGCAGGGGACATGGGTTCGTGCCCCAGTCTGGGAAGATCCCACATGCCACGGAGCGGCTAGGCCCATGAGCCATGGCCGCTGAGCCTGCGTGTCCGGAGCCTGTGCTCCGCAACGGGAGAGGCCACAACAGTGAGAGGCCCGTGTAGCACAAAAAAAAAAAAAAAAAGATAGGGGGATTATCTGGGTGAACCTAATCTAATCACATGAACCCTTAAATGCAGAGAACTTTCTGTGGCTGGTAGAAGAAAAAGAAGTCAAAGAGATTCCAAGCATGAGAGGGATTCAACTTGCTGTTGCTGGCTTGAAGATGGAGTGGGTTGTGTGAGAAGGAATTCAGGTGGCCTTAAGGGAGCTGAGAGAGGACCCTCGCTGACAGCCAGCAAGGAAACAGGGACCTCAGTCCTATAATCACAAGAAACTGAAATTGGTCAAAAACCTGAATGAGTTTGTAAGCAGATTCATCTATAGAGCCTCTAGATAAGAGCCCAGCACTGTTATTACCTTGATTTCAGCCTTGTGAAACCCTAAGCAGAGAACCCAGTTGAGCATGCCAGACTTCTAACCTAAGAACGGAAAGCTAAAAAAATCTGTGTTGCCTTAAATCACTATATTTGTGGTTATTTATTATGCAGCGACAGAAAATGAATATATCTACTTTCTATGTTAGCTTTTGGCATAATGACTTCCACAAGATTAACTGTAGTTACCTAAAGTACTGAATATCTTTGTCTTAAAATGTTAAAAAGTTTGATATCCTTCTTTACTTTTTAGTCTCCATGAAGTCAGGATCCTACCTTCTTCCTTTAATCTATGATCATATATAACTGCCATAATTTTTAGATTTTGTATGGGACATTATAAATATCTGGTCCAACCTTACTAATTTGATAGATGAGGAAACAGAGGCTAACAGAGGTTAAGTAACTTGCTTACAGCAGATAGTGACTGGAGCTAAGAGTTGAACCTAGGCTTCTGACTACTTCTAAAACTTCTGTCAGCATTACAGCTATAGTACCATCCACATCTTAATTATTTTGTTATCTTTCTCTGATTGTTCTTAACCTTCATAAAACTATTCTTCAAGTACAGACAGCAATCAGAAATTCATGGAATTTTCTAAGTGAACGTATCTCATGTTATCCATTTTGCTTCCTGTATTTTTCCTTGATTTTACCTGGCTACTTGGAAAATATATCATTTTCCCCTAAAGGCATTACCTTATTGCCCACAATGAAGTTCTTCAGCCACTTTTCTGCCCACTCATACAGTCTTGTGCCATTTTCATGCAGATCATCCCTGTGACACGGCATCTCACTACCCAGAAGTAGGTAGTGTCATCTGTAAATTTGGAGAATTCACTGTGCACTCCCTCAAGACCATTTACAAACTGGTTAAATAAGATCATCCCCCAGCACTAATCCCTGGGGACCCCACTTTTCCATTTAGAAAAATGTTCATTCTTCTTTAGCCTTTGTTTAAGCCCTTAAAGTAAGCCATTTAAGCCCTTAAAGTACGCCATTTAAGCCCTTAAAGTAAGAGATTCAGCAAATACTATTAGCAGCTACTCACCTGGTTTCTGGTGAGCTGTCCTGAGCAAATTTAGCAGCAGCTGGTAATATACGGTCAGCCATATCCTTTGTTCCAGATAGAATTCGCTCTGGTTCCATAAATTTTACTACATCTGATAAGTGCTGGGCTGCACATCTTCTTACCGCAATGTGTAAATGGCTATAGGGAAACGTGGTCAATTAAAACAGAGTTGATATATAAACAATTTTTCAAAGATATACCGTAAAAGTCAAATGATTACTCCTAAGCCTCAGCAATCATCCTTGCAGGCTAAAATGACAAATTATTTGCATTAGCTATCCCTCCCCAAGAAGTTAAAAACAAAACTCATAATCACTGACATTTATTTAGCTCCAGATGTATGAATGTAAGTAACATTAGAATAACAATATTATTATCCTCTGTATGCTTAATGCCTAATATGATGTTTATCACGTAGGAATTATTTAATACATGTTTTTTGACTGAAATAACATTGAAATTTGCTTGTTTTTTTCCTATACCCCAGATTACAAGCAACTGTATTTTTAGTTTAAGGACATGTCCAGATTATTTTGAACATTACCTTTGTCCTCCATTGATAAGAGAAACAACTGCACGTGCAGGAGTTACATTAGTGATCATAGCTCTCAATGCCTTGTCAACATCTTCTCTTATAAATGTATTTGATTCTCCTGATTTATGCAACAAAACTTTTACTGTATTATCTAGTTCTTGATCCATGCTCTTTTTCAGGTAAGTGAAAAGGTCACTTAAACAAACCACAGCAGCACGAGAAACTCCAGAGCGTAAATTTTTCACCTAAAAAAAATTAACATTGTGAAGAATTAACATTGTGAAAATGACTCTACTACCCAAAGCAATCTACAGATTCAATGCAGTCCCTATCAAACTATCACTGGCATTTTTCACAGAACTAGAACAAAAAATTTCACAATTTGTATGGAAACACAAAAGACCCCAAATAGCCAAAGCAATCTTGAGAACGAAAAAAGGAGCTGGACGAATCAGGCTCCCTGACTTCAGACTATACTACAAAGCTACAGTAATCAAGACAGTATGGTACTGGCACAAAAACAGAAAGATAGATCAATGGAACAGGATAGAAAGCCCAGAGATAAACCCACGCAGATATAGTCACCTTATCTTTGATAAAGGAGGCAGGGATGTACTGTGGAGAAAGGACAGCTTCTTCAATAAGTGGTGCTGGAAAACTGGACAGGTACATGTAAAAGTATGAAATTACAACACTCCCTAACACCACACTTAAAAATAAGCTCAAAATGGATTAAAGATCTAAATGTAAGGCCAGAAACTATCAAACTCTTAGAGGAAAACATAGGCAGAACACTCTATGACATAAATCACAGCAAGATCCTTTTTGACCCACCTCCTAGAGAAATGGAAATAAAAACAAAAATAAACAAATGGGACCTAATGAAACTTCAAAGCTTTTGCACAGCAAAGGAAACCATAAACAAGACCAAAAGACAACCCTCAGAATGGGAGAAAATATTTGCAAATGAAGCACCTGACAAAGGATTAATCTCCAAAATTTATAAGCAGCTCATGCAGCTCAATAACAAAAAAACAAACAACCCAATCCAAAAATGGGTAGAATACCTAAATAGACATTTCTCCAAAGAAGATATACAGACTGCCAACAAACATATGAAAGAATGCTCAACATCATTAATCATTAGAGAAATGCAAATGAAAACTACAATGAGATATCATCTCACACCAGTCAGAATGGCCATCATCAAAAAATTTAGAAACAATAAATGCTGGAGAGGGTGTGGAGAAAAGGGAACACTCTTGCACTGCTGGTGGGAATGTGAATAGGTACAGCCACTATGGAGAACAGTATGGAGGTTCCTTAAAAAACTACAAATAGAACTACCATATGACCCAGCAATCCCACTACTGGGCATATACCCTGAGAAAACCATAATTCAAAAAGAGTCATGTACCAAAATGTTCATTGCAGCTTTATTTACAATAGCCAGGAGATGGAAGCAACCTAATTGTCCATCATCGGATGAATGGATAAAGAAGATGTGGCACATATATACAATGGAATATTACTCAGCCACAAAAAGAAACTAAATTGAGTTATTTGTAGTGAGGTGGATGGACCTAGAGTCTGTCATACACAGTGAAGTAAGTCAGAAAGAGAAAGACAAATACCATATGCTAACACATATATATGGAATCTAAGAGAAAAAAACAAAAATGTCATGAAGAACCTAGGGGTAAGACAGGAATAAAGATATAGGCCTACTAGAGAATGGACTTGAGGATATGGGGAGGGGGAAGGGTAAGCTGTGACAAAGTGAGAGAGTGGCATGGACATATATACACTACCAAACGTAAAATAGATAGCTAGTGGGAAGCAGCCACATAGCACAGGGAGATCAGCTCAGTGCTTTGTGACCACCTAGAGGGGTGGGATAGGAAGGGTGGGAGGGAGGGAGATGTAAGAGGGAAGAGATATGGGAACATATGTATATGTATAACTGATTCACTTTGTTATAAAGCAGAAACTAGCACACCATTGTAAAGCAATTATACTCCAATAAAGATGTTAAAAAAAAAATTTCCAAAATGTACATTTTGCTGAAATTCTGAAAGAAAATCAGTAATAATGACTTTGAAACCAAATTTACTATCAAAGTAATGTACTTTAAATATGTATTATATTATTTCCTAAAAATATCAACATTTTATCAATTTTTTCAAATGTGGCAAAGTAAGGCATGAGTTACTTTACATATAAGCCTACTGATTTCATTTAGTACAGCTTTTCTTTTTTAAGGTCAAATAAATGTGGCATATTTATACTTTGTTATTCAAATAATCCTTAACTCAGCTGAAAAATAGGATTACCTCTTGAAGTACTGCAAAATTTGTTTCATGCAACTTTGTGTTCAATATTTCAGAATGAAAAGCAGCTAAGCATCTAATAAAGTTCAGTCCCTCAATTTTCTTCTCCCTATGGGAAAAACAAAGAAACAACAAAATCATGCATTAAATGGGGCTCAACTGGAACAGGATCTCAGATTTCTTCTTTTGTGTGTATGGAATACTGTCAACGAGGAGACCCTGGGTATTTTCCCTTATCATGTAGGAAGCTCAAATAAAAAGATATGGAAAGTTTTGTTCACTCCTATAGTTCTCTTTCATGATCCAGAACATTTTTTAAGAGCCAAAACCACTATTGACAGTCAAACTAAGTTCATGCTTTATAAATAAAAAGGAACATTTCTCCACCAGTAAGAATGTCATATTCTTTTTAGAGAACAGAAGGGAAAGGAATGGCAAATAAAATGTGAGGGAATCAGTAAAACAAAAATGGAAGGAGATTAAGTAACTACATATTACTTTGTTGGTGAGTATATAATCCAAGTGCAGAAAACCATCAAGAGGTGTTTCTGTAACTTGTATTTCTTTTTCATTATCTTACCTAATGAGCCAGATGAAGGGTAGGTGAATACTAACAACAAGACGGTATATTCAAGTGGGATTGGGATATAACATTTTAAACTTGATGGTTTCCATCTTATATGTTTGAAAAATGCAAGCTGAGTTTCCTTAGTTGGTAATATTGATGGTGGTTATTTTTCTAAGCATTTAAATCCCCTGAATAAGTTATGGAAAATAGGGAGAAAAGACCTAAGATTCCAAGGTGGCAAGAGTAAACCTATTTAATAGCTGTCTGGTTCAAGATTTTCATTTTTTGATTAAGCATAAAACTGTTACAGTTACTGTTCAGATGCACAAACAACCAGATTCTGTACACAAAGTAAATAAGAGAAAGTGGAGTCAAGAGAGAGGAAAGCAGAAAAAGAAATTAAGACATAGTGGCTGAAATTTTTTCATTAAATCTATAAATTCTCAGATCCAAGAACAAATCCTAAACAGGATAACCATAAAATAAACACAAAATGGAACATCAAATTACTAAAAACAGTGTTGAAGGGAATATTCTTAAAAGCAGCCATAGAAAAAAGGGCAAATTACACACAGGAGAACAAAGATAACAATGATAAAAGACTTTAGCTCAGAAATATGCAAGCCACTGAACAAAATTTAAGTGCTAAAAAGAAACCGACAAAAAAATCAACTTAATTTAAGGAGGAATATACAAATCTTAAACTATAGTTGGAGATTGCAAAAGCCCAGTAACTGATGAAACAAATAAACAGGAAGTCAGTAAGGATACAGAAAACTTAACACTGTCAACCACTACCAACGAACCTGATCTTCTTAACCTTTATAGAACACTACAAACAACTTCAGTATGCAGATTCTTTTCAAGTTCATGTGAAACAAGCATCTGCATGGTTTTGACATCAGGGTATACTGCTTTCAAAGAATGAGATGGGAAGTATACCAGCCTCTTCAATGTTCTAAACGTTTGTATAGAATTTCTTTCCTAAATGTTTGGTATAATTCACTAGTGAAACCATCCAAGCATGGAGTTTTCTTTGTGGGAAAGAAACTCAAATTCAATTTCCTCAATAGATATTGGGTTATATAGATTATCTACTTTTTGAGTGAGTTTTGGTAGATTCTGTCTTTCAAGGAATCTGTGCATTTCACTAAGTTGTCAAATTTATGGGCATAAAGCTGTTTATCATATTCCTTTATTATTTAATAGCTGTATGATCAGTAATGATGTTCCTTCTCTCATTCCTGATGTATTAATCTGTTTCTTCTCTTTTTTCTTCATCAGTCTGACTAGAGGTTTATCAATTTTATTTATTTTCTCCAAGAGCCCGCTTTTGCTTTCATTTATATCCTCTATTATTTGTTTTCTATTTCATTGATTTCCATCATGTTGTTTATTATTATTTTTTTTTGCTTATTTTGGGCTTCATTTGCTCTTCTGTTTCAGTTTAAGATGAAAGCTGAGGTCACTGATATAATGTTTCATTCTTAATTTTATTAAATTCAAAATACTTTCTAATTTCCCTTATGATTTCTTCTTACAGCCATGGGTGATTTATAAGTATGTTACTTAGTTTCTAAATATTTAGAGATTTTACAGGTATGTGTTCCTAACTTCTAATTTAATTCCACTGTGGTCAGAGAACAAAATTTGTATAATCTGAAACCTTTTAAATTACTTGTTTTATGTTCCAGAATATGGTCTTTCTTGGTAAATGTTCCTTGCAGACTTGAAAAGAATGTGAATTCTGTTGTTCTAGGTGGAGTGTTCTATAAATGTCAATCAGGTCAAGTTGAAAGTCTTCTATATCTTTACTAATTTTCTTTCTACTAGTTTTATCAATTAATGAGAGGATTGTTTGAGTTCCAACTATAACTGTGGATTTGTTTATTTCTTTGCAGTTCTACCAGTTTTTGCTTAATGTATTTTAAAGCTCCATTATATGGTAATATAATTTATATAATATTATATTATATAATAGATTATGGTTCAGGATTGCCATGTCTTCTTGATGAATTAACTCCCTTATCAATATAAAATGGCCCTCTTTATTCGTGATGTGATAGAATTCTAAGATGGCACCTTGATTCCTGTCCCAGGTGTACATGCCCTGAATAATACTCTCCCCTTGAGGGTGAATATGATGGGATATCACTTCTCTCAATCATGTTACATTATATAACAAAAGGGATTTTGCAAGTTGTCCTACAGCTCACCGATCCTCTGTTCATGTCTTTCTTCTAGTTTCTTTAACACATGGATTAGAATTATAACTATAGTTATAATGTCTTTGTCTACTAATTCTATCATTTTTGGGTTAGTTTCAATTGTTTTCTTTTTTTCCTTTTCATTATGGGTTGTATTTTCCTGCTTCTTTGCATGCCTGGTAATTTTTTATTGGATGCCAGGCATTGTGAATTTTTATCTTAGATATTTTTGTATTCCTATAAATATTTTTGGGCTTCTTTATGAGATATAGTTAAGTTACTTGGAAATTCTGATCCTTTCAGGCCTTGCTTTTATGCTTTGTTTGGAGAAACAAAACTAGTCTTTAGCCTAGGGCTTATTCATTCCATAGATGAAGCAAAACTCTTCTGAGTATTCTACCCAATGCCATGTGAATTATAAGGTTTTCCACTCTGCCGGTGGGGAGAGAAAGTATTCTTGGCCTTATATACATACCAGGGAACATTCTTTGTAACTTCTATGAGTGGTCCTTGTTCTGGTTTCACAAGCATGCCTTGACCAAATACTCAGCTAAACATGAGAATAATCTTCTGAAGGTTCTTAGAGTTCTTTAAGGAACTGTATCCTCCTCTGGCATTCTGCCCTGCAAGCTCTAGCTATCTTGGCCTCCCCAAACTCCCAGCTCCATCTCTATCTCTGCTGGTATCTACATGGTTTTCCCCTCCCTAAGCTGTGTAGGAAGTTAGCAAGGGCTCACCTTTGTTTCTCAGGGATCACTGTCTTTCACTGCCTGGTTAACAATACTCTGAAAACCATTGTTTCATATATTTTGTATTATTTCTTTAGTTCTTTCTGATGTGAAGGCAAATCTAATGCCTGTTAATCTATCTTGGCAGGAAGTGGAATTTCAAGAGTTCTATTTTGGCCATGTTAAATTTAAGATGTCTATTGGCATCCAAGTGGAAGTCAAGGAGGCAGTTCGATTACAAGTCCAGAGCTCAAGAAGATACCAGGGATTCAGATAAGCATTTATGAGAAATCAGAGTATGGATAGAATTTAAAGCTATCGAATTGAATGAGATCATTTAAGAAAGGGGTTGGCAAACTATGGCTCACAGAGCAAATCTAGCCCCATCAGAGTTTACTTCTATAAGTAAAATTTTTATAAGTAAAGTTCACTGAAACACAACTGTGCCCATTCATTTTCATACTGTCTAAGGCTGATTTTGCACTATAACAGCAAAGTTGAGTAGCTGCAACAGACAAGTGGCCTGAAAAGCCTAAAATATTTTACTATCTGGCTCTTTATAGGGAAAGATTGCCAGCCTGGATCTATGGGATGAATGTAGATAGAGAACGCCAGTGGATTAAATTCTAGAGCACTCCTCAATTTTGAAATCAAACATTAAGTACTGAAGCAGGAAAAGAACCAAGAGTCTCAAATTTTTCCAGGGTGAAATGAAAAAAAGTATATGAAGAAGGGAGTGTCAACTGTGTCAAATGATGCTGAGAGGCTAGGTATGATGAGGACTAATAAGTGACCAGTGTTTAGCAAATGGCCACTTCTGCAGTTTTAGTGAAGTGGCGGTCACAGTGGGGAGGGTTGAAAGCCAATCAAAGAAGGCTGAGAAGAGAACATAAGGTGAAAAAGCAGACACAACGAATTAGCCTTTTTGAGGACTTTTGCTAAAAAGGGGGGAGAAAAGAAATGTGAAAATGTGAAGAAGACGTGCAGTTTAGGAAGGAGTTTTAAAAACAGGAAATATTATAGCACATTTTTATGTTGATGAATATGAATCTAGAAAAGAAGCAAAACTGATGACGAGGTATAGGAGGTGGATGCGGAGAGAGACTGAAGATTGAATAGGGGAGGAAATGGGACAAGGGGAGCCAAGAGATGTTCCAGCTGAAGCAAGTGGAATGCCACTGTCTTTTTTTTCCCTTTGAGTTATTGGCTGGGTTGGCTGGGTGGCTGCTGTAGCTGTGGTAGGAACAGATAAGTATTTTCAGGATTTTTTTTTTTTTTTTTTTTTTTTTTTGCGGTACGCGGGCCGCTCACTGTTGTGGCCTCTCCCGTTGCGGAGCACAGGCTCCGGACGCACAGGCTCCACGGCATGTGGGATCTTCCCAGACCGGGGCACAAACCCGTGTCCCCTGCATCGGCAGGCGGACTCTCAACCACTGCGCCACCAGGGAAGCCCCAGGATTTTTATAGGATATATTTCACAGAGAAACACTTGGAGAAATGATGAGATTTATACTTAATACCAAAAGGTTTGCATAATCCATAATAAAGCTAACTATGTCCTTATGGTATGTAAGTTATAATATAACAGGTAATACAGTGCTATTAGGACCAGAGTTCAGCTACATTAATAAGTTGGAAAAAACTCAGACTGCCTAAGAAGTAAAATAATCATTCCTAAGACTATTTTAATAGGAAATATTTCAAGGTTTCTAAAAATAAATTTTCAGAAAACTTTTGGAACTCAGCTTAGTTTTAAGTTAAGGATGGTGAACTCACCAATCCTCATCAGCTAAAAGCCTCAGAGCTTCTGTCAGTGCTACTTCTGGTTTGGAAAATGGCCGTAGTTCTGATGAATCCATTATTTCTGGACTATGAGTGACAGAAGGCATCCTTTCTTTATACTGTGGAATGGCTCCAGGAGATGCTTCGTCTAAAACAAAGAAACATACTAAATAAAGCATCGAATAACTCTGATACAAAGGGGTACAAATAATATTCTGACCATAGACTCTATGAATATTTCTTATAGAAACTATTAGTTTAGTCTCTAACAAAATTGTAATACCTGGATACCAAAGCTATTTAAAACTATACTTTTTATATACAAAATTATTAAATTACATTTACTGTAAGTATATAAGTGGTTTTGCAGTCATGAGTCATATAACAAAGTCTAGCTTTAAGAGCTAAAAGTCAGTAAGAAGCATATGATCCCATTTTGTAAAAACATGTGGATATATACCTGTTTCACTGTATATACCTGTTTCAGGATATATACCTGTTTCATTTCACAGAAATGAAGCTTTGTGACAACTGTATATAAATTACCAATTTTTGCTATTGTTATTGAATTAATGGTATACTAAAAATCCTAAGACCATGTGTAGTAACGTGGTCGATGTTTCTTCCATAATCAAACATTTACTTTCCATTTTCTAGATGTAAGGCATTGCCCTAGATATTGGGGAAACAAATCATCTGAGTGCTCAGGGTAATACCTCGAGGGCACTGCATAATGTAAGACACATGCAGTGAAGGTGTTAGAACGGAATAGACCAGAAAGATAAAATAGAATGTGTAATGGTTTTTGTAAATGGATAAAGGTTAGTTATTTTTTCATGTTAAGAGATAATTTTAAAAAGGTAATATTAAGCACTAGAAAACGACTATAATAAAAAGTATTTATCAACCATGCTGTTCTTAAGAAAATGTTAGATGAAACACATGAGATACACAAATATAAGAAATTACACTTGATGCTGTATATTAATTACATATTCAGATGCAATTAAAATCCAAAGACAACAAGATATTAATGATATTAGTTAACACTTATTAAATACTTTGTGTTAGATGTTGTGATAAAGACTTTACAAACTTTACTACATTTAATTCTCTCAACAAAGGTGATGGATATTCTCATTATCTCTAATTTGCAACCGAGAGAAAATAACTGAGTTTTACAGAGGCTAAGAAATGTATTCAAGGTCTCAATGCTAATGAGTGGCAAAGGCAGGATTTTCATCTAGGTCTACTATCACCCTAGATTTTATACAAAGAGGTCTAAGACAGAATCCCTGCTTTCCAAACTTTATCACATACCCGATGAGAAGAGACATGCAAAAAGATGCATATGGTATTCTGGATTACTGTAGTGATAAACTTGTACCAGTTTTTGTTAGAGTAAATCACATATGAAGAAAATTATATGACAATTAATGAATATGATAAATAGACATCATTATTTTTTTTGATGATTCAGATGCACCCTCATTAGGTTTCATATGTAAGACTGACATGTATTAAAAAAAAACAACACAAAACTCAACTTTGGAATTTTACAATCCAGAAAGAATAGCAAATACAAAATAGCACTACTAACTGTCATTTATTGACATCTTGCCTGCATCGTGCTAAATGCTTCACATGTTTACATTATCCCATTTGATTCATTCAATAACCCTATGCGATGGTTACTATTATTCCTACATTACAGGTGAAGAAACTGTTGCTAAAGTTTTAAGGATTCCCTCTCTATATCTACTCCACCTCCATTCTCATGAGAGAATAATTCATTAGGAAGAGATGCAGATAAACACCAAGTTATCAACCTTGGGGTTATACCACTATTGCTACTGTTTTTACCTGAAAAAAGTGAAAAAACAAAACAAAACAAATACTACTCTGGAAAAGGAGGTGTACAGAGTATCAATCTAAAGCAGTGCTGCCCCAACTAAGGGTTTTTTGTTTAAACGTCCCCTCCTGAAGCCTGCTACTTTTACAAAATACAATAAAAGTGTTGTGGCAAGTCTCTAAAAGGTTACTCTCACTGTTTGTAGTTATCTTGTAAGCATATTCTTCTGTTCAAAATATAAGCATGATTTCAAGGAAGCAATCTCCTTATACTGCTTAGAAATAAAATCTGCAAAGCCTATATTATAGGCGAGAAAAATCACAAAATTAGTTGATGTCTCTAGCAAGAATGAATATGAAACAATTTATGATTTGCTACTCTTTGTATTATTTGCTACTATTTGTACTTCTATTCCTACTGTTAACTACTGACTTAGGTAAGAAGTTTTGTGGGTTTTTCTCCCCCTAGATTCTATGACAGTAATAATCAGTGAAACTATTTAAGTATGCTGAAAATAGGCTTAAATGTCACAAATGCCTAGACTTAACTGGTACTCAGGGCCATGTTTAACCAGTAATTTTACAGGCCAACACCTCTCATCAGGCATACTCTCAATAATTACTAACTTTGAGGATACAGAATTTTTAAAACGTTTTCTACACTTCCTGCATTATTAAAAGAAATACAAGCTAGAAAGAATTGCAAACATTCATCTAGTTCAATTCTCTTTTATATTTATCTTTGGGAGAGATTAAGTATGTTGTCTAAGATCACATTTATAAATTTACGTTTTCTATACTTCTTGGGTTTTTTGTTCACACCTAGACTTCAGACCCAACATCAATTTAAGAATGTTTGTTATAGTTTATACAGTTTATTCCTTAGGAAAAAAAATAATAACAAAAATAATAAGCAGTAATTTTTTTTTTTTTTTTTTTGCGGTACACAGGCCTCTCACTGCTGTGGCCTCTCCTGTTGCGGAGCACAGGCTCCGGACGCACAGGCTCAGCGCCCATGCCCCACGGGCCCAGCCACTCCGCGGCATGTGGGATCTTCCTGGACCGGGGCACGAACCCGTGTCCCCTGCATTGGCAGGCGGACTCTCGACCACTGTGCCACCAGGGAAGCCCATAAGCAGTAATTTTTAATGTTTATTATAGTTCACACAATTTTTCATTTCAATTTCTGATTTTCCTAGTTGCTGCTATACCTAAGACCTATTCAATATTTTTAAAAATAACACAGGAAACATGGAGCTTAATCTTGACCAGGTATAGAACCTATTAAGTACTCAATGACTAGCTAAATAAATGATAAATGCAATGATTTTTTTATCATGATCTAATAAACCAGCTTCACAATCTCAGTTACCTTAGCTATAAAATGGAATACTACCCTCAGTGAAACAAGAATATTTTGCAGGGAACAAAGACGAGATCTTTGAGATAATCTGGACCTTTCAGATAGTTTAGATATTTTACATGGCCAGAAAATAGAGGCCTTTTTTCAGGTCACAAAGCTAATTAAAAGGCAGAACTAATATTAAAGAAGCCAGGTCTGTCTACTGACTCCTACTGGTTTAGTGTTTTTTCCATCACAAAATGCATTGAACCACATGTGGTCTCTTCAACTTAAATAAGCATTTGTGACATTACTCCCTATATTTAAACATATCTTACCTGAATCTGAAAACACTAAAGATGGTGACCTTTTTAAACTGGCCTCTTTTTTTCAATGGAGGGCTGAAGGCAATGTTTTCTAAAGGAGAACTTTCATTTTTTTCATATTCCCACCTCATCCCCCAAAATATTTAAGTCTAGAAGGGAGAAAAACAATCAATTAGCTTCCTTTTTATAAGAAACAGTATTACAATAGTTAGAAGTAACTGGGTCTTTCAAATTTCAGTGTTGTATTTCAACATAGTCCACTATTAGCCATATATCAACCTCAGTTAAACTATAGTACATTAGTTTTAGAATATTACGAGTTAAATAAGACCACAGCAAATGTTAAATTCCACTTACTTTCAGATGCCATTTTCTCAGTTCCTGTATGTTTCATTCGTTCCCAAGGATTCTTCTCACAATCTTTAATGTCAAAAAGTTCTTTTTCCTCTTTTCTCTTTTGTCTCATCTTGTCATAAGTAGATTTTGAAATAGAAACTTTAATCTGCAGGAAAAAGTTGAAATATCTGAAATCATTCAGGGAGTCTGACATTTAAAATAACTATCTTCATCTTAGACAACTGTAAGCTATACAAAATAAACTATACATTTCTTAGTCCTTATTTCAGTAATTCTAAAACTAAATAGAATTACCTAGTGCTAATCTCCAAATAAATTTGTGCCTGAAGATACTAGTTTGTTACTCCCTGAGGATATCCTTGGAAATTGTTGAATATATATATACACATACATATATGTATATAAAGTACATGTAGAGCATAAAGTACACTAGATACTTTACGCCAGAATGACAGCATGTTTGGTGGGAAAGGAGAATAACCTATCATTTAAATGATTAAAGTTCAGGAATTTCAATTACACTGAGATTTAAAAAAATTTAATCAAAACACTTTCACTACCCCAAATCTGATATACACAAAACAATGATGCATCATTGAATTTATCCTAATAATTAGTAAATAACCTTACATCTTTTTCATTCTCAACATCAACACATGATGGAATACTCTGCTGGACTGCTCTTCCATAAATCCCTGATGGTGGTTCAGTACTTTTAACTGAAAACGTATCCCCATTTTCCACAGAAGATATCACTGATTGGCTGCAGGTTGCTGGTGCTGGGACTGGACTTCCAAATACCCCTGAAAGCAACCAACCATCAAACTGTCATTAAGTATTTATGTGATGTTACGCTGGACAGCAAAGTTTTAAGACAAGGCTCTTGTCTTCAAGAAGTATACGATATAGTTAATAAGAAAAACATGTTAAATAATCACAAAATATAAAAACACTCTAACAGGATGATAATATGAGGTACCACAAGACATTTCATGATAATATCAAATGAGAACACCATATTGTAAGTTCTGAGTTCACAAGAAAGAACGGTTGGGTGAGCTGGGGGTTTAAGATGGTTTCAAAGAGGAAGGATTTGAGCTGGGATTAGAAGACACAAAGAATTTGGATAGACAAGTGAGGAAGGAGGGGAGGACGTCCTATGAGATGGGATGCTCATAAGCAGAGCTGAACAAGTAGAAAGCATGTATGTGGACTGAATAAGTTTGGTTGGGCACAAGGCAAATAGAGGAAAAACAGAAAATAAGTTTACAAGGGTAGGTTAGAGCCTATCTGAGGAGGGACTTTTATTTTTTATTATATATTTCTTTTTAAAATTTATTTATTTAATTTATTTATTTTTGTCTGCGTTGGGTCTTTGTTGCTGCGTGTGGGCTTTCTCTAGTTGCGGCGAGCGGGGGCTACTCTTTTTTTTTTTTTTTAAAGAAGATGTTGGGGGTAGGAGTTTATTAATTTATTTTATTTAGTTTTGCTGTGTTGGGTCTTCGTTTCTGTGCAAGGGCTTTCTCTAGTTGTGGCAAGCGGGGGCCACTCTTCATCGTGGTGTGCGGGCCTCTCACTATTGCGGCCTTTCTTGTTGCAGAGCACAGGCTCCAGACACACAGGCTCAGCAGTTGTGGCTCATGGGCCTAGATGCTCCGTGGCATGTGGGATCCTCCCAGACCAGGGCTTGAACCCATGTCCCCTGCATTAGCAGGCAGATTCTCAACCACTGCGCCACCAGGGAAGCCCGAGCGGGGGCTACTCTTGGTTGCAATGTGTGGGCTTCTCACTGTGGTGGCTTCTTGTGCTGCAGAGCACGGGCTCTAGGTGCGTGGACTTCAGTAGTTGTGGCACATGGGCTCAGTAGTTGTGGCTCGTGGGCTCTAGAGCGCAAGCTCAGTAGTTGTGGTGCATGGGCTTAGTTGCTCTGCAGCATGTGGGATCTTCCCGGACCAGGGCTTGAACCCATGTCCCCTGCGTTGGCAGGTGGATTCTTAACCACTGTGCCACCAGGGAAGCCCTGAGGAGGGTCTTAAATTAACTTAATAAGACTCTATCAAGCAAAGAAGTTAGGAAAGCTTTCTGAGCATTTCATTCTATTTACCAAAAATAAGATGTACACCCTCAATGTCTATCATCATATTCTAGTTTTTCAACTAGAATTGAAATTAAAATTAAACTAAAATTATATTGAAATTTAAATTAAATTTTAACTTAAATTAATTTTAATTTAAAAATAAAATTTAATTAAAAAATTAAAAAGGAATCTAGCTGGGTTGTTAATGAACTTGATGGGGAAATCCTTTCACAATGTATATGGATATCAAATCATCACACTGTACACTTTAAATATCTTACAATTTTATTTGTCAATTATACCTCAATAAAGTTGGGGGAAAAAAAACACTAGCTTTAAAGGATATTTGCAAATATGTTGTTCAAAGGTTTCCTAACTCCCCTAAAATATATAAGAGATATTAATTAAGATTTGTCTAGTCTTTGCATGGGAGACAATACAATTATATTAATTTATATTGATGACAAAGTCGATCAATAAGGACTACTATTTGAATTTAAACTGTGGTAAAATGGTCTAAGCTATCCTAAAAGAGTCTTAGAAGTACCTAAACCCCACCTGTCACATAATACATCTCTGAAAATTACTGACATGAATTTACTGTTGTTTCATTAGAGGATAGAAATGTCATGTTACGTATTCACTTTTAATTCTTTCAATTTAACAATATTTTAAAAAGAAAGTTCTATTCAGCACCTGAATCACACTCTTCTCTATCCTTTATTGATATGCTTTGCTTATATGTGAAGAACATATTCAATTAAAAGCTAAAAAACTTTGAAATACCTTTTCCAACAACTACTACTGAGTCTTCTGATAAGGTATTTGTAGACATAAAGTCGAAACTGGAAATTTGGTGGAAATTTGATGATGACCCTGTAAATCCTAAAGAAACAAAAAAACCCACATTAAAAAATACATATTTATATAGTATTTCAGGATATCATAACATGATCTTTTAAAACTGAAAACCAACTTCATGCAAAGGATTTACAATTTATATATTTACCAATGTTCATTAACTCAATAAATATTTTTTTATTTATTTATTTTTTGTTTTTGCGGTAAGCAGGCCTCTCACTGTTGTGAACTCTCCCGTTGTGGAGCACAGGCTCTGGACGTGCAGGCTCAGAGGCCATGGCTCACAGGCCCAGCCGCTACACAGCATGTGGGATCTTCCTGGACCGGGGCATGAACCTGTGTCCTCTGCATCAGCAGGCGGACTCTCAACCACTGCGCCACCAAGGAAGCCCAACTCAATAAATATTTATAATTAGAATACCTGGTTTGTCCATTGTATATTCTTGCCTCCTTTGTCATAGATTAATTGACTGTAGGTGCATGGGTTACTTCTGAGCTCTCTATTCTGTTCCATTGATCTATATGTCTGTTTTTGTGCAAATACCACGCTGTTTTGATTACTGTAGTGCTGCAGTATTGTTTGAAGTCTCAAAGGGATATGCCTCCAGCTTCATTCTTTTTTCCTCAGGACTGCTTTGGCAATTCTGGGTGTTTTGTGATTCCATATAAATTTTAGTATTATTGTTCTAGTTCTGTGAATAATGCCATGCATATTTTGATAGGGATCACATTAAATCTGTATAGTTTGCTTTGGGTAGTATTAACTTTTAAACATTAACTCTTCCAATCCAAGAGCACAGAATAGCTTTCCATTTCTTAAAATCATCATCAATTTCCTTTATCAATGTTTTGGAGTCTTCGGCATATAGGTTTTTCACTCATTTCATTTCTTCATTTTGCCACACCATGAGGCATGTGGGATCTTAGTTCCCCCCCCAGTGATCGAACTCATGCCCCCTGCATTGGGAGTGTGGAGTCTTAACCACTGAACCACCAGGGAAGTCCAGTATTTTTTTTTTTGACGTGATTTTAAATGGGATTTTTTTTAACCTTCTCTTTCTGATATTTAATTGTTACTGTAAAAAAATATAACAGATTTCTGTATATTAATCTTGTATCCTGCTACCTTGCTGAATTCATCTATTAGTTCTAATAATTTTTGTGTGGAGTCTTTAGGGGTCTCTATATAGAGTATCATGTCATCTGCCAATAGGGACGGTTTTACCACCTCCCTTCCAATTTGGATACCTTTTGTTTCTTTTTCTTGTCTGATTGCTTCCAATACTATGCTCAATAGAAGTGGTGAGAGCAGGTATCCTTGTCTGTTCCTGAATTTAGCGGGAAGGCTTTTAGCTTTTCACCATTGAGTATTATGTTGGCTGTGGGTTTGCTGTAAATGGCTTTTGAGATATGTTCCCTCTATACCCACTTGGGTGAGAGTTTTTACCATGGATGGATGCTGAATTTTATCAAATACTTTTTCTGCATCTATTGAGATGATCATATGGCTTCCTGTTGATGTAGTACTGATATATCACATTGATTGATTTATTATGATGAACCATCCTTGTGACCCTAAAATGAATCCAACTTGATCGTGATGTATGATCCTTTTTACGTATCGCTGGATTCAGTTTGCTAATATTTTGGAAAGTTTTTTTTTTGATTGATTGATTGATTTGGCTGCATTGGGTCTTAGTTGTGGCACACAGGATCTTTGCTGCGGCACATGGGATCTTTCATTGCAGCATGCAGGCTCTAGAGTGTGCAGGCTCAGTAGCTGCGGCGCAAAGGCTCTCTAGTTGTGGCGCATGGGCTCCAGAGTGCGCAGGCTCAGTAGTTGCAGCAAGCAGGCTCTGTTGTGGCTCATGGGCTCTAGAGCGTGTGGGCTCAGTAGCTGCGGCACACGGGCTTAGCTGCCCCGCAGAATGTGGGATCTTAGTTCCCTGACCAGGGATCGAACCCAGGTCCCCTGCATTAGAAGGTGGATTCTTAACCACTGGATCAAAGCAAAAAATATTTGCTAATATTTTGTTGAGGATTTGTACATCTATGTTTATGAAACATATTGATCTGTAATTTTCTTTCTTTTTTCTTTTCTTAATGTCTTTGTCTGGTTTTGGTATCAGGGTGACGGTGGCTTCATAGAATGAATTAGGGAGTGTTCTCTCCTCTTCAATCTTTTGGAATAGTTTGAGAAGGATAGGTGTAAGGTCTTGTATGTTTGGTAGAATTTCCCAGTGAAGCTGTCTGGCCCGAGATTTTTGCTTGCAGAGAGCTTTTTAAATTACAGATTCTATTTCACTTCTAGTGATCAGTCTGTTCAAAATATGTTTCTTCTTGACTAAATTTTGGCAGGCTGTATATTTCTAAAAATTTGCCCAATTTGTTGGCATATAACTCTTCATAGTATTCTCATGAGTTTTTGTATTTCTGTGGTATCAGTTGTTATTTCTCTTTACCTTCTTATGTTTTTTCGGGGTCCTCTCTCTTTTCTTCTTGGTGAGCCTGGCTAGAGGTTTGTCAATTTTGTTTATCTTAAAAACAAACAAACAAAAAAAACCAGCTCTTGGTTTTATTGATCTTTTTTTTTTTTTGATCTCTATTTATTTCCTCTCTGATATTTATTTATTTCCTTCCTTCTGCTGGCTTTGGGTTTTGTTTGTCCTTCTTCTTCTCGTTCTTTTAGGTGGTAGGTTAGGTTGTTTATTTGAGATTTTTCTTGTTTCTTGAGGAATGTCTGTATCGCTATAAACTTCCCTCTTAGAAATGCTTTTGCTACATCCCACAGATTTTGTAAAGTTGTATTTTCATTGTCACTTGTCTTGAGGTATTTTCTGATTTCCTCCTTGGTTTCATCGTTTACCCACTGGTTTTCTACTACCATGTTGCTTAGTATCCATGTGATGGGTTTTTTTCTTATTTTTCTTTCTGTGGCTGATTTCTACAGTTTCATACTATTGTGGTTAGAAAAGATGCTTGAAATAATTTCTATCCTCCTAAATTTGTTGAGGCTTGTTTGGTGACCTAGTATGTCATCTATTGCAGAGAATGTTCCATGGGCACTTGAAAAGAATGTGTATTCTGGGTTTTATCAATGTAGTGTCCTATAGATATCAATTAAGTCCAACTGGTCTATTGCATCACTTAGGATCTCTGTTCCCTTATTGACTTTCTGTCTGGAAATCTGTCCATTGATGTCAGTGGGGTGTTAAAAGTCTCCTAGTATTATTGTATTCCTGTCAGTTTCTCTCTTCATGTCTGTTAGTATTTGTTTTATATAGTGTATTTAGGTGCTCCTATACTGAGTACATATATGTTAATGAGAGTAATATCCTCTTCTTGTATTGATCCTTTTATCATGATATAATGTCCTTCTTTGTCTTTCTTTATGAACTTTGTTTTAAAGTCTATTTTGTCTTTAGAAAATGGATTTGAGGACATGGGGTGGGAGGGCAAACCTGGGGTGAAGTGAGAATAGCATCGACATACATACACTACTGAATGTAAAATAGTTGGCTGGTGGGAAGCAGCAGCATAGCACAGGGAGATCAGCTTGGTGTTATGCGATGATCTAGAGGGGTGGGTTAGGGAGGATGGGAGGGAGGCTCATGAGGGAGGGGATGTGGGGACATGTGTATGCATATGGCTGATTTGCTTTGTTGTGCAACAAAAACTAACACAGTACTGTGAAGCAATTATACTCCAACAAAGATTTATTAAAAAAAAGAAAAAAAAAGTCTATTTTGTCTGATATGAGTATTGCTACTCCCACTTTCTTGTTATTTCCATCTGCATAAAATATCTTTTTCCATCCCCTCACTTTCAATCTGTATGTGTTCTTTGCCCTAACTTGAGTCTCTTGTAGGCAGCATATTGTAGGTTCTTGTGTTTTTATCCAATCTGCCATTGAGTCTTTTTTTTTTTTTTTTTTTTTTTTGCGGTACGCAGGCCTCTCACTGTTGTGGCCTCTCCCGTTGCGGAGCACAGGCTCCGGACGTGCAGGCTCAGCAGCCATGGCTCACAGGCCCAGCTGCTCCGCGGCATGTGGGATCTTCCCGGACTGGCGCATGAATCCGTGTCCCCTGCATCAGCAGGCGGACTCTCAACTACTGCGCCACCAGGGAAGCCCCCATTCAGTGTCTTTTGATCTGAGTATTTAGTTCATTGATATTTAAAGTGATTATTAATAGGTATGTACTTATTGCCATTTTAAACCTTGTTTCCCAGTTGATTCTGTAGTTCTTCTTTGTTCATTTCTTCCTTTTGTTTTTCCTTTTGTGGTTTGATGATTGTGTATTATGTTGGAGTTCCTTTCTTTTTGGTTTTTGTGAATCTATGTATGTTTTTGATTTGTGTGATAAACTTGCTGGGTAGAGTATCCTAGGTTGTAGTTTTTTCCCTTTCAGGACTTTGAATATATCATGCCACCCCCTTGTGGACTGCAAAGTTTCTGCAGAGAAATTAGCTGATAGCCTTATGGAGGTTCCCCTGTAACTGACTCTTTGACTCTTTGTTTTTCTCTTGCTGTCTTTAGAATCCTTTCCTTAACCTTTTCCATGTTAATTATATGTCTTGGTGTGGGTGTTTGGATTCATCTTGTTTGGGACCCTCTGTGTTTCCTGTACCTGGATATCTGTTTCCTTCTCTATGTTTGAGAAGTTCTCAGTCTCTTCAGCAAGTGGTGTTGGAAAAGCTGGACAGCTACATGTAAATTAATGAAATTAGAACACTACCTCACACCATATTCAAAAATAAGCCCATAGGGCTTCCCTGGTGGCGCAGTGGTTGAGAGTTCGCCTGCCGATGCAGGGTACACGGGTTCATGCCCTGGTCCGGGAAGATCCCACATGCTGTGGAGCGGCTAGGCCCGTAAGCCATGGCCACTGAGCCTGCGCATCTAGAGCCTGTGCTCCGCAACGGGAGAGGCCACAACAGTGAGAGGCCCACGTACCGCAAAAAAAAAAAAAAAAAAAAAAAAAAAAGCCCATAAAGACCTAAATGTAAGACATGACACCATAAAACTTCTAGAACAGTACACAGGCAAAACATTCTCAAACATAAATTGTACTAATGTTTTCTTAGATCAGTCTCCCAAGGCAAAAGAAATAAAAGCAAAAATAAACAAATGGGACCTAATCAAACTTAAAAGTTTTTGCATAGCAAAGGAAACCGTAAACAAGATGAAAAGACAACCTAGGGAATCAGAGGAAATATTTGCAATTGATGTGACCAACAAGGGTTAATATCCAAAATATACAAATAGCTCATAAAATTCAGTATCAGAAAAACAAACTCAAAAAATGGGCAGAAGACCTAAACAGACATGTCTCCAAAGTAGACATACAGATGGCCAACGGGCACATGAAAAGATGCTCAACATTGCTAAGTATTAGAGAAATGCAAATCAAAATCACAACGAGGTACCGGTCAAAATGGCTACCATCAAAAAGTCTACAAGTAATAAATACTGGAGAGGAGGTGGAGAAAAGAGAACACTTGTACATTGTTGGTGGGACTGCAAATTGGTGCAACCATGATGGAAAACACTATTACATGATCCAGCAATTCCACTCCTGGGTATATATCCAGAAAAAAATGAAAACACTACTTTGAAAAGATACATGCACCCTAATGTTCACAGCAGCACTATTTACAATAGTCAAGACATGGAAAAAACACAAGTGCCCATCAACAGATGACTGGTTTAAGAAGATGTGATGTATATGTATATATTATATATATATGTATACATACATACATATATACACATACACAATGGAATATTACTCAGCCATAAAAAAGAATGAAATATTGCCATTTGCAGCAACATGGATTGATCTAGAGAATACCATACTAAGTAAGTCAGAAAGAGAAAGACAAATATTATATGCTATCATTATATGTGGAATATAAAAAATAATATAAATGAATCCATATACAAAACAGAAACAGACTCACAGACATAGAAAACAAACTTCTGGTTACCAAATAGAAATGGGAGGGAAGGGAGGAATAAACTAGGAGTATGGGATTAACATACACACACTACTATACATAAAATAGATAAGCAACAAGGATTTACTTTATAGCACAGGGAACTATATTCAATATCTTGTAATAACCTATAATGGAAAATAGTCTGAAAAAATATATATAATTGAATCACTTTGCTATATATGTAAAACTAATACAATATTGTAAATCAACTATATTTCAATTAAAAAAAGAAATCTAGTTCAGACTAGGCACTAGAGAGAAAAGAAACCTTGAAACACTTAAGGAATTTATACATGCCAAGGTTAAGAGTGGGAAAGATGGCACTTCCCTGGTGGTGCAGTGGTTAAGAATCCTCCTGCCAGTGCAGGGGCCATGGGTTTGAGCCCTGGTCCAGGAAGATCCCACATGCCACAGAGCAACTAAGCCTGTGTGCCACAACTACGGAGCCTGTGCTCTAGAGTCTGCGAGCCACAGCTACTGAGCCCACGTGCCACAATTACTGAAGCCCGCATGCCTAGAGCTCATGCTCTGCAACAAGAGAAGCCACTGCAATGAGAAGCCCATGCTCCGCAACGAAGAGTAGTCCCCACTTGCCACAACTAGAGAAAGCCCAAGCGCAACAATGTAGACCTGACACAGCCAAAAAAAAGAGTGGAAAAGATATACAAGAAAATAATCACCACATGATAATCAACCAACAAAAGGATAACTTTGAAGGAAAGCTTCTAACCCCCAGGAACAGATCAAGTCAATTTTACAGCAATCTGTACTTTCCTAGGTTAACTTCTAGCTCAGTTTGTGATTATTTAATTATCCTCTCTCCTACTAGACTGTAAGGTCTATGGGAATAGCACCTATGTCTAGTTTTGATTATCATTCTTTTCCAGAGACCGTTAGTACAGTGCTTGGCACATAGTAGGTGCTCAATAAATGTTAGATGAATGTTGTAAGGCAGAAATAATGGAAAGCAAAATATAATTAATTTAGGGTCAACTGACAGAAACATCAGGTAGCCCCAAAAAGTGTTTGGTGACAAAGAGAAACAAATCTCAGTAAATGGAACTATTTGCTCCACAGTAGTTCACAAACATAAAATCTATACATAAACTATTAAGAGATGATTGATAATTAGACAAATCTCATGAGGAAACACATAAAAAACATATTTAAGTAGCTTAATTTCATTTATAAGAGAGGCTGACATAACACCAATTTTTGGTTGTTTTTATTTTTACCTTAACAAAACAAAGCTTTTTTTTTCAATCATATAATATTCGTTCTTGAAACAGGGGAGAGGTTCTGCTCCATATAATCCTTACTCAAGGACCAGGGTTCATGACCTAGAACATCAGAATCATAGTGGCAGGAGGAAGATGGAAAAAGAGAATCATGAACCTGTTCTAAAGCCCTTCTACCCACATGTCACTTCTGATTACGTTTCATTGGTTAAAGAAACTCATGTGATCATCTAACTGCAAAGGGTCAGAGAAGTGTATTCCTGCTGATTAGCCAAAAGGAGAACTGGAAATAATTAATGAACAGCGATCATAACATCATTTTTAATGTTACTTTTACTTTTTACCCTACAGTTTCTTCTAAGCAAAGAATTACTGAAAGAAATATTGCTCAAATCTAACATATAAAGAAAAAATATGCTCAAAAGATTTTTTGCATATGAACTATCCTTATACAATCTTTTTTTGTTATTTCTGTCCCATTCATTCAAACAGAGAAAGAGAAAATATTAACTCATGGAATCTAGTTTGCTAACACTCCAAGCATCCATCTTAATCACTTTCTCAAATCATTAATTGGGGCTCCAGGTTAATATGCTAGAAAATGGGCAGGTTCAAAGGGACAACCAGCAGAGAAAAGGAAGAAGAGGTGGTTCTGAGAGCTAATCCTAAAAAAGTCTGAAGTTTCTTGTAAAAGGAATCCATTCACATTTGCCACTCATTGCCAATATTTCTTTTGGAAGGTTTTTTTTATTCCTTTTAGCACTGCACTCAATATTTACTTTAACCTGATTATTTGAGGATGCAAGTTTTGTCTGATTGTGCCCAAGGCCACACTATTAGTTTTGGTTGGCTCATCACCACTCCATTCATTTAACATGTGGCATGAACACCATTATATACAAAGCATAATAGGGATATAAAGATGACAGTATCTTAACTTTATCTTATACTACTCCAGACCAGAAACATGGGGAAAGCTTCCTAAAGAAATGGCTTTTAGCCAGTATTCAAAAAACAGACATGATCTGGACACATTAAGATTAGGAAAGGAAAAAAAAAAAAAAGATTAGGAAAGGGCATCAATGAAGACTGTACATACAAACCAAGAAAACTTCTAGTATTAAGAATTCTAGAGCATTTGGCATGAAAAGAAGTATAGTGAGAGGTAATTCAAGAAAGGTAAGCTGAGGCAAGATTATTAAGGGTCTTAAAAATTATGCTACAGAGTAGGAAATTTATTCTGTGAAAACCACTCAAGGTTTTGAGTATGGAAGAGATGATGACTGTACCTTAGAAAGATAATTCTGGAAGAGTATGTAGCCTTAATTAAAAAGAACTGAAAATAAGTGATAAAATGTCTTATCACAAGGCTACTGTAATTATCCAGGGAAGAAGTAATGAAAGCCCAAATTAAACTGAAAAGAATTGGTAAGATTGGTCACTGCCTGAACTTGGAGGATAAGGAGAAGTAGAAAAGATGACTGTAAAGTTTTAAGTTTTAAGTCTCCGTAACTGGGAAAATGGTAATGCTGCTAATAAAAATAGATAAAAAAGGAGGAGGAGCAGGTCCAGAAAGGAAGGTAAGTTTGGTTTTGAACATGTTTATTCTTGTTGGCCAGATAGACCTAGTATATGTTTGGTTTAGAGTTGGAAGTGTGAGTGTGAAGTAATTTTCTGGAATAGAATTAACTATTGATCAAAGATACAAATATTTTTATGAGTCTGTTGTCCAAAACAAAAAAAGCCACTGGCAGTAAATGAACATATTCAGCAATTATTTAAAAACAATTAAATTATATTACCTTTAGGAAGAAAAGTATTTTTACATTTGATTTTTTATATAAGAAATAAAATATGTAAGTAAATATGAAAAAACCCTGTCACTCTCTTTTGTAAAAACAATGGACAAATGATCTCTCCTAAAAAGAACAGATACTATGAATTAAGGATTAAATTTTAAGAAATTTACCAAAAAAACAAAAACAACAACAAAACACAAAAGGTTTCTAATCAAGTTCCCTCTTACTGAATTTGTGTTAGCTCCACAAAAAATATACATGTCTAAAATGCCTGATTACCTGCACATGTATGACTTAAGGTGACCAGAAACAAGAGAAGTTGACCTTACAATAACCAAGATTGCTACACACAAAAAAATGACAGCTCCTTACCTTTACTGGTAGGCCACAATGCTTAAATACAGGTGACTTCTATTTACTCTATTGAAATATTTATACCCTTCAAAATCACTCCCTCTTTGTTTTTTGACCCACCTCCTAGAATAACAAAACTAAAAACAAAAATAAACAAATGGGACCTAATGAAACTTAAAAGCTTTTGCACAGCAAAGAAAACCATACACGAGACGAAAAGACAACCCTCAGAAGGGGAGAAAATATTTGCAAATGAAGCAACTGACAATGGATTAATCTCAAAAAATATACAAAGAGCTCATGCAGCTCAATATCAAAAAAACAATAAATGCTGGAGAACGTGTGGAGAAAAGGGAACCCCTTGCACTGTTGGTGGGAATGTAAATTGATACAGCCACAATGGAGAACAGTATGGAGGTTCCTTAAAAAAGAGCTACCATATGATCCAGCAATCTCACTCCTGGACATATATCTGGAGAAAACTATAACTCGAAAAGACACATGCACCCCAGTGTGCACTGCAGCATTATTTACAATAGCCAGGACATGGAAGCAACCTAAATGTCCATCGACAGATGAATGGATAAAGAAGATGCAGTATATATATACAATGGAATATACTCAGCCATAAAAAAGGAACGAAATTGAGTTATCTGCAGTGAGGTGGATGGGCCTAGAGTCTGTCATACAGAGTGAAGTAAGTCAGAAAGAGAAAAACAAATACCATATATTAATGCATATATGTGGAATCTAAAAAACGGTACAGATTAACCTATTTGCAAGGCAGGAATAGACACGCAGATGTACAGAATGGACGTGTGGACATGGGGGAGGAAGGAAGGGGTGGTGGGATGAATTGGGAGATTGGGATCAACATATATACACTACCATGTGTAAAACAGATAGCTAGTGGGAACCTGCTGTATAGCACAGGGAGCTCAGCTTGGTGCTCTGTGGTGACCTAGATGGGTGGGAGGGAGGTCCAAGAGGAAGGGGATATATGTATACATACAGCTGATTCACTTCATTGTACAGCAGAAACTAACACAACATTGTAAAGCAACTATACCCCAATAGTAAAAAACAACAACAACAAAACAAAATCACTTCCTCTCTACCCTGAGGAAAAAAATTTAAATGCAGCTGAAATAGGATCTCTGAAAAAAACAGAGCAGTCATAGAAGTGCTGCTTGCTACTAAGTTTAAAAAAAAAAAAAAGAATGTAAATTATTAACAATGGTTAGTGATAACAAGGAAGCTTCCCAGGTTCTACCACAGGGAAATTATATTCCTGTTTCCACAGTTTTACTCCATAGTTACAACCTAAGTAGGCACCTGGGAGTCTTTTGTTCACATGATTTCTCCGTCGTATTTTAATGGTAAAATGTTTGTATGTGTGTGTATGCGTGTGTGTATCCTGGGGTTAAAGGTCAGCAGGGAAACCCTAGTTTTCACCTCTTGGGTAACAGCTTCCCTGCATTGGCTCCTCAGACAAAACCATAAATTAATATGTGAACCTATGTGTTCTCCTATTTGGCAAGATTATTCAAACAACAACACAGCAGCAGAAGGGTAAGAGGAAAAATATCAAAACTGAGACCTCAGTTAGTTTTTCTTTATTGGCATGCTTACAGAGAGACACTGAATCTGAAAAATGAACTTACGAAATTTACTAACCTTTTGTATGCTTATAATGTCTTGGCTGTTCCTTATTTTGTATTTTTAGAATACTAGGTGAAATGTCATGTGACCTATCATCTTCAAGATCACCACATCCAAACCCATAGTTCACACGTTGACCAATTATGCTTACATTGGATGTTGTAATCCCTATAAAATAAATAAAATACATAAAAATATTTATTTGAATGATTTAATACCATAGGTACATATCTCTCCTCTAAATCTATCTTGGCTTCTAAACCTTTAAAAAGGTTCAATAACATAATATTAAAAATTATAACATTACAGTAATTTTTAAAAGTTTTATCTTATTTAAAATTTTTATAATACTTTTACCTTACTAGCAGATCAGAACATTTATTATAAGCTATACTATCACATTTTACAAAAGAGGCTTTAAAATTACAATGAAATACAAAATTCAGTGTTTGAAAGAGATAATCAAATATATATATTTTAAAAACATGACAGGCATTTAATGTTTAAACGACACTTTACAGCAAAACAGAATTTTTTTTAATCTAGAATTTTTAAACTGCTTCCTGAGAGAGGCCTATATTCTCCATTTCTCTCTTTTCTCCCATTCTCATGGTCTGGCTTGTGAGGCAATAAACTATATAGGAAAGGAGCTCAGAATCTGGAATTATGCTTCCTGGCATTAAATCATACCACTGCCACTTAAATTGCTGACAGAAGCTGGTCAAGACACTTAAGCTTATTTGTAAAATGGGGATAATAGTAGTAGCTCTTCCAGAACCTCTGTGAGGATTGAATGAAGAAAATGTAAAGGGGTTATTAGTACAGGGACTAGTGTACCATAAATATACAAATGTTATATTCCTAGTTAAAAACAAATCAAACCCTAATGTAGGCCTCCTTTTAATAAATACCTAAAATTTTAATCTACATTTGAATGTTTAAACTGAACACCCTATACTGATACTTTGCAGCTGTTAAAACCACAAAACTACTAAATGGAAAATCCTAGGCAATATATATTTAAGTCACCATCCATTTTTATGTATAGCTGCCATGTAAACCATTAAGTAATAACAATAAAATATAATTTGTTTTTAATACTGTTGAGGGTATTTTAATAAAAACAGGACAGCAGGGAGAGGAGGTGGCTGGTGGCCGCTGGGCTAGAGAGTACTGCAGAGTATAGGGCACTAAGTCAGATTCATTGAGAAAGATTTAAAAAATATCTGCTGTTAAATGATAGAGACCTTCTGGGCATAACATGGATATCTTTCTAAATTCTTCTTAATTTTGATAGTTAATTCATAAAGTTAATTCATAAAGTAAGCCTCATAAAGATATTGGCTTTGGATGGAAATGCTTTCTACTAATAGTAGTTGATACTAACGTAAAGCTACAGGAAAAAAGCTTGCTAAAACAACATTCAGGAAATTCAGCACAATGTGCTATATATAGTAGGTAGTAGTGGAAATCTTTATTGGAAATGCTGGTGTGAAGACAGAATGAATTTATAATTTTTACGTAATTATTTTTGTTTTTATCTTCAGGTAGTCCTTATTCTGAGCATTACCATTTTTATGTTTCACCAATTAAACAACAATAAACTTGTAGAAATCGCTTGCTTACTGAAAACAAAACAAACCTCTCCCAAAGAAACAAAAAATGTAAACCCAAATTTATAAAATCCTAAACCATTAGCAACTTAACATTTTGGAAGCATATTAAATTTAACCAAGAATATCTTACAGTAAATACAATAATAGTGTTTCTAAAACTTGATCCTAGAAATACCTAACTTATTTGTTAAAAATGCAGATTTCTAACTCTGAAGATTGATTCAGTAGGTATAAGGTGAGGCCCCAAAACCTGTATGTTATATGCATTCCTAGTGATTCCTAGGATTAGGCAAGTTTGAGAAACACTGACTATTAAACAAGTTTGGGAAACATTGAACATCGCATACAGAAGCGTGTATTACTGTAAGACCTATCACTCCACTAAAATTTAAATGACTCACAAGGTCATACAACTAGGGTCAGAGGGAAACTCAAATCTCGGTTTTCTAAATCTACCCTTCTCTAATTCCAAGAATATTCTTCCAAAAGAGGGTTCCATTTTTATAAACTAGATACAACCTGGCAACAAAGTGTCTCTTCAAACTTATATAATTATTTGTAAAGTAATAAATAATTTATTAGGATAATCAGCCTTAAAAAAGAATTAAAGAATAACTTTATGTATTATATTTCTTTGGGTCTTCCCCTTTAGGAGAACAAATACTTACCAAGTGCCCACTATGTACTAGGTGCTTTATATATGTTATATACTTAGATCTTCACTACCCTTCTCAAGGTTTACATCATCAGATGAGGGAAATAGTTTCAAAGCAATTAAGTAACTTGCACAGAGCAAGAATATGATTATTAAAATATCAAACCGGGATTCCAGCTAGAGTCTTTCAGACTCCAAAGCACATATACATTGCCTTCCTGTGCCTAGTAGAATAACTATCTCTTAGTCTAACACACAAGCTTTGTGGAAGCCAGTATACCAGACACACATAGCTGAGTTGGGCTTTTATAATTATGACAGGCACTTGTTGGCAATCAGGGGTAAGTAATCTCTGGGGATCAAGAATCTGAGAGTCCAAAAAAGTAAAATACTTTTTACTTATATAGTGCAATACCACTATAAAAATGTCAGTGCAAAATGTAATGATATTACAAAAGAGGTAATATCAATTTTATTTGTGAATTGGGAAGGCCTCCCAGAGAAAGCAACTGAGTTGTTTTCACTGCTGAATGGGTTGTGGTGTGGATTTGAGTTCATCCAGAAGAAACAGTATGTGCAACTGCAAAGAGACAGGAAATGGTACTGAAGGTGGTTTGATTTAAATGGATCACAACATACAAAGCAGGAAATGAAAATGAAGCTGGAGATGTCTGCACGGCTCTGATCAAAGAAGAATGCTCTGAATAAATTTAGGCTAGGCAATATAGTCAGTTTTGCATTATGGGAAAGGGATTGTAAGTGGACGAGACTGAAGCTGGAGAGAAATGTTAGGCAGCTAGGTAAAAAATGAGTAAGAGTGATAGTGGGAATTACAAAGAGATGAAATTAAGATATATTTAGGAGGAAGAAATTTAAAATCTTAGCAAACAGATACACACACAGCTTTTTAGGAAAGTAATTATAAGGTAAACCTTAAGGTTGTTAGGACTTTCACACTGAGATCATGCAAAAATAAGTATCATATCCCAACTTGCTATAATTAATTCATAATTCAATAGTTTTACAAATCATAAAGAACATATAGTTCCCATCCTAAATTGATCAGAATTCAAATATTTTTCTAATTTATTACTAATACCTGAACCTATTTTCTAAGAACTACTGTTATAAATTAGTGATTTCCAGGTTAGTTTGTAAAATGCTTAACACAAGATATTTACACTAGTTAAATATTATTTTTAAAAGAAATTGTCTTTTGTGGCCCCCGGTGGTTTCTAAACTATTCTGCACTTTAGAATCACCTAGAGAGCCACCTAGAGAGTTCTCAAAAACTTTGATGGCCAGGTCACATTCTGTATCAATTAAATCAAAATGTCCTGGTGTAGGAGCCAGACCGGGTAACTTATGGGTTTAAAGGGGTATCAATTATTCAGGTAAGTATTTTTTCTTCCAAGAATAGTAAGTATTCTTGCCAAAATGGCCTTTTAAGGAGTTAAGAAGATGGTTAGTCTTAATTAGTAATTACAAAAATTCTAAATCTAAAATACATTTGCCATCATCTTTTAATCATTTAAAAATCATACTTTCTATAAAACATATTTATAAAACAGTCATAGAATACCTGCACTGGGGCTTTGTTCAGCTACCTGAGAGTTCTTATTCTTTGCAGAAGAAAGTCTTGTTAGACAGGGTTTTGATCCAAATGTTGGAAATATGTCTGACCTACAATGAAACAAAGTAATTTCAATAAACATTGAAGATCTAGAGCTATTCAGCATTTTAATATCAAACATTCTCTATACTTTTATTAACTCACTAAACTTTGATAGTGAGGCAGCAACAAATATGATAAACTATGGCTAAGAATATTTCTTATTGGTATTCCTATTTCACCTTTTGAACTTCCAACCTTTTCAACATATGGTCAATCCTTAATTATTCATGAGAGGATTACCAAAGGAAATGAAGACACTACAATTTGTGCTGTTTAATCTTTCTTTGGGTAAGGGGAAAAAAAAAAACCTGACCCAAAGACAGTCCATTCCAGAACTAAGCCAAATGATTCTAATCATCTAGTATATTATCTACCTTCATATATGATATAAAAATAGGGACTTAATAATATTATAAGAGATCAGCAACAAGTGAGTTTTAGCAAATGCCGCTTTCTTCAAGGACTATTTTTTGCTATACTTTCTTGACTTCATAAAGGCCTACAGGCCTTATTTCACAAAGAAAGTAAACTGAAGAATATTAAGTCTGTACATAAAGGGAACTGTTTAAAATCAGTAAGAGCTAAAATGCCAATAAGTCAGTGATGGATATTATTAAGAAGAGATTTTACAAAGGAGTACAATTCTTAGTAGTTGGGTAGGCATATTTGTTAATTGACCTAGTGAGAAATCAATGTTAAATATTTTAAGAGTAATTTCTCTAGACTAGATGACTGTCAATTTACATTTATATTGAGTGTATTTGACTTAGATGAAAGAAAATACTTCAGTCTCTAGAAAAGTGGTTCTCAATAATTTTTCCTTCCCAACCCACGTAAGGATGAAAGCCCTGCACAAGCAGTAGTGACTTTCTTTGGCCATGATTCTTAAGGCAGGATGTAAGCTGGTTGAGAATAATTGCTCTTAAACTAATAAAATAAAATGTGGAAATAGTAAAGTCATTAAAGATAATTCAGTCCATAAATGAGGGTATACTGAACTCCTTTCTCATGGAGTTTAATATCTGAAGAGAATAACTCTATGAAACAATATTGCGAATAGTGAATTCTAAATGTTATATCAACAATATAAAATGAACTTTTCTTCCCAATTGCGTTCCAGATTACTTACAGAACCTTGAAACTGTAAGACTATGTAACATAAAATTTCACATTCATGTAAGATAAAGGAAAAACTTTAGGTCTAAGAGATAAATGTATATATTTTAAATGTCTGGTAACTTAATGTAAACATAATTACTTCACCAGCCCACATAGCCATTCCAAATTAATTCTATAAATATATTGCATTATTCTACACAGGTAATTACAACAAAGGAATTTCCAGTAATAAAATATTTCCAACTGCAAAATAAGCTGCTGTTTCAGCTAAAAAATGTGGGGAAGGAAATCATGGAATGAGACAAACCTCTCACAATGGGACACAAAAATTTGGTTTAATTCTATGAACTGCTGAAATAAAACGCCCTTTTACATTAATGTTCAACAGAACATCATCTCTCCTTGGATTATGTAATCTCTACCTATTAGAGGTTCTAGTTCACTTAAGTAAAAATAATGTAAATTTGATTTTAAATATTTACCTCTATATGTAAACATGGATAAAATCAAAGGAAAATGAAATTAAACAGACTGACAACACCAAAGGTTAATACGGATGTAAAACAACTGGAACTCTCATACATTGCTGACAGGAGTATAAAATTGCACAAGCATCTTAGAAAGCAGCTTAGCACTTATTTAAAAAGTTAAATGTCCATCTACCCAAGACCTAGTAATTCTACTCCTAGGTTTTTGTCTAAAATAAAGAGGAATACACCTGAAACACAACACTGCAAAGCAACTATAGTCCAATATAAAAAAATAAAATTTAAAAATAAAATAAAATACAATAAAGAGGGAAAGGATTCCCCAAAATTCTAGAATAGAGTCACAGAGATTTTCAGAAATCAAGGTAGGATCACTGTTTAAGATTTAAAGGTTATTGAGGGGGCTTCCCTGGTGGTGCAGTGGTTGAGAGTCCACCTGCCGATGAGGGGGACGGGTTCGTGCCCCAGTCTGGGAAGATCCCACATGCCGCGGAGCAGCTAGGCCCGTGAGCCATGGCCACTGAGCCTGCACGTCCGGAGCTGTGCTCTGCAGCGGGAGAGGCCACAACAGTGAGAGGCCCGCGTACCGCAAAAAAAAAAGGGTTATTGAGGTAATCTGGAAAAGTCTGTCGAATTGCTATGCTGTCAGTATGGGGTGACCAGGACTCTTAATTCTAGCACTGCTGCGGTAAAGAAACTCCTGAGAGGGCTGCAAAAGCTACTGCATGGAGTCCTAAACTCGCACAAGATAATGGAATAACAAAATATAAGAAATAGTTGGGTAATGGCTGGGTGGAATTTATCCATCGATTAGAGGAAACTGGTGCTGAATTTTAAACGAAAATCATTAAACGAAAACAGTAATATCAGCTATTGGTCAATCGTCAGAGTCAATGATACAGAAAAGAGATAAAGGACAAGGAATATTAGAATAAATCTTAGGCATAAGAATAAGTGGGGCTTTGGGACTAGGATTTATATTAATTTAGTTGGGGTTATGCTCTGTCTCTCCACCACCACCCCAAACCAAAGCCAACCAAGGTAATATCTGTAAATTTTCTGTTGTCTTTTAAATGTATTTCAACGTTTCAAAAACTAGAAAATGGTCTTAAAGGTTTTTTTTTAATATGATATTAGAGCTTCAGACTACAAATTACAGATCAGAATTCATTTAACATATCAAAAAATAAAGTACATTATTCTCTTCCCCTGGGGAGTTGTCGACAGAGAAGAAGTCAAAGATTCTTGGCTGTAAACTCCACTTTCACTGTAAGAGCTGATGTTTGGAGAGGAAGATCGAGATGCAGAGTCCACAGTCAAGTCGAGCTTAATTGCAGAATCAGGGCTTTCAAGATCAGAAGTACTGCCACTCAGTTTTGCTCTTTTCTTAGCTGCACTATTACGAAGGGACCTAAGAGAGCTCTGCATCTAAAAAAAAATTAAAACAATTAACTTTACAAAATAATTATATAAGTAAAAGTTATCCTTAAATTTCAAACTCCAATAACTATACCTAGCTAGCCACTCTTCAATCCAATACTAACAAGATGGATGTTAACATATCTGTACATAGTATAAATACAGATTTCATCACTCAGGTATTTATTTATAAACAACTTCCTAGATTATAAGTTCCTTAAGAGGAAGGATCTCAAGATATTATTCACCATGGTACTTCCAGCACTGGGTACAACAACTAATATATTGTAAAAATTCATTCATAGGTGAATCATTGAATCAGATAGTAGCACAGTTAAAGTCACAGAGGTCCATTTAACCTTAGGTCAACAGTGTGCTGATGTGGCTATTTAGAAGTTCTATGAGAAGGTCAGCAAAAATAATCAGCTTTCTAAATTTGAAGTTTACATCAAGCTTGCCAGTGTTAGAGTTCAGAGAATAACAGATCATTGTATGTAACTTCTGAAGACAAGTATTTATAAAAATGCAGAGTAGAAATCTTTATCACATATATATTAAGTTTGGGAATAGAGCCTTGAACAAATTAAGGAACTCAGAAATATACATAAGCTGTGTTTTGCTTATATTTTGATTATAACAATTACAATAGTTGATTTGATAGTACAGCCACTTCCCTAGTAAATCCTTGGAAGGTTGAATATCCAAAAACATTAGTATCCACCTATATTTACTAATAATTATAAAAAAGAAATTACTCTTTCAATTACCCACTAAAAGGACTATTTTTAAGTTATCATAAAAAATATGTAGGATCAGATGAAATTTATGAGTTACACAGGAAAATGCCTCTTCTGTAAGTTTGTTTCCTGTAAATAAATTCCCTTCATAGTACCATTGGACTACAACTGGAAAAACAAAAGCAAAAAGAAAAAAACAAGAAAAGATTTTACAAGCAATTAGAAGTTGGAATGACTAATTAATTCATTAAGAACCAATTTTGATTCTTTATAAGTTAGTTTTACACATGCTTAATGTTAAAGAAATGCTTTTTAAATGAATATGCATTAATTTTTTTTGAACAAACTATCAGAACATGATGCCTTACGTCTTAAAAACAGGCTAAAATAAGACCACAAAATATCATCACTGGGTGTTTCAGTTTACATATTTAATGTAAAACACTTTTCAACCTGACATCAGGCAAACTGAAATGATAAAAAGGAAGCATCTGTGGAAATACTGCTCTGAATCCAAAGTAACATAGCAGCCACATCCCTTCTCTGGCATAATTAATATGTAGAGTTATCATATTGGCAATACATTTTTATAGTATAAATGGAGTGATCTAGGATTCAAAGATGAAAATACAATATGCTGTCAATTTCATAAAGATAAATAAACTTGCACATATGCACAAGGAACATGCTCAAGAATGTTTACTGCAGCAGTTTGCAATAGCAAAAGACTAGAAATAAGCCAAAATCAATTATATGAGTACATTATAAATATATCAAAATACTACTATAGCAATATAAAAAGTACATAAAACACAAACTAACGGTAACAGTGGTGCCTCCAGTGAAGAGGAAAGAGAAACTGGATTGGGGAGGGAACTATGTTATGTTTCATTTATTAAAAAAGTAGGAAACAAAAATGACAAATTGGTTCATTTGGTAGTGCATGGGTATATTGCTATATTATCTGTACTTTTAATTTGAAAAGGAATAATATATGCACAGAATACTGGAAGGAAAGACATTAGAGTGACACTGATAAATTATTCTGGGTAGTGGAATTTGGTGTGATGAATTTTCTTCTTAATACTTCACTATAGTTTCCATGTCTTCTATTGTGAACATAAAATATTTTTACAAATAAGACACCATGTTATGGGACAAAAAGTACTTGATTTTTCCTTAAATAACAACTATTATTTAGAGACAATTACAAGCATTTAAAAATTACTGAAAATATTTGGTTCTAACCTCTTCTTGATCCAAATCTTTATCCCTGATATTTAATTCTGAAAGATCAATTGTAAGACTATCTTTTTCACTCTTCCAAATGTCATCTGGCTCTTTCTTTTTGGGTCCCACTGTACTTAAATCAGCTTTGTCAGGCAAAAGGCTGATGCCCCGTGGTATGGGAGGTACAGGCTTGGTCCCATTTAAGCCTCGTCGGGAAGATGGTGATCTCACCAAGGCAGGTGTAAGTTGAACTGGAGAAGGTTTCTCTTGAGAATTTTCTGCTGCATGAAAAAGACATATTTTATTCTTTTTTTTTTTCAACTTCAAGTTGAAAAACAGTTATCGATAGCATTAAAATCACAAGTGTTTAGAATTAGGTGTTTTTAAAATAAAAAGCACATTATATTTTACTAGAAATAAAGATTGCTACTTGAGATAAAAATATCAGTGTCCCCTAAAAAGTATAACAAAAAATGGACCACCCAAAATCCTTTCATATCAAATAAAAATATTATATACCAAGTGAACCTTCTTTTTTTTTTTCGGCCGTGCCGCATGGCTTGTGACATCTTAATTCCCTGACCAAGGATTGCACCCGCGCCCTTGGCAGTGAAAGCATGGAGTCCTAACCACTGGACCGCCAGGGAATTCCATGAAATTTCTTCATACACATCATCATGATTAATACTTGTAAAGTCCGTAATAAGCTAGGAGGGTTAATTATCTGGCTTGATATAACTATGTAAGCAACACTTGAATGACTACTATGTGCAAAGCAGTAATACTGGGCACTAGGGAACAAGTTGAATAATGTCTCAGCTTTCAATACAATATCTGATTTTGGAGGAAAGACAAATACAGAACTAAATTAAAGAAGAGAATGAACACTCAGTGCTAAGAGAAAGTAATAAAATCATCTGACTATGCAATAAATTGACCTTATGGTTATAAACTGGAACATTTGTGTTGTAGGGTAGTTTAAAGGTAAAATATCTGATCTCAGGGGCTAGGGATAGGAAAGCATTTGGGACATGGGGCTTGCCTTTAAAAGACTTCTTATTTTGAGACTGAATCTGTCTTAAGTAAGCTAACATGTTAATTTTATGATTTTGGACTGGGCTATTGTTAAGAAAAGAATATTTTAGTTAATAACAAGTAGTAGAAAAACCATCAAAATAGTTTTAACAGAGAGTAAATAGTCAATAAATGTCGAATAAATACTAGACATTATAGTAAATATATGAATGATATTTTATATTTGTAAAGCTAAAACTTGTTAGTAGGATCTCAGGCTGTTCATGTTCATGTACCTTATAAAGCATTATTATTTGTTTAGTTCCGAAAAAGGATTCTGAAGTGCCAATATAAGAAAAAAAAAGAAATGAGAATTTCAATTGCATTTTATATTACACATTTGATCTATTTAACTTTGTTAAATATTTTCTTAAATATTTACTAATTCAGAGAAATAAAACACAATTTACCAGCTTTTAAAGATCTAACAACCCGAACTTCAAAGTAATTATTCGAACATACAAATAAATTTGAACAAAGTATTAATTTTTACCATCATGTATACCTGTAGGATCAGATGACTTTTGGCTGACAAACTTTTTCTGTGGACTTGGCTTTGAAACTCCTTCAAAGTTTTTAAGAGGCCAGGAATTTGAGAAATTAACAGAATTATCTTGGGACTTCTTTGGAGATACAGTAAGAGACGTGTGCTTTGGACTAGCTCGAGGTGATGAGAGAGGATAGGATGGAAGAATGAAGCCTCCTGAACTTGGATTTGGACCAGAGTATGATGAAGTCCGTTCTGTCTGACTACCAAATGTTTGCTGTGTCTTACTGCCAAAATTTAGGCTAGCATAAACTGCAATAAAACAAAAGAGAATGTAATTTATTTATACACATCTTCTAAGAGTTTTAAGTTTTTTTGCTTTTCACATTCAGGTTTTTAATCCCATCTGGCATTTATATTTTTGTATGATGTGAGGTAAAGACCTAATTTAACTTTCTGCTATATAGTCCAGTTTCCCCAGTGCCACTTTTTGAGCCACACATTCTCTTTCATCTATAAATCTCCCATATGTATATTTAGGTCTATTCTTAGGTGCTTCTTATTGGTTGCCTTAGTCTTTTTGTCTGTTCTTGTACTAGCACCACAATGTTTTATTTATCATCACACTGATAGGTTAAGTCTCCTTCCATTTTTTCCCCAGTTTTATTGAGAGATGGCTGACATACATTACTGTGTAACTTTCAGGCACACACCATGATGGTTTGAGATGTATATATATATATATATATATCTATATATATATATATATATATATACATTGTGAAACGATTATCAAAATTGGTTCAGTGAACATCTACCTTCTGACATGATACAATAAAAAGAAAAGAAAAAAGGAAAAAAAATTTCTCTTTATGATGAGAACACTTAGGATTTATTCTCGTAACAACTTTTCTGTATGCCACACAGCAGTGTTAACTATAGTAATTATGTTGTCTCCTTCCATTTTGATCTTCTTTAGAATTATCTAGGCCATTCTTGGTCCTCCATTCTTTCATATGAATTTCAGGATTAGCCTGTCAGATTCCATAAAAGATCCTGTTGAGATTTTGACAGAAATGACACTGAATCTCCTTGTTTAAAAATATAGGATCTCTTTTAATTTATTCAGGCCTTCTTTCATGTCTCTCAAAAAAGTAATTTAGTTTTCATAATAAATGGTATGCAAATCTTCTGTTAGATTTCCAGATACTTACACATTTTGTTGATACTATAATTTTTCTTAAAAACTACATTTTCTGAATGTTGCTGGTGTCTGGGAGCTTTATTGACCTTTCCTTTCAGGTTTTATATTTGGCAACCTTGCTAAATTATTTATTATTTTAATAGTTTTCTGTATATCCTTTTGGATTTTCTACATAGATAATTTATCCAATAATGGTAATAATGATAATGATGAAGACTATGATGACAATAATGAGAGCTAATATTTATTGAGCTAATGTTTATGTGCCAGGTGGTGTTCCAAGTACTTTATATGTATTAACTAATTTAATCCTCACAACAATTTTGTGGGGTTGGTACTATTCTTATTTTATAGATAAAAAAATGACACAGTAAATTGCTAAAAATCGCACACTAGGAAATTATAAAGCTGGGATATGAACTCAGGCACTCTGGCTTCCAAGCCTGTGCTTTTAACCACTACATTGTACCATGTTTTATCTGCTTAGAAAGGTATAATCTCCCAAGACTGAACCAGGAAGAAATAGAAAATATGAACAGACCAATTACCAGTACTGAAATTGAATCAGTAATTTTAAAACTCCTGACAAACAAAACTCTGGTACCAGATAGCTTCACAGGTGAGTTCTATCAATTCACCTATCCTCGAACTATTCCACAAAATTACAGAGGAAGGAACACTGCTAAACTCATCCTATGAGGGCAGCATCACACTGATACCAAAACCAGACAAAGATGCCACAAAACAAGAAAATTGCAGGCCAATATCACTGATGAACATAGATATAAAAATCCTCAACAAAACACTAGCAAACAAAGTCCAGCAATACATTAAAAGGATCCTACATCATGATCAAGTGGGATTTATGCCAGGGATGCAAGGATTTTTCAATATCTGCAAATCAATCAATGTGATATGCCACATTAACAAACTGAAGAATAAAAACCTTATGATCATAGCAATAGATGCAGAAACATCTCTTGATAAAATTCAACATCCACTTATGATAAAACCTCTCCAGAAAGTGGGCATAGAGGAAACATACCTCAACCTAATGAAGGCCACATATGACAAACCCACAGCTAACATACTCAGTGGTGAAAAGCTGAAAGCATTTCCTAAGATCAGGAACAAGACACGGATGCCCACTCTTGCCACGTTTATTCAACATAGTTTTCAAAGTGCTAGCCACAGCAATCAGAGAATAAAAAGAATCCAAATTGGAAAGGAAGAAGTAAAACTGTCACTGTTTGCACATGACACGATACTATACACAGAAAATCCTAGAGACACTACCAGAAGACTACTAGTGCTCATCAATGAATTCAGTAAAGTTGCAAGATACAAAATAAACAGAAATCTGTTGCATTTCTATACAATAACAACAAACTATCAGGGAATTCCCTGGTGCTCCAGTGGTTAGGACTCTACGCTTTCACCGCCAAGGGCCTGGGTTCAATCCCTGGTCGGGGAAGTAAGATCCCAGGAGCCGTGTGGCACAGCCAAAAAACAAACATGAAAAAACTATCAGAAAGAGAAATTAAGGGGCTTCCCTGGTGGTGCAGTGGGTAGGAGTCCGCCTAGCAAGGTGCAGTGGGTAGGAGTCCACCTAGCAATGCAGGGGACACAGGTTTGAGCCCTGGTCCGGGAAGATCCCACATGCCGTGGAGCAGCTAAGCCTGTGTGCCACAACTACTGAGCCTGTGCTCTAGAGCCTGTGAGCCACAACTACTGAGCCCGCGTGCCACAACTACTGAAGCCCATGTGCCTGGGGCCCATGCTCCACAACAAGAGAGGCCACCACAACGAGAAGCCCACACACTGCAATGAAGAGTAGCCCCCACTAGCTGTAACTGGAAAAGGCCCGCGCGCAGCAATGGAGACCCAATGCAGCCAAAAATAAATAAATGAATAAATAAATTTTTTAAAAAAAGAAAGAGAAATTAAGGAAACAATCCCATTTATCATTGCATCAAAAAGAATAAAATACCTAGGAATAAACCTACCTAAGGAGGTAAAAGACCGATACTTGGAAAACGATAAGACACTGATGAAAGAAACTGAAGACGGCACAAACAGATGGAAAGATACACTGTGTTCTTGGATTGAAAGAATCAACATTGTTCAAATGACCATACTACCCAAGGCAATCTACAGATTCAGGGCAATGCCTATCAACATACCAACGGTATTTTTCATAGAACTAGAACAAAAAATTTTTTTAATTTGTATGGAAGCACAAAAGATCCCGAATAGCCAAAACAATTTTGAGAGAGAACAGAGCTGGAGGAATCACACTCCCTGATTTCAGACTATATTACAAAGCTATAGTCATCAAAACAGTATGGTACTGGCACAAAAACAGACACACAGATCAATGGAACAAGATAAAGAGCCCAGAAATAAATTCATGCATTTATGGTCAATTAATCCATGATAAAGGAGGCAAGAATAAACAATGGAGAAAAGACAATCTCTTCAAATAAGTAGTACTAGGAAAACTGGACAGTTACATGCAAAAGAATGAAATCAGAACATTTCCCTAACATCATATACAAAACATAGACTCAAAATGGATGAAAGACCTAAATGTAAGACCGGATACTATAAAACTCCTAGAGGAAAATATAGGCAGAACACTCTTTGACACAAATCGCAGTAGCATTTTTTGGATCCAACTCCTAAAGTAAAGGAAATAAAAGCAAAAATAAACAAATGAGACCCAATTAAACTTAAAAGCTTTTATACAGCAAAGGAAACCATCAACAAAACGAAAAGACAACCTACTAAATGGGAACAAATATTTGCAAATGATATGACTGATAAAGGATTAATATCCAAGCGTATAAACAGCTCATACAACTCAACACCAAAAAAACAAACAATCTGATTAAAAAATAGGCAGAAAACCTGAATAGACATTCTTCCAAAAAGGAAATGCAGATGGCCAACAGGCACATGAAAAGATGTTCAACATTGCTAATCATCAGGGAAAGGAAATGCAAATCAAAACCACAAGATGATAGATATCACCTCACACCTGTCAGAATGGCTATCATCAAAAAGAACACAAATAACAAATGTTGGCAAGGATGTGGAGACAGGGGAACCCTCAGACAGTGTTGGTAGGAATGTAAATTGGTGCAGCCACTGTGGAAAACAGTAGAGAGGTTTCTCAAAAAATTATAAATAGAACTACAATATGACCCAACAATTCCACTGCTGGGTATATATCCGAAAAAAAACCCCAAAACTCTAATTTGAAAAGAAACATGCACCCCAATGTTCACAGCAACATTATTTACAATAGCCGAGATATGGAAGCAACTGAAGTGTCCATCAACAGATGAATGGATAAAGATGTGGTATATATCTACAATGGAATACTACTCAACCACAAAACAGAATAAAATTCTGCCATTTGTAGCAACACGGATGGACTTGGAGGCTATTATGCTAAGTGAAATAAGTCAGACAGAGAAAGATAAATACTGTGTGATATCACTTACATTTGAATCTAAAAAATACAACAAACTAGTGAAGGTAACAATAAAGAAGCAGACTCACAGATATAGAGAATAAACTAATGGTCATCAGTGGGGAGAGGGACGGGAGGGGAGGGGCAATATAATCGTAGGGGCTTAAGAGATACAACTATTATATATAAAATAAGCTACAAGGATATATTGTACAATGCAAAGAATATAGCCAATATTTTATAGCTATAAATGGAATATAACCTTTAAAAATTGTGAACCAGTATATTGTACACCTGTTTCTTACTTAATATTGTATTGGGTTGGCCAAAAAGTTTGTTTGGTTAATGAATATGCTGTTCAATAAAGTTCTTGGTGAAAACGAAAAATGTGTCTTTTATTTTTACTTAAAACCGAATGAACTTTTTTGGCCAACCTAATAAATCAACTATACTTCAATTTAAAAAGTCTATTTGTAATCTTTTAGGGGTTCCCTCAAATTTTCCTTAAATTTTTTTGAAGACTTTCTAAGACAACAAACCTAGCTTATGTATATAAGAAATAAAACATTTTTCTGAAGACTTAAATGACTATGTATATCATGTATCATTTACTTTTAATTCATATCTGACATGCTTAGGACCTCTACTTCTACCTAAATCTTATTGGAGACTTAAGTGGTCACAAATTTACATACACAATCTACTAGTAAGTTAAACCTTGACGTTAGAAAAACATGATATTCCTTTAGTAGCTGCTCTAACAGGTATTCTGAGAGGTTATAAAAACCAGAGCTACTATGAAGATCTGATTAAACACTGAGAGTCTACAAAAGTAATGTAATCATTCAGGGATATCCAAAACAGGAAGAGGCTAAGCAACACAGAGAAGCCTCTCTGTTTCTACTAATCACCAGTCACAAAGGTATCTTGTCAAGATTTGGGAAAAAAACCTACATCATTAAGAAAGATAAACTATTTTATTGGGAATAACACCATAAAGAAAAACTTTATGGAGTCATGTGGCCCTTTGGAGTGGGTGGAGGAAAGGATGGCTAAAGTGTAAGTGCTATACTATTAACTAAATCTTCACTAATTTCTAATGAGCATTATTTTTTCATCAACAAATAAAGACAGAAGTACAACCCTATCACTCAAAAAATTTTGGTAAAGGATATATAACAAAATCAAAATATCTCTAGAAAGATTTGATTTGATTCTACTAAATAATAATTGATATAGCTATTAATTAGCATAGAAATTGAAGAAACGTATCCAAAATTCATATGACTGACAGCCAGCCTCAAACCCTCCCTTTTGTTCTATATCTTATAAATATGTAAGATACCTGAAATGATAGCTAGTCAGGAAGTTATGGTTCCTAACAGGAGACATAATAGATTATTTAAAACTGTTATGGAAAATAACTGTCTTCTGCTAACACAGTAATCCTTAATGGATAATTTTATTTTCAATTACTTGGTATTAAAATACTCATCTCTACCATGAGTTTCTAAGCTCTCTAATTTTAATTAGTCATATATAAATATATATATCAAGATGACTAAATCTAACATTTTAAGATAAGTTATAAAAAATTTGATTAAAAATTAAAAAAAAAATACAACATCCTTTTCTTTTCTGTAATGAGTATAATTACCCAAAATAACACATAAGGTAGATTTGGAAACCCCACATAATAATTATAAATCATCTGTATCCAAATAAAGTTGGAATTTAAACCTTTATCTTGATGACTGTTAGTTGTCCCCAGGTACTGTAAGTCAGAATCCACACTGCCAGTTTTATCACATATCCGTGAAAATCCAAGTTGTCCACGTTTCCCAGAAAGATTTGTCTGATGAGTCCCAGTGGTGCCTTTGGAAGGAAGGAGGAGAAAAACATAAAATCAAAAGTTAACTTTATTTCATGAACACATCTAATTTCACAAATGTTGGTGTCATTTGTGTGGGAATAAATACAGGAGTATATATACACTGAGCCAGGCAGGCAAGAAAGGGATAAAGCTTTTGCTATTGGCAGAGCTGATTAGTGACAGGGGTTAAATGACAGAAGACAGACTGGTAAAGTACAGAGAAAAGAAAAATATATTGAAAAATATGTACAAAGGCAGTTTCTTCCTACATGCTCCCTTCTCTCACCATGGAAGGTTTCTCCAGACCTGGCTTTCCTTCTTCCCAGTATTTGTAAGTACATTTACACTCTACCCAAAAAGGTCTACTGCAGGACTCTTCTTTCTTTCCTAACATGTAACACAGCATTTGCACAGCTTCCAAGCTTATCCAGGCGTATTTCTCAGATCCCTTTCCCCTTCCTGTGGCTGGTTAAGGTTATTCCTGGGCAGGGGAATAAGTCTGAAGAAAGGAAGGTGATATTGACCTCTTTGGTATTTAGTTTATTCATCTATAAAATCCTTTGTATGTATTTCTAAAATTCTGATTTTTATAATTCTTCCCCTACAATTTCAAGCCCCTTTACCCTTCATGTACTGGACATCTTCTAAGTTAATTCTTACCTCCACGCTTCGGTTATACTTTCTCCTGAAATCTTGCCTCACTGCCAATCACAAACACTTCCCTTTTTTAAAATTCAGCTCAAGTCCAACCTCTTTCCTGGAGTTCTTGTAAACCACTTCCATACCTATGATCTTTTCCTTTCTTGAATCCCTATAGTACTTATAATTCATACCATTCAATCTATCATTAAATTACATGTTGTCTCAGTTATTTAAAATCTGTAAAATTAGGTAAGAACTTCCAGATGGTACAAAAAAACATGAGTCTTATAAAAATCCCAAGTAATGGTACAAGCATAACAATATATTCTTGCATTTCTTTTTGTCTATTAAATAAACATTCAACTATACAATCATTATAACACTTCATTCTTGTATGAAAATATTATGGAATTTTACTGCATAAAGGTCTATAAATTCTCCTAGGGTAACAATGTTTTCTAAATATTGTGTCTGAATTCATAGCAAACAAATTTCAATAACTGATACCATTTGGATCTTAAATAAAAAACAAACTCAATCTTTATCTTATACTCCATTTTCCCTTCCTAACTGGTTTCGTTCTGTCAACACATTACCATTTTTCTAATTACCTGGGTACTAAGTCTTGAAATTTTTATTCCCCTTCTTTTTTATTTTATTTTTTTGCGGTACGCGGGCCTCTCACTGCTGTGGCCCCTCTCTGCGGAGCACAGGCTCCGGACGCGCAGGCTCAGCGGCCATGGCTCACGGGTCCAGCCACTCCGCGGCATGTGGGATCTTCCCGGACCGGGGCACGAACCCGTGTCCGCTGCATCGGCAGGTGGACTCTCAACCACTGCGCCACCAGGGAAGCCCTCCCCTTCTTTATTTTACTTTTTTATTTTTTTGCGGTACGTGGGCCTCTCACTGTTGTGGCCTCTCCCATGGCAGAGCACAGGCTCCGGACGTGCAGGCTCAGCGGCCATGGCTCACGGGCCCAGCCGCTCCGCGGCATGTGGGACCGGGGCACAAACCCGTGTCCCCTGCATCGGCAGGTGGACTCTCAACCACTGCACCACCAGGGAAGTCCCGGCCCTTCTTTATTTTTTATATCCAGTCATATTTTCCTGATTATTCATTTCCATTCAATTTGTAAACAACCTTGTAACCCTAGCTTCTATTTTCCTTAACAGAAAAAATCTCTATTAGCTCCCTATAGCTTATAAGTACAAGCTCAAATTTTTGAATCTAGCACACAAGGGTTCCCCACATCCCAATTTATCTTTGACCATCTAAAACGAATCTTGCCTTTACACAGTTGCCAGAACATCTCAAGCCCATTCCTAATGTGAGCCTTTGCTCTCTTCATACCTCCCCTCTAACATCTTAAATCATATATATCCCAAAAAGATGCAGTTCAAGTACTATCTCCTCTTTAATGCCTTTTCTATCTGAAAAGGCCCATGATAGTGACCATGTTCTCTGAACTACATAATATTTACTTTCTGTAACACTTACTTAGGCAATTAAACACCTTTCCAGTTGCTCTGGCCAAAAAACCTTAGAGCACTCTTGACTTCCTTCTCACACTCCTACACACCCCATCAGCAAATCATATCAACTGTACCCTTGACATATATTCAGGATCCAATCACTTTTCACTACATTTACTGCTAGCTACACTGGTCGAAGCCTCCATCAACTCTAGCCTGGATTACAACAGACTCCCTGTTTTCTCCCTTGCCTCCTTTAATCTATTTCAAATGTAACATCCAAAACAAGCCTGGAAAACAAGGCAACTGATGTTACTTCTTTCATCAAAAATATTCCTCACTCAGAGTAAAAGCCAAAGTTCATTCGAAAGCCCATTAGGCCTTAAAATAAGAACCCCTATTATCTCTTCAAGTTAATTTTCTACTTCTCTTCCCCTTAACACATTTCATTCCAGACTTACTAGCTTCTTTGATCTTTTTCAAAAGTGTCCCATACTCTGCACTCTTCCCTCTTCCAGGAATTATTTGCTGTTCTCTCTTGATATCTATGTGGTTTGCTTCAAATATTTCCTCCTGAATATGGCCTTCTTTCATCACTTTATTTAAAGTAGCCCCTCCTCTATATTCCTCTTTTCGAAAGCTTATTTTTTTTTCATAGCATTTATCACCATCTAACCTACTCTGTTTTGCTTTTATTTAATGTTTGCTTTGTCCCAACTAGAATGAAAGACCCATTAGGCAGAAAGTTTTCCCTCTTTTGTTGACTGCTATATCCCTATTACCTAGAAAAGTACCTGCACATATGGGCTTCCCTGGTGGCGCAGTGGTTGAGAATCCGCCTGCCGATGCAGGGGACATGGGTTCGTGCCCCGGTCCGGGAAGATCCCACATGCCGCGGAGCGGCTGGGCCCGTGAGCCATGGCCACTGAGCCTGCGCATCTGGAGCCTGTGCTCCGCAACGGGAGAGGCCACAACAGTGAGAGGCTCGCATACAGGGAAAAAAAAAAAAAGTACCTGCACATAGGATATACTCAGTAAATATGGGTTGTTGATTAAGCAAATATTGCCTTACATTACTGCTTAAAGGATTTCAGTGAGAAACACTCCCAGGGTCTTATGAGACAATTATGTCAAACTGTCCATTCTTATCAGATCTTTAACATATATTTATTGAATCTGAACTAGATTATAAGTTCTATGAGCTCTTAAAAGAACCATGAAGTTTAGAGGAATCTTTAACTTGGTTCAAAATTTCCATTACCTGCAACTTTCACTTACCAGTAGCACATGTAGGAAGAGAATCTGAGTTAAATTCCCAACTCTTCTGAAATAAGTTTCTTGACACTCTTTTTCTGCTAAAACATAAACCATCATTGACTGGCATTCCTTGAGAGGGCTTTAATTTTGGAGATGGAATGAAATCATTGGCTGAAAACTATAAGAACAGAATAATAAATTAGCAAATGTGGGTTAAGTCTACTTGGCAATAAATATGACACAATTTAGACATAATTATGAAATTCAGATTAAAAGAAAAAATTAAATTTATCAAATATACAATGATACAAATAAATGTCCATATACAGTATGGTACACTAGCAGTATTTTTTCATGCCATGATAGAAATGCTAATTTTTTTCCTCCTTCTTATACCTCACCCCAAACCTTTTCTGTACCTTACCTTCCTAGAGTACACACCTGGCAGCTAGGAAGGAAAGAAAGCAAATGACAAAAACAGTGAAATGACAACTTGAATACAGAAAAGGACATTTCTGATTCAGCAGCATGGCCAGTCACACTATGCCATCTTTGAGCACTGGACAATAAATGCTAATTGAAGATCACTGAACCTGTAAGCATCCCATTTTACTATTCTTAGTGAGACAAATTTACTATCCATAATTAGCAGCCCAAATGTAAATGTAACCTATGTCACGGTTCCCTTAGGAGATTTCTGTATGATAGGTCTTTCAGTCAAAACCAAGTACATAATACTTTATATACGTCTAGTACTGTATAGTTCCCAATTCCTTTTCCACATACCCACTTTGATCCTTAGGGTACAAAAGTGCCAGGATAGAATTTTGAATTTCTACCTAATCATAGTTAAAGAACTAAGTGAAAGCATGATTCAAGTGTTCAGAATTCTTCACCAACGACAGCCTCAATTGCTCTGGATCATTTCACATTGACCATAGCTATAGAACATTTTAAAAATTGAGTGAACACACAAGAAATTATACTTACTGTCCATATATTTATTTGGCGCTTACAGACACAATCAAATCTACACAGGCAGTGAACTATAAGTCTTCTCAGGTATCCTCTACAAACTTTGTCAAGTGTCAAATGGCAATGAAATACAATAAAATTAAAGATACATCTATTTGAAAACCTCTTAGCCACTTGACTATTACAAGATTAAGACTATAAACTACTAAATATACCTCAAGTAACTTCTTATTCCTCATCAAATTTTGTGAAAAACCTGTTAACTCCTTCAAAAATTAATCCCAAAACACCAGTGAGAAATAATGAATGCCTCAGCTGAAAAAGGCCTGACTTTACTTTCTCAAAATCCAATGTTATAATTTCTGTGACTGATTATATAGAAGGCAGTATGAAAAGGACACAATGGAATAAAAATGAAACCAATTACAGTCAACTTTTGATTAGATACATTAGAAGAAGGTATACTAACCCAGTTAAAATCATGAGTAATCCAGAAATAATTCTCCAGTATGGAATACACTTACATTAGAATTACTCCATAATTAATTTCTGCTTAGAGAACAGAACATGAATATGTATGACAGTGAATACAACAGCTAGTGGTAGTGGTGGTGGGGTGGAGATAATGGGGGCAGTGGTAGCAGTGGAGAATGTGTCTGTGAATCTGTCACTTTCAAGAATCTAGAAGTCAGGAATTACATTTTGCTGTAGAAAAATCTGCAAATATTTGAAAGCAGACTGTAGACACACCAATTATTATTAACATGAGAGGTCTCTTTTGGTCTCTCTTAAAAGCAAATGATTTTCATCAGGATAAGCTTTGATGGGACTAAACAAAAAAATAAAGGGAAAGGGAAATGAGTTAGCATAGAAAAGAAAAGTACACATATATTTTGAAAATGTTGTGAGCTAAATTTACAAAATATGAAGCAGTCTCTTTAGAGCACTTTATACTCAGGAAAATGGAACTGAGTTTTAAGTCTTTGAAGTTAATATCTTAAAATTTAATTCACTTAATTTCTTACAGTAAATGAAACTGTTATAAAAGGTTTCACATTTAATATTAACAATGATTTGAAATTCACATAGTCTTATCTACTATTTTAATCTTGCTGTTTATTATCTCTTAACCTTTACACTTGATTGCTTATATATTTTTCATAAAAACATTTCTTTGACCTAACACATCTTAGTTCAGCTTTTGGCAAGGTATGTTAAGGACATCACAAAAATAGTTGTTGTTTTTTTCTTTCTTTTTTGGCTGTATGTGGGCTTTTAGTTCCCTGACCAGGGAAAGAACCCATGCCCCCTGCATTGGGAACACAGAGTCTTAACCACAAGACTGCCAGGGAAGTTCCATTACAAAAATAGTTTTAATTCCACTTTGGTATAGTTAGTAGCAAATTATCAGGAAAAGACTTTTTAATAGCTAATTCTCTCAGAAACCACCTACACTCCTGCCTTTATTGAGCTTGTACTAAATTTATCTTAACCTCTGGCCTCCAGGTTTGGACCTATTCATATTCTACCAGTTCTTTCTGGTTTTCCCTGGACTCCAACCTTGTCCCTTAATGGTGGCCATTAAAAAAGTTTATTCCAATTACCTTCCAATTACCTCCAAAGTCACCTTCTGAAACATCTTTGTGTGTTTTTTCAAATCATTTTCTATGCAACCTTTAAGAAAACAGAGTTGTGATACCATATATAACAAGTTTTATACCCCAGTTTTGCACTTAACATTATAATGAAATATTATTATAAACATATTTCCCATGTTATTAAAACCTCTCATAAGTGCTACAAACTTTCATTACAAAAAGTAGTAACTACTTATAGTAAAAAAAAAAAAAAAGATAAAAAGTCAAATTCTTCTTTGGCACCCTTTTCACTAGAATCATGTGGATAAACTCTGTTAACAGTTCTTTCTCAATATATGTACATTTTTCAACAAGCAATTTTAAAAAGAAACAAAAGTAGATCGTATACTACTCTGGCACATAGTTAGTACTCAGCATATTGTAGACATCCTTCCATGTTAATCCGTACAAATCTTCTTACTCTTTTTAACTGTTGCCCAGTATTCCACATTATGGTTGGACTCATAGTTCCCAACTGATGGACATTTTCCTTGTCACAACTTTTTACTATTACAATCTTGTAGTGAACATGATTATGCACATATCCTTGTGCATTATATGCTCTACAGAAATATAATATATATAAAGAGAAATATATAGTTCTACAGAAATACTAAAAATGGAATTGCTAGGTCTAAGGACATAAACTATGTTTAAAGGCTGCATAATATTCCATTGACTAGATATGCCATTCTCCTACTATTGAACATTTGGGTTGCTTCCAAATTTTTTTTGTATATTGATAAGTAAGGAATTTCAATGAGGGAAATGGTACATACCCAGCAAACAGTACCAGTGCTGATGGAAGGAGACTAGCAGACCTTAGAAAGATTGTTGCATAGTAAGTATTTTTTAAAAACAACTAAAATGGTTTCTTTGATATCCTTAGTCTTCCTACATAAGAACAGAATACCCAGACTGAACTCTTTGTAGGTATCAGCTAACCAGTTTACCCACAAAATGTGCAAACAAGACTTAACTATGTCTAGTCTGTAATAATTTTTTTCTCTTTTCTCACTCCTGGTTTTTCCTAGATTTAGCCTATTAGCTGACTCTCTCTCATGTAAGAAAACAAATTGCAAAATAACAAACCAAATGCTTCTGACTGCTCTTTGATGTCTATTTCTGGAGGTGTCAGTAATATACTGCCCTTCTGGGTCCTACCTTGAGAATCAAACACATGGCCTCAAAGCGTACCTTTTCTGAGACTTGGACCGTTGAGTCCTCAGTGAACCTTTCCTCACGTAACTCACTGAGCAATAGGGCTCTTGCAGTGGATCTGATTCTTGATAAAGTCTGTTTCTGGTTCTGATTTTGACTGGGCACATGGACAATAGTTTCCACACAGATGGCATCAATGGTGGAAATGGGTTTTGATTTAATGGTCTATCAGGTGATTTCTGCTGGATAGCAGTCTGCTTGTCAGGTGGCAGCTGACAGGGAATCTGGAATCTCGTTTCCTTATTGGTATGTTGTTTTTGCTTGTTTTGTAAATGTATGGATATGAGCTCCTGTACTCCAATAACCAGAGTCCTCTTCCTCTATCCAAAATTAAGGTTTTTTTCATGTTTACTTATTATGGGCCCAATACCTGACAATATCTATAAAAATCAAATTCTTACACCAAAAATAAAGAAAACAAAATCCTTAACATTCAACGGTCAGTTTCTTCGATTTTGCTAAATAAATAACTGCAAATTGACATTATTTTAGAATTCTAAAGCTAAAGAAAGGACAGTAAGAAACTTAATTATAAATTAGAAAAATGGTGGCTTCCAAAAGCCAAACAGCACAATATTTAATAGTTTTCCAAACCTTAAGCAAGTTTAGCCTTTTAAAAACTAAGAAAATTTAATGCCATTATTGTAAAGGATATGGACATTGGGGAAAAAAAAAAAGTCTCACCAAATTCCTGGGAACCACAATTCTCAATCTAATAGCTATCTATTGCTGTGTAATGAGTTATCCCAAAATACAGTAGCTTAAAACAACAAACATAATTGTCTCTCTATGGATCAGACATTTGGAAGCAACTTATTAACTGGATGGTTTAGATATCTCTGAGGCTGCAATCAAGATGTTGGCTAGGCTGCTGTCAACTGAAGGCCTGACTGAAACTGAAGGATCACTGAAGTTCACTCAGGTGGCTACTGGTAGGAGGCCTCAGTTCCTTGCCATCTGGGCCTCTCCAAAGGGCTGCTCACAACATAGCAGCTGAGTTCCTCCAGAGCAAGTGATCAGAGAAAGAGAGCAACCAAGATGGAAGCTAAAATGCCTTTTTATGACCTAGTTTATGAAGTCACACACCACCATTTCTACTTTATTTGTTAGAAGTGAGTCAGTTAGTCCAGACACATTCAGGGAGAGGGGAACTGGACTCCAGTTCTTCAGGTGAAGAATTTCAAAGTATTTGTGGAAATATATTTAGAAACAACACACTCAACAATGATGCTTCCTTGATGAACCTACTGAATCTGATTATATTTTTGTTTCTTTAGCTGCTCAATATTCTTAATAGATTGGCACCTGCTTCTACCTTAAATTCTATTGATTTATCATAATTAGATCCTCTAAGTTATGTAGAAAGTAAAAAAATTTTCCATTTTATGAATATGAAATTTTTTGAGCAAACTGGTATATCTTGTTTCGCTCTACACAATATTAATCAATCAGGATAATATCAACTGGAACAAACTCTTGTTCCAATTAGCTTATAAAAATCATTATTACTAGGTTAATTGCTTATATCACATTAAACTAAGTAAAACCCAAAAAGAGAATTTAAGATTTTTTAAGATTTAAATGTACTGGCTCTTTAAGGGAAAAAATGGTCTTGCCAAAAGTTATACATTCAAGGGAAAACACAGACTAGCTGTGGGTTTAATTAATGACCTTGATTACTAGGTTAAAGAACAAGGAAAAAAAATGTTCTTAAACTTAAAAGTTTTAATACACTGCATATACTTGTATAGAAAAAATTCACGTAAAAATTCTATTTAAGATGGCTCTTTGGACAAATCAGACTCATTTGAAAACAGCTCTTTGTCTTTGCCCAGATTTTATCACCATGTAAAAATATTAGGGGGCTTCCCTGGTGGTCCAGTGATTAAGAATCCGTCTTGCAATGCGGGGGATGCCAGCTCGATCCCTGGTCAGGGAACTAAGATCCCACATGCCACAGGGCAACTACTGAGCCCATGCCACTAGAGAGAAGTCCATGCGCCAAAATGAAAGATCCCGTGCACCCCAATGAAAGATCCCACGTCCTGCAACTAAGACCTCATGCAGCCAAAAAATAAATAAATAAATAATATCAGTATGATATAATTGTTTGTGCAAACTTGAACTCATCCTCTCAGGAAACGCCTAATTAACTTAAATTTCTTAAATTTCCTCTACTGGTTTCACTGGTTGGATACATTAACATCACTCATTTTCAAAATATAAAATTGTAAAATCATGTGTTCAATTAAATTTTATAATAGATAATATCTTAATTAAAAGGCATCAATTCTTATAATGCCATAAATCTTATAATGCTTAATACATTAGCTTACATTATAATTTCTAGACTCAGTTAACTTTAAGATTTTAGAATAATACAAAACTGGTGAAAAAAACAAAAAACTGGGGCTTCCCTGGTGGCGCAGTGGTTGAGAGTGCACCTGCCGATGCAGGGGACATGGGTTCGTGCCCCGGTCTGGGAAGATCCTGCATGCTGCAGAGCGGCTGGGCCCGTGAGCCATGGCCACTGAGCCTGCGCGTCCGGAGCCTGTGCTCCGCAAAGGGAGAGGCCACAAAAGTGAGAGGCCCGCGTATCACAAAGAAATCCCCAAAAAAACTGAATTAATGAAAAATCTTTAAAACCTAATTTCTAATTAAGATAAAAATGCAAATCACTGATCACAATACTTTAAAAAATTTTTTATTGAAGTATAGTTGATTTACAATGTTATGTTAATTTCTGCTGTATAGCAAAGTGACTCAGTTACACATATATATATTCTTTTCCATTATCATTTACCACAGAATATTAAATATAGTTCCCCATGTTAAATTTACCCTTGTCTGTTATACATTACAGGATAACCATCAAATAAACAGGTTAAAGTATATATAAATGCCTTTGGATGATGACAAATGCATGTTTATTTTTGCCACTTAAATCATTATGAAAAGGATATATATACTCACGGAGAGAATAAAAAGACAGTTCTTGGTTACATGACTTTTAGTTTTATGTCTGTGAGGAAACAAAAGTTGGTGTCTTTGGGTAAGGTTATATTTAATATATATAGCTGATGCTGCCTTAGGTTAAAAAGTTACAGGGCAATAAAAATATGTATACAAGGAAATGGGTATGTTTCGTCCATTTATCAAGGGAATTGTTATGGCTTTTGTTTTAGATCGTATAATCAATATAATACATACATTGTCTTATTTAATATGCTTTTTAAGGTTTATTTTTATTTTATTTATTATTTTATTTATTTTTGTGGTACACGGACCTCTCACTGTTGTGGCCTCTCCCGTTGCGGAGCACAGGCTCTGGATGCGCAGGCTCAGCGGCCATGGCTCACTCGCCCAGCTGCTCCGCAGCATGTGGGATCTTCCCGGACCGGGGCACGAACCCATGTCCCCTGCATCGGCAGGCGGACTCTCAACCACTGCGCCACCAGGGAAGCCCTAAGGTTTAGTTTTAAAAACTTATTTTTTAATTATTTTTAAGTTTTAAAATAGATTGTTTACTCTGAGAATAGATATGCTTTGGGATTACTCATGATTTTGACAAGCATTAAAAATAAAAGTTTTTTTTGGAATTCCCTGGTGGTCCAGTGGTTAGGACTTGGCGCTTTCACTGCCCTGGCTGGAGGTTCAATTCCTGGTCGGGAAACTAAGATCCTGCAAACCACGCAGTTGGCCAAAAACAAAAATAAATAAATAATTAATTTTAAAAAATTAAAAGTTTTTCAAATACTTCAGATATCTCAATAAAATTTTTAAAAGAAAATTAATGACTATTGGAAACAATCCAACATCTACACTGATATTAAATATGCTTTCAGGATTGTTTATGATTTTGACATGTTTTAAAACTAAGGGTTTTTCTCTTTCAGATATTCCAATCATATATATATATATATTATTTTTTTTTTGGCTGCATTGGGTCTTCCATTGCTGTGCACAGGCTTTCTCTAGTTGCGGCGAGCAGGGGCTACTCTTCGTTGCAGTGCGTGGGCTTCTCATTGTGGTGGCTTCTCTTGCTGCGGAGCACAGGCTCTAGGCACACGGGCTTCAGTAGTTGTGGCACATGGGCTCAGTAGTTGTGGTTCATGGGCTCTAGAGCACAGGTTCAGTAGTTGTGGCTCACGGGCTTAGCTGCTCCACAGCATGTGGGATCTTCCTGGACCAGGGCTTGAACCTGTGTCCCCTGCATTGACAGGCAGATTCTTAACCACTGTGCCACCAGGGAAGCCCTTCAATCATATTTTTAAAAGAAAATTAAAGACTACTTACTGGAAACGATGTACTATCCAAGGAAAATTTCAATTTCTAGGATTAAGTTCACACCAAATACATTAGTGCAACTTAATAATTTGGGATTTTCTATTACGTTTAAATTTGTCACATTAAGTATTCTAAATCTTTCCCACATTCTTCAAATCCCTGATCCTCTATTTTCCATTCTCAGCTTGCCTCTTAGTGTACCAGAATATGGAAGCCTAATATTAGAGCCCTGCCCTCAAAATGTGAATCACAAATCAGCAGCAGCAGCAGCAATACCTAGAAGCTTACTAGACATGTAGTCTCAGAACCCCTCCCAAACTGAACCAGAATCTGTATTTTAACAAGATACTGAGGTAATTCATATGCACATTAAAATTCGATAAGCACTATTCCAGAGCTCATGTCTTCCTTTCGACTTCAAAAAAAATTTTGCTGTCTCAAAATTTTTCTGAATCCTAAGTCATCTTCCTTTTATTTTTCCTCCAGTTCTAGAAGAAAAGACTTCTGCCTCTATTCCAAAGCTAACCTCTCTATATACCTGTGTTCTTGACTCACTCAGTATTTAGGGACATTAATTCCTTGCCTTTCTCTCTCAAATTTGATTCTCAAATATGATTACAGGGATCAAATCATATGTTCCTTGCAAATCTAAAATCTACCACAGTACAGGACAGAGTAGGCAAGTTGAAGTCACTGGTGGCTTCTTTCTCTGCTTCTTTCAAATCGGATGATTCCTATTTAAAAATAAAACAGTAATAACTCATCCCACTACATCCTGCCATACCTTGCTTGGTCTTTTCTTTCACCCTCAAACACTTAGATTCTATTTTCTCACTTAACAGATATTTGTTGATACTGATTGTAGGCACAGCACTATGTTAGTACTGCTATATAAACAAACAAACAAAAACAGTCCCTATCAGCACAGTGCTTTACCATGGAGAAGAAGGAAGACATGGCTCACGTGCTAAATACCAACAGAGGAAAAAAATGCTAGGTGGTGCTTTAAAGAGTAATCTATAAGCTCGAACTTGGCTTCACACATAGTGGATGATCAAAAAGATGTTCAGTAAATGCTTACTGCCTGCATTTCCTTATCAATTCATCTCATAAACTTATAAATTTGGTCTAAAACCACTTTCGTCCATGTCCCAATTACCTTCCAATAACCAAATCTTCTACCTTGAAAAAGCTACAGACCTAGTAACTACATACACATAAAGCACGTATGCTCCTTACTTTTCAGTCTAGGTTACTCTAACTCTTAATACGTTGTAGAGAAATCTGTTAGGAAAAATATAGCTAACACGGCAGCCGGCTAATGATGCCTGATTACCGGACCCCACTAAACCATTAAAAGTCATAGAAGCACAGAAAGAGATGCAAAGTTTCTGATAACCAGAATACCACAGGAATCTGGTTATCAGTCTATATGTCAGGGCACAAAAATAATCAACTAAATGGTGGAAATAAAAACAGAATTAAAAAGCCTAAATATTCAAAAGTAAGAGAACAGCTAAACAGACTTATATTATAGGATCTAATATTAAACAGCCAATAAAAATCCTACTACAAATTATTTATTTTCAAGAAAAAAACATTCATGGTAAAGTTAGTGAAAGGGGGAGACGTTTGTGTATGGTAAAAATAATCTACATTTGTAGAAATAAATTGAAATGATACTTGAAGAACAGGCAATAAAATATTCACAAGAGGCCTCATTAGTGAGATTGCTGAAAATTTTAAATTTCTTCTTTGTGCCTTTTTATATTTTCCAAATTTTCTATAATAAGCACTATAATTTTTTACAATCAGAAGAATTATTAAGAGGAAATTAAGAAAGATAAAATTATGAGAAAAGTACCTTCAAAACCTATTTTACAAGTAGCAGGCTGAATCTATAAGAACAAATCATGCTTTTTCAGATTTAATTCTCCTCAATCTCTCCTGCATTTAACAGTACTGATGTACTTCATGAAACACTTTCTTTACTTCACTTCTAAAACCTTTGTTCTTTCTTGGTTCTCTTCCAACTCTTAGGCACTCTTTCTCTTTGCCTTGTATGGTTCTATCTCCTACTGCTATTCCTGAAACGGGCCTGTAGGCTAAAATTGAGTCTTAAGCACTCTGCTCTTACTCTAAATGCCCTTCATTGGAGAGCCCCTCCAATCTCACAGTTTCAACAATTACTTCTCAATATGGGACTTCCAAGTTCTACATCTCTAGTTCTTTCCTTGTCTCTTGAATAGTGGTCTTCAACAAACTAAGCTGAGTGTTCTATCTTCCTCTACCTAAAGCTCATTTTCCCCCAAATTAACTTCCACTTTTTTGGGTCTTGCTATTCATGGATTTATCATGCATTTTGTTACCTCATTCAAATTTGAGTTTTCTCTCTTTACCTCCCTCTCCTCCTCTATATTTTAGAGCAGTTTTAGGTTCACAGCAAAATTGAAAGCACAGGGAGTTCCCATATATCCCCTACTCACACCCACACATATAGCAGATACCCACCCTCCCCTAACACCATCCCTATCAGAGTGGTACATTTGTTACAAATGATGAACCTACACTGACACATCATTATCATCTAAAACCCATAGATTTATATTAGGGTTTACTTTTGGTGTTGTACATTCTATGGGTTTGGAGAAATATATCCATGACCAATATCCATCATTGTAGTATCATACAAAATAATTTCACTGTCCTAAAAATTCTCTGTGCTCTATTCATCTGCTTGAAAATATAGTATTTATTAATTTTTTAAAAATATATGTACTTTAAAAAACTGCACACATAAAAATATTTAAATATTTAATCCATGTCCTCCATTAAGATAATTTCCAATGTAGTTCTTCTACAGACCATTTCTGATCCAGAAAGTACAGTCAGCCCTCCAAATTGGTGGGTTCTACATCCACAGATTCAACCAACAGTGGATGGGAAATGTTTTTTAAAAAAAAAAAATTCCAGAAAGTTCCAAAAAGCAAAACTTGAATTTTCCATTCCTTGGCAATACATAGCATTTACAACTATTTATATAGCATTTACATTGTATTAGATACTATAAGTAATCTTTAAATGATTTAAAGCATACAGGAGGAGGTTATATACAACTAAAATATGCCATTTTATATAAGGGACTTGAGCATCTGCGGATTTTGGTATGCTTGGGTGTCCTGACACCAATCTCCCTCAGATACTGAAGGACAACTGTATAACTTAATTTCTGGGATAATTTTTAATTTCACCATAACTTCTTTCAAAAGCAATATATATCTGGCTTCCCTGGTGGCGCAGTGGTTAGGAGTCCGCCTGCCGATGCAGGGGACACGGGTTTGTGTCCCGGTCGAGGAAGATCCCACATGCCGCGGAGCGGCTGGGCCCGTGAGCCATGGCCGCTGGGCCTGCACATCCGGAGCCGGAGCCTGTGCCTGTGCTCCGCAACGGGAGAGGCCACAACAGTGAGAGGCCCGCGTACCGCAAAAAACAAACAAAAAAATGCAATATATATCTACACTAGAATTTCAGAAATGTGTTAATTTTCAGATTCTTGGTGCTTTAGCCAGCATTAGAATCTTAATACATTAACTTTTTCTTTTTTTAGGCCACACCACGCAGCTTCTGGGATCTTTTTTTTTTTTTTAATTTATTTTTGGCTGTGTTGGGACTTCATTGCTGTGAATGGGCTTTCTCTAGTTGCGGCGAGCAGGGGCTACTCTTTGTTGTGGTGTGCGGGCTACTCACTGTGGTGGCTTCTCTTTTCGTGGACCATGGGCTCTAGGCATGTGGGCTTCAGTAGTTGTGGCACACAGGCTCAGGAGTTGTGGCTTGTGGGCTCTAGAGTGCAGGCTCAGTAGTTGTGGCGCACAGGCTTAGTTGCTCTGCGGCATGTGGGATCTTCCCCAACCAGGGGAAGTCCTGGTTGAACCCGTGTCCCCTGCATTGGCAGACGGACTCTCCACCACTACACCACCAGGGAAGTCCCAGCTTGTGGGATCTTAGTTCCCCAACCAGGGATTGAACCCGAGCCACGGCAATGAAAGCACTAAGTCCTAACTACTGGACTGCCAGAGAACTCCCTACACTAACATTTTAGATTTGACACATAACAAGCAGTGTTAAAATAAATGCTTACAGAAAATCATTCATTGCCCAGTAGTTATATGAGAAATACATGAGAAAAACCATATGACTAAATTATGTAAATACGGAAAAATTATTTAAAATAAAAATGAAAAATTTTAGAATTAAAAGGAACAAGAGAGAACACAGTTCTCCTCCATCCATTCTGAGAAAGGCACGAACTACTTATTTACAAAAATGATCTCCATACTTGGTCCTTGCCTACATTTCTAGTTTCATCTTCTGTTGCTTCCCACCAAACTCATTGTTTCAGCTGTTTAGAAATTCAGCACTTTTTATTAACTCACTAAGCCCTTTTATAATTCGGTGTCTCTGAACATATATATTTTCAGTCTGAAATTCACCAGGATGCATCCACACTTAGCAAATTCCTATTCATCTTTTATCATACCGTTTCGATTATAATCACCTATAAACTAATTAATTTAAGAAAAGTTTGACCATATGACTGTTGGATAATTCTAAGCATAAAAACAACTGCAAAGAAATCTTGAACTTTATTTAGTAGGTAGTCAGTTGTTGTATTACTGGTGTAATAATTATATTTTGTGTACTGTAGGATACAGCATATGAATAAATATAACTGATATTGGGGACCAGAGTTATACTGTGGGAGAAGGGAGATACAAATATGGACTAAAGGAAGATGAGTAAGAACCTTGTAGTGCTGGATTTGAATTGGAGGTATCAGTATGAATTTGTTTTTAAAAAATAAAAAAGGTATTGGGACTTGCCTGGTGGTACAGTGGTTAAGAATCCGCCTGCCGGGCTTCCCTGGTGGCGTAGTGGTTGAGAGTCCGCCTGCCAACGCAGGGGACGCGGGTTCGTGCCCCGGTCTGGGAAGATCCCACATGCCGCGGAGCGGCTGGGCCTGTGAGCCATGGCCGCTGAGCCTGCGCGTCCGGAGCCTGTGCTCCGCAACGGGAGAGGCCACAACAGTGAGAGGCCCGCGTACCGCAAAAAAAAAAAAAAAAAAAAAGAATCCGCCTGCCAATGTAGGGCAGACAGTTTCGATCCCTGGTCCAGAGAGACCCCACATGCCTTGGAACAACTAAGCCCGTGTGCCACAAATACCGGGCCTGCGCTCTAGAGCCCATGAGCCACAACTACTGAGCCCATGCGCCACAACTACTGAAGCCCGCACGCCCTAGAGCCCGTGCTCCACAACAAGCCATCACAATGAGAAGCCTGCGCACCGCAATAAAGAGTAGCCCCTTCTCGTCGCAACTAGAGACAGGCCACGCGCAGCAACGAAGACCCAATGCAGCCAAAAAGTAAATAAAATTAAAATAAATAAATAAATAAATAAAGGTATTCCCTGGTTCTATCCACTGAAAGGACCAATGCATAATGATAAGCAATAGCAGTGAGCACATCTATACCCAGACTTTGGTTTTAAAATTCCACTCTCCATGAAAAAAAGCAGTTCTTGGGCTCTTGGAAAAAAGGTTGATTCCAGGTCTGGAGCAAGAAAAATACAAGGTAAGGCTGGGCATCATATTATGTTTAAGTTAAGGAAGTGTTCAAAGACTAAAGAGTCATGAGAAAGGACACAGGAGCCAGCCACTGGTCAAATCAATTTTAGCATCAAAAGGAATACTAATGTATTTAATTATTACACATAAAATAAAAAAGAATGCCAGGTAACAAATACAGAAGGAGCATTAGAATTTTCAGAAGTGTCACCCTTTTTTGTAGTTCCCAATGTAATAAATATACAGGTAAGGATCATTAGTGGATGCTAACAACAGGGGTGGAAGGTTGTTGACATATCCATAATGTCTCAAAGTATCATCCTGCAGATCATGTACTAATTATAAAGAGGAAAGTAAACCTTTGCAATGGAGTGATATGGCTATCACCACCTTAACCAAGTGATAAAACTTAGCATCACCAATAGTGGAACACCTGATATTACATGCCTCATGAGGTGATGTCATGTAAAGTTCATCTCATTATAGATGGTAATGTGGTAAATACAGATGAAGCATATGAATATTCGCTGTACTATTCTTTTAAGTAACCTACAGATTTGAAAATTTCAAAATAAAAACTTGAGGAAAAAAATCTCAGTTCAGATATATCTTACTGGAAGGTTTTTTTTTTACTTTTCCAGTGGAATTATTTTTTCTATTTTCAGTATTCCCACAGGACCCTTTATATTTCTATTTTAGCACTTAACAAATTTGTAACGGCCTGTTTATAGGTCTGACCTTTTCCCTAAACTCTGCAGAACTGGTCTCATCTTCCTTCCCAGAACTTGGCTCTTTATCTGGCACCTACCAGGTATTCAGTGTTTGTTGTATGAATGAGATAACTGATATGCCAAAGTGACAGGCCAAAACTGAAATCCAAGCATTGTCTATATCAAATTGTGCCTCAAATTTAATCCAATCAATCAAGCAGGAAATCTACCTAACCTACCAAACCTGTCTCATTATAATAGATACATCAGCAAATTGACTTAAAAACAAAGCATACAGCCCTCAAGGAGCCTCACCTTTAAGTTACTACAAGCATACTTTCATTTTAAATTCTTTCATTGCTTCAACTCAAGGAAATTAGGGAAGATGCATACCTGTTCTATATCCTTTGAATTGGAGGTCTGGTTTTCTCCCGTGACTCCAGGCTGCTCATTTTCCCATGGTAATTTATTTTTTCCTTTTCCTGCACTTAGTACCCTTCGAGTACAGATAGTTGGACTATAAGATCCATAAATTTGCATGCTATCACTTGTGTGGTCACCACAGTGACAGTGTGCACTCTGAGTTCTGTTACCCGCCAAAAGCCAGTCTGTATCTGCTCCATGTGCCAAATGGCTTGATCTACCCTGGGCAGATGATGGCATGAGTACTGCATACTCCACAAATCCCTGTTCTGTTAACTTTGGGAGGGTTTTCCTAGCCAATCTGGCCTGCACAGCATTCATCACTCCATCTCCGTTATCTTGCAGCTCAACAGTATCCACAGCTTTGAAAAGGATGCTGGTTTTACCTGAGCCCATTGATGACGCCAACACAGCAAAGGCTTCAAGAGCTGCTTGGCGTACCCTGCGTTTGCTATCTACAAGAGCTGGAGCAAGATCAAAAGACAGTTTGGATAAGTCAAAATCCTCACTGGGATAGGTCAGGAGGGAGCAGATGCAAATGTTCACCACTTCCTCTCTCACTCTGGAATGCTTATGTTTGAGATGTTCCAGGAGTAAGCAAAGCACCTGTTGAGGACCTACTTCCTTCATTAGCTTGAGGAAGATTTGCATGTATTCTTGTTTGATCACCAACTTGTTGTCTGTCAGCACTTTGACAGAAGCTGCTATAACTGGTCCCAAGAACTGTTGTACCTGCTCTCCAAGACGAACAACCAGTAAACGCAGGACTTGAAGTGTGCCATGGACCACTTTGAAGTTAGAATCGTCTAACAAATTATACATCAAACTAATGAAACCGACGAGGCTAGAATGAGAGGTGGAACTAGGGTTAAAGCGTCCCATCACCTGTTTTAGCTCCTCAATAGCCTGAGTCCGGTTCTTATAGTCTTCCTGATCTAACAACCTTGAATGCAGCTCCTGAGGAATAATCCCAAATTTAAGGTTGCTGTTGGAGAGAGGCACTGCACTGGGAAGGGGATCTTCAGGAAACCCAGAGGCTTCAAGTTCCAAATAATAAGGAACCTGACTTCCAAACTGGGACTCCAGGCGGCGATTGTAGTGTCTCCTCAGGGCAGAAGGCAGGCGAGAGATATATGACTGAAACCTCTCTTGGCCAAGACGTTCCCCAATTTGTTGAAGTGCAGAGAAGGCTGTCTCAGATTCTTCTTCTATCTCCTGACCGCCAAGCTTTCGGGCTAAGGATATTATCACCTCGGTAAGATCTAGGCGGAGCAACAAATCCTCAGGAGTAAGCAAGATAGGGAACAGTAGTGCCGTGGAAGCTCTAAGCCGGGCATCGGTACTTTCCAGTCCTTGTTGTATAAGCAGTCTCAGCACCTGTCCAGAACTACGTTTCAGACACACGTGCAGGATCTGCAGCGCATCTTTCCGCAGGGCTGGATTCTCTTCTCGTAAGGAGACAACTAGCTGAGGCAGAAGTGCTAGGCTAAAGGCCTCTTCCAACTGGCCTGCCTCCCCCTGACCCCGAAGAACGTCCGAGAGGAGCTGCAAGCAGAGTCGCTTCTCATCACTACCTCCTTCCACAAGCACTCGGCCCACGGCCCGATACAATGCTTCCTTTCGTCGGGGGAAGCCAAGTCTACCGCCCCGGCGCGGCAAAGCAGCCTGTAAAGCCTGAAAGGCCTCGGAAGGATCCGGCGCGGTCCGGAGTTGTTGAAGGAGCCGAGTCTCCTCTTCATCTCCCCCTGACAAACCACCTCCAGACCCAGACCAATTACTTGAAATTGCCTCTGCGGGCATCAAGAGGGTCGAGGCCAGAGGCGAAGGTGTCGGGGGGCAGGAACCGTGGTCTCCGGCAGCTCCACGGCAGCAGTAGTTTTTCTCGCCTCTCATGGCGCCCCCACCTCATCTATCATCAGTCTCTGGGGAGGGAGGACGACTGCGGCTCTGGAGGCAATAGGCACAGAGGGCTGGAAGGGGCGGCAGCGGGAGCAGCGCGAAGGGCGCAGCCGCCATGAAGGGTCGTCAAGTGGCGGAGCCTGTAGGAAACCATCATCTCCGAAGGGCTCGATGGAGCCCAGCGTTCCTATTCTTCTCCAAGCCTCAAGCTGCAGAGGAGGAAAAAGAACACCTTAAGCCCCCAGCTCCAGGAGACTGCCTTCGGCAAAATGGCCCCCGTCTGAGCCACAGACCCCGCAGCTGCCTCCGGGCGTAACCAGGGGCACCACGTGACCAAACCGATCGCTTCCATGGTGATGTACCCAGCGCGGGGCCTCTTGACCCGGAAATCAATCTGCCGTGATGAATGCTGGGTCATGTAGTCCACACCGGAAGATCGGACTAGGCAGGAGGCCCCTGGAAAAGGAAGTGAAAACGTTGCGAACGTAATGAGCGAATCTGGAGCGGAGAAGGCGAGGAAGAGAAAAGGCATTAAGGGGAAGTGACGCTCTCCTCGCTCAGGGCGGAAGTTCCCGCCCCACCCGTAAGAACTGGGATTTGACTAAAGGCAAAAGAGGATCTTGCCAGGGTTCCTGTTGTCCACGGCTCCTCCTCCTGTTACTGCGGGCGTGATTCCTGGGACTCAGGTATTTTCCTTTTGCTGTCCTGCGGCGCAGGCTTTGGCAGAGTTCTGCTGGAGTGCCGCTGGTGCTGGAATAAGATGTAAAGAAATGAACGGTAGCAAGCAGGGAGAGAGGCGACAGCTTCTTGTGCAGGGCTCAACCGTTGTAAACGCGTTGCTATCTACAGCCCTAAGTGCGATCCTTTCCGCCTGCCGTCCGCTTACCGGGACGGGAGATCCGGCCCAAGGCCAAGCTCAGAGCTCGCGTACTTTTTTTCAAATCCTGGTATTTTAGGCCTTTACTCTCCTCGCCCTCCCCCGCAACCCCCTTTTCCTACTTCGCTTACCCTCCGGTTTTGGAGGGTTAATGGTTTTCTGTCAGTGGTTTTCTGTCATTTTTCCTTATCCTCATCACTTTAAGCTCTCTTTGAAAACGTACTTGATCTGGAGATAAATCTGTTTTTCCTTGTAGCTAACTTTCTTTCCCTCATAGGTTCTCAAAGTCTAATGCAGTTCCTCTGTGGGACTCACCCCTTCCCCTCTCCCGTTCCCTCCGCAGCCCCAGCCTCCCTGCAGGATCCTCCCGCGTCTCTGCAGCCTTTCAGTATCCTGGAAACCGAGATTGCAAAGAATTTCAGTTGCTGTTGAAGTTCTTGGCATCACGGTCCTAAGAGAATTCTGCCCTGTAGATTTAGAGTTGATAATAGACGTTTCTTTGTTTTAGGCGAACTGTGAATTTGGTGAGCATTTTTTCCTTCTTGTAATTAAACTTAAGCGGAAACAGTTGAAGAGCTGGAATGCCTGGTGTGAGGCTGAGTTCTTTGGAGTGTGGAAGAAAATATTTTGGGGAAGGAATAATACAGTTGCTTTTGAATGACCCAGTGAGAAATGTCTGTTATCATTTGAAGTCCACAATTTATGCACTTAAAATGCAAGTGTTCCTACCCTGTTCTGTACCACATGTCTCTTAAATACTTTTTTAAGTCTTAGCATACCAAACCTCTTTATAAATAATTTTTGCTGGATAATGGAAGTTCAAAAATAACTTCTGGGTGTTGTCTTAAAGCACAATTTGATTATTAGAGGTTTCTTTTCTTTTTCCCCTTTCTTTTGGGAGTAGAGTAAATGTAAATGGGGCTTGTGTAAACATGCATCCTTCTGTTTTGGTTTAAGTTCTAGGTTGTTACTTTGATTTTAATTAGTCATTTTGGTGTTTAAATGAATCTGCCTAAATTTGGTTTAACTAAAAAGAAAAAAAAATTTTTTTTTTAATTTTAGAGGCAGGGTAAGGGCAGGGGAGTGAAAACCAAGAGATGATTTTAGAAGTTGTCAATGAGAAGGAATGTCTAGTTCTCATATTTCCAACGTAAAAAGTTCAAATTTATACTTTTACTCATGTATGCTCAGACTTCAGGAACTCAATTCAGACTTAACTAAAAGAATGATGTACCCATCAGAATGTACACATTAGAATGCCAGTTTATGTTGGAATAGAAGATAACCCTTTCCAGTAATCAGAATTTTTTGGTTGAAAATCCAGTGCACTCTTTCCTGTATGCAAGAACTTGGGAAGTTGTGTGGTAATCGTGGAACAAAGAAAGTGAACTTGGAAAGTCCTGAATTATATATCATCATCAAAATTATGGTAGAAGCTTAAGAATTACCCCTTCTCTCTATAAAGAATACTTTTACAAGGGGCTTGGATACTTAAATCAACTAGTTATACCCTTTTCCTTGGAACAAAGCACGGTGAGTTTTCATTTTGACCCCTTTTCTCAGGGCCCTGTAGATCACTATGTTATAGATTGCAGTCTATTTTATATCTGTTACCTTTAATTTCCTTGATGAAGACTTGGAAGATGCATTAGTCTTCATGGTGGATGGGACCAGGAAATGGGACCTTATCAGCATCCCATATATTACTATCTTTAAGAGTTATTTTGTGGAAAATAAATCTCATCCAATTAATGTATATTCTGTTTATTTCTATTATGAAGCAGATTTTTAAAAAATCTTATTCTTGAATTCTAGGAATTGTGTACTGACTAGAAAAGTCTTTTATATTTAACTATATAGAGAGGTAGGATAAAAATTTTTAAATCAAATTCCAGAACAGTGGAATACACTATTAGGTGTATTAATAGTACACCTCTGAAAGTTGAAAGGGAGTAATTAAGAATACATTGAAAATAGCAAATTCAGATAAAAGAAATTAAAATAATAATTTCAAGATAATTTCAGTAAGTTCAAGAAAGTTTACTTAAATTAATGGATTAGTTAAATTAAGGAATGTTTCTGATACATACCTTAATTTTTTGAGCTGAAGTTAAGGTAAACAATTGCCCTAAAAGCATCCTTTATTTCCACAGTCAGAATAAAATATTAATTGGTTGGATGAACCACTATAGTTTTTTCCTTGTTCTTACTCAGATTTTACAGACATCCAGGAATATTGGAAACCAGTTTGAATTCTGTAAACTGTTAAGAATTTTGTATAGTTTAAGAAATTACTGTGAAGAATTGCTGTGGAAATGAAAGGTGCTATTAACATTAACAAGTAATTATAATTACACTATTATTTGAGTGTTTGCTGCGTGCCATACACTTTGCTGGGTACTTAATGAATATTAACTCATTGAATCCTCACAACAATTTTTTGAGGTTACATCATCTACATTTGTACTGTGGCACATTTTGTGGGTGTTTGCATCAGAAAGTAATTACTCAAATGAGTCAATTTAGCTATTTGCTTAGAGCTTTGGAAAACTTTTGGTGGGGGAGAGTGTTGAAACTATAGGATAAAATTAGATTTTTCCATCATTAATCACTCATATCTATTATTATGTATTATTTGATTATATGTATTTTAATCTTCGTCTTTGGGTTTATTTTCTGAACCCTTTTGGTTTCTTGTTTGAGTCACAACTTTAATCAGGTTAAGAAATTATAGCTTATTTTTATACATGTAGGATTAAACAGTTTTTCTTGATGTGTATCAGTTTTATATTTCATTTACTTAGGTTTATGCTCCAAATCCATTGTGCATTTCTGAGTCAAAATGCTACTTTTAAACAAAAAAAATTTTTGGTTGCATTTTAAGCACTAATCTGTTTGTTAACAGGATTTCACATTTTTTCTAACCAGTTTTTCAGTAGATGGTTTAATTATGTAACTTAGAGCTTTTAGTGGATGTAGTAATGGCTTTGGGGACTTGCTTTCTTCTGTGTTATTTTGGATTCTATGATATAATGACTGGTATTATAACAGGCTTCTAATTTTACTTTTGTTTCTCTAGATATAATGAAAGTCAATCTCAGAGAAAAGGAAAATATGCCAACTTGTTCCATAGGCTCACTGTCAATATTATTATGCCATCATTAGTTGAATTCTTCTGTGAGGAAAATTGAACTGTGGGAAAGAAATTTAAACAATTCTTATTTCTCTTGACCATTTATTTGCTCTCTTTGTAGCAGATAATTGCCTCCCAGCTGATTTCAGCACCACTGTTTTGTAGCTTAGGTGTCAATTAAGTATACTAACTCACAACTTGACCTTTAATAGCTTGATTTCAGAATCTAAAATTGTGAAGCTGCTGTAGACTATGGAATGTTTGATTTTATTTTAAACTTATCTAATGTTATCTTTATATTGTGGATATTTATGTAATAATGTGATTAGAAGTGAAGTACAATGCTATTACCTTTTTAAAACTTTTCAAATGGATACCATTTATTCAATTTTGACTAATCAATCCAGTTACCTGGATTTAGAGTACTCCTAAGTATTTGTTTTATGGTACCAAAATTAAAAACAAAAAAGTATGGCAGGGATGTGGGGGAAGAAGAATCAATCCTACTATTATATAAATAACAGAAGGGAATGATTGTTCCATGGACCTCTCTTTATTTCATTTTAAAGCTCTGATGTATTCTTGTATCTGATCGACATAGTGTGTGTGTGTGTGTGTGTGTATTTTATATATATGTATATGATCTGTCCTTTTTGGGTTTCTGTTCTGTACCTTTCTAGTTTCTTGTTTGAGTTAAAACTTGAATAAGATTAAGAAATTATGAGTTTTGGGGCTTCACTGGTGGCGCAGTGGTTGAGAGTCCGCCTGTCGATGCAGGGGACACGGGTTCGTGCCCCGGTCCGGGAAGATCTCACATGCCGCGGAGCGGCTGTGCCCGTGAGCCATGGCCGCTGAGCCTGCGCGTCCGGAGCCTGTGCTCCGCAACGGGAGAGGCCACAACAGTGAGAGGCCCGCGTACCGCAAAAAAATAAAAAATAAAAGAAATTATGAGTTTATAAGTGAGGCAGTATAACATAGTATTTAAGAACTCTGGAGACAGAGTGCAAAGGTTTAAATCTTGCCTTGGGCTTAATTTCTCTGTGCCTCAGATTTCTTCATCTGTTATATGGGGATAATAATAATAACGGTGCCTATCTCATGGTGTTACTCTGAGGATGAATGGAGTTAATACATGTAAAAAGCTTAGAACAGTAGCTGGTACATTATGGCAATCAAAGATATTCTAGATGCTCTTTATAGAATAATTTAGTCTTATCAGGAATAGCAACAATTATAAATTGGTTCAGTAAATATTTTAAGCAGGTCAACACTGATCAGCATTGTAATTTTTTTTAATGTAATATGTAAAGAACATTGTTCTAAGGTTAAGAAAACATTATAGTCCCAGTAACGTCTTAACTAATTGTGTGATCTTGTTAATTCATCTAAACTCTCTGAACTTCAGGTTCTTCATCTGTAAGTCTTATGTGAAGTTTAGTGCCATATATTTTTTTCTTTATTTCTTTTTTCCTGTACAAAATCTCATAAACATGCAATTGTAGAATAATGTAATGAACCCTTATGTACCTGTCACCCAGCTTCAGCAGGTATCAACTCATGGCATCATATCCATTTCTGTCCAATCCCTCATCCTATATTAATTTGAAGCCAGTCCCTGACATCATTTTATCTACCAATATTTCAGTATGTATTTGTAAAAGATAAAAACTCTTAAAAACAAAGCTATGGTATTACTGTTCAACAACAAAGAATGAAATAACAGTGATTAGTTAATATAATCAATAATACAGTCAGGGTACAAAATTCCCAGTTGTCTCCTAAATGTTGTGTGTATGTATATGATATGTGTGTGCATGCACCTGTATGAATCACAGGTTGTATTTGGTTGATAATGTCTTTTAAGTTTATAGTAATCTGTAGGTTCATTTTCATCCTATTTCTTTCCATTTATTTGTTGAAGCCGTTATTTATGCCATAAAATTTCTCACAGTCAGGATGTTTTTGCTGATTGCATCCTTCTGTTACAGTTTAACATGCTTTTTCTGTTTTCTTTATTTCTTATAAATTAATTGTTGGATCTAGTTTGTTGACTACATGTTTGATTTTGGGGTGTGTGTGTGTGTGTGTGGTGAGTGGGAGTATGCAAAAGTATTTATAGGTGGTATTATGATCTTCCATCAGAAGACCCTGATGTCTGGTTGTCTCTGTTTTTGTGACATTAGCAGCTGTTTATAATCAATGCCTACCTCTATTAATTCATTAAGATTGTAAAATGGTGATACTCTACCATTCCTTCTTTAATAACTGGAGTACTTTTTTTTTTTTTTGCGGTTCGCGGGCCTCTCACTGTTGTGGCCTGTCCCATTGTGGAGCACAGGCTCCGGACGCGCAGGCCTAGCAACCATGGCTCACGAGCCCAGCCGCTCCGCGGCATGTGGGATCTTCCCGGACCGGGACACGAACCCGTGTCCCCTGCATCGGCAGGCGGACTCTCAACCACTGTGCCACCAGGGAAGCCCCTGGAGTACTTTTATAAAGAAAAACTTATCCTCATCTATTTGGTAACCCAGTGGTACATTTGTTATAGGAAAGGCATGATAAATGCTTAATTCTTTCCCTTTATTTGCTAGGTTTCAAATAATGAGTTGATTCATTAGCATCCTCCAGTGGTGATCACTTTTTAAAAAATTATCGTAATTTTATTATCATTATGAACTCATGGATTTAAGCATGTCTGCTGTGTTTTAATCAATTGCAGTTACTATGATTGATGATCAGTTTGTCCCATCTCTTTGACTAATGAGAAGCCTATTCAGTTTGGCTCCTAAGTTTTTTTATGACCTTAGACATCATTGATAGCTTTATTGCTACCTAGTATGTAAAGATTCCAAATTTATGGTGACATTTTCTGCCGCAGGTCTGGAATCAGCCATTTTTCCAAGGAGTTCTGTTCCCTTGGAGGGAAACAATATTTAGGGACCACATCTGGTGCTAGGAGGAGTGCTCTTTGCTACTGGGTTGGTTGTAATTTCTAGCCCTTTTCAGTAGAGCTAGGAAATACAATTTTTTTCTTAAGGTACATTTTATACATTTGTATATCTCATATATTTCATATGTATATACATGTGTATTAGTGTATATAATGTTGTTTCTATATATATTCTAATATTTTAATTCAAAATCAGACTACCAGGTTTATATTTAATGTCTCAGTCTTACATCTTTCTCTTCTCCCATATTGAGAATCCCAGATCACAAATGACTCTAGGGATGATAGAATTAGAAATGTCATGTAATTATGCATTGTGGCAATGCACAGTAACAGTTTCAGAATACAAATAACACTCTCACCAACAATGTGATTACTGAAAGTGGTGTAAAAATTTTTAGGGCATACCCCACTAGGGATGGACTATCAAATTACTGTTTTAAGGTTATTTGGAATGGTATGGTTAGGCTACTAACTAGATGAACATTGGGTTCCTTTGCTTCCTTTTATTTTCAAGTTTCTTATGGATTGTGTTTTTAAGGTTTAATTTTGCTTTATAATTGTGTAAAATAATTCCCTAATTCCACAGTCAAATCAATAAATGGGATATATTCAAAGATGTGTAGCTTCTATCTCTATCCTCTCCACTTTTTTCTCTCCCTTCTCTGTTAGGTAACCTTTTAAAAAATATACCATGTAATATTTCCTTTTTTTAAAAAAAAAAGTAAGTGAGTATGTATATTTGTAACCTCCCCTTTCTTAGATAAATAGTGACATACTATACACACATTTCTCTTCCTTGCTTGGATCAGGGAGATCCTGCAGAGTTGTATATGCAGAGATTCCTCATTTCTATTCACAGCTGCATAGTACTCCATTGTGTGGATGTGCCATAGTTTTTTTCAGCCATTCTTTGGTTGGTGGGCATTAGAGTTGTAAAATTCTTGGTCAGTTGCCTCTTGGTCTCTCAAATATGAAAGTACAAAAGCGTAAGGTATTATTCTTTAGCTTGTACAAATAGACCTACAATTATTACCTTATGCATTTGTCTTTATATATTTTTTGCCAGTGTATTTTTTGGATAAATTTTTAGAAGTAGGATTGTTGGATCAAAGGGTAAATGCAAATGTAATTTTGCTAAACTTACCAAATTTATCTCCAGAGGTCCGTATCATTCAGCATTTCCACAAGGATGTATGAGTGTGCCTCTTTCTTGTGGCCTCACCGAGAGTATATTGTCAGAAGAGAATTGTTAACTCCATATAGTTTTAATTCATTTGATTATAACTGAAGTTGAGTGATTTTTCATATACTTAAGAACCATTTGTATTTTTTAACCATCTGTTCATTTCTTCAGCCTAATTTTTCTATAGGGCTAGAGTATTTTAGGAATGTTTTATTTATTGCTGATACATCTTTTATATATATTGTAATTTTTTTCTCAGTCTCATTTATATTTTGTTCTTTGCTTATGATTTTTTTAGCTATTCAAAGTTTTTTAATGTAATTGATTTGATCTACTTTTTAACTTATTGCCCCTGGGTTTTGTACCATAGTTAGGAAACTGTTCTCTAATCTCAAGTTATAGAGGAATTCACTCCATTTTATTCTAATACTTGTATAATTCCATTTTTTACATTTATACCTTTGATCCATAAGGAATTTATCCTGGCATAGATATGTGGAAGGGATCTGATTTTATCTATTTTCCTGAGGCTCAGTTATCCCAACATGTTTATTTAAAAGTCCCTCTTTTCCTCACTGATTTTGAGATACTGCCTTTATCATAAACTAAATTTGCATATATTAAATTATCTATTTCTGTATTTTCTATTTTTCACCATTGATTTGTTTCTCCAAACCAAACATTCTATTTAATCCACAACAAATTTTACAGATGAGAAAGTTCAAGTTTAGAATAAGTAATTTGCCCAAAGTCTACAGCTATTAAGTAGTCAAATGTTGACTTAAACCCACTAATCTCTCTGGCCCTGAAATTCACACTTTTCCTCACTGTTCTTTCCTGTTTTCTATGGTACTTGTTCTTCATTCTGCACAAGGTTGTTATTGAGGTAAATGAAACTGCCACTGTAAAACTGACAAAGGTTAGGTTTTGAAGATTAGGAATTATTGCTTCTGTGAGTTATCTTTAGCCATTTACGGGTAAATAACTAAGAACCAAGTATAGTCACAGTTGTAATTCATAATTTTGAAGGAGTAACAGTTATAATTTGCTATAATTTTTAAGCAGTTAACACTTGTGCTGGAAATATTTTAACCGATTCTCAAACATTAGCATGCATAAAAATACTAATGCATTCTTAAAACACAGATTGCTGCCCCTTCCTTAGTTTCTGATTCCTTAGATGTGTGGTTGAGCTCTAGAATTTGCATTTCTAGCAGGTCCTAGGTGATGCTGATGCTGTTGGTGCAAGGATCGTATTTGGAGAACCATTGTTTTAAAGCTCTCTCTTTTTAAAGTTCTGTTAATTTCTCTTAAGTCAGATTTCTGGAGAGAGAAGGAGTCAAATTTAAAATGTTAAGAATGATGTTATGGCAAACCTCCAATGTAATTCATTTTAAGTTCCCTATATTTACCTTGCCCTTTTAAAGTTCTTAGTTCAAATTGTTTTGGTTACATGTTAAGAGTATAATCTCTTAAACTTTATTCTCAATACTTCTTAAAGGGATTAAACATCATGTCATTTGAATCCAGTACAATGATAGAAGTATGTGTCGGTTTTCTTTTATGAAGTCATCTTTACCAGTATCCTTCTTGAGTGGTTTTTAAACCTTTGATCATTTTTATTATTTTGGGGGGTAATAGGAAAGTGAGATAAAGGAAAACTACTACAGAGGGTATAAGTGTAGGGGAATAGCTTCATCCTGGCATTCTGGTGACATTGCATGTGTCCACATAGGCAAAAGCTTGGACTGTGGCTGAAGCTTATCTGAGTCTTGGAACACCTTGCGATTCTCCTGGAACATGAGAGAATGGATGGTCTTTAAGGAGCTGCTGCAAGGCCATCTCTGACCTACCTCTCTGTCACCCCTGGGAGTCTGCCGTGAGACAGTTTCTCTTTACCTCCCTGGTGTGATGAGGTATGGGACTTTCGTGTCCCGCTGCCCCGCAGAATAGAGCTCCAGAATATAAAACTACTGCTGCTGTAGTTTGGGTTCTTCACAACTTGTATTGCTGCCGTCCAGCCCCTTTTGTTTCTGTGTTGTCCTTTTTAGTATGTGGGACAAGGATCCAGGGAGCTTAGTCTTCTTTCACTGTCTGTAAGTAATAAACTGTTTAAAAGTGGCTCGCTGTATCTTTTCTGGTCAAATTAGTCAGGTTTTGGCCTTGCCCTGTTTGTATTTATTCATTTGACAGTAAGTAAGCTTTGTTCCATTTTTGGTGAGTGTGAAAGGGAGTCACATGGGTTTAGCTGGCAAAAACCGAGTCTTCTTAAGGAAGATAATGATAATAATAAATAGCACCTAATGGTTATTGAGTGCTATGTGTACTGTTTTGTCTGTGCTTTACAGATGAGAAAACTGAGACTTTAAGACCACTTTCCCAAGGTCATATAGCTATTAAATAGTACAAACAATATTGTAACCCTAGGCACCTGATTCCAGAGCCCAGTCTCTTAAAATTATACCATCCTGCATATCTGGATATGTGTCATATATACACACAAACATATGTTCTTTTATGTGTTGCATGTGTACATATATATGTGTGTGTATGTATATTTACAAATCAATATCGTAGTATGCTTTTATATCATGTTGATGGTAATTTACCAGTCTTGAATTGGATATACAAAATTAGTATAAAGATCTATTACTGTATGATTTCTATTTATACTAAAAATGAATCTAACCAATAACTCATTAACTTGATTTGAGAATCAACAATTCTTCAATACTTTGTGTGGTCCAAGATGTCCACTGACATCTTGTACAAAGATGGTACCTTGTACAAAGTAGATTTCTTACCCAGTAGTAAGAGATGGTACAACATAGAAAGCAAAATACCTCTTAAGCAAACAATGTAAAAAAAATCACTAGTAATAAGATAACTTATTAATAAATAAGATATTTATCACGAGCTTACTGATAGGCACTATTCTAAGCACTTTATATGCATAAATGCATTTAATCCTCAAAACAATCCTATATTATTGTATTATTACTGAGTAAGTTTCACCCTTTGGTTTTTCACATAACTCTCAGATTTCCTTTTTTTTTTTTTTTTGACTCAACACCCATAAGATGTCTTGAATTTCTTCTCTTCATCAGGCCTTTTACTTTGTTTAGATCCCTTTTAAAGGATGGTACTCCAAATCTGTATTCCAGATGTGGTCTGACATTTGCAGAGCCAAGTGGAATGTCTCCTCTCTAGTTCTGTATATTATAGTTCTATTAACGCACCTTAAACCTCCATAAGATTAGTGTGCTAAAGTATTACTAAAATTAAAATCCCTAAACCCTTTAAACACATCCTACAGATGAGTCTTTTCTCTCTTTTTCTGTACTTGTATAGTTGTTTTGGAATCCACTATAGAATCTTAACATTTATCCCTCTTAAATTTCTTCTTATTAGGTGTCAGGTCTTTTGGGATCCATGTTTTGTTAGCTGATGTATTTGCTGTCCTCTGCAGCTTCATATCATCTGCAAAGCTGAAGAGCCTGCCTGCAGTATCTTCATCTAGGCCTTATGATATACCATCAGAAACCTCCCTCCAGGTGGACCTCATTTCATTAAGTAGTATATACTCTGGTGTGGTTGTCCAACCACTTGCTAATTTAGTTAACTGAACTAGCTTATATTTTTTGGTTTTGTTCTCAAAATCATAAAAGCATTATAAAATTCTTTACAAGTATCTAGTTAAACATTGTATATTTTTCTGATCTGGAAGTCTTCTAAATACATCAGAAAAAAAAAAGATTAATCTGTGACACGTCTTCTTGTTAACTCATGCATCCTAGTCTTAGAGATCACTACATCCTCTTCTAAGTATTCACATATCAAACCTTTGATCGTTTGTTTTAAAGTGTTATCTGAAATTAACATTAACCTTACCAAAATGTTAGTAGAAATTACACTCTTAGTTTTGAAAATAGTCTCCTGTCTTGTGTTACTGGCAATGATTCAGGGATCTCATTCACAGGTTTTTAAATATCTTGGAACATAATTGTTTGGTCTGGGAGAGATGTGAACTTATAAGGTAGCTAGGTCTCCTTTTTTTTAAATTTACTTTTTTAAAAGACTATTTTTTTTGAGCAGTTTTAGGTTCACAGCAAAATTAAGAGGAAGGTACAGAGGTTTCCCATTTACACCCTTCCCCAACACATGTGTACCTTCCCCCATTATCAACGTCCACCACCACGGTGGTGTATTTGTTACAATTGATGAACTTATATTGACATGTCATTATCACCCAAAGTCCATAATTTACCATAAGGTTCACTTTTGGTGTTCTGTATTCTGTGGGTTAGGACAAATATATAATGATACATATCTACCATTATAATATCATATAGATTAATTTCACTGTCCTAAAGATCCTGAGTGCTTTGCCTATTCATCCTCCGTCCCCCTTAACTCCTAGCAACCATTGATATTTTTACAGTCTCCATAGTTTTGCCTTTTCCAGAATGTCATATAATTGGAATCTTGCGGTATATAGCCTTTTCTGATTGGCTTCTTTTACTTGGTAAGACATTTTCTCCATGTCTTTTCATAGCTTGACAGCTCATTTCTTTTAGCGCTGAATAATATTTCATGGTCTTGTTGTACCATAGTTTATTGATTCATCTACTGAAGGACGTCTTGGTTGCTTCCAAGTGTTGGCACTTCAGAGTAAAGCTGCAGTAAACATCCATGTGCAGGTTTTTGTGTGGACATAAGTTTTCAATTCATTTGGGTAAATACCAAGGAAGGCGATTGCAGGATTGTATGGTAAGAGTATGTTTAGTTTTATAAGAAGCTAACAAAGTGTCTTCCAAAGTGGCTGTACAATTTTGCATTCCCACGGCCATGAATGAAAGCTCCTTTTGCCCTACATTCTGTCCAACATTTGGTGTTCTCAGTATTATTGGTTTTGACCATTCTAATAGGTGTGTGGTAGTATGTCGTTGTTTTAATATGCATTTCCCTCATGACACATGATCTTGAATATCTTTTCATCTGCTTACTTACCATCTGTATCTTCTCTGGTGAGATATCTGTTAAGGTCTTTAATCCATTTTTTAATCAGATTGTTACTTTTCTTGTTTAATTTTAAAATTTCTTTGTTTATTTTGAATAACAGTTCTTTATCAGTTGTGGTTTTTTGCAGATATTTTCTCCCAGTGTGTGGCTTGTCTTCTCATTCTCCTGACGTTGTTTTTCCCAAAGTAGAAGCTTTTGTGTGGTTTTTTGTTTTGTTTTGTTTTGTTTTATAGAGACATCCAACTTATTCTTTCTTGTGTGGATTGTACCTTTGGTGTCTTATCTAAAAAAAAAATCATTGCCATACCCAAGGTCATCTAGAATTTACTCCTGCGTTATCGTCTAAGTGTTTTATGGTTTTGCATTTTACATTTAGGTTTGTGATCCATTTTGAGTTAATTTTTGTGAAGGATATAAGTAAGGTCTGTGTCTAGATTGATTTATTACTTTACATTCCAGCACCATTTATTGAAAAGACTATCTTTTCTCCATCGTATTACCTTTCCTGCTTTGTTAAAGATCAGTTGACTGTATTTATGCGGGTCTGTTCCTAGACTCTCTATTCAGTTCCATTGGTCTATTTGTCTGTGTTTCACCAGTGCCGCACCATCTTGGTTACTACAGCTTTATAATGATGCTTGAATTTGGGTAGTGTCAGTTGTTCAACTTTATTCTTCTTTTTCAATATTGAGTTGGCTATTCTGGGTCTTTTGCCTCCCCATAAAAACTTTAGAATCAGTTTGCAACATCCACAAAATAACTTGCTGGAATTTTGATTGGGATTGCATTGAATCTGAAGTGCAAGTCAGGAAGAACTGACATCTTGATAATGTTGAGTCATATTATCCATGAACATGGAATATCTCGCCATTTATTTAGCTAGTTCTTTGATTTCTTTTATTAGAGTTTTATAGTTTTCCTCATATAGATCTCGTACCTAATTTTGTTAGATTTATATCTAAGTATTTCAATTTTTAGGTGTTAATGTAAATGGTTATATGTTTTAAATTTCAAATGCCACTTGTTCATTGCTGGTTTATAGAAAATTGATTGACTTTTGTATATTAACCTTGTATCTTGCAAACTTTCTATAATTGCCTATTAGTTCCACTGTCTTGGGTTTTTTTTTTTTTTTAATTGTTCTGGATTTTCTACCTAGACAGTCATGTCATCTGCCAGCAAAGACAGTTTTGTTTCCTTTCCAATCAGTGTGTCTTGTATTTCCCTTTCTCATCTCATTGTTTTAGCTAGGTGTCATTTTTCATTTCCTTCTCTTATTTTCTGTATCATTCACCTTTCCTGTTTGTTCACTTTTCATCCTGAATAACATCTTCTTGTTGAATCAGACAAATGAGAGTTGAGAGGGGTATGTTTCACAAAACAGCACTTAAAATTAAATTAATTGCATGTAAAGGAATTGAGTACTTAAATGTTTATAGACTTTCAGATGAAGTTAATTTTGAACCAGCCTTTTGAAAATTTGAATTGGATGAAAAGAACACGGGAGAGGAGAAAGTTTATAGGCAAAATCTGGCAAATGTAAGAAAATATTTATATAGAGCTGTAGTAATTACATGAGCTTTATTGGAATGAAAGGTCATTATGGAAAGAATGGGAAATAGTGAAAGTGGGGATCATGAGAAGAGAATGAGACTTAAGTGCTGTAGTCATAGCACTTCAAGTTGTGTGGAACTTTAAACTTTACAGAACAATTTTCATGTAACCTTCTGAGATAGGTGGGAGGTATTCTTATTTTATGGATGAAAAAATTAATACTTAGATTAAGAAATGTACCAATTCCATATAATAGTATATGACCCAGTTAGAACTAAAACTCATTATATTTCCAAGGTCCCTGTTCTTTGCTGATACTGTTACATTTCTGTTGCCTCACCATAGTACCCTGTATTCATAACTCTTACAGTTTGTTATATGTTCCTGTGCATTATCTAATTTGATCCTCAAAAACCTTGGGAGATATATATAGTTCTGGTATTATTATGATCTCACTTTACAGATAAGGAAAATGAAGATAAGGTAAAGTTAATGATGTAAAGTAGCTAGGACTACTTTCTTAATCCTGTCACTTATTTGCTATATCTACTTGCTTTCCTGTTGTTCATTTTTCTCTTTTCAGTCTAGATGTTAACTTTTTCCATTAAACTGAGGCTAAAAGAAGTTAAACAAGTTTAAGAGGTCAACACTATAGTAAGTAAAAAGAACAGACCCAGATCTAAACATGTACCTTCTGGTTGCTGTTTTCTTACCAATACTCTGTTCTGGAATAAAGTACCTACTGGAAGACCAACAAGTTTCTTGAGACTTGTCTATACCCTGATTGAGAATTATTCTGTTAGATGTGTGCAAGATTAGTTGGAGAGATCAGAAGTGGAGGCTGGTGATATCAGCTATAATGTGGTCATGTTAACAAAATTTGTTAATGGACATAAAATTCAAATGAAACAAGTGTGAAATGATGATGTTCTTAATGAAGATAAAAGTTTTAATATTTGCACTTAAAAATGCATAGGAATGAAGTGCTATACTCTCCCAGTCCTACCAACATTTATATTATTTAGTAATGTTCAGAATTTTTAAGTCTATTGGATAATACTTTTAAAATAGGAACCAAATTTTCTGCTTTTTAAAATTATCCCCATTGCTTGTATTTGAGGTATGAATGAGACAGGAAAGAGTTCATATTGTGTAGATGTCTTATATTCCTTTCATCTATTCTAAGCAACTGCTATGAGCCATTCTGAAGTATCCACGCGTTGATTTCTTATGGCTGCTATAACAAATTACCACAAACTCAGTTGCTTAAAATAACAGAACTTTATTCTGTCACAGTTATGGAGGCCAAAAGTCTGAAATTATTATCACTGGGCTGAAATTAAGGTGTTGGCAGGGCTCTGTGCCCTCTGGAGGTTCTAGGGAAAACTGTGTTCCTTGCCTCTTCCAGCTTCTAGTGGCTGCCAATGTTAATTGGTTTGTGGCTGCATCAGTCCAATCTCTTTCTCTGTGGTCAGATTACCTTCTCTTCTTCTGTCTGTGTCAAATCTCCTTCTGCCTCCTTATAAGGTACATGTGATTGCACTTAGGGCCCAACTAGATAACCCAGGATAATCTCCCCATTTCAAAATCCTTAATCATATCTGCACAGTCTTTTTTTTTTTGCCATAAAAGTACCATTCAAAGTTTCCAGGGATTAGGATGCAGATGTCTTTGGGGGGAACAATTATTCAACCTACCCCAGTCCTTATTGCCTCTCACTTTTTCTTCTTCTTTTCTTTCTAGTCTCTTTTCTTCTTTTCTATTTTTAATCTTGTTCATCTTCCAGAAGCACGGAGTGTGCTTAATATCTATAATAAAGGAGTTGAATGATTGTTAACTTCCCTTCTAACTCTAAAAGCCTCTGTCTAGTATTTAGTATTTAAAAAACAACAAACATGCAGATAAACAACAAATCTCAGTTATTTTGTGCTACCTGTAAAAGTAATCATTTGCAAGATTATTTTGAAATAACTATGCTTTTTGTTTTTCTGTAGATGGACCACACATCCCCGACCTACATGCTTGCTAACTTAACCCACTTACATTCTGAACAACTTCTACAGGGCTTGAATCTTCTTCGTCAACATCACGAGCTCTGTGACATCATTCTTCGAGTAGGTGATGTTAAAATCCATGCTCACAAAGTGGTACTTGCCAGCATCAGCCCATATTTCAAAGCTATGTTTACTGGAAACCTTTCTGAAAAAGAGAACAGTGAGGTTGAGTTTCAGTGCATTGATGAAACTGCTCTCCAGGCCATTGTGGAATATGCCTATACAGGGACTGTTTTTATTTCACAGGACACAGTTGAATCTCTCCTTCCAGCAGCAAACCTACTCCAGATAAAACTTGTCCTGAAAGAATGTTGTGCATTTCTTGAAAGCCAACTTGATCCTGGTAATTGTATTGGAATTTCTCGCTTTGCAGAGACATATGGTTGTCATGACCTTTATTTGGCAGCCACTAAATACATATGCCAGAATTTTGAAGCAGTTTGCCAGACTGAAGAGTTTTTTGAGCTTACGCATGCTGATTTGGATGAAATTGTTTCCAATGACTGTTTGAATGTAGCTACTGAAGAGACTGTTTTTTATGCACTTGAGTCTTGGATCAAGTATGACGTCCAAGAACGCCAGAAATACTTAGCACAGCTACTTAACAGTGTACGATTACCATTGCTGAGTGTTAAGTTTCTCACTAGATTATATGAAGCAAATCATCTTATTCGTGATGATCGCACTTGTAAACATCTTTTGAATGAAGCTCTGAAGTACCACTTTATGCCTGAACACAGACTGTCTCATCAGACAGTCTTGGTGACACGACCTCGCTGTGCTCCCAAAGTACTTTGTGCAGTAGGAGGAAAATCTGGACTGTTTGCCTGTTTGGATAGGTAAATAGAAGGCTTTTAAAGGATTGATGCTAATAGATTTTATACTCTTAAAATTTGCTAATTATATTTTTAAAATAGTTTGATTTTCCTGTTTATTTGCTTCTTTTTGTTGTTTTCTTTTTAAATCACTTACCTGATTATTTTAATCACATTATCGTCCATTCTCTATAACACTCTCAATTTTAAACACCTCTCCTCCCTCCCAGTGCACAAATTTTATCCATCCTGGTTATTCATGAACTTTTCTTCCATTTTATGCCCTTTTTTCCTTTGTGAAATCATTTACATCTTTCTTTATATGAGTCAGACCAGGTCAGAGGGGATTTGTTATTGCTAGCTATATCAAAAAATGCTAGAGGAGAGCTAGGAATTTGTGATGAGAGCAGACTGGGACAAGAATATGTTTGAATGAATACAGTTAATCAGAGTAACCACCAAAAAAAAAAAAAAACAGGATATTGATATAAATATCAACTTATTTGCAATTTATAAATATGCAATTTATTTTCTTCAGCGTAAATATGTTTTAGCAACAGTAGTAAAAAGTGCTTTCTTTTCTGATAACTTAGAGTAGGAGTTGTCAGACTTTTTCTATAAAGAACCAAATAGTAAATATTTTAAATTTTGTCGCCGTCATATGGTCTCTGTTGTAACTACCCAAGTCTGCCATTGTAGTGCGAGAGCAGCCATAGATAATACATAAACAAATGAGCATGGCTGTGTTCCAATAAAACTGTACTTACAAAAGTAGCTGGTGGGCTGAATTTGGCCCATGGCCATCATTGATTTAGAGCATTCTACAAGTAACTTTTTTTGTTTGTTTGTTTAATTTTTATTTTATATTGGAGTATAGTTGATTAACAATGTTGTGTTATACAAATAACTTTTATACATTGAAAATATAGCTGGATGTTACCTTCCTTTTCCCTTAAATGGGATTGCTTTATGAAAACTTTTATGTTTAATTTATTTCTTTAATATTCTAAATATTAGAATAAATATTAGAATATTTAACATTCTAAAATATTTTGAAACATTTGGTAGATTGCATTTCTTTCCTTCAATAGGAGGAAACTGTTGATGTTTTATCAATGTCAATTGATATGTCCTTTATCTTTTAAAAAGTCTCAGTGTACATTTTAATTGTGGTCTAAAACTAGTATTGTTGAGATTGGGCTAACAATAGCTTTAAAGTTCCCTTGTGCCCCTCCTTGATGCCATCTCCTTCTCTCCCCCAGAAGTAACCAGTATTCTGAATTTTTAATGTATTATTCCCTTGCTTTTTGTTATAATTTTGCCACATATTATATGTGCCCCAGTATATAGTTAGGTTTTACACATTTTTATGTAAATGCAGTAGTACCATGTATATTCTTCAGAGATGTGTTTTATCATTGAGCAGTAAGTTTATGAAATTGAGATTGCATGAGGAAATAATTCATTTAGTTTCGTTGGCGTATGGTATTATAGTAGATGGACATAATACAACATTTTCTTTCTACTATGAATATGATGACTGAAAATTAATTGAAATGTTTCACATATACAGAAAAGTCCACAAATTCCAAGTGTACAGCTCAATGAATTATCACAAAGCAAACATTACAAACCATTTCAAGAAAAGAACATGAACAACACCCAGAAACCACCCTTAAGGTCCCTCCCTGTCCTCCCCAAAGGTAACCACCACCCTCATTTCTAATCTAGAGATTAGAAGTGTTTTTGAACTTGATAGAAATGAAACTATACTGAATATATTCTTTTGAATTTGGCTTGTTTCCCTCAACATTATATGTGTAAGATTCATCGCTGTTACATGTAGTTGTAGTTTGTTCATTTTCATTGCTGTATAGTATTTTCTTATATGATATGCACAATTTACTTATCCATTTTATGGTTGATGAAAAATTTGGATTGTTTCCGGTTTTCAACTATTACAAATAATGCTACTGTGAACACTGTTGTACATATACATATGTGTGCATTTCTGTTGGGTGCATATCTAAGAATGGAATTGCTTTGTCATGGGGTGCGTATACCACATCTTATTTATCCATTCTCCTTTTGATAGATGACTGTGTTGAGCTGCTGTAAACCTTTCTCTATTTGTGTTCTTTTGCAAAACTGGCTGTAATAGGCATTCAGTAGAGTAGATACACAGGAATGAAATTGCTGTATCAGAGCATACGTGTATCTTCAGTTTTGCCAGATATTGTTTATGGGCCATTTTGATGTTTTAAATTTAATTTTTTCTGCTTATTCTTTAGTGTGGAGATGTACTTTCCTCAGAATGACTCTTGGATTGGTTTGGCACCCCTAAACATTCCTCGCTATGAATTTGGAATATGCGTTTTAGACCAAAAAGTGTATGTTATAGGTGGTATTGAAACTAACGTGCGTCCTGGCATCACTATCAGAAAACATGAAAATTCAGTCGAATGCTGGAATCCTGATACAAATACCTGGACTTCTCTTGAGAGAATGAATGAGAGCCGAAGTACCCTTGGAGTAGTGGTACTTGCAGGAGAACTTTATGCTTTAGGTGGTTATGATGGACAGTCTTATTTACAATCTGTAGAGAAGTATATTCCCAAAGTAAGAAAGTGGCAACCTGTGGCACCAATGACTACAACAAGAAGTTGTTTTGCTGCAGCTGTGTTGGATGGAATGATATATGCCATTGGTGGGTATGGTCCTGCCCACATGAACAGGTATTTAACTTAATCAAGTTGTATATGCTTGTAGATTTTTTAAAGTATCATTAACAATGATTTCTGGATTTTAAACAATTTGTGTATATGAATGAACTTCCCTTTTTAATTTTTAAAGTAATATTGATAGACATTTGGGAAACTTAACCTGCTCCACAAGTTTAATTGTAATTGGTTTACATGGAGATTTAATACAAACCTAAAACTCAAATCCCTTTTATTAAATTTTACATTCATTCATTCAATATAAATGGACTAGATTTTAGAATTCAGAAATCTGAAAATAAGATGAAGTTAGATAACTTTAGATTTGGGGTGGTGTGTGTATGTATAAATGTGTGTGTCTGTATGTGTGTGTATGGATGGATGATCTGTTACTACGTTGTTTAATAGAATAAAAAAGTGGAAAATGTAATTTCTATATGCTTACACAATATTATAACACATCATAAACTTTAAGCCTTATTTAAATATTCCATTCTGGATTCTTATTCTGTAATCATACATGTATCATTATGTATCTGAGCTGTGCTGAAATTTAAATGTGAGATTTCTGTATTTTATAGTATTCTCTGAATAAAGGAGAAATATATATATAAGAAAAACAAAAGCATAAAGTGCTTATATGGAAAATTAATCATAATTCTGAACCTTTGTTGAAAGTCGATCTTCCAAAGATTTTATCTCTAATAGTATTATATCTCTAATAGTGGTATGTGTTTTATTTATTGTGAGCATTTTAATAAAAGAGAGTATGTGGTGGTTTGTTAACAGGCTGAGAAAGTAATGACACAACAGCATTTCTTCTATAAATTTGTATTTCTGTGTAGGCTAAATTTTTCTCCCTTTTTATTGTTCCTTTAGTTGAAGGAAAAGTATTTGGGACCCAGACATGCATTTCTATTTTTTGAAAAGCTGCTAACAGAAATTTCTAAGATAAAAGGTTAAGTACTTTAATTTTGAGATAATGCTTTTGAAGTTTGAGTTCTTGTTACAGTTTTTCACAGGATTTTTCTTGTCTAGTGATTTTGCTCTAACGGTTTTTATCCTGGTGTCCTTTCAGAAATAGTTGTAGTTTAGTCTTCTAGTCTAGTCTGGTCTAGTCCCTATTCTGAACTTACTCTCAAATGCTTTAGGCTTTCTTGAGAAGTTAGGTTAGGACCAGAACAAGCTCAACCAACTTGCCTTTGCACCCCTTCAGGGAAAGTGTAGGCTTAAAGGCCTTCTGGGATTTTCCAGGAAAGCTTATTTGGAAATTCTGATTTGATTTGAATTTCCATAATGCAACTCGGAAATGCCAAGAATTCTCTGGCATACAGACTTTATTTAAATCTGTGAATTCTCATAAATTACTCTGATTATTATAATCATTACAATAATCATTATGATTAGCCAGTTTGTGTTATGAAGTATGTAGTGTTTGCTTTACAGTTAGTCACCATGAATTCACCTATAAGAAAAAAATTCCTCTTCTTTCCTTCTCTTCATCTTCCCTTTTCCTTAGCTGTGTGGAAAATCCTTAGTATCTTTAGGAACCATCTATCTTCAGTTTGTGATTTTCAGAGTCCTTTCACATGTATATTCATTGGACTTTATTCTTACATGAATCCTTGAGGTTATATTATTCCCATGTTTACAGGAAATGACTTATCCAGGAGAAACAAATCCAAAATGATAGGTCTAGGTATGTGATATTAGTACTTGAACCCAGATTTTCTGACTTCAAATGCTCCATGCTTTTAATACACCTTGCTACTTGTACAATATAATAGAGTAGGGTATGGCTATTATTGCACCAGTCTACAAGGTAAGCTTTTACCCCTGTGATTTTATCAGCAACATCTGAACATCTGGGACAAACTACTCTTGTTTTATATCTGTCCGTTTGCACTTTTAAAACTCGGGTGGGTTTTAGTTGCTTTAGTAGGAAGAGTGACACAAAGGATATGTGAATTAATTCTTTCTTTTGTGAATATTTGCAGTGTGGAGCGTTATGATCCAAGTAAGGACTCCTGGGAGATGGTTGCATCTATGGCAGATAAAAGGATTCACTTTGGTGTGGGTGTCATGCTAGGCTTTATTTTTGTGGTGGGTGGACATAATGGTGTTTCACATTTGTCAAGCATTGAAAGATATGACCCTCATCAAAATCAGTGGACTGTGTGTAGACCAATGAAAGAACCCAGAACAGGTAATAATAACATACCAATTTCTAAACATATAGGACAATATTTTTTATAGTGATGTTCTTGAAATAGTAGTTTCTTGGGATATAACAGTATTATTACTTGTCCAGAAAAAACTTTTTTTGTGATAAACTTGACTGACAACTTGATTAGACAAAACTATATAGATTTTTTTACTGTGATTTTAATATGCCAATGTGCATATTGTTATTTTTTAAACTTCTACAACACATCTTGAGAAATGTTCATAATAGAAAGTATCTTATAGAAGCTCTTTGTGTCCATGTAACAAATGTAATTGTTTTATATGTTACACACACACGTGCACACACACCCAGGATCCTAGGGTTGTTCTATTTTGTTTTTTATTGTACATCAGCAGTCTGTACGTTACTTTCAAATGTTCTCTCCTCCTAAAGGGTATAGTTATAGTTGATCTAGAAAGAGTTGGGTTTCAGGTTTCATAAAGAAAAACAAATACACCTTTGAGGAAATTATCCTTAAACCCAAACTCAAATCACATTATTTTAAGAGGAACGTTTTAAGTTACTGGTGGAAATGCTTTAGGAGTATTCCTTGCATTTATGATTAAAGAAACTCCTGAAAAATAAACATATGAAGGAAATTGAAAGGCTTGTTTACTAGGATTACTTTCTGTGGTACCATTGAGAAGGAAAACCATAAAACGATGAAAATGTAAAATATTTGGGTAGCCTTGTTCTTTTTAGAACTATATATATATAAAGTAAAATTTTTTAAGCATAAATTATATAGTTTATATATGTTTAAAATTTTAACACATTTGAAAACAAAAATTAATGATTTTTGAAAAATATAAATATAAATTGAGAAGAAAGCATATGGGAAGATATATACTACATTCTTAATAATATTTAACTGTGGTGGAGAGAGGGAGAGTAGGATTGAGGAGAGATGAAGGAAAACTTCAGCTCTTTTACATATACTAAGGGATCTTTTTCCAGTAAGCACATATTGCTATATTGCTTGTATAATTAATAATAGGTTGTTGAAATGTATTTTAAGAAAACATTTAAATGCAAATTTAATTTAGTGCAAAGTCTGCTTCATGGTTAACATATTTTTTCCCCTATTTTTACCCACCTTTCCTAGGAGTTGGTGCTGCAGTAATTGATAACTACCTTTATGTAGTGGGTGGTCACTCAGGGTCTTCCTATCTGAATACCGTGCAGAAATATGACCCTATCTCAGATACATGGCTGGATTCAGCTGGCATGATATACTGTCGCTGCAATTTTGGATTAACTGCACTTTGACAAGTGTGGACTTGTGGAAATAGCATAGTGATGAACCTTGTGCTGCATGAAAGGATGCCCAGTTTTCTGAAGCCCAAAAGCTACATTGCTTCCTTTTTAACTTGAAATGGCATGAAGACTCAAAGTTTTGTTGGGTACTTTGAACTGACAAGTAGCTTTGGTTGCTCTTGATTATACAGTGAATCGATAATCCAAGAAAAAAAAAAAAAAGAAAGATCTTGCCAATTGAATTGTGCACTTTTTTCCCCTAATATTGGGATAGAATCGTTTTATGTTCGTAAGTGTACATGTGGAGAAAACCTTGCTGCTTTTTTGAAAAAAATTAGCTTTCTTCCCCCTCCTTGTTCTGCACTGTTTTTTACCAGGATGAGAGATACTTAGATGCTGGAGTATACTGAGTGACTAGACAGAGTGCTGATACTATCTGTTGGATATAAATTCATATGCTTCACATTTTAAACAAACAAAGGGCTGCTTTTTTTTTTCTGGTACTTTTAAGGGTTGTAAATTACATGCCATACTGAGTCACCTGGATATTCTTACTGCTAAATGGCTTTAGGGCTGGGGATGTAATAAGTTTGCAAGATAAATGCATTTACTGTCATGATTTTGGGTCCTCTTTTAAGCAATCAGATACTTACTGTGTATGCCTTTTTTATATGGGCAGGTTAATGCTGGATGAATTTAGTTACCCATCTATGGTATGCTAAGCATGGATAGAAAGAGTTAAGCATATCAGTTTCAATTTTTTTTTAGTAGTCCAGCAGGCTTCCCAGTGTTGATGTAAATATTTGACAAATGTTTAGTACCACCCTTAATGCACATTGAGTTTTTTCATATATGCTTACAATAATTTTAGTTTTTTTAAGACTTTTGTTTGCTTTTTCAAAGTATTCAGATATAAAAATGGTGCTAACTGTAGGATCTGTAACAAGGCTATACTAGTGTTCTTTTGGATGTTAAATATGAGATATGCATGACATGTTTTGATAGTATTTTTCATTTTTACCAGCTTGGTTCATTTGTACTTATTAAAAATGTTAGTGTTTATACTAATATTTACATCCAAAAAACATTCAGATAGCCTGTTATGCTTTTCATGGTTCCTGAATAGTGATTTAAAGAAAGATACATTTTATCTTCTTTCTTCTTGTGCTAGATGTTATATGCCCTTCTTAAAAACAGAAATATATGCATTAAATATAAAGCACTAGGCAGTTAAGCATTATTTTGTACATTTCTTAGGTAACTGAATATTTTAAAGTTATTGAGGAAAACTGGAACTTGATGTTTACTTGAGTAATGGTTCTAAATTCAGTTCCACTTAGACTAAAGAAACGATCTTTTAAAGCAAAATTGTTTGCTTTACCCAAGTGACAGCTTATTTAAAAGAACTGGTTAATTCATTTTGTTTTGCATGTTTTAGTAAATGTCTCAATCTTGAATACATTACTTTGCATTTTATTAGGATGTTGGTACTTGTATTTTTGGTACTGTAGTCATTTTGTTTTCCTTCCCTTGATTTTTTCTTTCTCTTTTCTTTTTTTTTTTTAACTTCCCACTATCTCTTTATAGTCTCTACAAAACTATATTTGTTTCCTAAGAAAAAGTTCATATTGCATTCTTAAGTGCCATAATGTTCAGAACTGTTGTTAAGAAGCCATTTGTAATTATAAAACATAGGTTCATTTCTTAGCATATATGTTATTTCTTGAAAACTATTTATAGCCAGGCAATTTTCAGTTTTCCTTGTTCTTCCATAAATTGCCAGTCGTAGACGTAAGTATATACTGTAAAACTGTGTGAACTCATCTTTAATCAAATAAGTAGTTTCATGCTTTATGAATGTTTGCACAGATTATAAAACCTTGCAAGTGATTTTTAGTCTCTTTCTAATTAAGAACTCAACAGGAGCTACTAATAATATTGACAGGCTGAATATTTTCTATGTTGCTTGTTTGAATAACTTAATGATATATAGCAATAACTTTATAATTGATTTGAATAAATCTGTTGAATAGAAACAAGGTGCACTATTGTGATTGGCCTAGGCTTTATTTAAAGAAAGCAATTTAAAATAGATTCCATCACATACTTAATTTTAAATCCCCAGCTCAATTTTCTTTCTGTTTATATCAATCAGAAAGAATTGTTATTCTTGATAACATTAACAATGTTAATTATTAAATACATCCTATTACACTGTTTTTAATCCCCTCTCCCCAGAAGATAAGGGAATTTGAAAGACTATAGAAATTTATTTTAATTGTAAACAGATCTATACTATATATTTTATTTTCACAATGTTTTCCTCACATATCATCCCCACTATCAAATTAGTATAAAATATATAATCGTTTGGTAAATTAGACCAAAGACCTAAGTTGATCATTGATTTGGAAGAATCTAAATTTCATCTCAGTGAAGACTAAATATGAAACATTTTGGGCAGTAGTAAGAGCAATATACTAGAGAACAAATTATGAAACCCTGTGAAAGGAAGAGAAAAAAACCCCCGAAATTTAGAAATATTTATTTTAGGTTTGCTAAACCTACTTAATCGTGCATAAGAACCAGAGGTATTATGACCTGACAGCTGGTAACTTTACAATAGAGCCTTCTCGTTCAGCTTGTGAGAAGTTTCATCATGAATACTTTGCTGACAAATTGTGAATTTAAAGCCACATTTCTAGTGTTAACAAGGTTCGAAATGTTTGATTATAAATTCCCAGGGTTAAAGATTTTAGAAATAATTTTATATACTCAGGCAAGGAGGAGAAAGCTATTTAAGATTGCACAGAACTATTTTGGAAAAAAGTAACAGTGGGAAATAGAAATTAATTTAATCATTTAGAAGATAATTGCCTTCTATAATTATGTTATGAAGACTTAATCTGTTAGAAATGTTTGGCTATTTAATATTTGTTAAATATAGTAATAGAACTCAAGTGATTTTTAATGTAACCCAAAGGATAGTTATATAAGTTCCATATATTATTGCTAATACTGTTTTAAACATGAATGAATATTACATTTTAGGACGTGGTATCAAAGTAATAGGAGAATGGCATTAGGTTTTTGTTTTTGTTTTTTGCGGTACGCGGGCCTCTCACTGCTGTGGCCTCTCCCGTTGCGGAGCACAGGCTCCGGACGCGCAGGCCCAGCGGCCACGGCCCACGGGCCCAGCTGCTCCGCGGCACACGGGATCCTTCCGAACCGGGGCACGAACCCGCGCCCCCCGCATCGGCAGGCGGACTCCCAACCACTGCGCCACCAGGGGAGCCTTGGCATTAGGTTTTGAAAAATTATTTTGATAACTTGACAAATATGGAGGGTCTACTATATGAGATACTGTGCTAGATGCTATGGGGGCTAGAAATATAAGTAAGATATAGTCTTTTCACCCAAAGAGTAAAATATAGTAAGGGAGACCTGTACCCAAATAACTATTATGGTAAAGTGTGAATCTAATTCCTTATTTCCGACATCATGAAAAGTGATTGGAGATCCAATTTACGTATAAACATTTGTGTCCTCTAGTGTCCAATTAGGTTTTATTGACATGAAAGAGAATTATTTAAAAGCTAATATTTATAGAACTCCAACTTTCCTAAAATTGGATAATATATTTTCTAGTAGAAAAACAGAATTATAGAAACTTAAAATAATATTATGTTATCAAGGCTCTGGCTAACATTGAAGGAAATATATGTAAATATAATGCTGTTTGTTTTCAGTTTTGGTGTTTGATTTCTGGTATTGTCACCGAAGTGCTCATTTTCAGGAAAATCAGATTCTACAATAAATACACTGCTTAAAGTTCAATAAACTTGTGAAAACCTCTATAACCTCTGTAGTTTGAAAGTTAATAACATAAAGATGTCACACATCAAGTTAACATCCAGTTCTACTTCTTAACCTTTTTTTTTCCTTTGTAAGACAGCACTTTAGTTAGACATGATTTAATTAGATACAATTATTCTGTGGCTGGATGTTTATTAGATTTTCACTTACAGTATATTGACTCAGTATTGATTCACATTTGAAGAGTGAGGAATACAATAAGTTTTAAATATTACAGGTTTACAGGTTTTCTTACTGGTGTGAATATGGAGTCAAAAATCCAGTTTACATCTCTGCAGAGAGAAAAATTGTTATCCATATCTTTTTATTTTATACATATTTAACTAGAGATAATTTATTGTTAATTTTGTCAAGTTATCATGTGTTAAGTCCCATTTATTTTAAAATCCTAAGCAAAAAGTTCCAAGTTTGCCTTAAAAACGAGTGAAATTAAAGAACTGGATGATAATGCCTATATTTTTGCCTTATGAATTGTGCTGTATCATAAACCAGAGATGGTTTTGATTTTAACAGGATTTTGAAATTTTGTAGATGTAGAGTACTAATATCTGTACTCTCTTGCAAAGAATGTGATCTAGTTGTGGATTATGTTAATGTTTAAATGTTTTTGTATATGTATTTTACCTCTGAATATGTGTCTTTTTAGCATCAGGGTTTTATTTTTGTTTACATAGTAAAGTGGCATTTAACTTGTTGAAGGTTGTATTCTTTTGTCTTTTATTTTTAAAGTTCTTTGTGTGTACTATTGTGGTAATGCTCTGTACTGAGTATGGTTAAATTTCATTTAATGTGAAATATTAAAAATAAATTTGAAAAACAAGGCTTGTGTGTGTCCATTGTTGTGAATTGACCCAAGCTAACTTTGTCATGCTGAACTCTTAGGTTCTTTTAGGTAGATAGTGGCCACAGAAGTTGAGTTGGATTTGGGATAGCCACTCCTTTACACCCTGATTACCAGGTTATAATGAAAACATGTCTTAAACTAAATACTGCTGCACATTTAGACACTTATTAAAGAAACATTCATTAACAAAGCAGGCACAAAAGAGTTCAGTTGATAAGTTCATTGCAGTCCCAGCTTTTTATCTTTTTAGATTCTTGAACCAGCCTTATAAGAGGGGTTTACTTGAGGCAGACATGGCAACATTCTAGAGGTTTCTGTTATTTTTATGGCCAGCATCAGATAACCAATAGACCTCCTAAAGGAAGAGCTGTAAACCTAGGTACTATCTTTAAGGAAGTTGTGAACTACAGGCCTGAAAGGATTCTGATAACCTGTCCATACAAGGGTTGGAAATGTATTTGTAGACAGTCTACATATCTTGAAACTTTAATTTCACCAGTAAGAGCAACTTTTCGGTATCATGTTAGGCTACAAGCCACTATTTCCCAATAAATATCCCTGACATTTAGTATACTAATTAGCAAAACATTGGATACCGATCAAATTATGGATAAGAGATGTATTTGTAGCTGCCTTGAGAATGGGTTTCCTGGTTAGCATGCCAGCTAACCATCCCTCAGATGCATTCTTAATAAGGGCAACTCCTAGAGTTGAAGTAGAAACTTAACTTATATGCTGAAGTATTTAAAGTATTATAGATGACATATGTTAATACATGTTTTGAGAGTGCATATTAAAATATTGGATTTAGATTTCTTGACTGGATGCCTTTGAAGTTCTGCTTTTTAATTCTAAGACATGCACAGATAGCTCTTACATTACCCAGAAAATCTGTCAGCAGACAGTTATTAAGAGCTTAATATGTTTAAGACATGATGGAAGGTATAGAGGAGTAACAAGCCTTATCTTACAATCTGCTTGAGGAATGAAAAAGACACCTTGGTTGCTTTTTGGGGGTTTTTTTGTTTTGTTTTTTTCAGGGAGGGAGAATTGGAAGAGATAATGCTACTCTAGCAGAGCTCTACTGGTGCCTCTCATGTTCTTTCTAAAATTACTAGATGCTTCTCTTGTTTGGGGCCGGTGCAGTAATGGAAGTAGAAGTTTCAACTCAGTTTGGAAGACTGTGATGAGAGGATTGTAGGAATCAGCAATAGACTCATAACGGGATACAAAAAGCTGTTCCAGGTGTCCGAACTCAAGGCTAGGAGTAAAATTGAGTTCTGTGTCAAGGTAGTATTGAAACAGTACACATGGGTTTTGATATGTCTTCCAGGCTTTTTTTTGAGGGGGGTGTGTTGGGTCTTCGTTTCTGTGCGAGGGCTTGCTTTAGTTGCGGCGAGCGGGGGGCCACTCTTCATCGCGGTGCACGGGCCTCTCACTGTAACGGCAACTCTTGTTGCGGAGCACAGGCTCCAGACGCGCAGGCTCAGTAGTTGTGGCTCACGGGCCCAGCCGCTCCGTGGCATGTGGGATCTTCCCAGACCAGGGCTCTAACCCCTGTCCCCTGCATTGGCAGGCAGATTCTCAACCACTGCGCCACCAGGGAAGCCCCTTTTTTACCCCCTCTTTTTAATAGAAATGGAATCTGCATGTACCCATCACCCAGCTTCAACAATTAAGCACATTTTGTTAATCCTACTTTTCCTTATCTATTCACGCTTTTATTTTTTTTGGCTGAAATATTTTAGAGAGAATCCCAAACATGCAATATAATATGACTGGTAAATAATTGAGGCTGCATCTATAAGTGATAAAGACACTTAAAATTTTCATTCTGTAAGCTACACCAATATAATCACACTTAAAAATTGAATACTTTTATTTAGTATAGTCTGTATTCAAATTTCTCTTATTGTCTCAAAAATTTTTTTCTGTTGGTTGAGTCAGGATCTAAATAAGGTTTATACATTGCACTTGACTGTTACATCCCTAAGTCAATTTTAATCTCTACCAGTCACTGCCCTCCTCCCCCTTTTCATGCCATTTACTTGTTAGTAAATGTGATTGTTTGTCTAGTAGTTTGTCCCACATTCTAGATCTGGCAGATTGCTTTTTGTGTGTTTTGTTTGACTTACTGTCCTATTCTGCAAATGTTCTATAAACTAACTGATGGCTGCAGAGTCTTCATTAGATTCAGGGGTTTTTTTGTTTTGTTTTTGTTTTTTATTTTTTTGCAAGCATAGTTGATGCTGCATATACCTCCTATTGTATTGCATCTGAGGCATATTATGTCTGGTTATCTCACTTTCAGTGATGCTAACATTAACCATAGTTTGGGTTCAGTTGTCAACCTGATGCCTTTGTTATCAAGTTCCCCATCAAACTCTCACCAGATGGTTTTAGCAGCTATTAGTGACTACTGCTGGATCCATTATCATATTGAGTTGTAAAATAGTAGTTTTCTAACTCTGCCATTCCTTCTGCATTTATTAGCTGGAATTCTATAAAGGAAAGCATTTCCTCATCACTTATTTGGGTACCTTGAGACAAGGTCTATTAAGGAAAGGCTGGGGAAATTGTGTGATTCATTCCTTTCTCAATCTTTAATGAATTAGTGCCCTAAAAAACTCCAAAGGTGATCAAGTGTCACGAACTCATGATTTTTTTTAATATATTTGTTTGAATATATGTGTTTCAATCAACACATCTTAAGCCTGTGTATAAGATTAAGTTCCATTGAAAGCCTCCTTGCTTTTAAAGAATTATTTTCACATAATTTAAAATAAAGACAAACTTAACAGAGAAATTGTAAGAGTAATACAAAAAATTACTATATACCTTTCTCAAGGTACACCAGTTTTTGACATTTTGCCACACTTGTTTTATCATCCTTTCATCTTTTTCAAGCCATCTGAAAGTAGGTTGCATACATTGTCTTTTTATCCCTTAATACTTAAGCACATATGTCCTAAGAATAAGGATATTCATTCTCTTATTAACCACAGTTCAGGTATCAAATTCAAGCATTGTTGTGTTTTGGCTTTTCCTTTTCCTTTTCTTCCTCAGATCTAGAATCTCTAAATGGTATTTAGAGGTCCCAAGGTTTTGCTTGTGTTTTCTGCTACTGAGTTGTCCTTGCTTGTAGGCTATTCAATAGGCAGAGTCAGGAAATGCCTCCTTTAAAATTTTACTTTTATTTTACTTAAATTCTTGGATTTTAATGGTTTTTTTCTTAGCTTGAAAATCTTGGTTTCTATCAACATTAACATAATTTAATTACCTATTTGATTTGTTTTACAACACACTTATAATGTTTTCAAAATAACAATACTGATATAAATAATAAGACCAATGAATGTAGTTGAGTCCTTTGTGACATTTTTTGTCCTTAGAATATATTTCACAAGGATCAAAAATAAAAACCACTGGTTTTAGAGTCAAATGAAGTAATATTTTTATTTGGTTAAAGCATAATTGATTCATGTACAGTGAGGCTATTTTAACTGAGGTTTTAATTTTTAGAAATATACTTTCTAATCTAATTTTATTTCTAAATTATATGGAATATTTACTTGACTACAAAGTTGAAACTATACGAGAAGATGCATACATGGAAGTTTTGTCTGCATTTCCATCTCTTTCACTCTGTTCATTTTTATTACTGTATAGGTAATCATTTTTATTAGATGCTTGTTCCATTATTTCATTTTGAAAAAATCCTTCCCCATTTCCTTACCAAAAAAATAGCATACTATAAAAACACTTTTTTCCACTTAAAATATTCTGGAGATTATGTCATGTTAATATATTGAGATAATTCTTAATCTTTTTTACAGTTACATAGTACCTCGCTGTGTAGATATACCATAGGACTTTTATCTAGTCTTGTGCTGATGGACATTTGGGTTGTTTTTAGACTTTTGCATTTACAAATAATGCCACAATGAATCGCCTTGTGCGTTTATGTTTTGAGCACAGATTTTTAGAAGTGGAATTTCTGGGCTGTAGATGATATGCGATTTTCCTAGATCATGCCTGTTTTAGTTCAGGCTGTCATAGGCTAAATACCACAGACTGAGCAGAAATTTATTTCTCATAGTTCTAGAGGATGGAAGTCCAAGACCAGGGTGCCAGCATGATCAGGGTCTGGTGAGAGCTTCTTCAGGGTTGCAACCTGACAACTTCTCATATCCTTACATGAAAGAGAGTAGAGAGGGGGAGTAAGCTCTCTCATGACTTTTATAAGGACACTAATCCCATTAATGAGGGCTCCATCTTCATGACCTCATCTAATCATGATTACCTCCCAAAGAGCTCACCTAATACCAACACGGCAGCGGTGGGGGAGGGGGGGCAGGGGGTAGGGTTTCAGTATTTAAATGTCGAAGAAACACAAACCTCCCATCCATAACATTGCCCAATTCTCCCAAGACGTACCATTTTCCATTCCCATCAACAATAGAAAAGAGTACCTTATAGGCTGTTTTTATTAGTTCACCTACGCAGTGTTACCATTAACAGGTAACACTTGGGGGCTCCCCCGGGGCTTCCCCGGTGGTGCAGTGGTTAAGAATCTGCCTGCCAATGCAGGGGACACGGGTTAGAGCCCTGGTCTGGGAAGATTCCACATGCCGCAGACCAGCTAAGCCCATGCACAACTACTGAGCCTGCGCTCTAGAGCCCGCGAGCCACAACTACTGAAGCCCATGTGCCTAGAGCCCGTGCTCCTCAACAAGAGAAGCCACTGCAATGAGAAGCCCGCGCACCGCATCGAAGAGTATCCCCCGCTGGCCGCAACTAGAGAAAGCCCCCGCGCAGCAATGAAGACCCAACGCAGCCAAAAATAAATAAATAAAATAAATTTATACATTAAAAAAAAGGTAATACTTGGTCTCATGTTCTTTTTGGTTCAAATTATGTCTAATATTAAAATATAATTAAAGACATGAAAAGCTTCTTATTTTTAGAGTACATGAAAAGTGCCTTAAACCTTATTCTTATTGAGTAAGGCAGGATCTAAATAAGGATGAGCCAATCACTTTTGTTGTCCTGATTAGAAAGAAAGTATTGGAAAGGATATTCTTGTGTGTGCCCTGAGGACAGTTAGAGTTTAAGTAAGCAGGGGTCCTAGAATCTAATAAAGTAGGTGTTTCCAATGAATAGAGGACTATGTCTCAAAAAGTTTTAGAGCCAGATGGCAGATAAACTATTTTGGACTGTATCTGGTGGATAAACGATTTTGAGCAGGAACAAGGTATGATATTTCATTACTATTTAGTATCTAGGAAAATTTAAGCTATTCACTTTCCTCCAACATTTTTACTTTTGCTTTATTTGTTTTTGCTTTTCAAACTAATTCATGAATTTAACATTTTTTTTTTTACTTTTCTGATATTATAGTTTGTTCTGTGAGCTTATTTGCCACAGAAAAGAGCAACAATGGTTTTCAGTGTGAACTGAAAACTTTATTGTGAACTTGAAATCTTCACACAGAATTTATTCATCTCCTGCAGCAGCACTACTTATCTACTAATTTAATTTCTTAATAGAATATTGAGGACCTCCCTGGTGGTCCAGTGGCTTAGACTCCATACTCCCAATGCAGGGGGCCCGGGTCTGATCCCTGGTCAGGGAACTAGATCCCACATGCATGCTGCAACTAAGAGTTCGCATGCCTCAACTAAAAGATCCCTTATGCTGCAACTAAGAACCGGCGCAGCTAAACAAATAAATAAATAAATATTTTTAAAAAATAGAATATTGAAAGAGGAGTCAACAGTAACTGTAGCGGGACTTCCCTGGTTGCACAGTGGTTAAGAATCCGCCTGCCAATTCAGGGGACACGGGTTCCAGCCCTGGTCTGGAAAGATCCCACATGCCACGGAGTAACTAAGCCCATGCGCTCTAGAGCCTATACTCTAGAGCCTGCGAGCAACAACTACTGAAGCCCACGTGCCTAGAGACCATGCTCCGCAACAAGAGAAGCCACCTCAATGAGAAACCCGTGCACCGCAAGGAAGAGTAGCCCCCACTCGCAGCAACTAGAGAAAGCCCGCACACAGCAACGAAGACCCAACACAGCCAAAACAAAAAACAAAAACAAAAACAACTGTAGCAAACACTTTCACAGTGCTTACTGTATGCTGGGCACTAAGTGCTATAATAATAATTCATCAAACCTTCACCGCAACCTTTTGAGATATATTCTATTATTATCTCCATTTTACAGTTAGCAAAGTTGGAACAGAAGAGTTAAGTAATAGGACCAAAGCCACACAACTAATGACAGAGTCCAAATTTGGACCCAGGCAATTTGGTTTCAGAGTCTAGGCATTTAACTGCCATACTCTTGCCCCTAATTGACATCAAGAAAATCAGTAGTCGAGAACTGATGGTAATAAAGAGAATCCAGTGGTAATGTGATCACGTAACACGATTCACCTCAAAAGTCTGAAATTCCATTATTTTTTTCCTAGGTGAAAAATGTCAATCCTGAATTAAGTCTTCTGGCATTTCCATAAACTCTCTAGGGACAGGAATTCCTAACCCTTTTCAAAGAAGAGCTGAAGAAAGCAGAGAGGAGGCCAGAAACATGAAGGTTGTGGAAGTGATGAAGAAATCCCAGAAGTCAATTTACAGGTATAATTTGAGCTGGGTTGTTGTTGGCAGAGAGCATAGTCAGCCTAACCAAAGACAACACCATTGTATGTTATCCCCAAGCTATGAGTGCTTATATTGTCGTAGAACTGAGGGAAAATTGAACTTGCCTTGCCCAAATTTTAAAGGCCAGAAAGTTCAGGAATAGGTCTTGCTCCATCCTGTACATTCTATACTGGGGAGCTTCTGCCACCTAGTGTTCATGTAGAAAATGGCAAGAGTTTGGAATCACCAACCCTGTCCCTCCACAAGTCCAGGAGTATTTAAAGAAGACTGGTCCCAATGGCTGTCTCATTTTTTTCTCAAGTTATCTTCCCTCCAATGAGAATTAGAAAATATTTGATATTATTAATTCTTTGTGGAAGAAAGAATTAATAGAAAGAAAGAACTTCAGCTACAATAAATTTCTTTTAAAATTTGATGGGGTTTGAAATTTGTTTTATCTTTAATTTTAGGATTTATAGCTTTCTAATGGAAATTTAAAATGGTTAGGCTTTGTAGTTAGACATAGAGGCAATAATGAAGTAGATGGAAAGGAGACAGGGCACAACCTTTAAAAGAATGACATAGCCATTGGGACACAACAAAAACTGGTTGGAACCAACTAGGTCCAAGATGGCAGAAGATTCAGCTTCCAGTAGAACTTGAGCCTCATTATACATTCATTGTAATGTATTAGCATGCTAAATGACACACCCACAGGTGCCATGACTGTTCTGAGACCAACCATAAAAGGCCAAAAAGTGGGTGGTGGCCCAATTCCTGGAAATCTCCACCCTTTCTCCAAAATAGTTGGAATAATCCTCCCACTCATTAGCCTGTGAAATTATCCAGCTGATAAAAACTAACCACCCCTATTTTGGGGCCTCTTGCCTTCTGAGATGGCCCACATTCTGTCTGTGGAATGTGTTTCTCCCAAGACTGTTCTTGCCTTTTGAGATGGACCACATTCTATGGAATGTGTATCTCTCTAAATAAATCCACTTCTTACCTATCACTTTGTCTCTCACTGAATTCTTTTTGTGACAAAACATAAAAAACTTGAGCTTCATTAAGTCCTGAGACCTGGTGTGTGATTTCAATTAAAATGCAGTGGTTCAAGTCCCAATCTGAGTTGTGCAGTTTCAATTGCCTTTGAAATCACAAGTTGAACAATCTGTGGTCTCTTTCCTCCAAAACCTCCTCCAGGGATGCTAGGTAGCAACTGGGAAAGGACTGTTTCCAAGACCTCACAGCAGTTGTCTGTAGAACCGTCCCTCCTCTGTACTCAGAGCCTGAGGTGCTCACCCTGCCATAGTACTTCCCTCTGTACAGTCTCCATTGATTGACTCACCGTTCCCCCTTTTTAGACATATGCATACCTCCAGGGCAGAAATCATTTCTAATTCTATTAGCAAGTAGTGGATATTAAGTATGTATTAAATGGATGCTGTAGAGAAAGTACGTCTGCTATTAACTTGTTCCAGCTTGTAGCCCTCAAATCAAGCTTAGCCTGCTTGGGCAAAGATTTCCCTAACCAGCTAACCATTTCATTTAAGCCCTAACCTGGTGTCTTCTTGACCTGAGCACAAATCAACTTTCCTGTGTTTCCTGCCTTCACTCCTCTTCTCCTTTCCTTCCTTCCCATATGTTGGGTATGCAGAACTATTTATCGTGCTGGTTTTCCCCCTCTTCACAAACTCTCTCAGCCAACTTTTCCCTACTCTACTCTTAAAGCAAGCTAATTATGCTCAGTGTACTTTGATTTTTCTTTGTTACACTCTCTGTTAGATTAACAGGGAAATATAAAAAGTCTATTTTGTTGTATCTGTTTGGGGACAGTCTATACCATCAGGGTCTTCTTGCTTCCCAACTCTGGCACCTGGGATACTAGTTTTGAAATGTAGGTAGAGGAACATAAAGGAATGACATCTTTCATAAAATAGAATAATGAGTTCTTGAAGATTTGAGAAAATAAAAGCATCTGAAGGCAAGTGTCCAGGTAGAAAGAAATGTCTGAACAGGTGGCCACTGCAGTTTTCTTCAGAGTCTCACTTTTCTATACATATTTTGTCAAGCTGCTTACTTCTATCACCGCTATGCTGGCCCCCAGGAGTATACACTTCTTTCTTCAAAGCCCGAACTCCTTGGTTCTTGGTTTTCTTCAAAGTACTGTGGAGCCATGGTGGACTTTCCAAAAAGTCTTTACCAGTATGAACCAATGATTATCATTGGGTGGAGAAATCGTGGATGATCATTTTCTTCTTTACAGTTTTTTTGGGTTTATTGATTTCTTACTGATTTATGTATTAGTTTTATAGTCATCTGAAAAATTAGACTTTACAAAATTCAAAGGGAAAACAAGCAAGTAATAAAAATATAGCTAAGCATACAAACAGCAGATTTCTAATTTTACCACACTGTTGTCTGCACACCTCATCGGCTCCCCAAGCTCTTGTTCCATACCACATCATTTTTGAGGGCCTTACCAGAGTAGCTCACTTTTTCATTTTCTGTGGTACTCCTTTTGACACCTTATAGACCTCATTGAGAAAACAATGGATGGACTGTGGAACTGATTGCTCTTTGAGGGTAAATAATTTTATATCCTCAGGTAGATATCAGCATATAAAGAAATCTTCTAGCTACAGAGGCCTCCCCACCAACTTCCTCAACTTCCCAGAAATAAAGTAAAAGCTTGTATTTCCTGAGATCAAATTAAATTTGAAGTTAAAGGCCATCCAGTTGACCAGACAGTGAACCCTGGGCCAGTTGGGTGGGTAGGAACCCTGTTTGTTAGTAAGGCATCAAGTGGTTAAAATGAACTTCAAAAGCTATGTGATCTTAACTTTTGATTTTAACAAAGGAAGGTGAGAAGAATATAAATGTTTGCTTAGGCTGGAGTTTAGTAGTAGTAATTGCAGTCATTTTTACATGAACTGTTTACCTTTCCTGCTTAGGTATAGTGCATTACAATTATTGTCAAATAATTAAATGTTATTAACTCATTTAATCATAAAACTAAACTGTTGATATATGCTCAATACGTACAGCTTTTTATGTGTCACAGTAGTCATCTGCTTATATAGCTTAGTTGTTTGCTCATACTCTTAAGAATGAAATAGAACCCAGGATTCACCCTAGTAAGCATGCCTGTGGTAGTGATCTTTGTTCCTCCTTCTCTTTGATTGGATCCGATCCAGTGACAATGCCTCAGATGTTAAGTCAACCCTAATAATGAAAAGCTACTTTGAAAGATAAATCTAAGATTATTTGTTAAGTTTTGGGTGGGGGGTGGGTAAAGCTTCTTTGGCTGAAGAGAGGTTGGAGACTTCTTAAATGTTGGACATTTCCCCTTAAATTTGTTTTATTTGTTCTTTTTCTCCCTTTGATTGAGGTGAGGGTTTTAAAATCATTTCTGCTCTTCCCATAGGTATAGTTGTGACTTGTGGCACTTTGATTAAAAACATATTCTGATTATTCCCTCGTATCTTTTGCCCATCCCCACCCCCAGCATTCCGATTTCTCTGTTTAAGGTTATAAAAAATTTTCCATACCCTCACCTTCACATTTTGTGATAATCTTGTTTACTTCATATTTTTTCATCCCTTTTCTACTCACTATTTGGTCAGCAGGGAATAATTTCTTCAATTACCACCATAACAGCAAAATACCTATTATCCTTAAATCCTAACCATCTGGGGTCCAGAAGCCATACTTAAATTTCATTACACATTAATTCCGTTACTGATATGATATGTAGAAAGAAATGTCTGAACAGGTGGCCACTGATATGGCCATTACTGATATGTAGCTAATGACCTCTGAAAAGGTCATTAGTAATAGAGAATCTAGGAGACTTGCCTGTACATGAAAGAGGTAGAAAAAATATTTTTTATTAGCATGTTCAAGGTAGTCAAGATATTAACAAACATTTTAATCCTCACAACAACCCTGTGAGGTAGGTAAGTCATTGTTTCGTGACAAACTAGTATTATTCCAAATAAAGTGCAATTTATAAAAGAATAAATCTGCATCAGGAATAATTTTGTTAATGATACCATTTATGTATATGCTAATATTTGTGTTTTTGTATACTTTGATTCATGCAGTTGATTCATGCAGTAAGGTGTCCCCAGAAAAGTTTACTATAAATCAAATCCTATTTAAATACATGTGGGAACAATTTAAATAAACTCTGGGGTGAATTTTTTTAATAAAATAGATCACTTTTTGAGCAAATACTATGAATATTCCTTTCTTACACAAAATAAAAAGGCATCCTCATCAACGTTGCACTCACATTTATTCATTCTTCAGTAAGTTATCTCAACATGGCACCAATGCAATGTAAGACTTAATTTATTGAATTAAACCTTAGCAATTTGGTATATGGCAGTGAACTGTGTTGCTGTGTAGAAATCTCCAAATATATTGCGCTCAATCTCAACCCAAAACCTAGGATGGATTAATTATTGAAAACACTAAAATAAATGATGATAGATTTCAAAAAGTATTGTTCCTTGAGAACATTACTTATTTTTTTCCTTTAAATTGCAAAAGGAAAAGAGATCTTAGGGTCTTTGAAAAGAAACATAATATTCTGATAACTATAAACTTCTGGTGATTTGTATTACAAATCAAAGAAAGCCTCATGCTATCAATTTACTTATAAGGGAGCACACAGATGTTATCCCCCAAATTTACGTATTTTTTTCCTCTGTGCCAATATGACTTACTAGGAAGAGAATTACAGTTGACCTTTGAGTAACATGGGTTTGAACAGTGTGGGTCCACTTATACGTGTATTTTTTTCAATAAATACGTACTACAGTACTACATGATCCGAGGTTGTTTGAATCCGAGGATGTGGAACCACAGATATGGAGGGATGACTGTAAAGTTACATGGGGATTTTTGACCACGTGGGGGGTCAGGGCCCCAGCCCCCGAGTTGTTCAAGGGTCAACTGTATTCCCAGGTACCCATTTTCTCTTAAATCCATATTTAAAGTACATTTCCATTATTCATCCAACATTAGTAAACATACAGTTTGCCTAACATTTTTTTTTATAATTGTCTTATCTGCAAAATAAACTTTTACTAGAGAACTCCTATTACATTTAATTTAAACATTTAGATTAGTTATATAATTTATCTGTAACAATAACTTTAAGTTTGGGAGCTTAGTTAAGTTAAAATCCACTGGTAGGTTTTTAATACTTTAACAAGTGGTTAAAGTAATTTATCATTACAAAGAAATAACTGAAGTCCAGAAAAACATTCTCACCAAAGTATTTTAAAAAACTGTTGCAGGAACATTAGGCAAATCAACAGGTAAAATAGACTAAGCCATCTATAAGTTGTACATTCAAATCCATACTAGATCCAGTAGTGCACTTTGGATTATAGTGAGGTAGGGCAAATAAACACAGTCAGATACATTTTGAACTGTTAAATTTATATAAACTGAAAATTGACTTACACCCAGGTTTTATTTGGATATCCAAAAAGAAAAACTGAGAAGTCAAATGATGAAGTATTTTCTTGGATTCAAAGACAGAACTGTAAAAAACCTTTGAGGTACATATACAAAGGCTACAAGATATATTTTATTTCAACATAAAATATGCTTGTATAAAAATAACCTGGGATATAGAAAAAAGAAATACAAACATTTTTGCATAGATTCTCTATATACCTGGGGCTAAACACTAGATAATACACCTCTGAAACTAATATAGCTGAACTATTTCCTTGGATACCAAGTATATACAAAATAAAAGCCCTTCATCTGGGGGAGCATGGGCAGGAGGGAAAACAATTTAATTTAGCATCAGTCTATATTTATTTCTCTGTTGCTCGAATATAAACTAATGATGACAAGAGGAGAAACTCTGGGGGTTTATTTAACAAAATTAAGTTCACATTTCTGAGGCCATCATAGTGCATCCAATGTCCATCAATTTGAAAAGCTGCAGAATAATGATGTTCCTCTTTGTTAAACAGTGTGGCACCTTCCAACAAATACCTGCAAATTAAATGACAAAGTGTAGCAGAAAATCACAATACTTTGTTCTTGAGAAAAACATTCCCTAAATTTTTAACTAATAAAAAACTGAGATTATTTGCATTCTATTCTCTGTAAAAGATATCCATCTGTAAAAATTATGTATTATAATTGGTAATTTGGAGAAAGATGTTTAAGAATTTTAAAAATTGATATAATTTAAGAATTTTTAAAAGCATGTTTTAACAGATTAACCCATAATCTGCATGGTTCTGTTATATAAAATACACACAAGAAAATTTTTAAGGCAAAAAGTTAAAAGAACACTGTATGTCCTAATTTGTATGCAGATATCTTAATCTAATGATGACAGTAACATTTTATGTTTAAATGATGACCTCATACTATACACTACTTTGACTTGAAATACAAGTAATAGCCAACCAGAATTTACTGACTATTTACTATCTCTCAGGTACTAAACACTTCACATGTGCTATCTTATTAAATCCTCACAATAATGGCACCAGATAGATACTGTTATCTCTGTTCAATAGATAAGAAAACTGACGTGTAAACTGGTTGTTACTGGCTCAAGGTCACATAGCTTGTAAGGTAGGGCTATTCCATAGTGTATTCCATAGTCTAAGCACTTAACCACTATGCACACTGCCAGCAATGACTCCCTGCAGTAGATTCTGACCTTATCCAGGCTACATAAATTTAGAGATAGCTATGACTTTTCCAACAATATGTATTTCCCTTAAGGGCTACTCAAAATCATGATAGAATAGCAGAAAAATATAGAAATAAATTTATTTTTTACTAGTTTTATAAAACAAACAAAAAAACACATACTTGTGATCAGATAAATCCAAGTAATAGGGTACATATGCCAGATCTTCAGATTTCCAATGCTGCATATTTAAGACAACAAAAGGGGGTGCCCCGTGGCAGAACACTCGCTGGGAAAATTCCCTTAAGCCACCACACCTAAAATTGAAAATAGGCATGAACTTTACTACACTTGGGACAAAGCTGCCTTTTATCACTCTGGGTTGCCTTTATTACATAATATCATAGTAAGCATAATTGTCTATTTTAGGTATGGGTATATATCAACAGTATAGCTATATTAATACCTTATATGCCTAATTCCCAGAGTTAATAAACTTTGAGATTCTCTATATAGGAAATGATACTTTTAAAACTCCAGGAAAGGCTAGCTGTGTTTATCTAAGCTTATAAAAACATGTATCTTTTAGAATGATAGAAAAGTTTTTATTTGTAAATACATTTTTCTTTCTCTAGGCTGGTTTCAAACGGGAATAATGGCAGAGAGGGAATAAGATGACTCTTACAGTCTTCTTTAGACTGGATGAAATTCCCTAATTGCTTCCTTTTGCCATTAGGATGAAGCAAATTCTGTTTTCTTAGTAGTATCAGGTATTAAGCATATGGATCAGAATAAAACAAACGCAATTATACAGTAAAATCTCGATTAACCGGAATGCTCAGGGCACAGTATTTTGGTTAAAAAAACACTGACTAAACTAAGTTACCAGAAAACCATTTTGTTTCAGTATTTGTTGCAAAAATACACTAGTTCACTTTTTGGACTTAAGTACAATTAACTGAAGGTATTTTATTCTTTCCTTTTGTGATTAATTAGGCCATAGGATCACCCTTCTAAATATTAATTCTCATTGCACAATACTGTAGATATAAAGATTGTTGAGACTGGGATGAATATGTTCTGCCCCTTTGTATTTCCTTTTCCTTTTCTTTTTTTTTTAACCACGTTGAACTTTTTGGTTGTCATTTACCTTTCTCCTAAATGAGGAGTGCAGAAAAAAATCCAGTTAATTGAGGGTCCCGATTAGCTGGGTTCCGGTTAACCAAGGTTTTATTGTACCTACTCAGCAGTAGGGAAAAAAAGAAAAGGCATTTGCTTTGTATTCATCAAGTAACTGTAGTATTATATTCTATATAGTGATATTGATAATGACAACACAGCATAAAATGGCATAGTAAACTAGAAGGTGTTAAGATTCCAAAACTATTAGGCTTTCTAAATACTTATGAGTTGCTATTTCATAAAATATTAACATCAAAGAACATACCAGTACAGGTTTCTTTATAAAAAACGTACAAATACTTTCATCTTAAATGTCTCTCATACACTCACCCACACTCTTCACACAGTTCAATCCTGGAACAGAATAACTCATCCACAGCCAGTCGTATCAAGTTTCCATGTGGAATTTCTTGGGGAGGACTACAACAATTGCAAAATGCATGTAAGAACTGTTTCGATATTTTACATGTAAATACATTATTAGGATAACAAATTTTACAGGTTATTCATTATTAGCAAACCACATATCAAAGTATAACCTCTGTTATTCATCTTTGTATTTCTTATAGACAGTATAGAAACCAGTTGAACTTAATAAACATTAATGCATGAAGCTTTCAAGAAACATTAAATCTTTCTATAAACTGATCCTGAAACATGCAGTCGTTACTTTAAAAATTTCCGAGAGGATTCAATAGAGTGGATTCTGGTCTTGACGAAGAAAGCAGGACCCAGAATTAGGAGAGTCAGGTAACTGACTCAATGCAAGTTACAGCCATTGTTGGCCTCAGTTTCCTGATTTGTTAAAAAAATTTTTTTCCCTACATACTTCAGAGGTTGTTTTAAACATAGGATTAAAAAACAGGCAAAAGACTTAAAAAGTTATATAGAGTATAATGAAAAATATTTTATTGAGAATCATAAAATACTAGTATTAATATAGGATTGTAAATATTTCATTATAGTTTCAAAAGATATACACATAAAAAGATACTAGTTTTTTAAAAACAAGGCAAATTTCTGAAACACTTTTTTTAGTCCATTATGATTTAGCGTAACAATTTTTTCTCCTGATGGAGATTTCAAAACCAACATCATCATATCAGCAATACAGGAAAATGGACAAAGTGTATTTCAGAACAAGAGAGACATTTATTGGTAGACCCTAAAAAAAATAATGTATCTTCAGCTTTCCCTAAGTAGCATGATGTTATAATACAGTATTAAACTAAATATGCTATACAGAAAATGTGAATTTAATAAGTTCAGGTATGTGACATACATTCCCAAAAGGGAGCAAATCTATTAGGCTGTTTTTCTGGACCACAGGGCCAAGTAGGCTTTCTGACAACAATGTGTTTGGGTCTGTTTTCCTGGACCACAGGGCCAAGTAGGCTTTCTGACAGCAATGTGTTTGGGTCTGTTTTTCTGTCCTGTTTTCTTTTTTTTTTCCACTGGCAATTATCCCTTTTCTTGTTCATGTCCCCTGGGGGCATTAATGTTTCCCAATACTCCACTAGGGCTTGCCAGTTTGGCCTTCCTCCCTGTCATTTACCAGCTTGGAGGTCTATCTTCTCTCCGAAAGCCCAAAATACTCAGCAAGCTATCAGAACCTTTCCTAGCCAATGAAAAATTCCTCACATCCAGGTCCTCTTCAGGTATTAACATTCCAAGTTTGGGGTTCCTGTCTCTAATCATGCCCTGGCCATGACATGGAGTACTTTCAATCTTCCTGTTCAATCTTCCTAGCCTACCTGACAGAGATCCATTCAGAGTGAAACATCCCAATATAGTATTAAGTGTTCAAGAGGTTAAATTTGTGACACAAGGAATTAGTTATCTTCACAGTCATATTAGTAAATTCTGAGCAAGAGGAAAACATTTTGCATACTGAATAGTTCATTACTTTGCAAGTGAAATAGTTATCAATTGGTTTTGTAAAGTAAATTCTGAGATGTTTGGATGTAATAGAAGAGTTACATTTTTGTCATGGGACCTAATAAAGAGTCTTGCATTTGTGTGGTTGCTTTATGTGTAAGTTGTTACACAGGTCTGTACTTTAAGAAGTACTTTGACTATATCTATCTACCTACCTCCCTATCTCTATATATATCATTCATTATAAAAAAGTATACTATTTTTGCTAAAAGTGACAAAACAGACTTTAGAGCAACTTACTTTATATTAATTGTGCGCTGCTGATCTTCCTGCACTCGAGTTGGGCATCGCCAGTTGGAACAGTAACTCTCTTGTATGGTCGACATGAGATTTTCAAGATTTTTTGTAAAATTATCATGCTCATTCCCAAACAAATCAATTATTAATGAAGCTTTATGAACTTCAGATTTGTATTGCTGTTTTTCCATTTTGTCCCAAATCCAAAGTAGCTTCACAGTTGTAAAGCTGTAGGTGTCCATTAAATAAAGAAAACAGTCTATAAACTCTCTACCTAAATGAAGAGAGAGTTCCCTGGGGAAATTTTCATTTTCATTGAGAATAACATACAATAACATCAAGAATCCATCTATGGTGCAGGTATTTTTCAGTCTTATTTCAACATAGAGTGGTGTACAGGATACTGCTTTGCGGCCAGCTTTGATAGTAAAAACACCTCCCCAAGGAAGAACAGGCCTCCAAAATGAGCGATCTTGGTTATAGTTATTTTTAATTGATGCTTTGATCTCTTCAAACAGTGTCTTCATCCTGCATTTTAAAAGTTTAAGATAGTACTTGTAAATTTGACTTTATATTTTAAATGCATGAGATATGTTTAAATGAAAATAAAGGTATCTAAAGATTCAAATTAAATTTGGTTAGCTTGACCCCCAATGTAACAAAAAAATTTAAAACAAGCTATGAGCCATTTTTTGGCAACCTGCATGGTCTCTGCAAAGACCATTTAAGAAGCTGCAACCTTTTCTTGAGGTATGGAATGGTCATTTGATAGGACTTTATATTAATTATATTGCAGATTTTATCAGTCATAGAGGAAAACCCTGTAATAAAAAAATCCTAAATAAAAACAAAACTATTTAAAGATAGTCTAAATTTGGTTGGGTGTATTCCTAATGTAAACCTCTTCCTCCCCTCAAAATACAAGCTGTACTTCATTTTCTTGATAATATGTGTGGTTCCACTTATGAAATTGATAATGGAATTCTTTGTTGGGCTACAGAATAATGACCAACTGGCTTTGAAAGACAACATATGAAGAGTAATTGTGAGAACTTAATTGAATAGTAGCACAGCTAAAACAAAAATCATTTCTATGCACTTTGGGATTTTTATTTGAAATTTAGGACCATGCTAGATATCCTATAATTTTAACTACAGAGGCCATGCTGGGAAGAGCTGATTCAGAACTTGATCATTATCTTGATTCCTCTCTGCATGTTTTGGGAATGAATGGAGGTGTCCTTCCTATTTAAACTGGTACCTATCTTTCCCCCAACCTTGAGGATAGCTAAGCACTTGGTTTTAACATCATTGACAGTATTCTAATAAACATGTTGGTGTCATATGTATGTTATCTAAAGCAAAATTGAAAAAAATTAAAGAATGAGGTCCTAATGAAACTGAATTGAAAAATTGCTTTACTTTATTTGGGACAAACACATGTCTAAACTAAAAACATCACAGGGTTTTCCAATATGTTTCATCCTTCCGTTTTCATGAAAACTGGAAGCATCTGAGGAATAGGAACAGAGAAATTAGTGACTGAGGTCAGTGTCTTACTTTGATTGTCTTTTCAAGTGCCACATCCTCCTAAGCACAATAGGAATCCAACACTCAGTGTTGCAGACCTATGTGTTTTGTGTGAAAAATTAAGTTCAAACCGATTTTGTAACACTAGCAGACTAAAAATTCAAATTTACCACACACACAGAGTATTTTTGACTTAGGCGAGATACTGTGGACTCTAAAATATTCAACACTATATTTAGCCTGAAGTGTAGATGTTTATATATAGTTGCTAACATGTGGGCTCTAGTTAACCACTTAGGAATAAGAGGGAGTGGAAAATTTAGAGCCTAGGAAACACAAACTCAGTTTCTTCTAAATGAAGAAGAAATGCTTCAGAGCATATTTTTAAAAAATCACAAGGCATTTAAATACTTTAAAAATGAAAATAACTTTTTCCATGGTTTGACTGATTTCTGTTACATTTTAAAGAACTCTGTAGCAAGGTCATAATTAAGAGCCCGAGTTCAAATTCCTAAATGTTGCACTGGAAAGGAACTGTAAATTTCTGTAGTATTTTTTGCCAAATTATCTTTTATACATGACCAAATGAGTAACTATAGCTCTGTAAAGCAAGTTACACTCTAAGAGAATTAAACTACAATTATATATATATATTAAAAAATATACACATACATAAAATGAAACTAATTTCTTTAGCCTTTTTCTGGGGGAAAAAAAAGGAGGTAAGAGAGGATGCAAAGAATTAGAAGACAGTGTAGCTTCTGCTGTACCGTGGTGATTTGTTACAAAGTAAATTACCAAAAAAAAAAAAAAAAAAAAAAGCGGCTAAAAGAGATGGAAAAATGGCTGCAAAGAGCTTTACTTAAAATTGTCTTAAGTTCTGGCCACACCGTCAAAAACATCATTTAGAAGCCCTGAAGAAGGTATTCTGCTGGCTTTTTCCCCCTGCCTCAGCAGGCCCTCCAGTTTGAATAAATCTGGAAAACTCCCTGGACTTCTATTTCCTTGGCAAAATGACACATTTCTTCTGCAGTCGTTTCCAAGGGTGACAATCTGTACTCCACGCAGGTCGTGAGGACCAGACCATTTGCCCAAGGCATTGAGTGCCGGACGCCCTAACAGCTCGGGGGTCCCAAGGGTACCCTCCCGAGTCAGCGCCCCAAAATAATCTGGAAAACGGCGCCGAGCTCCCGCTCGAAGCAGCTCCGGGCTGGGCGCAAGGACTGGCTGGGCGCGCGGTGGGCGCTCACCTCCGCCCCCCGCACTCCGGCCACGCCCACCCCGCCCAGGGACCGCAGCACCGGGGAAGGCCTGGCATTTAGGGCTGGCCGCGCACGGCGGGCGGGTTCCCGAATCTCGAGCCGGTGAAAGGGCTGGGCGTCCCCTGCCCGCCTCCAGGCAGTGGCCCGATGAGCGCCTGGGACTGCGGGTAATGGGCGGGAGGGCCGGGCCACGGAAGGCGTTCTCACACCGGCCAGTCTCCGTCCACCAGGAAGCCGACTTTTCGTACCTCCCCGGGGACCGAAAACCGCCGGTGCTCCCGCACCCGTCGCCGCCGCCGCTTGCTCATGGAGAGCCCGTGCCGCCGCCGCCTCATCTACTAGAACCTCCGGCAGTCTCGGCCTCCCCCGGCGTGAGCGCTGGGCCCCGGAACAGCCTCCATCGCACTCGCCGCGGCGGCAGCCACAGCAGCTCCAGCGCCCAGGCCCGATCCGACCGGACCCACGGAGCCAGGACCGCGGGACGCGTAGCTTCTTATTACGGAGGAAGATTCGGCCTGACCTCCGCCCCCCTCCCCCCAGCCCCAGTCCCCTATCCCCAGTCCCCAGTGCCCAGTCCCCAGCAGCCTGACGGTCTGCTGCGCAGGCGCGAGGACGCCCCTGCCAAAAGTGCGTGCGCTCGGTGTATATACAGCTTTCGTATTTGCCCAATGGACACCAGGATCAGGTGCATGGGGCGGGACCTCGCAGAGAGGGGCGGTGTTCCAGTGTTAGAAAGTGGGTGGGGCAGCCGGAAGTGGGCAGAGTTTGCACGGAGGCGGAACTTTGTTGGCAAACCTGCTTGGCTTCTTGAGGCTTGTATCGTTTTAGGACTTGACTTGATTTTGGTTTGCTTCTACGTCTCGTCTTTTCAAATTCTTAACTCAGAAGAGAAAAGCTTTGTTTTCTCCGTAAGTTATAATTATTCAAGCATTTAAGTATATATTTAATAAAAAGTTGAGTTAGTGTGTTAAATGCTATTTTTAGTGTTCAAGTTAATAATTGGCCAGTCTGCTGTAATTTATAATGGAAGTTAATAACAATTAAAGAAATTAGATGGCTTTGGCCCCATTATAGAGATGAAAAAAAATTGAGTTTTGGAGGTGATAAAAGTCCCACACATTTTGACAGCTGGAAATTGAAGCTAGAGCCTCTTAATGCTACAGTCTGTGGACACAACCACTTTTCCTGTTCTGTGGGTCCTAGTTCTTGTATCCGCCCTTAAAGAGTCAGAGCCCGGAGAACACAGGCCATCCTGGAAAACTATCTCCACTTGTAATTAGAAATGGGGATGCTGTTGAGATACTCCCCATCCTGCCGTGCAACAAAAAATGATTGTCTGGAAAGTGAAGCTCAACCTCCAGAATACACAATGCACAGAGCTCAAGGCCAGCCCAAGACATCAGTGTGGTACCCAGTCACAGCAGAGTCTTGGACACCTTCTTGACTAATTTAATGGCCAGCCAGGGCAATGGCAGGGACCTTCCTCTTGGACCTCTCTTGAGGAGTCTAGTGATAGAGGGATGAATCTTCTGGGAGAGAAGCTTGACTCACTCAAGATAATTACTGCCAGTGGAGCTGGGAAGAAATGGACACCTCTCAGAGCAGAGAGGGAACAAAGAGGCTCTGCCCAAAAAGGAAGAATTAATAAATCTGGCAAAATCTGCTCTTTTTAGCTTCCTGGCTTTTCTTATTTCTTATGGCATTTCACAGGTGAGAAAACTGAGGTGCTGATGCATTAAATAACAAGTGTGTCTGTATTGGAATTCACATACAAAACATTCACTCTCAATATTAAAATTATCTTGCAAGGAGAAAGCCCTTTACAAATGTTCGTAAGTGTGGATTATATGTTTAATTGACAATCTCTCACAAGACACAGAATTCATTTTATACTGATTGGGTCTGTTTTCTAACAGAAAACAGACCCAATAATGACGGTTGTCACCATTTCTGGAGAATATCAGGGAGATGGCTCCTTAAACTGTGCTGAAGCTCAGCTAGGCAGAGGAAGCATGAATTCCTGGCATACTTGGATAATTCACAAAATTCACTGAGACTTTTAACCAAGATTTCCATTCTGCATCCTTTCTGCTCCTTTCAAAATCTGACGGCTGAGCTGAAGGTATTTTTAGCTTAATTGAGATATAATTGACATAATATATGGAGCATATTTAAAGAGTATAAATTGATAAGTTTTTATATATGTATACCCCCTTGAAAACATCACTATATTCAAGTGAATAAATCCATCATCCTCAAGTTTCCTCACGCGCCTTTGTAATTTCTTTCTCTTATCCCTCCATGCCTGCCACACCTAAGCAACCACTATTTTACTTTTTGTCATTATAGATTCATTTGTCTTTTCTAAAGTTTTACATAAATAGAATCAGACAGTATGTATTACATTTTTTCTGGTCTGGTTTCTTTTACTTAGTGTCATTATCTTGACGTTCATCCATGTTGTTTTGTGTACCAGTAGTTCATTCCTTTTTATTGATGAGTATATTCCATTATATGGATGCACTGCAGTTTGTCATCTGTTGATGGACATTTGGGTTGTGTCTAGTTTGGGGCTATTACCATTAATGTTGCCATGAACATTTGTGTACAAGTCTTTGTATGGACATATATTTCCTTTTTCTCTTGGATAAAAATCTAGAAGTGGAATGGTTGAATCATAGGTAGATGTATGTTTAACTTTTTAAGAAATTGCTAAATTTTTTCCCAGAGTGGTTGTACCATTTTACAGTACATTCCCATCAGGAGTATATTTGAGTTCCATTTCCTCCATAAAATAAAATGTTTATAAAATGTCCTCATGGACACTTGGTGTAGTCAGCCGTTTGCAATTTGAGCCATTCTAATAGATGTATAATGTTATCTTGTGGTTTAAATTTATATTTTCCTAATGACTAATGATGTTGAGCATCTTTTTATGTGCTTATTTGCCATCTGCATATCTTTTTTGGTGAAGTGGCTGCTCAGATCTTTGTTACATTTTTTAAAAATTGGGTTGTTTGTTTTTGTAAATTTTCAGAGTTCTTTATATATTCTGGATACAAGTTCTTTGTCAGATACATGCTTCGCAAAGGTCTTCTCCCAGTATGTGGCTTGTCTTTTCATTTTCTTAATAGTGTATTTTTAAGAGCAGAAGCTTTAAATTTTAGTAAAGTCCAATTTATTCTTTTATGAATTATGCTTTTAGTGTCATTTCTAAGAAATCTTTGCCTAACCTAACTCAAAAAGGCCATTTCCTATGTTTTCTTCTAGAAGTTTTACAGTTAGGCTGTATGTTTAGGTCTATGATGCATTTTGAGTTAAGTTTTATTTATGGTATGAGGCATTTTGGTTCGTATTTGTTACATATGGATAACCAATTGTTCCAGCAATATTTGTTGAAAAGGCTATTCTTTTTCCACTGTGTTGCCTTTGTGCTTTGACAAAAATCAGTTGTCCAATATCATTTTATAAACATTTTGTGTTTTATTTGTTCATCATCAACTATGTATAGATCACAGTGTGCTAGCACTGGAGTTATGTATCAGTACATACTGTCCATAGAATAGAGACTAAATATTGCTAACTTAAATAAAATGAGAAATTTATTGGAAGAATGTGAGGTATAATAGGATTTTTTAAAAAGCTAAGCAATTATCAGGTCTCAGCTACCTTGATTCACCCAAAGGGTGGTAGTTCCCCAAAGGACAATGAGACTCTATATTATAGAAGAAGAGGTCCTGGGCAGGTGTCTCCTATAGCAGTGCTTCCCAACTTTTTTTACATCCACACATGATAAATGATCAGAATTGGGCAGTGTGCAAGGATAAACTGATGGAGATTAGGAGGTGTCTATATGGGATGCAGTGAAAAAAATCCATTATTTTTCTTTATATTATGTAATTGTAAGTAAAAGACAAAGTGTTAGGGAGATATGAAATATTGAATTTATATAAAACATCTCAATAAAATCTAAAAATTTGATGAGAAACTTGAGCTTGTTTCCATGATATGATTTTTATTTCAAACCTAAGTATAATATATGTAAGGAAAAGTGTATACAGTTGTCCCTTGGTATCCATGGGGGATTGGTTCCAGGCCCTCCTCCATCCCTGGGGACACCAAGATCGTTGCATGCTCAAGTTTCTTAAATAAAATGGAGTAGTCTTTGCATATAACCTATGCACATCCTCCTACATACTTTAAATCATATCTAGGTTATGTATAATACCTAATACAATTTAAATCTATGTAAATAGTTGCCAATGTGCAACAAATTCATGTTTTCTTCTTGGAACTTTCTGGAACTTAAAAAAAATATTTTTCATCTGCAGTTGACTGCATCTGCAAATGTGGAACCCATGCATATGGAGGACCGACTACATCGTAATTATGCAGCTTAATGAATTTTCACAAAGTAAGCATACTGGTTGTATGTTCTAGTTACATATACTTGCAGAACTAATCACCCCTAAATTTAGTGGCCTAAAATAACATTTATTTTGCTTATGAATTTGCAGTTCGGTCAGGGCTTGGCTGGGATAATTGGGAGGCTGGGGGCTGGAATCATCAGAAGTTTCCTTCACTTACATGTTTGGCTGTTGATGCTACCTGTTGACTGCAAACTTAGCTATGTATGTGACTAGCATACCTCCAAAAGGCCTTTACGTGTGACTCCTTGACTTTCGCAAAGCATGGTGACTGGGTACCAAGGGTGAATGACCCAAGAAAGAGAGCCAGGTGGAAATTCTAGTGCCTTTTCTAACCTAGCATTGGAAGTCATATGTTGTCAGTTCCAATGCATTCTGTTTGCTAGAGGTGAGTCACTAAGACCAGCCATATTAAAAGAGAGGGAATTGGTCTTCATTTTCTGATGGAAGGAGTGTCAAAGGATCTATGGAGATGTTTTTAAACCACCATACATATCTAAACAGCTCCCTGATCAAGAAACAGAACATTACCAGTGACCCAAACTCGCATTCCTGTCATTACCTGCTGTCCCATGAGTTACCACTCTTTTGATTTTTGAGAGCATAGATTGGTTGTTGCCTGTTTTTGTACATTATATAAATGGAATACTACAATATGTACATTTCAGGTTTAGCTTTTTTCTCTCGACATTGTGAGATTCATTCATGTTGTTCCATGTACATTATTCTTATTACTGTTAAGTATTCTGTTTTGTAAATAGCACATACTTTTTTGTCCAATTTAAAAATGTCCTTTTAATTTACCCACATATTTACCATTTCTGGTGCCTTTCATTCTTTTGTGTAGATCTAAGTTTCCATCTGGTATCATTTCACTTCAGCCTGAAGAACCTTCCTTTAACGTTTTCTGTAGTACAGATTTGTTATGTTGGTTTTTAAAAATGGCTGTACATTCTTGGACACTTTTTCCACTGAGACATTGGGTCTCTGTCTCCTCTTCTTGAATCTGGGTAGACTAGGGGTTTATTTGACCTATACAGCACAGCAGAAATGAAACTCTATGACTTCGGAGGCTAGGTCATGAAAGACCATGAGGTTTCTGTCTTATTTACTTGGATACTTGCTCTCAGAGATTTGAACCACCATATGAGAAGCCCACCATGCTGGAGAGGCAATGTTCTGGTCAACAAAGCCAGCTAAGCCTAGCAGTCTAGTTATCCCTGCCATGGTGCCAGATATGTGAGTGAAGCTGTCTTGATCCCTCCAAGCCTCACATTGGCCAGGTGAATACCACTGAGTAACTTCCTTTGGTAATAGGGGTGGGGTGGGCATGAAACCATTAGCGCTTGACCATAAGCACGAGACCCTGAGAACGGCATTTAGAGGTCCCGCTCTGCCAACAATCAGCTCTCAGTGGTCTGCGTAGCAGAGAGTGTGGAGAGAGGGAGATGGCGGCCTTCTCCCCGGGGCCCTCCAGGCGGGGGGGTGAGCTGGGGACCCAGGGACAGGCTGAAGCCTGTGTCCCGCAGAGCTCCAGAGCCCTCACCACAGTCACCCACTGGTTGGGGCCAGACCTTGAAGCAGCAGTGAACCTCTCCCCTATCCCCGCTTTTGTGACCTAACGGCGGCAGCTGTCTCCATGGGTGTATATGGACCCTGCTATTTAAGGTAACAGCTTTACCCAGCTTCAGTCTCTCCATGCAAATTTCAAAAATTGGTCCAGCTTAGCAGTTATCTACCCCTAGAAGGTGGCCAAATGTCAGGGTTAAGTTGCAAGGACATTGCACATCATTACTTCAGGTCCACCTCTGTGGTTGGGGCTATTCTCCAAGAGGGGCAATTGTTGTGACCTGGGAATTCACCTGATTGGTATTTGTATTTGTATTCCTATTGATCCTAAATAAATACTTCTCTCCAGTTTAAATGAAAAGCCTGAGGGCTGGCTGAGTCCTGGGCACCTGGCTCCCTCAGTGATGATGGCTGGGTAGGGTCTGGGGACCTGGCCCTGAGGGCACCACCAGCTGAGATCTGCCTCTTCAGCCTGGCCTGGGCACTGGCAGGAAGACCCTGACTGGGTGCTGGACGAATGCTCCTGGGCAAGGTAACCAGCCTGCACAGGGTCCCTCTCTTAGCCAGGGCCTGGACCTTGGAGGGAGAAAGTTGAGCCTTGGGATCTTGCCTTTTCTTGTCAGAACAGAGAATAACATTTCTTTTGTTAGAGGTTTACAGGAACATTGTGACCTGACCCTAACCTGACCTCAAAAACAAAGGATCTGACACCAAGAAGTTTGCAACAACTAACTACACCCCTCCCTTCCCTTTCCTATAAAAGAGCTTTGCTGAAAGCTTTCGGGGAATTTGGGGTTTTTAAGACATGAGCCAGCTGTCTCATTGCATGACCCTGCAATAAACCTTTCTCTGCTCCAAACTCTGACGTTTTGGTATTGTTCGGCCTCACTGTGCGTCACTGGGCACACAGACTTGCGTTCAATAACACGTTGATGGCACAAAGAATAGAATGAGTACCTAGCTAAAACCTGTGTAAATTCCTGATTTTCTTGATTGTGAGTTGTAATAAAATCATTGTTTTTTCATGTATTTTTGGAATAGTTATACAGCATTACATAAGTGGAACAAGACTGGGGGGAACAAAAACCTAAAACATGTGGCATTGACTTTGGGACAGTATGTCAGGCAGAAGTTGAAAGGGCTTCAAGAAGACTGTTAGTGGAATCCTGATAGGCATCGAGAGGGTGTCAATAAGGACTTAAAGGAAAATAAGAAAAATGTCATTGGAAGCTCGAGGAAAGGAGGCTCTTGTTATGTCATGGCAGATGGTTTAGCAAATGTGATAACGTGGAGAATTAGAAAATATATTTAATGAACTGATGGATCTGGCTTAAGAGGTATGCAGGCAGAATGTTCAAGGTGTCAACTGTTTTTTGTTTATCTGTGTTTAAACTATGCATCATAATGTATGGGTAGACAAAGCTGTTAACTTACATATCAGTTTGATTCTTTGGAAGCTTTTTTTTTTTAAGTTCAATTTTGAGATAATTCTACATTTATATGCACTTGTAAGAAATAGCACAGAGAGCTCTTATGTACCCTTCAGCTACTTTACCCTAATGGTAACATCTTGCACAACTATAGTACAATATTACAACCTGGAAATTTATATCGATAACAGCCCAGTGACCTTATTCAGATTTCATCAGTTTTACATGCACTTATATGTGTGTGTGTGTGTGTACATTTAGTTCATGCAATTTTATCACATGTGTAGATTCGTGTGACTACCAGCACAATCAAGATACACAACAGTTCCATCACAAGAATCTCTTGTGATATTCTTTAACCCCCACAGTGGGTTTTTCACTCAGCATATTTCTCTTGAGATTTATCCAAGTTGTTGTGTGTATCAATAGTTCATTCCTTTTTATTACTAAATAGTATTCCATGTTATGGTTATACTACAGGTTAACCATACATGTGTTGAAGGACATTTGAGTTTTTTAACATGTTTTGGTAATTATGAATAAGGCTGCTATGAACATTTGTGTATGGGTTTTTTTATATGATCCAATTTAAAAAAATTTAATTAATTAATTAATTTTTGGCTGTGTTGGGTCTTCGTTTCTGTGCGTGGGCTTTCTCTAGTTGCAGTGAGCGGGGGCCACTCTTCATCGTGGTGCGCGGGTCTCTCACTGTCGTGGCCTCAAGCTCCAGACGCGCAGGCTCAGTAGTTGTGGCTCACGGGTGTAGTTGCTCCGCAGCATGTGGGATCTTCCCAAACCAGGGCTCTAGCCCGTGTCCCCTGCATTGGCAGGCAGATTCTCAACCACTGCACCACCAGGGAAGCCCCTGTGTATGGGTTTTTGTGTGTACATAGTTTTCATTTCTCTGAGCTAATTACCTAAGAGTGCAACTGCTGGGTCATTGGTAACTTCATGTATAGTTTTGTAAGAAACTGTCATACTTTTTCTTCTAGAGTGGTTGTACCATTTTACAATCCCACAAGCAATGTATGAGCGATCCAGTTTCTCCAAATTCTCACCAGCATTTGGTGTTATAACTATACATTTTATTTTAGCCATTCTCGTAAATGTATAGTACCATCTCAATGTGGTTTTCATTTGTGTTTCCCTAATGGCCAGTGATATTGAACATCTTTTCATGTACTTATTTGCCATCTGTATATCCTCTTCAGTAAAACGTCTGTTTATGTCTGTTCCACATTTTCTAATTGGATTGTTTGTTGTCTTTTTTTTTTTTTTTTTACTGTTTTTGAGAGCTCTTTGTATATTCTAGATTCAAACCTTTGTAGGATTTGTGGTTGAAAAATATTTTCTGCCACTCTTTATCTTGTCTTTCATCCTTTTAACAGGGTTTTTCACAGGGCAAAAGTTTTAAATTTCGATGTGGCCCAATTTATCAATTTTTTATGTTACAAATTATGCTTTTGTTATCAAGTCTAAGAACTCTTTGCCTAGCCTTACCGCCCAAAGATTTTTCCTATGTTTTCCCCAAACTTTTAAATAATTCTGTATTTTATATTTAAGTCCAAAATCCATTTTAAATTAATTTTTGTATTACATGTGAGTTTTAAGTCAAGGTTCATCTTTTTGTGTCTACATGTCCAATTGTTCTGGCACCATTTATTGAAAAAAGGCTATTCTTTCTCCACTGAAATGCCTTTGTAACTGTCAAAAATCAGTTGGGGATAACTGTGTGGGTCCATTTCTGGGTTCTCTATTCTCTTCTGTTGATTTATATGTCTATTCCTCTGCCAATACCACACTGTCTTGATTAGTATAGCTATGTAGTGATACAGCTGTATGGCATGCAAAAAAAGTTAATAGACCTGTCACTGCTGTCCTTAGAAATATCTTCTTCCAAGGTTGGCCCTTGGCTAGCATCTGGAAATTAGGATTTCAGGAGGACTTTCCTAACTGATAATGACCACCCTAACTGATAAGGGTAGCTCATTGTGCCTAAACTGTGTAAACAATGATGGTTTATGCTGAACACCTGCTTTCCTTCTGCGACTCTGGAATTTTGGATTGTGCTAGGCAGAGTGTGCTCTGTGACTAGTCCCCATTAAAAACCTTGGCACTGAGTCTCTAATGAGATTCTCTGGTAGACAATATTTCACATGTGTTATCATAACTTGTTACTGGAAAAATTAAGCAAGTCCTGTGACTCTAGTGGGAGAGGACTCTTGGAAACTTGTGCCTGGTTTCCTCCAAACTTTATGCCATGCAACTTTTTCCTTTGCTAATTTTGCTTTATATCTTTATGCTGTAATAAATCATAGCCATGAGTATGATTATGCTGAATCCTGTGAGTCCTCCTGGCAAATCATCGAACCTGGAGGTGGTCTTGGGGAGTCAACACAGTAAGCCTTAAAACTGGATAGAGTGATTCCTCCCACTTTATTCTTCTTTTTCCAAAAATTTTTTTAGCTATTTTAAGTACTGTGCTTTTCTGTATAAATTTTAGAATAACTTGTCTATGTCTACCAAAAAAATTCATGGATTTTGATAGGAATTGCATTAAACCTATCAATCAGTTGGGGAGAATTGACATCTTTACTATATTTAATCTTCCAGTCCATGAACACAGTATGGTTCCTATGTATTTAGGTCTCCTTTAGTTTCTTTTTTTTTTTGCGGTACGCGGGCCTCTCACCGCTGTGGCCTCTCCTGCCACGGAGCACAGGCTCCGGACGCGCAGGCCCAGCAGCCACGGCCCACGGGCCCAGCCGCTCTGCGGCACGTGGGATCTTCCTGGACCGGGACACGAACCCGTGTCCCCTGCATCGGCAGGCAGACCCTCAACCACTGCGCCACCAGGTAAGACCCTCCTTTAGTTTCTTTTATCAGCATTTTGTAATTTTCAGGATACTGATTCAGTACACATTTTGTTAGATTTACACTTAAGTAATTGGTTTTCTTTGAAGCAATTGTAAATGGTAGTATTTAAATTTCAGTAAAAACAAGTATGAAGCTTGTGTTTAAGTATTATTAAGGTGGTATAAAGTGGCCTTTTAGGACTAGATTAGCCCTACTCTAAAAGTGTATTTTTATGAGGTCTCTAATGAATGCTGCGGGATTTTAGTAAGGTCTCTCCACTCTGGAGGTCAGACTCGAATGGCTCCCAGACTTACGTGAACTCTAGTAGTTGTTCAGTTCACAGCAGCCTGGTTGTTATACTTTTTCCAGTAGTGGTTCTTTGTGCAGCTTTGTAGATTCTCTCTGTGTGTGTGAGTCTACCTTAATACTTGGCAAAAATCTCAAGGGGACCCAGTGTAGATTTCTGGATCTCTTTCTCTGGCCAGCTCCCTTCTTTCTGGTACTTTGCCATACAACTTCCAGCAACGTTGTCAATTATACCTAGTAAAACTGGAAAAAAGATAACATTAATAGTCAGATATCATCTCCATTGATTTCTTATTTATTTATTTATTTATTTTTGGCTGCGTTGGGTCTTTGTTGTTGCACGCGGACTTTAGATGCGGCGAGCCGGGGCTACTCTTCATTGTGGTGCGCGGGCTTCTCATTGCGGTGGCTTCTCTTGTTGAGGAGCACGGGTTCTAGGTACACGGGCTTCAGTAGTTGTGGCTCGCGGGCTCTAGAGCGCAGACTCAATAGTTGCGGTGCACGGGCTTAGTTGCTCCGCGGCATGTGGGATCTTCCCAGACCGGGGCTGGAACCCGTGTCCCCTGCTTTGGCAGGTGGATTCTTAACCACTGTGACACCAGGGAAGTCCTCCATTGACTTTTTTATACCCTCCTCCCTACCCTCCCTACCCTGATGAGATCCCTGTACTGAATTTGTTTTATTGAGGTATAACTGACATAACATCATATTATTTTCAGGTATGCAACATAATGACTCGGTATTTATATATATTGCAAAATGATCACCACGATAGTCTAGTTAACATCCATCACTATACACAGTTAAAGATTTTTTCCCTCTCTACTTAATTTTTCAAGAGTGGAAGCAAAACTGGAAATACTTTCTTGTCAGTCTTCAATCCTAGAAGAGATTGACTGAAGGAGTATAATCATGGTCAAGCTATAGAATTACCTGATTACTACTTGGTCCCTCTGTGGTGATCTGTCTCCTGATTTTATACTCAAGTGATGTTACATCCCAGTGATGTTATATGATCACTAGTTTTCCTTTTTATTTGAAGTCCTTAGAGGGGTCTTCCTTTAGGACATGATAATATGAAACAGCAAAAATGCAGATTCTCACAACTGCTCAGGATATAAAGACTGTAGAACATCTGTCCCTTAACATAAAATATAAATTATCCTGTGGAAATGATTGGCCTAAACTTTGCTGAACCATGCTGTCATAGTGCCAGTTTTAAATGAGTATATTCAGATGTAAAAGAATCATTACGACATTGCAAATGGCCAAAAAGTGCCCTGCCTGTCCCACCACACTGCCTCACAGGATTGTCCGAGGGGCTCCTGGCCAGAGGTTTCTTATATCACCAACTTGAAACTGAGCCTTGATGTCATTGTTTTAAAAAGATGCTTTTTCTTTGCACTTGGTAAAATATATTGGTTTACCAATTTGTACTGGTACAGATGTAAAAGGATGGAGATGTAAAGAGATGTAGGAACATGGCTTGGCCTTGCTGTGTGCCATTTAATACAGAAATTTGCATTAGATGTCCATGACTACCCACTCTGGTTCTTATGCTGGTTTCATGATAGAGAACTAAAGGAGCATTAAACCTGTATATATATACCCCCCCACATTTGTGATTATAATACTCCTCCCAGTAATGATTTCTATCAGTAGAATTAAGAAAAATCGATAAATGCTATAAAAGTGTTTTTAAAATATTCTACTGATTTTTCTATTGGGAGAAACAGAGTTTAATTGTGGTCAGTGTGGGGAAACCTACCTGTTTCCTTTATAGGATTCTAGACTGAAAGATCCATGCAATTCAAATAGGAGAAAGCCAATTTAGAATTTGATGTTTGTTTTTTTTGTAATAGAATAGATTAGTGGTTGTCCATACTGGCTAGACTTCAGAATTATCTGTGGAGTTAAAAACAAAAATACAGATGTGAGGATTACACCCCTAAAGATGCTGAAATAGTAGTTTTTAGGGGCCTAAAAATAGTAGGTTGGGGCCTAAAAATCTGTATTTTAAAAAAGCTTTTTAGGTAACAGCTGTGTTTCCTGGTTTGATAACGACACAGAGATGGAATATACATATTAATTAGTAAGAAGAGTTAGCTTGAAACAAGCCTGTATTAGTCACGACACTTTGGTTATAAGCAAATGTCAGAAAACCAAACAAGCTTGAGGAAAGTGGGATTCACTGGCTCTGGTAACTGGAAAGTTCAGGGTGGAGCTGGCAGGAGTGCTCCAAGACACTCTATAGGGACTCAAATGATATCATTAGCTTTCTCTCCTTTCTTCCTCTCTACCAACAGGTCCTTTCATGTGATGGGAAAGGTGGCTTCTGACAGCTGTAAGCTTTCATTTTTATTGTTCATGACTCAAAAGACATTCCCTCTCCCAGTATCCTTACATTAAATTGCATGGATGGACTCTGGCCCTGCTTGGTTCATGTAACTTTGACCAGTCACTGTGAAAAGGAGGATGGTCATATGATTAGCTGGAGGTCATACAGGGCCCTGTGATGACCAGTTTCATCAGAACCACATAGGAAGGAGAAAGGGCAGTTTTTCAGTGGAAGAAAGTATGCTGGGGAGGACTTCGCTGGTGGCGCAGTGGTTAAGAATCTGCCTAACAATGCAGGGGACACGTGTTGGAGCCCTGGTCCAGGTAGATCCCACATGCCATGGAGCACCTAAGCCCGTGCGCCAAAACTACTGAGCCTGCGCTTTAGAGCCCATGAGTCACAACTACTGAGCCCACGTGCCACAACTACTGAAGCCCGCGTGCCTAGAGCCCATGCTCTGCAACAAGAGAAGCCACCACAATGAGAAGCCCGTGAGTAGCCCCCCGCTCACCACAACTAGAGAAAGCCCACGTGCAGCAACGAAGACCCAACGCAGCCAAAAATAAATAAAATTTTAAAAAAAGTATTACAAAACAAAATAGTGACTATAATAGTGCTGTACAATATATTCTTGTTGCTTATCTTTTTTTTTTTTTTTTTGCGGTACGCGGGCCTCTCACTGTTGTGGCCTCTCCCGTTGCGGAGCACAGGCTCCGGACGCGCAGGCTCAGCGGCCATGGCTCAGCGGCCATGGCTCAGCGGCCATGGCTCACAGGCCTAGCCGCTCTGCGGCATGTGGGATCTTCCCGGACTGGGGCATGAACCCGTGTCCCCTGCATTGGCAGGCGAACTCTCAACCACTGCGCCACCAGGGAAGCCCGCTTATCTATTTTACACATAGTAGTTTGTATCTCCTAATCCCATATCCCTATCTTGCACCCCCCTTCTCTCTCCCCACTGGTAATTACTAGTTTGTTTGCTATATATGTGAGTCTGTTTCTGATTTGCTATATTCATTCGTTTTATTTTTTAGATTACACATATAAGTGATATCAAACAATATTTGTCTTTGTCTGATTTTTTACTAAGCATAATATTCTCTAGGTCCATCCATGTTGCTGCAAATGGCAGAATTTAATTCTTTTCTATGGCCAGTATTCCATTTTATAAATATACCACATCTTCTTTATCCATTTGTCTGCTGATGGACACTTGGATTGCTTCCATATGTTGCTATTGTAAATAGTGCTGCTATGTACTTGGGAATGCATGTATATTCTCAAATTAGTGTTTTATTTTTTTCCAGATATATACCGAGGAGTGGAATTGCTGGATCATATGGTAGTTCTATTTTTATTTTTTGAGAAACCTCCATACTGTTTTCCATGGTGGCTGCACCAATTTACATTCCCACTAACAGTGTACAAGGGTTCCCTTTTCTTCACATCCTTGCCACATTTGTTATTTGTAGACTTTTTGAGGATGGCCATTCTGACAGGTGTGAGGCGATAGCTCATTGTAGTTTTAGTTTGCATTTCTCTAATAATTGGCAATGTTGGGTATTTTTTCATGTGCCTGTTAGACTTCTGTATGTCTTCTTTGGGGAAATGTCTATTCAGGTCTTCTGCCCATTTTTTTTTTTTACGGTACGTGGGACTCTCACCGTTGTGGCCTCTCCAGTTGCGGAGCACAGGCTCCAGACGCGCAGGCCCAGCGGCCATGGCTCACGGGCCGAGCCGCTGTGTGGCATGTGGGATCTACCTGGACCGGGGCACGGACCTGTGTCCCCTGCATCGGCAGGCGGACTCTCAACCACTGCGTCACCAGGGAAGCCCTCTTCTGCCCATTTTTTGATTGAGTTGTTTGTTATTGAGTTGTGTGAGCTGTTTATATATTTTGAAGATTAACTGCTTGTCAGTCATATCATTTGCAAATATTTTCTGCCATTCAGTAGGTTGTCTTTTTCTTTTGTTGAGGGTTTCCTTTGCTGTGAAAAAGCTTTTAAGTTTAATTAGCTCCCACTTGTTTATTTTTATTTCTTTGGCCTTAGGAGACAGATCCAAAAAAAATATTGCTAGGATTTATGTCAAAGAATGGTCTTCCTATGTTCTTTTCTAGGAGTTTTATAGTTTCAGATCTTACATTTAGGTCTTTAATCCATTTTGAGTTTATTTTTGTGTATGGTTTTATGGAGTGTTCTAGTTTCATTCTTTTTTTTTTTTTTTTTTTTTGCGGTACGGGGGCCTCTCACCATTGTGGCCTCTCCCGTTGCAGAGTACAGGCTCCAGACGAACAGGTCCAGTGGCCATGGCTCACATGCCCAGCCGCTCTGCAGCATGTTGGATCTTCCCAGACCGGGGCATGAACCTGTGTCCCCTGCATCAGTAGGCAGACTCTCAACCACTGCGCCACCAGGGAAGCCCTAATTTCATTCTTTTACATGTAGCTGTCCAGTTTTTCCAGCACCACTTATTAAAGAGACTGTCTATTCTCCGTTGTATATTTTTGCCTCCTTTGTTGTAGATCAACTGATCAGAAGTGAGTGGGTATATTCCATTCCATTGGTCTATATGTCTGTTATTGTGCCAGTATCATGCTGTTTTGATTACTGTAGCTTTGTAGTATAATCTGAAATCAGGGAGGGTGATACCTCCATGTTTGTTCTTTTTTCTCAAGATTGCTTTGGCAATTCAGGGTCTTTTGTGATTCCATATGAATTTTAGGATTATTTGTTCTAGTTCTCTGAAAAATGTCTTGGGTATTTTGATAGGGATTGCCTTAAATCTGTAGATTGCTTTGGGTGGTATGGACATTTTAAAAACATTTAGTCTTCCAATCCAAGAGCATGGGATATCTTTCCATTTCTTTGTATCATCTTCAATTTCCATCATCAGTGTTTTATAGTTTTCTGGGTATAGGTCATTCACCTTCTTGGTTAAGTTTATTCCTAGGTATTGAATATTTTATTCTTTTTGATACAATTTCAATGAGATTTTTTTTTACTTTCTCTTTTTGATATTTAATTCTCAGTGTACAGAAAAGCAACAGATTTCTGTATGTTAATCTCGTATCCTGCAACTTTACAGAATTCATTTATTAGTTCTAATAGTTTTTTGGTGGAGACTTTAGGATTTTCTATATAAAGTATCATGTCATCTGCAAATAATGACATTTTTAGTTCTTCTCTTCCAGTTTGAATGCCTTTTATTTCTTTTTCCTGTCTGCTGTGGCTAGGACTTCCAATGCTATGTTAAATAGAAGTGGTGAGAGCAGGCGTCCTTGTCTTGTTCCTGATTTTAGAGGAAAGGCTTTTAGCTTTTCATCATTGAGTATGATGTTAGCTGTGGGTTTGGCTTAAATGGCCTTAATATCTTGAGATATGTTCCCCCTATACCCACTCTGATTTATGATGAATGAATGTTGAATTTTGTCAAATGCTTTTTCTGCATCTATTGAGATGATCATGTGATTTTTATCCTTCCTTTCATTAATGTGGTGTATCACGTTGATTGATTTGTGAATATTATACCATTCTTGTGTCTCTGGAATAAATCCTACTCGATCATGGTGTATGATCTTTTTTATATATTTTTGGATATGGTTTGCTAATATTTTGTTGAGGACTTTTACGTCTTTGTTCATCAAAGATACTGGCCTGTAATTTCCTTTTGTAGTGTCTTTGTCTGGTTTTGGTGTCAGAGTAATGTTGGCCTTGTAGAATGAATTTGGGAGTATTCCATTCTTTTCAATTTTGGGAAATATTTTGAGGAGGATAGGTATTAGTTGTTCTTTGTATGTTTGGTAGAATTCCCCTGTGAAGCCATCCAGTCCTGGACTTTTGTTTGCTGGGAGATTTTTTTTATTACAAATTCAGTTTCACTGCTAGTGATCGATTTGTTCAAGTTCTTTGTTTCTTCTTGTTTCAGTCTTGGCAGGTTGTATATTTCTAGAAATTTGTCCATTTCTTCTAGGTCATCGAATTGTTGGCATATAACTGTTCATAGTATTATTCTCTTAGGATATTTTTTATACCTCTGTAGTGTCAGTTTTTATTTCTTCGCTTTCATTTCTTATTTTATTTATTTGGGTCCTCTCTCTTTTCTTCTTGGTGAGCCTGACTAAAGGTTTATCAATTTGTTTATCTTGGTTTCATTGATCTTTTCTATTTTTGGTCTCTATTTTATTTATTTCCTCTCTGATCTTTATTATTTCCTTCCTTCTGCTGACTTTAGGCTTTGTTTGTTCTTATTTTTCTAATTCTTTTAGGTGGTAGGTTAAGTTGTTTATTTGAGTTTTTCTTGTATTGCTGTAAACAACCCTCTTAGAATTGCTTTTGCTGCATCCCATAGATTTTGGAAAGTTGTGTTTCAATTTCATTTGCCTCAAGGAATTTTCTGATTTCCTCTTTGACCCATTTTTTTTTTTTTAGGACCATGCTATTTAGTCTCTATGTGTTTGTGTTTTTCCCATTTTTATTCCTGTAATTGATTTCTAGTTTCTTAACATTGTGGTCCGAAAGTATGCTTGATTTAATTTCTATCCTCTTAAATGTGTTGAGACTTGTTTTATGGCCACACATGTGATCTATCCTAGAGAGTGTTCCATGTGCACTTGAAAAGAACATGTATTCTGCTGTTTTTGGATGTAATATCCTACAGATATCTATTAAGTCCAACTGGTCTATTTTATTATTTAAGACCAGTGTTGCCTTATTGATTTTCTGTCTGTATGATCTGTCTGTCCATTGATGCAAGTGGGGTGTTAAAGTCCCCTACTATTGTTGTATTATTGTCAATTTCTCCCTTTATGTCTGTAAGTATTTGTTTCATATATTTAGGCGCTCCTTATTGGGTGCACATATGTTAACAATTGTAATATCCACTCCTTGTATTGATCTCTTTGTTATTATATAATGTCCTTCTTTGTTTTTCTTTATAGACTTTGTTTTAAAGTCTATTTTGTCTGATATGAGTATTTCTATCCCAGCTTCTTGTCATTTCCATTTGCATGAAGTATCTTTTCCCATCCCCTCACTTTCAGTCTGTGTGTCTTTAGCTCTGAAGTGAATCTCTTGTATGCAGCATATAGATGGTTCATTTTTAAAAATTTATCCAATCAGCCACCCTATGTCTTTTGATTGGAGCATTTAGTCCATTGACATTTAAAGTAAAGTATTGATAGGTATGTATTTATTGCCATTTTATTACTTGCTTTCTGGTTGTTTTTGTAATTCTTATCTGTTCATTTTTCTTATTTTTGTTTCTCTCCTTGTGGTTTGATGACTTTGTTTAATGGTATGCTTGTATTCCTTTCTTTTTGGTTTTTGTATATCTACTGTAGGTTTTTGATTTATGGTTACCATGGGGTTTATATATGTTGACCTATAACTATATCTACTTATTTTAAACTGGTAGTCATTTAAGTTCACATACATTCTAAAATATCTACATTTTTTACTTTCCTCCTCCACATTTTGCGTTTTTGATGTCCTATATTAAATCTTCATGTTTATCCCTTAACTGTTTATTGTAGTTACAGTTGCTTTTACAATCTTTGTCTTTGTGTAGTGGCTTATTTAAGTGGTTGATCCTCAGTCTTTATATTTGCCTTTCCTAGTAAGATTTCCCCTTTCCTATAGCTTCTTTTCCACTTAGAGAAGACCCTTTAACATTTCTTTTAGGGTTGGTTTATAGTACTGATGAACTCTTGGGTTTTTGCTTGTCTGAGAAGTTCTTTATCTCTCCTTTGATTTTAAATGATAATCTTTCTGGGTACATGGGGCCTTCTTTAACATTAAGCATTTAATTGTATGATGCAAAACTGTTGGGGTCACTGAATTTCAAGCAGGAAATTTGTTTGAGTTCTTGTACAAGTTAAGTGTAGTATATACCTGTTACAATTTGAAAAGTATATCTTCTCTTACCCCTGATTTTCATGTGTGGTAGGCAGCCTCCTAGAATGGCTTCTAATGATCCCCTCCTCTTGGTATTCACACCCTTGTGTCATCTCCTCCTCCTGTGGGCTGCACCTAATGACTTGCTTCTAATGAAGAGAATATGCAAAAGTGGTAGGATGTCACTTCCAAGATTGGGTTATAAAAGACTGTGACTTCCAACTTTTTGGCACTTTCTTGCTTTTTTTGCTTTCCTTACTTTGATGAAGGAATCCCCTTTTCTGAGCCCCTTTGTGAGCATTTGTATGTCCTAAGTGAGTACTTCCAAAGAATCTCCTTGGAGGAGGATGTCACCAATGTAATGTCATACCTGTGGTCCTCAAGAAAATTGGATGCAGTTAAGATCGTGCCGGCAAAGATAGTGTGTGATATTAAAGTTGTTGAGATATCCCATGAGCTGCTGAGTAAAGGCATATTGTTTCCCTTTGGGGGTAAGGCACCTGAGAGGATGTTGAAATAGACACTGAACAGCATATATTAGCTAAATTTATAATAGCAAAATATTTACCAGTTGTTGATTGGATAGAGTCAGTAATTTCACTAATGTTGTGTATAGGAGCCTTGATAAGTAGGACCACAGCATTTAAGGTTGTGGTAATTCACCACGAGGCACTGTTCATTCTTTCCAAGTTCAAATACGGGCAAAATTGGGCTGTTAAATGGAGAAGCAGTGAGGATAATCACCCCCTTCTCTAGATAGGTCTTGTATGATGGATTTTGATCACTGAGTATTTTAATTTTCAGTAGGCCATGTTAACTATTTTAACAGAGGGAGAGAAGATTCATGGTATCCTACTTTTATCAAATGCCAACAACTTAATTTAATTTTAACTAATTACTCATTGGGTCAGAGCATTCATGCCCATTATATTATATTTTAGGGCAATGCTAAGGCTGTGGGGATTTTAGGCAAGGCAATAGTTCCAATAGTTAAGGTGAGGCATAGTTATTTGTCCCCTATTTTATACTTGGTAACTCCCCTAAGAGTATAGGGGGTATCTTGTTAAAATGCAGTGGGATCCCTAGTATTGATTAAGTTCATGAAAGTTTGCCAGTTGGTGCACTTTATCAGGTACTGAGTTAATATAGAACCTGTGTTGTATAAGCACAAAAGCCAATCAGTGCCCTTTTATCTTTTGTTGTATAAATTCTTTTGGTAAATTTTGGATTTTCATTTTGGTCAAATTGTAGACCTTTGTTTCAGTTTTTTGTTTGCTTGTTTCCTTCCCCCATATCCAGGCTTCTTTCTTTTTATTTTATTTATTTACTTAGTTTTGGTGTATATGTGTGTGTATGTGTGTGTGTGTGTGTGTGTGTGTGTGTGTGTGTGTGTGTGTGTGTGTATTCTTCAGGGGCAGGGGAGATTTCTCCAACCTGCTTGTATTTATGAATTTCTTTTTCCAGAGAGCCTCAAATAAGTATAATTAGGGTTAGGGGTTTCCCCTGTGGCAGTGGTTGTTTTATAGGGTTTAAGGACTCCAGTCTTAAGTCGGGTTTGAATTAGCCCCTTTGCTGTCTCTCAAGGATGCCATGGGTGTTTTTTTCCATATAACCCTGGGGATTAGCATCTTAGTTACGGCACAGGCACATGCAGCACAGCAACAGAAGTATTTAAAGGTCCTGGTGTGCAATTTGCTCTTAGGAGTGAGGACTTCATAAAATTCACATCATATAATGGCTGTTTTTTCTCTGTTCTCTTCCTCTCTTTCCCACCCTATCTGACTGCATAATGACTGCTCTTTAATGTGTGACCACTGTATCTTGCATGCACCATATCAGTCTTTCCCCTGAGCACTTTATATATTGGACACAGTGCCTGGCTGAGATACCACCAGATGGTAACAGGGTAAGAATCTTTCCCCAGAGCTTAGGATCAGTCACAGCTTCATTCTAAGACACACAGTTCTTATTTGAACTTTCAAACATGCTGAATTTTGTCTGTTTTTGAGATCCTACAATCTCACCTCAAGCTCATCTTGGTAATAACTGATACTAGAATTACGCCTGAGGCTACTGTGTGTCTTGGATAATCTTTTGACTTTTACAAAGTTTCTCCTTTTAGCCTGGTTATTCCCCGCAGAACCTACTGGGCAGATCACTCTCCAGGTCTTGGCTCTTTCTCCTTCTCATGTTGCCACAAATGTACCTTCCTGCTTGTGCTCCAATTTTAAACTATAATATTAGTAGCCAACATTTAATATGTATCACACTAGCTTCTAATATGTAATCCAAACGTCAACCAGGGTGGTAGTCTTGATTCTTGGATATCTAGATAATACTATCTCACATCTCCATTTTACGTCCTATGGAAGCCCAAAGCTCTTCCCATGATAGTACAAATTCATGTGGTTCTTGATATTCCTCAAAATTGTGTGCTTAGTTCAATTTATGGATTATCTTGCTAGCACATGTGTATGTTCTTGCTCCATGCCGTGACCCAGATGTAAGAATTAACTCTGCACTCTTGGAACTTCCCTGTGGTCCAGTGGTTAAGACTCCACACTCCCAATGCAGGGGGCCCAGGTTCGATCCCCGGTCAGGGAACTAAGATCCCACATACTGCAACTAAGCTCGTGAGCCACAACTCCTGAGCCCACGTGCCCCAGCTAGAGAGCCTGCGCGCTCCAACGAAGAGCCTGCATGCAGTAACGAAGACCCAGCACCGATAAAAATGAATAAATAAATTAATTAATTTAAAAAATAGACTAACTTAAAAAAACCCCTCTGCAACTGTACCCCTTTTGGTGTACAGTTGACTTCACTCAAGAATTGGGAAGGATGAGGAAGGGTTTATATGTTAGCAATGCAAGAGTTCTAATTAAACACTAGACATTCTCCTTTCTTAGAAAAACTTTGGCATCTTCAGCACTATGACTTTTTTCTAAAACTTTTTATTTTGAAATAATTTCACACTTTCAGAAAAGTTGCAAAAATAACACAAAGTGTTCCTGTACGTCCATGGTTTTCCAAGTCCATCAGGTGCCAGCAATAATTGGTTATAAATTTGTCAGTTTTCCTAAGCCACATTTCCTAAGATTCTAAGATTAATTCCAGAGTAATCAGAATATATTTAAGATTAAACATTCTATTGAGGGTGGGTCAGAGAATTAGGAAAGCATTACAGCCTACTCTTTTCCTTGATATGTCTTGTCCAGACTATGAAGTTCTGTTTTTCCTATCTTTCTCCACCTTTACCCTGGGAGTGGACAGAATCCCCTGGGGAGGAGAGGATATTGAGAAAAAAGAAGGGAAATGCTGGGACTATAAACCTCCTTACGTGTTCACTGATGATAGGAGAACACCCAGCCTGGTAGCCTAGGTTTGATTGTAGTAGTCTAAGTCTTCCTATAGCCCTTGATTAATGAATTGTCTGGGATTGATGGAAAAAAGGAACTAACAGTTTTTGAGATCCTGACAGTCACTGTGTTAAACATTCTACACTTGAAAGTGTAGGCAGATTAGAGCTCCTTTGTATAAAGTCTCTATTTAAAAAGAACCTCAAATAAGTGATTAATTTGTGATGGTCTTGTAGCTTAAACACAGGACTTTGAGGGACAGAAGGACTGCTGATCTTCTGAGGCTTGCTTTTGGAGCAGGGGAGATGGGAAGTGGGTGAAGTGGTAGAGGACATTGTTGGCAGCAGGATGAGGGGTGGAGGAAGTGAAATCAACAGCATCTGTGGTGGTGGTGCACAGGCAGTGTGGATGGTAGAAGAGAAATGTTTGTTACAGTCTGCTTTCCTCAGAAAGCAGAGCCAGAGGATAGAACTTGGGTGCAGGTAATTTATTTGGGAAGTGATTCTTGGAAGCAGGAGAAAGAAGGGTGGTGTTTTTGTTTTTTGTTTTTTTTTTTTAAGAAGGGTGGTGTTTGCTTGAAATGGCAAGCAGTGGCGCTGAAGTTGAGTCTGAGGTCACAAGGAACTGTCCATCATTGTTGTAACTGAAATCAGAGGTGGGCCTTGAAGATGAAACCTGGACCCTGGAGGCATTTACTGTTGTCCACACAGTACTGTGCCCTTACACAGCTCATATTCGCATGTATCCCACATTAAGTCCTTGGTTTCACTGAGTCTTCAAGGAGATGGCTCCCCTCAATATCTATGTCAGACAAAATAGTGGGCTAGAAGAACAAGCTTTAGTCTCTGCTGTTGCAGCGGGTCAAAAGGTCATGACTGATATTTTTTCTTCTCTACCACCCATTCTTGATTTCTCTTAGTCAGCATTTTGGTGGGTGTCACTTGCTTTCTTGGCAGGGTAATCCACACAGATTCTGCCCCTTGGTTGTCTTGCTTTCATCAGGTATTGGTTGCTGCACTTGCTTGCTTGCTGTTATCACTGGACATGAGAGCACCAGAAGACGCAAGTTGATATCCCAGGTACCAATATACATCTCCATGCCCTCATTACATAGCAGCAATCCTGGTTCTCATGATAATCAGAGTCCATGGCCCCTGCTACATAGTAACATCTTTCATGGTCTGCTGGCCCACTGACGGGTAAGGCTCCCAAAGTGATCAGGTTGCTAATTGTAGTTTCAGGTTCAGTGCAGTCCTTGCCATGCCCCCTGGTGGAAATAAAATCCTCTGAGAACCAAAGACCTCTAATCAGAGAGCCCAAGATGGTGGGAAGGGAAGAACACATTCTGTACGTGGAGTCGCTAGGAGTGATGGATGGATGGGCCAATACCACATCCACTCCTTGGTCCTGTACCCATGTATTCAGCTATAGGGGTGCAGGTCTCTGTATCAGTCACTGGTTGAATTGCACATACTGTATCCTGGAGGACAGTACCCCTGTATTGCAGAGTATCAACCCTGAATTTGTGTCTCAGCTGAACTTTAATAGGATGCTCTATAATTCTTTTAGTCTAAGTTGCTTCTGGGTGAGTCTAAGCTCACCCAGAACTTTCCCCCAAAGTTGCTGCTGAAATTAAGGGTAGGCTGAGGGAATGTGACTCAGGCTTTAAAGACATCTGCTATAGGGGAGAACTGTTGATATTTAAGATGACCAGAAAAGTTTTGAAGGCTGCCTTAATTTTTGCCTGGGAAGGGTGTTGATCTAGACTCACAGATGATGATTTTCCCTACCTTTATTGAGTAATGATTGACAAAAATTGTACATATTTAAGGTATACAACATGGTGTTTTGATATATGTGTACTTTGTGAAATGATTACCATAATTAACATATCTGTTACCTCACATAGTTACCATTTGTGTGTGTGTGTGTGTGGGTGTGTGGGTGTGTGGCGAGAACACTTAAGGTCTACTCTCTTAGCAAATTTCAAGCATACAATATTTATTATTAACTATAGTCACCATGCTGTACATTAGGTCTCAGAACCTACTCATTTTATAACTGAAAGTTTATAACCTTGACCAACAGCACCTTGTTTCCCTCAGTCCCCAGTTGCTGGTAACCACCATTTTACTTTCTGTTTCTATGAGACTTTTTTAGATTCTACACATAGGTGAGATCACACAGTATTTGTTTTTCTGTACCTGGCTTATTTCTCCTAGCATATGTCTCCAGGTTCATCCATGTTGTCACATATGGCAGGATTTCCTTTTTTTTTAAGGCTGAATAATAGTCCACTGTGTGTGTATGGTGAATGGCTAAAGTGAGAGTGGTAGTTCACATATTGTTACCCATTATATACCACATTTTCTTTATCCATTCATTCAATGGCAGACATTTAGGTTGTTTCCATATCTTGGCTATTGTGAATAATGCTGCAGTGAACATGGGTGTGCAGGTATCTTAGTACCTTTGAGATACTGACATCATTTCCTTTGAATATATACCCAAAAGTGGGATTGCTAGATCATATAGTAGGTTCTATTTTTAATTTTTTGAGGAACCTTCATACTATTTCCCATAATGGCTGTATCAATTTACATTCCCACCAACAGTGTATAAGGAGTCCCTTTTCTCCACATCCTTGCTAACATTTGTTATCTTTTTGATAATAACCATCCTAATAGGTATGTGGTGATAGCTCATTGTGGTTTTGATTTGCATTTCCCTGATGATTAATGTTATTGACCATCTTTTCATATGCCTGTTGGCCATTTGTATGGCCAACAGTCTTTTTGGGAAAATATCTCTTCAGGTCTTTTACCTATTTTTTAATGGGATTATTTGTGTTTTTTGTTTTGTTTTTGCTGTTGAGTTGTACCAGTTCCTTATATATTTTGGATATTAATCCCTTACCAGTAATATGGTTTGCAAGTATTTCCTCCCATTCTGTACACTGCCTTTTCATTTTATTGTTTCCTTTCCTGTGCAGAACCTTTTTAGTATGACGTAGTCTCAATTATTTATTTTGGCTTTTGTTGCTGTGCTTTCAGTGTTATATGTGAAAAATCATTGCCAAGACCAACGTCAAAGAGCTTTTCCCTATGTTTTCTTCTAGGAGTTTTAAAGTTTCAGGTCTTATGTTTAAGTCTTTAATCCATTTTGAGTTGATTTTTGTGTTTGGTGTAATATAAAGATCCCATTTCATTCTTTTGCATGTGGATATCCAGTTTTCCTAGCATCATTTATTGAAGAAACTATCATTTCCCCATTGTATATTCTTGATGCCTTTGTTGAACACTATGTGTGTGGAGTTATTTCTGGGCTCTTTCTTCTGTTTCACTATTCTATATGTCTATTTTATGCCAGTTCCATACTGTTTTGGTTATTATAGCTTTGTTATATAAATTGAAATCAGGAAGTGTGATGCTTCCAGCTTTGTTCTTCTTGCTCAAGATTACTTTACTATTCAGGGTCTTCCGTTTCCATGCAAATTTTATGATTGATTTTTCTATTTCTATGAAAGATGTCATTAGAATTTTGATAGGGGTTGCAGTGAATCCCACAGATCATATTTTAAGGACTAGTGAGTGACAAAAGTAAAATTGCTTTCTGATTATACCCCAAGAGTCCTTCTTGTTCAGTGTGACAGTTATGCAATTAAAGCCATTATTCACAGTTCACAAAACCTTTGTCTCAGTGTTGCATGATTGTGAGAATGTGAGATATACGAGTGGCCTGAGGTGAACAAAGGTGATGCTGGCCAGGACATGAAAACAAGCAAGCTAGAATCTCTTTGGAGTCATTCTTTGTCTGGTGATCTAAAGGTGAATGCTAACTTGCTTGCACCTTGTTCTGCCTCCCATCTAAAGATTATTTTTGTTTGGTAAGAACAGACACTGTGAGATAAAACCTGTCTTTGTGAGTTCAGGCTGCTATAACAATGTACCATAGACTGGGTGGCTTATAAACAACAGCAATTTATTTCTCACAGTTCTAGAGGCTGCAAGTCAGAAGTCAGGCTGACAGTGTGGTTCAGTTCTGGTGAGGGCCCACTTCCTGGCTCATAGATGGCTATCTTTTTGCTGTGTTCTCACATTAGAAGGGGTGAGAGAGCTTTCTGGGATTTCTTTTATAAAGGCACTAATCCAGTTTGAGGCCTCCATCCTTATAACCTAATCACCCCCAAAGGTACCACCTCCTAATACCATCACATTGAGGATTAGGGTTCAACACATGAATTTTGGAGGACAAAAAACATTTAGTCCATTACAATACCTTCAACTAAAACTAGGTAATACAAATGCTAGATAAGTTGTAGTTACCCCCTTCCCACCAAAGGAGGAGGAAAATGGAGGAAGAACAAGAAAAGAGTGACTGATTTTGAAGTTGAAGGTATAAGAAACAGCAGAATCCTGCTAACCTCCCCACCTTCTTCCCAGCTTAAAAAAAACTCTTTATGCTTGGGGTTTGTCCCAGATACCCAGGCCCTGAATGGAAAATCTGAACATATGTGTAATATCTAAAGGGACTTACAGGTTTTAAAAATTAACTAATATATCAGTTACATTAAAATAATCAACTTTACTTTCTCAATCTTAGAATAACTAATTCATGCTTAACATGGCATCTGTTATGTTGGAAAGACTTTGAAATTCCTTGTGCTCCCTGCTCTGCAGTGTGGTGGTGCCTGAGAGGTTAAACAAGCTGAAACACAGCAACATCAAGGTTGAGTAGAGTGTAGGAAGGTATAAAATGTCCAGAAAAAATTGACTCCATGATACATTTCAACAACCACTTCACCTTCCCATGCCTCTTAACAGTTTGAGAGCTTTTGATTAACTCTTTTTTTGATCACTTTATTGGCCTGTAATAGCACTTAGAAAAATCTATGGCACTTTACAAGTGTAAGATAATATTTTGCCAAAGTACCATATGAAGGAATTGGAAGACATGAGAGAAGGTGGTTGCTAACATGCTCTTGGGCCAAGAAGGAAGTTGAGTTAATTGACTCCTATTCATCAGAAGAAAAAAAGTTATTTATAACTACAACTAACTGAACAGGATTATCTACTATCAGTGTTAGTTTAGTAGCTTTTTTTTTAATGTTGGCTTTTATTCTGTTTATTCTTTTTTTGAATTTTATTTTATTTATTATTTTATACAGCAGGTTCTTATTAGTCATCCATTTTATACACATCAGTGTATACATGTCAATCCCAATCGCCCAATTTATCACACACACACACCCCGCTGCTTTCCCCCCTTAGTGTCCATACATTTGTTCTCTACATCTGTGTCTCAATTTCTGCCCTGCAAACCGGTTCATCTGTACCATTTTTCTAGGTTCCACATATGTATGCGTTAATATACGATATTTGTTTTTCTCTTTCTGACTTACTTCACTCTGTATGACAGTCTCTAGATTCATCCATGTCTCTACAAATGACCCAATTTCATTCCTTTTCATGGCTGAGTAATATTCCATTGTACATACATACCACATCTTCCTTATCTATTCATCTGTCAATGGGCATTTAGGTTTCTTCCATGACCTGGCTATTGTAAATAGTGCTGCAATGAACATTGGGGTGCATGTGTCTTTTTAAATTATGGTTTTCTCTGGGTATATGCCCAGTAGTGGGATTGCTGAGTCATATGGTAATTCTATTTTTAGTTTTTTAAGGAACCTCCATACTGTTCTCCATAGTGGCTGTATCAATTTACGTTCCCACCAACAGTGCAAAAGGGTTCCCTTTTCTCCATACCCTCTCCAGCATTTGTTGTTTGTAGATATTCTGATGATGCCCATTCTAACTGGTGTGAGGTGATACTTCATTGTAGTTTTGATTTGCATTTCTCTAATAATTAGTGATGTTGAGCAGCTTTTCATGTGCTTCTTGGCCATCTGTATGTCTCTTTGGAGAAATGTCTATTTAGGTCTTCTGCCCATTTTTGGATTGGGTTGTTTGTTTTTTTAATATTGAGCTGCATGAGCTGTTTATATATTTTGGGGATTAATCCTTTGTCCATTGAGTCATTTGCAAATATTTTCTCCCATTCTGAGGGTTGTCTTTTCCTCTTGTTTGTAGTTTCCTTTTCTTTGCAAAAGCTTTTGAGTTTCATTAGGTCCATTTGTTTATTTTTGTTTTTATTTCCATTACTCTAGGAGGTGAGTCAAAAAAGATCTTGCTGTGATTTATGTCATAGAGTGTTCTTCCTATGTTTTCCTCTGAGAGTTTTATAGTGTCTAGTCTTACATTTAGGTCTTTAATCCATTTGGAGTTTATTTTTGTGTATGGTGTTGGGGAGTGTTCTAATTTCATTCTTTTACATGTAGCTGTCCAGTTTTCCCAGCACCACTTATTGAAGAGACTGTCTTTTCTCCATTGTATACCCTTGCCTCCTTTGTCATATATTAGTTGGCCATAGGTGTGTGGGTTTGCCTCTGTGCTTTCTATCCTGTTCCATTGATCTATATTTCTGTTTTTGTGCCAGTACCATATTGTCTTGATTACTGTAGCTTTGTAGTATAGTCTGAAGTCAGGGAGTCTGATTCCTCCCGCTCCATTTTTTTTCCCTCAAGGCTGCTTTGGCTATTCGAGGTCTTTTGTGTCTCCATACAGATTCTAAGATTTTTTTGTTCTAGTTCTATAAAAAATGCCATTGGTAATTTGATAGGGATTGCATTGAATCTGTAGATTGCTTTGGGTAGTACAGTCATTTTCACAGTATTGATTCTTCCAATCCAAGAACATGGTATATCTCTCCATCAGTTGGTATCATCTTTAATTTCTTTCAACAGTGTCTTATAGTTTTCTGCATACAGGTCTTTTGTCTCCCTAGGTAGGTTTATTTCCAGGTATTTTATTCTTTTTGTTGCAGTGGTAAATGGGAGTGTTTCCTTAATTTCTCTTTCATATTTTTCATCATTAGTGTATGGGAATGCAAGAGATTTCTGTGCATTAATTTTGTATCCTGCAACTTTACCAAATTCATTGATTAGCTCTAGTAGTTTTCTGGTGGCATCTTTAGGATTCTCTATGTATAGGATCATGTCATCTGCAAACAGTGACAGTTTTACTTCTTTTCCAACTTGTATTTCTTTTATTTCTTTTTCTTCTCTGATTGCCGTGTCTAGGACTTCCAAAACTATGTTGAATAATAGTGGTGAGAGTGGACATCTTTGTCTTGTTCCTGATCTTAGAGGAAATGCTTTCAGTTTTTCACCATTGAGAATGACGTTTGCTGTGGGTTTGTCGTATATGGCCTTTATTATGTTGAGGTAGGTTTTCTCTATGCCCACTTTCTGGATGGTTTTTATCATAAATTGCTGTTGAATTTTGTCAAAAGCTTTTTCTGCATCTATTGAGATGATCATGTGGTTTTTATTCTTCAGTTTGTTAGTATGGTGTATCACATTGTTGATTTGCGTATATTGAAGAATGCTTGCATTCCTAGTATAAACCCCACTTGATCATGGTGTATGATGCTTTTAATGTGTTGTTGGATTCTGTTTGCTAGTATTTTGTTGAGGATTTTTGCATGTATATTCATGAATGATATTGGTCTGTAATTTTCTTTTTTTCTAGTATCTTTGGTTTTGGTATCAGGGTGATGGTGGCCTCATAGAATGAGTTTGGGAATGTTCCTTCCTCTGCAATTTTTTGGAATAGTTTGAGAAGGTTGGGTTTAACTCTTCTCTAAATGTTTGATAGAATTCACCTGTGAAGCCATCTGATCCTGGACTTTTGTTTGTTGGAAGATTTTTAATCACAGTGTCAATTTCATTACTTGTGATTGGTCTGTTCATATTTTCTATATCTTCCTGGTTCAGTCTTGGGAAGTTATACCTTTCTAAGAATTTGTCCATTTCTTCCAGGTTGTCCATTTTATTGGCATAGAGTTGCTTGTAGTAGTCTCTTAGGGTGCTTTGTATTTTTGCAGTGTCTGTTGTAACTTCTCCTTTTTCATTTCTAATTTTATTGATTTGAGTCCTTTCCCTCTTTTTCTTGATGAGTCTGGCTAATGGTTTATCAATTTTGTTTATCTTCTTAAAGAACCAGCTTATAATTTTATTGATCTTTGCTATTGTTTTCTTTGTATCTATTTAATTTATTTCTGCTCTGATCTCTATGATTTCTTTCCTCTGCTAACTTTGGGCTTTGTTTGTTCTTTTTTCTCTAGTTCCTTTAGGTGTAAGGTTAGATTGTTTATTTGAGATTTTTCTTGTTTCTTGAGGTAGGTTTTATAGTCATAAACTTCCCTCTTACAACTGCTTTTGCCACATCCCATAGGTTTTGGATCATCGTGTTTTCATTGTAATTTGTCTCTAGGTTTTTTTTTAAATTTCCTCTTTGATTTCCTCAGTGATCTCTGGGTTATTTAGTAACGTATTTTTTAGCCTCCATGTGTTCGTGTTTTTTATGTTTTTTTCCCTGTAATTGATTTCTAATCTCATAGCGCTGTGGTCAGAAAAGATGCTTGATATGATTTCAATTTTCTTAAATTTACTGAGGCTTGATTTGTGACCCAAGATGTGATCTATCCTGGAGAATGTTCCATGCGCACTTGAGAAGAAAGTGTAATCTTCTGTTTTTGGATGGAATGTCCTATAAATATCAATTAAATCTATCTGGTCTATTGTATCATTTAAAACTTGTGTTTCCTTATTAATTTTCTGCCTGGATGATCTGTCCATTGGTGTAAGTACGGTGTTAAAGCCCCCCACTCTAATTGTGTTACTGTCTATTTCCTCTTTTATAGCTGTTAGCAGTTGCCTTATGTATTGAGGTGCTCCTATGTTGGGTACATATATATTTATAATTGTTATATCTTCTTCTTGGATTGATTCCTTGATCATTATGTAGTGTCCTTCCTTGTCTCTTGTAACATTCTTTATTTTAAAGTCTATTTTATCTGATATGAGTATTGCTACTCCAGCTTTGTTTTGATTTCCATTTGCATGGAGTATCTTTTTCCATCCCCTCACTTTCAGTCTGAATGTGTCCCTAGGTCTGAAGTGGGTCTCTTCTAGGCAGCCTATATATGTGTCTTGTTTTCGTATCCATTCAGCAAGCCTGTGTCTTTTGGTTGGATCATTTAATCCATTTACATTTAAGGTAATTATCGATATGTATGTTCCTATGACCATTTTTAAAATTGTTTTGGGTTTGTTTTTGTAGGTCCTTTTCTTCTCTTGTGTTTCCCACTTAGAGATGTTCCATTAGCATTTGTTGTAGAGCTGGTTTTGCTTTTGCTTGTCTGTAAAACTTTTGATTTCTCCATCGAATCTGAATGAGATCCTTCCCCGGTAGAGTAATCTTGGTTGTAGGTTCTTCCCTTTCATCACTCTAAGTATATCATGCCACTCCCTTCTGGCTTGTAGAGTTTCTGCTAAGAAATCAGCTGTTAACCTTATGGGAGTTCCCTTGTATGTTATTTGTCATTTTTCCCTTGCTGCTTTCAAAAATTTTTCTTTGTCTTTAATTTTTGCCAATTTGATTACTATGTGTCTCAGTGTGGTTCTCCTTGGGTTTATCATGTATGGGACTCTCTCCACTTCCTGGACTTGGGTGGCTATTTCCTTTCCCATATTAGGGAAGTTTTCGACTATAATCTCTTCAAATATTTTCTCCGGTCCTCTCTCTCTCTCTTCTCCTTCTGGGATCCCTATAATGCCAATGTTGTTGCGTTTAATGTTTTCCCAGAGGTCTCTTAGGCTGTCTTCATTTCTTTTCATTCTTTTTTCTTTATTCTGTTCTGCAGCAGTGAACTTCCACCTTTCTGTCTTCCAGGTCACTTCTCCATTCTTCTGCTTCAGTTATTCTGCTATTGATTCCTTCTAGTGTATTTTTAATTCCAGTTATTGTGTTGTTCATCTCTGGTTGTTTGTTCTTTAATTCTTTTATATCTTTGTTAAACATTTCTTGCATCTTCTCGATCTCTACCTCCATTCTTTTTCTGAGGTCCTGGATCATCTTCACTCTCATTATTCTGAATTCTTTTTCTGGAAGGTTGCCTATCTCCACTTCATTTAGTTGTTTTTTGGGGGTTTTATCTTGTTCCTTCATCTGGTACATAGCCCTCTGCCTTTTCATCTTGTCTGTCCTTCTGTGGATGTGGTTTTTGTTCCACCGGCTGCAGGATTGTAGTTCTTCTTCTGTTTATTTATTCTTTTTTTAATTTTTGGCTGTGCTGCCCTGGATGTGGGATCTTAGTTCCCCGAGCAGGGGTCGAACCTGTGCCACCTGCATTAGAAGCGGGGAGTCGTAACCATTGGACCACCAGGGAAGTCCCAGTTTATTAGCTTTGTGGTTTTGTCCTCCAAACCTTTGATTAAGTATGGCCCTCCCTGGTGGTAGTGGTGTTTTATGAAATTAAGGAAAAAGCTTATTCCAAATCAGGGAATGATTGGGGAGGTGAGATTTGAATGCGTTAGAGAGTTCAATAGGAAATTGAGTGCAAGGCAGTTTGAGATTATGAGCCCCTGGAAATTCTAAGAAATCCTGAGGAGGCAGTAGCCTTCCCTTTAGACCTGGAATAGGAGCGTGAAACAGTTCTTATACATTTCAGAGATCAGAGAGACCTCAAATGACATCCAGGTGACACTTACCTTCTGTTTTCCTAAACCTCCTAATTCTGACACGGGAGCTATTACAGTTGAGTGGAACCCAAACTCAGAACTCTGGTCAAAAGGAGGATCAGGGGCTTTCAACTTTGGGCAATAAATATCAATATTTGAATACATTATTTCTTTGGGATGATCAGGAGTCCTGGTTATACTTTTTCTTTTTTTAAAAATAAATTTATTTATTTATTTTTGGCTGCACTGGGTCTTCAGTGCTTCTCGCGGGCTTTCTCTGTTTGCAGCAAGCGGGGGTTACTCTTTGTTGTGGTGCGCGGGCTTCTCATTGCAGTGACTTTTCTTGTTGCAGAGCATGGGCTCTAGGCACATGGGCTTCTGTAGTTGTGGCACGTGGGCTCAGTAGTTGTGGCTCGCAGGCTCCAGAGCGCAGGCTCAGCAGCTGTGGCGCACAGGCCCAGTTACTCTGCGTCATGTGGGATCTTCCTGGACCAGGGCTCAAACCCACGTCCCCTGCATTGGCAGGCGGGCTCTCAATCACTGCACCACCAGGGAAGCCCCTGGTTATAGTTTATAATATTGTTTTATGTTAAATGAAATTCTGTTGAAGATCAGTTTTACAAATAGTGTTTTAAAATGAAAATGATTCATAATTTTAGCAAATTAGCTACTTGTTATTGAAAACTGAGTAACCTTCATTGCCTCTGCAAAATTCTGGACTATCTTTTGCTATTCAAGTGATTAATGATTAGTGATTAATAATTCCCAGCAAACTTTTCCTTTTACTGTCCCCTCCCCCAATTTATTTTTACCCATTTATATCTTTTTAAAAAATGTGTTTATTTTTTATACAGCATGTTCTTATTAGTTATCTATTTTATACATATTAGTGTATATATGTTAATCGCAATCTCTCAGTTTACCCATTTATATCTTGATCTTTGCACTGCTATAAGTTCCATAGTAAATTCACTTACTTTTACATTTCAGATTCTGGGAAAACACATATCTTTTACTTTGAAACACCCTTGCCTTATTTTTGATTCAGAAGCCTATTTCCTATTGAGGTAGGAGTTCTTTGAAAAGATTACTACTCTAGAATTTCCCGTTTTCTATTTTACCTTAATTGTACTTGCATTTGTTTTAGATTTTCAGTTTTAACAATTTTAACCATCTTGCATGTCATAGGCATGTTACTGTGCCTCTAGATGGCAATACAGTACCATTAAAGAAGCTCAGATTTTTCTGCTAGTCATAGACTATTGGTGGTCCTGCTTCCAGAAAGATGAACTTCATTTGCAAATGATACCTGCTTCTCCTTTCATTGTTTCCCCTTTTTACCCAGCCTTGAAATATATGATCACTAATGATATCTGGTATCAAAGTGAAATCTGTAAAGCACCAAGGTAGCTACAAGGATGCTGGATCAGGTTTTAGGGTGCTGCCAAGTCTTATTATCCATTAAACTTAATAAAACTTAATTAAACTATAATTTGAATGTTGGTGCATTTAATGTTGTCCCAGAGCTCTCTAAGACTGTTCTCAATTCTTTTCATTCTTTTTTCTTTATTCTGCTCTGGGGTAGTTATTTCCACTATTTTATCTTCCAGGTCACTTCTCTGTTCTTCTGCCTCAGTTATTCTGCTATTGATTCCTTCTAGAGAATTTTTAATTTCATTCACTGTGTTGTTTATCATTGTTTATTTGCTCTTTAGTTCTAGGTCCTTGTTAAACGTTTCTTGTATTTTCTCCATTCTATTTCCAAGATTTTGGATCATCTTTACTATCATTACTCTGAATTCTTTTTCAGGTAGACTGCCTATTTCCTCTTCGTTTCTTTGGTCTGTTGGGTTTTTACCTTGCTCCTTCATCTGCTGTGTGTTTCTCTGTCTTTTCATTTTGCTGACCTAACTGTGTTTGGGGTCTCCTTTTCACAGGCTGCAGGTTCGTAGTTCCCATTGTTTTTGGTGTCTGCCCCCAGTGGCTAAGGTTGGTTCAGTGTGTTGTGTAGCCCTCCTGATGGAGGGGACTAGTGTTCTGGTGGATGAGGCTGGATATGGTCTGTGTTCTGGTGGATGAGGCTGGATCTTGTCTTTCTGGTGGGCAGAACTGCGTCTGGTGGTGTGTTTTGGGATGTCTGTGACCTTATTATGATTTTAGGCAGCCTCTCTGCTAATAGGTGGGGCTGTGTTCCTGTCTTGCTAGTCGTTTGGCATAGGGTGTCCAGCAGTGTAGCTTGCTGGTCGTTGAGTGGAGCTGGGTCTTGGTGTTGAGATGGAGATCTCTGGGAGAGCTTTCTCCGTTTAATATCACATGGAGCTGGGAGGTCTCTGGTGGACCAATGTCCTGAATTTGGCTCTCCCACCTCAGAGGCACAGGCCTGACACCTGGCCGGAGCACCAAGACCCTGTCAGGCACACGGCTCAGAAGGAAAGGGAGAAAAAAAGAAAGAAAGAAAGAAAAAAAGAAAATAAAGTTATTAAAATAAAAAATAATTATTAAAGATTGAAAAATTAAAAAGTAATAAAGAAAGAAAGAAGAGAGCAACCAAACCAAAAAACAAATCCACCAATGATAACAAGTGCTAAAACTATACTAAAAAAAAAAGACAGAGAGAACCCTAGGACAAATGGTAAAAGCAAAGCTATACAGACAAAATCATACACATACACACTCACAAAAAGAGAAAAAGGAAAAATAAATATATATCATTGCTCCCAGAGTCCACTGCCTCAATTTTGGGATGATTCCTTGTCTATTCAGTTATTCCACAGATGCAGGGTACATCAAGTTGATTGCGGAGATTTAATCCGCTGCTCCTGAGGCTGGTAGGAGAGATTTCTCTTTCTCTCTTCGCACAGCTCCTGGGGTTCAGATTTGGATTTGGCCCCGCCTCTGCGTGTAGGTCGCCTGAGGGTGTCTGTTCTTCGCTCAGACAGGACAGGGTTAAAGGAGCAGCTGATTCGGCGGCTCTGGCTCACTCAGGCCTTGGGGAAGGGAGGGGTACCGAATGAGGGGCAAACCTGCAGTGGCAGAGGCCAGCGTGATGTTGCAACAGCCTGAGGCACATTGTGTATTCTCCCAGGGAAGTTGTCCCTGGATCACAGGACCCTGGCAGTGGCGAGCTGCACAGGCTCCTGGGAGGTGTGGATAGTGACAGGTGTGGATAGCACACAGGCTTCTTGGTGGCTGCAGCAGCAGCCTTAGCATTTCATGCCCGTCTCTGGTGTCCGCACTGATAGCCGCGGTTTGCGCCCGTCTCTGGAGCTCATTTAGGCGGTGCTCTGAATCCCCTCTCCTCGTGCACCCTGAAATAATGGTCTCTTGCCTCTTGGGCAGCTCCAGACTTTTTCCCAGACTCCCTCTTGGCTATCTGTGGCGCACTAGCCCCCTTCAGGCTGTGTTCATGCAGCCAACCCCAGTCCTCTCCCTGGGATCTGACCTCCGAAGCCCGAGCCTCAGCTCCCAGCCCCCACCCGTCCAGGAGGGTGAGCAGACAAGCCTCTCAGGCTGGTGAGTGCTGATCGGCACCGATCCTCTGTGCGGGAATCTCTCTGCTTTGCCCTCCGCACCCCTGTTGCTGCGCTCTCCTCCGCGGCTCCGAAGCTTCCCCCCCCCGCCACCCACGGTCTCTGCCCGCGAAGGGGCTTCTACTGTGTGGAAACCTTTCCTCCTTCACAGCTCCCTCCCACTGGTGCAGGTCCCGTCCCTATTCTTTTGTCTCTGTTTTTTCTTTTTTCTTTTGCCCTATGCAGGTACGTCTGGAGTTTCTTGCCTTTTGGTAAGTCTGAGGTCTTCTGCCAGCGTTCAGTAGCTGTTCTGTAGGAGTTGTTCCATATGTAGATGTACTTCTGATGTATTTATGGGAGGGAAGGTGATCTCCACGTCTTACTCTTCCTTCATCTTGATGGTCTCTCCTTCAGCCATTTTTAAATTGGGTTGTTTGTTTTTTTGATGTTGAGTTGTATGAACTGTTTTATATTTTGAATATTAAACCCTTATCAGTCATATCATTTGTAAATATTTTCTCCCATTCAGTATGTTGTCTTTTCATTTTATTGATGGTTTCTTTTTCTATGCAAAAGCTTTTAAGTTTAATCAGGTCCCATTTGTTTATTTTTGCTTTTATTTTCTTTACTTGATATGTCTTGGTGTGAGTCTGTATGGGTTCATCTTGTTTGGGACTGTCTGTGCTTCCTGTACCTGAATATCTGTTTCCTTCTTCTGTTTCAAGAAGTTTCAGCCGTAATTTCATCAAATACATTTTGAACTCCTTTCTCTTTGTCTTCTCTTCTTGGAGAAGAGGTGATGTGAATGTTGGTATGCTTGATGTTGTCCCAGAGGCCCATTAAACTGTTCTATTTTTTTTAATTTGTTTTTCTTTTTGCTCTTCTGATTGGTGATTTCCCTTGTTCTATCTTCCAGGTCACTTATGCATTCTTTAGTATCACCTAGTCTGCTGTTAATTCCTCCTAGTGTGTTTTTCATTTCAGTTACTGTATTCTTCAGTTCTGCCTGGTTGTTTTTATATTTTCTAGTTCCTTGTTAAAATTCTCACTGTGCTCATCTGTTCCTTTCCCAAGATCAGTTAGCATTCTTATTACTAATGCTTTGTACTCTTTACGTAGTAAATTATTTATCTCTCTTTTATTAGTTGTTTTTCAGGTTTTTTTTCTTGTTCTTTCATTTGAAGCAAATTTCTGTCTTCTCATTTTGCTTAACTTTCTCTGTCTCTATGAATTTATGTGAAACAGCTACCTATCCTGGTTTTGAAGGGGTGTCCTTTTGTAGTAGCATTCCTATACAGTCTACATGTGCCCAGTGGCTTTGGTGGGAGAGCTGGATCTGAAGTAAGCATGAGTTGCACCTTCCCACAGGGTGTGCTTGCACCTATCTCCTTGGTAGGAGGTGGGGCTGGAAGTGAAGGGGTTAGAGCCAGAGCCAGGTGTAAGCTGGGGCTTCTCCTCTGCTTAGTGGCCAACATCACTCTATCAGGGGCAGGGTTAGGTCCCCAGCTGCTGGAGCAGAAGCCCTGAGGTTTGGGTCTGAGCTGGTTCTCTTCTCTAAGTGTGTATTCTTCCCTTTCCCAGCATTGACACCTTCATCCCAGTGGGGAACAGTACTGAGCAAGAGGTTTTTAGAGCAGGTGCTTGGTGTGGACTGGGGTGCATGCTGGCGTGGTCCTGTCATCAGTCACCTTTCTGGACTACCCCTGATTTGCTGTCTCTGCAAGTGCTAATAATAGCCGCCCTTATACTGTTCAGCTGTCATTCCAGGTGGGAGCCAGCTCCATCCCCCATAACCGCACACTCACCTTGGCTGCAGCAGTCTTTGCCCTAGTGTGGAGCTACACCATGGAGCCAGAGGAGCCAGGGCAGGTGCTCGGCTCAGTCTGGGGCATGTACTGGGTTGGTTACAGGAAACTGAGCCAGAGTCCCGGGCAGTTTCAATCTGCTTCCTCTGCCTTGTTTCAGGAGTAATCAAGTGTGTGCTTGCTTTTCATGAGCAGAATCTAGGTTTCTTACAGCTCTGTTTGTCAGTCCCACTGGTTTTCAAACCAGCTAAGGGGACTCGGCCTCCCAGTGTTGGACCCTAGAGCTGGGGTGCACAATATGTGGTTCACTCCACTCACCTTCCAGGGAGGATCTCTAAGCCTGTGTAATCCCCTCTTCTTCTCTGTCCCCTCCCAGTGGCTCAGGTCCCAAACTTATCGCTTCTCTTCCCTTCCTATCAGACTTTGTGTGGATTTTTCTTACGGCATTGGTTGTACGAGTCTTTCTGCCAGTCTCCAGTTTGTTTTCAGTGAGGATTGCTCTACATATATTTTTTGCTCCAGGTGTATTTTTGATGTGTTCATGCGGGAAACTCCCCTAAAGTAATTCATCTTTTAAAAGGGAACTGAAAAATCTCACTCTTGCAACATGAGTTTTTAAGGATTCTAGTATTACTTGAAAATTCCTTCGTTACCACTTAACACATTTGCATGTGAGAGATGAAATATAAAAGCAAGTCTTCTTGTTAAGCTATTGGTTATCTTCTGAGGATTACCTTTCTAATACCAGCTAGCTTTCATGCTCCTAGGTTTAATGTTCAGCATAATATAACTGAACTTGTAAAGATATCCTGATGTTAAAATCTTACATTGTTATTTTAGGCCAAGGTTTCTCAAATTGCCCAGTTATTAGAATTAGCCTGGAATACTTGTTAAGAATAAAGCTCACCCCCTCCCCAGTCAGAATCACCAGATGGTGAGGGAGGTCTAGCAAACTATTTTTCAGTGTCCCGGTGCTTTTTATCATTAGGCAATTTTGAGAAATTGATTAATACCAATGATATTTACACTTAGTGTACACCTAGGGAACTTATTAAACGTGTGTTTCTGGATTCCATCCCCACGTGTCCAGATTTTAAAAGATGTGAGTGGTCCCTGGAAAAGTAGGGGCTCAGGAGGGTCAGCGTCAAGGCTCCAGATCATCAGAACGAGGTCTGTGGTCATCAGAGACTGACAGTTTGTGGAGTTTGGAAACCCCAGAGGGCAGGCAAGTGCTGAAAGGACATAATAGGAAAGAGCCTCAAGCCAAGAGTCATGGCATTTATCAATTACGTCACTAGAACAACTCTCAGAGCTTGAGAACATGAGCCTGACTTTAACATGAAGTCCATATGAATCAAGGTGCAATTTGTATGCCTGTTGGCATACAACGTGGACACTTATAGGTCTGGATTTGCAGGGCGAGCAGCAGGATAATTGTAACTGGTTAGGAAATGAAATAACTATAAGGAGATGCTGATACTGGTTGAAGAAAGAGGGAGGCAGCTATAGTTGCCAGTGGTTTTGATAATCTAGAGTTCCTTAGTCCCAAAATATCTTCCTTTGTAACACTTCCTCAAAGAGTGGTCTTCAGATTGCTTACATAAACATCATAGAGGGTGGGGGGAGGTTATTTACTCTAAGTGCAGGTTTCTGGGTCCTACCTTAAATTTATGGATTAAAAATCTGTAGGAGTGAGACTGGGGAATAGCATTTTTTTTTTTGTAACATCTTTACTGGGGTATAATTGCTTCAGAATGGTGTGCTAGCTTCCGCTCCACAACAAAGTGAATCAGCCACACACACACACATGCTCCCATATCTCCTCCCTCCTGTGTCCGGGAATAGCATTTTAAATAAGCTCTTAATGATTCATATACATACTGAAGTTTAAAAAATCATGACCTTATCAGAGGCCCTGAAGCCTGAAATATATCTAGACAGGCATTTTACCTGGTAAAATGCAAACCCGCTGGGAAGGATGATACATTATATAGATTATCAGACATTAAATGAATTAGCTCTCTGGAGGAAAAAGGAGCTGAGATAAGAATTTGATTGAGGAAGGGGAAGGAGGAAGTAAATGAAAAGCGAAGGCAAAGAAACTTTCCTGGTTGGGTTTACCTGAGTCTGGTTTTACCTTTGTATGGGGGAGAAACATTCAGAGGGATAGGACACTTGGGGGCTTTGAAGATGGGCTCCAGTGGTACCTTCAACCCAGAAGCATGCTGGTGTGGCTGTAGCCAGTCAGCAGGGTGTTTCTATCATAAAATGAAGAGATGTTTTATGGGAGAGTATAAATACTCTCCTGGAAAACTTACTTTAGTGTTTTTAGAGTTCCTTAATAACTGTTATAGTTCTAGCATTGATTACTTTAAAGACCCCTGGAGCCTATTATGTTTTGCAAGGTACTCTGTTTCTAGTGACAATTTCTTTTGAAAGAAATATTCTAGAAAGGAAAAAGGATTTAAAAATTCAGCTCCCATAGTTTTTAGACCTATTCTGTAAGAATATCCAACAATCATTTTTCTAATTCTAGCCCCATAAAACAACCATCAGATTTTAATTTGGCCTCTTGAATGTACCTAACATTCTAAGCAACAGCTGGTCCACTTCTCATTATAAATTATTAAATTGATATTTTGGGTTAAGAATAATGCTGTTGTGAGTTTGGTGTCAAGTGGGCATGAATCTAGGGACTCATTATTTTGGGGTAACCTGAAGAAGTTGAGTTTATTAACTTGTAAAGCAAAGAATCAGTTTCTTCCAGTCTCACCAAGATGCAGATGTCTTGTGTGAGTAGGTAGAATTTGTTATTGATTTGGTTGCCTGGACCGCACCAGGGTCCTAGCCCAGGCCAAGACCCCTTGTCTCAGCAGGGGAAGTTCTGTTTTTGCTTGAATTTGCACAACCGATAATAAAATTGATGCTAAGACTGTAATAGCGCAAGCTTTATTCAATGGCCAAAGAATGGAGAAGTGGGAACTTAGTTCGCAAATCAACTTCTCAACCTGACTGAGACACTGTATATATAGGAGGATTGAGGTGAAAGGGAGGGAATTGAGTAAAGAGAGGGAGGGATATTCATGACTTATCTGAGAACAGGAGTGTGGTTTGGACCTGGAACTGAGGCAGTACTCCTTTTCAGTCCTTGTATGTGTTCTTCTGGTTGTTGTCATGGCAACTGTCAACTGTCAACTGTCATGGTGCTGGTGGGTGTGCCACTTAGCATGCTAATGTATTACAGTGATCCTATAAGGAAGCTCAAGGTCCTCTGGAGGTCAGGTCTCCTGCCATCTTGGGCCTAGCTGGTTCTAACCAGTTCTTGTTTTTCTTTTTGCAGCCTCCTCCTTCAGATAAGAGCAGTTAGTTCCTCCTTCAGATAAGAGCAGTTAGTTTCCATTTGAGGGAGGAGCAGGGATATGATTCTGGGGCAACAGCCTGGTAATAGTAAGACATCTACCTATCAGGTTGAGAAAGTCAGTGTATTATTTATTGCTGCATAACAAATGACTTCAAAACCATGGCTCTTTAAACAATAAACATTTATTATCTTATAGTTTCTATACGTCAGATATTCAGAAACAGCTTAGTTGGATGATCCTTGCTTGGAACTTTTCATGAGGTTGCAGTCAAGATGTAAGCCAGGGCTGCCTTCATATAAAGTCTTACTGGGGGCTGGAGGATTTGCTTCCAAAGTGGTTTCCTCAAGTGGTTGACAAGTTGGTCCTGGCTAACAGTGGTACACCTTAGTTCCTCCTGATGTGGGCCTCTCAACAGTCTGCTTGGGTGTCTTCATGACATGCCTACTGAATTGCTAGTAGTCCAAGACAGAACGAGGAAGAAGTGGTAATGTCTTCTATTTCTGTAGCATTTGTTATACAGGCTAGCCATGATTCTGTCAACCTAAATAAACCTAGGAGGCAATAAACAAGTGAAAAGTGTTTATTTGGGATCAAAGAATTGCAATTCAGGGCACACAAGTTTGGATAGTAACCCAAACAGTGTCCTAGAGGAAAAGTCATGGGTTTTTAAAGGCAAAGAAGGAAGGTTTACATTACAAAGAATTTTGATTGGAGCTGGAGGCAGAAGCTAGTCTTGGCTAAACATGACTGAGTGCTAAGGCTATCACTAGAAGGAGGTAAGTTTGTTCCTGTGACAAGTTGCAGGTATTCTTGCAGAGTCCTCGGAGTATTTGTGGTTTGGTCCAGTTCAAAATTTCATGGTTCCACCAGGTGAGGGCGTATGTAAGGTCCACCTCCTTAATGGCCTCCCAGCTCCCTTTAAAAACCCCTTTACAGGGCTTCCCTGGTGGCGCAGTGATTAAGAATCCGCCTGCCAATGCAGGGGACACGGGTTTGAGCCCTGGTCTGGGAAGATCCCACATGCTGCGGAGCAACTAAGTCTGTGTGCCACAACTACTGAGCCTGCGCTCTAGAGCCTGTGAGCCACAACTACTGAACCTGTGTGCTGCAACTACTGAAGCCCTCGCGCCTAGAGCCCATGCTCCATAACAAGAGAAGCCATTGCAATGAGAAGCCTGCGCACCACAAGAAAGAGTAGCCCCTGCTCGCTGCAACTAGAGAAAGCCCGTGCACAGCAACGAAGACCCAACACAGCCAAAAATTAAAAAAAAAAAAATTAAAACCATTTTATGATGATGGACTACATTTAGGTTTGTTTCAAAAAGTTCCTAGTTGTGTGTCTTTGCATCTTCCACTTTTTGTTTTATTCTTTGGCTAGCAGCGAGACTCCATGGATTTAAAAAATCAAAAGGAATATTTTTCAGGACTTCATGTAGTGCAGTTTTTAAAGCTATAAATACAGTTTATGCTTATGCATGTCTTCTCAGGTTGTTCAGATAAGAATATTTATGTAGTGTTATTCCTACACTTTCAGGAATGTATTATAGAAGTTACCATTGAAGAATTCATTGTTTTTCTGACAGTAACATTTTTGCTGCACCATTCTTAGAGGCAATTTTCTTGACAGCATTATTTGTGTTCTATGTCTGGAAATATCTATAAATTATATTCAATGCTCTGAAAATCTCAAAGGAAGAGTTGCTGTGATAAAATTTTTGACACAGATATTTCACATTTCTAGCTGTGGCAGCAACTTCACAATTCTAGAGTGAATGTGTGTGTGTGTGTGTGTGTGTGTGTGTGTGTGTATATGTATATACACAAATAACTCAAATACATGGATGGTGACTTCTATTTCAAGAAGATAAAAGGAAAAATCTTTATCCTAATTTGTATTTTCTAGCTTTAGAAACACATTTCCCCTTGCAGATGTGGTACCATTTACAGGTAGCAAAGAATTATGATCCCTTAACTATTATTAGTATATATGCTTGCTGACTATGACTTTGTAAATGCTACTGGGAAAGTTGAGAGAGGGGCCTTAGAAGCCATTGCTGTGAATGTGAGAAAATGCCTACTGAAGCCAGAAGATAAATTGTTAGCGGCCCAAGATCTTGTGGACAACACGATGCTTATGAAATATTGAGCAAAAAGTTGAACTGGGCAGAAGTCATTAGAAAAATTTGTATTGCAGTCACATTAACATGATTCCTTGGACTGTTTAGTTGGTAATTATGACATAGTATAAAAAATTAAATAAAGTATTTTCATGTGACTCAATATATGAAATTTAGAAATGTGTGGGATTTAGAAAAAAAGAGAGTTTGAAAGAAAACTGAAGGTTCTTGTTTGACAACTGAGCATGGTAAACTTCTATTTGAATTGATGATCTCAAGTCTGTAGACCTACTAAGTTGAGAAACCAGATCACAGATTAGTGAAAAGAATGCTAGAAGTTTCCTAAAACAGCCTTCTTAACTTTACAGCTACTTTGTGGTATGTGGGATAGTTCTTAAACAAAATCTTTGCTCCAAACAAGTTTACCTGGGCAGCAGTTGAAGCAAAAGATTTAGCCCCAAGCCTGTAGTTTCTCTTGGGTCCTTCCCCACCTACCCTTTTGATGCAGTATGAAATGGTAGAGGAACAGTATCTTTGGAGTCAGACTTATGTTTGAATCTTGGTGTCTGCCAGTTGCTAGTTCTGTGATCTTGGGAAAGCTACTTAATCTCGCTGAGCCTCAGTTTTTTCATATAAATGAGGGATAATAGTACCACCTCAGGGCCAGCTATAGCAAAAGGAAATTGCCAGGCTCCTTGTCCAAAAAGCAGGAAAAAAAAGTGCTATAAAGTAGTGATATATAAAGCTGTTTTTCTGTTATAAATATTTTATAACTTATAAAACATAATGGTATAATCATTGTAAGTTCAGAAAAATTAAATTTCAAATTATTAGCATGAATTTTACCATTCATCTTTATATTGTATAATGCCAATATATATTTACAATATATAATTGTAAATGCAAGCATAAAGGCATTTAATTTGTATGTGGAATCATTGGTATTTCATAGGTTGTTCATGCATATATGCATGAACATATGCAGGTTCATTCTTACCAGAATAATGGGGAAAAAAGCTGCACAAAACTAACTTTTAATTTCACTTCTTTATATGTGCATATTATACCAATACACTCTACGTCTAGCTTACTGATGAGGAAGAAAGGTCTGAAATGAACTCAACTGTTGGTAGCCTTATCTTTCCCATTTTTACTATGTCATCATATTTAGCATTAGTGGTACTGGGAAGTAACATGATTAAAAAAGGATATGGTTGGGTTCCTTGGTTGTTCATGTTTCTTAGAACACCATTACCTTCTGTTTGTGTTCCAAGCAAGGCCCCATTCAAAAGGGTAAAGCATGAACTGTGATCTGTCAGTGACCCTGCTTACACAGACATAGATGTGTCATAAGGAACATGAGCACAGAATTCTGGTGGAACCACTGTGCATTGAGTTTTAGTGAGACTCAAAGTGAAATACGCATGTTATGGAAGCCATGAAGGCTATGTGTGAGTGGAGTGGCAAATTATAGATGACACATGCATGTATTTGTTTCTGTTCATATGCATCCCCCATTGTCCCACTGAACTTCACTTACAAAACATGCTCAAAATTAAAATCATTAAGAATTTCAAGAAGGCAACAACAGAGCTTTTAAGAGCAGGGCTCTATCTGATTGTGCTTGCAACATGCCCATGAAGCTGGCCCTGTACCTACTTTATAACATCGTAAGTCCCCTAGCAGAGTACATAGTAGGTGCCCAATAAATGTCCTTTTATTTTCTTATAGAAAAACGTTAGATTCCTTCAGAATAGACATACATGTTGGCAGGACTCAGAACCTTGATGCCCAGAGGGTGATGAAAACTACTCACCTGTTACTTTTTTTTTTTTTTTTTTTGCGATACACGGGCCTCTCACTGTTGTGGCCTCTCCCTTTGTGGAGCACAGGCTCCAGACATGCAGGCTCAGCGGCCATGGCTCACGGGCCCAGCCGCTCCGCGGCATGTGGGATCTTCCCGGACCGGGGCACAAACCCACGTCCCTTGCATCGTCAGGCGGACTCTCAACCACTGCGCCACCAGGGAAGCCCACCTGTTACTTTTTATAAGAGGAAAAGCACAGCATGATTTTTCAGGTTCTTGAGAAACCAATTGAAATCTTTCTGTACATTTGTCCTGATTCAGCCACCATGATTGGCTTGGTCACTAGATGAAACAAGTAAAGAATATTTGCTGTGATTTGCAGGGCCTTATAAGTCTTCCTCCCCCCCTCAAATCTCTCTCCACTATTCACTTGCTGTAGTGCTTCCAGGTTCACCATTAGATATTCATTCCTCTGGGTTAAACTGCTGTCCTATTTTAAAATGCTGTAGGTAAAACTACTGTGTAACTGAGCATAAAGGGGTTTTGTTCAAATCACTTAAAGTACTTAGAGAAAAGGGCAAGGTTTTTATGGGAAACATTTTGGCTTTGACAGTCTTATTTACCCAGAATTTAGAAAGAAATAGATTCCTTTAGAAAGGGAGCTGGAGGAATCAGTGATAATTCTGACCAAGTCCTCCTATATTCCTAGGATATAGTAATGCTTTCTTCAAAGGCCAGCTTTGGACCATTGTGGGTCAGATCAGAAGCTTTGTTGGAGGCAAATGCATAGTGCCAGGAAGAGCTTCTTAAGGCTTATCTTGGCTGTGTAAGTCAGGAGAGGGCTAAAAGGATGCTAAGTTCTAGGATTTTGGTCAAGCTACTTATCTCATTGGAGACTCTTTGGCCTGAATGTCCTCTAAAGTGTATTCTGCCTCCCTAATTTTCCAAGTAAATGCTTTTGTGTTTTCTCCCTCCTCTTTCAGCTATCCCTGAACTTTTTCACCGTGGGCCTTCCCAAATAGGCATTGTGGCTTATTAGTGGGCAGAGAGTATCTAGAGGCCTCAACTAGAAGCTGAACTTATAAATTCAACCATCCTATTTGGGGAAAACATTTGAAAACACAAATAAACTTGGGAAAGTAACAGATTAATCAAATAACCTCAAAATTACTCTATTGTGTTTTTCTGTGGGCCATCCCCTACCTAAGGATTTTACAATTTTTATCTATTTCTTGCTCTAACTGTTTGAGTTAGGTTCTTTTTATTGTTTCCGTTCCATAGATAAAAGCCTGGCTATGGAAGGTAATATTGATCATTATTGCCCTCATGAAAATTAGTTTATTGGCTAGGGTATTATTTAGTTCTTGCCACAATAATGCTGAGTAACAAACCATCTCAGAGACTCAGTGTTTTGCAAAGACAAACATTTATATATTTTTGCTCATAGGGCTGTGGGTTGTCTGTGGCTTTGCTGGGTTTTGCTGGGATCAGCTGCATTTACATATACCCAAGTTTTCTCATTCTCCTTGGACCAGCCACTACCTGTTATTTTTCTCATGGCAAATCAGGAGCACAAAAGTACAAGCCAAACTACGCAAGTATAGTTAAGGTCTCAGCTCACGTCATGTCCACTAACATTCAATGACCAGAGCAAAGCCAATATCAAAGGGGAGGAAAGTATATATTACCCATAGTGGGAGGGCAGTAAAAAGTGACATGGCAAACAGTGTGGATGTATAATCCTACAACAGGGGAAGACTTGGGACCAATAATCCAATCAACCTCTATTTGGGAGTGGGCACTGAGAGAATGTGAATCACATTGGGCACGGAGGGAGGGAGACAAAGAAAGAAGGTGAACTATGATGCATGGTGCACAATGTAGCAGGTCTGGCACTAAGCAGCAAGAGGGTCCAGACGAGGTGGTGAGCATGCCAGAAAGGAGAGTAGCATCCTCTCATCTCCTTTTTCTGAGCCCAAACCAGATTGTCTACTTTGAAAAATCTATTTATGGGGACCGTTCAGAGAGAACAAGGGCAGCGTAAGACCCCAGGGTCCATTTTTGAACCATCACATTATCATAACCCAGAGGAGTATTAGGAGTATTAGGTTAGAGTTTGTGGTCACTGCTTATTCTCAGAAGATTTTATGATATTCATTAAAATTCTGGCCTGAATCTCCTTCATTGTGGCACAAATAATATTTTATATAGCTTTCCTAAAAAATCCCACTGCTCACAGCAATGAGGATGCTTCTTAATTTAAGGGCTATGTTTTGGATCAGAGTCTAACCATTGGTTCCTTTGAGGTTTTGACAAGACTGTTTCTGGGAAAGAGTTACCATATTATTGTCCTAGCTGCCACAGACAATATGAAGTTATAACAAAATTAATAGCATTTTCCAAACTTCTCATTTGTAGTTCAGGGAGATATTCTAGCCTTTGCAGGGGAGGGGATGAGATTGGAAAGAGGGGCCAGAACCAGATGATAAAAGGCTTGGGGAATCCATGATAACAAATTTGGACTTTATGGAAGTTTATTGAGGGAAGAAGAAAGGAGGAAGTGAAATGCTAAGACTGATTTTTTAGACAGATGGCTCTGACAGCCTGGGAAAAATGGATCTGAGAGGAGACAGTGGGTAGGAGGTAGGGACACCAATTTGGAATTTACTGTGATGTTTTAGGCAAGGGTTGTAAGAGCAATCATATTCTCATTCTTGGGAGCACCAGTTTCAGATATCCTTTTGAGACCATCTGTCCCTAACATCCTCTAGTACTTTCAATTCTAAAATGACAAAATCCTGGAGGGCTTTAGTTGGAAGTACCATTTGATTTTCAGATTGGTGCTATTTAAAAAAAAGTCTTCCTAAAATGCTTCACAAAATGTAGGTGCTCACCGTTTGCTTAAAAAAAAAAATTGAGTTCTGTAAGCAAACTGACTGTTAGCTTTATCTCTCTTTGGTTGTTGTTTATGGAATGAAAAAATATGTACCTTGTAATATGTCCAAGAAGAAAGAAGGCTTGTTAAGACTCAAGTGTATAAGGGGTAAAAACATGCCCTTGTTTTTGATTGCTGTGGGTATTATCTTCTCGTCTGTAAAGGCCATGCACCACCGCTATGTCAAGGAAGGGAGGGGTAGTGTGTTGTGCAAAAGGCAGATATGCTGTTAGCTGGTCAAACATGTCTAGTATCACACATGAAGCCCTTTGTCAGGCTAAAGCAATATATTCTGCATCATACACAGGACAGAGTGTGGCGGAGAGTAGCTTCTTGTGTAGTTTCTCTATGTAATGCACTTGTTCAAGGGTCTGGGGCCAGCCCTGAAATTTGGCAGAAAGGTTTCCTCCTGGATCCTTTTTGTCCCATTGTTAAAAAGCAGTCCTCATTCTTGGCAGTGCCATCCCAGGCTCAGTGATCCATCTTTGCCCTGGACACTTAGCTGCTGCGTCGGATTAAGGTCTGCTGGAGGATGCCCACTAGCTCTTCACATATAAAGCTTGTGGAATTGCCATGTAGGCATGGTCTCCTTTTTCAAAGCGTCTCCTGTTCTATTAACACCTTTCATTCTTATTTTTTCATCCCTTCATGTGGGTGTGTGTGTCTCTTTCAACCATCCTTAAGAGTTTGACTGACTAGTATCATACTGGGTATTGTGGGGAAGTGAACCCTGTGCCCCAGTTTGGAACCTGGGTCAGGCCTGGGAAGTTGTAGTTGTGTTTCTGCTTTATCCCCTTGCATTAGTTTAGTTTCAGTATCCTTTGCTAAGTAAACTAAGAACCCAGTCCTGTGGAATAGAGCCCTTTACATCAGCTCCACGAAGGTTGGAAGAGTATTGGAAAGCATCACCCTGATAGCGCTGCCCACTTCTTTGGCTCTGCTTTGGAAACTGAAAAAGGGATTCGAACTGATGAATCTCCAAATGTCAGGTCCTCATTCAATAACCTCACCATTTTCTCTAACCCTGTGGCAAGACTCAAGCTCTTGTCTGTGGATCCAGGCCCTGCTCCTAAGTGCCATTTTCTCCTCACATTTACATTGAACAATCCCAATAGCTGTCACATAAGCTGCTTGGGTGAGACTGAACTCTTCTGGCCCTTTGTCACTTTCCCTAAAGCAGAGGTCATTGAGTATGATATCAGGAAATGGAAAAGCAAAGCTGGTGGCTTCATTCTTAGTGACAACTTGTGTGTGATAGGAAAGTATTTCAAAGTATGAATCTATGCACCTAGGGGTCATCTCATCAGATCCTTTCACTTATAACCTAAAGATCTTTCCCATCCCCTGGTGCATTCAGATAGACATGGGTCACGCAGAAACACAGGATGTAAACACTCTATTGTTAGGCTAAAAAAAGTTGATGGCTTAAGGAGGAATTGTTTGGAAGCATACTTGCAGAGATTTTTTTTTTTTAATTCCTAGTTATATGTTGTCATGGGTAGAGAAGAGTAGGGGAGAGACAGGAATCATGGATAAATGGGTGATGTTTCTGAGGCAGGATCAAATGCCTCCATGTATTCAAAATATTTAATGGCTCATTCCATTCATTCATGATAAGTTTTGCTATTTCTGGAGCCAAACCCAAATACCATTGAAGAAAGCTGTAGCTTCTCAACCAACAGGGCTGAATATTTTCAATGTGCTTTCCTCCACTCACCTCTGAGGCAAGAGTGAGCACTTTAGGTTTATACACTTCGTGGCTCCTGAGGATACAGCTCAGGGGGGTACTAGTCTCAGGATGTCAGTCATACTGCCTTACCCTTGGGGACTTATCAACTTCAACATTCCAAATTGTTCCCACTTACTTGCTGGGTGGGGCCCAAATTGCCAGAGGTTGGGGCTGGTACAAAAGAACATTTGTATCTCTATTGTTACATTCATCTAATAACAAGTTCTGTCATAATTTTCTTCTTTACTGGTTTAAGGTTATACATTTATGACTTAGTTTATCATAGTTCTGTTACTACAATAGTAACATGCATGAATCTAGGGATGATTATTACCGTAACTCTATAATTCAGCTCTCCCAAGCTATTGCTAGTGCAGCCAAATTAAAGAATGATATAAAGATGTGTTATATTAACCCTACACATTATGATCATCCTTCTTAGACAATATATAAATAAAGGAAACTGTCCTTGTACTGGAAAAGGAGGCTACAGACATTTTTGGTATATAAAAGTGATTGTAATGATAACTCAGTGTGGTCGGGAAGAGTTTACGGAACATGAATGTTAGATGTTTTGTGCCTTCCCACCGTCTCATGCGAGGAGAGGAGAATATTCTACCTGTCCATCCTGTCTTAAAGTTAGGGCCCCCCAAAATTCTCTTTTGGAATTTGAGGTATTTACTCTAGGCACTGGTCCTATCTTCTTGTCTGGAGCTCTCTGAGAGGCAGAACATATAGGCATAACCCACTCCTGGAACTGGGAGAGGGATAGTAGAAAACTGGCAGGGTGCAGCCTGTCAGAGGAGGCAAAGATAGTCCCTAGATTCCTATGGAGCTGAGCTTGTCAGAGTTGATATTAATAGGTTTCCTTGAGGTCTAGAGCAGGCTAAAGAAAATAACCTGAGGCTGTAGACTGGCTTACTACCTCCAAGGCTTTCCAGTAGGATGAAGAGACCCAATACAGAGGCTGTGTGGAAAACTAACTGGGAGCTGAGCTGGCAAACCACAACCTTTCTTCTGACACTAAGAGGTTATGGAGAGACTGCCCGGATGGATGCTCAACAGCCTTCAAACCAGCCATAAAAGAGAGCCAGCGACCGGACACCACCAGCACCAGAAGCCAGATCAGTGGGGATGCCAGCAGCCAGGACCAGAAGAAAATGGACTGTGAACAAGCTGTGCATCATGTTTCTTATACGCAGGCTCTCTGTCTTTACTGACTTGCTGCCAGGATGCACCACGGGCTGGTTCGTCTAGGAGTATAGTGGGCGAAGAAAACTCAAAGAGAAAACTTTGAGCTGTGAATAGTGACTGAGATAGTACTTGAATTTCATTGAAAGAGGAGGACCAAGTTTTAAACTAAAAGTGACTAAAAAAGTTCTTATGTTTGACTGTGTTTATCAGAATAGAATAGATTAAATGATCTATTGTGGGCAGATTGGGAATTCAGAGCCAAAAAAGTATATACAGTTGTATAATGAGTATAGTCTCATTTTTGGGGTTACTATCTTGTTGATGATTCTTCAATTCATACCTGCTACAACAGTGACCTGGGGCTCACTGTCCCACATCACCTGGCAGAGCCTTTCCTCAGTCTGTACCTGCTCCTATGCTGGAAGTTCCACCAATCCTGATGGAAGGGATACGGACTGACAGGGGACAGATTCAGAGCGTCAATAGGATTGAGCTGAATGGTGTTCAGGGCTGGCTGAGCTATAAAGGATGAGAAGGAGCTAGCCACCTGGAGAGTCATGTGAAGAGTGGAAGACCAATCAGGAGTTGTCCTTGAATCTCCCCTTTTTCTCATGTCCTTAAACTCATCTCCAAAATATATCTGGAATCCACCCACACCACTAGCATATGCAAAGGTTCTGAGGTGGAAAAGAGCTTTATGAGCTACAGTGGGAGTGGGTGGAGGTCTCAGAGCAAAGGTGGAGAGTAATGAAGACATAGGTGAGGGTTTGATTTTATAAGACATTGTGGGAAGGTTTATTCCATGTGAACCAGGAAGCCATGGAAATGTTTTAAGAAAGGAAATGTCTGGTTCAAAGTATGTGTCAGGGTTGCTTTTGCTTCTGTGTGGGGCAGTGGTAGAAGGGAGAGCAAGGAGGAGGCAGTTGCAGGAATCTAGCTAAGAGGTAATGGTCACCTGGTATGCTACGGGCACAGAGCAACAAAAGACGTGTGGGTAGAGTCAAGATCTGTTTTTGGTTGAATGGCATGAGAGAAAGGGGGGAATTCAGGGATGACTCTTTGGTTTCTGGCTTTAGTAACTGGATGGGATGCTGGTGCTACCCTGTTCAACTGATAGATAAAATGGCGAAAACTCCCATTTTGAATATGTTAAGTTTGGGAGGTTTGTAAGACCTGCGACTAAAGGTTTCAAATGGCCTGTTTTTGTCTGAGTCTGGAGCTCAGAGAAAAAGGTCTGAGCTAGAGATATAAATTTGGGAATCACTAACACTCGAATAGTCTATAAATCTATGAAAATTGATGAGATCACTTAGAGAATGAAGACAGAGAAGGGTGCCCAGGAATAACCCTTGGGCACTTCAAAATTTAGAGGAAGAGCCAGGAAGTAGATAGAGGAGAAATGACCAGTGAGAAAACCTGGAGGGATTGGAGTCATGGAAACAGAGAAGAGAGGGATTGATGTTGGAAAATAGTACTGGAAAGTAGAATAAGATAAGAACAGAGAAAAGCCCATTGAATTTGGCAGCTCTGGTGTTGATACTTCAATATAAGTGATTGGTTATTTTTTTTCTTTTTGGTTTTTAAACTGTTCATTGATAAGGAAGTCCAATAACTTATAGTCTCTAATCAAATAGAAAATTTTAGACACTTTTATTGTACATGAAAAATTATTTTTATAAATAACTGGCTTTATATTGTTTAACGACTAGTTCTTGGGAATTATAATTGTCTCCAAGGGTATTCTAAGGAAGCTCCGGTATTCAGCAAATTTTAAATGGTGGAACTTTCTAGCCTTCATGGCAAAGAGGAGTAATTTTGAAAAATTGAGCCATTTAGCATACACCTCACATTATACCAGGTGGAAACCTGGATTTTGCCTAAGTATAAAGTCAGCCCTCTTTATGGACTCAGTCTGATAATAACAACATAAACACATACATGGAGGCTGAACTAGTATAAGTATACATTAATAAAACAACGTTTATGTGTGCTAATGCATTTCTGAAAGCAGTTTTGTTGGATTAAAACAAAAAAAAGTCTGAATTATATTTCAAAATCCATTTGGTGATGAAAGAGAATTGGGTTAGAGGCAATTACCTGTCAGTTCCTTTTGAAGGTATGACTTGAAGATCTCTTAGAGCCACACAGAAAAAATTGTCTGGCAGTTCTGCCTCATAGCTAAGGTGACAATGAAGGTGACAGCTGCAGACCCTCTCTGGATGACCTGGGGCCTGTGTGTCTTATTTATTCCATATTAAATAGGACATGTAACAAACATCCATCTCAAATGAAAGGGAGGCCAGTGTCTGTAGTGTAATACTTCCGTCTACCTAATGGACTCTTGAATTCCTGAACCCCTTGGTTCTGAATTCTTTAGTTACTGCTACTATGAGAGCATAATGGTAGAAACATATTCTCTTTTGTGTGTATGGTCTCTCAGATTACAAATAAAGCTGCATTTCCCTTTTTCTTTATTGTCAATTAAGCTTAAATAGTAACATTGAAAGCTCTCTCCTTCTCTTTAGGTGTTAGCTACACTTGAAAATTTATAGTTGCTAACACTTAAACACGGAGTACAACACAAACCCGTCTCAAGCTGTTGACAATCAATTATTTCAGACAGCTGGATTCAGTCTTGGTTTTCGTTCTGAAGTCTCTGCTTCCTGAAACACGAGCTCTCTGTTGGTAGCATCTTTCTTAATTCAAAATCAAGTCTTAAAATGTCTAAAACATATATAAACAAACATACATACTTACATTTAGTTTGTTTTGTGAGTAAACGAATGCTTTTGTAAGGGATGGAAACAAGGGGAGTGACGTATGAGTTGGCATCTGACCTTGTAGAAAGGGCTTTGTGTGATGTGCTTCAGACAGGAAGAAAAAGAATTTACAAAATGTGTTTTTATTGTTGATTTGAAAACCTTGACTTTTGAGGTGGGATATTTATACGAATAGCGAATGGGCTGGTAATTCAATTCCCTAACCTGCAGTCTTTTACTGCAGAATTGAGTAGGGGAGCAGAGCTGATCAGTGTTTAAGTGCACGGATGGATTAGGCAAAGGATAGAGAATGGACTTGCTTAGGGCATCAGCAGAAAACCATCTGCCTCCACTACTGAAAAGAGAATTCTGAACCCGAACTTTGTAAGTAGAACATTTAAACAGAGGTGACTTTAATTTTAGTGTATATGTGATTTTTGTATCACTTTGAAAAATTACATGTGAAGGATCTAATATCTTCAATGTTTATTTAGGCCTCTAAAGAGCCTAACCTGGCCCTTGATTGGCAGATGGTAGTCCTCTATAGTGAAATTTGGAGGTATCTCAAGGGTGTCTTACCTAAAATTATCTAATGAAGATTTTGCGATTTAGACATTGCCTTCCAAGTGTAAAGAAATGGAGAATTTGCTTGCCTGCATTCTGGTGTGTGTGTTGGTGGGGGAGGGGTGGGGAGCTTCAGATTCTCATGAGAATAATAAATAGGGCAGGGGATGAATTACATTTTCCCGGATGCTGTGACAAGGTTATAGTCTTAATACCCTAGGTTTAGTATGTATTTAATATATAGTATATAAAGCATCTTTTTGATAGTTGGGATATAAGAATCCTAGATTAGGTAGATATCATTTAGAGAGTTAAGATGACTTAAATATGCTTTTATGTCTGTGATTACCAAGGTAATATGCAGTTATTGTAGTATTTTGTAAACTTGTAAAGGTATAAACAATAAAGTGAAAATTACTCATTCCACCACCCAGAGATGGTTGCTGTTAATTAATATTTGTGTGTGTGTGTGTGTGTGTGTGTGTGTATAATTGAAATCATATTTGTAGCTATATGTGTATCTAGATGTGCTGCTTGGATCCCACTCTTTATGACATACGTTTTGATGATAAAAGAATATTTAAAACCTTTTTTCTGCTTTCTTTTTTACATTTGTGCTATAACGATATTTTAAACCAAGTTTAAAAATTTTTGTATTACCATAGCGCCTAATATAGTGCCAAGCATGATGAGGGCTTCAACAAATTATGATGTATTTATGGATGACAGTTTTTCCAGTATAATCTTATTTTAGTTTTTAATGCCCAAGAAGTATTCATCACTTATATACACTTCCTTAAGAGTAAATTTTGTTGAGTAGTTCATTTGCTACCCCAGGGCTATCTCAGGTCAGAGCACTTACAGTTGGGAGTTTGGCATGACTAAATAATGCCTGCTGTCATTTTGTGCTTTGATGTTTTGATAACTGGTCCAGCTTCAGGTTCATAGCTTAAGAATCATTTATTTGTCAAATGAAATTTGCTTTGCCACTTTATGATTTTGATCACTTGCAAATGTATATGATTCACTAATTGCTTTCCTTATTAAGGTCCTTCTTATCTTATTCATGCAGTCATAGATGGAAAGATGTCAAATGGTTCCACAGTTGCAGTTTACTTGAATTTTGGATTAGAAGGAAAAGCAGGGTCATCTTAGGCCACTATGACTAAAAATTAAAATGAACAAGTCTTTCCTCTTTCTGAGGAAAGAGAACAAAAGAACAATAATATAAGCATTTATGGTCTTTATGAAATTGAAAAGGAAAGACTGTTTCAGAAAACAATCCAATTAAACTGTGAGACATGAGATAAGCTCTTTAGAGGCTGACAGTTATTGCAATTCTGACAATTCAGTTTTAGTTAGGAATAAATGGTGAACCTGTTGGTTTTGTCACATAAAATACAAATGGGCAGAATATTCTACTATGCTCTTCCAGGGTGGATTTCAAATCACAGTAAAAACTTCTCAAGAAATGTAACATAAAATTGAATTTTAAAATTCATGCTCTCTTGGAGTGTGCATCTGTGTTCCAACAATTTAGCTAATCCATATTAGGATGTAATGACTTGAGTCAACAAGCCTGATGAATGCATTATAAGTGCAATCACACAGTGATAAAGAGACATGACATCTCACTTTTTTGTGAAATAGAGTCCTACTTTTCTATAGACTAGATAAAAGTCAACTAATGAGAATATATTTTTTAACAGACCTTTTCCTCTTGACTATTTCTTTCCCATCTGTCAATTACAATTTTTTAAATTTAATTCTTATGTATTTTCTTCCTTTAACTGATTAGTTTAACTGTTCTGAACAAACAGGTTTTCATATAATTTCCTGGAACCCCATGATATATTTTAATGATTGAAATATAACAGAAGTAGAGGATAAACAGCAAGATCAGGAGTTCCCTCTGTCCTCCTCCTCTTCCCTTCCTCCCAGGTTTCACATGTTTCTCCCACTGCACGTCATGGGGAGAAAATGAGGTCCTCAGGTCTGCAACAAATTAGCTGCAGGACAATATGAGAGCTTCCTGGAGACCTGAGGCCGCCTAATAGTCGTTTATCCTGAAAACATATGTGGCAAGAGGAGAACATTCAGACTATTTTAAACATGGAAACGTATTTTTTTCCGCTTCCACTCAGTGTGCTAGACGGATGTGAAACAAATATCTTCCTTTGCCTCCAGGGAGGGTTTGGTGATTAAACACTCTCTGCTCATGAAGACAAGAAAACTAGTTGTTTGATGGCTAAATTGTGTGTTCAACACTTATTCAATGGCTATTTATCAAGTGTCTATCACAGATCAGGCATTATTCTAGATATTAGTTTACATTTTATATAAATGAATAGAAAGATATCTAGGGAGAAATGTATAGGAAGAGCTATACAATTAGAAATACAAATAACTGATTTTCAAAAAAGTGCTATAAAGAAAACAAAGCAAGTAAAGGAGTGAAAGTTGAGGGATTGAGGCTTCTGGGGGGAGGAAATTAGTTTAGGTAATGACTTAGATTCTGGGTTTAATCAGTCACTGTCTTAGTTTATTCAGGCTGCTGTAACAAAAATACCATAAACTGAGTGGCTTATAAACAATAACTATTATTTTTCACAGTTCTGGAGGCTTGGAAGTCCAAGATCATGGTACTGACAGATTTGGTGTCTGGTAAGAACCTGTTTCTAGATGACTCTCTTTTTGCTGTAACCCACACAGTAGAAGTGGCCAGGGAGCTCTGTGGGGCTTCTATTCTTAAGAGCTCAATTCCATTCACGAGGGCTCCACTCTCACGATTTAATCATGTCTCAAAGGCCCCCACTTCCTAATACCATCACATTGGGTATTAAGTTTCAACATATGCGTTTTGGCTGGGGGGTGGGGGGAGAAGTGGGTGGGGAGGATACAAACAGTCAGACCGTAGCAGCCACCAAAGTGTTTTGTTAAAAAAGAGGGATGACAGGGTTTGAAGGAAGAGTCAGGGTGTCCCAGAGAAGCTGGAGGGAGCATGGGGATACCATCTGAGACTGAAAGGAGAAGGGGATCCGTGGGGTATGGTTTGTAGGGTGCACTGCTCTGGCCTCTGTTCCAAAGGTGTAGCCAGACTAAAGAGGGGAGTTTGTGTGAGCAGGGAGACAGTACCCAGGGCTGGGTTTCCAGCCTCAGCAGACTCTCATGTCCCATTTGTGACAAGAAAGCTGGAGAGGGCTGTTGGATTTGAAGGAAACCGTGAAGATCAGCTCATGGGCATGACCTGTTCAGGCAGATGCCCAATGTCTAGAGTGACCTTCCTTCTGCATTGGTGTTAGGTAAGACTGTGGAGCCTTGGCTCAGCCCTGGTAGTGTGTGTGGGAGCACTGAGAGCGCCTCAGGTTTTCTCCTGGCCAAAAATTATATTGACCCATAGTAAATAGAAGTGATTTTTCTTTCACATGTGAGTTTGTTGAATGAGATCCATATTGGTTACATTTAAATGACTTTCCCAAGCTGCATTTTATCCTCTTCTGCCCACTCCAGTCTTATCCTACTCAAATGGAAGGTACATTATTTGCCGATTTCAATCTGAACGTTATTTGAACAATCTTGCTCTCTAGAGTTTACTAACGATTTGACCTTTCATAGCAATATTTCAGCAGCTTAAGAAAAGTTCACTGGGATGAAAGTTAATTTTACGGCAGAACTTTATGATCTCTTTTACATGTTAAAGTGCTGTCTGTCTTTAAGGAAACCTAAATTTAAGTCTTAATTTTTAAACAATTGCTGTTTCCTTTGAAAAGACGGTGGAGAAATAGTTTGCTTTTGATGTCACTTTTTTATTCTGGAGGTCAAGGTATGCCCATTTGGGGGCAGCTTTGGAATTTGAGAAAGAAAGGTCTAAATGGCAGTTCTTGTCTCCTCCTCAGAAAAATGGTTGTGAAGAGGTTTCCGTGCTAACATTTATTATTTTACAAAATGATTGTGGGTTATGAGTCATTGGATTCTAGCGTTTAAAAATCTGTGGCTAGAAATTTTATGGAAGAAAACAAGGTTGATATTTTACTGAACTTCTGTGAAAACTTTTCTCCTTCTTCATTTCAATTTGTTTGAAACAGGAATTGGGGTAGGCTCAGATAATGCTGTATCCCCTTCTTATTCTCACTCTTCCTTAATATGTGGACTCAGGAGTGATTTGAGTCAGATAGCGGGGGATACTCTCCTTGAAAATAATTCTCCCTGCCTTAGGCCCTAGCTAAAGCGTAACCACCTATGCATGTGAAACCTTCTCTAGACCTCTTCAGCTACATTTCTCACTCTATCTTTGGAGTTTTCTCATTTCCCACTCTGTGGTGGGAGGATTGCCAAATAACTCCCTCCCCCAACCTTTTCATGAGAGAGAGACTCTAGCTCAAAAGGATACAACCTGAGCTGGGGCCATTACCTGGGAGGCAGGATGCAGCTGTGTGACTCTCTCTGCCTTGTCGCAGCCCAGCTGAACAGAACCCCAGTGTTCTGAGTGAAAATGTGTTGCCCGTTGTTTCTTCATGGCAAGCCAGAGTGCTACTACCAGAGAAATGTTCTTTTTTCTACGTTGGAGACTTATTTGTCTCCAGGGAAAGCTAATGTTTGTCACTGAGAAAAGTGCTTATTTAATTGGTACCCTAGTAAGAGAATCAGCAGGCTTGCCACTCTCGCAGGAGGAAAACTGGAGCTAGAATTGGGGGACACATGTTCGCTTTGGTTAAAGAACTGCAATAGGATGGGGGTAATATCACCACCTGATGTGAGGAAGAAATTGAGAATGGCTTTTATACGTGTGAAGTAGGGAGTGGGTGGCCAGGCATATCAGTTAGGGGAGCAGAGCGTATGGGATAAGGAAATTATTATAGGAATTAGACCTATACAGTTGAAGAGATGGGCAAGTGAAGATCTGGAAAGGGAGTTGCTGGATCAGAAAAGAAATGACTCACTGGTCCATCTGAGAAGCTAAGCATGTCTAGCAAGCAGAGTGGTACTGTGAAAAGGAAGGTCTATGGTGGGCTCTTGCCTCTGTGTAGCTACTGCCTCTGGTGAGCCTGCAGCCAAATGTCCAGTGGTGGGCCTGCAGTCAAAAATGTCAGCATTTGGGAAGAAAAGTTGGACACGGATCAGAGGAGAGTGAGGATAAAATAGAATCTGCTGGTTCTTTCTACATCTACCCGTCTCTGTATCTATCAACAATGACCTTCAGAGAGTAGTGGTCACTGCTTTACTCCTGCCTTTCAAATCTCATGCAAGTTCTTCTTTTGTACAACCTACCTCAGAACCATACAGGGAAGGGGATCCTGGGAAATGTAGTTTTTTAGTTTAACAGTTGCAATGCTGTCCCTATCCACAGCAGGTCTGTGAACCTCAGGGCAGTGGGCCTGATCAGAATCAGAGGGAACTACAAGGTGGTCACCTTCCTTGTGAGGGATGAAGGCCAACATCTTGAGATGCCTCGCTTATATGGTGCATGTAAAAGTCCAGATTAACCGGGATGCTAATTTTGTCCATCCTGCATGGTATTTCTCTTTTGAACTTCCCTTCAGTAAAGAGCTTCATAATTACATTGCTCTCTAATATGTTAGTCTTCTGGAGGCTCAAAGGACAAAGTGACAAGGAAGGAAGGACTGTGTATTAGTTAATCATGATTTTGATAGTAGCAGAAAGCCCAATGAAGAGTAACTTAAACAAACAAGGTTTTATTTTTTGCATAAGGTAAGAGGTCAGGATGATGTCTGTCCTGGGCTGGAGCAGAGGCTCAGTAAGGTTTCAGGACTCAGGTTCTTTCACTCTTTCTTCTCAGCATGTTGTTTTTTGTGCTTGTGTTTGTTGCCTCATGGTCTCAAGATGTCTGCCTTAGTTCCAGACATTACATTTTCTTTTAAGACAGGAAAAAGGAGAAAAGGGCTAAAACCTTTCTTTCTCCTATCATGGATACATCTTTCTAGGCACCCACTCTCAGACTTCCCCTTCTATCCTATTGGCCAGAACTGTGTCACGTTGTCACCACTAGTTACAAAGGTGGCTGGGAAAGACCTTATCTGTCAAGGGAAAGTATTACCATGACTGCTACAAATTGATCATGATTCAACTCCTGGACCCACAGAGGGAAGCCTGAATTCCCTGATATTTACCTAAACACAAAATTGATGTTCTGGTTACACAGAGGGAAGAAATGGTAGTGGTGGGTGGGGAGGATGTCTGTAGTAGCCAAAGAACAGTGTCTACTGGAGGGTGTTTTGTTGTTTCTCATTTCCTCCTGGATCTCAAGAGGGAAGGGAGCATCTACCTACAGAGTGGACTGTGATGGAGAAACCCTCTTGGCTCCTAGTGGCAGCAGAGTCTACAGAACCACAGCTCTGAGGTCCTGGAGAAAAATTCCCCTGCTATGGAGAAAATAGGACCAACTATTCTGAATACTGTGACCATTAACAAATGGCATCCTTTAAACTGGAAGGGTTGGTAGTGTGGTTGGCATCTGGGTTATATCACTATCACAAGACTTATTAAAGATATTGTGATTATCTGTTTTATGTCTGACACTTCCATGAAGAAGTAAGCTCCTTGAGGATAGAGATCTTGTCTTATTTAATCTGTGTCCCAGCATCCAGCACGGTATCTGCCTCAGAGTGAATACTGACTGTTGAAAGAATGATCTTCCCAGATCATTCAGTGATATAGTGATACAACCCTCTGTATGGATTTCAGGGGCCTGTGGCTATACATTTGAATAATGGGGTGAAAATTTTAAATTTCAATACACAGGCCATACCTGAGACATATTGAATTAGATTCTCTGGGTTAGGACACCAGGCATCAGTGTTTTTGTTTTTGTTTTTTCTCTTCAAAAAATAGTTTTAATTAGGTAATACAGTCCCATAGTCCAAATACCAAAACACTGCTATTCCCATTCACTCCATTTCCTCCCTTCTCAAGCCCATCCTACTCCTCTAACACAGACCCTTTTTTTTTCAGTTTCTCACCTAGTCTTCCAAAACTTCTTTGTGCAAATACAAGCAAATATTTCCCCCTTTCTTACACAATAGGTAGCCAACTGTTCAGCCCTTACTGTTTTTCACCCAGCAATATGTGTTAGAGATCTTTCCCTATCAGTACACAAAGAACTTCCTAATTTTTCCCCCACAGTTGTCTAACATGCCATCTTACGGATGTGACATACGTCCTTGTTGATGAGTTCTTGAGTGTTTCCCCCAACCTTCTGCTATTACGAGAACATTACAATGAGTAACCTTGTATATTTTGTATGCATGCAGTTATATATAAAGAATAAAGTCCCAGCAGTGGGATTACTGAAAATTCATTTGTAATTCTGATAGATATTACCAAATTGTCCTCTAGTGGAGTTGTACCAATATGCACTCCTGCCAGTAAGAGAAGTACGAGAAGTACGAGAAGGCTTGTTTCCCCATAGTGTAGCGTATAAAAGATGTCAGATTTAAAAATTTTTTACGATCCAATAGATAAAAATGATAGCTTGTTTTAATTTGCATGTCTCTTATTTTGATTAATATTAAGCATATTTTCAAATGCTTGAAAGCCATTTGAATTTTATTTGCTCTGAACTATCTTTGTTAATTTTTCTTTTTTTAAATTAATTAATTTATTTGTTTTTATTTTTGGCTGTGTTGGGTCTTCGTTGCTGTGCGTGGGCTTTCTCTAGTTGCGGTGAGCGGGGGCTACTCTTTATTGTGGTGCGCGGGCGTCTCATTGTGGTGGCTTTACTTGTTGCGGAGCTTGGGCTCTAGGCACGTGGGCTTCAGTAGTTATGGCCCATGGACTATAGAGTGCAGGCTCAGTAATTGTGGCGCACAGGCTTTGTTGCTCCGCGGAATGTGGGATCTTCCAGGGCCTGGGATCGAGCCCCTGTCCCTTGCATTGGCAGGCGGATTCTTAATCACTGCGCCACAGGGAAGCCCTGTTGAGTTTTCTTTTAAGTTGTTCTTTATCCTTATCAACTTTTGGAAGCTGTTTATGTTGATATATTTGAGACACTGGCCCTTTGTTTGTAATATGAGTTGCAAATATTTTTCGTAGTTGGTCAGTGACCCTTTGACTGTGTACTTAGTTGCTTTAGCCAGGCACAATGCTTATCTTTTAATGTAATCGTATATATCAGTCTACTTTCATGGCTTCTGGATTTTTTTTTAAATAGAACTTTATTGGAGTATAATTGCTTCACAATACTGTGTTAGTTTCTGTTGCACAACAAAGCAAATCAACAATATGCATACACATGTCTCCATATCCCCTTCCTCTTGAGCCTCCCTCCTGTCCTCCCTATCCCACCCCTCTCGGTCATTGCAAAGCACCGCACCAATCTCCCTGTGCTATGCTGCTTCCCACCAGCCAACTATTTTACATTTGGTAGTGTATATATGCCGATGCTACTCTCACTTAGCCCCAGCTTCGCTCTCCCCACTCTATGTCCTCAAGTCCATTCTCTATGTCTACCTTTTTATTCCTGCCCTGCAACTAGGTTCATCAGTACCATTTTTTTTTTAGATTCCATAAATATACGTTAGCAAATGGTGTTTGTTTTTCTCTTCTGACTTATTTTACTCTGTATGACAGACTAAGTCCATCCACCTCACTACAAATAACTCAATTCCTTTTTTTTTTATGGCTAATATTCCATTGTATATATGTGCCACATCTTCCTTATCCATTCATCTGTTGATGGACATTTAGGTTGGTTCCATGTCCTGGCTATTATAAATAGTGCTACAATGAACATTATGGTACATGTCTCTGTGAATTATGGTTTTCTCAGGGTATATGCCCAGGAGTGGGATTGCTGGGTCATATGGTAGTTCTATTTTTTGTTTTTTAAGGAAACTCCATACTGTTTTCCATAGTGGTTGTATCAGTTTACATTCCCACCAACAGTGTAGGAGGGTTCCCTTTTCACCACACCCTTTCCAGCATTTATTGTTTCTAGCTTTTCTGATAATGGCCATTCTGAGTGGCATGAGGTGATACCTTATTGTAGTTTTGATTTGCATTTCTCTAATAATTAGTGATGTTGAGCATCTTTTCAGGTACCTCTTGGCCATCTGTTTGTCTTGGTGAAATGTCCCTTTAGGTCTTCTGCCCATTTTTTGTTTGTTTGTTTGTTTTGCGGTACGCGGGCCTCTCACTGTTATGGCCTCTCCTGTTGCGGAGCACAGGCTCCGGATGTGCAGGCTCAGCGGCCACAGCTCACGGGTCCAGCTGCTCCGCGGCATGGGGGATCTTCCCAGACTGGGGCACGAACCTGTGTCCCCTGCATTGGCAGGTGGACTCTCAACCACTGTGCCACCAGGGAAGCCCCTGCCCATTTTTTAATTGGGCTGTTTGTTTTTTTGATATTGAGCTGCATGAGCTGTTTGTATATTTTGGAGATTAATCCTTTGTCTGTGTTTCATTTGCAAATATTTTCTCCCATTCTGAGGGTTGTCTTTTTGTCTTGTTTATGGTTTCCTTTGCTGTGCAAAAGCTTTTAAGTTTAATTAAGTCCCATTTGTTTATTTTTGTTTTTATTTCCATTACTCTAGGAGGTGGGTCAAAAAAGATCTTGCTGTGGTTTATGTCAAAGAATGTTTTTCCTATGTTTTCCTCTAAGAGTTTTATAGTGTCTGGTGTTACATTTAAGTCTTTAATCCATTTGGAGTTTATTCTTGTGTGTGCTGTTGGGTAGTGTTCTAATTTCATTCTTTTACACGCAGCTGTCAAGTTTTCCCAGCACCACGTATTGAAGAGGCTGTCTTTTCTCCATTGTATGTTCTTGCCTCCTTTGTTGTAAATTAAGTGCCCATATGTGCTTGGGTTTCTCTTGGCATTCTATCCTGTACCATTGATCTATATTTCTGTTTTTGTGTCAGTACCATACTGTCTTGATTACTGTAGCTTTGTAGTACAGTCTGAAGTCAGGGAGCCGATTCCTCCAACTCCATTTTTCGTTCTCTAGATTGCTTTGGCTATTTGGGGTCTTTTGTGTTTCCATACGAACTGTAAAATTTTTTGTTCTAATTCTGTAAAGAATGCCATTGGTAGTTTGATAGGGATTACATTGAATCTGTAGATTGCTGTGGGTAGTATAGTCATTTTCACAATATTGATTCTTCCAATCCAAGGACATGGTATATTTCTCCATCTGTTTATGTCATCTCTGATTTCTTTCATCAGTGTTTTATAGTTTTCTGCCTCCTTAAGCAGGTTTATTCCTAGGTATTTTATTCTTTTAGTTGCAGTGGTGAATGGGAGTGTTTCCTTCATTCCTCTTTCTGATTTTTCATTGTTGGTGCATGGGAATGCCAGAGATTTCTGTGCATTAATTTTGTATCCTGCAGCCTTACCAAATTCATTGATTAGTTCTAATAGTTTTCTGGTGGCATCTTTAGGATTTTAACATGTATAGTATCATGTTATTGGCAAACAGTGACAGTTATACTTCTTCTTTTCCAATTTGTATTCCTTTTATTTCTTTTTCTTCTCTGATTGCTGTGGCTAGGACTTTCAAAACTATGTTGAATAAGAGTGGTGAGAGTGGACATCCTTGTCTTGTTCCTGATCTTAGTGGAAATGCTTTCAGTTTTTCACCATTGAGTATGATGCTTGCTGTGGGTTTGTCATATATGGCCTTTATTATGTTGAGGTAGGTTCCCTCTATGCCCACTTTCTGAATTTTGTCAAAAGCTTTTTCTGCACCTTTTGAGATGATCATATGGCTTTTATTTCTTAATTTTTTTTCCTGCGGTACGCAGGCCTCTCACTGCTGTGGCCTCTTCTGCTGCAGAGCACAGGCTCTGGACACGCAGGCTCAGTGGCCATGGCTCACGGGCCTAGCTGCTCCACGGCATGCGGGATCCTCCTGGACCGGGGCACAAACCCGTGTCCCCTGCATTGGTAGGTGGACTCAACCACTGCGCCACCAGGGAAGCCCTATTTCTTAATTTGTTAATGTAGAGTATCACATTGATTACTTTGTGTATATTGAAGAATCCTTGCATCCCTAGGATAAATCCCCCTTGGTCTTGGTGTATGATCCTTTTAATGTGTTGTTGGATTCTGTTTGCTAGTATTTTGTTGAGGATTTTTGCATCTATGTTCATCAGTGATATTAGTCTATAATTCTCTTTTTTTGTGATATCTTTTTCTGGTTTTGGTACCAGGGTGATGGTGGCTTTGTACAATGAATTTGGGAGTGTTTCTCCCTCTGAAATTTTTTGGAAGAGTTTGAAAAGGATCAGTGTTAGCTCTTCTCTAAATGTTTGATAGAATTCACCCGTGAAGCCGTCTGGTCCTGGACTTTTGTTTGTTGGAAGATTTTAAATTACAGTTTCAATTTCACTACTTGTGACAGGTCTGTTTATATTTCCTAACACTTCCTGGTTCAGTCTTGGAAAATTGTACATTTCCAAGAATTTGTCCATTTCTTTGTGCTTGTCCATTTTACTGGCATATAGTTGTTTGTAGTAGTCTCTTATAATCCTTTGTATTTCTGCAGTGTTTGTTGTGATTTCTCCTTTTTCATTTCTAATTTTATTGATTTGCCTCCTCTCCTTTTTTTCTTGATGAGTCTGGCTAAGGGCTTATCAATTTTGTTTACCTTCTCAAAGGACCAGCTTTTAGTTTTATTGATCTTTAGTTGTTTTAAGTGTAGGGTTAGATTGTTTATTTGAGATTTTTCTTGTTAATTGAGGTGAGATTGAATTGCTGTAAACTTCCCTCTTAGAACTGCTTTTGCTGTGTCCCATAGGTTTTGGGTCATCATGTTTTCATTGTCATTTGTTTCTATGTATTTTTAAATTTCTTCTTTGGTTTCTTCAGTGATCTCTTGGTATTTAGTAGCACAGTGTTTAACCTCCACGTATTTGTGTTTCTTACAGTTTTTTTCCTGTAATTGATTTCTAATCTCATAGCGTTGTGGTTAGAAAAGATGCTTTATATGATTTCAATTTTCTTAAATTTTCCAACGCTTGATTTGTGACCCAAGATGTGATCTATCTTGGAGAATGTCCCATGTGCACTTGAGAAGAAAGTGTATTCTGCAACTTTCCAGTGGAATGTTCTATAAATATCAATTAGATCTATCTGGTCTGTTGTGTCATTTAAAGCTAGTGTTTCCTTATTTATTTTCTGTTTGGATGATCTGTCCATTGGTGTAAGTGGGGCGTTAAAGTCCCCTACTATTATTGTGTTACTGTCCATTTCTTCTTTCATGGTTGTTAGCATTTGCCTTATGTACTGACGTGCTCATATGTTGGGGACATAAATATTTATAATTGTTATATCTCTTCTTGGATTGATCCTTTGATCATTATGTAGTGTTCCTCCTTATCTCTTGTAACCATCTTTATTTTAGAGTCTATTTTATTTGATATGAGTCTTGCTACTCCAGCTTTCTTCTCATTTCCGTTTGCATGGAATATCTTTTTCCATCCCTTTACTTTCATTCTGTATGTGTCCGTAGGTCTGAAGTGGGTCTCTTGTAGACAGCATATATACGGCTCTTGTTTTTGTATTCATTCAGCCTATCTGTGTCTTTTGTTTGGGACATTTAATCCATTTACATTCAAGGTTATTATCGATATGTATGTTCCTATTACCGTTTTCTTAATTGTTTTGGGTTTGTTTTTGTGGGTCTTTTCCTTCTCTTGTGTTTCCTGCTTAGAGAAGTTTGTTTAGCATTTGTTGTAAAGCTGGTTAGGTGGTGCTGAATTCTCTTAGCTTTGGCTTGTCTGAAAAGCTTTTGACTTCTCCATCAAATCTGAATGAGATCCTTGCTGGGTAGAGTAATCTTGGTTGTAGGTTTTTCTCTTTCATCACTTTAAGTATATCCTGCCACTCCCTTCTGGCCTGCAGACTTTCCACTGAAAAATCAGCTGATAACCTTATGGGGATTCCTTTGTATGCTATTTTTTGCTTTTCCCTTGCTGCTTTTAATATTTTTTCTTTGAATTTAATTTTTGTTAGTTTGATTAATATGTGTGTTGTTGTATTTTTCCTAGGGTTTATCATGTATGGGACTCTCTACGCTTCCTGGACTAGGGTGACTATCAGCGCCCGCTTCAGGGGTGCTGATCCTGTCTGGCCTCCACTTCTCCTCCCCTCTCAGTCTCCCTACATCCTACTGGTTCACTTTGGGGCTCCTCCCATCTCCTTGGGTGTCAGAGTACCCCACCAGTGGTAGGTGGGTGCCCTAGTTGTAGGGAGATGCTAACTCACATCTTCCCACACCTCCGTCTTGACTCTGCCTCTTGGATTCTCAGCATCAGTGTTTTTAACAGCAGTATTTCTTTTTTTTAACATCTTTATTAGAGTATAATTGCTTTACAATGGTGTGTTAGTTTCTGCTTTATAACAAAGTGAATCAGTTATACATATACATATGTTCCCATGTCTCTTCCCTCTTGCATCTCCCTCCCTCCCACCCTCCCTATCCCACCCCTCTAGGTGGTCACAAAGCACTGAGATGATCTCCCTCTGCTATGCGGCTACTTCCCACTAGCTATCTATTTTACGTTTGGTAGTGTATATATGTCCATGCCACTCTCTTACTTTGTCCCAGTTTACCCTTCCCTCTCCTCATAGCCTAAAGTCCATTCTCTAGCAGGTCTGCATCTTTATTCCCGTCTTGCCCCTAGGTTCTTCTGACCATTTTTTTTCTTTTTTTTTTAGATTCCATATATATGTGTTAGCATACGGTATTTGTTTTTCTCTTTCTGACATACTTCACTCTGTATGACAGTCTCTAGGTCCATCCACCTCACTACAAATAACTCAGTTTCGTTCCTTTTTAGGCTGAGTAATATTCCATTGTATATATGTGCCACATCTTCTTTATCCATTCATCTGTTGATGGACACTTAGGTTGCTTCCATGTCCTGGCTATTGTAAACAGAGCTGCAATGAACATTTTGGTACATGACTCTTTTTGAATTGTGGTTTTCTCAGGGTATATGCCCAGTAGTGGGATTACTGGGTCGTTCTATTTTTAGTTTTTTAAGGAACCTGCATACTGTTTTCCATAGTGGCTGTATCAATTTACATTCCTACCAACAGTGCAAGAGGGTTCCCTTTTCTCCACACCCTCTCCAGCATTTGCTGTTTGTAGATTTTCTGATGATGCCCATTCTAACGGGTGTGAGGTGATACCTCACTGTAGTTTTGATTTGCATTTCTGTAATAATTAGAGATGTTGAGCATTCCTTCATGTGTTTGTTGGCAATCTGTATATCTTCTTTGGAGAAATGTCTATTTAGGTCTTCTGCCCGTTTTTGGATTGAATTGTTTGTTTTTTTGATATTGAGCTGCATGAGTTGCTTGTATGTTTTGGAGATTAATCCTTTGTCAGTTGCTTCATTTGCAAATATTTTCTCTCACTCTGAGGGTTGTCTTTTCGTCTTGTTTATGGTTTCCTTTGCTGTGCAAAAAATTTTAAGTTTCATTATGTCCCATTTGTTTATTTTTGTTTTTATTTCCATTTCTCTAGGAGGTGGGTCAAAAAGGATCTTGCTGTGATTCATGTCATAGAGTGTTCTGCCTATGTTTTCCTCTAAGAGTTTGATGGTGTCTGGCCTTATATTTAGGTCTTTAATCCATTTTGAGTTTATTTTTGTGTACGGTGTTAGAGAGTAAACAGCAGTATTTTTAAAGCTTTTCAGATGATTCCAGTGTGTAGCCAAAGTTGAAAGTCACTGAAAGAGAACCTTTCAGTTCTTTCCTTTTTAAAAATATTCCCTGGAGAAGTACTAAACACACCAAACAAATATCCAGTGGTGTTAGGTCTTAAGGAAGGTCTGTGCTTGGAATTCTTGAGGGCTCTTTCTTACTGGAATTCAAGCAGTAGTTAGGGATTACAACCCCAACAAAGATGGTGTCTTCCATTGAAAACATCTTCTGATCATGCTTATTAAAAAATCTCCATAAGGGAGGGACATGTGGGTGAGAAATAAGATGAGATGATACCATCAGAACTATAGCAGTATTAAGGATATTACATAAATTAGTGATTCCAATTTTTCTCCATGGATCTCTAAGAATGCCTTTTCCCCTCTTTCCTGCTCTCCAATCTGCCATTTCTTCATCCCTTCCCCCAATTCCTGGTTGCTCAAGGTAGCTCAAAATTTCTAGGCAGCTCTAAATTTTCATGTTGCTAAAATACAAAGCTGGCAGTTCTAACGTCCAGAAAGGATCTTTCTGGTATGTACTAAACTTGAGAACAGATTCTGTTTGTACAGAGTGTCATCATCATATTTTGTACTGAATGTGTCCCCAGTCCTAATTAGATATGAATTATATTATCTGGTCTTGCATGTAGTTGGTACACAATAGATATTTGTTGGGAGGCAGTATGGCAAAGTGGAGTCAGACAGTCCTGGCTTTAGGACCTGGTTCAATCACTTATTAGCTGTATTATTTAAGACTAATTAATCTTTATGACCACTGGGTTCCTGATCTATAATATGTGAACCAAAATGTCTTCCTTTCAGAGATACTGCGATTCTTATCAGGTTAAAGCATATTCCTGTACCTCCCACTAAACCATAGCCAAACCAAGCAAAATCCTACGCCCGCCCCACTGGCATCCCCACTGTCCTAGTCCTGGCATGGTATAGACTGGGTGGCTTACACAGCAGACATTTATTTCTCAGAGTTCTGGAGGCTGAGAAGTCCAAGATCAAGGTGCAGGCAGATGTGGCTCTTCCTGGCTTACAGACGGCTGCCTTCTCACTGTATGAGTACTAATCCTATTATGTAGGATCCACCATCATGACCTCTTCTGTACCTGATTACACCCTATCTTAGTCAGTTCGGCTGCTATAACAAAGTGCCATAGACTGGGTGGCTTATAAACAACAGAAATTTGTTTCTCACAGTTCTGCAGGTTGGAAGTCTGAAATCAGGGTGCCAGCATGGTTGAGTTCTGGCAAAGCCCTCTTCTGGGTTACAGACTGCCAACTTCTCTCTGTATCCTCACATGGTGGAAGGACAAGGGAGCTCTCTGGGGTCTCTTTTATAAGGGCCCTAATCCCATTCATGAGGGCTTTGCCTTTATGACCCAATCACATTCCAAAGGCCCCATCTCCTAATACCATCACATTGGGGATTCGGATTTCAACATATGATTTTGGGGAGACAAACTTTCAGTCTGTAGCACCTCTCAAGGGCCCCACCTCCTAATACCATCACACTGGGGAGTTGAGTCTCAATATATGAATTCTGAGGGGACACATTCAGTCCATAATACTCATAAAACCCGAGAAACTATACCTCAAACATTTTGTCAACCTCATAGCTATTTCCTTCCTCTACTAGGAAAATATCTCAAAATACTTCTCCATTTTCATTTCTTCCATACTTCTTCTTGCATTCACCCCTCAGCTAAGCCCTGAAACAGCTCTCACATATTCGTAAATCAATCCTAATAGGTTAGCAGCATCCTACATTGGTGATCATTCTCTTCTTAGATTCCATGACATTGCACTTCCCTGGGTTTCCTCCTACCTGTCTGTTTACTCCTTTATCTCTGGAGTTCCTTAAACTCAGTCCTAGGCCCTTCTCTTCTTACTTTATATTGTTTTCCTAGGTATTTCCACTTACACCTTTGGCTTTACTTACTACTTACAGGTGAATGACTCCCAAATTCATATCTGTAGCCCAGATCTCTTCTCTGGGCTCCAAACTTGCCATTCTAACCAACTTGTTGAAATTTCTGCTTGGATGTCAGAGTAGAGGAATTCAGACTCAACCTCAGACTCAACTAAATAGAGCCAAAAATAGAGTTAAATTTTTTTCTTTCCAAATCTTGTTCTTATTCACCTCCCTTTCTTAAAGGATGGTACCACTTTTATTTATCCATTTTACAAGCCAGAAACCTGGAAGGACCTTTCTCCATCACCCCTCAAAACTAAGTAATTGACATGTCCTTGTGGCAGTATCTCTTAAATATCTCTTGAATCTGTCTATATCTTTCCATCTTCACTGCTCTCACCCTCCTTCACTATATCGCTTCTCTACACTAGACACTGAAATAACTTCCTAACTGGTCTCCTCATTCCTTTCTTGTCTTGCTCCCTTCTCCAGCTGGAGTGATCTTTAAATTCAAAATTATATTATCCCCTGCTGAAAGCACATTAATGATTTCCAATTTTTGCAGGATAAAGACCAAAACCTTTAACTCTTGGCCTGCAAGTATCTGCATGATCTGGTCTCTGTTTCCCTCTCCAGCTTCATTTCAAAGCATGCAGCCATTTACTGCCTGCATTCTGGCCATATCAATTTCCCCTTACTTCCGGAAATATGCCCTGCTTCTTCCCACCCCAGGGCCCTGTAGAAGCTCTCCCTTCAGCATGGAGCATGTTGCTTCTCCCTTTCAGACTTATTAACCTCTACTCATTCTTCAGAGTTCATTTTTCTCTGACTCTTTGACTAAGTCAAATGCTCTGTTACATGTGCTCATAGTTCTTTGAACCTTCCTTAAATGGCATTTTATCACAGTGTATTAGTTTGCTAAGGCTGTCACAACAAAATAACACAGGCCGGTGGACTTAAAAGCAGAAACTTATTTCTCACAATTCTGGAGACCAGAAGTCCAAGATCAAAGTGTCAGCAGGTTTGGTTTCTCCTGAAGCCTCTCTCCTTGGCTTGCAGAGGGCTACCTTCTCACTGAATCCTCACATGGTCTTTTCTCTGTGTGTGTATTCACCCCTGTGGTCCCTGTGTCCACATTTCCTCTTCCTGTAAGGACACCAGTCAGATTGGATCAGGGCCCATCCTAACAGCCTCATTTTAACTTAATTACCTCTTCAAAGGCCCCATCACCAAACACAGTCACATTCTGAGGAACTGGGGTTAGGGCTTTGACGAATGACTTTTAGGGGGACACATTTCAGCTCATAATACAGTTACAAGTTTATTTCAGTTTGGTGATTATTGTTATCTTCTCCAGTGGCTTATAAACTCAGTTAGGACAAGGATTATGCCTGTTGTGACCCGCCATTGTCATTACATGGTTTGGCAGCACTGTAGATAGTCTGTTTGTTGAATAAATGAATAGTTATGAATTAGAAGAGCCTAGCAGAGTGTGTGAGATGTAATAAATGCTCTATAAGCAGTAGATGCGGTTAACAGTGATGGTGATGAACCCATGGCTCAGCTGACTCAGGGGATCACTGTTAGTTTTGTTCTCATGATCTAGTCGCACCTATTAGCATTTCTAATTAACATTTCTGAGGTCTTGCTGCTGAGTTAAATCTTTAGGCTTCCTTGCAAGAGTTTAACCAGTGACTGTAACACCAGGCAAAACAGTTCCAGCACAGCTTCAGTAATATAGACCTATAATGATGGATTTCCTGTGACTAATCTAACTTTCTTGTAAGAAACTCTCTTAAAGCTTGTTTCATGATTGATGTATAAACCCTTTCCTGAAATATTAATTTTCCAACTCCTCTTTGTTATAGAAAAGTATAGATGAAACTGAAAAATCCTTGATTGGTTATATTTTATTTAACACAATCGTTTCAATTCTTTAATCCCCATTATAAAATTGTATAAAATGGATTCATAAATTAATATTTAATATTCAAAGCTGTATTATGTTGGATTAATTTGTATTACTTTGCTAGACTTTTATATATGCTTTGAAAGTAAAATGAACATATACTAATATTTCTCTTAAATATATTCCTCTTTTTCAGAATTTTAAGGTAAACAAATTGATTAAAACCAAAGAGTGAAGGTTGATGTGATGGATAATGTGGACTTTAGTTGTTCAAAACACTTTCTATATAACAAAGGATGAGCTATAGCCAAAGAGCTTATGCACAAATCTACCTAGGATTTATGTAACTTGTTTCCTGGAAGACAGTAGGAAAACTCCTTGCTTGGGCCAAGACCACAGGCTTTAAAATTTGCCAGTTTACCAGAATATGTAATTCATTTCTCTGAGCACTAGATGTCAGTGTTGTTTCACTATAAACACAGAGGTTGACGAGCCAGAGAGGATTTTACCTAACTGCTTAATCAACGCTGGCTTCTAAGGGTCACCAAAGTTCTTTTGGTATCACAGAGACGCGAAAGACCTTATATTCGCACATGCTGCACAGAATGTATTTTCTTTTATTAGGCAGATGAAGGATGAAGGGCAACAAGTTTCAAAGTGCCAAAGGCAAGTTTTGCTTAATAATAACTACCAACAGGTGTTGAATGCTTATTATGTGCTAGGCATGGTGTTAAGCATTTTACACAGATTCTCTTATTTAATGCTCTTAATATAACAACTACAGGAGAAATTTCACTCTTATACTCAAATTTCACATGTGAAGAAATTGAGGCACAAAGAGGCTGAATAATTTGCTCAGTGCCACAGAACCAGGAAGTAGCAGGGAAAGAATTCAAACACAGGGAGACCAGTTGCTAAACTTACCTTTGCCCTTAACTACTAAACCACGTGGACTCACATTTAAATTAATCACAATCGGGAAAAATCTTTGTTAAAAACAACGTGCAATATAGTTATTTTGAAAGAAACTCATTTAGGAATTACTGTAAGTACAAATTGTGTATTGTGACATAGTTTAGAAGCCCCTGGAATATGAAATCCTCATTTCTGAGTGTTTTTAGAATACTCACCCAACTGCAAATTGATAATGTTTGCTAAATGATCCCTTGAGGTAAGGGTGTCCTGATGTCTGTTCTTGGTGGCATCTCTGGGCCATAGGCAGTGATGGGGGAACAATGACCCCTGAGCTCTAATTGATACCTGTTTGTTATACTGGAGGCCAGCATTGTGAAAGCCTTTTGAATGAGCCATGGGAAGATTCTAGGTGACTATCATTTTTACTAACCTGGCTAGCAGCACAGTGAACTAAGTAAAACATGGAACACTTAAAAAAGAGCCATCTAGATATTGGGCAGTATATTCCAAAACATTAAAACATACATATAATTTAACGTAAAAATTCCCAATTCCCTTCTAGGAATGTTTCCCAGGAAAACAGGTTTTGATTAATCTACTAGAATATTTATCAAAGCATTATTTATAGCAATAAAGAATTAACCTGTAATCTCAGAGACTGGTTAAATACCATTTTAATTAAAATAATTAGTAGAAGAATATTTAATGATGTGAAAAAATGTTTGTAGTATATTATTGTTTCCAAAACTACATTCTGGGGGATCTCAATTTTATACAAACTAAAAACATTATATATATATATATACATATATATATATATATATATATATATATGTATATATATATATACAGGCATGGAAAGAAGTTTGAAGTACACAACAGAATGTTAGTAGTTACTTTTTTAGGTGATGAGATAATAGGTGACTTTTGTTTTCTTTCTTTGTACTTTTTAAAAATTAATTTTTATTGGAGTATAGTTGATTTACAATGTTGTGTTAGTTTCTGCCGTACAGCAAAGAGAATCAGCTATACATGTACATACATCCCCACTTTTTGGGATTTCCTTCCCATTTAGGTCACCACAGAGCATTGAGTAGAATTTCCTGTGGTATACAGTATGTTCTCAGTTATCTATTATATCTTTCTTTGTACTTTTATTTTTCCTTTTTAAATTGCACATAAGTATCGTGTGTTACTTATGAATTAGAAAAAAATCTCACAAGCTATTTATATTTTTAAAAACTTCACACAATTAAAAAAACTGTGTTCAAAACTTAGTTTTGTTATTTAGAAAAGCTGATTATTGCCATATGTTTTCTGATATCTTCAGTGTTGTTAATAATTCATGGTGTGTGTGTGGGCAGGAGGCATGAGATAGCTCAAAAGGCTTACTCAATTTTATCTATGTCCAAAGGAATGGTCAGACGATTAAAAAAAAAATCTTCGGTACTGTCTTACGAAACTCGAGGATTTTTACTGAGGTTTTGAATAAGTGTTTCTTGGAAAAGTTCCAATTTAGTATTTCTAAAAAGGGCCATTGACAGACCCAACGACATTCACGAAGTAAGCCTTTCTGAAGTCATCAGTGTGTACTCTCACCTCCCACTCGAGAGGTCTGTGTTTAGTGACAGTCATAAAAAATAAATAAATAAAAAGGGCCATTGAGTTTTTTGTAAGCCAACATGCAAAGTAGGCACTGTCTTTTGTGGCTGAAAAGCGCTTGTCCTCTTTAGTTCCTATTTAGTCTGTTTTCTTATTAATATGAAAGCAAAGTAGTGTATGGGATACTCTAGAATATGTTGCTGCTTTTAATTCTGCTTCTTTACCATCTTGATTTATCCTTTAAATTTGTTGTTTCTTCTTTTTTTTTTTGTGGTACGCAGGCCTCTCACTGTTGTGGCCTCTCCCATTGCGGAGCACAGGCTCCGGACGCACAGGCCCAGCGGCCATGGCTCATGGGCCCAGCCGCTCCGCGGCACGTGGGATCTTCCCTGACCAGGGCACGAACCCGTGTCCCCTGCATCGGCAGGCAGACTCTCAACCACTGCGCCACCAGGGAAGCCCTGTTGTTTCTTCTTTTAATGTGAGGTTGCACAGTACAAGGATTCTGGTTTATTTTATGAATGTTGAACATTATTGAAATCATAATTCTAATCAGACAGTGAATGCTCAATTAAACAATTCCAAATGTTCTCAGATTTTCTTTTGGGGATGTCACTTAGCAATTTCTTCACAAACACTGAGTAGAGTTCATTTGCCTTTAAAATATCTTTCAAGTTTTGTAAAGTGAAGACTTTTACCATCAAATTATTTTTTAAAATTGGAATTATATGTGTCTTTAACATGCTGAATTTTATGAAGCATCCATACCAAATGTCAGCCCTTTAGATGGACATCCCTTCATGGATCACAACTTGAATCAGAGCAGAGGATGGACAGAACCATGACTTAATAGATGGTAATCTTGTTGTGGCAGACCTTAACCTTCTGGTTTCAACCTTACAAAGGCTACTGGTGAAAAGTGGCTAAATTGATTAGTTACTGTCCTGAGGTTTGGAACTCTGGCTCTAAGCACATATTGAATTGAAAACGTTAAATGCCTTGTTTCCAGGAATTTCTCTCTCTCCATATCTATATAAATAATCCACATTTTTTTCTTCCTTGAGTGCTTACTCTTTGCTTCCTTACTGAGCAAGGTCAACTGACCAACTTTCTTCTGAATATGTATGAGATTTTGGCCATTGGCTTGTTTTGGTCCACACTACTCTAATTAGGAATTACAACAGGTGATGTCAATATTGGCTGGAAATCAGGATTCTAAACGGTTTTACTGCAGAGAAAAATCTGAAGTTCCTGATGCAATGGATTGTGTAACTAGTATTGAACCTGGTTAAATCAAATTGCTCTGGGTCATGGCTGTAGCCTGTAATACAGTACTGCTCAAACTGGCCTTAGCTTCCATTTACTTCCATTAAAATACCATCCAAAATTGGAAGTAACACAATGAAGTGCATTCAAGATAGCTATTTTGATGGAAAATAGCACCTTTAGCTGCATCTTTTTGTACTGGCTTATAGGGTTTAGTAACTGAAGCCTTTTTTTTTTTTTTCTACTTAGTTGTGTTCATGCTTGAAAGCACAGCCTGCAAATGAAAAAACCATAGGGAAATAACCTAGACTATATAGTTTTCCCTATGTCATTTAGAATGAGAGAGTATGTTATTAAGAAAGAGTCGATTCTTGCAAAAATCCACTCAAGTTTAAGCTCTTTTGCTAGGTACTGTAGTGTTTAGGGAAAAAAACCCAAAGATGCTTATCTGAAACAATACAATTTTGAGTTTTATTTTATGTTGTATAAGGTAGAAGAATGGGGGCCAAGGAGTTCTAATGCCAAGCATGTAAAATTTTTAAAAGTAAGGGAACAAAGATGACTGATTATATTTTAATCACAAATGGGATTGGTACATAGATTACAATCTACATTTTAAAATTACTTTATTTTAACAAGGCTAAAATTTATTTTGACAGGCTATTTAATGTAACCTATGAGCCAGGTACTATTCTAAGCACTTTGACACTTAATGAGTATTTATTTACTTAAACCTCATAACAACACTATGAATATTGGTAGTGTAATTATCTTTAGCAATCCCATTTTCTAGATGGATACTTGCTCATGTTGATACAGCTTGGGTACCAGCCCAGCAGGCCAACTTGAGTCTGCAGGCCACCCCACTGCTCTCCAGTGCCGGTGACTGTTGTTGAATCCCCTGGTTGGAGGGGAGGAGCCTGGAGTTGTATTACTCACTAGACTTGACCAAGGGTCACAACACAGGGTGACTGCATTTCCAAGCCTAATGCCCACTGTGATCACAAGCCCTCCCAAGAAGTTCCTTTTGTGTTAATTCAACAAAATAACTATTTTGTTCTTGGGGGGCAGCAAGTGAGAATTTCCTTTAAAATAGAGGGAGGGGGGAAGTCAAAGAAGTCAACTTAAGAGGTGGTAATCTCCCACATGTAGTATGTATTCTATTGTTTCCTGACCTGTTTCCTTTGAAGAGGACTTAGCAGAGGGAAGAAGAAAGATTCTTTTTTTTTTAACATCTTTATTGGAGTATAATTGCTTTACAATGTTGTGTTAGTTTCTGCTGTATAACAAAGTGAATCAGCTATATGTACACATACATCCCCATATCCCCTCCCTCCTGCATCTCCCTCCCACCCTCCTTATCCCACCCCTCTAGGTGGTCACAAAGCACTGAGCTGATCTCCCTGTGCTATGCAGCTGCTTCCCACTAGCTATTTTACATTTAGTAGTGTATATATGTCAATGCTACTCTTTCACTTCATCCCAGTTTACCCTTCCCCCTTTCCACGTCCTCACGTCCATTCTCTACATCTGCATCTTTTTTCCTGTCCTGCCCCTAGGATCATCAGAACCTTTTTTTTTTAAGATTATATATATATATATGTGTTACCATACAGTATTTGTTTTTCTCTTTCTGACTTACTTCACTCTGTATGACAGACTTGAAGTCCATCTACCTCACTACAAATAACTCAATTTTGCTTCTTTTTATGGCTGAGTAATATTCCATTGTATATATGTGCCACATCTTCTTTGTCCATTCATCTGTAAATGGACACTTAGGTTGCTTCCATGTCCTGGTTATTGTAAATAGTGCTGCAATGAACATTGTGGTACATGTCTCTTTGTGAATTATGGATTTCTCAGAGTATATGTCCAGTAGTGGGATTGCTGGGTCATATGGTAGTTCTATTTTTAGTTTCTTAAGGAACCTCCATACTGTTCTCCATAGTGGCTGTATTAATTTATACTCCCACCAACAGTGAAAGGGCCTTCCCTTTTCTCCACACCCTCTCCAGCATTTATCATTTGTAGATTTTTTGATGATGGCCATTCTGACTGGTGTGAGGTGATACCTCATTGTAGTTTTGATTCGCATTTCTCTAATGATTAGTGTTGTTGAGCATCCTTTCATGTGTTTGTTGGCAATCTGTACATAAAGAGAAAGATTCTGAGCAGGGGAGGAGAGCTGATTGGTAAGTAGGAAGAGAAAAAGAAAGATCAGAGTGAGTTAGATTGGTAGGAGGTGATTGACTGACAGAGCCATCTCTATCACCTGTAAATGCAGCTGCCATTCCCTTTTCAGAGAAGCTAACCCATTTAGGCACTCTTTCCAACTCACATACCATACACGGGCACACCCTTTATTTAGCTGCCTATTTCTGAATGTGACTCTGAGAGACTTCACGGAAACTTTCACAGTTGGGTACCTCTTGTGTTGGTAGTTTGCCCAAAGGTAGTTAGTAGCCAGAGTCCTTTAAAGGGAAAGATTAATGGAAGGTAAGAGAATGTCTGTGAGCCCTTAAACTGCTGTTTCAGTCTCTTAAAAAGCTGCAAAAAGCAAAACTGTGTATGCAGATTTCACTACTAGAATTCATATTACTGGCAACCAAATACTATTTTCTCATTCTGATCTCTTTTGGTAACAATAAAAGTCTTTGAAAGTCAATTCTTGTAAACATCATCATTAAGATGTTTAGAAACCAAGTTTTTCAGGATTTATACTGTTTTAGAAAAGGGAAATTCTGGCTCCAGAGATTTTTCTAAATTGAAGCCAGGGCACAGAAACATTGTTAAATAACAATTTCGAAGCATTGTAATTAAAAAAATTTTTATTTTGCACATTCAAAAATCCCTTTTTCTCTGTGTCTAGTTCAGTAATAGTGCATTTAGTCTCTGCTATTTTTGTTTTTCTTTGAACTATCAGTATGTGGTAAATAAAACTCAAAACAGCATTTCTCTTTTTCCCTTGGCTGAAAAACTTTGCTTTAGGTGAAATAGACACTGCCGTGCTGACCCTGGGCTTTTTAAAGCTCTGTTGTATAAGCTATAAATGGTTTCTTAACATGCCCCTCACATCTCAAATATCTTTGTCCACAGGACTCCAGAATAACAAAATGTCCGTCCAAGGCTTTGACACACAATGAAAATAAAAAGAGGAGAGGGGAATTCATTTCTTTATTAGGGTGGCTTACGCAAGGGAGAGGAAGAAGCAAAGGGATTACTGATCTTATTGGTCTTCTATAAAAGAATTGGGGCGCTTCTTTTCCTGATCTCTTAAGGATTCAATTGCACAAGTTGGTGAATGAAAACACATCCAAATGTGGAGTAGTTTTTAAGGGGTTCTTTTCTTGAATGTGTTCTTTGTCCTCTTAATTTTTATTTCAGACAACCCGTTTCTCGTATTTCTTTCAATTCTGTAATGGAAAAAAGGAAACAGATTCCTTCTCATGAGAGATCACCATGGGGCAAAGGTGAAGAGAAAAGGGAAAACCAGGAAATGATGGGGAACAAATGGATAAAGGAGGGCAATTAATGCACACATTTGTTCTGGAGAATGTTTTGCCTCAGGTCACAGTGGAATCAATTTTAGAGCTATAGTTTCTAGTCTGTGTGTAGGAGAGATACATAAAATAACTTGCCTGAACCCTTGCTTATGACTGAGTCTCAGGTCTTCTCTGATGATTCCAATTCCTTATGTAAAATGTAAGCTTAGTCTTTATTGAAATCCTACTTCAGTATATCCCAGAGGCATAGTGGGCTACAGGGGAAAGCAGAATTCCAAAAGACTGCAGCTTTTAAAATATTTCTTGGTTCAAGAGACCCTTGACACACCAGCCTTGATCTTACAGATTCTATTAGTGACAATCTTAGCAAAATTGATTAGAGTTACTTGCCTATCTGGGGCTATAACCCTGAGCTCACATGGAGCTGAAAACTTTTAATCCCTGGTTTCCAGATGTCCCTTTTAGCATCAACAGCAGTAATAAAAACAAACCAGTAGCTGTAATAAATGGTGTACACAGAAAAAAAAAAACAACTTAGTAAAACATGATTCTGTAGAGTGGTGCTTATTTGGCCCTATACCCTTGGCATCCTCTTTGCCCCAAAGTCTTGGCTATGGTCAGTAAGACTAACCCAGTTATGGCCCGGAATGGTTTCTTTATTCTGGATTTCGAGGAAAACACAAAAGGGTATGTTGAGAATTATAAAAATAATAACACGGGAAAATACACATTTTTATGAGATATACGTGCATCTATACGCAAATCTTAAACTCCATGAGGAGAGTTATCACTGGTATAGGGTTCATTGTTGAATCCTTAATTCTGGGCACAGTGCCTGACACCACAGTCACAATGTATGTTTGTTAAATAAATGAAAGAAATAGTGAATTCTGACAATAACTTCTGTGAGGGTACTAATGATAACCTTTACTTAGTGCCACTAAGAGAATACTTCCGAATATTCTGTTCCTTTTGTATTTCCCTTCCTTTTTCTTTCCCTTCCTTCTTTCTGTCTTCAATTCTCCTTCCTTTTCTCTCTCCTGAATACCCTCCCTCCCTCAGTTCTTCCTTACCTTTCTTCCTTCTTTCTTTCATCCCAGGGATATACTCCTACTTTTCTCATGCCATCTGTTCTGGACTGTCAACTTCTTGTTTTAGGACCCTAATTAGAATCACAGAAATTTCCTAGTCTTTGTCTAGTATTTGCTCAAAGTATAGTCTTTATGTAATGAGCCTCTGTCACTAGATATTTAGGGAAGGTCTGCTTTCTTCTAATATGTTCTTCAAAATACTGGAGCCCCACTTGCTTACACCTGTTGGGTCTTTGTTATGCAGTTCTTTGATAGCTTCTTATGTAGCATCATTAAGAGTCATCACACCTGAAGTAGCAACTCAACTCACGTGAATTAATTATGCTTCAACTACTATAAACTCAATATCATGTAGGCTACATAGTTGTTTATTGAATACTTATGTTGGTAACTTTTGGCATTACAATAAAGGATGCATTATAATCCCTGGTCTCACATACCAATTTTGGAGGCCAGAAAAATATAGGGAAGATAAGTTTAAAAAATTCAAATAATTTGTGAGAACAATAAGCTATTAATATTTCCTGGTTCAGAAATACCAAGATTCTTTTCATATTTGAAGAAACATCTTGCATCCTCTATAATTCAGTGTAGTGTTACCTTCAAGGAAGGTTGAAGGGTTGAAACAAGAAATAGGTGATTTTAGTGGAGGAAATATAATGTCAGGAGTAGGTAATTTGATTTTATTTCTCCAACTGTGTCAAAACACTGCTTTTTATTTTTTTGGAATGAGTCATTTTATACTTTGTATTTTTCTCTTTTCAAATTAAAATTTCTGAATTGTGGATTGGAAATTACTTTCTTTTGCTGCCATCCTGATGATGGACTGTGTTTCTGGGTCCCATGTCTTCCTTTGTTGTTTTTTTATTTCTGTTTTATATAAAGAAATTCTTCAACAGCTGCTTCAGAAAGGATGTTTGAGAAATACATTTTTATGCTTTTTTGCAAGTCTGAAAATATGTTTATCTCATCTTCCTATGATTAATAGTTTTGTTTGATATAGCATTGTGGATTAAAAATGTATTTCCCTCAGAATATTGAAAACATTGTTTTCTTATATTCCACATTTCAGCATTACTGTTGAGGCTTGCCATTCTGTTTCCTATGCCTTGTATTATATGCAATCTGTATGTTATTATTATTTTTAATATATATATATTTCACTGTGGATTTTTAAAAACTTTTTTATAGCAACATTTTCTATACTTTAAAACAAATTTTATTTGAGTATAGCTGATTCATAATGTTGTGTTAGTTTCCTCTGTACAGCATAGTGAATCAGTTATATACCAAATTCTCTGTGGGAGAATAAGAGGATAAATGACTCATCCCAAGCACATAGGCAGTCAAGATACATTCATTTTAGAGCAACGAGTTTAAAATTTTAATGCAGCAGATTTTGGCATTCTTATATCCACATTTCAGTGGGGCAATTGGAATGATATAAAATCTATCAAAATAAAATTTCCATTTTGATACACATTACAAACCTCAATCTACTATTTCTGACCCCTAAGAATATAACCCTTTTAAGGAATACTTTTTCAGACATACTCCTAAATTGAGACAGGTGCTTAATTTTCTTCACTCAAGCAATACTCTTTCAGAAAATTACATGTTATTATAGGATAAAAATCTTCTAAAGTTTGAAACTAGTACTTAATATGGGCAGCACATTTTTGAAAACCTGAGATTTAAAAAGTGCAAGAAATGCTTGAGTGCCATTCCCTTTTAAAAAGTGGTAACAATATGAAAATATGGTTCCTTCTGACCAGTCATTTGAAAGCCAGTTTTCTTGTGGTATCTCAAGAATTCTATTGTTGTTATCGTTTTCTAAAATGTTCCATTCGAGAACTCCCATCCCCCATATCATTGTAAACTATGAGGCACAAATGTAAGTTTTTTATGTTGTGGATGAATGTTGAGCAAATGGATGTGCTGTCTGAGATGTTACACAATCACGTTGTTTTCAAATTAATGCTTTATTCCCCTCTAGTCCCACTGGCCTCCAACTGTACTCTGAGCAGCACGTGAAGTAAGCACTCCAACCTCCCTACTTTTGCTTTTGCTTATTTCCCCTCCCCCACTGGCCTGGAAAGAACATTCCAGGCCAGTGGGGGAGGGGAAATAAGCAACATAAGTTGTTTCCTTACTCCTTTTATTTTATTTATTTATTAATTTAAAATTTATTTATTTATGGCTGTGTTGGGTCTTTGTTGCTGCACGCGGGCTTTCTCTAGTTGTGGAGAGCAGGGTCTACTCTTTGTTGTGGTGCGTGGGCTTCTCATTGCGGTGGCTTCTCTCGTTGCAGAGCATGGGCTCTAGGGGTGCGGGCTTCAGTAGTTGTGGCATGCGGGCTCAGTAGTTACGGCACATGGGCTTACTTGCTCTGTGGCATGTGGGATCTTTCCAGACCAGGGCTCGAACCCATGTCCCCTGTATTGGCAGGCGGATTCTTAACCACTGCACCACCAGAGAAGTCCCTTCTTTCTCCTTTTAGGTCTTTACTACATGTCATCTCAGTGAGGTTTCCTCACTACCCCATCTCAAATCATACCAACTCCTGACATCTCTCACCTCTTCCCTTTTTCTTTTCCTCTTCAGCACTTATCACTAACTTGTGTACATCTGTCTCCCCTCCCTTGCTTCATACTGTAAGCTCCTTAGCAACTTAGAAGCTTTGACTGTCTCCTTTACAGCCCTATCTCCAGGGCCTAGAATAGTTGGTGTCTGGCATAGAGTAGTCATTTAAGATATTCAATGAAAGAGACAACGAATTCAAAATCTTTTATATATGACTTGGTATTTATGAGTATGTCTGATGTTCTGAGAATTTCAAACAAAATAATGAATTCACAATGTAAAGAACAGATATATAGAACACATCATTATTTTTGTAACATTCTACACATTTCAAAGGCTATGATGTTCATAGTCTTTTCTTCCTTTTTTTTTTTTCTTAACATGGCTCTTATTTTCAGAAGCAGCTCTGTTGGACTCTGCCTAATCCTTTTCTAGTGCTCTATTGTGGAGGAATCTGTCTTTGAGGATGCTGACCTTTTCTTTCATTGTCTTGCCTCTTTACTATATACTGTCCTCTTCTTTTGGGACCTATTCTCTCAAAAGCTTTTCATTTATAGACAAAATTGGATCTGTCTAATGGCTTTTACTAAAGTGCTGAAACTTAAAATTTAATAAAATCCATGTGTGCAAGCAGTGCCATTCTTTTGTGTAGATAGGTATGCAGTGTGATTCTAGTAACTGTATTAGTACAGATTTCTTGGGGATTCAGTTTGGCTGTGAAACAGAAAACTCAAAACAGTGGCTTAAACAAGACAGGAGCTTGTTTTTTTCTTACGTAATGAGAAGTGTGGTTGCTGGTATTGCCTTGGTGGCTCTGGATGTCAGGGCTAAAATGTCTGCAATTCTTTTGGCCTTTTTCTCAAGGTCTAAAGAAGGAAGAAGGGACAAGAGCAAAGGACAAAAATGACTGTATCAGCTGAGTTAGATTTCCTTTTTCTGGAGCTTCTCCAGAAGGCTCAACAACAAATTCCATTTCCATAGCATTGGCCTGTTCTACGTCCCATGACCATCCCATCTGCAAGGGTGGTGGGAAATATAGGTGCTATTTTTTTTTCTTGAGCACATGGTTGCTGCCAACAAAATTGGAATCCCATTAATGGGGAAGAAGGGGAGAATGGATATTGAGTAGATAACTAACAGTCTCTGACAAAGCAAAATATACCTGAAAGGTAGATAAAATGTCCATTTGTTTTTTTCACAGAAATGAAATTGACCAGGCCACATTATCCAGAGGAACAGTATTAGGAAAATTACATAGAGAAAATGGCATTTCAGTCTTTTTGGGGAAGCATGTAAATAAACTACTCTTTACAATATAGTGTAGTTGATAAATGTAATTTAGAGACAAGAAGATATGTTGAGCTCTACAGCGAAGAACAGTGAGCATAACATTTACATGTTTCTGTCTGTTGAAAGACATTGTTCAGAAAAAGTTCTAAATATTAGCACAGGTTTGAATTGTAGTTCTTAGTAATTCTGATGAGTCAGTGTGGATCATAAACATCATAGAATTTAGTGACACATTGTATAAATATTTAGGTTATGTAATAATTTAAGGTACATTATTTAATAATTAAAATTTAATATTTAACAGGGAAGATTGTATAATAATAAAGCAATTACATATATATTTTTAAAAATTTATTTATTTTATTTTTAGCTGAGTTGGGTCTTTGTTGCTGTACGTGGTCTTTCTCTAGTTGTGGTGAGCAGGGGCTACTCCTCGTTGCGGTGCACAGGCTTCTCATTGCGGTGGCTTCTCTTGTTGCGGAGCACAGGCTCTAGGCACGTGGGCTTCAGTAGTTGTGGAATGTGGGCTCAGTAGTTGAGGCTTGTGGGCTCTAGAGCGCAGGCTCAGTAGTTGTGACACATGGGCTTAGTTGCTGCATGGCATGTGGGATCTTCCTGGACCAGGGCTCGAATCCATGTCCCCTGCTTTGGCAGGCAGATTCTTAACCACTGCGCAACCAGGGAAGTCCCTAAAGCAATTATATTTTGCAAACAAACTGTTTATAATATTTGTAACTCCTCTCTGATAACTAAAACAATGAAGAATATTGCAAATAATGAGCTTATATATCTATAAGTTGCTATTACATCATTTAGAATTACTTTATTGCAGAAGAATGTTTAATGTTTTTCTATTATAGAATTTATTTTTTTAACTAAGAATCATAGCAACCCAGAATATATATTGAGCAGTCATTGGCAGTGATGATTTAATATTCCTAAGAAAAAACTTTAAAGTATTTAATTTAAATTTCTTTTATTCTAGTAACTACTTAGGAAATGACTTGAGGAGGCTTATGGTATAAAAGTTGTAAATGGAATGAAAGAAATCAAATACCCAAAGGACCAACACACTTTAATTTTTAAATGTAGTCTATAATTATACAATAATGCATTTTAATCCTAGGGAACGAGTTTTTTTGGATCTTATTTTTCCTTAATTTTAAATGAATGGGAACTTTGTCGAGTTTGAATTAACATTGCATGTTGAATTGTAGCTGTCTTTGTTTTTCTTGATTTTAAATGATGGACAAAGAGAGCTATTTTATTTTCTGTAATTTTGTGGCTTAAGAAATGTATTGCAGGTGTAATGATATTTTAGATTAAGTAAGGCTCAGGAGACATAAGTGTGACTCATACATGGTCTTTACATTCATGAAGCATCTAGTTTGATGGGAGAAATAGATGTATGGGATATTAACTTCCTTTGTGATTAAGCATTATGTTAGAGGCATGGATAAATGTGCTGTGGATGTCAGGAGGATGAGGAGATGATGCCAGAGGAATTCAGGGAGGAAGATGACATTTTACCTGGATCTTGAAAGCATTTGACCAGGTACAAAATTAGGGGATGGGCATTTCAGAGAAGGAACAGGTGATACAAAGGGAGAGTTTTCTGAATGGATGCTCAGTGGGGAGGGGCAGTTAGGGGTGCTGCTAGGCAAGAAGTTGAGGCTGACTGAGAAGGACCTAGAATGCCTAGCTAAGGGCTTTAGATTGCACTGGTAGGCAGTGAAGTATTAATAGGGTTTTTAAGCAACACAGTGACATGATCAGATTCAGTTTTAATAGATATGACAGTTATGACTCTTAAGAGGACAGACTGGGGCAGATAGTAATTATTGGTTTAGGAAGTCACCGGAGACTGTCATTTGCAGCCCAGGGGACATGAGAGCATGAACAGAGTGACCATGAAGACATACTCGAGAAGATGACTTTGGGAAATATTTCTCTTAGGATTACGTATCTGCTTATGGAAGTGTGTGTGTTTTGGTATGGGAGTCTTGAGTACCTGGAGTTGAGTATAACTCTGTGTTTCTAGCTTGGAAAATGATATAGCTGTCATTTAGTGAGGTCAAGAATTTAGGAAGCAGAGAGGTATTTTGAAGTAAGACAATGAGTTCAATTTGGGACGTTTATTTTCAAGAGCATCTATCTAGTAGGCATTTGGATATATGAATCTAGAGACAAAATTTAAGAGAGACAAGTTATGTAGTAATTCCCACATAGATAACAGTTGATAAAAGACCAGAGAGGAATGTATATTGTCTTCATTTTGAACATCAGCTGAGACTGAGAGAGGTTAAGTGACTTGTTTAAGGTCACTAGAGATAGTGAAAGTTTACAAGAAAAAGCCAACATCTAATCTAGGTCTTCTGATCCCAGGGTCTATTATCAAATTTCTTTGAGCCTTAGTTTCTTCATATGTAAGGTGAGGTTAATAATACCTTCCTTATATTAATTAGGATTAAATAAGATAATATAAACAAAGTACCACATAATAACACAGTGTCACAATCAGACAGTCATTAAATATCTGTTAACTTCCCTCTTGCCTTCTTCTGTTTACAAATGCTGATTTGGGCTGACAAAGACTCTCTTTGACCAAACTGTAAACAGGCTCCTCTGAACACTCTTTCTGATTAGTCCTTGTCCTTGGGTCCTGTTTTCAGCCTGCTGAGTCCAGTTTTCGCAATTATCCTGCAACAGTTTAGAGAGAGTCTCCCATCCTTGTTGTCTAATCAAATTCCTCATCCCCCCCACCCTCAATATTTCATTACCTTGATCTGCCATCAGCAAGAATTCTGTTAAGTTGGTTTAGCAAAAATCCCCCTACCATTGAAGTCTCCTCTTAGTAGTTCTCTATCCATGATCTCCCCCAACTCTGCTCTTTGGATACAGACCCTCAGCTGTCTTTGCTGTATTTGGCATGGAGCCAGATATCTCTTCCCTGCTGTGATTGCCTTGATACCTATCACAATAGTTCTGATTAAAGTCTTCCCTACCAATTAACAAGTGTCAAATAATTTTTTTTCTTTAACAGGACCTAAATATGACTACACCTAATAATATTCCTAGAGGTCCATTAATTAGCTTCCTATGTGTCCAGTGTGATGCCCTTACTACCTGGGACTGGTTGTTCAAAGGTGTTCAGAAACAGAAAGCACCAAGTGGGCATCAGGTTGAGGCTGGGAGCCAAGAGAGACAGGATCACGGGGACAGTCAAGATTGAAAATAGGAGTCATCAGAAGATGTGGAAAGCTGAACAGCTGATCCAGAGTTGTGGTTGCAGGATGAACCCAGAAACTGGGGAAACAGCCAAGATCATGGGAAATAAGAATATGAGAAGCAGGTGCTGAAGTGAGATAATTCTACTGGAGGAGAATTTTTTTCTTACCCAGGGATGCTTTTGAGAAGTTGAATGTTCTTTGGATCTTATGTGAAGCCTCTTTGGCTACTTTGGCATCTGATGCACAATAGACTCTGTGGGAGATGGAGGTCAGCTTTGTTGTTTCATATACATGCTTTCAAATCAACACAATGAAGACCATTGTCCTAGATGGCCTGTTAGGGAAATGGGATTTTGTAATTATAAAGAGCTAAGAGTTATCACTTATACCATTGTTATTAATATTTTGCATACCAGAAAGAAATAACATTACTCAATATTAAAATCATCTTTACCATAGTTGATTTTGGGGGGGGATAATTTAGAAGGCATTAGCTGAAGGGAGGACTTCAAAGCTTCCTTTAAGGATGTCAATAATCTTTGTGCTATAGGTGTGTTAAGGGGCTGATGGATAGAGTCCTAGTGTTTCCGATGCCCCTTAACTCTAATGAGCGCTTAAGACTGACTTAAGGAAAAGGCAGAGTGGGCAGTAAAGAGAATTGCAAGAGTCAAACATAAGGGGAAGGAATGTGTGGGGGCAGAATCAAAAGAAGATAAGGTAGTTCCGCAGCTACAACAAATTAGTGTGTACTCATTGGAGCTTCCCAAGGTTCAGAGGGTTATATAATATCTGAAAAATGGTAATTCACAAGCATGGAAAATGAAAAGTACTAGAAAGGATAGAGAAAGGGAGCTTTTATAAGGTCCTTAGGATCTTAGCTTTGCACGTGTTGCAGCAGGACAGACTACATGTACACACACCCATATCCACACCATCCTCCTGACGCCACACATCCACATTATCATTTTTAATGGCTGCTGCATTAGCCAATTACCCCAACACTTAGTGTTTAAAGCAACAAATATTTAAGTGGGTTAGGCATACAGAAGTCACAAGCCTCAACTGGGGCAGGATTTGCTTGCAAACTCACACACATGCTTGTTGGTGGGATTGTGTTCCTTGTAGGCCATTGGTCTGAGACCTCAGTTCCTCATTTGTTGGCTGGAGGCTGCCCTTAGTTCCTTGCCATGTGGGCTTCTCCACAGAGCAGCTCATGGCAGCTGGCTTCTACCAGAGGAAGTGAGAGAGCAAGAGGGGTGACCAAGAGAGAAGCCAGGCTTTTTGTAACCCAGTCTCAGAGGTAACATCCCCTCAGTTTTGCCATATTCTGTTGGTTAGAACAAATCATTAGGTCCAGACAGCCCTCAAGGGGCAAGGATAACAGATGATACAATGGGTCAGGTATCACTGGGGGCTATTTTAGAAGCTGCCTACCACAATTGCATAGCATCTCACTACGTGGATTATATTATAATTTACTTAACCAACCTTATATTGCTGGACGTTTAGATTGCTTCCAATCAGGTCACATATCCACAACTTTCCACTCTCTCTCATGCCTATTCTATGTCTCAAACTTCCAAAAATTCAAGCTCTAAAGCAAACTTTCTTCAAGTACAGACTGCAGAGAAATATACGACTGCAGAGAAATATACTCCTCCACTACTAACTCCTCTGGAATTTTAATGAATAACATTTTCTCCATCCTGTTGCAGGTGTTTTAGATCAAAGACATATTGGTCATTTACCCCTTAATATATTCTCAACTTTAGAGTTGATATTCTGTACATAAAGTGCTCTTCCAATTGAATAAAAGATGATGTCCTCAATAGAAAAACAGGTGAAGAGAGTCACCAAGTGAAAAACAAAAATGGCAAATTAAGATATGAAAATATTAAATAATAAAAAAGATAAATTATAAAAAGATATTATTTTTAATTAATCCAATTGACAAAGATTTTAAAATAGCATAGTACCTAATGTTGGCAAGGATGTACATAACTAGGTATTCTCAAACATTCCTGGAAGGAGTTTGCATTTGTACCCTATGGCCCGTCAATTCAATTCACCTGGGTCTCCTTCTATATCTTATAGTTAAAATTGGACTGTAGAAAATTTCCAGTGTTAGCTGTCACTGTGGGATCACTGTCACTATATTCAAGACACCAGAAAATATCTGTCAGTGAAGTGAGAACAGTTTATCAACAAAGGCCATGCTGTGACCACTTTATGGGTGCAGATCCTGACAAAAGGATTCTCAAGTTGCCAAGCAGGTTAAAGACAGTCAAAACAATGGTGACAGTCATAACAGAAACACTTCATTGCTTGCCAAGAGGATGTGGGTGCTATAGAGCAGAACCATCGGTATGTGCCTGGGAATACATGAATAGCACTGCGTAACACAACAAACTCTTTCCAGTATGTGGGGAAAAAGTGTTTTTGTAAAACTTCACTTGTAGAATCTTAAGTTTCTCCAAGTCAATTTTTTTTTGAGGGAGGATACCACTGAGTCTTTTGTCCTCATTTTAGTAGTCAGTACAATGAAATGGATTGAAACTAATTGATTTCTAGATCACTTAAAGGAAATGCCATATCCTTAAATAACTATTTCATTCAAAGGGTGTGTTATTCTCTGTTACTCTGTCTTGGAAACCAGCTTAGTATATCCTTATGATTGTTCCCCAAGTATACGATAGAACTGGGGCCAGAAGCCTTTTCCCATCTGTCTTTGTGTTCAGGGTATAATCCTTGACACTTACATAATACAGTATTTATGTCATTTGACATTTCTGTATCTCTGAGATTCTTTACAAGATTAGTTTGATGATTAAGAAGGGAGAGATTAATGTACAAGAGCACTTTGAATTGTTAGGCCATGGTTCTCTTCCAATTGGAGATATCTACTCATTGCCCTCTTTCCCTGGTCAAAACAGAGAGGAGACTGTTGATTTTCCTTGTGTATTGACTGTGAAAAACCAGTGATTATATGAGTGAATGTGTGATGCAAAAAGCTTAATAGATATTTTTTGATTCTCACATCTTTTTTTAAATTTTTATTTATTTTTATTTTTGTGGTACGCGGGCCTCTCACCGCCGCGGCGTCTCCCGCCGCGGAGTACAGGCTCCGGACGCGCAGGCCCAGCGGCCATGGCTCACGGGCCCAGCTGCTCCGCGGCACGCGGGATCCTCCCAGACCGGGGCACGAATCCGTGTTCCCTACATCGGCAGGCGGACTCTCAACCACTGTGCCAACCAGGGAAGCTGGATTCTCACATCTTTTAAGTGTATCATGACCCAGTGTGTATTTTACTTCTTGAGGTCCTTCCTCTTTTCTTTCTTAAGTTTTCTTTTTCCCTACTACAATTGTATTTTTTGTATGGAACTCTAAGTAGTTCAATCTAATGAATTAGTGATATATCCTCAGAAATCATGTTATTTGCAGATTAACTAATGTAAGGCGTCTATTTTTTTACTTCTACCAGTCTGGCAATGTTTTACTGGCCCTTCTGAATTTCCAGTTAACACAAGATAGGAGAAATTAATAACCTTGAATCTAAAAGGCTTACCCTATTTGTCTTCATAGCTGCAAAAAATCTCCAGTTAATAATACTTATACATTTTTTCTCATATTTTGTAGAAAACTCACAAACTCTTATCAGTCTATCTTATTAACAATTGATTTAGCATATTCTACTTATAAAATCACTAATTTGAACATTCTTTAGGAATCCTTTACCTCATATGTTTCCTTCTCTTTTACATGTAGACCCTTATACATGATTAAAGCAGCCAGCAAGCTCAGCATGTCCTTCAGGTTTGATCCTTATCTAATTTGTGTTTCAAGATTGTAGAGGTCCATGCGCTTAGAAATCCAACTGTGTATTTTACCTAGATGGCCTATGGGCAGGCTGTAAGCCTCCAAGTGGGCCAAATAATGGTGAGCTAATTCATGTTCTGTATATTTGTTTGAGTGAGTAAAGTTATATCTCCTGAGGAGTGTTTGGTGTGGAAAGCAATTCCTCTGTAAGTATTGAGATTATCATTATTCTAAATAAAGTGGCAAAAGGCCCCACCAGGATAGCATGATATTTTGAGAAGTGGCACGTTGATCAATTACAGGTCTTCTGATAGTGTAAGGGTTAAAACTCTTACTGTAAGATATGGCAGAGGTGATGTGATCACTTATGATATAAAAGCACGAGTAAAAAGCTTATAAGGAAGAAAATTTGATCATTGTGGCTGGCATAGAGATTCTATATAGAATAAGTCAATTTAAAAATATCTTTTAAGTGCTCTAATTTTTAAAGTGATTTACATTTTTCTGCTATTTGATTTTAGCTTATATTATGTGGCTGAGAGACAGAAGAGCATGGTTTTAAGCCCTGACTCTGCCGTTAACGCACAGTATGACTTTGGGTAGAATTTATCTTCTTCTAAGCTTCCTCATTCATGAAATTGGGGAGTTTTGCTAAATGATCTCCAAGGTAACATTGGCTTGAAACCCATATGATCATACCTCGTGTAAATGGTGTATCCTCTGATTTCTGATTACTTGAAAGTAGTACCCAATTGGATTTAAAACACAAAATAAATAAATGCGAACATCTAAAAATTTTCTATGCTATTACTATCATTTTAATTCTGAGGCCTATTTCTTATTTATGCCTTAGTCTTTGAGAAAGCTAAGGTTGGCTGTTTAATAGTTCTCCTAATTAGTATGAATGATTCTAGTATTTAAAATCCTTGTCCTGCCTTTGGTAAGATCAAAATTAGAGTGAATATGCCTTGGTTGAACATTAGCATGCAAACCATGTAGCTTGAAAAGATGTGTTTAGGCTCTGAGAATAAAGCAGAAGCCAGCACGTCCTGACAGCTGTGAAAGACACAAAAAATATTAATGGTGGCAGTCAGAGAGTCAGACAGAGAATAGCAATGCACAGGTGCATTTTCCCTAGTGTGTGTGTTTCTTCTTTAGTATTCATGATAAGTTTCCAATACCTTCATCTTTACACAGGAATTAGAAAACAGTTCAGACTTATTAGTTTGGCTGAGCAATAGCCTAGGACAGCTAAAAGAACAATGCCTAAATGTGTATGTATATCTGTAATAAAGTAGTCTTCTATGATAATGCTTTAAATATCACTATAATGCCATTTTTCTTTTCCAATAAAGTCATCATCATAAAAGTTTTATGGTTCTTTTAACATCTTATCTGAGTGGAGTGAAAAATTACATTAACTGCAGACTTTTTTATGTGCCACATTGGCCACTATCTTTAAAGACAAGTTTCCAGTATCTATCTCTCACCATTTTGATTTTAAAGGTTAAAGTGTCACTTATGGTTTAGGATAATTATGTGAAAAAACTAAGTAAATATAGAAACTCATCACTTCAAATTAGCAAAAAATACAGAAATGGGAAGTGTGAATTCTCATGTGAATATGTCTGAGCACATGATCACACTGAATCCCTCTGCACACTCCACAAAACCCCCAAACAAACCGAAATAGAGAGTACTTTGTTCTCACAGTTATCAGGAGATATGATTAAGTGTGCACAAAGCAGCTTCCTAGTGATATTGCGTATCTCTCAAGTTCACTGTCAATGAGCAATGTGAAACATTTGGGTCTAGTATCTATACAGATCTCCTCCTTAACCTCAAACTTCTAGTCAACTCAACTACTTGAAGAAAAATGATGAAAACAGTGTTATGCTGCCATAGACGCATTATTAGTAGAATTCGACCAAGCCATTGATGGAAATTTTCTTTTTACTTCAAAATCCAGAATGAAAACTTGTATGTCAGTTTTTCTTTTAGGGGAAAATGTTCCTTCTCAAATCACCTTTTGTAATTAACAACCAAGTGTCTTAGAATATGTACTGAAAGTGCCTATTTAGAATTTGTATTAAAATATATATGAGGCAGACTGAGCTTTAATTTTTAATTCTGTCTCTTTAAGACTGTTATATACTATTCAAAAGATCCCAGTGTGGGCCTGATGGTTCTAACAACAGCAAGGTGGCTGACATTGGTTGCTCTTATGATGGCATCATATGACACCTTTGGAGTCTTATCATCTTGGGATGGGTATATTTTCTAACTTTGGAGAAAAGAACATATCTTCCTTGAAGACATATTCTTCCTTGCTTCTTCTTTGAAACTATCTCCCACCCTTCTACCCTGCCCCACATTTCTCATTCTCTAACCATTATGTTCCTGGAGTTCTCCTGAAATTTTCCCTTGTTTGCTTATGATGTGCCGATACAGGGTGATACAACTTCATCAAATTCCTAATTGCCAGTTGTGATGTGTCAGGTGAGACTTGAGATTGGTTATGTGATCAGTAATGACTGTATATCCACAGATGCACATACACACACATAATTTTAAAAATAACAAAGTTGTTCCCAATCTGTTTGAACTGATTTTGGGTATCAAGTTTCAAATGAGATGTTGTTGTGTATTATATAACAAACTGTATATTGGAATCCATATTGCCAAATTTTAAGCTCCATTGTTAGAAAAGCAGATATTAGCTCATAGACTGAAGATTTTTCTTCTGGGTAGACATTTTGATTATTATGTTTTTTTGAACATAAATCTATAAATCTTTTTAGTTGTTTCCAATTTGAAATGGTATATACCATTATCACCTTATCTTCATGACATAGTCTTTTTTTCTTTTTCATTCTGCTGTAGTGGAGTTCACCATAATAAGATTAATTATTTCTCTGATTTAAAACCACTGTTGATGAACTCATATTCCCTATGCTGCTTCCCTGAACAATCAAACTTTGAGGAATTTCAGCACAGATTTATAAAGAATATTTTTACTGTATGGATTTGTCTGGAGTTTTAAGCAGTGTGTTGAACATTATAAATGTATATATGATGTGGAAAATGGATGTCAGCTCTTCTTTATTTTAAATTATTTTTATAATTAAAATTCATTTCGCGACCTCACTGATTCCATGGTGACACATTATGAAGACAGTATAAACAAATGGGTAGATTGTAATGAAGCCTTTTCATTTCAGACATGTGGTGTGAGCTCAAGTACACACAGTGGAATTGCTGTAGCCAGAAAGGCCCCTCTGATAACACAGCAGGTGATTGATTTCCTGGGCTACTCAGGAGCCTTGAGAACGAAATCTTTGTTTCTGCTTTGATTTTACCACAGCTGGATCTCATATACTCTGGGAAATATGTAGAAGGCTGTAATTTATCAATGGGAACATAATGCATAGAAATCCATCTGACCACGAGATATCCCTATACACCATGAGAACAGCTAAATAAAAAACGATAGTACCAAATGCTGGTGATAATATGGAGAAAGTGGATCTCTCATATATTGCTGGTAGAAATGTAAAATGGTACAACCACTCTGGAAAATAATGTGACAATTTTCTTATAAAGTAAATGTGCATTATTATATGATCCAGAAATTGGTCTTTTGGGCATTTTCCCCAAGGAAATGAAAACCTATGTTAACACAAAAACATATGTATGGGTGTTCATAGCAGTTTTCTTTGTAATAGCAAAAACTAGAAACCACCCAACTGTCCTTCAATGCTTGAATAATTAAACAAACTCTGGAACATCCGTACAATGGTCTACTACTCAGCAGTAAAAGGAACAAACTATTGATACATGCAACAACCTGGGTGGATCTCATGAGTATTCTTCTTTTTTTTTTAACATCTTTATTGGAGTGTAATTTTCTTACAATTGTGTGTTAGTTTCTGCTGTACAACAAGGTGAATCAGCTATACATATACATACATCCCCATATCTCCTCCCTCTTGCGTCTCGCTCCCACCTCCCTCTAGGTGGCCACAAAGCACTGAACTGATCTCCCTGTGCTATGTGACTGCTTCCCACTAGCTATCTAGTTTATATTTGGTAGTGTATATATGTCCATGCCACTCTCTCACTTCGTTCCAGCTTCCCCTTCCCCCTCCCCGTGTCCTCAAGTCCATTCTCTATTTCTGCGTCTTTATTCCTGTCCTGCCCCTAGGTTCTTCAGAACCATTTAAAAAATTTTTAGATTCCATATATATGTGTTAGCATACGGTATTTATTTTTCTCTTTCTGACTTACTTCACTCTGTGTGATAGTCTCTAGGTCCATGCTGAGTATTATTCTTAATGAAAAAGATCTCAAAAGGTTATATACGGTATGATTACATTTATATAACCTTTGTTAAACAATAAAACTGTAGATATGGAAAACAGACTAGTGGTTGGCAGGGAACAGGGACAGGATATGGATGGGGTACATGTGTGGTGTGAACATAAATGGGTAGCACGAAGGAGTTCTTTAGTGGTGATGGAACAGATGTGTATCTTAATTGTGGTGGTAGTTTTACAAATCTATATGTGGGATAAAATTTCATAGAACTACAAAACACACACACATATAAACATATGAATGTTAAAACTTGTAAAAATGGAATAAATTCTGTAATCTATAGTCAGTAGTCTAGTTAACAATATTTTTACCAATGTCAGTTTCCTGGTTTTGATATTATACTACAGTTGTATAAGATGTCACTATTGAGGAAAACTAGGTTAAGGGTACAAGAGACTCTATATACTAATTTTACATCTTCTTGAGAGCTTATAATTATTTCAAAATAAAAAGTTAAAAAAAAAACCCTGCAAAACCAGTCCGTTTTTGTTTTAATGATGTACATCAAATGTCTCCCTGCCTCTATAGTGTAAATACTTACTGTGCTGGTCATTTATAATGCATCTTGTACTGTTTTGGAGGATTGCATTCAGTAATTATATGAGAAAAGACACTGGCTTCCAATGCCGGATTGAGATGTTAAAAGTGTTTTGAACTGAAATACAGGCTAATCATCACACTGAAGCAACTCTCTTCAGTGGGCTTTATAAAACTGGATCTCGCATCTGTACCACATTTGATCAGTGGACAAAGTAGTAGGTACATGTACTGTCTTGTTCTAAGGGAAGACATGGGACATGGAATGTTGCTTTCTTAATGTGTAGAACATTGATGGTCTGTGCATAAAAAGCAGAACAAGAGCCTCATTGCCAACCCACAATCGGGTCAAGAAATGTGCAATAAATACTGTAAAATTAAAGCTAGCCCAGAGAAACAAGCAGGTCCTTAATTACCATTGTCAAAGTAGTTTATTTTAGGGAGAAAAAAAGTGGATTATTCTGATGAAGAAGGATGAAATAGCAAGGTAAGCTTAGGCACATTCTGATAGGCATGAACAAATAGAAGCCAAATAACAAAATAAACAAAGATTCAGTGCTTCCCTTCCCTGTTTGTGTAGTAACCACCTTAACAAACTGGAACCCCCATCAGACAAGATATTGGATTCAATGAACAGTGGTTTCCTAATTATTTTGGCTCTGAGTACATCTTGAGGGTTTTCAAATTGTTAAAAATCCAGTAATCCCCTCTGAAGACTGCATACCTGAATACCCCCACCCTGCTTCTTTCTGCCTGAGTTCCATCAACTAAGACAGGTATTGGTTATGTATGATGAACTATGGCTAATTTCTTCTTTTACAAGCAAATAAATAATTTTGCGGCTCATTAGGCTGATCGTTTCTCTGATTTGTTCAACCTTTGCTGTGCTTTTTTATCAGTTGGTTTTCTCAGACCTCATTTTCCCCTGTAAAGCTCCAGTAATCAAATGAATTGCTGGACCCGTCAATCTGATGCCATGACCTGTTAAAATGGGATTCATCAGAAGAATTTCATTATGTTTTTGTTAGAACAGTTGTCAGAAATCTTTCATTCCTGCTCTCTAGTCCCATTGAGTGATAGGCGATTGATACACACATGAAAGAAGTGAAGCATTTATTAAGAGTTTTAAGTTGAGATGCCAGCTGAGTCAAAAGCTTCCTACGTATAGTATCCTCTGCAGAAAAGATTTTCCCAGAGCCATTTGTGGACGATTAAACTTAGGATCTCCTCTTCTTGAAAGATTAACCTAGGTGGGAGAGTACTCTCAGTTTAAATACCAAATGGAATGTGTTTTGGGTTGTACCAAGTCCCCAAGGAGGATTTAAGTTGAAAGCGGAAGACAGCATTTGCAAAGAGGATTTTAGCGTGATTGCTGTTTGCCTTAAGAATAATCATTCTTTGAAGCAATTAACCTGCAAAATAGAATCATGGGGCTGAACCAGAGAAAAGGGGAATCTTTATTGAACCAGATGCAAATAGTTTTCAGGATGTTCTTTCCAAGGCTGGAAAGAGTGACCAAGGTGGCCTTAACATTCCTCTCAGCTTGACTAAATTTTAGAAATCTTTTTCTTGACAATAGACCCCTGACCTCCCTTTTCTTACAGCATTTACTTTAGAAAACTTGCTGTTGTAAATTCTTTCTTTGCCCATTTGAGATGTAAATCTTCTACTACTCTAGAATGTTTTTCTCAACAACCTGAGAGCCAGTCTTTTGAAATATGATCAGCAAGAAAGATAGGGCCCCTGTGTCCCATTCTCTCTGAGAAGGTAGAAACCTAACTTCAATAAACATCAATTAGCAAATATCAATACAAATGCCTAATCACGTTGACCAACCTCCACACTGACGTCCTCCAAGACTTTTCCTATAGCTCATTCCCACACTTGAAAATCCTGTATTTTATTCAGTGAGTTCATTCTCTCTCCCTATTGCAACAGTCTTGAATAAACATCTTCCTTGACTTGGTCTGGTGCAATTTTTCTTTTACAATAGATCCCAGATAATTTTTCTGACTTTATTTTCAACCTCTATAAATCTGTTTGGGTATATTTTAAAAATTTATTTATTTATTTTTTTGCGGTACGCGGGCCTCTCACTGTTGTGGCCTCTCCTGTTGCGGAGCATAGGCTCCGGATGTGCAGGCTCAGAGGCCATGGCTCACGGGCCCAGCCGCTCCGCGGTATGTGGGATCTTCCCGGACTGGGGCATGAACCCGTGTCCCCTGCATCAGCAGGCAGACTCTCAACCACTGCGCTACCAGGGAAGCCCTGGGTATATTTTAAGAATAACAAATTTGTTCATTCAGTTTACCTAGTTTTGACTCTGTCATTATTAGATCACTTAAAAAAGCCATAAATGTCATTTAGGAGTTAAGTCCCTATATTTATCTATCTGCATATGCATATATATATATATATATATATATATATATATATATATATATATATAGAATGCTGCCAAGGGCAACTCTAGGCATAATTGTACAGTATACTCCTCTCCTTTCAGCATGTTTCTCTCTGATTGCCAGATAACAGCGAACTCCCGTGGGGATGAGAGGTCCTTCTTCCAGAGCTGGGTCAACAAAACCAGTTGTTCCAGCTGCTTTTTCTGTCTTTGGCTTGATCTCCTGCTCTTACCTTCAATATTTGGTTGTATGTCTCATTTCTGATTTGGTTTTACCCTAAGAATGGCCTTGTGCATTTTGCAGAGAGCATCTGCTAGTAATAAGTGGAATCAGGAGCTATTGGCTCCTGGTTCAGAGACACAGCTTAATGCCCACAAAACTAAGGTAGTGTTATGGTCTGTTCTCTAGTGTCAGTAAATGTTAAGTTTTGTCTCAGATAGCAGCAGTGGCTGCTCATCTTGGGGACCCAGCATCTTGGCTGATAATAACTAACTAGTTACATTTCTTTGATGGGGATGACATTTTGGGTCAGTGAGCCAGGTTCAACAAGCCTTTAAATTATATTATGTAGTAAACCACATCTTCATTAAACTGGGCATGAGTATATACAGCCCTAGTCACAAGGGTCAGGAGACACAAAGTCTCAGGTAAGAGATGATGGCTTTAAGCCACCTCAAGCAGTGCTTGATAAAATGTGTTCTCAACAACCATCTTGGTTATAAGGTACTGTACCTTGGAGTTAGATTGGACTGGCTAGAGTCTTCTCAAATCCTGTTTCCTCTGCTCTTTTGTCTCTGCCAGTTACTGCCCCTGGCTATTTATTCCTGACTCTTTACCAGGCATCTGAAGGCTTCTGTTCTGATTCCTAGATAATGATTTGTGGTTTTACTCCTCACATCCACTCTTGCCTCCTAAATTAAGTTTGATATCTGCTGAAAATTCTTCAGAAATGACCTTACCATGCCTATTATTTTGGCCTCACCATCACTTGCCTTAGAAAACCCTGGAATTCAGCCACCTTCAAAGACAGAAATTTTAATTAAATTGTGAAGATTTTAAAGATGAAACCCAGAATGAAGTCAGGAAAAAATAGCTTTTGTTATTACACAATGACATCAAGATGTCAAATGATGCTTTGGTTGTGAAATGAATGTACATGTAGTGGGTATAACATGATATCTCAGACTTCACCGGGCTGTGACCACAAAATATGGTTACATATTTACTCTTAATAACCACATTATGGTAGTTAGAACTCTTACTGATGAGTTGACCGATATTAGGCCCTCCTAATGCCTATGGTGAGACCCTCAGAGGCCTACAATCCAAGTTGCCATTTGGGGAGGTCTTCCCATTGACAGTGCCTGTTATTTGAATGCCAACATCTATGTCCAGGATGGTATCTCTAAGAGTTTCCTGTCTTTGGCAAGCCAGAGAATCTCTGGATTTTCTGCTGAGGTGTCACACTTTGTTATCAGGGCTAGCAGTTCTCTCTTGAACAGTTCCCAATGTGAGTCCCTTGGCTATGATCTTAAGTCTCAGATGAAAAAAAAAGCTCCACCTGTTCCTGGTCTTTATTCTTTCCTCTTCCCCAACTGCCCTTTCTTACCACACCTCCCCCTGACTCAACACCCCTGGTAAAGGAAATTCTTCTTTCTGCCCCAACTGTAAAATAAAGCTCTTGGGGAAATACAATCAGAGAAAATATATGCCAGGAGGGACATGGAGCATGGGAGAAGAAAAGTTGGATATTGATGGCTTCAACAGCATCTGGGCTCCACCTTGAGGCAAAAAGAGACTCAGTAAAATGTAAACCCTCACTCACTTTGAAGACCTTTTCTTTCCCTTATTTTCAACTCACCTTGGTTTCTCTGTTTTCCAAGAGTAGACCTCTGCCAGGAGATAGGCCAAAACCCACTGTGCAGCAGCTCTCAAAGAAGTGAGTGTCAGGGAAAGGGACTGACCTGGTATCAGGGTCTCTGCAATGGGGGGCACAGTGTACCTGGAAGATCATGCTGTTAGTGGACATCATTGACAGCACTTCTTCTGCTACCTCTGCCACTGCAGAGAGAGGAGTTGATCAGTTGGGGAAAAGGAGAAACCAAGAAATTAAGGGGAGATAGCCTCATCCACCAGAGGGCAGACAGCAGAAGCAAGAAGAACTACAATCCTGCAGCCTGTAGAACAAAACCCACATTCATAGAAAGATAAACAAAATGAAAAGGCAGAGGACTATGTGTCACATGAAGGAACAAGATAAATCCCCAGAAAAAACAATTAAATGAAGTGGAGATAGGCAACCTTGCAGAAAAAGAATTCAGAATAGTGATAGTGAAGATGATCCAGGACCTCAGAAAAAGAATGGAGGCAAAGATCGAGAAGTTGCAAGAAATGTTTAACAAAGACCTAGAAGAATTAAAGAACAAACAAACAGAGATGAACAATACAATCACTGAAATGAAAAATACTCTAGAAGGAACCAATAGCAGAATAACTGAGGCAGAAGAATGGATAAGTGACCTGGAAGACAGAATGGTGGAATTCACAGCTGTGGAACAGAACAAAGAAAAAAGAATGAAAAGAAATAAAGACAGCCTAAGAGACCTCTGGGACAACATTAAATGCATCAACATTCACATTATAGAGGCCCCAGAAGGAGAAGAGAGAGAGAAAGGACCTGCGAAGATATTTGAAGATATTATAGTTGAAAACTTCCCTAACATGGGATAGGAAATAGCCACCCAAGTGCAGGAAGCACAGAGAGTCCCAGGCAGGAGAAACATGCCAAAACACACAGTAATCAAACTGACAAAAGTTAAAGAAAAATTATAAAAAGCGACACGGGAAAAACAATAAATAACATACAAGGGAACTCCCATAAGGGTAACAGCTGATTTCTCAGCAGAAACTCTACAAGCCAGAAGGGAGTGGCATGATATATTTAAAATGATGAAAGGGAAGAAGCTACAACCAAGATTACTCTACCCAGCAAGGATCTCATTCATATTTGACAGAGAAATCAAAAGCTTTGCAGAGAAGCAAAAGCTAAGAGAATTCAGCACCACCAAACCAGCTCTACAACAAATGCTAAAGGAACTTCTCTAAGTGGGAAACATGAGAAGAAAAGGATTTACAAAAACAAACCCAAAACAATTAAGAAAATGATAGAGGAACATGCATATAGATAATTACCATTAAATGTTCCAACCAAAAGACACAGGCTTGCTGAATGGATACAAAAACAAGACCCATATATATGCTGTCTACAAGAGACCCACTTCAGAACTAGGGACACATACAGACTGAAAGTGAGGGGATGGAAAAAGATATTCCATGGAAATGGGAATCAAAAGAAAGCAGGAGTAGCAATACTCATATCAGATAAAATAGACTTTATTTTATTATATTTTTAAAATAAATTTATTTATTTTTGGCTGAGTTGGATATTCGTTGTTGCATGCAGGCCTTCTCTTGCTATGGTGAACAGGGGGCTACTCCAGTTGCGGTGCACAGGCTTCTCACTGCAGTGGCTTCTCTTGCTGTGGAACATGGATTCTAGGTATGGGGGCTTCGGTAGTTGTGGCTCACAGGCTCTAGAGTGCAGGCTCAGTAGCTGTGGCACATGGGCTTATTTGCTCCATGACATGTGGGATCTTCCTGGACCAGGGCTTGAACCCGTGTCCCCTGCATTGGCAGGTGGATTCTTAAGCACTGTGCCATGAGGGAAGACCCTAAAGTAGACTTTAAAATAAAGAATGTTACACAAGGAAGGACACTACATAATGATCAAGGGATCAATCCAAGAAGAAGATATAACAATTATAAATATATATGCACCCAACTTAGGAGAACCTCAATACATAAGGCAAATGCTAACAGCTATAAAAGAGGAAATCGACAATAGCACAATAATAGTGAGGGAGTTTAACACCTCAGTTACACCAATGGACAGATAATCCAGACAGAAAATTAATAAGGAAACACAGCTTTAAATGACACAATAGACCAGATAGATTTAATTGATATTTGTAGGACATTTCATCTGAAAACAGCAGATTACACTTTCTTCTCAAGTGCACATGGAACATTCTCCAGGATAGATCACATCTTTGGTCACAAATCAAGCCTCAGTAAATTTAAGAAAATTGTAGTCATATCAAGCATCTTTTCTGACCACAATGCTATGAGATTCGAAATAAATTACAGGGGAAAAACCCATAAAAAACACAAACACATGGAGGCTAAACAGTACATTACTAAATAACCAAGAGTTCACTGAAGAAATCAAAGAGGAAATAAAAAAATACCTAGAGACAAATGACAGTGAAAACACAATGGTCCAAAACCTATGGGACACAGAAAAAGCAGTTCTAAGTGGGAAGTTTATAGAAGTACAATCCTACCTCAGGAGACAAGGAAAATCTCAAATAAACAATCTAACCTTATACCTAAAGGAACTAAAGAAAGAAGAACACACAAAACCCAAAGTTAGTAGAAGGAAAGAAATCATAAAGATCAGGGCAGAAATAAATGAAATAGAAACAAAGAAAATAATAGCAAAGATCAATAAAACTAAAAGCTGGTTCTTTGAGAATATAAACAAAATTGATAAACCTTTAGCCAGACTCATTGAGAAAAAGAGGGAGAGGACTCAGATCAATAAAATTAGAAATGAAAATGAAGAGGCTACAATGGACTCCACGGAATACAAAGCATCATAAGAGACTACCACAAACAACTCTATGCCAATAAAGTGGACAACCTGGAAGAAATGGTGAAATTCTTAGAAGGGTATAACCTTCCAAGAATGAACCAGGAAGAAATAGAAAATATGAACAAACCAATCACAAGTAATGAAACTGAAACTGTGATTAAAAATCTTCCAACAGGGCTTCCCTGGTGGTGCAGTGGTTGAGAGTCCGCCTGCTGATGCAGGGGATGTGGGTTTGCGTCCCAGTCCGGGAAGATCCCACATGCCGCAGAGCGGCTGGGCCCCTGAGCCATGGCCGCTGAGCCTGCGCGTCCAGAGCCTGTGCTCCGCAACGGGAGAGGCCACAACAGTGAGAGGCCCGTGTACCGCAAAAAAAAATGTCTTCCAACAAACAAAGGTCCAGACCAGATGGCTTCACAGGTGAATTCTATCAGACATTTAGAGAAGAGCTAACACACATCCTTCTCAAACTCTTCCAAAAAATTGCAGAGGAAGGAACACTCCCAAATTCATTCTACGAGGCCATCATCCCTCAGATACCAAAACCAGACAAAGATACTACAAAAAAAAGATTACAGACCAATATCACTGATGATTATAGATGCAAAAATCATCAACAAAATACTAGCACACAGAATCCAACAACACATTAAAAGGCTCATACACTGTGATCAATGGGATTTATCCCAGGGATGCAAGGATTCTTCAACATGCGCAAATCAATCAATGTGATACACCATATTAACAAATTGAAGAATAAAGACCACATGATCATCTCAATAGATGCAGAAAAAGCTTTTAACAAAATTCAACACCCATTTATGATAAAAACTCTCCAGAGAGTGGGCATAGAGGGAACCTACCTCAACATACTAAAGGCCATATACGACAAGCTCACAGCAAAACATCATTCTCAATCATGAAAACCTGAAAGCATTTCCTCTAAGATCAGGAACAAGACAAGGATGTCCACTCTCGCCACTATTATTCAACATAGTTTTGGAAGTTTTAGCCGTGGCAATCAGAAAAGAAAAAGAAATAAAAGAAATGCAAATTGGAAAAGAAGAAGTAAAACTGTCACTTTTTGCAGATGACATGATAATATACATAGATAATCTTAAAGATGTCACCAGAAAACTACTAGAGCTTATCAATGAATTTGGTAAAGTTGCAGGATACAAAATTAATGCACAGAAATCACTTGCATTCCTATACACTAACAATGAAAGAGCAGAAAGACAAATTAAAGAAACAATCCCATTCACCATTGCAACAGAATGAATAAAATACCTAGGAATAAACCTACCTAAGGAGGTAAAAGACCTGTACTCAGAAAACTATAAGGCACTGATGAAAGAAATTAAAGATGATACAAATAGATGGAGAGATATACCATGTTCTTGGATTAGAAGAATCAATATTGTGAAAATGACTATACTACCCAAAGCAATCTACTGATTCAATGCAATTCCTATCAAATTACCAGTGACATTTTTTACAGAACTAGAACAAAAAATCTTATAGTTTGTATGGAGACTCAAAAGACCCCGAATAGCCAAAGCAATTTGAGGGGAAAAAATGGAGCTGGAGGAATCAGACTCCTTGACTTCAGACTATACTACAAAGCTAAATCAAGACAATATGGTACTGGCACAAAAACAGAAATATAGATCGATGGAACTGGACAGAAAGCCCAGAGATAAACTCATGCACCTATGGTCAACTAATCTATGACCAAGGAGGCAAGGATATACAATGGAGAAAAGACAGTCTCTTCAATAAGTGGTGTTGGGGAAACTGGACAGCTACATGTGAAAGAATGAAATTAGAACACTCCCTAACACCATATGCAAAAATAAACTCCAAATGGATTAAAGATTTAAACGTAAGATTGGATACTATAAAACTCTTAGAGGAAAACATAGGAAGAACACTGTTTGACATAAATCACAGCGAGATCTTTTTTGATGCACCTCCTAGAGTAATGGAAATAAAAACAATAATAAACAAATGGGACCTAATGAAACTTAAAAGCTTTTGCACAGCAAAGGAAACTATGAACAAGACAAAAAAAAAAACAACCCTCAGAATGGGAGAAAATATTTGCAAATGAATCAGTGGACAAAGGATTAATCTCCAAAATATATAAACATCTCATGCAGCTCAATATTAAAGAAAAAAACAACCCAATCAAAAAATGGGCAGAAGACCTAAATAGACATTCCTCCAGAGAAGATATACAGATGGCCAAGAGGCACGTGAAAGGCTGCTCAGCATCACTAACTATTAGAGAAATGCAAATCAAAACTACAGTGAGATATCACCTCACACCAGTTAGAATGGGCATCATCAGAAAATCTACAAACAACAAATGCTGGAGAGGCTGTGGAGAAAAGGGAGCCCTCTTGCACTGTTGGTGGGAATGTAAATTGATACAGCCACTATGGAAAACAATACGGAAGTTCCTTGAAAAACTAAAAATAGAATTACCATATGACCTAGCAGTCCCACCACTGGGCATATACCCAGAGAAAACCATAATTCAAAAAGACGCATGCACCCCAATATTCATTGCAGCACTATTTACAATAGACAGGTCATGGAAGCAACCTAAATGCCCATCAACAGACGAATGGATAAAGAAGATGTGGTATGTACATACAGTGGAATATTACTCAGCCATAAAAAAGAACAGAATTGGCTCCTTTGTAGAGATGTGGATGGACCTAGAGACTGTCATACAGAGTGAAGTAACTCAGAAAGAGAAAAAATATATATATTAATGCATATATGGGGAATCTAGAAAAATGGTAGAGATGAACCAGTTTGCAAGGCAGAAATAGAAACACAGATGTAGAGAACAAACATATGGACACTAAGGGGGGAAAGCAGGAGGAGGGATGGTGATAGAGGTGGTGGGATTAACTGGGAGATTGGGATTGACATATGTACGCTAATATGTATAAAATAGATAACTAATATGAACCTGCTGTATAAAAAATATATAATTCAAAAAAAGAAAAAATAATTAAGGGGAGGAAAACCAATATGGCCAGAGGACTTTGAATTATCTCTTTGAAGCAGTGGCCTCTCAAACCAAAATGAAGCTTTTTTTTTTTTTGGTAGGGGATCTTAATTGATTTGAATTAGGGTTTTTTGTTTGTTTGTTTTTCTTTTTTCCTGCTTATGAAGGGTGATTGCCTTGGAAGCTGTTTGTGAATCCCATTCTCACAGGTGCTGGATGTGCGTATAGCTAATCTGGTAACTCCAACCTGGATGAATTTTTTCCTTGGGGTTGAAATCTCAGGATTTTGACACCCAATAATAATTGAGGTTGGGATGATTTGGAAAACCATCATCTTTCCCTATATTTTTACAAGGTTGTCATAAATCATTCCCAAGGTCTGCAATTAAGAACAATTCATACTGCATTTCAGAGAAGTTTAATATGAAAACATTTTTGTCATTCATTGAAATTTCCCATTTTATACATTATAGTTGCAACTGTATTTTCATTACTGAACTATATCCATGCCACCTACCAAATGTAATACATAAAGGACTTCCAACATCACACAAAATTTAGAAAGCTCATAAAATGTTATTCTTAAACAAAAAATTAAGTTGTAATTATGATAGAAATATTCTCTAAAAGGTATTTTAAACAAAATTTGTTAATATTGCTGGCAATGAATTACCGAATTATATGCTCAGTAGTGTTTGTATTTTAGACTTGTGACAAATGAAAATGACATTCTTAGATGAGAAAGTAAACTATATTCTTTGGCTAACAAGATTGAAACTCATCTTGACTTTGAAGAACAAACAAATCTGTTTGGTTTAATTGTAATTATGGATTATCTTTTTCCTTGTACTGACACCTAAATAACTTCACTCTAAAATTTTCATAGAATAGTTTCAGGAAAGACATGTATTTACAAATTATATGGGAGGCAATAGACCATAGTGATTTAGAACACAGATTTTTACAGGCCTCAGACCTGGCTTTGAAACCTGGCTCCACCACTTACTAACTGTGTGACACAGGTAGATTTTTTTCATATTTATGAGTCTCAGTTTTCTTATTCGTAAATAACATTGACTTCAATGGAGTTTTGTAAGGGGTGAGATTCTCAGTAAAGCACATACTAAGTACTTGTTAAATGGTAGTTATTATTTTTATTATGACTATACATCTCAAAATCAGGTCATCAAAATGGGACTGAAAATTATCTTGTTAAAAGTAATGTAATATGCAAAATAAAATAGAGTAAAAGATTAACAATTTGGAAATTTGAATAATTGAGAGGAAAATAATTTTGATTCCACAAACAAACATTTATTGAGTCCTTACTGTGTTCCAGGTGCTAAGCATCACAAACGTCCCTCTTGTCTTAATTTTTTAAACCATTTACCTCCACTGCATCCTTCCTTTTCACTTATGAAGTAGTGTTCAGATCTCTCCCATTGTTAGAAAACAAGGAAAAGTAAAGAAAACCAAACACCTCTTTCTTGATCCTGCACCCTTCAACTCAACATCAAGTTCTCTATGCAAGAATCCTGAGAGTTATCCTAAATCCCAAATTCTTTATCATCTCCCGCATCCAACTGATCAGGTCTAGAAATATTCTTTCAGTCCATCCCCTCTTCTCATCAGGAAGGCACTGCCATTGGGTATGCCATCGTTATATATTACCTAGCTATGGCAATAGTCTCCATGACGGACTGCTAGAATGATCATTATAAATGCGTATCTGATTCTCATTTTTCTTCTTAAAAAGCTTTCAATTCTCTCATTGTAGGATAAGGCCCAAACTGTTAACTATTGTGTATAAAACTCTTTACAATTTGGGTCTAACCTATGAAGAGCTTCTTGATCTCTTTCCACTCCTTCCCCCTCATTGTCTTTGAGTTCTATCCTGCAGTCTATTGAACCTCTTACCATATCCAGAAAAGCCTGTTAAGGAGATTTGATATGTCAAAAGTAACCTCCTTCTTGCTGGTTCTGTTTTGCATAAGAAATTCAGCTCTGCTTCAGTTTTACACACATATTTGCATTACTAATTTAATCAGTTAGCAGGCCACACATTCTTTATAATCAACATTTAAAAAGAAATTAGGAACACAGCCTGAAGGGGGCTAGTGCGACACGGCTAGCCAGGAGGGAGTCCATGAAAAGGTCTGGAACTGCTGAAGAGACGAGACTTTTTCTTGCCTCTTTGTTTCCTGGTGCGCGAGGAGAGGGGATTAAGAGCACTGCTTAAATGAGCTCCAGAGACGGGCGTGAGCCGCAGCTATCAGCGTGGACCCCAGAGACAGGCAACATACGCTAAGGCTGCTGCTGCCGCCACCAAAAAGCCTGTGTGCAAGCACAGTTCACTCTCCACACCTCCCCTCCTGGGAGCCTGTGCAGCGCGCCACTGCCAGGGTCCCATGATCCAGGGACAACTTCTCCGGAGAATGCACGGCGCGCCTTAGGCTGGTGCAACATCACGCTGGCCTGTGCCGCCGCAGGCTGGTCCCACATCCGTACCCCTCCCTTCCCCCGGCTTGAGTGAGCCAGAGCCCCTGAATCAGCTGCTCCTTTAACCCCGTCCTGTCTGAGCAAAGAACAGACACCCTCCGGTGACCTACACACAGAGGCGGGTCCAAATCCAAAGCTGAACCCGGGAGGTGTGCGAACAAAGAAGAGAAAGGGAAATTTCTCCCAGCAGCCTCAGGAGCAGCAGATTAAATCTCCACAACCAACTTGATGTACCCTGCATCTGTGGAGTACCTGAATAGGCAATGAATCATCCCAAATTGAGGAGGTGGACTTTGGGAGCAACGATATATATGTATTTTCCCCTTTTTCTCTTTTTCCGTGTGGAGGACAGGCTCTTGGTGTCCAGCCAGGCGTCAGGGCTGTACCACTGAGGTGGGAGAGCCAAGTTCAGGACACTGGTCCACAAGAGACCTCCCAGCTCCACATAATATCAAACGGCGAAAATCTCCCAGAGATCTCCATCTCAACACGAAGACCCAGATCCACTCAACAACCAGCAAGATACAGTGCTGGACACACTAGCCAAACAACCAGCAAGACAGGTACACAGCCCTGTCCATTAGCAGACAGGCTGCCTAAAATCATAATAAGGCCACAGACACCCCAAAACACATCACCAGAAGTGGACCTGCCCACCAGAAAGACAAGATCCAGCCTCATCCACCAGAACACAGGCACTAGTCCCCTCCACAAGGAAGCCTACACAACCACTGAACCAACCTTACCCACTGGAGGCAGACACCAAAAACAACGGGAAATATGAACCTGCAGCCTGTGAAAAGGAGACCAAAAACACAGTAAGTTAAGCAAAATGAGAAGACAGAGAAACACACAAGAGACGAAGGAGCAAGGCAAAATCCCACCAGACCTAACAAATGAAGAGGATACAGGCAATCTACCTGAAAAAGAATTCAGAATAATGATAATAAAGATGATCCAAAATCCTGGAAATAGAATGGAGAAAATACAAGAAACGTTTAACAAGGACCTAGAAGAACTAAAGAGGAAACAAGCAACAATGAACAACACAATAAATGCAATTAAAAATACTCTAGAAGGGATCAATAGCAGAATAACTGAGGCAGAAGAATGGATAAGTGACCTGGAAGATAAAATAGTGGAAATAATTACTGCAGAGCAGAATAAAGAAAAAAGAATGAAAAGAATTGAGGACAGTCTCAGACACCTCTGGGACAACCAAACGCAGCAACATTCGAATTATAGGGGTCCCAGAAGAAAAAGAGAAAAAGAAAGAGACTGAGAGAATATTTGAAGAGATTATAGTTGAAAACTTCCCTAATATGGGAAAGGAAATAGTTAATCAAGTCCAGGAAGCACAGAGAGTCCCATACAGGATAAATCCAAGGAGAAACACGGCAAGACACATATTCATCAAACTATCAAAAATTAAATACAAAGAACAAATATTAAAAGCAGCAAGGGAAAAACAACAAATAACACATAGGGGAATCCCCATAAGGTTAACAGCTGCTCTTTCAGCAGAAACTCTGCAAGCCAGAACGGAGTGGAAGGACATATTTAAAGTGATGAAGGAGAAAAACCTACAACTGAGATTCTCTACCCAACAAGGATCTCATTCAGATTTGAGGGAGAAATCAAAAGCTTTACAGACAATCAAAAGCTAAGAGAATTCAGCATCACCAAACCAGCTTTACAAGAAATGCTAGAGGGACTTCTCTAGGCAGGAAACACAAGAGGAGGAAAAGACCTACAATAATAAACCCCCCAAAATTAAGAAAATGGTAATAGGAATATACATATTGATAATTACCTTAAATGTAAATGGATTAAATGCTCCAACCAAAGATACAGACAGGCTGAATGGATACAAAAACAAGACCTGTATATACGCTGTCTACAAGAGACCCACTTCAGACCTAGGGACACATACAGACTGAAAGTGAGGGGATGGAAAAAGATATTCCATGCAAATGGAAATCAAAAGAAAGCTGGAGTAACAATTCTCATATCAGACAAAATAGACTTTAAAACAAAGACTAGGGCTTCCCTGGTGGCGCAGTGGTTGAGAGTCCACCTGCCGATGCAGGGGACGTGGGTTCGTGCCTCTGTCTGGGAAGATCCCACATGCTGCGGAACGGCTGGGCCCGTGAGCCATGGCCACTGAGCCTGTGCGTCCAGAGCCCATGTTCTGCAACAGGAGAGGCCACAACAGTGAGAGGCCCACGTACCACAAAAAAAAAACCCACAAAAAAACCCCCATAAAAAAACAAAGACTATTACAAGAGACAAAGAAGGACACTACCTAATGATCAAAGGATCAATCGAAGAAGAAGATATAACAATTGTAAATATTTAGGCACCCAACATAGGAGCACCTCAATACATAAGGAAAATACTAACAGCCATAAAAGGGGAAATCAACAGTAACACATTTATAGTAGGGGCCTTTAACACCCCACTTTCGCCAATGGACAGATCATCCAAAATGAAAATAAATAAGGAAACACAAGCTTTAAACGATACATTAAACAAGATGGACTTAATTAATATTTATAGGACATTCCATCCAAAAACAACAGAATACACATTCTTGTCAAGTGCTCATGGAGCATTCTCCAGGATAGATCATATCTTGGGTCACAAATCAAGCCATGGTAAATTTTAAAAAATTGAAATCCTATTAAGTATCTCTTCTCACAACCACACTATGAGACTAGATATTAATTACAGGAAAAAATCTGTAAGAAATACAAACACATGGAGGCTAAACAACACACTACTTAATAACCAAGAGATCATGGAAGAAATCAAAGAGGAAATCAAAAAATACCTAGAAACAAATGACAATGAAAACACGAAGACCCAAAGCCTATGGAATGCAGCAAAAGTAGTTCTAAGAGGGAAGTTTATAGCAATACAATCCTACGTTAAGAAACAAGAAACATCTCAAATAAACAACCTAACCTTACACCTAAAGCAATTAGAGAAAGAAGAACAAAAAAAACGCAAAGTTAGCAGAAGGAAAGAAATCATGAAGATCAGATCAGAAATAAATGAAAAAGAAATGAAGAAACAATGGCAAAGATCAATAAAACTAAAAGCTGGTTCTTTAAGAAGATGAACAAAATTGATAAACCATTAGCCAGACTTATCAAGAAAAAAAGGGATGACTCAAATCAATAGAAATAGAAATGAAAAAGGAGAAGTAACTATTGACACTGCAGAAATACAAAGGATCATGAGAGATACTACAAGCAACTATATGCCAATAAAATGGACAACCAGGAAGAAATGGACAAATTGTTAGAAATGCACAACCTTCTGACAGTGAACTAGGAAGAAATAGAAAATGTGAACAGACCAATCACAAGCACAGAAATTGAAACTGTGATTAAAAATCTTCCAACAAACAAAAGCCCAGGACCAGATGGCTTCACGGGCGAATTCTATCAAACATTTAGAGTAGAGCTCACACCTACCCTTCTCAAACTCTTCCAAAATACAGCAGAGGGAGGAACACTCCCAACCTCATTCTACGAGACCACCATCATTCTGATACCAAAACCAGACAAAGCTGTCACAAAGAAAGAAAGCCACAGGCTAATATCACTGATGAACATAGATACAAAAATCCTCAACAAAATGCTAGCAAACAGAATCCAACAGCACATTAAAAGAATCATACACTATGATCAAGTGGGGTTTATCCCTGGAATGGAAGGATTCTTCAATATATGCAAATCAATCAACATGATACACCATATAAACAAACTGAAAGAGGAAAACTATATGGTCATCTCAACAGATGCAGAAAAAGCTTTTGACAAAATTCAACACCCATTGATGATAAAAAACCTGCAGAAAGTAGGCATAGAGGGAACTTTCCTCAACATAATAAAGGCCATATATGACAAACCCAGCGAACATTGTCCTCAATGTTGAAAAACTGAAACAATTTCCACTAAGATCAGGAAGAAGACAAGGTTGCCCACTCTCACCACTGTTATTCAACATAGTTTTGGAAGTTTTAGCCACAGCAATCAGAGAAGAAAAAGAAATAAAAGGAATCTAAATTGGAAAAGAAGAAGTAAAGCTGTCACGGTTTGCAGGTGACATGATACTGTACACAGAGATCCCTATTGATGCTACCAGAAAACTACTAGAGCTAATCAATGAATTTGGTAAAGGATACAAAATTAATGCAAAGAAATCTCTTCAATTCCTATACAGTAATGATGAAAAATCTGAAAATGAAATTAAGAAAACACTCCCATTTACCATTGCAACAAAAAGAATAAAATATCTAGGAATAAACCTACCTAAGGAGACAAAAGACCTGTATGCAGAAAATTATAAGACACTGATGAAAGAAATTAAAGATTATACAAATAGATAGAGAGATATACCATGTTCTTGGATGGGAAGAATCAACATTGTGAAAATGACTCTACTACCCAAAGCAATCTACAGATTCAATGCAATCCCTATCAAACTACCACTGGCATTTTTCACAGAACTAGAACAAAAACTTTCACAATTTATATGGAAACACAAAAGACCCCAAATAGCCAAAGCAATCTGGAGAAAGAAAAATGGAGCTGGAGGAATCAGGCTCCCTGACTTTGGACTCTATTACAAAGCTACAATAATCAAGACAGTATGGTACTGGCACAAAAACAGAAATATGGATCTATGGAACAGGAGAGAAAGCCCAGAGATAAACCCATGCATATATGGTCACCTTATCTTTGATAAAGGAGGCAAGAATATACAGTGGAGTAAAGACAGCGTCTTCAATAAAGTGGTGTTGGGAAACTGGACAGCTACATGTAAAAGAATGAAATTAGAACACTCCCTAACACCATACACAAAAATAAACTCAAAATGGATTAAAGTCCTAAATGTAAGGGCAGACACCATCAAACTACTCTTAGAGGAAAACACTATGACATAAATCACAGGAAGATTCTTTTTGACCCACCTCCTAGAGAAATGGAAATAAAAAGAAAAATAAACAAATGGGACCTAATGAAACTTAAAAGCTTTTGCACAGCAAAGGAAACCATAAACAAGACGAAAAGACAACCCTCAGAATGGGAGAAAATATTTGCAAATGAAGCAACTGACAAAGGATTAATCTCCAAAACATACAAGCAAATCATGCAGCTCAATATCAAAAAAACAAAGAATCCAATCCAAAAATGGGCAGAAGACCTAAATAGACATTTCTCCAAAGAAGATATACAGATTGCCAACAAACACATGAAGGAATGCTCAACATTATTATTCACTAGAGAAATGCAAATCAAAGCTACAATGAGATATCATCTCACACTGGTCAGAATGGCCATCATCAAAAAATTTTCTACCAATAAATGCTGAAGAGGGTGTGGAGAAAAGGGAACCCTCTTACACTGTTGGTGGGAATGTAAATTGATCCAGCCACTATGGAGAACAGTATGGAGGTTCCTTAAAAAACAAAAAATAGAACTACCATATGACCCAGCAATCCCACTAGTGGGCATATACCGTGAGAAAACCATAATTCGAAAAGAGTCATGTACCACAGTGTTCATTGCAGCTGTATTTACAATAGCCAGCACATGGTAGCAACCGAAGTGTCCATCAACAGATGAATGGATAAAGAAGGTATGGCCCATATATATAATGGAATATTACTCAGCCATAAAAAGGAACGAAACTGAGTTATTTGTAGTGAGGTGGATGGACCTAGAGACTGTCATACAGAATGAAGTATGTCAGAAAGAGAAAAACAAATACCGTATGCTAACACATATATAAGAATCCAAAAAAAAAAAAAAAGAAAAAGAAAGGAAAAAAAAATGGTCAGAAGAACCTAGGGGCAAGACGGGAATAAAGATGCAGACCTGCTAGAGAATGGACTTGAGGCTATGGAGAGGGGGAAGGGTAAGCTGGGACAAAGTGAGAGAGTGGCATGGACATATATATACTACCAAATGTAAAATAGATCGCTAGTGGGAAACAGCTTCATAGCAGAGGGAGATCACGTCAGTGCTTTGTGACCACCTAGCGGGGTGGGATAGGGAGGGTGGGAGGGAGGGAGATGCAAGAGAGAAGAGATATGGGGACGTATGTATATGTATAACTGATTCACTTTGTTATAAAGCAGAAACTAACACACACAAAAAAAAGAATAAAGAAAAAGAACTCTTACAAAGCCCAACTGCTGTAAATTTTATTTAATAATGATCCCTCAGTACTTATAAGGAATAAATTTCCTGCTATTTTTACTGTAAAATAAATGTAAAATTTTAAACTTGAAAAAGCAAAAATAAAATAAAATAAAATAAAATAAATTAGAGTGTGAAACTTGGGGGTAGTACCCATCACCTAATGCAGCATAGCCATGTAATTCCTCCTAGAAGGCAGTGCCTTCCACAAACAAATTTTGGTGATTGAAATTTTCTTCATCTTCTTATATAATTATTGTCTTTACCTATTTCTCCTAGAGTCTGTTGCATCATTGTGGGAAAAGCTGTATCTTATTCATGCTAAATTTCCTGGACCCAGTACATTGCTCAACAAAGATTTGCTGAATGAAACAATAAATGGATATGTGGATAAATGAATGAAAGAAAAGCCTTAGATAATATAACAATGTTACATAATAATTGAAATTTAGAGTTTTTTTCTCTCTTTTTTTTTTTGTAGAGCTTCTTATGAAGTTTCTCACTTATCTCATCCCAATGACCAATTTACATGAGAAAAATAAATAACAGAAAGCAGTCAATAATTACAAAGTAAATCTTACCGGTCTAGAGTTAGAAGCTTTGTTCATACCTCACTGACAATGGTGTAGTGAACGTTCTTTGAGTGATGAAGATTAAAGCAATGATAACATACCCTGTAAGTTCTTGATGTGATTGAAGTAAAATTCTCAGCAGACATACTGTTGTTTCACTGGTTTTTATGGTTGACAAGTATCTTGTATGTTTGTTATACTATTGTATTAGTAATAGAATTTCATTTTTTATTATGGGATATTAAATATAAAGAGAAAAAGCGAAACTGGGAGATCCCAATTTAAGTTTTTTCCTGGAAAAAATGTCACATGTTGTTTTTAAGTAACTACATTTCAACTCTAAAGTTTCAATTTACTAAGCTATTTCTCAGAATGCATGAAAATAGAAGTGGGTTAACTGATGAGCAATGAAATGTAGTTAGCATATGAGTTAAAAAAATTTTTTTCTAATAAAGCCCTGGACTAGATTTTGTTCTTTAACAGATATGTTTATCAGCCACATGCCAACTTTTAAAGTAATCTCAGATAAGTAATAAGCAGGACAATCCTAAAATAGTTTGTAATATTTTTTGATTTGAATACTAGTTGGCTACTTTAAGAGAGATCAAAATAAAAATGGATTAAGCAAGATAGGAAATCTTTTCTATCTCTATCTCTATAAAAAGGCTGAGTTGCAAAGTGGTCCAAAGTGTCAAGTTTGGCCTCTCAGGGACGTAGGCACTTTCTAACTCACTGCTCTATGATACAGGGTGTTAACTTTGTGTTACCAAACAGAACTTGGGTTTGTTTGCCAGATGCCCAGAAAAGCCAATCCACTGACACCAGGGTGTGATGAAGGAAAGTACAACATTTATTTGCAGGGTGCCAGGCAAGGAGAATGGACAGCTAATGCTCAAAAGACTTGAACTCCCCAATGGGCAAAGGTTTTTTAAGGCAACGTTAAGGGTGAGGGTCACAGGATGTGTGATCAGTGTGTAGACATTCTTCTGATTGATTGGTGGTAAGATAACAGGGTGATGTTTTGGGAATCTTAATCATCAATCTTCTGGCTCCAACCAGTCTGGGGTCTATGTGCTTGTGGTCAGCAGTTTCTATCTGGTGGGCTTCTGGTTTCTATAAAACACCTCAGCGATATGCATCCAATTGTTTTTTTTTTTTGCGGTACGCGGACCTCCTACTGTTGTGGCCTCTCCTGTTGCGGAGCACAGGCTCCAGATGCGCAGGCTCAGCGGCCATAGCTCACGGGCCCAGCCGCTCCACGGCATGTGGGATCTTCCCGGACCGGGGCACGCACCCGTGTCCCCTGCATTGGCAGGCAGACTCTCAACCACTGCGCCACCAGGAAAGCCCTCCAATTGTTATTTATATCCCTTGAGAAGGAACTAGGAGTACTGACTCTGTTTTATCGCTCAACTATTATTCAAGCTACTATTACTTTTCTTTCTTGACTACTTTTCCTTTGTTTCTGCATTTTCTCACTTCTCTAATCATTAACAATTTGAGTCAGCTTTTTGGAACTTGGGGAAGGCCTAGGAGACAAAAGCTTTTTTTTGTTTGTTTTTTTCTACAAAGAAATGGGAGACACACAGGGGGTCTGTCACCTGCAGGATCCTGCTCAATTTCACCCGGCTGCACGTTTTAAGTTGGCTTACCACCAACACATCTGAGTTCCAGTGCTCAGAAAGGGAAAAAGAAGTGGCCTAAGTGGCTCTCACCTCACTTCAGGGCATCCTATTGGCTGCAAAGGGTGCTGAGGAATATAGAACCCACATTTAGCTGCAAGATAGCTAGGGAATATAGTCTCTAGCTTGGAAGCAAAATGTCCACTTAATACTAAGAGAAAGAAAGGGGTAATGGATAGTGAAAGGCAATGAACAGTGTTTATCACAAACATGCAACCCCAAAGACATAAAGATCTTCTGTAGATAAATAAATGCCTAGTCTATACTTCCTTGGAGATAAATCAATGTTTAGAACTGAAGAAGTCAAGGAAGAATGCCAAAAAACCTGGAATTCCTTGCTGGCAGCAGTCAGTCAGATGAGGAGGATATATGCCTTTTATCCACCATTGCATGTCTCATCCTATTGTTTATATATAGTTCAATGATGCACAACATGGAAAAAAAATGAGAAGCAACAATAGCAATGTTTGGATTGTTAAATCTTGATTCTACACAGTACAAATCCTTTTCAACATCAATGCCAAGATGAATTCTTCAGCAACTACACACAATGCTTAAAAAACAGGAAATCAGGGCTTCCCTGGTGGCGCAGTGGTTGAGAGTCCGTCTGCCGATGCAGGGGACATGGGTTCGTGCCCTGGTCTGGGAGGATGCCACATGCCGCAGAGCGGCTGGGCCCGTGAGCCATGGCCACTGAGCCTGCGCGTCCGGAGCCTTTGCTCTGTAACAGGAGAGGCCATAACAGTGAGAGGCCCGCGTACCGCAAAACAAAACAAAACAAACAACCAAACAGGAAATCAAACCTCTCTGAAAGTGTGCCTTGAAGATAAATTGTTCCCGGTGAATTTAAGGTTCTTGCTTTGTCGCAAAAGAATTCAGAGACGAGGTGATAGGTAAGAAGTGGAAATATTTAGAGAGAAACGCACTCCACAGAGTGTGGGCCATCTCAGAAAGTGAGAGAGGGCTTGGGAGAAGCACACTCCACAGACAGTGTGGGCCATCTCGGAAGGCAAAAGGCCTCGAAATATGGCATGGTTAGTTTTTATGGGCTGAGTAATTTCATAGGCTAATGAGTGGGAGGATTATTCCAATTTGGGGGAAGAGGTAGAGATTTCCAGGCATTGCGTCACTGCCCACTTTTTGGCCTTTTATGGTTGGCCTCAAAACTGTCATGGTGCTGGTGGGTATGTCATTTAGCATGCTAATGTATTACAATGAATATATAATGAGGCTCAAGGTCCACTGGAAGTCGAATCTTCCACCATCTTGGACCTAGTTGTTTCCAACCAGTCTTTGTCTTGTACTATGGCTATATCATTCTTTTAAAGGTTGTGCCCTGCCCCCTTCCCTCCTGTTTCAAAATGACCAGAGTTGTTTTGCATTACTCATTGTTCATTATAGTTACTTCCTAATAAAATTTCATGTCTGTCCTGATTTCATTGTAATTGCTCCTTAGGAAGAGAAAACACTCCTGGGAAAATAAAATTCTTTCAAGTTCTCTAACAGGTTTCTGTTGATCTAGCTACCACTGACTTCAGATCAACCAGATTTCTTTGCTTGTTTGTCCAAATTCTCTATCACACATGATTAAAACATAGCTTCTGACATTTCACATAGATCATTAGAAACACCTTTAGGCAATGTATGATATCAGAACAATTTGCATTAGAAATCCTATTATTCACTGAGATTAATTAACAGTGTGGTATTTATGGAATTAGCATTACAATTCCTCTTGGTGCTAGTTGTAGTTTGTGTCCCCTGAAGGGATGACACTGAATGAAATCTTGCAAGTCATTTCAAAATAAATAACTCGTGAGAAGTAAATGTGCACTGAGCCAGTCCCAGAAAATACTTTAAAAAATTGCTTGCAAAACTCCCTTGTTTGCATGTGTTAGATTTTGGGTAGCTTTGCTCTAATTATAAGTTTATAACCAACCTGTAAGTGAGAAAAGCTTAACAACTAGAGCTGAATATAAAAACATTTTTTTCCCAAACCCTGGACAGTTTGGGAAAAGGATTGGTTCTCTGAACTCCTGGGAGTGTAGTTGGTATCTTCAGCCTGGTTATGTCTCAGTCTTGGTTTATGTCTGTGAAAATTAATAAACAGAAACCTCATTTAAAATGGACTCAGGAGGCCGGAAGGGAGAGCGCTCATGCCCTACCACTCCACACTAATTGCAGACCCAACAGGAAGAGCGTATAATTGCATCTCCAACAGAAAGAAAGTTACTACAGGCATACCTCATTTTATTGTGCTTTGCAGATACTGCTTTTTATTTTTTTTCTTTTTAAGATTGAAGATTTCTGGAAACCTTGCATTGAGCAAGTCTACTGGAGCCATTTTTCCAATAGCATTATTTTAACATTAAGTTATATACATTGTTTTTTAGATATAGTGCTATTACACACTTAATAGACTATAGTGTAAACATAACTTTTATATGCACTGGGAAACCAAAAACTTCATGTGACTTGCTTTATTGTAGTATTCACTTTATTGTGGTGGTCTGGATCCCAACGCACAATAGCTCTGAGGTATGCCAATACTTTACCACCCAGTAGGAGGAAGGAAGAATTTCTCCTTGCTCAGCAACAGCCCAGTCAATGAGAGACTGGCACAAGGCAGCCAATGAAAAGCCATTACACTTCAAACTCCCAGTTTTCTCCAGTGGACTTTGTTTATGGAAGCCCCTCTCAACTCCCTTTGCTTCTCTATAAAAGAACCGTCCTCTCCTTTGTCCTTCAGACTTGCCTGTGGTTCACCATAACTTGCATGTCCTGAATTGCGATTCTTTGCTGTTCTCAAATAAACTCATTTTGCTGGTAAAATAGGTCAAAATGTCTTTTGTCTCAGTATAATAATTAATAGTGCCATCTTTCACTCCCCCAAACTGTCCCTGGTTGAATGGTAAATTATATAGTCTCTCCATAGTTAATTTGAAGTTAAAGATATTTCTCTTTTTTAAAAAGTACGTTTTTAAACTGGTTCATCTGTACCATTTTTCTAGATTCCACATATATGCGTTAATATATGATATTTGTTTTTCTCTTTCTGAGTAACTTCACTCTGTATGACAGTTTCTAGGTCCATCCGCGTCTCTACAAATGACCCAATTTTGTTCCTTTCTATGGCTGAGTAATATTCCATTGTATATATGTAACACATCTTCTTTATCCATTCGTCTGTTGATGGACATTTAGGTTGCTTCCATGACCTGGCTATTGTAGATAGTGCTGCAATGAACATTGGGGTGCATGTGTCTTTTTGAATTATGGTTTTCTCTGGGTAACTCCCGTATTAATATGAATAGAGTTTGAAACTTGGAATTGAGTCACTGTGTTTTGTACGTGCAGATTCTCATTAAATATTTATTTAGTTGAAAGGCACCATTCTTCTGAAGTGAGCTTGTGGTTGAGAAAGTATTTAATTTTTAAGCTATGTCTTCTCAAGAACTGTGAACGATCTGAGACATAACTTTATATGCAAGTGAACAAGTCAGCCTGCCACAGTTGCATGGATGCTGACTGTTGGGTTGTACCTTGCAGGCCTACAAGGCCTCTGCTCGCCCAGCTTCAAGACTGAAGAAAGAGCCTGGAGTCAGTGACAGAGACATCGATGGTTTAATGGATGGGGAGCTTACACATGTGAAGCAAAGTCCTGGAGCGACACTCCACAGTGTTCGGCAGACTGCAGGCAGGATGTGGCAGCAGGCTTTGCTCCCCAGGGGAAGGGGAGATTGCCAGTTATAGGGGGAGTTACGCAGGTTGGCTCATTAGTTACCAGGGAAACCAGCAGAGGGGCACACCACTCACCACCGCTTTGATAAGAACAATCACTAGCTGAGGCAGGGGCAAGTAGGTAGGAGGATCAGTCATGTGAGTAGGGTATAGGTGAAGCAGGCACTGGTCAATCAGGGGATGTACAGAGAGCAAGAGAACAGCCATCCTGAGTGGCCCGACCATACAGTGAGCAAAGGCATGAGACTCCTGGATCAGAGAAAAGAACTAATGCTTACGATACAGCAGGCAGCATAATCTTCATCTTTAGGTTGGTTCCTATTACTCCTTAAATCCTGCATGTACAATGTGGAGTCATCCAGGTGGATGATGATCATATTGTGGGTGTACAACACAACTGAGGAACTTACAGAACTCCAATGTCTTTTTTTTTTTTAAGCTGAACTATAGTTGTTTTACAATATTGTGTTAGTTTCAGGTGTACAGCATAGTGAGAACTCCAGTCTTTCATAATGGGCTGCAAAGCAAATTGCCTAGTCTTTACTTTGTAGAGAGACATTCTCTTTATTATGCAGACAGCAAATAAATCTGCCCTCTGTTCCCAAGGAAGACACTATATCCGTTTTTCAACGTTGTTTGCTATACAAACGTCCTTGAAAAGACAGTCTGGAACAAAAGCTGTCAGTGTCTCTGCTTGCAAGACATGCAGAAACATGAGAGACCCATGGAGAATTTTCTCCCAACATATCTTAATACAGACTTGGGTTTCTAAGCACAGATGTTATTTTATGTATAACATTAGCCATCTAATTGCTAAATCTTTGCTTTCTAATCAGCTGCAGTGACAAACTAAGGAGAAATTATTCTTATCTCTTGACTGTATTCCAGTCTTATTTTACAAAAAAAAAAAAAGAGGACATATTAAAAGCTTGTTAGATGAGATTATATCTGCTCTCATTTCTTATTATTTTATTATGTATCTACTGTTTAAAGTATTGCATAGATATCTAGAAAAAATGGGTGCTATTTTTGAGTAATTTATGTAACCAAGAGGTAAAATAATAACCACCCCAGGCACTTATTAGCTATGGAGAAGTTTGCCTTGCTTGTAGATTGGAGAAGGAATGTTAAAGGTGACTGTGATATTTTATGCCTGGCAGAAGCCTCCAGCAGTAACCATTGCCCCATGAATATTTTGATTCAATGACTACGGTTGCCAGATGTCTTTGAATCCTTCATTTCCTTATACATTTTCCACTTTATCATGTTTCTTGGGAGCTTTTCATGCTTCACCTCCTTTCATTTCCTTAAAACCTATAAACTCCTGTTGATTCTGAATTCAAATAATCAAACAGCCCAGATGCTGAATTTGTGTGTGTGTGTGTGTTGGAGGTGTAAAGCTTACAGTATACTTTTATAAGAGGAAGAAAATAGAAATAGAAAGATAATACATAACAAAGTCCTAACAGGGCTTATTTCAAAAACATAACTTCCACAGCATGTTTCATGGTCAGTGCAGGTTCAGTTTATCTTCTAATTCTAATGATAACACATACAACAACTATAACTGTAACAACTACTATTTACTGAAGGCAAATTATTTGCAAGTTATGTGCCATGTGCTTTGTTATTCCTAATCCTCAGAACAGTCCTTCAGGGTAAGTGTTAGATTCAATTCACAGATCAGAAATTGAGGTTCAGGGCTTCCCTGGTGGCGCAGTGGTTGAGAGTCCGCCTGCCAATGCAGGGGATGTGGGTTTGTGCCCGGGTCCAGGAAGATCCCACATGCCGCGGAGTGGCTAGGCCCGTGAGCCATGGCTGCTGAGCCTGCGCATCCGGAGCCTGTGCTCTGCAATGGGAGAGGCCACAACAGTGAGAGGCCCACGTACTGCAAAAAAAAAAAAAGAAATTGAGGTTCAGAGGTTAAATGTTACTTACCTTAGGTAACAACTCAAGGCCTTTGAGTATCCTGAAATTCTTTTGAATTATCAAAGACAGAGGTTATCATGTTTAAGGTGGCTTTTGAAAATTGATAAACCCAAATTTGCTATGCCTTACTATTTCTGTTCCAAAATATTCAATTCATTTTCACATCCATTTTAGATAAAGGCATAAATTATGTATTCAAATTAGCTAAAATCGGAATATATGTATATGTATGTATGTGTTTTTTTCTAACTTTTTCTCACTATATCTAAGTGTATGTATATATATATATATATATATATATATATATATATATATACATATAAAACATTTCATCAACAATTAATGACATGGATTTTTTTTTCCTCCCTGGAAGCTTTCTTTGACATATTTTGTTCCTTATTTTCTTACCTCCCTGTGATCACTTAAAGCTATATTTATCCCTCAACTATAGCACTTAACACATTGTCCTATAATCAGTTTCTTTAGGTGACTGCTGGGCTTCTATAAGACCCTGGAAGACAGGGACCATTTCCTATTTATCTTTGTATCTGTAGGGTCTAGCCTAAGTGCCTGGAACTTCATTAGTAATAAACATTTGTTTTTGAATGAAAGAAAATGATTGGCTTACACTGCACACGTTATAGGCACTGCTTAAGTTTTTCAATTAATTTATACAAAGGGCTGTTACAATTCACCAGTTTTACTTTAATAGCATTGAAGAATCACTGTGAATCTTAAAATAACTAACATATTGTGTAGAATTTGCTGACTAACCTAGAATATGAACCGTATTGTTTCTTTTCTGTAACCTATTTCTTTCCAGCCATGGCATAATACTAGAGTGTAAAACATAAGGCTGGAGGAAATTTGAGTGGTTATATAATATACTGCCTTATTAGGCAGCTTGAAACCTAAACCAGATTAGACACTATTCTCTTTTCAAACGCTGCCTGAAAAGACAGTTCGACAGCTTCACTTGGCACCATATTCTGAGATTTTGTGTCACTGAGAAAATGTTACTGAATACGTAATCTAGATCTTCCGATTTGGAATTTAAGCACTACAGGTTAGGCCAAATGTTCTACAGAAATGTAGAAAATCTTTAGAGCTTTTATATTAATTAAGAAAGGCTAGTTCATGCTCATTCAGCGAAAACAACCCCTAGTTTCAGTGGCTTAAAACCACAAATGTTTATTTCTCACTCATAGTATATGTCCAACATGGGGCATCTTTGGGGGGCTTTGCACTGCTTTGTCTGGAACCCAGCCTGAGGAGCAGCCACTATCGGGAACATTGCCATGGCGGAAGGTAAAGAAAGGTAGTGGCAAAGCAGGCACTAGCTCTTAAAACTCCCATATACAAGTAACACATGTCACTTTTCATGTTTTCTTGGCCAAAGCAAGTCATATGGAAGCATCTAACTTCACGTAGGCAGGAAAGCGCGATCAAAGCACATTCCTGGAATGAGAGAAAGTCAGAATATTTGTGAACAGTTCCCATGACTACTACAGCTTCTCATAATATTTTCTTCAGGACAGCATGAAATGAATTTTAGAACAAAATATTTTTGGCTGCTCAGGTACAATGACTAGTTTTAAGAACAAATGCTTGTATAGCATATTTGATTTTTTTGGTCTTATTTGAGTATTCTAAGTCGTTAAACAATATAGAGTAATATAATCACAGTGTTTCTACCTTCTCAACTTTACTGTTAAATTCTACTCCATTTCAGACATCCATGAGCGTAGAGCCTTAGTAGACTCATTGCTATTCAGAAATATGCCACCACCATGATTTCAAACACATGACCTTCCCATTGACTATAACCTTCTGTTATTCATTCATCAAGTACATATTGAGTGCCCAACACTAGGGGATGCAATGGTGAACAAAGTAGACTGCCCTCATGGAAATGTTTTGGTGTTCTAGTTTCAGTATAATGTATCTAAGTGCAGATCTCCTTTTAGTTGTTCTGTTGGGATTCACTGGACTTGAATTTGTGGATTCATGCATTTTTATCATTTCTTTGCCATTATCTCTTCAAAAATGGACTCTTCCCTAGTCTCTCTCTCTCCTTTTAGAACTTATGAAGACTTCTGTTAAACTTTTTCACTGTGTCTTCCAGGTCTCTAAATCTTTTTTATATATTTGTTCTGTGTCTCTCCTGGCATCCTAGTAACTTTTTTCAAGTGTATTTTAAAGTTCACTAGTTATCTTTTCATCTTGTGTCTAATCTGTTGTTAAACCTATCCTCTGAGTTTTAAATTTCAGTTATTGTTTTCACATCTAGACATTTTATTTGGTTCTGTAAAGTAGGCTTGCTTATTCTTTATAGTATCTTGCTCCTTGCTCATATTTTCAAGCTTATATATTAATTCTTTAAATCTAATGTATTAATATGACTATTTTATATTCTGTATCTGTTAGTTCCAGTATCTGAAATAATTGAAAGTCTGTTGATTCTCAGTATTGGTGACTGGTTTTCTTTAGTGTTCAGTGATATTTGAATGTAAGTCACTCAGTTTTCTTGGAATACTGGGAATTCTTTGGCTTGCATATCTGTTTGCACTAACAGTCCAAGACTACTTTAAATTAAGCTTTTTGCTTAAGTCTTCTTCCCCTACAAATTGGTGAAAGTGATGAAAATAAGTTATTCTTAGTTTTATGTAGTACTTTTGCTCTTTATACAGAATTGTGATAAACATGTCTTTTAATTTTGTATATAATATTAACAAAATAATCTTAATTTTTGAAATCTCACAGAAACATGTATTTAGAAATTGACTCCAAATATTAAAACTGCAAAAATGACAATGTGTTCTATATAGAGATTGTTTACAGCTTTATCTAAAGAAGAAAAAGAAAACCACATATGCTTTGTTAAGGTACAAAGTTATCCAGAATAAAGTTTATCCAAAAATAAAATAAACTTTTATTTTATTTGAGAGAGATAGGGAGAGAGCAAAAGAGAGCAAGAGAGAAAAGAGAGAGAGAGAGATCTTTTAAGGAAATGACTCAATTGATTGTGGGTGCTGGCAGATCTGAAATCAGCAGGCTGGAGATTCAGGTAAGAGTTGATGTTGCAATCTGGAGCCTGAATTCTACAGGGCAATTGACTGAAAACTCATGTAGGGTTTCTATGTTGTAGTCTTGTGGAAAATTCCTTCTTATTCAGGAAATTTCAGTCTTTGCTCTTAGACCTTCAACTGATTAGATGAGGCCCACTCATTATGAAACGTGAGGCCCACTCATTATGAAACCTAATGCCCACTCATATTATGAAAAGTAATCTGTTTTACTCAAAGTCTACTGATTTAAATGTTAATGACATCTAAAAAGTACCTTCACAGCACCTGGTGTTTGACCAAACAACTGAGCACCATAACCTAGTCAAGTTGACACATAAAATTAACCACCACAAGTGGCCAGCATCTTGGAAGTTTGTTTGGCACTAGGTGGGATTTCCCATGCTCTGGAAGGTGTACCAATAGGTCTGCTTTACTGATTCTGTTTACTAGCTGGTTCTTCAGACCGAAACTTTCTCACTTTTCCTTCTAATACCTGCATGCAGTTTTTCCTAAAATGCAGAATCCTTCTGGGAGAGGTAGGTGTATCCAGTGATGAAGAGTCCCTATGCTACCCCTACCATGCTGGATTGTAGAAGCATGAGCCTGGGAGGGGTCATGCCAACCAGATTGCCTCCCTTTTAATCTAACATGCAATCCCTTAGAGACATTGGAGTCCGCAGAATCATGGCAGAGCAAGAAGTGCTGGCCAGGAACTCCCACTCATGAAGAAGCCATCACTTTGAATCTACCTTCTGCTTAGGATGAACTCTCCATATTTTTCTATAGAGGCTGCAGATGACAATGTGGACTTAGGTATTAAGAAATAAGTCAAGCAGGAACAAAACCATGCTAAATAATTTAGGCTCTTTTTCGCATGATAAGGCATCCAACCTCATGCTCATTATCCCAGAATGCGACCTCTATGCTCCTGATTCTCAAGCTTCTTGAGTTGGCCAGGTGAACCTTACATGAGGAATTTTTCAGATGAATCTTCCATGCAGAAGTCTGTATCCTTGAGACCATTCTGTCAGTTCCCTCAACTGTTTTTCTTAAATTATTGTTTCTGACACTTTCCTAAATAGGGGGAAGAGAAACAGAAATGGTATTTAATTTACATTTTAAAAAGAAGAGAAGCTATAACTATGTTTATCTCATTCAACTTCCTTGTTGGATGGCTCTATGATGGTACTTAGACAATATGTGACTATTTGCCATGAGTGAAAACTTGACATAATAAGGCCATGGGTAGAAAGAGAGCTATGCTTATGTTTGGGAAAGTGATGTCATCAAATAAAAAGATACACCAAAAAAGGTAATTTTAAATCCATAAAAAATGTCAACTTCAATTGCAAAACGTTCATATAACCAAGTCCTTAAAATATATCATTATTCCTAATCCCACAGCTGCAAATATAATGTGCATATATGTACATAGAGTTGTTGAAAATTTAAGAATATAGGCATGAGGCTTTCTGCTCCATTCGGATAGTATGAGTTTAGGCTGTAAACCTGCATGAAGGCCAGCTGTGTTCACAAGTAAATTTGAGATAAGTAGTTTTCTTTGCAAGTCTCAGTGGAGATTAGGGATTATTACTAATCTATCCTTAGATTGGGAGTGTTATTCTTTAGGGTCCCAGCCTTATTGGCATAGGGTCTCCTATTAGGTGCCTCATCTTAGATTTTCTTTCTCAGACCCTTGAGGTTGTGAAAAATGAAAAACTCAGGTTCACCTGGATTGGCAAACGGACTGGAGGCTAAAACCAGCTTCAGTGTTCTATTTTCCCCTCTGGGTTTCAGCTTTACTAAGTTTTTTGCTTGAGTATTCCTTATTTTCTTGCCATATTATAGATGCCATTAATAAGGTTTTAAAATATTTTATCCAGCATTGTATATTTTCAGTGCAGTGTTGGTCAAGGTACTAAGTCCACCATACTGCAGCTGTATATATAGATTTTCAAAAATTATAAAGAAATACGTGAGTAAATCATCTGAAATTTGAACTTTACAGATAAAGCTATAAATACCAATATTGATCTCAATATATAAAATCCATGAAAAATTCTTGAAAATAATAAGAGCCAATGTTTATTATATTCCTCACCAATTGTGTCAGGCACTGATCTAAGCATTTAAAATTTACTGAAACATTTAATCTTCATAATAACCTTGTGATATATATGCTATTATTATCTCAGTCTTATAGATGAGACACTGAGGCACAGAGAGGTTATCTCTGTTTTCTTAAAATATAATTCAATTTATGTTATTAAGTGGTGGAATGAGGATGGAAATCTAGGCAGTCTGAATCCAGAGTCTGTCAACATTATACTATACTGCTTTGCCCTTAGTTAAATATATACAAAAGTCCAATAAAAATGGCATGGCATGGGGTTAATAGTGATTTAGTGATTTTGAAGGAAGTGGGTGGGAGCTTGGGAGGGATCAGGAGCAGGAACATTAACTGGAGCTTTAAGTTCCTTCACCTTATCTATAGGGCTGCTCACTTGCACTGAAAAGATTTAAATCATTGAGATGGAGTCCCCCAACCTCCTTCTTCTTCATCTAAATCTATTGGCATCTTTACTCTTCCTCTTGTTCTCTGCTCCTGACCCAAGAAGGAGTCTCCATCTTTCCTTTACAAGAGTGACTCTCCATCTGGGCTCTCTAGGACCAACTTTGTCAATATTTTCTTCCTTAATTTTTTCCCTCCTTCTTAACTAGCTTCTTTTTCTGCCTACCAAAAACCCTTCCATTAAACTTTTTGTCACTCAAATACCAAAGACTGTCTCTTTCCCTTCTTTGTTAAGTGTTTTGAATAATAATCATGGTAGGCAGAATAATGACCTCCCCAAAGATGTCCACGTCCTAATTCCCTGTAACTTGTGAATATGTTACCTTACACGGCAAAAGGTATTTTATATATGTGATCGAATTAAGGCTCTTGAGATGGGGAAATCCTAGATTATCTGGATAGGCTCAGTGTAATCACAAGGATTCTTAAAAGATGGAAGAGAGAGGCAGAAGATAAGAGAGATCTGAAGATGGTAACTGCTGGTTTTGAAAATGGGTGAAGGGGCCATGGACTAAGGATACAGAATGCCTCTAATAGCCAAGAAAGACAAGGAAATCGCTTCTTCCCTAGAGTCTCCAGAAAGAAAGCATGCCTCCTGACTCCTTGATTTTAGCCCAGGAAGATTCATTTTGGATTTCTGACCTCCAGAGCTGTAAGAGAATACATTTGTGTTGTTTACAGCCACTCAGTTGTACTAATTTTTTACAACAGCAATAGGAAAATAATACAAGAGTCTATGACTCTGTGCCCATATCTTCACCACCAGAAATCCTGCACTCATCTTCCACCACTCTACCCAACGGGCTCTCTCAAAGGTTTCCATAATCTACCCTTCAATCACTGCTGACTTCTTTGAGATTGGGTAAGCTTTTATCTGCCGAAAAAATTATGCAGCGTAACTTTGAACTTTGGTATTTAAAATTATTATTCAATTTATTGAAGTAACAAGTGAAAAAAAAACTCAACAAAAAAAACAACAAATAAAACAAAAGTTCATCAAGCTCTCAGGTTCAACTTACAAATCTTATTCTGTTTATAAGTTTAGCAATTTTTAGCTATCACTTTTCAAGGGGACTCGGATTACTATTTAGGAACATTTAAAAACATAATTAAACTCACTTAAACATTTCAACCTTTATTTATGAATTTAATACATTTGATTTGTCTCATAAACACTATAATGATCTATTTTTTAATTTTTTATTTATTTCTTTAACATCTTTATTGGGGTATAATTGCTTTACAATGGTGTGTTAGTTTCTGCTTTATAACAAAGTGAATCAGTTATACATATACATATGTTCCCATATCTCTTCCCTCTTGCATCTCCCTCCCTCCCACCCTCCCTATCCCACCCCTCCAGGCGGTCACAAAGCACCGAGCCAATATCCCTGTGCCATGCGGCTGCTTCCCACTAGCTATCTACCTTATGTTTGGTAGTGTATATATGTCCATGCCTCTCCTCGCTTTGTCACAGCTCACCCTTCCCCCTCCCTATATCCTCAAGTCCATTCTCCAGTAGGTCTGTGTCTTTATTCCTGTCTTATCCCTAGGTTCTTCATGACATTTTTTTCTTAAATTGCATATATATGTGTTAGCATATGGTATTTGTCTTTCTCTTTCTGACTTACTTCACTCTGTATGACAGACTCTAGGTCTATCCACCTCATTACAAATAGCTCAATTTCATTTCTTTTTATGGCTGAGTAACATTCCATTGTATATATGTGCCACATCTTCTTTATCCATTCATCTCATGATGGACACTTAGGTTGTTTCCATCTCTGGGCTATTGTAAATAGAGCTGCAATGAACATTTTGGTACATGACTCTTTTTGAATTATGGTTTTCTCAGGGTATATGCCCAGGAGTGGGATTGCTGGGTCATATGGTAGTTCTATTTGTAGTTTTTTAAGGAACCTCCATACTGTTCTCCATAGTGGCTGTACCAATTCACATTCCCACCAGCAGTGCAGGAGTGTTCTCTTTTCTCCACACCCTCTCCAGCATTTATTGTTTCTAGATTTTTTGATGATGACCATTCTGACTGGTGTGAGATGGTATCTCATTGTAGTTTTGATTTGCATTTCCCTAATGATTAATGATGTTGAGCATTCTTTCATGTGTTTGTTGGCAGTCTGTATATCTTCTTTGGAGAAATCCCTATTTAGGTCTTCTGCCCATTTTTGGATTGGGTTGTTTGTTTTTTTGTTATTGAGCTGCATGAGCTGCTTGTAAATTTTGGAAATTAATCCTTTGTCAGTTACTTCATTTGCAAATATTTTCTCCCATTCTGAGGGTTGTCTTTACGTCTTGTTTATGGTTTCCTTTGCTGTGCAAAAGCTTTGAAGTTTCATGAGGTCCCATTTGTTTATTTTTGTTTTTATTTCCATTTCTCTAGGAGGTGGGTCAAAAAGGATCTTGCTGTGATTTATGTCATAGAATGTTCTGCCTATGTTTTCCTCTAAGAGTTTGATAGTTTCTGGCCTTACATTTAGGTCTTTAATCCATTTTGAGCTTATTTTTCTGTATGGTGTTAGGGAGTGATCTAATCGCATACTTTTACATGTACCTGTCCAGTTTTCCCAGCACCACTTATTAAAGAGGCTGTCCTTTCTCCACTGTACATTCCTGCCTCCTTTATCAAAGATAAGGTGACCATATGTGCATGGGTTTATCTCTGGGCTTTCTGTCCTGTTCCATTGATCTATCTTTCTGTTTTTGTGCCAGTACCATACTGTCTTGATTACTGTAGCTTTGTGGTATAGTCTGAAGTCAGGGAGCCTGATTCCTCCAGCTCCGTTTTTTGTTCTCAAGATTGCTTTGGCTATTCGGGGTGTTTTGTGTTTCCATATAAATTGTGAAATTTTTTGTTCTGGTTCTGTGAAAAATGCCAGTGGTAGTTTGATAGGGATTGCATTGAATCTGTAGATTGCTTTGGGTAGTAGAGTCATTTTCACAATGCTGATTCTTCCAATCCAAGAACATGGTATATCTCTCCATCTATTTGTATCGTCTTTAATTTCTTTCATCAGTGTCTTATAATTTTCTGCATACAGGTCTTTTGTCTCCTTAGGTAGGTTTATTCCTAGGTATTTTATTCTTTTTGTTGCAATGGTAAATGGGAGTGTTTTCTTGATTTCACTTTCAGATTTTTCATCATTAGTGTATAGGAATGCAAGAGATTTCTGTGCATTAATTTTGTTTCCTGCAACTTTACCAAATTCATTGATTAGCTCTAGTAGTTTTCTGGTAGCATCTATAGGGATCTCTGTGTACAGTATCTTGTCACCTGCAAACAGTGACACCTTTACTTCTTCTTTTCCAATTTGGATTCCTTTTATTTCCTTTTCTTCTCTGATTGCTGTGGCTCAAACTTCCAAAACTATATTGAATAAGAGTGGTGAGAGTGGGCAACCTTGTCTTGTTCCTGATCTTAGTGGAAATGCTTTCAGTTTTTCACCATTGAGGATGATGTTGGCTGTGGGTTTGTCATATATGGCCTTTATTATGTTGAGGAAAGTTCCCTCTATGCCTACTTTCTGGAGGTTTTTTATCATAAATGGGTGTTGAATTTTGTCAAAAGCTTTCTCTGCATCTATTGAGATGATCATATGGTTTTTCTCCTTCAATTTGTTAATATGGTGTATCACATTGATTGATTTGCATATATTGAAGAATCCTTGCATTCCTGGAATAAACCCCACTTGATCATGGTGTATGATCCTTTTAATGTGCTGTTGGATTCTGTTTGCTAGTATTTAGTTGAAGATTTTTGCATGTATGTTCATCAGTGATATTGGCCTGTAGTTTTCTTTCTTTGTGACAGCCTTGTCTGGTTTTGGTATCAATTTTACATTTTAAATTGGAATTATAAGTCTGAACTATTATTTGAGTAGACCAAATGTTCTTTAATAATACATGTATATAAAATACCAATGTGCAAAAAAAATCTTACAATTAAGGTTTAACTCTTTTAAACACTTCTATATGTAATTTTAAAGCTTTTTGGTATTGAAAAATGTTTACCCATGTAGGAAACAACTATGTTTTCCCAAACACATTGAGAGATGCCTTTCTTTTCAACTGGTTGAAATGGCATAACAACAAAAGATTTTGGCTAGGACACCAAGTACATTCTTGTTATTGATACTGGTGGGATATATGACTGATTTATAGTCAATAATTGAGGTATTGACACAAACCAACTTTTTCTACACTTAGACTTGTGAGTCTGGAGTCAATTTTGGCTTTTTTTTTCTTATTTTTTTCAATATTGGTAAAATCACTTGCAAAATCCTTCATATTTATCATATCTTTGACTTAGTGTTTCACAGTTGGTTTTCTATGAAAACTTACTTTAATTGTTGTTTCATTAAAAAAAATTCTCTGTTTAAAACACTTTGAGCAATGCCGTTTTCTCTACCTCCCACTGGGAGATTCTTATTCCACATTAAGATGGTAAAATCTCTTAGAAATCCTATAGTGAAGATGCTTATCTTGGTTTAAGCTAGCATTTCCAAAATTAAATGAACGAGAACCATTTTTTCCTCCTCACATCACTTACCACCCCACATAACTAGCAATTTGGGAAATGCTACTCAAATCTCTCTGCTCCTTCCATTCTCATTATTCTCACTTTAGCTCAAGCCCTCATTATCTCCCACCTAGACTAGTCTACTTAGTCTTCTAAACAGAATCTCTGCTTCTTTTCATTCTCATTTTCAATCTATTGTTTAGATGCCACCAGAGTGATCTTTGTACAACACATTTCTGAATGTGTCTCTCCTCTGTTCAGAAGCAGAGGAGTGGAAGGATTGGGGATCTGGAGACTTTGATTCATATCCTGGCCTTGAAACTAACTAGCAATGTAATCTTGGAAAATTCATGTTATTTGTCTGGGCCTCTAGTTTTTTTTCAACTGAGAAATCAGCAAGCTGTTCTAGATGGCTCTTCAGTTCAACTATAAAATTCTATACTTCTAGAATAAAGTACAGATTCCTTCTTTTGCCTCAAATGAAATTACCTTGGCCTACCTTTTTCCAACTTAATTTTTCATTCTTTTCCTCTTAAAACTCCACAGTTCAACCCAACTAGACTGCTACTTATTGTCCTCTCCATACATTATGCCACGTCGACACTTTTCCTTTTCCTTCATCTCCCTTATATCTTGGATTCCTTACATCTGCCTCTACGATTTATAGTAAATTTTAAGATGCATCTCAATTACTCTTTCCTTCAGGAGAGTCATAACACTCTCAAATCAGTTGGGATTTCTCTCAACTTTGATTTGTAACACCTTATACCTCCATTTTAGCTCCTATTGCTCTGCCTTGACTTATATTGATGCATATGTCCTGTTCACCCATTAAGCTGTAAACTAAATTAGTGATTATTATCTTATTCATAGGCACTAAACAGAAGTCAACGACTACTATCTTATACATACTCTTTTGCGTGCTCAATTTATAATGTTTAATTGAAAAGAAAATTTTGAACCATTAGAGATATGCTTGAGTAAAAGCTGAACCTCTAATGGAAATACTGATTTTCTGTTTGGAAATAAGATATAATGTGAAGAAGATTTTTAAAACTTTTGTGGCATATATATATATATATATTCATAAAACAATGAGATTTTATTGTCAACTATACATGAAAATATAAGTTTGAAAAATTACTTATCCAAACTTTTGGGACTTAGGTGTTTCTGTTTCCTCTTGTCTGAGTGAATATCCCTTCTGTAGAGGTTTATATCTCTTTAATTTTCTGTCATAATGTTTTCTTTGAAAATAGTATGTTAAGTAAATAAATGTCCCTCTATTGATAGGAAAAAGAAAAGTTGGGATAATCTTGTCAATTTAGCTATTTTGTTACTTCTCAATTTGTATTTGTCTGAGATCTGAGTCCTTCATTTGAACTTCATTTTGTTGGTGATCCTTAAACATTGCATTCCAAGTCCCACAGTAGTCAAATTAAGCCAAAATAATTGTAATTCAGTACAATAGATCCTACATATTGCTTTTGTATTAACAAAACAAAGCAAAAAGCTTTAAGCAGCACTTTCTTGTGTTTCTTGTATCTTATACACATGTATATACATTAGAAAAATGAAATCCTGCCATCTTAAATTTCTCCTCATAGATTAAACATGAATTTTTTTTCCCAAGAGTCTCGGAATAGCTTCTGTTAGGGGATGCTGCCGTGATTAGAGAAGGGAACAGTGTCGTGCCTGCCATTTGAATAAGGATATAGTGAGGTCTATAACACTGAGCTAGTCAAAAGGGAAGCTTGAAATATACATCAAAGGGAATTTAATCTAGGCAAAGCTAAAAATAAAAAGGTCCATTTCATGGAGAAGTGCTAATAAAAAAATTTCAGAGTGTGAAAAAGAGACATCACCTGGGAAAAACAGTCTGAAAAGGGAGGATATAATGTTAGTTGGTTACAAACACCATCATCCAAGATTTTGTATGTATCAAAGGACTAGTGTTCACACTGAAGTATGTGCTGATTTAATGGATTTTTTTAGTTTAGCTCTTTTGGAAGCTGTCAGTATTCAGCAATGAATAGAGCTATGGAATCTAATTTTTAAGTGAGAACAACCATGCTCATGATATTGATATCTCTGGAAGCATCCATCCAGTTTTATTTCTGAATGCATAATTTGCTTTATAGAGTTATAGTTAGTGTATCTTTAAGGTTAGCTACCTTGGTTGGTTGAAATCTACTACTCATGCGGCTGAAGTCAAGGTCATCAGTTCCATCCTCTCAAATGCCTGTTATATTATGCAGAATAAATCTCTATTATGGGGCTACAGACAATGCTAGAATTCCAGGTGGCCATCTCACACATACTTGCCACTGATCAAAAGTGAGTGGCTAAGAGAAAACCTATGATTCCTGTTTGAAAAAACAACTCAAATGCAAGTCACACAGGTGGCAGCTCAGTATCTTCATTTTCATATACAAAATAATAACACATGTCTTAATGTGAAAGGCATTTCAAATCGTAATACAGAGAGTCAGCTAATGGTGCATGGGGCATACATGATTTATTCAAGTAAAGAGTTTTTCTATAATTATAATATTTATTACTAGATGCTGTGTTTCTAGCACAATGTTCAGGAAGAGCCCTTTTATGTTTATTTGGGAAAATATGTATCCAGTATTTCTGAAAATAGAAGATACTTAACAAGATAGAGAAAGGACTATTTTTGTCTTTTAGACTTGCATATTAATTTTGTTTAAATAGTTGCTCACCAGCAAGTTGAACAAATGATCTTTGACAAGTGAATATGTTGTGCACCTTTAGAGGGTTTTTCTCTGCAGGACATTTAATGAATTTTCTATGTGTTTTGTACCATAGGGATCTCTGACTTTGGATATATTTAGCTAAATTACAATTTGACAAAAGAAAGGTGACTTTCATTGCAATTCCAACTAAGTTTGGGTTGGATCTGGGATCTCTCCATACCTTCTATTTCAAAATTCTTGGAAGTACAACTATTGCTAAGAACATCCCCTGTAAAATGCATGCCATACAACTTAGAATTAATTCTGGCAAAATAATAATAAATATTAATATACCAAATGTCCCAGTATCAAGGCTAAAAATCTTTATCATTATGTAAGCTTCTTTTATTTATAATACAAAGGAAATTGATGTTCATGATTACACCTATGAGGCATTCCAAGATATGAAGAAGGTGCTGAATTAATAAAAGTTAAATTATATTTGATGAAGTTTTGGAGTTAGTGTATTTGATTATATTCTCTTTGACAATTGATTATTCATGTGTGATGTGTGGTATATGAAGTGACTTTCAATTTCCCAGAATAGAGTCTATAAAACTTCTGAACAGACTGAGTTCACTATATATATATATATATATATATATTTTTTTTTTTTTTTTTTTTGTGGTACGCAGGCTTCTCACTGCTGTGGCCTCTCCCGTTGCGGAGCACAGGCTCCGGACGCGCAGGCTCAGCGGCCATGGCTCACGGGCCCAGCCGCTCCGCGGTGGCATCCTCCCGGACCGGGGCACGAACCCATGTCCCCTGCATCGGCAGGCAGACTCTCAACCACTGCGCCACCAGGGAAGCCCAACAAAATATATTTATATACCAATTTGTTTGGAACTAGGAAAATATGTTTCTATGGGAACAATGTTATATTGTTTATACAGAAAAATTTATTGTGTATCTATTATGTGCCATGCCATACAGGGATAAAAGAAAGATGACTAATACCTCCTCAAAGACCTTAAAACAGTGGGTGAGTGTGATAGAGGTAAATGTAGAGTGCTCTGGGGACACAGACAATGGGTATATAAATTATTCTAGGGACCAGGAAGGGCTTTCCTTGGAGGGCCATGCCTGAGTAGTTTTAAAGAATAAATAAATATTAGTATATTGGCCGTTTGAGGAAGAAGGAGGGTAACCCAAGAAGAGGGGACAGTATATGTGAAATCATGGTGGCATGAAACAATAGGATATATTCAGGTAACTACTAGTGGTTTGAAGGAGCCAGAGCATGGGACTGATGGGGAGAACAGGGCAGCAAATTGGATGTATCACTTTGAAGCTATGGGAAGCTTTTGATGTCTCATTAACAGGGAAATGAAATCATTAAGTTAATGGTTTTTAAAGACTGCTCTGGTAACTCTGTGGAGGGTCACTGGAAGGAGTGTCACAAGATACAGGAAAGCCAGGCAATAGTCAAATGCAGGTGTCCAGAGGTGAAGTGAAGGGGCCAGAACTACGCAGTCCTATAATTACCCTCATTAAAAAAGCCTTTGTCTTCTGCCTGCATCCCATTCACTATAGAAGGTCAGATTAATCTCTTTGAACTGGCTGGGAAATACTTACCAAACTGCTCTCCATTTCCATACTATTTCACTATCTCATCTGAGTCCTGTGGACTGATCTCCTTTCTCTTTCCTTCAGCCCGCCAAACCCCTGAAGCTTAAGAAAGTAGATTCCCATGTGAATAAGGGGTGAGAAGGTGGGCATGGAATTGAGGTCTTTAGCAACTTGTGCCATATTTCTGCTGGGCTCTGCTGGGACCATTCTTATGTAACAGACCCATAGAATTTATTGGATTGATTGGATGCTTGGGGAATTAGAGAACGGGAAAATTTTAGGATAATTCTCATGTCCAGTTCAGGTAACAGAGGTGTTATTTATTAAGATAAGCTTCACAGGGGGCTTTGTAAGATGTGAGGGAAAGAAGATAAGTATAGTTCTGAGTATTTGGGACATCCAGGGGTGAAGACAGTTTTCCTGTAGTAGGGCTCAGGAGAAATGTGGCTGGAAGTGTAGACGGGGAGTCATCTTCATATTGGATCTCACTGAAAATGTACTTCAGATCAACTCAGAAGACTGCTTAAGGTAACTTGGAAGATGGAGGAAGGAGATACAGGAAACTCTGAAATTTAAGAGGGCAAGTTGAGGGAGAGGCTTTTTGGAAGTGTATTCTTTTATTTAAACCAGAGAGATCCTTTATCAACCTTACTCCAAATATCTAAAACATGTAGCCTTCAAGGGAAGGAATGAAGTTTCCTTCCAAAACATAAGACAGTCTTGTCTTCCTGGTAGAAGTGAGTATACAACCACAATGATGTGTCTACTCAGAGCTTACATATGATTTATAAATCGCAAAGTAGAATTAAAACACAAGAAAAAGGTCATGAATACGATATAATAAATATGTATAGTCTCTTCAAGTATCATGTTTGTTCCGTGAGCAATAGTCAGAGCAATTTCAGCTAAATTGTAGATAAATATGGAAAAAAAAAACAGCCAGGGACTTCCCTGGTGGTCCAGTGGTTAAGACTTCATGCTCCCAATGCAGGGGGCGTGGGTTCGATCCCTGGTTGGGGAATTAAAATCCCGCATGCCTCACGGAGAGGAGGAGAAAAAAAAACAAACAAAACCCCCCCCAAAAAACAAAAACCAAAAAACAGCCAAAGTTTAGAGAATTCTACAGAAAAAATTCACTTTCTTAAATATTTTATTCTAACAGTCACAGGATGGCATGAAATATTCTGAAGTCAGAAATTCTGAAGAAGATTTTCTTCCTGTCAATTATAGCAGAACAAAGTAATGTATAATGAAAAGAAACCAAGGGTAACAAAGTTTTTCTTTCCGGGAGTGCTGTTTGTGAAAATTGTCCTTAGTCCTTTTCCATTTGTTAAAAATATTTTTTGTAAGTAAACAAAATTGAATGGCTATACTTAGCAGGGAAATTTGACCCTTACATGAACCAAGAAGTATAATACTTATTAGTAAGGTGAGAGTCAACTCAAAGCTCTGTTGCTACACCTGGCCTTTCAAAAATTCCTCAGTTTTAGGCATCTGCAACACAAGGCGAATTTTAATTGGGAAAAATATCTTCTAAGAATTTTTGGTGAAATGCAGTATTACAGAATATTTGCCCATTTTCACACATTTTAATATTCATGCTTAAAGTTTAGAGTTCTGTTGGATGGACAAAAGCTATTTATGAAATCACTTTCACAGAAGGCTAATCATTCATAATTAATAGATAAATTTCATTGAATGGCCAATAAAATTGATAACATCTTTTTATCACTGCCTCCCATGATTGTAGGTGTGTATGACTGAATCTTGTCCCATACAGTCAAACGATAGGATTCAGTACCTTATTCTGCATTGCTTGGCATATAATATTCTCTTTGGGAAGCTGACATCTTTCCTTCAAGACATATGACCAGCTCAGGAAACCACTGCTGACATTAGGCTCTATTCTGTAGATGTTACACAAAACTGCAGGATTTCAAACATGGCATTGCTCCAGAAATGTATGCTATTTTTCTTAGACAGCACAAAGTAATACAATAAAAAAGTCACATCTAGTGTTAGTTTTCATCTTATTTTTCAGTTCACACCTTCATCTTCATGACATCAACTTTTCAGGTTGTAGCCATAGATCCATGGGTCAGATGAATTAAGGCATCAGAGTATAATAGTCCTTCCAGGATGGGTTTATGTTTCCAAGTTATTATTGTTTGGCACTCAGAGCATATTCTCCTATTGAAAAACTATACTGTAAATGATAGTTTACATTCCAAGCCTATTCAACCTATGATGCAACTGAAATTCTTAAAAATATTAATGAAATACAAGAAAACATTGTGACTTTTTTCAGGATCTTAAAATATACGTAAACATAGAATATGTTAAAAGAATTTAGAGAATACTTTTCTGACATTTTCAACATTAATAATTAAGGAGATGCATAAAAAAGATATAAGGTGGTTTAAACTTTTTTCCAAATGGTAGTGCCTGTGGAAAAGCAGGTTTGACTGAAAGGTAACGGAGTGAACAGAGATGTTTGAGGAAATTCTGCAAAAGACTTGGCATTTTTAAGGAATTTGGAGCTAAAAGGCACCTCATTTTTTCTGTGTATAGTTTAACTTCAATTTTCACTTTTCCTTCATAACGTTATATCATTATCACTTCTTCCATGCATATGAACCATGACTAGATTAAAAACTTACTTTTTTTGTTTTTGGTGGGAGGAAGGGGGTTCATAAATGGAATAAATCCACAAGCCTTTAATTTAGAGACTAACATTTACTGTACTCTTAAAGCAAAATTTCTCTATTTAATTTGTTATATATTAAATTCATGGTCTTCCTTCTCCCAGGAGGTTGACTCTCACTGTCTCTCTTTATCTTCCAGCCCACTTTCCCATGCCTTCTCTTTCCTCCCTAGATCTGTTTCCCAGAAAGAACATAAAAGATTTATGATTCAAATTTCTTACACTAACTACCCACCTGCATTCTTTTTCTCTTCCCAATAGCTATGTCATACAGTATTTTAAATTTCTTACTTGTACTTTTAATTTTTCTGTAAACATAAATAACATTTCTTAACTCCTTATTTTGTAACTATTTATACCCTTCTCTTCAGCTCCCTTCCCTACTTTCATCTTCTAATTTCTATTGTCTCTTCTTTTATCATCAAGGACGATAACTGTGGCAAAAGCTGATAATTCTCACCCAATATCCATTCCTCTCCTCTGCATTAGTAATAAAATTTCTATTTTAGCTGGACATATAGCTGCCCAGAATAGAAACTACCTTCCCCAGTCTCCCTGTGATCAGGTGTGGCTGTGTGGTTGGCCAATAGGATGTAAGTAGAAGTGTCCAATGTGACTTCCAGGAAATGTCCCTAGAGGGAGAGGCCATATTTTCCTCCATGTTTTCCTCCTTCCTGCTGTTTGGAATGTGGATGTTATGTCTGATGCTTGAGCAGCCATTGTGGGTCCTGAGGTAGAAGCCCTATGTTGGTGGAAGAAGCATGGGTCTCTCCTGATGGCACCATACCAGCCCTAGACTGCTTATTTATACACTCTCTTCATATGAAAGGACAATAAACTTCTGTCATGTTGAAGGCACCAGTATTTTGAGTTTTTCTCACAGCTGAACCCAGAACACTATAATAGTTATACTCTGTTTTGTAACCAAAATTAGGTCTTCTGTGATTAGTCCATAGGTTGATTTGAAAAGTTGAGAGCCGTAAATAGTATTTACATAATTATAATTGGGTAAATATTGTTCAATACAAAGTCAAGAAGTTCTTTTTTTGGTGCATATCTGCAAAATTAGCCTGTATTTTTTTGCCCAATCTTACCCGCAACTTTTCCAAAATAGCATCTGTTTTGTTTAGTCTCCCTTTCTTTCATTCCTACTAGAGACCTCCCTCCCAGAGCCCTGTATCTTCCTGTCCCAGCTTTGGACTTGATGATTTCTAGACATGCTGAACATCTGTCATACTAGCCTGCCATTCAGTGCTTTCAGGAAAATCTATTAATAAGGCCAAGTGTGAAAATGACATCTGCCATTCTTCATTTAACAGGTTAGTTGGGGGGAAGAAGCTGGTATGGGAATCCCTTTTGGGTCTGTAAAATGCTTTTATGGGCAACCACCCCATGAATTCCTTTGAACCTTACCCACTGTTCCTATTTTTCTGATCATTTCTATTTTCTGGCACAGTGCCAGGCTAATACAATTCATAGATTCTCATTTTGATTCTTTCTATTTTAGATTCATGAACTCCTGTTTTTCTTTGTAGGTTTTTCTCTTTTACTCTCCTTGTATCTCTGAGGGTCAATATAATGAATTGGCCAAGTGCATGATCCCTAGAGTGAGATAACCTGGGTGTTATCCCAGCTCCATTACTGATTGGGTGTATAATTTTAAACAAATTAACAATACCTTCCCTTTCTCTAAGCCTCAATTTCCTTATCTATAAAGTTGGGATAATGATAGCACCTACCTCATAGGTTTGTTGTAGAAATAAGCAAGTTAATCCATGCTTAGTGTTTATTGCAGTGCCTGGAACATAGAAAACACTCAATGTTACTTATAGTTGATACTATTAACAGTAGCATTAGAGATGTGAATTGGCCAAGGTCACACATACAAGAGCCTGAGTTCAAACCCAACTTGGCTCCAGAGCCTGAGGTTTTAACAACCATGCTGTGCTGTTTCGTGTGGAACACATGGTTTGAATGTTTCTGTCGGGGAACCAGCTGCCATCTAGAATAGTAGTTTGCAGTTATGTGTGTGTATGGTTTGTGAGAGGTGAGGGCTTAATGTGAGACAGGGAGCAGAATACCTTGGTCCCTTGAGGAGGCTTTTCTAAGTACATATGCCTGGAACCCCTTCTGAGAAAGTTTGATAAACCCTGGGGGGTGGGCTGCGGCAGGGATGTGTATTATGAATTAGCTCTCCTTGTGATCTGATGACCCCTCTAGTTGAGAAAGCTGCTTTGGAAGAAGTTTCCACATTTTGCTGAAGCAGAATGAGTCTACTAACAGAAATCCTAGGAAAACATCCAAGAAGAAAGTCAAATGAAAAGAAAGAAAAATGTAGGTTCAGTATGCCCTTTGGAAACATTCAAAACAATCAACATTTTTCTTTTTTTTTTATACTTTCACTGCTGTGACTCATATTTGCACATGCAAAACATACTTCTGCAGCCACATCACTCTTTTTAAACAAAATTAAGCTAGTTTCTATTCAGCTAGTCTTTCTCTTTGATGAGAGCTTTAGTTAACTCTTAACAGTATCAAACCTATATATAATTCCCCAAATGCTTACTGCTATAAATTACCTTCAAATACATAATTCAACAACAACTAAAATAAAATAAAATAAAGATTGTTAAGGATTTTCCAGTACTTCAACAAGATATTGTCACATTGTTCTTTTGTCCTAAACTGAAATCACTAAATCCATGCCATGTACTAAAAATATAGATTTTAAGCAAAATTCTTCTTTTATTATAACATAAAGAGTTAAGATGCAAATAACTTAAAACACGATAGAAGTGAAAAAGTGAATGCATATTAAGTAGCTAACACTTATATAGGACTTGCTGTGTATAGGGGACTAAGTGCTTTACATGTATGAATTTATTTAACCCTTACAGCAACCCTGTGAGAGAGGCTCAATTATTATATGCCCACTTTTGCAGATGAGGAAATGGAAGAAGGTTTACATGCCCAAGTTGCATAGCTAATAAAGTGAGGGAGCTGAGATTTGAAGTCAGAAGTGTCTGGCTCCAGAACCTGTGAGCTTAACCATAGTGCCTTCCCTAAACCAAAGGAGGAAGGAGAATGGAAAAAGAAGTCCGTGACAAGTAACTAAGAGATATCATATGATGAGCATAAAATAAATTGAACACTCCTTTATTATTTTTAATATACTTCTGTTTCTTAGAGGGTTATAACTATCTAAATTTCAGTTCTTTAAGTTATATAAGACAACTTAGCTCATCATGTCATTCTAGGGCATCTCTTTCTCCCTGCCCTCCCTCTCCCACAAGATCTATAAGGCTATGAGGTGTTGTACATATGCACACAATTGCTTGTGTTCTCTTGGGCTAACCCACTGGTTCTCAAATTTTAGTTTATATCAGAATCACCTGAGGGGGTTCCAAGATGACAGTGTAGGAAGATTCTGAACTTACCTCCTCCCACGGACACACCAAATCTATAGCTATGTATGCATCATTTCCTTCTGGAGAAGATCTGAAAACTAGATGAACGGCTTCTCCACAACAGAGGATAAAAGGACTGCATCAGGTTGGGTAGGAAAGGCGGAAACACAGTCTCAGCAAAACCCTACCCCTGGCATGGCAACAAACAATAGAGAGGGATTTCACTAGTCCTGTGCTTCTCCCAGAGGACTGAGGCGTTGGTGCCCCACATCAGGCACCCTGGGATCTGCATTGGAGAGGTGAACCCTAAAACATCTGTTAGAAAACCAATGGGGTTAATGTCCAAGGGACTCAAAGTACTATAGGAAATTGAGCTTCCCCTTCTAAAGGGCTTGCATGCAGTCTCACTTGCTCTGGGACCAAGCAAAGAAAGAGAAGTTTGAAAAGTGCCTACTCTATGTAAAGGGTATTCATTTGCTAACCTAAAATCATCTATGGAGGGTCAGTTGAAACTGTCCTTGGAGACGGAGGTGCTGGTGGATGCCATTATTGCACTCTCCACCTTCTCTGGTAGCACAGGTGCATGGGCTTGGAGGTGGCACCCTCCTACTGCCTTGCTAAGACAGGCAGGGCTGAGCAGTCAAGGCAGTATCCCACTGCCTTGCAGCACTACCCTACTCCCTGGCTGGGGCAGGCAAGTGTGAGTGGTTGCCTAGTCCTCCCACTCCCAGCCTATAGCTGGTGTATGCACACAGGCAAGGCGCTCTCCTGCTGCATTGCTGAAACCCGTGGGGTGCACAGTCGAGATATTCTCCTGCTGCCAGCTCAGTTTCGTTTATCATTTCTATTGTCTTTCTAGTCTCAATTTCATTTATTTCTGCTCCAATCTTAACGTTATTTCCTTCCATCTACTAACTTTGGCCTTAGTTTGTTGTTTTTTACAGTTCCTTCTATTGTAAGTTTACATTGTTTATTTGTGATTTTTCTTTTTTCTTAATGTAGGCATTTATTATTATAAACTCCCCTCTTAGAATTGTTTTTGCTGCATCCATATGTTTTGGTGTGTCGTGTTTCCATTTTCATTTGTATCAAGATATTTTTTGATTTCTCTTTTGATTTATTTTTTGACCCATTGATTGTTCAGGAATGTGTTGTTTAATTTCCATATATTTGTGAATTTTCCAGTTTTCTTCCTGTTTCTGCATAATTTCAGAGAGTATGTGACAGACATATCTCATAACGTTCGCATTTGTTTATTCACAGACATTTACTTCATCAGCAAATTCTTTAACACATGCTGAGTCCATAATATATTGTATTCATTATTTGCTCTAAATTTAACATTTAGCTTTGCAACATATACTTATATTTTTGGAATTTCTGCTCAAAATAAAATTTCTTGTATAGTTCTCTCAAACTATTTTTAAAGCATTTTATGCTCTGATACATGGATTTGGAAGTTCTGCATAAAATTCTATTCTACTGGCAAAAAGTCACAGAAAAAAATCTGCTAGTCAGTAGGGGCTAATTTCCATAGATATTTGAAATAATTACAGTTGTACATTTTAAAGAAATGTATTGCAACAGAAACCTTATTGTGTTTATCCTTCATAAATAAATTTCTTGGATTTTTTTCTTGTGAAGATTTTTTCTTTAACTTGAAGATAAATTAAAATTCACAGTTTGTCAGTTTGACAGAAGATTTAAAATAGAGGAATTTTAAAACAAACCTTTATATTTTGAAAAATGTAAGAAGTACTTCTTTATTAATTTTCCATAGTTTGTTTTTCAATGGGAAAAAAACCACATTTGATCTGCATCTGACTGACTGCAAGACAAAAGTCAAGTTGGTCTAATTTAAAGTGACTTGCTCTTATCATACGATGTCATCTCTTATTTTCAGCAGAGGTAGAAGAAATTGAGTGAGAAAATTGAAAAATCATTTTAATGCTCCCCAAAGAAATGTAACATGGGCTGGAACATATGGGTAATTTGTGAGGAAAAGTCAGCTATGGAGTCTAATCATTCTCAATGTAATTTATGTGACTGAAGTGTTCTAAACCAAGAAAAGTCTTCCTTTTTTTGAAGACAAAATTCTGATCAGACCTCTTCAAACTTTGTTTCATTTGTAACTGGGGTATTGAACAAGCATGACTCATGAGATATGATAAAAATGCAACTCTACTTTTGCTCCCTGCTGCTCCTGTAAGATTTATTTAGTGGAATAATCTCTCCTTTTCTCTGGATGGAGGACTGGTTCTGTGATTTTTTGCTCATATCTAAGTAATAGACTATACTAAAGTCATTTTAGGTCAAAACCAGTCTCAATTCAAACACTAGAATGTTTACTTCCCAACAATGATCAAAACATTAATGATAAATTTTCTCTTTCCCAACAGGGCCCATCAGATTGGAATGGGGAGGGCATTTTCCTCCTCACCCCATTAATATTTCTTCTCTTTTCCCAGCTTGCTAATTGTGTTTTGACTCTCCAGTGTTAGACCCAGGAGGAGAGGGAGTTAAGGGGAAAGGGTACAATTTTAAGTGGTTGGTGCAGTCAGTACCAGCTATAATTTTCAGGGCCTGGTACAAAATGAAGTATAGCGTCCCTTGTTCAAAAAGCAGGAGAAAAATGTCTTTAAAAGTTCTAAGAGATAAAGCTTTTTCCTTTCTTCCATAACCTCTCTTTTGACTTGTCATGGTGCTTTTATTTGCTATTTAATGTCATTCTAAGAAAAAAAGTTAAAAATAGCATGATTTTATTGTCCATCTTTATATTTTGCAATGCCAGTTTTCAAAGCAAATATAAGAGCATTTAACTTGTATGCAAAATCCCTGAAATTACATACCTTGTATTTTGTAGCTGGAACATACATGTACAGGACAGTAGAAATGCTGCACATGACTAACTCAACTGTTTTTATTCCACATCTTGATCCATGTACATTTTACTAACATCTTCAACTTTGGGCGTACTAATAAACAAGGGAGAAATGAAAGGAAAAGGAACTGTGAGTTGCACTGGCTTTCCCTTTCCTTCTATGTCATCACTTTAGCATAAGAGGTTAGTTTATTCAGAGAAATAAAATGAGTAAGAATTTTTTTTTTTTTTTTGGGTACGCCGGCCTCTCACTGTTGTGGCCTCTCCCGTTGCGGAGCACAGGCTCCGGACGCGCAGGCTCAGCGGCCATGGCCCCCCGGCCCAGCCGCTCCGCGGCATGTCGCGGCATGTGGGATCTTCCCGGACCAGGGCACGGACCCGTGTCCCCTGCATCGGCAGGCGGACTCTCAACCACTGTGCCACCAGGGAAGCCCGAGTAAGAAAATTTGATTAGGGTTCTTTGGTCATTTGTATTTCTCAGAATGCCATTGCCTGCTCTTTGTGTTCGAAACAAGTTCTCATTCACAGGCAAGGCATCGCCTCTGAGCCCTGTCAGCAACCTCAGCTTCCTCAGTTATAGACATAACACATTCACTGTGTACTCACTTTGAGTTTCACTGAACTCGCACACATCGTGGGTTCACTGGAATTCAGTGCTCATGGGACATCATAAATGCTCTGTGCCAATGAGGCAGCAAGAAATGACATGTTGGCTCCTTGGACTTATAAAACACTAGCTCAAAGACACAGTTATTAAGAATCTGAATATCCAGAGCATTAAATCAAGCATGGAGTCCTTCTGAGTGCAGGGTCCTATGTAACTGCACAGGTCATGCTCCACGAAACTGACCCTGAGTACAGCTGTCCTTCACACATAGTCTCTTGCTGTGGGAGTCCCATTGACCCTCACAGGTAGTTGACTTAGGCAGGCTCTCAGCTGACTCCTGTGAGGCCCACATCTGGTCTACATTCAATACTCACATAGGATTCGACTGCAAATGCAGATACCTCTCATATGTAGCAATACCCACCTTTGCTTTGCTACCAAAGCAGCTCTCCAAGTTTTCCTAGGGAGACAGCCAACCTTTGTGTCCTAAGCTGCTAGAAGTCAGATCTCCATCTCTCTAGGTGGTCTCATAGAAGCACCCTTCCCTCTAGGCTTGAGGTGAAGCCTCAAGCCTAGATTACTTTCTTTGTAGTAATCCCACAGGTTAGAGCTCATAATACAGCATCCTCATCTTTCTCGCAAAATCTTCTCCCCAACTCTGCTTTTTCAAGTATTTTATATCTCCCGATGGGTACAAACCAGACTTTGATCTCATTTTTTGAATAATGTTTTGAAAATCTGCTTATGGTTTTTTTCTCAAAAATCACTTTGGTGTCTGTTGTCTATCCTAACTCAGTGCCTCAGCTGAAACTCCCAAATTAAACGTTCTGTTCCATGTAAATCATCATACTGGGTACAAAGCATGCCATGGGCACAGGTTTGGGTATGTTAAATGTTTGGTCATTTTGAGTTTCTTTGCAGTCATTTTGAATGCCAGTGAATCTTCTTCCTGAGGACAATATGCCACTAAGCTTTCAATCTGTCTTGAAGCTCATAATATAGGGAGACTGATGAAAAGCAAGCTCATTATATGCTGGTCTGAGGAATTCAAGCATTTTCTATATACATTGCTAATGCTTCACCTAAGTCCAAACTATTTGTGCTATAGGGAAAAAAGTGGAGTTCTAATGTCAGAGAGATCTGGGTCTGATTTCCGTTTTTTTCTACTTTATTACCTTGTAGAAGTTACTTAACATTCCTAAACTGTAATTCCTCATTTGTAAAATGGGAGAATAATACTAACTTTCTTGGGTCATTTGATGATATGATGTGTGTGAAAATTCCAGACATTCAACCAAAGTTACTTGCCTTGATGACCATTAGTAATTTGGTGGGGAGTTTTAAGTTTATCTGATGGAGAGGAAAAACTGTTATTTAAATAGCCACTGACAACAGCCTCTTCTTATAGGAGTAATATATATTGCTTTTGGTTTAGCACAAATCTTTTCAATGGGGCTATGGGAATATAGGCCTCAGGGTATGCACAAGAATTTGAAGAAATGTGAGGAGGAGAACTAAAGTGCTCTGTGTAATAGAGTAAGAAATTTAGAGTTTAACTCAAACGTGACTTTAGTGTCACTTCTATCCCTATGTCCTACTCCAGCAAACATATGCCACTAAGTAATGGTGAGTAATGTAAACTTTAGGAAGATGGAATTGTGAACAGCATTTCATTCCAAAAAAAAAAAAGCCCATTAGATATCTCTTTTATCTGCAAAGTTGTTCTTCTCAGCCTCCAGGCAGCCTCTAGCTCCTGGTTCCAGACTCTTCTAACCTCCCAATATTCTTTATATCCATTTTCTTAAGCAAAGCAATTTAGCTTTGCCCAAGTTTTTCTAAGTATGAAGAGATGTCTTCATACTCTTCACGAAACTCTTTCATCAAGTATGCGAAAGACCATTATATTAAAAATTATGTGCTCAGCAGAAAAAAGGTTCTTTAACTTCTAGGATTCATTCACTCTCCTTAGAATTTGTAAATTGTGAATAGTAGTAGGCTTTTCATCATTTTTTCTTTCTTGTCATAGGAGTTTCCAGGAATAGCTTAGACATAAGAGAAGGTGGCCTGGAAAGCGGTGTAAAAGTGCAAAGAACTTCAACTAGCCCAGATGGCACTTTGTGTAGCATCAGGCAGATGTGGCCCTGTTGCAAGACATGTGCTTCAGATTGTGGAGCAGAATATGAGCTGAATTGCAGTCCTCTACTCACCCCTTTAGACAAGCACTCTTGGGCAGGGAACAACCTGCACAACTAGATGTGCTGTCTCTGGAGAGGGAAGAACAAAGTAGCAAGTGGAATCTCTACGAGAGGTGACCTGTGAGAAGTTGCCAATGCTTAGGCAGCTGGAATAATTTTAAGGACAGGATTGGCTAATGTTCAATTTTGAAGACATCTGCTGAGAGGCAGTATATAATTTCAGTTACTGGAGCTATCAGTAAAGCTGTCTATTAATAAAGTCTTGAGTTGGTGGTACTTTGAAGAGTAAGGGGATAGAGTCTGAGTTCAGTTGATTAAACAGTGACCCAAGGTAGAAATATGATTGGAGAGTAGAAACAGCTGTAATATGGGGGTGACTAAGGAGCAGTCTTCAGCCTAACCACCCTTTCATGAATATCCTGGAGAGGTGTGCTTTGATTACAGGGGATGGCCAATGCTTGGATTCTATTGCTATGAGTGGAATCCACAACTAGCTCAAGGGAGGCAGAGTATAACGCTGAAGAGCATCAATTCAGCTCACTGGAGCCGTAACTCACTGTGGTTTGCCCAGTGTGGAGGACGACCCCCAATGAGCCCCACTTCCTGGTATTCACACCCTTGTGCAATCTCCTCTCCTAAAGCATGGGCTGGATTTGATTACTAACTAATAGGAAATAGAATATGGCAAATTGGATGTGATGTCACTTCTGAGAGTATGTTACAAAAAGACTTGGCTTCCATCTTGGGTACTCGCTTTATATTTTCTCTTACTTGCTCTAAGGGAGGACAGCTAGCGGCCATGGTGTAAGCTGCTTTATGGAGAGGCCCACGTGACAAGAAACTGAGGGAGTTCTCTGGCCAATAAGCAGCAAAGAACTGAATCCTGCCAACAGCCGCATGAATGAGATTAGAAACGTATCCTTTCCCCGTCAACCCTTCAGATGAAACCTCGGTCTTGGCAAGCATCCTGACTTCAGTCCATGAGAGAACTTGAGACAGCAGCACCCAGCTTCACTTCTATTGGATTGGCCAAAAAGTGCCTTTGATTTCTTAAGTAAAAATAAAAGACACATTTTTCATTTTCACCAGGAACTTTATTGAACAACATATTTATTTACTCTTTTGTTCCACTACTTTCTGCCATTTTTCAGGCAACTTCATAATTCCATCTTCCCAAAATGTTTTAGCTGTTTGAGCAAAGAACTGTTCCAGGTGTCTTTTACAGTCTTCCAGCAAATTGAAATTTTTTCCATTAAGAGAATTTTGTAAAGACTGAAATAAATGGAAATCCAAAGGTGTAATATCTGGTGAATATGGCGGATGAATCAGAACTTCCCAGCCAAGCTGTAACAGTTTTTGCCTGGTCATCAAAGAAACATGTGGTCTTGCATTATCCTGATGGAAGATTATGCATTTTCTGTTGACTAATTCTGGACGCTTTTCATCGAGTGCTGCTTTCAGCTGGTCTCACTGGGAGCAGTACTTGCTGGAATTAATCATTTGGTTTTCCAGAAGGAGCTCATAAAGAAGGACTCCCTTCTAATCCCAACATCAATACACACAACATCACTTTCTTTGGATGAAGACCGGCCTTTGGTGTGGTTGGTGGTGGTTCATTTCGCTTGCCCCTCGATCTCTTCCATTCCACATTATTGTACAGTATCCACTTTTCATCGCCTGTCACAATTTGTTTTAAAAACGGAATGTTTTCATTATGTTTCAGTAGAGAATCGCATGGGGAAGTACGGTCAAGAAGGTTTTTTTCACTTATGTGGAACCCAAACATCAAAGCGATTCACATAACCAAGCTGGTGCAAATGATTTTCAATGCTTGATTTTGAGTATGTCGGCTATCACCCGCCTGGTATAACGTTGATTGTTCTCAATTATTGTTTTGATTTGATCGCTGTCAACTTCAAGTGGTCTACCCGACCGTGGAGCATCGTTCAGCAAGAAATCTCCAGCACGAAACTTCATGAACCACTTTTGACACGTTTGACCAGTCACAGCACCTTCTCCATACGCTGCACAAATCTTTTTGTACGTTTCAGTTGTGTTTTTACTTTTCTTGAAATAAGAAAGCATAATATGCCAAAAATGTTGCTTTTTTTCTTCCATCTTCAATATTAAAATGACTACACAAAAATTCACCAATTTTGATGTCGTTTTTAAATGTATGCTGATATCACAGCTGTCACATACAATCTAACAAAATTGCTTTGAACGACGTTTAAGACAACTAAGTGCTACTAGAGCCATCTTACAGAAAAAACCGAATGAACCTTTTGGTCCACATGATATATCGGTTATCTATTTTGGTCTAGCAAGCAACCTCAAAACTTAGTATTTTGAAAAAACAACATTTATTATCTTACAGTTTTTGTGGGTCTGGAATTTGGGAGCAGTTCACCTGGGTGGTTCTGGCCTGGGGTTTCTCATGAGTTTACAGAAAGATGCTACTTGGGGTTGCTTTCACCTCAGGGATTGACTGGAGCTGGCAAGTTGATCGCGGTTAGGAGGCCTCAGTTCTTTGCTACATGCTCCTCTTCTTATGACTTCTGTGTGTTCTCATGGTATGGCAACTGGCTTCCCCGAGAAAGAGTGATCCAAGAGAGCAAAGTGGAAGGTGAAATTGTTTTTACAACCCAACATCAAAAGTCACATACCATTATGTTTTGGCCAAAATGATTGACCCCTCTCACATTGTATCGGGGACCACCTAGGAGTATGACTATCGGGAAGCAAGCTATTAGACCTTGGACTGGTTGCTCAATGTTGCTAAACTTTAGTTTCCTTGGCTTTGAAATGAGGATATAATGGTAGCTGAGTTTTAGGGCTGTGAAGATTAAGTGTGATATTTCAGATATAAGCACTTAGTAACCACTACGTGCAAATTCTCTTTCTCAGTCTAGTTTAGTTTAGTAAGTTTTCTAAAGAGGGTGTGTGTGTGTAAGAAGAAAATGATGGGCATTTCTAGTACAGCCATCTTCAGTTATAAGAGAACCTTATAACTGTCATCACACATATATAATGTGTGATAAATGTTAGCTATTTTCATCATTATTATTACTAGTTATCAGGGTATTATTACTTATATTGCATAGCTGACCCATCTTTCTTAGCACAGTTTCAGAGGGATTCCACAGATGATTTGTTATATGATCAGCATGCATCTGAAGTTCATTGGGAAGCTATCTAATGGCAGCTCTTGATTAAACCACATTTAACACATTATGACCTAATAAAATATTCTGGCTAGTGAGACTGCCTCATTACATGTCACAGAAATTAAAAGTGTAGCTTCTAATATAAGTGTGCTGTCCTTAATGTGCTGCCAGAGAGCTTTTTGCTGACAGAATCAGCAGAAGGCAGAACGTGCTTGATCTACAATATCTGCAGGTCAGTTCAGACATTGTGAATCTTGTTTAGATTGTAAAGAGGTGTATTATATTTGCTTTCAGTCTCACAAAGCTGGAGTACAGATTCTGCAGGAAAATGGGATTTAGTCTTAGGAATAATTTGGTTGTGAAGAGCAGCAATTCAATCAAGCTTGCTGAAGAGTAGGTGCATTTATTTTAAATGTTCAGAAAAATCTCACAGAATGCAACTATTGGAAATAGCCATCTCCCATGAGACTGGAAATTCATCAGGTGATCTTTCCTTCTCTCTTGTCACATGGTCTCTGTCTCTCATTTTGGGGTCTGTGTGAAAGGCAATTTCTGGTATTCATGCCCTTATGTAATCTTCTCTCCTTGAGTGTGGGCTAAACTTACTGACCCACTTCTAAAGGTGGAAGTAGGGAGATGTTACTTTTGAGATTAGGTTAAAAAAGATGGTGACTCGGGTTTCCCTGGTGGTGCAGTGGTTGGGAGTCCGCCTGCCGATGCGGGGGACGCGGGTTCGTGCTCCGGTCCGGGAAGATCCCATATGCTGCGGAGCTGCTGGGCCCGTGAGCCATGGCCGCTGGGCCTGCGTGTCCGCAGGCTGCGCTCCGCAGCAGGAGAGGCCACAGCAGTGAGAGGCCAGCGTACCGCAAAAAAAAAAAAAAAGACGATGACTTCAACCTTGGGTGTGTCTTTTTCTCTCTCAGAACTCTTATGCTGGGGGAAGCAAGGTGCCATGGTTTGAGTAGCCATATAGAGAGGCTCAGACGGTATGGAGCAGAACTGAGGTCCTCAGTCCAACAGCCTATGAGAAACTGAAGCCCTCAATCTGAAAGCCCTTGAGTAACTAAAGGCTGTCAATAGCCACAAGAACTTGCAAGTGGATATCTTATCCCCAGATGAATTGTTGAATCTTAAGATAGTTGCAGCTTTGGCTGACAGTTTGACTGTAACCTCATAAGACACTCTGAGTCAAAATTATGTAGCCAAACTGCTTCTGACTCCTGAAACAGTGAGCTAATAAATATTTGTTGTTTTAAGCTGGTGATTTTTGGTGTAATTTGTTATGCAGCTATAAGGAATACAGATTTTGGTGTCTAGAAGTAGAGTGCTGCCATGATGAGAGCCTAAAATGGAGAAGTGGTTTTGGAACTAGGATTTGAGCAAAATGTTAGTGAAATTCTAAAGTTCCCAAAGAAACTGTTAATAGAGGGCTTCTTGGTCTTTTATAAGACTGAGGGTGAGTGGTGGCAAAAACTGAAGGGAAGGGGAATCCTTGTTATTTAGTGGCAGAAAGCTTAGAAAACTCATTTCTTGTAGTAACATGAAATGCAGAAAATGTACTTTGTGAACTGGGTGATCTAGCTCATGAGATTTCCAAGCAAAGGTGCTTGGAAGGTGGTATATGGTTTCTTCTTGCTGATTATAGTAAAATAGGAGAGGAATGAATTAAATTGAAGTAGGGATGTTAAGTATGAAAGAGCCAAGACTTCATAGTTTTGAAAATTCTGTTTTCCCAGACGGCAACTGGTACCAAAATTAAGAAATGGCTTTTGATCAAAGATCAAATCTAGGGCACTGCCAGGAGAACAGAGGTCTAAAGAGGAAGCAAAGGACTGTCAAAACTTCTGTTAAAACTGAAGGTCATGCCCCAGGGTAATATTCAGTCATAAAAAGGACCCTTTAAAGAGATTAATGGTGTGTCTCACAGATCCTCTCAATGAAACAACAGTGTTTCTAGGAAGCTAAGGTCATTGTGTTTCAGCTATCTTGAGGCAGGAGTTGGGCCTCAAGAGGAGGAGAAAGAGGAGCTGAGCCCTGCCAAGATAAGAGACCACATATTTCTCATTCGCGAGGTCAAGGACCTTCCCGATTATACATCGCAGAAAGGGCTCCTCGGAGGTCAAATGGAGGGGGCATCACCCCATAGTAAGTGATGTCAGCCTATGCATAGGCCTCTTTGCTAGAATCCATCTTGGCTAAGAAATGCGTGCACGCACAGCAGGAGGACCCTGAGATAAACCAAATACAGACTCAGAGCCAGGCAAAGAAAGACAATTGGCCAGAGGAAACCCAGAAGAAATGCCCCATATAAGTGATTCAAACTACCACGAGAGTGCGACTTTCTCTATGAGTCTGCCCTTGTGAGTCTATTCATATGTACCTTTTTTCCTCCTAATAAACACTTTACTTGTTTCACTAACTTCTGTCTCTTTGTGGGAATTCATTTCTACAAAGCTGAGAGGCCAGGGCCTTGTCACTGGTCACTGGTCTAATGGCTAGGATTCAGTTCTCTCACTGCCACAGCCTGACTTCAATCAGGCTGGGGAACTGAAATCCTGCTTCAAACTGTTGCAGGCCGAGGTCACCGGAGATCAATCTCAGCCAAGGCTCAAGGGAGAGAAGAGCTTATTTCAAGATTTCTGAGTATGGCTTTTGTCTAATGGAGTGAATCCCAAGGTGATTCACAGGAGACCCACAAAGTTTTTAAGAGAGTTACATATGCAAAAACATTGCCAGCTTGAACTCAGGGGGATAGAGACAGTATGGAAAAAGGAGAGGCTTTTGGACCCCAGGACTATACTGGAAGGAAGAAAACTGTGATAGATGCTTGGCTGTAAAAACATGGTACATGTCACAACAAAAGGAAGGAAGACTCAGAGGGCAGAATAAACAACTGAGAATCAAGGAATATCCAAACTTTGCCCAGCTGGATTTCAGAACTACCATGGACCAGTGAATACTTTGTATATTCTTTTTCTTCCCTTTTTGACAGGAATGTGTATATAGCAGTTTTTCAATACCTGTCCTCATTGTATGTTGTGTGTTTATGGGGGGCGGTGGCAGATAACTTGTCTCTTTAATTTTATAAGTCTGTTGATCAAGAGGTATTCAGAAGTTGTATTTAAGGAACTACAGCTGACAAGCTTCATCAGCACCTGGATCTAATTTAGATGACAGGATTCTAGACTTTGAACTCATACTATAATAGGATGAAACTTTCGATGCTTTGGGAGGGGATGCAGGAATTTTGCATGTAAGAGAGATGTGAATCATTGGGAGCCAAAGGTGTAGACTGCGGTAGGCACCTTCTAAGATGGCTCCCAGTGATGTTTCCTCTTGGTATTCATGTTCTTGTGTAATCTCCTGCCAGTAGGGGCTGGACCTAGTGACTCACTTCCAATGATTATAATGTAGCCAAAGGGATGGGCTGTCACTTCTGAGATTAGATTTCAAAAAGACTTTGGCTTCCATCTTGGATGTGTGTTCTCTCTCTTTTCTTGGATCACTGGTATCAGGGGAAGCAAGCTGTCATGTAGTGAGTGAGCAGACCTATGAAGAGGTTCATGTGATGTTGGAAGGAACCACCCCCCCTTAAGGGCTCACCCCAGGAGGAACTGAAGTCTGTTAACAGCCATGTGAGTATGTTTAGAAGCAGATTCTTTGGCCCCAGTCTGGTCTTAAGATCCCTGCAGTCCCAGCTGGCAGCTTGACTATAGTGCTATGAGAGACCCTGAACCAGAACCACCCAGCTAAACTGGTCCCAGATTCCTGACTCTCAGAAACTGTAAGGTGATAAATGTTTGTTGTTTGAAGGCACTGAGCTTTGGAGTAATTTGTTATGCAGCAATAGATAACTAAGACAGTCTGCTTTCTCTTTTTGGCTTCTCTGATGACTCATTGCTTTCACACAGGGTTGCTCTGCTTCCTGACCATAATTGACTAGATCAATCTCTGGGTTCCAATTTTAAATTTTTGGAGAGAGAATCTCATTCTTCCAGCTTGGGTCAGAGGTCCCATCCTGGTTCTACTTCCTTTACCCAGAAGTGGTGAAGCATTAAGTATGTAGAGCTGCCTTTTCCAGGTTGTTGGTGAGTTATGTTCTTATAAAGACAGTAGAGAGGGAATGATGGGCCTTTTTAGAATTGCTGCTTTGGAAAATATTCCCCCAAGCTGTTTTGTATCTGGCAAACTGAGCTGGGTTATTCACAACAGTGAATCCAGGGGCTGTAACATATTCAGTCAAAGTGCCATAGGATGGTATTAACAGTGATACTTTTATTTTTTATTTATTTTTTTAATAGATCTTTATTGGAGTATAATTGATTTACAATGGTGTGTTAGTTTCTGCTGTATAACAAAGTGAATCAGCCATGTGCATACATATATCCCCATATCTCCTCCCTCTCACCCTCCCTAAAAAAAAAAAAAAAAAAAGAAACTGATACTTTTAAATAGTTATACATACTAAATGGAAGTTAATGCTAGTTGCAACTCAACAGTAATTAGTAAAGCCATTTCCTCAATATTTTCACTAAGGTAGTTGAGCTGACCATACTTTTCTCAAAGTATAACATCACAGGTGATAACTGGAGCTGTCTAGTGAGCACATTGAGGAACTCCTTCAGGGAGATGTCCTTATTCGTCAGGAATGATTCAGAAGTCTGTTAGGAAGGAATTGGCTCATACCAGTGTGATGGGGAAGGAAGACTATTATGTATGCCTAGGGGCAGAGTTACAGTTAACATTTTATATTTCATTGGTGCCTTCTAGTTGCAAACTGCAGTGATTTTTTTCTTATAGAGTAGATTGAACTCAGAATTGTATTACAGTAATAAAGGACTGTCTTGTTGAAAGCCTTTTTCCCTTTTCTATTTGATTTGTCTTTTCTATTTTCTATTTGATTAGTGTTACACAGCACAGTGATTTGAATGTTCTTGAGGAGATTGTAAATTGCACCCTAAAAAAGAAGAAACCCACCCATGTATATGTTTTAGCATCAGAAAAGTTAAGGTGAGAGAAGATTTGAGTAAAATGTTTACAACAAATGTATCTTGGTATCACAATGGTTCTGAATATGAATATGTGTTAGATAATATTCACCTATAATTGACTAGCTAGTTGTTTCTGTGATTTTGACACTGAAGCTTATACAGTGAGATTCAGGTACAGGTGAATTTGCATATCTGCCTCATGATCTCTGGGACATTGGGTCAGGCACCAGTAGTCCTAGTTCCTTAAGGGCTCCTAGGAATCTTTTGAGGTGGCTGTGGAGATCTTGGACCTGAGAATTTGGCTCCCAGACACTAGATTTATGACTGTTTAATGCTGAAGGAGAAAAAAGAGGCTGCTTTAATATTGGGAGTGTCCTGGGGGACGAAGGAGTCACTCTGAGGTGGGAGGCACCACCTGAATCAACTGTTGGCCCAGCTTCCTGGGGAACTTGGTTAAAGTTTTGGCACAGAGGGTTTTATAAAACTTAAAGAGTAAGACTGTATTTTAGAACCAAAGGAGCTGTAATCATGTAGATCAAAGATCATCAATGACTAGTTGAAAGAAAGCCATCTTTTCTGCTATTTACCTGAGGCAGAAGGTACAGTAAATTCCTGACAAGGCAGGTGCCATTAGCGGCTTCAAAAGAGTTGGTCAAGACAGCAGCGACCTGAGCATAGGATCACATGAAGGGGATGAGAGAAGGGGCTAATTAGCTACACACATCCTTCTTACTGATTATGGTGGTGTGATCCAATTCTTTTCCAAAAAGCTGGGGCCAGAGGGAAGGATGAATGGGTGAGTTAAATTAAAAAAAAAAAAACCAACAAAACACACACACACACACACACCAAAAAACTGGAACCACACACTCTAATCCAACAGTCATCCAATCCCTTGAACTTGTCCCCCTGGGGACTGACATAGTCTGGAGAAAGAAGAGTTAAGCTTCCCCTATGGAAAACTGTTCTTTTCCTTATCAGAAATAATAGATTCTCATTCAAACCACTAAGATACCCTGTTTTAAGATGTGTCAGCAAATGGAATTTTAATGCCGTGTTGATGTCCAAGTTTGCAATATTGGTATGAAGCAATAATAGGGGCAGCCAAAACACGGCCTGTGCAGAGCAAGCAGCGTTGGATGTGCTAAGTCACCCACTTTTACATGACTGGGGCAGGCTGGCACTCACTACCAATCAGTTAGCCTCTTTTAAGTTTCCTCTTGATGCATGACACATGGGCTCTGTCAGTTTGTATCCAGTGAAAGCAAAATTCTCATTCTTTCTCTTGACATTATTACAAAAGAATTCTAGAGAAAGAGTAGAGAGAAGGTAGAGTGCACAGTCTACATTTCTGTTCTACAGATACCAACACACTGAAATGTGCTTATAAGTTAAGATTCGGTACTTAAGTCAGAAAGAGAAAGACAAATACCATAAGAGATAATTTATATGTGGAGTCTAAAATATGACACAAATGAACTTATTTACAAAACAGAAACAGACTCACAGGCATAGAAAACAAACTTATGGTTACCAAAGGGGAAAGAGTGTGGGGGAGGGGTAAATTAGGAGTTTGGGATTAGCAGATACACACTACTATATATAAAATAGATAAACAATAAAGTCCTGTATAGCACAGGGAACTATATTCAATATCCTATAATAAACCATAATGGAAAATAATATGAAATATATAAATAACTGAATCACTTTTCTGTACACCAGAAACTAACACAACATTGTAAATCAGCTATACTTCAATATAAAAAAATATTCTGTACTTCCCACAGCATTATACAATAAAATGCGAAGGCAAGTCACCTTTGTTGATACTAGAAAGGAAAAAAAAAACACTCCAGCATAGTTCAGTTATAGCAGTGGAGCTTTGAAAATAATTCTGATTATCCATAACAATTAATTCAGAATCCAAGAGTCAGTATTTATTAAAACCCTCTAGGTGATTTCAATGTGAAGTCAAAGTTAAGATTATTGAATTACAGTCTCTTATTTGCAGCTCCTCCGAACTGCAAGTATGGAGCTCAGAAATATGTACATAAAGCCACCCCTACTAAGTCACATTTCTAACCCCTGAGATAAAATCAACTTGTCTTTGTGACTAATAGCTTAGTCTGAGTCTATTTACAATCTCCCTATCTATCTATCTATCTATCTATCTACTGGGTGGGCCAAAAAGTGCCTTCAGTTTCTTAAGTAAAAACAAAAGACATTTTTCATTTTCACCAGGAACTTTATTGAACAACGTACTCACCCTTTTGTTCCACTACCATCTGCCATTTTTCAGGCAACTTCATAATTCCATCTTCCCAAAATGCTTTAGCTTTTTGAGCAAAGAACTTTTCCAGGTGCCTTTTACAGCCTTCCAGCAAATTGAAATTTTTTCCATTAAGAGAATTTTGTAAAGACCGAAATAAATGGAAATCCAAAGGTGTAATGTCTGGTGAATATGGTGGATGAATCAGAAGTTCCCAGCCAAGCTGTAACAGTTTTTGCCTGGTCATCAAAGAAACATGTGGTCTTACCTTATCCTGATGGAAGATTATGCATTTTCTGTTGACTAATCCTGGACGCTTTTCATCGAGTGCTGCTTTCAGCTGGTCTCACTGGGAGCAGTACTTGCTGGAATTAATCATTTGGTTTTCCAGAAGGAGCTCATAATAGAGGACTCCCTTCTAATCCCAACATCAATACACACAACATCACTTTCTTTGGATGAAGACCGGCCTTTGGTGTGGTTGGTGGTGGTTCATTTCGCTTGCCCCTCGATCTCTTCCATTCCACATTATTGTACAGTATCCATTTTTCATCGCCTGTCAATTTGTTTTAAAAACGGAATGTTTTCATTATGTTTCAGTAGAGAATCACATGGGGAAATACGGTCAAGAAGGTTTTTTTCACTTAACATGTGGAACCCAAACATCAAAGCGATTCACATAACCAAGCTGGTGCAAATGATTTTCAATGCTTAATTTTGAGTATGTCGGCTATCACCTGCCTGGTATAATGTTGACTGTTCTCAATTATTGTTTTTATTTGATCGCTGTCAACTTTAAGTGGTCTACTCGACCGTGGAGCACCATCCAGCAAGAAATCTCCAGCACGAAACTTCATGAACCACTTTTGACACGTTGATCAGTCCCAGCACCTTCTCCATACATTGCACAAATCTTTTTGTGGGTTTCAGTTGCATTTTTACTTTTCTTGAAATGATAAAGCATAATATGCCAAAAATGTTGCTTTTTTCCTTCCATCTTCAATATTAAAATGGCTACACAAAAATTCACCAATTTTGATGTCTTTTTTAAATGCATGCTGATATGACAGCTGTCATATTGTATTTGTGGTATTTGCTTGACTAAGATATTAGAATGATCCAAGGAAAATCTGTCAGTATAAATATTGGGGAACCATTTGGGGCTCTCTTCTGTTGAATCCAAAGGTCCTTTTCAGGGCCAGGCTAATTTCCTCCATTCTCCTTTTCCTGCTTGTTGCACATTCAGGCCTTCTGCTTGGTTTTCCTTCTGTTTTCAAGCTGCCACTGCTCAACTCATTCCTTGGATTTTCCAAGACTGATTTTTGGAGTGAGACACAGTCCTTTGTTCCTTACTGCATTGGAAAGCAAGCACCCAACTGGATACTTTTAATATTTTATTGCATATCACTTTGTGTAGTCTTTTTTACCAACAAGGAGCTAGGACATCATTCTTTTCACTGTTTCCACTCAGCCCAGTATCAACTTCCATATCAGCTATCTAGTGCCACTGTAATGCTGTGGGACAACCATCCAGAACTCAGTGAGTAAAACAATACATTTATTTAACTCATGTGTTTTCAGGTGAACTGGGTGGTTCTTTTGGTAATTCATGTATTGACTGATCATGATTGGGATCTCTCACATATTTGAGTGTTGGACAGCTCATTATCTAGTCTAGAAAACCCTTTGCTGGGACAATTGAGGCTCTGTTTCATGTCTCATAGTTTAGCAGGCTAGCTTGGGCATGTTCTTGTGGCAAAGGCAGAGGAGTAAAAATCAAGTGGATATGTGTAAGTGCTTTTTCAAGCTTCTGCTTGCTGACATCCCAATGGCTAAAACAAGTCACTTGGTCAAGCCCAGAAACCAAAGGTGAGACAGAGTACCCTGCCCAGAGTGGAAGAGCACTACAAAGTTACAGGGCAAAGGCAGGTGTGCAAGAGTGGGTGGGAGGGGGAGAGTAACTAATGCAGTCAACCCTCCACATTCTTTTTTCTCATTCCCTCCACTACTTAATTGAGGGGTTGACCTTCTCCTCCTGCTAATACTCAAGAGTCCTCATGGAAACAGCACAAGGGGAGATTCTGTTAAATCTTTTGCCTTTATTCTTAGGTTGATGCTTTAACTCAACTTTCTGATTCCTTAATAATAATGACAACAATAAATCTAATAATAGTAATAATAATGATCAAATCTTTCTATGTAACAGACATCATTCAGATTTCTTTACTGGCATTATGGCATTATTTAGTCCTCATAATGACTCTTTTAGGAATTGCTATCCCTATGTAACCTTTTGACATTTTGATGAATGAACTCTTTTATTATATATTTTGAGAGCAGCTATACCAAGGAATGAATATTTTAATAACTGAGATGTAGGAAATTAGCTTTATTGGTAATACTGACTTTGTATGAACAACATGAGACTGTATTAATAGACTGCATTTATATAGAGCTGAAATAAGTAAGATACTCTTAACTCTGCCCCAAACTACAACCCACCTCCTTCTCTCAACTACATGATTTACCTATTGAATTTACTTTTATTTTCTCATGTTGATAAAAAATTTTCTAACTTTATGACGATATACAGAACTTAACAGGTTGTATAAACAACATAGCAGAAAGAGAGAATTACAGTTAGAAAGTTATGAAAAACTTTTCCTCCATCATCTTGCAGGAGGCATACAAAGTGTAAAGGGTAAAGGTAAGTTTTATTCATTTGCAGAAGCATGTAATAAGTAAGCACAAGAAAATGATCAGTAGTATTCTAACACATTTCAACTCAGAGCATCTATCAAAATAAGAAGTAAGATTAGACTAATGTAAAAAGGTTTTGTAACTGCAGTTTCCCAGATTTTCTTCTAGTGTGGGATTGTATTGGATCTTGGTGAAATTTAGTTCAAATGCACAGTGAACACCAATAGAAGTTCTCAGAGAGTTACCCCAATGATGATGATATCATTAAGAGAGCCATAAGTGTGCCACTGAAATGAATGTTCCAGATTAATAAATTTTATCACTTTAAAAGCCAAATTAATTATTTTTATTTTAACCATTTTTCGAAGGAAACCTAACACAAATATGCCATTTATTTTTCTGCTTCTTGAACTGAGCATACTAAATATTTTATTCATTTTGAGATGATTAGGTCTCAGGTTACCATTATGAATACTTTTTGTTTTATATGTTAATACAGTGTTTCCCTCAGGGGCTACTGAGTTATGTAGGTCTGTTTGATTAATTACCTTAGATTTTGTAATAAGTTCTGGTGATTCTTTTGCCTGTATTGTCTCTTTTTACTCTAGGCCATTTCAATTTGACAATTCCCTTTCCTTGATACTTTTAACCTATTTTTTTCTGTAACCCTTATTTCAGTACAAATCAGATAAGCATTCAGAATCAGTAGATTAAGTTGTATATTAAGTTATAATTCAGTAGCTTTTTGCTCAAGAGCCTGAGCCCCACACTTCTTCTGAAAATATGATAAATGTAACTTACTTGTTTATTTGAAATATGTTTTGAATGCAAATACAATATTGCATTGAATGTATGATGTCAATTATAATACAGACCACTATTATATGGACTACTAAGAAAGAAAAAAATGTTGCATATTATAAGATGCATCTCCAATTTAGAGATGTTAAAATGTGTAAAAATATAGGTCTTGGAGGGGATGAAATGTGATGTGTGAGTGAAATAATGTTCTGGGTGATGGGGTATATCTGTGATCAAAGCAGTTAATATCCCTACTCTAATGGAGTTTGCATTCTAATGTGGAGGGAGCAAATAATTATGTCGGGTGATCATTAGTTCTCTGAAGGAGAAACAAAGGTAGGCAAGGGGAAGGAGAGTGGAAGTGTGGGTGTTCTTTTCATATAGAATAGTCAGAGAGTCAGAGAAAGCAAAGAGTCAGGAAGGCAGAGAAAGTCTGGTCAGGGATATTTGAGAAGAGACCAGAAGGAAGGGAAGGAGTGAGCCAGGAAGTGGGAGAAGATAACTACAGGTAGTGAGAAAAGTGAGTGCAAAGACTCTGAGATGGAAACATGTTTGGGGTGCTGGAGGAGCAGCAAGTAGGCCAGCATGGCTGCAGTGGAAGAAAGGAGGGAGAGAGTAGTGGGAGATGACATTAAAGAGACGAGGAGCTCCAGATTAGGTCAGGCCTTGTAGACATGGTAAGAAGAACTCTGGACTTTGTGATAGATAGCAAGCTGTGCAAGGATTTTGAGTGCAGAAGTGACACGATTTGATTGTGTTTTAACAGAAACATTGTGACTTCTATGTGGAGAAAGACTGTTTAGGAATAAGGGAGTGGAAACAGGAAGATCATTTAGGAAACTATTGCAGCCTATCCATATAAGTGATGATGGAGCTTGGACCAGTGGAGCAGTGATGGAGGTGGTGAGAAGTGGTCAGATTCTAGATATATATTTGAAGGTCAAGCTTATAGAATTTTCTGATGGATTTGATAATGAGGTATGAGAAAAAGAGGGGAGTCAAAGATGACTTCAAGGTTTTTGGCCCACGAAGGAATAGAGTTGACATTTATTGAGACTGGGGAAAAATCTCAAATTGAGGGAGGAGGAACAGGGTTAAGGAAGAAGAAGTTAAGACCTTGGTTTTGTACATGTTCAGTTTGAAATGCCTTAGCTGTCAAGTGGAGAAGTGAGATAGGCAGTTGGATACATGAATCTGGACTTCAGGGGAGAGGCCCAGACCAGAGAAATAAATTTGGGAGTCAAGAAAAAGAGTGAACAAAGGTGCCAATTGCTGCTCATAGAGTGAGTAGGATAAGGATTAGGAATTGACATTGGATTTGTCAACATAGAGTTTGTGAAAACAGATTGGAGTGAATTCAGGAAAGAATGAGAGGAAAAGAAGTGGAGGCAATTCTTTCAAAGGGGTTTTCTTGTAAAGTGGGCCAGAAAATGGTGTAATTACTACTTTTTCACGTAAGTTTGAAACCTTCTCCAGTTACTTGTGATATCATTCTGTTAGAAGGCATAGCAACAAAATGTTTGGGCTGCAGGGTACATTATTTCTTTGATGTCATATCTCAAAGGACTTGGTCAGGAAATGAAATAAGCTCAAATATAATTTCCATTCAAAGCAAAACCATGTGTTGTTTATAATTTACATTGCTTTTTGCAAATTCAGGATAGCATAGAAGATAAAAGGACAAGATTTGCAAATACAGGGTCCAAAAGAATCAATCATCTTATATTTTTAGAAATCCCCACATTAGTCTATATGCAGATATTTGTGTTAATAGGTGCCTAGGCAGATACTAGCTTGGGCTTCAGATACTACTGGATGTATTGATACTTCAGACACTACCTGTCTGAAAGAATGACTGGGGATTCAACAAGAACTCAGAACAGCTAAAAACATAGGGAGGCTCCCACGTGGAATTCATGCTGGGACTTCAAGTAGCTGTTGTACTTCTAGAGCGGATAGCTATTACCTTTTAGAAATAAATATTTGAGGATTGATTAATTGTTCTTCTGTAACTTGCAATATCCAGAAGGTATTAAATATGGTCCTGTTATTATACAGTTCCAGATTTTTTTCTGGCTGGATAACCCCCAACACTGACCTCAAGGCAGGATGACAACCCCAATCCCTTGAGTTTCTTCAGACTCTAGTCTTCTCAGTGGGTCTCTAGGTGTTTCACAAGTGATCAGGGGTCAGTCACTGCTGTCACTGCTCCACTGGGTACCACACCATCTACTCTGGCCTGGCTGGCTACAGTACTCTGCTGTAACTCCAGTTTGCTTTTATTTCACTTTTCTTCTGGGTATGGGCAGATTCAAATACTTATTTCAAGATAGCAGTAATTGACACTTTCCTCTAAACTTCAGGCTCTGAGTCATCATGCTAGATACCACCCTCTTCACTAGGTATGATTTCTTTTCTAGGGACCCTGTAGGGCTCAGAGGCAATTTACCTTCTCCTCCTTCTCACCTTTGTTGGCCAGACATGCCATCTATGTCTGAACTCTAATCTTGGACAATATTTGAGTTGTTTGCCTTGAAAGTTCCTCATCTCTCATGTAAATCGGTGGATGTAACGAGATACCAGGAGCTGTGTGTGACCCAACACTACATGCCAGATGGATTCAAGTCTCATGTGTTTCCAGGCAACTGGAAACCATTTAGAGTAACATATGGGTTTCAGAGAAGGGGAGAAATGCTGTGAGCATGAGGTCTCTGTGTTTTTGCTCCCTTACTATGCTAACTAATAGTAACTTAGATCTTTGGAGAGGCAGAAGGAGAAATAGAGTTCAGATTCTCTGAACTACCACAGAAACCTTTTTTGGGGCTTAAATTGATGGTAAGTATTGCTGATATCTAGAAAAAAATTGCAATATTTGTGTGTGTGTGTGTGTGTGTGTGTGTGTGCATCTGCTAGTCTGCCTGCTAGTGTGGAAAAGTGTTTTATTTGCTTTTTCTTTATTGAGTATAAGACATAGCTCGAAAATAAATCCCCTGAATGATTTTGCTCCTGGAACTTCGAGAGTTCAGATGGGTGGGGAATGTGTTGGAGTTTCATTTAGAATTGCTATTAAAAAGCCTTTGTGTATAGATGATGACGCTACTGACACGTACTGTTGACAAAATAAGTGTTTAGTGGCAACTTTTGTTATTCCCAGCAACAGGGATGAGTCTGAGCTGAGGCATCCTTGCTACTCTCAAGGTCCCCATTTGTGAAATGGTTGGCCGCTTCTGGGGAGGAAGTTGATGTCTGGGAACCATTTTCTCCATGCAATGTTAAGTGCTCCTTGTAGACACTGCTGCCAGAGAGATGACGAAACCCTGACAAATTACTGTTCATCTCAAGCAGCTCCTAATGTGCTTTCCTACTGAGGGGAAATTGAAAAAGAAAAGGAGGCTGCAGCAGGCAGGTGCTGATGCCTTCCTCTCTTTGGTTGGTCCCCAGCTGCTGGGTCTTGCTTTTGTGGATGCGATGACCATGCGGGCAGCACAACCCATGAGCTTAGGGCAGCTGCTTATAATCCAGCAGAGGCAGCTGGCAGGTGAAACACTAACACGTTATGCCATAAAATATTTAAAGAAAGCTGTGCGTTTAGTTTTCTTTTGATTAGCTCTCCAGGTTTATACTTCAGTAGCTTTGCCGAAGGGCCAGAAGCGAACCAGTAACACCCCCAGAGCCCATTTAAATACTTGGCAGTGTTTACTTAATATTTTAAAGTTAAAAAACATTTTGGAACATTGAGCACTCCAAAAGAGCAAAACCTATTTATGGACCCTGAGGGCATTTCACCTTTAAGACAGCAAAGCGGCCAAGAAACTGAAGAAGTCTCTCATTTTTATAGCAGTAGATAAATTGTAGGATGAGTCAGCTTCAGTGGGATCTTTTAACTCTTTTTGCTCTGCCTTCTGGAGTGTAAAGCATAACCTCTAGAGAAAACACTTCCTTTTATTATGATGCCTTTCAATGCTTTTTATTTCAGATGTTTAATCTAACAACCAAATGTGTTTTGCCATGACACAGGGCTTGAAGGGGAAACAAAAGAACTGTAATAGATTTGTAATAGATTTCTGATTCAGAATCAAAAGACAGGGGTTTTAGTCTGACTCTGGTGTTAGTGGTATGCAACCTCAGGAAAACCTAGACTATGCCAGTTACTAGTTGTGTGATGGTGGGCAAGTTACTTGTTTTCTCTTCTGTAACATAAGGAGAATTAATAATGTCTACCTCACTGGGCTGATGTGAGAATTAAGAATGCAGGTACAGAGCCTAGCACAAACCCTTGCTGATGATTTCAAATATCCAATAATGTTAAATGTTACCAGATCTGAAAAGAAAGCATGTGGTTTTAACTCTATTGCCTTTATTTGTAAAATGGTGACAATAATATACATCACATAAAGTTATTTAAGTACATGTGACATGTGTGGGCACTTTGTGTACTAAATGCCGTATAAATGGGATGTATATTGATAATCATAATAGATTTTGAGAGCGGGCAGAGAAAATGGGTAAATAAAAGAAAAAAATAGAGAAGACGGCAGGAAAGTTGGGAACAAACCCATGGAGAGGTTTGCACATTATTAGAAGGGGAAGAACAGAATTAAAACTGCTACCCAAAGCAAATCAAACCAAATCTAAATCCCCAATTAAACCCAAAGCAAAACATATAAACAAAACAAGGTAAAAAAAAAAAATAAACAATACTCAGCTTGCTGCTGCACAGAGCACGCTAGCTGTTTCTCTCCATCTTAAGAATACATTCATGATAGCTTCTCAGGAGAACCTGCTGGGCAGTGCTTCTGGTTCTGGGATAATTATGAGAAGAGTGTTGTGAATATAGAGTGAACACAGCTACTGGAGAACATCACACAGAACATCTTATTTTAGTCCCAGAGCCCCTTCTCTGGCCCAGCATGGCTCCTCTTGACCCGGGCAGTCCAGGAGCCCCTCTTTTCTCTTTCTCTTCTTTGGAGATATCACACCCAACCCAGCACTTTGAATCCTGGGAGTAGGGAGTTGTGTCTCAGTCCCTAACTCCTTACTTTCTTCCTTTACCAGAACACAGGCAACAAGCCTTTTTCGTTTAAGAAATTTTCTGCTGATAAATATGTGGTAATAAACACATATTTATTATATTAAATAATAAATTTAATATTTATTATTAAATTTATTATTTAATATAATAAATATATTAAAGATATTTAATATAATAAAGATATTAAAAATGAGAAACAGCAAATATGGTAATGTTACAAAGTTTATAACAGTATTAGTAGTTCCACTACTAATAGTAATGCCACCATTTCCATTATATTTTACATTAGGAACGGAACTAAAGGGTTAAATTTGAGACAGGTTCACTAAAGTCTTTTAAGAAAGAGAGAGAAAGTGAATACTCTCTCGTATGCCGCATACCTTAGTATGAGAAACTTCACGTGTATGCATGCAAATGTGGGAATCTTTTCCCCCACCCAGCCATGGCTGGGCAGATGTTACTTTGGTATCTCTTGAAATCATTTTTATTTCCTCTGGTCATACACACAAATCTGTAAAGAAGCCAAAAGAATGTTTGTGCAAGTAGAGAAGTTCATGCAAGTTGGAGTGGAGTAAACTATCAAGGAGGTGGGGATAGCTTTTCAGAATCAATGGGGACATGAATGATGCATTAATCACTATGAATTAGCCTAGGATCACAGATCAGGACTCAAATAAATCAAGCTGATGTAAGTCAGAAATTTAATAACATATAAAATCTGGCTCAAAATGGTAGTTCATACAGTATTTATTCAGGCTTCTGATATTTACTGCTCTAAGATATAAAGCTTTGAAAGAGCTGGGTAAAAGGGTTTTAGGCCTGTATGAATTTTTACAGAGTAGAAGTTTCTGGACCAATTCATATGGTTTTCATTATGACCTTCTACCTGGAATACAATGATGTTTGCAGATAGATCCTGTTTCTCCTTATATTTGTGGATGCTGGTGAGCTTGACAAGTAAGTCTCTTATCTAGGTGCTCATAATAGTATATAAATTGTCATTTCACAAATCCTGGGAACTCTGTAAAAGCCTCCTGTCCTTCAGAATATCAGGAGACTCTGTGGGGGCTTAACTGAACCAAGTATGAAGGTCAAAGACAGCTGTTTGATCCTGAAATTAAATGATAAATATTAGGGACTATGTTTTCCTTTATTAATCCTCAGCATCATGTTCCCTGCATTCCCTGGGAAGCCAAACACATGACTCACAAGATCGGGCAGTCTTCTGTAAGATAAGAGTGGAGGGAAAGTATCTACAGATGGAAGAATGAAGCCATGAGAGTAGAATTGGAGTGAGGGGCAGAAGCAGTACCTCTTAATTTTCCTCTGTGTTTTGGTAGAAACAAGTTGTCAATGGGAGATTTCAAGGCACATTAGTTTGAGAAAGAACAAAATAGACAAAAGATCTAGTGTTAGATATAAATTAAAAGCTGTTTCTGTGCATTGCAAGTCTCTCACTCCTAAAAGGAGAATCACAGATTATTTTTTTAAACCAAAATTTGAAGTTTGTCATTTGTGTCTCCTAATTCTCAGATCATTTATTACAACTTTTCTTTTTCGAGGTGTTAGAATAATTTTCTGAAGGATAGTGATAAAGCAGTTGTTTTCTAAGCCTCTGGGGACCAGGTAGAGTTTGGAGTGATTTAGGGGCAACCAGACAATGCTTCATTACTCAGGAAACTGACCCTTCTCCCATCTGCTGTAAATGAGATCTGAAAACTTTCTCCATCCTATTATCTTGTCAATTCCTAGCATCAGTTTCTAACAAGAGAGTTGAAATGCAATATAGCTTTGGCCGAAAAAAAAAAGTGCTTAGGATTTAGTGAGCTGTAACTTGACTACAAATCCAAATGGGTAATATTTAGCTCATAATATGATTTCCTTCATGCAGATTGCAATGTTTACATCTTGTAATGAAGCCTATGTTTCTTTGTATCAGTGGTTCTTATATGGAAAACACTGGAGAATAGCAACATGGACCTAAAACGGGTGTCTCTTGCACACCTCTGTACGAACATTGACCCTTTACAGAGTGAAAGTTGAATATGAATAAAAGAAAATTCATGGAATTTTCATTCATGAAAATTAACTTTTTTTTCACTTGCATCTCTTTGGTGTACTGTACTGTTTCAAAGCTTGTGTTATCAAATTCTTGCTTCTCCCAATCACAAAATTTATTCATGCATCCAAAGGAGCATTTTTTTTTCTTTTTTAAAAGGGTAGGTGAGTCGGTGGCCTAATTCTATTTAGAAAGACAGAAAAAGAAAAAGGATTACACATACATTTTTCATAAGCTGATCTGGTTAGACTTTTGGTTGCAAAGAACTCAGCCTGAATAAAACTGGGGCTTATTGTAGGTCTATGTATGAATTAGAACTGGGAGTGAAAGGCTGGAACTAAAACAGTGTTAGTGTTTTAGTGGAACTAAAACAGCTCCAGTTTCCAGCTTCTTTCTCGATCTTTTTCAAGGTCCATTCCGTGGCATCACTGTATCGCTCTGGTGTCTGAGCCATTCTTTCTCTACCAACTTCCTCTGCTTTAGTTCCTTTATAATTTTGGCTGGTATGAGGCCTGTTGTAGTCGTTCTATCATCTCCAGCTGAAAAACTCCTTTCAGCTTCAGCTTTTGCTCCACATTGCTCAGTCTTGTGTTTCTGATTCCTGAGAGTCAGGCTCTTATTTTTCCTAGCTCATCTTCCATATCACATAAGTCATTGGCTAGCCAATAGATGGTATGGTGGCTTGCAAAAAAACCACAGTTCCCTGTAACCACATACTTGCAATGTGATTCTGTAGCTTCTTTCAAGAGATGGAGTCTATCCTTGAATCTGGGCTGGCTTTGTGACCTGCCTTAGCTAGTAGGAGGAAACAGAAGTGAGGTTGTACATTTGGTCCTTTGGAAGCTTTAAGCCCTTCCTCTATTTCCCTTGGAACTCTGCCATATGCCTTGGCTAGGCTTATGGAAGTTGAGAGACCAAGTGAACAGAGATAAGCCATCTTAGACTACCCTGCCTCCAGCCACTTGGCAGCTTACTGCAAATTCATGAGTGAGCCTAACCAAGCCTGGCCGAGATCAGCCAGATCGACCAATCTATTCCAGCACAAATTGCTGCCCTATTTAATCGTGAGCTAAATAAATGGCTGTTGTTTTAAGCCACTAAGTTTTAGCATAGTTTGCCCTGCAGCAAAAAGTAACTAAAAAAGAGGTACAGTTCCTTCTCCATATCTGCTGGTTCCACATCTATGGATTCAACCAACCATGGATAGAAAATATTTGGGGGAAAAAATTCCAGAAAGTTTCAAAAAGCAAAACTTGAATTTGCCATTTGTGGGCACCATTTATGTAACATTTACATTGTAGTTACAGCTATTTACATAGACTTTACATTGTATTAGGTTCTATAAGTAATCTAGAGATGATTTAAAGTATATGGGAGGACGTACATAGGTTATATGCAAATATTATGCCATTTTATATAAGGGACTTGAGCAACTTGGATTTTGGCATCTGATGGGGTCCTGGAACCAATCTTCCATGGACACTGAGGGAGGACTATACTCCTTTTGGTCTAACCAGCCATGATAAGTAGTGTACTGGCATTATGGCAAAAAACGTGACTGCTTGCCTCTTTCTCAGTGGCTATGGGCAAGGCAGTTTTATTTAGAAAGAATGTAGCCTTTCAGTAATTCAACAAATATTTATTAACTGCCTATAATGTGCCATGTACTATGCTAGGCAATAGAAATCAAGGATGATAAAAAAATATGCCTAGTTATTAATAGTGATGAATAAATGGAACTTTCACTTAGTAAGGGAGACAGGCATTAGTCACATAATCACCCTGAAGAATATTTAATTACAAACTGAGATAAGGCTCTTAAGCGAAGACACACATTTTTATGAGGGAACAGCAAAGGCTTACACTGGGTCTTAAAGGCTTACTGAGTAAGTGGTGCTTGAGATAAGATCCAAAAATGGGTAGAGTTTATTAGGGAAAAGGGTAGGGAGAGTGGCTTGTGGATGAAAGGAAGACATTTTCAGCATGTGCAAAGATCCCACGACAGAAGCTAATACGATACATTCAAAAAACTGAAAGAAGGTCAGTGTTGAATGTGACTGGAATATATATATAGACAGAGGTGGGGACTGTGAAGAGGTGTGGGTAGAGAGATGTGTAGGGGCTCGAACGCATGGGGACTTATGTTATGGATTTTGGGAATGTGGAAAGCTATTGAGATGGCTGGAGGGAGAAGGGAAGCATGGGCGCATGATCAGTTTTGTGTTTTGGAAAGATCACACTATATGCAGTTGAGAAATGATTGAATTGAATTCAAACTGAGTGAATTTGAAAGATCAGCTAATAAGGTATTCCACTGTGATGGTGAAGAGATGGTTTCTGGGAATAAAATAGTAGCTAGGAGAGGACAGATTTGCGAGATGCTTAGGAGGCAAGACCAATAGGGTAAGACCAAGAGGCGTAAGAGATAAGATCATGGGGTTTGGATGTGAAGGTTGAGGGACAGGCAGTTGAGAGAGACTTCTAGATTTCTGGCTTTCACAAGCAAATGAACGAGGGTGCTACTCACTGAGGTTAGGAACACTGGAAGAGGAAGGAGTAGGTCTAAAGAGTGAAATGGTGAAAACTTTAGGATATGTTGAGTTTGAGGTATACTGAGGTCTCCAAATAGAAATATTGACTGTGGTATTGGCTATATGAGTTAGAGGAGAAGAAAATTTGTCAAACATTTATGTTGAGTTAGCAACTGAAATTGTGGACATGGAGAGAATCTGGGGCAGACACTGTAGATGATAGTCCATAGGCCAAAACTGAACCACATAGTTTGTCAGTTTAACATGGCATTAAAAATAAAAATTGAGCAAACAAGTAAAAATCACAATATTTCACAGCAGCTAGATAAGAGTAGGATTAGGAATTCTGGTGTCTATTCTACTTCTTACAAGGACACCAGTCCTATTGGATTAGGTCCCCACCTTTATGAGCTCATTTAACCTTAAGTATCTCCTTAAAAGCCCTATTTCCAAGTACAGACACATTGGGGGTTAGAGCCCCAACATATGAATTTTAGGAGGATAGAATTTAGTCCATAACATGGCCTTAATGGGAATTTCTGGTTCTTTGACCCCTTTACTTTCTCCCAGTCCATCAGTTACATTTTTTCTTTATTTCCCTCCTCAGCCAGTTTGGAGTCCACAGTTCTTCATTTCAGTAACACTGCTGTGAATCTATAAATTCCTTCATCCCTTTGTCTTTCCATCATAACCATCTGATGAAATTCCAGTCTTAAGTGGACCCTACTATTCATTTCTCTATACCTGCACTGCAGCAGCCAAGAAGTTCTGGAAAAAATCACACAATGTCCAAATACTATGATCAATTTTTGATTCTCTCTTTCTAGGTAGCACCCTATCTTTTTCTTCCACATTTAGCCAAACTTCTTTTAATAACTCTATACTCATGGTTTCAATTTCCTAACTCCCTATATTAGCTTCCTAGCACTGTTGTAACAAAACACCATAAGCTTGGTAGTTTAAAACAAGACATTATTCTCTCACAGTTCTGGAGGTTAGGTGTCCAAAATCAAGATGTCAGCATAGCTGTGCTCCTTCTGAAAGCTGTAAGGAAGAATCCTTCCTTGTCTCTACTTAGCCCTTGGTGTTGCCAGCAATCCTTGGCATTTCTTGGCTGGTAGATGCAATTTCTGTCTCTGTGTTCACATGGTGTTCTCCTCTCTGATGTCTCTTTGTGGCCGAATTTTCTTCTGTAAGGACAAGACTCATTGGATTAGGGTTTACCCAATCTTGTATGACCTCATCTTAACTCGATTGCATCTGCAAATGTTTGACTTCCAAACAAGCTCACATTCACATGTTCCAGGTGGACATGAATTGGGGTGTGGGGGTTAGGGAGTGTTATCAATTCAGTAATTTCTGAAACTCCTAAACCCACTTCCATATAGCTTCAGGGTCTAACTTAAACAAACAAACAAATAAGAACAACAACAAAAAACCCCAAAACAACAACAAAAAAGAAAACCAAAAAAAAAAAAACCCCACCAAAAACAAAACAAAAAAACCCACAAAAAAGGTAAAATTGCCAACTTCTAAGCCCTAAATCCAATGGGTTTATCTCAGTTCTTGTCTCATGTGCTCTCTTGGCCACATTTGAAACAGTTGGTCACTCTCCTTCTGAAAACACTCTCTTCACATCACTTCCAAGTTGTCTTCCTATCTCTGTGACTCCTTCTTCTCAACTTCCTTGGCAAATTTGTCTTTTCTTTTGGGGGTTTCTTAAGGCGCAGTCCTGTAGAGAAGTACTACAGTGATCAAGCAGGGAACATAAATGAAGGAAATGGGTCAGGTGGAAATGTATCACGCTAGAGAGCTCATGATACATTTAGAGGGTGTCTGCAGCCCATCTCCAGCCAGTTCTTGCCATGCTGGAATGGGAACCCAATGTTGTCAGAGGGTCTAATTCTTTTGTTTGAATCCTAAAGCCCAGCCAGACTCTTGTAGAACTGGTGCTCTGGGAACATCGAGTAGTGAGTGATAAGGATAATAAGAATGAAAATTTATGAGAGAAAGTAAGAGCTGGAGTCTCCGGCCAGTTATTTATTTTCATCTTCTCCTATTTTTTGACTCCCCCACTCCCCATTTTTTGGTATGTATGAAGAACAACATAGATTCTGTAGAATCAATAACAATGGCATTAAGATCTTCATTATTAGAATATATAGTGAAATGTTAAAAAACATTTTTTTAGTTGACACATCCTTCACATTACCTTCCAGTCTTTCAGATTATGCTTATAATGTAAACAATGAAACTGGTAAAGTCCCATGTTAGTTCAGTAAAAATAGCACAGATGTAGTGTCGATTATATTTCACAGGAAATGAGTTAAAAGTCACTGGGTATTAAGGAGAAGTGGTTTATATCTCTTAGTTTGTTTGCAACAGGTCACTAAATTTGTGACCTCTTTCATTTTTGCCACCTATGCACACCTGTCATGAAAACCTCTTAAAGTTTTCTTAGCCAACTGCAGTTTCCCTTCCAAGGTTGTATTGATTTCATAGCATTTTGTAGTTGTCACATCTTGACATGAACCATAGGTGTTATTTTGAATTCCCAATGCCTTTTATTAGATCTTTAAATCAATTACTACTAATGTAATGAGAAATTCGGTGTTTTCAACCACAGGCACTGTTCTCAGTACTTCAACTTGACAGCATACGAGATTGGAAAATAGATGAATTGAATTGAACACAAGTTTTCTGACTCCTAAGTCAAGTTTCTTTCCAGCTAAGTAGTTTGCTTAATAGATGGTAATTTACTTTGATCCCCACAAGTTAAGTGAGTTGGAGATCATAACATGAGCACTGTACTTCAGATTCACATGCTTATGTGAGAGGGAAATCTGAGATGAGAAAGAGGGCTGAGGGAGTTATGGCAGGGTGGTGTAGTGGGGAAATAAGAATCAGGCAGGTTTGAGAGGATTTTGGATGCCTACACTTTAACCCAAATTTATGTGTGGGCTTATATCCATTTTTATTTTTCTTTCTTTTATTGAAAATTTTTTCATGTTCTTTCTCTCTCTGTTCTTCCTTCTCCATTTCCCCCCTTTCCTCTTTAGTCTACTATTTGTAAGACTAAAGCATTTTTTGTTTGTTGAATTTAGTGGATAAACTGCCTCACTTGAATTATAATTAAACAGCAAATGCATGAGCATCTGTATTTCTTTCTTTCAAAAGACAAATATAATCTCCCTTTTCAAAATAGTGTACAGTTCAGTGGTTTTTATATATTCAAAGAGTTGTGTAGCCATTACCACTATAATTCAAGAACATTTTCATCACCATTAAAAAACCCCACCTAATATGATCCAACAATTTCACTTATGGGTGCAAACACAAAAGAATTGAAATCTGAGTCTTGAAGAGATATTTGTGCATTCATGTTCATAACAGCATTATTCACAACTGTCAAACGGTGGAAGCAAGCTGAGTGTCCATCAGTGGATGAATGGGTAAACAAAATGTGGTACATACTTACTATGAAATAGTATTCAGCTTTAAAAGCGAAAGAAATTCTGACACATGCTGCAACATGGATGAACCTTGAGGATGTTATGCTAAATGAAATGTTACTCACAAAAAGACAAATACAGATTCCATTTATATGAGGTACCTGGAATAGTTAAATTCATAAAGACGAAAAGTAGAAGGGTGGTTGCCAGGAGCTGAGGGGAGGGGGAAAGTTGAGTTAGTGTTTAATGGGTGCAGAGTTTCAGTTTTGCAAGATGAAAAGAGCTCTGGAGATGGTTGGTGGTGATGGTTGCACAACAGTATGAATGCATTTAATGCCATTGAACTGTACATTTAAAAATGGTGATGGGGATACATTAAAAAATTTTTTTTAAATTAATTAATTATGGTTGAGCCTGGTCTTAGTTGCAGCATGCAGGATCTTCATCGCGGCATGCAGGATCTTTTAGTTGTGGCATGAGAACTCTTAGTTGTGGCATGCGTGTGGGATCTAGTTGCCCAGTTAGGGATCGAACTCGGGCCCCTTGCATTGGGAGCGCAGAGTCTTAACCCATTGCACCACTAGGGAAGTTCTGAAGGTGATACATTTTTAATGTGTATTTTACCACAATTAAAGAAAAGAAAGAAACTCTGTCTGTACCCATTAACTGTCACTCTCTACTCTTCTTTCTCCCAGGCCCTGGCAGCCACTAATCTACCTTCTGTCTCTATAGGTTTGCCTGTTCAGGACATTTAATATAAATGGGATCATACAATATGTGGTCTTTTGTGTTTTGCTTCTTTCACTGAGAATTAGCTTTTAATATTCATGTTGTCATGTGAATCAGTCTTTCATTTTTCCTGAATTATACTTTTTTTTTTTTAGCCATGCCACACAGTTTGTAGGAGTTCCCCGACCAGGGATTGAACCCAGGCCACAGCAGTGACAGTGCCGAATCCTAACTGCTAGACCACCAGGGAACTCCCATCAGTCTTTCATTTTTTATGACTGAATGATATTCTAGTATATGAATATACTATATTTTGTTTATCCATTCATTAGTTGCTGGATATTTGGGTTGTTTCCACATTTTTGTTATTGTGAATAATACTGCTGCGGATATCTGTGTACAAGTCTTTGTGTGGACATGTGTTTTCATCTCTTCCGGGTTAACACCAAGGAATTGAATTGTTGGGTCATATGGTAATTCTATATTTAACATTTCAAGGAATCATCAAACTGTTTTCCAAAGTGGCTGCACCATTTAACATTCCCACCAGCAGTATATGAGTGTTTCAGTTTCTCCACACCCTCACTGACACTTGTTGTAGCCTGTCATTTCCATTATGGCCATCCTAGTGTGTGTGAAATGGTAACTCACTGTGGGTTTGATTTGCATTTCCCCAATAACTAATGACATTGTATAACTTTCATGTGCTTATTGACCACTTGTGTATCCTTTTTTGGAGAAATGTAATTCAAATCCTTTGCCCATTTTAGGATTATTTGTCTTTTTCTTACTGAGTGGTAAGGGTTCTTCATATATCTGCAATAAGACTTTTATTGATATGTGACTTGCAAATGTTTTATCCCATTCTGTGGGTTGTCTTTTCACTTTTTAGATGGTATCTTTTGATGTAAAAAAGTTTTTAATTTGATGAAGTTCAATTTGTCTATTTTTCTTTTGTCACTTGTCATATTTAAGAAAACCAAGGTCACAAAGTTCTGTTCCAATGTTTTCTTCTAACAGTTTTATAGTTTTATTTCTGACATTTAGGTCTGTAATTCATTTTGAGTTAGGTTTTTTTTTGTTTATTTATTTATTCATTCATTCGCATGTGCATTCATCTGATTGAGCCAACAAAATGTATTGTAAAGACCATCCCTTTCCCATGGAATTTTCTTGGCACTTTTGTTAAGAATCAATTGACCATAAAAGTATGGGTTTATTTCTGAACTCTCAATTTTACTTCATTGACCTATATGTCTGTCCTTATGCCAGTACTATACTTTCTTGGCTACTCTAACTTTGTAGTAACTTTTGAAATCAGAAAGCCTGAGTGCTCAAACTTTGTTCTTCTTTTTCAAGATTGTTTACATTGAGTCCTTTGTATTTCCACATAAAATTTTGGATCAGCTTGTCAATTTGTGCATATAAGCCTGCGTGGGTTTCGATAGGGATTGTATTGAATCTGTAGATCAATTTGAGGAGTATTGCAATTTTAACAATATGCTTCTCTTGAGCCCTGGACATGGACTGTCTTTCAATTTGTCTAGACTTTCTTTTATTTATTTCAATGATATTTTATGGTTTTCAGGGTACGAGTCTTGTACTTCTTTGGTTACAGTTACTATTAAGCATTTTGTTCTTTCTGATGCTATTTAGAATAGACTTGTTCTCTTAATTTCATTTTCAGATTATTCATTGACAATGCATAGAAATACATACAATTGATTTTTGTATGTTTCTCTTGTATCCTGTGACCTTGCTGAACTCATTTATTAGTTCTAATAGTATTTTTTTAGTGGATTTATTAGGATTTTCTCTATGCAAGATCATGTTGTCTTTGAATGAAGAGACTTTTACGTCTTTCTTTCCAAAATAGATGCCTTTTGTTTCTTTTACTTACCTAATTGCTCTGACTTGAAGTTCCAGTATGATGTTGAATAGAAGTAGTGATAGTAGACTTAGCTTCTTTTGCTCAGTGAGGAAAACTGAACCTAACAATCTGGAAGTATTTAATATGGACAGCACCGGGAAGCATAGGGCAGTGGTTAAGAGAAAGTACCTTGGAGTTAGAGTCCTTTATTCAAATCTCAATTCTTTCACTTACATTCTTTGTGACTTTGTGTAAGATACTTAATCTCTATAAACTTCAGTTGTCATATTATAATATGGGAATTATAATAATATCTAACTCATATTTTTATTATGACGGTTAAGTAAGCTATGCATATGAAGAGTTTAGCAAAATGCTTAATGTTACTCTAGCAACATTAGACAAATGTAAGCCATTATGATCATTATTATATAACAATATAACTTCTTAAAACAATCAGGATATTATTAAGAATATATCTTTCTATATTTTCCTTGATTATCATTTTTTTACCCCTATCCTGGGGACTTCTGGTTACTTATCTAGATCATTATTAATATTCTTCTTCTTCTTTTTTTTTTTTTGCGGTACGCGGGCCTCTCACTGTTGTGGCCTCTCCCGTTGCGGAGCACAGGCTCCAGACGTGCAGGCTCAGCGGCCATGGCTCATGGGCCCAGTTGCTCCACGGCATGTGGATCCTCCCGGACCGGGGCACAAACCCGTGTCCCCTGCATCGGCAGGAGGACTCTCAACCACTGCGCCACCAGGGAAGCCCTATATTCTTCTTTTTTTGATCACCTATTCCCCACTCCCTGTTGAAGCAACAAATGAATTAAATAGTAAAGTGGTTGGTGCTGGCAGCATTGTATATATTTCTATGTAATTTTGCTATTGCTTTAGAAGGGTGAGGACATTAAATATTAAACATTTTCCTGTTTGAAACTTTCGTATTGCAGAGATTTTAGTTTAAGAGGAGCTAAAGAAGACTATTTAATATTTTATTTATACTTTACATGTTCTTGCTAGGCAATTTGATTTAGCAACATGATTTTAAGTGCCACCTATTTTCCAAGGGCTCTACAATTTTCATTCCTAACCTATACCAGCCATCCACTTCTTTCTCCTGAGCCTATTCCCTCACGAATACCCTGACATTTCCTCAACTAATGCCACTACATTCCTTCTTCACTCAAAATGTACTTCTTTTCCAATCTTGGTTATGGCATCCTCACCTCAGAGGTAATTAATTCACTTAGCTTCTTAAATCAGGGGCAAGATGGGAATAAAGATACAGACCTACTAGAGAATGGACTGGAGGATACGGAGAGGGGGAAGGGTAAGCTGTGACAAAGTGAGAGAGTAGCATGGACATATATACACTACCAAACATAAAATAGCTAGCTAGTAGGAAGCAGCCACATAGCACAGGGAGATCAGCTCAGTGCTTTGTGACCACCTAGAGGGGTGGGATAGGGAGGGTGGGAGGGAGGGAGACACAAGAGGGAAGAGATATGGGGACATATGTATATGTGTAACTGATTCACTTTGTTATAAAGCAGAAACTAACACACCATTGTAAAGCAATTATACTCCAATAAAGATGTTAAAATAAATAAATAGGCTTAAAAATTAAATAAATAAATAAAGCTTTCAGCCTGCAAAAAAAAAAAAAAAAAAAATTAAATCAGAAAACTTGGTATCATTCTCCCCTTCACCATCTATCCCAGTTACTCACTAACTCACTGTTACTTAATTATTTTTAATTGGAATATTTTGGATTTGTCCCTACCTCTCCTTCCCCACTGCCTTAGCAACAGCTGCTATTTTTATTCAAGTCTTTGCTGGGGTTAATTCAGTGGTCTTCTAATCAGTCTCTCTATCTGCGTTTCTTCTCATACAATCCATTCTCTACATCAGTAACGCTACATATTTTTCTAAAGCATGTCTCTTATCACGTGGCTTCTCTGCTAGAAACTTCAAGTGGCTTCCCATCACCTGGATAAAGCCTAAATCCTCTCCAAACTTCTTAGCAGAGTGTACAAAGCCATACAAAATCTGTGTCAGATCTATATTTCTAACTTTGTTTTCTGCCACTCTCTTCCACTCTCTTGTACAGTCTTACCTTTGCCATTACTTTAGAAGAAAGAGGGATAAAGTTTTGGATAGTGTGTCATATGTTTCACCTGAATTGCTTGCTATTCTCAGAATATACCATAATTTTCATGCCTCTGTGTGTAGCACTTTGTTTCTTCTACTTGGAGTATTTCCTGTTATGTGTGTAGAGGTATTCCTGACTCTATGCTTCCAAGACCTCTGACTCTATTCATATCTCTTATAGCTCATTGGAGTAACATTTTTTTAAAAAACAAGCCTGTATTACTCTCTAAATTGTGAGTGCTTTCAGAATCAGGGCTTACCCTTATTTCTCTGTTTCTCTAGGCTCCAGCAGTGTGATGCTTAGAATGTTGACATATTAATAAATATTTGTTGAATGAATGAATAAATGAATGAACATAAAACACAGGGGTTACCTAGCAATTTGTATGCTGCTGATTACACTGTGATAATACTTAGTATGGTTTTAAGTGAAATATGACCAGGGGGTTTGAAGCTTCAGAGGGCTGTTACATGTATTCTTGTGAGAGTCGACATGTTAATCTTATGGAAATGGATTAATTACAAATGCTATTTCAAAGGGCTTAATTTCTTATCGTAAGGTCATTGCTAAAGGGTAAAGTCGACGAGATTGTGCTGAATAAATGTGCAAGCGACATTTCTCTGGTTGATCAAGCTGTGAATTACAATAAAAAGGAGAAAGATTTGATGTCGTGGGTTTGAGACTCTGTTTGTTGGTAGTGCCAGCTCTGGCAGCACGTGGATGCTGCAGATTAACATTTTCAAGTATTTCATAGCTTAAGGTCATTCATGTTGATCAATCGTGTTTTGTTTTGTTTTTTTTAAACACAGGGAATGTCAAGTGTACCTCAAACACTTGATATACACCAAAATGAAGATACGTATGTATGTACACATAAACCATGTTTCTCTTTGGTATTGTTGAATGACGTGGCTTAGGTGAAGCATGCTTTACAAATGTGGCTGTTGCTTTAGGAGGAACATGGAAGACAACTTTATATCCAGGTTTAGTTCATGGTTCATATTCACAATCATGAGATAAATCATAAGATAAACAATACTTCAGTGGTGGTGTGTTAGAAACGACCAGTTTTGGGTGAAGAACAGAAACATAACTGCTAAAATATCATGGACTCCAGTATTTTAAATAATATCTGAACAGAAGAAAAAAAGGATTTGGCAAAAATTTAAGTAAAAACAATGAAAGTAGATTTATTTCTCTTGCATCCTAACATAGCTGATTTTTGAAACTTAAGGAAAGAATGTGCCCTAAAATTATGTGAAATATTTCAGATTATGCATACTTTGATTCAAATCAGATTTTCCCTTTCCTTTGTGATGAGAAGGATGTGAAACTTAGTAATGGGTATTAGCCATCTTGGAAATGTATAGAGAAGACTAATGGTAAAGTGGGAAGACTGCTAACTAGAACTCAGAGCATAGGGACTCTAGCCCTGGCTCTGACTGCAACTTTCTAGCTCTGGGCTAGTCTCTTGATCTCTGGATTTTCTTCTCCATGTGAAATGGGCATGATCATGATGCTGCCCCCTCTCCTTCCCTTCTTCAGAGTTCTTTTGTTGTGATCCAAAGAGATGGTGTAAATTTATTTTCTCTTTTCCTGTACCTTTTCTCTACAATGTTCAGTAGGTACAGTAAATAGGTTCGGGTGACAACCAATGCCTTCAGGGCTTGTGGAGAAAAAGAGTATTTAAATAATTAGATGGTACATGATAACAAAAACAAGGAAGAAAGCAGGAAGATGAATGGGGTCCCCCTGAAAAGTTTAATGCTATGAGATTAAAAATTATTCTTTCCCCAGGCTTTATGAGCTATTGAGTATTTTATGTATAAATACTGTTTGTGAAATAGTCTGTTTTCTTTAGTTATACCCTTAAGAATACTTAATTTTTTTAAAAAATAGGAGGATTTTTTTACAGAGCAACCACAGAATTGCAAATGGAAATCAATTTCATTATAATTTCATTGATTTGGGAACCGTAAGTGAACAGCTAGAGCAGGAGATGAGAAATGGAGAATAAAAATTGACAGTACACTTAAGAGTAGTATGTTGAAATCTTTCTTCTTTCCTGACTTCAACATTTTTGCCTTTTAAAGCATTATATGACCAATTTAAGTATTTTTTGTATCTTCTAAGTCATTAGTGAGGGGACAAGTTAGATTTCAATAGGATAAATATTATAGGGAATTGTCAAAAGGAAAGTTACTACTTAAATAAAATGGGTAAGAAGCAAAACTCACTCTATTTTTCTTTTTTTCAAAATGTGTTAGTGACACACTAAGTTTCATTTTAGAATAAATACTCTTAGCTGGTTTAGTCTCTTCACATCTCTTCATTAGAAATAACAAGGCATACCTTTTGTGGAAAGTACAAGAATAAAGTACCTTTAGTCTTAAGGAATTGTGAAACTGGGTGACTCCAAATTGGACAGACGCTATTATCTATTCACCATTAAAGAAAGGGATAATTTAATTTATTTTCCCTAAGTGCTTCTGTTCATCAGTGTCTAGTTGAGTATTACTATTAAGGAAAAGAGTTTTATATTTGAAAAGAGAGACATGGATCTCTGATTGCTTTTCTAAATGTCAAGGATCATAGACACTTAGATTTGGCTCTGCACCTTGACACTTTAAATAGTTTCCAATTTTCTCCATGGTAGCATTCAAATTAATTTCTCTTTTGGATTCTCTTATAATACTCTTATTTCATATTCCAGAGTGAACTAAATAAGGATATACACCTCACTGACTCACCAAGAGACAAGGTAAAGGGAGGGAGAGTGTGAGCACCAAAGGATGCCCTTTTATCCTGTGATCCCTAGGTTATGTGCTCAAAGCCTGAAGGGAGGATACCCAGAGCTATTTGAGAGTCCCACTGTCCTGCTTTGTGCAACACAAAAGCCAGAGACTGGAGGGTGAATGAGGCTCCCCATGTACATTTTGAAATATTTTGATGGTCCATTCTCTTTATTTTTTCTTGTACACAATATGTTATTAGGAAATATGATTGAAAAAATAGAAGTAAATTTAATTGGTTGGATTTGTTGTGGTGGTGGTATGTATAGCTAAAAATCTTGTTTTTTGGTGAGTAAAATGTAAGAGTGGTTGAATTAATGTTTTTCCTCTTCAAATGAGAAAAACTCATTTTGGATTCAAAGAATACTCTTCCTATATAGGAACAGATACATCTTAAAAAATAGAGTTCAACACTAGTTTAGTTATTCCTCATCCAATCAAAAGTTGATCCTAATTTAGAAAAGCCTTTAAATAAATGCTGTGCTCTTTTCTTTTAAAAACATTTAGTACTAAATTACTCCTACTAACCTTTTCAGAAAATATAGAAAAAAATAGATCTTTTAATAATTCACTTTAAAAATAATTCAAGTTGACTCTTGCTTATATAAATAAGGATATTTGGGAATTTTATGTTGTATTTACTAAAAATATCCTCTTATAAATGAAGACCCAAGAATTTAATTTTTTCAGGAATCTGATATTTAAAAGCTATTTTATAAAATGTGCATTGGCTCTCTCTCTCTTATTTGCCAATATCATCTTTTCTTCTTTCGAAAACAATTTTCTTTCATTGTATTAGCCAACTTAGAGAAGATGAGCATCTGCACATAATAAATTTTCTTAGTTTCTTTATAAACAGGAGATCTGAGACTATATAGCTCAGAGAGGCAGGGTACCATGCTAGCTGTCTACAAACATTCAGCACGCTATCTATCACATGGCAAGCAGTGAGGCTTACTTATGCAACTTCAGAAACCAGGTATAGGACCAGTGGGTAGGAGCATATATTGATTTAATATTAGGGATAAGTGTTTAATAAACAGAATTGTCAAAAAGTAGAACAAATTGCCTTGGAAAATAATACATTTCTCAATACTAGAAGGGTTGATTAAAAGCTGATTAATCACTTGTTCAAATATGCAACAAATAGAGAATAGGATTAGAGGACCTCTAAAATACACAGATTCCAGTATTATATAATTCTTTATAGTGAAAACACAGGATGGTGATAAGTAGAAGACAGTATTAGAGTTTCTTTAGAACTACCATTTCACTTCCAATAAGGCAACCTTTATTACTCTCCCAAGCACATGGTTAACTGCTTCTTTTCATGGTTATTCTAACCCTCTGAGTCTTTTCTCTATGCAAATTGTTATATTTATTGTTGAAGGTATTCACTATATTGCTTATAATAAAAATTTATTATATATATTTCTTTTCTTAGCTGGTCTATTGTTATCTTGTGAAAATAGTGATATATGTAATAGTTTTTGTTTTCTTTGTATTGGTTACCAGAAATTTTTTTGTTAAATTTAGTTTCTACCTTATGGAGTGCATTTTGTGTTATAAATAGATTTCTGACTTCATTTTGACTTTTCTGTTTTTCTTCTATCTGCTTATCAGTGGTCCCCACCCTATACCAATTTTCTTACTTTCTTCTCCTTAAAATTTTATTTTATCTTGTAGTGAATAACAAACATCTTTGGAACATAGCAAATAACAAAAGTATAAATGATTAAGTTCCTGATGTAAGCACTTCTTAAATTTATTCCCTCTTGAAAATCTTTTCTGAGGTATGATATACTTCCTCAAAAAAAAGAAAGGAAGAAGAAAGGAAGGAAGGAAGGAAGGAAGGAAAACAAAGAAAGAAAAGGGATAACTTGAAAAATAAATGCAGAGAATGATGTGTAGTATGAGAATGGAGTGGGGCTGGGACCAGTGGACTACAGACTTGAATTTCTGGTGAATTGGAACTAGAAGGGATGGATAAAACACAAAGGGGAAAGGAGCTGTCCAGAACTACCTTTCCATGCCCAGGAAAAAGCTAAAGCTAAGATGGTAGATTTTTCTTCTCAGGAGTCCTGGATGGGCTTCAAGTTAGTAAATACAAGAGAAAGACTGCTGTGGGGCACTTGGCAAGGCAGTTAATTAAAAGGGCTATATGCGGAAAGGTGGGCCAGATCCCTTTTTTACCACCCTGCTTCCTCTTTCTCCCACAGAGTACTTCCTGCTGGAGCATATAATCCCCCTGCTCCCACCCAAACTGACAACCATAGCATGGGTCTGCTTTCTCCTACAACAATTAAACTATCTGTCCAGGGAGGCTTACATTTCCTACTTTGAGTATTTGTGCTGCAGAATAGAGTTCTCCTTATAGAGTGTATCCAGTTAGTGTGCTGGATTCCCATTTATTCATTCTATAGTGAGCTCACCAGTGGATATAACCCTGACTACAATTACAGAACTTGCAGTCAGCTCTTCCATGCAGGGAAAGACTTGTGGCAGGAAATTGACCTATATAATGGCAGAGGAATTTCCTTTCAGTAACTGGTAGTAATTAATCTAGTCATCATTCATAAATATTAATATGTGATCAAGAATCTTTCCAACATGTTCAGCAAGCCAATGACACAATGAAGAGGGATCAAAAAATGTAACTAACAGGATAATAATTCAGGAAACAGGATAATTTAAAAAGTTGTAATTCACTTTTCAGAGGGATCTGAATTGATATGACATTCTAAATACTGAGGATGTTGCTATGAAAAAGGAGTAATTAGAAAACAAAGAGGAAATAAAAAGTTAAAAACATGATTGTTGAAGTAAAAACAATTGTTCAACAGAAAGGCTGGAGGAAAAGAATCTAATGAACATTCTAAAATATGAGCTAAAAGCCAAACAGAAGTAAAATAGGAGACCAAAAAAATTATAAGACATGGAGGATCACATGAATGGTCCATTATATCCATCTAATAGGATTTTCAGAGAAAGAGAACAGGGGAAATTAAGTGAAAATAAAAGGTCTTGGGGCTTCTGAAAGATGACACAAACTTTCAGATTGAAGAAGTAGGGTTCACTGAGATCTGATGAGCTGTATCTTGGTAAAATTGTAAGGCATCAAAGAAAATAAGAAGGCTCTAAGAGAGAACAAGTTACTTACAAAGGAATGGCAATCAGAATGGCTTCAGACTGCTCCTCCAGCTTCTGGATAATGGATGACAACAAAGCAGTCATATATGGTTCTGAGAGGAAATGACTGGAAGATTTAATGCCAAATTATCAAGTATGAGGCATTCTAGAGATATTTCTAGGAAAAGATGAGCTTAGAAAGTTTAACTTTTATGTACTTGTTATTCAAAAAATTATGTGAGAATGAGTTTTATCTAAAGAAAAACAAGAGTACAAGGAAGAGAACATTATGATGTCTAAGAAACAGTATACCTATTCCAGGAGGTCAATGGAAAGAAATCTTAGGGATTTCTTGTCTGGTAGGCTTGGAAAGCAATTGCTCCAATTGGAGCTGGAGGTTTGGAAGCTGTTTGTATTTAAAAAAGAGGTAAATATTTTAAAATAAAGAGTATGATGGTAAAAGCTGAGTAGTATTCAGCTGCTTCACCTGAAGCAAGTTCCTGGTGATATTCAAAACCTCTTCTCCGGCCCAGAGGTCATTATCTCTTGGTGGTTGTCTACCTCACCTCTAGTTCTGGCTTACTCTTATTTTTGTGTCATTTCCTGCTTTGCTTCTGCCTGTGAACTAAATGGTGAGTTTAACCACCACTGTTACAACTATTATTTAGTAGTGTGTGCTTATAGTTACAGAGCAATTGTATTAATTCAAAGAAATTTATTCTTCCCTTAAGACATGAAGGTATTTACTTCTCTTGGGGATTGTTTGTTGTAAAAAGTAAAATGTAACCTAACTAGTTTGGCTGTTAGGAGTCATGTCTTTACATCTCCTTTAAAACAACAGAGGTAAGAAAAGTCATTTCTCTTGCTATCATACTTATTTCTGCTCAAATTGGTTTTGTGACTGCTCCATTAAATCAGGAGATCTCTCATTAATGAGCATGACTAACTCAACCTGATGTGGCCCATAATATAAAAGTGAGACAAAAAAAGCCCTTTTCAGGTTCAAGAAAGCATTAGCACTAATTTTGAAAACCTAAGGAAGTTAAGTTTATGAGTCACAGCCTCAAAAAGCTTATTTTCTAGAGTATCTATATTCCAAAATATAATGTACTTTAAGAGAGAACAATTAAGTTATGTTTAAATAAATTTATTATGGGTGTGCTCAGACATGTGTAGTACTAAGCTATAGTCCAGAATCTGACACATCCCTAAATGTAACCCTTTTGTAAGCTTTTATGAGTAATATAGAAGAGACTAAGAGCTGATGGTTTCAGAGTCTCATGGTTTCGGCTGAGATTTTTGTCTTCATTTGAATAGGGAAAATTTCAAGGAAAATGAGAAAAATACTGCTCTATTGGACCCTCCATACTCATGAGAAATGACAGGAGAGAATTCTTCTTGTTGGAGAACTATTTTTATTTTACATTAGCGAAGGGTAAAGGGACTCTTTCAGAACTTAAATTGATATTTGGTAGGACAATAGTTAAAAACAATTTTGGTAATAGCTTTATTGAGGTATAATTTACCTACCACAAAAATCCCTTCTTTTAAGTGTACACTTCAATGAAATTTAGTAAATTTACAGTTGTGAAACCATCATCACAATCTAATTTTAGAACATTTCCATCATCACCGGAAGAAACCTTCTGTCCATTTTCAGTGACCCTCTCTTTCCACCCCCGGCCCAAGGCAACCATGAATCTACTTCCTGTCACTATAGATTTGCTTATCCTGGATATTAGGTATAAATTAAGCCATATAAAATATAATCTTTTGAGTCTGGCTTCTTTCCTTAGAACAATGTTTTTGAGGTTCATCGATCTTATATCATACACTCCATGTTCAACATCCATGTTATATCAGTACTTCATTTTTGTTCTCAAAGCAGGGTAGACAGTTGGGCTGATTTCCATTTTCATTTTTTATATGTATCAGTTAGAGTTTAGATGCTGAAAAGGGAAAATTGTGTAGATAATATAAGGTTTTACAAATTATATCTTTTTTTAACATCTTTATTGGAGTATAATTGCTTTACAATGTTGTGTTAGTTTCTGCTGTATAACAAAGTGAATCAGCTATACATATACATATATCCCCATATTCCCTCCCTCTTGTGTCTCCCTCCAACCCTCCCTACCCCACCCCTCTGGTGGTCACAAAGCACCGAGCTGATCTCCCTGTGCTATGCGGCCAGTTCCCACTAGCTATCTATTTTATGTTTGGTAGTGTGGATATGTCAATGCTACTCTCTCACTTTGTCCCAGCTTACCCTTCCCCATTCCCGTGTCCTCAGGTCCATTCTTTACGTCTGCGTCTTTATTCCTGTCTGCCCCTAAGTTGTTCAGAAACACTTTTAAAAAATAGACTGTATATATATGTGTTAGCATATGGTATTTGTTTTTCTCCTTCTGACTTACTTCACTCTGTATGACAGTCTCTATGTCCATCCACCTTACTACAAATAACTCACTTTCGTTTCTTTTCATGGCTGAGTAATATTCCATTGTACATATGTGCCACATCTTCTTTATCCATTCATCTACTGATAGATACATAGGTCGCTTCCATGCCCTGGCTATTATAAACAGTGCTGCAATGAACATTGTGGTACATGACTCTTTTTGAATTATGGTTTTCTCAGTGTATATGCCCAGGAGTGGGATTGCTGAGTCGTATGGTAGTTCTATTTATAGTTTTTTAAGGAACCTCCATACTGTTCTCCATAGTGGCGGTATCAATTTACATTCCCACTAACAGTGCAAGAGGGTTCCGTTTTCTCCACACCCTTTCCAGAATTTATTGTTTGTAGATTTTTTGATGGTGGCCATTCTGACTGGTGTGAGGTGGTAACTCATTATAGTTTTGATTTGCATTTATCTAATGTTTAATTATGTTGAGCACCCTTTAATGTGTTCGTTGGTAACCTGTGTATCTTCTTTGGAGAAATATCTACTTAGATCTTCTGCCCAGTTTTGGATTGGGTTGTTTGTTTTTTTGATATTGAGCTGCATGTGCTGCTTGTATATTTTGGAGATTAATCCTTTGTCAGTTGCTTCATTTGCAAATATTTTCTCCCAATCTGAAGGTTGTCTCTTTGTCTTGTTTATGGCTTCCTGTGTTGTGAAAAAGCTTTTAAGTTTCATTAGGTCACATTTGTCTATTTTTGTTTTTATTTCCATTTCTCTAGGAGTTGGGTCAAAAAGGATCTTGCTGTGATTTACATCATAGAGTGTTCTGCCTATGTTTTCCTGTAAGAGTTTTATAGTGTGTGGCCTTACATTTAGTTCTTTAATCCATTTGGAATTATTTTTGTGTATGGTGTTAGGGAGTGTTCCAATTTCATGCTTTTGCATTTTGCTGTCTAGTTTTCCCAGCAACACTTATTGAAGAGGCTGTCTTTTTTTGTGGTACGCGGGCCTCTCACTGTTGTGACCTCTCCTGTTGCGGAGCACAGGCTCTGGATGCGCAGGCTCAGCGGCCATGGCTCACGGGCCCAGCGGCTCCGCAGCATGTGGGATCTTCCCGGGCTGGGGCACGAGCCCGTGTCCCCTGCATCGACAGGCGGACTCTCAACCACTGCGCCACCAGGGAAGCCCCGAGGCTGTCTTTTTTCCATTGTATATTCTTGCCTCCTTTATCAAAGACAAGGTGTTTCCATACAAATTGTGAAATTTTTTGTTCTAGTTCTGTGAAAAATGCCATTGGCTGTTTGATAGGGATTGCATTGAATTTGTAGATTGCTTTGGGTAGTATAGTCATTTTCACAATGTTGATTCTTCCAATCCAAGAACATGGTATATCTCTCCATCTGTTTGTATCATCTTTAATTTCTTTCATCAATGTCTTATAATTTTCTGTATACAGGTCTTTTGTCTCCTTAGATAGGTTTGTTCCTAGGTATTTTATTCTTTTTGTTGTAATGGTAAATGGGAGTGTTTCCTTAATTTCTCTTTCAGATATTTCATCATTAGTGTATATGAAGCAAGAGATTTCTGTGCATTAATTTTGTATCCTGCTACTTTAACAAATTCATTAATTAGCTCTAGTAGTTTTCTGGTAGAGTCTTTAGGATTCTGTATGTATACTATCATGTCATCTGCAAACAGGGAGTGTTTTATTTCTTCTTTTCTGATTTGGATTCCTTTTTTTTTTTTTTGCAGTACCTGGGCCTCTCACTGTTGCGGCCTATCCCATTGCTCCGGACACGCAGGCCCAGTGGCCATGGCTCATGGGCCCAGCCACTCCGCGGCATGTGGGATCCTCCCAGACCAGGGCATGAACCCGTATCCCCTGAATCGGCAGGCGGACTCTCAACCACTGTGCCACCAGGGAAGCCCTGTTTTGGATTCCTTTTACTTCTTTTTCTTCTCTGATTGCCGTGGTTAAAACTTCCAAAACTATGTTGAATAATAGTGGTGTGAGTGGGCAACCTTGTCTTCTTCCTGATCTTAGAGGAGATGGTTTCAGTTTTTCACCATTGAGAATGATGTTGGCTGTGGGTTTCTCATATATGGCCTTTATTATGTTGAGGTAAGTTCCATCTATGCCTACTTTCTGGATGGTTTTTATCATAAGTGGGTGTTGAATTTTTTCAAAAGCTTTTTCTGCATCTATTGAGATGATCATGTGGATTTTCTCCTTCAATTTGTTAATATGGTGTATCACATTGATTAATTTGCATATATTGAAGAATCCTTGCATTCCTGGGATAAACCCTACTTGAATATGGTGTATGATCCTTTTAATGTGCTATTGGATTCTGTTTGCTACTATTTTGTTGAGATTTTTTGCATCTATGTTCATCTGTGATATTGGACTGTAGTTTTCTTTTCTTGTGACATCTTTGTCTGGTTTTCATATCAGGGTGATGGTGGCCTCATAGAATGAGTTTGGGAGTGTTCCTTCCTCTGCTGTATTTTGGAAGAGTTTGAGAAAGATAGGTATTAGCTCTTCTCTAAATGTTTTATAGAATTCGCCTGTGAAGGCATCTGGTCCTCAGCTTGTGTTTGTTGGAAGATTTTTAATCACAGTTTCAATTTCTGTGCTTGTGATATTTTCTGTTTCTTCCTGGTTCAGCCTTGGAAGGTTGTGTTTTTCTAAGAATTTGTACATTTCTTCTAGGTTGCCCATTTTGTTGGCATAGAGTTGCTTGTAGGAATGTCTTATGATCCTTTGTATTTCTGCAGTGTCAGTTGTTGCTTCTCCTTTTTCATTTCTAATTCTGTTGATTTGAGTTTTCTCCCTTTTTTTCTTGATGAGTCTGGCTAATGGTTTATCAATTTTGTTTATCCTCTCAAAGAATCAGCTTTTAGTCTTATTGATCTTTGCTATCATTTACTTCATTTCCTTTTCATTTATTTCTGATCTGATCTTTATTATTTTGTTCCTGCTAATTTTGGGGGTTTTTTTTTTCTCTTCTTTCTCTAATTGCTTTAGGTGTAAGGTTAGGTTTGTTTATTTAAGATGTTTCTTGTTTCTTGAGTTAGGATTTTATTGCTATAAACTTCCCTCTTAGAACTGCTTTTGCTGCATCCCGTAAGTTTTTGGCCGTTGTGTTTTCATTATCATTTTTTTTCTAGGTACTTTTTGATTTCCTCTTTGATTTCTTCAGGGATCTCTTGGTAATTTAGTAGTATATTGTTTAACCTCCATGTGTTTGTATTTTTTACAGTTTTTTTCCTGTAATTTATATCCAGTCTCATAGCATTGTGGTTGGAAAAGATACTTGAAACGATTTCAATATTATTAAATTTACCAAGCTTTGTGACCCAAGATATGATCTATCGTGGAGAATTTTCCATAAGCACTTGAGAAGAAAGTGTATTCTGTTGTTTTTGGATGGAATGTCCTATAAATATCAATTAAGTCCATCTTGTTTAATGTATCCTTTAAAGTTTGTGTTTCCTTATTTATTTCCTTTTGGATGATCTGTCCATTGGTGAGAGTGGGGTGTTAAAGTCCCCTACTATTATTTTGTTACTGTTGATTTCCCCTTTTATGGTTGTTAGCATTTGCCTTATATAATGAGGTGCTCCTATGTTGGGTGCATGAATATTTACAATTGTTATATCTTCTTAGATTGATCCCTTGGTCATTATGTAGTGTCCTTCTTTGTCTCTTGTCATAGTCTTTAATTTAAAGTCTATTTTGTCTAATATAAGGATTGGTAGTCCAGCTTTCTTTTGATTTCCATTTGCATGGAATATCTTTTTCCATCCCCACACTTTCAGTCTGTATGTGTCTCTAGGTCTGAAGTGGGTCTCTTGTAGACAGCATATATATGGGTCTTGTTTTGTATCCATTCAGCCAGTCTATGTCTTTTGGTTGGAGCATTTAATCCATTTACATTTAAGGTAATTATCGATACGTATTTTCCTATTACCATTTTCCTAATTGTTTTGGGTTTGTTATTGTAGGTCTTTTCCTTCGCTTGTGTCTTGCCTAGAGACGTTCCTTTAGCATTTGTTGTAAAGCTGGTTTGGTGGTGCTGAATTCTCTTAACTTTTGCTTGTCTGCAAGGCTTTTGATTTCTCTGTCAAATCTGAATGAGATCCTTGCTCGGTAGAGTAATCTTGGTTGTAGGTTTTTCCCTTTCATCACTTTAAATATGTCCTGCCAGAACCTTCTGGCTTGCAGAGCTTCTGCTGAAAGATCAGATGTTAACCTTAAGGGGATTCCCTTGTACGTTATTTGTTGCTTTTCCCTTGTTGCTTTTAATATTTTTTCTTTGTATTTAATTTTTGATAGTTTGACTAATATGTGTCTTGGCATATTTCTCCTTGGATTAATCTTGTATGGGGCTCTCTGGGCTTTCTGGACTTGGTTGACTATTTCCTTTCCCATATTAGGGAAGTTTTCAACTGTAATCTCTTCAAATATTTTCTCAGTCCCATTCTTTTTCTCTCCTTCTTCTGGAATCCGTATAATTTGAATGTTGGTGTGTTTGATGTTGTCCCAGAGGTCTCTGAGACTGTCCTCAATTCTTTTCATTCTTTTCCCTTTAATGTGCTCTGCAATAGTTATTTCCACTATTTTATCTTCCCAGTCACTTATCAGTTCTTCTGCCTCAGTTATTCTACTATGGATTCCTTCTAGAGAATTTTGTTTTTTACATTTTTTTTTACATCTTTATTGGAGTATAATTGCTTTACAATGGTGTGTTAGTTTCTGCATTATAACAAAGTGAATCAGTTATACATATACATATGTTCCCATATCTCTTCCCCCTTGCGTCTCCCTCCCTCCCATGCTCCCCATCCAACCTCTCCAGGCGGTCACAAAGCACCAAGCTGATATCCCTGTGCTATGCGGCTGCTTCCCAGTAGCTATCTACCTTACGTTTGGTAGTGTATATATGTCTATGCCTCTCTCTTGCTGTGTCACAGCTTACCCTTCCCCCTCCCCATATCCTCAAGTCCATTCTCTAGTAGGTCTGTGTCTTTATTCCTGTCTTATCCCTAGGTTCTTCATGACATTTATTTTTCTTAAATTCCATATATATATGTTAGCATACGGTATTTGTCTTTCTCTTTCTGACTTACTTCACTCTGTATGACAGATCCTTGGTCTATCCACCTCATTACAAATAGCTCAATTTCGTTTCTTTTTATGACTGAGTAATATTCCATGGTATATATGTGCCACACCTTCTTTATCCATTCATCGGATGATGGACACTTAGGTTGTTTCCATCTCTGGGCTATTATAAAGAGAGCTGCAATGAACATTTTGGTACATGACTCTTTTTGAATTATGGTTTTCTCAGGGTATATGCCCAGGAGTGGGATTTCTGGGTCATATGGTAGTTCTATCTGTAGTTTTTTAAGGAATCTCCATACTGTTCTTCACAGTGGCTGTACCAATTCACATTCCCACCAGCAGTGCCAGAGTGTTCCCTTTTCTCCACACCCTCTCCAGCATTTATTGTTTCTAGATTTTTTGATGATGGCCATTCTAACTGGTGTGAAATGATATCTCATTGTAGTTTTGATTTGCATTTCTCTAATGATTAGTGATGTTGAGCATTCTTTCATGTGTTTGTTGGCAGTCTGTATATCTTCTTTGGAGAAATCCCTATTTAGGTCTTCTGCCCATTTTTGGATTGGGTTGTTTGTTTTTTTGTTATTGAGCTGCATGAGCTGGTTATAAATTTTAGAGATTAATCCTTTGTCAGTTGCTTCATTTGCAAATATTTTCTCCCATTCTGAGGTTTGTCTTTTCGTCTTGTTTATGGTTTCCTTTGCTGTGCAAAAGCTTTGAAGTTTCATTAGGTCCCATTTGTTTATTTTTGTTTTTATTTCCATTTCTCTAGGGGGTGGGTCAAAAAGGATCTTGCTGTGATTTATGTCATAGAGTGTTCTGCCTATGTTTTTCTCTAAGAATTTGATAGTTTCTGGCCTTACATTTAGGTCTTTAACCCATTTTGAGCCTATTTTTGTGTATGGTGTTAGGGAGTGATCTAGTCTCATACTTTTACATGTACCTGTATAGTTTTCCCAGCATCAATTATTGAAGAGGCTGTCCTTTCTCCACTGTACATTCCTGCCTCCTTTATCAAAGATATGGTGACCATATGTGCGTGGGTTTATCTCTGGGCTTTCTGTCCTGTTCCAATGATGTATCTTTCTGTTTTTGTGCCAGTACCATACTGTCTTGATTACTGTAACTTTGTGGTATAGTCTGAAGTCAGGGAGCCTGATTCCTCCGGCTCCGTGTTTCTTTCTCAAGATTGCTTTGGCTATTCAGGGTCTTTTGTGTTTCCATACAAATTGTGAAATTTTTTGTTCTAGTTCTGTGAAAAATGCCAGTGGTAGTTTGATAGGAATTGCATTGAATCTGTAGATTGCTTTGGGTAGTAGAGTCATTTTTGCAATGTTGATTCTTCCAATCCAAGAAAATGGTATACCTCTCCATCTATTTGTATCATCTTTGATTTCTTTCATCAGTGTCTTATAATTATCTGCATATAGGTCTTTTGTCTCCTTAGGTAGATTTATTCATAGATATTTTATTCTTTTTGTTGCAATGGTAAATGGGAGTGTTTTCTTGATTTCACTTTCAGATTTTCATCAGTAGTGTTTAGGAATGCCAGAGATTTCTGTGCATTAATTTTGTATCCTGCTACTTTACCAAATTCATTGATTAGCTCTAATAGAGCTGGTAGAGTCTTTCGGATTTTCTATATATAGTATGTCATCTGCAAACAGTGACAGCTTTACTTGTTCTTTTCCAATGTGGATTGCTTTTATTTCTTTTTCATCTCTGATTTCTGTGGCTAAAACTTCCAAAACTATGTTGTATAAGAGTGGTGAGAGTGGGTAACCTTGTTTTGTTCCTGATCTTAGTGGAAATGCTTTCAGTTTTTCACCATTGAGGATGATGTTGGCTGTGGGTTTGTCATATATGGCCTTTATTATGTTGAGGAAAGTTCCCTGTATGTCTACTTTCTGGAGGGTTTTTATCATAAATGGGTGTTGAATATTGTCGAAAGCTTTCTCTGCATCTATTGAGATGATCATATGGTTTTTCTCCTTCAGTTTGTTAATATGGTTTATCACATTGATTGATTTGCCTATATTGAAACATCCTTGCATTCCTGGAATAAACCCCACTTGATCATGCTGTATGATCCTTTTTATGTGCTGTTGGATTCAGTTTGCTAGTATTTTGTTGAGGATTTTTGCATCTATGTTCATCAGTGATATTGGCCTGTAGTTTTCTTTCTTTGTGACATCCTTGTCTGGTTTTGGTATCAAGTTGATGGTGGCCTCGTAGAATGAGTTTGGGAGTGTTCTTCCCTCTGCTATATTTTGGAAGAGTTTGAGAAGGATAGGTGTTAGCTCTTCTCTAAATATTTGATGGAATTTGCCTGTGAAGCCATCTGGTCCTGGGCTCTTGTTTGTTTGAAGATTTTTAATCACAGTTTCAATTTCAGTGCTTGTGATTGGTCTGTTTATATTTTCTATGTCTTCCTGATTCAGTTTTGGCAGGTTGTGTATTTCTAAGAATTTGTCCATTTCTTCCAGATTGTCCATTTTATTGGCATAGAGTTGCTTGTAGTAATCTCTCATGATTTTTTTTATTTCTGCAGTGTCAGTTGTTACTTCTCCTTTTTCATTTCTAATTCTATTGATTTGAGTCTTCTCCCTTTTTTTCTTGATGAGTCTGGCTAATGGTTTATCAATTTTGTTTATCTTCTCAAGGAACCAGCTTTTAATTTTATTGGTCTTTGCTATCATTTCCTTCATTTCTTTTTCATTTATTTCTGATCTGATTTTTATGATCTCTTTCCTTCTGCTAACTTTGGGGTTTTTTTGTTCTTCTTTCTCTAATTGCTTTAGGTGCAAGGTTAGGTTGTTTATTTGAGATGTTTCCTGTTTCTTAAGGTAGGATTGTATTGCTATAAACTTCCCTCTTAGAACTGCTTTTGCTGCAACCCATAGGTTTTGGGTCGTCGTGTCTCCATTGTCATTTGTGTCTAGGTATTTTTTTATTTCCTGTTTGATTTCTTCAGTGATCACTTCGTTATTAAGTAGTGTATTGTTTAGCCTCCATCTGTTTGTATTTTTTACAGATCTTTTCCTGTAATTGGCATCTAGTTTCATAGCGTTGTGGTCGGAAAAGTTACTTGATACAATGTCAATTTTCTTAAATTTACCAAGGCTTGATTTGTGACCCAAGATATGATCTATCCTGGAGAATGTTCCATGAGCACTTGAGAAAAATGTGTATTCTGTTGTTTTTGGATGGAATGTCCTATAAATATCAATTAAGTCCATCTTGTTTAATTTAATGTATCATTTAAAGCTTGTGTTTCCTTTTTTATTTTCATTTTGGATGATCTGTCCATTGGTGAAAGTGGGGTGTTAAAGTCCCCTACTATGAATGTATTACTGTCAATTTCCCCTTCTATGGCTGTTAGTAGTTGCCTTATGTATTGAGGTGCTCCTATGTTGGGTGCATAAATATTTACAATTGTTATATCTTCTTCTTGGATCGATCCCTTGACCATTATGTAGTGCCCTTCTTTGTCTCTTGTAATAGTCTTTATTTTAAAGTCTATTTTGTCTGATATGAGAATTGCTAAACCAGCTTTCTTTTGGTTTCCATTTGCATGGAATATCTTTTTCCAACCCCTTACTTTCAGTCTGTATGTGTCTCTAGGTCTGAAGTGGGTCTCTTGTAGACAGCATATATATGGGTCTTGTTTTTGTATCCATTCAGCCAATCTGTGCCTTTTGGTGAGAGCATTTAGTCCATTTATATTTAAGGTAATTATCAATATGTTTGTTCCTATGCCCATTTTCTTAATTGTTTTGGGTTCGTTATTGTAGGTCTTTTCCTTCTCTTGTGTTTCTTACCTAGAGAAGTTCCTTTAGCATTTGTTGTAAAGCTGGTTTGGTGGTGCTGAACTCTCTCAGCTTTTGCTTGTCTGTAAAGGTTTTAATTTCTCCATCAAATCTGAATGAGATCCTTGCTGGGTCGAGTAATCTTGATTGCAGGTTTTCCTCCTTCATCACTTTAAATATGTCCTGCCAGTCCCTTCTGGCTTGCAGAGTTTCTGCTGAGAGATCAGTTGTTAACCGTATGGGGATTCCCTTGTGTGTTATTTGTTGTTTTCCCCTTGCTGCTTTTAATATATTTTCTTTGTATTTAATTTTTGATTGTTTGATTAATATGTGTCTTGGCGTCTTTCTCCTTGGATTTATCCTGTATGGGACTCTCTGTGCTTCCTGGACTTGATTAACTATTTCCTTTCCCATATTAGGGAAGTTTTCAACTATAATCTCTTCACATATTTTCTAAGTCCCTTTCTTTTTCTCTTCTTTGGAACCCCTATAATTCGAATGTTGGTGCATTTAATATTGTCCCAGAGGTCTCTGAGATTGTCCTCAGTTCTTTTCATTCTTTTTTTTTTATTCTGCTCTGCAGTAGTTATTTCCACTATTTTATCTTCCAGGTCACTTATCCGTTCTTCTGCCTCAGTTATTCTGCTATTGATCCCATCTAGAGTATTTTTAATTTCATTTATTGTGTTATTCATTGTTTGTTTCATCTTTTGCTCTTCTACATCCTTGTTAAATGTTTCTTGCATTTTGTCTATTCTATTTCCAAGGTTTGGATCATCTTTACTATCATTATTCTGAATTCTTTTTCAGGTAGACAGCCTATTTCCTCTTCATTTGTTAGGTCTGTTGGGTTTTTATCTTGCTCCTTCATCTGCTGTGTGTTTTTCTGTCTTCTCATTTTGCTTATCTTACCGTGTTTGGGGTTTCCTTTTTGCAGGCTGCAGGTTCGTAGTTCCCGTTGTTTTTGGTGTCTGTCCCCAGTGGCTAAGGTTGGTTCAGTTGGTTGTGTAGGCTTCCTTGTGGAGGGGACTAGTGCCTGTGTTCTGGTGGATGAGGCTGGATCTTGTCTTTCTGGTGGGGAGGTCCATGTCTGGTGGTGTTTTTTGGGGTGTCTGTGGCCTTATTATGATTTTAGGCAGCCTCTCTGCTAATGGGTGGGGTTGTGTTCCTGTCTTGCTAGTTGTTTGGCATAGGGTGTCCAGCACTGTAGCTTTCTGGTCGTTGAGTGAAGCTGGGTGCTGGTGTTGAGATGGAGATCTCTGGGAGATTTTTGCTGTTTGATATTATGTGGAGTTGGGAGGTCTCTTGTGGACCAGTGTCCTGAAGTTGGCTCTCCCACGTCAGAGGCACAGCACTGACTCCTGGCTGCAGCACCAAGAGCCTTTCATCCACACGGCTCAGAATAAAAGGGAGAAAAATTAGAAAGAAAGAATTAGTAGAAGTAGAAAGAAAGAAAGAAAGAAAGAAAGGAGGGACGGAGAGAGGAAGGAAGGAAGGAAGGAAGGAGGGATGGAAGGAAGAAATGAAAGAAAGAAAGAAGATAAAGTAAAATAAAGTAAGATAAAATATAAAGTTTTTAAAATAATTATTAAGAAAATATTAAAGAAAAAAAAAAACGGATGGATAGAACCCTAGGATAAATGGTGGAAGCAAAGCTATACAGATAAAATCTCACACAGGAGCATACACATACACATTCAGAAAAAGAGGAAAAGGGGAAAAAGTCATAAATCTTGCTCTCAAAGTTCACCTCCTCAATTTGGGATGATTCGTTGTCTATTCATGTATTCCACAGATGCAGGGTACATCTAGTTGATTGTGGAGCTTTAATCCGCTGCTTCTGAGGCTGCTGGGAGAGATTTCCCTTTCTCTTCTTTGTTCTCACAGCTCCCAGGGGCTCAGCTTTGGATTTGGCCACACCTCTGCGTGTAGGTCACCGGAAAGTGTCTGTTCTTCGCTCAGACAGGACGAGGTTAAAGGAGCAGCTGCTTCGGGGACTTTGGCTCACTCAGGCTGCGGGGAGGGAGAGGCACGGAGTGCGGGGCGAGCCTGCGGCGGCAGAGGCCAGCATGACGTTGCACCAGCCTGAGGCGCGCAGTGCGTTCTCCTGGGGAAGTTGTCCCTGGATACCGGGACCCTGGCAGTGGTGGGCTGCATAGGCTCCCCGGAAGTGGGGTGTGAATAGTGATTGTGCTCGCACACAGGCTTCTTGGTGGCGGCAGCAGCAGCAGCCTTAGTGTATCATGCCCGTCTCTGGGGTCCGCGCTTTTAGCCGCGGCTCGCGCCCGTCTCCAGAGCTCCTTTAAGCAGCGCTCTTAATCCCCTCTCCTCGCGCACCAGGAAACAAAGAGGGAAGGAAAAGTCTCTAGCCTCTTTGGCAGCTCCAGACCTTTTCCCCGGACTCCCTCCGGACTCACGGTGGTGCACTAACCCCCTGCAGGCTGTGTTCAGGCCGCCAATCCCAGTCCTCTCCCTGCGCTCCGACCGAAGCCCGAGTCTCAGCTCCCAGCCCCGCCCGACCCGGTGTGTGAGCAGACGAGCCTCTCGGACTGGTGAGTGCAGGTCGGGAATGATCCTCTGTGCAGGAATCTCTCCGTTTTGCCCTCCGCAACCCTGTTGCTGTGCTCTCCGCCGCGGCTCCCAAGCTTTCCCCCTCTGCCACCCGCAGTCTCCGCCAGAGAAGGGGCTTCCTAGTGTGTGAAAACCTTTCCTCCTTCACAGCTCCCTCCCACTGGTACAGGTCCCCTCCCTATTCTTTTGTCTCTGTTTTTTCTTTTTCTTTTGCCCTACCCAGGTACGTGGGGGAGTTTCTTGCCTTTTGGGAATTCTGAGGTCTTCTGCCAGCGTTCAGTAGGTGTTCTGTAGGAGTTGTTCCACGTGTAGATGTATTTCTGGTGTATCTGTGGGGAGGAAGGTGATCTCCGCGTCTTACTCTTCTGCCATCTTCCCCTCCCTCCTCTCTAGATAATTTTTAATTTCATTTATTGTGTTGTTCATCATTGTTAGTTTGTTGTTAATTCTTCTAGGTCCTTGTTAAACGTTTTTTATATTTTCTCCATTCTATTTCCAATATTTTGGATCAGCTTTACTATCATTACTCTGAATTCCTTTTCAGGTAGACTGCCTATTTCCTCTTCATTTGTTTGGTCTGGTGGGTTTTTACTTTGCTACTTCAAGTGCTACATATTTTTCGCTCTTCACATTTTGCCTAACATACTGTGTTTGGGGTCTCCTTTTCACAGGCTGCAGGTTCGTAGTTCATATTTCATAGTTTTTGGTGTCTGACCCCAGTGGGTAAGGTTGGTTCAGTGGCTTGTGTAGGCTTCCTGGTGGAGGGGACTGGTGCCTTTTTCTGGTGGATGAAGCTGGATCTTGTCTTTCTGGTGGGCAGGACCACGTCTGTTGGTGTGTTTTGGGGTGTCTGTGAACTTAGTATGATTTTAGGCAGCCTCTCTGCTAATCGGTTGTGTTGTGTTCCTGTCTTGCTAGTGTTTTGGCATTGGATGTCCAGCACTGGAGCTTGTTGGTCATTGAGTGGAGCTGGGTCTTAGCATTGAGGCAGAGATCTCTGGGAGAGTTGTTGCCGATTGATATTACGTGGGCCGGGAGATATCTGGTGGTCCAATGTCCTGAACTTGGCTCTCCCACCTCAGAGGCTCAGTCCTGACACCCGTCCGGATCTTTAAGACCCTTTTGGGAAGTGTGAGGTCTTCTGCCAGCGTTCAGTAGGTGTTTTGTAGGAGTTGTTCCACATGTAAATGTATTTCTGATGCATTTGTGGGGAGGAAGGTGATCTCCACGTCTTACTCCTCCGCCATCTTGAAGGTCCTCTCCTACAAATTATATCTTATGTACAAGTTATCTGAATGTTCAAAATAGAGTTTCTTTTTTTTTTTTGGTTCTGGGTTTGTGTTTTTTAGTGTACCTCATTTCTCCAGTTATTTTCCATGTATGGATATAACATGATTAATCTCTGAGGAAAATTACTTTGCTATTAAAAAATTTGAGGCATTTTCCTATCTTATAATTTGAACATGTTTATCAGTTTCTCTTTAATTTTAACTCTGCTAGCACTTGTAATGGAAAATTTTCAGCATTTAAAAAATAGTTTAAATTCATTTTTCTAACTTCTTCATTATTTGCCCTAGTGATATACTGAGGTAAGGTGGAAAGAAAATGATACCAAAGCAAGACACTAAAAAACTAGAACAAAAAAATAGAATACTAACTCTTTTCTGTTGTAGTCCTCCAGTGTCTTTTGAGTACTACCTCATTGTCCTTAAAATGTTCAAATTGTTTTCAAATATGAAAAGATTATGGTTGAAATCTTAGAATGTGAGAAATGTTTAAATAAGGTTACTGTCTTCTGTAGTGAAAATGTATCTCTCTTTTTTCAATTATATATTTGTACTTCTTTATATTGACCTAGGGTACTTTGTCCTTATGTTACCTGGTAATTGTTTATAATCTGCTTTATTTTTCCATTTGTTTGAGACATTAACAGATCTTGGTGATTTATCTTTTCTCACTTCATGGAATGTATTCATTAAAGCTATTAACTGATCCCCACTTTAGTATTTTCTTCATATATTTGCTGGAAAGATAATTTAACATTTGCAACAAATACTTTCTCTCTTCTGTGGCTGTGGGCACCCTGTATCATAATTGTTGAACCTGTTATTCCTAGTCAATGGAATAAGAAACCTATTACTTTATTAGTAAGTTACTATACTGAAAGACCTTGGGATTTAGAGTCAGTTTGAATGCCTCCTACTTAACTTTCCAGCTGTGTAGCCATGGGAAAATGTCTCTAAGCTTCAATTTCTTCATCTCCAAGGTAGGCCTAATATCATCTCTCTAACAGTGTTAGAGGAATATCCAAAATAATACACTTAATTCAAATGTAACTGTTGTATATAGTAACTGTTCAACAAATATTATTTGATTAATTTTTGAATGAATAAATTATTCTTTTTCCTGATGCATTTTGCTTTGCCTTCCTTTTTCTCAATGCTTTATATTATATTGCTTTCAAATATATGCTATCTTATATTAACTTGGAGCCATATTTCAGTCTCACTGTTATTATTGACTAAAGCAATGATGATTACCAGGAGGTATGCCCATTTTTAGTCAGATAGATGTGATAGACTTTTTCTTGACTTCCAATTAATCTACATTTGAAAGTAAAAAAAATCTACATTTGAAAGTAAATAAAAATAATTTAGAAGCTATGACCAATATTTACTTCTAGATTTTGTACCACAGAACAAATTTATTGACTCTCTTGGCTACCTAAAATCATGGCCAATGTTAGAGAAAGTGGTGTGGATTCAAAAGGTTTTTGGTCCACCCTATTTTTTAATATCGCTTCATTTTGCTTCATTATACCAGCTACTTCCCAGAGTAAGTTTCTCAGTGTCTTTGCATATTGATAGTGCTGTTGTCTGTCTTCACTAGTCTATTCAATGTACTGTGTCACTGTATTAAATGAATGGTTAACAGTTGCTCTGACTGTGAAGGTTATTTTACAGATGCAACTTCTAGTAACTTCCATGTCAACCATTCTTTTTCTATGAATTCTTTCTCTCTGCATTCATTTCCTTCACACAGACTTTTGGCACTCACAGCTTCTGCAGATGCAGTTAAAGATGTGTTGAAAGAAGAGACCAAAAAAATGAAAAAAAAAAAAAGAAAGAAACCTCTATAGTGGCAGCTGCAGAGAAGCTAAGAAATCAGAAAGAGTCAGCATTATTTTTTCCCATTTTTCTTCATATCACCCCCAAAGGGAAGACGAGAAAGAAATGGAGGTGGTAGGGGAGATTCTATGGATTTTTTCAAGGTAATATTTGGGTTATAAGGACTCATCAGGGGCTTGCATTTTGACAATTAAGCAGGAATTCAGAAAAAGTCTCCTTATTTGTTAAGTGTAGAAAAAATCTGATATGTGCAATATATTTTATCTTTATATAATACTTATGATATTTGAAATGTTTTCACTTACATTTTCTTATTTGATACTAGGATCAAGGTAGGCAATGGTAGGTATATTTCCCATGTGTTATACATCAGGAAACTGAGTCTCAGAGATATAATGTGACTTGCCCCCTTTCTACTAGTTTTCTGTCTTCCACAGTGGAAACTTCTTGTGAAACAGTATCTGACATGGCCAAGTTTTCTCATGGTTCCATCTCATCTCCTGTGCCATTTTTTCTTTTTTCTGCCACTATTGTAATAGAGAGAAGATATTGGTCTGCAAGGGTTTCTCTGTGGGCTGAGCAGCTAGCCAACTTGGGGAGTAGGCAAGTTCTTCTCAGGGCTCCACTTGTTTCTTTGGTTGTTCTGTCTTTTATAACTGTCTCTCCTCTTTTAGGCCATGGTATCTTATATCCCAACTGAAGAATTCAGTTCTGTTAAATGATTATCTTTTTAGCATAGGATAATAAAATATGTAAACTTTGGGGAAATACTTTCCACTTAAAAATGGAATTTAGGATGAGTTCCCAGATGTGAAATTTCAGAGGTTAAAGTTTTTTAAATAAGGGAGGGAGGAGTTTTGTGTACCGAGGATTTCCTGGAGCACTCAAAGTTCTCAACTGAGGTGAGTGTCACTTTGTTAACATGAAAGTTTAGCTTATCACTCAGCAATAATAAGCCGAGATACAATAGGTTTATAAGGATCTAAATGATTCAGCTAAATGTTTGAGGCCACAAGTTTTGCACTGGGGTACATCTCTGGCAATGGGATTGTTGAAACTATAGGATATAACTTACAATAATAGGAATGCATCAAAAAACGTATGACAGGGACACCCCCTCCTCTGCAGCCATGTTTTTTGGTGCGTGCCCCATGTAACTTAATGTAGACTTTATGTTACAGTAAATTATTGGTAATCACTGAAATGGGGATTTTGGGTTTCATAGCCTTGAGTTTGGGTTTCATAGCCTTTATCTCTGTAGTATTCCTATACCACCAGTTCTATGTAGCAGTATTAGATTATAGTGAAATCCTGTTAGAAGTTTCCACAATATTCTTGAATCTTTGATAATTAATTGGTTAATTAAAATATTTTAGATAACAAAACTGACATATTATTTTGAAAATTTTGGTACTTATACTTTTCTTCTTCTGTGGGCTTTCCCACTTTACTTAAGGGTGGGTCATAGGGACCATAAGAATTAGTCACAGGGACATATAATGGAGGTCCAGAAGACGCACTTCTAATAAACTTCCAATAAACTTTCTCCAGAGCAAATGTGCATGAGAATTTTTATAGCATCAGAGAAGTGTCCTGGTACAATGATACAGCAGTTTGTGGCTGAGAGACTTTCCCACATAATACCAAGCAGCAGCTGGCTAGGAGAGCTAACAGTGACAGGCCCCACAGACCTGACAAAAGCCACTTGAACCAGGCTGCTGTTGGCCAAGTACATCTCCATGGGACTCGAGGGACTCTGAGGAGTCAGGGCAGATGTTACATACAGTCATTTACTGTCTAGATGAGCACAACTAAGTATTTATTTCTCTGTGCTTTTTTTTTTTTTTTCTGGTAGAATGTAATTCTAACCCTTGCAGTGTCAGCTCAAAGGCCCTAGTGGGAAGAACCACATTTTGTTTTTGTTTTCTATAAAAAAAGGAGTTTTACAACTTTAAGAACTTAGACAAGTTTTTGGTTGTGAACTCTGAATTTTTATACCTTAAAGCATCAAAGATATTACTTCAGCCTGAAAATATTCAAGGCTAAGTATTACCTCACTATAATAGAACTTTAGTATGATCTTTGTAGAAGACTGAATTTTTATAAAAATCTATATTATTGGCTCTACTAGAATGAGTTAGCTGCAGAATATACTCTTGTAAGAGTGGGCTTATTGGATGGGATTATTTTGGTGGCGTTTAATTAGAGGGCAATATCTGAAATATATAATAGATTTAGGTTCAATGTTATTTATTCTTTATGACAATAATTAGCCAAGATACTGGGTCTCCTTCCCGCCTCACAATTAGCCACTTCTTATGGGAACTTTTAGTTTGTGATAATAAGAGCATATCAGGACCAAGGAGAAGGCATATTGTTATATTTCCAAGCGGTATAATATGTTCCCAGGTGGGAGGTGGAAGTGAAACGTCTTGTGGGTGGAACCCACTCATTTCTATCACTAGGGCTTGAAACCCAGTTGATGCCCCAGTGCCATTCCATCTTCTTTTTCAGCACCTTCATCCCCCTGTAAAATGGCTTCTCAGTTACTAATGGGAATCTTCTAGAAATACTTTGTGTGTACTCCTGAGCTAGTCCTTCCAATGACTGCATGCCCCTGTTTTTCTCTTCCTTTTTCTGGTATGGCCTTTCTTTTGATCTGTCCTATGGCACTTGGGTAAACCACATCTTTTGGGTTTCTCTGTCTTCCACTGATATTCTGAAGTCCTTCAGGAGCCAAAATCATATTAGTATTCTCAGGTGTCCTCAGAATTCCAGAATCAATTCTGTATTCTCTTAAGATGCAGAAAGAAAATATGCTTTCACTTTTAGCTTTACAATTTTCCATGTGGGTACCGAAGCAGGGTTGCTTGTATCCCTATTCCCCTTCAACAGCTGAGGCTTTGTTAACTGAAAGCAATTTGTCTGCCTGGCCACTTCATCCCTTTGGGTTAGTTTTCCCCAGGAGATACCCCATTCCTTCCTCCTATCAGATTTTTGATGAGGAGTCCTGCCTTCTACAGATTTATAGCTCTCACTCATAGTGGAGTCATACCACCAGCCTCCTTGTTTTCTTCTCCCTCCCTCTCTCCCCACCTCCATAAATTAGTACAAATTGTATTTGCAAAAATAGGAAGCTCTGTTGTGTGAAATCAACTTCTTATTTTCAAGAAATAGATCCATCTAATCAGGTTGGGACAGTAGTGCCCCATTTAATTTCAAGGATTCTTGGGTGCTTGCTAGGAGAGCAGGTTAAGGTCACCTCTAGGCAGGAGGGTGGATGAACCAGGGCTAGACTTGGAGCAAGGTTACTTGAGGTAGGGCTAGGGTTGGATGGGGACAGGTCTGGTAGAGTTAGGGGGGGTGTCTAAGAAGTAGGAGAAATAAAACATTAACTCTCTTTCATTAGTGGTGGCAGGTGAATGAATCTTTTTCATAAGACACTAAAAGAAACCTAAAATAAAACTTCCCAGGAGGGAGGTTAAAAAAAATTACAAAATTGTAGGAACAAATATCATCATACTGTGTTTTAAATTGTTTCTTTTTATATACTATAAATACTAAGCCAAATATGTGAAAATCTTCAAATATATATTACTTTTACTTAAAACGTTTTATGCAAAACATTTATTTAAAACACAGACATGGCTGTCTATTCAGGGAAAAATATTAGTGTCACAGGAATTAGCAAAGTAGGTCATATTTGACACACAGTAAAGATAATATATTTTCAGGTCTCATAAGGTTCAAGGCAAAAATTTCAGGCTAAATGGGGCAGGTATGAAATAAAAATAAACTGGAGTTATTTTCCTTATTCTCTATCTTCACAGGACTGTTTTCTTGACCCAAACAGCATTTTCATTTTGCTTATGCTGAATTGTTCAAGAGGACAAAGCAGTACGGCAAAGGCCATCAACATGCTGGAGGTGTTTCCACACAGATTAGCCTCTCCATTGATCTGGGTACCACACTCCCATTGCTCCAGGCCTTCTCAGGGTTTTCCTTGAGGGCCTGTGCTCACAGTTTGGTGGATTGATTTTACTTTTCTGAGCCTGCTCCCTCTTTCAAAAAAAGTGAAGGAATAGGATTTACTCAGCTGGTGATCCTCAACTCTGGCTGTGAATTGGGATCATCTGTTGCCCAAAGCCTTTTCTGGGAGGTTCTGATTGGTAATTCTGGGGTCTTTCAGTTTGTATTTTACCAGGTGATCCTGATGTGTTGCTAAGAGATCTGGGGCTGCTCAACTGATATCTTATCCCTAAGACATAGCTGTGGATTTGGCCCAGAGAGATGAAATTAGTCACCTGTGGAGACTTTGGTGCCTTTTTTGTAAGAATTTGCTAGTGAGAATGTGATGAGTTTGCCTTTCTGACCTGGTAACCCCCCTTAGTCCAGTTCACTGATCAGTTGAACATCACTGTTTAATGACATGACATTCCTGACACAAGCCTTTGATTTATGCTCATTTGTATGAATAAAACAAGTGCCCTTTGTTTACAAATTAAGGAGTTTTATATTAATATAAATTTGTTTAGGGTTGTGAAGGGAGTGCTGCCATTGCTCTGGTGGTGTTCCTGATTAGAAATGGATTAGAAATGGAGTTCTGGTTAGGGCTTGGGATCTGGGCCAAGGAAATATGTGATCTTCCCTTCATCTTCCCTTCCAGCACTACTTTGTAAAAAACGTCCCCTTGCATTGGGTGAATGTGTTCAGTTGGTGGCAGCAAAGTTCTGTTACAGAAAATTCTGAGAAGCTATTGTCTTAGATATGTTGAAGAAAGCCTGAGGGAACAAAGCAGCATGTATAATAACATCCATGTTTTCTGTTAATCTGCAGAGCTATAAATATATTGTATGTGCTCAGGAAAAGGAAAAATATGTAAAAGGAAGACGTTTTGCTGTCTCTGTCTCAATATAGTCCCCCAAATATGTTCTTTGTTTCCAAATCCAGAAGTACTATAGCATCAGCTTCAGATGAAAGATTTAGTCAGGTCATGATCCAAAAAGGTGGGCATCTTAGGATTTACTGTTGATTGTCATGTAAATATATTAAACTGGAAGCTTTGATCTTGAAATACATCCAAACAAGATTAATGATTTAGCATCTAGAGAAATCGAGTTTTTGATGCAATAAGGAAGGTTTTACAATTTTACACTGGCAAAGATAAAAATTCAGCATATGAAAAGCTATTTTAGAATTTTAGTTTAATGGGAACTGTACTAAGTGCCAAAGAAAATTAGGTGGCATCAGACTAATGTATTGACTAGAAGGGTTTGTAAGCAATACACAGATGGAAATAAATGAACAAAAATGAAATGATAATTGGAAGGTTAGTACTGTGGATAGACAGTAACATTTTATAGTGTGTGCCCACAGTTTTCTGCGTGTGCCCTGGTGCTGGAATTAATCATTATGTCTGTAAAGCTGGGTGTTAATTCAGGGGCAAATGGATAATTGAACCCAAACTGGCCAACAGATTGCCTTGTAGTTGTGCTACTAACTTTAAGTGATTATCATCCCCAATTATTTATGTTCTTGGAGACAGTGTCACCAATACTGACACCATCACTGTTAGATGTGGGAGTGGGAGGAAAAGCCATGTGTAAATGGAGAAAATGGAGGCCTGGGAGGAGCTCCAGCAAAACTGCTAATAAATTATCAGGAGAATACTGACCTCCTAATGAGAGACTACCAACCTGAAAAATAGTTAAAATGTAAAAACATTCAAGGTTAGCAACTTAAGTTATGAATTTAATGTTCTGATATGATGCTTTTATTATAATGCTAAGCATGAAAACATCATATGATTACTAATATCTCCAGGTTCAGATTGTAATCCTTTTAAATCTCTTTTTTACACTGTTTTGATTGCATAAATATTTCTCAGAAATAGTTTTGGTTTTTACTATAAAATGATTTTTACTTAACTTGATAGTTATGTTAAAGTTGATTAAAAGCTTAAAAATGTTAGATGGTTATTTCTTAACTTCAAAGTACTTGAGTGTTGAAATAGTGACTAGTAAAAAAGAAGTTATCGAGAATGTGAGCTTAAGTCAAATAGACACCATCAAAGTTGAATGTTCTAGGTTAAAATTTCAAAGGAGTTTGGAATATAACCATGTAAATGACATTTAAAATAATGGGATTTTCCAAACTGGAAATACCTTTCCATGTGCATAATTTTGAAAATATGTTTTAAAAAATACTCTTTCTGTCCCTGTCATCATATTGTCAGTCAGATCAAAGTTTGCTTCTACTTCATATTTCAATTTTGAAAGTATAGAAAAGCAACAGAATGTTGTGAATATAAACTTTTCACTCATGAGGAGTTTATGATAAATAGCAGAAAAAAATTGCAAGGAATTTTGTAAATGAGATGCTTCTTTTGATTAAAGTTGATTCTAAAAAGAATTTGCTGCATACAATCTCCTATTTAAAGACAGAAATTGATTATTTCATATATTTATGGAAATCGATATGGTAGTTATCTGATTTCAAGATGAGATTTCAGAAAGGATTCTCCAATGTGAATCAATAGACACAATTAAATGTTGAATCTTCCAGGTTAAAATTTCAGAGTAATTTGGAATGTAGAATCACCTTAGGAAATTCTGGTTTGGGTGGCCATGATACACACACACATATAAAATTATGACTGATTCTAATAGGCAACAGGGTTGAAAATCACTGGCCCATTGCTTTTAGAGAAGGTGCCATGGCCAGTGATCATGGCCCACCATCAGTTGGTTGATTTCTTCCTGTTCTGCTGGTGAATTGCTGCCAATATAATTAAGAAATGGGTATATCTGAGAGTTTAGGTTGCAGATAGATAAGGAAGATTTTCTACGTTTTTACTTCCACATCATCTCTCTCCTCTATCTTCCCCTCGTCCATTAGCATGGGTTGTCTAACCTATTTTGCCTTGCCTCTTCTCACCTATACATTGTAATCACACATATAACAGTGATTCTAACTGGTTTGTGATAGTCAGTTGTTAAGTTTTCAGGAATTTTGTGAACCAGTTATTACACACAATCATTATCAAAAATTAAATTATATAAACTTATTTATAGTCATGTAAATTATATAAATGTACTTAATTCATATTAAAACAGAAGTACTCAATACTCAAAACTCATTACTTTCTAATTCTTTTATTACCTTTAATCATTATCTCTGTTTTTGAGGTTATATACATCAATTGTCTGGTGGAAGAGACTACTGTACACCTCTTCAAAACATGGCCCTCAGTGATGTCATGCTGGTAGCTTGAAATTGGTCAGGTGGGAGTCTTTACACTACAAAAATCAGCAAATGGTGCAAATTAGGACTTGATTTAGTGTCTTGTTGATTGTTTAATCAAGATTAATTAGAGGGGCTTCCCTGGTGGCGCAGTGGTTGAGTGTCCGCCTGCTGATGCAGAAGACACGGGTTCGTGCCCTGGTCCGGGAAGATCCCACATGCCGCGGAGCGGCTAGGCCCGTGAGCAATGGCCGCTGAGCCTGCGCGTCCGGAGCCTGTGCTCTGCAATGGGAGAGGCCACAACAGTGACAGGCCTGTGTACTGCAAAAAGAAAAAAAAAGATTAATTAGAGAAAATGTTAATGCTGATTAAACAAAGCGAGTCATGCCTGTAGTTATTAAATTCTGAACAGAATTAAAAAATGAGGAAATTTTCTTCCAGTATTCACAAACTATTTCCAATTCAGCCAGAAGTTACTCTCATCCTTGATGAGTGAGTGAAGTTCCTTCATTGGCCTTCCCTATTTCACTTTAGACTTATTCCTTCATGTAAAGAAAATTATAAATCAACTTTTGTGCCACAACAACACTCATTTGTTAATGATGTGAGGAACTTCTTGGCTGAATTGGATAATAATCAAGCATATATTAATAGTCTCATTAGTGACACTTTGGCAATAGAATTATAAAAACTGGTAGCGGATTTTCAAAAAATGACATCACACTGAAGTTTTAGGTATGTGGAATTTACAATAAAGAATATTGTATATTTCATTATTACTTGTAAATTGTATGTTACATATCTCTTATACTAGCATAATTTATAATAAGCATGTAAAGATCCACACACGCACACAAGTTCTCCCAGAGATCTGGTTATTAAACACTCACTAGCTCATCACTGCATATAATCCTTGAAGCAGGGATGGGAAGGTCATTTAGTCCAAACTTTCTACATTCAGATATTGGCTAGATGGAAATTTAAAACAGGTCAACCTGGTTAGGTTTCATGTAAAGGTAGACAGGTAGCTGCTAATGTGTGAGTGCTCTTCCAAGATGTTTATTTCCATTGTCCGCATATTAAATTGTACTATTAGAGATGTATTACTTTGGGTTCTATTGTTTTTTGATCTTCTAAGTACTGATTCATAAATGGTAGTATTTTTACTGGGAATACCAGTTAAAATAGAGTTTCATGGCATGTCTGACACCCCATCCACCCAACCCACTAAATCATAACTGTAGTGTGGTCAAAAGAAACTGTACTTTTAATGTTTCCTAGACCAAGATTTGGGAACCGTTGCTTGAGTCTTGTGTTAAATATAAATAGCCCCAGAGGAGCAAGAATGTAACTCAGCTGCTGCCATAGTTAGACAGGATTAACAGATAGCAGTGATCAAGACCACACAGACGGAGCCTTTCTCCCCACCTCCCTGAGGCACCTGAAACTAAGTGGGATAATGAATCTTGGTAGGAGGCAGGCCAAGCACAGTCAAGCTAACTGTAAGTAGAAATTCTCTAGACACTTACATTTAACTATCTGGAATAATATTAGAAAGGAGTCTTTTCTATTTCCTTTCCTTACTGCTCAGGCAGGAAATATGTTGTGTCTTCAAGTGCAGTGTTATGAAAATCAGGGATTGTTCATCCGTTTTGAGTTGGCCAGCTATATGGCTTCCCAGCATACACGAGCATCTGTCAGCAATAAAACGTTTAATTTTCTATGCCTATAGTTTTTACAAAACTATTGGCAGAAAATAAAATGATCATGATTCTGTATATCTTGTTGGTCATTGTGAGTCCATATTGCACTTTTCTGAGACTGGTACAGGGTCATCTAAAGGACTTACCAGGTGTCCAAGCTAAATTGATGAGAACAATCATTCTCTTCCTAACCCGACATATCCAGTTTGCCTGGAAGTCAGCAGGTTTTCCTTCTAACCATCCAATTAACCCCTAGTTGCTTTCCTTCCAAGGAGGTGAAGTTTGCTAAAACTACCAGGTAAGAAGCTTATATAACTTTTATTATTTAATACATAGATTTGGAGTTGTAAAAAAAAGTTTGTACCTGCAAATTTACTAAGTAATGGACAAAGGTATAAATATATATTTCTCATTTCTTGAGTGGCTGGGCAAGAGTAATTAAGCAATTTTTAAGGATAGAAACTAAGCCAAAATTCTATACCATGTGAATATCTCCTTTCTTGCTACCCAAAGGAAAACTCAATGCATACATTTTACCTTTAAAATTTTAGTTATGTGTTTGATATAACAGTTATTTTGGTTACACCGTCTTACCACTTTAATGCTTTTACCTGCAGTAATTACTAATTTATTTTAGTTCATGGACTCTCAAAGAGTAGAGACTAATTGTTCAAGCTCTTTTGTGTACAGGATGACCATAGCACTTGGAAATACAGCTAATATTATTTTAATGTGCATTGTAGTATGGTATCATTAAGCTATTCATTCTGTATTTGTGTTCCCACACTTAGTACTCACTCCTTATAACTTGGAGTAAGTTACACATAGATGCTCATTATGGCTAAAAGCAAGGAGGGGTGTTTCCTCCCGTTTCAGGGCAGCTGTCATTTGGTTGGGACAGATAATGGCCTTACATGTATGTTCTGTGGTCATATCACCTATGGATTTAAGGCATACTTAGCAAGAGGAAGCAGGGAGAGAGAGGGAAGGGAGAGAGAAATTTAAATAATAGGGGCAATCCACCCTTCTAATCAGGGTGTCTATAACCCAAAGTGTGAGGGGAGGTATTAAGCTGCTGTTCTTCCTCAGGTGTTCTCGGTTCTTTCATGCTTCTCATTTGCATGAGATCTTACAGAGAGATTGTGATTCTAATGTTTAAGGATAGTTATTTATTAATACAATTTAGACTCCAAACACAAGCTAAGTCTTTCATTTGGTGTTAAACCAAAAAGAGTAATGGAGTCCACCCCTGGAAGGAAAACTGTGATTGACTTATTGCAAGATGACATATTAGTCTCCAATATGGGGCTCCTAAGAGACTTTCAAGCATAATTTTGACTTTTTGTCTTATTAGGTATAAAAATCTAAAATCTAACTAAGAGGAGGCAAGTCTACTATTTATTTTCCCTTTTACCACATAGCGATAGCTAAGGAAACTTAACAATGAAGACAATTCATAATCACTAGTCTCAAGAATCCTATATTCATAGGATTTCTTGGGGGTAATTGTGGTTTTGGTGCTACTATTATGAAAACAGGATTTCTGAGAGAAATAGTTTTTCCATGTTGAGTAAAAGTAGGGAAGGTTAAGTTGTACAGAGAATAGAGAGCATCAGGGTCAAATGGGGTATTAGGGGTACATAATTTATAGCATTGAAAAAGTAACTTCAAAAAAAAAAGAAAGAAAGAGAAGCAGAAAAAGGAAGAGGCAAACAAAGGAGAGCATGAAGTCTTAGCAAGCACAATAAGAGGTAGTTACCAGCAGAGGCAGAATCACGGTTAATACAACTGCAGTGTTTTGAGCATTGAGCTTGGTGCAGTGGGAGTGTTGTCCCTTTTAATATACAACTCTCTAAAGTCAGTACCAATTCAGTAGGAGAGAGAATTAGAGACATTGTGTGGCAGAGAGTAAAGGCAGGCCAGAGAGATGAATTTGCCTAGATATCTGTGGTTAATGTAATCTGGCTAGAGAAATTAGGGGTGTAAGTAAACTCAAGATTTGTTTAGATTGTTTACAGATATAGTGTGGATGTTTTATTAAAGTTGTTCAATAAGCTTTAATTATATTCTTGCCTATATTCTAAAATCTTCAGTGTCCCAGCTTTCTTTCTTAGTGCTTGTACTCTTCAGCTATTCCATAACTTTTTTAACTTACGAGTTTGTCTTTTATTCCCTTGAGATCATATTCTTCCTTGGCTTGTAAACTGCAAAGATTCTGAGACCAGATTGAGGATGATTCGTGGGTTCATGGGATAGAAAAAGACCAACGTGGGGAAGTGAAAAAAATGAAGATGATATTGTAGTTGCAATGTGTTGCCACCAACTAAGTGACCATATGATTTGTGCCATTCACTCTGCTTTAGATATATTAAGTGTAACCAGCAAAAGGAGTCACACAAAGTTGTGGAGGCCTTTTATGTAGGAGAGCACCATGGTTTGATGTACATTTTGAAAAGGTCATTCTTCCTGCTACATGGAAAACAGATGGGGCAAGAAAACCCCAAGGAAGCAAGGAACCAGTTAGGCCACTGAAGTTGTCCAGGCCAGAGATAATGGCGGCAAAGATTAGGGTTGTCATGGTGGAGATGGAGACAAGCAGGCAGATTGGAGTGTTCTTTAGAGGCAGAGCTTTATAATATCAGAATCATATCTTTTATTTGGTTTAAAAATTATTAGTAATTACAAAAATATACTTTTGTATATTGTTATTATAAAACCAATCTCTCAAAGTTGTTATTAGGATTAACTGAGGTAATATATGTAAAGTCTCACAAGATATGATGAGTTTTAAAATAAATATTGGAGAGGCAGTGTGAGCAGTACAAGGAGTAGAAAGAGAACTTACTTCAGCAATCAGCAATCATTTTCTAATCCCTGTTTTACCAAACTTAATGAGACCTACATATATTAGCTATCTATAGCAGTTACAAGTTACCCCCAGACTTAGCAGCTTTAACAACAAGTATTTATGTTCTCATACACTTTCTCACAGTAAGGAATTTAGGATAGGCTTAGCTAGGTGGCTCTGGCTCAGGGCCTCTCATGAGGTGCATTTAAGATATTGACATGGGCTGCAGTCATCTGAAGGCTTGACTGTAGCTGTAAGAACTGCTTCCAAGCTGGCTCATTCACATGGATGTCCTCAATTCCTAGCCATGTGAACTTTTCCATAGGGGCATGTAATGGACTGAATGTATCTCCCCAAAATTCATACATTAAAGCTGTTACCACTAATGTCACTATATTTAGAGACAGAGCCTTTGAGGAGGTGATAAAGGTTAAATGAAATCATAAGGATGGAGCCCTAATCTGGTAGAGCTTGTGCCCTTATAAAAGGAAGATACACCAGAGCTGGATCTCTCTACCATGTGAGGACACAGTGTGAAGGCAGCTGTCTGCAAGCCAGAAAGAGAGCCCTCACTGGGAACTGAATCAGATGGCACCTTGATCTTGTGCTTCCCATCCTCCAGAACTGTAAGAGATAAATTTCTGTCGTTTAAGCCACCTGGTCTGTAGTATTTTGTTACAGCAGCCTGAACTGACTAGTGCAGGCTGCTTGAATAGTCTCACGACATGGCAGCTAGTGTGCCCGGAATGAGCCATCCAGGAGGAAGTCTCACTGTTTTTTATGATCTAGTCTCAGAAATCACTAAGCAACACTTCTGCCATATTCTAAGTCACTAAGTCCAGCCCACACTCAAGAGGAAGATAATTAGTTTACCTCTGCAAATAATTTGTGAACATATATAAATCACCTCAAGGCCTTTATGCAAGCTTTTTAGTCTTTTATGAAGAGAGGCTAATAATAAAGTCCATTCAAAGGATTAAATTAGGTAGTGAGTATTATCATTTGACTACTAGGTGGCTGCTCAATAAAAGTTTCCTTCCTTGATAATTTAGAGATAATCTGGAAGCTAAGAGAAGAAAAGTAGGACAGTGTAGTTCTTTTGGGTGGCCTCTAAGTGTGTCTTTTATCCTTCTTCTGTTCATGATAAAAATTTTTGCATCAAGTAACACATCTTAAACTCTACTTATCTAATTAATTAGGCACATAATTTAATTGTGACTATTCTTTTTTCTCTTTGAGATGAAAATATAAGCCTCTCAGGAATTTTCTGAATGTAGAAACTCTTACATATGCCAGTGATGTATTTTCTTAATTTTCTATATATAGGAATTTAAGGAATGAAATTTTAAATTAAAATAATGTATCTCTGATGCAAGTAAATGAAGATCAGTATTATCTAAATATAGAACAGAAATTCATAATTAAAAAAGCATTTCCAACTGTAGCCTTATTATTTCAGCATATTTCCAGCTGTGGGTGACTTTACATATCTTCAGGCGTAATCACATATCAGTATGCTTGGAGTGACTTTCTTAATGTCCATTAATTCTTGCATAAACTCTTTGCATAAATCTGTACCAATCAGGATGTGATTAGAACCGTATTGTCTTGCAAAATCTAACTGTATTGAAGTAAGATTCAGGAAGAAGCTTTGACTTTTTTTGTCTTTACTTTTTAAAGAAATCCATTCTCTGAACTATAGCATTTGAATGAGATAATGGTGAAGTACCTTATGGAGTGGGACACTCAGCACATCAGGAGGCCATTGTACTTATTGTTTTGAAGGTCAGAATTTGTGGTTTGAAGGAAATATTTAAGATATTTTAAAAGTTGGATTGACTATAATATTTGAATATAATTCTTTCAATGCATGACATCATTTTTCATTTTTAGTAAACAATTAAAAAATCTAGAGCAGAACAATGCACATTAAATTGAGAAGAAGTACCTCAGGTATGGGCAAGGTCTCTCTTGCCCAGGATCTCAGGAGTAAGATCAGGGATAAATAGATAAAGCTATTGATAGTTGGGCTACATTAATTAGCAAATATATAAGTTTAATGCATAAACGAATAGAACTTAAGAGAAGAGAGAGAATCTGGATTTGATAAACTTCAAGGTTAAGGAAGATAACGTGGTTTCACTTAGAGGGATTATATTGATTCATCTTATCAGAAGACAGAACCCACTGCCTAGTGACTCTGCATGGTTCTTATTGTTAGTCTCCATTTGGGCAGAATTTCTAACCACATCTAATTTCTAAGTGTGATACTTTTGTGTATGGGTTCCATTTCAAATGGTGATTTGGGAGAAATTTCACTTAAACTACTACCTATATGCCTTATCTGTCGAGGTCTGACATTTCTCCTGAGATCCTAACCTATACATAGCAGCCTCCTGTTTATCTGCAGTAGGGTATCCCACAGGCTATTGAAATTTGACAGTTCCATAGACGAACTCTTCATCTTGACCTCCAAACCTTTTCCTGTCCCTTAATCTTAACCCAGTGAAGCCACTGGCATCATCCACTTACTATGCTGGAAACCCGAATATCATGCTTGATTCTTTCTTCTCTGTTACTTTCCCCTTCCCCCTCTCTCTTTCTCCTCCACAAACAAATTAATCATCTGATCCTATTTATTTTATCTCCTAAATGTCTCTCTTGTCTGTCTCCTCTGCTTCCACCCTCTGGCCACTGATAGAGTTAGGCTTTTATTATTTCTCTTAGCTGGTCATCTGGTTTCTTATCTTTCTCCAGTTTTTCCTTTATTATGGTCAGAGTGATTTTTGTAAAAGGCATATCTGATCATGCTACTCTCAGGTGTAAAATCCTTCAGTGGCTCTCCATTTAGCATCTCAGGTTAAAGGTCAGTCTTTAACATGGTATATTAGGTGATTCTAGATTGTGCTCTTATATTTCTTCTGAGCCTATTTCTTCACTTAATTATAAACACCTAGTTCTCTAGATATATTGTTAGGTTGCACTTCCATGGCCTAGCACATGTGGTTTCTTTACTATCAAGTTCATAAGTCTTTGGTCTGGCAAATTTCTATCGATCCTTCAAGATATAGCTCAGATGTCACACTTTATGTGAGGACTTTCCAGATTCTACCAGGCAGAGTTAAATCTTCCCTTCTCTGAGTTCCCATTGTACCTTTGTTTCTGCTGTGGTATCTATCAAATCATATAAAAATTAGTTGTGTACTTGATTGTTTCCTCCACAGACTCTGGATTACTTGAGAAGATGGACTATATCTTACTTATCTTTATATTGCTAATGCCTAGCAAGGAGCTTCAAAGATAGTAGAAACTTGGCCAATGCTCATTAAATAATGAGTAAATCAAAGTGTCTTATTAGCAATACAAGTAATATCAGTGCTTAGAAAAAAGATTCTGCAGAAGTGAGAAGACCATTTCTTATATCTATTCTTAATAAAAGTATAGACTTGCAAATTCATCAATGTTGGAACTATGGTTAGCAAACTTAGAATCATTATATTCATTTACAGTAAACTTTGGTTATCTGGTACCCTCAAGCATCTGAGGGACATTGAGCCCAGAAGTAAGGAAAATAAAAAATGAAAGCATCTTTATCTGGAAAAATATTCCAGATCCATTTGTACAATGAGCAAGGACAACTGAAATGATGACACACTACTGATTAGTCCATTCTCTGTCTAAACAGAAGGTGAGGAGAGCTCCATAGGATAGTGATGTTATGAAAAGGTAGACTTTCCTATGTGAAATCGGAGAGTCACAGGAGAAGTGACAGGTGATAGAAGAAAAAAGAAGAGGGCAGAAAAGAGAGGGAGAGATCAGAAGTAAAGGTGATGATAACTACAATGATAGTGTTAAGGATTTTATATCATGTACTCCAACAGTCTTAGAAAAAATCTAGAAATGATGTCAGAAGTTAAAATAGATTTTCTGTGTGTGGATATGTGTGCATGTGTGTGTGAATGTGTTTACACCTACCTACATTTTATAGTTCTGGAAGTTCCAGTCCTTAAAACAGAATCCAGAAAACTATTGTCTCCAGAATAATAGACAATGCTGGATAATGGAGGACAATGGAGACTTTAATGCGGGAGTTCTTTATGGACAGGGGTTATGATTTAAAACCCAGTTTTTTACACTTTGCTATGTGTAGATAAGTCCTAGATAAGTATTTTCTTAACTGAGTGATGAACTGCTGTGATCCCTAAGGAATGTCTGTATTTAGATCTTATTTTGTCTAATGTATCTCTAGTTCAGTGGTTCTCAGCTGAGGTAGTTTGGCCTGGCTATAGGAAAAATGATAAAGAGATTGTCTTAGTATGTTCAGGCTGCTATAACAAAAACACCATGCACTGGGTGGCTTAAAGAACAAACATTTTATGTCTCACAGTTCTGGAGGCTGAGAATTCTGAGATCAAGTTGCCAGTAGATTCAGTGGCTAGTGAGGGCCCACTTTCTGGTTTATAGCTGGCCAACTTCTCACTGTGTCCTTATGTAGCGGAAGGGGCAGGAAGCTCTCCGTAGTCTCTTTATAAGGAAACTAATCCCATTCCTGAGGGCTGTACTCTCATGACCTAAGTACTCCCCAAAGGCCCAGCCATCACATTGGTGTTAGGATTTCAACATATGTGTTTTGGGGGAGACACAACCATTCGGTACATAACAGAGGGAAGGTTTATTTTTTGTACCTCTAGGCTTTCTGGTGCTTCCTGTCACCAAACCCAAAGTTTCCCAACATTTTCATTAAAACTCATCCACAGGAGGGATTTCCATTCACCACTGTATTTCAGGATCACTCCTGATTGGGTCTATATTGTGGCATCCATATTTTTAGCAAGTTAATAAGTCTGATTAATTTATGAATCAGGCTCAGGTTCCTCCCCCCTCCTTCATGAGCTGGTTGTAAGAAAGCCCCACAAATGACAGGAATGAGTTGAGAGGTTGGAATCACTGCAACAGAGCTAGGTAACATGAAGGTTGGAGTCACCTGTCTGTGTAACTTACTTGTTCCTTTCGAGCCTGCTCAGGTCTGATTCTGAAAGTAGCCTGTCCATTATGTGATGAGTTGCTGCTCTGTCATATAGACCTTATCACTTGGTGGCTGACAATACCCAGCTCATTATGAGCATTTCCAATTGTATAGTGGCTTGAGGTACCCTAGTCAGGAACTCAGTCTCTATTAGGGCTCAGTACATGTTGGTAATTGCCATTCTAATAGAGTACAGTTTTCTGTTGCAGACAGCATAGCCTTGCTTTAGAACCATAGGAGTCTGCACTGTGTTTATTCTATTGGGGTTGGCCAGAGAATCCACAGGGCTTCCTAATGGATCACGGGTACCTCTCGTACCTTTGGATTTGCTGGGTCACGTAGTCAGAGTGTCAGGGCTGCTTATGTCATAATTTGAACCTACTGCAGAGCAATCTGTTGCTTTCTGTAAACTCAAAGCTGGCAGTCTCCCTAGTTACTCAATAAATGATTTGGAATAATTTTGCTAAGTGTATGTAGTCTCTAGAATCTAAAGGGGTACATAAGTGCTGTGCCTCTTTCTTAGTGATAGGAAGGTAAGATGTAGTAACTTATCCTTTTCAAAAAATTTATCCTTTTACTTTTTATGGTTATTTATCATTTACTATTTTATATACCTTTTATACATTTGTTCAAGGTTTTTCCTCAAAAGGACCTGGTCTTCGCTTTTACCTGTATAAATGTATACCACAAGTCAGAGTCTTAGTAAATGTGATGTTACAGCGTGCCTAAGATTATTGCCACCCTACTTAGCCCTAAAAATCAGGTTATTGTTACCTCTGGCAGGTACATTATCCAATTCTAGAATCCCTTTCTGAGAATTTGCTTTTTGGGACCACTTATGATACCCCCTTTCTTTTTTAAAAATTTATTTTATTTATTTATTTTTGTCTGTGTTGGGTCTTCATTGCATGTGGGCCTTCTCTAGTTGAGGCGAGCGGGGGCTACTCTTCATTGCGGTATGCAGGCTTCTCATTGTGGTGGCATCTCTTGTTGCAGAGCACGGGCTCTAGGCGCACGGGCTTCAGCAGTTGTGGCATGCAGGCTCAGTAGTTGTGGCTTGTGGGCTCTAGAGCACAGGCTAAGTAGTTGTGGTGCATGGGCTTAGTTTGTCCGCGCCATGTAGGATCTTCCCAAACCAGGGCTCGAACCCGTGTCCCCTGCATTGGCAGGTGGATTCTTAACCACTGCACCACCAGGGAAGCCCCATACCCCTTTTCTTGGTTGGATTCTATTAGAAGAGATGCCAAAACAAGGATTCATGTGCAAGTAATTATTTGGAAGATGTAGAAGATACTGGTAAAGGATGGGAGGACCTGACAGGGAAGGGAATGCAGCCAACAAAGTGTACATAATCAAGCCATTACCACTGTGGGTAATTGGACTTCACCTCACTGTAGAAACTCTGGAGCAACATAGGTACATGCTTCAGGGTCATCTCACTGGAGGAGGTACACCAATTTCCTTCAGTCATTGGTTGAGAGTTTCTGGGGCCAGAGGATCATTAATTTCCCAACACTTCTAGCCTGTCGCATGGGTGGGCAAAGTGGACTTCAAAATCCAGAGAAGATTGTCAGGTCTTCAGTTGGAAATCAAGTTAATTGTGCTTAAGTAGGAAGGGGAAGAGGATATAGGCAGGGCACAAATAATGTCTGTTACAATGTCCAATTATAACTACAGCAGAAAGCTTTAGGACTTATACATTAAAGTTTGGAATGTGAAATATGGTATCATATTCCCCAAAGCACAACATTCAAATAGGTTAGATTAAATCAGTAAAGCATTTCTTAGCTGATGTAAAAAATATCAACAATACTACTAAATCTTTCATGAGCTCAGGCAACTGTGGTTCCCTTTGGTTTTAAAATAGACAAGGAACATTCAGCACTTGCTATAGTGAGTGATCTGATCAAAGAACTATGTAATACAGATGGTTAACAGAAGGGATATTATTATAATACCATGCTGAATAAATGAATAGCCAAGATGGATTAAATTGATATGATTATAGAGAAATTTGAGTTTTGCACTATTTCCACTCAAAAGTTCTAAGAAAAATTTATGTCAAGTCTGTAAAACTGCATATATTAAGCCATTTTGTCATATAGTATTTCATTTCATTTAAAAGTCCTAAATTTCATCAGTTGATCTCCCACAATTGTCCCTTTACATTTAGTTTTATAATGTATAAACTGATGTAATTACCTAAATATTTCTAAATATTATAGTGTTGTTCTGATAAATATTATTTTTATATTCTAGTTCCTGAGTTTCCAGGAACTTTTTGAGGATTGGAATTTATATTTTCCTCCAAGAAGGCATTCTAAAAACTTAGAAGTATTTAGAGATAATTTTTGGTATAAATCCTCCATTCTTTCTCAAATGGTTTTATAAAGACATCATTTCTCTCAATAATAAATATAAAAGTATTACATCACTTCTATTTTAGGGAACAAAGAAAATGGTCAATAGTTTCAGTCTGAAACTCTTTAGAAACATTTTGTTTAACAATTAGTATGTGATAAAGAGCTTTTAAATTCAATTCTGAAACAATTAGTACGTAATAAAGACATTTTAAACAAAAGATAAATTCAAATTTGCAGAACAAGGTGAGCAAGACTCTTGATTCACCAAATACCTGAATATTCAAGTATCATGTGCTAATGAATACAATGTAGTTCAAAATCTATAAATTCAAACTATGTAGCTTCCTGAGCAGAGTGACTTTGCTCCTGCTTTGAAGAGTTAAAATATTTGTCTGTGTCAGAGAGTGTCAGAATACTGTTGTGATTGTCTTTCTTTTAATTTGAGAGTCACATTCAAAATGTGAAAATTTAGAAACTGAATATTCCTGGTTATATTATCCCATAAATTAGAAGTAATTTGGTACAGGTTACCATGACCTAGTCTTAATTCTGTCATTATTAAACTTTTTCTTCCTAAGCAGGACAAAGTACTGAGTTAATCATGATTCTTTAGATTGGTCTGAAGAGGCAAACCCTCTCTTAGAATGCAGTGGCCTTGGGGGAGGCTGAAAGAGGCAGAATGGAGAGCATTGTAAGAGGACACAGCCCTGGTCAGGAGATGGGACCGAATGAGTTACTTTTTAACTTTCTCAAATAATGGCTTGAGACTGATCAGGACACCACTCTTAGGACTTTCTTCTTATTATTTAAAAAATTTTTTTGGTTGCTCTGAAATTTCATAAGCGCATGTCTTTCTAAGTCCTTACAACTCAAAATGTGGCCTGTGGACCAGCAGCCATAGTGTCACTTAGCAGCTTGTTAGAAATGCAGAATCTCACATCTGTAGGGTTAGAATTTGCATTTTAACATGATCTCCAGGTGATTTGTATGCACATTAATATTTGAGAAGCACTGGTCTGGCTCTCCCCTTTCTTCTCATATTTTCCTTTTCCATCGTTTCAGTTTTACATTCTAGCTCTTTTATTGGATAGTTAAAAAATTTCAGCAAACACATTTTAAGATCTATTGTCTCAGCAACTCTCAAATATACAATACAATATTAATAACTGTAGTCACCATGCTGTATATTACATTCCCCTGACTTATTTATAACTGAAACTCTGTACTTTTGACCCCCTTCACCTATTTTACCCTCACCTCCATAACCCTCTCCCACTACCTCTGGCAACCAACAATCTGTTTTCTACATTACGAGTTTTGTTTTTTGTTTGTTCAGATTCCACATATGAGCAAGATCATATGATAGTTTTCTTTCTCTGTCTGCCAAGACATGGAAGCAACCTATTCTAATATTATGGATATAGTATGTTTTCCATCCTTAGAATTTTTTTTTTGCGGTGCGCGGGCCTCTCTCACTGTTGTGGCCTCTTTCGTTGCAGAGCACAGGCTCCGGATGTGCAGGCTCAGCGGCCATGGCTCACGGGCCTAGCCGCTCCGTGGCGTGTGGGATCTTCCCGGACTGGGGCACGAACCCGTGTCCCCTGCAGCGGCAGGCGGACTCTCAACCACTGCGCCACCAGGGAAGCCCAGTTGTTCTATTTGTTTGCCTTAGTTTTTGCTTTTGTGCACCTCCACAATATTTGGAGGATTCTTGATTGTGTATTCATATTCATGGAGAAGGTGTAGGATAAGTCTGGAAGTGCTGACTATATGTCCTTTGTATTAGACAGAGAGGACCAGCCTGCAGGGTACCTGCAAGAACCATTTCCAAAGGGATAAGGGATTTATTCTGATGGTCTGTAGATCAGTTTCTTTAGAGCAGATGTCATGGCTTGTGAATGAAAGTAAACACAGCATCTCTCAGTGGAGGGCCAGGGAGTTTGGGGAAGAGAGAGGGAAATCAGGAGAGGAGTAATTCCATAGGCAGACTTAATAGATCTTGTATATTTCTGCTCCTCTTTCCATTGCTATCCTCTTTAACCCCTGGCTTGGCTCTTAGCTCTCTTCTGGGCTCACTTAGATAGACTTTATTGTGAAATTTCTGGGTTGCTGCTTTCTCTTTCCATCTTCCAGAAAAATCACTAAGATCTCTGCTTAGTGAAAGTTCTCTTTCTTAGTAGTGCTCTTTGGATTTTTTGTCTTGTATTTTTGTAACATAATTTCATTGGGAATTTTAGAGATTGAAAGGTAGATAAGTACATTTAGTTCTTAATCTTTACCAGAAGATTAAGTTCTTGATTGTGACAGAATATTTTTCATGCAGATTTTATCCTTTGTAATTTGCTGGAGAGTCTTGTAGGAATTTTTCTAAAAACAGTAAGTTCTGTATTGACATAATTTTCAGATAATCACACATACAAGAAAGAAACTACTGTTGATTCTGACCAGAATATCAAACAACTGAAACAGTAAAATGATTCTGTTCACTCACCAGCATGCCTGTGCACACACACATGCGTTTCTATGGGCAGGTGAGCATTCATAATACAAGTTGGATAGTGATTGGCACTTGAGTGATAACAAAACAATCATGTTTTGAATTTTTATTAAAAGAAGTGTAATTTTTTATCATGTCTCAGAATAGACCTATGACTTCTATTTTATAACTTATAGAGTTGGTTTTACATACTTTTGACAGTCGATTCATATTTCTGACATTATAATTTCTTTTTCCATTGAGAAGTTGTACATAGGTGGGTTGTTTACTCTTTCCAAGATAAGTCATCGTAATCCTACCTTTATGCGGGACAATTTTTTCTTCTTTCTTGTGGTCAGTTCCCTGCGGGTTTTCATTCTTTTCTCCACCATTCATGCCATTAGTGCTATTCTTATGGACTTTTTGCAAAAGCATCCTAGGATATGTCAGAATGCTTTGACATGTCAGAACTCTCAATTTCTCTCTTTACCTGTTTCCTTTAAGTTTCCCATAACAAAATTATCTATACCTATTTTGTTATCTACTTCCTTTCTTCCTTTCTCTGTCCAGGTATCAATTGTTTTGTTGTCAGTGACTAATGTAATGCTTGAGTTTTAGGCTTCAGATAGGAAAAAAATGGCAATTCTGATTCCTTTCATTAAAGTTGTTGTTAAAGCCAATTCTGAGTGTAGGCACAACGAGTGGTCCTTAAATTGCTACAGAATTATCTTATAGGATATATAAGTTAATTTTGTATTATGTCCTGACTGTCTACTATGTCAAGAACACTAGGTTAGGTGTAGGGATTCAAAGTTGAATAAAACCTAATTACTATTGTCCTAAGAGTTTTTAATTAAGTCTGTGTGGGGTATGAAAATTAGTACATAATATATATACTTTTGTTAGGAATTTAACTATGGAAAGCCCATCTAAAATAGTGCGGTTACTTCTATTATTATTGTATCCTTTAAATTTTTTAGTAATTTTTTTCCCTGTGTAACTGTTGGTTCACAACCATGGGAGCTTCCCAGGTAGACTGAAACAGGGCTCATACATGGAGGGCAAGAAGGGACTGAAGAAAAGGGCAGGCCACTCCAGATTGGTAGATGGCAGCCTTAATAAGCAAGAGAACTTACATATGAGGCTTGTCTTGGGTGATTGCAAGACAAGTAGATCTCTGCACCCACCTGCCAGAATCTTAAAGATTTATACAGAGACTCTAACGGGGTTCAGTCATATATCCTGTCCAGATGGTTTTAACAACATCTAACTCTCTCAAGGGTGTGTCCTTGAAGCCAGCTCCTACTGTGGTATTGATGGGAAGAAGATACATTCCAAGGATAGGGGAGGGAGTGAGAAGCTTCCAGTTGCCTGGGTCCAGCTTGTGGGTCAGCTGGCACTTATGTCCTCTCAACTACCTCCTCCAACTATAATAGGTGTAGTCGGTTGAATGGTGGCCTCCGTTCTGACCTAGTGAATGTGATCTTATTTGGAAAAAGGCTCTTTGCAGATGTAAATAATTATCTTGAGATGAAATCATCCTAGAATACCTTGGTGGGCCCTAATTCCAGTGATAAACGTCCTTAAAAGTGATAGAAGAGGAGAACACACAGACATACAAAGGAGAAGGTGACATGAACATGGAGACAGATAGTGGAGTGATGGTGGTCACAAGCCAAGGAAGCCAAGGAATGCCGATGGCCATCAGAACCTGGAAGAAGCAAGGAAGGATTTTCCTTTGGAGCTTCTGAAGGGACATCTGGTCTCCAGAGCTGAGAGAGAATGCATTTATGTTGTTTTTGGCCACTAAGTTTGTGGTGCTGTTTTATGGCAGCCTCAGGAAACTAATACAATAGGTGAGAGCATGACTAAGGTTTGTGGTTGAGAGTAATTCCTGTGTGATATATTTTACCAATGAGAAAAATCAGCTAAATACCAAAAATTTTTATGAGGTGATTTGGAGAGTTTAAAAGACAGTTTCCTAGGGTTACATAAAAATTATATGGATAGGAGGCAAAGGTTTACACCTATTACCTGAGCAAGGGGAATCAGGTAAGTTTAGAAGTGTAATGGTTAATTTTTAAACTTCTTTTTTCTGGCATTCCCAAAGTGACATCTTAATTTTATTCCTTCAATGAGCAGTAAAGCCCAATCTGAATGCAAACAAATATTGGTTGTATATGCAAAGACTAGAAATGAATTGATAACATCGTGGTGATGTTCAGACATTTAAATATTAAATACTGTTGGACTGGATTACCGAGAATCATTTAGGTGGGTGTAGTGATAGAAAATTTTATATCTCTTGGAAGCTTGTCCTAGAGTAAGATAGGCAAGAAGTCGTAGCTGAAATAAGCATATAAAAGATGTAATAGGCTATAGAATAAATTACTTGTAGCAGGGTGGCAAACATAACACTATTTTCCAAACATGCAAGGAAAATGGTAGTTCTTCTTTCTAGTCTTTTAAATTGTAAACTGTAACATGAATATGGAGGAATGCATAAAATATAGATACAGATTAATGAATCATTTAAATATAAAACTCTATGTAACCACCACTTACGTCAATAATAGAATGTTACCACACCCTAGAAACCTCACTGGACTTCCCAGTAGTCTCCTAAGTATTCAACCTAAATATTTGACTGTTGCTTTGCTTGCTTTTGAATTTTGTGTAAATCAAATTACGTAGCAGGTAGTACTTTGGTATGGCTTCTTATGGTCAATATTATGTTTATTTTGTTCTTCCTTATTTCTTGAGATTGTAACTCACTCATTTTCATTGCAGTAGAGTATGCCACTGCAGGGATATACACAGTTTAGGTACTGATGGGAATTTGGGTTATTTCCAGTTTGGAGCTTTTACAAATAATGCTGCTACAGACATTCCTGTACATGTGTTGTGGTGCGCAAATGTACACGTTTATATTGGGTGTGTACCGAGGAGGGGAAATTACTAGGTGTGTATATCTTTACCTTTGGTTGGTAATGGCACACTGATTTTCAAATTGGTCACATCAATCTGAAATCTGTAGGAGACTTCCTGCGATTTCATATCCTTGTGAAACTTGGTATTGTCAACCTTTTCCATTTTAGCCATTTCTGGCAGATGTGTAATCATATCTCATTATGGTCTTAATTCCATTTTTACTATTTTAATGAGATTGAACACCTTTTCATATGCTTATTGGCCATTCAGATTTCCTCTTTGTGAATCCCCTATTAAAGACTCTTTTTCATTAAAAAATTTAGGTTGTCTTTCTTTTTTTTATTGATTTGTAGTAGATGTCTTATACATTTTGTTTACCAGTCCTCTGTTAATTTTTTATGTTGCCAAAATATTCTCTCATTCCATGGCTTACCTTTAATTTTCTTAATGGTGTAGTTTGATGAACAGAAGTTTTAATTTTAGTGTAGTCCAATTACTCTTTTCCTTTATGATCAGTGATTTTATGTCCAATTTACATAATCTTTTCCTAACATGAATTAAGAAGATATTCTCCAGTATTTTCTTCAAGCCTAGAGCTGCCCAAGAGAAATATGAGACCCTTATGTACAACTTAAAGTTTTTCCCATTTAAAAAAGTAGAAGGGATCAAGTGAATTTAATTTTAATGATACATTTTATTTTACCCAGTGTATTCCAAATATCATAATTTCAATATGTAATCATGATTAATGAAGTATTTTACATTTTAAAACTCATACTAAGTATTCAAAATCTAGTATGTATTTTGTAATTATAGCACATCTCAATTCATAGGAGTCAACTTCAAAATTTCAAATGTTTAATAGCCACAAGTGGCTAGTGCTGATCACATTGGGCAGCACAGTTCTAGAAGACATTTTGTTTTGCCACTTGGAATCCATATTTGTGTATGGAGCAATGTTGGGATCATTTCCTTTTTTCCTACATGGTAATCTGTTGTTCCAACTACATAAATTGAAAAGAACATCTTTTCCTCTTGCTTTTCAGTGCCATCTTTGTCATAAATCAAATGTTCATATATGAGTAGGTCTATTTCTGGTCTTAATAATAAATGCTTATCTTCTATGGTGGATCTAATTTTTCTCACAAACTCCACCATGCTGGCTGGTGGGGATGAAAAGGAACAAACTATATTTTTCCAATCAATTGAATCTGAGTCTCTGCCAGTTTGAAGAGTAACTTTTAGGTAACTCAATCTCTTTTAGTAAGTGCTCAATGTCTCAGATTTGTTCCCATTCCTCTTACTTTTTCCTGAAATGATGCCTGGATATATAGGGGCATTAACATGACCTGGTGGTGCTGAGAAGAAGAATCTCTATCTGCCACAAGGCTATCTCTTTGGTAGCCTTGTGACTTTTTGGTCCCTACTGCAGTGTATATAGTTGACCCTTGAACAACATGGGTTTGAACTGTGCAGGTCTATTTTACATGGATTTTTTCAATAAGTATATTGAAAAAATTTGGAGATTTGTGAAAACATGAAAAAAACTTGCAGATGAACTATGTAGCTTAAAAATACAGTAAGTCCCCTACATACGAACCTTCAAGTTGCAAACTTTCAAAGATGCAAACGCACATTCGCATGTCCAATCACGTAAGTTAGTTCACATGTCTGGTGTACATTGTCATGTGTGTGCATCCTGTACAAAGTGGTTGTGCTTTTGTGTACTTTACAGTATTGTATACAGTACATTAGTACAGTGTCTTCATTTCAAGCCCAGGATGTCCAGAAGCAAGCGTAAAAGCAGCAGTGATGTAGCTGGTACTGCTAAGAAGCACCAAGCAATAACGATGGAAACAAATGTGAAAATAATTGAGAGAGTGGGGCGAGGCGAAAAGATGGTAGACATCGCTTGTTCTTATAATATGAATCGTTCAACCATCGGCAAGATTCTAAAGAACAAGATCATGGAACATGTGAAGTCGGCTCTGCCAAGGATGTCGACAATAATATCGAAGAAGTGTGGAAAAGTGATGGAGGAGATGGAGAAACTTCTCAGTGTGTGGATGTGGGATCAGGATCAGCATCCAGTCCTGCTCAGCTTAATGCTGATTCAAGAGAAAGCTAAAAGCCTTTAGGAAGACCTGAAGAAGAAATACGGCAAAGAATCAGAGAGCGCATCTTTTAATGCCAGCCATGGTTGGTTTCATCGGTTCAAGGCTAGAGCCAACCTTCACAATGTAAAAGTAAGTGGGGAGTAAGTGAGTGCAGATACGGTAGCTGCCCAGGAATTTCCTGAACCACTTTGAGAAATTGTTGATGGAGGCACGTATTTACCCAAGCAGGTTTTTAATGTGGAAGAGACAGAACTGTGTTGGAAGAGGATGCCAGACCGAAGTTACATCAGTAAGGAGGAAAAGTTGATGCCAGACTATAAAGCAGCAAATCATACACTAACCCTGTTGTTTGGTGGCAATTCTTCCAGCGAGATGAAGCTGAAGCCTCTCTTAGTTTATCATTCAGAGAACCCAAGAGCCCTTAAAAACATAGCCAAGGGCTCTCTTCCTGTTGTGTGGAAGAGTAACCCCAAAGCCTGGGTTACACAGGCATTTTCCAGGACTGTTTTTTCCACCACTTTATCCCAGAGGTAGAGAAATATGGCTTAGAGAAGGACATCCCATTCAACATTATTTTGCTGCTTGACAATGCTCTGGGCCACACTCCATTCAAGAACAACATTCATCCCAACCTCAAAGTAGTACATCTGCCACCAAATACTACGTCGCTTATCCAACCTATGGACCAGGGAGTTATAGTGACTTTCAAGAAATATTATTTATGTCACACTATTTGTCAGGCAGTAAAGGCGAGTGATGAATCAGGAACAACCTTGTGACAATTTTGGAAGGACTATAACATCTACAAGGCCATAAAAACATTGACTTTGCTTGGCGTGAAGTTATGGCCATCACCATGAATTGGGTTTGGAAGAACCATTGCCTGCAGTTTGTTCATGATTTTCATGGATTTGAGAAGGTAGATGAGGAGTCCAAAGAGGTCTTCAGCAATTTAATGACCCTCAGCAAGAAGCTGGATCTAGATCTGCAAGAGGACGACTTCATTGAACTCCTTGCTATGCAACATGAGGAGCTTACTAAATGAAGACCTGATGGAATTGGAAGCCTAGAGAAAGGATGAAGAGAAACAAGAGGAAGAAGAAGTAACTGAAGAACCAAAGAGATTCACGGTGCAGGAAATGGCAAGGGGATTTTCTATATCTGAGGAAGCACTGTTAGTTTTTGAGGCACAGGACCCGAATGTAGAAGGGTACACAAAGGTTGCAGCAGCCATTCGGAATGCAATCCAGTGCTACCGTGTCATCTGTGATGAGAAGAAAAGAGCTACTACCCAGATATCACTGTATTATTTTTTTCAAGAGGGTAGCTAGAATTGAATCCAGAAAGGAACCAGAACGTGTGCCATCAATGTCAGGTGTCAGTGAAATTGCAGCTTGCCCTCCATCTCCTATTGCTGAGATTTCTCCTAATCCTTCAGCTCTACCATATCCCACCTCCTCTCCCTCCTTCAGTCAGTAACTCTTCTTGCCTGTTCACTCGATGCCAGCCCCTGTATGCCAGCTGTTGTGCTGTACTACTGTACTTTTCAAGGTACTGTACTGTAAGACTAAAAATGTTTTATTTTTTGTGTTTGTTTTTATATATTATTTGTGTGAAAAGTATTATAAATCTATTACAGTTCAGTACTATATAGCTGATTGTATTAGTTGGGTACCTAGGCTAACTTTGTTGGATTTACGAACAAACTGGACTTACAAACGAGTTCCTTGGAACGGAACTCGTTCGTACGTAGGGCACTTACTGTATAAAAAAATTTAGGAAAAGGGTATGTCATGAATGCATAAAGTACGTGTACATATACATATAATATACAAAATATGTGTTAATTGACTGTTATATTATCAGTAAGGCTTCCAGTCAACAGTAGGCTATTAATAGTTAAGTTTTAGGGACATCAGAAGTTATATTCAGATTTTCTATTGTGAGGAGGTTGACACTCCTAACTTTTGCATTGCTCAAGGGTCAACTATACATCATGGTATAGTTCTTGGCACCTTGGGCTGGGGTCTCCTGATATGTGGCAGACAAAATGACATTTTGTTTTCTTGCATCAGGCAGAGCCTGGTCACCCATGCAGATTTGGAGCCACTGTGGGTCACCTGAGCTGGGGTCTTCTCTGAGTCTGAGCTATGCTCTTCTCCCTTCCCTGAAGTTCATAGCTATCCAGTTCACATCCTCTGGAGGGGTCATATTGCCCACCACCAGTGTGGTTCTATGAAAGTACCACAGGCCATCAACTCAGCTCCTTTCCCTGAGTTTGCAGTGTTTATTTATTTATTTGTTTGTTTTATTTATGGCTGCATTGGGTGTTCGTTGCTGCGCATGGGCTTTCTCTAGTTTGTGGTGAGCAGGAGCTACACTTCGTTGCGGTGCGCGGGCTTCTCATTGCATGGCTTCTCTTGTTGCAGAGCATGGGCTCTAGGCATGTGGGCTTCAGTAGTTGAGGCACGTGGGCTCACTAGTTGTGGCTCATGGGCCCTAGAGCACAGGCTCAGTAGTTGTGGCGCATGGGCTTAGTTGTTCTGCGGCATGTGGGATCTTCCTGTACAAGGGATCAAACCCATGCCCCTGCATTGGCAGGCAGATTCTTAACCACTGTGACACCAGGGAAGTCCCATGGGCTTGCAGTAATTTTGAGGTTGCTTTTTCATCACCTAGCAGCCAAGAAAATCTAATGAGTGCTTACTCCATTCTTCTCTCTGCCTGTGAATGTGTATCACTAATGTCTTTTTGATATAGTATCTTGCACTGTTGTGTGGTCATCCTTGTTCAGTCTTCTCCCAGAGTTCCAAATGGAGTACATCACACAAAATCCCTCAACTCTTCCAATCTACCTCCTCCCTGGAATTTTGTACCAGGTGTTTGTGTCTGATGCCTTGTTCTATTTCTGTCTCTTCTTCTTTTTGCAGTCCACATGCCTCAATGGGCAGGGTGTCTTGCTTCCTGTGTGGTAGGGACAATTTTTATATCACAGCCTGAGTTACCTCTACTCATGGCTCAGAGACAAGGGGTCTGGCTCTTGATATGTTAATTGGAGCTTAAATAATTTATAAAATATTTCAACCAAGGTTAGCTTTCAAGACCCTTCTCTTGTTAGAGACTTAAAAAAATCTAATTTGACACTCAGAGCTGAGTAGTGATATTACAGCTGATGTTGGTCCTTTCTCAGGCAGTTACAGGACAGTATGATTTATAGGATGTGAAAGTGCATGGGAAAATATTTCAAAAAATATCATTCCTGTTAATTTACTGAAAAAGAGAAAAGAAGAAAAAAAACCCTTTCATTTTCTGCATGAGTGCCAAATAAGTAAAAGTGAAAGCTAAAAGAGAAGTCTGGGAACAGAATTGTGAACCTGTCCTTTAAGCAGGGACACCTGCATGGGAACTCATTTTCTACACGAAAACAGCTGTAGAGTTTTAAAGTCCTAAGGAAGCAGAGAAATCACATGTGCAAATAGATCATGCTGATTAGATTGTAGCCAAGATAAACATCAAATTATGCATAGATATCAGATAACAGCACATGGTTTGCGATCTAAGAAACATTGCAACGTTAAACATGATAACTTAAAAAAAAAATCATGTTTGCTGTAGAAACCATAATGCCCACCAGGAAAAGAATCTGTTTCCAGTCCTTAAATTTTATGAAGATCAAAGGAATGGTTGGGAGGGAGAACTGAAGGAAATCGAGAGCCTGGCCCATTCAAGAAATCAGAGAGCTGCTGGTAGGTAAAAATGAGAGACATGAAAGGAGGGAGAATTAACCTGTCTAGAGGAATTTGGAAATGTTTTGCTGGGAAGTTTACAGGGTGGATGAGAAAGAGACTTTGGGGGCAATTGCCTTTTATAGGAAGGAGAGAACAAGGGCCAAAAAATGGAATTTTAAGTTTTTCTTTTGACTTCTTGTTCCAGTAATGGTGGACCTAGCTCTTTGGAGCAGCTCTCCCATTGAGGAATATTACAGAAGCTGCCCCCACTTATATATATATTTAAAGATGTTACAAAGCTAATAAGAATTGTGAAGAATTATGGGACTAAGATTTGGGAGAAGATAGAAATCCAGAGAGGCAAATAATGGATCTGGGGCCACTTTTCCCCTAGGGACCTCTGCTTATTCAGGAAGAGGTGGATGTAGCAGTTTTTTTTTGTTTTTTTTTTTCGTTTTTTGGTCACACTGTAGGGCATGTGGGATCTTAGTTCCCCAAGCAGGGATTGAACCCTCACCCCCTGGAGTGGAAGCATGGAATCTTAACCACTGGACTGCCAGGAAAGCCCCCAGTGTAGCAGTTTTGATAGGATGGCAAAAATTGATGTTCAGGGCTAGCCAAGTGGGAGCCCTAATAATTCTTCTATACGTTGAGTTGAGACCTTGAAACATTTTACCCTGGAAGTAAAAGAGAATAGATTGGTCCTTGTAGAGACTGTAGTTCAGCTTTGAATCATCTCATTCCCTGGGATTGGATGAAGATGATCTTGGATTGCTAGTTTCTTCAGCAGTCTGCTTCAAGTAGATGTAACTCTTCTTTAGGAAAAAAAATCATGTTAAGTTTTTCATACTATTTTTCTTTTAAAATATATTAAAAAATATAAAAATTCCTGTTGATTTATAACCTTTTCAATATTTCATATTGTTAAGCTTCTTAATTTTCACTAATTGAGTGGATTTAAAATTATATCTCATATTATCTTAATTTACATTTTTTTCTGATTAAATGTAGGCATCTATTTACTGGTTTATATCTGTTTGTACTTCCTGGTTTGTAAAATACTTGTTCATGTCTTTTGCACATTTATCTGCTGGACTTTCTTTTTCCTATTGATTTATGGAAGTTCTTTATACTGTATATTAATTCTTTGTCAGTTACAGATACTACAAATATCTTTTTACACTTTGCAATTCTCTTTCATTGATGTCTTTGGATGAATAAAAATTTTAAATTATATTGTAGTTACATTTATTTGCCTGTTATGGTGAATACCTTTTCTGTTCTTTTAAAGAAATTCTTCCCTATCCTGGGGTGACTAAGATATTCTCTATATTTCCTTTCAAGCATTAAAGAAGCAGTAATACAGGGTGTTCTTTTTCCTTAAAAAAAAGATTTTAAAGAGAATGTTTCAGAGTTTTGTAACTTCTTTTTAACAGGTTAAGAATGTCTCTTTCAAAGTTTCAAAGAGTTTTCTTTTAAATGATGAATGGATGTTGAATTACGTTAAATGTCTTTTCTGCATTTAATTGGGATAATTATACTTTTTTCTTAATCTCTTTTCTGCTGGATCTAGTCAGCCCTTTAACCATTCAGTTGTTAATTTCGAGTATAATAGATTTTATATTTCTAAATATACATTTTATTATTCCTAATATATTTTTATTTTTATTTGACTTTTCCTATAAATGTACCTAATCATTTTTTTAATACATGACTTTTCTTTTTTTAATATGTTTGTTGGAGTATAATTGCTTTACATTGTTGTGTTAGTTGCTGCTGTATAACAAAGTATGAATTTAACTACACACAAAAACTGTTTGATCTCTTTCCTGACTGTTCACTTCTGCGGGTATTTCCTGACATCAGAATTCCTCAACAGTATCCGAGTTCATTCAGGAGGTAGCTCAAAGAGAAATCCAGCTCACTCTAAGGGCACAAAGGTTATCTTTAGGTTATCAGTGAGTTTCGGTGAATTATGAACTGATAAGTTTTTCTTAAGGAGTGAATGAAGAAAACTAGTGGGCATTGTCTAAGGTGGTTGAGTTTCTGTCCTAAATAAGGATGTGAAGCCTTGTGAGGCTATATGTATACATAAATCGCCATATACCCTCCCTCCTGTGTCTCCCTCCCACCCCCCCATCCCATCCCTCTAGGTGGTCACAAAGTACGAGCTGATCTCCCTGTGCTACGCAACTGCTTCCTACTAGCTATCTATTTTCCATTTGGTAGTGTATATATGTCCATGCCACTCTCTCACTTCGTCTTAGATTACCCTTCCCCCTCCCCGTGTCCTCAAGTCCACTCTCTATGTCTGTGTCTTTATTCCTGTCCTGCCCCTAGGTTCTTCAGGACCATTTTTTTTTCTTAGATTCCATATATATGTGTTAGCATACGGTACTTGTTTTTCTATTTCTGACTTACTTCACTCTGTATGACAGCCTCTATTTCCATCCACCTCACTACAAGTAACTCAATTTCATTTCTTTTTGTGTCTCAGTAATATTCCATTGTATATATGTGCCACATCTTCTTTATCCATTCATCTGTCGATGGACACTTAGGTTGCTTCCATGTCCTGGCTATTGTAAATAGTGCTGCAATTAACATTGTGGTACATGACTCTTTGAATTATGGTTTTCTCGGGGTATACGCACAGTAGAGGGATTGCTGGGTCATGTGGTAGCTCTATTTTTAGTTTTTTAAAGAACATCCATACTGTTCTCCATAGTGGCTGTATCAATTCACATTCCCACGAACAGTGCAAGAGGGTTCCCTTTTCTCCACACCCTCTCCAGCATTTATTGTTTGTAGATTTTTTATGATGGCCATTCTGACTGGTGTGAGGTGATACATCATTGTAGTTTTGATTTGCATTTCTCTAATGATTAATGATATTGAGCACCCTTTAATGTGTTTGTTGCTAATCTGTGTATCTTCTTTGGAGAAGTGTCTACTTAGGTCTTCTGCCCAGTTTTGGATTGGATTGTTTGTTTTTTTGATATTGAGCTGCATGAGTTGCTCATATATTTTGGAGATTAATCCTTTGTCAGTTGCTTCGTTTGCAAATACTTTCTCCAATTCTGAGGGTTGTCTTTTCAGCTTATTTATGGTTTCCTTTGCTGTTCAAAAGCTTTTAAGTTTCATTAGTTCCCATTTGTTTATTTTTGTTTTTATTTCCATTTCTCTAGGACTTGGGTCAAAATGGATCTTGTGATTGATGTCATAGAGTGTTCTGCCAATGTTTTCCTCTAAGAGTTTTATAGTGCCTGACCTTACATTTAGGTCTTTAATCCATTTGAGGTTTATTTTTGTGTATGGTGTTAGGGAGTGTTCTAATTCATTCTTTTACATGTAGCTGTCCAGTTTTCCCAGCACCACTTATTGAGGAGGCTGTCTTTTTGACATTGTATATTCTTGCCTCCTTTATCAAAGATAAGGTGACCATATGTGCATGGGTTTATCTCTGGGCTTTCTATCCTGTTCCATTGATCTATATTTCCTTTTTGTGCCAGTACTATACTGTCTTGCTTACTGTAGCTTTGTAGTATAGTCTGAAGTCTGGGAGACTGATTCCTCCAGCTCTGTTTTGCTTTCTCAAGATTGCTTTGGCTATTCAGAGTCTTTTGTGTTTCCATACAAATTGTGAAATTTTTTGTTCTAGTTCTTTGAAAAATTCCATTGGTAGAGTGATAGGGAGTGCATTGAATCTGTAGATTGCTTTGGGTAGTATGCTCATTTTCACAATGTTGATTCTTCCAATCCAAGAACATGGTATATCTCTCCATCTCTTTGTATTATCTTTAATTTCTTTCATCAGTGTCTCATAGTTTTCTGCATATAGGTCTTTTGTCTCCTTAGGTAGGTTTATTCCTAGGTATTTTATTCTTTTTGTTGTAATGGAAATGTTTTCTTAATTTCACTTTCAGATTTTTCATCATTATTGTATAGGAATGCCAGAGATTTCTGTGCATTAATTTTGTATCCTGCTACTTTACCAAATTCATTGATTAGCTCTAGTAGAGCTGGTAGAGTCTTTAGGATTTTCTATGTGTAGTATGTCATCTGCAAACAGTGACAGCTTTACTTCTTCTTTTCCAATTTGGATTGCTTTTATTTCTTTTTCGTCTCTGATTTCTGTGGCTAAAACTTCCAAAACTATGTTGAATAATAGTGGTGAGAGTGGGCAACCTTGTCTTGTTCTGATCTTGGTAGAAATGGTTTCAGTTCTTCACCATTGAGAATGACGTTGGCTTTGGGTTTGTCATATATGGCCTTTATTATGTTGAGGTAACTTCCCTCTATGCCTACCTTCTGGAGAGTTTTTATCATAAATGGGTGTTAAATTTTGTTAAAAACATTTTCTGGATCTATTGAGATGATCATATGGTTTTTCTCCTTCAGTTTGTTAATATGGTTTATCTCATTGATTGATTTGTGTATATTGAAGAATCCTTGCATTCCTGGGATAAAGCCTACTTGAATATGGTGTATGATCCTTTTAATGGGCTATTGGATTCTGTTTGCTGGTATTTTGTTGAGGATTTTTGCATCTATGTTCATCAGTGATATTGCCCAGTAGTTTTCTTTCTTTATGACATGTTTGTCTGGTTTTGGTATCAGGGTGATGCTGGCCTTGTAGAATGAGTTTGGGAGTGTTCCTCCCTCTGCTATATTTTGGAAGAGTTTGAGAAGGATAGGTTTTAGCTCTTCTCTAAATGTTTCATAGAATTCGCCTGTGAAGCCATCTGGTCCTGGTCATTTGTTTGTTGGAAGATTTTTAATCACAGTTTAAATTTTAGTGCTTGTGATTGGTGTTTATATTTTCTGTTTCTTCCTGGTTCAGTCTCAGAAGGTTTTGCTTTTCTAAGAATCTGTCCATTTTTTCCAGGTTGTCCATTTTGTTGGCATATAGTTGCTTGTAGTAATCGCTTATGATCCTTTGTATTTCTGCAGTGTCAGTTGTTACTTCTTTTTCATTTCTAATTCTTTTGATTTGAGTCTTCTCCCTTTTTTTCTTGATGAGTCTGGCTAATGTTTTATCAATTTTGTTCAACTTCTCAAAGAACCAGCTTTTCATTTTATTGATCTTTGCTATCGTTTCCTTCATTTATTTCTGATCTAATCTTATGATTTCTTTCCTTCTGCTAACTTTGGGGTTTTTTTGTTCTTCTTTCTCTAATTGCTTTAGGTGTAAGTTTAGGTTATTTATTTGAGATTTTTCTTGTTTCTTGAGGTAGGATTATATTGGTATAAATTTCCCTCTTAAAACTGCTTTTGCTTCATCCCATAGGTTTTGGGTTGTCGTGTTTTCATTGTCATTTGTTTCTAGGTTTTTTTTGATTTCCTCTTTGTTTTCTTCAGTGATCTCTTGGTTATTGAGTAGTGTCTTGTTTAGCCTCCTTGTGTTTGTAATTTTTACAGTTATTTTTCCTTAATTGATAACTAGTCTCATAGCATTTGGTCAGAAAAGATACTTGATATGATTTGATTTCAATATTCTTAAATTTACTGAGGCTTGATTTGTGACCCAAGATATGATCTATCATGGTCAATGTTCCATGAGCACTTGAGAAGAAAGTGTATTGTGTTGTTTTTGGATGGAATGTCTTATAAATATCAGTTAAGTCCATCTTGTTTAATGTATTATTTAAAATTTGTGTTTCCTTATTTATTTTCATTTTGGATGATCTGTCCATTGGTGAAAGTGGGGTGTTAAACTCCCCTACTATGATTGTGTTACTGTCGATTTCCCATTTTATGGCTGTTAGCATTTGCCTTATGTATTGAGGTGCTCCTGTCTTGGGTGCCTAACTATTTACAATTGTTATATCTTCTTCGATTGATTCCTTGATCATTGTGTAGTATCCTTCTTGTCTCTTGTAATATTTTAAGGTCTATTTTGTCTCATATGAGAATTGCTACTGCAGCTTTCTTTTGATTTCCATTGGCATGGAATATCTTTTTCCATCCCCTCACTTTCAGTCTGTATGTATCCCCAGGTCTGAAGTAGGTCTCTTGTAGACAGCATATATATGGGTCTTGTTTTTTTATCCATTCAGCCAGTCTATGTCTTTTGGTTGGAGCATTTAATCCATTTACATTTAAGGTAGTTATCGATATGTATATTCCTATTACCATTTTCTTAATTGTTTTGGGTTTGTTATTGTAGGTCTTTTCTTTCGCTTGTGCTTCCTGCCTAGAGAATTTCCTTTTGCATTTGTTGTAAAGCTAAAGGTTTGATGGTGCTGAATTCTCTTAGCTTTTGTTTGTCTGTAAAGGTTTTAATTTCTCCATCAAATCTGAATGAGATCCTTGCTGGGTAGAATAATCTTGGTTATAGGTTTTTCCCTTTCATCACTTTAAATATGTCCTGCCACTCCCTTCTGGCTTGCAGAGTTTCTGCTGAAAGATCAGCTGTTAACCTTATGGGGATTCCCTTGTATGTTATTTGTTGCTTTTCCCTTGCTGTTTTTAGTATTTTTTCTTTGTAATTAATTTTTGATAGTTTGATTAATATGTGTCTTGGTGTGTTTCTCTTTGGATTTATCCTGTATGGAACTCTCTCCCCTTCCTAGGCTTGATTGACTATTTCCTTTTCCATATTAGGGAAGTTTTCAACTATAATCTTTTCAAATATATTCTTAGTCTTTTTCTTTTTCTCTTCTTCTTCTGGGATCCCTATAATTCGAATGTTGCTGTGTTTAATTTTGTCCCAGAGGTCTCTGAGACTGTCCTCAATTCTTTTCATTCTTTTTTCTTTATTCTGTTCTGTGGTAGTATTTCCACTATTTTATCTTCCAGGTCACTTATCCATTCTTCTGCCTCAGTTATTCTGCTGTTGATTCCTTCTAGAGAAGTTTTAACTTCATTTATTGTGTTGTTCATCGTTGTTTGTTTGCTCTTTAGTTCTTCTAGGCCCTGTTAAATGTTTCTTGTATTTTCTCCATTCTATTTCCAAGATTTTGGATCATCTTTACTATCATTACTCTGAATTCTTTTTCAGGTAGACTGCCTTTTTCCTCTTCATTTCTTAGGTCTGGTGGGTTTTTACCTTGCTCCTTCATCTGTTGTGTATTTCTCTGTCTTCTCATTTTGCTTAACTTACTGTTTTGGGGTCTCCTTTTCTCAGGCTGCATGTTCATAGTTTCCATTGTTTTTGGTGTCTGCCTCCAGTGGGTAAAGTTGGTTCAGTGGGTTGTGTAGGCTTCATTGTGGAGGGGACTGGTGCCTGTATTCTGGTAGATGAGCCTGGATCTTATCTTTTTTGTGGGCAGGACTGCTTCTGGTGGTGTTTTTTGGTGTGTCTGTGAACTTAGTATGATTTTGGGCAGCCTCTCTGCTAACAGGTTTGGTTGTGTTCCTGTCTTGCTCGTTGTTTGGCATGGGGTGTCCAGCAGTGGAGCTTGCTGGTTGTTGAGTGGAGCTGGTTTTTAGTGTTGAGATGGAGATCTCTGGGAGAGCTCTCGCCAACTTATATTATGTGGGGCCAGGAAGTCTCTGGTGGTCCCATGTCCTGTATTTAGCTCTCCCACCTCAGAGGCTCAGCCCTGACACCTGGCTGGAGCACCAACACCCTGTCAGCCACATGGCTCAACTAGGTACGAGTGTTGATTTCTAGTGAATTAAGGTGTGAAAAAGACACAAGGTTTAAATACCTCAATCTGATACTTTAAGTTTTGAATAACTGTGGCAGGTAGAAATCTGGACTTGGATGAGGAACAGCACACACTTTATGTTCCATACACTTTGCTCTGCTTTGATTTCCTTGCCCTCGAGGATCACACAGTCCACAGAGGTGTTGCATGTGGTGCCAAGTTTCTGGTTCCACAGAGAGGTACCTGATCATTTTTGACAGTCTCTTATTGATTGCTCATTTTCATGGTTTCATCTCTTATTTGTTCAAACATTTCATACAGTTATTTATATTTGGCATTTAAAAATCCCTATATGGTTCCTTTGCAGGTCCAAATCCAATGTTTATCATGTCTTCTTTTCTTCTTGATGGCTTAATTCTTTTTTAATTGTTAATTGTGGGTTCATAGTTGTTTGATTTTATCCATGGAAATCCTGAGGGCTCGAAGTGGCAATCTTTTCCCTTGGAAAACACTTTATATTGCTTCTACAGGCAGTTGGGGGATGCTACACAATTATTAGCACTTTAGCTACCTTAGAGGGTCTCAGGATTTACTCTTGAAATTTCAGTTTCATTTTCTCAAAGAATTATTCTCCTATTTGCTGAAGTATTGTCAATTATTGCCTTTCAGAAAAGAAAGGCAATAAGAAAACTTTACATTCTTCTTAAAGATCACTGTTCTCAACTCCAGATTGTGTATGTGTGTGTATGATGTGTATGTATATGTAGGTATGTGAGAGAGAGAAGAAAGTCCACCCATAATGTTTTCTCTTACTTCCTATGAACTTAGAAATGCATTAAATGCATTTAAAATATTAAATGCATTAAAAAGGTCCTAGTTGTTTTGTGATTGAAGGGCCATTTGAAGTAGCTAGCCTAAAGTACTGCCAAGAGTGGATAGCTCCTACCTTTTTTCTACATGACCTTTTTGCTCTTCCTGAATTGACTTCCATATTATTTCCTAAATATGTTTATACTTCCTTTCTTTTTAAAAGACTTTTAAAAAAGAGAAGTTTTAGGTTTACAACAAAATTGAGAGGAAGGTACAGAGACTTACCATATATCCCCGACCCAACACATGCATAGCCTCCCCTGTTACCAGCGTCACCCACCAAAATAATTTTTTCCCAAGGATAAACCTATCAATACATTGATACATCATAGTTACCCAAAATCCACAGTTTACTTTAGGGTTTGCTGTTAATATTTTATGTTCTATGTGTTTGAACAAATGTATCTATCATATATCCATCATTGTATCATATAGAGTATTTTCATTGCCCTAAAAATCCTCTGTGCTCTGCCTATTTATCTCTATTGTCCTCTGCACTTGCCTCTGCAAACCACTGATATTTTTGTTGTCTCTGTAGTTTTGTCTTTTTCAGAATGTCATATAGTTGGGATCATAGAATATGCAGCCTTTTCAGATTGGCTTTTTTTCACTTAGGTAATATGTATTTAAGGTTCCTCCATGTCTTTTCGTAGCTTGATAGCTCATTTCTTTTTGGTACTGAATAATATTCCATTGTCTGGATGTACCACAGTTTATTTATTCATTCATCTAATGAAGGACATCTTGGTTGCTTCCAAGTTTTGGCAATTATTAATAAAACTGCTATTAACATCTGTTTGCAGGTTTTCATGTGGGCATAAGTTTTCAGCTCCTTTGGGTAGATACCAAGGAGCACAATTGCTGGATTGTATGGTAAGAGTATGTTTAGTTTTGTAAGAAACCACCAAAATGTCTTCCAAAGTGGCTGTACCTATAGGAGATTTATTTCAGTTTTAAAGACACACATAAACTGAGAGTGAAAGGAAGGAAAAAAAACATTTCAAGCAAATGGTAGCCAAATAAAGGGGGGTAGCTATACTTATATCTGACAAAATAGACTTTAAACTAAGAATAATAAAAAGAGACAAAGAAGGTCATTATGTAATGATAAAGGGGTTAATTCATCAAGAAGATACAGTAATTGTAAATATTTTTGTACCCAACATTGAAGCACCTGAATATTTAGAGCAAAAATGAACAAAGTGGTATACCAATTTGCATTCCCACCAGCAATGAGAGTTCTTTTTGCTCCATATTCTCACTAGAATTTGGTGATATCAGAGTTCCAGATTTGGGGCATTCTAATAGGCATCAAGAGGTATCTCATTGTTTTAATTTGCACTTCTCTGATGACATATTATGTAGAACATCTTTTCATATGCTCATTTGCCATCTGTATATCTTCCTTGGTGAGATGCCTGTTAAGATCTTTGGCCCATTTTAAATTGTGTTTGTTTTATTATTGTTGAATTTTAAGTGTTCACTGTATATTTTGGATAATGGTCCTTTATCAGATATGTCTTTCCAGATATTTTCTCCCAGTTGAGCCTGTCTTCTAATTCTCTTGATATTGTCTTTTGCAGAACAGAAGTTTTTAATTTTAATGAAGACCAGTTTATTAATTAATGTTTTTGTGGATCATGTCTTTGGTGTTACATCTAAAAAGGCATCAACATACTCAAGGTCATCTAGGTTTTCTACTTTGTTACTTGTAGGAGTTTTATACTTTTGTGTTTTACATTTAGGTCTATGATCCATTTTGAGTTAATTTTTGTGAGGGGTGTACCTTCCTTCATAAGCTTCTTCCTACCCTCATAGTTTCCCACAATCAGCCTTTGTGTTTTCAAAACCCTCTTTTGCTTTTATGATTTACCTGTAGGTCCTCCTCTTCCATAAAGACATTTGACAAGTCTTCTGACAATTCTGGCATAGAGTTATTTTTGTTTCCTGAACTCTATTAGTGCTTATTACTAGCACTCCTATGCCAGGTATTTTGCTTCCTGCTAGTTATTTTTGTGTAGTACTTTGTATATATTTTAGCCTCCTAAATAGATAGTAAGGTCCTGGATGGTAGGTTCATCAATATGAGTATATATAATTTCACTGTTCTTAGAAATGGTCAAAAGTACCTTCTCTTTTCCAATCTGGCTGACTCTTCACTTCTAGACTATTCTAACAATTGCTATTGCTTTTGGTGACAATGTTCACAAGGAGGTAATAGAAAAGAATATCTTAACAGACAATATTTCTTGAATATCTGTCCCATGGAAAATATTTTGCTAGGTGGTGTTGGGGCAAACAGAGGTGAATAAACATGGTATTTGTGCTTCTTTGATTCAGAATCTAGAGGGAGAAGACCACACTTACCAAGAATAGAAAATTGTTTTCAGTTGTAGCAGCAAGTCAATAGTGTTAGTTGGGATTGTACATAAATAAAAGAAAAACTTGTAAGTGCTTGTTCCAAAGGACAAGCTATGACCCTGCATGCAAATGCTATGACCCTGCATGCAAATGTAAGAGTAGAATTGGAAATATGGATAAACATTAGTTTATATGTTTTACTTTGGGTTACTTCTCAAATGATCAGTAATAGTAACATAACAAATAATATAAATCATATTTTGTATAACATTTTATATATAATTTTGAATTTATTTGATGTCATCTTACAGTGGCCTATTTCAGGCTTGAGAATTTTGCATCATCAAATTTAGTGCAGTGATTATTTTCTGTTATTATCAGGAAATATTTAATACATGTTTTTAAAAATAAAAATGATCTATAAGAAGTTTTCAAATGTAGTATGTTCTTGAGGCAAAGAGAGAAGCAGACTGACTTCTCTAGATTTGTTGTTTGAGAAAAGGAATATAATCGTGTGCAATAAAGATGGCTTCACTTGACGATTGCTTCAGGGGATACCTACTAACAGGCTCTTTGGAATGGGCAGATGGAGATGAAGAAAAAGAAAAGTTGAGAGACCTGCGTAAATGAATAGGATACTAAGAGCTCATGCAAATAAGTTGATTTTTAATATAAATTTAAAGGAGCGATATTTATTGCTGTTCAAGGAAGTAAAAACTGAAAATGTGCTCAACAAGAGGGCAAAACAAGAGTATTACCACCTAAAGAAATAGTGCCAGTCTTTTGATAAAGTGTGTAGTGGTGGAATAAAGCAGCCACCAGTAAAGCTGGTTTAAATGGAGAGTTTTCACCCATTGGTCAAACTAAATATTTTATATATTCTGTCTGAGAAAGTAAAGCAACAACTAATCAATATTTTTAAAAGAATAAATATTTAGTTATCTATGATTTGACTTGAAGCAAGGAATTGGGCCAAAGGATTTTTCAAGACTTCAAAAAGTTGTCATGAAATTAATACAGATAGATTCACATGTTTTACTCATGGGAAAATGGGGGTATCTCCGTGTTCAGTCTTAATTTATCCACAAATTCAAGAGCCTATGTCCTTGATGTTTATGTCCATATCAGAGTAGAGACAGTGCATTTGAACTGATAAAAAGAGAATATTGTTAGACATTCAGTTGTAATCTCTTTCCGCTTTCTTATTAACCAAACCTCAGTGTATTCACCCTTACTTAGCTAAATCTTCCCAGATTTAGGCAGATAAATCTTGATTGTCCTAGTCTGGTCATGATGGTCCTCCCTTGACAACTTAGTCCTGGGCAGGAGTTGTAATTATGGACCATGACAAAAGAGAACTTTTTATGAGGAGTTTTTAGGGAAATTTTCTGGTTTTTAACGTGGGATCCAAGATGGGGAAATTGCAAATTATACCTCTGTTTGCTGTTGTCTGAGTGTGATAAGGTATATGATAGGACCCCCTTGGAACTGTAAGTTTTGCAAAGCCAAGAGAATTGCAGAGAAACCAAACTGGAGCTCTGATACTGAACCAGTAAATTTCTCAGCCCTTGAGATTACCTCATGTTTTCTCTATTGGTGAGATAATAAGTGTCCTTATTGTTTATGTCACCCTTAGCTGGGTCTTGTTACTTGCTGCTGAAAGCATCCTTACTGATTTAGGAAGATAAATGACAGCAGAGGGCTTCCCTGGTGGCGCAGTGGTTGAGCGTCCGCCTGCCGATGCAGGGGACACGGGTTCGTGCCCCAGTCCGGGAAGATCCCACATGCCGCAGAGCAGCTAGGCCCGTGAGCCATGGCCGCTGAGCCTGCGCGTCTGAAGCCTGTGCTCCGCAACGGGAGAGGCCACAACAGTGAGAAGCCTGCGTGCCGCCAAAAAATAAAATAAAATAAAACATAAATGACAGCAGAGAGAAGAGAATTATGGACTTAGAATGGGCTTTAGAGACCATTTACTCCAACCCTTTTCCTCTGCCATGAATCCTCTCTGTAATATCCGATAGGGAGGGAGAAGTCAGAAAAATGCATAAAACAAGTATAATTACTAGTAAAGAATGGTAGCCATTCTGGGACCATTTAGAATGGAGGCAAATATTCATACAGAGCTCAGTTGGTCCAGAGGGCATCTTCCTCACAAAATAATTTTAGGTCAGTAAAGGGCAAATTATTTTCTGTCTACTTTAGCTAAAAGGGAAAGGAATAGCTCTAGAAAGATTTCCATTCCAAATGATAAAAATAAAAATGATTTTCTTTTTAAAGCTATAAACTTAACTCTTTAGAATGAATAATTTTCTGAGGGTTTTAGATGCCTGAGAATTAACTGCATTACATACTCTTCTGAATGGAATTCAAATACAAATATAAGGTGTAGAAAATCGCCAACTTCTGAAAGTTTGCATTCACAGAGTGTAGTTTTGTGTTAGTTGTTTGGCACTTGGAATGCATATGGCTGCAGTTATCAGGATATCAATAATACCTAGTTTTCCAGGTTTTCTTATGATATATATTTACTCCAAAGAAATTCATAAATATGTACTTATGTATGTATATGTACCTATATTGATAATAAAACAATATTGTTAATTCTTGCTATCTTACATTATAAAGGTGCCCATTTTTTGTGTCCTTTTTACTTTCTGATTTTTTTTTAACCTTTGTCACTTTTAACTTAAAATTTAGGATTTAACTTGTTTTGGTCTTACTCTCTATCCATTAATGTACATTCTATTCTGCTGGGGAGTAGCAGAAGGGGGATTAAAACAAGCAGAATGACTTCTTAGACCATTTAGTTACTTTTTAATTATTGTAATCACTTAGATCTTATAATTTTTTCCAGAATATAATACTTATTTAGAAAATACAATTCTCTAAAGCAAGTGATTTAAAATATTTGTGGTAGCCATAAGACTTTATTTTTATTTAGTTACAATCAATTACAAAGAAATATTTTGGAAGAAGCACTTCACTAGGAGGTATGTAACCTGGGGTCTACTATTATGTTCTCCACTTAAATCTGTGACTTTGGGTGAGTCATTTAATTTCTTTAGTCCTCAGTTGCCCATCTCTAAAGTGGGATAATATCTTATTTGAGGAAGGCAGGAAATTGCATAATTTCTTCCCTTTTAGCTGAAATGTCCCATGGCTTTGAATTTTCTGAATAAAGTCAGTAAATATATTAGATGTCTTTATTTCCTAGACATTTTCCCAGAAATATACATATTCTGTAAGATGTAGTCCATCTGCACTTTTTTTTTTCTTTTTTTTTTCTTTTTCTTTTTTTTTTTTTGCGGTACGCGGGCCTCTCACCGCTGTGGCCTCTCCCGTTGCGGAGCACGGGCTCCGGACGCGCAGGCTCAGCGGCCATGGCTCACGGGCCCAGCCGCTCCGCGGCATGTGGGATCTTCCGGGACCAGGGTACGAACCCATGTCCCCTACATCGGCAGGCAGACTCTCAACCACTGCGCCACCAGGGAAGCCCCATCTGCACTTTTAATGAAAATTTCTTTCTGATGAAATATGCATTTTCAGATTTTTGTTGCCTTTCAAAGAGAATGTAATCATCAGACTTAACCATGTTATTTGTTTTTTTAGGTGTTTCAGACTTGAAGAAAAGCTATTTGATTTAATAAATACTATGTTTTCTTTTTTTTCTTTAAAGAAATGGTGATCAACTAATTATTTTGTTAGTTACCTACTGGGGCCTATAGGGAAGGGGTTGGGTCCATCTAAAAAGACAGATGGTCATTTTCAGCTGAATCTGTGGGAAAACTATGAAAGATGAACTATAGCTGTCTGGGTGGCTTTAATTATGGAAATTTGATTAGTCTAATTTTTGGAGGATCCTTGAACCCTGATAGCAGGGTTTGCCTCTTGGTTAGGGGACATTGTCTTCGTTATTTACCTATAAATAGTTATGGTCTGTGGATGAGTAAAGAGTTTTAACCATTTGCTTGGACAATTTTGAAAAGGAGTAAGGCATAACATGGAGATTTTCAGTCTAGTCCCTTGTCTCCCACAGAAGGGTTTTTCAAACTCTTACCCTGTATGCCTACAAACTCCTCTTTCACTGGTCGATGTTCTTAGAATCCAATGATGTAATGGGAGCATATGTTCACGTGACCTATGTGATGGCCTATGTGATGGCTGTCCTGACTCTAAGAATCTTAGGACAGAGAAGAAAGTTGAAAAAGAGGGCCTAGAAACAGTTAGTAGAACTCTAATTCCCACCTGAAATTTCAGAAGTAGTTGCTTTCAGTGTGCGTCTTACAAAAAATCTTGGATTAGCGACTGCATTCCCTCAGAGAGAAAGGTGCTTTTCACGATCTCATAGGAAGCCTTTGAGGAAATTCATTTTTTTTTTCCATTCGGACTTTGGAAAAAAATATTATGCATATATTTGACAATCAAACGTTATTTTTTAGAGAAAATTATTGATCATTTTGACAAGAATGTTCAACTATTTCTGTGATAACAAAGTTGCCTCAGGCATGGATACAGAAGATTTTTACAAAAATTCTCTAATTGATCTGAGCAGAGACTTCTTTGAGCTTGTCACGTATGTCTAAGGCAGCTTGGCAACTTTGGGGTAGACCCTCCCTACCCATTGCTGGAAGTTACAGGTGCTGTTAAAAGGGCATCCAGGTAGACAGAGAGGCTTACTGGACCGTTCCATTCCAAACTCACGCCATGTCCTCTCTCCATCCATGCCTTCTATTCTGGTCTAACATTCCCAGCTTTCATGTGATTTCTTACCTCTGTGCCTGTTCCTTGTGTTCTTGCCTAAACTAGCTGCCAGAACATGGTCTCTTGATAAACCTTGAGTCTATACTCTGGTCCTCTGGCCAGTACACTCTGAGGCTGGCCCAGACCACCAGACTCTAGCTCAGGTCAACAATCAGTTAGTTGAAATAGCCATTTTTATGGTAATTGGAAAAATAATCTTTATTTCTCAAATGAAATATTTTATTTCTTCATTCCTTCAAGAAGGATGTTTACTGAGGTGCAAATAATAATAGAAATAGTAATAGGAGAAGCTACGGTCATATCAATGTCCTATGCTATCAGTCACCTATCTCAACTAAAAGACAAATTTTCTAATAAATCTATGATGTTTCTTTGAACTATTCAGCAAAATTCATACTTGGAAAGCATTTTCCCGCTTAGTGTATAGGTTCCTTTGTAAGAAAAGAGATGAAAGAGGTTTGCCTATAGAGAGAATATACTAAAACTTCCAAGTCATGGCCTCCTTTCTCTAAGACGTTTCTTTGTCCTGTATCAGGGAAGGTATAGGGAAAAATATCTTGAAAGTGAAAATAATTTCTTCTTAAAAGAAAACATGTTTATTTTTATTAGTAAAAGCTGTAGGTGAAAGTGGCCAAGACTGTAATTCTATCCAGTAACAATGGCTATGTGAGAAATTTTGCAATTTGGAACAAAGAACCAGGATTCTTACATTATCCTGTGATTTTTATTGTGTGCTAAATGGGAAAAAGCAAAGACACAGTGTTCAACTGTTTCAGCCTGTTAGTAAATTCTTCCTCTGGATCAATAGTAGAAGTAATCAAGGTGACATTTAAATTAATTAAGTTTTCTTTGAGTTAAAATTAGACAATGTCCTTTGTTTCCTAGATAAACAAACAATGTTTAAATGAGATTTAAAAAGCTTTCCTTTTCTGACTGATGAATTTTTGAAACTTTGCTACATATATCATTCCTAATTTAGGGTTCAGAATATAGAAGTCATTTCAAAGTGATAATAAGAGTTGTCACATAAGCAAAGATAAAAGGATATTTAGTTGAATGTCTGTTATGGTTTGTGAGCAGATGACTGCTTATCCTAATGATTTTCTCTTTCCAAAATGGACTGCTCAAACTAAACCATGGTCTGCTCTTACATAGGCATTTACTTTGTTTTCTTCCTTTAGAGGTCTTTGGGGTTTTTTTTGTTTGTCTTTTAAGTGGCAAACTGCATTTTAGATACTACATAGTACTATGAATTTGTCTACTTCTGGGAGGAAAAATTCCCTTGAGGCATTGAGGCAAGGCATTTAGCTGTACTAATTAATGTTAAAACCATTAGAGTCACAGTCCTCCACTAAGCACATTGCTGGGCAGGTCAGCACCACATGGATGAATGTTACTACCAGTTTACAAAGAAGGTGGAATTACACCCTGGTACCCAGGTACTTGGCTTTGAAAAAAGTATGCTCTCAGGGTTTTGAAAATCTGTTGTGCTCAGACATGTGGAACCCCCTGTTTAACCTCTCTCAGTACCTGAGTACTCCTTTTGGAATGCCTACATTATAGCATGCCAGTGGATGGGCTCAGACGTCGGTGTTTTGATAAACCAGTATATTAAATTCTTGGCTATAATTGGTGGTGCCTTCTCTTTAACTTTGGTTCAAAGTTTGAAGGCTGCCTTCCCAGACTGTTTACTCCATGGAATATGAGGGAGAAATCTGGGGGAGTGGTTGCTAGAAAGAAAAGTCCTGCAACATCTTGTGGACTAAGGAATGATATAGACTTACAAAAATATGAAAAGAGGTGGGGAAGGACTGTCTGATCAGACAGTTAGGATTGTATAATGGTTATTGTGGTTGTTTCTTCACTATTCTATCTTTCTCTCCCATTTTGTGGTAGCCATGCACTTAGGGGTAGGATGAGATGGGGAGAGAATGACTATACCCACAATTCTAGTGGTGGGTCCTAATTCTTTTAACCTTAACAGACTAATCATATCCTCTTTGCCCCTGGGTTCAAAATAGAAAAGTCTAAGCCAATCAGTGAGTGCTTTCTCTAATGGCTTAGGAAAGGACCATGAGCTAAGTTGGACTATGAGATGTGAAGGGAAGTTTGTTGGGAGCTGATCAGTAATTTCTCTCCTTCTGGAAAGTGTGATTTGACTATATGGAAATTATTCAGGAATTTTTCTGGCTACACTAGAGAAGAAAGACAATGAATGATGTTGATTAAAAGAAAAGCAGAGGGCAGAGGGAAAGAAACCAGGTCCTTGATAGCATTGTTGAGCTGCTAAATCAAACCAACACCTTCCATTTCTCTGAACCTTCCTGTTACATGAGTCAATAAATCCTCATGATTGATTAAGCCAGTTTGAATTGGGTTTTCCATTACTTGCAAAATGAGAAGTCTAGGTAGATACAGAATGATAGTTTTGGGATGATTAGAGAAAGAAATGGCCTTAACACTTTTGATTGTCCAATTTCAGTATTTAGCAAATATTAAAACACAAAACTGTCATTTTGCATATCTTCAATACACTGAATGAAACCTAGAAATATAAAATTGGAAAATAAAATCTTGCCCAATGGTTTTTTAGTTCAATTTAAAAGGCAAAATGACTAGCTTGCCAGATGGAAGAGAATAATAGTCATCATTAAAAGGCTAATTATTTGTCATTTACCCACATGGAAATTTCCCTTTATTATTTAAAAAGTCTTGTTTTGAAAATATTCCTTTAGAGTAAATGCATTTGCATGTTCTGAGTCTTTTAGGAACCAGGAACTGAATCTTTATTTAGAGAGTTTTTGCATGACTGCTTTTCAAATGGATTCTCAATATGAACAAGGCTCAGAATAATGGTAGTAACATCCATAGGGACTCAGACGATATGTATGTATGTCTAGATGATATAAGCTAAATGTTAAGCAGGGCAGGTAAATTAGGGAATAAGAAAGTTATCAATCAAGGAAAAGATAGAAATGATGAACTTAGAAAGTAGATTCATAAAATTAAATGCTCTGTTTCAGGCCTAGATAAACACTTTTTGTTTTATTTATTCAGTGAGTGTTAATTATCCATCCTGTGCATAGTCTGTACTCAGTGTTGCATGGAATAGTCACCAATGTAAAAGTTACACCTCATATTCCAACTTAACATCACTGCTTCCATGAAGGCTTTCCTTCTTGGTTCAGATTCCTTCTCTGATCCATTCCACTTATAAAAGGTACTGCATCATTTGATTTTGTCATATACTATTCTTTAATGTGTGTGATGTAGTAAACTGTAGAGATTTTGGAGACCATACACCTATGTGTGAATCTCAGTCCCTCTAGCTATTACCTGTGTGACTTTTACAGGTCTCTGGAATTCTCTGAACCTATTCTTTGAACCTTGAATGCCTCATCTGTAGCATGAGGATAATGATTTCTATCTCCCAATGTTATGGTTATTGTGAGGATTATATGATATAATGAATGTGAAGTATTTTTCCTAGTGGCTGAAAGATAAATAGCATACAAAATAATATATATAATTAATTATAACAGGTTATACATCAAGAAGTAGATATTTATATTAGGCTAACCCTACTGAGTCAGCAATTTTACACTTAGTCAATAAATATTTATTGAACTGAAATCAGTTTTGGCTTGGACTTTGAGGAAAATATGAGATTTTGAGACCTTGTTATTTATACATATGATATAGAATATATAATCTCAATTTACCAATAACTAGGTATATTGAATTCATAAAGCACTTTGCTGCTTTTAAAGTAAAGCATTGGCGTAATTTGATTCTCTCTGTCTTCTCCTGGTCTCTTCTGGGTATGTATATTTACCTCCATTTTGTAGAATTGGTCTTTGGGGATCAGGAAGGAGAAAAGATGACACTGTCTATAAGTGGAAGGATTGACCTAAAATCTAAATACTCTGACTGTGATCCACGGCTTCCCTCTGTAAAAATGACATTGAAGTCACCTATTTTTTATTGCTCTTAATGATTTATATTTATGAATATGGCAACTACGACAAACTTTTATAGAGTAATGTTAACTTCCTGGAAGGGGTTGTGGAGGATGAGAAAAAAAGAGAGAAGTGCTTTAAAAAGGATTTTTGAAGATGAGTAGTTTTTCAGAGTCACAAACAGATTTGCAAGAGGGTCTGTATTGGGGTTGTATAAATCTAAATTTCTGAAGGTTTTTGGAAGAATATTAAGTATTGCTTTCTAAATATTCTCAGCATTTTAGAAACAGCCATTATTTTGAAGACAATTGTTTTTCTTCAGATATTTGTCTTGTGGAGAAATAAAATGGGAAAACAAAATAATCACTGAGGACAGGGCTGCAACAAAAGAGAGGAAAAATCTTTTTCAGCCTCAGACAATGGTTTCAGATGACCATCAATAAACTGATTGTTGCCCAACCAGCAATAGCAGCATATCAACAGAATATAAAAATATTTCTACATTAAGGCCTTTACATTCTGAGAAGTAGATGAGACCACTGAAATAATTTTTCAAAAAGTAATTGTAGCAATGCTAAAAATAGTAGCCTGGTATAGTTCAACTCTTGATATGAATCAACTGAGTATGCAGGTTTTTACAGCAAGGGGATTTTACCATCCTGTTCTTTAGTGAAATTGAATACATGGTCAACACTGAACATATAAAGCCACTTGTGCAGAATTATTTTAAAAATGTGATTCACAAAGAGGTAAGCTTAAGTGTTCAGCAGTGAGTGTGATAGAAAAAGAAATAGCCTTAATTTGGCTTAAGTAAGATGAATTTAAAAATCCATGAATTTTATTCAAGACTTTCTATACAGAGTAGCCAGGGCATATTTTTAATTAATCAAATACTTAATAATAATTTATTTGGTTATTTGGGGATACAAAAAGAGAATTGAGCTAACAAGTTTGTGGGCTGAGAGAGGAGAAAACATGAAACATTGAAGTCAATGGGACATTTTTCAGAAATAACTATGAATTCAAAAGTCGTTCATTGATGAGACATAGCATTCTAGACTAGAGATGTCGAAGAAGGCTTCAGTGAGGAGATGAGTCTTGTGTTCATGAATGGTTAATAGATAAAGTAAAGGCTACTAGAGGCAAGAAGGATATTATGTGCAAAGTTCCTGGGGGTAGGAATATGCATGATACTTGCAGTAAACATGGAGGGGACTGTCTATTTCAGCCACATTAAACTTTCCTTCCTTGAAGTTTTCATATATTTCCTCATCTTGGTTATTCATTAGACACTAATTTATATTATTATATTAGTTTTCTATTGCTATGTAACAAATTACCTTAAGCTTAGAAGTCTAAAACAATATCCATTTATTATTTAACAGTTCTTTGGGTCAGATGTCCAGATGGGCTCATCTGGGTTCTCTGTTTAGGGTTTCCCAAGGCTGAAATCAAGATGTCAGCCTCTATCTGGAGACTCTGGTGAAGAATCTACTTCTAAGCTCATTCCAGATAGAGCAGATTGTTGGTAGAGTTCAGTTCCTTGAGGTTGTAGGACTGAGGTTCCTGTTTCCTTGTTGGCTGTCAGCTGGAGGCCTGTCTCATGTTCCAGAGGCTGCTTGCATCCCTTGGTACATGGCTTTCTCCATCTATAATCCAGCATGTCAAATCCTTTTTATTCTTTGAATCTTTCCGACCTCCTCCTCTAGGACTAGCCAGAGAAAACAGATTTCTGCTTTTAACAGACTCATTTGATTACATTAGGTTCACCTGGATGATCTCTCTATATTAAGGTCAACTGATGAGCAACCTTAGTTCCATCAGCAATATTCCTTTTGCCATGCAATGTAACATAATCATAGGAGTAACAAGAGGAGTTGAACATCATGGGCGCCATCCTAGAATTTTGCCTATCATATTTACATTATTTTTATTTAGCAGTTTCACAAATAGGTAAGTGTTCCTCATACAACTCAATTGTAAGCTGCCTGAAGATAGGAAGCTTACCTCTACTTCATTAAAGTTCTCCACAGCATTTATAACGATACATTCTTGCTAAATACTTCTCGAATTAAGTTGCTTTGTGCTAGAGGAAGAAGAATGAAATGTGCCTGTTGTGCTGAAGGCTTTTTATTCATTAAATTTGGGTCCTCAGATCTAAAGCTAAGTGAAATGTCATTCAGCTGTCTAGAAGCATTCAGACTGATTCAGCTAACTTGTCCAGTTATTTCAGGCAATCTGCTTTTGTGCTTGGATGGTGATTGCTGTAGGACATTGGGCTTTAGAATGCAAATTTCTGAAATATAGAGAAGAAAGTCATGCATGTTCTGTAGAATGTCTTCTTAAGTCTCAATAAATAAAGCTAGAATAGGGTAAAATAACATGTTTATGAGTTTTATTATATTGATGTGTCTGACACTTATCTTATAATTTTAGATTATATGATTTAAAAGTCAAGCCTATCTTTACAATTTTTTGAATGATGTAAATGTTTAGGAAGAAATTTGAAACCCTACTACTAATAAAGATGGATTAAATGTATTTTAAAACAATGCAGTAGACATTTCCTTCTACAAGAAGGAACATGTGCATGGGAAACTCTGGTATCATCAAGGTAGTTAGCTGTATGATAAAAGTTTTGAATTTCAAGAGGGGAAAGAGAACTTATCTTTAAGAAATTTGTATGCTTTAAGAAGAGACAGAGAAAGAAAACCTATAGTCTACAGACAGAAGCATCAGAGGGTTAAGAAATTAGTTCAGTTGGTAATTACAAACGGCATTTGAGAACAGATTCAGAAAAATAAGAAATATAATAACCTCCTGCTCTATCACTGGTATGAATTGTCCAGAAGAGATTTCAGTTATATTTTATACCTTGGAGCGTGTCATCACTATTTTATATGGTGTTTATTTGAATGTCAGAAAATCCCCTGCCAAAAGGAATTTATACTAACTTCACATAGCTGTCTGTTTCCTATCTCAACCCCAAATCCAGGACTATCACTATTTTAACGCTCCATAACCAACAACACATGAAGACAGAAAAATGTGTTTTAAACTTCTCAAAAGATTGTGCAAATGATACAATATTCTCTTTTTCCAGTAGAGAAAATTGATAGCCAGGCACATCTGAGATCCCTTAGCAGATTTTTGCTGGATTTGGCAGGTTTTATAGAGTACCTGTCACATGGCTGCCATTCCTCTAATCATTAACTTTCTTCATGATTAACCCTAATAATTAGCTTTCTCTAAGGAATAAAGAATGAAATAATCACCTTTCATACTCCAAGGTGATGCTGCCAACATTTATTGTCTGCACCATATTTATTATCACAGCAAACTTGAGCTTGACTTATTTATGGAGATGAGAGTTTGAATGATGTCTTCCTCAGTTGTCTTTTTGGGCCAGTGGCAAGAAAGAAAGACAGCAAGAGGAAAAAGAATGTAACCATGACTATGATGAGATAGCAATTCTCTGGTGTTTTCAAGGAAACAAATATTAAGAAATGAATCTTATGATTACAAAGGCTATGTTATGTACAAATACAATAGTTTGCAGTGTTACCTGTTTCCAAACAGCACTTAGGTCTCTGTAAAGATCTCTTCATTATAGAACACATGAAATAACATTGACTTGTTCACTTGTTACGTTTTACAGTTGCCTTTCTCACTTTTTAAATGAAACCTTTCAATAAATCTATCTCTCTGAAAAGGAGTATATTTAAGCTCAGCAGTGACAATGACACAAGAACAGTTCTTTTTCTTCCCTCTAGTGCCACTATCTATAACAGAATAAGAACAAATTATAAGAGCAAGAAGTTGAATACTTGAGGAGTTTTCATTAGAATTGCAGAAATGGGCAAGCTGGTGTGTTTGCTAAGCTGAATTTCAAATAGCTGACTAGGGATAATACGGTTACACTCTGCTGTTTTCTTACGAACTTACTATAGAGAAGTATGTAGAAATGTCACAGATTACTTGCAGCATCATTAATATTTTAAAGTGTGGCATTATAAAATATTTAAATGTAAATATTTTGACATGAGTATCTTAATACAGTTACAGCACAGTAAGATTAGGAAGGTCTCATATGCAGCATTTAAATTAAATCCATAAAGAACACTCCTTTAACTTCTATGCAAGCTCTTGTTCAAATCCAATATAAAGCTTGCATTTCATTGATTGCTTCCACAAATTATTTGTCTCACAGTCACACTTTTTATTTCTTTTTTCAGAGACAAATGATAATTCTTCTGCTTGGAGTTTTCCCCAAGCAATTTATTTAAGAGTATTAAGTTTGCAAGGACTGGTTACATAAACCTTACTGATCATATACCTCTTCGGGTTCAGAGGGACGAGTTTCCTTTAGAGCCATGTTTAACAGACAAGGCTTTGTGTTTTGATGGAGGCAATGAAAGAATCTACCTCCTTTTAACATATTTACTCTATTTTGATATCAACACTGAGATTTTCCATAGAGAAGTGTCTTGTAATGACTTTGACCATCAGCAGGGGCAGCAGCAGCAGCATTTACTGAGTGCCTGAGGTGGAAATAGAATGGACTAGAATATTTCCTCTCAGAATGCAAGTGTGTTCAAAGTATGCATACTATACATTTATCTTGTATCCTTATATAAGTGTGAACTATGGTGATGGACAGCTGGGAAGTTAATATTTCATTCATTTTTTCCATTCATTTCTTCCTTCTTTCCTTCATACTCAACAGTTACTCATTGAGCATTTGCTATGAGCCAGGGACTGTGGCAGGCTTTGGGGACAAAAGCAATGAAACAGATATAATTTCTATCTTCAAGAAGCTTACATCTAGTTCAAGAAATAGATAAATATGGTACATCTTTTAGTGCCATACCTAATGTCTATTTTGTAGTTATTCCTTGCCCTGTGGTGTGCCTAGTCCCAGATGGTGTGTCATGATCAGTCTAAGGTCTAGACTTAGCATCTAGGCCTTTGACTTTGTGGTCATGCCATCCTCTACTTTCCCACCCTTCCCTGGAGTGAGGGTTGGTCATCTGACAGAACTGGCCAATTCTGGTTAATAGTACATAAGATGAAATAAAGTTTCTGGGAAGGTTTCTTACACTTATGCTGTCTTGGTAAATGAAACAACACTGATGGCACCACCCCTTCTCTTCTCTTTTACCTCTCTTCTTTCTATCTTAAATGTGAACATGAAGCATTAGCAGACACCTGGTGACCATGAGGGAAAGGCCAATAGAATCCTAGGGACACCATTGAACTGAACCAGTGCCAACAGTCTCTTATCTCTAGACTTGCTAAGTGAGAAAAATAAACTATTGTTTGAATCACTATTAGTTCAATTCTCGATTACTTCAAGTAGAATGCAATACTTGGAGTAAGTGGGCAATTAAAGTACAGGGCAGGGCTTCCCTGGTGATGCAGTGGTTGAGAGTCCGCCTGCTGATGCAGGGGACGCGGGTTCGTGCCCCGGTCCGGGAAGATCCCACATGCCGTGTAGCAGCTAGGCCCGTGAGCCATGGCCACTTAACCTGCGCGTCCAGAGCTTGTGCTCTGCAATGGGAGAGGCCACAACAGTGAGAGGCCCGCGTACCGCAAAAAAAAAAAAAAAAAAAAATGTACAGGGCAATAAATGCTGTGATAGGGTAAGTATAGGTGCTGTTTGAACTCACAAATTATATTCCTGTCCTTTGGATTCAGAACAGGCTTCCTGGAGGACTAATGCCTAAAATGATGCTCAATTTAATTAGGATCTCTGGGAAATTCACTGTAGTGAGTCATGAATATTGTAATTCTGTTGTGCACTAAGAATTTTTGTATGAACTGTGTCAATGTCTTAGTTTTTATAGCTAGGCAACAGTGTTCCTTTTTATTTATGTGTCTATATTTCTAAGAGGATTTTGTTATCTCCCACCTCACAAATGATGATGGCAGTTTAGTTTTGTTCTAGGATAAGTTGGTCATGATCATCAGAGACTCCAATGCTGTTGGTTGAAATAAAGGTAGTTTTAAGCAGTACTGCTCAAGGGAGGGCACTTAGGCACTCCTTTGGCCACATCTGTGTGGAAGTGACATTGCCTTTGAGTCAAATCTTCTTTGGGGACCACAATTTCATAAGAAGATGACAACTTACCTCCTGCTTGGCTGGCTGTTAAAGCATAGGGAGCTGCATTTAGCCCGGAACCTAGAATAATAACAATCCAGGCACTTGCAAGATGTGAGGCTCATCATCACTCAATACTTACTGAAAGCTCCATTGAAAGAAAGAAAAAAAAAAAAAATATATACATATGCAGGTTATCCCAAAGGATTTGCAGTCCATTTCAAAATTTGACTGCTGGGTCATGCCAGGTGAACAGAGAACTGGAACCTCACTCCATCTCTGGTCTCCCCTGTAGAATTGCTTTTGCTAACTTGCACTTTGACATTACATCACTTGACTACTTTGAGGGTGTTAAAAGAAATAATAGTCCTATGAGACACACTGTCACATTTACTGTAAGGCAATGTTATAGAGGGTGAAGTTTACTCTCTCACACACTTGGGCACCTCTGAGATCCATGTGAAAAACACCTCTTTGTTCTTTGTATCAGTGAGTTGTGCCTCTTCTAAGGAATGGGTGGGTTTTATCTTATGGTCATTGAGAAGCATAGAATTGTTCATGTTTTCCGTCCTGGAATGACTGACATAATTTCCAGTTTTTGGCTCACCTTGGGCAAATGAACAGGGTTTAGACATGCTTACCTGCCTTTATTTTTCTCCCTTCCTTCCTTCCTTTCTTCCTTCTTTCCTTCCCTCCTTCCTTCCTTTTTAATCTCACACATGGGTTCATTTTATGTTTCTTACTTGCATGCTTCTTCTCTCTAATTCATTCCTATTTTAAAATTTGGCTTTATTATATTTTGTGGTACTGCAAGAACTTTTGCTAAATGTTTCACAACCTTGCTGTTACAAGGCAGGATATTCTTGCATAAGTACAAATAAGAGTACATGAGAGTGGGCATTCTGCCTATAGCACTTCAAAGTCAAAACGTTTTTTCCATTGGTTTATATAAGTGAGTTTAGAGAAGGAGTTGCTTTTGAAAATATGTCCTCAACATGACTGTTCATATTACAGGAAATGTTTTTAACCTTCTTCCCCGCCCCCCTTGAGTTAACTTTACTTTGGCTTAAAAATGTGTTTGGTTGATAAAGAAAGCTTGCAATTGATAGTATTCACAGCAGTGTTTGCAATTAGAGTGGAAGCTTGGGGTGAGGAGGCTGGGGAATGTGTAAGGAAGATTTTCTATCTTCTTTTTTCCTCTTTAACTTTTAACTCCAAATCCGATTTTTTTCTGACTTTAAAGTGTTTGAAATTATCTGGCAATCTGAGTTTCTATCACTTAAAAATATTTTTCCTTAATAATCATAAAAATTAATAATAACCAAATATTTGAGCTAGCACATTTTGTATTCTGATGTCTAGCCCTTTTGAATTTAATAGTAGATTAATTTAAGGTTAACCGTACATTTAATTACACAGGATTTGTTATAAGAGACCTTAGATGATGAATTTTTTTCTGAGGACAGATTTTATTTCCTAAAATTTTTAGTGATTCTTGTAAAAGTTTAAGGGAATGGGCATGTTTTGGACAATGAAAGAGTGAAATATAGTAGAGGAATCCTAGTTAATCAGGAATTTGTTCCCCTGCCACCCAGTAGATGCCAAAAGGACCCAAGGGGACCACTTCTTACAAGGACTTCTGGCTTCCATAGTAGTATAGTGAGCAGGTAGGGAAGGGCTTACTTCATTCATTTACTGACATTCTACCTCATTACAAAGACTAAGATGAAGCTGGGACAAGATGCTGGCTTTGAGCAGGAAGATGAGACTTGGGTTGGATCCCACCTTCCTTGATCAACCTGACCAGGCTTTTTGCTGAAGACAGCTGCTCAGGAGTTCTTTTTTTCTAGATCCATGAGAGGGTTATGTAGTCAGGGGCAGGGCTTCCTTTACCTGTGGCTGAGCTCTCTGTTGTATGGGAGCAGTGCTGACAGGGAAAATCTCCAAAGTGGGGTATGACATGGTCCCTCTCCATCTCCAACACACACACACATACACACACATATATGCTGGAGTGGAGAGAAATTTTCCACATTTGACTCATACACCCAACCCTTAAGGATCTTGGGGCAAATATCCCTCTATCCCAGCCACTGAGGACGTAGGAATTGGGAGCTGGGAATACGGAAGTTGGCAGGAATAGCATTAATGAAAAGAACATTTTATTTATGAGGACATAAAATATTTATTAAGGAAAGAGCATGATTGAGATAATTTTCTGAGATATATATCTTTTTTTTTTTTTTTTTTTTTTCAGTACGCGGGCCTCTCACTGTTGTGGCCTCTCCTGTTGCGGAGCACAGGCTCCGGACGCGCAGGCTCAGCGGCCATGGCTCATGGGCCTAGCCGCTCCACGGCATGTGGGATCTTCCCGGGCCGGGGCACAAACCCGTGTCCCCTGCATCGGTAGGCGGACTCTCAACCACTGCACCACCAGAGAAGCCCTGAGATATATATCTTTTATTCTTCCTGTATCATCTATTTCCTTCCAAGGAGTCAGAGAATGTGCCCTCTTGTGCTTATTGTCTCAGGAGATGGATTGTAGCAGGTCAACCAGCAGAGTGCTGGATGCCAAACATTTCCCTTCCTGGTTTTTGTTTCCTCAAGACTCAACTCCAGAGTTAGGAGAGGATTTGTAGGTATAGATATAGTGTCTCATCCAGGAGGGAGGAGAGTAGAGCTTTCCTCCAATGTCTGCTGTAGTGCCAGCCAGTCACAGAGGATGGGGAGGGGTGAGACTCTGGTGTCCTTAGCCTTTTCTAACATAGCTTGCTGTTAAGATATTTAGCATCCTTGTCTTAGGACTTACTAGTCCAGAAATTCACTTGAGCCTCCAGAATCTTTTGCAAGGTTGCCTGTGGTCCTGTCTGCCTCTCTACTGCACACAACTGTTTTATCTCAGGGACTTTGCTGCTTACCCTAATGGTCCTGCTGGAGAGAGAGCAAAGCTCTTCTGTGCTCTGCAGACCCACAGAGCTCTGTCTCTTTCTGTCTCTATCAGTGTCTGTGTTTCTCTATCTCTCTCTCTTTCTCCTTTCCAAGGAGGAATCCTTGATTTTTTTCCTGGGGGAAATCTCTTTCCCTTCATCTTTCTGGCTTATATACTGTCACTGTTTGAGAGTTCTGTTTTTTTAAACCTTGTCTATGGGGCTCCAAAGCTTAGGCTTTGGAAGATAATAAGAAGATTGTAGGCTACTTTCCTCCTTTTCCATATTTATCTTGAGCAAAGAGCATAGTCTACTTGCTTACTTGAATTAAGGGAAGAAAAAAGGGAAGATTGCAGGGAGAAAAATAATAATTGCAGATTCATATTTAAAAATATTATCCTAGCCAAACAGGGCCTAATGAGGTATGTGTATGAGATGAGCAGAAAATCATAATAAATTTGGTAAATGTTTACTTAACACAACTGTCCAAGAGCTACTGGAAATATACACTTCTCTCTCTTCCCACCTTATATAGTTTTAGTATTTTTCAACTTGGGTGGTGTTGGTGATACTTTAAGCACTTACTAAGTGAATGCAGGTGTTACTACCTTCTACTATCTGTGGAGACAGAACATTATTGCAGGTTGTAATTTATGGTTCTTCTAGTTTTCAAATAATATGTAAAAGGAAGAGGGAAAAGGAATAGTACAGAGAATGGAGGTAGGGGAATGCCATTCTTTCCACATTTTGAGAGGATGTAAAGTTTAATCTCTTCTTAGTGTGAGGGAGCTACTGAGTCATGTCTATATTAACAATCACTTTTTATGAGTGACCTTATAGCCTCTTATCATTTCTGATCTATACTTTCTGTATTTAACTTTTGATTTTTTCCAGTTTTTCTCCATTTTTGAGCTTCTATTAAATCAAAGTTTCACACGTTAATTAGTTTTACTTGAAAGCTTTTGATTCAGCCTTTTACCCGAAGACTCAGCTTTGATGTAAAGCTGTGCTCTTTGTGAAGTCTATTCCTCTCTCATACATACGCTCTTTTAGTTTATACCTGGGCATGAAATGTGCCTGATGATCCACTGAGCCATGTGAAGGATCTCTGAAAAGTAGAGAGAATGATTGTGCTGGCAGTTCCTGATGTGCTCCCCCACATTGTGACTGAAACAATTCAAAACCTCCCCACCACACTGACCATAGCTGATGTACCCCCAGGTGGGCTGCCTTCCCAGGAGCCGACACTGGCACCACTATGGATTGGGTTAATGTGTCTGGATGAGGAGGCGTTGCTATTTTATTCAATTCCTGCTGTATTTTGAAACAGGTGAGGGACCTACTGATCAGTTGGCTCCAGGATGGGGTCTTGCCAAAATGAGTCTACAGGTACTTCCAGCAGAGCTCTTTATGTCTGCTGTGTGCAATGGTCAGGCGCACACCAATCCCAGCGTGCTTTTTAATTGGAATGGATGTTCAAACAGTAAGCACAATTCCACGGTTTCCATTTCCCCTAGCTATACTCTAGGCTTTTGCTCTTTAACAAGGAAAAAAAACAGTTTATTTTTTAATATTGAATTCTCTTTTCTGTTTGAAATAGTCCATAGGATGTTTTAAAGAAGTTCAGGAAAATGGGAATGGTTGACTCAGTTATCTATACTAGGGTAAACTAGAAGATTATAAAAAAATAAAAAAGAAAACTCTACTGATCCCTATTACTATAGGGTTATCATCATACTACCTTCTCCTCTGAAAGAAAAGATTGCCAAGGAAGCAGAATTTGTTTGCCTCCCAAGCATTCAAGGATATTTTAAGAAAAGGGGTCAGTTGAAGGGGTTCTTCGAAAAGAAAGTACAGTGTTCAGTCCTCCCTCCATGCTCACCTCAGGTCTACCTCAGCCTCCTGTAGAAACAACCTTTTGTGGGGGCTAGGAGTTCAAATTCTGACAGTCTGATTCTTCCTGAGTCATCTTGAGCAAGTTGTTTTGCCACTCTGTGACTAGTTTTCACATCTGTAAAATGGGAAAAATGATAATGGATTAAATGTGGTATTACTTGCTAAGAGCTTTGAAAATACCTGATACCGGGTTAACTATGACAACGGTTATCTGCTCGACTTTTCCCTTAGACTGGCTCATAGTCTGGCAGCCTCTCCCTGTGTGATCTTACCCTTGTGTCTCAGATATAGGTGTGAAAGGGGAGAACAATCCAATGTGTTTTAATGATCTGTCTTACAATTTCCTTGAGATTTGTGCCTATTATTACAGATTAGCATTTGTGTAGACTTTATTACTTACAAAGAATTTTCACTCTCTTTACAGAGTTTTATCTTCACAACAATACTGTGATGTTTTGAATTGGTAGGAGGTAATGTCAGCAAAATGGTAGAATAGGAGTTTTTTACTGTCTTCCCTCCATAGAACGTTGATTTTGACAATCACCCACAGAAAAGAATACCTTAGTGGGAGTCTGGGAGTTCCAGCATAACTTTTGGAGCAAAAAATGCATTGAAGGTGGTATGAAGAACAGTTTCACTTTACCTATGTCACTCCTTCCTCAAGGTGGCACAGCTCAGTGCCAAGAGAGATCCCATTGTCCTAAGATTTCTTCCATGGGGGAAATTGAGAGCATAGTAATTGAGTACCTAGCTTCCCCAGCTGTGCAGGATGTTTCCAAAGAGATACCCTTTTCCCCCGACCCACCCAGAATACTGAGGTGATCTGCATGCTTGAGGGGCTGAGAGATACTGGGAGCATAGCAGTCAGAGCTTGGAACTCATCAAAGGGACATGGATAGACAACCACCTATGAGCTGCTGGTGACCTCTTACCTGCAGATGTCCCCAAATAGTCCATGGTCATGCCCAATGTTCTGCATGCCTCACCCACCATCCCTGTGGCCGGCTCCCTGTGCGTGGGTGGCAAGTGCGAGCCTTTGCAGACAGCTAGTGTGCACATGCAGAAAGTCAGCCTGACTACTGGATTGGAAGAAAGCACACAAGCTTGAACATTTCAGGGTGCTCCCCTCCAACTGAAAGCAAACAGGAGGCTCTCAGTACTTAGTCTGGCTTTACAGGATTGAGAGTAGGCATGCAATTTTAAGAATTGCCTCTCAAGAGGGAACAAGAACTGTAAAGTGGGTGAATTCATAAAAAAGGACAGAGAAAGCCTCAGAATCCTTAGATAGGCTGATTGGTGATGGTATGTCTCTCCTGAAACCAGTCAGTAGATACTAGAGGGGGTGACTCCTTGTTCAAATGCAAAGACAGCAATGCAAGACTTCAAGGAAAATGAAAATCAAGAAACGTGATACCACTAAAAGATCACATTAATTTCCCAGTAACTGACCCTGAAGAAATGGAGATCTACAAATTATCTGACAGAGGATTAAGGATAATTATTTTAAGGAAGCTCAGCAAGCTATAAAGGAAAACAAATAAAGTCAACAAAATCAGGAAGACAATACATGAATAAAACGAGAAGTTCAATAGAGAGACAGAAATCATAAAAAAGAACCAAACAGAAATTCTGGAGCTGAAGAATACAATGGATGAAATGAAAAGTGCAATACAGTGTGTCAATATCAGATTTGATCAAGCAGAATAAAGAATCTGTGAACTTGAAGACACGTCATTTGAAATTATCTTGTCAGAAGACAAAAAGAAAAAAATAATTTAAAAAAAGTGAAAAAAGCCTAAACGACACATGGGAAATCAAGAGAAACAATTTACAAATTATGAGAATCCCAAAGGGTGAGGAGAGGGAGAAGGAGGAGAAAGCTTATTCAAAGAAATAATAGCTGAAACTTCCCAAATATGGGGAGAGATATAGACATCGTCTCCAACCAGATATAACCAAAGGAAACATATCTTCACTGAGACACATAATAATAAAACTGTCAAAAATAAAAGGCAAAGAGAGAATTTTGAAATCTGCAAGAGAAAAGAAACTCATCACTTGTTAAAGAACCCCAGTAAGTTATTGGAGGATTTCCCAGCAGAAATCTTGCAGACTGGCAAAGAGTGTGATGATATATTCAAAGTACTGAGATTAAAAAAAAAGCTACCAACAAAGAATGCTCTACCCTGCAAAGCTGTCCTTCAAAATGAAAGAGATATGGAGTTTTCCAGACAAGAAAAGCTAACAGAGTTCACCACCACTTGATCTGCCTTACAAGAAATGCTAAAAGGAGTTCTTCAAGCTGAAATGAAAGGACACTAATTAGTAACATGAAAACAGGACAGCATAAAACTCACTGGTAAAGATAAGTATATAGTCAACTTCAGAATATGCTAATAATCATATTCTATAAATCACTTAACTCTAGTGTAAAAGTTAAAAGAGAAAATAATTAAAATAACTTGCTCTAATAATTTGTTAATGTATACACAACATAAAAAATGCAAATCGTGATAACCAAAGCATAAAATGTGTTGGGGGAAGTAAAAGAGTGGAGATTTTGTATGCGATTGAAGTTAAGTTTTTAATCAGCTTAAAATAGACTGTTATAACTATAAGATGCTTTATGTAAGCCACAGGGCAACCACAAAGCAAAAACCTATAGTATTATAGATATATAAAAGATAAAGAAAAAGAAATCAAAGCATGCCACTGTGGAAAATTATCAAATCACAAAGGAAGATAGAGACAAAGGAAGTTTTTATATAATGATAAAGGGATCCGTTTATCAAGAAGATGAAACAGTTGTAAGTATATATACATGCAACATTGAAGCACCTAAATATATTAAGCAAATATTTACAGCTCTGAAAGCAGAACAAGGCATCGATACAATAATAGTAGGGGACTTCAGTACTCCACTTTTAACAATGAATAGATCATTAAGACAGAAAGTCAATAAGGAAACATTGGACTTGAACTACATTTTAGACCAAATGTACCTAACAGACATACAAAGAATATTTCTTCCAACAGCAACAGAATATACATTCTCCTCAAGTGCACAGAGAACAGTCTCTGGGATAGATCACATGTTAGTTCACAAAACAAGTCTTAAAAAATTTAAGAATATTAAAACCATGTCCTGTATCTTTTCCAACCACAATGGTATGAAACAAGAAATCAATAACAGAAGGCAAACTAAAAAATTCACAAATATATGGAAATTAAAAAAAAAACAAAACATGCTCCTGGGCAACAAATGGATCAAAGGAAAAAATTAAATGGGAAATTTAAAAAATATATATCTTGAGACAAGTGAAAATGGAAACACACAATACCAATACATGAAATGTAACAATTCTAGGAGGGAAGTTTATGGCAATAAATGTCTACACTAAGAAAAGAGAAAGATCTCAAATAAATAGCTTAACTTTTTTTTTTTGGTTTTTTAAATTGATTAAGTTTTTTAAACATCTTTATTGGAGTATAACTTCTTTACAGTAGTATGTTAGTTTCTGCTTTATAACAAAGTGAATCAGCTATACATATACATATATCCCCACATCTCCTCCCTCTTGCACCTGCCTTTCACCTTCTCTATCCCATCCCTCTGGGTGGTCACAAAACACTGGGCTGGGGCTTCCCTGGTGTCCCAGTGGTTGAGAGTCCGCCTGCCAATGCAGGGGATGTGGGTTTGTGCCCTGGTCCGGGAAGATCTCACATGCCACGGAGAGGCTGGGCCCGTGAGCCATGGCTGCTGAGCCTGCACATCCGGAGCCTGTGCTCCACAATGGGAGAGGGCACAACAGTGAGAGGCCCACATACAGCAAAGAAAAAAAACAAACAAAAAAAACAACAAAAAAACACTGGGCTGATCTCCCTGTGCATAAATAGCTTAACTTTAATCTCAGGGAATTAGAAAAAGAAGAACAAACTAAATGCAAAGTAAGCAGAAGAAAAGAAATAACAAAGATCAAAGCAGAAATAAATGAAATAGAGACTAGAAAGACAATAAAAAAGATCAGTGAAATTAGAACTGTTTTTTTAAAAAGATAAAAATTGGCAAACCTTTAACAAGAATGACTAAAAAAGAGACAAGACTCAAATAAATAAAATAAGAAATGAAAGAGATGTTACAACTGATAGCACAGTTTCATCTACATACAAAGATTCATAAGAGCATAATATATAACAATAAGAGACCACTATATAACACTTATACACCAACAAATTGGTTAAGCTAGAAGTGCATAAATTCCTAGAAAAATAAAACCTATCAAGACTGGATAATAAAGAAATAGAAAATCTGAAGAGACCAATAATGAGCAAGGAAACAATCAATAATCAAAAATCTCCTGTCAAAGAAAAGTCCAGGACCAGATGGCTTCATGAGTGAATTTTACAAAACATTTATGGAAGAATTAATTTCAATCCTTTTAAAACTCTTCCAAAAAATAGAATGGGGGGGAACATTTCTAAACTCATTTTGCAAGGCACACTTTATCTTGATACCAAAGTCAGACAAGGACACCACAAGAAAAGAAATTATAAACCAATATCTCTTTTACACATTGATGCAAAAATCCTAAACAAAATATTACCAAACAGAATTCAACAGCATATTAAAAGTATCATATACAATGATGAAGTGAGATTTATTCCTGGTATGCAAGAATGTTTCAACACAGGCAAATCAATAATGTGATATGCCACATTAAGAGAATAAAGATAAATATCACATGATTATCTCAATAGATGCATAAAAAATTTGACAAAATCAACATTCTTTCATGATAAAACCTCTCAAAAAATTAGGTATAGAAGGATTTACCTCAACATAATAAAAGTCATATATGACATGTGAAAAGCTGGAAGCTTTTTCTTTAAGAACAGGAATAAAACAAGGGTGTCCACTCTCAGCACTTGTAGTCTACATAGTACTGGAAGTTTTAGCCACAGCAATTGTGCAAGAAAAAGAAATAAAAGGCATCCATTTTGGAAAGGAAGAAGTAAAACTGTCTCTATTTTCAGATGACATAACTTCACACATAGACAATCCAAAAGACTCTACCAAAAACCTCTTAGGACTAATAAACAAATTCAGTAAAATTGTGGGGTACAAAATCAACATAAAAATTCAGTTGCATTTCTATTCACTAACAATGAATTAGCCAAAAAAAAAAAAAATCAAGAAGACAATCCCATTTACAAGAGCATCAAAAAGAACAATAAAATACTTACAAATAGATTTAATCAAAGAGGTAGAAGAACTGTATACTGGAAACTATAAGACATTGATAAAAGTAATTGAAGAAGACACAAATAAATGAAAAGATATTCCATACTAATTGAGTGGAAGAATTAATAATGTTAAAATGTCCACATTATCCAAATCCAACTGTACATTTCATGCAATTCCTATCAAAATTCTAATAGAATTTTTCAAAGAAATAGAACAAAAAATTCTAAATTTTTTTGGAACCACAGCAGACTCTGAAGAGCCAAAGTAATCTTGAGAAAGAAGAACAAAGTTGGAGGCATCACAATTCCTGATTCCAAATTATATTACAGAGCTATAGTTATCAAAACAGATGTTACTCACATAAAAACAGACACATAGACAAATGGACCAGGTAGCAAGCCCAGAAATAAACCCATGCATATATAATCAATAATCTTTGGAAAGGGTACACAATGGGAAATGAAAATTTCTTCAATATATGGTGTTGGGGAAAGTGGATATTCTCATGAAAAGAATGAAACCAGATTTCCATCTTTCACCACCCACAAAAAGTAACTCAAAGTGGATTAAACACTTAAATATAAGAGTTGTATCTATAAAACTACTAGAAGTGAACATAGGGAAAAAGCTCCGTGACACTACTTGTCTTGGCAACAATTTTTTGGATATGGCACCAAAAGTGGAGGCAGTTCAAACAAAAATAAATTAGTAGACTCCATCAAATTACAGAGGTTCTGCATAACAAAGGAAATAATCAATAGAGAAGCAACCTATGGAAATTGAGAAAATATTTGCAAAACATACAATAGGGGGTTAATTTCTAAAATACGTAAGGAATGCATACAACTCAATAGCAAAAAAAAAAAAAAAACAAAAAAAACCCAAACATTAAATAATGGGCAAATGACCCAAATAGACATTTTTCCTAAGAAGATATACAAATGGCCAACAAGTATGTGAAAAGGTGCTCACAATGTCAAAATCACTAATCATCAGGGATATGCAAATCAAAATCACAATGAGATATCACCTCACATCTGTTAGAATGGCTATTACCAAAATACAAGCGAAAACAAGTGGCAAGGATGTGGAGAAAAGGGAAAACTTATACACTGTTAGTGGGAATGTAAATTGCTATAGGCATTTTGAAAAATGGTATGGAGTTTTCTCAAAAAATTAAAAAAAGAACAAGTATATGATCCAGCAATCCCACTGTTAGATGTATAGCTGAAGCAAACGAAATCAGTATGTTGAAGAGATATTTACACTCCCATGTTCATTACAACATTATTCACTGTAGAGAAGATATGGAAACAACCTAATGTCCAGCTATAGATGAAAGGATAAAGAAAATGTGATACATATATATATAATTATTATATATAGTATAATAATATTAGTCACTGATAACTTGCCATTTGCAACAACATAGGTGAAGCTTGAGGACATTATGCTAAGTGAAATAAGTCAAATATACAAAGACAAATACTGCATAATCTCACTTATGTGTGAAATAAAATAAAAAGGTTAAACTCATAGAAATAGAGGTGGAATGGTGGTTTATATGGACTGGAGCGTAGGGGAATTGGGGCAATATTGGTCAAATAGTACAAACTTTCAGTTACAAGGTGAATAACTTCTTGGGATCTAACGCACAGTATGGTGACTATAGTTAGTAATACTGTATTGTATACTAGAAATTTTCAAAGAGAGTCGATCTTAAGCATTCTCAGAACAATAAAATAATGGTAACTGTGACGTGAAGTGATGGATGTGTTAATTAACTTGATTGTGGTAATCATTTCACAGTATAAATGTATATCAAAACATCACATTGTATACTTTAAATTCATACAGTTTTATTTGTTAATTATATCTCAATAAAGCTGGAGAAAAATTGGTAGAAGATAACAAGATGTCGTGCTCTGACATGCTCTATGATAAAATTACATAATACTACTAAATGAGCTATAGATGAAAAATAGCAAAAGGACAAAGCTCAGGACAAAAAAGAGGTGAATATTTTTGCTGAGCAGAAACATAGTATGGGGCTAACACAATAGAGCTGCTGGGCTCTAGACTCAAAAGGAGAGCAATGGTAGTAGGAACTTGGTTTCTGTTGAGAATATGGTCTTACATGCTCTTATGTGAGATGAAGGACTAAATTCAGGCTCATAGCTTAAAACTACAGACTGGGGTAGAGCATCCTGCCCATGGAAACAGGCTGAAAAACCCAAATGGCCACAACTGCTGCTTGAAGCTATGACTTGTAAGAAGCAAGAGACCTAAGAAGAAAACAAAATTTCAGCCTTGTAGCCAGGACCTAACCAAGCCCCTCCCAGCTTTCCAGGCTTTATGGGCAATATCCCTATACCACAATAGGTCACTGGAAACCTGATATGGAATAGGGGGAGGGTGGAGGAGGTGAGGAAGTGTAGGATGCAGAATCACTTGACAAGGAATAAGTTTCCACTGGATTGAAAAACAAGAAGACTGTTGATGATCTTAAGCTTAGTAGTTTCATGAAATAGTGGATCCAAAAACCAGAATAAAATGGGTAGGGTATTGAGGGTAAAATGAGGGTTTAGAACCTAGTGAGTATAGATACCTTTTTTAAAGAAATATAGACTATGCCTGTTCTCTGGAGAGTCAGATGGAGGGAACACTGAAGGGACTTTGTTGTACGTATGTACAATTGGGAAGGGCCAGTAAAAAGGGAGTAGGTAAAAGTCCAGGGGGGGGCTGAGGTGGCTGAGACAGAAATGATGGAGCAAGTCCCTGAGAAGAAATCTATGACTCTTAGGGCTAGAAAGGCTTGGAGGTGGAGTCTTTTATTAAGAATAACACAGAGTAACACAAGTTATTTTTCCCCCTCACTTCACAGGAGATCACCAAGATGTTAGTTATACGATGGGGACTAGAATGGATTGAGATGGATCTTTGGCATAGTGAAGGCTGAGGTCTGTGAGGAGTGAGAGCTCTGAATAAGCATGGGGCAGTGGGTGAAATGCAGAAGAGTAAGGCTGGAGGAGAGAGAAGCACAGGACTTGTAGCATTTAAGGCCAGCCCAGGTGGAATGGCTGAGGGCGGCAGGGTCCTGTGGCAGGAAGAAGCCCTACATATTCTATGCCTGTAGCAAACCCATGGTTTTCAAATACAAATTTTGTTGCTGATGAGGATAGAGGAAAGGATTCTCAAGGGATTAGATTTTCTGTATGAACAAGTAGAACTTGGAACTAGCAAGATTTGTGTATTTGTCAGTGTGATATTCAAATGCTCATTGATGTTTGGGGGTATTTTAGATATTAATTAGATATTAATTATATATGTCGCCCTATATTATATTGTATATTCCTGAATGCAGAGACTATATCTTACCTAACATAGTAGGTAAGAATGAAGAATGAAAGAATGTTGTAAAGGGTGTTAGCAAGTACTTCTCAGACAATTAGGTTTGTCAAAACTTGAAAAAATTAACATAAAAGACAATGTGAAAAATCTGCAAATCAAATTTAGCACTTGGAATTAAATCTTTGAAGCTTTATTTAGCCTTTTGAACAACAGCTTATTCTTAAAATATTTCTAAGATTATATATTTAATGTGATATCATCTGTTTCATTGGCATTATATAATGTTAGAAATTTTCTACATTGTCTTTTTATTACTCTTCACTGTATGATACATAATTCAATATGAGTAAGAGGAATATATTGTAAATTGAGGAAAGGATATGTACATGATTATAATACTTTTTGATATTTTTTTTTGGTACCTAATGAATCATACATACCACAAGGAAAATGAGAAAGTTAAATAAATTACAATACATATTCTATTGCCTGCCATTTAAATGTGATGGTGAATTAAAAAAAAATCTTTATTTTATTTGAAAGATATCTCAATAGGAATTATATTGACCAGAATTTTATATGAGGTGACTTATAAACTTCTTGAATTTAATGAAAGAAAAAAGCCAGTGACCAAGATACGTATAGGTTGTGGGGAAAATATAAATATGATAGTCACCCTCCAAGATGGCCCTCAAATAATCCCTGTGTCCTAATAGTCACAGCTTGTGTAGTCCACTCCCATAGTAAATAGAGCTAATGTGTGTAACTGATAAGATCATGTGGAAATGACAGTGTGTGAGCTTTGATGCAAGGTTATAAAAGTATGACTTGATCTTTTTCACATTACTTGAGTTGGGGGAAGCCAGCTATTCAAGTCAGCTTGAGAAAGTGCCTTTAAGCATCCCTCTGGGAGGCCCGCGTGGCCAGGAGTTAAGGGCTCCTGCCAACAAGCAGGACTAAATTGTCAGGTGTGTGAGGGAGCCATCTTGGTAGTGGCTCCTGCAGGCCCAGTCAAGCCTTCACATGATTGTAACCCCAGATGACGTCTTGACTTCCATCTCATGAAAGACCCTAAACCAGAACTGCCCAGCTAAATGGATTCTTGACCGACAGAAACTGTGAGATAATAAACGTTTATCAAATTTAGGGATAATTTGTTATACAGCAATACACAACTAATACGATGTTATCAGCAAACTTTGTTTCCTCTTTGCTTTTCCACATAATTGTCATTGCTTGCTGACATTGCTAGAATCCTTGAAACCACAGGAATTGACACTCCCGTGAGCAGGTGAGGAGTTTGGACAGAGGGAGTTCCTGCTCCTGTTCCAGGGCCAAAGCACCAACAGAGGAGGAATATATTTAAAAAACTAACAAACATTAAACAAACATCAGATAAAAACTCTTTTCCTGTTAAAGAGCCTGTTATATTTGGGAGGTGTGTGTTCATATGTTCTGGCTTTCAAATTGTAATTTCTAATTCATCTTCACGAGAAGCAATGTTACAAATTATACATATTCTGTCTTTTAAGGGTAGAAGGTAACTAAAATAATATGAACTTTTGGGGACTAAGTACTAAAGTACTAAGTAAAGGATTCTTATTTCCATTTACAACATCATTCCTTTGTAAGAAGTGTTCTGACTTAAAAGTTATCTTTTGGAACACTGCTTATTTTTAAGTTAATTACCTTTAACTTAAATGGTATCAGCTTTAGTTTTAGGAATCCTAGCTGTTTAAGAAACACAATGCATATCATTCTGTTCTTAATGATTCCATTTCCTGGTGGTGTTGCCACGCATATGGCAGTAGAGTATAACAAAGCTATGAACCAAGAAGTCTTCCCATTGGTTTGCCACATTCCAGTCTGAGAAATGGCATCTTTATTAGTCAGGATGAGCTAAGCTTATTTGGGAGTAGCGTGCAATCCTCCAAATTTCAGCATCTCAAAAAAAAAAAAAGAAAAGTTTACCATTTTTTCCTGCTGCCTGTCTGTTGTGGATTGGCTGCAGCTCTGTTCCATGCCATCTTCACTCCAGGATTCAGGCTAAAAGAGCAGCTTTTCACTTGAAAATTGCAAATTGTTGTGGAAGCAGGAAATGATAGAATGGCAAAGCATGCTTTACTCTGAAAGCCTCTGCTTGAAGTGATACATGTCCCTTCCCACACTGTATTGGCTAAAGCAAGTCATATACTACTCCTGCCTTCAGCAGGGTGAGGATGTTTAATCTTCCCAGAGGAAAGGCAGTACATTTTTTTGTGAATAGTTACAAAATCTACCACAGCATCAAAACTGTTACAATTTCATAAACGTTCTTGGGAGGAACGTTTTAAAGCTGAGAGTCAGACATTTTACTCACAGAAAGTTATATCAAAACAATGGTGGGAAAGAAAGTCATACTCTGAGCAATATGTTTGTACTTATAAAGCAATTTCCCTCAAGTATGGTTATTGGAGCATGGTAATTCCTTACTGTTTGTCGAGGTCTGCTCCTCTCAGTAACTCCCCTTTTGCCCTGGTGTCAGAGTTAACCTCCCAGATCCCCTCCCTGTGCACTTAGGGGCTGCAGTGCCAATACATCTTTGCCAGTGAGGCCACTGGATCTTGTTGGGCTCTGTCCCTTTGTCCTGACCCAGCTCTCACCATGAGCAAAGAAGATAAATAACACTGGTTTAATGTAAAATATTCTACTTAGCATGCAGTGTTTTCTTTCTTTAAGGGGTTTCTTTTTACAAACGGAAGCAACTTTTTTCCCTATTTTTTCCTTTTTTTTTTTAACATCTTTATTGGAGTATAATTACTTTACAATGGTGTGTTAGTTTCTGCTTTATAACAAAGTGAATCAGTTATACATACACATATGTCCCCATATCTCTTCCCTCTTGTGTCTCCCTCCCTCCCACTCTCCCTATCCCACCCCTCCAGGGGGTCACAAAGCACGGAGCTGATCTCCCAGTGCTATGCGGCTGCTTCCCATTAGCTATCTAATTTACGTTTGGTAGTGTATATATGTCCATGCCACTCTCTCACTTTGTCCCAGCTTACCCTTCCCCCACCCCGTATCCTCAAGTCCATTCTCTAGTAGGTCTGTGTCTTTATTCCCTTCTTGCCCCTAGGTTCTTCATGAAGATCTTTTTTCTTTCTTTCTTTTTTTTTTAGATTCCATATATATGTGTTAGCATACGGTATTTGTTTTTCTCTTTCTGACTTACTTCACTCTGTATGACAGACTCTAGGTCCATCCACCTCACTACAAATAACTCAATTTTGTTTCGTTTTATGGCTGAGTAATATTCCATTGTATATATGTGCCACATCTTCTTTATCCATTCATCTGTTAATGGACACTTAGGTTGCTTTCATGTCCTGGCTATTATAAATAGAGCTGCAATGAATATTTTGGTATATGACTCTCTTTGAATTATGGTTTTCTCAGGGTATATGCCCAGTAGTGGGATTGCTGGGTCATATGGTAGTTCTATTTGTAGTTTTTTAAGGAAGCTCCATACTGTTCTCCATAGTGGCTGTATCAATTTACATTCCCACCAACAGTGCAAGAGGGTTCCCTTTTATCCACACCCTCTCCAGCATTTATTGTTTGTAGATTTTTTGATGATGGCCATTCGACCCGTGTGAGGTGATACCTCATTGTAGTTTTGATTTGTATTTCTCTAATGATTAATGATGTTGAGCATTCTTTCATGTGTTTGTTGGCAATCTGTATATCTTCTTTGGAGAAATGTCTATTTAGGTCTTCTGCCCGTTTTTGGATTGGGTTGTTTGTTTTTTTGATATTGAGCTGCTTGTAATATTGGAGAGTAATCCTTTGTCAGTTGCTTCATTTGCAAATATTATTTCCCTTTCTGAGGGTTGTCTTTTCCTCTTGTTTATGGTTTCCTTTTGCTGTGCAAAAACTGTTAAGTTTCATTAGGTCCCATTTGTTTATTTTTGTTTTTGTTTCCATTCCCTAGGAGGTGGGTCAAAAAGGATCTTGCTATGACTTATGTCATAGACAGTTCTGCCTATGTTTTCCTCTAAGAGTTTGATAGTGTCTGGCCTTCCATTTAGGTCTTTAATCTATTTTGAGTTTATTTTTGTGTATGGTGCCAGGAATTGTTCTAATTTCATTCTTTACATGTAGCTGTCCAGTTTTCCCAGCACCACTTATTGAAGAGGCTGTCTTTCCTCTGCTGTATATTCTTGCCTCCTTTATCAAAGATAAGGTGAACATATGTGCATGGGTTTATCTCTGGGCTTTCTATCCTGTTCCATTGATCTATATTTCTGTTTTTGTGCCAGTACCATACTGTCTTGATTACTGTAGCTTTGTAGTATAGTCTTTTTGTTGTTGTTGTTGTTTTGTTGCGGTACGTGCACCTCTCACTGCTGTGGTCTCTCCCGTTGCAGAGCACAGGCTTCAGATGTGCAGGCTCAGTGGCCATGGCTCACGGGCTCAGCCGCTCCACAGCATGTGGGAACTTCCTGGACTGGGGCATGAACCCGTGTCCCATGCATCGGCAGGCAGACTCTCAACCACTGCGCCACCAGGGAAGCCCTGTAGTATAGTCAGAAGTCAGGGAGCCTGATTCCTCCAGCTCCATTTTTCTTTCTAAAGGTTGCTTTGGCTATTTGGGGTCTCTGGTGTTTCCATACAAATTGTGAAATTTTTTATTCTAGTTCTGTGAAAAATGCCAGTGGTAGTTTGATAGGGATTGCATTGAATCTGTAGATTGCTTTGGGTAGTAGAATCATTTTCACATTGTTGATTCTTCCAATCCAAGAACATGGTATATCTCTCCATTTATTTGTATCATCTTTAATTTCTTTCATCAGTGTCTTACAACTTTCTGCATACAGGTCTGTTGTCTCCTTAGGTAGGTTTATTCCTAGATATTTTATTCTTTTTTGTTGCAGTGGTAAATGGGAGTGTTTTCTTAAGTTCACTTTCAGATTTTACATCATTACTGTATAGGAATTGAAGAGATTTCTGTGCATTAATTTTGTATCCTGCTACTTTACCAAATTCATTGATTAGCTCTAGTAGTTTTCTGATAGCATCTTTAGGATTCTGTATGTATAGTATCATGTCATCTGCAAACAGGGACAGCTTTATTTCTTCTTTTCCAATTTGGATTTCTTTTATTTCTTTTTCTTTGATTGCTGTGACTAAAACTTCCCAAAGTATGTTGAATAATAGTGGTGAGAGTTGGCAAACTTGTCTTGTTCCAGATTTTAGTGGAAATGGTTTCAGTTTTTCACCATTGAGGATGATGTTGGCTTTGGGTTTGTCACACATGGCCTTTATTATGTTGAGGAAAGTTCCCTCTATGCCTACTTTATGGAGGGTTTTTATCATAAATGGCTGTTGAATTTTGTCAAAAGCTTTTTCTGCATCTATTGAGATGATCATATGGTTTTTCTCCTTCAATTTGTTAATATGGTGTATCACATTGATTGATTTGTGTATATTGAAGAATCCTTGCATTCCTGGGATAAACCCCACTTGATCATGGTGTATGATCCTCTTAATGTGCTGTTGGATTCTGTTTGCTAATATTTTGTTGAAGATTTTTGCATCTATGTTCATCAGTGATATTGGCCTGTAGTTTTCTTTTTTGTGACATCTTTGTCTGGTTTTGGTATCAAGGTGATGGTGGCCTCGTAGAATGAATTTAGGGAGTGGTCCTCACTCTGTTATATTTTGGAAGGGTTTGAGAAGGGTATGTGTTAGCTCTTCTCTAAAAACTTGATAGAATTCGCCTGTGATGCCATCTGGTCCTGGGTTTCTGTTTGTTGGATGGTTTTAGTCACACTTTCAATTTCAGTGCTTGTGATTGGTCTGTTCGTATTTTCTATTTCTTCCTGGTTAGTCTCAGAAGGTTGTGCATTTCTAAGAATTTGTCCATTTCTTCCAGGTTGTCCATTTTATTGGCATATACTTGGTTTTAGTAATCTTTCATGATCCTTTGTATTTCTGCAGTGTCAGTTGTTACTTCTTTTTCATTTCTAATTCTATTGATTTGAGTCTTCTCCCTTTTTTTCTTGATGAGTCTGGCTAATGGTTTATCAAGTTTGTTTTTCTCAAGGAACCAGCTTTTAGTTTTATTGATTTTTGCTATCGTTTCCTTCATTTCTTTTTCATTTATTTGTTATCTGATCTTTATGATTTCTTTTCTTCTGATAACTTCGGGGTTTTTTGTTCTTCTTTCTCTAATTGCTTTACGTATAAGGTTAGGTTGTTTATTTGAGATGTTTCCTGTTTCTTGAGGTAGGATTGTATTGCTATAAACTTCCCTCTTAGAACTGCTTTTGCTGCATCCCATAGGTTTTGGGTTGTTGTGTTTTCATTGTCATTTGTTTCTAGGTATTTTTTGATTTCTTCTTTGATATTTTCAGTGATCTCTTGGTTATTTCGTAGTGTATTGTTTAGCCTCCATTTGTTTGTATTTTTTTACAGAGTTTTTCCTGTAATTGATATGTAGTCTTGTAGCATTGTGGTCAAAAAGATACTTCATAGGATTTCAATTTCCTTAAATTTACCAAGGCTTGATTTGTGACCCAAGGTATGATCTATCCTGGAGAATGTTCCATGAGCGCTTGAGAAGAATGTGTATTCTGTTCTTTTGGATGGAATGTCCTATAAATATCAATTAAGTCCATCTTGTTTAATATATCATTTAAAGCTTGTGATTCCTTATTTATTTTCATTTTGTATAATCTGTCCATTGGTGAAAGTGGGGTGTTAAAGTCCCCTACTATGAATGTGTTACTGTTGATTTCCCCTTTTATGGCTGTCAGTATTTGCCTTATGTATTGAGGTGCTCCTATGTTGGGTGCATAAATATTTACAATTGTTGTACCTTCTTCTTGCATTGATCCCTTGATCATTATGTAGAGTCCTTCTTTGTTTCTTGTAATAGTCTATGTTTTAAAGTGTATTTTATCTGATATGATACTCCAGCTTTCTTTTGATTTCCATTTGCATGGAATATCTATTTCTATCCCTCACTTTCAGTCTGTATTGAGACCTAGTTCCCCTAGGTCTCAACTGGATCTCTTGTAGACAGCATATATATGGGTCTTGTTTTTTTATCCATTCAGCCAGTCTGTGTCTTTTGGTTGGAGCATTTAATCCTTTACATTCAAGGTAATTATCGATATGTATGTTCCTATTACCATTTTCTTAATTGTTTTGGGTTTGTTATTGTAAGTCTTTTCCTTCTGTTGTGTTTCCTACCTAGAGAAGTTCCTTTAACATTTGTTGTAAAGCTGGTTTGGTGGTGCCAAATTCTCTTAGCTTTTACTTCTCTTTAAAGGTTTTAACTTCTCTGTCAAATCTGAATGAAATCCTTGCTGGGTAGAGTAATCTTGGTTGTAGGTTTTTCCCTTTCATCACTTTAAATATGTTCTTCCACTCCATTCTGGCTTGTAGAGTTTCTGCTGAAAGTTCAGCTGTTAACCTTACAGAGATTCACTTGTGTGTTGTTTGTTGCTTTTCCCTTGCTCCTTTTTATATTTGTTCTTTGTATTTAATATTTGATAATTTGATTAATATGTGTCCTGGCGTGCTTCTCCTTTGGTTTATCCTGTATGGGACTCTCTGTGCTTCCTGGACTTGATTAACTGTTTCCTTTCCCATATTAGGGAAGTTTTCAACTATAATCTCTTCAAATATTTTCTCAGTCCCTTTCTTTTCCTCTTCTTCTGGGACCCCTATAACTCAAATGTTGGTGCATTTAATGTTGTCCCAGAGGTCTCTGAGACTGTCCTCAGTTCTTTTTATTCTTTTTTCTTTATTCTGCTCTGCAGTAATTATTTCCCTATTTTATCTTCCAGGTCACTTATCCTTCTTCTGCCTCGGTTATTCTGCTATTGATCCCTTCTAGAGTATTTTTAATTTCATTTATTGTGTTGTTCATCGTTGCTTGTTTCCTCTTTAGTTCTTCTAGGTCCTTGTTAAACGTTTCTTGCATTTTGTCTATTCTATTTCCAAGATTTTGGATCATCTTTATTATCGTTATTCTGAATTCTTTTTCAGGTAGACTGCCTGTATCCTCTTCATTTGTTAGGTCTGGTGGGATTTTGCCTTGTTCCTTCATCAGCTGTATGTTTCTCTGTCTTCTCATTTTGCTTAACTTACTGTGTTTTTGGTCTCCTTTTCACAGGCTGCATGTTCATAGTTCCCGTTGTTTTTGGTTTCTGCTTCCAGTGGGTAAGGTTGGTTCAGTGGTTGTGTAGGCTTCCTTGTGGAGGGGACTAGTGCCTGTGTTCTGGTGGATGAGGCTGGATCTTGTCTTTCTGCTGGGCAGGTCCACTTCTGGTGGTGTGTTTTGGGATGTCTGTGGCCTTGTTATGATTTTAGGCTGCCTCTCTGCTGATGGATGGGATTGTGTTCCTGTCCTGCTAGTTGTTTGTCATAGGCTTTCTAGCACTGTAGCTTGCTGGTTATTGAGTGGAGCTGGGTCTTGGCATTGAGATGGAGATCTCTGGGAGATTTTTGCCATTTGATATTACATGGAGCTGGGAGGTCTCTTGTGGACCAATGTCCTGAACTTGGGTCTCCCACCTCAGAGGCATGGCCCTGAGGCCTGGCTGTAGCACCAAGAGTGTGTTATTCACACAGCTCAGAATATAAGGGAGAAGAAAAAGGAAGAAAGAAGGAAGATAAAATACACTTGTTAAAATAATTATAAAAATTTTTTAAAGTAATAAAAAAACAAAGAAAGAAAGAAAGAAGAGAGCAATCAATCCAAAAAACAAATCCACCAGTGATAACAAGTGCTAGAAACTATACTAAAATCAAAACAAAACAAAACAAAAACAGATGACAGAACCCTAGGACAAATAGTAAAAGCAAAGCTATACAGACAAAATCTCACACAGAAGCATACACATACACACTCACAAAAAGAGAAAAAGGGACAAAAATACATATATCGTTGCTCCTAAAATCCACCTCCTCAATTTGGGACACTCGTTGTCTATTCAGGTATTTCAGAGATGCGGGGTACATCAAGTTGATGGTGGAGATTTTATCTGCTGCTTCTGAGGCTGCTGGGAGAGATTTCCCTTTCTCTGTTTGCACAGCTCCTGTGGTTCAGCTTTGGTTTTGGACCCGCCTGTGCATGTAGGTCGCCTGAGGGCTTCTGTTCTTCCCTCAGACAGGACGGGGTTAAAGGAGCAGTTGATTCGGGGGCTCTCCTATTTTTTCTTAAAATATGCATTCTTGGTAAGGACAGTGAAATGGTAGCTGACAGGTTACTAGTTAGCTGTGGTTCTCTCAGGACTTGGGGAGTTACTTACCTTTCCATGTGATGTGTGATAGGTTCTGTACTAGCTCTGAGCTATTCATACTACATATGGGAAGCAATAGCATGGAAAATCCAAAACATATATTTATAACTTTCAAATGATTTTTGTTTTCAGTACATTTACTTTCTTAACAAAATGTGATGGTACTAGTGTTAAAATTAGTTCGTCTTCCTAGAGGAGGCTAGGTGCTATTGCTGGTGCAGATGTGGTCCACAGCAAATTGTTAACTGTACAGTTTTTCCTCAGCCTTCCCCTCTTGTCATTTCTCCTTTGCAATGAATCAGTTATCACTTATCTAGAACATCCACTGTTATTGTCCACATAAATTTTTTTCTCTCCCTCAGCAACAGTAGATGTTTTGGGTTTTTCCTGTGGCGATATCTGTCCCCTAAAAAGATCTTTTCCAAACCCTCAGAACTTTGTTCTAAATATTTGCTGGTTGGTTACACAAATCTAGTACATATAATAGTGGATTAATGTATTTTCCCTCTAGTATAATACATTTGCCTTTGAATGAAGTTTTCTAGAAAACCATGCCTTAAGCCATGTCAGTTCAAAAGTGGAAAATTTGTCAGGCATCAGCTTCTGTGTGTAGATATGGTCAGGACATATCGATTTATTTTTTCCTGATTCCAGTAGAATCCAGTACTTCCATCCACTCATTCTTCATTTATTGAATGCCAAATGTGTGTTCAGTAGAAGGAAAACAGAGAAATCAATAGCTTTTGCCCACCAGAGGATCACAACGAAGTGTGGGAGCAGATACATAAAGAAATTAAGCAACTAGCATTTCAATGCCATGGGAGCACTGATATCTGGAGAGGTCCTGGAAGAATTTCTAAGCTAGCATTGTTGAGCTGAGTCTTGAGGGGTGGGTAAGAGTTGTTCAAGTCAAAAATAGAGGACAGAAGAAGAGGCAGTCTGGGAAGGGATGACACTGTGTCAGAGTGTGGAAGACAGAAAAAGAGGGAGGATTTTTCAGGAAATTGCTTACAGTCTGGCTTGGATGGAGCCCAGTATGTGGAATGGGAGCTGTGAAATGAGATTAGAAAGGCAGAAACCGGATGGAGATGGAAAGCAACTAAAGGATTTTGAATGTGGTAGAGATTAGTGCTTTAGAAAGATCATCCTTGCAACTGTATAAAATTTGCATGCCAGAAAAAAATTGATCTCAGATTAAGGAGAAAAAAAACTTATAAAATCCTAAAACATACCAAACATAGACAATAATCAATGATCTATTAAATTTATCTAACTTTTGGTTAATAGCTAATATTTATCTGAAATTTACTCTGAACAAGGCTCATTACTTGTATTTTCCTTTTTTTATTTTTATTTTATTTATTTATTTTTTTGCGGTACGTGGGCCTCTTACTGTTGTGGCCTCTCCCGTTGTGGAGCACAGGCTCCGGACGTGCAGGCTCAGTGACCATGGCTCATGGGCCCAGCCACTCCGTGGCACGTGGGATCTTCCCGGACCGGGGCACGAACCCGTGTCCCCTGCATCGGCAGGTAGACTCTCAACCACTGCACCACCAGAGAAGCCCTGTATTTTCCTTTTTTTAGAATGTAGAATTAAATATTATTATTTTAAATTTATTTTATTAAAGTATAGTTGATTTACAGTGTGTTAATTTCTGCTGTGCAGGAAAGTGATTCAGTTATACATATATGTACATTCTTTTCCATATTCTTTTTCATTATGATTTATCACAGGGTATTGAATATAGTTCCCTGTGATACACAGTGGGACCTTGCTGTTTATCCTAATTTAATTCTCAGATGAACCATGTGGGATAAATAAAGTTATTATCTCCATTTTACAGTTGAGACATATTATGCCCAGAGAAGTTAAATAATTTGCTATGTAAATTAGAAAATGATGGAGCCAAGTGTTCGAATAAAATTCTGACGACCACAAATCCAATGCTCCTGCCACAATCCCTCTTTTTTTCTCTCTGTTTTCAGAATTCATACTCACGACACAGGCAAGGAAATGTATCTGTAGACATATTTCTTTAAAGAAGGATTTTTCTGGGTTAGTGTTTTGTGTTGAGTCCTAGTTTAAGAATCAAACTGTGGAACTTAGATTAGGTGGGAAAAATAAAGTCTCATGATTATAATAGTCTTTTCTGAGAATAACTTATTCATAAGTAGAAGAGTGATTGTAATAGAGATGAAAAAGAATGTAATCTGTGAGCAGACTTAGGAAGTTCATTGATAGGTGCAGAGTAAGTAATGGCACAAATTACACCAGGAAGTTAAAAAGTTTCACATAGTGTTTAATTAACACTAACTGCTCTTATCTGAATAAGATATACCAAAGGAAGAAAGGTAAATGGGAAAAAATGTGACAGAGAAGGAGCTCAAAAGTCCAGAGTGTTATGGGTATGTTTTGGTCATGCCCTAATATCCTATTCAACGCCCACTTGCTTACATATTGTTAGTTTTCTTATTTATTTATTTATTTGGTTGCACCAGGTCTTAGTGGCAGCCGGTGGGCTCATTAGTTGCGGTTAGTGGGTTCCTTTGTTTTGGCAGGCAGGCTCCTTAGTTGTGGCATGCTAAATAACTCTTAGTTGCAGCATGCATGTGGGATCTAGTTCCCTGACCAGGGATAGAACCCGGGCCCCCTGCACTGGGAGTTTGGAGTCTTATCCACTGTGCTACCAGGGAATTCCCCTATTGTTAGTTTTCAAATATGGAAATTTCATTAAATTTTCTATGGCCAATAAAATATTTTTATGCCTGCTCAAACACTTTCTTGATAGTGATATTTATTTAACATATTGAAAATTTATTTTAATTTCAGAAAAATCTTTCTTTTCCCTATCAAGCTGTCATTGTTTAAGATAGTAAAACAATGAACATTTATCATGTATTTCCTGCATTTCTAAACATCTTTTAGACCACTGTGTGAAAATGTATTAATATTTCTTTTATAATGCATTTTGTGGTACATTTCAAGCTGCAGTGAGGTCTAAGTTCCTAGAATGTATCTCTAGCTTTTAGGGTATACTAAAATAAGATGATATAATGTTTTAAAAATTACCTGTTTTTTAAAAAAAATTTTAAATTTAATTTTATTTATTTTTTATACAGCAGGTTCTTATTAGTTATCCATTTTATACATATTAGTGTATATATGTCAATCCCAATCTCCTAATTCATCACACCACTACCACCACCACCACCACCCCCGCCATTTTCCCCCCTTGGTGTCCATGTGTTTGTTCTCTACATCTGTGTCTCTATTTCTGCCCTGCAAACAAAATTACCTGGTTTTAAAAGTCCATAAATACCAACAAAACATTAACCCTATGATAAATATGAATGTAAAAAAATAGCTTTTATTTGCTGTGTAGTTTACACCTTAAGGCAGACGTGAGATGTTATAATATTAATTATGTGCTCTTTACTCATAATTCTACTGACTCCGATTGGGTCATTTAATTGAAGATGTTTACATATTGCAATTGAAGTTATTTTTCCTGAGTAGGACTTTATTCCAAGGGCCATTACAAATAAAATTCTACTTCAAATAATTTTTAGGCATTCATTTTTTTTTTTTTTGCGGTACATGGCCCTCCCACTGTTGTGGCCTCTCCCGTTGCGGAGCACAGGCTCCAGATGCGCAGGTTCAGTGGCCATGGCTCACGGGCCCAGCCACTCCACGGCATGTGGGATCTTCCCGGATTGGGGCACGAACCCGTGTCCCCTGCATCGACAGACGGACTCTCAACCACTGCGCCACCAGGGAAGCCCAGGCATTCATTTTTTTAAGGTCTGCTATATTTCATGTTGAATGATGCAAGGTAAAACCTACTAGTCCTTTACTGTTTAAGTAAGGTGATACTTGATTTATAACATGATGAACCACATATATAATAATTTTATTTCATTTAGCTATGGCTTCATACTGTGTTAATGTGACATGTACCTATAATGTTCTGTATAATTTATTTCAATATTCCATAGACTATGAAAATATAATCTTTACTTTGGAAAACTCAGAAACACAGAAAAGATATCTTTCTTTAAAAGATGAAAAGAACATTTAAATTATCCTCATTCACCAGAAGAATATAATGGAACCATTTTTATTTTAAAGGGATTAACTCTAAAGAAAAAAAGCAGACAGGAAATTTCTTGAAAGAAAATCAAGGCTTTGTATTTCAGTGATTTCCAAAATTTTGCAAGAAGATCATATTTGGTGGATAAAATATCAAAATGAAAATCTCCATTGACTACAGTAAGCCAATAACATTCTAAATGGCTTATCCACATGACATTGAGAATAATGATGGAAAACTTTCTTAATTTCTTTTAGTTCCACCATTTAGCTCAAACTATGCCCTAATGCATATACTTACACCCACCAAGAATCACTTATTATGCTTTGTCTGGTAGAAACTTAATTTCTACCTGAAAGGAGAAACTGGTAATTCAACTAATTTCATCTGCTTTTAGAAAAAAATCATCTGATGTTTAATTTAATAAGGAAATAAAAGGGGCACTAAGAAACTTTGGAGGGTGATAGCTGTGTTTATTAACTTGGTCATGCTTGTGGTTTCATGGGCATACACATACATCAAAACCTAGCAAAATTTACACTTTAAATATTTACAGTTTTTTGTATGTCAGTTATAACAATACCTCAATAAATGTATTAAAAAGTGAGTGTATTGGCATAACAATAACAAGCTCATACAGAGATTTAACTTTTAAAATCATTTCACTAATTACTGGATTGGGAGATAATTCATGGGTCTTTTGCATCTCTGCATATCTTATGAGCAGAGGCCCTGGCTACTTTTGTTCCAGGCTATCTTTTCAGTGATGCTTGTATAGTAAACAGCCACAGAAGGTAGAAATGTGTCTCCCTCTAAAGCACAGGGCAGGTTTGTTTACTGTCTGGTATGAAAAAGATAATGTGTCCCTCTGGGGCAAAGGGCAGTAATGCTTACCAGGCATTATAAGAGATCTGAGTTCCCTATGCTTGGAGCTTCTCTCTGTAATGCAACCCATGGCATATACCTTCTTGACACCACCCTTAGGGACTGAAGTTTAGGACATGGTGCAAATGTTGATACTCTAGCTACTATATTTCTGTGAGTAATAAATTGACCTTTGTCTCTGACACAGGAGTCTTATGTCCTTTGCCAGCCTTTGTGAAACTATGGCTGTCTAACTTGTTAGCTTTCACATACAGTAAAATACCAGATCCTTTAAAGTTCTTGACAGTTTTGGTGATGAGGATGGGATGCTGAAAGAGACATTACTTTCTGGAAGAGGAAGAATGGGGGCCTCACGGCTCATAAATAGGACTTCAGGGAATTCCATGAAGAATTGATAACAGACATTGAACAAACTGAATGGTCAACTGGGCAATAAATGATCTTCCACTTTACTGCCAGCTAATAAGGAGGAATTTGGGAGCTTGTTGCAGGTTGAATACTAGGAAGTAAATTGAAAGTCAGCTGTCTGAATGGTGCTCTGGTTGTTTCTACCTCTCCTTTGGGTGGAAGATTTTCTTGTCAATCTGGTGGCCAATCTCAGGCCCACCCCTTGGGGTTTTAGATGCATTACTTCCCTTACACTGATACCAGGCACACTCCTTTGGAAGAGCACCCATTATTTTGCTGCTAGGCTGTAGTCAAAACTGAATGTATAACCCATAGAGGCCTTTTGACTCTCTATACTGATATTCCCATTTTGAGGCAGGACAACTCAGATTTAACAACTAAAAAGAAGAGAAGGGCTCCAAGAGTTTCACTTGTCAAATGGAAATGGAATATTCAAGACTGCAGCTGATGTGGTCTGAGCAACATCTTGGCTTTATATGAAAAATTGATAACTATCCCTCTGGGGAATGGGGCTGTCAGTTCACGGAAGTTTTTCTATATGCCTGGGCCTAGTTCACTGATGGTTCATCTAGGCTGAAATTCAAAGGTGTCCACTGAGCTGTGATAGCTGTTCAGCCTCAAGACCAGCTATATAGCACTGAAAGTGGAAATGATTACCCTGCATAGTGGGCAGAAGTCAAGGCCATTCTCGTGCTTCTGGCCAATACTCCTCTTGATAACCTTGTTATATCCTTACCAACTGTAGGCTGTCATAAATGTCCTAGCTGGTAGTCCGTCACATAGAAAATTATGAGTGGTAAGTTAGAGACATGCCTCTTTGGGCCTGTGAAACTGTGGAAACAAACTAGCTGTTGATTGAACTGTAGGTGTTCACTCATGTAGGTGTCCATGATAAGGTCTCATTCTATTATGAGAACAGTTAGAATTAAGCTATGGATGCTCTGCCTAGATTGTTATCATTGCTTTGTGTATCCATCATTGTCCTGGACATGACAATATATCCACCATTACAGATTGGGTGCAAATGTTTCTGCTGCAGAGACTACTCCTGCACAGAAGACTTTTGACTCTTGCCAAAACTAAAACCATTTGTCCCTCCGTAAGTGAAGCCACATAACATGGGGTTGGGGCCTTCACCCACTTCTGGCAGGTTGACTACATCTTGGGGGAATTTGTGTTGCCTCCCTACTGTTGACACTTATTTAGTTATGAAATTGCTGTTCCTATGTGATTAGCTGAGTCCCGTCAGACCATTGTGACCCTTGAGTAATTCGTGTCGTATACTTGGCTTTCTGGACCAGCTGCAGTCTGATAGCGATGTTCCTTTCATCACAAAAGCTGATCAACAGCGGGTTGATAGTCAAGGTTATGATGGACTTCCTATGCCTCCCACCATCCATAGGATTGTTGAGCACTGGAACAGTCTCTTCAAAAACTGGTTTAAAAAGATTTTGAACTCTACTCCCTTATCACAGTTTGGTTACTGAATGTGGCTCTCCCCAGAAAGGGATTGTCTCCTCTCAGTTGCTTCTGGGTAACAATCAGAAAGAAAGGTAATGGGGGGTTGTATAGATCTATTTTGAAAATTCAGGATTCCCTATGACTATTCCTGTATACGATACTCTTTTCTGTCTCCAAACAGCAACACTAGATCAGCCTTTTAGATACATCTTCTGGGTGGCAGCCCAGGCAAAAGGGGAGCAAGGGGTTTCAAACCAAATTCTGATTCAGCCCCTTGGATTCTCTTGTTTGATCAACGTGGTCCTAGATCATAAGGATGGTGGACACTTTGTTGAATATGTTATTTGCCAAGTTTACCTAATATTGTCTGTATGGATTAAAGTGGGGGACATAATGGGTCTCTTTAAGTTTTATAAAAATCTCCTTATGTCTTTTGCATAAATTCTTCTTAACAGAAGATCTGAGTGTGAGTAGTGGATGATTAGAGAAAAGGGGAAGTTAAAGCTATGAGAATGGGACCTGCCAATTTTGTAGCAGTGGAAGAAGAACAACAGTCCCTGCTCCTGGGCAGGGAACATCTTAGGCATCAAGAAGTAGGAAGGAGGACACATTAATGATTTTTGATTTTCAGAACTATTCCTCACAAAGGAAAATGCCCTGGGACAGCTCTCCCAGGGAATTACAATGGTCTTAAATTTAACTGATTGCTGGGTTTTCCATCCTTTAACAGATGGCTGACCACAATTTAATCACCATTCTTAACCTTACTGAGAAGTCTCTCAGAAACATCAAGACATGGCCCCAACCCTGCACCTCCCATGCAAAATATCTGTCAACACTTTCATATGTCATCCCCACCCCCGTTCCCACAGTGTCGCTCAGTCATTCTTGTTAGTGTGGACAAACAGCACAGGTTGGACTTGCTGCTCTCAGGCGGGTCCCTCCAAAAGCTAGGACTGGATTGAGTTATTCTAATTGAATTGAGAACCTTAAGGTTACCAGCTGGCCAGGAAGCCATATTTAAGGCATTGTCAATTTCTGCCTTCTGATTAACGTAAGTGCATCTTAGAAATCCCAAAAATTTTGAACAGCATTTTCTTTTCAGGGGCACAAAGTGAGGTCAGGACTGTATATTTATGGAGAAGCCAGGCATTAGTTTGACTTCCTACCAAAAATACAGTGACCTGTACCTTAGGGGTGATCTAAGAGACCTTCAGATATTTTATGCAATTAGAAAAGGTGGTACAAAATTTTTCCTTGACTTTCAGTGAAGTGATCGGTGATACTGTCTTAACCCTGGAGGCATTCAAGTCAGCCTCAACTCACTAGCCAGGATTGTTATACATATAAAATTTCCTTACTCTTCCTCCTGTACTTTTCTGTTGTGAGATTAAATTATTCTCTGTGAGAAGGCGTTTCGCGGAGGTAGCTTTTCTTACAGCATAGATTTGAGAGATCTGAATCTTTACACATAGAAAGAGATTGCTTTTGTCCATATTGTTTCCCATATCTTTTTTTCCTTGCCAAATATGTGTCAACTCCAAATATTTTTCTGTCAATCTGCAAAACATGGAAAGTATAAACTCTTTTTCTTCTTTGTATATTTTGTGTCATAAATTAGGCTTTGTGGGGCTTCCCTGGTGGCGCAGTGGTTGAGAGTCCGCCTGCCGATGCAGGGGACACGGGTTCGTGCCTCGGTCCGGGAAGATCCCACATGCCGCGGAGCGGCTGGGCCCATGAGCCATGGCCGCTGAGCCCGCGCGTCCGGAGCCTGTGCTCCACAACGGGAGAGGCCACAACAGTGAGAAGCCCGCGTACTGCAAAAAATAAATAAATAAATAAATAAAATTAGGCTTTGTGAATGTGCTCAGTTACCATGGTGATAGCCACTAAATAAATGTAAAGGAATAGAATTCTCTCTTTTAAATATAAATTGTGCATTCATAACACATCAAATATGACTAGATTCATTGGCTTCTTTAGCATCAGAAATACCCGACAATAATGTCAAATTATCACATTTTCTTCTTAAAGAGAGCAGGAACTAATGATAACAAACGTTTTGAGATATGTAATGGAACATGTGCAGATTTAAAAAAAGATGTTTGTGAATTTAAAGAATCTAAATAGTGGTAGGAAAGTATATAGTGTATACCATCTGAAGTATATTATTTCAATTCTAATCTTATGTTTCTGGCCCAAAAACCTAAAGAAAATATTCCTTTTAGTTCTTCCTTTAGGTAGTCTGCCTTATCAGAATAGACTTTATTTCCTAGTTGGAAATATAACTGAAAAGAAATCAAGATGGATAAAAGTATATATGAATTTAGGATGCTGTTTGACATTTTCTGTGCAATGTACTGTATCTGATATCACCTAAAATAGCATTAGAAGTGACCAAGTACAGGGGCTTCCCTGGTGGCTCAGTCGTTAAGAATCCGCCTGTCAATGAAGGGGACACGGGTTCGAGCCCTGGTACGGGAAAATCCCACGTGCCATGGAGCAACTAACTAAGCCTGTGTGCCACAACTACTGAGCCTGCACTCTGGAGTCCCCGTGCAGCAATGAAGACCCAACGCAGCCAAAAAAGAAATTAAGTAAATTTATATAAAAAAAGAGCTATGTCTTATACATTTAAAAAAAAAAGTGACCAAGTACAGACCTGATAATAGCATAAAGTATTTTTCATCTCTTTTTATGGGGATGAATTAAGTGACTTAGATAAACTATTAGAGAACTAGTAACAGTACCCTAAACTGTCCTTTAAATTTTAGTAAAGAAGATTAAAAAATCTTAAATAATAGAATAAGAAGGAAATCTAAAGTTTGGTTAAATAAAATTAGCTGTTTTAAGGGCCATAACTGAAAATTGGTACAATTTTTTGAGCTCACAGAAAGGATGTGGCAAAAGACCACTCAAACCTTCATTATGGTTAAGACAGTGGGGGGCATAGAGTGGGAGACTTTTCTACTTCTGATGCTTCCTTTCATGTGGAGGGAGTTCCCACTAGGTTAACACTCTTGCCCTCTCAGCTCTCCTTCACTGCTCTTCCATAAAGGGAGGGGAGTGACTTAATCTTATTGGTGAATTTGGAAGGGCAAACTGAACATACCAATATTAACCCCCTTTTTCTCTCCCTTCATTTTTGGGAGCTAGCTGACCATAGAAGGTAGGCACACATTCTAGCCTAGTCCTCTGTATTGTTTTACAGTCGTGACTACCCATGTCAGACAGTCTGATGAAACCCAGCGCTATGAATAACTACTGAGTAACCTTGGTTCTATGATTTAGTCTTAAGGAGCCCCAAAGCTTTCAGATTCAAGTCATATTCTACAATATCAGCTTTGTAATAACAATAAAAGTAACATTTTCATCTTCAGGCTTTTCTTCTTACTGCAGCACAGCTTAGCCTAACATGACGAATATAATACATTTACTTGAATCATCTTTCTTAAATACCAGTAGTTAAAATAGCTCTACTTAATGGCACTTAACATAATTCATCTGTGCAATTCCACTATTTAATTTTATTATTTTTCTTTTCATTTCTGATTCATACTTCCAATTCCTTCTTCCCTGTAGGCAGTCATTCTAATGTGCTTTTTGTATGCCCTCGAATATTTATGCACCCTTACAAAATATAATTCATTGTGTTGCATATATTTTTAAAATTTACGTATTATATATAAAAAGCTATGTAACTTTTTCCAATTTTTATGTTTTTCTCTCAAAATAATGTTGCTATGTACATGTGGCTAGAGATGTGTTTCTTTGCAGAACATTTGAACTTTTGATAGACTTGCTTCATGAGAGCAGGGAAATGTCTGAGAACAGATATGTGGGAAAATAGCAAATGCTGAGTGGTACCTCACGAGAGTGTATCTCTATAAGAAGTCTTATGGTTTTGCTTACTGTATGTTCGTCATGTGGTGGACATAAGACAATTAACTTGCAAGTGAGCTGGTTAGGTGAATCTAAACTCAGTTCTAGATTCAGGTAGTTTTATTTTTGCTTTTGAAAGTTTCTTATTTGGTGAACTTGATGGGGAAAGGGAAGGAAAATAAAAACACTTAAGTGAGAGATAGGAAGTTGACACAGTGGATAGGTGTTGGGGTACTGGAAAAGAGCAGGAACTAAGCTTAAAAAGCATCAATTGCCCCCTCCCCCACTTAAAGCCACTGATTGACACATGAAAGAAACTGCCTAGAATATACACAGTTCCTATAGTACCCATGGAACATGACCTTGAACAATGGCTATTTGACTAGAACTAGAAATAAAATCCTAAGATCTTGAGAAGGAATGTTTATATTTCAAAAATAACTCTTGTTTGCTGATTGAATACCTTCTATGTTCTATGCATTTAACATGTATTACCACATTAATCCTTATATGGATTCTAAGAAGAAGGTATAATTCTTATTCTCATTTTACAGCTAAAGAAGTTGAGGATACGTTGTTAGTAGAGTCAAGCCCAGGATTTAAAATCTGCCTGTATTGTCTAAAATCCATGTTCTTTCCAGTATGGGATGGTACCTCTCTATTTCAAGGGGAGAAATAGAGGAAACAGAGGATTTTAGGGATTTCTCCTTGCAGTTAGTGTATTAGAGCATTGCTGCTGTGCAATTCACAAGTGAACAACATGGCTTAGAGACAAGAAGAGAGAAAGAAAGAGAGGTGAATCAGCATCAAGCTGGGGACGGTAACCGTTATATACTTGACACAGAGTGGAATTCAATAACTGTTGAGTCAATGTTTGTTAAATAAACCACAACCAGAACCATACCCATTATACCATTTGCAATTTGGTGTGTATTTATATATACCACTTGCTACTTAACCAAAGGCAGTTCTTTCCATTATATGCCTTTAGTTTTCCCAAACTAACAGTTTGTAGATCATTTGAAGTCCCAAGGTAAGCAAACAAACAGTTAATCAGAGAATCTTCTTGGGCATCGTTAAGGAGCAATACCTGAACCAGGTGTACTCAGCTGACAATGACAGCCACTTAGCTATGGCTTCAGCTGAGCAGCGAGGTAAGCAACCACCTAAGAAATAGAGCCAAAAAATGGCTTATGTATTCCAGCTGATGGTCAGGCTTCCTAGTTTCTATGTGAGAAGATACTGGAGTATGTCCAGAATATCTAACAGCCCCATTATTTCTTTAATTTGTTTCTTGTCTGTTTCTCCTTTCCATCTTCCTTTCTTAATACTCTGATCTCTGTTCCCCCTTTCAGAATTTTCTCTTTATTTCAGTAATTAGCAAGTTGCTGATAAATTTTACTAAATGCATTTCTCAGACTCTATGGAAGGGATTTTAAAAATATTCTTATTCTACAAAAGGGGAATAATCATTATGGGACCATTAGGCATGCAAATACAGTATCTAATCAAATTAGATGTTGAATACTAATGTGAGCATGTGGATATAATGTCTGAGGAAGGAGAGAGAATTTAGGTCGGGATATTATGGATTTTTCCCCTCTGGTGAAAATGTAATGGTTTTTCTTTATCTGAATCTTTTCTTCCCTTCTGGAAGGCTTTTAGCAGACTATTTTCTTACACCAAAAGAAGCAAAGAACTGTCTGAAAGTGAACTATTTGTCCTGTTCTTTTCAAATAATATAGGGAGTCTATTGAGACTATCTCACCGAAAAGTTAAGCTTGATGTGAGTCAGAATAATGCCTCATATTAGCCAAAAGAGAAGGTTCCAGACCTGTGTGTTGCAAATGTTTGTACTCTTCAGTGCCAAATGTTAGATGTTTAACTTTCAGTTAATTATGAAACACAGATTAGGCATGAGATAGTCGATTAAGATCCTAGATAATTAAAAAATACTACTTTGGGGGCCATGTTTTGTGTCAAAATATAAACATGTGGCATAATTTAAATTTAATTGACAAATTTATCTTTATTCATTTTCGTTTTCTATTTAGGTGGAGTAGAGAATGATTTGTATATAAGTTATTGGGAAGATGAAAAGGCAAAAGTTGTAGCAAAGCTTTGTATCAAGAGTGGGAAACCTAAATATATTGCTCAACCTTCTCTATTTTTTTTTTAATTACACTGCATTTTGCTATCTATATAAAGTGGAAGAGGGCTTATGGTTAAAAAGTCAGAAAACCTACCAAGAACTGAAATCAAGTGCTCTTGTTGAAAACAGTATCCATGATTTATTTTTCTTTTAACAAACCCAGAATTTTGTACAGAGGAATTCATGATGCATCAACTTGTATGACTAAGTATCAAAACAATGATGTTTAAAGGAAAAATACTATATACTCAATGACGTTCAAGAAATATTTGCTAAGTAATTAGAGGAAAATGAGTGCTAGAACTATATCTATCACATAGCTACATAAAACTTCCAATTATTTTAGATGTTTTGTCAGTAAAATTTGAGTATCCTCCTGAAAAGTTTGTATTATATGTGGATGATGCCTGATTGGTTGAAATTCATGGGCTTTTGCTATTTAATATTGTCTAGTGAAATAAAATTCCACTCAATTCACGATTCTTCCATAGTAGTGGTTGTACTGGGAGAAGGGTGCTGGCAAGAATGGTAATGCAATCCTCTGGGCTTGAAGTTCTGTGTCCAAATCAAGACACTGGCAGGGGAGTTAGAGAGACAGCTATGGAAACAAGAGATTTTACAACTGGAATGGATAGAACTTGGTGGATAGTTGAATGTAGGTGTCTCAGGGAGACTATTCAGGTTTCTGGTTTACCTAACTTGGTGGATAAATTAGAGACAGAGTACACAGCAGGGGCAAGGTTTGGGATCAGGAAAGAGGAGTTCAGTTTTGAACAAGATGACCCTGTTAGTTGACCCACCTACACTTTTCTTATTTTACTTCATACTTATTTGGGGATCATTCTGGCTGAACTTTAATAATCTATAGGTGTTATTTTGTCAGTTGCTCTTAAGAAATTTTTGTTAATACGATTGTCTTTCCAACTAGATTGTAAACCACTTGAGGGCAAGCCCCTTTTATTTTTTTCTCTTTGGTATACTTCCTTGACTTCTACTAGAATCTTGGTACAGTAGAAATCAATATTTATAATCAATGTAACATTAATTTCCCCATGAGTTATGTGAGCCTTTGCTGACAGACATGGTTCAGCAACTATTCATAATCACTCACATTTAAAAAAATGAAAAACAAATTAAAACATGGAGAAAATGGAGATGGTTTTGGAGGGGTTATTGGAAGATAGGATACAATTTAGAAATGTTGATACATCTTAATATTATATGCTATTAATTATATGAATTCAAAAAATACTTATAATAAGACACATTTTTTTCAATTCAGCGAGAAATGAAATACAGACTAGATAAACCGCTCGCTGAAAACTGTTTTTGATTTTACATCTCAATATTTCTTTTCTAAGAATTCTTCCATTTTTGCTATCAAATAGGCAAAAAATTAAAAGTGATGATATTTAGTGCTGGTGAACATAGTGGGAATTCTCATATACTTTTTTTTGGTTATGTATACTCTTCAAAGAAAGCAATTTGGCTCTATGTACTATGACTCCTAAAGTGTTTATTAACTTTGACCCAGAGACTCCATCTAAGTGAAATGATCAAAAGTTTTGATAATGAATTTCTTGCAGAGATGTTCATAACTTTACATAATAATAATTAAAAATTTTAAGTAACAGATGTTCAAACACTAAATTATATTGACTGTACCTTCTCTTCCTGTCCTCATTGTTTCCAGCTTAAAGTCCATTCTTCATTATAATCACTCTTCTGCAAACTCTTCATTAGCTTTGCTCCTTTCTCTTTGCTCTACTCCCTGGCAAAATTCCAGCCCTGGAAAAACTCAGCTACCAGCTTTTTTCATGCCTGTATTGCTGCAGCTAGGAATTATTGGAGAAAATCACTCATCTTTTAAGTTATCTTTCAATTCACCTGGGCCCTAGAAACTGGCAATTCCATTGTCTTGTGCTCAAGAAAAATGATTTCATACCTGTATACCTTCTCCAGTCATTTCAAATCTCTATATAGTATACTATATAGAAAAAGTAGAAGGTGTTACACAGTAACAATAAATCTATTTGCACCAGCCACCCCTCCTTTTCCTTTCTGAGGTAGTATGAAGGATCCCATCCCCTATGAAAGATGAAATTCTCTGTGACTCTGGATTCCATCCTTCCTCATCTTCTCTAAGGCCTTGCTTGAATGGTTATTTTATGCTTCTCCTCCTTTTAACCTTTGCTATCATTTTCAGCATTCATACATGTTTTTGAGTCTCTCATTCTTTAAGACAAAAAAAAAGCAATGTATCACACTTTTCCTTGAGCTCACCTCTCTTTCTGTAATGCTCTTTGTAACCAATATTCTCAAAAAAGCTGTCTACATATGCTGACTTCACTCCTTCATCCCTTCTTCATTCTTACTTGACTTCTGCCACCCCTTACTTAATCTCCTCTCACTGAGATCATTATGGACTCTACGTTGTTAAACCCAGTGGATCATTTTGTCATCAAAATACTTAATCTCTTGTTAACATGTTGGATAATTTCTTGTCTTTGGAACATTCTCTTTCCTTGGTTTCCTTGATATGACATTACCCTGGATTTTGCTCTTACCTCTTTGGCCATTCCTTTAAAAAATATATTTGCTTAAAACTTTATCTCGTTTTGACATCTGAGTGCCAGCTATATGTCTTTGCTTACCTTACATACTCTTCCTAAAATATCTCAGTGATTCTGAAGACATGAAATATTATCTACTTGTGAATGGCTTCAAAATATAATCCTCTACACAGCTCATTTTCTAAGGACCAAATTCTCTGTGCATCCAACTGTCAACTAGACATCTTCACTTTTTTTTTTTAACATCTTTATTGAAGTATAATTGCTTTACAATGTTGTGTTAGTTTCTGCTTTGTAACAAAGTGAATCAGCTATACATGTACATATATCCCCATATCTCTTCCCTCTTGCGTCTCCCTCCCTGCCACCCTCCCTATCCCACCCTTCTAGGTGGTCACAAAGCACTGAGCTGATCTCCCTGGTTTATGTGACTGCTTCTCACTAGCTATTTGTTTTACATTTGGTAGTGTATGTATGTCCATGCCACTCTCTCATTTTGTCCCATCTTACCCTTCCCCCTCCGTGAGTCCTCAAGTCCATTCTCTAGTAGGTCTGCATCTCTAATCCCATCCTGCCCCTAGGTTCTACATGACTTTATTTTTTTTAGGTTCCATATACATGTGTTAGCATACGGTATTTGTTCTTCTCCTTCTGACTTACTTCACTCTGTATGACAGACTCTAGGTCCATCCACCTCATTACAGATAACTCAATTTCACTTCTTTTTATGGCTGAGTAATATTCCGTTGTATATATGTGCCACATCGCTTTATCCACTCATATGTCAATGGACACTTAGGTTGCTTCCATGTCTTGGCTATTGTAAATAGAGCTTCAATGAACATTGTGGTACAAGACTCTTTTTGAATTATGGTTTTCTCAGGGTATATGTCCAGTAGTGAGATTGCTGGGTCATATGGTAGTTCTATTTTTAGTTTTTTAAAGAACCTCCATACTGTTCTCCATAGTGGCTGTATCAATTTACATTACCACCAACAGTGCAAGAGGGTTCCCTTTTCACCACACCCTCTCCAGCATTTATTGTTTCCAGATTTTTTGATGATGGCCATTCTAACTGGTGTGAGATGATATCTCATTGTAGTTTTGATTTGCATTTCTCTAATGATTAATGATGTTGAGCATTCTTTCGTGAGTTTGTTGGCAATCTGTATATCTTCTTTGGAGAAATCCCTATTTAGGTCTTCTGCCCATTTTTGGATTGGGTTGTTTGTTTTTTTTGTTATTGAGCTGCATGAGCTGCTTGTAAATTTTGGAGATTAATCCTTTGTCAGTTACTTCATTTGCAAATATTTTGTTCCATTCTGAGGGTTGTCTTTACATCTTGTTTATGGTTTCCTTTGCTGTGCAAAAGCTTTGAAGTTTCATTAGGTCTCATTTGTTTATTTTTGTTTTTATTTCCATTTCTCTAGGAGGTGGGTCAAAAAGGATCTTGCTGTGATTTATGTCATAGACTGTTCTGCCTATGTTTTCCACTGAGAGTTTGATAGTGTCTGGCCTTCCATTTATGTCTTTAATCCATTCTGAGTTTATTTTTGTCTATGGTGCCAGGAAGTGTTCTAATTTCATTCTTTTACATGTAGCTGTCCAGTTTTCCCAGCTCCACTTACTGAGGAGGCTATCTTTTCTCCACTGTATATTCTTTCCCCTTTATCAAAGATAAGGTGACCATACGTGCATCAGTTTATCTCTGGGCTTTCTATCCTGGTCCATTGATCTATATTTCTGTTTTTGTGCCAGTACCATAATGTCTTGATTACTGTAGCTTTGTAGTATAGTCTGAAGTCAGGGAGCCTGATTCCTCCAGCTCCGTTTTTCTTTCTCAAGGTTGCTTTGGCTATTCGAGGTCTTTTGTGTTTCCATACAAATTATGAAAAAATTTTTTCTAGTTCTGTGAAAAATGCCAGTGGTAGTTTGATAGGGATTGCATTGAATCTGTAGATTGCTTTGGGTAGTAGAGTCATTTTCACAATGTTGGTTCTTCCAATCCAAGAAAATGGTATATCTCTCCATCTATTTGTATCATTTTCAATTTCTTTCATCAGTGTCTTATAGTTTTCTGCATGCAGGTCTTTTTTCTCCCTATGTAGGTTTATTCCTAGGTATTTTATTATTTTTGTTGCAATGGTAAATGGGTGTGTTTCCTTAATTTCATATTCAGATTTTTCATCATTAGTGTATAGGAATAGAAGAGATTTCTGTGCATTAATTTTGTATCCTGCTACTTTATAGCAAATTCATTGATGAGTTCTAGTAGTTTTCTGGTAGCATCTTTAGGATTCTCTATGTATAGTATCATGTCATCTGCAAATAGTGACAGCTTTACTTCTTCTTTTCTGATTTGGATTCCTTTTATTTCTTTTTCTTCTCTGATTGCTGAGGCTAAAACTTCCAAAACTATGTTGCGTAATAGTGATGAGAGTGGGCAACCTTCTCTTGCTCCTTATCTTAGTGGAAATGGTTTCAGTTTTTCACCATTGAGGACAATATTGGCTGTGGGTTTGTCATATACGGCCTTTATTATGTTGAGGTAACTTCCCTCTGTGCCTACTTTCTGGAGGTTTTTTATCTTAAATGGGTGTTGAATTTTTTCAAAAGTTTTTTCTGCTTCTATTGAGATGATCATATGGTTTTTATTGTTCAGTATGTTAATGTGGTTTATCATATTGATTGATTTACGCATATTGAAGAATCCTTGTATTCCTGGGATAAACCCCACTTGATCATGGTGTATGATCCTTTTAATGTGCTGTTGGAATCTGTTTGCTATTATTTTGATGAAGATTTTTGCATCTATGTTCATCAGTGACATTGGCCTGGAGTTTTCTTTCTTTGTGACGTCTTTGTCTGGTTTTTGTATCAGGGTGATGGTGGCCTCATAGAATGATTTTGGGAGTGTTCCTCCCTCTGGTTGTGCTTTTCTAAGAAGTTGTCCATTTCTTCCATGTTGTCTATTTTATTGGCATGTAGTTGCTTTTATTAATCTCACATGGTCTTTTGTATTTCTGAAGTGTCAGTTGTTGCTTCTGTTTTTTCATTTGTAATTCTATTGATTTGAGTCTTCTTCCTTTTTTCTTGAAGAGTCTGGCTAATGGTTTATCAATTTTGTTTGTCTTCTCAAATAACAAGCTTTTAGTTTTATTTATCTTTGATATCATTTCCTTCATTCTTTTTCATTTATTTCTGATCTGATCTTTATGATTTCTTTTCTTCTACTAACTTTGGGGGATTTTTTGTTCTTCTTTCTCTAATTGCTCTCGGTGTAAGGTTAGGTTGTTTCTTTTAGATGTTTCCTGTTTCTTAAGGTAGGATTGTATTGCTATAAACTTCCCTCTTAGAACTGCTTTTGCTGCATCCCATAGATGTTGGGTCGTTGGGTTTCCATTGTCATTTGTTTCTAGGTATTTTTTGATTTCCTCAGTGATCTCTTTGTTATTAAGTAATGTATTGTTTAGCCTCCATGTGTTTGTATTTTTTACAGAACTTTTCCTGTAATTGATATCTAGTCTCATAGTGTTGTGGTCGGAAAAGATACTTGATACAATTTCAATTTTCTTAGATTTACCAAGGCTTGGTTTGTGACCCAAGATATGATCTATCCTGGGGAATGTTCCATGAACACTTGAGAAAAATAGGTATTCCGTTGTTTTTGGATGGAATGTGCTATAAACATCAACTAAGTCTGTCTTCTTTAATGTATCATTTAAAGCTTGTGTTTCCTTATTTATTTTGATTTTGTATGATGTGTCCATTGGTGAAAGTGGGGTGTTAAAGTTCCCTACTATGATTGTGTTACTGTCAATTTCCCCTTTTATGGCTGTTAGTATTTGTCTTATATATTGAGGTGCTCCTGTGTTGGCTGCAAAAATATTTACAATTGTTATATTTTCTTCTTGGATTGATTCCTTGATCATTATGTAGTGTCCTTCTTTGTCTCTTGTAATAGTCTATGTTTTGAAGTGTATTTTGTCTGATATGAGAATGGCTACTCTAGCTTTCTTTTGATTTCCATTTTCATGGAATATCTTTTTCCGTGCCCTCACTTTCAGTATGTATACGTCTGTAGTTCTGTAGTGGGTCTCTTGTAGACAGCATATATATGGGTCTTGTTTTTGTATCCATTCAGCCAGTCTATGTCTTTTGGTGGGAGCATTTAATCCATATACATTTAAGGTAATTATTGATATGTATGTTCCTATTACAATTTTCTTAATTGTTTTGGGTTTGTTATTATAGGTCTTTTCCTTCTCTAGTGTTTCCTGCCTAGAGAAGTTCCTTTAGCATTTGTTGTAAAGGTGGTTTGGTGGTGCTGAATTCTCTTAGCTTTTGCTTGTCTGTAAAGGTTTTAATTTGTCCTTCAAATCTGAATGAGATCCTTGCTGGGTAGAGTAATCTTGGTTGTAGTTTTTTCCCTTTCATCACTTTAAATATGTCCTGCCACTCCCTTCTGGCTTGCAGAGTTTCTGCTGAAAGGTCAGCTGTTAACCTTATGGGGATTCCCTTGTATGTTATTTGTTGTTTCTCCCTTGCTGCTTTTAATATTTTTTCTTTGTAGTTAATTTTTGATAGTTTGATTACTATGTGTCTTGGCATGTTTCTCCTTGCACTTATCCTGTATGGGACCCTGTGCTTCCTGGACTTGATTAACAATTTCCTTTCCCATATTAGGGAAGTTTTCAACTATAATCTCTTCAAATATTTCTCAGTCCCTTTCTTTTACTCTTCTTCTTCTGGGACCCCTATAATTCAAATGTTGAAGCATTTAATGTTGTCCCAGAAGTCTCTGAGACTGTCCTAATTCTTTTCAATCTTTTTTCTTTATTCTGCTCCACAGTGATTATTTCCACTATTTTATCTTCCAGGTCACTTATCCGTTCTTCTGCCTCAGTTATTCTGCTATTGGTTCCTTCCAGAGAATATTTTGTTTTATTTATTGTGTCGTTCATCCTTGTCTGTTTGCTTTTTAGTTCTTCTACATCCTTGTTAAACGTTTCTTGTAGTTTCTCCATTCTGTTTCCAAGATTTTGGATCATATTTAATATCATTTTCTGAATTCTTTTTCATGTAGACTGCCTATTTTCTCTTCATTTGTGAGCTCTGGTGGGTTTTTAACCTAGCTCCTTCATCTGCTGTGTTTTTCTCTGTCTTCTCATTTTGCTTAACTTACTGTGTTTTGGGTCTCCTTTTCACAGGCTGCATGTTCATAGTTCCCATTGTTTTTGGTGTCTTCCCCCAGTGGCTAAGGCTGGTTCAGTGGGTTGTGTAGGCTTCCTTGTGGAGGGGACTAGTGCCTATGTTCAGGTTGATGAGGCTGGATCTTGTCTTTCTGGTGGGCAGGTCCATGACTGGTGGTGTGTTTTGGGGTTTCTGTGAACTTATTATAATTTTAGGCAGCCTCTCTGCTTATGGGTGGGGTTGTGTTCCTGTCTTGCTAGTTGTTTGTCATAGGGTGTCCAGCACTGTAACTTGCTGGTGGTTGAGTGGAACTGGGTCTTGGCATTGAGGTAGAGATCTCTGGGTGATTTTCACTCTTTGATATTACATGGAGCTGTGAGGTCTCTGGTAGACCAATATCCTGAACTTGGCTCTCCAACCTCAGAGACACAGCCCTTATGCCCAGCCAGAGCACCAAGACCCTGTCATCCACACGGCTCAGAATAAAAGGGAGAAAAAAAGAAAGATAGAAAGAAAAAATAAAATAAAGTTATTAAAATACAAAATAATTATCAAAAGTAAAAAAAAAAATTAAAAATAATAAAGAAAAAACAGAAAGAAAGAAGAGAGCAACCAAACCAAAAAACAAATCCACAAATGATAACAAATGCTAAAAACTATACTAAAAAAAAACCCATGAAAACCAAACAAACAAACAAACAAAAAATGGACAGACAGAATCCTAGGACAAATTGTATAAGCAAAGCTATACAAACAAAATCACACACAGAAGCATACACAGACACACTCATAAAAAGAGAAAAAGGAAAAAAATATATATATCGTTGCTCCCAAAGTCCACCTTCTCAATTTGGGATGATTCGTTGTCTATTCAGGTATTCCACAGATGCAGGGTACATGAAGTTGATTGTGGAGATTTCATCCACTGCTCCTGAGGCTGCTGGGAGAGATTTCCCTTTCTCTTCTTTGTTTGCACAGCTCCTGGGGTTCTGCTTTGGATTTGGCCCCATCTCTGTTTGTAGGTCGCCTGAGGGCGTGTGTTTCCGCCAGACAGGACGGGGTTTAAGGAGCAGCTGATTAGGGGGCTCTGGCTCACTCAGGCCATAGGAGGGGGGGGTATGGAATGTGGGGCAAGCCTGTGGCAGCAGAGGCCAGCATGACATTGCAACAGCCTGAGGCGTGCCGTGCATTCCCCTAGGGAAGTTTTCCCTGGATCACAGAACCCTGGCAGTGGCAGGCTGCACAGACTCCCGGGAGGGGAGGTGTGGATAGTGACCTGTGCTCGCACACAGGCTTCTTGGTGGCAGCAGCAGCAGCCTTAGCATCTCATACCCGTCTCTGCGGTCCGTGCTGTTAGCTGTGGCTCACGCCTGTCTCTGGAGCTCCTTTAAGCAGCGCTCTTAATCCCGTCTCCTCACGCACCAGGAAACAAAGAGGGAAGAAAAAGTCTCTTGCCTCTTCAGCAGCTCCAGACTTCTTCTCAGACTCCCTCCGGGGTAGCTGTGGTGCACTAACCCCCTGCAGGCTGTGTTCACGCTGCCAACCCCAGTCCTCTCCTTGGGATCTGAACTCTGAAGCCAGAACTTAAGCTCCCAGCCCCCACCCACTGCGGCAGGTGAACAGACAAGCCTCTCGGCCTGGAGAGTGCCGGTCAGCACCGATCCTCTGTGCGGGAATCTCCCCACTTTGCCCTCTGCACCCCTGTTGCTGTGCTCTCCTCTGCAGCTCTGAAGCTTCCCCCCACCCCGCCCACATCCGTCTCTGCCCGCGAAGGGGCTTCCTAGTGTGTGGAAACCTTTCCTCCTTCACAGCTCCCTCCCACTGGTGCAGGTCCCGTCCCTATTCTTGGGTCTCTGTTTTCTCTTTTTTCTTTTGCCCTACCCAGGTATGTGGGGGAGTTTCTTGCCTTTTGGGAAGTCTGAGGTCTTCCGCCAGCGTTCAGTAGGTGCTTTGTAGGAGTTGTTCCACGTGTAGATGTATTTCTGATGTAGTTGTGGGGAGGAAGGTGATCTCCATGTCTTAACTCTTCTGCCATCTTGAAGGTCCTCCCGACATCTTCACTTTTGTGTCTCATGGGTAGCCCAAATTTGTTGTCTTCCTGACTGAACTCTTGATTGTCCCCTTCAGATTTGCTCCTCCACCAGTCTCTCCCAATTTAGCAAGTGAGGTCTTAATTGCTCAGTTTCTCCTGCTGTGAGGCATCCTACACATCAGCCTTTTACTTAGCTCCCACGTTGAGTTCATCACCAAGTCCTGTTGATTCTACTTCCAATATATATTTTGAATATGTTGGTTTCTCTCTTTTTCCATTTCTCTGTCTTGATCCTAACCAATGGTTCTAACCTGAATTATTACAATTGCTCTCTTATTGTCTCTCAGCTTCCACTTTTCTCTCCTATAGTTTATTTTCTGCCCAGGAGCCACAGAGGTCTTTTAAAAATGCAAATCTGATCATATCACTTTGGTGTAAATCCATTTATTTGGTTTTGCCTTGCATTTAGGATAAAACCCCCCATCCTTAACATGCCCTAAAAGACCTTGGGAGCTTTGAACCTGACTATCCTGCCAGACTGTTCTCCTGCTGAACTCCCCCAGTCCCTGTCAGCTTCCTACTGTCCCATCACTCTCATCTTTCTGTTCTTTAAACACTCTGGAGTTCTTTCTCAATTTAAGGACTTCACACATCTTGTTTTGTTTGCTTACTTTCCTCTCGTCTTTTTACCAGGCTGACTCCTACGCATCCATCAGGCCTCATCTTAAATTGTACTTCCTCAGAGAACCCTTTCCTGATTTCTCAGATTAGCTGAGCCCCTATATTATTTGCTTTCATAGAACCTTGTATTAAAGAATATTAAACAATAGCTATCAAAGTATTCATGTATGTAATTAAGAGCTTAGGGTATATATTTCTATTAAGATCCATTCAGAGATGTGTACTAAGAGCTTAGCACAGTGGCTGGTAGACATTAGGTCTTCAGTAAAAATAGTTTAAAATGAAGGAGTTCATAAATTATCATACAGCTGTCAATGATCATATTTTATAATTAAGGATGTAAGGAAATGTTCATAATTTCCTTCATAAAAAACAAAGAATACAAAACAGCATTTAGAATATAATCTCAGTTTGGAAAAAAAAGTTACCCATTTATTTATTTCCATTTTAAAAAGTCTGGAAGAATTCCTTCTGGCCCACCCTAGATTTTAACATTTGGGGGAGAATTTTAAGTTTTTAAAATTTTACTATTTTGGGCTGTAGGGATTACAGGCGATTTCTATTTTTTATACTTTTCTGTATTTTTCCACTGAAACTTCATCACCTTTATTATCAGAAAAAGTAAAAGTTATTTAAAAAGAAAAAATCAGTTATTGGTACTGTATTCAAATACAGGCTCATTTCAGATCTTTTATATTATTGCCTTCCGCTTCCTTCAGCCTTCGCAAATCTCCATTTTAAAATGTACGGTGCATCTTACTCTGGTTCAAAACATCTTTGTGCTCAATGATCAGCTGCATGGAGAGGATATAACAGCTCAAAAGTATGATGCTTGTGAATCATAGGGCACCAGGGTTTGTAAATGATCCGATTAGCCGGAGAATTAGTCAGGGACACTGAACAAAGAAAATTTGTTCAAATATATTCGGTAACTGCTCACTGGAATATGAACAAAAATCCCTTATCTTTGGGAAATGTATGGCTTATTTATTAGTGCAGGTTCTTTGAGGAAATATATAGGTAACAAGCTGTGAAAGTCTTCAGCTGTTTCATTCTTTACAGTACAGTGCTTAACCATTTAAAAAGAAAACCCTAATTTGCAAAGTTACATTGACGTTGTAATTTTTGCATATTTAATAAACCTTAGCTACTTTAACTGAAAAGTGGAATTTTTTATGGAATGCTACCTTTTTCTTTCCTGCATACATCTTAGATTTAATTTGGCATGGGACACATCAACCTTGGCTCTTAGAGACAAGGTTAGAATCTGTAGCGCATGAAAACAAGCTCTTCTAAACCCTTTTTTTTTTTTTTTTTGGTTTGCCACACATTCTGTGCCAGCTTTGGAGAGAACACAAAGAATGAGAATGATCCTTTTACTTAGCTTGACAGAAAATTATGAGAGTAGATGGAAATATTTTCCTTTTTAGAATAGAGAGGATAACATTTCCCCACACCCTCATTCCTCTTAGAATGCCAACAAGGTAGGACTTGTCATACTGTAAAGCAAAACAGCAATTGAGGAGGTTTTACATGTTTTGAATAAAGCTGTGATTGTCTAATATATAGTATTCTGATTTTTTTAAAAATGTTTATTTGGCTGCACTGAGTCTTAGTTGCGGCACGTGGGATCTTTAGTTGCGGCATGTGGGCTCTTTTAGTTGTGGCATGTGGGATCTTTAGTTGCGGAATGCAGGCTCCTTTAGTTGCAGCACGTGGGATCTAGTTCCCTGACCAGGGATCGAACCCAGGCCCCCTGCATTGGAGTGCAAAGTTTTAACCACTGGACCACCAGGGAAGTCCCTCTGATTTTTTTTAAGTAGAAATTCAGACTGGTCTCATTATTATCAAGAAGATATTCTTTGGCTTGATATCTAAAAAGTTTTAATGCTATGTTGAAAAATCAGATGTGTATCAAAGCAACTTTTTCGGTTGAATTTAAGATTTGAAAAGATCCAATTCTCTAAATGATTCATATTATTATTCCATTTTTTCCTTAGAAAGAAAGATAAATTATCTGCACTTAATGGTGATATATATCCAGTTTACCCATTTACAGGAGACTCAATAAAATTAGCTTTCTTTGAAAAGTTTGCACTATGATTCACCTGAAAAATATGACTTGAATGAAGCTAGAAAAAGTTTAATAAAATTATATAGTGAGGACTCTTCATTGCATGTGATATAATCTGGCTTAAAGGGAAGAAGGAGTTTATTGACTCAAATAACTGAAAATTCCAGGCATAGGTCAGGCTTCAGGCAAAGCTTATCTGAATGCTAAAATAAGGTCCTCAAGACTTAGTCTCTCATGAACTCTTAACTTTTTTCCCCTTACTTTTGCATTAGCTTCACTTCAGGCAGGCTAACTAACTGCACTCTCTTCCACCTTTCTCCCCCTTTTAGGGCAAACATTTCTCTTCCCTAAATTTATAACAAAATATACTTGGGATTGAGTTCTTTTGGCCCTGACTGCCCTAGCTTGGATTCCCTAAATTAAATCACTCTGTTCAACAGGTGTGCTTCTCTGATGGACAGGAACTGAGGCACCTGCAAGTCCAGAGTCAGGGTGAGATCCATCCACCTGCTCTATATGGACTGAGAATGGGCAGAGGCAAGATATCCCCAATTGCTATTATGTGAATACAGATTTGTTGTGGACAGAGAAAAATGATAGATACCCAATACAACTACATAATTGTTTTTACATATGGAAGTCATAGTGATATAAACATATCTGTATATATATGTATGTATATATGAATGGTCTCAGATTAGGAGAGAGGAAAGCATTGGAAGACATAAAATTTTTGACACCAGTGAAGGCTAGGAGACTATTTTGCCTGATGCCCTGAGACTTATTATTATGGAGGATAAAGAAGAATATGTCTCCTAGGTGATTGCTACTTGCTGGGCTACTGAGGAACCATTGTGAAGGGTATCTTTTGATCAAATAGGGGTTCTGTGGAATTTGTTTGCTCGTGCTTAGATGGTTCCTTTTAACTGAACATATTGATCTGAGTACCTCTTATGAGCAAAACAGTCTTGGGCGTTCAAAAAATACTCAATAATGAAATAGCAGGTCATCTTTGTACTTCAAAGTTATGGGCTTTATATGGGCTTTATATTGCTTATTGCTAATCTAGGGCAGCTTGTCACTCCTGAAGACTATGTTATATTGGAGGCACATAGTATTTGAAATATCTTTAGCAGGTTATCTTCTCTTAAAATTGGCCTGAGAAATCTAAAGAACCTTCAGACCCACTAGGGGTCCTTTCTGAGTGGAATGTATTTATAATTTTATTTAAATATACTCCTTACATTAGGTATTGAATGAAAGTGTTGGGAGGGAGATATTTGCAAGACACTTATAGGATAATGTGTGATCCCTTACAAATTTATTCTTGTAAGTGATACTGGTAATTATATGTTGCTCTGCCTCTTCATTCATATGTCTGTTTGGATGGGCCTAAACATTCTATGTGAGGACAGTCTCTTCGAGTTTTAATTGAAGTCATATTATCTGAGATCTTACAGAGTCTCTTGGAATCCTGTAAGGAGTCCAGAATAAGTATGAGACATCACCTGAGACTAGATTGAGCCTTCTCAAGTGAATCTCACCAAAGATATTTTCCTGAGCCTCCTTGCTCTAAATTCTTCCCTTTTCTCAATTTCCTTTTTTCTTTAAGTTTCTAGGAAGTAAGAAGGTACAGGTTCTGTTTGGCTTGAAATTTAGAGTTCTTTGATTACTGTCTACCTTCACCTTTGAGTCACAAAATGAAGGCCATCTAAGGACTTCCTAAAATAAGCAACATGGTGCTCTGACACCCACAACTGGTGGTTAGCAGGTATCACAATATTAGCATTGAAGAGATAGGGCTGTTTGTGACAATTCAGTTCTCACTTTTGCCCACAATGAAAAAATGCATTATCTCTGCTAGGAATAAATGTTGCATGATTCTTAAACTATGTATTTTGAAAACAAATCATTGCATTTACAGTTTTCTTTCCTTGCTGGTAGCATGGATAAAATGCAATTTATATATTAGGCATCTTGGTTGTTCTGAAAAGCAGTCATAATGAAATGTTTAAGGTTGTTGGTTTCAAAAACAAATTTTAGAAAGAAGTTTGCCTTAGTAAGGTTTTTTAATTTTACCCCTACCAGGAGGAAATTATGTTTCTTGAATAAGAAAATGAACATTTTTCCCGAGCAAATTGGAATGAAGAAAATCAGTAAGGGCTTAGAATTTTGAAAAGGAAATGAAGTGTCAACTCTAGATATGATAGGTCCTCTTTTCCATCTGGTGGTGGCATTGGTGTAAATAAGAAATTTTTGAGCTGGATAATTTAATTGAAAAGCAGATGATGCTGTCTTTCCTACTGACTAGGGTCTATTTCAAGTTCTCATTACCATAGGCACAAAATGTATTGAAGAAAGTAAATAGGTCAATGAACCTCAAGTGCAATTAAGTTCTCATGTGTAGGGCAATAACTTTAGCCTATCTCTTCCAAACTTTTAAAAATACCCCAGTCAACCAACAGCAACTTTTAATGAGACATGAGCAAGGAACACTCAGAATCTGTAAGATGGGAAATCAGATAGCTATGGCGAAATTGTTGCTCTGCTACACATACGTTTACTCCATTTGCTCTTAATGAAGCACTGCCACTTTCTGTGTTCCTGCATTTAATTCCACTTTCTGTATGTGCTAGTTTCACCTTCCTAGGGATAAAGAGATGCATACATTCCAAAGAAATGAATCAGTAAAGAGGAGAAACATCTTCCTGGTACAACATTAAAAAAGAGACAAGGGAGAAGAAAAGCAAGCAACATGTATGGTTGAAAGACCGGTGAATTAGGAATCAGAAGTCTTGGTTAATTTAGCTTTAGTTCTGCTGTTTAGGAGCCATGTGGACCTTGGGTAAATTATTCACCTTCTCCTGTTCTCAATTAATTACATTATCTATAAAATTTAAAAAAGTGATTTATATAATCCAACTTAATTTTATACTATGATATCCAAATGAAATTTTAAAAAATGATTTCATAATTTAAAAAAACAACCTCATTTAAAAAATCAGGACCTTTGTATTTTTTGTTTGTTTTTGAGCTCACTTTTTTTTTATTGAAGTATAGTTGATTTACAATGTTGTGTTAGTTTCAGGTGTACAGCAAAGTGATTCATATATATATATATATATATATATATATATATATATATATATATATTCCTTTTCAGATTCTTTTCCCTTATAGGTTCTTACAAAATATTGAGTATAGTTCTCTGTGCTATACAGTAGGTCCTTGTTGGTTGTCTACTTTGTATATAGTAGTGTGTATATGTTAATCCCAAACTCCTAATTTATCCCTCCCTCACTTCCCCCTTTGGTAATTATAAGTTTGTTTTCTATATCTGTGAGTCTATTTCTGTTTTGTAAATAAGTTCGTTTGTATCTTTTTCTTTAAGATTTCACGTATAAGTGATATCATATGATATTTGTCTTTGTTTGGTTTACTTCACTTAGTATGATATTCTCTAGGAGGAACTTTTGTACTAAAATTGTCATTTGGGATCCACAATTACTTTTAGTTTTGGTGTGTAGGGATAAACATGCAATTTTGAATCTTGGAACAGGAGAAGAGCTTGGATTTGCTTAGAAGCAGCAGGAGAAAAGCCTGAAATTTTGGAAACAGTGGCATTGCACTTCATTAATTTCTACCTGGCCTATTCTCTCCCTATCCTTAGCTTTCTTTCTTGGGGTTAACTCCCTTGTTGAAGCAATTGCAAATTTAGAACTGCATGAATTTCATCAGTTTTATTTTTATTTATTTGTTTGTTTTATTTTAGTCCACCTTTCCATTGGGAATATATATTCCTTGGGAGAGCTCCTAATACTAGCATTGAATAATAGTTTTTGAGGAGTGTACATTTGTTGTCTTTTTTCATTTGATCTTCATAAGGTAGGTGTCATTATCATTATCATTATGTAATGTGTCCAGGGCCACCAAGTTACTGAGAGGCAGAGTGAGGACTCAGACCCCGGTCTTTTTGTTTCTAGAGCCCATCCTGTCTACCTTAGGAGGCAGCATAACACAGTGGTTGCCAATAACAACAATAAGTAAATGCTTATATCATTCTCACTGTGTGTCAGGTGTAGTTCTAAGCCCTTTAGATATACTAAAACCCATAATCGTCATAACAGTTCTATGATGCAGGTCCTATTATTATACCCATGTGACAAATGAAGAAATAGCCACAGGGAAGTTAGGTAATTACCCTAAGATCACACAGATAGGAAGTGCCAGAGCTGGAGTTTGAACCCATGAATGCAGTTCCACAGTCTACAATCTTATACCTTAACACTACCTCTCTATCAAGCTACTACTTTCCAGGAGGAGAATTTTGAAGTTAATTCTTGCTTTTTACAATAGTTGTGTTCCTGGAACATTTCCTGAATTAGTCATTCATTCTCATTTTTTTAAAAAATGAAAAATAAGTTATGTTAACGTAAGAGATAAAGTGACTGAAGTGGGGGAAAAAAAGGGCCTGGGGGTTGTAATGAAGCAAATTATTATGGCAAGAGTACTGCAAGAGGGGCCAACTTATCTGGTAGTGCAGGCATAACAAGAATAAAGAGAAGGTATTTTAACTTGCTTGAAAGGTGTTTGTCTGGGGGCTCTGACATGCTTCCACGTTTCTTGGCCCAGGTTATCTCCAGTGTGTTGGCCTGGGTTTGGGGGAGTGTCCTCACTAACTTGAAGGCCTGGAGTTGGGATCCAATTAGTTTCCTACTGGAGTTATCTCTAGTGATGCAGGGCATCAGTATGATTTTCACACTCTCTGTACCATTCATTAGTCAAGAAGATGGGCACATTTTAGCGTGCTGTTGTCAGGTTTGGCAGAAAAAATCAATGGAAGAAAGGGGCATGTGGAAGGGTTTGCTTTCTATAGGTCTCCAGACTTTATAGATTTTTGTATTGGGGCCTAGGAATTAGTTGTTATTTTGGAGAATTGAATGGAGATATTTGTTCAATAACCATATTTCCTCTTGTTTATACTGAGAACTCCTCAAAGACCCTGGGTTTTGGCTTTATCTTGTGTTCCTTTGTTCTACTGAAGACATACTTTTTTTTTTTTTTTTTTTGCGGTAAGCGGGCCTCTTGCTGTTGTGGCCTCTCCCGTTGCATAGCACAGGCTCCGGACGCACAGGCTCAGCGGCCATGGCTCACGGGCCCAGCCGCTCCGCAGCGCGGCATGTGGGATCTTCCCAGACCGGGGCACGAACCCCTGTCCCCTGCATTGGCAGGCGGACTCTCAACCACTGCGCCACCAGGGAAGCCCAAGACATACTTCTTAAAGTTCCTTAAAGTAGTGCTGCTGAGGGAGGTGAGGGAGATGAAAACCTCAAAATGCCTTGGTTGGAAACCTTAGTCTGGCTAGAAGTAAGTCTCTCATTAGATCAAATATGGTAAACTTAGTGTGGAGGAGTTTTGTGTGATATAGGACAATGGGTAGTGTTCCAGAATGTGAGGGGTGTGTTTGAATTGGGAAAAAATGCATTTTTACAGGTAGAAAAAAAGGAAACTTTTAAAAGTAGAAAACAAACTGGAGCCTATGCTGCAGTCATCTGGGTATGGAGCTTGTGGAGTCATCAGACTTGGAGTGAACACCTATAGACAGGAGCAGTTATCAGAGAGGTCCAAGATGTCAGCTGTTTTTGAGTATGCCAGTGACCATGGACGTGCAATTTCATCCCTGAATGGCAGGGAACTCCTAGATACCATTTTATTATGACAGAGGCCTGTAATGTCTTCAAATTCAGCAGGCAGTAGAGGAGCCCTTCATGTTTCCATGTCTGAGTTTTGGGTTGTTCTCACACCCACACATTTCAATGGGAGATTTATATCCTCCAAGACTTTGGGTGACCAAAAGTTTTAGGTTCTAGAGTTAAGGATTTTAAATAGGCCAAAAAAGGATGTGTGCTCCTGGTAGGGATGGAAGTTATAGGAGTGACTGTTTTGGACCAGAATATAGAGAATAAGAGCCCCAAGCTAGGTAACTTTTTTGTAGGGAAACTATTTGGCTTAGTAGAATACTGTGCTCCATGTCTGAGGAGAGCTGTCCTGCTGCTGCTAGACCCTGCTATGACATGTTGACATGGCAGGCCTACCTGATGTACTCTAGGTGGCAGTGTTGCTGCTGATTTTTAAACAGGGCTGTCCAGGTACCCAGCTCCTTTTCTAGGAGGTACATAGTAGCACTAACACTTAAACAGCCCTCACTGTGTTACTTGCAGGGTTCTGTTTTACACATTTTAACTTCTTTAACTGAAAGCATGTGAGACTGGTGTGCTATTATATCCCCATTTTTAAAGATTAGGAAATTGAGGCACAAAGAACTTATGGAACTGGCCCAAGTTGAGTGGCAGAACTGGAATTTGAACTCAGGCCATGTAACTCCAGAGTTGGTGCTTTGCTGCTTCTTGTGGGATAATTTTAGGGTTCTGGTGAACCCAGACACTAGGAGGGGCATGGGGGAAACCTGATGCAAATTTCCTGCATCCACCAAGCTGAGCACTGTGTTTCTACTTTGTTGGAGCAGGCAACTTTTCCCTAGATGTCTGTCTTGTCAGGTGCTGTGCCCTACCTAGCATGTTTCCTGATGTCTCCTTTAGACACAGAGAGGGTATTTTCTACTTCCAAGTGGAACTCAGACTGCTAGGTGCCTCCAAACAGATACAAGTCATACCCTGCTGGGCTGTGGACATTGTGGACCAGGCACTGGTCCAATAGGCCCAACCGTGCATCAGACTCAAGCATGTCTATGTCCATACTGTGAACACCAACTACAGGTGATTCCTACTGGAGGTGTGGCCTTATTTTAAATTCAAATGGCAGTGATTACATTTGAAACACAATCTTTGTAGAAATGAAGGAAAATGCTGAAGTTTATTGGCCACAGTGAACTGTCTGAAGATGCACATTCTGTTCGACAGCAAATGGAAGAAAATACTAAGTGGCCGTTTTCTCATCTCATATACTGACCCTCAATTTCCACAGCTCTTTCCTTGCTGGAGGGTCCATGGCATGAAATTTTCATGCTTCCTCTTTTTGTCTGAATTTTGTGGTGTGCTTTGCCTTTGTACCCCTCCCGGGTTCTATTCCTTTTGCCATACCCTGGATTTGGGGCCCTCACATAGGGAGATGTTTTCAGATGCAGAACCAGAGTCCCATATTAGGAGAGTGACTGTACAGTTGATCCGGTGCCTGGTGTCTCTGTTCCTGCCAGTAATGCATAGCCCTGTGCTTTTAAGCTTGTGGTCCTCTGACCTGTGGGATGGGTGCGTCAGGTCTTCTTTCTGCATTTTGAGGGTGCTGGTACTCTTTGCAAAGAAGAAAAAAATGAGGCTGTATCACTTTGTCAGATGCATCAGCCATAGTGTGGTAACTAACCAAGATTTCTACTCGGTTCCCTAAATCTGCTGCCCTCCTGTAGCCTCTTTCCCATTGAAGGTACCACCATCTAGCCAGCTACACATGCCTGGACATCTTTGCTATCAATTATCTCTTAAGCTGTATTCACTAAATCTTAAGGAGTCTGCCTTTTTACTATCTCTTGAATCTGACCTCTCTTCTCCATTTCCATTGCCCTGTTTAGTTCAGGCCTGCCTTGTTTCTCATCTGCATTAACATAGTAGCCTCCACTCTGAATCCTATTGCTGCCATTCTATTTTAATTTCTACTTCAAGCATAATGATGTCAGTCTTCTGCTTAAAATCCTAAATGTTCTCCATAATATTCAGAATAAAGTTAAACTGTTATGGCGTGGTTCAAAACAACCTTTAATGTCTTCTCCTACTTACCTGTCCTGTCCTATGTCCTTTCTTACTCACACATGAATGATTTGTCAGCCATTCCAACCGCTTGTAGTCTCCTGAATTTGTTCTGTTTTGTGACTTTTATACTGTTTTTCTTTGTCTCTGAAATAACTATATCTACTTGCTTCACTCCTGATCTTTGTTTTTCTTTTCTCAGACTCAGCCCAGGTGTCATCATCTGTGGGAAACCTGCCTTGACCTTCTGGTCTGACTTTTTGCTCTTATGTTTTATTCCCAAAGCACATTTGCAGACAAATACGCCAGCCATCGTTGCATTGTATTGTAACCGTATGTGTTTTTTGTTTTTTACTTGTCTGATACTTTGCGTGGTATCTTCCTCACCACGCTTTGAGCTTTTTGAGAGAAGGATGATATATCATTCATTCTTCGATTCCCTGTACTTAGCATAGTGCTTGTTTTGTAGTAGATATCTATAAATCTTTGTTGAATGGAGGAGTAAAGAAAGCGCAGATCCTGGTGTACTGTCCACATTGCTGACAGGTGGGGCAGAGATTGCTCTTCAGGTTGTGTTCAGTTTACCTGAGAGACTGGGAACTAAACCATCACTGCTGCATCAAAGAAAGAAGATTGAGGGTCTTTGGTATAAAATGGGTGATATATCTTGGCTGAGGTTGCAGCTATCCTGGTAGAGGCCAAGGATTTTACATCTAGCGATCTGTAGGCATTAAGAGAGGAGTCAGGAAATGTTTTGATCCTCTGCATCTGAGAAAATTTATCCTGGACATGGGGGCTGAGACTCTCCTAGAATTGATTATCAAGGGTACCTTTGTTCCAATCTCACTCATTTTGAAACTAAGAAGCAGTAAATCTGGAATTGGGTTGGAAACAATGCCCAGGATTGTTAAGATGATGAAGAATTCCCCATATCCGTCTTAGGAGGCTGGGATAATAATTAGAATGGACAGGGAGCCCTTTTTGGGACTAGATAGAAGCTGAATTGCCAAAACTCCTAGTGTCTCTTTGATTTGTTAGCTGGAGGTGGGCCAAAAACCTTGATATAGGCTCTGTATTAATTAGCATACAGGGTATGTTGCTAGAAGAGAGAGACCTCAAAATATTGCCCCTCATGTAACAGTCCAGAAATATGTGGCCAAGGGTAGGTATGGATTCTGCTCCCTGAAGTCATTGACAGGCTTTAGCTCCTTTTATCTCATTGCTTTTATTCCTTAGATCAGAGGTTGGCACATTTTTTTTGTATATTAGAATCACGTGGTGAATATGCTGGGCTTCATCGCTAGAGTTTCAGATTCAGGTCTTGGGTAGGTTCTGAGAATTTGCCTCTCCAACAGTTTCCCTGGAGACGCTGATGCTGCTGGTCTTGGAACCATACCTTGAGAGCCACTATTCTAAGATGTGGTTCTTGACCACTTGGTTGAAGCTGGCTTGCCTACATCATGCCTATGTTCCAGCCCTGGAGGCAGAGGCAAAGAACAAAGAGCAAGAAGTAGAACACTCCCACCTAGCTTAAGGACAGGTCTCGGAGTTGCTCACATCCCTACTGTTCACATTTATTGGCAAGAACTTTTTAACACAACTATCTGCAAGGGATGCTGGGAAATGTAGCTTCTAATTAACAGATCATGTTCCCAGCTAAAACATGGGGACTCTATTATCAAAAGGACGAAGGGGAGAAATAGTGGTCTTCCCTCAGCCTTGCCCACATATGGACATTCATATGCCCTCCCATGGTCTGGGATGTGGAGGCTGGCTACTCTGCAGGTTCGGAGCAGTTCTCCCAGGACTTGAGAAAAGTCCTGAGCTCGGCCAGTTTCATGGGGAGTTTTCAGAACCTTAAATTTGGCTTGTGGGCCATGGCAGTAGTGACTCAAAACATTGGTTTTCTTCATTTCCCCCACTACCCTCCTCCTTTTCTTCTCTCTACCTCAGACCTCCACATCAGGTGGCCCATTTTGTTCACAGCTGATCCTACAGCAATTGTGTTCTTATCCTGCTGATGCTGCTTCCAGCTTTGATAGTGGTTGGATACTTGAGTAGGAATAAAATTCTTCTTGTTCTTCTGGTGGGTAGCTGAACTCTTAAATCTATTGCTCCAACCTGAAGCATGACCTTCAAAATCATGAACTTGTTTTAACCTGCCAGGTTGCCTAGCACAGAGAGTGAAAGAACTGTAATAAAATCTAATAAAAGGATTTATGATATGTAACAAAAGTGGTCCCTAACGTGGGTCTCACTGACCTATGGGTAAAAGGGAATATATTTTCCTTCATTAAAATTCTCAGCAGGAGAGACAACATTTCGTCAACAAAAAGACAGTGAACTTGAAGGTTTTACTCTCTCAGGATTTTGTTAAAACATTTCTTTCATTTTATTCTCACTTGCTAAGTTTTCATGACCCTAAATTCTATTTCCTTTGAAGATTGTGTAGCATCATTCTGTTTAAAAGACATTGTCTGAGAAAGATTAACTTAGTCTATTTCTCTATTGCTAACCTGCATTTTTATAAGCCATAAAAGCCTAGTCTAACATCACACCAATTGAACTCTTTCTGTGGTTCAAAGCTCAATAGCCTTTTCCTGTAAAGGACAGTGGCTGAGCTCAGCCTCTGAAGTTCCAATACCTGCCTTCAAATCCTGGCACTTACTGTGTGTACTGGAACTTTTTATTTGAATTCTCTGAGTCTCAGTTTTCTCTCAGGAAAATGGGGATACAAACATACATACCTCATAGGGTGGTTGTGTTAAAGGAAAATTATTCTGACACTTGTTAAAATGCTAAGGAAGATTTTATTCAGGACTACTACAACAGATCATGACTATCATAATAGGAGAGAGAGATTGGATTCAAGCCTAAATCCAGCAAAGGCAGCTAGGGATTTACAGCTAAAAAGCAGAGTGAGAGGGTCAGTGGATGGATAATTACTAACAGGGGACATCAGGGGAAGAGGGATTCTTGCTAAACTGGCCTGACAGGATTCTTGCTAAAGGCAAGCCAAGGACTTAAATATCAAAAGTGGGCGATGAAAAACTTGATCAGATATCAGGGTGTGAGGGGGGGATTCTTACTAAACCGATTTAGTAGGATTCTTTAAGAGAAGAAGGGGGACAACGTCAAGGCATAGTTGAGAAGAGGGCTCAGAGGAGCCTGACAAAATTCAGTCAAGGAGGAAGTCTTTGTCAGTTGTGAGGCTTGAGTTAAATAACATTAGGTCACAACATTAGGTCAGTCCCTAGTACCCAGTAAAGGCTGATTAAATGGGTTTTTTTTATATTTTAAAAATAATTTATTAATGATAGGCATAAGCTAGCGTTGATTATCCTGAAAATTATTTCTTACAGTGGTATAGTATAGTTCTTTTTAAACTTATGTATACTGAATTCAAGGTGGTATCCAGGATTAGATTCTGAAACAGCAAAGAGACTTTATTGGAAGACAAGTGAAATCCAAATAAAGTCTTCAGGTTAGTTAATTGTAACACAGTGATGTTAATTTTTCACTCTGACCAGTGAACCTGGCTCTATAAGGTGTTAGCATTAAGGGAAACTGAGTGAAGGGCATATGGAAACTCTTTGTCAATACTTCTCTAAATATAAAATATTTTTTCAAAATTTAAAAATGTATTAAACTTATGTATACAGGTAAAAAATGTGTACATTTTCCCTCTCTGGCTAATACAAAAGTGCAAGCTACTCACAAATACCCACTAGAACTATTGTAACAGGGGCGATAGCCTTGACTTGTTATGTTGGTAGAAGGACCATTCCTAGTGCTGGAGAACTTGTATATTTCACTCAGGAGGGCAAATGAGCAATATTTTTCAATAGACATCCATTTTATGGGCAGAAGTGTTGGGTAATATTTATTCATGTGACCTTTGTTCCTAAACCACAGTTACAATAACTGTTTTTAAGGCTGATTTAACGTTAACTAACCTTATTATTAAAATTAACAATGATTATGTCTCTCTGCCATTTTCTGAGTGTATATAAATTGGAGAACTTTTTTTATATCCAAATCCAGAGCAAATGCCATTCATGTGTTCTCATGAATTTACCAGGATAAATATATCCTTTCAGGTTTTTGGCCACTCTTTGGTCTTCCTGATGGGATGGCATTGTGGAAGACAGGCCCAATGACCATATGGCATTTGGGAGTTATATTTGAAAACTAGGGTGTGAGCTAGACCCTCATCTGCTGAGGGAGAATACCAACCATGAAGCCTTGAGAGAGCATGCTGAAGTCAAGCCAGAAACATGTCCAAAGCTGTCTCAATTGTAAGATGAAATTGAGGTGACATAATAGTAACTGAATACAGGATTGAACTGGGGTTAGAGGACTACTAGACTGCAGAAAGTATGGTGGCAAATTTAGATAAATACCTAAATTCCACATCCAGCAGGGCCTGGGATATGGTTTAGAACATTCAGATAGAGCAAAGGCAGTGTAGGCTAGATCTAAGTAAATAGCATATAAAAGGACAGATACTGTTCAATTACTTGGGAGCTGAAAATATAAATAAGCTTTGGGTCTGGGGTGCTGAAAGCCAAAGGGCATGATGGATTACCTTTTTAAATCAGATTTTTTTCCTATTGAGTTTTATGAATTCTTTACATATTTTGGATAATAGTCCCTTATTGGGCATATGGTTTTCAAATATTCTATCCCAATATTTTCTGTAGGTTGCCTCTTCATTTTGTTGATTGTATTTTTTCTGTGCAGAGCTTTTTAGTTTGATGTATCCCACCTCTTTATTTTTCATTCTGTTGCTTGTGCTTTGGTGCCATATCCAAAAAATTGTTGCAAAGACCAATGTTAAGAAGCTTTTTCCCTATGATCATTTCTAATAGTTTTATAGACAAAGGTCTTACATTTAAGTCTTTAATTCATTTTGAGTTAATTTTTGTGAGTGGTATAACGGTCAAATTTCATTCCTTTGCATGTGAATATAAAGTTTTCCCACTGCCATTTATTGAAGATCTAACATTTTCTCACTGAGTGTTCTTGATTCCCTTGTCAGATATTAGTTGACAAAGGAGTATGGGTTTATTTCTGGACTCTCAGTTCTGTTGCATTGGCCTATGTGTCTGTTTTCATTCCTGTACCATACTATTTTGACTACTATAGATTTGTAATGTTTAAAGTCAGGAATTGTGATACTACCCCTTAGTTCTTTTTTTCTCAGGATTTCTTTGTCTATTCAGGGTCTTTTGTGTTTCCACATGAATTTTAGTATGTTTTCTTCTATTTCTGTGAAAACTGCCATTGGAATTTTGATAGAGATTACATTGAATCTATAGATGGATTTGGGTAGTATGGACATTTTAACAATATTAATTCTACCAATCCATGAACACAAAGTATCTTTCCATTTATTTGTGTCTTCTTTAATTTCTTTCATCAGTGTATTATAGTTTTCAGTTAAATTTATTCCTTTGGTTAAATTTATTCCTAATATATTATTGTTTTTGATGCTATTGTAAAAGAGATTGTCTTCTCAATTCCTCTTTCTGATAGTTAATTTTTAGTGTATAGAAATACAACTGATTCTTGTTTTTGTTTTTGATGCTATTGTAAAAGAGATTGTCTTCTTAATTTCTCTTTCTGATAGTTAATTTTTAGTGTATAGAAATGCAACTGATTATTGTATGTTGATTTTGTATCTTTACTGAATTTGTTTGTTCTAACAGTTTTTGGTGGAGTTTTTACTCTTTTCTATATATAATATCATATCTGTAAACAGAGACAATTTTACTTCTTTCTTTTTAATCTAAATGCCTTTTATTTTTTTCTTTCTTATGGCTCTGGCTAAAACTTCCAGTACTATGTTGAAAAGAAGTGAGAAGAGTGGACACCTATGTCTTGTTCCTGATCTTAGAGAAAAATCTTTAACCTGTTCCAGTTGAGTATGTTAGCTGTGAACTTGACATATATGGTCTTTATTATGTTGAGCTATATTCCTTCAATACCAATTTTTTAGCTTTCATTATGAAGGATGTTGAATTTTGCCAAGTTTCTTCTGTATCTATTGAAGTGATTATATGATTTTAGTTTCATTCAATTAATGTGGTGTATCACATCTATTCATTTGTGTATGTTGAATCATCTTTTAATCCCAGGGATAAATTCCACTTTATCATGGTGTATTATCCTTTTAATATATTGTTGAATTCAGTTTGCTAGTATTTTGTTGTGAAATTTTGTATCTATATTCATCAGGTATATTTACCTGTGGTTTTCTTTTCTTGTAGTATCCTTCTAGAGCTCTGGTATCAGGGTAATGCTGACTGTGTAAAATGAGTGTTCCCTTCTCTTCATTTTCTGGAAGAGTTTGAGAAGGATTGGTAGTAATTTTTCTTTAAATGTTTGGTAGAATTCATCAGTGAAATCATCTGGTCCTGGACGTTTCTTGTTGGAAGTTTTCTGATTCCTTATGCAATAAGAACATTGCATTATTTGTTTTAGGTCTGTTCAGATTTTCTGTTTCTTTATGATTCAGTCTTGGTAAGTTGTATGTTTTTAGGAATTTATCTATTTGTAATAGGTTATTCAAGTTGTTAATCTGTAATTGTTCATATATTTTCTTATGATCCTTAGTATTTCTGTGTATCAGTTGTGATATCTCCTTTTTCATTTCTGATTTTATTTGGGTTTTCTTTTTTCTTAGTTAGTCTAGCTAAATGTTCAATTTTATCTTTTCAAAAAAAACAGCTCTTAGTTTCATTGATTTTTGTCTATTGTTTTTCTGGTCTCTGTTTCATGTATTTCTGCTCTGATTTTTATTTCCATCCTTCTGCTAACTTTGGGCTTAGTTCTTCTTTTTCTAATTCCTGAGGTATAACATTAGGTTGTTTATTTGAGATCTTTCTTTCTTCTTAATATAGGTGTTTGTTGCTATAAACTTGGCTCTCAGACTGCTTTTGCTGCATCACATAAGTTTTGGTATGTTATGTTTTCCATTTTTGTTTGTTTCAAGATTATTTAAATTTCCTTTTGATTTCCTCTTTGATCCATTGGATGTTCAGGAGCATGTTGTTTGAATCTGCATATATTTGAATTTTCTAGTTTTATTTCTGTTATTGTTTTTAGTTTCATACCTTTATGGTCTGAAAAATACTTGATATGATTTCAGTCTTCTCAAATTTGCTAAGACTTGTTTTGTGACCTAATGTGATCTATCCTGGAGAATGTTAACATGTGCAATCGAGAAGAATGTATATTCTACTGCTGTTGAATGTTCTATATATGTCTGTTAGGGCCATCTGGCCTCAAGTTAGTTCAAGTTCAATGTTTCCCTATTGATTTTCTGTATAGATGATCTAGCCATTGCTGAAAGTAGGCTATTAAAGCCTCCTAATATTATTGTATTGTTTTCCATTTCTCTCTTCAGATTTGTTAGTATTTGCTTAATTATGTAGGTGCTCTGATCCTGGGTTCATTTGTAATGAAATTACAAAATTTATATTTATAATTGTTATACATTATATAATATATTTATAATTGTTATATCCTCTTGATGAATTGACCCTTTAATTATTATATAATGACTTTCTCTTTCTCTTGTTATATTTTTTGACTTAAAATCTTATTTTGTGTGACATAAGTATAGCTACCCTCACTTTCTTTTGGTTTCATTGGCATGGAATATCTTTTTCATCCTTCACTTTGAGATATGGGTATTCATCAGGCTGAGTGAGTCTCTTGTAGGTGGCATATAGTTGGCTCTTTTTTTTTTTTTTCGGTATGCAGGCCTCTCACTGTTGTGGCCTCTCCCGTTGCAGAGCACAGGCTCCGGATGCGCAGGCTCAGTGGCCATGGCTCATGGGTCCAGCTGCTCCATGGCATGTGGGATCTTCCTGGACCGGGGCACGAACCCGTGTCCCCTGCATTGGCAGGCGTACTCTCAACCACTGCGCCACCAGGGAAGCCCTTGTTTTTTGTTTTTTTTTAAAATCCATTCAACAGGCACTCTATGCCTTTTGATTTGTGAATTTAATCCATTTACATTTATAGTGATTATTGATAGATAAGGACCTAATATTGCCATCTTACAGTAAGTACCCTACATAAGAACCTTCAAGTTGTGAACTTCCAAAGATGCAAACATATGTTTACATGTCCAGTCACATAAGTTAGTTCACATGTCTGGCGTACATTGTCATGTGCATGCATCCTCTACAAGTGGTTGTGTTTTTGTGTACTTTACTGTACAGTACTGTATAGAGTACAGTAGAACAGTATCTTTATTTCAAGCACAGGATGTCTGGAAGCGAGCATAAAAGCTGCGGTATATATCTGATTGTGTTAGTTGGGTACCTAGGCTAACTTTGTTAGAATTAACAAACAAATTTGGACTTATGAACGTGCTCTCAGAGCAGAACTTGTTTTTATGTAGGGGACTTACTGTATGGTTTTCTGGCTTTTTTGTAGTGCTCTTGTTATTATTATCCTCTCTGTCTTCTTTTGTGAATTGGTGATTTTCTGTAGTGGTATGCTTTGATTCTCTTCTCTCTTTTTTTAATCTTTCTTTTTATAATATTTTTAATATTTTCTTGTAATTGACAATACAAAATAACGTTTTATAGGAGACTCAGAGTTTCATAGACTTGGTAAGCTGAGTGTTTTCTTGTAGTGAAAAACATATTCCTTTTCTCCTGCTCTTTCCAGTATAATGGAGAAAATGGCCATTGTTAATGTTTTGAATCTTTTTCTCTGGGCTTAGGTTGGTTTCATTTTCATTTGGATAATCGACATCATTTAACAATTGTACAACGTTCTGTATTTTGCTTTTGTCACTTACAGCCATTTCTCCATGTTGTTATAGTTTTCCAGTTTATTTTTTGGATTTTATTTTATTTTTTTTATACAGCACATTCTTATTAGTTATCTATTTTATACATATTAGTGTATATATGTCAATCCCAATCTCCCAATTCATCCCACCACCACCGCCCCACCACTTCCCCCCTTGGTGTCCATATGTTTGTTCTCTACATCTGTGTCTCTATTTCTGCCTCACAAACCAATTCCTTTGTACCATTTTTCTAGATTCCACATATATGCATTAATATACAATATTTGTTTTTCTCTTTTTGACTTACTTCACTCTGTATGACAGTCTCTAGGTCCATCCACGTCTCTAAAAATGACCCAATTTCATTCCTTTCTATGGCTGAGTAATATTCCACTGAATATATGTACTACAGCTTCTTTATCCATTTGTCTGTCAATAGGCATTTAGGTTGCTTCCATGACCTGACTATTGTAAATAGTGCTGCAATGAACATTGGGGTGCATGTGTCTTTTTGAATTATGGATTTCTCTGGGGATATGCCCAGTAGTGGGCATTTAGAGAAGAGCTAACACCCATCCTTCTCAAACTCTTCCAAAAAATTGCAGAGGAAGGAACACTCCCAAACTCATTCTACAATGCCACCATCACCCTGATACCAAAAAAGATACCAGACAAAGATACTACAAAAATTACAGACCAATATCACTGATGAATATAGATCCAAGAATCCTCAACAAAATATTAGCAAACAGAATCCAACAACACATTAAAAGGATCATACACCATGATCAAGTGGAATTTATCCCAGGGATGTGAGGATTCTTCAATATACGCAAATCAATCAATGTGATACACCATTTTAGCAAATTGAAGAATAAAAACCATATGATCATCTCAATAGATGTAGAAAAAGCTTTTGACAAAATTCAATGCACATTTATGATAAAAACTCTCCAGAAAGTGGGCACAGAGGGAAACTACCTGAACATAATAAAGGCCATATACGACAAACTCACAGCAAACATCATTCTCAATGGTGAAAAACTGAAAGCATTTCCTCTAAGATCAGGAACGAGACAAGGATGTCCACTCTAACCACTATTATTCAACATAGTTTTGGAAGTCCTAGCCACGGCAATCAGAGAAGAGAAAGAAATGAAAGGAATACAAATTGGAAAAGTAGAAATAAAACTGTCACTATATGCAGATGACATTATACTATACATAGATAATCCTAAAGATGCCACCAGAAAACTACTAGAGCTAATCAATGAATTTGGTAAAGTCGATTCTCTTCTCTTTATCTTTTGTGTACATCCTATATGTTTTTGCTTTGGTGTTACCATGAGACTTACATAAAACATACATATAACAGTCCATTTTAAGCTGATAACAACTTAACCTAGGTCACATACAAAAACTCATTCCCACCCTACATTTTATTTTAATGTCACAATTTATATCTTTTTAATTTTATATTATTAACAATTATTGTAGTTATAATAATTTTTAATACGTTTGTCCTTTAACCTTATACTAGTGATAAGAGGTTAACACATCACCATTTTTACACTATTTGTGTATTGTGAATTTGACTGTGTACTTTACCAGCGTGCTTTATATTTTTATATGTTTTCATGTTGATTGATTTCAGATTGAAGAACTCTTTTCAGCATTTCTTTTTTTTTTAACATAGCATTTCTTGTAAGGCAGGTTTAGTGGTGATTAACTCCTTCAGCTTTTGTTTGTGTGAAAAAGTCTTTATCTTGCCTTTGAAAAGGACAACTTTGCCAGGTAAGTTATTCTTAGTTGGCAGGATTTTTTCTCCTTTTAGTGCCATCAATATATCTCATCACTCTCCTGGTGTGAAAGGTTTCTGCTGAGAAATCTGCTTATAGCCTTTTGGGAGTTCCCTTGTATGTGAGGATATTTTTCTCTTGGCTGCTTTTAAAAATTTCTCTTTGTCTTTGATTTTAGTCAGTTTCATTATAATGTGTCTTGGAGAGGTTCTCTTTACATTGAGTTTGTTTGGTGACCTATGAACTTCCTGAACTTGGATGTCTAAATTTCTCTTTAGATTTGGGAAGTTCTCAGCCATTATTTTTTTAAATAAGCTTTTTGCCCCTTTCTCCCTCTCTTTTCCTTCTGGGACTCCAATAATTCATATATTGTTTCTGTTAATGATATTCAGTAGTTCACATAGATTTTCTTCACTCCTTTTAAAATTCTTTTTAATTTGTTCTCCCCTGACTGGGTAATTTCAAATGATCTGTCTTCTACTTCACAGATTCTTTCTTCTGCTTAAATAAAGTCTGCTTTTCTTGCTATCTATTGTATTCTACTGTATTCTTCAGCTCCAGTATTTCTCTTTGCTTCTTTTATAAATGATTTTTATCTCCCTGTTAAATTTCTTATTTTGTTCATGTACTGTTTTCCTGATTTAATTGAATTGTTTTCTGTGTTTTCTTATAGCTCACTAAGCTTCCTTACAACAACTATTTTGAATTCGTAATCTGGCAAATCATAGACCTCCATTTATTTGGGATTGGTTCCTGGAAAATTATTATGTTCCTTTGGTGGTGTCATGTTTCTTTGATTTTTTTATGTTCCTTGAAGTCTTGTACGGATATCTTTGCACTTGAAGGAGTCACCTCCTTCAGTTTTTACTGACCTCTTCAGTGGGTCCAACCTCAGACTGTTTTTGCTCTAATGGTGTGCTGGTATTTCTCCACTTGACTATTGGACCTCTACAGAGATACTCTCATGCATGAGTAATTGTCAAAATCAGCATTCTTTGTGGGGAAGATGCTAGAAAACTCCTATTTTTCCATTTTGATGACATCACTCTCTGATTTAACTCATTTTTATATCACATTCCTCATGGCTCTAGCTCTTGTCATAAGAAATCTGGGAAGTATGCCTTCCAGAAATGCCAGTACTTCCTCAATGGAAGTTAAGCATTCCTTAACTATCAGAAAGTAAATATTAATGACAAACAGAGAGCATTGCCTCATTTCATTAATAATATCTACCTATTTCTTCCCTTTCATACCTGTTTTGATGTTCTCTTACCAGTATCTCTACTTTGAGTGCTGCCTTCAGATGGCATAGGTCTGCCTGTTGCTATTGTACTCAGTTTGTGTGTCCTCTTTCTGTACTCACTATTGTCCTGTGCCCTGGGACATCTGTGTCCTAGTCCATCCTCACTTAGATTCTCTTGCTATTAATAGGAAGGCACTAATATATTTCATTCTGTATCCTAGTAGGATTATTTTAAATATTTTATTGAAGTATAATGTACATATACATATAGAAAATGTAAGTGTACAGCTCACTGAATTTTCACAAGTTCAACATATCCATTCAACCAGCACCCAGCTCAAGAAACAGATTATTACCAGTGCCTCAGAAACCTCTCTCATGTTAGTCCCCCATCACCATTGCCTGTACCAAAGATAACCACATGCTGACCACTAACAGCACATTTTAGTCTTGCTGTGTTTTTGTACTTTACATAAGTTTAATTACATAGTATATATTCTTTTGGATATACTTCTTTTGCTTAATATGTTTGTGAGATTCATCTATATTATTGAAAAGTAGAGTGTTTATTCTCATTGCTCTACATACTCCTTTGTGTGATTATATTATTTTATTGAATCAGGTGTCATAGGAACATTTGGCATTTCTATATTTTCCCTATTTTGAATAATGCTGCTATTTTTTTTTAAAAAACAGAATTTAAAGCTTTTGCTATTAAAGCTGGGAAGCATATTTGGGAAGTGACAGAGTTACTATTATATGTAGTCTTATTGGTAACCTCAGGGAACAAAACATTATCCACTGTTCCACCTTTATTTATCTTTTATTTATTCTGTTCCATGGCAGTGATTTCCACTATTCTGTCTTCCAGTTCACTTATTTGGTCCTCTACCTCATTTATTCTGCTATTGATTCCTTCTAGTGTATTTTTCATTTCAGTTATTGTATTGTTCAACTCACCTTGTTTGTTTTTTATATCTTCTAACTCTGTGTTAAACATTTCTTATATCCTCCCGGTCTGTGCCTTCGTTCTTTTTCGGAGATCTTGGAGCATCTTTACTATCATTACTCTGAATTATTTTCCAGGTAGATTGCCTATCACTTCATTTAGTTGTTCTTCTGTGGTTTTATCTTGTTACTTTGTCTGGAATAGATTCCTCTGCTGTCTCATTTTGGCTAACTTTCTGAGTTTGCAGCCTCTGTTCCACAGGTTGCAGGATTGAGGTTCCTCTTGCTTTGAGTGTTTGCCCCCTGGTGGGTGAGGCTGGTCTAAGATGCTCATGCAGGCTTCCTGGTAGGAGGGAATGGTGTCTCCCCACTGGTGGGTGGAGCTGGATCTTGTCTCTCTGGTGGGCAGGGCAGTGTCAAGCGGTATGTTTAGAGGTGGCTGGGGGCTCAGGAAGACTTTAGGCAGCCTGTCTGATAATGGGGTTGTGTTCTCACCCTGTTGGTTGTTTGACCTGAGACATACCAGCACTGGAGCTTACAGGCTGTTGGGTGGGGCCAGGTCTTGGTGTCACAATGGCAGCCACTGGGAGAGCTCACACCAATGAGTACTCCCTGTACCTCTGCCACCAGTGTCCTTGTCCCCACAGTAAGCCACAGCCACACCTGCTCTTCCCCAGGAGACCCTCCAAGACCAGCAGGTAGGTCTGGCCCAGGCTCCTATGAAGTCACTGCTTTCTCCCTGGGCCCCTGTGAGCATAAGACCTTGTGTGCACCCTCCAAGAGTGGAGTTTCTGTTTCCCCCAGTCTTGTGGAGCTCCTGTGATCAAGCCCCACTGGCCTTCAAAGCCAAATGCTCTGGGGGCTCCTCCTCCTGATGCCAGACCCCCATGCTAGGGAGTCTGAAGTGGGACTCAGTACTCTCCCTTCTGTGGAAGAATCTCTGAGATATATTTATTTTCTAGTTTGTAGGTAGAAAATAATTATCCGTGGTGGGTATGGGATTTAATTGTATCACAAATGTGCCCCTCCTACCATCTCATTGTGGCTTCTTCTTTGTCTTTGGGTATAGAATATCTTTTTTTGGTAGGTTCCAGTCTTTTTTGTTGATGGTTGTTCAGCAGTTATTCGTGATTTTGGTGTTTTCCTGAGAGAAGGTGAGCTCAAGTCCTTCTTCTTCTCCATCTTGTCTCCAACCTCCTTCACCAACTTCTCCACCTTTAAAGTATAATCAGCCTACATTTAATATTTCAATAGTGAGAAAAATGATAATTTGAATACACCTTGTACAAAATTTCCTTTGGATTTCTTCCCATTTATTAATACTGAGAGTATTTAGCAGTGTTCATCAGGAGATATTTCTTGACAGGAAATCAATAATTTGTTATAAGGTCTTATCAGGAACAGGGAGTGGGCATTGGTATAAGAAGGGAATCAGAGCTTTAAGTGGTTACACAGATATTTTGGCAAATTTCATTTGAGCTAACATAAAAAAAGGGGATTGATAGGAGAATAGTTGAACATTCAAAATTTGTTTTCCAAAAACATGTAAACATTTACTATTTAATCTCCATTCCAAGCTTTTCCCATGGACTCTGCCAAGGGCACTGTGATAAATCACATATAAAAGTTGCATATGCTATGATTTTTATGAAGAGGATTCTACATTATTTAGCCATGCTTGTGGTTGTGCATGTCTATACACTAAACATTGGTTATCAGTGATTAATGGACAACATGCTTGAACAATGCTCTCCTACTTGAGCTAATGAACTAAATAGTTTATTTCATGCTCCATTTCCACAAATAAATGGCTGTAATACATAATGTGATAATTCCTGATCTCTTTGCAATGCATTTTCTTGTCTATAATGAACACAAAAAGTTTTGAAAATCAAATTTAGTAGACATTGCATTGTATTTTTATATGTTGAATAGATTATGAAATGTTGCTGAAATCAAAATGTTTACATTGAAAAGAAGAGTGCTAAAATTGAGCAACAACTTAAAAGGACTCAATGAAGAGCTTTTAAAAAACCTCATAATAGGCTTTTCTTCTATTTTTATTTTAATTATCTCCTTGAGTAAAACTGTAGTTATTCTACATGTTTATGTGTGCTTGTAAATAAACACTATTCTTTCCTTAATCACTTTTGTATGTTTCTATATAGCAGAATTATGAGTTAACTTCATATATCTAATGTGCACATCTTCACTTGTGGTTTTGTTTATCTTTCATATGTTCTTGTATAATCTTTGCGTTGAACTTGAACAATCTGTGGGATGGAATCACCAGTCTACCTTGTTTTTGACTCCTCGTGTCTAGACTCCCCTTTAAATCTAACTAAGGAGTCAATTCTTCCCCTGCTCCTGATGAACACTTGGGCATACTAAAAGGCTTCTCTGGTCTCTCTTAGGTAATATATGTTTTACCAGTCACTAAGTGTCACAATTTAGCAACCAAAATGTTCTGTTCTCCATAATAATCAAATATTCGAACTTGCTTTAAAGTTGAGGCTTCTCCTAATTAGCATTTCTACTGCTTCGTCCTCATTTTACAAATGCTGTTTGTAGTCCTCCAAGGTGGGTGGAAGTAGGTGGATTCTCTTTTGATTGGCACTGTCAACCTGGTCTGGTTCTCTTTTGGGTTCAATAGTTGTTTAAAAATGAATCTATTTCTTGTAGGTGCTAGGGTTATCTCACCTAAGACAAATTTTCCTTAACAAGGACAATGCATGTAATTGCCACCTGGTCATTTACTTCTTTTCAGCCCCAAGTAATTTTAGTTTCTTTCTGCTGTGATCTATTTTACCCTCTAGTTGGTTTTCTGGACAGAGCCTAAAATAATTGAGGGTCAGATGTTTTCCCCTTGTTCTTGAAGGAAACAGTTATCTATTCTCTGGGAGTGCAAGTCATACGCAACTCAAGATTTAGTTCCTTGGTCTGCCACTGGGACAGCTAGTCAGAGGAAACCACACTTTAGACTGCACAGATATAAGTAGACAGACCACTAGAACACTAGGCCCTCTGACTGCAGAGGACACATATTGAATCCTCTGAGTTAACTCATTAAAATTCCTTTCCCTGAAATGAAGGTTTATTTCTTCCTTGCAGAGAGTGGAATGTACAACACAGCTTCAGGTCTCTTTAAAGAAATACTTTCTTCCCTATTCTTCCACCCCAAATCATTTTATACCCTCAATTATGAGTGAGGGGCTTGAGGGCTGTGAATTTTTATGTTAAGTCATGTGTACATTCTATCATCTCCTTTGAATGTGTTTTCTATTGTCTCTCATTGACTCAGCAAAAAATTATTTTTTAACATACAGTTATACTTATTTTCATAATGTTGATGAAAATATTAATCATTTGACCTAAGAAAAAAGTGGAAAATTTTATTTGAGCCAAATTGAGGGTTAAACACCAGAAACAGCCTTTCAGGAAGTTCCGAGAACTCTTCTGCCTGTTAGAAGTCAAAGCACAGTTATATAATGTTTTGAGGCAGAGGGCTATACATTAAATGACATATTATTGACAATTTACACAATCTAGATCTAAGCCTTAAAAACAAGTAGTGGGTCATGGGTCATCATAGCCCCTTACGAAATTAAGAAGGAAGATTATCTCCTAAGGAGTTGTGACCCTTGATGAGATTAAGAAGGAATGTTATTTCCTAAGGAGTTCTGGCTAATGCAGGTGCACAATACACACTAAAGGGGAGGGATGAGGCCCAAACCGTCAAAAAAATATTTTATGTTTAAATTTTTCTCATCTTGCCATAAAATATGAATTTTATTTCATCAGTAATGTCTTTGCTAAAGCATAGAAACCACTAAACACAAAGAGAAAATAATATATTCTATGACACAGGTTTCATTGAAAGTTAATTAAGTTTTTCCTCTATAAAGGAGTAAGACTTCTTCTTCTGCCATGACAGAGTAACAGGACCAGATTTTCCCTCCCAATGTAACCAACAACAAAAAAAGGTGAAATACATAAAACAAGTATTTTCAGACATTGAATAACTGGCAACACTGGACAGTGATTCCTGAGAAGGAAACAAAGTGAGCTCTCCAATTGCTTCTGGATATTTTCTTGAGAGGATTCTAGATTGCAGCAAAAGCTGAAAGAACTCATTATGAGCACACAAGCATTACAATAAATGTACAACGAAGTCCCTTAGGCAGAAGGACATTGATATCAGATAGAAATATGGATCTAAAGATAAAGAGAGAATTGAAGAGCACCAGAAATTGTAAATATGTGGGTAAGTATATCAGAATTGAAAGCCATCTCCAAAGTCTCCACTTGAACCAAGTGCATCAGTGATATACTGATGAATAAAGAAGAAGAAGAAAAAAAGTATATTAACAACTCTTTCGGAAAACTGACAGATTGTATAGTGCCAAAGTGGCCACAATTTCCAAATCAAACTTAATTTCTGCAAAGTCTTTTAATACTATTTATGCCTACCTGGAAGGGACAAGATCAAAAAGTACTGAAGTGTTGAAGGGGAGATTGGATGAAGGTAGTCAAAAGATACAAACTTCAAGTTATAAGATAAATAAGTACTAGGAATGTGATCAATATAATTAACACTGCTGTGTGTGATATATGAAAGTTGTTAAGAGAGTGGATCCTGGGAATTCTCATCACAAGGAAAAAACTTTTTTTTCTTTTTATTTGTTATCTATGTGAGACAATGGATGTTCACTAAACTTATCATGGTAAACATTTCATGATGTACGTAAGTCAAATTATTATGCTGTACACCTTAAACCTATACAGTGCTGTATGTCAATTATTGTTACCAAACCTGCCTGTGAGTAGTAAAGCCAATCTACCGACGTCATTTTGTGATGAAGGAAAGTGCAATGTTTATTGCAGGAGCCAAGCAAGGAGTTCGGGCAGCTAATGCTCAAAAGACCCAAACTTCCCCATGGGTTTCAGGGAAAGGGTTTTAAAGGCAAGGTGAAGGAGGGAATCTCAGGGTGCATGACCAGCTTGTGCACAATTCTCTGATCGGTTGATGGTAAGGTAACAGGGTGGTGTCACAAGGTTTAACATCATCAATCCTCAGGCTCCAGTTGGTCTGGGGGCTGAGTGCTCATGGTCATCAGGCAGTTAATTTTTTCCATATGGTGGGGGTTTTAGTATCTGCAAAACAACTGAGGAATGTGCAACAGACACTGTTACCTATGTCCTTCAGGGAGGAACTAAAGATTCTGTGACTGCCATATGACTGATTTATCATTTAAATTGTTACCAGTTCTCCTGATCCAATTGCTGTTTTTTCTGTTGTTACTACATATTCACATTCTTTCAATCATTAATTTTTGAGCCAGACTTTTGTGACTCAGGGGAGGCCTGGGGGACTAAAGTTTTTCTACAAACAAAAGGCAAGCAGAGGACATAGGGGTGTCTGTCCTGGAAAGGTCCCATAGGGTCCTGCTTGGTTACATTATATCTCAATAAAACTGAAAAAAAAAAGTAATGAAGTCTTTGAATTGAGAAAGTTCACAACATTGAGATACTCATTACTTTTCAGCTCTGTGTTCTACATGTTTAAGAGGAAAAGAAAAGAACAAAAATCTGCTTTTTGTGTACATTTAATATGTCACTCAGTGAATATTGTAAAATTGTTTTAAACATTCATGATACTCGGCTTTAGGCAAAGTGTCTTTACTATAGGTGACTGGGAGACAATTTGAGTCCATTAGTTGCCTGGAAAGCAGATTGGAGAGATGGAGTTAGTCATTTTGGTCTGGGAGTCAGTGTTCTATGGAGGGAAAAGGACTTAATGCAGGTGGACTTTATAACTGCTCGATGTGGATAGGGCTTCTGGTGCTTCCCAGAAACATCTGTACTCTCCCATAAGACAACAAAGCAAGTAATGTCACCTTTGAAACACTAAAATTTTAGATGATCATGTAAGTCAAGAAAAATTTCTATACTTTCTATAATTACAATCACTGATCCAGTGAACAGTTAAAAAAAAAGGTCATTTCTAATTATTGATAAATGTTTGTGTAGTAGACAAATATTCAAATAGCAAACCAATAAATTAAGAAAAAAGCCTCTAAACAGGTTGTTAACAATAGGGCTTAAAAGTTGTTTTTTTTTTTTTTTCTAATTTGCAATTCCATTAAAGGGAAAATTGCAGACTTCTTTACATACCATAGGATTGGAGTGGTTTTTTGGTTTTTGTGCTCATACATTTACATCTCCCTGAATTTGCTGGTCCATTTTCCAAAAGGTATTCATTTATGTTCGTTACCATAGAAACCAGAAGTGCTCCGTTTGTGTGTAATTCTTTGCACATATTCCCTCCCCTTTCTTGCTTCTCAAGTCAGCTAAATTGCTTTATGTGGCATTTTATGTAGAATAACCTTTGTTTGTTTAAGTCTTTCATGAAACAAAGCTTCTTAACTTCAAATGTGTTACTTTATATTAATCTAAATCATAATTTTGACTTGTGAATTTTGCTGAAAAAATGACTGACTGAATAAAACAGAAATGTTTTCTAAATAAAATAGCACTCACACTTTAGAGTTGAAATTGAGTGGGAAAATCAAGACAACAGTAGTCTGCTTTAGAAAATCTCTAAATGTTACTTTGCTAAACCATGAAAAAAATGTTTAAATAATTGTCATATTCAAAGGGTGAATGTTTTGACAAGCATTACAATAATTTGTGAGTAACTTGTGTGCCCAAGCATTTTGCTGGGTCAAGGGAATACAAAGACTTGGAAGACGGAGTCACTGTTTTCAAGGTGTTTTGAAATTAGTTTGAACACAGAGACTATAGGTTTGATTAGAAGCTGTGGAAGTTAAACACTTTTAAGCCATGTCATTTGAGAAATATGCAGAATATGTGTGCATTTTGCACAATGATTAAACATACTAATGAGCCACTTATGTCCTTTTATTACCCTAGTCACACACGTCCCATAAAAGATGTTCTCCCTACCACTGTTTCTTATGTCAGTGTGTCAGTTTTGATTTCCAGTTGTTTGCCTTTCCAATATAATTCTCCCAATTCTCTAGGAGAGAGTAGCATATAGAGCTGAAAGAATGTTGGATCAGTATCCAGGAAACCAGAATTCAGCCCTGCCTCTGTCGCTAACTATGAATCTCTGTGCCCTTGAGCTTTACTTTACTTTACTTTACTTCATTGGATTTCATTGTTCAAATCTGTAAAGTCAGAGACTGGTTGAGAGTTCTTTAACATCCTGTGTAACTCTAGGAGATGAATTCTGCTTCTGTTATTCTAAAAAGCTCTTTTCAGGGTACTATAAATTCTAAGTGATTTATATGAAGAACCTATTAGAATTCCCCAGAAGTTCCTTAAAGTTTTGCCAGAAGTGTCAGTTGCGTAGGAAGGCAGTGAACAGGCCTTCTCTGCCAGAGCCACCTTGTGGCTTCAGTGTATTGACAGGTGTGAAGAGTGGCCAAATTTTAGAAGAATGGCAGCTGCCATATCGGTAGACAAAGGATGTGTGGCATCAAGCTATCAGACACTGCAGCCGCCCCCAACTGTGCACCCTGAGGGGATTCAGGATGGAGAAAACAGGGTAGTTTTCTGGTCCTAGATAGCTAAGGTGCATATCAAAGGAATGATTTCAATGAGCCCAGACTCTTGCATCTTCCCATACATAGAAAAGTGCTAAATTCATTAACTTGAAATGTCTGTTTTTCTTTAATTAACAGTAATCTTCTGATGTTCTGACTCCCTTTGTTATTTTTTTTGCAAAAACTCCTACATACTCTGGCTTCTCCCTTACCTCTTCAGAGCAGCCCCTCAGAGCTATCTGAGGCTTAAATCCTCAGCAAGTCCTCCTAATAAAACATAATCCTCAACTTTGGGGTTGTGTTTTTTTTTTTTTTCAGTTGACACTTCTGAGGTAATTTGTGGTTTACTTAGAGTATTGCTCCACTGAAGAGCCTTTTTAATTTAGATACACCATCAGCTCAGAACCCATCAAAAGTTTCACAGATATGATATTTTATTTTATTTTCTCTAAGACCTTAGTTTAGCTTTCTGTAGACATATTCACTCTCCTAGCAATCATCAAATATTTGGGAGTTATTGGACTAATGCTAGGTTTGCCCACATCTTCACTCTCATAGTGAACGTATGTTATCTTCCAGTTTCACAGTTTTCTTATGAGTAGCAAATAAGCGAGTGGATATGAAAACATTTTATAAACTGGAAAGTGTTATAGAAATATATACATTATTGTTCATAAGTGTTTTGGTGGTCTTACAACCAGGGAACTGTTATAATTATAATCATGATGCTGTTACTTTTGGTAAAAGTGAGGTAGCAAGTGGTAAATACCTCTTTCATACCTCTGTGTCCTCTTTCTCTAAATTGCTCCCATTACCATCTGCAGCACAGCATCCTCAGCCTCTTTTCTGAATGTGGCTTCCATAATTTTAATCTAACTTAAACTTGGCTCCCACTTGAAGACGGATTCCCTCATAGACCTCTCAAGTGGTGGCTGTTTTCTCTTTTATATCATTTATACCACTGGCCTGGAGATGTGGCAAGTGTCTTCTTTGTTCCTTATGGCTGCTTCCACACCTTTTGTCTCTTCTTTTACCTTAACCTCCCACCCCCTGGCTCTTTGTAGCCTTTGCCATTAAACCATACCACACTTTAACAACATGACACTTACTGTGTTCTAATCACTTTATAGATACCCATTTCTTCAATCTTTACAGCAATCCCGTGAGGTCAATATTTTTATTGTCATTATCTCCATTTGACACACATAGCAACTGAAATAGAGTTTAGGTAACTTGCCTAAGATTGTAGAGTTGATAAGAAGCAGAGCTAGGATTCAAACCCTTGCAGTCTGGCTTCACTCTCCATGTTTTTTCTATATTGCTTCTATCTATACTGCCTCTGGCCCTGTTTCTCTCCATCCCCTCAATCTGAATTATTTTCTTTGAAGCACTTTTACCACCTAAAATATTAAATATTTGTCTACTTGTTTATTATCTATCTCCCCTACCAAAATGTCAGCTCCATGAAAGCAGGGACTTTATTCTTTTGTTCAGTGCTTACAAGTGCCGGTAATATAGCTGGTATTTCAAAAATGTTTTGTAAATGAATGAATGAATGGATGAACATTATAACATGACCTGGTTATTTAGCAGCTGCTTCTCCGGTGGAGCTGGGGTGCTGCAAACTGCCTTTCTGCTTTTCAGCCTAGCTGCCTCTATGTTAGATCTGCCAGTAGGGGGCATTAGCAGGAGCTTGCAAGGTTGAAGCGGGAGTGGGGAGACTCACTACTCCCTGTATGTTGCCTGCTCCTGTCAGTATCTCCCCAGCAAAGCTTCTTCATGTCAGCAGTAGCAATTCCTTCCTGTAGCTGCAGTTGATACCAGATTGCAGTTTTCTTGCAGAACCAGCCCTATCATGACCACTCAGAGATGTCCAGCAGCAGTTGAGCAGTAACCTCTCCTCATAGATTTGTTTCAGGTCCATGGGTCCCTTCTCCAAGCATCTAGGTTTTAGTCATTATAACCTTTGTCCCCCTAGCTGTTAAGAGTGGTCCTTGTGCTGTTTCCATGATTCCGTATATGTGTGTCACATCTTCCTTACCCATTCATCTGTCAATGGACATTTAGGTTGCTTCCATGTCCTGGCTATTGTAAATAGAGCTGCAATGAACACTGTGGTACAAGACTCTTTTTGAAATATGGTTTTCTCAGGGTATATGCCCAGTAGTGGGATTGCTGGGTCATATGGTAGTTCAATTTTTAGTTTTTTAAGGAATCTCCATACTGTTCTCTATAGTGGCTGTATTAATTTATATTCCCACCAACAGTGCAGGAGGGTTCCCTTTTCTCTACACCATCTCCAGCATTTATTGTTTGTAGATTTTTTGATGATGGCCATTCTGAATGGTGTGAGGTGATAACCTCACTGTGGATTTTTTTTTAGCATCTTTATTGGAGTAAAATTGCTTTACAATGGTGTGTTAGTTTCCGCTTTATAATAAAGTGAATCAGCTATACCTATACATATATCCCCATATCTCTTCCATCTTGCATCTCCCTCCCTCCCACTCTCCCTATCCCACCCCTCTAGGTGGTCACACAGCACTGGGCTGATCTCTCTGTGCTATGCGGCTGCTTCCCACTAGCTATCGATTTTACATTTAGTAGTGTATATATGTCCATGCCACTCTCTCACTTCGTCCCAGCTTACCCTTCCCCCTCACAGTGTCCTCAAGTCCATTCTCTAGTAGGTCTGTGTCTTTATTCCCATCCTGCCCCTAGGTTCCTCATAACCAATTTTTTTTTCAAATTCCATATATATATGTTAGCTTACGGTATTTGTTTTTCTCTTTCTGACTTACTTCACTCTGTATGATAGACTCTACGTCCATCCACCTCACTACAAATAACTCAGTTTCATTTCTTTTTATGGCCATGTAATATTCCATTGTATATATGTGCCACTTCTTCTTTATCCATTCATCTGTTGATGGACACCTTCGGTTGCTTCCATGTCCTGGCTATTGTAAATAGAGCTACAATGAACACTGTGGTACATGACTCTTTTTGAATCATGGTTTTCTCAGAGTATATGCCCAGTAGTGGAATTACTGGGTTGTATGGTAGTTCTATTTTTAGTTTTTTAAGGAACCTCCATACTGTTCTCCATAGTGGCTGTATCAATTTACATTCCCACCAACAGTGCAGGAGGGTTCCCTTTTCTCCACACCCTCTCCAGCATTTATTGCTGGTAGATTTTTGATGATGGCCATTCTGACTGGTGTGAGGTGATACCTCATTGTAGTTTTGATTTGCATTTCTCTAATGATTAGTGATGTTGAGCATCCTTTCATGTGTTTGTTGGCAATCTGTATATCTTTGGAGAAATGTCTATTTAGGTCTTCTGCCCATTTTTGGATTGGGTTGTTTGTTTTTGTAATATTGAGCTGCATGAGCTGCTTGTATATTTTGGAGATTAATACTTTGTCAGTTGCTTCATTTGCAAATATTTTCTCCCATTCTGAGGGTTGTCTTTTAGTCTTGTTTGTGGTTTCCTTTGCTGTGCAAAAGCTTTGAAGTTTCATTAGGTCCCATTTGTTTATTTTTGTTTTTATTTTCATTTCTCTAGGACATGGGTCATAAAGGATCTTGCTGTGATTTATGTCATAGAGTGTTCTGCCTATGTTTTCCTCGAAGAGTTTTATGGTATCTGGCCTTACATTTATGTCTTTAATCCATTTGGAGTATTTTTTTGTGTATGGTGCCAGGAAGTGTTCTAATTTTATTCTTTTACATGGAGCTGTCCAGTTTTCCCAGTACCACTTATTGAAGAGGCTGTCTTTTCTCCATTGTATATTCTTGCCTCCTTTGTGAAAGATAAGATGACCATATGTGCGTAGGTTTATCTCTGGGGCTTTCTATCCAGTTCCATTTATCTATATTTCTGCCTTTGTGCCAGTACCATAATGTCTTGATTACTGTAGCTTTGTAGTATAGTCTGAAGTAAGGGAGCCTGATTCCTCCAGCTCCGTTTTTTTTTTCTCAAGATTGCTCTGGCTACTCAGGATATTTTGTGTTTCCATACAAATTGTGAAACTTTTGGTTCCAATTCTGTGAAAAATGCCATTGGTAGTTTGATAGGCATTGCATTGTACCTGTAGATTGCTTTGAGTAGTATAGTCATTTTCACAAGGTTGATTCTTCCAATCCGAGAACATGGTATATCTCTTCATCTGTTTTTATTATCTTTGATTTCTTTCATCAGTGTCTTATAGTTTTCTGCATGCAGGTCTTTTGTCTCCTTTGGTAGGTTTATTCCTAGGTATTTTATTCTTTTTGTTGTAGTGGTAAATGGGAGTGTTCCCTTAATTTCTCTTTCAGATTTTTCATTGTTAGTGTATAGGAATGCAAGAGATTTCTGTGCATTTATTTTGTATCCTGCTACTTTACCAAATTCATTGATTAACTCTAGTAGTTTTCTGGTAGCATCTTTAGGATTCTCTACATATAGTATCATATCATCTGCAGACAGTGACAGTCTTACTTCTTTTCTGATTTGGTTTCATTTTATTTCTTCTCCAATTGCTGTGGCTAAAACTTCCAAAACTGTGTTGAATAAGTGTGGTGAGAGTGGGCACCCTTGTCTCTTTCCTGATCTTAGAGGAAATGGTTTCAGTTTTTCGCTATTGTGAATGATGTTGGCTGTGGGTTTGACATATATGGCCTTTATTGTGTTGAGGTAAGTTCCCTCTATGCCTACTTTCTGGAGAGTTTTTATTAAAAATGGGTGTTGAATTTTGTCAAAAGCTTTTTCTGCTTCTACTGAGATGACCATATGGTTTCTCTCCTTCAATTTGTTAATGTGGTGTATCACATTGATTGATTTGCATATATTGAAGAATCCTTGCATTCCTGGGATAAACCCCACTTGATCATGGTGTATGATCCTTTTAATGTGCTGTTGGATTCTGTTTGCTAGTACTTTGTTGAGGATTTTTGCATCTATGTTCATCAGTGATATTGGCCTGTAGTTTTTTTCTCTGTGACCTCTTTGTCTGGTTTTTGTATCAGGGTTTTGGTAGCTTTGTAGAATGAGTTGTGAAGTGTTCCTCCCTCTGCTATGTTTTGGAAGAGCTTGAGAAGCGTAGGTTTTAGCTCTTCTGTAAATGTTTGACAGAATTCGCCTGTGAAGCTGTCTGGTCCCAGGCTTTTGTTTGTTGGAAGATTTTTAATCACCATTTCAATTTCAGTGCTTGAGATTGGTTTCTTTATATTTTCTATTTCTTCCTGGTTCAGTCTTGGAATGTTGTACTTTTCTAAGAATTTGTCCATTTCTTCCACACTGTCCATTTTATTAGCATATAGTTGCTGTAGTAGTCTCTCATGATCCTTTGTATTTCTGCAGTGTCAGTTGTTACTTCTCCTTTTTTATTTCTAATTCTGTTGATTTGAATCTTTTCCCTTTTTTTCTTGAGTCTGGCTAATGGTTTATCAATTTTGTTTATCTTCTCAAAGAACCAGCTTTTAGTTTTATTGATCTTTGCTATAGTTTCCTTCATTTCTTTTTCATTTATTTCTGATCTGATCTTTATGATTTCTTTCCTTCTGCTAACTTTGGGGTTTTTTTTGTTGTTGTTTTTCTTCTTTCTCTAATTGCTTTAAGTGTAAGGTTAGGTGGTTTATTTGAGATTTTTCTTGTTTCTTGAGTTAGGATTGTATTGCTATAAACGTCCGTCTCAGAACTGCTTTTGCTGCATTCCATAGGTTTTTGGGTCATGATGTTTTTATTGTCATTTGTTTCTAAGTGTTTTTTGGTTTCCTCTTTTATTTCTTCAGTGATCCCTTGGTTATTTAGTAGCGTATTGTTTGCCTCCATGTGTATGAATTTTTTACAATTTTTTTTCCTGTAATTCATATCTTGTCTCATAGCATTGTGGTCAGAAAAGATACTTGATATGATTTCAATTTTCTTAAATTTACCGAGCCTTGATTTGTGACCCAAGATATGATCTATCCTGGAGAATATTCCATGTGCACTTGAGAAGATAGTGTATTTTGTTGTTTTTGGATGGAATATCCTATAAACATCAATTAAGTCCATCTTCTTTAATGTATCATTTAAAGCTTGTGTTTCCTTTTTTATTTTCATTTTGGATGATCTGTCCATTGGTGTAAGTAGGGTGTTAAAGTCCCCTACTATTTTCGTGTTACTGTCAATTTCTCCTCTTATGGCTGTTAGCATTTGCCTTATGGATTGAAGCGCTCCTATGTTTGCTGCATAAATATTTACAATTGTTATATCTTCTTCTTGGATTGATCCCTTGATCATTACCTAGTGTCCTTCTTTGTCTCTTGTAATAGTCTTTATTTTAAAGTCTATCTTGTCTGGTATGAGAATTACTACTCCAGCTTTCTTTTGATTTCCATTTGCATGGAATATCTTTTTCCATCCCCTTACTTTCAGTCTGTATATGTCCCTACATCTGAAATGGGTCTCTTGTAGACAGCATATATATGGGTCTTGTTTTTGTATCCATTCAGCCAGTCTATGTCTTTTGGTTGGAGCTTTTAATCCATTTACTTTTAAGGTAATTATTGATATGTATTTTCCTATTTACCATTTTCTTAATTGTTTGGGTTTGTTATTGTAGGTCTTTTCCTTCTCTTATGTTTCCTGCCTAGAGAAGTTCCTTTAGCATTTGTTGTAAAGCTGGTTTGGTGGTGCTGAATTCTCTTAGCCTTTGCTTGTCTGTAAAGGTTTTAATTTCTCCGTCAAATCTGAATGAGATCCTTGTTGGGTAGAGTAATCTTGGCTGTAGGTTTTTCCCTTTCATAACTTTAAATATGACCTACCACTGCCTTCTGGCTTGCAGAGTTTCTGCCGATAGATCAGCTGTTAACCTTATGGGGAGTCCCTTGTATGTTTTTTGTTGCCTTTCCCTTGCTGCTTTTAATATTTTTTCTTTGAATTTAATTTTTGATAGTTTGATTAATATGTGTCTTGGTGTGTTTCTCATTGGATTTATCTTGTATGGGACTCTCTGCACTTCCTGTACTTGATTGACTATTTCCTTTCCCATATTAGGGAAGTTTTTGACTATAATCTTTTCAAATATTTTCTCAAGACCCTTTGTTTTTCTCTTCTTCTTCTGGGATCCCTATAATTCAAATGTTGGTGTATTTAATGTTGTCCTAGAGGTCTCTGAGACCATCCCCAATTCTTTTCATTCTTTTATCATTATTGTGTTCTGTGGCAGTTATTTCCACTATTCCGTCTTCGAGGTCACTTATCCATTCTTCTTCCTCAGTTATTCTGATATTGATTCCTTGTAGAGTATTTTTAATTTCATTTATTTTGTTGTTCACCAGTGTTTGTTTACTCTTTACTTCTTCTAAGTCCTTGTTAAACGTTTCTTCTATTTTTCCCATTCTATTTCCAAGATTTTGGATCATGTTTACTATCATTTCTCTGAATTCTTTTTCAGGTACACTGCCTATTTCCTCTTCATTTGTTTGGTCTGGTGGGTCTTTATCTTGCATCTTCATCTGTTGTGCATTTCTCTTCTCATTTTGTTTAACTTTCTGTGCTTGGTGTCTCCCTTTCACATGCTGCTCGTTCCTAGTTCCTTTTACTTCTGGTGTCTGCCCTCAGTCGTTGAGGTTTGTTTGGAGGCTGCTGTAGGCTTCCTGGTGCGGGAGACTGTTGCCTGTGTTTTGGTGTATGGGGCTGGATCTTGTCCCTCTGGTGGGCAGGGCCACGTCTGTTGGTGTGTTTTGGGGTGTCTGTGAGCTTAGTATGAATTTAGGCAGCCTGTCTGCGAATGGGTGGAGTTGTGCTCCTATCTTGCTAGTTGTTTTGCATGGGATGTCCTCCTCTGGAGCTTGCTGGCCATTGGATGGAGCTGGGTCTTAGTGTTGAGACAGAGATCTTTGGGAGAGGTTTCACTGATTAACATTACAAGGGGCTGGTACGTATCTGGTTGTCCAATGTCCTGGACTTGGCTCTCACATCTTGGAGGCTCAGCCCAACTCCCGGTTGGAGCAACAAGACCCTGCCAGGCACTTGGCATGGAAGAAAAGGGAAAAAAAAAAATCGAAGAGACAGAACCCCAAGACAAATGGTAAAAGCAAAAAAGCAAAACTCAACAGATGAAATCACACAAAGAAACACACACAAAGTCACAAAAAGAGAGAGAAAAAAAGGGAAGAGAGCAACCAAACCAATTTGCAAACCCTCAAATGAAAACAAACACTAAAAAGTAAACTAAGATAAACATAAAACCCAAGCCAAATCAAATGCAGAAAGGAAACCCCAAGTCCACATTGCCCCTAAAGTCCACCGTCTGAATTTCAGGAACACTCATTTTCTATTCAGGCATTCCACAGATGCAGTGTTTACCAAGCCAATTGCGGGGATTTAATCTGCTGCTTCTGAGGCTCCATGGAGAGATTTCCCTTTCTCTTCTTTGTTCGCACAGCTTCTGGGGTTCAGCTTTGGTTTTTACCCCACCTCTGCATTTAGGGTGCCCTCACGCATCTTTTCACTGCCCAGACAGGAGGGGATTAAAGCAACTGCTGATTAGGGCTCTCTGGCTCTCTCAGGCCAGGGAGAGGGAAGGATATGGTAGTCATAATTGGGATGTGGGGAATGTCTGCGGCCGCAGAGGCCAGCGTGAAGTTGCAACAGCCTGAGGCATGTGTGTGTTCTCCCAGGGAAGTTGGCCCTGGATCACAGGACCCTGGCAGTGGTGTGCTGTACAGGCTCCCAGGAGGGTGTGGGTAGTGACCTGCGCTTGCACACAGGATGCTTGGTGGCAACGGTGGCAGTGGTAGTGGTCCATGCCTGCCTCTGGGATCTGAGGTGATAGTCGCAGCTTGTGCCCGTCTCTGTAGCTCGCTTAGGCAGTGCTCTGCCATCTGTGGGTACATGGAGCAGGAAGCCCCTCTGCTCGCACACCCCGAAACAATGGTCTCTTGCCTCTTCAGCAGGTCCAGACTTTTTTCCTGGACTCCCTCCTGGCTAGCTGTGATGCACTAGCCCCCTTCAGGCTGTGTTCATGCAGCCAACCCCAGTCTTCTCCCTGGGGTCTGACCTCCGAAGCCAGAGCCTCAGCTCCTAGCCCCCACCTGCCCCAGTGGGTGAGCAGACAAGTGTCTTAGGCTGGTGATTGCTTGTTGGCACTGATCCTCTGTGCGGGGATCTCTCCACTTTGCCCTCTGCCCCCGTGTTTTTGCGCTGTCCTCTGTGGCTCCGAAGCTTCCCCCCATGCCACCCCCCGTCTCTGCCAGTGAAGGGGCTTCCTAGTGTGTGGAAACTTTTCTTCCTTCACAGCTCCCTTCCAGAGGCACAGGTCCCATCCTTATTGCTTTGTCTTTTTTTTCTTTTTTCTTTGGCCCTACCCAGGTTCATTGGGATTTTCTTGCCTTTTTCGAAGTCTGAGGTCTTCTGCCAGCATTCAGTAGGTGTTCTGTAGGAGTTGTTCCACATGTAGATGTATTATTGATGTATTTGTGGGGAGGAAGGTGATCTCCACTGCTTACTCCTCTGCCATCTTGAAGGTCGACTGGTTAATACTTTTTAGATTAGATTCTCTCTGTTCCAATAACTGATATGGTTTCTGTCTCCTGACTGTTTTCTGACCAGTACAAAATTGGTACCAGGAGTAGGATCAGGAAATAGAACCTCAAAGGTGAGATTTGATGATTAGCCTGGTTGTACTTGAGCCTAAATGCAGTGCTGAGTTCTGTGCAAATTTGTAATGGGATGTTAGTAATCCATGGTGTGCAGTGGTATCAGGATTAAATAAATTTTCTTCTGCTGTTGATAGTGTTGAATGACTAATACTCAAGTGCATTGGTAGCTCCTGACCAATATGACAGTAATGATGACTACAAGTTTGTGGCAAGCGATGGCTTCCTTTGAATGCACAGGTATACTCCCAGAAGAAATTCAAGCTCAGATCTTTAAACTCTCAGCCGAAGTCATTATCTGAGAACCAGAGATCTTCTTAAGAGAATCTTTTATTTCTTATAGCTCACTGAAAATCAGGCATAACATTTAATTGTGCCAATTGCAGAAATACAACATAAGTTGCAATATTGCCATGTCTCTTATATAAAAGGGAATTGATTAGGAAGGAGTGAAACCTGGAAGCTTGGAGTGAGAACATCTGAGTGGATTTATCCTGAATATGAAGTATTAGTTACTGGATATTTCCATGAAAACCAATAAAAATCAGGAAGAAAAAAATCATACTTTAAATAATTAATAGTGAAAATACAGTATACTTCAATGTTCTTTAGGAGAGAGATCTCTCGTGTCAGTCCAAATGTCAAATTTTCTCTGCCCAATGAGTCACTGTAAATGAGAATGTTTGAGTATGTCAACACTGAAAAATGGTGTCAGTGGACTGTACCAGTAGGTACCATTACTGAAAGCTCTGTTGTCATTCATGGAGTCTGATGTGCTGTAGTAGCCAATCTGCTTGTCATCAGCAGCTGTCAGAATACCTCCTGGCTTCATTGCTCACAACTACATGTGCAAAAGTCCTAGTCTCGCTCCTGCTTTTAGTCACTGTCCTTCTCTTTTATACCATCTTCTCATTCATTCTGAGTTGGAAGGGCGACAGTCTGAACCAGCTGCTTCATGTCTTGATGTAGACTAATACCCTAGTGATGGAATTTTCTTTTGAAATAAATACACGATGGGGAGTTGAAATGTTGAGTTTATGGTAATATCAACCCAGGAGAGAAGAATTATAGTGTAGTAATCGATCAGTAGTCTTTGGAATCAGAATAGTTTTGAATCTTGATTCAGGCACCCACTAGCTAGGTAACTTTGGGCAAGTGACCTAAACTAAAACTCAGTTCCTCCATCCATAAAATAGCAGCAATAATAATCAATTCATAGAATTTTGTGAGGGTTACATGAAATAATGGAATACTCAGTATATTAGTTTCTTACTGATACTCTAACAAAGTACCACAAACTTAGTGCCTTACACAATACAACTTTATTCTTTTACAGTCCTGAAGATCAGAGATCTGAAATGGGTATTACTAGGCTAAAATTCAGGTGTCAGCAGGGCTGTGTTGATTCTGGAGGTTCTAGCAGAGAATCCATTTCCCTGCATTTTCTAGTTTCTAGAGGCCACCTACATTCTTTGGCTGATAGCTCCTTCTTCCACTTTGAAAGTCAGCAGCGTAGTATCTTCAGATCTCTTTCTTGTCTGCCTCACTTTTTCACTTTAAAAGTAGGCTTGTGATTATATTTGGCCCACCCAAATAATCTAAGATACTCTCCATCTTAAGGTCAGATGATTAAAAACCTTAATTCCGTCTGCAGCCTTAATTCTCTTTTGCCAGGTAAGCTAACATATTCACAGGTCTGGATATTAGGATGTAGAATATCATTGGGAGGCCATTCTTCTTCTTACCTCACTCAATAAATATTATTAAACAGCTAATGCATGTGAAGTACTTAGCACAGTGCCTGGCACATGGTAGGTCATTAATAAAGATATTATTCTTCAGGACCATCCAAAATTCTTCAAACACTTTAGATTAAAAAAAAACACAACCACAAGCAATCTGGCGGGACTTAAGCAAATGGTGACTAGTGTATAGATAAACCCATTCTTTGTTGGAAGAGGAAAGGGTTAGTCACCTACTGACTTTCACTGTGGTCCATTTTGTCCTCTCTCTCTCTCCAAGCTTTATCAAAATCATGTCACATGAGAGAGCCCCATATCTTTGAAACTTCTTTTTTCAATCATAAAGTATGTTGACATTCTTTAAAGTTCTACCAGGTGTTCTGATGTCACTAACATCTATCTGGTTGAATATAAAAGTTAAACATTTATTTCATGACCATTCAGAAAAATTGTCAGTATTATTAATCATGCAACTTAATATTGTTGAGTATATTTGCTTAAACTGAGAAATTGCTCTCTGACAAAAGTGTCATTGGTCTAGAAATTATTTTTTCCCTAGTATCTATTCTTTTTACTGTTATATGTTAGAAACTTACATTTTGGTTCAATATTTTTAATGATACATAAAAACACAGAGTATTAGAGGCTTCAGTGTATTAGTGTATTTTTGGATAATGTTCTATAATGAGATTAAACCTTTACAAAATTGTGAAAGAAGTAGTTTATTTTCAGTATCATCCATCTGCTTTTACCTTGTGTCACCTATTTCCCCCCTTTTAAAGATATTTAAGGCCTACATGTTTTCTTCTTTCTTTCTACTACCAAGGTCTGTTCTGAAAAAAAAGAAAAACCACCAAAAATCTCATTTATAAGTATATTGTAAAATTAAATCAATGTTTTTCTTCTCTGAAGGATATTTGCCTGTTAGATTGAATTTTTTCTTATGAAATGGCTTTGCCTCTTTTTAAAGAAACTTTCAGAAGCAGAGTTAGGGAAGGCATTTGTGTTTACTAGCACATGAATATGTAGAATTAAACCACCATACAGGTATATATACATTTTCTGACTTAACCTGAATCCAATCCCATTTTTAGAAATTTAGAAATTTCTATTTTAGCTTTGATGCAACATCAGTATTCAGTTTGTATCAATATACTTGATTTCAGTTAATGCCTACTTGAAATCTCTGCTACAGGTTGAGTCTGTTTTGGTTTGATATCTCTTAATTGACTTGGCAGTCGCTTTAAAGCTACCATTGTTTTACATAGCCCTTTTAAAACAATAGAACACAAAACAGAAAGGCAGTGGTATAGCTGCTTGTTTGCATGATTGAAGCAGAAAACATATTTAGAGTTGAGATGATGCTTTCCAGTTTTTCTAAATACATCATCAAAATTTTTTCTTGTGCTCTGTGGGCTTCATGCTTAGTTGAAGCCATCTAGCCATGCACTGAATGTGCTGTAGCATAATGTCATGTCGAAATACAGGGGAGGAGGGATCCTATTTCCTCAGCCTACTTTTTATTGCTGTCGGTGGTTTCCAGTGTGACTCTTTATGCCAAGTAGTTAGAAACAATGTTATCATCAGAGAACAGTGCGTGGGTTTTAATGCCTTGTAATGCTAGAGCTGACAAGTCATACTTTTAGAATGAATCTCCAGATTCACGTGCTATGTTCCATTTGTGTACACAGTAGCCTCTGTTTTGTCCACAGAGAGCTTTGAGCTTTCAAGAGCTGAGCATGTCCAACACAAGGAGTTATGTTCTTCAGCTGAGTTAGAACTTTAGTTCTTTATAAATTCAACCCTTTAAACAAAGGATTATTTCAAATGTCTTCATTTTACCGGATATATTTTTTCTCAGCTGTTCTAATGCTACTTTTGTTATGTGTTTATAAGGTTGTATACTTTTAGGGACAGCCACTGTGGGGATTTTTTTTAACCTACTTGTCACCGTTGGGCTATTTGAAGCAAGCAAGTTCTGGAAGTTAGTTGGGAGTTGCTTTTGCTATAGGCAAAATAGTCAAAGAGCACTCGAGTTCTGAGGCTCAGATATAGTTTGGAGAAAAGACAGCCACACCTCAGATCTTACCACGCTTTTGCAAAGACTCTGGTCTGAGTTGGGCCTCTATCACTTTCTTTTCAAATGAAGGTTTTGTAGGGCACAGAGACAAGCAGATGGGTTTATTCTGGACAGGGCAGCAGATATTTCACAAGTAGAATTTAGTTCACACTCTTTTTCTAGAAACTTCTGGTGGGTATATTTATGGAAATGATCTGCAATAATTCAAGATCTAAAGTCAGAATGGATAGAAAGGATACTCATATCCTTTTAAAGTTCTTTCTCAGCGAGTTCATGATTTGTCCCTGGAGGATACTTCTAAGCATATTTTTCTTGGCATGTTTAAAAACTCTGGTCTTCTTTTTCTAATAAAGAATTTTTAATAGCCTTTCAAATAGCTGAATTTGCATTTTTAATAGTTTCTGCTTGAGCATTTCTACCTCCGTATAATTAGAATATTTTAAAGTAGAACTTATGTGTACTTTTTTGTATTTCTGTGAAAATGATGCTCTATTTTAACTATATAATGTTAAATAAACATTTAAAAAAGTAGTGATAGATTAAATAGAAATTTTTATTCGAACTGCTATACATGGAACAATTAATTATTTAAACAGGCTCATATGTCATTTTTCTAAGGAGTGAGTGAAGTTAGGAGCCCAGTAAGTTACCCACACAGGTATGAAAATTTTCACTAATAGGATTTGACTAACTCTTACATGCTCTAGATGTGGAGAGGTGATATTTTAGATTTAAAGGTGATCTGGAGAGGTAACTTAATGTTTTATTATATTTCATTTTGTCATATTTTTTATATATGTTGGGTTTAATTCCCTTAAGTTCTGTTTGTAGCTAATTATCTCAGGAGAAGAGTGAAAGATAGCAAATGTTAAGTCTGGATAGGAATTGTAAATCTTTAGATTAAAAAAATGAATACTAAGACCTTATATTGACCAGTAATTGCTAGCTACAAGAATGTTATAGTCTTTTGTGTTAGAAAAAAGTTTTTCACTAAACAAAAAAAAGTATTTTTAATTTTTAAAATTAAATAATTTAATTTCTATTCCATTTCTATTCTGATGTAGTAACTTTTGGGGCTGGACCAAGGAGCAGAACCCATTTCTGGTGAAGAAATTACTGTGTAACGAGTTGAGCCCTGCTTGGTCAAGGGTGGGACTACTGGGTGTGTGTCCTACATTTTCCACACAACTCAGATCTTTTGTAAAAGAGATTAACATGTGGCCCAGTAGCAACTATATCATGGCTGCAAAGGAATTACTACTCTCCTCTCCATTGCTAAATTGTATCCAGTTGTATCCTCTCCATTGCTAAATTGTATCCATACCAAAGGAGAATTCCTGGATCGCTGTAGTAGGACTAGGGAAGGGAATAAGGGAGATGACTTTCGTCACTAAAACCCCTCCCTCTGACCCACATAATGTAGCCTATTTATTAAGAGCTTGATTGTTAAGATAACCAATACTGAATTCGATTTTCCTGTGTGAGTGGACTAAAAAGAATTGGCATTAACTGCTTTCACACTCCTTTATTTCTTTAGCTAAACTTGGGTATGATCTAAAACAAATTACCATTTATCAGAAATATTTAGAGAAAGCAGTGTTTTGGTAACTATACATTCTTATTATTCAGGGTTTATATTTTAAACATTTAAACCACATACCACATAAGGGTTTCAAAGTTTATGATATAATAACATTCTCAGATCCCTAAATTTATATGATATATGTATCATTCTTCACAGGAAAATACAAAATTTAGGTAATTTCAGTAGAGTTTAATAGGGGAACTAATTATAAAGTCTGGGCAGAGTATAAGGGAAATCATGAAGGATAGGGAAATCATGAAACAGTAACATTACTATCCCTAAGGTGAATGGGGCAGGGGAAAATTTAGTGAAGAGAGAGACAGTGAGGAAGAGAGGAGAGAGAGGGAGAGAGAGAGAGAGCAAGAGAGACAGAGACAGAGAGACAGAGGGAAAGAAAGAGAGGGTGGGAGAGAGCTATATGCAAAGGATCTTATAGGATCCGTGACCTTTGGCAGAGAGACTCAGTCAGCTCCAAGCAACTCTTCAGTGAAGGAGCTAGGGGAATCTCACTCTTCTATCTCCTTCAGATCTCCTGCCAAGTGTACTCCATTTGCTAAATGCAACCAAATTTTAAAAAGCAAGGTTACCCATTGTTGCAGTCCATTTGGGCCAGGCTCCTGGGATACAATGTAGGGTACAAGAGTGAAGAGAAGATCTAGAATGGCAAACAAAAGACATCAGAATTATATGTAATTTAAAATTTGAAGATTCAGAAGACATAAATATTTCTGAATGTTTGTGAAAAATCAGCATGACCATTGGTTATCTCTGTATAATATTCTGTGTACTAACTCATTGATATATTCTGGAAATTTCTTTATTGAATTAATCATGTATTTTGTCTATATAACTATATAAATATATATCTTGATTGGCATCTTGTTATAAAAGTAAAGGATTGCAAAAACCTCCAGAGAAAAGACCACTATCCTTCTACCCCAATCACTAGTCATTTATATTTACAGTTGCTATGTGTTTCCTCTAGTAAAATAATAATGACAAAAATAATATCTTAAAAGATCAAACCTGACCTATATACAGTATGTCTTTTTACCATAAACACTTAGTAGAAAGATGAGTGGGGCAAAAATAGTTCAAGAACTTCTGATTAAATAAGGGTTACCAGAATAAGGCATTGCAGTCTGCACCTACAATGGAACACTTTTTAATCTGAGATATTTTGAGAACATTGTGACCAAATATCTCACAATGCTTCATATCCTTGATATGTTTTGCCACAATCCATACTGAACTTTCCCTGTATAATCTATTCTTTTACTCCTTCAAGGCAAAATATTGTACTAAACAAAGTCAAACAGGTAAGGAAGACTTTACTCAAGGCTACTGGAATAGAGGTGAGAGACCAAAAATGCTGTCTGAACTCAACCCCACTGAAACAACGGGCTGGATAATTTTTAAGAGATTGGTTGGGTGAATTTTAGGCCATCTATGATTCTTAAATCTTCATGACAGGGGATAGTTTTACAACTTGGAGCAAGGCACCCACTGCTCACCAAAGCTAGGCTACTACCCTCCCATGGAAGCTAAAAGAGGCACTATCTTCTCTGAGGAATACATTAAAAAAGGATGGCTCCCAGGTCCTTGAGAAAGACAGCCCTGAATTGTAAAACTGGCAAGAGTCTTTAAAAGATTTACATTTCAAAGAGGCAGGGGAAACATTTTCAAAGTTTTCTAAAGAAACTACTCTAAGAAAATGGAGGTCAGAGACTTAGAGTCAGGAGGAAACTTGTCTAAAATTTAGTCAAGCTGAGGGGAGCATTAAGGCCATCTTGGTCATACACTTTTGACTTGTCTCCTCTTTTAATATTTCTTTGATCCCATCCAGTTCAATCCCTTTACTTTGTGCATCTCTCTACCCCGCAATGAAAACTTCCATACATTGTCAATATTTTGATAGCCTGCTACATCCATCTCTTTGCTTTAACTGATGATGTAACTTTCCTTGTAACCTCCTTTAATGGAGGCCCCTTGTTTCCTCAAACCACAAGCACCTTGGGATGGGGAGGAGGAGCCCGTGACTGCTTTGATCATTCCCTTAACTGTTATACAAAATGTATTTGCTTATTGATGATCTTACTAACAGACTGTGGCAAAATCTATTGCTTCTTGTTCCTGTGCTTGATCGACTTCCTTAATACTTCTGAAAATCACTGAAATCATTGGCTTCAGACTTGGAGTTATTATCCTCATTCCTTGTACTTGGGTCACTCAGTGTTAAATTTCAATGTCTAACCTCAAAATTCCCTGGATTCCTCAAATTTAGAGACTTGCACCTTATTTCTACCCCAATCATATCCTTGGCTTTATTGTAAGCCAACATTACTTTTCCTTTTTTAATCTTAAATTATAGCTTCCCACCCTCTCACCACTTGTTCCTATCTTTTCCATTTTCTCATTCCTTTGCTCCCACTACGCTTGTTCATTGAGCTTCAGTCCCTAGTCCCTTTTATTTTTTCCTTACACCTCAGTTTATACCTGTCTTAACTTCCTATCATATCTGGCCTTATGTTGTAGTTAACCCCTTTGATCCTTTTCACTCTTTGCTCCACTACCCTAGCAAACACAAAAACTTGCATCAATCAAACTCCTACTCTTCTATAAATTTGTGCATAGGTTGCTGAACACAGTTGAAAAAAATTTAAAATATCTTGGCTATTATGAATAATGCTGAAATGAACATGGGAATGTAGATATCTCTTCAAGGCAGTGATTTCATTTCCTTTGGATATATCCAGAAGTGAGATTACTGGATCGTATGGTAATTCTATTTTTAATTTCTTGAGGAACCTCAATATTATTTTCATAATGGCTGTATCAGTTTACAATCCCACCAACAGTGTGAAAGAGTTCCCTTTTCTCCATATCCTCTCCAGCATTTGCTACCTCGTCTTTTTGAGAATAGACATCCTAACAGGTATAAGGTAATGTCTCACTGTGCTTTTTATTTGCATTTCGCTGATGATAAGTGGTTTTTAAAAAAATTGAAGTGTAGTTGATTTACAATGTTGTATTAGTTACAGGTGTATGGCAAAGTGATTCAGTTATACATATATATATATATATATATATATATATATAAATATACATATGTATATATATTCTTTTTCAGCTTCTTTTCCCTTATGGGTTATTACAAAATATTAAGTATAGTTCCCTGTGTTGTACAGTAGGTCCTTGTTGGTTGCCTATTTTATATATAGTAGTGTGTGTATGTTAATCCCACACTTATCCCTCTCCCTTTCCCCTTTGGTAACCATAAATTTGTTTTCTATGTCTGTGGGTCTATTTCTGTTTTGTAAGTTCACTTGTATAATTATTTTTAGATTCCACATGTAAGTGATATCATATGGTATTTGTCTTTCTCTGTATGACTTACTTCACTTAGTATGATAATCTCTAGTCCATCCATGTTGCTGCAAATGGCATTATTTCATTTTTTATGGATGAGTAATATCCCATTGTATATATATATATATATATATATATATATATATATATATATAATGGAATATATATATATATATATATATATATACACACACACACACACACACACATATACACACTACATCTTTTTTATCCATCCGTTGATGGACATTTAGGTTGCCTCCATGTTTTGGCTATTGTAAACACTGAAGTGCATGTATCTTTTTGAATTATGGTTTTCTCTGGATATATGCCTAGGTGTGGGATTGGAGGATCCTATGGTAGCTCTATTTTTAGTTTTTTAAGGAACCTCTATACTGTTCTCCATAGTGGATATATCAATTTACATTCCCACCAACAGTGTAGGAGGGTTCCTTTTTCTCCACACCTTCTCCAGCATTTATTATTTGTAGACTTTTTGATGATGGCCATTCTGACTGGGGTGTGAGGTGATACCTCATTGTAGTTTTGATTTGCATTTCTCTGTAATTAGTGACACTGGGAATCTTCTCATATGCCTTTTGGCCATCTCTATGTCTTCTTTGGAGAAATGTCTATTTAGAGCTTCTGCCCATTTTTTGATTGGGTTGTTTGTTTTCTTGATATTGAGCTGCACGAGCTGTTTGTATATTTTGGAAATTAATCCCTTGTTGGTCTTATCATTTGCAAATATTTTCTCCCATTCTGTAAGTTGTCTCTTCACTTTGTTTATGGTTTCCTTTGCTGTGCAAAAGCTTTTAAGTTTAATTAGGCCCCATTTGTTTATTTTTGTTTTCATTTCCATTTCTCTAGGAGACGGATCCAAAAAGATACTGCTTACCTGTTGACCATTTGTATGTCCTGTCTGGAAAAATGTTATTAAAATCCTTTGCTCTTGTTTAATTGGGTTATTTTTTGTTTGTTTGCTTTTTGGTTTTTTGCTACTAAGTTGTATGAGTTCTTTACATAATTTTAATATTAATCCCTGATTCAATAAACTGTTTGCATACATTTTTTCCCATTCCATAGGTCACCTTTTCATTTTACTGATGGCTTCTTTTGTTGTGTAGAAGCTTTCTAATTTGATGTAGCTTCACCTGTTTATTTTTGCATTTTTTCTTCTGCTTTTGGTATCAAATCCAAAAAAATCATTGCCAAACCAATGTCAAGGATCTTGATCTCCATGTTTTCTTCTAGGAGTTTCATGGTCTCAGGTCTTATGTTCATCTTTAATCTATCTTAAGCTAATTTTTGTGAGTGTAATTTTGGAATATAGGGGTCCAATTTTTTTTTTTTGCATGTGAATATTTAGTTTTTTTCCAACACCACTTATTAAAGAGACTACCCTTTCCCCACTGTGTATTCCTGTTGCCTTGTCAAAAATTAACTGGTCATATATCTTTAGGCTTATTTCTGGGCTCTCTATTCTGCTCCATTGATCTATATATCTTTTTTTTATGTCAATCCCACAGTGTTTGATTACTATGGCTTTTTAGTATAGATTGAAATCATGAAGTTTGACACGTCCACCTCTGTTCTTTCTTAAGAGTGCTTTGGCTATTTTGGGTCTTTTGTGGTTCCAAGTGAATTTTAGCATTGTTTTTTATATTTCCATGAAAAATGCCTTTGGAATTTTTATAAGGATTGCATTGAAGCTATAGATGGCCTTGCGTGGTATAAACATGTTAACAATATTAATTCTTCTAGTCTTTGAACATGAAATGTCTTTCCATTTATTTGTGTCTTCTTAAGTTTCTTTCATCAACTCCTTATAGTTTTCAGTGTACAGATCTTTCACCTCTTCAGCTAAATTTATTCCTAAGTATATTATTGTTGATGCAATTATAAAAAGGGATTATCTTCTTAATTTCACTTTCTAATAGTTACTGTATAAGAATGCAACTGATTTTTGTATGTTGATTTTTCTTCATTCTGAAACTTTCCTGAATTTTTAAATTAGTTTTAACAAGGTTTTTTTTTTGTGGAATCTTTAGGGTTTTATATATAAAATATGTCATCTGCAAACCGAGACAGTTTTATTTCCTCTTTTCCAATTTGAATGCTGTTTATTTCTTTTTCTTGTTTAATTGCTTTGGCTAGTACTTCCAGTACTATGTTGAATAGAAGTGGTGAGAGTGAGCATCCTTGTCTTTTTCCTGATATTAGAATAACTTTAGCTTTTTACTGTTGAGTATATTATTAGCTTCATATATGGCCTTTATAATGTCGAGGTATTTTTCATCTATACCTAATTTGTTGAGTGCTTTTATCATGGAAATATGTTTTGTTAAAGTTTTTTGTTGTTGTTTTTAAATACTTTTCTGCATCTTTATCCTTCATTTTGTTAGTGTGCTGTATCACATTTCTTGATTTGCATGTGTTGAACCATCCTTGCATTCCAGAGATGAATGCCATTTGATCATGGTGTGTTATCCTTTACACATGCTGTTGAATTCAGTTTGCTAATATTTTGTTAAGAATTTTTGCTTATATGTTCATCAGGGATATTGGCCTGTAATTTTCATTTCCTATAGGGGCCTTGACAAGCTTTGGTGATAGGGTTATACTGGCCTCATAAAAATAAACTTGGAATTGTTCTCCTGTCTTAAATTTTTTGGAAGACTTTGAGAGAATTGATATTAATTCCCCTTTAAATGTTTGATAGAATTCACCAGTGAAGCCAGCTAGTTCTGTGCTTTTCTCTGTTTGGAGGTTTTTAATTACTGATTCAATCTCCTTGTCTGTTCAGATTTTCTATTTCTTCATGATTCAGTCCTGGTAGGTTTTATTTTTCTACTAATCTAGTCATTTCTTCTAAGTTATCCAATTTGTTGGTGTAAAATTATTTATAGTAGTCTCTTATGATCCTTAGTATTTCTATGTATAAGTTGTAATCTCTCCTCTTTTATTTCAGATTTTATTTGAATCTCCTCTTTTTTCTTAGCCTAACTAGAAGTTTGTCACTTTTGTTTATCTTTAAAAAAAATCATCTTAATTTCATTAATTTTTTCTATTGTCTTTCTAGTCTTTATTTCTGCTCTGATCTTTCTTATTTTCTTTCTTCTGCTATCTTCGTATTGATTATTCTTTAACTAGTTGTTGAGATCTTTCTTTTTTGATGTAGGTGTTTATTGCTATATATTTCCCCCTTGGAACTTCTTTTGTTGCATCCCATAATTTTGGTATGTTGTATTTCCATTTTTATTTGTCTCAATATATTCTTAACCTCCCTTTTGATTTCTTCTTTGACCCATAGGTTGTTCAGTAATATGATATTTAATTTCCATATATTTGTGAATTTTGCTGTTATCTTCTTGTACTTGATTTCTAATTTCATACCATTGTGGTTAGAAAGATGCTAGATATCATTTCAATTTTCATAAATTTTTAAAGACTAGTTTTGTTAGATAACATATGATCTCTCTTGGAGAATGTTCCAAGTATGCTTGAGGAGAATGTTTATTTTGCTGCTGTTGGAAGGAATGTTTATATATGTCTGTTAGGTCCATCTGTTCAAAAGTGTAATTCAACTCCAATGTTTTCTTATTAATTTTCTATCTGGATTATATACCCATTAATGAAAGTGATATAATCAAGTTCCCTACTATTATTATATTGCTGTCTACTCATCCCTTCAAATCTCTTAATATTTGCTTTTTATATTTAGGTGCTCCGATATTAGGTTCATAAGTATTTACAATGGTTATGTCCAAAATAACAATACCATAGAGTCTCTAAATCAGTGCACCATCAGGCTATTATCTATTTCTTCAGGCACATCTCTTAAATGATTTCCTTTGTTTGCTTTGCCTTTCTTCTTGCCACAGCAGATTTCTTATAGTTCCTAGAACATGGCATTTCTTCCTACTGGTACTCCTTTGGATACTTTCTCAATTAGATGCTATCTACTATAAACCCCTTCTGGTCCTATTATTCTAGGTAAAGTATATTCCCTCTTAACTAATTAAAATTATTTTCACAAATTTTTTACTTATTTATTTAGTTTCTCCCACTAGACTGTGAGAGTCATAAAGACAGGATACAATGTCTTTTTGTATTCTGTTGTTTCCCTAACATGTAGGAATTGTCCCTGGAATAGATAGGTGTTCAGTAAATATTTCTTGAGGGAATAAATATTTCCAAAAATTAAATTTCTTGGAAGCAGAATTGTTGGCACATGGTATGCATGTTTCAGGAACTTTTGATATTTACTTTCAAATTCTCCAGAATAAAGATTGTATCAATTTAATCTCCTGTCAGTAATGTAGGAGACCATCCATTTAATAATACTCTCATTTTTTTTAAGGGAGGGGAGATTACCTTTAAAATAATCTTTGCTAATTTTACATTGATATTATTTTAATTTTAGAAGTAAAGTGGATCTCTTTTATATATTTATTGGTCAGTTATTTTTCCTCTATACGTTTTCTATCCATGTTCTTAAAATTTTTTCTATTGTGTTATTTTTATATTGATTTTCTAAAATCTTTTAGTGTATTAAGTATGGCTCTTTGTGATATTTTACACTTATTTTTTCTTTTTCTTTTACTGCAATTTAATTTTTAAACTTTATAATTCACAGAAATTTTAGTGTTTTATCACTTCTATTTCCCACCCTTCCACTGAAATTGCTCTTACTCAAATTACCAATGACCTTGTAGTTGTCATAGTCAATGGACATTTTTCAGATTTCATCTTATTTGATCTGGTCAGTTTAGAACAAAGCAATATAGGTCACAGTTTAGATATTTAGTCTACATTGATTTGAAATATGTCTGCTATCTAAATCATAGTTTTCAAAGTCATTATAATTATAAATGAAATTAAGTACCAGTCAGCAAATTTGTTTTTGGTAAAATTAAAAGCAAGTTATCAGAGAGAGGCCTTTCAGCAAATCCCTCTGGTTTTATGATTGTAGAAATAGGTCAAACATTGTATAAAACTAAATGCCAAACCTGAGTCAGAAATAAAGAAACTAGTCCTAGAGATTGAGAGAGTCAGAGCTACAGCATGTCAGGTGGGAGTAAAAAACATGGGGCTCTGAAATGTTGTATTGTTTTCCTCAGGCTGCCATAAGAAAGTACCAAAAACTAGGTTAAAACAACAGAAATGTATTCTAGTTCTAGAGGCTTAAAGCCCCCAGATCAAGGCATTAGCAGGGTTATACTCCCTCCAAAGCCTCTAAAGGAGGATCCTTCATTGCCTTTTTCAGCTTCTGGTAATCCTAGGTGTTCCTTGCTTTGTGGCAGCATAACTGTAATCTCAGACTCCATCTTCATATGGCCATCCTCTCTATGTGTCTTTTTGTGTCCAAAGTTTCCTCTTTTTAGGATACCATCTTACCCTGATTACATTTACAAAGACCCTGTTTCCAAATAAGGTTACATTCAGAGGTACTGCAGGTTAGGACTTCAACATATCTTTTGGGGATACACAATTGATCCCACAACAGATGTGAACCAAGTAAAGGGGAGAGAGCTGAATCTTGTGAGATTTCCTAAACAAAGGTTAAAACACCTAACCCAAAATTGATCAGACAGATTGAATAATGTAATTGTTGGTTAGATTAGTGGGACAAAAGGAGCATTTCTGGATCTTAAAAAATATGATGAGAAATTGCTTTATGAAGTCCCTCATAATTCTATTTGGGATATCAAGTAAATTTTTAATTGATTGATTATTTAGGAATGCTAATTTGCCTCTATGAATAAGCTAGTAGCAATAGGCTATTTACTTTGATAGTTTGGTATGTAATTAAGAAAGATCAAGTTCTTATTTCTTGGAGGGGAAAACAAAAATAGCAAGAATTGGAAAATGAGTTTATGTCTATGGAAAAGTTGGCAAAATCTTATTTAAGTTAATGCAGCAAAATTAATCCAGTACATAAAATGTTATATTAACCCAATTAAGGCAATGTTGGTTTGACATTTATTTCTTCTTATGAGTTGGCCCAAAGTAGACTTTGAAGATACCACATAATAGACTTTGAAGATACCACATAACGGCATAAACTTGATTGCAAAATACACATGCAATGTTTGACAGATACAATTGAGAGGAACACCAGACCACAAAGTGGTTGATAAACAACCTAGGTTTCAAACTACAGCAGGTCTGATGAAAACTTATGCCAATACTTTTGTAAAATGACTATTGTTTTACTTCACTTTATTAAATCTTAGAAAGATAAAACATAGTGGAGCAAAATAGATAAAAATGAAAGCAGAGCAAGTGGAGATGTAGGACAAGCAGTATGGTTTCTAATCACATTCCTCCAATTACACCCAACAAATATTCACCTTTCCCTGAATAGAGATAGAGGATGCTTTAGGGACTGGGTCAAAGAATGTGTAAAGTGCTTATTTATTTGGCTAAGATGACCTAACTACAATTATGACTAATGCATGTCAGAAAAAGGGAATTATTCAATGATGCTTTTATATTTCATGGGGACAATAAAGCATAAAGAAATTTAAAAATATTCCTAGGTTAATGGAGCCATAATAATTGTTTAGGTATGTTTATTATATTGTCTCTTGTGACTATGTTTTTTAAAGGCTATTTTTCTCTTTAACTGTCCTTAGACTAAAGGAATATGTTTTTGTACATCTTTTGGCCAATCTCCATCTTTCTAGTAAAATTTTTGTGTCATGTATGTTAAAGTATTTTTTTAATATTTTAAATCTATTATAATTCCATTTGCAGTCTGCTTAACTGGGATTCCTGTTTTTCAAAGCTTCAATTAAAAGTTTTCATCTTCACTGGGGAATTCATTCCCATGTGGTTATTCAGCAGAGTATATAGTGACTGCATCAAAAATTGCATTTTATTTCACGACATATCTTTACACTCAATATTCTTTTATTTGACAAACTTGGGTGGAATGATTTTCTGAAATAGTTGAAAATTAAAATATCTCAAGTTGTTTGAGAAGGCAAACATGCCATATATATACACACATTGATAGTAGGCTCTTGTGGTTACTGAATACTAAGGACATAAGAAAGGAACTTACATGGGTACGGACCTCAGAACTCAAGTTTTTCAAACAATATTAACTTTCCATCAAATTATATAAACATATATTGATAGAACACTGCCACACATACGTTACCAGTTGTTTACTCCAACAATTGAAAATAGGCTGCAGAATTCTGAATTCAGCATTATAACGGTCTTTGACAGTAGGATGAAATAGAGAGAATTGAAAGTTCAAAAGCATCAATTCCAACTACAAGAAAGCAGCATTACTGGAGTTTACTTCAAATTCCTCTGCTAGACAAACACTTTTTACAACTTGCTGTTTCAAACTGTAGATCTCTCACTTGTGGCCAGCATCCATGAGTGTTTACCGGGTTAAAAAGTTCTGGGTATACCATTGATGGAACCTTGTAGGGACAATTGACAGTGATGTCATAGACCTGTAGGGAAACTTCTAGAAGTTATATTTAGTCATACCAGAGACTAAACAGGAAAGATGCTTACTAAGTGAGGTGGGATCCAACAAGAGTGTAGTACAGAATGCAATAATTTATGAATTACTTTTTTTTGAGGTAGTTCAACAGAACAACACTTAATGAGGAAGGCAAAGGCTTAACTATCTGGTAAATTTGTCATTCTTGATGATTAATTACTTGAAGATTGATAAGTTTGAATTCTACCAGTCTTAGAAATGGAAGAAAGTGATGAATCTGATCACCCTATCTCAGCAGGGAGGCAAGAAATTTGAAAGAGAAGATGACCCAGCATTTATCTACCATTGGTAGATACCATTTATCTACCAATGGTAGATAAATCCCAGCAGACTGAAGTGACAGAGAAAAAGAAACACTTGCCTATACCACAGTCATCTGGCCCCAAAGGTACCCTTAGTATTGGTAATATTCCTGGAAGCAAATTCAACTATGAATGTCATAGAGTATCTTCTCAACTTCAGCAAACTTGGACAAAGAGAAAGCATGTACATGATATGACTGATAAATCTCTGCAGACAGAAACTACTGCAGAAGAGAAAGAAGAAGTCAAGTCAGTTTGTGAAACAGTGGTATCTGAAGAAAAGCCAGCTATTGGAGAAGCAGCCCCTGAATTTCCAGAGAGTGTTCAGGAAGTAGAAATTCCACCAAGCAGACAGACACTCAGTTCAACTCAAAACAGATAGATCCCAGCAGACCAGTTGTACTGGAGACTGGACAATGAAATGATGAACATTCCTTAAAAAGAAAAAGTAGGGCTTCCCTGGTGGCGCAGTGGTTGGGAATCCACCTGCCAATGCAGGGGACACGGGTTCAAGCCCTGGTCCGGGAAGATCCCACATGCCGTGGAGCAGCTAAGCCCATGGGCCACAACTACTGAGCCTGCACTCTAGAGCCTGCGAGACACAACTACTGAACCCACGTGCCACAACTACTGAGGCCCGCACACCTAGAGCCCATGCTCAGCAACGGAGAAGCCACCGCAATGAAGAGTAGCCCCCACTCGCCGCAACTAGAGAAATCCTGCTCACAGCAACAAAAAAACCCACCCAACTCAGCCAAAAATAAATAAATAGATAAGTTAAAAAAAAATCAAGCCTCACAGCACATAATAAAAAAGAAAAAACAAAAGAAAAAGTAGACAAGGAAGAGCAGACAAACTTTAGTGAATCAGAAATAGTGGTTATTGGCTGGCCAAGTAATCCGTTTTCAAAGTCAAAGGAAGGTGCACAGAAACACAATCCTTAGGGAAGATTTTTGTTACTGAACATCCTGAATTTCAACCCACAACAAGTAACAACGAAGAAATTAGGCAGCAAAGTATTTATCTATTCCACCAACCAAAAATGATGCTCCAGTACTTTTAGAAGATGGGAAAGATGTTCCAGCTGAAGTACAGCCTCCCACTGCAGAAGAGAGCTCTGCTGAAGTGCAACTTCCACTAGCTGAGGAGATTACTGCAGAAGATGTTCTGCTGAAGTTCAGCCTCCAGCAGCTGAAGAGGCTCCTGTTGAAGTACAGCCTTCCCCAACAGAAGAGGCTCCTGGAGATGAGGCTCCTGCTAAAGTAGAGCCCACCTCAGCTGAAGAGACTCTTTTAAAAGAGCCTCCTGCTGAAGTTCAGCCTTCAGCAGCTGAAGACGCTCCTACACAAGAGGTCTCAGAACTTCAAATTTCACCAGCTGTGGAGTCCCCTGAAGAAGAGGCCCCAGCTGAAATTGAGTCTCCTCCAGCTGAGGTGGCCCCTGCAGAGAAATCCTCTGCCAACATTCAGTCTCCACCCACTGAAGAGACCTCTGCAGAAGAGGTCCCAGAAGAAGTTCAGTCTTCACCAGCTGAGAGGACCCTTGCAGAAGAGGCTGCAGCTGAACTTCAACCTCTAACAGCAGAGGAGGCTTCTGCAGAGGAGGCCCCTGCTGAATTTCAGCTTCCATCAACTGAAGAAACTACTTCGGAAATGTTCTCTGTTGACAAACAGTCTTCACTAGCTGAAGAGTCCTTTATTACACAAATCTCTGTAAAAGAAACCTCTGCTGAAGTTCTGCTTCCACCATCTGAGCAAACACCTGCAGATGAAGCTCTGGTAGAGAATGTGTCTAGGGTTTATCAGTCTCCCCAGGCAGCGGATGTCCTGGTGGTAAAATTAGGATCAGGGGTTTTGGAAGATAAGCCAAAATCTGAAGAGCCTTTAGAATGGGATACAGTTCCTGAAGATTCATCTGATACCAAGAATGAAGAGGTTTCGATTAAAATAAAAGGTGTCATCCATATAGAACTGGAATAGGGGCCTCCTCCTCAGCTGTAGTCAGGTCTTAACTAAGCTAGCAATCAAGACAGGCGGCTCTGGGAAGTACATACTTTAGAAAAGGGTAGGTGCTTGCAGGTAGCTTTGTGAAGAGGGAAGTGAAAGGAAATCCCAGCGTGTGGACTGCAGTTTGGAAAATGAGCAATAACAACTAGTGATTTAAAATTACTGTGCTATTTTTATTCAAATCTAAAGTGTATAAAATATGTTTTTGTTTGTTTGTTTTTGCGGTACGCAGGTCTCTCACTGCTGTGGCCTCTCCCGTTGTGGAGCACAGGCTCCGGACGTGCAGGCTCAGTGGCCGTGGCTCACGGGCCCAGCTGCTCCACGGCATGTGGGATCTTCCCGTACTGGGACACAAACCCGTGTCCCCTGCATCGGCAGGCGGACTCTCAACCAGTGCGCCACCAGGGAAGCCCTAAAATGTCTATTTTGAAATGAAGTAAGTTTATAATTGAAATAACTAAAATATACTTTCTACACTAAACCTTGTTGACAAGGGTAAAATATTCTCTTCAGCCATTTTGTTTTTCTCTCTACGTGTAGCTTGTAGTGGAAAAGACTTATTCTTTTCTACAGTTGTCTCATCTACTTTAAATTCCTTGTTTCAGTCACACATCTAAAGTCGTGGAGTGTTTTCTTTCTCTTTATTATGATTCATTGTATTTCTTATTCTCTTTCCATTTGATTCCTTCTGCAGAAAGCATTTTTTTCCTGTTTTCACGCCAATCTTCTTTTTTTTTTTTTTTTTTTTTTTTTTTTTTTTTTTTGCGGTACGCGGGCCTCTCACTGTTGTGGCCTCTCCCGTTGTGGAGCACAGGCTCCGGATGCGCAGGCTCAGCGGCCATGGCTCACGGGCCTAGCCGCTCCATGGCATGTGGGATCTTACCCGACCTGGGGCACGAACCCGTGTGCCCTGCATCGGCAGGCTGACTCTCAACCATTGCACTACCAGGGAAGCCCCACTCCAATCTTCTTGAACATTTTACATTTCACTGTCTGGATAGGGACACATTTCCTTTGTAAAAATCTTCATTTCAATGAAGATAACTATGGATGAAGTATTTAAAAAGGTGTGTAATCATAAAGAAAAATACACTGAGATGGCCTTGAGGGCATATTCCTATTTATCTTTGTTTCCTTCCAATTTTATTGAGATATAATTGACATACAGCACTGTATAATTTTAAAGTGTATAGCATGATGATCTGATTTACATACATCGTGAAATGATTACCACAATAAGTTTAGTGAACGTCCATCACCTCATAAAGATATAACATTTTAAAAAACAAAAAAATTTTTTCCGTGTGATGAGAGCTCAGGATTTATTTTCTTAACAACTTCCAGAAATAATATACAGTGATGTTAATTATATCATGTTGTACTTCATGTCCCTGGTACTTATAATATAACTGGAAGTTTTTAGTTTTGACCATCTTTATCTAGTTCCCCCTTACCCCACATTCAGCCTCTGGTAACCAGAAATCTGATCTCTGTTTCTAATCAGTTTGTGTGTTTGTTTGGTTGGGCGGCTTTGAAAATATAACTGACTTACAAGACTATGTTAGTTCTTGGTATACAACATAGTGATTCAATATTTCTATACATTATAAAATGATCATCACGGTAAGTCTAGTTACCATCTGTCACCATACAAAGATATAACATAATTATTGACTATATACCCCACACTGTGCATTTCATACCTGTGACTCATTTATTTTACACCTGGAAGTTTGTACCTGTTAATCTCCATCACCTATTTCTCTCATTCCCCCAATACCCTCCCCTCTGGCAACCACCTGTTTGTTCTTTGCATCTATAACTCTGTTTTTTTTATTCTTTTTTTAAAAAAATTCTTTTATTTTTAATTGAGATATAGTTGGTGCACAATATTATATAAGTTTCAGATGTACAATACTGATTCACAGTTTTTAAAGGTTATAGTCAATTTATAGTTATTATAAAATATTGGCTATATTCCCTGCATTGAACAACATATCCCTGTAGCTTATTTTATCCATAGTAGTTTGTACGTCTTAATCCCCCACCATTATCTTGCCCCTCTGCACTTCCTTCTCCCCACTGGTAACCAATAGTGTGTTCTCAACATTTATGAGTCTTCCTTTTTTGTTATATTTGCTAGTCTGTTTTATTTTTCAGATTCCATCTATAAGTGATCATACAATTTTGTCTTTCTCTGTCTGACTTATTTCACTTAGCACAATACCCTCCAAGTCCATCCATGTTGCTGCAAATGGCAAAAATTTTATATGTATATAACACATCTTTATCCATTCATCTGTTGATGGATATTGAGGTTGCTTCCATATCTTGGCAGTTATAAATACTGCTACTATGAAAATTGGAGTGCATGTATCTTTTTGAATTAGCGTTTTTGTTTTTTCAGACATATACCCAGGAATGGAATGGCTGGGTCATATGGTAGCTCTATTTGTAAGTTTTTTTTGGTTTTTTTTTTTTTTTTGTAGTACGTGGGTCTCTCACTGCTGTGGCCTCTCCTGTTGCAGAGCACAGGCTCTGGACACGCAGGCTCAGCAGCCATGGCTCACGGGCCCAGCCACTCCGTGGCATGTGGGATCCTCCCGGAGCAGGTGACGAACCCGTGTCCCCTGCATCAGCAGGCAGACTCTCATCCACTGTGCCACCAGGGAAGCCCCTATTTGTAGTTTTTAAGAAACCTTCAAAATGTTTTCCACAGTGGCCACACCAATTTACATTCCCACCAACAATGTATGATTGCTCTCGTTTCTCCATATCCTCACCAACATTTGTTATTTGTGTTCTTTTTGATGACAGCCATTCTGACAGGTGTGAGGTGATATCTTATTGTGGTTTTGATTTGCATTTCCCTTGATTAGCAATGTTCAGTATCTTTTCATGTGCCTGTTGGCCATCCGCACATCCTCTTTAAAAAAATGTCTATTCAGTTCTTCTGCCCATTTTTCAGTCAGGCTGTTGGTTTTTTTTGCTGTTGAGTTGTATGAGCTGTTTATATATGTTGGATATTAACCCCTTATTGATCATATCACTTGAAAATATTTTCTCCCAGTCAGTAAGGTGTCTTTTCATTTAATCAATGGTTTCCTTTGCTATGCAAAAGTTTTTAAGTTTAATTAGGTCCCATTTGTTTATTTTTGCTTTTATTCCCTTTGCTTTAGGAGACAGATCCAAAAAATATATTGCTACAATTTATGTCAAAGAGTGTTCTGCCTTTGTTTTCTTCTAGGAGTTTTATGGTTTCTGGTCTTACATTTAGGTCTTTAATCCATTTTGAGCTTATTTTTTGTATGTGGTGATAGAGAATGTTCTAATTTCATTCTTTTATATGCATCTGTTCAGTTTTCCCAGAAACCACTTATTGAAGAGGCTGTCTTTTCTCCATTGTATATTCTTGCCTCCTTTGTAGTAGATTAATTGACCATAAGTGTGTGGGTTTATTTCTGGGTTCTGTATTCTGTTCCACTGATCTATGTGTCTGTTTTAGTGCCAGCACCATACTGTTTTGATGACTGTAGCTTTGTAGTATAGTCTGAAATCAGGGAGTATGTTTCCTCCAGCTATGTTCTTTTTTCTCAAGGTTCTTTTAGCTATTTGAAGTCTTTTGTGTATCCATATAAATTTTAGAATTATTTGTTCTAGTTCAGTGAAAAATGCCCTTGGGGATTGCATTGAAACTTTAAATTGCCTTGGGTAGTATGGTAATTTTAACAATATTAATTCTTTCAATTTATGAGCATAGTATGTCTTTCCATCTGTTTGTGTTATCTTCCATTTATTTTTATTAGTGTCTTATAGTTTACCAAGTCCAGGTTTTTACCTCCTTAGGAAGGTTTATTCCTAAGTATTTTATTCTTTTTAATGCAACTGTGAATGAAATTGTTTCCTTAATTTCTCTTTCTTGTAGTTCATTGTTAGTATATAGAAATGCAGCAGATTTATATATATAAATTTTGTATCCTGCCACTTTACCAGGTTCATTGATGAGCTCTAGTAATTTTCTTGTGGCATCTTTAGGATTTTCTATGTATAGTTTGATATCATCTGCAAACAGTGACAGTATTACTTCTTCCTTTCTAGCTTGGATTACTTCTATTTCTTTTTCTTGTCTGATTGTTATGGATAGGACTTCCAATACTATGTTGAATAAAATTGGGGAAAGTGAGCATCCTTGTTTCATTCCTGATCTTAGAGGAAATGCGTTCAGCTTTTGCCCATTGAGTATGATGTTATCTGTGGGCTTGTCATATATGGCCTTTATTATATTGAGGTATGTTCCATCTATACCTTGTTTGTTGAGAGTTTTTAACATGAATGGATGGTGAATTTTGTTTGAAGCTCTTTCTGCATCTATTGAGGTAATGATATGATATTTTTCCTTCAACTTGTTGATATGGTGTATTACATGGACTGTTTTGTGAATATTGAATCATCCTTGCAACCTCAGGATAAATCTTCTATTTATTTTAAATTTTATTTCAACTTAGGATGTGATGAGTCCTTTGGAAGCCTGGCTTATTTTTTTTGTACTCTAAACTTTGATGAAGAGAAACTTATAATAAAGTTAAATTACTATAGTATAAGCTATTAACATTTTTAAAGAGTAATTTTGGATTATTTTAAGATGTCTGTTATTAATGGGTGTCTTGGTTTCTATGGTTATGGCAACTTTTTGTCTAGCTACAATTTAGTTGCAATGTGCTGAAGTATTGAGATGATTCTCTTAAAAATGTTTAATTTGGTTACTGTATTTATGTGTTCAGTGAAAACTCTAGATTGATAATTCCAAAACTTGTTGCATGTTCATGTCCTTTAATTGTGGGATTTTTCATATTCTTTATTATATCTATAACCAAGAACATGTGATATTTTAAGTGAGTTTCTCATAGTTTTATAAAAATTTATGTAAGCATACCTTTTTTTCATACTTGCCAGATTCGAGATTGAGAAACATTATTCTAGACTGATTGAAAATAAGGTTTGATTTTTGGTATTTCCAAGACCTTTTTATTTTATTTTTTTGCAGTAACACTATTTTTTTCCAAAAGAATTTTCATCTCCCACAATTTTACGTAGAATACTAAATGATCTCACATTAGGAAATTACCATCTTAGCTGAAATTACTGATGCTGTTTCTACTGTCAAGTGTTAAAAAAAAGGCTTTCCCATCATTTCCATATTTTGTCTACTATTCTTTACTCATATCTTTCTTGTTAAAGTAGTAAAGAGGCTGCAACATAGCCTAATTTTCTTTGTAGAATATTTCTGATTATCTGAGCATTTCAGTGACTGAGAGTACCTGATTTGCCTATCACAACCTCAGATTCACTGTACCGTGGGAAGTGTGAATACATTCAGGAAGGATTGAAATTTGTTGTTGAGGATCTTGACTGAGATGCAAAGTTTCCTTGGTCCAGCTGGACACGCCACTGTATTAGAGATTGTGTCTGTCCTGTCAACTAAATGTTTTTTCAATAATGTCTGGTATATTTGCTGAATCCATGAAATGTTTACCAGCCACGTGGTCTCTTGCATTTTCAGTCTCTGTACTTGTAATATGAGGACATGGAGACAGAATCAGTTATGATCCTCTCTTAATATACTTTCTTTTTTCCTTTTTAAAAAATTTTTATTTCATATTGGAGTAGAGTTGATTTGCAATGTTGTGCTAGTTTCAGGTGTACAGCAAAGAGATTCAGTTATACATATACATATATTTATTCTTTTTTCAGATTCTTTTCCCATATACATTATTACAGAGTATTGAGTAGAATTCCCTGTGCTATACAGTAGGTACTTGTTGATTATTTTATATATTGTAGCGTGTATACGTTAATCTCTAACTTTTAATTTATCCCTCCCCCTTTCCCCTTTGGTAACCATAAGTTTGTTTTCTAAGTCTGTGAGTCTCTTTCTCTTTTTTAAGTAAGTTCATTTGTACCTGTTTTTTTAGATTCCATGTATAAGTGATATCATATGATATTTGTCTTTCTCTGTCTGACTTACTTCATTTAGCATGATAATCTCTAGTCCATCCATGTTGCTACAAATGGCATTATTTCATTCTTTTTTATGGCTGAGTAATAATCTATTGTATATATGTACCATGTCTGCTTTATCCATTGATCAGGTATCTCTGGCCTCAGGAAGACTTTAGGCTGCCTGTTTGCTCATGCGTGGGGCTGTGTTCCTGCCCTGTTGGTTGTTTGACCTGAGGAGTCCTAGCACTGGAGCCTACAGTATATTGGGTGGGGGCCAGGTCTTGGTGTCAAAATGACGGCCTCCGGGAGAGCTCATGCCAATGAGTACTCCCCAGTATGTCCGCTACCAGTGTCTTTGTCCTCACAGTGAGCCACAGCTGGCCCGTACTTCACCAGGAGACCATCCAAGACCAGCAGGTAGGTCTGGCCCAGGGTCCTATGTAGTCACTGCTTTTTGCCTGGGTCCCACTGTGCATGAGATCTTGTGTGCACCCTCCAAGGGTGGAGTTTCTCTTTCCCCCAGTCCTGTGGAGTTCCTGCAGTCAAGCCCCACTGGCCTTCAAAGCCAAATACTCTGGGGGCTCATCCTCCTGATTCCAGACCCCATAGACTGGTGAGCCTGATGTGGGGCTCAGAACTCTCCTTCCTGTGGAAGAAACTCTGTGATATAATTATCTTCCTGTTTGTGGGTTGCTCATCTGGCGGGTATAGGATTTGATTGCATCGCGGACACGTCCCTCCTACTGTCTCATTGTGGCTTCTTTGTATTTAGATGTAGAATATATTTTTTGGTAGGTTCCAGTCTTTTTTGTTGACAGTTGTTTAGCAGTTAGTTGTGATTTTGGTGTTTTCATGAGAGGAGGCAAGCTCAAGTCCTTCTACTCCACCGTCTTGTTTCCAACCTCTAGGATCTTTTTATTTTATGTTTTCTGAAATACTTAAAATCCAGTAACACTTCTTTTTCTAAATTAGAAGAGTTTAAAAATGTTTATTTTAGTTTTTTTACTGTGACTTCTTTTCTTAAAACAATTTTTTATTTACTTTTTTCCCTCCAGATTTATTGAGATATAATTGACATATAGCATTGTGTAAGTTTAATGTGTACAATGTGCTAATTTGATACATGTAATTTTGTGAAATAATTGCAACAATAAAGTTAGTTAATACATCTATCTCACATAATTATAATTTTTGGGGGGTGGTGAGACAATTTAAGATCTACTCTCTTAGCAATTTCAAGTATATTATGCAGTATTGTTAACTATACTCAACATTTTGTCCATTAGATCTCCAGAACTTACTCATCTTATAACTGAAAGTTTTACTCTTTAACGAACATCTCCCATTTCCTCTACGACCCTAACCCCTAGCAATCACCATTCCGCTCTCTATTATTATGAATTTGTAGATTCTATATATCAGTGATATCATAAAATATCTCTTTTGTGTCTGATTTATTCCACTTAGCATAATGACCTCAGGTATGCCCATGTTGTTGCAAATGGTAGAATTTCCTTCATTTTGAAGGCTGAATAATATTTCATTGTATGTATGTATGTGTGTGTGTGTATATATATATATATATATATATACACACACATATATATACATATATATCACATCTTCTTTATCCATTCATTCATTAATGGACATTTAGGTTGTTTCTGGCTCCTGTGAATAATGCTGCTATGAACATGAGAATATAGATATTTCCTCAAGATAATAATTTTGTTTCCTTTGGATATGTACCCAGAAGCAGGATTGCTGGATCATATGGTAGTTCTATTTTTAATTTCTCAGGAACTTCCATACAATTTTCATTATGACTGTACCAGTCTCTGCTCCCAACAGTATAAAAGGGTTTTCTTTTCACATCCTTTCCACCATTTGTTATTACTTGCCTTTTTGATAATAAACATTATAACATGTATGAGGTGATATCTCATTGTGGTTTTAATGTTCATTCTCTGATGATTAGTGATGTTGAGCACGTTTTCATGTACCTGCTGGCCATTTGTATGTCTTCTGTAATAAAAGCTATTTAGGTCCTTTGTCCATTTTAATTGGGTTATTAGGCTTTTTGCTATTGAGTTATTTGAGTTCCTTGTATATTTTGGATATTAACTTGTCATAAGATATGTGCTTTGCAAATATTTTCTCCCATTCCACAGGTTGCCTTTTCATTTTGTTGATGGTTTCTTTTGCTGTGCAGAAGCTTTTAATTTGATGTAGTCCCACTTGTTTATTTTTGTTTGCACTGTCAAATCCAAAAAATCATTGCCAAGACCATTGCCAATGAGCTTAACCTCTTTTCGCCTAGAAGTTTTATGGTTTCTGGTCTTATGTTCAAGTCTTTATTTTGAGTTAATTTTTTGCATATGGTGTAAGTTAAGCATCTAGTTTCATCACTTTGTGTGTGTTTACAATTTTCCCAACACTTTATTGAAAAGACTATCATTTCCTCATTGTGTATTCTTGGTACCTTTATTGAAAATTAATTAACTATACATGCATTGGTTTATTTCTGGGCTCTTTATTCCATTGATCTGTGTGTTTGTTTTAATGCCAATAACATACTGTTTTGGTTATTATAGCTTTGTAGTATAGTTTGAAATTAGGAAGTGTGATGCTTCCATGTTTGTTCTCCTTTCTGAAGGTTGTTTGGGCTATTCATGGTCTTCTGTGGTTCCATATGAATTTTAGGATTGTTTTTTCTATTTCTGTGAAAAATGCCATTGCAATTTTGATAGGGATTGTATTAAATTTATAGATGGTTTTGGATAGTAAGAATTTTTTAACAATATTAATTTTCCCCCTTCATGAACATGGAATATCTTTAAATTTATTTATGCCTTCTTTAATTTCTTTCATCAATGTCTTATAGTTTTCAGTTTACAGGTCTTTCATCTCCATGATTAATTTATTACTGAATATTTTACTTTTTTTGATGATATTGCAGATGGGATTGTTTTCTTAATTTTTCTTTTCAGTAGTTTGTTGTTAGTGTGTAGAAATTCAACTGATTTTTTTATGTTCATTTTGTACCCTGCAACACTACTGGGTTTATTTATTCTAACAGTGTTTTGGTGGAGTCTGCAGGGTTTTCTATGTAAAATATCATGTCATTTACAAACAGAGACAATTTTGCTTCTTTCATTTCAATTGGATGACTTTCATTTATTTCTCTTGTCTGACTACTCTGGCTAGGACTTCAAGAATGTTGAATAAAAGTGGTGAGAGTGGGTATACTTGTCTTTTTCGTGATGTTATATGAAAATTTTCAGTTTTTTATTTTTAAATATGATGCTAGCTTTGGACTTGGCATATATGGCCTTTATTATGATGAAGTATGTTTCTTCTATACCCAATTTTCTGAGAGTTTTTACCATGAAAGGATGTTGATTTTGTCAAATGCTTTTTCTGCATCTTTTGAGATGATCATATGATTAAAAGTTGCTGTTTTTTTTTTTTTTTTTTTTGCTATAGGTCTCTGGAACTCATGAACACAAAGCTTGTTGGCTTTCAGAGCTAGTCCACCCTCTGGTGGCAGCCTTAAAAATTGGAGCACTTGATGTATGATCCAAACACTTCACTCCTCAGGAAGAGGCTGGGAGTTGGAGATTCTCTCCTAATTGTATGGCATCAAAAATGGGGATAGGATTTATGGCAAGAGTGTATCTCAGACTTTACTATCTGTTTTGAGTATTTTTCTCATTAACTGGTTGTGTAGGCATCACTCATCTAGTTTCTGAATTTCTCTCAGAGCAAGTTGCTCTATGTGTAGGTGTATAATTCTTGCATCTATGGGAAGAGAAAAATTCAGGAACTTCCTATGTCACCATCTTGGTCCAGACCCTAATTTGGACTTTTGCTGAGGAAAATCCCTGTGGGAAAGTTTTACTTAAAAATTCTGTTTCTTTAACAGATGTAGGGTTATTTGTGTTATCCATTGTAACATTTCTTTTTATCTTTTTTTATGTTCATAGAATCTGTAATGATATTCTTTCTCTAAGTATAGTATAATTATTGGTACCTATACCAATAAATACTGATAACTGGTGTCTTCTCTCTCTCTTTTTTTCCCAAGTCAATCTGGGTTGAGGTTTATCAGTTTTCTTGATCTTCTCAAAGAATCATCTTTTGGCTTCATTGATTTCATATATACATATATTCTAGGATTGGTATAAGTTCTTCCTTGTATGTTTTGTAGAATTCCCCAGTGAAGCTATCTGGTCTTGGACTTTTCTTTGCAGGGAGTTTCTATTCTTTCTTTCTTTCTTTCTTTTTTTATTACAGACTTGATTTCACTTCTAGTGATCTGTCTGGTCAAATTACCTATTTCTTCTTGTTTCAGTTTTGGTGGGCTGTTTGTTACTAGAAACTTGTCCAGTTTTTTTAGGTTGTCCAATTTGTTGGCATATAATTATTCATAGTATTCTCTTACAGTATTTGTTTTTTGTATTTCTATGGTATCAGTTGTTGCATCTCCTTTTTCATTTCTTATTTTCTTATTTGAGTCCTCTCACTTTTCTTCTTGGTGAGCCTGGCCAGAGGTTTGTTGGTTTTGTTTGCCTTTTCAAAGAACCATCTCTTGGTTTTATTGATTTTTTCATTTTTTAAATCTCTATTTTATTTATTTCTTCTCTGATCTTTATTATTTCCTTCCTTCTGCTGACTTTAGGTTTTGTTTGTTCTTTTTCTAATTCTTTTAGGTGGTAGGTTAGGTTGCTTATTTGAAATTTTTCAAGGAAAACCTATATTGCTATTAACTTTCCTCTAAGAACTGCTTTTGCTGCATCCTACAGATTTTGTATTGTGTGTTTTCATTGTCATTTATCTCAAGGTATTTTTAATTTTCCTCTTTGATTTCATCATTGAGCCATTGGATTTTTAGTAGCATGTTGTTTAGGCTCCATGTAGTCTTTTTTTGTTTGTTTGTTTTGTTTTTCTCATTTCTCTTTCTGTGGTTGATTTCTAGTTTCATACCATTGTGGACAGAAAAGATGCTTAAAATGATTTCTATCCTCTTAAATATGTTGAGACTTGTTTTGTGTCCTAGTATGTGGTCAATCCTAGAGAATGTTCCATGTGCACCTGAAAAGAATGTGTATTCTGGGTTTTTTTGGATGTAATGTCCTGAAAATATCAATTAAGTCTAACTGTTCTGTTGCATCATTTTGGATCTTTGTTGCCTTATTGATTTTCTGTCTGGAAGACCTCTCCATTGATATAAGTGGGCTGTTAAAGTGTCCTACTATTATTGTATTACCATGAATTTCTCCCTTTATGTCTGTTAGTGTTTGTTTTACGTATTTAGGTGCTCCTATATTGGATGCAAATATGTTGAGTATAATATCCTCTTCTTGTATTGATCCTTTTATCATTTTAAGAGAGTCCTTCTTTATCTTTCTTTATGGCTTTTGTTTTAAAGTCTGGTTTGTCTGATATGACTTTCTTGTCATTTCAGTTTGCATGAAATATGATTTCTAATCCCCTCATTTTCAGACTATGTGTGTTCTTTGCCCTAAAGTGGGTCTTTATAGGCAGCATATTGTAGGCTCTTGTTTTTTTCCAATCTGACACTCTATGTCTTCTGATTGGAGCATTTAATTTATTGAAATTTCTGGTAATTACTGATAGATACAAATTTATTGCCATTTCAAACCTTGTTTTCCAGTTGATTTTGTATTTCTTCTTTGTCTCTTTTTCTTTTTCCTTTTGTGATTTGGTAGTTTTCTTCTGTATTATGCTTATGTTCCCTTCTTTTTGGTTTTTGTTAATCTATTGTATGTTTTCGAATTTTGGTTACCCTGTTTTTCAATTATGTTAACCCATTACTGTATCTACTTGCTTTAGACTGGTAGTTATATAGGCTCAAACACATTCTAGAAAAAAAATCTACATCTTTTTACTCTCCTTCTCTACACTTTATGATTTTGATGACCTCTTTTACATCTTCATTTTTATTCTTTTGCTGTTCATTGTAGTTATCATCACTTTCACAATTTTTAAAAAAAAATTTTATTTTTAAATCTGTGTACTTGCTTAGGTGATTTACTTTCCAATTGTGATTTTCTCTTTCCTATAGATTCTTGCTTCTCCTCTATTTAGAGAAGACCTTTCAATATTACTTTTAGGCTAGGTTTAGTATTGTTGTATTCTTTTAGTTTTTGCTTGTCTGAGAAATTCTTTATCTATCCTTCTGTTCTAAATGATAATCTTGCTGGGTAGAGTATCCTAGGTTGCAGATTTTTCTCCTTCTGGACTTTGAATATATCTTGCCACTCCCTTCTGGCCTGCAACTTTTCTGTAAAGAAATCAGCTGATAGTCTTATGGAACCCTTATGGGGGTTCCCTTTTAGCTAACTCTTTTTCTCTTGCTGCCTTTAGAACTGTGTCTTTAACTTTTGCCATTTTAACTATAGTATGTCTTGATGTAGGTCTGTTTGAGTTCATCTTGTTTGGACTCTCTGGGCTTCCTGTTCCTGGATATCTGTTTCCTTCTTTAGGTTTGGGAAGTTTTCAGCCATAATTTTTTCAAATACATTTTTAATCCCCTTTTCTCTTTCTTCCTCTTTTGGGATCCCTACTATGCATAGATTGTCATGCTTTATATTATTCCATCGGTCTTGTATATTGCTTTCTTTTTTTTTTATTTGTCTTTTTGTCTTCTTTTCTGACTAATTTCCATTATTCTATCTTCCAGATCACTTATTCATGCTTCTGCATTATTCAGTTTGCTATTTATAGCCTTTAGCTTAGCTTTCCTCTCAATAAATGAGTTTTCTAATTTTACTTGTTTCCTCTTTATAGTTTCTAGTTCCATTTTACAGTAATCTGCATTTCTATCAATAGCCTTTTCTGATTCCTTCATTGTTTTTGAACTCAGTGTCTATTAGACTGAAGAGGTCTGTTTCATCATTTGTTCTTTCAAGGGAATTCTCTTGAGCTATTAACTGGGAGTGGTTCCTCTGCTTCTCGTTTTACTTATTTTTCTCTGACTCTATGTGTTTAGGAGAAACAGTTATCTACTGTGGTCTTGGAAGGCTGTTTTTATGTGGGAGCTTCCCTGTGTAGCCTGAGTGTGTCTAATATTTTTGGTGCGAGGACTCTTTTTGGTAGGGATGCCTGCTGCACTTTTCCTCAGTGTGTGCTGGTCATTGTCCCTCTGATAGAGGGTGTGGCTGGTGTGGTGACTATCACCTGCACTGGATATTGAGAGAGGCTTCCTCTTTGCTTCAGGGTTGGCTCCCCAGTTGTTGGAGTAGAAGCCCCCAGATTCGTTTCTGAGCTGTAGTGTGAGGTAGGCAGGACTGGAGCTCTCTCCTGCTGGGAGAGAAGCTACTAAGTATTCCTTTGCAGGAACTGTCCACTAGGGAGTGTGCTCTGTGGTGTTGTCTGTCACCCATTGTGTGGACTGACAAAGTACACTGTTGTTGGCACTGCCCTCAACTCCATCTCAGCCATGGAAGTGCATGCAGTAGGCCCTAGTGTCCCTCAGGTGCTGTATTCAGAAAGCTACCCATGTAGACCCATAAGCACAGATCCACTGAAGTCAGGTACCAGGACCATAGTAGTCATGCACCTGGACCCACCTTGGGAGCTACAGAAGCAGCCCAGACCATGACCCTGCCTCCATGTGTACCTTTAAAGCCCACAGCTGATAATGCTGGACTTGCCTCAGCCACAGGAGCATAAGTACTTGGCTCAGATGTCCCATAGGTGCTGAGTTTACAAGGGCCCCAGTGGTGGGGTCATAAATCTGTGAATTGCACAGCCATGGGGAGAGAGCTCAGATTTCAGCCCTGCTTCCTAAATTGTGTATCCCTTAGGGATCAGCTCGTATTTTCAACCCTGCCTCCGTGTGTGGGCAACCCGCAAGCACTTGCATGTTTCCAGAACTTGTAGAAGTGGAGCTGTGCCCACTGTGAGCAAGAATGAGGCTGCTATGCTGGGCCCTGCCCTTCCCTTTGAGTGCTTGCATTAACAATGAGACTTCAATGGTGGACCTGGCTCCTTCCTGCACACACCCCCAGTTGAGGCTTGGACCATACTCCAGCCCCTTCAGGCTTCAGCCAACCCCAGTCCTTTCCCTGTGTCTGTCCTCTGAAGCCTGAATTTCAGCACCCAGCCCCTGCATCCACCAGCAGACACATGTCTCAGGCTGGGGAGTGCAGGGAGGTGGCATGGACCCTTTGTTCTGGTCTCTCTCTGTTCTGCCTCCTGCAAGCTGGGTGCTGCACTCTCCTCTGAGCCTCTGAAGCTCCCTTTCTGTCTCAGCTCATGTCCCCACCAGTAAAGGGGATTCCCAGGGTGAGGGAACCTTTCCTCTTTCATAGCTCTTTTCCAGGGTGCAAGGTCCCATCCCAATTCCTTTTTACTTTTTCTTTCATCCTTCCTGGTTACGTGGTGATCTTTCTTGTAATTTTGGTTTTATGATATCTTCTGCCAATGTTCAGCAGGTATTCTGTGAGAAGTATTCCACATGTAAATGTATCTTTGATGTATTTGTGGAAGGAGGTGAGCTCAATGTCCTTCTATTCTGCCATCTTGATCTGCCTCTCAGAGCAGATCCCAAGGGTTCTCTGTGAAGTCAACTACACATAATTGAACTGGCAAAACTAGACACATCTCTGTGAATGTGAAGGTGTTATTGTCTCCTTTCACAATAGCATATAAATAAAATTTTTTAATTTGGTTATTAGAATGGCAGTTTAATTCAACATAAGAAACTTCTTTTGAAATACTTTTTTTTTTCTGTTAGGTTTTATCACAGGATTCACATGTGTAATCCCACTTATGCCTAGAAAAAGACTGAAGGAATTGATATGTGGTTGAAATGGCTAATATTATTGTTGATTTGGCTAGACTGTAGTACCCATTATTTAATCAAATACTTATCCAAGTGTCGTTGTGATGATATTTTGTAGATGTGCATAACAGCTGTAATAAATTGACTTTAAGTAAAGGAGACTACCCTTGATAATGTGGGTAAGTCTTACCCAATCAGTTGAAGGGGCTTAAGAGCAAAAATAGAAGTTTCATGGTGAGGAAATTTTGCCTCAATACTGAAGCTTCAGTGCCTGCCTGGGTTTTCAGCCTCAGCCTCCCCTGCAAATTTTGGGCTCAATACTGAAACATCAATGCCTGCCAGCCTACTCTATGATTTTAAACTTGTCAGCTCCATTTTCATGGTAGCCAATTCCTTAAAATAATTCTCTTTATACATATACATGTAGTTATGATAAAAGATACTGTATATATTTGGCTGGCCAAAAAGTTCGTTCGGGTAGCATCTTATGGAAAACCCTGAATGAACTTTATAGCCAACCCAATATCTATCTATCTATCTATCTCCTATTCTGTTTCTCTGGAGAGCTCTGATATATTGGTTAACTTGGAGTTTGGGATTATGGGTATCATTTTTACTTTTTACTTTGCTATTAACCACATTGTCCTCAGTGAAAGTGTATTACTCTCTAAGTAAAAGAAAATAAATTTTGTTTGAGAGCTCTCCAACCATTTAGAAACTGCTAAGAAATTCTGAAAATTAAAATTCAAAAATAAAGGGACAACATGATTTCTGCAATGAGAAATTATAACTTTTGGCTCTGCTAGAGAGATTTTTGCATACAAAGTTGGACCAGCCCGAACTATGTATTTGGAGTTTGAAACAAATCTTGATATTTTTTCCCTAGCTAAACCTGGTTTAAAAATGTCATCATGGGAATTGAGGATCAGAAAACTATGGCACACTCTATGACTATGGGTTTGAACTGGCATAGAGACCAAAAAACAAACAAACAAACACCAAAACAAAAACAACAACAACAAAAAACAAATAAAAAGAAGACATGCAGTATCCAAATAATGTCACAGAATAAATCATATTACCATATTACTGGCTCATTTCCTTTACTTTTGAGGTTTTTGAACTAACAGATGAGGAAATGTGTTAGACTTAGTGTATCCTGACATCAGGATTTGATGAGATTTCTTTTGATGACTGGAAAATATGGAGAACTCTGGGCTGGATATGACTTGATTGAGGTGTTGCATTATTGAGCTTACATGATAAAGTCTTGAATTAATACACTTTTTTTGGGGGGGTGAGAGGGAAATGGATTTGAGATTTATTATGGAGACAAATAATGGCACTGACTCACTTACTGGATGTCAGTATCAGTGCAGAAAGGGGCATTGCACGTAATTTCTAGTTTGGAAATCCAGGGATCAATATATATGTATTTGATTCACTAAAATGGGAAAATAGATACAGAAACACATGTTGGGGAAGAGGAGTTAGAGGCGACAATTTTAGATTTGGATATTCTGATTTTTAGGCACTTGTCGGACACATAGATGGAGATATTTAGTAAGCAACAAAAAAATGTCTTCTATAGCTCAGGAAACACCCAAATGCCCCTTATGATGAGTAACAGCCACATTTAGGTCTAAGCAGGTGTCAAGAATTTTAGTTGTAGTAAATAAGGAGATATTAGTTATCTTAGGGATAAAAATTATTGAATTATTGAGGAATAATTTCAAAATGGGAGAGACTGGGTATATTTATATGGTAAGGGTAAGATGCTGGTAGATAGCAATATGTTGAAGCTATGTCTGAGGGTGTAATAAAAGAGAACATAATAAAAAAGGAAAAGAGAGCTATATCAGAGAGCACGATGATAAAGAATAGCTGAGGGAATGATAGTCAGAGCACCAGATTAACGTGAATAAATGTCTTAGAGGACTTCTTCCTCTAAAACATGAATATATAAGGAGTAAGTATAGATGTTGGGGAGCAAGGAGTTAAAGCAACAAGACTGTGATTCATTTCTGCCCTGTTTACCAGGCTGATGCATCTGAGGGAAAGAAAAAAAGGCAACTTGACCTGGTCTCATCTCCTTATAAAGATGGTAACTTGTCCTTTGTGTAAATAGACTAATATATATTTTTTAGGAGGAGAGTCCTTATTTATGGAATGCCCTTTATAGGCTGTCCCTGGCTTAAAATTGCTTATGGAAATGCATCTGGGATTTATGGATTTATGAGGCACAGATCACGAAAAATGTCAAATAAGTTCTACAGTTCTCTGGAGTATAAAATGGAGATGTTTCATAATTGGACCCTCCTGATTATATAAGGTGAGCCACAGGCATCACTTAGAGACCTCATGTATTCTTCTTGGTCAAACGGCTCCTGTCCAACATGGAAAGGAAGGGCCTGGGGAGCCACACAGGGTATACGAAACTTCTCCCTCTTTGTGCTTCTTGATTGCTTATGTGTTTGACAACAAAAGAAGCTCATCCAAGTTTCATTGTTCAGGTTTTTATCAGGGGCTCCATTACATTGGCACAGTTAACTGAGTGATTGATCACTCATGTGTTTGATCTCAGATGCTAGGTTGCAGATGCCACATGACCCAAATCTCACACCCTAAAACCTGGTTGGTCTTTCTGGCATAGCCAGTCCCCATACTAAGACTGTTGGGTGTGGCCAGCCCCTGCTCTAAACAGATACCTCTATCAGGTATGTCATAGATTGTGTCCCAAAAGTTGAGGGCAAAGTCCAGACCTCTCTTTGGGCAAAGCCGAATTCTTTACTACACATATTTGAGCAGTGGAAACCTACTTATAGAGCCTGAGTTTGACATGTATGTGTGTAAATTATTGAGGATTCACTATGCTTCAGATGTTTTCACACATGTTCTTTTTTAAAATCCTTACATCAATTTATAATATAAGCAATAGTATCAGAGGGTCACAAGCACAATGATTTGACCTTATATGTTGTATTATTATTACTATTTTAATTTTTTAAAATTTAAACTTAATTTTAAAGTCTTCCTATTTAAATAGTAGTAGAATTTGCCTGTTATTATGCAACATATGACGTCAATCCAAAGTCTTCCATTTACTAAGACCAATATTTCTCCTATCCCATCCATCACTCAACTAAAAAATTTAATTTTCAAATTAAAAAAATTTAAATTTAACTTAAAATTCTAAATTAACATAAGTAACCTGATCCAAATCACACAGCTAGTATTTAATAAGCCAGGTTTCAAACCTAACTCTTTAGGTCCCATGATTTCCCATTATTCCAAAGCTGTATGATGTCATGGAAGGTAGTAATCATTAGACCCTGGAATTGGCTTAAAGACAAAAATAGCCTTTGGAAAATATTTCCAGTGAATTTGGGAGACTCAATAAATGCTTGGAAAGGCTTCTGGCAGCCTGTCATGATAAAGGAAATTGAGAAGCATGTTGTTTTCGTGTCTAAAATGGAAGTCCATGTGGCAAACCAGAAAATTTGTTTCGGCTAATGGTTCACAACTTTCTTGTTCATTGAATAGACTGTTTTACCACCTGAGTTTGAAAAAAATATGGGTCATGATGGTCCCTTTATTAAAAGAGCACAGTCTTACTGACTTCTTAACTGCCAAGAATAAATTTTTGTACTTCCACTGACACACACAATAACGTTAGGAAGATTATTCTAGTTTATATCAGTATTACAGAACATTTCTTCTAAGTCTAAAAGCTACTAGAACTTAGAGAACCATTTGTGACTTTGAAAAAACCCTTGGTCCTGCTATTTAAATCATGATAAAATTTGCTTATTACTTGTCAGACCAAAATCTATTTCGTTTTACAAGAGCATTGTCTTTGTCTCCTATCCTCTACATAAACTATGATTATTATCTCCTTGTATAGTTTTGTAGTTAAAATTATTATGGCCTATCAGTCCTAGTAGCTGTTCAGTGACTTGAATAGTTTTAATACATGCACAAAAGAGGTTTATTAATGGGCAGATAATTCCTCTAGATTAAGCTGAAAAAAATCAACCATATCACAGTAGTCCCCAAATATCTTAGATCATGAACAATATAGTTAGAAACCTTCCTGGTGGCATGCAAACTGCGCCTCTTTGAAACATCTAATTCTGTAAGTACCATTTATCATAGCCTTTTTAAGAAATAGTTTTCTCAGATAAGCAGGGCTCACTGAACACTGCCACAGGCAAAAGGAGTACATTTGGCATTAATATTAAGGTAGTAATAATAACACCTTATGTTGCATAATTCTTTGCATTTTTTAGAATGTTTTCAAATATATCTAGTCAACAAGAAAGAACAGTAAAAAGTTATCACTCAGACTTTTAAGCTGGTTGTCTTTGATGCCTTGTTCAGTGTACTGCGGTTGTTTCAACGTAGGGACATTTCAGAGAAAAATGTGTTTGGCCTCCTGAAGAGATATTTATTGTAGTTACCAGAAAGCTTGTGCTTTGTATCCCAAATCACAAAATTTTCCTGAGGTCTATTTGTCTCTCACCAGTAAGGAAGAACTTCAGAAAGAAGGAAATATGTAGCCAACAATATCAGTGATCAAATGGAGAGGTAGTCAGGATAGAATACTTCCCTTAGCAGTGGCTTTTAAATTTTGGTTCGGGGATCAGATCCACTTGAATTATATAGGACTCTTACTAAAAGGCATCTGTATTCTATCAAGCTTGTGTTTACTCATAATTTTATTACAAGAACAAAAGGGAGAAAATAATTCTTTAAGAAATTATTGGAGGATGTCCAGAAAACCAGAAAAACAAATGTAACACTACTATCTTTCTTTAAACAGTTTTTTTTAAAAAAAACAAAACCAAGGAATTTCAAGGGTTTTATTCATGGCCTCATCAATCTTCACAATGTTCCTATAAGTCAGGTAGGTGGTAAGAATTACTATTAAGAGGAGAAGAAATTTAACACATTCATTGCAAGAAAAAGACACATGGAGACAAGAGACTTGCAGTAAGAGCACTTTAGTTTGAAATATTACACGTAATAACAGGGAATAAAGAATTATTCAAGGGAGGAAAAATTAAATTTAACTATTGTAATATGGAAATGTTTTCTCATAATAAGTGAAAATAGAAAATAAATCATAATGAAGATTAAAAATAGAAAAAATCATGACAATTCAGCTAAATTCAATAAACATTTATTGAATGCCTAATGAATTTAAACTTTAATCATTTTCTTTTTCTAGTTATGTTGAAAAATTCTGTTTCTTGAGTGCCAAGTATTAAAAATATTTTTAAAATTCTGAAGAAGTTTCCCTGAAAATATAAGCAGTATATGAAAATGAGCTTTGATAAAGATTCTGGTTGCAAGTGGTTGTAAGGAAGGAGAAGCAATAACAGTTCTTAAGACCTCTGCTGAAGCATTGCATAAATCATAAAAGAGAAAACAAACACAGGGATAGCCTCTGTACCTAAGTACAGACTATGGAAAAGTGTTAAATAATGGATCATGATTAGCTATTCATTTTCACCATGCACAAAATAAATGGAAAAAAAATTAAGCCATAACATGAGGAATTTTTAGTTGATACTTGGAAAGATTTCCCAACAATGATCATTGCCTAATGCAAGCCTGCCTTGGGCTTTTACTAAGGTAGGTTTTGGAACATTTTTTAAACAAGAAAGAAGGTAGACATAAAAGGGTATATAACTCCTAGGGTCCTTAGTGTGTGTGTGTGTGTGTGTGTGTGTGTGTGTGTGTATGTGTGTGTGTGTGTGTGTGTGTGTATTTTAAACTATTTTCTAAGAGATTTTTCAGTTCATTGTTTAATTCCATTAATGCATGGATTGCTGTTCGCTTCAACTTATTTCTTCAATTTTTCTGAGTCCAGGAGTCTAGGAAAAAATCTAGGAAAATGTTGTCATGTTAAAGTTTGCTGTTCCTGCCAATCAAAAGTGTGTCCCAAACAATTAATTGAAGATGGAAAATCAATTACTCAATATGTATCGTGTACCTATTGTGAGATGTCTCCAAATTTTAAAGTAGGCCAAGATGCCTTCCCTTTATGTCTGTTAGAAGACCAAAGCTGTTCAAGCCTGCTGGTTCCTGACTGTCAGGGAAAAAGGTTTTCTAGCTGATAGTGACTTGATCATGTGATAGTATATATCACTTCCAGAAGCATATAGATTTTTAAGAGAAGTTGATGAATAAGGCAATACTTAACCTAAAAGAAAGAAGCTCTAAAATTTCAGCCAGAGGGAGAAGGGAAGTCATTATATTGACAGAAGTTCTTTTAATCACACAAGTGACTACCTGTTCTTAAGGTAGGCATAGGAGCAAGATATAATAAAACAGGAAATTGATAAGTTTACCAGAAGGGAATGACTGGAAAGAGTGAAAGAAATCACAAAAGGGAAAGAAAGCTGAGGACAGAGAGGTGAGCTGGTTATGGAGAAGAGAGGTAAAGAGAATAAAGAGTAAATAGATCTCAAAGGACTATGTCTTGTTCTAAAGTAGCCAAAGGCAGTATCTCTACGTTACTAAACAACCAATTTAGTGTAAAAATTAAAATTGTTGTTTTCCTTTAGACTTAACCTTAGTTACCTTATTAAATTTTTTTCCCACTTCTCAATCTCCTTTCTCACTTCCCTTCTGCCCTGGCATTTCTTCCCATTGGATTCCTGTCTATCTATCTATCTATCTATCTATCTATCTATCTATCTATCTATCTATCATCTCAGCATCACCATCTCTATGTATTTACTTTGATTCTTATATCAATTCCTTCAAGCTGTCACAGGTTAAAGTTGATTATTTTCTTCATGACAACAGCTTCTTGAGAATGTGAATGTGAGCCTCAAAACTAGTTTAGATCAGTGTTTTTCTAGTGTTTTTCAAACTTTGAAAGAATTATGCATTTCTTAAACTGTAGATCTGTTGATCAAGAATCTTCTGTGATGGTTGTGATGATGATCTATGTGATAGATCCTGTATTTTTAACAAGTTTACATGATGAGTTTTATGCACTTAAAATATTTGAGATGTATTATTGTAAAGATATATAAACTTAAAAGTAATGTTTTTCTGATTTTAGGTATACATCCTTTTTGGAATATCATGCATGTGTTGAGGCCAGAAAAATAAAGCCAGACAGTATTCTGAGGATGAATGTGTTACTGTTTTCTACATTCTTCTTACTTCTGTGAAAATGGAAATGCTGAATGCTTAACTTCTTTCAGTGGTATGCCTCATAAGAATGTCAATACAAATTTAAGAATTTTTTCTTCTGTCCTTTTATTTTTCTGTCATGAATGTCTCTCATCACCCTGCCTAACCCTTTCCCTACAAAATTTTTCTTTCTGAAACTTGAGGTCTGCTTTCATTACTTTTGCCATTATGCAAAAGGTTAGTTTGGAAAAAATCTTTGTAAAAGTTTTACACATTTATTTTGCTTTTGACAATACTCAAGAAAAAATGGAATTGGTTACTGCTATCTCAGTGAAATTATCGCTCTGTAAATACTTCAAAGGTGATTTCCAGGTAATTAACACTGGAGACAAGTTTGATTGCTTATTGATTTCTGAGTATACTAGAACATTAATTAATTAATTCTTTTTGAGGGAAGGGAATGTTTAAATCTGCCTGCAACTAGGTTGTTTTTTCATCTAAATCTTTAAAGTAGCTGAGATTAATCACATTTTCAAAATGCAGGGTCTGGCCAGGTGATGAAGGTGTGGCCAATCAATTTCTCCATAAGTCTGCTAATAAATTAAAAGGGCATTTTTGATGAGCCCTATAATCTTCTCTTGCATTAGATTGAAGGATTAGATTTTCCTCCAATTCTTTTAAAATGATAATTAGCTAAAGAAAAAGTACTAAGGACTGAATTTTTTTTTTTCGGTACGTGGGCCTCTCACTGTTGTGGCCTCTCTCGTTGCGGGAGCACAGGCTCCGGACACGCAGGCTCAGCGGCCATGGCTCACGGGCCCAGCCGCTCCGCGGCATGTGGTATCTTCCCAGACCAGGGCACAAACCCGCGTCCCCTGCATGGGTAGGCGGACTCTCAACCACTGCGCCACTGATTATTTTCATCTTAGAATTCTCCTTGGTTTCCCTCAAGGTAGTCTTCCTCTATTTTGATTTCTTAGGGTTCATTTCCTGATCTTTATGGTGGGCACAGTTTGTGCTCCACTCAGATCCCTTTTGCCTGCCAGCCACTCAGTTCCTCAGCTGCTGTTATTGTTGGCTGCTAATGGCTCACAGCTGACCCTCTTCTTTGAAGACTTGTCTGCACAGAGCCATCTGTCCTGGAAGTCATGCTCTGATCCCTTCCCAGAGCGGCCTGTAGCTAAAAACTCTCTGATGGGAGAAGGGGTCTAAAATACTGGCCCCTTGCCTCAAGGTGGGGCTAAATCCATGGTACTTTGCTGATTCAGTGGGATTAAAGCTAGGCTCCATCTGAGACCACATCCTTGCTTAGCTTTTTCCCCCCTGCATAATCCTGCTTCTTCCACTCCCTTTTTCCTGAGAACACTCCTCAATAAATAATTTGAACAAGAATTCCTATCTTGGACGGCTCCTGGGGAACCCAACTTAAGACAGTCATTTTATTCTCTCCTTACAGCTCTTCTCTAAGCAATCCCATGACTTCAACAAAAGCTAATATACTGCCTTGCAGAATAATATTCTCCTGCTCATATCTCATGTCTAAATTCTAGACCGAGAAGTATAGCTGCCTACTTTTTTAGGTTTTGTTAAATTTAGGATTGCCTCCTTTTGCTGGGAGAGATTATATTTTGATTTTTTAAATTGCACTGAGTTAGAAATTTCAGGATTATACAAGTCTGAGGCCAGCTGAAACCTTCATGTGACCTTTATTTCTATCAAATAGAATGGTCTTGTGAGTGTAACATATTCCTATGGGCATTCAAGATTGTGGGCAGCAGCATAAATCACGTAGACTTAGGTTATGTATAGGTCCTGAAGTTTTTGCTTTCTTGCTAAAGCCTATTGATGTTCAAGAAAATGAAAGTGAGGTTATCATGGGGAGCATCATTGCACTGAAATTTACAAAACCCCAAATCATGCCAACTTTAATACTTTAATCATTCTTAGCAATAAGTTACTTGCTATAAGCCTCACAATACTGTGCTACAACATAGTGAAGTTAATCTGCCTGACGGAAGCCTTTCTTGAGATCCATGGGCAGAGCTTAATTTGGTGAACACACCTCTGTTACAGTCTCATCATATTGCGTTTCAGTTGTTTGCTTCCTTGTTTGCATACTCTCTAGGCACTTGGGGACACTGATCGTATGTTTTCATCTTTTCTTGATGAATAGTAGATACTCAATAAATGTTGGTTTTTGAAAGAATGTAAAATATGAAGAGGGCAAGAAAAATAGAAAAAGAAGGATTCATAGGAGGGTTGATTTAGCTTTTGACTGTCAGTTATTAATTTATTGCCTCTCAGCTCTGCATGCACCCTTCAATATATTCTTTGTGATAAACAAGGAAATTCCTTCAAGTATATCTCCTTTAAACTGAGTACAATATTAAGCTCTCTCCTAGGAGAGAACACTGGATGGACGTTGCAGGAGGAAGAAGCTGTCTTGCAGCTTCTGTCTTGTGTGGAACCGGGGATTGTTGGTATGGTGTCAGAACACTGGGTGGCTCTTGCCCTAGCCATAGGCCTAAAACATGGCTCTTCCATGATCTTGCAGCCTCGTCCTGGCCATCAGCTTCCCATAGCCGTCCTGCCATGGCAGCCAGGGCTACTATGTGCCTGTATTCTCTGAAGGCCTCCTCCCCCAACCGGCACCCAGACTCCCTTGCCACTGGTTGCTGTTCACCTACTCTCCCACCTGTATCATGGAAGTTGCCTATTTCTTGCCCAGCACCTCCAGACCAGCCAAGACCTAATTGAACCAGTGAAATTCTCTATTATCCAGTGGCCAAACCACACCTTCTCCAAGTCTGAATGCCTTCCAACTTCGTGCTTCTTGGGTGCTCTCCCTCAGCCCTAGGGTGCCATATAATGTTTCCTTATATCTTATGGTTGCTCTTTATCATATGTAATAATTCTTTATATTTATCTTCCCCCCCCCTTTTTTTTTTTTTTTGCGGTACGCGGGCCTCTCACTGTTGTGGCCTCTCCCGTTGTGGAGCACAGGCTCCGGGCGTACAGGCTCAGCGGCCATGGCTCACGGGCCCAGCCGCTCCGCAGCATGTGGGATCTTCCTGGACCAGGGCACGAACCCGTGTTCCCGGCATTGGCAGGCGGACTCTCAACCACTGCGCCACCAGGGAAGCCCTATCTTCCCCTTTTAAACCTATTATGTGGTTTCTACCTCCTGATTGTACTCAGACTTCTATAGTCCGTGCTGCAGCATGCCTTTGACAGGTTAGAGTAAGTGGCATACCTAAAACTAGACCCTTGCATTAGTTTGTTTATCAAAATATATTGGAGCCTAAAGAAAAGTCATAAAAATCTTTCACTCTTTCATTCTTGGCCATCAAATTTTTGTGTTTATTTTCAATCTGTTTAGTATTCCAGATTATATACTTAGTATTTTTTTGTTTTTACTTAAGACTTATAAAATAACAATTTTGACCTGTGAACCTTAGAGACATACTTAAAAGTAAATGGCGATATGGCATCCACAGGTATAAAACTGAAGATATTTTATTCCTTTTGTTGGAAAGATTATTTTGGAATATTTGGAAAAAAAGACACTATCAAAGTCAGATGTGTATTAATCGTGAACACGAGTAAGAATACACAGAGCCAATCAAAGACATTGAAGAGAGCCATTAAGCATGCTATGAATCTGTCATATTTGACCATTCCAGTTTTTGCTAGCTATAGAAATGATGCTTTCAACTAGCAGATTTAGTCTGTCTCAGTCCCTAAGTATATCAGTTAAGATTCTTTCTGTTGCACGTGATAGAAAATCAATCCTAACGAGCTTAAAAAATACAATAAGGGGAATTTATTAGCTCACATAGCTTGAAAATCCAGGGAATAGTTCCATTTTAAATGTTATTTGGTCAGACAATGCCATGAGGACTCATCCTCCTCTTTCCTTCTTATTTTTTTGTCCTGTTGGCTTCAGTCTTAGTCTTTAGAGGGAAAAAAATGTCACCCAGAATATCCAAGCCTACGTCTTCCTAGGTTAACACAGAAGAAGTGAAAGCAACTTTTTTCTGGGAACTCCCATCAAATGCTGGCCTTCATTCCGATGGAGCAATTTGGATTACACGCCTAACCATGAACCAAAGGACTAGTAGAGCATGGGTTGCATGCCCCCCCCTTTTTTTTTTGTGGTACGTGGGCCTCTCACTGTTGTGGCCTCTCCCGTTGCGGAGCACAGGCTCTGGACGCGCAGGCTCAGCGGCCATGGCTCACAGACCCAGCCGCTCAGCGGCATGTGGGATCTTCCCGGACTGGGGCACGAACCCGTGTCCCCTGTATCGGCAGGCAGACTCTCAACCACTGCGCCACCAGGGAAGCCCCATGCCCCCTTTCTGAGGTTAGATCACCATCAGAACCAGACAGAGAGTCAGTAGGGATGATTCTCTAGAGAAATTTAGAGAAATCTTCTCCAAGGTATGGTACCCTAAAGAACAGATAAATGCTTGGTGGGCAAGTAACAAATGTGTGCTGAACTAAATAAATCCTGAACAAGATTTCCTGGCTCTCAGTAGCTCCATAGCAGTCATTATACTTGGACAAATCTTTTTCCTCTAATCCAAGCATTCAACATGACCAGTATAAGCACGTATATGTCCACCGAGCCACACTCTGACCCTAACCCTTGCCAGCGACACATTCTCTCAGGAACTGGCTGGATTCTTCCATTGAAATATACAGATCACCTGTCAGGTCTTCCAGACTTTGAGTAAAGGTGTCCACTGTGGCCAGCAGTCTTGGTGTACTTATCCCACATGCAGAGGTAGCTTGTGTGTTTCTAAAACCAACCTGTCTTTGTTAACTGCTTTTGATCATTCATTGTGCCTTACAGGGTCTCAAACTTGCCAATCTAAGATGGTAAATGCAGACAGTGGAGGGAGAATGGCTTTCTCTTCTCAACCTCATTTTACCTGTTAATGATAAAAGTAACTTACTTACTGACTGCTTGCTAATAATAAGCATGCTTTATGTGTATGAACTTTATGTATATGAACACTTTATGTATATGAACTTATTTTATCCTCACAATAAACCTGTGAAATAGATACTGTTCTTAGTCTTATTTTAAAAATGAGGAAATCGAGGTAGAGAGAGATTAGATAATTTGGCTAGGTTCACACAAGTAGGAAGAGGTGGACCAGGGCTTCTCCCTCAGGTAGTTTGTCTTTGGAACTTGCCTTCACAACCCCACACAATGCTGCCTCTAGTGCACACCAATAGAGTCATCCTTGCTTCATTTCTAGTAACTTGGTGCTAGATGTGCTCTGGCTATTTTATTAAGAAATTGCCTTATCCAGATCAAACATAGGGACGCAGCTTTCTCATGTCTTTGGCATTTTTGCACAGTTGCTTAAATTTCTCATGCATCTTCTAGGTACATTTTAAATAGGGGCAGAGAGAGTAAGATCCTGTTTAACATACTTTGTTTACCAAGACTTTTTTTTTTAGTTGAAGTATAGTTGATTTACAATGTTTTGTTAGTTTCAGGTGTACAGCAAAGTGATTCTGTTATACATATATATTCTTTTTCATATTCTTTTCCATCATGGCTTATTACAGGATATTGAATATAGTTCCCTGTGCTATACAGTAGGACCTTGTTGTTTATCCATTCTATACATAATAGTTTGCATCTGCTAGTCCCAAACTCCCCATCCAACCCTCACCTGGTCCCCTTCCCCCTGGAAAACAACACAAAGCTTTGAATCTAAAAGTCAACTCCCATGTAGACATATATACAGACTGCTGGCCCCTTGGCACTTCTTGCTCACATTGAACTTCCCATTGCCTCAGCTGTTCTATTAGCACTTGAAGGATGCAGAATAATAAGGCCAATCAGCCCAGGGAATTGGGGATCAGACAGACCTTGGTTCGAGTTCTGACCTGCCAATTCAGATCTATGTGAACTTGAGTAGATTCACCCTCTCTAAGCTTCAGTCTTCTTATATGTAAAGTGGTGAGGAAACTGAACTTATAAAACAGAAAACTTGATTCAGCCTTGGTTAAAAAGAAAAGAAGCTGCATTTCACAAACAATGGTAATGGATTAGGTCTAGGAGGAAAGAATGCAAAAAGCCTGCTGGTGAGATAAGGATTTTTAAATTCTGCGATCAAAGGGACACAGTCAAAAAAGGCTGTTCCTATGAGACTCTTACTCTGGAAACAAACTTCCCAGGGTAACTGCCTGGAAGCATTATATTTTCATTTAATTTATATAATAGATTTGTTATAGGAAATGGAATTTCTTTCTTTATGTTGTAAAAGAACTTGCTGGCTTTGTTTCTCTGTGTAAGTAGTATGGGCTCTAGCCCACATTTCCTGGCCAGCCTGCAAGCAAATAAGAACAACCAGGGCTTCCAAATCCAAATATGATGGGAGCTTGGTTTCTTTGACAATAGGAATAATTAATAGTGTTTTTTTCATAGCATTTATTATGAAGATTTAATGAGAAAATACATGCTCAACAAACACAGTCATAAATATTCATTCAGCAGCCCTTACTCTGACCTGGAGCCCATCTTTGTATGTCTCCTCACACACTCCCACCCCCTCTCCCTCCCTCCCTAAACCAGGCTCTAAACTTCTGGTCCATTCTGCAAAAGTGTCAGCAGCATAGATTGTGCAAACAAGTGGCTGAAACCTTATTCAAAATTTAGAGCTCTTTTTGGTCTCAGCAGGATTTGGCTTTCATCTATACCGTCCCCATTGTTTCCTTGCTAGGATCTGATGAGGTACCTGCATTATTCTCAAATACCTACCCCTGAGCAATGGGCTGTATGCTTCCTTTGTGTCCAGTCTAAAATGTAACAGGATCCCCTGGCAGCTCCTGAATCTTGTAAACTGGAAAGACTGATTTCAGTTCTCCCAAATCATTTCCAGGATGTCAGAGCTTAGAATCTTTGCTTCAGCTAAGCAGAGCTGCCTGTGTTTTTTTCTGGTTTCTCAGTGGCAGAAGCTACTAGCCACAGTTTGATATCATTTCTGTACAGTGTCTATAGTCTGTGCTTTTACTAAGTGGCTGCATAATTGTGTGGAATAAATGAATTCCTAAAACATCCATAGTGTAAAATAAGTAAGATCTATATACAAAAATAGATCACATAGAGGCAAACACAAATGTGGCTTTTTGTTATTTGACCTGGGGTGCTTAGCGAAGATTTCTGTTTTACCTACAGTGTTTTGCTCTCAGTTAATGGATGAATTTTTTCTTCCCTCCAGAGCACCCACCTGTTCTTTATATAACCTTGGATTTCTACTTAATTTTTTTATGTTAGTTAATCCCACAAATGCTCTGCAGTTTCTGAAGACAACATGATGCAACTTAAGCCCTCCTATTGTGGATGAAACAGAATTTTGTGATGTGACCATTGTCATTAGTAGGAAAGAGATCAGTGGGAAATTGAAGTTCAGGCTCATGGTATACTTGGAAAGATGACTTACTATTTTTTTTTAATATGGATACATCGTGAAATGAAATAAGAAAGTCATGTGATAGGAGAGATGGACAGTACAAATCATTTAGACGAAGTTCAAAATCAAGACAGAAATGTCCCTTCTCTGTTCGGTTTTTAAAAATTTTGCTTTTACATTTTGACTCACTTCTATTCTTCACTTTGCCTTAATGAAGACCTCAAATTTAAGTGGACTCAAGCTTTGTTTTCCCTGGTCTCACCTTCCTTCATTTTCTTCTCCCACCATCTTCATTAAATCTTCACATTTTCTATGAAGGCTTTATTAATAACTTATAATTTCATAATTTAATGCAACTTAAAGGGAATCTTTTTGCTTACTTAAGATATATGCATTTTCTGTGGATTAAGCGTTCCTGAAAGTCAGGCTTTAAAATGAAGTTTATATGATACACTTTTTATTGGCATTTGGAAAATGCTTGATTATTTTGGACAGTACATTTTTTAAATTGTTTGACAAATTCCCTTGATATATGTCTCCAATCACTCCCTGATGTCTAATATTGGGTCTCTGTATACATTATATCAGCAGTCCCCAACCTTTTTGGCATCAGGGACCAGTGTCGTGGGAGACAATTTTTCCACAGACCCGGGGATGGGGGGGTGGGGGGATGGCTCAGGCGGTAATGCGAGCAATGGGGGGGCGGCAGATGAAGCTTCACTCGCTTGCCGCCGCTCACCCCCTGCTGTGCGGCCCAGTTCCTAACAGGCCGAGTACCGGTACCAGTCCATGGCCCGGGGGTTGGGGACCCGTGCATTATATTACCTTTCTGGATTTTTTCTGAGTTTGGGATTCCTACAGTAGAGAGCTCAGGGATGGTTGATGGGAAAGATGTACATCAGATTTTTGATATTCTTTTTAAGGTGAGTTACACCAATTACTTCCATCTGTCTTACAGTTTAGTTTCTTTAAAAAAGTACAAAATATAATCATGATACTTGCTGACAACTAACAAGTAGCATAGAAGAATTGAGGATGATTATTGGGGCTGCTTTGTATAATACTAAATGAGAAGGCCACAATTTTTCTGAGGTTGGGTATATTTAGTAACAAGAGAAGTTCCTATAATATCATTATCTCATTTTTTCTTTTAAAACCAGCTTTATAGTGTAATTTGTACACAGCAAATGCATCCATTAATGTTGCCATTAGATAAGTTTTAACAAAAGTGCATACCCTTGTATCTGCCACCCCAGTCGAGCTATAGAACACTTCTGTCATTCCAAAATGTTTCTTCATGTTCCTTTGCATTTGATCCCCACCTCAGACAACCACTAATCAACTTTGTTACTATAAATTAGTCTCCTTCATTTACATGTTTTTGAGATTCTTCCAAGGTTTTACATATATCAGTAGTTTATACATTTTTTTTATTTATGGAGTAATACTCCATTGTATGAATATACCACAGTTTATCTATTCACCTGTCGATGATCATTTAGATTGTTTCGAGTTTAAGACTATTATGAATAAAGCTGCTGTAAGCATTAGTATCCAAGTGTTTTTCTGACATATGTTTTCACTTCTTTTAGCTAAATACCTACAATAAAATTGTTTAACTTTATAAGAAACTAAATATTTTCCTAAGTGGTTGCACCATTTTATACTCTAATCAGCAATATATCAGAATTCTAGTTCCATCCAGTATGAGTTTCTTATATATTTTGAATATCCACCACTTACTGGATAAAGTTTGCCAATATTTTCTCTGATTCCATAGGTTGCCTTTTCATTTGGTTGATAGTTTCCTTTGCTGTACAGAGATTTTTAGTTTGATACAGTCCCACTTGTTAAGTTTTCTTTTGTTGCCTGTGCTTTTGATGTAGCATCCAAAAAATCACTGCCAAGACCCACATCAAGGAGCTTTTTCTCTGTTTCCTTCTAAGAGTTTTATTGTTTTGCATATATTAAGGCATCCTTGCATCCCAGGGATAAATCCTACTTGATCATAGTGTATGATCCTTTTAACGTGCTGTTAAATTTGGTTTACTGTATTTTGTTGAGGAAATTTGCATTTATGTTCATCAGGGATTTATGTTCATCAGGCTTGTGATTTTCTTCTCTTGTAGTGTCCTCATCTGGCTTTGGTATTAAGGGCAATGCTGGTCTCATAAAATGAGTTTGGAAATGTTCCCTTCTTTCAATTTTTTGAAGTAGTTTGAGAAGGACTGATTTTAATTCTTCTTTAAATATTTGGTAGAATTCTCCCATGAGGCCATCTCGTCCTGGGATTTTCTCTGTTGGGAGGATTTTAATTTCTGCTTCAATCTCCTTCCTCTTTATTGGTCTGTTTGGACTTCTATTTCTTCATGATTAAGTCTTGGTTGGTTCTATGTTCATTTTTTTCTAGATTATCCAGTTTGTTGGCATAATTTTGATAGTAGTCTCTTATGATCCTTTGTATTGCTGTGGTATCAGTTTTAATGTCTCCTCTTTATTATATTTTCAGGTCTTCCATTTACATCTTTAACCATTTCAAGTGAATTTAAATATGATGTTAGATAAGGATACAATTTCATTTTTTTGCATTTGGATATTCAGTTTCTCAGCACCGTTTATTGAAGAGACTATCCTTTCCCCACTGTGTACTCTTGGTGCTTTTCTCTTTTCATTCCCCTAAATGGCTAATTTCAAAAAACCTGCTTTTGAGTTTGCTGATTCTTTCTTCTTCATGATCAAGTCTGCTGTTGAAGTTTTCTGTTGAAAATTTTAGTACTCTTATTGTATTCTTCAGCTCCAGAATTTGTTTGGCTCTTTTTAATGGATTCTGTTTCTTTATTAAACTTCTCATTTTGTTCATCCATTGTTTCCTGATTTTGTTTATCCATTGTTTCCTGATTTTGTTTAGTGGTTTATATGTCTTCTCTTTCACCTCCCTGAGCTGCTTTAAGATGCTTATCTGAATCCTTTTGTGGGCAATTCACAGATCTTTATTTCTTTGGGGTTGGTTACTGGATCTTTATTAGTTTCCTTTGTCGATGTCATGTTTGCCTGATTCTTCATGATCTGCACAGTCTTGCACTTCTGTCTCTGCATTTGAAGGATCAAACACCTCTTTCAGTCTTTACAGACTGTTTTTGGTATGTAAAGACCTCTCCTGTTGGGTCTCCAGACTGATGGCATTGCCTCCATAATTGCAGTCGAGCGAAGTTGGAGCCAGGTCATGTGTCTGTTGCTTGGTCTACAGTGGGGTCCTCAGTCAGTAGGCCTGGTACTAGGGGCTCAGGTGGGTGTGGTTTCTATCTGGTCTCTGGGTGGATGGGACTGCCTCTAGCACCTTGGTCTGTGAGGCTCGTGATGGGATAAATGTCTACTTCAGTAGACATTTATCTGGGTCCCTGGGAAGGCTCCTGACATGGCACTGGGTGGTCCTCTGGGTGGGCAAGATTGGACCCAACTGCAACTTGAGAGGGGTTGGAACTGAGTCATGGGACTGCTTCAGGGTTCATGGCTTGGACTGAGATCTACAGGCCTGCGTTCAGGGGCACAGAAAGGCATGCCTCCTGTCAAATTCTTGGATAAACAGGACTGCTCCTAATTGCTCATGGCTGAGCAGGATGGGATCCTGGCCACAGGGCTGCCTCATGATCTGCAGTTGGACTGAAGTCAGTGAGTCTGCCTTTGGGGGCACAGAGGAATGTTTATCCCACTGAGTCCTTGGACAGGCAGGACTGCTCCTGGACTGTGGATCAGCAGGGCTGGAGCTGAGTCACAGGGTTTCTTCAGGATCTGTGGTCAGACAGAAGTCAGCAGGCCAGCCTTGGGGCACAGATAGATTTGTCTCCCTCCAGGTCCCTGGTTGGGCAGGACTGCTCTCTGATGCAGCTGCAAGGGGCTGGAGCCAGGTTATGGGGCTTCTCTAAGATCTGCAGTTGGACCAAGGTGAGAGGGCCTACCTTGGGGCATGGACAGGCATGTCTCTCACTCTGTCCCTGGGCAGGTAGAACCAGCAGCTAAGAGGGGCTAGAGTCAGGTCACAGGCTGCTTCTGGGTTAATAGCTGGGACTGAGATTGGTGGGCCTTCTACTCAGAATGTAGCCAGGTGTGACTCTTACTCTATCTCTTGGCAGAACCAAGGCCAAATAGGGCTGTAGCTGAGTCCACAGGGTGGGTTGGGGCTCCTTCTGAGTCTGTAGCCGGGATCATGGTCAGTGAATCTGCCACCTGGGTGCTGGCTTGCCTTCTCAAAATGGCCCTCCTCAGTCTTTGGCTCCACTGGGGTTTTACATTTTTCTACCTGGATCTTGCAACTCCCACAAAGGCATTTTGACTGTGGATGGCTGCTAAATTATTGTGGCTGAGTGCGGATATGAGTGGGAGTGGTGGCTTCCAATTCTGCCACCTTGCTTGCAAGTCTCATTTGGACATTTTTAGTAACCTAATATTCCTTTCTCAGGCTTAGCTGGAGGGTGAGTTGCCTTCCTCCGTTGCCTTAGTCAGTAGACGAAGAAAATGTTGGCTGGTTATAATTACATGACTCACTCCCCATCATGCCCAAATTACTGCTCTACTATGGAGTTTTGGTCTTGGAGAGTGGGTGCACATCACATTTTGGTCCTCTGGGTTGTTTCAAGCAGGTGAGTTAGGTTAGAGTTCCATAAATGTAAACTTAATGTTATATAACAGAATTAACTTTTATTGTCTAAGTTGGAGGACTAGAAAATTCTGCTCTATCAAGTGTGGAAAGATTGTACATTTGGATGTCAGACTAATCTCAGCTGTAGCAACTTAATAACTATATACATTTTCTCATCTGTGGAAGGTGGAGTAATAATACCTATTTTATAGGGTCATTGAGGATTAGAAATAATTTTGTAAAACAATCTATCATAATTCCCAATATACAGTAGTAGGCAAGTAGTGTTACTAATAACTGTCATCATCATCATCATTATTATCAGCAGCAGCCGCATCATGATTGGAATTATATAAAATAGATGTGCATGTGTGTGTGCGCATGTGTGTGTGCATGTGTGTGCATGTGTGTGCGCATGTGTGTGCATGTGTGTGTGCATGTGTGTGTGCGCGTGTGTGTGTGCATGTGTGTGTGCACGTGTGTGTGCGCGTGTGTGCATGTGTGTGTGTGCGTGTGTGTGCATGTGTGTGTGTGTGTGCTTTTTTAATGCTACTAATCTAGTGCGACTATACTAAGTATTTTAGTTTATATTACAGAATTGGCTATCTTCTTATAACTGAAAATAAAATTCTTCTCAGAAGTATTAACTAATATAGTTGCAGTAAACTTTGATAGCTTTCTCCCAGGTTCTCCCTCCATCTCCAAACTTTAAGGTAGATGACATTATTTACAAATACCCAGCCCACGGACTATTTGTTGTGGTGATGGTTCTTCATAGACATAACTTACTTTGATCTTAAATAAATCATTTAATTATTGCCTATCTGGGTAATATCAAGTAAAATCTAAAAAATATACCAAGGATAACACTTAAATATTAGTTGCAGCTCAACAACTCTTTGTGCCACTTTTCTCCCTTTATTATTTTCACATGGGCCAGGGAATATTCTCTCTCTCTCTCTCTCTCTCTCTCTCTTGCTAAATAAAGTGACACTGATGTCCAGTTTCTGTCAGCTGTTTTTTTGCCTCTAAACCAGAGGTTGGCAAACTAGGGTCCATAAGCCGCATGTGTCCTGCCGTCTACTTTTGTGAATAAAGCTTCATTGGAACACATGTACTCCCATTTGTTTATGTATTATCTGTGGCTGCTTTGATGCTACAGTGGCAGAGTTGAGTTGCAACAGAAACCACTTGGCCCACAAAGCCTAAAATATTTACTATCTGGCCCTTTACAGAAAAAGTTTGCCAATCGCTTCTCTAAATCAACAAAATCCACATTTTGGAACTCTGCTGCCCCTTGTGGGCCACACTTTGGCCTGCTTCATCTTGACCATTTGTAACCTAGGAGTGTTTTTTCAGAAAGAACATGGAAAGAGTTTAAAATTTCTTTTTAAAATGAACATTGGCATTCCAGTTATATTTTGATTACAAAAAATATTTTAAAATAATGATGAGTAATGTTTTATAGTTTGCCAGAGATACACTCTTAACAAATGCTAACAATGATTTTAAGAAACAGGATGGGGAGAAAAGGAGATAGAGAAGGATAAATAGGCCTATATGTGTGCCCATAAGGATCTGAAGAATTTACACACCATTTGTAATCTTACTTGAAATTGTTTTTAGTTTCCTACCTAATTTTCAAAGCAAAGGACACTGTTTTCCAGAAAAGTCTTGGTTCCCTCAACTGGTACTCTATGCTTGCTGTGGAGTGATAAGAAGTTCATTTTGCAAAGTACGTTCTTGGAGATGCGTGTTGTAACTGTCATCTGTTGGTGGAACAAAAAGCCATTTATGTTGACAGCTTATCTGACTACTGCAATTTTTCAATGCGGAGAACAGACTACTAATACTGTATGATGCTACTTATACTGGCTACATTTGAACTTGTAGGATGAAAGTGGGAAAGCAATCATTATTGGGGAGTTGGGTGGGGGAAGACCAGACTTTCATATTAACTTTAATAACAGTCATGGGGGGACTACAGCAGCATACTTTTTTCCAGGAAGTTTCTCTCTCTTTCTTACTCTCGCTTCTCAAATCTATTTTGAAAAGAGGATGCTCAACTCAGGCAGCTACAAAACACATGCAAACTCTTGATTTTAGTAAATTACCTTAGAGCAGACAGGTGCATGATCCAACAGGTGGCTCTAAACGATATGAAAATAAAATGGCATAGATGCCAAGAGAAATCCTCTCTCAAAAGCCAGGCTCGTTTGAGTTTGTGCCAAGGGTTAGAGCTTAAAAGCTTTACAAAAAGTAATCTTGTTTCCAGTGAAACTTTGCATTGTTAAAGCTCCATTTCTTTTGTATCCATTTGAAATGAATTTTGCATTCTCTGATTCATTTTCTATTTCACAGTGACACTTTCCTTTCTAAATATTAAAACTTTTTCTTCACCTTGCTCTTTTCAAACTTATTAATATTCTCACTCTTTGCTGTATGCCATTTTGATTAAAATAAGCTTTTCCATTTCCTCTTTAATGTAATTCCTTTCAGAAGCTTTTGGGGAAAATATATCCCTGCAGGAAAGGTATCTAAATTTTTAAATGATTTAATTTCAAGATGTATTTACTAAATGCTATTTTATTGTCAAAATACTGTTCTAGGAGTTTTGTGAGATACCAAAAAAAAAAAAAGGACAAAACATGGATCTTTCCTTAAAATTCTTACAATTTAGGGACATGTGAATTTTTACTAGGTATAAAATTTCTGAAGAGAGACAGATGGATGGATAATAATAAAATAAAATATCATCAGTGTTACAGTGTCTGAGTAGGTCCTAATAATAGTACAGACAAGGGCTTCCCTGGTGGTGCAGTGGTTGAGAGTCGCCTGCCGATGCAGGGCACACAAGTTCGTGCCCCGGTCCGGGAAGATCCCACATGCCGCGGAGCGGCTGGGCCCGTGAGCCATGGCCGCTGAGCCTGCGCGTCCGAAGCCTGTGTTCAGCAATGGGAGAGGCCACAACAGTGAGAGGCCCGTGTATCGCAAAAAAAAAAAAAAAAAAAAATAGTACAGGCAAAATAAACTGCTAAGGAGCATTTTGTGTAGTTTGGAAAGGTGCCAGCTCTTCACATGTGGTGGTCTTTACTCTGTCTCCTTTGCTATATCTCCACATCAGAAAGGGTCCACATATCTTGTATGTTTAGTTATTATTTTGTATCAGTCTCTCCTGGATTACAGTTCTTTTGCTCAGTTCTCTTAAATTTGTAGCAACGGAGTGGATCTACTTCTCGTACTTTTTATCCTTTATTCAAGTCAGCCCACGCCTGCACTTGCATTGGCACAGAATCCATGGGGTTATAATTGCTGATCTAGCAACTAGCCATCCCTATCCCCCATCTTCTCTGCCTTAATTCCTATAAGACGAAGTAGTTAACAAAGCAGTCACCTTGTTTATGTTCCCACCTGAGTCATAATAGTAAGAACTGTCATATACTGAAGAGGAATAGTAGAGCCATGGTTGAGTACATAGTCCTTGAACCCATATTGCCTAGGTTCAAAGCCCAGCTCTATTGATTACAAAACGAGCAGTCTGGGACAAGTTACTCACCTCACTGTTTTCTATGTCAAATGGTGATATTAATAGTAGGTGACATACTCAGACGTGAGGATTAAATACGGTTATTTCTATAAACAGTGTAGAAGGGTATTAGATGTAGAGGGAGCACTCAATAAATGTTAGGTTTTATTATTATTAGAGACAAACAGGCTTTGAAAAAAGATTTCTCTCTTCTACTTTTGCTTTCGAGAGAAAAAAGTTCTATCCACATTATCAGGATTTCATATGTCTGTGGTCAGGATTTGCTGTGAAAGGCCATGAATAAATGTGATGAATTGGGATGACTTTCTGAATGAAGAGGAGTTTGAGTTGTGATTTAAGAAAAAATACAGCAGAGGAAAGAGGAAGAAAGAGATTTCACAACTGTGGGAGGAGGCAGAGGCCAGTATTAGAGAGTGAGGACCAAGCACGGGGTGCTCCAAATCCAAATGTGGCTGGGAGAGTATGTACAGTTTGTGAGGATGCTGACACTTCTAATCTTCAGGACTGTCATGTTCCGAAAGGGAGGTCACCTTGATTACTGCTCTGGAGCTACATGGTGTCTGCTGATGTGAGACCCAGCTGTCCTGGCAGAGCTTGTTCCAAGATGGAGAGCTTCAAAACCTTTGTGGGCAAGTCTGCGCTGGAGAACTTTAAGAGAGGGGACAACAGAGCCCACTTTTCATAAAGCTACAGTATGGTAGCATAAAAGATGTATCCAGAGTTGAAAATTCTGGATTAGATCCAATTGGAAAGTCTGGATTATTACCTGGTGTTATCTCTTTGAAATTTTCTACATGTTGATCATTGGTCTCCTTAACATTTCTTGAGGTCTGAAGGCTCCCTCTATAGCAAGATGATCTATTCCTCTGTTGGACAGTTCTGATTATCTTCAAGGCATTTAAACCTAGAGCTATGGACAGCCTCCTTGTTACTTATCCTTGTGGTGGTATAGTCGCTTTCTTTGGCTCCTACAGCAGTTTGTGTGTATGTCTACCCTGGCAATGACAATACAGAGTACTATAATTGGGTGTTTAGTGCCTGTCTCTCCCATCCGCCTCTGAGTTCCTTGGGGACAAGGAATGTGTCTTTTCCTTTCTTCCTCTAGCCCCTAGCATGATTCTGATTGGATATAAATGCCTACTAAATGTTAATATACTAGAGTTTTACTGACTACGGCTAATCCCTCTAGCAGCTGACAAACCATCAAAACTTTGAGGACAACTGTGACCGTAAACATGTCTCAAGTAATACTTATGCATCTATAAACAATATTATTTATGGAAATACGGTTTGGTATATATTTTTAAGCATTCAGTTTTCCTGTTTTAGTAAATGATTATATTTTATGCTTATTCCAGTTTGTGCACATCTTGAGGGAATCATAACAGTGTTGGCTGAAAGTGCTAGTTACCTCCTTAAGTCACTATTTGAAAGCTTGCTGGTGTCTGTGACTTATCACGGGAGGTTTCGGTATTCACTCCAAACAGACTAGAGTTTCTTTAGCTTCAGAGATGTGCCTTTCTTCTTGGTAGCTCTTGGGCCTAGCACAGTGCCTAGCACTTTGTAAATTTTCAGTATATACCCACTGATGCGTAATTAAATGAATATTTCCACTCAATTATTAAATTCAATAATTTTTCTTAGATAAAAGGAGAATCTATGTTACTTTTTACTTTTCCCCAAAGAGTTAGGGGGAATTTAGGGTTAAGGTTCCCCTGGGAATTTAACATTAGTTGAAATCAGTATGTCTTTAGTATTTTTGCATGTGATTATTTCTTTCATTTCTTGAGTGCAAATTTTTTTTTTTTAAAGGGCTTCAAATGCTTGGCTATTTATTTATTTATTTATTTATGGCTGTGTTGGGTCTTCATTTCTGTGCGAGGGCTTTCTCTAGTTGTGGTGAGCGGGGACCACTCTTCATCGCGGTGCGCAGGCCTCCCACTCTTGTGGCCTCTCTTGTAGCGGAGCACAGGCTCCAGATGCGCAGGCTCAGTAGTTGTGGCTTATGGGCCTAGTTGCTCCGCAGCATGTGGGATCTTCCCAGACCAGGGTTCGAACCTGTGTCCCCTGCATTAGGAGGCAGATTCTCAACCACTGCGCCACCAGGGAAGCCCTCTTGCGTGCAAATTTTGAATTCGTTTCAGAAACTGAATTTTGAAACCCCTGAGCCTTACCATTAACCAAGTCACTTAACAGTATGGAAATGCTTTCAGAGAGATATATTCAGGGTTTCCAGAGGAAATAATTTTCCTTCTCACCACTGACTAGAACTTTGGAAACTGCCTCTTCACCTCATGAAGTTAGTGATAGTGGTGAGAGGTTTCTGTATCTATTCTAAATGCAACTTTCCACAGCAGCTTTATTTATAAAGCTTGCCCTGGCATCTCTGAACAACCTGTTAATTAAGAATTCACAGTCCTGTCTCTCCTTCATTCTTCTCTGTGGCCTGTGCTGTCAGGTTTTGCTCCTCTTCCTTAGTAACGGAAACTGAAATTAGAATTCCGAGTGGAGGTGTCACTCCCCAGGAGACTGAGAATACCATCCTCCTCTGAACTTGTTCTCTTTCAGAGCATCTGTCAGTAGTAGCTCACTTGTTAAAAGGTGGACATTTCACCATTCTGTCACTCACTTAGAAATAGTGTCTACCCTTTGGGCAAGTGGCGTCTCTGCAGAAGGAGTACTAGAAGCCCTCATAGTTAATAAACCATCAGTCTAACCAACCATGCCACAAACAAACATTTTTCTCAAGTTGCCTATTGGTAGATAACTATAACTTAAAGCCTTTTGGGGATAAGTCAGGATATTAATAGCTACCCTACTGGGTTGTTATGACTATTAAATAAGTTAATGTATTTTAACTGGCTTGCACTATGGCTGAAAGATAATAATCAGTCAACATTCAGCTATTACTATTTTTATAATACTAAGTACATATACAACATAAATAACATAAATTGCTGACTATTTGACTGTTTCTAGACAGCCTAGGGAGAGAGCGATAATCTTACTACAATTCAGCCCAAAGATTATAGTCATAAAAATGGAGGGTTAACGTGCATTTTATTATATTTTATACATTTCTTTTAAATAAATTAAGTTGACAACATTGTGAATAGAAAACAGATAATTGACAAGAATAAAGGAGCTATCAGATCATTCTTAATGAATGTATGAATGTAAATGGAGTTTGATGTATCATGATGAAGATGTAAGCTGACACAACCCTGCGCCTTCTTTAGTTCCTTTTTTAAAGCCTAACAGGACTGAGCCTGGTAGCTGACTTTTAAAGGCCATTTCCTTTCTTGACCTCAAGTTTCAGCTTCAGTATAAGTTTAAAAGTTTAATAAATACACAGAGAGTGGCTATGTGTATATTTAATTCTGAATAATATCAATTTTGCTTTTATTTTATGTACTTCCAATTTAATGTGCCCTTGGAGTGATCACTGTTTCTTTCAGTTAGAAGAAACTTGATTATTTCACTTAAATTTCTATTTGAAAGAGCTAGAACAACCTGTTTCCCAAAAATAGACAATCAGTAAGGTGGGAGAGACTTTTGTAAAGTCTGTGGTATTGCTTTAGAAAAGGTAGCACAGTTCAGTTTGTAAACTTGCTAATTATCTTGGCATTTTCTGAGCCTGGAATGGTTTCAAAATATATCCACATATTTTTAATGTCATAGTCAGAATTTCTTTGCCAAAACTAACTTGAACAGACAAAGCTTAGCATGTTTTACGAAAGAGGATTATTTAAATTTATTTTTAGTAATCTGCCTCCAATTCCTCATTTACCATTACAAACTTGCTGGGGCAGACATGTAATTTTCCTGGACCTTTTCAAATTTTTGTGTGAAACTGTAAGTATATAATTGAAGGCAATTCCTTATCTCTCAACTGTAGTCACTCTGTATTTGTTTTTAAAAAAAGATGGGTAATGGGCTTCCCTGGTGGCGCAGTGGCAGAGAGTCCGCCTGCCGATGCAGGGGACACGGGTTCGTGCCCCGGTCCGGGAAGATCCCACGTGCCGCGGAGCAGCTGGGCCCGTGAGCCATGGCCGCTGGGCCTGCGCGTCTGGAGCCTGTGCTCTGCAACGGGAGAGGCCACAACAGTGAGAGGCCCGCGTACCGCAAAAAAAAAAAAAAAAAAAAGATGGGTAATGAATAGGAACAGGAATATCATTAAAAAAAAAAGAATTACATGTAATTTTTACTCTAAGTATCACAAATAGGGACCACATTCATATGTATACATAGATGAGTTTTTAGAGGTGTTTCATAAAAGTTGACCACAAAAATATTTATACAATACTGCTTGTTGTTGTTGTTGTAGGAATTCAGTCAAGAGGTAATGGTTTTACAATGATCCTGGGAAGTGTAAGGCTTCTGGATATACAGTCATCCTGTGGTATCTGCAGGTGATTTGTTCCAGGACCCCCACTGATACCAAAATGTATGGATGCTCAAGTCCTTTATACAGTCATCTGGTATTTGCATATAACCTAGGCACATCCTCCCATGTACTTTAAGTCATCTCTAGATTACTTAAAATACCTAAAACAATGTAAATGCTATGTAAACACTTGTAAATACATAAATAAAATGTAAATGCTATATAAATAGTTGCTGGTGAGAGGCAAATTCAAATTTTGCTTTTTGGAAATTTCTGGATTTTTTGTTTGTTTGTTTGTTGTGGAATATTTTCCATCTATGGTTGGCCTAATCTGGGGATGCAGAACCTGTGGATAGGGAGGCTGACTGTTTTTCAAGCACAGAGACCATCGAATTTCCTGATAGATTGGCTGTAGATTTGAGAGAAATAAAGGAATCAAAAATGGCAGGAATGACCCCCAGGGATTTGGTCTAAGCAACTGGAAGGATGAAATCACCATCCTGTGAGATGCAAAGGCTAAAGATGGAGCAGGTTTTTTGGGGAAAATGTTGTTTTAAAAATGTTAATTTTGAGGTGTCTGTTACATATGAATATAGAATATCTTCCCCTTTTTCTCCAAGATCTTTTCTCTAGTCTTCTTTATTTTGCTCTCTGCCCCAGGAAACTGATATATGTTCATTAAATCAGTGGGATCTCTTTGCTCTTCAGCTTCTGATTATGTTCAGCCAGTGCGAAGCTCGTAGACTAGAGAGGAAAGAGAATGAGATCATGAATCTATTTTCCTGGCTTCTTCACAGTGAGGTTTTACTCAAGTTCTCTGTGTTACCTGATCAGATATTACTTCTGTTCTCCTGGTGGTCTCATCTACACAATTCTGACCTTTCAGTTTCTAGTAACAACCCTTTCCCCTCATCACTTCATACTTATGGGTCTTAACAGCTCTGCTGCTACTGACCCAGAGTCACTGCACTATCTACCATGGTTCCCTTACACTCTGCCCACAACTTTGTGAATGGTCAGCTTGTCAATACACCCTCCTCAAATTTCCTAATTTTTCTGTGCCTGTTTCTATTTCTTATCCGGACCCTGCATGATATAATATCAAAGTTGTGCTGGAGTACAACGTTGATTATACAGGTCTGGAGTTCAGAAAAGAGGTCTGGTTTAGAGATATAAATTGGGATTCATTAGCATATAGATGGTATTTAAAGTCATGAATCTGGAAGAGATTATCAAGAGAATAAATATAGATAGAGAATAGAAAAAGAACAAGTACTGGGTTTATTCTGGAAAAAAAATAGGAACCTGTAAAAAAAATCCAAGAAAGAGTAACCAGTGAGGTTAAAGGAAAACCATGAGTGTGGTATCCCAGCCAAATGAAGCCAAATGAAGAAAGCACAGCAAACAGAAGGGGTGTGATCAGCTGTGTCAAATGCTCCTAATAGCCAAGTATTGTCAGTACAGAAAACTGACCATGGGACTGAACAACATGATAGAGATAAAAACCCAACTGAAGTAGTTTCAAGAGAGAATGGGTGGTGGGGACTGGAAACAAAAGAGTACAGACAATTTTTTGAAGAGTTTTGCTGCAATGGGATGTGAAACAGTGGGGTGGTAGATGGTGACAGAGGTGGAGTCAACATAAAAAGAAAGGAGAACTTTCTATACTTATTCTCTTGGTAATCTCTTCCAGATCCACAACTTTAAGTACCACGTACATGCATACACTTTAATACAGGGATGGAAATAGAATGTGCCAAGATCTGGATCAGAGAGAAATCATGGTGCATTGGGGGAACTGAGAGGTTGCAAGTAGCTCAACATGGCTGTAGGATGCAGCCAAGCAGAGCTGAGGCCCTTAGTCAAATAGCCGAAGAGGCACTGAGTCCTGTTCAACAACCATGTGAATGAGCATGCGAGTGGATCCTCCTTCAGTTGAGACTTGAGTTCTCTGCAGCTTCAGCTGACACCTTGTGCGAGACTCTGAGCCAGAAGACCCAGCTAAGCCATGGCCAGATTCATGACCTACAGAAACTAGGAGATAATAAAATTTAAATCATTTGGTTGTGGAGTCATTAACAAATACAATATTTCAGAAAAATCACTCCAGCTGTCATCAAGGACAGATTAAAGAGGCAAGACTGGAAGCAGTCACTCCAATAAGGAGGCTACATGCAGAAGCTCAGGCAAGAAGTGATGGTTGCAGGTTACTGTATTCCCCTGACACCTTCTGGAATGATCTTTCTCCCTTCTAGTTTTCCCTGTAGCTGTCAGTCCTCAGAATATTTCCCTCACTTCTGTAGGCCAGCCTGATTTCCAGTCCTGGTGTCTCTGACATTGACCTATTCTGCTGCAGTTAAGTCTTCTGTCTGCACCTATATTATAAGAAATACCCTGTGGCCTTGAAAATTCTAGAAAAGAAGATTTCAACTTAGTTTACTTGGCTGCTTAAAATTCATCACATCAATTTTAAGTGCTGTATGTAATTTGAAAGGTAGCATATTATACAGTTTCCGCCCATCAATATCTTAGCATGAATAACTTTATTAAAATAACAGGAACAGGACCCTGAGAGAATAGAACACGGAACAGACGGCTATATTCATGCATGAAAGAAAAGCATACTTACTCCAGTGTCCAGTGCCTGGCACATAGTTGGTGTTCAGTAAATACTGAATGAATAACAAACTAGTATATAAGAGCTGGGATGAGGAGACTTTTACATTCAGGGAAGAATATGAGGGCACAGGAGGAGGCTGGGGTAGTAGTGAGAGGAGAAAGTGAGGCATGAAAAAGGAATTTGGGAGAAGGTACCAACTTCACAGTTTTGTCTAGACCTATCCATGCTTAACTGTTTTTTTTTTTTCTCTCAACAGCTGTGAAGTATTCCCTTTATTTTTTTAAATTTATTTTTATTGGAGTATAGTTGCTTTATAATGTTGTGTTAGTTTCTACCATACAGCAAAATCAATCAGCCATATATATATATTTCCCCTCTTTTTTTTTGGATTTCCTTCCCATTTCGGTCACTACAGTGCATTAAGTAGAGTTCCCTGTGCTATACAGTATGTTCTCATTAGCTATCTATTTTATACATAGTATCAATAGCGTATAAGTGTTAATCCCAGTCTCCCAATTCCTCCCCTTCCCTTTTTCCCCTTGGTGTCCATACATTGTTCTCTATGTCTGTGTCTCTATTTCTGCTTTGCAAATAAGATCATCTATACCATTTTTCTAGATTCCACATATATGTGTTGATATACGATATTTGCTTTTCTCTTTCTGACTTACTTAACTGTGTATGACATTCTCTAGGCCCATCCACATCTCTACAAATGACCCTAAGGAAAAACAGAGACATCCTGATAAAGCTGAAGATAAGCATATTGTTCAGAGGATCTGAGGCAGTGCTTTCTATTGCACAGAGAAAAAAAATAGTTTATTTTGTTTCTTAAATAGTCATGCAGTAGCTATAGATATAGTTTCTGGAGAAATACACTCGACTTACTCTGTAAATATCAGAGAAAGGTCAATTAAAAGAGGCTTCCAATGTGCTCTTTGATTACAGGTAAAATTCTATAAAATTTCCAGTCTGTGGAATGAAAAGAAATCCTTCTTATTTTCTCCCTCTTTGGTAGGTTTGGAGAGTTTTAGTGTAGGGGTTCTACTGAGCTGTATCTAATGTTATACTGATAGGCTGTGTTTACAGGGACCAGAAGGGATTGTAGGATTATTGTAATTGAAAAAATTCAGCTAATAATGGAAGACATTAAGCAAGAATGCCAAAAAGGATTAAATATTTCTTGTTTCCCATTTCTAATTATACAATTGTCATTTCTGTTTAATTTTAGAATGCTCATGGCATGATTTAACTATGAGTTTAATTTTACTATCATATGGTGAGGATAAAGATTAAGGATTTTGTCTGTATTTTCTCCAAATTTTATTATTTTTCATTGGATTTTCACTTAAATGTGCAAAATAGTGATATGATTTATTTTAACCTTAAGATTAAACAAATGAATTGAGCATGATATTGATGATATTAGAAGTTATTGTGCTTTTTGCTGTTTCTAAATAAAATGGAGAATTTAAATGTACTAGGATCATACTTTGTAATGCAAGAAGTTTTTACATAGTGCCCTGTGTCTAGAATGTAGCTTTTAGTAATTTATGCTTGGGGAAACAAATGAATATGTTAAAATTCCACTCTTTACACCACATGCAGTAGTTATTAGTGAAGTCAACATATTGCTTGACTGTCTTCATTATTACTTTGTTACTACTTGTGTTTAACTAATAGCTTTTTTTGTTTTATCCTTCCAATGTACTGAAACTTCCAGAATACTCAATACAGCTGTTCCATATAATGACACTGCCCATTAGTTTGATGCATTTGAGCATACATACTAATAGGGACAGTCACAAGGAAAAAATACTGTGTTTTGTTCTTCCCTGGCGTTCTTTTTTGAAATAAGAACATTTGCCACTAGTGGATGTGGCAGCCCAAATGTAACCAAAGGAAAAATCTCAGAAAAAGACACAGATGGTCTCATTGGACTCTGGAGGTACTAGTTTCTATATCAGTAGCACTTTCTCCCCAGCTATCTACCTAACTGTTTGCACAGCATAAAAATTAATTTTTCAGGTAATATTTCCATAGCTATAATTAACATCAATGCTCTAATTTCCTAGTGTGGGCAGATGAAGAGTTGTTCAGCTAAAAATAGATATGCCTAACAGTCTCTAGATAACAGTCTCTGTAGTCTCTTTCTATTGAGATTTTCCTGCAATGCATGACAGCATCCACGTACATGCATTATTCATATGCATTCCTGCTTCAGACATTGTCATGCATCATGAAGTACACCATGGGGTCCACCCTTTTCTGGGGAGGAGGAGGAAGTATGTTCTTCTCAGACAAATCCTAAATTGAATTTTCTGGACCATAACTGACATTGATGGTTTTGTCCTTAATAGACTTGAAAAACAGTTTTATTTTTCCACCGTGGAATCTGATATTTGTTAGAAAGCTATGTCAATATAAAAGTAGAGATTCATGCTATTGTATTTGAAACTTAATGTCTATTCAATTTCACTGAAATGGTTTCTGAGAGTTCCTACGTATATGTACAACATCTAGGAAGTGAAAAATTTTAAGCTGCCAAACTACAGTTGCAGCCAACACTAATCTTTATATATACATATATATTTTAATTGAAGTGTAGTTGACTTATAATGTATTAGTTTAAGGTGTACAACATAGTGATGGATATTTTTAAAGATTATATACCATACAAAGATTCTGTATTGTTTTTTTTTAATTGAAGTATAGTTGATTTACAATACTGTGTCAGTTGCAGTTGCAAAGTGATTCAGTTACATATATATATATTCAGATTCACTTCCATGATAGGTTATTACATTACAACCTTATTATAATAGGTTATTGTTATAGTTCCCTTTGCTATCCAGTAAGTCCTTGTTGTTTATCTATTTTATGTATAGTAGTGTGTATCTGTTAATTCTAAACTTAATTCTAAACTTCTAATTTATCCCTCCCCTGCTCCTTGCCCCTTTGGTAACCATAAGTGTTATCTATGTCTGTGAGTCTATTTCTGTTTTGTAAATAAGTTCATTTGTATAATTTCTTTTAGATTCCACATATAAGTGATGTCACATAATATCTGTCTTTCTCTGTCTGACTTATTTCACATAGTATGACAGTCTCTAGGTCCATCCATGTTGCTTAAAATGGCAATATTTCATTCTTTTTAATGGCCAAGTAATATTTGATTGTGTATATATACACCACTTCTTTATCATTCATCTGTTGATGAACACTTAGGTTGCTTCCATGTCTTGGTTATTGTAAATATTGCTGCAATGAACATTGGGGTGCATGTATCTTTTTGAATTAGAGGTTTTGCCTTTTCTGGATATATTCCAGGAGTGGGATTGCTGGATCATATGGTAACTCTACTTTTAGTTTTTTAAGGAACCTCCATACTGTTTCCATAGTAACTTCACCAATTTACATTCCTACCAACAGTGTAGGAGGGTTCCCTTTTCTCCACACCCTCTCCAGCATTTATTATTTGTAGACTTTTTGATGATGACCATTCTTAATGGTGTATATGATACCTCATTCTGATTTTATTTGCATTTCTCTAATAATTAGAGATGAGTATCTTTTCATGTGCCTGTTGGCCATCTGTATGTCTTCTTTGGAGAAAGGTCTATATTGGTTTTCTGCTGATTTTTTGATTGAGTTGTTTGGGTTTTTTAAAAAAATTGAGCTGTATGAGCTCTTTGTATATTTTGGAAATTAAGCCCTGATTGGTCACATCATCTGCAAATATTTTCTCCCAGTCCATAGGTTGTCTTTTCTTTTTGTTTGTGGTTTCCTTTCCTGTGCAAAAGCTTATAAGTTTGATTAGGTCTCATTTGTTTATTTTTGCCTTTATTTCTTTTGCCTTGGGAGAATGACCTAAGAAACCATTTATGTCAGAGAATATTTTGCCTATGTTCTCTTCTAGGAGTTTTATGGTGTCAAATCTTGTATTTAAGTCCTTAAGCCATTTTCAGTTTATTTTTATGTATGGTGTGAGGATGTGTTCTAACTTCATTAATGTATATGTGGCTGTCTAGATTTCCTAACACCATCTGCTGAAGAGACTGTCTTTTCTTCATTGTGTATTCTTGCCTCCTTTGTCAAAGATTAATTGACCATAGGTATGTGGGTTTATTTCTGGACTCTCTATTTGGTTCTATTCATCCATATGTCTGTTTTTGTGCCAATACCCCGCTGTTTTGATTATTATAGCTTTGTAGTATTGTCTGAATTCAGGAAGGGTATGTCTCCTGCTTTGTTCTTTTTCCTCAGGATTGTTTTGGCAATTGGGAGTCTTTTGTGGTTCCATGTACATTTTAGGATTATTTGATCTATTTCTATGAAAACTGTCATGGGTAATTTGATAAGGATTGCATTAAATGTTTAGACTGCTTTGGGTAGTAAGGCCATTTTAACAATGTTAATTCTTCCAATCCAAGAGCATGGGATACTTTCCATTTCTTTGTATTATTTTCAGTTTCCTTTATCAATGTTTTATAGTTCTTTGTGTATATGTCTCTCACCTCCTAGGTCAGGTTTTATTCCTAAGTTTCTTGGTTTTTTTTAATGTGATTTTAAAGGCGATTTTTTTTTAAACTTTCTCTTTCTCATACTTCATAGTTAGTGTAAAGAAATGCAACAGATTTCTGTATGTTAATCTTGAATACTGCTACCTTGCTGAATTTATCAGTTCTAATAGTTTTTTTGTGTGGAGTCTTTAAGGATTTTTATATAGAGCATCATGTCATCTGCATATAATGACAATTTTACCTCTTCCCTTACAATTGGATAAAAGCCTCTGTATCTTGATTCATTAGTAGACTCTGCTTAATTTGATTTCTTTTATTCTTACACTATTAATTTTATTTTAATTTATCTAATTATGCAGAGAAATGAGTACCCAAAACTTAGATATAACAACTGCAAAGAAAGAAGTACACAAGTTAGATAGTGACACTGTATCAAGAGATTGCAAATCAACAATATTTAATTTCTTTATACCATTCTTTGGTCCTAAAACGATTTAATGAAAATTTTAAAGTATTATAAAATTTATTAAAGTTAATAGGGGTGAAACATCTAGAAGTAGATTCTGATTTTTTAAATTTTTGTAGACTTTTAGAAGCTCAATATAATCTGTGATAAAGAGGAATGATTATAAAGGAGGTGAAAGGAGAATATTAAGGAATATTTATGTCCACTAGAAGTGCTGCCATGAACAAATGGCAAGTCAAATCCTAATATTCATATTCTCTTCTAATCTAAAAAGTTGTAGAAAGCTCATTCCCCCTGCTGACTTTACCTAAAATCCATTTGGAAATGTTCCTGTAGTTATAATTGGCTTTGTGCAATCCCTGCCTCACCACCACATGGCTCAGTGCCTGGCATGTATTAAGTACTTAGTAAATGTTAAATGTTTTATTAGTAGAATGTTTCATTTATATTGTATGGAGCTGTATGATTTTAGCAGAAAATGTTATATTCATGAATATTCTGGATTCAGCTTGTTCCTAATAAATTTATAGAACACTTTAAGGTATCCCTGAGGAAAAAAACAAGAGAAAAAATTTGTCCTTACTTTATTATGGATACAGTTCTTGGTCAATTAAGATAACCTTCAAAATGTTTTCTAAATAAGTAAAAAATTGTCCTTTAAAGTTAATTCCTCTGATTCTAACTAAATAAGAGTTTAGAAATAAGATTTAGAATCAGAATATAATATATGTAAACAAGGAGGTGATGATTTGCTTTTTAAACCGGAGAGTATTGGTCCCAACTCCAAAGGCATATGGAACTTAGTTCTTACTTAGAGGCCTAAAAGCCTTTCTTCCTCCCTCCCTCCCTTCTTCCCTCCCTTCCTTCCTTCCTTCCTACTCTCCCTTTCTTTCTTCCTTCCTTCCTTTCTTTCTTTCTCTCTCTCTCGCTCTCTTTCTTTCTTTCTTGTATAGTTGATTTACAGTATTATATTAGTTTCAGGTGTAGGGCATAGTGATTCAGTAGTTTTACAGATTATACTCCAGTAAAAGTTATTACAACATAACAGCTTTAATTCTCTGTGCTATACAATATATCCTTGTTCCTTTTCTATTTTACACATAGCAGTTTGTATCTTTTAATCCCATATGTCTAATTTGCCTCTCCCCCTTTCCCTCTCCCTTTGATAACCACTAGTTTGTTTTCTATATCTGTGAGCCTCTTTCTGTTTTGCATATATACTCCTTTGTATTATTTTTTACATTCTACATGTAAGTGATATCATATAGTCCTTGTCTTTCTCTGACATTTCAATAAGCATAATACTCTCTAGGTTCATTCACGCCTTGTTGCAAATGGCAGAATTTCATTCTTTTTTTATGACTAATATTCCACTGAATATATATATATATATATATATATATATATATATATATATATATACTATTTCTTCTTTATCCGTTTGTCTGATGATGGACACTTGAGTTGCTTCCATATATTTGCTATTCTATATAGTGCTGCTATGAACATTGGGGGGCATGTATCTTTTCAAATTAGTATTTTCATTTTGGGGGGATATATACCCACGACTGGAATTGCTGGATCATGTGATAGTTCCATTTTTAGGTTTTTGAGGAATCTCCATACTGTTTTCCATAGTGGCTGTACCAGTTTACTTTCCCACCAACAATGTACAAGGGTTTCCTTTTCTCCATATCCTCACTATTTGTTATTTGTAGACTTTTTGATGATAGTCATTCTGACAGGTGTGAGGTGGTATCTCATTGTTGTTTTGATTTACATTTCTCTAATTAGTGATGTTGTGCATCTTTTCATGTACCAGTTTGCCATCTTTTTTGAAAAAATGTCTATTCAAGCCTTCTGCCCATTTTTTAATTGAGCTACTTGTTTTTTTGATATTGTATTTTAAGAGCTTTTTACATATTTTGATTATTAACCCCTTGTCAGTCATATCATTTGCAAATGTTTTCTCCCATTCTGTAGGTTGTCTTTTCATTTTGCCAATGGTTTCCTTTGCTGTGCAAAAACTTTTAAGTTTAATTAGGTCCTATTTGTTTATTTTTGCTTTCATTTCTTTTGCCTTAGGAGACAGATCCAAAAAAATATTGCTGTTTTAAATCAAACAGTGTGCTGTTTATGTTCTCTTCTAGGAGTTTTATGATTTCCATTCTTACATTTAAGTCCTTAATCCATTTTGAGTTTTTTTTTTTTTTGATATGGTGTAAAATAATGTTCTAATCTCACTGTTTTACATGTAGCTGTTTAGTTTTCCCAGCAACACTTGTTGAAGAGGCTGTCTTTTCTCCATTGTGTATGGTTGCATACTTCATTGTAGATTAATTGACCAAAAATGCATGGGTTTATTTCTGGGTCTCTATTCTGTTCCATTGATCTATGTGTTTGTTTTTGTGCCAGTACCATGCTGTTTTGATTACTATAGCTTTGTAGTATAGTCTGAAATCTGGGAGGGTGATACCTTCACTTTTGTTCTTTTTTCTCAAGACTGCTTTGGCATTTGGGGGTCTTTTGTTGTTCTGTATGAATTTTAGTGTTATTTGTTCTAGTTCTGTGAAAAATATCCTGGGTATCTTGGTGGGGACTGTATTAAATCTGTAGATTGCTTTGGGTAGTATGACCATTTAAAAATATTCAGTATTAATTCTTCCGTCCAAGAGCATGAGATATATTTCCACTTCTTTGTGTCATCTTTGGTTTCCTTTATCAATGTTTCATAGTTTTCAGAGTATGGGCTTTTCACCTCATTGGTTAAGTTTATTCATGGTATTTTATTCTTTTTGATGTGATTTTAAATGGAATTGTTTTCTTCACTTTATCTTTCTGATAGTTCCCTCGGTGTATGGAGACAAAACAGATTTCTGTATATTAATCTTGTATCCTGCTACTTTGCTGAATTCATTTATTAGTTCTAATATTTTTTTGGTGGAGACTTTAGGGTTGTCTGTATACAGTATCATGTAATCTGCAAATAGTGACAATTTTACCACTTCCCTTCAAATTTGGATGCCTTTTATTTCTTTTCCTTGTCTGATTGCTGTGGCTAGGATTTCCAATATTATGTTAAATGGAAGTGGCAAGAGTGTGCATCCTTGTCTTGTTCCTGAATTTAGAGGAAAAGCTTTCACCACTGAGTATAATGTTGGCTGTGGGTTTGGCCTAAATGGCCTTTATTATGTTGAGATATGTTCCCTCTCTTCTCCTTTGATGAGAGTTCTAATCATGAATGCATGTTGAATTTTGTCAAATGATTTTACTGTGTCTATTGACATGATCATGTGATTTTTATCCTTCCCCTTGTTAATGTGCTATTACATTGTTTGATTTTCAAATGTTGAAACATCCTTGTGACCCTGGAATATATCCAGCTTGATTATGATGTATGATCCTTTTTGTATCTTGTTGGATTTGGTTTGCTAATATTTTGTTGAGGAATTTTGCATGTTCATCACAGATATTGTCCTGTAATTTTCTTTTTGTTGTTGTTGTTGTGTCTTTGTCTGGTTTTGGTATCAGGGTAATGGTAGTCTCAAATTAATTTGGGAGTGTTCTCTCCTTTTCAATTTTTTGGAATAGTTTGAGAAGGATAGGTATAAGCTTTTGGTAGAATTCCCCAGTGAAACCACCCGGTCCTGCACTTCAATTTTTGGGGAATTTTTAAAATTACAACTTTGATTTCACTACCAGTGATTGGTCTGTTCAAATTGTCTGTTTCTTCTTGATTTAGTTATGGCAGTTTGTATGTTTCCAGAAATTTGTTCATTCTCGGTTGTCCAGTTTGTTGGTATATAGCTGTTTGTAATATTCTCTTATGTTTTTTGTATCTCTGTGGTATCAGTTGTTATTTCCCACCTTTCATTTCTTATTTTATTTGGGTCCTCTTTTCTTCTTGGTGAGCCTGGCTAATGGTTTATCAATTTGCTTATATTTTCAAAAAAAATCTTTTGGTTTCTCTGATATTTTCTCTTTTTTTTTCACTATTCTATTTATTTCCTCACTGATCTTTATTATTTTCCTTTTTCTGTGACTTTGAGCTTTGTTTGTTCTTTTTCTAATTCTTTTAGGTCGTAAGTTAGGTTGTTTCTTTGAGATTTTTCTTGTTTCTTGAGAAAGGCCTGTACTGTTGTAAACTTCCCTCTTAGAACTGCTTTTGGTGCATCCCATAGATTTTGGAATGTTGTGTTTCCATTTTCATTTGTCTTGAGGTATTTTCTGATTTCTTCATTGATGTTTTTATTGACACATTGGTATGTTAGTAGCATGCTGTTTAGTCTCCATGTGTTTGTTTTCCAATTTTTTCTTTTTGTGATTTATTACTAGCTTTATACTGTTGTGGTTGGAAAAAATGCTTGATATGATTTCTATCCTCTTAAATTTGTTGATACTTGTTTTGTGACCTAGCATGTTATTTATTCTAGAGAATTATTGCTGTGCACTTGAAAAGAATGTGTATTCTACTTGTTTTGAATGTAATGTCCTGTAGATATCTATTAAGTTCCACTGATCTATTGTATCACTTAAGACCACTGTTGTTTCACTGATTTTCTTTCTGAATGATCTGCCCATTGATATAAATGGGGTGTTAAAGTCCCATTACTATTCTTGTATTATTGTCAATTTCTCCATTTATATCTGTTAGTATTTGCTTTATATATTTAGGTGCTCCTGTGTTGGGTGCATATATGTTAGTGAGTATAAGATCCTCTTCTTATAATTATCCCTTTATCATTGTATAATGCCCTTCTTTGTCTTTCTTTATGGCCTTTGTTTTAAAGTCTATTTTGTCTGGTATGAGTTATTGCTACCCCCACTTTCTCGTAGTGTCCATTTGTATGAAATATCTTTTTCCATCCTCTCACTTTCATTCTCTCTGTGTTTTTAGCCCTGAAATGAGCCTCTTGTAGGTAGCATATTGAAGGGTGTAGTTTTTTTTTTTAATCCAATCAGCCACCCTGTGTTTTTTGTTGTTGTTGTCATTGTTGGTTTTAGTTCTGTAACTTAAATTTGTATAACTAACATTTATTGTGCATTTGTAACATGTCAAACACCATTCTAAGCACTTTACCTGCATTCAGACTTTGGTTGTCACAACAGGTAAATAATATTATTATCCCCATTTTATAGATGAGGAAAACAAAGCATAGAAAATTTCATGTACAGCTTCTCAAGTACACAGCTAACAAGCATCTGACTCAGGTTTCAAATCTAGGCAGTCTGAGTCCAAAGCCCACACTAATGAACACTGTGCTATCCTGCTTGGCCTGGGTATGAAAAGGTAAATGGACCATGATTCCAGGCATAAAGGAATTCTTAGCCTATGAAATTTAGACATATAAATAATTGTACAACATGGGAATAGTACAGAGGCTTGGATGACACTGGATCCTATTCCTTCATGTGTAAGCAAGGGCATTGCTCCTTTTGTCTCCTGCATGATCAAATTTTCTTTCTCTACTAATATTCTCATTAGCATATAAATATACTATAAAATCTCTCAATATAAAAAACTTTTAATCTGTCATTTTCTAGTCACTGCCCTTATTTTCCTGCTTAAAAATAAAAAGCAACAAAACAAAATCAAACAAACAAACAAGTAAAAACCAATGAACTACCCTTGGAGGAGTTCTTTACTATCTCACTTTCCAGCTGCATGACTTGTGGGATCCTAGTTCCCCAACCAGGGCTTGAACCTGGCCCCCCTGCAGTGGAAGTGCAGAGTGGTAACAACTGGACTGCCAGGGAATTCCCCCATTCCCTCTTAATCCCATTTCAATCAGGTTAATCTCTCTACCATGCCTAAGAAATGGTATTCATTCATGTCACCAAAGATTATCATGTTCCCAATGCCAGTGAGCAATTCTCAGTCCTCTTCTGTATTTTCTCTGCAGGATTTGATATTGCAGATCACTCCCTCCTTCTTGCAATCTTCTCTTCCTTGTCTTGCCAGAAACAACATTCTACTTACTTTCTTCCTACTTCACTGGCTGCTCCATTTTAGTCTTCTCTACTGGACTCAGACCTCAGAACTTACCTCTACTATTTTGACACTTTTACTATGTGATCTCAATTTTTCCCATGATGAGAATACTTGCACATTTGATCAAATCTAAGCCACAAATTGTTTTACCTTTTACATTTCTGGAATGACACATCCTAAAATAGTTGTCATCATCCAGGCAGTGGTCTTGACTTAGTCTTCCTTGCTGACACTGTGAGAACCTAGTCATTGCTGTTAAAATTATCTTAATTCAATAGAGATTTGTGGATTAATGATACTACCCATGTTGGGTTTAATGTGGTTTAAAATGAACTTAAAAATTAATACTGTGATTTGGCATTAAAAGAAGATTATTATTACGTTTGCAGAAAACTATGGAAATAGAACAATGTGAAGGAATATGTACTGACAAAACTTCAATTTCTTCTTTCAAAGCAATAACCAAGTACATTATAAATCTTTAGAAAGAAAGATGGCTTCAAGAAAAGCTTTTATATATATATACTATATATATAGGAATATAGTTGCTTTATACTTCTGTGCCAGTTTCTTCTGTACAGCAAAGTGAATCAGCCATACGTATACATATATCCCCTCTTTTTTTGATTTCCTTCCGAGTTAGGTCACCACAGAGCACTGAGTAGAGTTCCCTGGGCTATACAGTAGGTTCTGATTAGTTATCTATTTTATACACAGTAGTGTATAAATGTCAATCCCAATCTCCAGATTCATCCCAAACCCTCCCCTTTCTCTATTGGTGTCCATAAGTTTGTCTTCTATGTATGTGTCTGTATTTCTGCTTTTCAAATAAGATCATCTGTACCATTTTTCTAGATTCCATATATATGCATTAATATACGATAGTTGTTTTTCTCTTTCTGACTTACTTCACTCTGTATGACAGTCTCTAGGACTGTCCACATCTCTGCAAATGACACAGTTTCATCCCTTTTTATGGCTAAGTAATATTCCATTGTATACATATACCACATCTTCTTTATCCATTCCTCTGTTGATGGACAATGGACAATTGCTTCCATGTCCTGGCTATTGTAAATAGTGATGCTATGAGCATTGGGGTGCATGTATCTTTTTGAATTATGGTTTTCCTGGGTACATGTCCAGAATTGGGATTGCTGGGTCAAATGGTAGTTCTATTTTTAGTTTTTTAAGGCACCTCCATACTGTTCTCCATAGTGACTGTATCAATGTTTATTCCCACCAAGAGTGTAAGAGGGTTCCCTTTTCTCCACACCCTCTCCAGCATTTATTGTTTGTGGATTTTTTGATGATGGACATTCTGACCAGTGTGAGATGATACCTCATTGTAGTTTTGATTTGCATTTCTCTAATAATTAATGATGTTGAGCATCTTTTCATGTGTTTGTTCGCCATCTGTATGTCTTCTGTGGAGAAATGTCTATTTAGATCTTCCACCCATTTTTCTTTTTTAACATCTTTTTTGGAGTATAATTGCTTTACAGTGGTGTGTTAGTTTCTGCTTTATAACAAAGTGAATCAGCTATACATATACAACTATCCCCATATCTGCTCCCTCTTGCTTCTCCCTCCCACCCCTCTAGGTGGTCACAAAGCACCGAGCTGATCTCCCTGTGCAATGCAGCTGCTTCCCATTAGCTATCTATTTTACATTTGGTAGTATATAAAGTCCATGCCACTCTCTCACTTCGTCCCACCTTATCCTACGCCCTCCCCCCACGTCCTCAAGTCCATTCTCTACGTCTGCGTCTTTATTCCTCTTCTGCCCCTAGGTTCTTCATAGCCATTTTTTTTTTTTTTTAGATTCCATATATATGTGTTAGCATTCAGTATTTGTTATACTCTTTCTGACTTACTTCACTCTGTATGACAGACTCTGGGTACATCCACCTCACTACAAATAACTCAATTTCGTTTCTTTTTATGTCTGAGAAATATTCCATTGTATATATGTGCCACATCTTCTTTATCCATTCATCTGCTGTTGGACTCTTAGTTTGCTTCCATGTCTTGGCGATTGTAAATAGAGCTGCAATGAACATTGTGGTACATGACTATTTTTGAGTTATGGTTTTCTTAGGGTATATGCCCAGTAGTGGGATTGCTGGGTCATATGGTAGTTCTATTTTTAGTTTCTTAAGGAACCTCCATACTCTTCTAATAGTGGCTGTATCAATTTACATTCCCACCAACAGTGCAAGAGGGTTCCATTTTCTCCATCCCCTCTCCAGCATTTATTGCTCGTAGATTTTTTGATGATGGCCATTCTGACTGGTGTGAGGTGATACCTCATTGTAGTTTTGATTTCCATTTCTCTAATGATTAGTGATGTTGAGCATTCTTTCATGTGTTTATTGGCAATCTGTATATCTTCTTTGGAGAAATGTCTATTTAGGTCTTCTGCCCATTTTTGGATTGGGTTGTTTGTTTTTTCGATATTGAACTTCATGAGCTGTTTGTAAATTTTGGAGATTAATCCTTTTTCAGTTGCTTCATTTGCATATATTTTCTCCCATTCTGAGGGTTGTCTTTTCATCTTGTTTATGGTTTCCTTTGCTGTGCAAAAGGTTTTAAGTTTCATTAGGTCCCATTTGTTTATTTTTGTTTTTATTTCCATTTCTCTAGTAGGTGGGTCACAAAGGATCTTGCTGTGATTTACCTCATAGAGTATTCTGCCTATGTTTTCCTCTAAGAGTTTGATAGTTTCTGGCCTTACATTTAGGTCTTTAATCCATTTTGAGTTTATTTTTCTGTTTGGTGTTAGGGAGTGTTCTAACTTCATACTTTAACATGTAGCTGTCCTGTTTTACCAGCACCACTTACTGAAGATGCTATCTTTTCTCCATTGTATATTCTTACCTCTTTTATCAAAAATAAGGTGACCATATGTGTTTGGGTTTATCTCTGGGCTTTCTATCCTGTTCCATTGATAGACATTTCTGTTTTTGTGCCAGTAACATACTGTCTTGATTACTGTAGATTTATAGTAGAGTCTGAAGTCCGGGAGCCTGATTCCTCCAGCTCTGTTTTTCTTTCTCAAGGTTGTTTTGACTATTCAGGGTCTTTTGTGTTTCCATAGAAATTGTGAATTTTTTGTTCTAGTTCTGTGAAAAATGCCATTGGTAGTTTCAAAGGGATTGCATTGAATCTGTAGATTGCTTTGGGTAGTACAGTCATTTTCACAATGTTCTTTCTTCCATTCCAAGAACATGGTATATCTCTCCATCTATTTGTATCATCCTTAATTTCTTTCATCAGTGTCTTATAGTTTTCTGTATACAGGTCTTTTGTCCCCTTAGGTAGGTTTATTCCTAGGTATTTTATTCATTCTGTTGCAATGGTAAGTGGGAGTGTTTCCTTAATTTCTCTTTCAGATTTTACATCAGTAGTGTATAGGAATGGAAAAGATTTCTGTGCATTAATTTTGTATCTTGCTACTTTACCGAATTCATTGATTAGCTCTGCTAGTTTTCTGGTGGAGCCTTTAGGATTCTCTATGTATAGTATCATGTCATCTGCAAACAGTGACAACTTTACTTCTTTTCCGACCTGGATTCCTTTTATTTCTTTTTCTTCTTTGATTACTGTGGCTAACACTTCCAAAACTATGTTGAATAATAGTGGTGAGAGTGGGCAACCTTGTTTTTTTCCTGATCATAGTGGAAATGGTTTCAGTTTTTCACCATTGAGAAGGATGTTGGCTGTGAGTTTGTCATATATGACCTTTATTATGCTGAGGTAAGTTCCCTCTATTCCTACTTTTTGGAGGGCTTTTATCAGAAGTGGGTGTTGAATTTTTTTGAAAGCTTTTTCTGCCTCTATTGAGATGATCATATGCTTTTTCTCCTTCAATTTGTTAATATGGTGTATCACATTGATTGCTTTGTGTATATTGAATCCTTGCATTCCTGGGAGAAACCTCACTTGATCATGGTGTATGATCCTTTTAATGTGCTGTTGGATTCTGTTTGCTAGTAGTTTTGCATCTATGTTCATCAGTGATAGTGACCTGTAGTTTTCTTTCTTTGTGACATCCTTGTCTGGTTTTGGTATCAGGGTGATAGTGGCCTTGTAGAATGAGTTTGGGAGTGTTCTTCCCTCTGCTATATTTTGGAAGAGTTTGAGAATGATGGGTGTTAGCTCTTCTGTAAATGTTTGATAGAATTCACCTGTTAAGCCATCTGGTCCTGGGCTTTTGTTTGTTGGAAGATGTTTAATCACAGTGTCAATTTCAGTGCTTGTGATTGGTCTGTTTATATTTTCTATTTCTTCCTGGTTCAGTCCCGGAAGGTTGTGCTTTACTAAGTATTTGTCCATTTCTTCCAGTTGGTCCATTTTATTGGCATAGAGTTGCTTGTACTAATCTCTCATGATCCTTTGTCTTTCTGCAGTGTCAGTTGTTACTTCTTCTTTTTCATTTCTAATTCTGTTGATTTGAGTCTTCTCCCTTTTTTCCTGATGAATCTGGCTAATGTTTTATCAATTTTGTTTATCTTCTCAAAGAACCAGCTTTTAGTTTTATTGATCTTTGCTATTGTTTCCTTCATTTCTTTGTCATTTGTTTCTGATCTGATCTTTATGATTTCTTTCCTTTTGCTAAGTTTGGGGTTTTATTGTTCTTTCTCTTATTGCTCTAGGTGTAGGGTTAGGTTGTTTATTTGAGATGTTTCTTGAGGTTGGATTGTATTGCTATAAACTTCCCTCTTAGAACTGCTTTTGCTTCATTCCATAGGTTTTGGGTCATCAGGTTTTCATTGTCATTTGTTTCTAGGTTTTTTTTTTTTTTTTTTTTTTTTGCGGTACGTGGACCTCTCACTGTTGTGGCCTCTCCCGTTGTGGAGCACAGGCTCCAGACGTGCAGGCTCAGTGGCCATGGCTCACAGGCCCAGCCACTCCGCGGCATGTGGTATCTTCCTGGACCGGGGCACGAACCCGTGTCCCCTGCATCAGCAGGCAGACTCTCAACCACTGTGCCACCAGGGAAGCCCTGTTTCTAGGTATTTTTTGATGTCCTCTTTGATTTCTTCAGTGATCTCTTGGTTACTAAATAATGTGTTGTTTAGCCTCCAGGTGTGTATATTTTTTACAGATTTTTTCCTGTAGTTGATATCTAGTCTTACAGCGTTGTGGTTGGAAAAGATAATTGATACTATTTCAATTTTCTTAATTTTACCAAGGCTTGATTGGTGACCCAGGATATGATGTATCTTGAGAATTCCATGAGCACTTGAGAAGACAGTATATTCTGTTTTCTTTGGATGGAATGCCCTATAAATATCAATTACGTCCATCTTATTTAATGTATCATTTAAAGCTTGTGTTTCCTTATTTATTTGCATTTTGGATGATCTGTCCATTGGTGAAAATGAGGTGTTAAAGTCCCCTACTATGATTGTGTTACTGTCGATTTCCCCTTTTATGGTTGTTAGCATTTGCCTTATGTATTGATGTGCTCCTATGTTGGGTGCGTAAATATTTACAATTGTTATATCTTGTTCTTGGATTCATCCCTTGATCATTATCTAGTATCCTTCTTTGTTTCTTGTAATAGTCTTTATTTTAAAGTCTATTTTGTCTGATATGAGAATTGCTACTGCAGCTTTCTTTTGATTTCCATTTGCATGGAATATCTTTTTCCATCCCCTCACTTTCAGTCTGTATGTGTCCCTAGGTCTGACGTGGTTCTCTTGTAGACAGCATATATATGGGTCTTGTTCTTGTATCCATTCAGCCAGTCTATGTCTTTTGGTTGGAACTTTTAATCCATTTACATTTAAGGTAATTATTGATATATACGTTCCTATTACCATTTTCTTAATTGTTTGGGTTTTGTTATTGTCAGTCTTTTCCTTCTCTTGTGTTTCCTGCCTAGAGAAGCTCCTTTAGCATTTGTTGTAAAGCTGGTTTTGTGGTGCTGAATTCTCTTAGCTTTTGCTTGTCTGTAAATGTTTTAATTTCTCGCTCGAATCTGAATGAGATCCTTGGTGGGTAGAGTAATCTTGGTTGTAGGTTCTTCCCTTTCATCCCTTTAAATATGTCCTGCCACTCCCTTCTGGCTTGCAGAGTTTCTGCTGTAAGATCAGCTGTTAACTTTATGGGGATTCACTTGTATGTTATTTGCTCTTTTTCCCTTGCTGTTTTAATATTTTTTCTGTGTACTTAATTTTTGATAGTTTGATTAATATGTGTCTTGGCATGTTTCTCCTTTGGTTTATCCTGTATGGGACTGTCTGTGTTTCTGGGACTTGATTTACTATTTCTTTTCCCATATTAGGGTAGTTTTCAACTACAATCTCTGCAAATATTTTCTCAGTCCCTTTCTTTTTCTCTTCTTCTTATGGGACTCCTGTAATTCGAAAGTTGGTGCATTTAATGTTATACCAGAGGTCTCTGAGACTGTCCTCAGTTCTTTTCATTCTTTTTACTTTATTCGGCTCTGATGTAGTTATTTCCACTATTTTATTTTCCAGGTCACTTATCCGTTCTTCTGCCTCAGTTATTCTGCTATTGATTCCTTCTAGAGAATTTTTAATTTCATTTATTGTGTTGTTCATCATTGTTTGTTTGCTCTTTAGTTCTTCTAGGTCCTTGTTAAACGTTTCTTTTATATTCTCCATTCTATTTCCAAGAATTTGGATCATCTTTACTATCATTACTCTGAATTCTTTTTCAGGTAGACTGCTTATTTCCTCTTCATTTGTTTGGTCTATGGGTTTTTACCTTGCTCGTTCATCTGCTGTGTATTTCTCTGTCTTCTCATTTTGCTTAACTTACTGTGTTTGTGGTCTCCTTTTCACAGGGTGCAGGTTTGTAGTTCCCGTTGTTTTTGGTGTCTGTCCCCAGTGGCTATGGTTGGTTCAGTGGGTTGTATAGGCTTCCTGGTGGAGGGAACTAGTGCCTGTGTTCTAGTGGATGAGGCTGGATCTTGTCTTTCTGGTGGGCAGGACCATGTCCAGTGGTGTGTTTTTGGGTGTCTGTGACCTTATGATTTTAGGCAGCCTCTCTGCTAATGGGTAGGGTTGTGTTTCTCTCTTGCTAGTTGTTTGTCATAGGGTGTCCAGCACTGTCTCTTGCTGGTTATTGAGTGGAGCTGGGTCTTAGCATTGAGGTGGTGCTCTCTGGGAGAGCTTTTGCTGTTTGGTATTATGTGGAGCCGGGAGGTATCTGTTGGACCAATGTCCTGAACTCAGCTCTCCCACCTCAGAGGCACAGGCCTGACAGCAGCCCAATCACCAAGACCCTGTCAGCCACATGGCTCAGAAGAAAAGAGAGGAAAAAAAGAAAGAAAAAAATAAAATAAATAAGAATAAAATATAATAATGTTATTAACATAAAAAATAATTATTAAAAATAAAAAATTAAAAAGTAATTAAAAAATGAAAGAAAGAATGAAAGAAGAGAGCAACCAAAACAAAAAACAAATCCACCAATGATAATAAGCACTAAAAACTATACTAAAAAAAAAGAAAATTAATAAAAAATGGACAGAGAGAACCCTAGGACAAATGGTAAAAGCAAAGCTATACAGACAAAATCACACAAAGAAGCATACACATACACACTCACAAAAAGAGAAGAAGGAAAAAAAAAAAATATATCATTGCTCCCAAAGTCCAGCACCTCAATTTTGGAATGTTTCATTGTCTATTCAGGTATTCCACAGATGCAGGGTATATCAAATTGATTGTAGAGATTTAATCTGTTGCTCCTGAGGCTGCTGGAAGAGATTCTCCTTTCTGCTCTTTTTTTGCACAGCTCTTGGGGCTCAGCTTTGGATTTGGCCCTGCCTCTGCGTGTAGGTCTCCTGGGGGTATCTGTTCTTTGCTCAGACAGGATGGGGTTAAAGTAGCAGCTGATTGGGGGCTCTGGCTCCCTCAGGCCTGGGGCATGGTGGTGTACGGAATGCCAGGCGAGCCTGCCTTGGCAGAGGCTGGCATGACATTGCAACAGCCTGAGGTGTGCCATGTGTTCTCCCAGGGAATTTGGCCCTGGATCACGGGATCCTGGTAGTTGCGTGCTGCACAACCTCCTGGGAGGGGAAGTGTGGATAGTGGTCTGTGCTGCATACAGGCTTCTTGTTGGCTGCAGCAGCAGTCTTAGCGGTTCATGCCCATTTCTCGTGTCCGCGGTGATAGCCACAGCTCGCACCCGTCTCTGGAGGTGGTTTAGGCAGTGCTCTGAATCCCCTCTCCTCGCGCACCTTGAAAAAATTGTCCCTTGCCTCTTACGCAGGTCCAGACTTTTTCCTGGACTCCCTCCCGGCTAGCTGTGGTGCACTAGCCCCCTTCAGGCTGTGTTCACGCAGCCAACCCCAGTCCTCTCCCTGGGATCTGACCTATGAAGCTGAGCCTCAGCTCCCAGCCCCCACCCACCCCAGTGGGTGAGCAGACAAGTCTCTCAGGGTGGTGACTTCTGGTCGACACTGATCCTCTGTGTGGGAATCTCTCCACTTTGCCCTCTGCACCCCTGTTGCTACACTCCTCCGTGGCTCCAAAGTTTCCCCCCACCACTCCCCATCTCTGCCAGTGAAGGGGCTTCCTAGTGTGTGGGAACTTTTCCTCCTTCACAGCTCCCTCCCTGAGATGCAGGTCCTGTCCCTATTCTTTTGTCTCTGTTTTTTCTTTTGCCCTACCCAGGTACATGGGGGGTTTCTTGCCTTTTGGGAATTCTGAGGTCTTCTGCCAGCATTCAGTAGGTGTTCTGTAGGAGTTGTTCCACGTGTAGATGTATTTCTGATGTATTTGTGGAGAGGAAGCTGATATCCATGTCTTACTTTTTGTCATCTAGAAGGTCTCCCCCCGCCCCATTTTTGGATTGGGTTGTTTGTTTTTTTGATATTGAGCTGTATGAGCTGTTTGTATAGTTTGGAAATTAATCCCTTGTCAGTTGCTTCTTTTGCAAATATTTTCTTCCATTCTGAGGGATATCTTTTAGTGTTGTTTATTTTTTGCTTTACTGTACAAATCTTTTAAGTTTAATTAGGTCTCATTTGTTTCTTTCTGTTTTTGTTTTCATAAGTCTAGGAGGTGGGTCAAAAAAGATCTTGCTATGATTTATGTCAAAGTGTGTTCTGCCTATGTTTTCCTCTAAGAGTTTTGTAGTGTCTCAGCCACCCTATGTTTTTTGTTTGGAACACTTATTCATTGACATTTAAAGTAATTATTGATAGGTATATACTTATTGCCATTTTATTACTTGTTTTCCAGGTGTTTTTGTAGCTCTTCTGTGTTTATTTCTTCTTTTTTTTCTACCCTTGTGCTCTGAAGATTTCCTTTAGTAGTATGCTTCTGTTCCTTTCTTTCTAGTATTAGTGTATCTGTTGTAGGTTTTTGATTTGTATTTACCGTGGTGTTCATATATGTTGACCTATAATTATGTCTACTCATTTTAAACTGGTAATCATTTAAGTTCAAACACATTTTAAAAGATCTACATTTTTTACTCTCCTTCCCAAAATTTTGTGTTTTGATGTCATATTTTACATTTTCATGATTATCCCTAAATTCTTTATTGTAGTTATAGTTGCTTTTTCACTTTTTTCTCCATTTAATCTACATACTGGCTTAAGTGATCTCTAATCCATACTATATATATGCCTTTCCTATTAGGGTTTTCCCTTTACTATGGATTCTTACTTCTTTTCCATTTAGAGAAGACCCTTCAACATTTCTTTTAGGGTAGGTTTAGTATTGATGAATTCTTTTAGATTTTACTTGTCTGAGAAGTTCTTTGTCCCTCCTATTCTAAATGCTAATCTTGTTGGGTAGAGTAACCAAGTTACATGTTTTTCCGTCTCAGAACTTTGAATATTTCATGCCACTCCCTTCTGGCCTGCAAAATTTCTGAAGACAAGTCAGCTGATAATCTTATGAGGATTACCTTGTATATGAGTCTTTATTTTTCTTTTACTGCCTTCAGAATTCTCTCTTTAACTTTTGCCATTTTAATTATGATATGTCGTTTGGGTTCATCTTGTTTGGGACTCTCTGTGCCTCCTGTACCTGGATATCTGTTTCCTTCTTCAGGTTTGGGAAGTTTTCAGACATAATTTCTTCAGATACATTTTTAATCCCCTTCTCTCTTTTCCTTTTGGAACCCCTATAGTGGGAATATAGAAATGCTTAATGTTATTCAAAACATCTCTTAATTTTCTTTCATTAAAATTTTTTTCCTGCTGTTCTGATTGAATGATTTCCATAATTCTATTTCCAGATCATGTATATGCTCTTTTGTATCACTTAGTCTGCTTTTCATTCCTTCTAGTATGTTTTATTTTTAAATTTCAGATATTGAATTATATATTTTTGATTTGGTCTTTTTATAGTTCCTTGTTAAAATGTTCATTGTTTAAATCAATTATTTTCCCTAATTTAGTTAATATTTTTATTACCAAGTTTTGAATTATTTACCTGGTGAATTATTTATTTTTGTTTCATTATTTAGGTTTTCAGGAATTTTCTCTTGCTCTTTCAATTGAGAGTATTTCCTCTGCCTTTTCATTTTACTTAATTTTCTCTGCCTCTATAAATTTAGGTGAAAGTTACATATTATGGTCTTGAAGGGGTGTCCTTATGTAGGGGCATCCCTGTGCAAACTGTGTGTGCTGAGTGCCTTTGGTGGGAGGTCTGGATTTGATTTGAATGTCTGTCATGGTCTTTCCTCAGGGTGTGCTGGCAGCTATCACCTTGGTAAGGGGTGAAGCTGGAGATGGAGGGGCTAGAGTTGGGTACAAGGCAGCACTTCCTCTCTGGTCATTGGCTGTCACCACCCTGTTAGGGGAAGGGTCTGATGCCAGGTTGCTAGAGCAGAAGCCCTGAGGGTTGGGCTTGAGTTGACGCTTTTCCCTTCAAGTATTTATATTTTCCTCTCTCCACACCAGGACCTTTGCCTCAGAGGAGAGGACTGCTGTAGCACGTGGCACTCATGTGCACACAGAGACACAATGCACTGCCTGTGGAGGCATCTGCATCTCTGCTCAGACACTGCCCATAGTCAAGTCTTTTTCCTGGTCCTGGCTGCCCCAGATCCAGTGCTGCACTCCGGTGTGGAGTGAACAGGGCTGGAGCATTTGCTCAGCTGGGGCTGGGATGCATGGTGAGAGAGTCGAGGGGAACCTTGGCAGCTACTAGAGCAAATTTCTCTCTCCCTGCCTTGGAAGCAAGCCAGTGTGCACATGCATACTCATCAGCCATGGAGTCCAGGCTTCTCCAGCCTTTCTGTTTGTCCCAGCGGCCCTCCAACTAGCCAAGGGGGCTTGTCTCTTCCGTGTTGGACCCCAGGACTAAGATGCCCAGTCTGTGGCTTGACCTTCTCCCCAGAGTGGGTTTCTGCCCCTACAATCTCCCTTGTCCTCTGAGTTCCCTCCTGATGGCACAGGTCCTGACCTAGTTGCTTTTCTTACCTTCCTACCCACTTATGTGTGTATCTTTTTTTTTTTTTTTTTTTTTTTTTTTGCAGTACGCGGGCCTCTCACCGTTGTGGTCTCTTCCGTTGCGGAGCAACAGGCTCCGGACGCGCAGGCTCAGCGGCCATGGCCCACGGGCCCAGCCGCTCCCCGGCACGTGGGATCCTCCCGGACCAGGGCACGAACCCGTGTCCCCTGCACCGGCAGGCAGACTCCCAACCACTGCGCCACCAGGGAAGCCCCTTATGTGTGTATCTTTCTTACAGCCTTGGTTGTACAGGAATCCTTCTGCCAATTTTCAGTTAGTTTTCAGTGAGAATTATTTCATATGTAGATGTATTTTTGATGTGTTCATGGGAGAAGGTGAACTCCACGTCCTCTTAATCTGTCACCTTGACCTCTTCCCCTAAATGCTTTTAATAAGCATTCTGGGAGAGAAAAGGTGTCCACACTAAAAAGTACTTTGACACCTGGAGCCTTATCTAGCCAAACTGATTTTCAGAAACTAGTTTTTCATCACCCTGCATGACCCACCAGTCATGCCAGGCAGGTTTTCCTAAGGGTGTATTCCTTTATATTCATCAATGTTGAAGAGACATATAAGCTATAAGTAAATGTGAAATAAATAGTAAAGCGTGGTCCAGATGGCTGTAGAGTGATTACTCATTAGGGATGATGAAGAATGAAGTTCAAAAAAGACCCTTTGGATTAAGCGAGATATTAAAACAAGGGAGACAATTAAGAAGCTTGGAATAGAAAATGAAGGAAGCTAAACATCTGTCCACAGAGGTTATTTAAGAAAAGTGACTATAATGAAATAAGCCTGTCTTTCATATTCTATTTATCTATATGGACAAAATGTACACTGGTGTTATAGTTTTTATCAAAATTTGATGTAGTGGGCTTCCCTGGTGGCGCAGTGGTTGAGAGTCCGCCTGCCGATGCAGGGGACACGGGTTCGTGCCCCGGTCCGGGAAGATCCCACATGCCGCAGAGCAGCTGGCCCCGTGAGCCATGGCCGCTGAGCCTGTGCGTCCGGAGCCTGTGCTCTGCAGCGGGAGAGGCCGCAACAGTGACAGGCCCACGTACCACAAAAAAAAAAAAAAAAAAAAAATTGATGCAGTAGCAGTACTTCATTCTAGTTAAGAATTCAGCCGATTTTTCCATTCTGGGTTTTCCACCTGAAGAATATGTTCACACTTTTAATCTCTTTCTTTCTTTTCTTCCTACATTTATCTGTATATGTTCATTTAATATCTTCATGTAATTTTATTCTTTCAGTTATACAAATAATACAAGAATACATCTAATAAAAAGAAATTCCAAGAGGTAGTTATCAAGCAAAAGGCTCCTTTGAAGGCTACTTTCCTACTTCACCTCCTCACCTTCAAACATACTACTCTATCACCAGGGTTAATCCCTGTAAATGGTATATGTTGATTACTCTCTGTAACTAGTCTGTGTTTATATCTTTTCTTAACATGCTTTTTGAAAAGCAAACTTCTTCCTTGAGAGCATTAGAAGACTCAAAGTTGGTGAGCTGAGATGAATTCTTCCAACACAATGTTCTTTGTGGATTTATAGAAATCTGACCTCTTGATGATTATGTATTGATATTTAATTGACATAAAATTTAAGAGTATTTTTAGTTCTGGTGGGAGAAAAACTTTCTCATACCATACTCTTACATATAACATAAATCTTAGATAAAAGTTTAAAATATTCTGCTTAATATTCTGTTAATACTGCTTTGGCCATTTATATTTATAATATATGAATAAAGTTGGACCAAATTTAATTCTATCCATTGCTTATTGAGTTTTTGGGGAAGAAGTTCCCCATGGCATGCTTTTTTTAGTAAACCAACTTTAATTTTTATGGATGTTTTGTAATAGTTATAATGGATAACTGAATGAATAATGGACAAGAAGATTTCTGCAGTGAACAAGGTCCGCCTTCTGTGCTGGTCGTGGGGCATTGAATGATGAACCTTCCAGTTAGCAGTGGTTGTGCACTGCAGTAGGATTTTCTCATTGACTTTCAATTAAATGGAGATGCTTTTATGACAAGTCATTGTATTCTACCAATCAAGTAAGCCTCATTTGGAACATAGTCATGCCTCTTCCTCCTTCATTGTATGTAGGCAATGTGCTCTGTAATGGAACTTATTTCTGCATGATTTTTGTCATGATCAGTCAACTATTTCAAATAAAAAGGTAAAGATAAATGGTAAATGCTTAAAATTCCTTCTCTATGGTCTCATTCTCCAAAATTTAGTAATTCACGCCGATAGCATGCCAAGAGCCAGAAAAAGAATGCTGCACAGTAGTCTTTCCAGGGAGGGAAACACTATAGAGTTCTGATCTGAATTTAAGTTCTAAAGTCTTCAAATTAGCAGATGTAATGTTATCCCTGTAAAGTCACTCTTACTCACTTGCATTGCAAACTGTTTCTTTTTTTTTTTTTTTTTACCTCTGAGACAATCACTTTATGTAGATCATGCATAACTTAGGGGACAAGATATTTACTCTTTCTTTTTTTTAACATCCTTATTGGGGTATAATTGCTTTACAATGGTGTGTTAGTTTCTGCTTTATAACAAAGTGAATCAATTATACATATACATATGTTCCCATATCTCTTCCCTTTTGCGTCTCCCTCCCTCCCACCTTCCCTATCCCACCCCTCCAGGCGGTCACAAAGCACCAAGCCGATATCCCCGTGCCATGCGGCTGCTTCCCACCAGCTATCTACCTTACGTTTGTTAGTGTATAAATGTCCATGACTCTCTCTCACCCTGTCACAGCTCACCCCTCCCCCTTCCTATGTTTCTTGAATGGTAAGTGAGCGGAGCTGTAGCCAGAGATGCAGGCATTATGTATGCTCCACAGCCTAGCTTACCATGAAAAAGCCTAACTTTAGCATGAGGTAGCTGACTGTAACTATCATCAATAAAGTGATTGCAAATTATTCTAGTGCTTGTGAGTTGAAAATTTGCAACTATTTATCTGTTCTTTTAAATTTTTCTCATGGATCAAGTTTTCTAGTAACTTAGAAAATGAGATAGATAAAGGAAAGGTAAGTGACATATTCTTATAACAAGTGAAAAAGAGGGTTAGAATGAACATTTGATATAATTATCATTATCAAATCAAAAGTAGACAAAATATGTTGCACATACATATGTATACGATTTATATAGTATATATATATACATGTAGATGCATATGTATACTATTTATATAGTATATATACATATAGATGCATATATACACATTTATGTATGTAGTTATATAAATGGGGGTGGGTTCTTAGAATGTAGAGGAAGACTGTTCCATACCATATTGCTTTGTGTGTGAATTCACTGTGTAAAAAATCTTCAACTGTGATGACGTAATTTATGTATAAGTCCCTTCCTTTTTCTATCCCACAGAGTATGCTTTCAGATGCCTTTTTAACTGGGGGCTGATCTTACTGCTGATCTTACTGTTTCTCCAGCCCAGCCCATGATCTGCAGTGTTGCCTCTCCATGAGCAGAGCTTTTGCCTACATGTTCCAACTAGTATGTTCCACCAAACTGAATATACTCTGTGGCCCCAATGAGGGTTAAGAAAATCTCTACTGAAGACTTTAGGTAGTGGTCCTGAAGACCTGGAGAGCTGGAGGCCAGAGTGGATTTTGTAAAACTGCCTTGAGTATTGAGAAGAAAAGAATTTTGTTTGCTTTTTTCAATGACAGATTGTCACTAAGGATAAATTAATTATTCCCATCATCTGTCTTAGGATATTTGGAATTTGGCTTCCTAATCTCTAGATTCATAAAGATTGTGTATCAAAATAAAATAGGCACAAATAATAACAACAATGTACAAAAACCTACTAAAACCTGGGTTGATTAGTGTGGTAACATGTGAAATTAAAATTAGCAAAGAGAATCAAAATTATTTTAAACTTAAATTTAAATCCAACTGTAAAATTAAAAAAAATTAGAGATAATACACACATATGTTAAAAATACTAAATATCACTAAAAAAATAAACATTAGCCCGAAGTCCCCTAGTTTCCTTTATTGGTACCATTTTCTTATGTATCTTTCCAGAAATATTAGATTCTATATGTGTATACATCCTCTTTCTCCTTAATTATAAATTTTTCTTCTGATACTTGAGTATAATAAATTCATATGAAAAGAACTGAGTTTAGCTGTTATAAATGGTGTTGAAGACAAATTCTACAACATGGCTTCTAAACTTATGAGTTTACTGGGGGAATTCTAAAATTAATTTATTTGTAAAAAATGAGGAACTCCCCTAGGGCTTCCCTGGTGGCGCAGTGGTTGAGAGTCCGCCTGCCGATGCAGGGGACACAGGTTCATGCCCCGGTCCGGGAAGATCCCACATGCTGCGGAGCGACTAGGCCCGTGAGCCATGGCCACTGGGCCTGCGCGTCCGGAGCCTGTGCTCTGCAACGGGAGAGGCCACAACAGTGAGAGGCCCGCATACCGCAAAAAAAAAAAAAAAAAAAAAATGAGGAACTCCCCCCCTCAAATTTATAGACCCCAGGTTCCTTTCTGGTCAAGTCTTGATAATACATCTTCATATTGTATAAGTAATTAAAAAATCAGGCTAGCTACAACCTCAGTGGTGTGTAGGTTTTTCTCCCCAAGCTATCATGGACCCTGATTGTTTTGCCAATTAGAATAACTATCAAATCTCTGAGCAGATCCCAATTGATGGGATTTAGTTTCTTGTCCAAATACCATTTTTATTAAGGACAACTCTACTCCCCTCAAATTATAGATGATTACATTATTTCTTAGATGATCCCATTGAAAATGTTTGCTACTTTATTTCTTGATGCATTAATTTCAAACTTGCATTTTTCCAAGGAACAAGTCCAAGACATTATTATTCCACTATTGACCACTGTCATTTAATATTATGGTTATATTTTGATATATATAGAGATCTCCTTTGATATTATATATATTTTGATATATATATATATATATATATATATATATATATATATATATATATATAATCTCCTTTGATCAATGTCTCTTCAAGCTCTCTGTGGGTAATTTACATTTAGAGAGCTAGAACACAGCAAAGGCTTTTTTTCCAAATCACTAGATGGAACTTTGATGACTTCGGCTTGGGCCAATGGATAGCTCCTTGTACCCATTTTATTGACAGTAGGGAGAGCAAAATACTTTCTCTTTAAAGAGAGAGAAGAGCCAGTGTAAGCTGCCTATCCCAGGATTTTTTTTTTTCTTTTCCCAGGATTTTTATGGAGGCACCAGTTCTGTCCAGCAGTGGCTCAGACCATCTTACCTCATGTGTTTGGGAGAAAGTTACAAGGGAGGAAAGGAGAGAAGAGTGGCTGGAATTTTTCTCAAAAGGGTAACATTCAACCTTATTTCTACTTTTCAGTCTTTTACAAGCAAGCATGTATAAGAGAAAAAGTCAGCCATTTTTCTGGTCTTTAATTTCCTTATCACAATGAATACCCCTCCCATTAACAGTATGGACAAAAAATATTCTTGGTTTTGAGTAACACTTTACATCCTTTGGAATAGATTGAAATGAAATATCCTTAGAGTCAGGTGGTAGAAGCAGGGTGGAACAAAATTTAGTTCCAACAAGTGGGCATGGTATTTTTGTTAAAATGAATATAGCCTAAAATTGTTATGATCTTATCATGTGCCACTGATCTTTGGTACTTTGATCATCCTTCTATTTCTGAGCAGAAAAGTAATTACTTTTTGGAAAGAATCTTGGCCCTACCCATAGGTACTCCTTTGTTTATCTCCATGTGCAGATGGAGTGGCTTTCTCTTCAAGCATTTGTTCTTGTCAGACTTGTCAACTTTCATAAGAAAATGTCAATCCAGCCTCTGGGCTGAGGAGCTGTTAAAACATATGGCTTTGCACTTAACTGGAAAAACAGAATAGCTGCACTCCAGGTACTTGTCAGGGAATATAATCTTCAACTCACTGCCATTCAACACTTATCAGAAACTCAGCTGGGAGAAACAATATTTATAAATGATCGAAGGACATGCAGTCTGTCCATTCACTCAGCTACCCTTAAATCTACCCCATCTGAGTCAGACAAGCATAAATTCTGGAAAACTACTCTGGTCCTTATGGGAATGCTTTTACAACTTGTAGAGTGGCATTTTGCCATAAACTTATGCTGAGTGAAGACACAAGGAACAGACCTTTGAAACCCACTGGTTTACTATGAGGCTATGTTAATGATTCTTCACTACCTTACACAGTTAGTTTTCTCTTTATGAGGGTCCACAGGAAAATTTTCTCTCTCATGTCAGTACCAGACATGGATATGTTTTCCTTTGCAACTGCTTTGTATATAAGCACTTACATAGGCACAAACACTGATTATGCTTCTGCCTCTGAGTTATTTGCTAGCCGGTATAAAGCTAAAGTTGTAATTCCTTTCTGGAAAGCAGATAGGAATTCCCAACATATATTTTTGAGGCCTAATTTCATATCTGGCTTCAACTTATCTGACTGTCTAATTTACCCTTGGTACTGGGTAAGACGGGGAAGGGCAAGGAACGTCTTCAAATAAGAACTGATTGGTCAAGTCTGGAAGGCAGTAGTTCCTGGATGAAAAAGAGGAAGGAACCCACATGTACAGCACAATGCTTTGGTCTACAGATATATTCATGCATAAATAACATTTCATAGAAATCCAGGTCATATTATTATATCTCACTGATGTGTCACTGTCTGTCTGGCACTCAAACATTCTGCCTCTGGTGACCCACTTTATGTCTCTTCTGGTCCTTCATGAGGAGAGAGACCGTCTGGAGAATTGGAAGTATTTGGTAATGGGGTGGGCGAGGAGAAGATGGTGTCTAGAGATGGTAAGAAGATAGAATCCATAGGAATTATGTTGCTTTCAGAGTTCCAGTCAGGAATTGTTTAAGTAGAAACATCTGAGTCTGAAGCTAACCACCCAGATAAAATATTGGCACTCAGCCACGGAGTGAATGTGCACGCCAGGCCGTTAGTCACACAGATGCCTCTTGCACAGCTTGTGTCAAAATCTGTCACTGATTTTGGCAGTGGCAGGTAAGTCACTCTTTCAGGGACATAACTGCATGCTACAGAAATTAGAAACCTTAATTTTCACCAAATGTTTAAAGACCTTTTGCTTCTCTAAAGTAACACTGAAAGCAGTCTTTTCCAAACTTGGATCTATGGAAGATGATACTCATTTTCTTTCCTCAGCCTGTGATGTAAGGAGAACGTGATGTGAGGATAATGCAGGGAGCTTTTCATGAAGCTAAAGCTATTTCATTTAATAGTCTGTTACATTCTGAGATTGTGGACTTCCTATTTTGGGGTGTTCATATGTTCTTTCCTTTATGACATTGTGATAATAGATTTTTTAAATGTCTCCTATTGTTAAATAATAATTAAAATAACCTAAGTGTGTCTCTGGGGTTGGCAAGTATGGTGTTCAGGTTGTTTACTGCATAAGACAGTAAAATTATGTGTGAATTATATATATGGTGATTATCCAAATTCTGGAAACCAGAAATTATGTAAAAGATATACCCTTTTTCCCCATAGTTAGAAAGTTTAGCTATTGTTTCCCACTAAACATTGCTACTTCATAAATGATTCTTGTGAAAACATTGTGAAGATGAGAAGGTAATTATCCACAGCTTTGTCAAACAATATGGAACAGATTAATATGCTTCACTGATGTGAGGAAAATGACAACTTCCCTTTAAAAGACAGCTTCTGCAACTCAGGATGCTGAAGTTTCCTGTTGTCAATAGCAACGCTTCTTTCTCAGTTGTTGATTGGCACTGAAAAGCACTTGCCAGCTCCTCAAATTTATTTGATACGTGGCAACAGAGTGAAAGTCAGCGGGTTTATATGCAGTGTCTGCTGCCCTACTATGTCTTCAGGAAACAAGCGAAAATAATTTTCTACTAGGTTTCTAGTCATCTTTTTATAAAGACATGTATTGTAGATCGCCTTCGTGCACATGTGTGCTCTCTCACACACAATCTGTGCCATATCTGCCATTTCTGAGCGCAGGGATCAGATGTTATATACAACTGAAATGGAATAGGATCAGATTTATTGAAGGGTGAGGACAACCTGTTACTGTGCACTAAGCACACTGGACAAGAAATGAGCGCTTCACCAGTTTTAGAAATTAGATTCCAGGTCATACATATAACACCACTACATGTCACGGTGTGATTACTACAAGGATAAGGAAACATGGTTTTTTGTGTCATTGAAGTTTCTATAGAACTCTTAATCCTAACTCAATGCACTACACTGAAAAGCTGAATAAACACATCTCACTCAGGAAAGGATTTTGCAAGGTTGAATGACTGCAGGTGATATTTTAAGCAGAAGGATCTTTCATTCTCTTTCTACCTGAAGAGTGAAAATTTACCCAGTGTGGGTAAAATATGCTGTAGAATTTGTCTTCCTTGTAGGATTCAGTTTCCTTGTCATATTGCTATAGGAGATTATTTTCAGAATACAGTAAAAATTTCCTGAATGATTCCTATATTACTGGATTTGTGAATGTATAATGTGTGAGATTAAAAAGTTACTTTGTAGCAACTAATCTCCCTGAGAAAATCACTTTAATAAGGCATGAAGGTTTGACTTGTCCTTCTGCAGTAACATCACTTGGTAAGCTGCTTCTTTACCCTGTGCAGTTGGGTTTCAAAACAATGTAAGTATTTTAAAAGTGTGCACCTTACAGTGCTTTTGAAAAAAAAAACATTTTTAGATATGAACAAAATGTAAGTCTAATCTTATTTGAAATGTCAGTAATGATCTCAATAGGTTATTTTTTCCTTAAAAAATTAAGCATTTGATAATACAAATTGTTCCTGTCCTATTAAAGCTTTCAGGAAAAAGTTGGGTATAAAATAAATATTAAAACTAAATTCTATTAGCTTTCATAACAATACATGTCTTTTTCCATATGCTCCCTCTCTTTCTCTTCTTCCACTTCTCTGCTTTAAATTCTTACCACCTATAACTCCTTTAACTTTTCTCTCCTCTTTGAATATTTTTTTTTCTTCCAGTCACCCAGATCTCTGACTATAAAGACTGCCTTCTTCTCTTGTGCAGTACTGATTGCAAGGGAGTTTGTTGCTAAGGTGAAATGTCTTTTACTGGAAACATTTGAGCCTACCTTTTAAGGAAGTTTAAAAAATGAATGCTACCTGGAAGCAAAGAGGTAACTGTGATTTCCTCATGGGGACCTTTCTAACATGATGATATCACTTTCTATCAAGGAAAGTCTCATTCATGAAAACCCATGCATAGAATCCTTATAATTTCCAAACAAATGAGATAATACTGATAGCAAGCAAAGTAAGATTAAAATGAACTATAAGCCTTTCCTCCTTCTATGACTAGAAATAAGAGATTGTACTATCATCCTTAGCAATTCTTTTACTAATCCTTTTTATGTTTTTTACTTTTACAATAACATCTGGTTTGGATTTCCTCTAGAGTATTCTAGAATCTTAAAGACCAGCAAAATAGGCAACATATCAGTTTTTTTTAGTAGGCTGAGAAATTGGAATTTATAGCTTTATTTCATGAGTGGTACCAGTCTAGCCTTCTGTAGTGTTTATTCCCTCATCTCCCTTTGAGCTCATTATTTTATTCTTCTTATTTATTTAATAGGTTCTCAAAAAGATTGGTTTGTTCTGGGAAGCTTAAGTGGGGACTTTTAAAATTGACCAGTTCAAAATGAAAAGAAAAAAAGAAATAATATCTCAACATGGCAAAATAGAATAACTTCTGAAATAACTACAATATGTTAAATGTAAACTACAGTGGTAAACATTTATTTTTGATCACAGTAACTGAAATGTTTTCCTTTAAATAAGTTGCTAAAAGGCAAAGTTAGCACAGCCTGATCAATAGTGCTCTTTTAAAATCAGAAAAGCTTGCAACAGGCTTTATAGATGGGTAAATATATTTTCTCCTCAGCACGCTTCAATACTAATAATTTTTCCTTCTCTTTTCTGCTGTGGTTGAGTAAAATAGCCAATAGAAAAACCATTATTTTTTTTCCCTGCTTTAAAACTTACTTATCTGGTTTAATATACTAACATCAATCAAGGTGATGCTCAGAAGGAAATAAATAGCTGTAACTCTCCCATATGCTTACTCTTTACTGCAGCATAGAAAATGTGAGCTTCATTCCTTACTGTGTTTTAAAGAATTATCACCTGGTTTATAAAGGAATCTGAGGGTGAGGCTTTTTTTTTTTTTTTGTGGTACGCAGGCTTCTCACTGCTGTGGCCTCTCCCGTTGCGGAGCACAGGCTCCGGACGCGCAGGCTCAGCGGCCATGGCTCACGGGCCCAGCCGCTCCGCGGCATGTGGGATCTTCCCGGACCGGGGCACGAACCCTTGTCCCCTGCATCAGCAGGCAGACTCTCAACCACTGTGCCACCAGGGAAGCCTGGTGAAGCATTTTAAATATTCACGTCCTTACATGTTCTGTAGTTCTAATGAAGTTGATCACTATTCAGTATTATTCTATCACAATGTCTTTTGAAGTGAGGTCCATGAACGAGGGTCCTTTAAGCTGCCTATGGAATGGGCTAAAATGCAAGGATCAGTCAATATATTTTAAATTTTTTACAATTTATTTTATTTTTTTATTGAAGTGTAGTTGATTTATAATATTGTGTAAGTTTCAGGTGTACAGTAAAGTGATTCACTTATGCATATATGTATATATTCTTTTTCAGATTCTTTTCCCTTATAGGTTATTACAAAACACTGAGTATAGTTCCCTGTGCTATACAGTGGGTCCTTGTTGGTTATCTATTTTATATATAGGTGTGTGTATCTGTTAATCCCAACCTCCTAATTTATCCCTGCCCCCCTTTCCCCTTTAGAAACCATAAGTTTGTTTTCTATGTCTGTGGGTCTATTTATGTTTTGTATATAAGTTCATTTGTATCATTTTTTTTAGATTCTACATATAAGTGATATAGTATGATATTTGTCTTTCTCTGTCTGGCTTACTTCACTTAGTATAATAAAGTCCCAAGTCAAGATGGGCAGAGAAGTGGGGCAGTGATAGATTTTGATCTCATTGCAGCCAGTTGATTGCCCTCACATTCCCTGGACTTCATATCTCTTCTTCCACACTACATATCCCTTCCATCATCTCCCTTTTTCATGAAATGCAAATGATAAAGAGTGCGAATGCTCTGCTCTATTGGAGAACTGATTTTTAAAGGATCAACACTGTAAGAACTGTTTTGCTGTTAATGCAAAGGCTGGGGGCATTCTGGAGAAATTTGGATTCTAAAAATTGCATCTACTGTTGTAGTAAATCATATTGGAGTTGAAACTACGTGGGAATATTTTGTAAACTGTAAAATGTGTTTATGTTATAAGGTATTAGTTGTCAACTTGACACTAGAATAATTTGATTAATAAATATCATATATACCCATCAACTGCTTATTTAGTCATTAGTTTGGCTGGTTGGTTCAATTTTAACACCGCATTAAAGTAACTTTAATGAAATGTGTGTTCTCCCACATTTCATTAAGGAGAGTCTATTTCTTTTTTAAAGAGTTTTGTACAGTCTTTAATAGTACCACGTTTTCTTCTCATTTAAATGAACCATGGAACTTTCAGGCATTGTCAGTAGGAGAGTGGTAGTCATAAAGTATCTATTGTTCAAATATACCATGTATTTCTAACAAATGTTAAGCACAATGCTTATAGTATAAACCAAGAAAAAAAGTTGGAAACTAAAATTAAACCCAAAGCAGGCACTTACTTAAATAACTACTCATTTAAATAACTTTTTCTTTTTCTCAATGTAAAAGATAATGATTTATAGCATGGGCAATAAAAGTGTATGTATGGGAGTGAATTCCAACATGGTGAAAATGAGAGATTAGAGGTCAAAGGGCAAATAGAGAGAGCAGGCAGTGGAGACTGAGTTTCTTCCCGAATCAGGTCTTATTCTAGTATTTGAATTAAAGAAGGAACTTACATAACAAATGGGAAAATAAACAGATTATTTACAAACATAGTGACATTTTGACTGCATTTAGTAAGCAATTTATGTGATATTTAGCATTGCTGCATAATTTATATCATTTTATATTTACAGATTATGTTCCTTAAGGAGTATGTATCTAAAATATTGGACGTAATTTTAACTCAACAATTTTACATTTAATTAATTTGGTAACATGTTTTGAAGAGTTTTATTTCACTTTTGACTTGGCTTTTTTGATTATCTCCTATTTCCCACCTTCTCCTCTTACTATATATTTTTTTAATTTCCATTTCTCTAGGAGGTGGGTCAAGAAGGATCTTGCTGTGATTTATGTCATAGGGTGTTCTGCCTATGTTTTCCTCTAAGAGTTTGATAGTTTCTGGCCTTACATTTAGGTCTTTAATCCATTTTGAGCTTCTTTTGTGTATGGTGTTAGGGAGTGATCTGATCTCATACTTTTACATGTACCTGTTCAGTTTTCCCAGCACCACTTATTGAAGAGGCTGTCCTTTCTCCACTGTACATTCCTGCCTCCTTTATCAAACATAAGGTGACCATATGTGTGTGGGTTTATCTCTGGGCTTTCTATCCTGTTCCATTGATCTATCTTTCTGTTTTTGTGCCAGTACCATACTGTCTTTTTTTATTTTCTTTTTTTACATCCTTATTGAAGTATAATTGCTTTACAATGCAGTGTTAGTTTCTGCTTTATAACAAAGTGAATCAGTTATACATATACATATGTTCCCATATCTCTTCCCTCTTGTGTCTCCCTCCCTCCCACCCTCCCTATCCCACCTCTCCAGGCGGTCACAAAGCACCAAGCTGATCTCCCTGTGCTATGCAGCTGCTTCCCACTAGCCATCTACCTTACGTTTGGTAGTGTATACATGTCCATGCCTCTCTCTTGCTTTGTCACAGCTTACGCTTCCCCCTCCCCATATCCTCAAGTCCATTCTCTAGTAGGTCTGTGTCTTTATTCCTGTCTTACTCCTAGGTTCTTCATGACATTTTTTATTCTTAAATTCCATATATATGTGTTAGCATACGGTATTTGTCTTTATCTTTCTGACTTACTTCACTCTGTATGACAGACTCTAGGTCTATCCACCTCATTACAAATAGCTCAATTTCATTTCTTTTTATGGCTGAGTAATATTCCATTGTATATATGTGCCACATCTTCTTTATCCATTCATCCGATGATGAACACTTAGGTTGTTTCCATCTCCGGGCTATTGTAAATAGAGCTGCAATGAACATTTTGGTACATGACTCTTTGAATTATGGTTTTCTCAGGGTTTATGCCCAGTAGTGGGATTGCTGGGTCATATGGTAGTTCTATTTGTAGTTTTTAAAGGAACCTCCATACTGTTCTCCATAGTAGCTGTACCAATTCACATTCCCACCAGCAGTGCAAGAGTGTTCCCTTTTCTCCATACCCTCTCCAGCATTTATTGTTTCTAGATTTTTTGATGATGGCCATTCTGACTGATGTGAGATGATATCTCATTGTAGTTTTGATTTGCTTTTCTCTAATGATTAATGATGTTGAGCATTCTTTCATGTGTTTGTTGGCAGTCTGTATATCTTCTTTCGAGAAATGTCTATTTAGGTCTTCTGCCCATTTTTGGATTGGGTTGTTTGTTTTTTTGTTATTGAGCTGCATGAGCTACTTGTAAATTTTGGAGATTAATCCTTTGTCAATTGCTTCATTTGCAAATATTTTCTCCCATTCTGAGGTTTGTCTTTTCGTCTTGTTTATGGTTTCCTTTGCTGTGCAAAAGCTTTGAAGTTTCATTAGGTCTCATTTGTTTATTTTTGTTTTTATTTCCATTTTTCTAGAAGGTGGGTCACAAAGGATCTTGCTGTGATTTATGTCATAGAGTGTTCTGCCTATGTTTTCCTCTAAGAGTTTGATAGTTTCTGGCCTTACCTTTAGGTCTTTAATCCATTTTGAGCTTATTTTTGTATATGGTGTTAGGGAGTGATCTAATCTCATACTTTTACATGTGCTGTCCAGTTTTCCCAGCACCACTTTTTGAAGAGGCTGTCCTTTCTCCACTGTACATTCCTGCCTCCTTTATCAAACATAAGGTGACCATATGTGTGTGGGTTTATCTCTGGGCTTTCTATCCTGTTCCATTGATCTATCTTTCTGTTTTTGTGCCAGTACCATACTGTCTTGATGACTCTAGCTATGTAGTATAGTCTGAAGTCAGGGAGCCTGATTCCTCCAGGTCTGCTTTTGTTCTCAAGATTGCTTTGGCTATTCGGGGTCTTTTGTGTTTCCATACAAATTATGAAATTTTTTGTTCTAGTTCTGTGAAAAATGCCACTGGTAGTTTGATAGGAATTGCATTGAATCTGTAGATTGCTTTGAGTAGTACAGTCATTTTCACAATGTTGATTCTTCCAATCCAAGAACATGGTATAACTCTCCATCTATTTGTATCCTTTTTAATTTCTTTCATCAGTGTCTTATAATTTTCTGCATGCAGGTCTTTTGTCTCCTTAGGTAGGTTTATTCCTAGGTATTTTATTCTTTTTGTTGCAATGGTAAATGGGAGTGTTTTCTTTATTTCACTTTCAGATTTTTCACCATTAGTGTATAGGAATGCCAGAGATTTCTGTGCATTAATTTTGTATCCTGCTACTTTACCAAATTCATTGATTAGCTCTAGTAGTTTTCTGGTGGCATCTTTAGGATTCTCTATGTATAGTATCATGTCATCTGCAAACAGTGACAGCTTTACTTCTTCTTTTCTGATTTGGATTCCTTTTATTTCTTTTCCTTCTCTGATTTCTGTGGCTAAAACTTCCAAAACTATGTTGAATAATAGTGGTGACAGTGGGCAACCTTGTCTTGTTGCTGATCTTAGTGGAAATGCTTTCAGTTTTTCACCATTGAGGATGATGTTGGCTGTGGGTTTGTCTTATATAGTCTTTATTATGTTGAGGAAAGTTCCCTCTATGCCTACTTTCTGGAGGGTTTTTATCATAAATGGGTGTTGAATTTTGTTGAAAGCTTTCTCTGCATCTATTGAGAAGACCATATGGTTTTTCTCCTTCAATTTGTTAATATGGTGTATCACATTGATTGTGTATATGGAAGAATCCTTGCATTCCTGGAATAAACCCCACTTGATCATGGTGTATGATCCTTTTACTGTGCTGTTGGATTCTGTTTGCTAGTATTTTGTTGAGGATTTTTGCATCTATGTTCATCAGTGATATTGGCCTGTAGTTTTCTTTCTTTGTGACATCCTTTGGTTTTGGTATCAAGTTGATGGTGGCCTCGTAGAATGAGTTTGGGAGTGTTCTTCCCTCTGCTATGTTTTGGAAGAGTTTGAGAAGGATAGGTGTTAGCTCTTCTCTAAATGTTTGATAGAATTTGCTTGTGAAGCCATCTGGTCCTGGGCTTTTGTTTGTTGGAAGATTTTTAATCACAGTTTCAATTTCAGTACTTGTGATTGGTCTGTTCATATTTTCTATTTCTTCCTGATTCAGTCTTGGCAGGTTGTGCATTTCTAAGAATTTGTCCTTTTTTTCCAGGTTGTCCATTTTATTAGCATAGAGTTGCTTGTAGTAATCTCTCACGATCTTTTGTATTTCTGCAGTGTCAGTTGTTACTTCTCCTTTTTTATTTCTAATTTTATTGATTTGAGTCTTCTGCCTATTTTTCTTGATGAGTCTGGCTAATGGTTTATCAATTTTGTTTATCTTTTCAAAGAACCAGCTTTTAGTTTTATTGATCTTTGCTATCATTTCCTTCTTTTCTTTTATTTCTGCTCTGATCTTTATGATTTCTTTCCTTCTGCTAACTTTGGGTCTTTTTTGTTCTTCTTTCTCTAATTGCTTTAGATGCAAGGTTAGGTTGTTTATTCGACATGTTTCCTGTTTCTTAAGGTAGGATTGTATTGCTATAAAGTTCCCTCTTAGAAATGCTTTTGCTGCATCCCATAGGTTTTGGGTCGTCTTGTCTCCATTGTCATTTGTTTCTAGGTACTTTTTTATTTTCTCTTTGATTTCTTCAGTGATCACTTCGTTATTAAGTAGTGTATTGTTTAGCCTCCATGTGTTTGTATTTTTTACAGATCTTTTCCTGTAATTGATATCTAGTCTCATAGCGTTGTGGTCGGAAAACATACTTGATACCGTTTCAATTTTCTTAAATTTACCAAGGCTTGATCTGTGACCCAAGATATGATCTATCCTGGAGAATGTTCCACGAGCACTTGAGAAAAATATGTATTCTGTTGCTTTTGGATGGAATGTCCTATAAATATCAATTACGTCCATCTTATTTAATGTGTCATTTAAATCTTGTGTTTCCTTATTTATTTTCTTTTTGTATGATGTGTCCATTGGTGAAAGTGGGGTGTGAAAGTCCCCTACTATGAATGTGTTACTGTTGATTTCCCCTTTTATGGCTGTTAGTATTTGCCTTATGTATTGAGGTGCTCCTATGTTGGGTGCATAAATATTTACAATTGTTATATCTTCTACTTGGATCGATCCCTTGATCATTATGTAGTGTCCTTCTTTGTCTCTTCTAATAGTCATTATTTTAAAGTCTATTTTGTCTGATATGAGAATGGCTACTCCAGCTTTCTTTTGGTTTCCATTTGCATGGAATATCTTGTTCCATCCCCTCACATTCAGTCTGTATGTGTCTCTAAGTCTGAAGTGGGTCTCTTGTAGACAGCATATATATGGGACTTGTTTTTGTATCCATTCAGTCAGTCTGTGTCTTTTGGTGGGAGCATTTAATCCATTTACATTTAAGGTAATTATCGATATATATGTTCCTATTCCCATTTTCTTAATTGTTTTGTGCTTGTTATTACAGGTCTTTTCCTTCTCTTGTGTTTGTTGCCTAGAGAAGATCCTTTAGCATTTGTTGTAAAGCTGGTTTGGTGGTGATGAACTCTCTCAGCTTTTGGTTGTCTGTAAAGGTTTTAATTTCTCCATCAAATCTGAATGAGAGGCTTGCTATGTAGAGTAATATTGGTTGTAAGTTTTGCTCCTTGATCTCTTTAAGTATGTCCTGCCAGTCCCTTCTGGCTTGCAGAGTTTCTGCTGAAAAATCAGCTGTTAACCTTATGGGGATTCCCTTGTGTCTTATTTGTTGTTTTTCCCTTGCTGCTTTTAATATGTTTTCTTTGTATTTAATTTTTGATAATTTGATTAATATGTGTCCTTGCGTGTTTCTCCTTGGGTTTATCCTGTATGGGACTCTCTGTGCTTCCTGGACTTGATTATTTCCTTTCCCATATTAGGGAAGTTTTCAGCTATAGTCTCTTCAAATATTTTCTCAGTCCCTTTCTTTTTCTCTTCTTCTTCTGGAACCCCTATAATTCGAATGTTGGTGTGTTTAATCCCAGAGGTCTCTGAGTCTGTCCTCAGTTCTTTTCATTCTTTTTTCTTTATTCTGCTCTGCAGTAGTTATTTCCACTATTTTGTCTTCCAGGTCACTTATCCGTTCTTCTGCCTCAGTTATTCTGCTATTGATCCCATCTAGAGTATTTTTAATTTCATTTATTGTGTTGTTCATCATTGCTTGTTTCATCTTTAGTTCTTCTAGGTCTTTGTTAAATGTTTCTTGAATTTTCTCTATTCTATTTCAAGATTTTGCATCATCTTTACTATCATTATTATGAATTCTTTTTCAGGTAGACTACCTATTTCCTCTTCATTTGTTAGGTCTCGTGGGTTTTTACCTTGCTCTTTCATCTGCTGTGTGTTTTTCTGTTTTCTCATTTTGCTTATCTTACTGTGTTTGGGGTCTCCTTTTTGCAGGCTGCAGGTTCATAGTTCCCGTTGTTTTTGGTGTCTGTCCCCAGTGGCTAAAGTTGGTTCAGTGGGTTGTGTAGGCTTCCTGGTGGAGGGGACTAGTGCCTGTGTTCTGGTTGATGAGGCTGGATCTTGTCTTTCTGGTGTGCAGGTCCATGTCTGGTGGTGTGTTTTGGGGTGCCTGTGGACTTATGATGATTTTAGGCAGCCTCTCTGCTAAGGGATGGGGTTGTGTTCCTGTCTTGCTAGTTGTTTGGCATAGGGTGTCCAGCACTGTAGCTTGCTGGTCATTGAGTGAAGCTGGGTGTTGGTGTTGAGATGGAGACCTCTGGGAGTTTTTTGCCGTTTGATATTCCATGGAGCTGGGAGGTCTCTTGTGGACCAGTGTCCTGACGTTGGCTCTCCCACCTCAGAGGCACAACACTGACTCCTGGCTGCAGCACCAAGAGCCTTTCATTCACACGGCTCAGAATAAAAGGGAGAAAATGTAGAAAGAAAGAAAGAAAGAAGATAACAGAAAATAAAATAAAGTAAGGTAAAATAAAATAATTAAAATAAAAAAATAATTATTAAGAAAAAAATTTAAAAACAAACCAAAATGGACGGATAGAACCCTAGGTCAAATGGTGAAAGCAAAGCTCTACAAACAAAATCTCACACACAGGTATACACATACACACTCACAAAAAGAGGAAAAGGGGAAAAAGTAATAAATCTTGCTCTCAAAGTCCACCTTCTCAATTTGGGATGATTCATTGTCTATTCAGGTATTCCCTAGATGCAGAGTACATCAAGTTGATTGTGGAGATGTAATCCGCTGCTCCTGAGGCTGCTGGGAGAGATTTCCCTTTCTCTTCTTTCTTTGCACAGCTCCCAGGGTTCAGCTTTGGATTTGTCCCTGCCTCTGCGTGTAGGTCGCCAGAGAGCATCTTTTCTTCATTCAGACAGGACAGGGTTAAAGGAGCCACTGATTTGGGGGCTCTGGCTCACTCAGGCCAGCGGGCGGGAGGGGTACGGAGTGCGGGGCGAGCCTGCGGCGGCAGAGGCCGGCATGACGTTGCACCAGCGTGAGACGCACCGTGCATTCTCCCAGGGAAGTTGTCCCTGGATCCTGGGACCCTGGCATTGGCGGGCCTCACAGACTCCCCAGAAGGGAGGTGTGGATAGTGACCTGTGCTCGCACACAGGCTTCTTCGTGGTGGCAGCAGCAGGCTTAGCGTCTCATGCCCGTCTCTGGGGTCCGCGCTGTTAGCCGCGGCTCACGCCCATCTCTGGAGCCCCTTTTAGCAGCGCTCTTAATCCCGTCTCCTCGCGCATCAGAAAACAGAGGGAAGAAAAAGTCTCTTGCCTCTTCGGCAGGTCCAGACTTTTTCCCGGACTCCCTCCCGACTAGCCGTGGTGCACTAATACCTTCAGGCTGTGTTCACGCTGCCAGTCCTCTCCCTGCGCTCCGACGCGAAGCCCGAGCCTCAGCTCCCAGCCCCGCCTGCCCCGGCAGGTGAGCAGACAAGCCTCTCGGCTGGTGAGTGCGGGTCGGCACCGATCCTCTGTGCGGTAATCTCTCTGCTTTGCCCTCCACACCCCTGTTGCTGTGCTCTCCGCGGCGCCAAAGCTACCCCACTCCACCACCCGCAGTCTCCGCCCGCGAAGGGGCTTCTAGTTTGTGGAAACCTTTCCTCCTTCACTGCTCCCTCCCACTGGTGCAGGTCCTGTCCCTATTCTTTTGTCTCTGTTTACTCTTTTTTCTTTTGCCCTACCCAGGTACGTGGGGAATTTCTTGCCTTTTGGGAGGTCTGAGATCTTCTAACAGCATTCAGTAGGTGTTCTGTAGGAGTTGTTCCAGGTATAGATATATTTCTGATGTATCTGTGGGAGGAAGGTGATCTCTGCATCTTACTCTTCCGCCATCTTCCCCCTCTCTCCCGTCTTACTATATTGATTGTGAAGTGTTTACTTAATATCATTGGGATGTCTGTGCATTTTTTCATTCATCATTCAACAAATATTTGTTGAGAACTTGCTATGGGCCAGGCACTGTTATAAACCTTGGGCGTACAGCTGTGAAAACAAGAGGTAAATTTCCTATTCTTGCGTACTTTATATTCTAGCAAAAGAGACAGAACATATATAAAAAAGCAAATATAAAAAATAATGCTAAGTGATCAGTGTTATAGAGAAAAAAAAGGAAAGGAATAGAAAGTGATGGAGTGTGCTTTTTTCTTTTTTTTTTTTTGAGGGAACAGGCGATCTTTTAAACAAAATCCTAGGAGCTGAGAGACGATCTAAGGTGAAAGTGTGAATGAAGGATTAGAAGCAAGATCAGGATAAAGTGCTCTAGATATCTATTGGGAAGGCAGCAGTGAAGTTCTGTCATTAATTCAATTCTAAGATAAATCACAGTTTTTCAAAAGAATGTTTGGTAACTTCTTTTTATTTGTATTTATATTTTACTTGTATTTATATTGTATTTATCAATACATGATTGAAACATCTGTAGTATTGCAAGCTAGAAACATTTTTCATTGAAAAAATCCTTCATCCACTGTTTAGGCAATTTCAGGTTGCCTTTCTAAAATGAACTAGGATTTAATTTTATCATGATTATATTAAGTATGTTAAACTTTGCAACTCATTTAGATTTATGAAGAGAAAGCCACATAATGAATTCTGATATGATTTTACCTAAATTTGGAAGTCAATTTCTCAAGAAATGGTGAAGTGTTACATTACTTAGCTGGGATCACTAAAAATCAGCCTGGTTTCTTCAAGAACAAGTGATGCCAACTAGCTCCATTTCCTTTTTTTTTTTCCTCTAACATCTTTTTTGGAGTATAATTGCTTTACAATGGTGTGTTAGTTTATGCTTTATAACAAAGTGAATCAGCTATACATATACATATATCCCCATAGCTCCTCCTTCTTGAGTCTCCCTCTCATACTCCCTATCCCACCCCTCTAGGTGGTCACAAAGCACCGAGCTGATCTCCCTGTGCTGTGCAGCTGCTTCCCACTAGCTATCTATTCTACATTTGGTAGTGTATATATGTCCATTTCCTTTTTTGACAGAATTGCTAAGTTGGTAGATCAGAAGAAGTATAGATATAAAGCTTATCTGGATTTTATTAAAGTATTTGAAAGTTTCTTTAGACTTGTGAAGTGATATGGGCTTGGTGTGAGTATAGCTATGTTTCTTGATAACTGATAAGGTTTATCTCAGTTTGCCACTTAACAGGTAAACGTTGGCTTGGAGAAAATTTCTGGCAATGTAACTTAGGATCTATTCTTGCCTTATACATTCAACAATTGTACTAGTGACTTAAATAATGAATTAAGTTCTAAGTCAAACTTGATATGTTAGAATAGTGTGTCAGAGCAACAAAATGAAAATTCACAGGAATAAACATAGTTTTATCCTTGGATCAAAAAAAAATCAGCTTGTGACAAGGACAAAATATAGAAAACATGCATGTGTGGAAATGATTATCTTTTAATGTTGGTAAACACTGTAATGTGGCTGCCAAAATTCTCATCTTGGGCTATGTCATTTGAAGGACTCATGTCTGGAACAAGGGTGATTCATTCTTTGCTCTACTTTGCATTTGCTAGACCATATGCCATTTCCAGTTTTAGGCACTAGACTCTACGTAGGAATGTATCAGGAGAAGAGAAAACAAGGTAGCAAATGAACTTAAAAGAATATTATATGAAGAAATATTGTTAAGAGAAGAGGATACTTTGCCTATTAAAAAGAGATGGGACAAGTGTGAAGGGTAGAAAAGGACAAATACATGGAAACCAGATGGATCAGATTTAAGCTAAACATGACTGTAGCTTAGGGATATATTGGTCCAAAGAGTGACTGTTTTAGTTTTCTTAGGCTGCCACAACAAAGTACCACAAACTCTGTGGCTTAAACAACAGAACGTTGTCTTACAGTTCTGGAGGCTAGAAGTCTATGATCAAGGTGTTAGCAGGATTGGTTCCTTTTGAGTGCTATATGGGAGAGTCAGTTCCATGCCTCTCTCCTAGCCTCTGCTGGTTTACTGGCAATCTTTGGCATTCCTTGTCCTGTAGATGCATCACCTTCATCTGTGTCTTCATGTTCACATAGTGTTTTCTGTGTGTGTGTGTGTGTATGTGCGTGTGCATGTGTGTGTATCTCCAAATTTCCCCTTTTTTAGTGAGGACACCAGCCATATTGGATTAGGAACCCAGCATACTTCATATGACCTCATCTTAACTAATTACATCTGCAATGAATTCACTTCCCAATAAGGCCACACCGGAGATACTGGGGGCTAGAACTTCAACATATGATAATTTTTAGGGTATGCGATTCAACCCAGCACAGTGAATAATAATTGAATGTCCTCCTAGAAATAAAGGCATGAGATTTTGTCTCAGGGATATTTCTTTCTTTAAACACCAGGATCAAAGAGATAAGATAGGCTGCTTGAAAAATACCTATTACAAATAATTTCTATGATTATGAAGAGGTGGGTAAAAATTAAAGAATCTATAGGATATTTTCTATAGTAAAATCTCTCATATACAACCTCCACTTAATCACTTGCTAGGTAAAACTAGACTGTCCAGTATCTCTGTCAAACATTCTGATGATGAATGGGTGTGCTGAATCACCATGGTTATGGGGGTTCATTTCAAATATGGCTGTTCACTTTTATTCCCTCTAGTTAAGACTTTTTTTTTTGTTTGACAAGATTCAGTTATATTTGCTCCCAAACCTGTACATTCTTGAAATGTCAATATAATTAAGTGACTTAACTATGTGACTTAACTAAATATTACCTAAATTCATATTATTTATGTGGGGAAGAAATAAAGTTGTTGTTTCTATGAAAACAATGTTCAGCCTTTTGAAATACAACATAAAAGCAAATTTTATTTAAAAAAATATTATCAAATAAGATGAAGAGAAACAATTGTAAAAACATGAAAAAAAATTTCAAACTGTGAAAGGATGTACATTCATTGCCTCCTAAATGGCCTTTTTCTTCTTTAAAGAAACGGAAGCTTGAAATTTTAGAAGATAAATTATGAGTGTGATTTATGCAAGAAAGATAATAGAGGATTGTAATCAATTGAGACATTCAAAGAAAGGACTTTGACACTACATCAAAAGACAGGAGTTTAAGTCTATCCTTACACATTTTAAATTAAAGTTAATGTTTATAATATATATTTGTTGTTTTTTTAAAACAGATTCAGTTACTAAGACAGGAGGGGAGAATAGATGTTGTGTAAAGAATTAGCAAGTCTGTCCTTGTTAGTAGTGTTTTGGTGAATATTGAGCTTCTCAGCTTCAGTAGCTAGCAGCAAGAAGCACTGAATCAGGAAGCATAAACTACGTATACAGCATTCCTATCATGCTCTCCTAAAAACAAATGGCAGAATTCTAGCAAACTGTCTTTTGTTGCTTGCCTTTTAGAATGACAGGCTTGCGATCTGAGTCTTAATTGCCTTTAGCTTTATGACTGCTTTTTACTGCATCAAATGTTTGACCAGGCAAAGTGCATTTCAGTGGACAGCTTTACTCCCTTTTGAAAGAAACTGAAAGTCTGGCTGAAACTCCTCACCAACTGAGTTGGTACCATGATATTCATTTTTTATGAGGCAGTGTGCTCCTTCATTAGGTCAGCTCCGTTTGACATTTCTGGGCTAGAAATACATTTCTGGTATTACCCTTAAAAGTTACACAACGAGTTTTAATTAAATTGTCCTGCTTGCTTTTGATAAAACTGATTAGAATAGTGATAAGAGCAATCACTATTTAGAATCCTATTTAACAAACACTTCCCATTTATCTAATCTCTAAGGAGAATTTAGGCTATTTGTCTAGTGCAATCCATTTGATATCAGGATTTGTTACAGCCATTCTGTAATCAATCAAGTGCTCCTAATACAATGAATGAGATGAAAAATAATGCTAACACTTGTGTGGTGCCCATTACTTCCAGAACCGGTTATTGTGCTTTATTAACTCACTCAATCTTCCTTGCCACTTTAAGAGGTAGGTACCATTATTATCATCATTTTTTTCAGATGAGGGAACTGAGGCATAAAGAGATTAAATAACTTGTCCAAGATCATAAAACAGGCAAATAGTAGAACTGGGCTTATTAACATCACAATTTCATAAATTACCTGTTATGATATGTGGAGCTAGAGAAATCCTCAAAATAAAGTTTGGTTTAAAAATGGTTACCACCTTGCTAAGAAATTGTATAAATAAATATCGCTGATAAGTTCTTTTTCTCACTAAGCATCATTCACTATGGATAAGGAAACGTGATTATGCTTTAGTTTTATTAAATATTTCAGTGATGATTAACTGATGGGGGAGCTGGTGTCAGATGGTCCAGAGGTCTTTTCAAGCTGAAAGTCTTCTTGCTGTTTTCTCATGTCCATTCCATATGCTTCTTTCCTCACATGTAGATATTACTACAGTAGTGAATCAAATGCTTTTGATGGGTAGTGTGCTGTATCCCTCAAATGTATTTTAGCTGAGGAAGGTTGAAAGCTACTGAAATGTATTGCTCTCTGTTATTTTCCTAAATCTTTTGATGACTGTTCATTTACATATTGCTTGGTGGCATTATATTTAGAGCATTGTTTAAGAAGTTGCTATTTTATTTTTTTTAACTTTTTTTAACATCTTTATTGGGGTATAATTGCTTTACAATGGTATGTTAGTTTCTGCTTTATAACAAAGTGAATCAGTTATACATATACATATGTTCCCATATCTCTTCTCTCTTGCGTCTCTGTCCCTCCCACCCTCCCTATCCCACCCCTCCAGGTGGTCACAAAGCACCAGCTGATCTCCCTGTGCTATGCGGCTGCAAGAAGTTGCTATTTTAAATCTTTTAATCTGTACGTATACCATGAAGCCATGTAGAAGCTGGTAATGAAGAAGACTGTATGAAATCTGGAATTCATGAATACCACAGTTCTGGTTATCTATGTAACAACCAGTGCCGCCCCCCCCCCCCCCCCCCACATATAGTGACTTAAAATAACAATTTTTTACTATTTCCCATGATTCTATGGTTGACTGTGCTCAATTGATAGGTTCTCAGTTAGGATCTCTTATGCGGTTATGTTCAGCTAGTAGCTGGGACCCAAGTTATCTGAAAGCTCCACTGGGTGGACTATACAAGATGGATTTTTTCTTGCACGTATCTAGTGCATTTGAGCTCGCTAGCTTCTCTCTTTCCATCCTGCATCTCATCTTCCAGCTTCTCCACATGGCTTGGGCTTCTTGTTGCTCAGTGGTGCAGGGTGCTCAAATTTCTAACATGGGGCCTGACTTTCAAGATGCACAAAGTAGACTCTTCTAGGCCAATTGAAGACTATGCTAAAACTAATATTTTATCACTTCTACTGTATTATATTGGTTAAAGTAGTTTAGGGCCTGATCAGATTCAAGGAGGTGGAGAAATAGATTCCACAACCCAATGAGGGAGTACTAAGATCATATTTCACAAGAGCATGTAGAATGGGAGCTACTGTTGTAGCCATCTTAAGAAATATGATCTGCCACAAGAACTATGGTGCCTAATCAGACATGCTTTGCATGTGACGACAGGGAGATAATAATACAAATATGTTGAAATGTGCTTGTACTTCACTTAACCAGCCACGTGACTTGCTTACATTCAAGATCATAAATTTTGGAGAGTCTAAGAAGAGTGGTCAAAAATTCCTGGTTAGTCGTCTTCCATTATCCAATCCTTCCAACTCACAGAAGACTGGAATGGATATCCTTGGGAGTCTATCAAGAATGGACCAAAATTTCTAATTGGTCTGCTTCCCTTTTTACCTAATCTTTCCATCTTAGAGGAAGCTGGGCACAGGAGCTTAGGCTGTGTGTGTGGTAGAGAGTCAGTATCTACATGTGGAATCCAAATCAAACCTATAGCATCCTAGTCAAATTAAAGGGACAAATGGGTAGAAACACAGGAAACCATGCAGGACAATAAGGACTAAAGTTCAAGAGTAGGAAGGAAAGCCTAAAAAAATTCTGAGTTGAAAGATTAGTAATCCAAATAATCTTATACTAAAATTTGTAATGTTAGGATAAGTCTTATTCTGCTTATAAACAGAATTGGTTCAAGATGTTGGGTTGGGGTTAAGATAGAAGGTGAGGGCTTGCCCCAGCTAGGAGAAGAGGCCAGAGAGAATACCAGGGAGGAACTGACATTCCAAATATTGAGTTTTCTACCTCGCAACTTCTACAGCAATTGATGACTGATTTGTTAAAAGTCAGAGAAAGACTCAAAACTACTATCAATCATTTTGTTAAGTAACTAAAATATTCATAGGATGCTTTTTATAGATGGTCCATATAATTTTGATAAGCTAAACAGTAGGATGTAAAAGTATAAATACAATTTATTGTTTGTTTTATTTATACACTTTTTGTTTCCAGTAACCTGAATTTTCTAAGAACAAAGTTTTACATGTGAAGATAATGTGAATAACATGTACACTTGTAAATATCCTTGATTGCACTATTTTCTACAACTATTGTTAGAACAGTACCAATCTGCATTACTGAAAAAAAAAATGAACTTAGTTTTGGTTGATTTAGTTCTGATGATTTTATTATCTTGATAAGTGATGAAATCATATCAGTGCATGATATGGTTGATTTTTATACAACTGTTTGTGAGACTAATCAAAAAAAAAAAAAAAACAACAGGGCAATTTAGTTTTTGAGTTTAAACCCAAGCCAAAGTTTCAAATTCCTACAGAGGAAGTACTTTCTGAATAGGACTGGAATTGTTCTAGCCAAAGAGAAGTGTTGAATGATGATGAGTTTTTCTTAAGCTCAGCTAATCTATTTTTATATATAACATAGTGAATGAGAATCAAATCATGTCTTCTGGGAAAAATGGCAATAGCAATAAGTGGCTATATACATTTAAAGAGTAGCATTTGCATTTGGATAGAACTTTTTTTCAAGTAATGTGGATCATTAGCTAATATTTCAGCTAATTAATTAGAAAATTGTGAATGAAAAACTCTGGTTTTAAAACCTAAGGACAGAAACCTGAATCTAGCCTTCTCCCCATTAAACTTTTTATATATGAAACAGCATGAAGTAATTAAAGACAAAATGACTCACAAAATAATTACAGTATCTTATCTTAGGGAAAAATAATAAGAGGACTTATTTAAGTACTGAGGCTATTAAGAGTGTGCATGCCAAAGAAGTAAACCCAAGTATAGTTAACTCGGTTACAAAAACATTATCCTCAAAAATGAAGAGAATATGGATGTATATATATGTTATATATATATATATATATATATATATATATATATATATATAGTATATTATATGTAATAGTAGAATTAATAAATTTTAACAGTTTATATTTTTAAAAGCCTATATATGTAGACTTTATTGTGATATTGAAAAAGTATTTGAAAGCATTATATCACTTTTACATTTTATTTATTTATAATCTTCTACTAATGAATATGTGATTATACTTGAGCACTGTTACTATTTTTCATTTTGATTTTTTTAATAGGTTTTATTTTTTAGAGCAGTTTTACATTTTGTGGTTTTTATATAAAATTTCTCTATTTTACAATATTTTAACTAAAAAGGCTACATTTACATTACCAGAGAAGTTCTTAAAAGTTTCTCAAGTTTTATAACTTTTGTTTTATCTGCTTTACTTAGAATTTATATCCTGACTATTTCTGAAAATATTTGAAGTGACTTATGAGATTAGGCATAATGCAAAATAAGGCAATTAGGAATAGAATGAAAAGATATCATCTAAATATAGCACAGGGAATGAGGTGAATAGACACCCAAAATGAGGTGATTGTTAGAATTGGGGCACTGATCTTGGGTCTAACTTTCCTGTCAGCCAAGACAAAGAGGATAAACTCATGGATGTACAGAATTTTAATTTCTGAATAGAGAAAGCATTTAGATATTAGGATTTAAAAAAAAATTGGGCCTAAACTCAAGTTGTATTTTGATAACTTAAGAGATACTGTGTAAGGTACAGAGCAGTATTATTGCTTCATTTAAGACAAACACACTTATTCTGTTCAAATATAATCGTAAAATCCTATGCCTTTGTTTAATGCTTTCTTTAGCTGGTTAATTTGAAAAGTCATACATGTGTATGGAAATAAAATTTTAATAACATAACATTAGAAGTTAAAGTATCTTTAGTATCTTTACTTTCTCTCGCCTCCTATTCCTTCCTCAGAAGTAGCAGCTTTTGGCATTCTGTTTCAGGCTCTCGCTGTGGATATCTCTCTAACTCTAAATGATATGGTCACACTTTATTTTTTGATTATCAAGTTAAGCAGTATTGATACTTTCTACTATTGGTGAAGAATGGAGCTTATTTACTCTGCCAACATTTTCTCCTCACTCTTTCTCCCATCTTTATTAGTCATATTATTATATTTTAATTCTTTATTGAGAAGACTTAAAAGTTTAAATTGTACTTAAATTTGTATTTCCTGATCCATCCACTTGAGGCAGTATCTCTTGATTCCTCCCAAACAAAAAGAGATAATCAATGCTGTCACAGTTCCCTCCTTCTCTCTTCTCTTTTTCCAGTTTTGCCAGCTCTATCCTACTTATACATAATTAGTCTTTAAACTATAGAAGTTAAAAACTGATGGCTGGGGGGCCAAATCTAGGTGTTCAGAAGTATTATGTTTCACCCACCTGGTGACTATTTTTAAAGGAAATTGAATTAATAGCTAATATATGAAAATACAAAGATTTCATATGAATATTCTTTATTTTTCTTCTCTAGAAAAGTGGAAGAAGACCTGGTGCTATTGGGCCCACATTTCTGCACGGTTGTAATTGATTGAAGCAGAGTAATAACTGTCCCCTTTAGATTAGGCTTATGTTCATTTCTTCCCAGTTGCTTTGATGAATTTACTTTACCCTCCTGTCCCTCTGTCAGCAACTGAGTTTGTGTGTGGCCTTTAGCTTGCAGTATTTTGTCTTATTCTGTAGTTATCATTAAATGATCCATGCTTTGTTTATAAAATGATTCCTTTCTAAGTTCTGGGGTACTTCCTTGTCTTTTTCTGTTTTTATTTTTTTTGAAAAAACCATTTCACCAATCACTTTTTTTTTTTTTTTTTTTTTTTTTTTTTGCGGTACACGGGCCTCTCACTGTTGTGGCCTCTCCCGTTGCGGAGCACAGGCTCCAGACACGCAGGCTCAGCGGCCATGGCTCACGGGTCCAGCCGCTCCGCGGCATGTGGGATCCTCCCGGACCGGAGCACAAACCCGTGTCCCCTGCATCGGCAGGCGGACTCTAAACCACTGTGCCACCAGGGAAGCCCTCACCAATCACTTTTTATTTAAGCATGAATACTTTGTTATTTTCTGAATGCAATTTATCATTGTAGATTATTCTTGTTGTCCAGATATAAGGGAAATAATCAAAACTTCTCTGATTAGAGGGCTCTTCTAACCATTTTCAGTTTTCCTCTAATTTACTGAATTATGTTTCCTCGAAAGTCAGTTGCTGTCATTGTTCATTTTCATCCACTTTTCTTGTATTAATTGATTATTTTTGGTTGTTCTTTCATATTTGCGAATGCAAGACTGTGACTGGATTAATATCACTGATTCATTGTCTCTTCTCACCAGCTCCTTTTCAGCTTTTTTCTTGGCCCCTTCCTCCTCTGTTGCTTCACAATTAACTACATGGGGCGCCGCAGGGCTCAGTTCTCCCTTGTCATCTACACACCTGTTCCCCAGGTGATTTCATGCATTCCCATGGCTTTAAATAGTAAGTATGCCAAGGTCACTCATTGCTTAAAATCTTCCAGTAGTTTCTTTTTGTGTTTATAATAAAGCTAAACTCTACTCTGTCGTAAAGAGCCCCGCATTATCTGGCTCTGACTTCCTCTTTGATCTCACTTGTACCCCTTTCCCCTCACCTAGTATATTATAGGAAGTATAGCCTTCTTCCTGCTTTCTCAAGCATAGTAGTCTAATTCTTACTCTAGGACTTTATAATTACTGTTAAGTCTTCCTAGAATGTGCTCCTTTTGTTCACCTGTGGTTATTTAGGACTCAGCTTTGGTGCCAAAGCTTTTGGTGCCTCTCTTTTCAGAGAGGTCATTCCTAGATACCTCATCTAAGATGGCTTCCAAGTCTCTTGCACTCACATGGTAATTCACTATGTGGCACTTATTATAATTCTGATATTTTTCATGTTCATTTAAAAATGTATAGTCATTCCTTGTTATTGGTTCCAGGATCCACACAGATACCCAAATCTAAAGATGCTCAAGTCCTTTATATAAAATGGCATAGTATTTGCCTATAACTTATGCACATCCTCCCATCTACTTTAAATCATCTCTAGATTACTTATAATACCTAGTGCAATGTAAATGCTGTGGTACATAGTTGTAAATACAATGTAAATGCTATGTAAGTAGCTGTCAGTGAGAGACAAATTCAAGTTCTGTTTTTGGAACTTTCTGGGTTTTTGGGGGAATATTTTTGATCTGCTGTTAATTGAATTCACAGATGCAGAACCCAAGGATATGGAGGGCCAACTGCATTTATGTCTTTTACACATGAATTAAAGTGCTGTGAGAGCACAGACTCAGTCCAAGTTGTCTTCTGTTGTATCCATAGTCCTTAGAAAAGGTTACTCTTCCAGTTCTCAATACACCTGTACGTTTCATCTCTTTACTGCTTTGTTATTATAAGATTCAAGGAAATTAGGAAGAAAAAAATGTCTGTATGCTCAGGATGCCATCTTGAACCAGAGGAGCCATTAAGAAAAGTTTAAAATTAAAAAAAAAAAAGTGACCAAATGAATAGTGAGTTTAGAAGAAAAAAACAATCTTCTTTATGATTCTACTTTTTGGTCTCTAAGTAAAAGATAAATATAGTATAGGTCATTTTTAAGTTCAAGTCTACATTGCAATTTTTCTTTCATATGTAAAAGTTCAGGAAAGATAGCTATAAAAAGATATGTAAAAATGATTATCTGGGTAATAACGGGAAAATTATACTCTCAACTTCTCCAAAGTGATTTTATAAAAGTTATCTCTGGTAATTAAATCTAGTTTTATTTTCTCAGATTCCTCTTAGAGAACTTTTCAGTAAAGAATGACAATCAGCAAGAAAACATTAGTTTCTTGTGTACAACAAAGTGATTCAATTATATATATATATATTATTTTCCATATTCTTGCCCCTTATGGTTTATTACAGGATATTGAATATAGTTCCCTGTGCTATACAGTAGGACCTTGTTGTTCATCCATTCCATATATAATAGTTTACATCTGCTAGTCCCAAACTCCCAATCCAACCCTCTCCCACCCCCCTCCCCCTTGGCAGCCACAAGTCTGTTCTCTATGTCTGTGAGTCTGCTTCTATTTCATAGATAAGTTCATTTGTGTCACATTTTAGATACCACATATAAGTGATATCATATGGTATTTATCTTTCTGTTTTGACTTACTTCACTTAGTATGATAATCTCTAGGTCCATCCATGTAGCTGTAAATGGCATTATTTCATTCTTTTTTATGGCTGAGTAATATTCCATTGTATATAATGTATACCACATCTTCTTTATCCATTTATCTGTTGAGAGACATTGAGGTAGTTACCATGTCTTGGTTACTGTAAAGAGTGCTGCTGTGAACATATGTATGCATGTATCTTTTTTTTTTTTTTTTTTTTGCGATACGCGGGCCTCCCACTGCCATGGCCTCTCCCATTGTGGAGCACAGGCTCTGGACGCGCAGGCTCATCGGCCATGGCTCACAGATGTAGCTGCTCTGCGGCATGTGGGATCTTCCCGGACCGGGGCATGAACCCGTGTCCCCTGCATCGGCAGGCGGACTCTCAACCACTGCACCACCAGGGAAGCCCGCATGTATCTTTTTAAATTATAGTTTTATCTGGATACATGCCCAGAAGTGGGATTGCTGAGTTATATGGCAACTTTATTTTTAGTTTTTTAAGGAACCTCCATACTGTTCTCCAAAGTGGCTGCACCAAGTTACATTCCCACCAACAGTGTAAGAGAGTTCCCTTTTCTCCACACCCTCTTCAGCCTTTGTTATTTGTAGACTTTTTAATGATGGCCATTCTGAGCGGTGTGAAGTGGTACCTCCTTGTAGTTTTGATTTGCATTTCTCCAATAATGAGGTGTTGAACATCTTTTCATGTGCCTGTTGGCCATCTGTATGTCTTCCTTGGAGAAATGTCTATTTATGTTTTCTGCCCATTTTTCGATTGGGTTGTTTTTGTTGTTATTGAGTTGTATGAGCTCTTTGTATATTTTGGAAATTAAGCCCTTGTCTGTGGCATCATTTGCAAATATTTTCTCCCAGTTCATAGGTTGTCTTTTTGTGTTGTTTATGGTTTCCTTTCCTGTGCAAAAGCTTATAAGTTTGATAAGATCCCATTTGCTTATTTTTGCTCTTATTTCTATTGCCTTGCAAGACTGACCTAAGAAAACGTTGCTACAATTTATGTCAGAGAATGTTTTGTCTATGTTCTAGGAGTTTTATGGTGTCATGTCTTATATTTAAGTCCTTAAGCCATTTTGAGTTTATTTTTCTGTATGGTGTGAGGGTGTGTTAGGGTGTGTTCTAACTTCATTGATTTACATGTGGCTGTCCAACTTTCCCAACCCCACTCACTGAGGACACTGTCTTTTCCCTATTGTATATTCTTGCCTCCTTTGTCAAAGATAACTGACCGTAGGTATGTGGGTTTATTTCTGGGCTCTTTATTCTGTTGCACTGATCCATATGTCTGTTTTTGTGCCAATATCACACTGTTTTCATTACTGTCGCTTTGTATTATTGTCTCAATTCTGGGAAGGTTATGCCTTCTGCTTTGTTCTTTTTCCTCAGGATTGCTTTGGCAATTCTGGGTCTTTCATGGTTCCATATAAATTTTAGGATTATTTGTTCTAGTTCTGTGAAAAATGTCATGGGTAATTTGATAGGGATCACATTAAATCTGTAGATTGCTTTGGGTAGTTTGACCATTTTAACAATATTAATTCTTCCAATCCAAGAACATGGGAAATCTTTCCATTTCTTTAAATAATCTTCAATTTCATTTATCAATGTTTTATAGTTCTCAGAGTATAAGTCTCTCACCTCTTCAGTCAGGTATTTTATTTTTTATTGATGTGATTTTAAAAGGAATTATTTTGTGTTGTTGTTTTCTTTTTTTGCGGTATGTGGGCCTCCCACTGCCGCGGCCTCTCCCATTGCGGAGCACGGGCTCCAGACACGCAGGCTCAGCGGCCGTGGCCCACGGGCCCAGCCACTCTGCGGCATGTGGGATCCTTCCAAACCGGGGCACAAACCTGCGTCCCCTGCATCGGCAGGCAGACTCTCAACCACTGCGCCACCAGGGAAGCCCAAAAGGAATTGTTTTTTTACATTCCCTTTTTGATATTTCATTGTTAGTGTAAAGAAATGCAACCAATTTCTGTATGTTAATCTTGTATCCTGCTACCTTGCTGAATTCATTTATCAGGTCTAGTAGTTTTTATGTGGAATCTTTAGGGTTTTTTATATACAGTATCATGTCATCTGCACATAGTGACACTTTTACCTCTTCCCTTCCAATTTGGAAGCCTTTTATTTCTTTTTCTTGTCTGATTGCTATGGCTAGAACTTCCAGTACTATGTTGAATAGAAGTGGTGAGAGCAGGCATCCTTGTCTTGTTCCAGATTTTAGAAGGAAGACTTTCAGCTTTTCACTGTTGAGTATTATGTTGGCTGTAAGTTTGTCATAAATAATAACTTTTATTATGTTGAGCTATGTTCCTCCTATACCCACTTTGGTAAGAGTTATTATTGTGAATGGATGTTGAATTTTATCACATGCTTTTTCTACATCTATTGATATGATCATATGGTTTTTGTCTTTTCTTTGGTTGATGTGGTGTATCACATTGATTGATTTGCATATGTTGAACCATCCTTGTGACCCTGGGATGAATCCAACTTGTTTGTGGTATATGATATTTTTTATGTGTTATTGGACTTGCTTTGCTAATATTTTATTGAGTTATTGCGTTTATATCCATCAAATATATTAGCCTGTAATTTTCTTTTTTGGTAGTGTCGTTGTCTGGTTTTGGTATCAGGGTGATGGTGGCTTCATAGAATGACTTTGGGAGTGTTACCTGCCCTTCAATCTTTTGGAAGAGTTTGAAAAGGATTGGTATAAGTTCTTCTTTGTATGTTTTGTAGAATTCCCCAGTGAAGCCATCTGGTCCTGGACTTTTGTTTGCAGGGAATTTTTTTTTTATTACATATTCTATTTCACTTCTAGTGATCAGTCTGTTCAAATTATCTATTTCTTCTTGGTTCAGTTTTGGTGGGCTGTATATTTCTAGAAGTTTGTCCATTTCTTCTAGGTTGTCCTATATGTTGGCATATAATTGTTCATAGTATTCTCTTATGGTTTTTTTGTATTTATTTCTGTAGTATCAGTTGTGATTTCTCCTCTTTCATTTCTTATTTTGTTTATTTGGGTTCTCATTATGAGCACTTTTGTATAAGTTTTATTTTGTAAATATGTTTGTTTAAAAAACACTTTTTATTGAATAAATACCTGGTAATGAAATTACTGGCTCATGGGGTAGGTATATGTTTACTTTTGAAAGAAATTGTCAGACCTTTTTCCAAAGTGCTTGAATCATTTTACATTCCTGCCAACAAGGTATGAAAATTCTGGTTACTCCACATCCTCACCAACATTTGGTGCTGTCAGTATTTTTGATTTTCGCCATTCTCATGTGTGTTTAGTAATATTTTATTGTAGTTTTAATTTGCATTTACCTAATTATTAATTATGTTGAGCATCTTTCCATGTACTCATTGTCCATTTGCATATCTTTTGTGAAGTATCTGATTAAATCATTGCCCATATTTAATTTTTTTCTAGAACCATTTTAGTCCCCATTTTATTGCCCAACTTGAAATATATTTGTTTTATCCTTGAATTTAAAAAGAAATTTAGGCTTATTAGTTTCAAGATTATGAGTAGAGGGAAGAATCTTAACATATCTGTGGAACTTGCATCTGTGGAAGCATGATTTTGTGGTCTTTTGGAGAGCTTGAAATCCCCATGTACAGTTGCCAGAATTATTGGACTATTCCTTTGAGTGTGGTGATAATTTCGATAAAAATATTCCACAACTTCCCTTTTGGAAACATAATTTTAGACTTTTAAAAAGGCTTATCTTAGTTAGCAAATATATAATTATGTGTTCCTAAAAAAGCCCAACAACTCTGTAATCAGTAAATGAGCTACTGCTGAATCTAAGAAAGAAGTACCTGAACCAGTGTTTTCTTGTACCAAGAATTTTTCTCATCAACGCATATTGGTACTTGTTTTTCTGATAGAATGCCGAGAGAAGACTTCTGTAGAGTTTTTAGACATCGTCTATACTTTAAAGAAACTGCTTGCCCTACTTCAAAATATAACATGGGTATTTTTTCCCTCCTCCTCCTCCTTTTTCTTCCTTTTCTAATAGTAATAATGATAATAATAACTGTTATTGTAATTATAATAGAAACTAATAGTTATCAGCTGCTCACTATCCATCAGATAATGTGCTATATGTTTAAAAATATTATGTTATTGTGTTGTATGAGATAGACATTAATTAGCCATGATTTTATAAATGAGGACCCTTAAAAAAGGGTAAGTAGTTATTTGTCTGAAGTCATAGAGCGATAAGTGATGGAATTGGAACCTGAATCTAGCTTTTTCTGCCCCTTATCAACTGTGATGTGCTGCTTTGGAGATCACAGACTCATGAACTTTTGGAATATAAAACATAATTAGTTGTGAGTTATAGTTGTGTAAGTTATTGTGATGGGTATCAGGTGTCTTCTATAGGACATTTTATATGAGTGTTCGTGTCTTTTAGGAGCACCAAAATCTTAACTCAATTATCAATTGCAGTCCATCTGGTCTAGGCATATAGTTATAAGGATATCTGAAAGAATTATTTAGTTCAAAGACATAAATATAGCAAATAGGATTACCTAAGAATGAGTACACTATATAGCAAATGGAATGTATAACAGTACAGAGCACCTACTATGTGATTGGTGTTATGTTAGACAAAGTTGAATAGGTAATGAATCCTTGCCCAATGAGCTTACAATATAATGAATGTTACTAAGTTGTGCGCAGAGAATATCTTTATAATATAGTTAAGTGCTATGATAATGACATGCAACAGACTACACATCCTACATCCTTGGTGTTTTAGAGAGTATCTTTTCGTCCCTGCTTGCTAAGACATGGGTGAAATTTGTGGTTAGGATTTCCTGAGGGAAATGTTCACTGATTTTGATTTTGCATTTTATGGTCTGCATACCTAATCTTATTTGGCACTGAAGTGCAGCTAATACTAATATCAGAGACTTCTCTTTTGTCACTACTATGTAAAATTCAGAATTTTTAAAAATACTGATTCTTAAATATTAAGTCTATCTCTTAGGAGAAAAAACACAAAATCCTGATTCTTTTTCTCCACAGCCTTTCACACCCTACCCTTACTGAGGGTTGGTTGTTCTTTTTGCTCTAAACTGCTGAGAAATTTGTATCTTTACATGAGTAGAAACTAAGGTAGAGAATGATCCTGGGGAGTAAGTGGCATAGAGAATATGAAATACTTAGATTTGTTATTGGATTTCATTGGAATAAAGGGCAATGAAACATCCCTTTGTATCTAAAAATGAGAAGCTAACAATCCTTATGTTGCCTATGGTTTATTTTGGGTGCTTGGGAATTTACTATCATAAAGTAATTTAAAAGGATGGAAAATGCAAGGGTGGTGAGGTTGAATGGTCATTTTTGGAGCATTGGATAACTTACAGCATGAAGAGGATAAACTCAGCTTCCAAAATATCTAGCTCAGGGAACAAAAGAAAGACATATGTGACCATGTTTCAGGAATTTATTTCTGCCTGCAGTTGGTGCACTGAAACTGCTGAAAAGAAATTGCAGAAATTGATGTTTAAGATGTATACTTTGCATCATGTTTTAGCACATACCTGTATGTGTGTGTGTGTGTGTGTGTGTGTGTGTGTGTGTAAATAGCAATAAAAGTTTCTAGAAATAATACCAACCCTTATAATGTTCCATTCACTGATACTTTTCATTCTGTCCTATCCTATCCTATTGAGAGAAGAATGTCTTTACAGTTATAAATGTAGTCATTAGACCACTTAGGGGAGGGGATTATGGAAAATTTGGAAGAGAGTATGTTTGAAAGTCAATCATGGGGGTTTAATTTACTAGATAAGTGGATCATAGTATTCTCTTCCATTTCCTTTCTAATAAATTCACTGTTTATTCACTCTTGACTTCCTTTTCTTCCTGTCTTTATTCTCTTATTTACACCACCTAAGTTTCCCTATCACTGGCCACAGCTGATTGGACTATGGGTAGATACCTGGTCCCAAAGAAATCAATCCATAGGCCAAGTTGTGCCAATTAGATGCCTAGATTGTTCAGATTTTTCTAGGGTTCTGATAGATTTGTATCTCTTTACAAGTTCATTTTTAGAGTCAGTTTGAGATTTCTTTTCCTTGTATCCAAACATGACTTGACAGATGTATAGATATTTCCATTGCTGTCATTTAGAGCTTAATCTATCCACAGATGGAACATGCCGTCTTATAGTTTATATTATTATTTATGATTGGTCAATGAACTGTTACTATGCCAATACTCTTTAATACACTGGCCAACAAGTTTTATTCCCAATTAAATTCAGTAAATTTTTATTTTTCTATGGGCTTCATCACCTCTTCACACAGTCAAGCTAATAAGGTCATGTTTTCTCAGAGTCTGATTCTATTTTTGCTGGCTAAGTAGTCAATAGTTTCCATTGAGTGACTGGCAGGTTATAGTCTCTCTTTCTTCAAGTTATCTTGTCTCTTCTTCTTAAGCACTTTTCCCTTAGGGTAATTAGATGGAATCTTTGATGTCCTGACATGTCAGTAGGTTTAACCATGGAAACTATAGCCTGTGCTTTTTGTCCTCATGATGCATGAATTTAGGGCTATTCCATAATCCTAAAGTTTCTTTAGTATTTGAAAAAGTGGCTTATTTTGAGAATATAATATTAAGCACCTCAAGAAACTTTGAAAGTAACTTTTCTCAAAGTTACTTAGGTGCTTAATGTTTCAAAAGTCATCATTTTTAACTTAAGTTTAATTTTTCAGTTTCTAAGGCCATAGAACTGTTCCATTTGGGTCTGAAGCCAAATATTTAAACACACTGCAAAGGAATCCCATTATGAATCTTTCATTCAATTAGTTGTTTTCAAAGGGCAGAGGAAAATAGAAATTTGTCTCCTTTGTGAGAAGAGCTGATAAGAGTTTTATTTGATAAATGGTTTCTGAAAGAAAATTTTAGATAATTTATGCCATTGGGTTTTATAGTGAATACATTTTTGTATTCAAATCCCTGAGATGCAGTTTCATTTCCCTTCTTATTTAAAAATAAACAAGAGTTGAGCAAGTATACTAATTAGTTAGATTAGAAGACATTTTTGTGGTTATATTTCTATAGAAGTATTAGAGCTAGTGGTTTTCTTCCAGGGAGAGTTGATATGATTTTGTTGAACATTTTATTTGGGGAATTACAGTAAAGTACTGTTTTTGAAATATTTTATATTCAAAGATTTTTCTCTTTCCTCCAACCCTCCCCATTTCATAAGACTAAGAATAAAATAAGTTTCCAAATGAATCCAAATCATACTTTCATTCTCCTGGTGGGAGAGAATTATACATGTACTCATGCTTTACCTTTAAGATATTTTAAAGTCAAGAGGAGAATTTTGTTTCCAGGTGATCTAGAACTAGTATCTCAAGCTTTTCTGATAAGATTTTTTCTAACTCATAGGACAGTGAATTTGTACCTGGGAGAATTTGGGCTATGCATTCTGTCTAATAAGATTATGTATAATTTTCACTTTTTCCTTTTCAAACTTTCTGTATCATCTTATTTTAAATAATAAATACATATTAGTTTTATAATAAGAGAAAATATTGAAACCATTTTCAGCCTAGCTGTTTTCCTTGGAAGATTAATGATAACTTTTTTTTTTTTTTTTTTTTTTTTTTTTTGCGGTACGCGAGCCTCTCACTGTTGTGGCCTGTCCCATTGCAGAGCACAGGCTCCGGACGCGCAGGCTCAGCGGCCATGGCTCACGGGCCCAGCTGCTCCACGGCATATGGTATCTTCTCGGACCGGGGCACAAACCCGTGTCTCCTGCATCGGCAGGCGGACTCTCAACCACTGCGCCACCAGGGAAGCCCCAATGATAACTTTTAAAGGCAGTGATAGGAAGGAACATCATTTGTTCATCTTTACTGTGTTCACTTTGACTTTTAATGTACATTTTCTGTTTTCTGCCCTTACACATAAACATTTCATGAATAAAAATTAAATTGACTGATAGAGGAAGTTTGATTTTGCCTGTGTGTGTATAAAAAAATCCAAGAATACAAAAATTAAGAAAGTAAACCAACTTCTGCCTGCAAATCTTCAAGTGCAAGTGTTGCTCTAGAAAAATGCAGCATATTTATCGACTGTATTTTTTCCCAGATAGACTGCTATAGTTTCAGGATTAGCCATTTCTCAGGTTAAAATGCAAGGGTTTAGAAGAAAACTGTAAAATTTCTCCTGAAAATTCTAATAGCCCTCGGTATTACTAAGATGGCACATGGAATTTTTCTGTCAGATTTTTAAATCCTAGCTTACAAATGCCTGTAGGATTGGATAATATATTTTTACTCATATTTAACTTCTGCAATTTACTCTATAAGATCCTTCAGAATTCAATTTTATATTCTGTTATTATGGTAAGAGCAACTTGGTTTCTCTGAGGATTTACCCATTCCTCACTTTGTGCAATCTTAGTGGAACTACCAAAGTGTCCTCCACTCTCCTGGTAAAAGAATGGTCATTCTACATAATGAGCCAATCAGAATCTCAGAAAGTAGTTGGATGATTAATCATGGGGTGCATGGTGAAGGAAGTCTCATTAGTTTTTCTGTGATTCCCAGCATTGCCATGTTTCCTATACTTTTTGAAACCTGATCTTTTGAATATTCTTCTGATTATGTTAGCAGGTTTTTTTTCCTTATCCCATGTTCCTTTTTAAAAACTTGATTTTTTTATTTTAAAATAAAACACAGTTACATAAAGCCACACTCACAAAAAAAGCTAAAGAAACTATTATAAAGTGGACACCCTTATAACCATCATCTAAGAAATAAAACTTTGGTAGAAGAAAGGAATAGAACTGCTGCCCTGCCACCCCAGAATTCCCTCTTGCCACCATGTGTCCTATCTCAATCTCAACTGTTTACTTCACAACATAATTGACCACTATCTTGACATTTAAAATAATCACTTCTTGAACTTATCACCCAAGTATAGATCACTAGTTTAGTGTTGCCTATTTTAAAAAATTTCATATGTCTTTTAAGTCTCTTTTGATAGATCTAGTTTTCCACTTTTTATAATAGCATTATTTGAAATGAATTTCTTATAGTCAGCGCATCATTGGGTATTTTTTAAAATCCACTCTGCCAATCTCTGTCTTTTAAGTGGTATATTTAGACAATTTTTATCTAATTTAATTACTGATATATTAGGACTTAAGTCTACCATTTTTTATTTGTTTGTTTTGTTTTCTACTTGTCCCCCTTTTTTTGGTTCCCTGTTATATTTTTCCTGCCTTCCTGTGGGTTAAACATTTTTTTTTAATTCCATTTTGATTTATCTGTAATGTTTTTGAGTGTATCTCTTTGTATAGGTCTTTCAGTGTTTGCTTTAGGTATTATGTTAGATATACATAACATCATAGTCTATTGATTTCATACTGTTTTCACCCAGTGTGGATGTAGGATCAAATATACAACTCTGAGATGTCTAGTCTAGTGCTAATTCAAGCAAAACAAGAGCCTTTTTTGATGCTGTAGTGAAAAATTCAGTAATCCTAATCAAAATTTATGATTAATCATGGTTTGTACAATAGATTTCAATCTCATGCAAATTTTTATATTGTAAAGGTGAATATGAGGCTACTTGTTGTGATATGAAAAGTGCAAAATTAAATCCTGAAATGAGAAAAATTATAAAATAGCACAAGGTATACTTAATATTAAATGCAACTGGATTATTTTTTAAAAATAAATTTTTTAAAAAGGAAAAATAATGATGTTATAAAACCAAGATAAGTTTAAACCCAAGATAATTTTATACTTTCTTGAAGCTAATACAGGTAGACACTGAAAACTGAAATAATCACGTTTGGCATTCAGAAAATTCATGTTTATTTGAAGGCCTTGGCTAATACATATAATATTTTGAATATACAGAACCAAACTGAACAAAATTTCTAGAACAGAACCATTTTAAAGGATAATAAGTAACTGGGATTTTCATGTTCATTTGGTTTTAAAGTTTGGTGTAATCATTAGCTATTGACTTTACAGGAGTGTTTCCAAATCTTATCAATCCAACTTTAAACGGTCTTACATATTCTTATAAAATTGATTTTATGATTTATGTATTAGTTAAATTTTGAGTATTTGGACTCATATTATAACTGAAACAAAAATGGTATAAAAAATGGAATAAAATGAGTCAGAGAGACTACTTGGTATCTAACAAATTGGAGATGATTTCAGTTGCTTCTTAGAATTGAGGAAAATAGAAAATGAGCATCTGATTTCTACTGGACATGGAATAGTGCCTTAAGTCTGTTTCCTAATCCTGCAGACCAGAATAGCTCTTGGCTCTCTCCCTGAGCCTTGTAGTTGTCTTTCTGCCTGAGGACACTCTGATTTGGAAATGCAGCATATTTAAAGTTGACTGGTTCTGCCATTAAGGGTGCTCCTGTTGAATCCTAAACCCTCTGTGTTCAGTGTGGTCTTCTGGCTTACTTTTTCTTGATACCATTTTCTCTACATTTTGCCTTATTGCACAGAGTATTGACTCATAGGCCCCTGGTATGTTGCCAATTTTCCTCTGAGGGACAGAAAATAGAGACTATGACATGTTTTCTTATTGAGAGAGCTCCTGCTCTTCAACATCTATTTTGAGTTGAAATTGAAAATATAATTATTTATGTCCATAGTTCTTGGCTTGAGGAGTCTAATTGCTATAACCATGGCATAGGTCATGGGGCAAGAGTGGTAACAAGTCCCTGATTCTTGGAGACCCTGGAGGGGTATCCAGCTGGAACAGCTATGATCATGAGTCCAGTTCTCCCCTTTGTCTTCATTATGATTCATTCTGTGTCACATTCAGAAATTTATTGCTAGATATTTATTCCTTGCTAAGTTTTTAGAAAGCTCAATTTTTATATTGTTTAATTGCCTGTTTCCAAAGTTAAGTTCATTTTTTTCTCACTTTGAGACCTTCAAATAGATTTTCCTGTCTTACTTGAAACATCTTTCAAGCTAAGATAAATGAGCCAAAAAAATGACACTCACTGATGTGCCTTCTCTTCTTGCTGGCTTGATGAAAGCCTTTTCTTTCTTTTTGGAATAGACTGTTCAAGGTCTAGTCTGGCAGGAAGGCAGTCTCTGCAATGTGTTCTCTGCTGGAAGCATTGATCTTCATTCTTTTTCTCTTTTCAGTTCTTCTTCTTGATATTGGTCTAGGGACCATAATTCCTCATTGTGGCTGACAAAGGTCTCAATGTAAAATATTCCTTTTCTCCACCTGAGCTCTGCATCATCAGAGATCTGCAGCTGAGAAGCTGTCTCTGGAAAGTATCTGTAGTTCTCCTCCACTTATTCACAGCTCACATTATTGGTTTGACTCTCTAACCTCTCTGTGCTGCTGGGGAAGTTTTTAAACTTAGAAACAGGAAGCACTGGGAACAAAACTGGTATAAATGCCTAGCCCATACTTTTTATTGTTTCAAGTAGTCATCTCAGCTGATTGTAGAAGCACTGGTTGTGTTGAACTAAAAATGCTAAAATGAAGTTTCAAAGTAGAGTAATTAATGCCATTCTGGTAGACATATTTTAACGTGTGACTACAATCCCAGCTATCGACTTGACAACAAAGTAAAGATTGTGACATTTGGATTGACTTAATGACACAGGGAATATCATTACTATGTTGGGGTATTTTAATGATTGTAAACAACATATCAGCTAAACAGGTGGGTTACGAGTTGATAACTTAAAAGGTACTCAACATAGCTTGGTTATAATGGAGAACATATCATCCACCACTTTCACAGATTAAATTGTCAGTAAAGATTTTCCATATAGTGAAAAAGATCAAGATGTCAAAATAACTTGAGCATGTATAACTATACAAACTTCTAAGCAACTCTAAATGCTTCTTCAACATAGTAAGTACTTAAATAAAAGTCAATTTCTTCATATCAGTTGCACATAATGTTAGTTTTATATTTGTTCTGTAAAAGTCAATGCTCTGTAAAAAATATATTTTTAGTGTTTGTAGAGGAAACAGTTTCTTTTGGTTTATAACCCAAATCCCTTAAATTTGTAGTTAAATACTCTTTATCAGTCTGTAGGCCTTGACAGAAATGTATAGAGGCAACTTATTTCTCATTAATTTAAGACATTTGACAACTTAAAAATCTATTATATTTTATATCTTTCATTCCCATGTTCAGAAAAAAACATGATGGAAATATTTGCTGCAAAGATAATTCTATGGTATTGTTCATATTACAGTGTTAGATATTCTTCATTTGCTCCTCCAAACCTATTTTTCTCTCTTCCCCACCCTGCTCTGTGACCTTGACCTCTCATTTCCATTGATGTGACCAACAGGAGGTATTGGCAGGAATCAGAGGGTAGAAGAGAGTGCGGGCAATGTTATTTCTTCCCTTCTCTCCTTTCCAGGTCATCAATTGTTAGTGGCTGCTTTTCCTTGAATTGTAGTAACTTCTCTTTCTCTTGACTTTTTAGGCCTAGGAGTGGTAATGGTCTCCTATTCTTCTTTCACCAAACAGGGTGTTTCTTCCTGTCTTGATAGTTTGTCTTAACTCTTGTGGAATCCTTGTCAATTGTCTCTGTACTAATTTCCTAGGCCTGCCATAACAAATTAATACAAACTTGGTAGCTTAAAACAAGAGAAATTCTTTCATGGTTTTGATGGCCAAAGGTCCAAAATGAAAGTATCAGCAGGGTTCATTTCCTCTGGAGGATAGGAGCAGAATCTATTCCATACCTCTTTCTCTTAGCTTCTGGTGGCTGTCAGAAATCCTTGGTGTTACCTGGCTTGTGGTCCCATCTCTCCAATCTCTGCCTTGGTCTTCCCATGGCCTTCTCTGTGCCTCTACGTATCTTTTCCTTTTCTGTGTCTTATAAGAACACCTGTCATTGAGTTTAGAATCAATCCTGACCTAGGATGATCTCATCTTGAGATCTTTACCTTGATTTCATTGGCAAAAACCCTAATTCCAAATACAGCCACACCCTGAGGTTCCAGGTAGAAATGTTTTGGGGGATCACTATTCAACCCACTATAGTCTCTTCATTAAACTCTCCTCACTTAAGCCTGTTGGGCCCCTGACTAATAGAGGTAATGGTTCTAATATATCAAAATAAGAAAAATTGGAAGATTAAAATGAGGTATTTGAGGAAAGATGATAATTCAAAACAAAACAGTGGCATGGCAAGACTCACACTACAATAAAAACTAGAAATATATTTTCTAAAAAGAACTAGCAAAAATATAATTCTACTGTCTTAAAGGAGCACTTTTCTTTAGAGTCCCTTTAAGACAATATACTTCTAGTTGTCTTTGGAAAATCTATTTTAGAAAAATAAGTTTATTTGATTTATTTGAAGTCATTCCCCCTACTAGAGAGTTTAATAAAAAAATAAAAAACCCCTCAAAACTGGTTTAGGTTTATTCTTCCATCTAACATATATGAACTGTTGGGGTTCAGATATAGGCCTCACATTCCTTAGTCTGAGATGATTAAACAGCATACGTTCCCCACTCCATGATCTTAGAAGTTCAAAAATATATAATTGAATTGCACAGTATTCAACAAAATTCTCTAGTAGAGGAAATCAAGGAAGACCAAGATGCCAATTAGGATGATATTTTTTCCTGATAGTAGCAGAAAGCATCCACAGAATACAAAAGAGCCAGTCATAAGAGCAGAGGATAAAGCTGCGGCCCTGAACAACCTGGGCTTTGAGGAAGTAAGACCAAAATGTTTCTATAGAAAATAGAGATGTAGGAAACCTATGTAGGATACGTAGAAAAGGAAGTATAATGAGAGGACCACAGAAACTGGACCCAACCAGAGTCAAGACTATTCTTTCAGTCGTAGAGGGTGAAACATTTTCATCAGTTTATGTTGTCTTTCCCTCCTCCCACTGTGTTACATTTAAAGAATTTGTGCTTATTAGCTTTAGAGAAAAATGTGTAAGTTCTTACTCCTGAGTGTTCAGACATTGTTGATGAATCCTTTGTAATTCTTTTAACCTTGTCAATTAAAGAAACCCTCCAGCCTTTGTTAAAAATAGATATTGAATACATTCTTCTCATCTCTTTAAGTTGACTCTGTTGGGCCAAAGAAAACTAAAACTCTATAAGACCCATCCCTTTCAGAATGTTGCTTTAATAAACTATTTTATAGAAAACCTGGATGTGCTACACAGTGTGTACAGACAAGGTCTTATTCCTGTCATTCAGTTGAATAAACTAGAACGTTTAAATAGAGGAAGTAATCTCTCTGTTTCTTCATTATTCTTTAAGTAACCTATTTAAAAATGACATTTTCCTTATTGTGAAAAATGCAAATATTTTTATATTTCTAAATGTTTTATTTACATTGAATGATCTAGGAAAAAGTCTTTCTTCTCCCATGGTGGAAATGAAAAATTGTGAAACTGTAAATCTGTATATATTTTCATTCAAATAAAGGAAAATGAAATACCATTTCATGAGGTAAAAATGTCTTGATGGGTAACCGAGATAAACATGGCATGATATAAATTACCTAATAAACAGCTCACAACTGTGACTTTATAGTTGACTCATCCTGCCTGTCCACATTAATGGTTGAACATAAACCATTTTTGTCAGTGAAATTTTATTCAGATTTAAAAAGAATAATGTAGTTTATAATGGATTTAACTATAGTCATCAACTCTACACCATCCTGTTGCTTTCAGATTGTAGATTGAACATATGTTTTAAAAATCTTAATATGTAATACAATCAGAAGTGTTTTATGTTAGTATATAGCTTTGCTCATCTGATTACAGCATCAGAAGTACATTAAAGTTTTATGAGAGTCTTATAAAATTCAACAGTTTGATGGAATACTAAACAGAGTAATCACCATACTTTATGGAACTTTATTCTGAGATGAGTTAGATTTTCTCAAATGATTATTAGACAGAGTGACTCTTTCAGATCATTAGCTTACCACATTCCATACATGAGAAAGGATGGTGCCTGAGTCTAGAGTCCTGAAAGATTAAAAATATCTCTCCAAATATTCACCATATCACCAAAAAGTGACTCACACATTGGAAAGAGAATGCCTTAAGTATGTGATGACAGGCTTTTCTTTTATAAAACCTCAATAATAAATCCCCTGTCCTCTCTATCTCTAGGAGGTCAGAAAACTTTTTCTATAAAAGGCCAGATAGTAAATATTTTTAGTTTTGTGGACCATAGTACACCCTCTTTCTGTCTCAACTACTCAATTCTGCCCTCTAGGTGTGAAAGCTGAGCAGGTAACATGTAAACAAATGGAGTGACTGTGTTTCAATAAAACTTTTATTTATAAAACACAAGGGGCAGGATTGATTTGGCCTATAGGTTATAGTTTGCTAAACCCTGTTTGTAAACTTTTTGGCTAGCTGCACTTTTCTTGATGATAACATTCAGAGACAGGATCAAGGCATCAGGCTGTTCTAGTTTTCTTCGGTTTTTTAAGCCAATAACCAAAGCCACCAGAACAGGAGAATGAGCTTTACCAGTCCCAGGATTTCCAACTATGTGGTCTTATTTACTTTAACTGGTGAAATCAGTGAGTGAAATAACAGGTTTGAATCTGGATCATTTAAGAATTCCCTGCATGAAGTTTCATTAAATTATGTACAATCCCCCCAAACCATTTCCTCTGATATCACACTGTCTCTTAAATATTTCCGAATTTCTTTCCAGACATTTTCTGAAGCTTCAGCTGGCTAAAACTCAAGCAGTTGTATCCCTGATTACTGTTTCTTTCATTTGCACGGAGATTTTCTAATAATAATAACATGGGTGAAGGGGCTCTGTTACCTGCCTTGTAACCTGGAAAGTTCACGTCCATTTTAATCTTTGTGGAGAACTTCACCTCACTGAATTCAACTACTACCATAACTTATTGGCAAATGGTTGTAACTGGCTCTTCTTCCTCATCTCAGTTATGTTGACAGCCATTCAGACTCTTTTCCTTATTTTACCCGCCAGAGCATTTAAAATTCTCTCTCCTCTTTGCCTGTAATCCCATGTGAGTAACACACTTTGTTGTGTATTTTTCTTATTTAATAAACTGCTTTCCTCATTTTATGAGATCCTGCCAACCACAGCTGATCTTGTAGTATGTGGTAGCCACACTTCTCTACCCTTGAGGTCTGATGAGATGCTGACTTCCAGGGAATAGACATTCTTCAGGCAGCATCAAAGGACTCCATCAAAGAATGGGGAGAAGGCAGAGCTTTTTGGCTTCCTCTTTGTGAACTCTTTCCCACTGAGTTGGAGTTGTCACAGGGTCCTACTCTTCAACTGCACTTTGCCTTCCTTTAGGCACTGATTTGTATCAATATTTATATAGTGCCCTTGGAATTGATGGTATTCGGGGAGGTGGTACAAACCATGTACGTATATGAGAGTTGGAAATGTCAAAGCTTATTTTCAGATAATTTATTCATTCAACAAATATTTATGAATAGATTGACCATATAATTTACTGTACACATCACGACCCTGACCTTTCTTTTTTTTTTCTGAAAAGATATAAGATGGAAAATATAGACAAAAGCATGGTAATTGTATTCAATGAATACTTCCTATGTCTGTTCCAGAACCAGAGAAATAGCAGTGGCCAAAGCCTGCCCACAAAGAGCTTTCACTGGAGTAAGGAGAGCAAGCAATAAAATAATAAATAATAATAAGCAAGCAATAAAAAGGTTAACCTTTAAAAATAATTTTTCCTGCTTATGTAAATTAAATACATTATAGAAAAAAACTAAATTCAGAGACTTTCTGTTGTTACTGTTGCTTCCTTCTTTTATATATTAGTATAAGGGTGATTAAGAAAAGTTAACCACTGGTGATTAAGGAAGTCTAAAAGCAGACTTCCTGGGTTTGAGTCCTGCCTCTCCCAGCTGAGATGCTAAGAAGGAGACTGGATAAGTTAACACATGGAAAAGACTTACAATTGTCCTCAGCACATAGTAAGGGCTCAATAAGTAATATGTTACTTTTATTATTACTTGACAAGGACACTACATTGATGAATCTTCTGAGAACCTGGAAATAAGATTGTCACTGTTTAACTGCAAAATCAATACATCAGAGTAGAGATACACAACTTTTCTCAAAAACAAAGGGTAGTGTTCCAGGGCAAAAGGACTATATTGTAACTTTTTGCATGAATTAATATAGCTAAAACATTACTGTGTCAATCAGCTGTGGGCTTCGTTAGCCATAGATGTGTAGAGAAAGGAGAGCTACAGTGTAAATGTTGGTATTTCCTACCAAACGCTCCCAGGAGGGAGGGAGTCTCAGTCTTAGGTGTCCCTGGAACAAGTTCCCTGGAGCTTATGTCTGAAGAGAAAAATCTCTTTTTTATTTTCCTTCTTTTTGTTGGTTACCAGATAGTCCTCTAAAGTAGCTCAAGCTTGTAGTGGGAGTTTGGCTGATCAACTTCCTTGTAGAGCAGTTGGGATTTAGTTTTCTTTGTTAGGCTTAAAATCTAAATTGGATTTGAGTTGTACTAGGTTATTTTTTAAAGGAATTGCTGTCTTATTTTGGGGATGGAGTACAGAGTCTTTGATTTTATGGCCAGCTTGGATATAAAAGTTCAACCATATGACATTGCCATTTTTGTAGGTCAAAATGGTCCAATATTGGCAATAGTACATGGTTTAGTCGAAAGCCTGGGCAGCTGGATGTAAGCACCTGGTTGTGCTCACTGTGATTCGGCTGCCTGCCTCTGCTTGGCTGGCCGCACAGTCAGAGGACTCCAGCCAGCCGGCCAAGTGCAAAGTCTCTCTTCAGGATGGCTGAAAGCCTCAAACAGAGCACATCCTGCCTTGCGGCCTCTTGGCAGCAGGCTGAGAGTGGTTAATGCAAGTGCTGCTACTGCTTTTGCCAGACACAGAAGAACTCAGCTTCCTCGAAGATTGGTGGACCACGGGGGGTGGGGATAAATCTGCCCTCCAGACTCAGCTGTCTATGTGTGCCAGACCCTTTCTGTAGTGATGATGAACTGTATCTCTCCTCTTCAGCTAGGCATCCTTTTCTTGCCTACTGTGTCTTGAGAGCCTGCATGAAAGCTCTCTTTCTTTCATCCACATTGTTTAAGACTACGCCCTGTATGAAGACCCCCTCATCTACGGGATGAGAATCTCCCTCTCAGTCACACTGACACAGCAAGGCTAATTTTGGCTTAGAGATCAAGGAAGGGAGCTGTAGTTGAATATTGTGGTCCTATTGGAAAGATCATCCTTTTGGTTAGAATCTTGCAACAAGATGTTTTCCCTTAATACCATTAAACATTTTATTCATTGAATTCCTTCTTCAGATTCCAGGCTCACCCAACAACCTATCATCCAGCTTCTCATGTAGATATGCCCTGTCACATGGGCTTACAAGTATTCTGGCTTCTGTGACATTTGTTTCTTGTTGTGAATTAATAAATTTGAATTTGGATTTATATCATAGTCTTATGAGTTTAGTTCATGTAAATTTCTGCTTATGAAAGATGTCTCTATTTACAGTGTGCCAACACAATCTGATTTCTAATCCTCTGAGAAAAGAAACCAAGACAACCAAGAAAAGAAACCAAGACAAATTCAACAAAGTATAGAGGCCTTTGAGGTCTATTAAAAGTTGGGCAGAATATCGTTTTCTAGTCAGACAACACGTACCTTATATCACCATGGGGCTGAGCATGAGGAAAAGCTTCTTTTTGCTTAGCAATTTTTACATACACTGTCTGCCCCAACAAAAAAAACCCAAATCTTAATGCAAACACTTTGAAGGATTTCCTGCCTAGCTGTTGTAAATTTCTAACTTGGAAATTTTTAGGATATTAGATATTTTTGGGAAAAAAACATAATAATGTTTATATGCCAATATAATATGCCAATTACATAGACATACCAAAATTTGTAGAACAATACCACTGTGGTTGAATATTCAGGTTTTTCATAGATTTTTTTCTATTACAAACATCTCTATGGTGAATTGTCTCCTTGACACATTCTTATGCACATCTATTATCTTTCCCTTATTATAAATTTCTAAAAGTGAGATTCATGAGTTAATATCTATAGTCATTTTAGGCTCTTGATACACACTTTCATTTTTTTCAATGAAAGTATGAATTTACACTCCCACCAACTTTGAAAGAGACTTCATTTCACTGACACCAATATTGGTTTTATTCCTATTTTTGAATCTGTGTTATTGTTATAGGCAGAACATACTACTACACTTTTAAAAAATAAATTTATTTATTTTATTTACTTATTTGGGGCTGCATTGTGTCCTCGTTGCTGCGCGCGGGCTTTCTCTAGTTGCGGCGAGCGGGGGCTACTCTTCATTGCAGCACGTGGGCTTTTCATTGTGGTGGCTTCTCTTGTTGTGGAGCATGGGCTCTAGGCATGCGGGCTTCAGTAGTTGTGGCACCCGGGCTCAGTCGTTGTGGCTTGTGGGCTCTAGAGCATAGGCCAGGAGTTGTAGCACAAGGGCTTAGCTGCTCCGCGGCATGTGGGATCTTCCCGGACTAGGGCTTGAACCTGTGTCCCCTGTATTGTCAGGTGGATTCTTAGCCACTATACCACCAGGGAAGTGCCTACTACTGCATTTTTATAAGTAGATTTTCCATTATTTCTAGTCAGACTGAATTTTTCTGAATTTTTTCAAATGTTTTTGGCAATCTAAATTTTTCTTTAAAAAACCCCCCCACACACATTTCAACTTCCTGATTGATGTCTGTGAAGCAGGCGGGAAGAGAGAGCGATGATCCTGGGAGTCTGAGGCTCAGAGACTCCAGTTATTTGCTTTCCTCTTGAGCAGTGGTGGGATCCTTGGACTGCAGCTCTTCAGTGACAGACCCCTGTGACTAGAAGACCAAGCCTATTTCCATCAGAGCTTTTTATTGTGGTAGCTGAGGTTTTTATTGTAGTAACAGATACCTTTTCACACGGTGCTGGAGGCTATGTCATAGGTTACAAAGGAAGCTACTCAATTTTATATACAGTAAATGTACCTTCTAACAATCAATTGACCTAATTCAAATTCTTTTTTTTTCTTTTTTTTTGAGGTGTGCATTTCAAGCAACAAACCCAACAGTGGCATTTATTGTATCATCTTGAAGCAAAACATTCTCCTAAAGTCAAACATGGTACACTTGAAAAGCAAATTTTTACCAAAGCATGATTTAAAGCAGCACTCCAAAATAATTTGTTTACAGTTGGTGGGCCTATTAAAATGGCCTCCTAAAGCTAATCACCTGGAGAACGTTATGGAATTTCTTGCTGAAGAAACCAGTCATGTAAAGGGTATTTTCTGGTGTCCCCCTTGGACTCTCTCTTGTCTCTGGTGCTGGCAATATCTGAAGAAAACCTGAAGCATGACTTCCTAAATGTCAAAACCCTTCATCTCAGCCAGTGATCTTTTCGTTCTCAGACCCAGCTCTTCTCCTTGGGGTAGCACAGAGGGCAAGTCTCTCATCTGCCTCTAGACTGACTGCTCTCACTGGGAACTAAGAACTTTCAAAGATGCCACAACTTATTGTCTGCGTTATGTTGTGTAACTTTCCTTAAACTCCCAACAACCTAATCTGCATCTTTTTCAACTGACCCGCAGCTCTCACTTGGTTACTTATTGGAATCTATTTTTAAGTGATGTAAATTACCATTTTTCAAAACTGTACACATACTTTTGACTTTACAATGTATTATAAAGCATAAGGTGTGTTATACATTCATAATGGTGGTATGTTGCTCCCTTTTTCTATTCACCTTTATTCCTTTTCCTTTTCCTTTTCCATTCCCACAGAAGCTGCTCTAAACCTTTATCACTTTTGAAATTTCCTAATTCAGAACTGGTTCCTTATTCTCAGTACCAGCCACCTTTCTCAACTGAGCAAATAGCAGTTATGAGCCCTCCATCTTGCCTTCTTTCCATCTCTAAATGCACTTACAGATTCAGACCTCCCTCCTAGAGGGGAGTTCTCTCTCTTTTCCAAGCTTTATTCCAGTAAATATTTCCTCTTTCTTAGAGCTTCAGTTTTTATTAGTTTCTTTACCTCATTTAAAAAATAAAGCTAAAGTTTCTCCCTCCTAAAATGTTAATTTTACTTCCCCCCGAATACTTTCATCCAACTTGAAGCTCAGCTTTGTTTACCTTTATCATTAAACTTCTTGACCAACTATCCAACGTTTTTGTTTCCATTTGCTTGCCATTAATTTAAACCTCAACCCACTGTAATTTGAGGTTTGATTCAATAACTATATTGAATATATTCTAATATATTCTAATTGAATATATTCTAAATATTGAAAGAGTGAGTTTTCTGAGATCATTAAAAGAATGATTTTAAGTACTAATAAACAGATACCAATTTGGGATCTGTGGTAGGAAGTCTCCAAGGTGGCTCCCAATGATACCTACTGTTGGGGATTCAGGCCCTTGTGAAATTGTCTCTCCTTGAATATTCTGGACCTAGTGACTTACTTCTGACCCATAGAATCCATAAAAAATGGTTGGATACCATTTCTGAAACTGGATTACAGAGGACTGTGACTTAGGTTTTGCAAAGACTCTGTCTTACGCATTCTCCTTGCTTAATCACTCTGGGGAAGCCACGTGCATGCCATGTGACAGGAAACTGAGGGAAGCTTATGGCCAACAGCCAGTGAGGAATTGCATCCATATTAATTAATTCCATTAATCAATTCATGTAACGAACTCCATTTCATATTTAGAAAGTCATCACTCACCTTGAGATAAATGTTCACTCACATTTTCTTTAGTCTTTTTATGTTTTTATTTTTACATTGGATTCATTTAGAATTTATTTTAGAATCCTCCTTTTCAAAGTTGCATTTCTTACATTCAGGCCACAATGATCCACCACTGAGAAAACCTTCTAAACTTTACTCAGAGATTCCTGAAATCTAAAGCATTTTCCAAGTGATTTCACTACAGTGGCCCATTTACTCAACTAGTGATTTCCTGAGTTGATCCAAATTCTAACCCTGAAAGTACTCTTAGTCCAAATGTTGAGCACAGATGTACAGGAAAGAAAATACACAGTTCTTAAAATAAATGTTAGCAATCATTCCACTTAGGAGATGTGTGATTATTTCCTCTCCACTTAAAAAAAAAATTCAATCAAATTCTTCTGTAAAAGTGTTACTTCTTCCATCTCTATGTGGGGAGCTATAAAGGAATACACTTTACAAATAATTAATACTAAAGGCCACATATAGAATCAGGGATAATGAAGACATAACAATTGACTATAAATTACCACTGCATTATGCATAGCAAAAACCTGACTGTGCTGAAAATCTGAGGTGTTACTTTGTAAAACAGGCTGTACATACAGATCTAGTGCCAGAATAGTTCCATGAATAATTCCTTGTCTAACTTTCAAACAAATTGGAATTGTCATTCTACATGGCATTCTGATGACAACAAAAAACACTTTAGGAAATGCTTTTCTTCAAAATCATGCTGATTGGTACAAGCCAAATTTTGATTTTGGTGCCCCGAGTATTAAGAATAAAGTTTCATGTTTGAAGATAAATGTACTACTGACTGACCAAAAGTCAGCATGTGCATTGAGTTGTCTTCTGGGCAGTACAGTTTGCATAGATTCATCACCTTTTCTAGACTAGTTTCCCAGAAGGATATAACATGTAGCATTGTACATTGTGACTCTTATCGCCCAAGGATTTCAAATCATAGACTTCAAACTTGTGTGTGTGGTTGAGGATTCATTTTCTCTCCCTTGATTAAACAATTTTAAAATGTCTTTGATTATTGTAGTGTATAAATGCACTAATAGCTAAATATACAACTCCAAAGTGAAGTGTTTATATTTAGCAGAATCTTATAAAAATTGTCATTTTTGTAAATTAAAAAAGGTCAAACATCAGCAATTTCATTGAGTTTAACCTAAGTAATAAGGTTAACGAGCAAACAGTGATTAAAGTTCTCCTAGGGAAAGCAAAAATTGGGAACACATTCTTAAATGAGCTGTCTCTTTGTTTTCTTGTTGTCATATCATAGAAAGAATTTATTCTAGATTGAGGAAAACATGGTAGTTGCCTACCCAAACTGTCTTACTATCAGAACCTTGTTTTTGCAAAAGTCAACAGAGTATCCAGCTTAGGAAAAACCACAGAAAATCGCGGTTTTCAAGAATCTTTGCAGTTGGTTATAGCTATATGGCATAGTTTTATGATGTAAGTGGAAACTAATAAGTTGGCTTTTGGGAAAATTTATAGTTTCATTGATAAAAAGAAAAGAGTCACTTTGCAAGCAGTCATTTTGTACATCTGAAGATGAACACTACATGTTAAGAATTGTGGGTCAGGAAGCTACATAGAACTTAGGTCCTTAATAACTTCCTTGAGCTACCTCGGGGTGCCTATCTCCATACTTGATCTTATGTGACAAAAATAAACCCCCTACTGGGTTAAGTCACAATTAGTTGAGCTTCTGTTATGTGTTTCGTAACTTCAGTTCCTGATGTATTGGCTAGAGCAGGGGTTCTCCAACTTTAATGACCACCTGGAGATCTTGTTGAAACAGATTGCTGAGCCCACTCTCAGAGTCTCTGATTCAGTGGATCTGGAGGTGGATCCTGGAACTTGGCATTTCTAACAGGTTTCTAGCTGATGTTGATCCTGCTGGTCCAAGAACCACACTTGAGAAGGATTTAGCAGGTTAACAGACATGAAAACAACTATAAAATACTATGGAAGCTGCTTTCATTGATTCTATATCAAGTCAAAGGATAAATAAGAAAAATTGCATCTAAATCTTCCTGAAGTCAGAGGAGTGAATGGAGAGAGAATTTGAGTTGAAGAATGATTATGAACATGCTAGGCAAATAAATGGGAAGGGATGGAGAGGAAATAATTGGTGATGGCATGGAAACAGAAAAGCACTGTGGTACTGGAACTGTGGAGATGTTGGTCTATAAGCTAGAGACATGCGTGCCTGTGTGTGCATTCGTGTGTGTGTGTGCGCGTGTGTGTGTGTGGTATTAGGGTGATTAGGAGGATTCTGTATGTGTATAACTGGGACCACATTTTGAAAAGTTTTATATACTGTGACAAGGAATTTAGATTGTATACTATAGTCAGTGGGAAAACCATTAAAAAATCTAAGTGTAGGGACATGTTCCATGTGTGTGATAAAAACGATGCTATTGGCAGTGTGGAGGACAGACTGGAGGAATAGAAGCATAGAAGCAGAAGAGCAGTAAAGGGTGCAGTTGTTCAGGTTGTGTTGATTTTCAGTTGAATGGCTTGATTTTAGTGGGAAGATAGATATGAACCTGAGTAAGAGTATCATCTGATCAAGATGGAATTTTCAAAATCCTTACTAGTAGCTGCATAACAGCACTTAATAAAGAAGCACCCCCCCTCCCTCCAGCTGCTATCCATCAGAACAAGGCTAGCTTCTTAACGGTGTTCCTTTTCCAACGTTGGATGTAGAGGTGGGCGTGAGGCTCCTTAATTATCAAGAGAAGATGTGGCAGTTCTAGGACCCAGAACAGTTCTCTAAGATCTCTTTAATATGTTATAAATTGAACCCAAAACATATTACTATCTCAACTGAAGCATTAATAGTCTTGGTTGTCTCTTCAACAGGGATAAAGAAGTTCATAAGTGCATGTCACAGGGGAGGGCCTCTGTCACAGGTTGACACCGGCTTTCCCATATAGCATAGCACCCAAGAGACACACAAGAAGCCTGAAGAAATATCCTCTGTATATTTTTATCTAACCACAAATTTATAAAATTTCATTTTAGCTGGATCTATATAATATTTACATTTACAGTTCTTGTCATCAGTCAAACCAAGAGGCAAGCAGGATAATTTGGCTTTGCAAAAAATGCTAAGATATCAGGGATTTATAAATTGAGCTGCCTCCTTTGTTTCAGTTGACATGTTTAGGGGCATTGGTAAAGAAGCCAGGAGGCTGGCTTTCCAGGTTAAAATTACTGGCATGTGTAACAACTTGGTAGTGACACCCAGGTGGTTAATTTCTCAGGTTTAGAAACTCATTTTTCTTTTCCTGTTCACTTAGGGAAAATCAGAGTACACAGAATGGTTATATGGTACCCAAAACAAAACAAAACAAAAATCAAAAAAATTTACAAGAAAATGATTTATAAATGCATACCAGCTTTTAATTAATAATAGGGGTCTGTAGGGGTGCTATGGAAGTGTAGTGTTATCCCAAGAACCATCATCATCCTCTTATCTCCTGGGCCCATGCTTTCTTTCATCACGATACTAAGGCAATCAAATGATTAATCAAAAGTGTGCTTGGTGAGCAAAGAGACTTGTGTCGTTTTGCAGGACATTTAATCTGGATGGGCTGATGTAGAGGCTGATGACCTTCCTCCAGTACTGTGAACCTTCCTACTGCCTGAATCACACAGACCTCTTAGACTGTCTGTCTTTTGCACAGCCCTGGAGAATCACTCATAAAATGGTCATCTGGCTCTCCAGCTTTACACAAACTACCATATTTCTGTCATGAAACATTTTCTGGACAAATTGGATATTACTATATCATAGGTTACCTTAACAGTAGTTAAATTTTAGATATTTTGATGCCATTTAAGACAAAACTTATTCTTTAAATTTAAGAGATATGCCTTATTCTCATTAGAAAAAATGATTTCTTAGTATGAAATTGCATTTAAAAACACCATATATTGGGGTTTTTTCCCCATTAAAATGAAAACCTAAGTATGATGCAAGAACACAGGAACACAATAAACTAAAAATTTTTTAAAATCTGAACCATTATAAAAATTGAAATATTTTGCTAACATATTGTTTTTCTTACAAAAATGGTAATATGTTGAAATAGCATTTTATGCACCAGATTTTTAATTATATTATGAATATTATGTTTTCCTATGGTAATAAATATTCTTCTATATTTGTATTTTAATTGATGAATATTATTCTACTATATGGAGATATCATAATTTACTACATCCTATTGGTGTACATTTAGATTCTTCCCAAAATTTCAGTAGTATAGATAATGCTCTAATGAAAGCCTCTGTTTAAATATATTTTATTTACATCTTTGATTCTTTCCTTACCATTTCTAGAAGAGTTTTGCCCTTTATATTGCCAAGTGAAGTGTACCACTCTTTCATATGACCATTCTAATCCATTGTATACTGACGTTTTGTCTCAAGTACATAAGGTGGTATTTTCTGATTGCAATCTCAGAATCTGGTAATCTGGTCATTTTGTGAATTTGGAGTCTGTAGTTCCCTGTGTATGTGTATATATGTACGCATGTGTTAAATATAACATACATGGCTAAGAAAGTAAAGTAGATTTTACTTTCTTTGAGTTTAGATATTTGTTTCATTAGCTTCTCTATAAGCTCAAATTTAAACTTTCTAAGTCAGAATTGTTTTTGAAACAAGTGATACGATTTATATTAAGTTCCACTTTGGGACTATAACTAGTTTATTTTGACCAAAAAATTTTGATATGTTGGAAATAACCCGTGCTAAAAATTCTTTTATTCTCATTTTATGTGTTTGTGATTTATAGCTTTTACAATGGTAGAAGATTCTACTGAAATATTTATATACGTGGCTCTGGATTAAGGGGTGTGTGTGTGTATCGGCATGTGAGTGCATCTGTGTCTATTATGGAAATAGATGTGTGTGTGTGCCTTTGTCTATCACGGAAACATCTATACTTTTGTATATTTTAAAAACATTTATAGCTATTATCTTGGTGTTGCAATATACAATTCTTATATAAGGAGATGGGCATATCTCTCTTTATAAGGAAAAATTTGGCAGAAAAAAATTTAGAGGTTTATTCTTTCTAGATGCTTTAATGGATGTCCAGTCCACTACTTAGATACTAAGTTATAACTAGAAAATGCTTTTTTTTCCACAATAATTATTGGACATATAGTTAACTTGCCCTACCTTTAAGACAAGCATTTTTAAACTGGGAGCATTGACTCCTAGGAATGCATGAATGGGCTTCACAATGTGTGTGAGCCCACCAAAATTATACAGTCCTAACGTTATGTTTATGTGCATTTGTGCATTTTTCCCTATTGTGAAAATTCTATCATTTAAAATTCCATTCTCCAAAGGCTCTGTGACACTCAAAAGGGTTAATAATCATAGTTATAAGATGTATTAATTATGCATCATAAAACATAATTGAATAGAATATCTATAAATTGGGAATCTAGGGATTTTAGGTTATTCAGTAACATGGTGTTGTGTTTTCATATGTGATTTGACCTGTCAGAGCACAGTTCAATTGTTATTGTGTTGCACAAATTGGGTAGTTGAAACAGACTATATTAGGCACATAAAGGTTTTTTTTGTTTTGTTTTTGTTTTTTTAAAGAGTGAAGATGTTGCAGAAAAAATAATCATAGCAAGTTTTTGGTTGTTCAACTCAAGGTTAATTTGGATAATTGCCTATGGTCTAATCTTGAGTTTATTTGTCATTTATTTATTTGTTTGCTTGTTTGTTTATTTATTTCCGTAAGTGAGGGAGCCAGGATGAAAAGAAATTATGTCAAAGAAATTAATAGTTTTATCATTTGTTTGGCTAACTAACTTATAGTTAATCTTATGCATTTGAACCTATAATATGCAGGGTACTTTGTATAGTGAGGAATTGAGGGTATATGGAGACGTGTAAGAGATGGCTCAAATTTTCCAAAAGCTCACAATCTAGAATGAAAATTAAGTTTATAAGACCAACCACAATCTAAGGCAAGGTACCTTCTGGCATGAGTAACTCAAAAGCAAGACTATATCATGTCTATCCACACTATCACAATTAGGAATAGTTTCTACTTACAGCAGAAATTTGACATGGGACTGTATTTGAAAATGTAGGTTTTATTATTATTCGTATATGGTGAGGTTAACAGATCAGGAGACGACTGCCATTGAAAGGATAGTTTGTTACAGTTCCCAAGAGGAGGGGGCACACTGCACAACTTGGGGTCCCATTGGGAAGTACTAGAGTTGGTCAGGAGTACTTCCTGACCTTTATTGTGGTTTTCTAGAGAAGGAACTGGAGAGGCAGGGTAAGCAAGTTTAGGACAGTTGAGTTGAAATAATTTCTGTGGGCTCTGGGGTGTAGGGGCTGCCCCTCCTTCCTTGGTACCTGGCCTTGGTGTGATTACAGAAAGAGGATAGTGGCCCAGAGTGTAAGACCCCAAGAAAGAGGTTGGGCTAGATGGCTTCTAAATTGATTAGTTTGCATAAGAATGGCATGCTCCTGGGTCAGTTGTTTGCTCTTTCTGGGAATTAGCTAGCAGTGGGAGGGGCAGTCTTTCCAAGATTAGCAAGGCCCCAGATGTCAAAACATCAGAAAATATAGAATATAAAAAGGAATGACTGATACAGGCTGTTAACAGATATAAGGCTCTTGAGGCTATTCACTTCCCCATACTATTTTAAAACAATAACAAAGTAGTGGACCTATTTACTAAATGCCAAATAGTGAGAAATTCAGTCCTTTCAGTGGTCCAGAAATTGTTTAGTTTGTAATAAGATTAGTTCTTAAAATGTTTCCATTATGAATTGATACTATATTCATAATATTAATAAAATTATCTGAGGAAAACTTCCATTAATCCTGGTATTTCCTATTCCTCCCCTCAGCCCCCAATATTATTTCAGAAAAGTTAGCAAAAGGATGAAAATATTGTTGAACTCTTAATATGTAGCAATCCTGTCCAACTGAAATATAATGCTAGCCACACATGTCATTTAAAAAATTTTAGTAAAACTAAAAATAGAGTTACCATATGATCTAGTAATCCCACCCCTGGGCAGATATCCAGAAAAGATGAAAACTCTAATTTGAAAAGATACATACACCCCAATGTTCATAGCAGCACTATTTACAATAGTCCAAGACATGGATGCAACTTATGTGTCCATCAATAGATGAATGGATAAAGGAGATGTGGTATATATACACAGTGGAATATTACTCAGCCATAAAAAAGAATGAGATAATGCCATTTGGAACAACATGGATGGACCTAGAGATTATCATACTAAGTGAGGTAAGTCAGACAAAGACAAATATTACATGATATTACATATGTGGAATCTAAAAAAATAATACAAATGAACTTATTTACGAAGCAGAAACAGACTCACAGACATAGAAAACAAACATGATTACCGAAGGGAAGGGGGGGAGGGGTAAATTAGGAGTATGGGACTAACAGATACACACTGCCATATATAAAGTAGCTGAACAACAAGGATTTACCATATAGCACAGGGAACTATGTTCAATATCTTGTAGTAATCTATAATGGAGAAAAAATAGAAAAAAAAAAATATATAAAACCAAATCACTTTGCTGTACACCTGAAATTAACACAGTATTGTAAAGCAACTATACTTCAATTAAAAAAAGATTATTTTGCAAAAAAAAAATTTAGTAGCCACATAAATATAAAAAGGTAAAATTAATTTAAATATATTATTTATATGTATGTTTAATATATAAAGTAATATATTTTATTTAATCCCATATATCCAAAATATCATTTCAGAATGTAACCAATATAAAAATTATTTATGAGATTTTTTTCTTCTTTTTAATGCTGTATCTTTGAAATCTGGTGTGTATTCTATATTTATAGCACATTTAATTTGGATGTTAAATTTTCATTGAAATACTTGATCTGTATTTAAGTTTCGTAAAATTTACAGTTGATTGAGTAGATTTACATATCCAAAATTGTTCCAGATGCACTTAGAAGTTTTCTAATAATTGAACTGGGTATCAGTTTTAAACATTTAAATTAAGTAAGAGTAAATAGAATTTAAAATTCAGTTCTTCAGCGGTACTATCTGCATTTGGTCAGTGGTTACTGCATTGGACAGTTGAGGTCTAGAGTAATGATTATCAAACTGTGCATTAGAATCAGCCATGAATTATGTAAAAAACATAGTTTGCTGGACTCCACCTGAAACCTACTGAATCAGAATCTACAGGGCATTATATGATCAACAGAATAGTTTGAGGGTCACTGGAAACACCAACCATCCATGTGTCTAGAAACAGAGGAAGGAAGAAAGCTCTTTATGAGAAAGAAGTCTATAAATTCTTACCTAGGGCTTCCCTGGTGGTGCAGTGGTTGAGAGTCCGCCTGCCGATTCAGGGGACATGGGTTCGTGCCCCGGTCCGGGAGGGTCCCACATGCCGCAGAGCAGCTGGGCCCGTGAGCCATGGCCGCTGAGCCTGCGTGTCCGGAGCCTGTGCTCTGCAACGGGAGAGGCCACAACAGTGAGAGGCCCACGTACCGCAAAAAAAAAAAAAAAAAAAAAAAAAAAATCTTAACTAATTGGGTGACCCTTATTCTCCAACCTTACTTCCTACCAATCCCTTCCTAATGTGCTCTTTTCCAGCCACACTGGCCTCTTTGTAACTTTTCCTCTCATGACTTTGAATTCAGTTTCTCTGGAATTATCTTCTCTTCCGCAAAAAGCTTGGCTCACACAGATATCATCTTCTCAGAGAGGCATTTCCTGAGCACATGAAACAACGTATTTCCCACCATACTTTGTCTCCTCACCTTTTTACTTGTCAGTTTCAATAACTAACATTTCATATGTTTCTCTATTTATTAGTTATCTCCCCCTTACTAGAATGTAAATCCAATGGGAAATGGGTCTTTGTTTACTGCTTAATCACCATCATCTAGAAAAGTACTTGGCACTCAGTAAATCGTGTTAAAGAGATAAATATAAAATCTCATTCAGTCTGGAAGACTAGAACCTAACCACTAAATTTGTACAGCTCAGATAAGGTCAATACAAAGTCAGCTCCAGTGTCTACAATAACCAAGTGCCCCTGATTGATTTAGAGTAGTGAATTTCTGACCAAACTGACTTTTAGACCATATCTTGGGGTGCGTGTTGGACATATATGGACAGTAACAGGCACTAGAGAAATAGGATACCATGGACACTGAATAGACTTCCACATTATGTAGTTGAGAGGATCAGAATGCTCAATGATATTTGATATCTATTCTCAAAGTAAGAAAATAGTTAATAGCAATTGTGGGACTTCCAGCAAACAAGATGGCATAGACCCATTTTCCTCTGCTCTTCTCTGATAAGCGTAACTATAACTCTGGTAATGGTGCAAGAGACAATGCAAGGATAACTCTGAAAGGTGTTCAGAAGAGCTGAGCTGGTTTAGGATACCAGGATGTGAGGCACAGCACAGCGGCAGGGTGTCTCGAGTCCCCCTGCCCAACAGAGAATGGTGTTCAGTTCCAGCATTTTCAGATGCAAATGGCAACAGAAGGCAGCCTAGGTATGCTGCCCTCCCCCCCATCCCCAGGTGGAATGGGAGTACCTCTGACAATATCAGGGGAGCAGGACATTGCCCACAAGGGGATCAACTGTGAGCCCCACCAGAGATAAGCATCCCGGGGAGATACTTCTTCCTCATGGGCCTGAGACTCTTCTTTTTGCAGAGAGATACTGAGGGGGCAGGCAGATTGGGCGGGGGAGTTCAGCTATAGCAGGCAGCCTGGTTCGGGGAAGCCTCTTTGTCTCCCTGGCGACTCTTCTTCCCTACTCAGAGAGTCAGGACAACCAGGAGCCACTGATAGGGGGGATCCTACCACAGTCTTCTCCCACTGAGAGAAACCCATGGCATTCCTGAGGAAACACATTCAATTTCCTCAGGTGGGGCCAGGTGGGATCAGTGCGAACCCTAGGGGCACTAGATACACCAAACTAGCCAGAGTAACACTTCTAAGCCTCTGAAAGTTAGACTGCCATTGGAAGCGGAGCCCACAGATGTAAGTTAAGACCCATGGGCTACACCGAAACAGAGTGACTGCTTGCTAAATAAAAGATTCAAATAGGACCCAGAGGCTCCTAACATAGCAGACAATATGTCCAGGATACAATATAAAATCACAACTTGAATGAGAGAAGACAATCAATCCACTGATGTCAACACCAAGGTGAATCAGATATTGGAATTATCTGACAAGGGTTTTAAAGCAGCCGTCGTGAAAATGCTTTGACAATCAATTACAAATTCTCTCAAGGCAAATGAAAAATTAGAAAATCTCAGCCAACACTTAAATTTATAAAAAAGAACAAAAGGGAAATTATAGAACCGAATGACACCATAATTGAAATTATAAAAACCCACTGGATGGACTCAATAATTAATTAAGCATAGGTAATTGTTAGAGGATTATACATTCATTTTAAAAATAGTTTCTGAGAATTTACAAAGTGTAAACAAGTCAGACATGTTACCTGTATAGACTGTCAGTGAAATAGAGGAGTTGGGTGTTAAATAAATCACGGCAGAAATAATTATAATTGTGACAAGTGCTATGAAGGAAATGCCACAGATAAGAAGTACAGACAATCAATCATTCTTAAGGGTATGGAATTTGAAGGAAAGATGAGGAGAGCAGAAGACAATTCATGAGGAGAAAGACTCATTGAAAGGATTTCACTGAGTTTCCTGCAGTGCAGGGTTCCTTATGACTTGGTCAGCTCATGTTTGCCTCAGGAGTCTCTGTTGCCAGCTTTCTTGATAAAGCATAGACGATCTGAAATCCTTATGCTTCCTCTGAAAATTAGGATTGTGATGAGGTGAGTGAAGGACGACTTGTGGATTTCGGGTGTGGATGATGGGGTAAATATGGCAACATTATTAAGACTGGTTGTAGAGGAAGTGGAACAGGTTTAGAACTGGACAAAAATGAGGTCACTTTTGCATACACTGAGCTGGAGATGCCTGGTTATCTGCTGCATCCTATTGGCAGATGGATTTGTGGTTTGGAGCTCAGCAGAGATCAGAGTTAGTGATACGGATTTGCCAGTCTTTAGCATGGATGGAGGTTAATGCAAGGAAGGAATGAGGTCATGGGAAGAGAGTATGTAGGATGAGAAAAGAGGGTCTAAGACATAAATGTAGGGATTGGGAGAAGAAGAGAGCCTGCAAAGATGAATACAGAGAAAATAGAGAAAAGTAATAGAAGCCAGATAATGTTAACGAAGGAAGGACATGTTAATGTCAAATGCTGCATAAATGTCAAGGAGGTAGGAGGACAAAAACAATTTTCAACAAGAACACTCAGTGCCCTTGGCAGGAGCAGCTTCAATAATTTTTAAATGGAGAAAATGGAAACAGCACATATAGACTCTGTTTCTGGAAATTTGGCAGAGGGAGAGAAAGAAAGACAAAGGGAGGGGGTCAAGGTAAAGATTTTTTTTTTTTGATTTTGGTATGAGAACAGCAATTTAAATGTTTGTAGGCTCAGTAGAAGGGGCAAACCAAAGGGAAGAGGTTGGGACCCAAATAAGAAAGGGAGTGGCAGATGAGGCAAGGTCCTTGAAGTGGTGCTGGGAGCTGGATCATGGAGCAGAGGAAAGGGCATTATCCTTCATTGGACAGGGGGAGGGAGGGATTCCTTTTCCAGTGAGGGAAGGATCATTTATAAAAGGGCAGAAATTGAAGCGTTATTACTTAATCCACTTTAATTTCCTTGTCATGTGGAAACAATGTGCCCTGCTAAAAATAAGAGGAGAAGTCATGGGTGGTAAAAGTTTGGAAAAAATATTAGAAATATTAAGAGGAACAAGGAACAAGGAAGAGGTTTTCTGGGAAGCATTGACTTACTACTTGAGGTTAGAGGCACGTGTGTGATAGTCATTTGACTGTTTCTTCAGCAGGTAATTTTTGATCATGACTATCAGCTGATCAATTTTGGAATGAGAGTTTAAGGAAGTGCTGGTCCTTTACCAAAGTCTTCACAAATGAAGTGGAATATTTTGTAGCATTGTTACTGTCAATGTTTATGTCGCGGCACACTTTGTCAATTTACTAAATATATCACTAATTAGTTGATTAAAAACATGTTTTTCTTTTATTTATTATTCTGTAGGCACTTATCTGTTGCCTATGACGTACACAGTACTTTATCAGTCCCAGCGGGGAAGCCTAGAAAAGTCACAATTCCTGCCTGCCATAAATTATCCATTTATTTGAAAGGAAATGATAAATAGTGCAACAATCAGGGAAGATAAGTAAAAATGAAAAGACAACTATTATTTTTGTTAAGGTCTACTACGTATCAGACATTGGACTTGAGTGTCTTATAGATGTTATATCAGAGGCAATATCAGGTAATGATTAAGATTGTGGCCTCTGGAACCAGATTCTAAGTGCCTGATACATGATGGTGATTATTATCATCTAATTGATTTAACAATAAATGCAGGGAGTAGACATTATTATTCCCATTGTATAAACAAGGAAAGCGAAATTAAAGGGGTTAGATAATCTTGCACAAGATCACACAATTGAGGTAGATTAAGATTCCAATTTCTGATTGTGTAGCCTGCATTTGTTTCTGTGGACTCTGCAGCCGCTCACCTAGTGTATAATGTTGTACAAATTGCATTTTCCCTAGAAATTATGCTTGCAAAGTAGGGGCTGTGCTCAGCATGTGGTGACATTAATCACAGAAAATGGACTGATGAAAATGAGTCTTATGGAGGGCATTAATTAGAGAAACAGAGTTAGAAAGACATTCTGGAAAGAGGAAATAACATAAGTGAAGCAATAGACATGGGACTGAATTTTTTTTTCTTTTTTAAAGGCTGGGAAATGATAGGGAGGTAATTCTACTGGAGTTGGCCTCCATGCATTGTGAGATGAGAGGGTGAGTAACTATATGAGTCATTTTCTAAAAATGATTTGATTTGTAGCTTTTGTTACTTACCTGTCCTTTTGACATTATTGCATTTTAAGAAAAATTGGAAATAATCATTTCTATTCTTTTCAATTTAGGTCAGTCCAGTGGGGGCCTATCCAGTTATGTGGCCTTTCTTTTCCTGCGAATCACTAACACTGAACAGAATACTTGTGCACAGCAAAATTTGTACATTAATACTTTTTTATGGATTGCCACATAAATACCAGCTATATTTCATCTGAATGGTTTTTGTTTCTAGGGTTTCCTAACTGGTTTCTTCATTTCCATCTTGGCCCCTCTGTAGTAAAGGCTTTTCCCACAGTCATGGTGATCCTTGGAAAATCTAAGTCCAATTATGTTACTGCTCAAAATTTCTAATGACTTTTCTATTTTCTCACAATAAAATCCAATGTTCTTACTCTCACCTATACAGTCCTGTAGATCTTGTCTCGTGCTGGCAACCTCTCTGATGTATCTGCTGTGTTTCTTTCTCTTTCCACATTGCCTTGTCCATCATTTCCTTCAACTCTCTGCTCAAATGCCATCTAATCATTGGGGTCTTTCCTGACCACTTTCTCTAAAATTGTCCTGTTCTTTTCACCTCTCCCCACATCTGCCCCAGCAACCTTTATTCTTCTTTACCTTGATTTTTTTCATATCACTCACCACCACCTGACATATTACATATTTATATGTTTATTGTCTGTTGCTTCCCACCTGATATAAGCCCCATGAGAATGGGAACTTTGTTTTGTTCATTGTTCTTGGTATAATAGCAAGAGCATTGGCATGTAGTAAGTTCTAAACAAATACTTATTGAAGAAATGGAAATGAGTGAATAAAACTATTTTTACTAATGCTAATATATTTAACATTTAAAATTTTTTTTTCTTTTTTTTTTTTTTTTTGTGGTACACGAGCCTCTCACTGTTGTGGCCTCTCCTGTTGTGGAGCACAGGCTCCGGACGCGCAGGCTCAGCGGCCATGGCTCATGGGCCCAGCCGCTCCGCGGCATGTGGGATCTTCCCGGACCGGGGCACGAACCTGTGTCCCCTGCATCGGCAGGTGGACTCTCAACCACTGCCCCACCAGGGAAGCCCAACATTTTAAATTTATATTGGGGAGAATAGTACCTCTAATATGGGAGCTATGCTGTGCTAAAGTATTTCACAAAATAATTGACCAAAACTTGTCATGCAGTGCCAGAACCCATGCTTATTTTCCTTATCCAAATAAGGGCTATTTTCATTATCCAAATACTATTCAGCACAGTGAAAGCATTTCCTAAAACAGACATGAATACCTTTTTTAAAAATTGAAAGTCATTAATGTACAGCGGATGAGGTTAACAATCCAGGGATTTGATTTGTTGTGAACAAATCAACAACAACAAAATTTGCATTTTTCTTTTGGTGAAGTGGTGACATTGTTGTGGAAAATCTGGGAGGGGTTATGAATGACAAATCTAACATGAAAATGAATTGTACTTCAAGCCTCTGCTTGAGAGAGTGTAAGAAAGGCTAGAGTGGTTTATCTAAATTTGAGATACAGTAGGAGACAGAGAGAGTTATTAATTCCTCCTCAACCATCAACACACTTCATGAGCTTGGATAGGTTCCCACACAAGCAATCAAACTCTGCCATTCCCCTTTGAGAATGAGCCAGACTGTCTTTCCTTTTTCAGTAAGGAGTCAGGAATTGCTCTTTTGTCATCATAGTGATCTCTCAGGATAGAACAGGATGACTATAGAACCACCTGAGGCCAAATCAACGTCCAAGTTTGTGTCTATCTGGGTGTCCTCAATCTAATCACTTCAACCTGTTTGTCTATCTGCTAAGGTCAAATGAAAACTGGCAAACAAGAGAGTATTGTACTATTCAACCTCAAGTTTGTATCATTTGATGTCTTCATCTTCTACTTCTTTGATTTACAGATGCCTAGTAGCCTGGTCAAGGCTGAGAAAAATACAATAGTGTGCTAACTGTAAATTATCAAAGAAACCAGACCAGCTAGCCTTCTAGAGGTTTGTGTTGAAGAGATTGGCAAAGTGGCAAATCAGTAAACAGTACAGGCTTGTGGGTTATCATTGGCTTTTATGTGTGCCCCCAGATTTCTTGTTCCGGCATGACAGTCTTTAATAACGATTATATTACTAGTGAAGCTTTCAAATGACGATCAAGTAGATTATAGTAGAAATTATATCTGCATATGTTTGGTTGTCTACTAGACAAAAACATTGTTAGAAGTTCTTTCCTGACACCCAGGTTCTCATAAAAACATGCAAACACAGCGTGCTGCCTCAAGAGACTACAATTACAGTAGTGATATACGTTTTTATGTTTATGTTCTGAGAGATATCTCCCTGATGGTGGAATATATAACAAATTCTAGCAAACATCCAGTTTGAGAATGGGAGAGGAATTTCTGGCCCAGCACTATTGGTCAACACATAGAATTCACTATGTTAAATGGTGTCAGACATATTGCCTCCAATGCTTGCCAACTTTTTTTCACTCAATAATGCCAACATTTCCACTTCATCATGCAAAGAAACAATCCAAGCCTGAAATATTCTTCTGCAGATGCTAATGACAATTAGCAATCTCAGAGGGAGCCTAGTTCTTGTTTTGGTACTGTTGTACCTCAGACCATCATGTAGCATTCTGCCAATAACAGGTTTTAAATTAAAAGTGTTCAGCTGTCTCAATGACTACAATAGAAGTGTTGGTGGCTGGCCTCTCCGTGTCACCCCTAGGGTATCCAAAGTCACCAGAACACTGGATACTTGGAGAGGAACCCTGCCTGTTTCCATCTATTCCCTCATCCCATGTCATCCTCTTTTTTCTGTGGAGCTCAAAAGACTTTCTTCCCAATAAGGCAAAACTAGTTCAAATTCGAGTGATGTTATCTTGGTTAGTCATTCACTCACAGGTATTTACATTTTCTGGGGCTCCCTTTGTCCGTGGCACAGTTCCTGCATCTTTGGCATCATTGGCCATTATAACTCAGCCAGGAGACTTGCTACTGCTATCAGAGGAAATGTCTGCCGCCCCTTGAGTGACTCAGTTAAACTTGTTCTCTGCCTTTAGAAGCTTTTACTCTGGGACAAGCAACATGGGCATGTCACATGGGTGTGGGTGTGTAGTGGTAGGTATATCATTGTTTTAATTTGCAGTTAGCTGATGATTAATGATGATAGCATCTTTTCATGTGCTTATTTTCCATCTGTACATCTTCTTTGGTGAGATACCTATTCAGATCTTTTGCTCATTTAAAAAAATTGGGATGTTCGGTTTTTATATGCTTGAGTTTTAACTGCTTTTAGTATATTTTGGAGAGCAGTGCTTTATCAGAATATGCATTTTGAGAAATTTTCTCTAAGTTTGTGGCTTGTCTTTTGATACTATTAACAATGTATTTTGGAGAGCAGAGGTTATTAATTTTAAGAGAGTATAACATCAATTTTTCTTTAAAGTTCATGGATGATGCTTTTGAAGTTGTATCCATAATCTCATTACTAAACTCAGGCTTCTCTAGAGTTTTTTCTGTTTCCTTCTAGACATTCTGTAGTATTGATTTTTTTTTGACATCTTATTGGAGTATAATTGCTTTACAATGGTGTGTTAGTTTCTGCTTTATAACAAAGTGAATCAGCTATACATATACATATGTTCCTATATCTCCTTCCTCTTGCGTCTCCCTCCCACGCTCCCTATCCCACCCCTCTAGATGGTCACAAAGCACCGAGGTAATCTCCCTGTGCTAGTGGCTGCTTCTCACTAGCTATCTATTTTACATTTGGTAGTGTATATTTGTCCATGCCACTCTCTCACTTTGTCCCAGGTTAACCTTCCCCCTCCCTGTGTCCTCAAGTCCATTCTCAACCTCTTCATCTTTATTCCTGTCCTACCCCTAGGTTCTTCAGAACCAGTTTTTTTTAAGATTCCATATATATGTGTTAGCATACAGTATTTATTTTTCTCTTTCTGACTTACTTCATTCTGTATGACATTCTCTAGGTACATCCACCTCACTACAAGTAACTCAATTTCGTTTCTTTTTATGGCTGACTAATACTCAATTGTATATATGTGCCACATCTTCTTTATCCATTCATCTGTCGATGGACACTTCGGTTGCTTCCATGTCCTGGCTATTGTAAATAGAGCTGCAATGAACATTGTGGTACATGACTCTTTTTCAATTATGGTTTTCTCAGGGTATATGCCCAGTAGTGGGATTGATGGGTTGTATGGTAGTTCTATATTTAGTTTTTTAAGGAACCTCCATACTGTTCTCCATAGTGGCTGTATCAATTTACATTCCCACCAACAGTGCAAGAGGGTTCCCTTTTCTCCACCCCCTCTCCAGCATTTATTGTTTGTAGATTTTATGATGATGGCCATTCTGACTGGTGTGAGATAATAGCTCATTGTAGTTTTGATTTGAAATTCTCTAATGATTAGTGATGTTGAGCATCCTTTCATTGTTTGTTGGCAATCTGTATATCTTTGGAAAAATGTCTATTTAGGTCTTCTGCCCATTTTTGGATTGGGTTGTTTGTTTTTTTGATACTGAGCTTCATGAGCTGCTTGTAAATTTTGGAGATTAATCCTTTCTCAGTTGCTTCATTTGCAAATATTTGCTCCCATTCTAAGGGTTGTCTTTTCATCTTGTTTATGATTTCCTTTGCTGTGCAAAAGCTTTCAAGTTTCATTAGGTCCCATTTGTTTATTTTTGTTTTTATTTCCATTTCTCTAGGAGGTGAGTCAAAAAGGATCTTGCTGTAATTTATGGCATAGCGTGTTCTACCTGTATTTTCCTCTAAGAGTTTTATAGATGTCTGGCCTTACATTTAGGTCTTTAATACATTTTGAGATTATTTTTGTTATGGTGTTGGGGAGTGTTCTAGTTTCATTCTTTTACATGTAGCTGTCCAGTTTTCCCAGCACCACCTATTGAAGAGGCTGTCTTTTCTCCGTTGTATATTCTTGCCTCCTTTGTCCAAAATAAGGTGACCATACGTGCGTGGGTTTAACTCTGGGCTTTGTATCCTGTTCCACTGATGTATATTTCTGCTTTTGTGCCAGTACCATACTGTCTTGATTACTGTAGCTTTGTAGTATAGTCTGAAATCTGGGAGCCTGATTCTTCCAGCTCCATTTACCTTTCTCAGGATTGCTTTGGCTATTCGGGGTATTTTATGTTTCTATACAAATTGTGAAATTTTTTGTTCCAATTCTGTGAAAAATGCCATTGGTAGCTTGATAGAGATTGCATTGAAGCTGTGGATTGTTGTGGGTAGTATAGTCATTTTCACAGTGTTGATTCTTCCAATCCAAGAACATGGTATATCTCTCTATCTGTTTGTATCATCTTTAATTTCTTTCATCAGTGTCTTATAATTTTCTGCATGCAGGTCTTTTTTCTCCTTAGGTAGGTTTATTCCTAGGTATTTTAGCATTTTTGTTGCAATGGTAAATGGGTATGTTTCCTTAATTTTTCTTTCAGATATTTCATCATTAGTATATACGAATGCAGGAGATTTCTGTTCATTAATTTTGTATCCTGTTACTTTACCAAATTCATTGATTGGCTCTAATAGTTTCCTGGTAACATCTTTTAGGATTCTCTATGTATAGTATCATGTCATCTACAAACAGTGACAGCTTTACTTCTTCTTTTCCAATTTGGATTCCTTTTATTTCTTTTTCTTCTCTGATTGCTGTGGCTAAAATTTCCAAAACTATGTTGATTGACTAATAGTGGTGAGAGTGAACAACCTTGTCTTGTTTCTGGTTTTAGAGAAGATGGTTTCAGTTTTTCACCACTGAGAACGATGTTGACTGTGGGTGTCATATATGGCCTTTATTATGTTGAGATAAGTTCCCTCTATGCCTACTTTCTGGAGGGTTTTTATCATAAGTGGGTGTTGAATCTTTTCAAAAGCTTTTTCTGCATCTATTGAAATGATCATATGGTTTTTCTCCTTCAGTTTGTTAATATGGTGTATCACATTGATTGATTTGTGTGTATTGAAGAATCCTTTCATTCCTGTGATAAACCCCACTTGATCTGGGTGTATGATCCTTTTAATGTGCTGTTGGATTCTTTTTGCTAGTATTTTGTTGAGAATTTTTGCATCTATGTTCATCAGTGATATTGGCCTGTAGTTTTCTTTCTTTGTGACATCTTTGTCTGGTTTTTGTATCAGGGTGATGGTGGCCTCATGGAATGAGTTTGGGAGTGTTCCTCCCTCTGCTGTAGTTTGGAAGAATTTGAGAAGGATGAGTGTTAGCTCTTCTCTAAATGTTTGATAGAATTCGCCTTTGAAGCCATCTGGTTCTGGGCTTTTGTTTGTTGGAAGATTTTTTTTTTTTTTGCGGTATGTGGGCCTCTCACTGTTGTGGCCTCTCTTGTTGTGGAGCACAGGCTCCAGACGTGCAGGCTCAGCGGCCATGGCTCACGGGCCTAGCTGCTCTGCGGCATGTGGGATCCTCCCAGACCGGGGCACGAACCTGCGTCCCCTGCATCAGCAGGCAGACTCTCAACCACTGTGCCCCCAGGGAAGCCCTGTTGGAAAATTTTTAGTCACAGTTTCCATTTCAGTGCTTGTGATTGGTCTGTTTATATTTTCTATTTCTTCCTGCTTTCGTCTTGGAAAGTTGTGCTTTTATAAGAATTTGTCCATTTCTTCCAGGTTGTCCATTTTATTGGCATAGAGTTGCTTGTAGTAATCTCTCATGATCCTTTGTATTTCTGCAGTGTCAGTTGTTACTTCTCCTTTTTCATTTCTAATTCTATTGATTTGAGTCTTCTCCCTTTTTTTCTTGATGAGTCTGGCTAATGCTTTGTCAATTTTGTTTATCTTCTCAAATAACCAGCTTTTAGTTTTATTGATTATTCTATTGTTTCCTTCATTTCTTTGTCATTTATTTCTGATCTGATCTTTATGATTTCTTTCCTTCTGCCAACTTTGGGGATGTTTTGTTCTTCTTTCTCTAACTGCTTTAGGTGTAAAGTTAGGTTGTTTATTTGAGATGTTTGTTGTGTCTTGATGTAGGATTGTATTGCTATAATCTTCCCTCTTAGAACTGCTTTTGCTACATCCCATAGGTTTTGTGTCATTGTGTTTTCATTGTCATTTGTTTCTAGGTATTTTTTGATTTCCTCTTTGATTTCTTCATTGATCTCTTGGTTAGTAAGTATTGTATTGTTTAGCTTCCATGTGTTTGTATTTTTTTACAGGTTTCTTTCCTGTTATTGATATCTAGTCTCATCCCATTGTGGTCAGAAAAGATACTTGATACAATTTCAATTTTCTTAAATTTACCAAGGCTTGATTGGTGACCCAGGATATGATCTATCCTGGAGAATGTTCCATGAGCACTTGAGAAGAAAGTGTATTCTATTGTTTTTGGATGGAATGTCCTATAAATATCTATTAAGTCCATCTTGTTTAATGTGTCATTTAAAGCTTGTGTTTCTTTATTTATTTTCATTTTGGATGATATGTCCTTTTGTGAAAGTGGGGTGTTAAAGTCCCCTGCTATGATTGTGTTACTGTTGATTTCCCCTTTTATGGCTGTTGGCATTTGTCTTATGTATTGAGGTGCTCCTATGTTGGATGCATAAATATTTACAATTGTTATATCTTCTTCTTGGATTGATTCTTTGATCATTACTTAGTGTCCTTCTTTGTCCCTTGTAACAGTCTTTATTTTAAAGTCTATTTTGTCTGATATGAGAATTACTACTCCAGCTTTCTTTTGCTTTCCATTTGCATGGAATATCTTTTTCCATCCCCTCACTTTCAGTCTGTATGTGTCCCTAGGTCTGACGTGGTTCTCTTGTAGACAGCATATGGGTCTTGTTTTTGTATCCATTCAGCCAGTCTATGCCTTTTGGTGGGAGCATTTAATCCATTTACGTTTAAGGTAATTATCGATATGTATGTTCCTATTACCATTATCTTAATTGTTTTGTGTTTGTTGTTGTAGGTCTTTTCCTTCTCCTATATTTGTAGTATTGAATTTAATATTTAAATCTATGACCCATTTGGAGTTAATTTTTGTGAAAAGGATGACTTGTATATCTATGTTTAGACATTTATTGCATATGGATATCCAATTTTTCCAGCACCGTTTGTTGAAAAGACCATCCTTTCTATATTGTATTGCCTTTGGTCCTTTGTTAAAGATCAGTTGACTATATTTGCATGTGTCTGTTTCTGGCTTTCTATTTTGTTTCACTGATCTATTTGTGTTTTCTTTTGCCAGTGTCATGCTGTCTTGATATAGTGAGTCTTGAAGTTAGGTACTATATGTCTTCCAGTTTTAGTCTTCTTAGTATTGTGCTAACTACTTCACCTTTCCATATAAAAACCTTAAGATTAGATTGCTGATAGCCACAAAATAACTTGCTGGGAAGTTTTGTGAGGATAGTGTTGAATATATAGATCAAGTTGGGAATAAATGACATCTGAACACTGTTGAGTCTTCCTGTATGAACATCAAATATCTCTTCATTTATTTAGCTCTTCTTTGATTTCTTTTATCAGAGTTTTGTAGTTTTCCTCAGGTAGAACTTATAATATTTTGTTAGATTTTTACATGATTTTCCTGATGCTAACATAAATGGTATTATGTTTTTAATTTAAAAATTTCAATTGTTTATTGCTGCTATGTAGGAATCAATTGGCTTTTTTTAAACTTTGTATCCTGAAACCTTGCTATTGCCACTTATATGTTCCAGGAGATTTTGGTATAGATAGTCATACCATCTGTGAGCTAAATCCATTTTTTTCCCTTCCGTTTCAATATGTATACCCTTTCTTATTGCACTAGATAAGACTTTCAGTTGCTGTCTCTTGTTTCCTATTTTAGGGAGAAAACATTCAGTTTCTTTCCATTAAGTATAATGTTAGCTGTACATTTTTGTGAATGTTCTTATCAAGTTGAGGAAGGTCCCCTCTATTCCTAATTTGCTGAGAATTTTTTATCATGAATGGATTTTATTAAATATGTTTTCTTCTTTAGCCTGTTAATGTGGTGGATTATACTAGTTGATTTTCAAATGTTGAACCAGCTGTGAATACCTGTATTAAATCCTTTTTGGTCATGGTGCATAGGTCTTTTTATACATTATTGGACTCAGTTTATTAATATTTTATTGAGGATTTTTGTCAATAGGCAAATATCTTTGATTTCCTTTCCTATGTGAATGATGTCTTGGCTAAATATTTGATTTTTGAGTGGTAGTCTTTGCCCCTTTGGAGAGTAGGGGTAAGAGATGGCAGGTTGTCAGGCCCCTTTGAAACCACTCAGTTCCCAGTTCTCCTTAGCTGCAAAGTCTAGAGTTCTTCTAAACTTTGAGGTAGGAAGGGTGGGAAAGAAACAGTCCATTTTTACAGGGGTAAATCTCCCCAGCCAAGCTTTCACCATTAGTGCAGAGCTTTGATATTTTTCTTAAGAGCCTCTACTTTTGGTCCTCAGGCTGTGGTCAAAAACAATGCACAAGAGAGTTGAGTAAGGACTTCTCTCTCTCTCATTCTCTCTCCCTCTCTTAGGAGAGCCTAAAGCCTGAATCCTTATTCATACCCTCTAGTCTCCCTCTGCTTGCTAAATCTAACAGCTGCAAAACACAAAACTAAGGAAAATTAATTGACAATTAGCTTCCAGTGAAAGGGAAAGAGAGCAAGACTCATGGTTAGAACAATAACTTCCCAGAATCCCTGTGTCACATTGAAATCTATGTAGCTCCTCTTTTTCCACTTCCCAGCATATAATACATTTCATTTCATGCCTTTTAAATGAAATGGTAAAATGCATCAGACGAGCCGTCATTTTTGGTGTCAGCTATACACAAACTTTACACTTACAAAAGTATTTTACATATGGTAGGGGATTCAATTTAAGCCTGAACTTTACTGACATGGACACTACAGACAGAACTGAAGCAATTTCACGCAGCTTAGTTAGCAGCAGAGGCCTTGGCAGAAGTGCGTGGAAGTGAGCTGTCATTGAAGTGGACAAGTGGAAAAGAAGGAAAATGACAGAGTCAAGTGATGACAGACAGGACGAGTTCAGTATTACAGGTGAGACCACTCTCAATATCTCCAAAATAATTCAAGGTTTTTTACACGGAACTGGAGATCTTATGGGGATGGAGATTCAATAGCAAAGCCAGGGAAATCCAGTCATTACTCTTAATATGACCCCTTTTAAACACCCAAGTGTGGCTTAGGTAACTCAGGTCACACAGTAGAAGAATGTAGAGAGGAATTCACTTAACAACTGTATTTAACCAGGAAGTAGATCTGCTGTATCTTTGGACACAGGTCTTTTGTCTTTATTCTAGTATCTTTTCTGTGTGTGATTTAAAGAGGAAAATTAATTAACACCTTTTAATAAACGTCTCATTATTTTCTTGGAGAATATGACTTTATAAATTATGCAGGATAATTTGATCAAGGGAAAAGAATCTTTAGATGGTCAACAACTGCCTATGTTCGTTTATAAGGAGGCACAAGCTTTTTCTCTGTTACTGCTACTGTCTTCCTGACATATCCAGCAGACCTTGACAAGTACAGCACATAAGGCTTATCTCTGTAGTGATAGGAGTAGTGCTCTGCTCCTGACTAAGAAACCTTTATAAGCAAGGCTTCAGTTCCACAAAAAAGAGCTGAGACAATCTTACAGCTTGTTCAAAACGTAACTCAGTGTCCTTGCTTCATTTCACTTGGTTTCTGGAAGCAGCCCTGAGCCACTTGTTGCTCCACGTCATCTCTTCAATTCATCCATCAGTATGGGGTACCATTCTTTTATGGAACACCAGATTGCTTAGGGACCAAGATAGAAGAATTTGAAATCTGGGTCTTTCATGCTTGGGAAGGAGTTTTTGTGCTTTTCCTACCAATAAACTCTCAACTTATATTCATTTAGAGTGTTTTAGTTTCTTATATACAAAGAATGGATTTTCCACAGTTGATGAGGAAAGTGAAGAGGAGTGTGAATTTTTGCTGAGCTTAGAGCTAACCTGCTTGTGTGACTAGGAGCATCTTAGAAACACACACTGTCAGTTTAAGAATTTGATGTAATCTTCAGGGGAATAGAATATTATTTGGTCCAGGAAAGATGGGATTTGTTTCATTTGATTTGGTAGATGGTATTACATCTGACAGACAGTAGAGTTGGGAAAAATATAGTTTCTTCTCTTCTCTTTTGGCTTGCATAAAGAAAGGATTAAAATAACTATAAAATAATAAATTTTAAATAATATCCTTTTCTTCAGTTATGTAGAAATAGAACTGAGAATGTGAGCTTCATTTGACATTTGACAGCTGAGTTGGAAAATCATTATAACTTTACTAAGATTGATGCAAAGCAGTGTTTCTCAATGTGTTCTGATCAGCATCACCTGGGAAATTGTTAGAAATGCAAATTCTCAGGCTTCACCCCAGGTCTACTCAATCAGAGACTCTGGGGTAGATGCCCAACATTCTGTGTCTTAATAAGTCCTCCAGATGATTATGGTGCATCGCTTACTCCCTCAGCCCCTTGAAGTCTTTGTTCAAATGTCATTTCTCAGCGAGGCTTCCACGTCCACTTTATTATATATTGGAACAGCCCAGCCCCTGCCCTTGGCATTCCCTATTTTTCTTACCTTGTTTGGCCCTTGTTTAAATCCATGCATCTAATCACCTTCTAATATAATATCTAATTTATCTATTATGTTTATTGTTTGTGATCTGTCTTCCCTCATCAGAAGGCAAGCCCCTCGAAAGCAGGGGTTTTGTCTGTTTCCTTCACTGTTTTGTCCCAAACACTTAGAATAGTGCATGGCACGTAAATAGGTGCTCGATAAACGTTTATTGAATGGGTTATTTTGTGAAGTCAGAATTCATAACAAATCCATGTCTTTCCCAAAGCTCTGAAGCATTTCACACCAGGAGAGCTGAGATTCCATAGTGACAAGCTCCGCAAGCGCTTCCCCCTGTGCTCTTCTCCTCCCATCTCCCCATCCGCCCCCTGATGCATCCCCACAGCGTCCTAAACCTGAGTCATGCTCAGTCGGGTATGCATGTGTCCCCCCCCACACACACACACACACTCCTCCACCATATGCTATAGCACCAGCACTCCAACCCCTAAATGGTCACTAGAGACCATAACCCTTTCAGGAAAAAAGGTAGATGGTTCACCCCATCCCACAACCCCCTTTAAATTAGTTCTAGTCTCCATTTCTGGTTCTTAATGCCTTTGCTGCTGATTTATTGCTAGGAGCCTGGAAGAAGGTGTTATCGTTCTATTTCACAACATGATATACTAATCAAATGTGTATTTTAAGGATCAGTTTTAGAGATAACGCTGTATCTAATTAATTACTGTTTTAGAGGTAGACCCTAAGTGCTAAAATACTCTGCTTTTCTGGAAGGGTAGATTGGAGTCAAATCTTTTGTGTTGAAAGGGGAAATGTATTCATTTTGTTAATGGAGAACATACATAGTGAATCAAGGTGTAATATTGTAACAGTGGAGATTAGGTTAAACATAGGAGATGTTTTATGCCAGTGTCACATTCTCAGTGAAGCCTAATCCGACCACTGTAGGTGAGGTAGCAAGTTCTTTCTTCCCTGTTCTGTCCATTCTTCCTCCCTATTATCATCTCTGCTTTGTTTCTCTTCCAGAACAAGTAATATAACATTACTTCTGTTATATTATACTTTTCTCATTTATTATTTTTGATATTTATTGTCTCTTCCCCCTCCCCACCAAAGAATGTAAGCTTCTCAAGGGATGGTATATTTTTTACTCTCTTGATCAATGCATTGATATTAGTGATAATGAGATAAGGATAACTAAAACTGTGCCTGACACATAGTAGGTACCCAATAAATAGTTGTGAATGAATAGAATATACAGTGTTCATATTCTTGCCACTATAAGAGTGAAGAGTTGTGGGAATATAACCAAATGGAGAAGATAATTCACTTAAGGTTGATGTGGAGAAGCACTTATGCTGTTTGCCCAAGTTATGGGGTTTCCTTATCATACTAATGATTTTTTTTCTTTTGGCTGCACCTCGTGGCAAGCTCAATCTTAGTTCCCCGACCAGGGATCGAACCCGTGCCCCCTGCAGTGGAACCCGTGCCCCCTGCAGTGGAAGCCCCCTTAACCACTGGACCACCAGGGAAGTCCCACTAATGATGTTATAATGAACCATATTACAGGCAAGTAATGTAATTCTAATTAAGAGTGGAGAAACAAGTGTTCCAGCGGGCTCATACACTGGAGGATAGTTAAAGGGGGAGGTTTGGGAGGATCTTTTTTTTTTTTTTTTGCGGTACGCGGGCCTCTCACTGTTGTGGCCTCTCCCATTGCGGAGCACAGGCTCCGGACGCGCAGGCTCAGCAGCCGTGGCTCACGGACCCAGCCGCTCCGCGGCATGTGGGATCTTCCCGGACCGGGGCACGAACCTGTGTCCCCTGCATCGGCAGGTGGACTCTCAACCACTGTGCCACCAGGGAAGCCCCATTTTCTTCTTCTTAAATTCCCATCACCTCTACGTGTACCTGAAAGTTACACTCCTGTCCCATCAGTAACCCTTATAAGGAACACATTTTTTTCCCAAGTTATCATTTCTTTTGCTAAAGAGAGTGCTAATTGTTGAAAGGACACGTTTAACTTCAGTCATCACATTTGCAGCCTGAGACTAGCTTATGTTCAGGAGATGTTGCTTCAGTAACTAAAGATAACACTGTTAAAGATAGACAGTGTTTAACACTTAAAATTCACCGTGGTAGATTCTGAAAAAATTAAATGAACAGCGAGCCACCATTTTTTGAAACTGTTTTATGTTTTATCTCTGGGCTTTTCCTGATCATAGCCCAGAAACATAACCATTTTCCCTAAGCTGTGGCTGTTCATCTCAGCTGTCATTGTCCCCCACTCTGGTAAACAAGAATGCACATGAAAGGAGCCATGTTGGCTTCTGTTCTTTGTGAGACTCTAGACACAACTTAGCATCTGGCAGATGAAAAAAAAAATAGTGGGTGTGTGCTTTACTAATTATAGATTTCTAAAACAATAGCTATATCAGGAAAACACGTGTTAAAAAAAAGAACAGCAAAGCATAGCTATCCACAAGTTCCTTCAGAGAATCATTCTCACGTTTTAGCTGTTATACTTGAGTGCTTGCTAAAAAAAATCATTTTTAGCAGAAGCAAAGAAAACTGCATCCATAAACATGTCTGTGTGTGTGCCCATGTGAATGAGTGAGGTGAGAGGGGAAGAGGGAGGAGACAGGGAGGAGGCAGGCAGAGAAGTAGAGGAGAGAGACTTTGATGGATTTCCTTTCCAGGAAGTTTGGTTTAAACTTGTTTTCCTGAAAGCAGAAGCCCACCTAGGGGCAGCAAAGGTTTAGGACTCACAGATCTTGAGTGACAATTTCAAAGTCAGAAGGGGACACTCCAGTTTTCTTTGCTGAAAGAGTAGAAGTGGGAAGCTTGCGCATGGGTTCAACTGTTCGCTTTGGATACCTATTTGCTTTGGATATCTATGTCTCCTAGAACTTAGGAAATGCCTGGATGAGGAATATATATGGAGATGAAAGAGATGTCCAGAATTTTATAGCACTTTTGTAAAATATAAGGGGTTTTCTGTTTCCATATAACATTGAACTTGATCCATATCGATAAGTTGTCTGAATCTTCAAGGAATTAGGGTGTATTTGTACTTGAGGATATAAACAGGGAAATCCATTTCACAGTTGCATATTTTTCTGGTCGAAGCTAACTCAGTGTTAAGTAAAGCAAATTAACAGTGTAAAATATAGCTATTTTCCAGAAATTTATATTTTAAAATGTGATGTCTTTAATGTTATTTATTCTTTTAATTCTTCTGTGGTATAATTTTAGGGCTTGATACATTTCATTAAAATATAACAGTAAAAAAAAAAATATAACAGCGACCATCAGTGGGCAGTAGCCATTGTATCTAGTTAACGGCTCTGGCAAATTTAACCTTTGGGGGTAAGGGAAAGGAGGTCATTAACAAAATTTGTAACAATTACCGTTATAGACAAAGGCCTCTGAGCACAGGGTATGCGAGTGTTCTGCTCTAGGGGGCAAACAACAGTGATGTGACTTATCTGTAGAATTTAAAAACAATTATCAAATTAAGTGAAAGTCAGTCTCCTATTTATTATCACCAAAACACTTGGACAACTCTAAATGTCAGTTAATTTAACAGGCCAATTTTCCTAAATAATAGAATCAATCAAGTGGTGCATGAGGACTGCACTCATAATCAATATGCCCAATTGCTTTCCTAAAACACTTTGAATGTTAAACTGCATCAACCTCCCCTTTGCCCCACCATACTTTTTTTCTACTAAGCCAGGTAGAAGAAAATCTGATCAGTTCATAAATTAATTTCTTTTAGATAACTCTGTTCTAAAAATTTTTCTATCCTCTGTAAAGCCTTGTAGCAGCACTTGTGAATGGAAATCAAGGTTCAGATTTTCACTCTCAGAAAGAAAAGTCACTCATACATCTTTGATTTTATTAGATCCTTGTCAGATGTGGTCTTGAATCAAAAGCAGGCATTATAAAGAAAATACAATATTCTGCAATTCTTCTCCAGAATTAGGTTGGGTAGTTAGAGATTGTACTGGTCAACCACCAATGAGAAAAAGGAAGTATGTGTATCTTGCACATAAGGGTAAATATGACCTTATCAAATGTCAAGGACATTTGGGGATATTTAGCATCCTTAGAATTATGATGGTCAGAGATTTTTCCAGTAGACATTTTTCACAGCCCTGACTGTAAGAATAGTGGTAGATATCTAGGAGATATCTAAGTGGAGAGTTCTGAGGACGCGCAAGTGTGTGTGTATGTGTGTGAACGCACGCATGTGTGTAGAGATACACAATTGATTAAGCATGAAATAATGAGAATATATGAGAAGCAAGTTCCATGAAGTATAATAAACTCTGAGTTAGCTTCAGGTCTGTGCTAATAACCTGGGAGCCCAGGCCCAAGGAATAGGATGTGAAAGAAGGGCCCCAGTATTCAGAACAGGGAATGTAGGGTGAAATCCATCCAGAACGCCGGGACCTGGTGGAGTTCCACCTTGACAAAAGGAAGACAGGATTCCTGCTAGTGTGGAAGGGGGCCAGGACTCAGACCACTCTCACAACAATGGTCTCTTCCAGCATAAAAACACAAAACAGTTCAGAGATCAAATACATATGGACATTTTTTACCATTTTGTTAACTAAATATCTTTTCACTTTCCCATAAATTTCTTTTCCATGCTTTTGAAACATTGGGTCTTATTGCCTTTCCCCTCAGAATAGAAATGTAATTCCTAATTTCTAATGATCATAAAGGCCACAGGTGGGAACTCCAACTTTCTACCAATAAACACAGATTTGGCTTGGTCTGCACTCATTTTTAGAAATTTCTTTCTTCCTGTTAGAATAAAATGTATCTAGGAATCTCCTAAAGTAATCTTCCCAGTTTTGCTCTAGATCTCATCTCCTCCCTCCTCAGGGAGATTAATGTACTGATCATTTCCTCTTTCCTGTGTCTTCAATTTCTCCCTACCTCCTTCTTTCCAAGAGAATTTAAACAGCCTGAAGTCTCTTACATCATAGAAACACAACAGAGCTAACTCTGCTTTCCTTACCGCCAAATACTCTTAGCCTGCTGTAATATAGCTTTTGTGTCCACTAAGTTACTAAAATTGTTTTCACCAAGGTCACCAAATACATCTTCATTGTTATTTCTAGTGGATACTTTTCAACTCTTTCTAAACCGAACCACTGTCGTTCACTCTCTCCTTTAAATACTTCTTGTTTCGTCTTCTAGATTATACATTGTCCTGGTTTTCCACAGATTTTTCTGATAGCCACTAAACATCTGCTTTGCAGGGTCTTCTATCAGGAATTCCAGCCCCTCCTCCTTTCTTTGCCTTCTTACCTGCACTCCTCCCTTTATCCTCAACACGCCTACTCTTCTGAAAATCAGTTTTGTTCTTACATACTCCAAGAAGTTTTTCCTGAATTTTGAAATATGCATTCTGTCCAAGTTTATATGTTTTCATAGCACATTTTCCTCAAGTAGTGCTCACCACTGTAGTGTTGTAATCACCCGTATACACACCTGTGTTCCTCATGTTCTTGCTTCTCAAATTATGGCTCACAAACCCTCAGCATCAGCATCGCCTGAGAACTCCTTAGAAATGCAGAATCTTAGGTCCCACCGCAGACCTACTAAATCAGAATCCGCGGTTTAATGACATCCTAGGGTGATTCGTATCCACGTTAAAATTGGGAATCTTGGTGTGGTCATATTAGGCACTTGATAAATATTTGTTCAATGAAATGGAAAAATCCCTGTCTACCCAAGAAATCTGTACAGAAGAAAGCAAATGGGGGGACTTCCCTGGCAGTCCAGTGGTTAAGACTTCGCCTTCCAATGCAGGGAGTGCAGGTTTGATCCCTGGTCGGGCAGCTAAGATCCCACATGCCTCGGGGCCATAAAACCAAAACATAAAACAGAAACAATATTGTAACAAATTCAATAAAGACTTTAAAAATGCTCCACATCAAAAAAAAAAAAAAATCAAGAGAAAGTAAATGGGATGGATTGCCTTAAGGCTAGAATGATGTATTTAAGATGCAACTTAACGGTACTGCTGAATTGAGAAGGCTCTTTTGCTCAGGTGTAGAAGACAATTGCACACAGCTGCTCTGTTTCTATTTAATGAAAAGATGCGGGGGTGGGGGTGTGTGAGTGAGTGTGTGCTGGAGAGAGAGACAGAAAGAGACAAAAAGAAACAGAAAGAAGAGAGAAAGTAAATACAGTTTATCTAGAGAGCTTTGGAAATCTCCATCGGTTAAACTTCCATTGATCGCAGAGCCCCCTGGTGCAGCCCATACGTGATTGGGTAACCCCTGTCTCAAGTGAAGCTCATGGAAGAAGCGGAATTCAGAAGCTCCTCCTAAGGCAACACCAGGTCTGCTGATTTTTTTTATTCCATTTAAAAATCATAAGAACAGAGGTTTTGTATTTGGTAAACGTTTGCTGCTACATACTCTTTTAACTTGCAACATGTTCCACAGCCTAATGATAATTCAAAGGGGTCAAACTACGCCCCGAGGGGAAAATTCAGCCTGTAACCCATTATTGAAGAGCCAAAAAGCTAAGAATGGTTTACACATTTTAAAAGGTTTTTAAGAAAACAAAGAATATGTAACAGAGACCATAAGTGGCCCTCAAATCCTAAAATATTTACTCTCTCTGTCTTTATAGAAAATATGTACTTGTCCTAACTCAAAAATTTACACCAACATCCATAACAGCGTCAGAAGAACCATTTTAGGGCAAAATCGTGCAATGTGGAAACTGTTCAGTAACAGGAAAAGATTTTAAGTCACCACATGCCATCGCTCTGGTGTGAACGTGTACACACACACACACACACACACTCTCTCTCTCTCTCTAATTTATTATCTACCAGAAACTCCTGGATGTGCTTTTTGGCACAATCATTATCACAGAAAATAAGGAAAATAGAACTTTCCTTAACAATTCCTTGCTTCTGTTTAATAGATAGTAAAATCTATTTGGTTTGAAAAATAGATTTCACTTAAAGTTTTAGAAAGAAATCATTGTTATGCCAGAATAAAATAACTTTTCAATGAATAAGTGCAGTCATTTCACAATCTTGCCATTTTTTTGATGTATGTTAGTTTAAAACAATGGGTTCTGGCTTCACTTCATCTGGAACAAAGTGGTAGCTGTGCTTAGGAAAATACTTTATTCCTACCAAGAGAGTAGATTCCTATTACGATCTGATAATCTGATGTAAACATAGTGGCAGTTTGAGCAAAAGATCCCAAGATTTGACTTTGAGTACATTCAAATTATAGGGTGGAAAGGCCTCTTTATAACCCTGTTTGGGGTATGTAAAGAACTTTGTTTTAAAAGTTCTCAATAGTTTGATCATGGGGTACGTGCGCATATGTGTGTAATTTTTGACACATGACCTATTTGATTAATGAAGTGAAAAATACTTTTCTCAAAAGATTAGTTATTTTATGCTATTTTTATCTTTCTGTTTAGTCTGGAAACTGTGACCTTATATACATGTAAAATTATCTCTCATCACATTTGGTAGGTAATTTTTTGGAAGCACCTATCGGTATTCATAATTTCTTTGGCCTTCACAAGCTAGATAATTCAACATTAAGTAACAGTGATGTTCAGGGGACTTTCTGGAATAAATCCCTTGTATATGATCATATGCAAATTATGGAGGGAGGGAATACTCATGAACAATTGAAATTATCCCCTAATTTAAATTTCCCAGATATTTTGTCTTTATTTCAACTTCAAAGCTGTGTGCTTATGCATGAAAAAATAACTTTATAAAGTACATGTATCTGTGAATTATTTGAAAAGAGTTTTAATTGCTGGGGTTTCTATGATTAGACTGCAATTAAGTTTATCCCCCTTCTGTTTTATACAACAACATATAATGTGACACAGAGGGTGCTTTTTAAAATTTAAGGAATCATTAATGATGTTAAAAGTTTGATCTTGCCTGTAGGATAGAACAGTCTTGTAAAAAAAAAATATTTTTAAAAATTAGCCTGTGTAACATTCCAGGCTAATTTATTCCCTATTAGGTAGCATCCCCAAAGTTAAGGTTAGTAAGTACTTTTACCATATCAATTTTAGAGAGGAGCATTGACTTCACATCAGGTATTAATGGTTTTTACATAACATACAAAATGGTCAACTACATTTCTTATTTTTTGTACGTTATCAACACTTAAGTTGTAATGACTTAAATTACACAGTATCTGTTGTATGACTAAAATATGCACAATACTGTGCAAAACCTGAAAGGTAAAGAAAACGAGTAGGTCGTGTCTTCAAGGTAAATTTCATGAGGCCAGGATAATGTCATATGCGTCTTTATTGAGTCAAATCATAATACACAGTCTATACATAGAGAATACTCATTTGATATTGTACATGTTGAATATGAGTGAATTTGTAATGAGTATAATGGGGAATGGATCTAAGAAAAATGCACAGTTAACCATAACACAATAGAAGCATGAGACTGTAAGTACCTTAGAAAAGTTCAAAATGATGTGAGGGTTTCAAGGAGACAGTAATCATATCAGGTTACAATTGGAGAGGAGAAGAAATCTAGGACGGCTGCATGTCAAAGGAATTTTTGAGATGGCATTGGAGTATAGAATAGTGAGAAATGGGTTAAGGAGCTGTCCAGACAGAGAGAACTCACATGAAAAAGGCACAGATGTGGGAACACATGGCAAGTGTTAGGGGACTGGTAACTGCTTTGGATGGGTTGTAATGTGAGGTACAGATAGGGAGGGCATGGGGAGATTGGGATTTAACATGCTGCTCTGGAATAAGAGAAAAAGGAGTAATTTATATCATCTCTCCTTCTGTAGGATTGCCAAAAGTCTCTGCAATCAAGTATTTAAACAAATCTCCTCAAACAAGTTGACAGTGAAAATTATGTAGCAGCTTTAGGTAAATTGTTCCAGTTTTTAAAAGGCAAGGTTATCAGGTGCTTTAAGTTAAGCCCAAATTTGCTTCAGAGGTAGAAGACATAATTTTGATAATCCTTTTAGCAAACACATTGTAAAATTCTCTCTTGTATAAGTTTTACTTTTTGTGAATTGAATAAGCTTAGATATTCTTACATGCTCTTAAAGTTAAATTTATTTTACTAATTGTTTGCTTTCTTCTTAAACCATCAAAATACTGGGCAATAAATTTGGTTCTAAGAAATCATGTATTTAGTATACATTTAAATCTTGGTTCCTCATATTTATTTATTCTTTGTTTTTCATATATCATTTGAAAAATTATTTCCTGACCGTACTTTTATAGGGAGTATTGGAGAATATTTCTTGAACACTTGCATTTCCAATATATGGCAATGCTGTCTTCTGGCCATTTGAAATTGTAACACAATCATAATGAAAGGAAGCAGATGTTCATTGCTGAAGAGGAACTCTATGTGATGCTACTTCCAAAGTATACATCTTCCATATCAAAAAGATATTTTTCATTTCTGCCTTTCTCTATGTGCATTGGAATTTCCTATGTATATTATTCACTGCAGGAAATATAATGTGAGAGGGAATATCATAATAAGATTTAAGTGTCATACCAACAGAATAGTTTTGGGAAATTAACTCAGGAGATTTGAACAGCTGCTGATTTCCTCTTTTTATTATTTCTAGGAAGTGAAATTTATAAACTAGATTTTCCCAAGATGGTTTACAGGTAGCTATTATACTAGGAAAAAATAATAAGGTGCAGTAATCCAGGGAGAAGAAAATACTTGTGTCTAAAAAATATGTTTAAAAATTACTTCGAGTGAAATATTGCCTTCACATCTTAATGAACTTTATTAAGAGATATTTTGATATATTAAGAGACATTATTTTTCTAAAACTCACTTGAGTAGGAATAGTTTCCTAGAAAGTCCATGGCATTTATTTGGAGTCAGTGTCTGGTCTTTTTGATTCTCATTTAATGAGGCAGGGTTGAGGATCTTCTCAGGACCGTCTCCTGGAGGCTTGCATGTGGATTTCTGTGCATCATGATACTTGGGCAAAAAGCTACAATAATGTAGTAATCTTAAAAACATTGATTGTAAGTTAAGATTAAAAATTTTCCTCATATTTGATTCTCCAATCAAAGGTCAGTTGGTCTGACCTTAGCCTAGCAGAGATAATAATTAAATAATGATAATACCTTAGATTTAGACTAATATTTACAGGTAACATAATTTACATTAATAATGTAAGAACAAAAAGTAACAAGTCACAGAAAATAAAAATAATTCCTTGATATTACAGATAACAATATTATAGGTAACAATTATTTTATTTGAATTTGTGAATTAAGAAAAGAGTGATTAAGTCTCTTAATCTCAGTGAGACTCAGTTTTTTCACCTATAAAACAGACTCTAGTAACCATTCTCTCTTGCTTGAGTTTACACAGCTAATGAGTATGAGAGCTAGGACTCTAACCCAGGACTCTTGAATCCCAAATGATAACAGTTTCTCTTTAGTAAAATGTCAGTTATCCTAGGAAATGACCTTATATGATCTATTCAAAGACTGTTGACTCCAAACCTTCACTTTTCTTTTATTTTCTCATATATTTGAGCTAATTGCATGACAGAAAACATTTGAAAACTAAAACATTCAGTTAGGAATTCAGACGTTTTTGTCTCTGGGATATTCACCACGTGGTAGATGTAGGAACGCAGAATCAAGAAAGTTCTGAACTAACAATTTCGAGAATATGTGATCCAATATCCTCGTTCTACTGAAGACAACACTGGATTGATGGCTGTCTTTACAAAACACAGCAGGGTTCTCCATGAACCCAATAAAAAATGGAAATGATATTATAGTAATGATATTTTTGGAGGAAATGGTTTTGCTCTTTTGGATTTTTCATTTACATAGTCCTTTTTATATTTGGAGACCATTTGTGCAAACTGGAAGGCATGTAATTCCAGGGAGTTAACAATCTTGAAGGAAATTACCATTTGAATTCTTTGGCTTATTTTTATTACCAGATCGGTTTAAGAAATTTAATAGACATGACAATGCTGATGTTATGGCCCAACAGGAAACAAGAATATGCTATAGAAACCAGACAGTAAAAAAATAATTGACCTTATTCTTTGTAATGTATGAGTTCTCCACGATCTGCTGGGACTAAAGCACCATTGCCTTAGCTCATGGGCTATGCCACAGCCTGAGTCACTGCTCACAAAGAACTAAGAAAAGTTGTGAAATGAGATCAACAGAGCCTGGACTCCAGGCCACTAAAAGGATGTGGGGGGTTTCATTTTGTCATATTAAAGTTTTTCCCTTTAATTTACTATATTTCATTGAATCTAAGATGCTACAATGATGCATATTACAGTTTAATGGTGTTAGCTGAAACCTAGATTGCATTCTCTCAACTTAAATCTGTATTATTCTGAGCTGAGTGAATTCTCTCCATAATAATAAAATAAAAATAATCTAGGACAGCAAAATTATTTTTCCAGTTTCTGTCAGTTTATCAATCCTCAAAATATAATTGAGCACCTATTGCTGCTTGGGAAAATGCTAGGCATGACAACCTGGAGCCTGCCCTGAGAGAGCTTACAGTTATACGTGCATTTGGAATACAAAGTGATAAGAGCAATAAATAGTCAAATAGAGAAGAAATTACAGCACCTGTAAGAGCATAGGTAGGGCATGTGGGCCAATAGCAGGGCTTAGGGAATCAGTAAAGGGACAGTTTCAATAATCAATTTTTTATGACATTTAAACTTGTATAACTAGCAACGCTTCTGTTTCTCTCTTCTTTGAATACATTTTTTTTAAGTTTATAACATTCTCAATATACAATAATTATTAATAATTGCTAATGATAACGATGCAACATATACTCTTGCTATTATATAATGAATGGTTTCCTGCCCCTTTAGTTGGCATCAGCAATGAAGAATCCTCTCTTTAAGAATAATATTTACTAGTATTTCAGGTTGAATAATATGAAATTGTTGTTTCTATAGGTTAAAAACAGCTGAATATTGGCAATTTTATGTGACTCAACCTATTCATCTTGCTAAATGGAAGAAATTTCCAACATGACTCTTTCATGCTATCATTTTTTGCCTCCTTTTTTGTTGTTGTTGCCTAGATCTTACGAGAAATTAAAAATCAATAATTTTCAGTTTTAATGAATCTACCCCTCTTAACAAATATCAGAATTCATATGCATATTTTATTTACATGTGATTGGGAACCAGAGGAAAGAGATTTTGAACTGAAGTAGTAGAATTCTTTTCTTAACTTAATCGCCTCAAAGACAATTCCTAAATTCCCAAGATGACATAAGATACTACCAGATTCCATAAATTAACAGTAATCTTGCCCAAGTTAAGTAATTGTTCTTGGACAAGAAAAACAGTTGACTTGTTTGGCATACAGTCAAAAGGAAGGTTCATACCCTCTTCTGAAAGTGGCCAGCTCCCATCTTAACACTAAGTTCTTTATTGCCATCTTCTTTTATTGAGTTCCACCTGGTACTGAGACATGCATCAGTAAGAAGCACCTCTACATACTCAGCTAGAATGTTCAGAAACTTTCTTTAAGAGATGGGATAATTGGAAGTACTATACATATGGATCATTAGCGATTTGACTCTTAGAATCACTTCTACTCCAGTTTCTACTGTAAATTGCCCAATCAATAATCAAGCAGTCTTCTGCTGCAAAGAAATGAAACATGATTATTTAAAAATTTTAAAAAAAGTTTGAATCTTTGAGAGTTGTTTTGCCTTTTGAGAGTGGTTTAGAAAACCACTAGGTCTTCTGAAGCTAAAGTAGAATGATGAGTATTTTCTAAAAAATGAAGAAAATAGAAATTTACAAAAAATATATATTTTATTTCTATCAATTTAGCAAAAATTAAAAATGTCATTATAGTCTATGAATTTCCATGTGTGATAAGATTTCTTTCATTTATCCTTGGTAGGAATGTAAATTGCTACCATATTTTACAAAGGGCCATAAGATAATTAGGTATAATATCATGTAAAAAGTCAAGGTATAAAATTATATAGAAAGTCTCAATTATGAAAAAATAGGAAAATAAAAAATTTCAAGAAGGAAATACATCAAAATATAAATAGTGATTATTCTTGGGAAGTAGCATAATGGGTTATTGACTGGAAAAATAAAAAACCTCACAATGTGAGAGCTGTGAGTTTCAGTTTTATTTGGGGACTTACTGAAGACTAGACTATAGTCCAGGAGACAGCCTCTCAGATAGCTTCTGAGGAACTGCTCCAAAGAGGCAGGTGAGGAGCCAGTATGTATATAAATTTCTTTTCTTTTTTGGTCTGGGAAATACATGCAGTCAAACACACATCTTGGTAAAAAGTTACTGTTAGTCATGAGGATCAGATATCTCAGTTAATGATTTCAGTGTTTATCTAAGTATGGGAAGATGCAAGAATCTGGGCCATTGAAATTCTTCCTTAGATAGGCATTTTAACTATGTAGGGGCTCATATATCCAAAACACAGAATGCTTTATCCTGAACTCCTTTCAGGGTGTACTTGTACATCAGCTATTTCAGTGGCTAATGACTTGATTCTTGTAGAACTGAACGGTGGGCAACCTTCTTTTGTTTACAGGGTGTAGATGAGGAAAAATAATTTTCCCTCTATCCCTCTACGTTCTTGTCTGAGACCTGTAATAAAATGATAGATTAACATGGGAAAACCAAACAGAAGTTTAATAACATGTATACCTCCTGTATATAAAGGAGACACCCAGGAAAACTGAGTAACTCCCTGAAGTGGCCCAAACTACCACCTTAAATACCATCTTCAGGCAAAAGTAAAAGAAAGATGTTGGGGGTAGGGAGAGGCCAGTTATAGGAAATTATCAGAAAAAGCAAAGTGAAAAAGAGTATGATTATTATAACAGATTTAAGTGTCTTCTCCACTGATAAGAGTTTCTAGATATTATTCATCCTCCTCCTCCTGGTACAGAGAGGCAGACACCCTTACAAATGGGGATTTCCCTTATAACTATAAATTTCTCTTGTAAAAGGGTAAGCTCCTACTACATTTTCAGAGCTTCTCCTATGTCTGCTATTTCTTAAAAATAACAAGCTAAAGATAATCCTTATGCCAAAGAGGCATATTTTGGGGTAGTAAATTCTGCTCCCCATTCATGGATAAACTTATACTGTTTCATATTTTCTTTGAATATATATTTAAAATAGGTTTTTTTACATTTTCCAAGTGCTAAGCATGCATAAGTTTTATATTTAAAAAAAGTCCAAACGTTTTATTTTTTAAAAATGAAGTAATGGTGATTCCAATAAATGATACTTTTAGGAATAATGACATGAAGGACAGAGACTACAACATAATACTAAATATTCCCTAGAGCTACATATTGGCTCAGGCATGCTAAATTTTAAATAATTTAAAATAAATTCATATTTATGGCTAAATTAAACAAAGGTCAATTTAATTTTTAGAATTCTCAAACAGAACAGGTGTAAAGTTCAGGGAATTGCACTATCCAGTTACTATCTCACTGTGGAAAATCTCCCTTTTCCTTTCCTCTCTCTTCCTGCTCTTTCCTTACCTTACATATTTGGTGAGCACTGACTATGTGGGTGGCATTGTGTTAGGTGCAGAGGATATGAAAAGATTAAACAGCTCCTGTCTTTAAGGAGTTTTCAATTAAGGGTATAAACATTCTTGAAAATTTAACTTCATTTGAAGAAAGTAAACTCAAAGAGATTTAAAAGGAGAAAAGTCTTTGTGACAGCACACATTCAAGTTTAATTATTAAGAATCTCAGAAGCAAGATATACAACTGTATTCTTTGTCTAATGTGCTTAAGAGTGACTTTACAATCTATTAGCTCAACTAGGAAAGCTGTCAAGTTGCTGGAATGAAACAGGTAGCCTTGTTTCTTCCTGAATTATAGAGACAGCAAGTGGGAGTGGAAGACCACAGGGGACAGATCTTTGAAACTGTCTCTGATGTCACATAACAACCACTTTCCTTTTCCTTCTGAAGTGAAAATAAAGCTAAAGGGGTAAAAACGGGGGAAATAATAGAAACATTTTTATAGTTGCTCTATATAGCACAGGTCAATAATTTCAGGAAGATATTTGAAGAATTTCTTTGTCTTGTGGTTATTTATCTTTTCCAAGTCAAAAGAGTTTAGCAACATGACAACATAATGAACAGTTCAAAAACACTCAGGTGACCATTTTGCAATCAAAACATACTTTATAAATTCCTATTATTATTCCCCCTTGCTTCTTTTTTTTTTTTTAAATTTTCTGTCTTATTCCGTTTAAAGGATTTCCTTACTCAACAACACATCCTTTCAGTAGCTCATGTCTATAAAATCAACTGCCAATGCTAATTGCAGAGACATTGTACATAGACATTGAGGGGAGACCTTAGGGATAACATCTCTATCTTAAGTTTTATAGAACCTAAGACTGCTTTTGTCTTTTAATTCTCTCTGCAGCAGCTGCATTTATCTTTCAGGAACAGATTTGAAATGTGAGGAAAATTCTAACAAATTTGCCATTATGTAACCTTTCCTTTCCAATATCATTAAGGATTAGGATGAGTGACTCATTTCTTATATTATCCATATGCAATTGTGGTCATTACTGACCCCTTAATTATAGCTATTAGATGCCATAAAATTTCAAAACACTTTGCAACCTTCCTATTATTTGCAAACCAAGTCTTTTATTTCAGGGGTGTCAATATTACTGCTCCAATGTTCAAGCATATTTCCTTAATAGTTAAATTTTGTATCCTTCTACTCATGGAGGAAGATAATATTAATGAGGAATATCTCAAATGATCTCCCCACTGCCATGATCCCCACAAAATATTCATTTTTAAAGAATAATAAATAATGTAAAGAAATGTACATTTTAAAAATAAATGCCTAGAAGTCAAAGTCTGCTTTAGTTAACAGACAAAATCATTGATATGCCTGATTGAAAATTACCATTTTTTAATTCATTTGGATAAGGGTTATGTTGTCAAACTCAAATTCATGTGCCCAATGCACAGTGAGGCCAAACAAACTGAAACGTTGGAGTGTGGAGCAGACAAAGGTTTATTGCAAGGGTCAAGCAAGTAGTATGGGTGGCTCATGCTCAAAAGACCCTGATAAATTTCAGGGAAGGGTTTTTAAAGGCTAGGTGAGGGAGAGAGTCACAGGGTCTGTGATCATCTGGTGCACAATGCTCTGGTTGGTTGATGGTGAGGTAACAGGGTGGTGTCACAAGGGTTAACATCAATTCTCAGGCTCCAGCCGGTCTGAAGGCTATGTGTTCATGGTCATCATGCAGTTAATTTCTACCATTTGGTGGGAGTTTTAGTATCTGCAAAACAACTCAGGAATGTGTATCAGACACTGTTATATATGTCCTTCAGGGAGGAACTAAAGATTCTGTGACTCTGCTATATGGCTGATCTATTGTTTAAATTGTTACCAGTTCTCCTGGCTGAACTGCTATTTTTTGTTACTACATTTCTTCTGTCATTAATTCTTGAGCCAGCTTTTTTGACTCAGGTGAGGCCTGGGAGACTAAAGTTTTTCTACAGTCACGAGGCAGGCAGAGGACATGGGGAGGTAGGGTCTGTCATGGGAAGACCCCATAGGGTCCTGCTCAGTTACAGTCATAATAATAATAATAATGGCAGCTAACATTCAATTTGTACTTACTATGTGACAGCCATTGTGCTGCCTTACTTGGAATATTTCATTCATTCACACAATAATTGTAATATCTACATTTTATAGATGAGGTTAAACACAGGTGGAAACTGACATAACTAGGATTCGAACCATTGTTTTCTAGAACCTGCTGCTCCCTCCTCCATACTCACATTAATCACTATAGTATAATTTGTTCTTTGTTTACCTTTCTATCCAGGTGCCTCTAAAGAAGAATGTAAACTAATTTATTTGGGATGCTTAGAGCTATATTTTGCATGATAGTGATTTTCTTTCTATCCTTCAAATTGCTACTTTATTTTCTATCCATAAGGTCTATGCATTTTTATGTAATTTTTTTTTTTTTCTGAGAACATGGTTGCTTATCTCTGTATTCCCTGTGCATAGCACAGTTAGCTCCTGGCAAACAGAAGACACTTAGTAAATATTTACTGAATGAGTAGATCTGCATATAATTTTTATTTAAAATTGATCAATCTATGCATGTAATTTTGCTAAAACTTATTATCCAATAACGGTTTCAGAACACCAATAAGGAACATCATCCTAAGTCAATGAGTCCACTTTTGATGCACTAAGTAACTCTGACTAATTTTTTAAGAAATAGCACTACTAGGTCAAAGGGTTTATACATTTTCAAGTTTTGGTAGACATTGGCAAAATTCCAAAAAGCTACACCAATTTACATTCTCATCAAAGAAGTAGAGGTAGAAAAAAAGCATGATTAGATAAAACATGACTTGATTTACTGCTACGACAGATTACTACAATATTCTGAGCAAGCCACCTGAACTATGTGTAAGAGTTTCTTGATAAGATCCTAGATGGAGATTTCATTGCCTCTTGTAATTACAATTCAAAAGTAGTCATAAGATGTATAAAAAGCACTCAAAATTCAAAAATAAGAAAAGAAACCACCCAATTCAAAAGTAGACAAAATATTTGAGTAGACTTTTTACCACAGAAGATATGAGGATGGCAAACAAGCACATGAAAAGATGCTCAACATAATATGTCATTAGGGAAACAAAAATTAAAATTACAGTGAGATACCAGTACACATGTTAGAATAGTTAAAACAAGACAAAACAAAACAACAAAAAGCTGACATTAGCCATTCCTGGTGAGGATGTGAAACAGTTGGAATGATTGTTCCTTGTTGATGCAAAATGGTACAACTACTTTGGAAAACAATTGAGCAGTTTATTATAAAGTTAAATGTATTTGTGCCATATGATTCAGCAGTCTCACTACTAGGTATTTACCCAAGAGACACAAAAGTTTATGTGAACATCAAAACCTATAGTGCATGTTTATAGCAGCTTTATTTATAATTGCCCCAAACAGAGACAATCAGTATCCTTCACCATGTGAATGGATGAACCAACTATGGTATATCCATACAATGAATCATTAATCAAATGGAATAAACTATTGATACCAACCAATAACATAGATAAATGTCAAATGAATCATGCTAAGTGAAAGAAGTCAGACACAAAAGGCTATTGTATAATTCATTCTCTTTCTTCTCTCTCTCCCTGTATAAAGATATGAGATAAAGTTATTTTTAAGGCAGGATAAGAAAATTTTTGAATATAAAATTCTCTCTGCCCATTTGGGCCACTATCTCTCTTTAGTGTGCATTGTGCATCTCCATTATACATTAACTAGACCTCCTTAGAAGACACAGGAATGCCTGCTCAACTGAAAAGAGCAATTCTCCTGGTGCCAGCAAGGTAACTCCTTAAGAGATAACATTCCTTTCTAGATCCTGTAAGGGGTCACGATGACCCACTACTCGCCTTGTATGTGCAGATCTGGACTATGTAAACTGTCAATTTGTTACTTTGATGTGTGACCCTTTGTTTTGAAAACACGTATAACTGTGCTTTGACCTCTAACCAGTGGAACAATCCTCAGGGCTTTCTGAAAGACTGTCTGCCAGGTTATAACCCTCAGGTTGGCTCGAATAAAATTTCCTACTTCTTTCTTAGATTGACTCTTAATTAATTTTTCATCGGCAGTATAAACATTCTGGAAAAGGCAAAACTATAAGCACAGAAAAGAAATCAGTAGGTAGCAGGTTCTAGGGATTGGGAGTGTGTGAGATGTTGACCACAAAGGGGCAACATGGGAAAATTTTCTTTGACTGATAGAATTGTTCTGTTTCTCGATTGTGGTGGTTGTTCTAAGACTTTATGCATTCATTAAAACTCATAGACTTCTACACCAAAAAAGAGCAAATTTATTGTATGTAAATTAAAATTAAAAGACATAAAAATTCAAACGAATAAAAAATAGAGGAATTACAGAAGCTCACTTTGACACCTGCAAGGCATTGAGAAGGCATGGTGTAGCCCGGTGTGTGCAGGTGTCTGTGTGTGTGAGTGTGTGTATTTTTTATTGTTGTTGTTGTTATTATTATTATCACTACCATTGCCTTGTAGTACCCAGATTTAGTTAGGCAACAAGAGATGATTAGGCTTGTTTTCTTCTCTATCGTTTCCAATTTGGACCCAGAGAGAAAATTATTGCTAGATTTGCATTTTGTTGCTGTGAGAGTTTGTCTTGATTTACCCCTCTCATTTTATAAAGAGATGCTCATTTAGATTGATCAAGGGGACGGATATAAAATCATCCAACTTACTTTGGAATCAGAATCTGAAACAGATCTAGCTTATTTGTTTATATTCCTATTTAATCAATTTCCCCATTTTAGCAAGGTTATATACTAATATAACTCCTCATGTATTAATGTTGCTCATAGCTTCAGTCTTTGGAAATCTTGGGTATTTTGTATTGCTGTCATATACTTTTGGAAGTTAAAATTGTCCTTCAGTTAAGTAAAGACAAGATTACCTAACTGCAGCATTAATAAAATTGCAACTAGAAATTCATTTAAGTTCCTCTGAAGAAAATACACTTTTAAATTAAGGTCATATAATTACCATTTTACTCGCCTTAAATTAAACTAGATCAATCCATGTACAAAAAACATTAGAAGTAAAACCATGAATCACTCTTTACTTTAGATGTTTCTTACTTAGATTTTGATTTTTGATTTGACTTTATATTTTGAAGTGTTATAATATTACACATTTAGATTGTGGAGTTTTGTCAAAGTTGGCTGAAAGGTATACCAAAATCAGATTTTTTAGAAGGTGAATGTCTGCTCATCATATAAAAGGATTAGAATCCTGTTTTTGTGTTCAAATTGAGAAAACATTCTTGAGATATGGACTCAGTTCAGGTGTTATCACAGCTGGACAATCTACTTCCCTGGACATTTATTAAAAGTAAAATACTGTGGAGAGGGCAAACCTCCATAAAGGAGTAGAAAAATGGGAAGAAGCTTAGTCAGTGTCATTAATGTTTATGATAATACTAAGGTGACAGTGAAGGAAGAGAGGTGAGAATAGCATCACCCAAAGTGATATTTTTTCCCCTTAGAAAATGTTTTCCCTGTAGAAACATTTTAGTAATTATTATTCCATTGCAATTTTGCTTTTTGCCTTTATTTCCAATTAAAAAGATAAAATGTAATCATATAGCTTTTTAAAAAAATGAACAATCTGAACAAGTTTTAAGCTATGGCATTGAGTCAGTTACTAAATCTAAAGCATTATTGAAAAATAAAGGGATTTATCCCTCAAATTATACTTATTGCAATTATAGTTATTCCAACAGCAGAGGTTATTTTACTTAATATTAGTGAGTTTTAACTTTGTTAGACAAAGTAGCTTTAGCTATGCTGAGGGGAAAAAAAAAATCAAACTCTTACCTCAGTGGCTTTACCTTCCTGCTAAGGCTATAGCAAGTTGCAGTTTGAGCTGCTGTCCTGCACAGCTCCTTTCCAGGTAGGGGCTAAGAGACCCAAACCCTTCCATCTTGCAACTTTGTTATCTTGGAGTCTATTCCAACAGCATGGAAGGAGAACACAGAGCACAGAAAAGGCGCACCTGATCTTTACTTCCTCAGGCTACAAGTGATGCAACCCAGCTGCTCACATTCTGTCAGAGAGAATTGTCCATATGATGGTCTCTAGATGCAGGGAGGCTGGGAAGTGAAGCTTAGCTGTGCTTGTGAGAATATGAAATAATTGGGTGAATAAATAGCATTTTCTCTGCCACATATTAAAAAAAATGTTCATGGCATTTTCTAGTTTCTATTAACATAAACATATCCATTTACTTTGAAAAATGAAGTAAATAAAGTGGCCTGATTTTTTTGGATGCCCAACCACCATTTTCTAAGAATAGTTTCAGAGCTAAAATTTGGTCAAAGAATTTCAGACACCTTTGTTTTAGATCCAGTACCTTTTTACCACGGATAATTTAGGAGCTGAGTCATGCACTTGATTAGGAAGGAAGAAATGAGTTCTGATTAACAGTATCTCTGAGATAGTTAATTATTAACATATATACCATATATATCTATATATCTATATTATATCTGAAAAGAAAATAAATCCTGAAAAACAATGTGCTTATATGAAAGAGATGTGAATGTTGGATTTCTGTGAAGCCATAGGATACCTTTATTTGTATTAAATCTATTTATTATTTTGTTTATTTATCCTTTGATTCATTCATGGACTCAGTAGAAAGTTATTGAGTCTCTAAACATGGGCCAGACACCCTGCAGAGCATAAGGATAAAGATGAAAATAAACATGTTCCCTCCCTTTAAAGAGCTTCTAATCTAGTTGGGGAGAGTTATTTCTCACTACTTAAAAACAAAAACAAAACATAAACTATAGGGTCAAGCAAGCACTTTTGAAATAGAAAGAATTTGTTCTGCAGGGGAGGAAAATTTGCCACCCTAAAATATATCTCTTTAGCATATTAATCGTTTTTAGCTGGTTACATTCTGAGAAGTGGCACTCTGAAAGGCTCTGAACACCAAGTAGGAGTTGCCCCTTTGTAAGAAACGTTTACATTTGTAAGGGAAATTCCCATTTGTAAGATGGGAAGATGACCAAGTCTCTCAAAAGTCTTATCTATGGAGAAGGCAAGACTTAAATCTGCATCACAGTCACTCACCCAGTTGCCAATACTGGTAACCTCCCAAAGTTGACTCTCCCCACCCTAGCATCCTCTTTAGGTGAGGAAAGTATTTAAGGTAAGGACTTTGGCCATTTTTGTGATTTACTCAGTTTTCCTGGATTTCTTAGGTATATATGTTATTAAACTTTGTTTGGTTTTCTCCTGTTAATCTGTCCTATGTCAAGTTAATTCTTAGACCAGCCAGAAGAACCTAGAAGAGTAGAGGAAAACTTTTTCCTCCCTGACAGTTCAAAGTGCCACTGGGGACAGAGATGAGGGTGCTACTAACTCTGCTTGGGAAAGAAATCAGATTATATTCTTACTGAGGGATGGGCCTATGTTTAAGATTGTTGTATATTTTCTATAAAAGTTTTGGAAAGCTGTCACTGAATTTGTTTAGAACTGAGTAGGATGATAAGTGGTCTCACAGTATATTTGAATGAATAGTTCACCAACTTCAAAGACCATTTTGGGAATAAACAGATTTTTCTTTCTGGCTTTGGATATATGCTCCTATATTGTAATTAGGCATACATGACTAGGTAAATATAGATTTATATAATCTAATTGGGGTATTATTTATTTTCAAAAAATATTTTATTTAAAAAGTCTTTGAGATAAAACATGGATATATTTCCATTAAGAATAGAGCAATATGACAGCACTTATGTAAAATCTCATATTTTTCAAAGTCAGTATTCCTTCAGAGAATGTGAATCATGAAATGAACATGAACATGCTGTTCTTTTGAATTTAATAGCATCACATAACTTTTCTACAGAAAGTTTGACATTTAAAAATCATGTTAGTAATGGTACTTTTGATGCCAAAAACTCAGCCTCTGTGCACTGGTGCTGAATTGAATATTGAAGACAGAGTTTTGGGTGAAGTAGAAAAGAATAGCTTTATTGTTTTGCCAGGCAAAGGGGGACACAGCAGGCTCCTGCCTCAAAAATTGTGTGTTCCAATGTAGGAGGAGTTTTATGGCAATGGTTCAAGGGTGGGGTTGCTGATAAGATTAGGGTGTGTGTAGGACCTGAACTCCTTTAATCTGGCCTCAGGTGGTCTTCTCTGGAATGAAGAATGCTGACATCATCCATTTGTTGGGGGTTTTAGTTCTGCAAAGAGCTCAAAGATATTGTTATGTGTATCCCTTGAGGTGGAACCAGGACGCTGTCCCAAGCCTGCACTATTGTTTTTTTGGCTACTCCTCCTTTGTCGCTGCATCCCCTCCCTTCCTTGTAGCAACTGTTCAAATCTGCCCTTTGGGACTTAGGGAAGGTCATGGAGGCTGGAGTCTTTTCCCTAAAGATAAGGAATGGGGCACACAGAAAGGCTTCCATGCCCAGCAGCCCCAAAGGGTCCTACTCGGTTTCACTTACAAAGGATAAAAAGTTACATTAAATTATATTGTCATTAGTTGAAAAACACTATTTCTGCATTTTTGCCCTTGCTGTTGTCTTCTCATATACTCTCTTTCTGCCCCCCTAAATTGTATATGTGTTCTTTCTCAGAATTAAAAGTTTTCTTAATATCATTATATTTTATAGATATTATCAAAATTCTTGCAGTCAGGATAGGCCTATTTAGGTCAGGTTATGGGGCAAATGGCATAAGACATATTGAGAAAACAGTGGTTCTGGGAAATGGCAGACCTAAAGGGTATGACATGTTGTTGGCTTAAACAATAGTCTAGAGTGACGAATACCTATTAATATGTGTTCTGAGGGCATATGAAAAGTGAGGTGACAGAATATGTTATAGTTTGAACTGGACAGGGCAGGTAAGATACAGAGGTCCAGGAGTAATAGAAGTTAGCATTATAGCATTAAGCTGAATGAGAATAAAAGGCATTACATGGTAAGAATAGTTAGATTTTGTTCATTTACTTGTGTGTGTGTGTGTATACGTGCACGTATGTGAATGTGTTGAGTGGGTGTGAATTTATTTCCTGACTTTATCAAAAAAGGATTCAAATCAATTATAAAACACACATGCTAAGACCTCTGCTTCTGGTCAAGATGGATTAACAGGGACAGAGTAGGATGCCTGAAACAAATGCAAGACAGGATAAAATGATGTAACCAAAAGCTGGTTCTTTGAGAAGACTAATAATATTGATAAACATCTAACTAGATTAACCAAGAAAAAAGAGAGAAAACACAAATTAGGAATAAAGAGAGATGACATCACTACAGATTCAGTACATATATTTAGGGAATATTATAAATAACTCTATGCCAATATATTTGACTACTGAGAGAAAATAGATTCCTTGAATAACATAACCTATTAAAGGCTCACTCAAGAAAAACTAGATAATCTTAAAAGCCTTATATCTATTAAAGAATTGAATTTGCATTGAATTTGCATTTCTTAACACAAAGAAAACACCAGGAAATTTTACCAGACATTGGGAGAAATAATATTAATTCTACATAAACTTCCCTAGAAAACTGAAGAGGACTGAATACTACCCAATTCATTTGATGACACCAACATTTAAAAATAAACAAAAAAACAAAAAAGAATAAAACAGCTACGCAGTATTCTTTAAGAATATAGATGAAAAATGAATCCTTAATAAAATGTTAACAAACCAAATCCAATAATACATAAGTTGAATATATCATAAACAAGTGGATTTTATCTGAGAAGGAAAGGTTGTTTGCACATTTGATAACTAACCAACGTTCAGAAAAAAAATACATGATCATCCCAATAGACACACAGAAATGCAATTGACAAAATCCAAACTCCATTGCTGATAAAACTGCCAGCAAACTGGGAATTGAAAGAAACTTACTTAAACTTGATAAAGACATCTACAAAACTCCTGTTGCTACAGTCATTTTCACGATATTGATTCTTCTAATCCAAGAACATGGTATATCTCTCCATCTGTTTGTGTCACTTTTTATTCCTTTCATCAGTGTCTTATGGTTTTCTGAGTACAGGTCTTTTACCTCCTTAGGTCTTTTACCTCCTTATTCCTAGGTATTTTATTCTTTTTTTGCAATGGTAAGTGGCATTGTTACCTTACTTTCTCTTTCTGATCTTCCCTTGTTAGTGTATAGGAATGCAAGCGACTTCTGTGCATTAATTTTGTATCCTGCAACTTTACCAAATTCATAGATTTCTATGTAGTTTTCTGTGGCATCTTTAGGATTTTCTATGTATAGTGTCCTGTCATCTGCTAACAGTGACAGTTTTACTTCTTCTTTTCCAATTTGGATTCCTTTTATTTCTTTTTCTTCTCTGATTGCCATGGTTAGGACTTCCAAGACTATGTCGAATAAGAGGGGCAAGAGTGGACAACCTTTCTTGTTCCTGATCTTACTGGAAATGCTTTCAGTTTAACACCATTGAGAATGATGTTTGCTGTGGGTTTGTCATATATGGCCTTTATTATGTTGAAATAGGTTCTCTCTGTGCCCACTTTCTGGAGAATTTTTATCATAACTTGGTGTTGAATTTTGTCAAAAGCTTTTTCTGCATCTATTGAGATGATCATATGGTTTTTATCCTTCAATTTGTTAATATGATGTATCACATTGATTGATTTGCATATAGTGAAGAATCCTTGCATCCCTGGGATGTCCCACTTGATCGTGGTGTATGATCATTTTAATGTGTTGTTGGATTCTGTTTGCTAGTATTTTATTGAGGATTTTTGCATCTATGTTTATCAGTGATATTGGCCTGTCATTTTCTTTTTCTGTGATATCTTTGTCTGGTTTTGATATCAGCATGATGGTGGCCTTGTAGAATGAACTTGGGAGTGTTCCTTCTGCAGTTTTTTGGAAGAGTTTGAGGAGGATGGGTGTTAGTATTTCTCCAACTGTTTGATAGAATTTGCCTGTGAAGCCATCCAATCCTGGACTTTTGCTTGTTGGAAGATTTTTAATTGCAGTTTCAACTTTATTACTTGTGATTGGTCTGTTCATATTTTCTGTTTCTTCCTGGTTCAGTCTGGGAGGCTGGTACCTTTCTAAGAATTTCTCCATTTCTTCTAGGTTGTCCATTTTATTGGCATATAGTTGCCTGTAGTAGTCTCTTATGGTCCTCTGTATTTCTGCGGTGTCAGTTGTAATTTCTCTAATTTTATTGATTTGAATCCTCTCCTTTTTTTTCTTGGTGAGTCTGGCTAAAGGTTTATCAATTTTATTTATCTTCTCAAAGAACCAGCTTTTAGTTTTATTGATTATTGCTATTGCTTTTTTCATTTCTATTTCATTTATTTCTGCTCTGATTTTTATGATTTCTTTCCTTCTAGTAACTTTGGGTTTTGTTTGTTCTTCTTTCTCTAGTTGCTTTAGGTGTAAAGTTAGGTTGTTTATTTGAGATTTTTCTTGTTTCTTGAGGTAGGATTGAATTGGTATAAACTTCCCTCATAGGACTGCTTTTGCTGCATCCCATAGGTTTTGGGTCATTGTGTTTTTGTTGTCATATATTTCTTTGTATTTTTTGTTTTCCTCTTTGATTTCTTCAGTGATCTCTTGCTTATTTAGTAGCATATTGTTTAGCCTCCCTGTGTATGTGTTTTTTATACAGTTTCTTTTCCTGTTATTTATTTCTAATCTCATAGTGTTGTGGTCAGAAGAGATGCTTGATACTATTTCAGTTTTTTAAAATTTACCAAGGCTTGATTGGTGACCCAAGATGTGATCTATCCTGGAGAATGTTCCATGTGCACTTGAGAAGAAAGTGTATTCTGCTGTTTTCGGGTGGAATGTCCTATAAATATCAATTAAGTCTGTCTGGTCTAGTGTCATTTAAAACTTGTGTTTCCTTATTTATTTTCTGTCTGGATGACCTGTCCATTGGTGTAAGTGGGGTGTTAACGTTCCCCACTATTATTGTGTTACTGTCGAGTTCTCCTTTTATGGCTGTTAGCATTTGCCTTATGGATTGAGGTGCTCCTATTTTGGGTGCATAAATATTTACAATTGTTATGTTTTCTTATTGGATTTATCCCTTGATCCTCATGTAATGTCCTTCCTTGTCTCTTGTAACAGTCTTGCCATCCCTATCAAATACCAATGGCATTTTTCACAGAATTAGGACAAAAAAAATTACAATTTATGTGGAAATACAAAAGACCCTGAATAGCCAAAGAAATCTTGAGAAAGAAAAACAGAGCTGGAGGAATCAGGCTCCCAGACTTCAGACTATACTACAAAGCTACAGTAATCAAGACAATATGGTCCTGGCACAAAACCAGAAATATAGATTAATGGAACAGGATAGAAAGACAATAGATTATCCCACATACCTATGGTTACCTAATCTATGACAAAGGAGGCAAAAATATACAGGGAGAAAAGACAGCCTCTTCAGTAAGTGTTGCTGGGAAAAATGGACAGTTACATGTAAAACAATGAAATTAGAACACTTCCTATCACCATATACTAAAATAAACTCAAAATGGAATAAAGACCTAAATGTAAGCCTAGACACTATAAAAATCTTAGAGGAAAACATAGGCAGAACAATCTTTGACATAAGATCACAGTAAGATCTTTTTTTGACCCACCTCCTAGAGTAATGAAAATAAAAACAAAAATAAATGGTACCTAATTAAACTTAAAAGCTTTTTCATAGCAAAGGAAAACATAAACAAGATGAAAATACAACCCCCAGAATGGGAGAAAATATTTGCAAATGAAGGAACTGACAAGGGCTTAATCTCTAAAAATATACAAACAGCTCATGCAGATCAATATCCATAAAACAAACAACCCAATCAAAAAATGGGCAGAAGACCTAAATAGACATTTCTCCAAAGAAGATATACAGATTGCCAACAAACACATGAAAGGATGTTCAACATCACTAATCATTAGAGCAAGGCAAATCAAAACTACAATGAGGTATCACCTCACACCAGTCAGAATAGCCATCATCAAAAAATCTACAAACAATAAATGCTGAAGAGGGTGTGGAGAAAAGTGATCCTCTGGCACTGTTGGTGGTAATGTAAATTGATACAGCCACTTTGTTGAAAAGTATGGAGATTCCTTAAAAAACTGAAAATAGAATTACCTTATGACCCAGCAATCCCTGTACTGGGCATATACCCTGAGAAAACCATAATTCAAAAGACACATGCACCCCAATGTTCATTGCAGCACTATTTACAATAGCCAGGACATGGAAGCAACCTAAATGTCCACCAACAGAGGAATGGATAAAGAAGATGTGGTTCATATACACAATGGAATATTACTCAGCCATTAAAAGGAATGAAATTGGGTCATTTGTAGAGATGTGGATGGACCGAGAGTCTGTCATACAGAATGAATTAAGTCAGAAAGAGAAAAACAAATATTGTATATTAACGCATATATGTGGAATCTAGAAAAATTGGTACAGATGAACCTATTTGCAGGGCAGGAATAGATACACTGACATAAAGGATGGACAAGTGGACACGGTGGGGGGTGTGTGTGTGAAGGGGGATGTGGGATGAACTGAGAGATTGACATTGACATATATACGCTATATGTTTAAAACAGATAGCTAGTGGGTACCTGCTGTATAGGGCAGGGAGCTCAGCTCAGTGCTCTGTGACCTAGATGGGTGGGATAGGGTGTTGGTCGGGAGTTCCAAGATGGAGGGGATATATGTATACATATAGCTGATTCATCTTTTTGTACAGCAGAAACTAACAGAACATTGTAAAGCAACTATACCCCAATTAAAAAAAAAAATCCCACTGCTAACATAATACATCATGATAAAAGAAGGAATGCTTTTCCCCTATGATCAGGAGAGAATGCTTTCCCCTATGACAAAAATCAAGGATGTCTTTCACTATGTCTATTCAGCTTTATATTAAAGCTAGTAAATAAGTTTATCAGGCATGTAGAAACAAGATCAATACATAAGAATAATTGTATTTTGAAATTACTAGCAATAAATATTCACACATTGAAATGAAAAACTATGTCACTTATAGGATCAAAGTTATTAAATACTTAGAGGTAAATCTGACAATATGTAAGATATATACATTAAAATTATAAAATGTTACAGAAAGAAATTAAAGAAAGCCTAAATAAATGGAGAGATATACCATACTCATGGTCTGAAAGATCAATACTGTGATCAACAAATTCACGATCAGAATCCTAGCAGGATATTTGTTTTGGTAAAAATTATTAAGTTGACTTTAAAATTCATATAGAAATGCTATGGAATGGTTATCACAAAATTGGGTTTGCCTCTTTGTAGGGGTCGAGCCAAAAGACACAACCAAGTGAAAGATCAAGAGAAGGAAGGAATTATTACTTGCAGCAAGTAAGGAGAGCACCAGGGATCTTTCCCAAAGCAACATCTCTCTGAACGGCAAAGTTGGGGAAGTTTTAAGCTAAGGGTACATGTATATTCACGAAGGGACTCATATTCAGAGTCTAAGCTTTAGTTGATTGAAGTCAGGAGGGTCAGAAAAGGTCAACATCCTCCTCCCTTAATTTCCAGTTGATCTGGTGGTTGAGCACTTCATGCTAATCTTTAACATTGAAATAGAACTGGGAGTCTTTACAACTGATATATTATCTTTACTATTGTTACTGTTGTTGCCTGATAACAGTCCTTTGTTCCTACATTCTTTTGTTCCCTTAATGTTATTAATTGCTGGGACCTGTTCAAGGACAAGCATTGTGACCAGGCTTAGATCACAAAATGTCTTAGGGCCAAAAATATCTTCTCTTATGTCAAGAAAGCTATGCTTGGTTCTCTTTCTCTGGGGACCCTCTACCCTATCTGCATACAGAACTACATGTAGCCCCCAGATTTAAAGATGCTTAACAAAGAAAAAAAAAATGAATGGCTAATACTACTTGATATCGAGGTTTATTATAAAGCTACAATAATCAAGACAGAGTGGTATTGGCATCAAGCTAAACAAATAAAGCAACGGAATAGGAGGAGTCCAGAAATAGACTCATACATATGAAAAACATATTTGACAAAAACACAAAGGCAATTAACTGGAGAAAGGGTCATTGCTTTCAAGAAATAGACTGGGATAATAGGATACCTATATGTCAAAAACAAAACAAAGCAAAGAACATGAACTCTGATCTTTAGCTTGCATTATATAAAATATTAACGCAAAATGGATTATAGACCTAAATATAAAACCTAAAACCATAAAACTTCTAAGAAAATAAGTCAGTTTGGCTGGAGGATTTGGACTTTTTTTTTTTTTTTTCCATTCTGCAACTCAATGTGTTCTTCTGAAGTACCTGCATGTAGGGAAAACACACTCCTTTTAGCCAGAGAAGGTAATAACAAAGAACCTAAAAACACTGGAGACAAACTTGTTCTAAATTATAGTCTTGATTAGGACACTATATTTACATTCAAATGTAATCTCTAAGGGGGAGCATTCATTTTGATACTGCCTAAGATAGGACCTTGCAAAAAGTTGGCAATTAATGAGTACATTTCTTGGATAAGGTGAAAAATTTTATAAACGGTGTCAAAGAAAAATTGTACTGGACAGAGTTAAGCAGGAAAGAAAGACATTATTCGAGGCTATTGCAACAGGGCAGAGAGATTAAACCGAATTCTGGGGAACAAAAGGCCAGAGGATTTTTAAGCCCTGGGGCAAGCTGATGGAAAAGTACTAGAGGACTTCAGAGGAGGTTGGTCAATGTGTTAGGCCATCTGTGTTTGCTGATTGGAACTTACGGAAGATAGGCTTCTATCCTCCCACAAAGACTGGGAGATAGTGTCCATATCTTTCTTGATGATTACATTTCAAAGGAATGGCTCCCAGGTCCCTGAGAAAGACATTCTTGAGTTGTAAAATGGACAAAAGGCTAGGAGAAAATTTATATCTCAAAGGGACAGAGAAATAATTTATGATTGAAAGCTTTCTAAAGTACTTGATCTAAGAAAAGGGAGGTCAGAAGTTTATAGTCTTAAAAAAAAAAACCTGTTTACAATTTAGTCAAACTGAGGGGAACTTTAAAGGTCTCAGGCCATCTTGGTCAACAGATTACTGGGAATATCACTCAGAAGTCTAGCCTCCTTAACCTTTGCTGTTTTTGACAATTGTAGATTTAACTACTCAAAAGAGGATGAAACTGATTAACATAAATCCATCATCGTGATGGAAAACAATAACTTAGAGGATGGGTATATGGTATCTTTTTATATTAAAATACATGCAATTTTACTTATTTTAAGGACCTGAAATACTGCAGCATAATACAATGTAATAGTTCTACTTGAGGCTCATTACTGTGATTTATGATGATTTGGGTTTTGTAATAATGATTCTTTTTTCTGACAGCTAAATGGATTCTAATTTTTTATCCTTTTAATATATCTGACTTTATTCAACACAGTTGGCTTTACTATGAATATATTCAAAAATTATAAAATATTTTATTTTGTGGATTTTTTAATGTATAAAATTACAAATTATATGTTAATCTCAAAATTTTATGCCACATTTTGCTAAATTATCATGTTGAAATAATATATTCTGAAAAGAGCAACTTAAAGTTTTGTTCATTCTTCTAACATAGGGTAGAAGAATAAAAAGTACATACTGCATGTTACTTTCTTTTTTTTTTAATTTATTTTTTTATTTTTATTTTATTTATTTATTTATTTATATTTTACTTTCTTTTTTAAATTAATTTTTATTGGAGTATAGTTGCTTTACAATGTTGTGTTAACTTCTACTGTACAGCAAAATGAATCAGCTATGCATAAACATGTATTCCCTCTTTTTTGGGTTTCCTTCCCATTTAGGTCACCACAGTGCATTAAGTAGAGTTCCCTGTGCTATACATTATGTTCTCATTAGTTGTCTAATAGTACTAATAGTGTATGTGTGTTAATCCCAATCTTCCAGTTCCTCCGACCCCCCCTCCCCTTTCCCCCTTGGTATCCATACATTTGTTCTCTCCATCTGTGTCTCTATTTCTGCTTTGCAAATAAGATCATCTATACCACTTTTCTAGATTCCACATATATGCGTTAATATACAATATTTGTTTTTCTCTTTCTGACTTATTTCACTCTATATGACACTCCCTAGGTACATCCATGTCTCTAAAAATGACCCAGTTTCGTTCCTTTCAGTGGCTGAGTAAAGTGCATGTTACTTTCAAGAAAAACATTCATTTTTGGAAATATTTGCATTAATTAGGTATTGACTGAAAAAAAATGCACAACCTAAAAGTTGAGAATTATGTTTTATTTGGCAGACATACTGAGGACTTAAGCTGGGGAGATAGGCTCTCAGATAGCCCTGAGGGACTATTCTGAAGAGGTAAGGGAGGAGCAAGAACATACAGAAGTTTTTGCCAAAAAACAAACAAACAAACAAAAAAACCAGGTAGTTAGAACATGAAAAGATTACTATTAATTAAAGAAACACCAGAAGTTTCATGTTCATGAATTTAGTGCTTTTCTATGTATGGGAAGATGCAAGAGAGTCTGAGCTCATTGAAATCCTTCCTTTGATAGGCACCTTAATTATCTAGGTCCAGTATTCTGCTTTCTCCAACCTGAATCCCCTCAGGGTGTGGGGCCTGCTGCAGTGGCCAGTGGCTCGATGGCTGCAAAGTCTATTGTTTTTGATATCACAGGCAACATTCTTTGCCCACAGAGGTGAATTTAAGAGATATCATTAATTATAGGAAATGCTGATTATGTACAACTTTTGTTGTATTATATACAACTTTGTTGTTACTATGGAGGTTACAGTACTTGTGGTAAAAGTGATTTAGAAGGAAACAGAGTGACCCAAAGCAGTCAAACCCAGGCGATCACCTGAATAAGTGAGAATTATTCCCAAACCCTGTAAAAGACTGGAGAAAAATTTACTAAAGAGGTTGGTGATGGGATCAACATTTATCATTTCCTGAGCTGAAATTTCTGCAAGAGTTCATAGGATCAGTTTGGAATCCTCCACAAGGAAAAAGAAGCTACTATAATGAATTTAAGGATCAAGGCGTAACACAATTATTACTTCTTTCATATTCACTTTGCCACAAATTGAACAGAAACACAGAGCCTGTGAGCAGCGAGGTCCAGGAACAGTTTCAGCCTCCCCACTGCCATTGCTCAGAGCCAGCAGGACTCCTCTCCATCCACCACCATCCACTTCTGGCACAAGCTTCCAGTCACGGATGAAAACATGCTGGTGCAGAGGCCAAACTGAGCAAGGAAGCTGAGTGATATGTTGACATGGCAGCCTGCATGAAGTCTGTAACTGAGCAAGAAGCCAAATTAATTTTCTCTCAGTAGCTTATGAAAATGTTCTGGAGCCCATAGATCATCTTGGAGGGTTGTCTCAAGTACTGAGAAAATGATGGAAGGTTCCAATGGCTTGAGAATACAGAGAGAAAATTGAAAGTGATCCGAGATATCTGAAAATGATTTACTGTCTCTTTTGGAAAAAATTCTTCATCCCCAGTGTTTCACAAACCCAGAGCAAAGTCTTCTACTTGAAAATGAAAGGAGACTACTACTGTTACTTGGTCAGTTTACTGCTGGTGATGACAAGAAAGAATTATGGGTCAGTCACATCAAGCCTACCAAGAAGCTTTCCAAGTCAGAAACAGAAAATGCAACCAAATACATCCTATCGTATTGGGTCTGGGTTGCAAGTTCTCTGTGTTCTATTGTGCGATTCTAAACTTCCTGGAAGAAGCCTGCTCTCTTGCAAAGAGACCTCTATTCCCCTCCAGTTTTATTTAAATATAATTCACATATAACACTATATGTGTTAAGGTGTACAACATAAAGCTTTAAAAAATGTATATGTTGTAAAATGATTATCATAGTAAGTTGAGCTAACATCCATCACCTCACATAATTATAATTTTTTTTCCTTGTGATGAGAACTTTTAAGATTTACTGTCTTAGCAACTTTTAACTATACAGTACTGTTAACTATAGTCATTGTGTTGTACATTATACCCCAGAACTTATTTATCTTACAACTGGAAGTTTATACCATTTGACCATTTTCAACCAATTATGCCCCCGCCCCCAGCAACCACAATTCTGACTCTGTTTCTATTAGTTTATTTTAGATTTCACATATAAGTGAGGTCATAGGATATTTTTCTTTCTCAGTCTGACTTATTTCAGTTAGCATAATGCTCTCAAGGTCCATCCATGTTTTTGCAAATGGTAGAATATCCTTCTTTTTAATGGCTAAAGAGTATTCCATTGTATATGTATACCACATTTTCTTTACATATTCATCTGTCAATAGACTTAAGATTGTTAAGTCAGCTTTTGATGAAGCCATTGCTGAACTCGATATGTTAAGTAAAGAATTACACAAAGACAGCATGCTAACAATGCAGTGACTGAGAGGCAGCTCGACATTGTGAACATTGGATGCCCAAGTGGACAAGGCTGAAGCAGGAGAAGGAGGGGAAAATTAACCAGCCTCCCACCTTTTGTCTATCTCATTCTGAAGTTTACACATTTGTTATCCATACTTCCCCACAAATAGATTTTTTTTATGACAAGTATGTAAATTTTATTTGAATTTCTATTTTTTCCCATAAGGTTTTTATGTTTAATGATAGGGGAATAGAGTCAGTTAACATTTAGAAATTTACCTGCTTTTTCCCTTTTCTTTCCTTCTTTTTAATGTAATTTAATTTTATTTTTTTGCTGTACGCGGGACTCTCACCTCTGTGGCCTCTCCCGTTGCAGAGCACAGGCTCCGGACGCGCAGGCTCAGTGGCCATGGCTCACGGGCCCAGCCACTCTGTGGCATGCGGGATCCTCCCAGACCGGGGCACGAACCCGTGTCCCCTGCATTGGCAGGCGGACTCTCAACCACTGTACCACCAGGGAAGCCCTTCTTTTTTTTTAATTTTACATTCAGACTTGCTTTGTTTTTTTCATTTATTCAGCTCTTGTTTTAACAAGGTATTTTATCTTGCTGAAATAAATTTTGTTGTTTCTTCATATAGGTTTTGAACTTTTGTTACCTTTTCCTAGCTGTGTTATCATTTGGCTATTGCCAATTAGATTTTTTTTTAAATTGAGATATAATTGACATATGACATTAGTTTCAAGGTGTAAAATATAGTGATTTGATATGTATATATATTGTAAAATAATTACCACAGTGTCTAGTTGACATTCATCACCACATATAATTTTTTTTCCTGTGATGAGAAGTTTTAAGGTCTACTCTCTCAGTAACTTTGAAATATACAATACAGGCATATCTCAGAGATATTGTGGGTACAGTTCCAGACCACAGCAGTAAAGTGAACATTACAATAAAGTGGGTCACATAAATTTTTTGGTTTCCCAGGGCATATAAAAGTTATGTTTTTTTTTTTTTTTTTTTTTGCTGTACGCGGGCCTCTCACTGTTGTGGCCTCTCCCGTTGCGGAGCACAGGCTCCGGACGCGCAGGCTCAGCAGCCATGGCTCACAGGCCCAGCCGCTCCGCGGCATGTGGGATCCTCCCAGACCGGGGCACGAACCCATGTCCCCTGCATCGGCAGGCGGACTCTCAACCACTGCGCCACCAGGGAAGCCCCTAAAAGTTATGTTTATATGATACTGTAGTCTATTAAGTGTGCAATAACATTATGTCTAAAAAAATAATGTACATACCTTAATTAAAACATACTTTATTGCTGAAAATGCTAACCATTATCTGACAATGCAGGATTGCAACAAACCTGCATTTTTGTAAAAAATGTAATATCTGTGAAGTGTAATAAATTCAAGTGCAATAGAACAAGGTATGCTTATACCATATTATTAACTATAGCTGCCATGCTATATATTATATCCCATGACTTATGTATTTTATAACTGGAAGTTTGTACCTTTTGGTGCCCTTCATCCATTTCACCTGTCCCCCACCCCCTGTTTCCCTTTTGGAAACCACCAACCTGTTCTCTGTATTTATGCATTCATTTTTGTTGTTGTTTTTTGTTTTTTAGATTCTACGTATAAGTGAGATTGTATGGTATATCTTTCTCTGACTTATTTCACTTAGCGTAATGCCCTCAGGTTCCATCCAGGTTGTTGCAAATGGCAAGATTTCCTTCTTTTTTAGAGCTAAATAATATTCCATTGTATATATATATATACCATATTTTCTTTGTCCATTCATCCGTTGATGGACACTTAGTTTGCTTCCATGTCTTGACTATTGTAAATAATGCTGCAGTGAACGTGGGGGAGCAGATAACTTTTCAAGTTAGTGTTTTGTTTCCTTTGGATAAATATCCAGAAGTGGAATTTCTAGGTCATATGGTAGTTCTATTTCTAATTTTTTGAGGGAACACCATACTGTTTTCCCTAATAGCTGCACCAATTTACATTCCCACTAACAGAGCACAGGGATTCCCTTTTCTTTATATCCTCATGAACACTTGTTATTTCTTACATTTTTGATAATTACCATTTTTTTGTGAGTATGTGTGTGTTGGCTGCTTTATTTAAGGGCCGGTGACTGACAGCTATCCCCGACCCAGCCCCTCCCTCCTCTACAAAAGTGGCCAAACATGAAAACAGGCCGCTCTGCCAGGGGGCCTGTGGGGCTGTGGCTTGAATCCCAGGCCACAGGCCTTGGAAGGCAGAGAAGGAGGATGGGCAGTCAGTCCAGTTCAAATGGACAAGTGCTGGCGAGGTGGGGGAAGATGCTGGAGAGTCCTGAGGCAACCTCTGCTGGGCTTGCCCTCACCTAGGATGTCAGGACACAGGTCCCTGGAGGAGCCAAGACCCCAAAGCCAGGGGGCCAGGTGCCAGAGGAGGGAGCAAGTCAAAGGCTTTTGGAGCCAAGGGAGGCAGTTCAGGACCCTGGAGCCCAGCAACTCTTCAACACTACCCCATGCTCACGAGGACACCGCCAGAGTCACACCTGCAGCCACACCCGCACTCACACCCACACCCACATCCATGCCAATTGCACATACACACAGGGCTGCAAAGGCCCTGGACCCACCCTGGACCCTGGAATGTCTCTGGATTGGTACCCAGCGGGTGAGGCTGCCAAGGGGGTGGGTCCTCTGCGTTGCTAGTGATTGGCTGCCTCGCAGGCCTCTATCCAATCGCTGTACACGTCCAGTGGTTCTGACAGATAAGTGATGGGCGTCTGGAATTATTCTAGACACATGGTACAAGAGATGACTCCAGTATTGTGGGCTTGGTCCATTTTCATGTCACAAGACTTCTCGTGGTTGCAGAAGGGTTAGGTGAACTGGGCATCTAGGGAGACTGTCATTTTCTTCTTGGGGGGTGGCTTCTGTTTTGACTTTCTGCACACCACGTCTGCAGGAGGGCAAACCTGCATTTGCCGACACTTGTTCCAACAGCCTCGTTCACCTGGGAGACAGTGACTTCCAGCTCCCGGCAGAAGCGGATAACAACCATTTTGACAGGTGTGAGGTGATACCTCATTTTGGTTTTAATTTGCATTTCCCTAATGATTAGTGATGTCAATCACAATTTCATGTATCTGTTGGCCATCTGTATGTCTTCTTTCAGAAAATGTCTATTCAGATTCCCTGCCCATTTCTTTTTTTTTTTTTTAAACATCTTTATTGGGGTATAATTGCTTTACAATGGTGTGTTAGTTTCTGCTTTATAACAAAGTGAATCAGTTATACATATACATATGTTCCCATATGTCTTCCCTCTTGCGTCTCCCTCCCTCCCACTCTCCCTATCCCACCCCTCCAGGCTGTCACAAAGCACCGAGCTAATATCCCTGGGCCTTGCGGCTGCTTCCCCCTAGCTATCTACCTTACTACGTTTGTTAGTGTGTATATGTCCATGACTCTCTCTCGCCCTGTCAAAGCTCACCCTTCCCCCTCCCCATATCCTCAAGTCCGTTCTCCAGTAGGTCTGCGTCTTTATTCCTGTCTTACCCCTAGGTTCTTCATGACATTTTCTTTTTCCTTAAATTCCATATATATATGTTAGCATACGGTATTTGTCTTTTTCTTTCTGACTTACTTCACTCTGTATGACAGACTCTAGGTCTATCCATCTCATTACAAATAGCTCAATTTCATTTCTTTTTAAGGCTGAGTAATATTCCACTGTATATATGTGCCACATCTTCTTTATCCATTCATCCGATGATGCCCTGCCCATTTCTTAATCAGATTATTTGTCTTTTTTGCTATTGAGTTGTATGAATTCTTTATATATTTTGGATATTAACCCTTTATTGGATATATGATTTGCAAATATTTTTTTTCCATTCCATTGTTTGCCTTTTCATTTTGTTGGTGTTTTCCTTTTCTATGCAGATGCCTTTTAGTTTGATGTAGTACCACTTGTTTATTCCTGCTTTTGGTATCAAATCCAAAAAATTGTCACCAAGACCTATGTCAAGGAGCTTAAAGCCTGTTTTCTTATAGGAGTTTTATGATTCCAGATCTTATATTCAAGTCTTTAATCCATTTTGAGTTGATTCTTATGTATGGGCTAAAATAGTGGTCCAGTTTCATTCTTTTGCATGTGGCTGTCCAGTTTTCCAAACACCATTTATTGAAGAGACTGTCCTTTCCCTATTACCTATTTTTGGTTCCCTTGCCATAAATTAATTGACTGTATATGTGTTGGTTTATTTCTGAACTTTCTACTCTGTTCCATGGATTTATGTGTCTGTTTTTATGCCAGTACCATACTGTTTTGAGTAATATAGCTTTGTCATGTAGTTTGAAATTGCAGCACATAATGCCTTTAGCTTTGTTCTTTCTCAAGGTTGCTTTGGCTATTTGGGGTCTTTTGTGGTTCCATAAAAATTTTCAGATTGTTTCTTCTATTTTTGTGAAAAATGCCATTGGAATTTTCATAAAGATTGCATTGAATCTGTAAATTGCTTTGTGTAGTATGGGCATTTTAACAATATTAATTCCTATAGTCCATGAGCATTGAATAGCTTTCCATTTTTTTGCGTTGTCCTCAATTTCTTTCATTAATGTCTTATAGTTTTTCGAGTACAAGTCTTTTACCCCCTTGGTTAAATTTACTTCTAGGAATTTTATTCTTTTTGATGCAATTGTAAATGGGATTGTTTTCTTAATTTCTCTTTCTGATAACTTGTTATTAGTGTAGAGAAATGCAACTGATCTTGTATATTGATTTTGCATCCTGCAACTTTACTGAATTTATTTATTAGTTCTCAAGAGTTTTTTTGGTGGAGTCTTTTGGGTTTTCTATATATAATATCATGTCATCTACAAATAGTTACAGGTTTGTTTTTTTTTAAAGAAGATGTTGTGAGTAGGAGTTTATTAATTAATTTATTTTTGCTGTGTTGGGTTTTCGTTTCTGTGTGAGGGCTTTCTCTAGTTGTGGCAAGCGGGGGCCACTCTTCATCGCGGTGCATGGGCCTCTCACTATTGCAGCCTCTCTTGTTGTGGAGCACAGGCGCCAGATGCGCAGGCTCAGTAGTTGTGGCTCATGGACCTGGTTGCTCCGCGGCATGTGGGCTCCTCCCAGACCAGGGCTCGAACCCATGTCCCCTGCATTAGCAGGCAGATTCTCAACCACTGCGCTACCAGGGAAGCCCCAAATAGTTACAGTTTTACTTCTTCCTTTCTAATTTGGATGTCTTATACTTCTTTTTCTTGTTTGAATATTGTGTCTAGGGCTTCCAATACTGTGTTGAATAAGAATAGTGAGAGTGGGCATCTTTGTCTTGTTCCTAATCTTAGAGGAAAAGCTTTGATGTTAGCTGTGGGCTTGTCATATATGGCTTTTATTATGTTGATGTATGTTCCCTCTATAACCACTTTGCTGAGAGTTATTTTCATCTTGAGGTGATCAATATGGAGATGTGAAATTTTTATACATAGTACTTTTGCTATGTTGTGGCTTTGCAAGGACTTGTCTTAAAACTGCTTCTATGTCTAAGGAAAGAAAACTGCCTGCCTATTGGTTTGTCCTGGTGTGGGATAGGAGATAAAATTGGTTCCTATCAAAGATTTGGTTGTTATGATTTAAGATTTGGAGAAATTATAGGACTACAGTAAAAATAGATTCCTAATGGATATTATTACCAAACATGTTTGTTTTGCCTGATGCACATCAAGCCAAAAGGCTGAGACACTGAGGTTTGTAGCAAAGAGAGAGTTAATTGGTAAGGCATCCAAGTGAGGAGATGCGAGAGCAAGCCTCAAATCTGCCTCCCCTAAGGCAAGGCGGTTGTTGTATTTGTGTATAAAGAATAAAGCAGGGTGGTCTGAGTCACGGGGAGTGTGGGGAGCTTGGGGAAATGTGATTGGACAATAATCATTGTTCTGCACAGACGTAACTCAGCTACAGGCCTCTGCACATTCAAAAGGTCACTGAGTGGACACTCCTGCACGTCCAGCTGGAGGGTCAGTGGGCCTATTCAGTCTTAAGCAGCTCAGCTGGAGCTTGACACAGCTGACTCTCAGCTCAGCTTGTGCTAGACATAGGTGACTGCACATTCCTGGAAAATAACTCAGGCAAACATCTTATTGTTTGGGCTATGTGCAGCTTGGAGGACATATAAGTCTTAAAATGACCTTAATTGGTAAGGGCAGATGAAATGGATTTAACCCAAGATATCATTACATTTTGAACCACATGTATCTGTGGAGTACAAAATCTCGTCATGCATACCTTTGACTACAGATGCAGAAGTGTTCCTTTAGACAAAGTTGTGATCCAGTTTTGTCTGGAGAAGGGCAGAAATTATTCATATTCCATTGTTTGTAAAGTTACCTGTTGTTTTCTTTCATTAGTTTGGTAACACTCATTTTATTTGCATTTAAATATTTTAAGCAACCTAAGCACAAATGTACAAGTAAAGATGTGTTAAAATGAATTTCTTGATATCCATTATTTCATGGATATCAAGCAGAAAAGTAGAACAAAAACCCCCAAAAAGCAATAAATGATTTTTGCTTTTGTGATTTCTTTGAAACTTATCTAACATGCATGTTCTGTAAAAACAGTGAACAGTGGAATAACTTGATATGGTGGCTAGATTTATTTAATATTTTATGAAATCTTTATGAACAATCCAAGTATAATTGTTCAGAACATGTGTATTAAGTTGATGTAAGTGGAATAAAAGTTTTATGAATGAAAAAAATACTAGAAACATGAACTCCCAATTTTTCTTTTATTCCTCAGTTTAATATTAAGGAAGTACATTTTATGTTTTTTTGTGTCAACATTTATCTTAGAAGATGCTTTCATCGTTTTTCTCATGCTTTCAGGTTGTTCTTTTGAAACATGACTGATTTTAACATATACTTTTCACCACTCTTTGCATTTGTTGTATTTATCGATTTACAATGCTTTATAAATTTTAGTTATTTGTTCTAACAAAAATAACTTTAGTATTGCTCATATAGGATCCAAAAATTGTCTTATTCATTGGTGAGGAAATGAACATGTGAATATCTTAGAATATCTTTTTTGTTTGTTTGTTTTTTTGCGGTACGCGGGCCTCTCACTGTTGTGGCCTCTCCCGTTGCGGAGCGCAGGCTCAGCGGCCATGGCTCACGGGCCCAGCTACTCCGCGGCACGTGGGATCTTCCCGGACCAGGGCACGAACCCGTGTCCCCTGCATGGGCAGGCGGACTCTCAACCCCTGCGCCACCAGGGAAGCCCTAGGCATAAGTTTTTTAATTGCACTTTGCTTTATTGTGCTTCACAGATACTGCATTTTTGACAAATTGAAAGTTTGTGTCAATTCTGCATTGTCAGACAATAGTTAGCATTTTTTAGCAATAAAGTATTTTACAATTAAGGTATGTACACTGCTTTTTAGACAAATTACTATTGCACACTTACTAGACTACAGTATAGTGTAAACATAAGTTTTATATGCACTGGGAAACCAAAAAATTCATGTGACTTGCTTTATTCCAATATTACCTTTATTGTGGTGGTCTGGAACTGAATTTGCAATGTCTCTGAAGTATGCCTGTATTTACTGACTGATTAACAACCTTAGCTTTTTATTTTATGAGATGTTGGGGGAAAATCTCTGAGTTGTATTTGAAGAATTTGATCTACTTTAAGAGAAAATTCATACCTTACAGTACATTTTAGTTGGTAGGTAAGATATAAATAAATATCAGAGGGTTTTAATAAATTAAAGGACAGCTTTTACTATAGATTAATATTTGACCTTATAGTAGAAATAATTTTATAATGAAATACATATATATCTGTGAGAGGCTGAATATACAAATGGAATATGGCCAGGCCATAACTAAAACATAGAACTCTGATCCACATCCTTAGTAGCAACCAGGCAGGGAAGCCAAACCACAACCTCTGTAACAATCAGCCCTCAAAGGCAAAACTTGATCAATAACTGCCAACTTCCCTAATTTTTGCCCTGCTTCTAACTTCAGACCAACCAGAGGAAATGAAACATGCTTCCCTAGCCAATCACATAGGGTGCCCTTCTTCTAAGTTAGCCTGTCTCCAGATTCCTCATGCTGACAGCTTCCATTCAGGGTATACCTGAAGCCTTTTCTTTTTTCCACTTTAAAGCTTTACACTTCCGTTACTGCCTTTAAATCCCTATGAAATGCAAGTGATGGTAATGGACTCTAGTTCTGAATAAAAAACCTTTGCTTGTTCACATACAGGTGGTCTTCACTTATTTACACAACTGGAAATGTAAATGTATGGAATACTGAGAATTATAAAATCCAAACTATATCATCTAAGATTTTAAAATAACAATTTCAGGGTATAAATTACTTCGAGTTAAATAATCTCATGATGGTAAAAATTTGCTGACTCTCAGCTAGAAATTGAGAAGCAGTCAATTCTAATTTACACACTAGCTTTCCAACAATTTCTTGATTTTGAAATATGGATTTTCACATCCACATTTATAAATTTAACTGAGATCATCTGAAAGTTATTTTAATACATAATTTATAGTGGTCCTTTGATTCATTAACCCAGAATAATACCTGGTGATTTAAAGTTTTATCCAGAAAAGAATTTTGACTTTCAGTTAGTTGGTAAGGAATATCCAATATTTAGATAAGAAATTCAATTTTCTTTTCATAGAAGCCAAGATGATTAGAGTCAGAGAGCCAGAGGCACTATGCTGTTTCATTTCAACGTATACCTAAACCAATTCTGTTTTTAAGTATATATTTTACTTCAAGAAATTTCATCTGCCTTGAGGTCCATAAACTCACACTATTGCATTCATATTTATTGCTTTTAAAGTAATTATGGTGCTAACTAATACATTAAATTTGTTCTGTTAAATATAAGAAGACTTAACTTTATAAAAATCTCCCTGGAGTTTTCTCCTGGACTATTATTTAGCTATGTTCAAACACAAATTATAATAGCCAATAACGTAAGAATGTTTCTGGAGGGCTTTTAAAGAAGAAAGAAAAATGAAAAAACACCTGGTAATGTGTATTTCAGTTGGGAAATCCAAGGATTCACTAGTGGTTTTCAACCTTTCCTAGCCTTTGTAAAAGTGATAAATACAAACACATATAGTGTTTATTATGTGCCAATTATTGTTCTAAGCACATTATAGGTATGAACTCACTAATCCTTATACCAATTCTAGGAGGTTAGTGTAATAATTCCTTAACACTTCCTTTAGATTTATAATTTTTGTGACCTAAATCAATGGCACTTATATTTTAGATATGAATGTAATTTAAAATTAAAAAGAATGGGAAAGAGTCACAGAGTGTTTTCACCAAGTAAAGTTATAAGAACTACCCACCACCATCAACACAACTACTATCTACTGTCATCACTTTTTCATTGAAAACAAATATTTAACATCAAAACAGTGAGCCTAGGGTGCTTCCCTGGTGGTGCAGCCTGCGCTTCCCTTCCGGAGCCTGTGGTCTGCAATGGGAGAGGCCACAACAGTGAGAGGCCCGCGTACCGCAAAAAACACAAAACAAAACAAAAAAAACAGTGAGCCTAAACTCAGAGTAAAGAGCACTCTTACTGAAAAAAAAAATGCTTTATGGAAAGCTCATTTTATTCCTTATTTTTGTCAGATGTTTACATGGATCAATAAAAGCTTTATTGACAACCAAAGACAATCTGTGGTTTTACTTGAAAAATATATTAGAAATTTTAAAGGGTCTGACTAGTTGAAGCCAAAAACAGTCAATCCTTTGTGAATGATACTAAAAACAGTCAAATTTCCCAAGTTTTGTGTGAATAAATTATAAATTAATTGGCTGGTTGAATTCTTTTTCCTTTATTTATTTATTTATTTTTGGTCTAATGACTAAGCAGTGTGAACAGTAATAGAAAAAAATAAAGCCACACAAAGAAATGAATGCTCATCCATGCTCATTTGTCTGTAAAATTGTGAAATAAATGTGTTTTGCATATTGAGCAGTCAGTTTATTTTCCTCATGCCTGCCATTAAGTTATATGGTTTCTTGATCTGTGAGTTAGCACTTGGTTTTCCAGGGTCCTCTACTTTGACTTTAATGTCACTACATCCTTGGGAATAGTAAGCATCACATTTGAAGCTCCAGGGATTTGGTGCCTGTCTGTAGAGCATACAAAGCATAACTCAATGTTTTTTTTTTTCAAGGGTTTAGCTTTCAAGCTGTGTTAATTTGTTATTTGGTTGCCACACTGATTTTTTTTCTTTTATTAATTATATCTTCGGCTCTTTGGTTGGTCTATAATAGGGATATATTGATTATTCTTGTGGATGAGTAATTGAAGTATAATAGTTCCAAATTCTATATCCAGAAATCAGGAAATAGCTAATAACTTGAATTAGTGTCAAACTGTACATTATTGGTTGAATAGAGTTGGATGATAATTCAACTCTGCAAAGGGATAAATGATCACTTGAGAATAACATTAGTGCTGGATTAATGTCTTATTGATTTCTGAGAAAGAATGGAAATGGGGTCATGTTTTCTGCTTTTAAAGAGGATATTTCTTTTGGGGAGGTTATTTTTATCACATTAACACCTTAATCAAAGTAATCAGAAAGTGACATGGTTATGTGGCTATCAACTAGCAAACTGTTACTCAAAAATAACTGAAACAATATTGTGAGTGTGACTATGGAAATACCAATTAGGACAAGTGGATTTGGTTGGTGATTCATATATAGAGTTCATAGAGGAAAACATCCTAGTAAAAAGTTTTATACCACATAGCAATATGTTTGATCTCAGATATTTCATTTTATTTGAAAAATTAGTTTAAAATAATTTGTAATAAAGCATACTGTAATGGGCTGAATTGTGCCCCCCCCAACAAAAAAAAGATATGTCCTAACCCTAATGCCCAGTACCTGTGACTGTGAATTAATTTGGAGAAAGGATCTTCACAGATACAATTAAGTTAAGGGTCCCAAGGTGAGAGCATCCTGAATAACCCAGGTGGACCCTAAGTCCAATGAAACATGTCTTTCTTAGAGACACAGGGGATAAAGCCATGTGAAAATGGAGGCAGAGATTGGAATGATGTGTCCACAAACCAAGAAATGCCAAGGAATCCTGCAGCAACCAGAAGCTAGGAGAAAATCATGGACAGATTCTCCCCCAGAACTTCAAGAGTCAGCCAATCCTACCAGCACTGATTTTGGGCTTCTGGCCTCTAGAACTGTGAGAGGATATTTTTTGTTTTTTTAAGCCATCAAAATTGCTGTAATTGGTTGCAGCAGCTCTAATAAACCAATACATACACTTATGCAGAGACTAAAATGTCAGAAAATTGAAAAACTAAAATAGGAAAGTAGTTATATCATATTGATTCAACAAGAGCTAAGTAGAGAATTAACTCTGAGTCATCCCAACTTTTATCTCATATCTATATTAACAAGCTTAAATAAAATTAATTGAATTTGCAACAACTCATGATTTCATGTTACATTCCAAAATCATTAAAGATAGAGGAGTAATACAAATGAATACAGTGAAGTCCAAATTTATAAGCAGAAACTGATTAAAAATGAAAATTAATTTGGAATCTAACCATTTAAAATATCTAGGGAAAATACTTCCTGAAACAAATATTTAGGGGGAAAGTCATTTGGAAAACCTTTAAATGCTTAAGCAGAACATGAAAAATATTAACCAAATGTGATATTAATTGCTGTGAGGTTAAATAGCTAACAGCAGAACAACGATCTTTATGCACAAAGTCTTTCTAGTTTTCAGTCAATTATTGTTTGTATAATTAGTAAGCAATTTCATCATCTATGTTATAGTTATTTAAAATCAAGTCAAAAATAATTCCATTATAGTTTGGAGAGATGTTCTTATGCCTTAAGTTAGGCTGACTCATAAAAAAATGCTCCAAAATTTATCTATTTAGACTTAACCAAATATGTTTTTAAAAGAACAACTGACATAATTTAGATCATAATGCTCTTAAAAATATTTTAGAAAAGGGTTACGTTGTATTTAAAAAAACTCTATCCAAATTATATAGAATCTGGATGGTTACTGTCATTGCCAAGTATTATCAAAATAATTGTATTCATATAAATGCCCGAATTTTAAATCCTTCATAAGCTTCACAGAACATAGAGTTCTCACTAAGCAAACAAAATATGGCATCAAGCCAAGGGAATGAAGAGAATTGAAATCTTACTTTGGATAAATGTGTAGTTAATTACTGTTGACTGATTAATTCAACCCTTTTATTTCTATTCTAAGCTTTCCTTATTTGATATTAGAATATATAACAAATGGAGTTTCAAGAATATATTTTGAAAGACACTGTGTCAAAGTAAAGGTTATCTCCTGATGAGATTTTTAATTAATTAAAGTTCGATAGAAGTTTAATATGAAAAAAAGTTACTGTAAATATGTTTGGTAATGCTACAATTTGTTCTGATGTGCTACTGAGTAAAATAAGTTTGTAAGGCGATATGAAAATATGTTTTAATAACTGAAGTTTTCTTCATCACCTTGTATTAAGCATATTCTGTAAAAGTTTTTAAGTTTTATAAATTTTTATTGCAGATGAAAGTAGGTATTTAGAAAGGGTATTGGAGAGATATGTTTTAATGGTTTATCAGTTTTAGATTTGATTCCTTGTCCTACAACCTACAATACTGAATAAGCTAATCAATGTAATCACATACTAAATGAAGCAGATTAGGTACTCAATAAAGGCTATTTATTATTTATTTTTTAAAATTTATTGAAGTATAGTTGATTTACAATGTATTAGTTTCTGCTATACAGCAAAGTGATTCAGTTTTATGTATATATATATATATTCTCTTCTACATTCATTTTCATTACAGTTTATTACAGGATACTGAATATAGTTCCCCATGCTATACAGTAGGACCCTGTTGTTTATCCATTCTATATATAATAGCTTGCATCTGCTAATCCCAAAATCCCAATCCATCCCTTCCCCACTCCCCCTCCCCTTTGGTAACTGCAAGTCTGTCTTCTATGTTTGTGTATCTGTTTCTGTTTCATAGATAAGTTCACTTGTGTCATATTTTAGATTTCACATATAAATGATATCATATGGTATTTGTCTTTCTCTTTTTGATTTACTTCACTTAGTGTGATAATCTCTAGGTCCATCCATTGCTGCAAATGACATTATTTCATTCTTTTTCAATGGCTTAGTAGTATTCCATTGTATATATGTAGCACATCTTCTTTACCCGTTAATCTGTCAATGGACATTTAGGTTTTTTCCATGTCTTGGCTATTGAGAATAGTGCTGCCATGAGCATAAGGGTGCACGTATCTTTTTGAATTATAGTTTTGTATGATTATATGCCCAGGAGTTGGATTGCAGGATCATATGGAACTCTATTTTTAATTTTTGTGAAGAACCTCTATACTATTCTCCATAGTGGCTGACCAATTTACATTCCCACCAACACTGTAGGAAGGTTCCCTTTTCTCCACACCCTCTCCAGCATTTATTATTTATAGACTTTTTAATGATGGTAATTGTGACTGGTGTGAAGTGATACCTTATTGAAGTAGGTTTGATTTGAATAAATGCTATTTCATTTTTTCTTTATTCATCTTTCCTAGATGTTCAAAGTTTTTTGGAGTTGTACCCATTCTCTCCTTTTAATGTCTGAAAAAAATTGAAGATATTAGTGGATTTTAATAAACCTATTGATTATTAAAAATATATATCATATCTTTTTAACTTTATTTATTAAGTAGAAAATTGGCATGGATTAGTGTTCATGTGTGCTCTTAAGTAGTAGGATAAATAGCTGGGTATTTCTGATATTTTCCTGACTGATGTCAACATCAGGGTGGAGACATTTATAAATATCTTTGCCTTAACATTCCTGACCTCTTGAACTCCATTAACCTTCACCTTCATGCAATTTCAACAGCCCAGTCCCATGAACACACATTGAATTTTGTTATCTTTTAGAATTGCTATTTTTCAAAATTTTTAGAAACATAGTGTTTTTTTGCCTACCACTTTCACCACTGTTGCCCCACTTAATGGAATCTTTGACCTCATGGAGACTCCTAAGTCCTTAATCACCTGACTACTTATTTATAATTATTTTTACTAATTTTGGGCCTTTCCTGCCTTCACTTTCTTCTCATATTAAAGCATATCATATGCTCAATATGAGCCAACGCTGTTTTTATTACAATCAGTAGAAAAACAGTTAAGTCTTTTTAAGGCAAAAACAATAACTACAGGAAAGGCAAGGTTTAGCTGGTGCTCATGGAGCACTGGAAATGGATGGTTTATTCAATAAATGGTTCTAAAACAATTGGCTAACCAGGTGGGAAAACAAGCTAAAATATTAATTTAATTTATATTTTATTTTTTACATGGAAAAACAAATTTATAACTCTAAAAGGAATTACAGAAACATTTTAAAAAATAAAATCAGGGCAGAGAAGAATTTCTTAAAGGACAAAAAGGGAAATATTTCACAACCTTAAATTTTTTTATTTATATATATCTGTACCACAAGAAATATTATAAACTCAGTTCAAAGCAAGCTGTAGATTAAACATTTGTAATGCATACAAGTGATAAAAAGTTGATAACTAGAGTATGAAAATAATTTCTACAAATCAATAAGAGAAAACAAAAAGAATGGAAAATGGGCTAAAGAACATTGTATCAGTCAGGGTTCAATAGGAGTCATATGGTACATTCAAAAGGGGCTTTGACGAGAGTTCAATACAAGGACTGTTTACAAAGGTAAGGGCATGATTTTGTAAACCAACTAGGAATAGACTGATTCTGTAGGGCCAGCAGAAGAAGAAAGAGAAATGAAGGGGGAAAGAGAGAAGTTATCAGAACACAAAAAGAATAAGAGGGTCACCTGACAGGAGCTGTAGCCCTTGGCAAAGGAACACAACCAACCCACGGCAGTCTGCAGGGAGAATGCCAATGGGACAAATATCCAATATCACTCCCTTCCTAATCTCTGAGATTTTTGCTAATGGCTCCGATGGGCAAAGCCACCTGGAAGCCAGAGGGCATGGAAGCCAGCACCTAACTTGCACAATTAAATCTCCAATTAAGGATGTCAAATCTAAGTTTCCAACAGCCTAAATTTTTGCCCAGATGGGTGATAAGAGGGATTCTGTTACAAATAGGTTTTAAATCAAAGGGACTGATTTGGGTGTATGTCGTTAATAGGGTGTCAGGTTGTTTGCCAATTAAAATATCCGTGGCTGAGGATATTACAGAGTTCCAGAATTTGCCTATAGGCAGGCCCTCCAATTGGACCGGTTACTATGGGCGCTTTGCTCCAGTACTTAGTTTGTTTGGTGATCGGCAAGCCAGCAAGATCTCTGAGTGTTAGAGATTATATTAACTAAACTGAATGAAATGGAGAGAGAGAGAGAGAAGAGAGAATTTACCATAAGCTAGTTAGGTTGAGAAATGAAAGGCTATAGAGTGGTGAAAAAGAAAGACATTTTTTCTCATTGACATAGGACACATTTAAGATGTAATAGAGAATGTGTATCCCATATGTAAGCCTTATGAATTTGGTTCATGACACAGACATTGGCTATTCTGAAAAGCCTTACATTATATTCTATGTTTATAAGCCACATCCAGTCTTGCTGCAAATAATGGTGTCAACCACAGATAAATTAGTGAAACTCTTGGATGCACTGCTGATACCATGTTGCCATAGTATCACCATGATATGTGATCTACGTTATTTTTTCCTACTCATGTACCATGGGATCTATCATATGCATTACACACAGTGGTTTGATGTCTGAGAATGTTTCTGAACTTATGGGACTTTGAATGACCTGGACCACTATCAACCCCTGTGATGAAGACTGAGTCTTGTGTGGAAGCACCCAGTTTCAGTAGGGAACAATAATAAAGTAGTACCTCATTGGCCAGGTAGTAGTAACTGCCTTTGTTTAAAGAAAGCTGCATTATAGTGGAGGTAACCCTACGGCTTCTTAGTTACCTGATTGATAGGCATGCCTGTGAACAGTGCACTTAAAACACTTGGAAGACACTTTAGCATCTTAGTGCAAAATCGTTCCATAAAATATTTTTTAAATTAAATCTTAACATGGTACTCTATAGAGATTTTTCCTGTGGCTGATTAATTATATAATCTGGGGGACAGAGGAGCAGTTTCTTTGAATAGTGGTAAGCATGTAAAAATATTAGCTGTGCCTTAGACTTTTCTTTAATTGCTTAGAGTACTATCAGTTTGTGTGACACAGAGGGAAACAAAGCTAGAGATTTGCTTTAAAACAAACAACAAAAACAAATCTTATTCCTCCATGTAAAAAGCATAATATGAGCCAGAATTAGCATAAAACTTGCCAACTGCCCTAAGAAGAGAACTTCCCCAGACTATAGTAAAATCAGATTGGAGTAAGTCATTCCATCTGCAGGACTTACTTAAGATATCAGTGGAGATTTCATCTGTTTTGAGAGAGAAAGGGTAGGCTTCTTTCACAGGGTTTCTTATGAGAACCTTATGAGTGTTCTTCAGCCTCTGTTTTAAGTTGGAGGTACAATAAAAGAAGAAAAATTAATAACTATGCTACTTAGTGATATGCTAGTTAGTGTTGACACTAGTTAGTGACGATACTAGGGGGTAATAGTATCCATTAGTAACCCCAATCTCCTCCATGCTATTACAGATATAGAGTGTTTCAATTATTGGACTTGTTACAGAATCTTAAGATTGGAAAGGGCCTTAAATGATCATCTAATCACACCAACAAGTTGGTGTTTGAATAATTTCTATAAAATTCCTGATGGGCACAGCCCAACCTTTGCTAGAATACCTACTGTGAAAGGGCATTTATCTATTACCTTCCAAAATTGCCCACTCTTATCTATGAATAGGTTTGATTTTAGATGCTCTCTCTTGTGCGTATGTCTCCTTATGACTTCTATTTAGTGTTCTTGGTTTGATCTATATGAACCATAATAAAAAATGTCAACTCTATCTTCCACAGGAAAGCCTGTCTATATTTAAGGTATCATGATTTTTGAGATTTCTTTTCATCTTGGGCTGAATCTTCTGTACCACATAAGAAGTGAAGCTTATGGGTAGGGCGTGCCTTTAAAAAGTTGTTTATCAGGTAGTATTTGTCTTTAATAACACCTTTCTAGAGCATTTACACTGGTACATCTTCTTCATCCCAATAAGTGCCATGTTCCACTTAAGGTACAGCCTTATTGCCACTTCTCGTCAACATCTCCATCCATCCCAGCATTCACTGAGCAGTGAGATGGTAACATCCTTTTGATACTAATTCTCCTATCATCAATTATTATTATTTATTTTATAGCTGTGCTTGTGTTTCTGTTTTACACTGAAAGGTTTTAAGAGTAGGGAAAAGCTGTATTTTTATCTGTATCATCCTCGATAATCATCTTCATCATTGCAATAGCTAACTGCTTACTGTGTGACAGACCATTTTCTAAGCCTTTACATGTATTAACATTTCAATGTAGGTACTAGTGTTACCCACATTTTACATATGAGAAAACTGAGGAATAAGAAGGTCAAGCAATTTTCTCAAGATTACATGCATCATAAGCGTTGGAACCATTATTCGAACCTGTGTGGTCTGGCTTCAGTGTTCAGCATCATAACCACTCTGTTACACTGTCTTCTACAATCTAAAACCTTCATTGGCTCTCAACAGACTTTCCTTGGATGAGTTCATCTGTGCCCCTGTGTTTAACTATCACTTAGATACTGGATCTATTATCTTTTGTGCTTCATATCTTTATTTTGAACTGTAAAGTGTGCGACTCTATATGGAAGCACTATGTCCAACTTGATCTATCCTAAAATGTGTTCATTATTTTGCATTCAAAACCTTGCCTTCTCTTGTGTCCCCTCCTTTCATTAAATGGAATCATCATATATCAGTTTGCCCAAGCTAGAGATTTAGGCTTCCTCATAGATTCCTCCTATTCTCATGCTCTACCACTTCCAATTAATCTCAGAGTCCTGTAAATTCTAGTTCTTTAATATCTGTCTGATCAGCCCTCTCCTCTCAATTTTTACTGTGATTACTTTTGTTCACAATTTTTCACTTGGAGTATTGTAACTTTAGCCTCAGAAGAGTCCTCTACTCAAATGTTGCTCCCTTCTAGTGGATTTACCACAGCACAGCCAGGGAATTTCATAACATAAAGCTGATACTGTCATGTATCTGTTTAAGATGCTTAAATGCCTCCACCTCCCCCTTTCAGGATAAAAGACAGATTCTAGCAAGTCAAAGAAACCCTTCATATTCTGGCTTTGTTCACCTTCCAGTCTTACACGTTGTCATATATTCTTAAGCAACCTGCTATACACTGTTTTCTCTGCCTAGGATGACCTGACCCTCATGGCCTGTCCTGGACCAGTTCCTGTCTATTTTCTGAAGATTAGTTCAAATGTCACCCTCCCTTGGAATTGTTCCCTACAGACATCTCCACTCCAATATCTGATTAATTTCCCTCGTCGCTCTGTTATGTACATCTATGCTTTTTCTATGTGATTTCAGCAGCATAGTAATGGTTGATTTTTACATTTTCATTCCGTTTACCTCATAGCCTGTGAGTTCCTTGAGGGCAAGTATTACATTTGCTGTTGTTGTGGTCCTAGTATTTAGTGCCTGGGAAATAGCAGACCTACAACAAAACTTAGCTGGATGAAGGTCAATAATGCCTCCCAGTCTATTAACAGAAATGAGAGGGCCTACGTCCAGGATGGGAAAAGGTTCATCTGTGTGCTAGTTCTCACTGTTTGAGGAGCTGCCTGGAGCATAGTGCTGACATGGATTCTAAGGCGACGTTTAGGCTCAGTGGAAGTGTATTAGAATTTATTACTGGTATTTATTATGGGGGATACGGAGAAGTGGCATTTGCCTATCTTGATACCGATCTAACAATATTTTTCATTAGGATTTGCTTTCAGATAGGAAATACTCAAAGCCTATGGAGACATTAATATTCCCTGGAGTTAATTTTTAAAAATAATGACATCTTTGGGACTTGTTCCAAGGGCTGGACACTTGCCTTTGTCCTTCAAATTATACCAATTCTTCCAAAACTAGGAAGCAGCATAGTATGGTATTTAAGTCCCAGGGTTGGGACTTAACTTGAAGCTCTATTTTAAGCTCATTAGATTGAAGCTCTATTTTACTACTTATTACTTGCTTGACCTTGAGCAAGTAGCTTAAACCTTTCTGGCCTCAGTTTCCTCATCTAGAAAATAAGAGTAATAGTGCTAATATCTACTGTTATTATAATTCTACCAAACTCTACCAGAATAGTTCTAAACAAGTGTGTCCTATATAGAGACTTAAACCAAATACAGAGCATTACAGTTTAAATCTAATTACATGTGCCATTGGTAAGTATACTCAAGTTATATAGTGTAGGACTTCACCAGTGCCTTTATGTAATGCAGAGTGTAATTGATTCACAGTAGAGCTAAGTAATTCTAAACAAGTCAGTTTATACTCTGAAATAGGCAAATAATGGTAAGTATCACTACTGAGTTCCTTCTGAATGCTGGGCATTATTTAGGTCCTTTATACATCTGCCGAAATATGTGTAAAAGTCTTAGAAGAGTGTTTGACACATTAATAAATGTGCTACTAATAGTATTATTTATAATCTTCACAAAAACTAAAGAGAGAAGGTGAATTTATTTGATGTTGAGATATATGTTAAACTATTCACTATAGTTAGCGAAGGTAGAGTCAATCCTTGTATTTACTGAACAATTCATATGTGACAGATACTGATTCTAACTTTAATAATCTCTAGATAATATCTTACCCCATGTAACCATTATGGGACCATGTGATATTTTCAAACATTGGTGAATGACCACAGTAATAGTGCTCGGGTTTAGTTGAATATAATGACATGTTACTAAGAAGAGTTAATAATGCAAATGCTTTTCCAAGGAGGAACTTTGGGGATACAAGCTTACTGTGGAAATCTCATCCTGTGGCCACTATCCTAATACTGGGTTATATAATATTATACTATTACTAATTTCTCACAAAGATCAGGATTTTAAGGGAGTGTGAAATTATTAGAAGGAATGTATTTCTTACCAAATTAGATAAGATGATAATTTCTTGATTTTACCTGGAGAGAGGAAAAAGACAACTTTAGGAAACCTGAACCTATCCTTTAAAGCCAAATTTCTACATAACTGAAAGTTACCCTTGAAAGGGTTTGGCCTTAAGAAAAGCTGAACATTTGATCATGCAGACACCAAGCCCGTGATGCCTCACAACGCAAGTGTTTAAACCAGGCTTCTCAAAACAATAATGAAGTGTGTTTAACAGCTCTTTCATTTCATTTTGGAGTTGTTAAAAGAATATTAAAGTCAAATCATGGAAATGAGATTCATCTGTATAAGTACATTTAAGTCGGGATTACATAGAGATGAGTTTTCTAAAAGTATCTCCACTTCTAAGCGTTTGAAGGTGGTTCTTAGTCACTTACCCCAAGTTAAACTTCATTGCATTGGGATCAGGCTTTTATCCTTTATTTTTAATAACAAAAATCACACCCAGCAGTGTGACAGCTAAGGCAGCCCTGGAAATTAAGCATTTTGCTGAGGAGAAGGAAAACCTTGTAAGTAGCTTGGTTAAGGTTTTTTTTAAGCTTATTTTTTTTGTAGCTTTTCGTGGTTTTAGGACTACTGGGCCATGCAGCTGAATGTGCTGCAGTGGCTAATTTAAAGTTCTAAGGGAGTTTAAAGCAGCATGCATTTTTCATCACAGATAGGTTAAAAGGTTTTTAAAGTATTCTACTTATTCATAGGCAGCTGGAATCCAGTAGGATTGCATATCTGCTACGACTTCAGCAAATATCATTCCCAATTTGGCCCTTAAAGGACAGCACTAGAAATTCTTTACACTTTTCCTACCTAGAAATAGATGGCAAATTCTGTGGCAACTTTAGCTGTGAACTCTTCATTTCAGGGCCCTACATCTTTATTTTAATATGTATTGCTGTTCTTTATTTGTGTGCCTAAGAAATACTAAATTCATGGTGGCTGTGAATGATATGGATCATTGTAGCTCCCTTTAAACTGGGACTACTTATAGCATGTAAGAACTCGTGACCACAAATTACATTAGTGTAGTTTTCACTACTTTCAGTTCTCCATATAGGCCACAGTAGATTGATTTCTACAAAAAAAAAAAAAATGTACTTTTGGTGGTCTCGCTGCCATATATGAATATGCATCTGATAAGTGTATTGTCTAGGCAGTGCACTGTATTGATATCAATACTGCCTCTTTATTCAAAATGAGAATGGTTTAACAAATGTAGGCATGTGTAAGAGGGAAAAAAAGATGTCACAACAGAGGGGTCCTTCATATAGCAGAGACGTTGCTGTCCTCTGATGTCTTATATAAATCCTGCAGCCTCAGACCTACTGTAGATATATAATGACATGTTATCAAAACCACACCATTGAGTTAAAATGGTCGATGTCAAACTAATTCTGCCTCACCAGGTATTTCTTCCCATTTATAATACCCTTTTTAAAAGAAAAAAGGGCCCAGCAATTCAGATGGGTATATAATAGGGATGATATACAATTGTACTTCAAGCTGACTGCAAGCAACCTGTCAAAAAAACAAAGCTGAATTCTGAGTAATAAAATCCATCACATGATTGATATCTTGCATTAAGTGTAAGTTGAAGAAAGCAATTTTGTTTACGGGGAAAGTCTTGGCTTGGCACGTTTTTCATGTCACATAAAGATGGAAATCTTACCTTATGGTTGTAGATTACAGTTATATTTCAGCTTCTGTCATTGTAAAAGGACACACATCTCTTTTAAAATAAGAACCATTTTCTTCTGATAAAAATGAGCTCATTTTAATATAGTTCTTTCTTCCAGTACATATCATGTTCTCCTTTGCTTTCATTCCCATGTTAACTCTTTTATGATATTGATTTTACTGTGGTTTAGTAAACGAATGCATCGTCTAAGAATTTTCAGAGTTTCCAATTGCTGTGTGTTTGTGGGCACTTCATGGCAGAAACAATGAGTTACAGATAAAGAATTTACCTAATATTTAAGAATACTGCAAATTGAAGAAAACTGGGTCAATGTGTTCTCATTTTTCTGTGTAGAAGAGAAATGAGTGGTAATATTAAAAATCTTGTATAATTTTGGAAATTTATCAATTTCTGATTTCTTTGTATTAAATACTTAAAAATAAAGCTTTCTAAAAATGCACAGTATTTTATAGTTTACAAAATGCTAACACATATATCATTGATCTTCATCTGTCCTTTGAAATAAGAATTAATATTGTTATGATTTTTATCTTCTTGTTTTATATACCAGAAAACTAAGGCTCTATGAGGTTAAATAATCTGCGCAAAGCTGACCCTCTAGAATTTAGCAAACTCTAGTATTTTGATGTAGTAGAATTCTAAATGATTTAAGCTCACTTGACTTCTGACTAAAATATGGGTACACCAACTCTAGCATTGGTGTTAACCTACTTTGGCTAAATTAGAGCTAATCAAAAAAGTTTTAAATCAAAAGTTTTGTTTTTGTCTTTTTGTTTTTAGAGGTATGAGAGAACGGGAATCGCTATTGAAAGGGATGAGGAAGAGAATTCTTACTTCTGAAGTAGTAAATGTTTGCAATATATAGTTAATTAATGCTTAATAAATATTGAGGAAAATAGAAGTATCAATGCTACATCACACCTGTGTAAAATTTGTGAAAGCTGAGCTGTGTATTCTCTCTTTGGACTATCTTTGTATATCATGCAAAAGTTACTTTGTTAGGAGACGGAGATTAGCTAAATCTGGATTCACACCAGTATTATTCAGGTCTGCATTTCTCTTTCTGATAGTATCACAGCTGCATGTTCTTTTCTGCCTTTCTGATTCCCTATGGGGTAGGCTGGTTCTAACATAATTCCCAATGATCAAATCCAGACTTCTGGTATTCACATTCTTGTGTAATGCCCTCCACTTCTGTGTGGGCTGCTCCTAGGGACTTGCTTCTAATAAATAGAATATGACAAATGACAGATGTCATTTCTGAGATAAGGCTATAAAAGATTGACTTCTGTCTCTCCCTTTCTCTTGGTACTCCTCCCAGTTTGGCTGACTTCGATGAAGCCAGCTGCCATGTGAGCTGCCCAGTGGAGAGAGCCATGTGGCAAAGGACTGAGATCCTCAGTCTACTAACCCACAGAGAACTAAATCCTACTCACAACCACCAAGTAAGCCTGGAAGCAGATTCCACACCAGTCGAACTTTGAGATTACTGCTGCTTTGGTGGACACTTGGCTTGCAGCCTAGTGAGAGACCCTAAATTGGAGGACCCAGCTAATCTGGGTCCAGATTCTTGACCCACAGAATATATGTGTATTGTTTTAAGCAGCTACACTTTGTTGTAATTTATTACCCTCCTAGATATTCTATGTCACATCATCTTATATTATTTCCGTGAAAACTCATCATTATTTGAAATTATCTTTATTTATTTGTTATTTATTCTCTCTCTTCCTCCAATTAAACTATAAATCTTATAAGACTTGGGACTTTGTCTATCTTGTTCATCTTTAGTTCCCCACAGTGTCTAGAAGAGCACCTGGCACATAATTACTGGTACTCTATAATTATAGGTTGAATGAATAAACAAATTTTACTTAGAGTTTTATTTCTAGGCCCTCATTTTTGCCTCCCTCTAAAATAGTGAAATAGCTTAAGACAAGAACATTTGATTTTTCTTTTTATCTGTACCTACAGAAGGATTATTTCTCAAATATTTTTTAACCTGCTGCTAATCTTACTTCTAACAGCTGTCTCACTATTCTCCATGTCCAAAGGTCTTCAAGAACAATATTCTCATCATTTTTACTTTGCATAAAATTAGGTAAAAACAAAAAAATTGATTCTTTGATATACAGTACATTTTCAAATTTGATTTTCTTTGGATTCTGAGCTTGTGTTCACTAGAATTTTGATGGAACAATATATTATCTGCAGTATTAAAATTGTTTCATTTTCCATGTGAAAGGTGTTGGCTTCCTGAGTAAAATTCATAAAAGTGAAAATAATTACCGTCTCTCTCTCTCCGTCTCTCTCTCTGTCTCCTTGTAGCTCTTTCGCTCTTCTTGTTTGTCTTTCCTAGAATATTGTTGGTTTCATAAAATAAATTTCTGGCTTTTGGACCAAATTCGGTCCTTGGCTTCATTTCATCCAGTTCTCAAAGCCATTTTGCTGTTGTCACTGATGTAGAAATTTGTAAAATAAAGGACTTCCTTATTCTTTCATTTATTGTAAAACCTCTTAGGATTTAAAATTACAATAGTAAAATAGTTATAAACAGTAGTTCAAGGTTCAGAAAGTGTTGGTGGTTGTGTTCTAAAGTTGGACCAAACATAGATATCACATGTATTGTTACCTATCTTTTGTGCATGGTTCCAGGAGCATGATAAGGGGTACATAACTAATCCCATGCTCCTCCCTGTTTAACGGTGATTTCTACTGATGATGATTTTAGCCTAAAAAACCAAAGTATTCAGCTGTCAGTGAGGTAAAAGCAATTAAAGTTTACAGTCATCAGTTGCCTAATATTATATTTAACTACTTTGAAATTTAAAGTAATTAAAAATTCCAGTCAATAAATTTAACACATGTAGTCCTGTGTTAGGTCAATGTATGTTTGGCCAGTTAAGGGAGAGTGTAAGAGGGGAAGCAAGTTGGGAGAAGAAGACTGATAGAAAGACATAGTCCTAAAAGTCTTTTTAATCATTTTCAATAGACTAATTTCCTAATAGTCTTCTAGTGAGTTAGGAGTTGAAGAATTCACTTTACAGAGGAAAAAGACAAAGTATGGGAGAAAGTGATAAAACTTACAGGGTATCTATGATATGCTGGATACTAGATTAGCCACATCATGTACTTTATCTTATTAAACACTTACAAGAGTCTTACCAGGTACTTTCACCATCCCTAAGTGAATCCAACTCTCTGTCTTCCAACACAGTCAGAGCCGAAGTAAACGATACATGATCTTTCTATAACTTCAACCTCAACCAGGCCCTTAGCCAACTCTGAGTTATTTTACTTTCCTACTTACCCAAATAAGATTTCACACATTCTGTACTTTCTTTAAATCTCTCACTCTACCCTTTCCACAGCACTCTCAGTTAGTGATTTTGTATCTTCAGAGAGGAAATAGAAGCCATCAGACATTGCCTACTTCATTTTCCTATCCCTCTCCCCTGCTACTAATTTACTGTCACCTATTCTCTCCTCCTTCTCCCCTGTTAACATGGGGGAATTATGTTTCTTTCCATGATGTGGATTAGATACTCTCTTGTCTTTTCAGAAACTAAGTTATTAAGTACTCCCTTTCTCTCCTTTATCTTTAATATATTCCTCTCATCTGAACCCTTCTTATTAGCAATTAAATATTCTACATGTGAGTATATTTTCAATTTTAAATGTAATATTTAAATATGTATTATACAAATATTTATACATTGTATTATATGTTAAGTTTATTAAATATGAGTCTATAGAAAAATTAATAACTATTTTCCTCTCTACTGAGGAAAATAATCATTCCCCTCCTCATATGAGCATACTGTTATTTTTTTAATCTAAAACCACCTTCTCTTTGCCCATTTCTACATCCAACTGTTACTCTATTTCTGTCCTCCTTCCAGAGTAAAACATTTGGAAAGAGTATTGTATGCACCTGTTTCTAATTTTTTTCTCTTCTTTTCTCTTATCAAGTTTCTTGTATCAAGATCACCAATAGACGTTATTAAATCCAGTAGTCACTTCTCAGTTGTGATAGTTCTTAAAATGTTAGCAACATTTTCCATGGTTGATAATTCTTTTCCTTGAGCCACTTTCATCTTTTGGCTTCCAAGATGTCTGGTTTTCCCACCAATTCTCTGGCTTTTCCTTCTCATTGCTCTTTGCTGAGTCCTTCTCATCTTCTTGACTACTAACATGGGATTGCTCAAGGCTTACTACTTGGACTTCTGCTCTTCTCTATTTAATCTCGCTTCTTTGGAATTCTCATCAAGGTTCAGAACTTTAAATATAAGCTGCCAACTCCCAAATGAATACCTTCAGCACAGATGGCTTCCCTGACTTCCAGCATCACATAGCCACCTGACTACTTGTTCCCTCATCTTAAATATGTAACATGCATCATAAACTGAACATGTCCCAAACTCAGCTCTCACAGTGTTCTCTAATGCAGTAAATGGCAAATTCACTGTTCTAATTTCTCAGGACAAAAATCTTAGAATCATCTTTAATGTCTCTTTTCCTCCTCACACTTGGTATCTTAGGCTCTTATCTAAGACACAAATTCTTATGCCTCCAGTGTCATTCTACCCTGATCAAAATCATAAAGTCTCTTAATTTGTCTCCCAACATCTACCTTCAATCTATGAAGTCAGAGTAAACGTGGTGAAACCCAAGGTGGATCATGCTCAAAATCTTCCAAAAGTTTCCCATTCTAATCTGAATAAAAGTCCAAATCCTCATAGTAATCCACAGGACCCTACATTATTTGTTCTAATTTCAAATTACCTCTATTTCATCATCTCTAACTTCTCCTTCAACCATAATAGCTCTTTAGCTCTTCAGCTCATCCTTAAACATGTCAGCATATTTGGAACTGAGACTTTTCCACCTGGTATTGCTTCAGCCTGCAATGGTCTTTCCCCAGATATGTTTACCTTACTACTTTGATCTTTTCATTACAGAAGATATGCTTTATTTATTTTGTTTTTGTCTGTCTCCCCCTATAAAATATAAGGCCCATGTATTGGCTAGAGTAACACTAGCTGTTGCAACAAATAAACCCCCCAATTTCAGTAGGCGAACATAATACAGTTTATTTTGGGCTCATATAGGTGTTCAAATATTTTTAAAGTGAGTAATTTGAGAGGGTGCTTTGCCCCACTTAGTCATTCAGTGACCCAGGCTTGCAAAAACCCTGTCATTTCTAATGTCATCATCTAAGGCCATTCTCAGGTCACTCCTGTTTCTTAAAGGCCATAGCACAGAAATGACCAACTTTATTTTCATTCCAGTTTCAATGAAGATACCAAGTAAGATAGCCATATCTGGAGGAAAGCATGTGGGGAATGTAGCCCTTGATTGGGCAGCTACGCTCCTATGGTAAAAAAGAGCCTGAATATTTGGTAAATGCCTAGCTGTCTATGCCACATTCCATAAGAGCAGTGATTTTTGATTATTTTATTTACTGCTATATGCCCAACACCTAGAAGAGTTAAATGAATAACTGAAGTATAAGCAAATAAATAAAACAAATAAACAAACCATTTATGGATCTGTAACCCCTGTCCTTTCCCTTCTCAGGCTTATCAAAATGGCAGTCCAGATGTCCTGCTTCACTCTAACTTTCTAGTCACTCATCCTACTCCAATCTGAGTCCCAGCAAACCTGAGCTTCCTCCTTGTAAATAGATTCACTAGAAAATGTGGCAGGATGATATTTTTGAGATATATATATATATATATATATTTTACATAGCAGAAAAGCATACTTGGAAATATGTCTTTTGCATTTTAATCTAAACTATAGAGTAGACACAGTGTGATATGGAAATGGTTTCATTTCACTCTGGAAGGAGGTGACAAATTGTCCCTTTGTTGCAGTGGGAGTATAGTCTGGGGTGGGGGGCATCTCATCTTGGGTTTTCCAAGAACTGAGGCTGTGATAAGGATTTAACATGTAACTTGTTTATTTGGAGAGGTAATCGTCAGGAACAGAAAGAGGAATTGGTGTGAGTGCGATAGAGAAGCTGACAAAGCCAAAGTGTATTATTGAAGTTCTTATTGTGAGCAATAGAGATTTTATTTTGCTGGAACCTCCTGAGAAATCCAGAGACTGCCTTCTAAGACTATCTTTCCAAGGATGGGAGACAGAAGCATTTTATTCATTAGCTCCCATCCCAAACTGGTTAAGATTTACTTCTGAGAGTGTTAACTTTCTTGTTCTTCTGAGCTATATATAACATTCAGGCTATCACAACACTAGAAAATGTCCTGGAGGAGAAAGCGTAAAATGTGGCAGTGTGTCTTAGTAGTGGGATGCCAAAGGCATGAAGGGATTTAAAGCCATTATGGAACTTTCTACTCCTGTTATGACTGAAGTGAGATGAGGCCTTAGGGATATGCACTGGACACCAGAGCGTCTCATATAGAGAGATTCTGAGGTGATATGACAGACATTTAAAATTCGTAAAGGACCTTACTAATTTTTGCCCTTCCCAGATTTTTGGACTAGAAGAAACTGGAGTTTGAAGTTGGATGGTCATACTGTACAAATATTGTGCAAGTTAGGCATGGAAGGGACTGTGTATATCAGCAAGTGCATGCCATCCCAAGCAACAAAAATCAGGCAGGACAAGCTATACAATAGCTGGAGGACATTGAAGGTCTGAGGGCTATACAGTTACTAGACCCTTGACATTAGACTGCCCCAAGCATGGATAAAGGAGAGAAGGGCACAGGGTGAGAACTGTGAATTTGACTGAGTACTTGACTAAAATAATGTTTGTAAAAGGGAATTCACTTCATACTTCCAAAGTTTATTCACCACCTCTGAAACAAAAAAGAATCAGGAGAAATAGGAGCTTATGAATAAGCTAAATTGTATTACGGAGAAATAAAGGTGTATTTACATTTTGATCACCTGAGTTATACTTTCAGAACTAAAATCTAGAACTCACTAGAATTATTTTATCTCCATCAGCATTAAACTAACTTGGCCACTGTTGCTTGCAACCAAGGAAGCCTAACTAATGCAAAAATTGCTTCCATAGAATGAATTAGCTGTCTATACAATTCTCCTGGAAATGGGACTTGGTATTCTGATACTATGAGATTCCACTTCACATTCTGGGAAGGGGAACTAATAGCCCATGAGACAAAAAGGAACCATGAGAGTGAAGCTCTGAGATCCAAGCAGCTATCACCATAGAATAATTTTAAGAAGAGTGTGAATTCCAGAATCACTGTGTATGATGAGTGCTTCTGACAGCACTGGCTAACTTAAAGCAGATGAGAAGCTCAGATCACTAAATTGTCACCTTGTATCATGGAATGAAACCTATGAGCTTTCTGACTCTGCTGAAAGACATTTTTTCTTTTTATAGCAGAAATGCTGAAGTCACTAATGAATTATTGATTCTGAAGATTCAGTTGAATTCATAACCTCATCAGGTCTCTTGTATGAGAGTTAGGGAACTAATCAATAACTGATCAAGATTTGACTATGTGAAAAAAATATCTTCTTAAAGGATCCGGATATGGAGCTTGCCCATTTGGAAGTCATCTGAAACTCCCTAATGACCTGCTATTCACTAGGAAAAAACCCTCCTCTGCTAACTGGAGGAAGTAACAATTCCCTTTATGCCCATGCCGTTACTTATGAGTAGCCCGAATCCAAAATCCTCATTGCCAGGACACTGAAATGCAGAGTCAGAGGAGGAATGAAAGGTACACAGAGACAATCTTGAAAAATTTGCCAATTTGATGAATCAAAAATCTGAAAAAATTGAGGGAGTTAGTTTAGAGGGTAGATCAACTAAGGCAGGTGTAGCCAAATTGTAATTATGCCTTATTTATTGAGATGGCTACCCTTTTCTGAGATTATAAATTTAATGGATTAGCCAGAGTTACAGCCGTGATTCTAATGATTTCTGGGCTGAATAGTAAAAACCTGAACTCAAAATTGGCCCATGCTAAAAGACATGAATTGGCCAGGAATCCCTGTGCATCATTCAGAACAGAGGTTGCAATCTGGGAGACTGCAGCCTGGATCTGGCCTGTTGACATGCTTTGTTTGGTCCTCATAGTTTTGGCCCACACAGTGTTTTTAAAAGAGTTGATTTAAATGCCAAGAAACCTACATAAAAACTTTGATTCCTACCCTCCTTTTAAAAGATCTGGCAACATTGAGCTCATATTCCTATGTGGCAACAATTTGCTGCCGTCTACTTAAGACGGGGCAGGTATACATTTTTCTATAGGTTCATCACTTTCTACAGCAACTCTCTTCCAGTTGACTGCACTAGTTTAAATTTGATTTTGTGATCCCTATTAATAAGGAAGGAATAAAAAGACTTTGAATAATAGAACTCTGATTAAATGTGCCCTATATCCTACCTACCCACCCAGAGAGGCCTGGAAAAATGGGTTGATGAAGAAGAATCTACTTAAAAAATATGTTTAATGACTCTCTAGGCCTGGAATACTGGTGAAAGTGTTACTGAACCAAACTTGGGTCCACTCACCCATGCACAATAAAGCCAATTTCCTGACACGGGTTGTGGTGAAGGAAAGTGCAGCATTTATTGTAAGGCACCAGGCAAGGAGTCTAGAGCAGCTAGTGCTCAAAAAGCCAGAACTCTCCGGTGGGTTTCAGCAAAGCATTTTTAAAGTCAAAGTAAAGGAAGGGAGTCCCAGGGTATGTGAATAGCTCTTGCACAATTCTCTGATTGGTTGATGGTGAGGTAACAGGGCGGTTACCTTATCAATCCTTAGATGCTAGTACGTCTGGGGTCTACTGTGCTCATTGTCATCAAGTAGTTAATTTCTTCTGTTTGGTAGAGGTTTTAGCATCTGTAAAACAACTCAGGAAATATGCATCAGATACTACTATCTAGGTACTTCAGAATGGAACTAAAGCAGAGGATATGGGGGAAGGTTCTGTGATGGGAATGCCACATAGGGTCCTGCTCCCTTAAAAAAAAGGCCTGCAATTGAAAGGGGCTCAGATTTTAGCAAGAATGGGGAATCTCACAGTGGCAGAGCCCAGGGTGTAGCAGTAGAGTAACAGAAGAAAAAACAGAATATACCTAAGAATATGACCTAATTCAGAAAAAGGGTATTTGCAGATGTATTTAGTTAAGATGAGGTCTTACGGGAGTAGGGTAGACCCCTACTCCAGTATCACTAGTGTCCTCATAAAAAGGGGGAATTTGGACACAGACACGTACACAAAGAGACGTCATGTGAAGATGAAGGCAAAGATTGGGGTGTTGCAGCAGAAGCCAAAAAACACCAATGATTGCCAGCAAACCACCAGAAGCTAGAAAGGAGACATGGAACAGATTCTCCTTCATAGCCCTCAGAGGGAACCAACCCTGCCGAAACCTTGATCCCTTACTTCTAGCCCCCAGAACCATGAGACAATACATTTCTGTTGTTTAAGCCACTCAGTTTGTGGTACTTTCATTTCAGCCTTAGAAAACTAGTACAGTTCTAATACTTGGTGAGAACAAGATCTTCAGCTTTTCCTTCCATTTGTTATCCAATATTCTTTGAATTATTTCCTTTTTTAAGGGGAGGAGGCTTAAGATAAAATCTGTTTTGTCTTCTTTTTATTTTTTTTCAAAGGCAGTAACACACACACATACATATATCCCATAATGCTATGAATAGGTCACTGTGGACCTATTCAGTATCACTACCCCTTACTCATACTTACAATCCCAGCTAAATCAAAGAAAGGGGAGAAGAGAAATCATCACACACACACTAGCTTAGCACTCTGTGTTTTTCTTCTCTAGAAATATTTTAATTTTAATGAAAAACAATTATATAAATATATCAATGTATATCTCCCCACTTGACTGAGATCTGTTACAGCAAGCAAGAATTGTGTTTTATGCCTACTTAGTAGTATCTGGAATACAGTAGGCACTCAAATATTTGGGAATGAATTAAATATTGTTTGTCTTATTCTTAAAGTCAATAATAGTCACTAAGTATAATTAACAATGAAAAATCTCTAATAATTAAATTAAAAATTTAGTATTTGTGTTAGAGTTCTTAAAATATCTGCCATTATTGCTTTTGTGCTAGAATGTAATAGAATTGTTCAGAATTAATTTAAAAAGGTTATTTCTCCTCTGGTCCTCTATTCCTTTCATGTGTGACTGTGACTATGCAATAATATAGAATATATTTACATATTATCAAGTTGAGTTGTCTGGAATTAAATGGAAGCTCCTTTTAGTGATTTAAAAGTAGAAAATAGCATTAATTATAACTGAGATGAAAAAGCTATAAACCATTTGTTTCCTGATTGGAGATCACTCAAATTTAAATTGATTTATCCATCTGATAACTTACTGTAAAGGAAATTGTCAAGATTACCCTTTCCTTGTCAAAACCATGTCGATGGAGAGTTGAACATAATTGAAGGAATCATTTTCAAATATAATATTAAATGCTAGTAAAAAAATGTTCAAATGCTGGTTTCACACCAAAAGAAAAAAAAAAAAACCAGCAACAAATTTATAAAACAGCTCTCTTTTATAATGATATTTCTACATATGTATTTATCCAAGTGTCCACCTGACACCGCTACTTCAATGTGTAATAGGCATTCCAAATTTACATGTCTAAATAGAACTCTTGATTTCCCCTGCCTTTCAAAGGTGTTCTTATCTTTTTTTGTTTGTTTGTTTCATAATTTACCCAGTGTCTCAAGACAAAAATCTAGAAGTCAACCTTGTTACCATGCTTTCCTTGATCTTCACATCCAAACCAATAACAAGTCCTATTGATTTTAGTTTCAAAATGTGTATTTAATATGAATACTACTCTTGATCTCTTTTGCCACAACCTAAGCCTATACTATTATTTTGTTAGGCCACATCAATAGCCCCCTAAGTGGTCTTCTGCTTGTACTCTTTCCCTCTTAAAATCCATTCTTCACACAAGAAATCATCTCACCATTAATGGCTTCCCATTGTATTTAGATTAAAATATAAACCAATTACTACAGTCTTTGTATCAGTTGGGTCCTTGCTGAAATAGTTAAGAATGCTAAGGTTTTGGGGGAGAAACATTTTTGAAAGAAAAAGGGACAGAGCAGGATTTGGTAGAGATAGCAATGAAAGGCAATGCAGATCTAAAATGTCTCTGCATGCCAAACAGCTTTCTGTGGAGCAACAGTTTTTCCCTAAATGAGTCCTGCAATGGGTGGACATGGCTATGGCCAGGGCTTGTACTAGATTCTTGCTCAGTCACTGGCTGAGACCACCCCAAGAAAAGAATGCCATTAGCTTAAGAGGTGAAGTGGATCTGAGGGTGCTTGCTGACAGCTTGAAACTGTCAGTTAACCACATTCCCTTGCAACTGGGCAGGGAGTCATCTCTCTATCTCTATCTCTCTCTCTTTTTTTTTTAAATTTTTATTGGAGTATAGCTGATCTACAATGCTGTGTTAGTTTCAGGTTTACAGCAAGGGGTTAGTTTAGGTTTTAATTTTTATTGGAGTATAGCTGATCTACAATGCTGTGTTAGTTTCAGGTTTCTACAGTTATACATATACATATATCCACTCTTTTTTAGATCCTTTTCCCAAATAAGCCATTTCAGAGTACTGAGTAGAATTCCCTGTGCTATGCAATAGGTTCTTATTAGTTATCTATTTTATATGTAGTAGTGTGTATATGTCAATCCCAATCTTATCCCAAACTTATCCCTCCCCCCCTTTACCCCCTGGTAACCATAAGTTTGTTTTCTACATCTGTGACTCTATTTGTGTTTTGTAGATAAGTTCATTTGTACCCTTTTTTTAGGTTCCACATATAAGCTATATCATAAGATATTTGTCTCCTATAGATGAATTTAGCTAGTAAGTTTCTGTCCCTGCTTTGTCTTAAGGCCCTAGGTGCTTTGGGTCCTCATTCAAATCTTGAAACTCATCTCATGGCACCCTACTTTGCAGTCACTGCCTTCTAATTTTCTTGTACACACGAAACCCTTTCCTGCCTCAGAATCTTTGAACATTCCATTTCCTCTGGAGTATTTCTGATATGTATTAAGTTACTTAATTCTAACAACAAGCCTATCAGGTGGGTATGATGATTATTACCATTTAACAGACTAGGAAACCGGCACAAAGAGGCTAGGTAACTTCCCCAGGGTTCCTCACCTAGGATATTATAGAGCAAGGCTTCTAACCCAAGAGTCTGTCTCCAGAAGCCTTGCTGTTAATGATTATACTTCACTGTCTTTACAAATATTACAAATATTCTTATGGCTCAGGTTTCAGCTCAATGATTACTTTCTCAAGGAAGCATCCACTGACAACCCTAACTTTAGTAATACCCACCCCGGTTCCTATTTGTAATTCCTACTATATTTTCCTAGACTTAACACAATATAAAATTATCTTTTTGTTGTTGTCTTTCATATTTAGTTTGTCTCACCATATGAGTATGTACACTCCTTGAGGTCTGGAACCATGTCTGTCTTCAATTCATTGTGTTCTCCCTAGTACCCATAAAAGAGCCCTGACCATCAGAGAAGCTCTTTAATTTTTTTTTTTTAATGAATGAATTACCAAAGCTTTCATTCTCTAGAAAAAGGAATATTAGGGGGCTCCCCTGGTGGCGCAGTGGTTGAGAGTCCACCTGCCGATGCAGGGGACGCGGGTTCGTGCCCCGGTCCGGGAGGATCCCACATGCCGCGGACCAGCTGGGCCCGTGAGCCATGGCCGCTGAGCCTGCGTGTCCGGAGCCTGTGCTCCGCAACGGGAGAGGCCACAGCAGTGAGAGGGCCGCATACCGCAAAAAAAAAAAAAAAAAAAAAAGGAATATTAGGCTGTATTCATCTTGGAAATGAATTTAGCCATTATATTGAATAAGTAGATATTGAAATCTATTATATTTCCTTTTTCCTCTTCTCTAAGAAGGGTTTCATGTTAATTCATCTCTGAAAAACATCATATTAAAAGGGAAACCTAGAAAATATTTGGGCTGTTGAAGGTAATATACGTATCTCTCTGTTTCTTTTTCCAATTATCTATCATCTATCACCTCTCTCTCTCTCTCTCTCTCTCTCTCTCACTTACCTATTTACAGACACATGCACACACACACACACACACACACATCCTACAAAGGAGCTGCTTCACTAAAATAGAAAAATCTTGGTCAGTGAGCATTAACATAACTTGAGGTGCTTTACTGGAGATTCATAACTTCTTATCCATTTCTCAATAAGCCAGTTTGCATTGTAGGAGACTCTGATTGAGAGTGGTGCCAGGTCCATGAGAAAGGACCATGTACCGTGGTCCAGAGGTATAACACCATTGATATTCCCTCAAGCTTATCCCAAAGGGTCCTGTGGCTTTTAGCCACATTGGAAAAAAGAAAAAACAGACATTTCAGGGATTATTGGATTAGATTAAATTAGATCTGAACTAACACTAATCTTTATTGGAAATAAATTCTGTGTGGTTCACCAGCCAGAATGGTGACCTATAGATCAGACCAAATCCAGCCCACATTGGGTTTAATGCTGTCACAGAACCATCCTCAGAATGTATAATAATAATTGATATACTAAGTAATAGGAAGAACTCCAAAATTAGTTACATGATTCATGGAGTGAAGGCCATTAAGTTAGGAAATGTCAAATAAGCCCTAGGATTTCCCTTCTATTTTTCTCCCACCCCTCAAACCCCAAGATAGTGAATTAATACTGAATCCTTGGGGAAACTGAGAGTTTAAATGCACCAACAAAGACTTGAAAAATGCAGGTTTAACTTTTTTGTTGGGTGAAAAACTAGGTAGGTCTTAGAGAATGATTGTGGATTATTACAGATGGAGATACCAGATACAGCTGTAGTTCCAAATTTGAATTCTTTATTGGAGGAAATAAAACTATTCCCTGCACCTAATATACAGTTATTACAAATCTTTTCCCCCAACCTTATCAGTAAAATAATCAGAAACATGGTAGAGACAGCAGATTATCTTTACTGATTTCCCATAAAGCTATGCCAATTCTCCTGCTCTCTATCATATCTTTTTCCTTTAAACTTTCTAGAGTATTCATACCCATGTTAGTGTCTTAAATAAAATGCGTGTGTTCTTTCCTTACTATAGTTATCTTCAGTAAAACATTGATTTTCATCTGAACATCTTTAAATGACGCATGTCTTCTAAAATTTTATATTTCTTAAATAATTAGGAATAGTTATATCTAGTTGAGGTGTTACTAATTAAAATATTAATTGTAATTTAAAAACACATAATTCAGATTATTAGGAGTCTTGACAATTTTTTACCATCCCACTAATTGAAGGGCTCAAAAAATTTAGAGAAGATAAATTTTATGGTACAAACTGTAATTATAATATCCTTAGTATTTCTCCCTGTGCAATTCATGCCCTTTAACCCTAGGACCCTAAGGTAGATCAATTCCTAGGCTGTATGTATACTCTGTTGTCTCTGGAGATGTAACTCATCAATTCTGGTGCCTCCACCTTTTTCTAGATATCATGGTACAGTTTTCTTTAATTTTTAACTAAATGGGATACTGCACAATGGGGTTGCAAGTGAGGAAGATATTCCGTGTTTGTGTTTTAAAAAAACAAAAATTAAAAAAATATTATACCGAAGAGAATTTTGGGAAAATGTAGTAGCAGTGGCAGCATATGTTTTGGATCTTCCCAAATCTTGTTGCATAAAAACAGAGCAACCAGAAAACAAAACCAAAAATCCATGGATAATATTTTCAACCAAACTACACATCTCTTCAGTTCCCAAAATGAGTTGGAAGAAAGTACCGATAGCTACCAGACATGCCTGTTATCAACATGTGTGCAAGGAAAAGCAGAGGGAGTTACCCTTTTGGTGGGAGAAAGTTGTTTTGTTTTGTCTCTTGTCTTTTCGTGTCTTTTCCTAGGCTGGGCTTTCATCTTTTCCTAGGCTGGGCTTTCATATGTGTGTGCAATTAGGGAGCAGAGAGCTGAGAGCTGTAATGGAGTAGGAGGTAGTTCAACATCTGCTTGGCCAGTGGCGTGCTTTCAAGTCTGATGGTGGCTGAGGCCCACCCCTTGGGTTTAGGTGGATAGAGCCCAGGGCACCAATACTAGATTAAATTGGGGGCTTTAATTCCTAAAACCCAAGCTCTGTTGGCCCAGGGACATCCAAGCCTTAGGGAGCTGCAGGGAAAAATGAAAACAGAAGTGTCCTGGGTCTGGTCTGAGGCTGGCTGCCCCCAGGCATGCATCTGTGTGGTGTGCAGTTCTGGGAGTCTGGTACCTCTGCCCAGAGCAGGAAAACTCCAACATAGTCAACTTGAAAATGAAGTGGGAAAACATTAGGACAGCAGCTGCAACTGGGGGTGGGTGTTAACACTCTTTAAAGTGAGTGTAAGGGATTTGTGTTCAGATCCATAGGGTATGGAGCAGTATAGTCCCAGGAACTTTCTAAACTGATGTTCTAGGGCTCTTTTTCAAGGTAGGTCTCTACCATGAGGGGAAAATACTGACATCGGGATGTAAATTGACAGAGACAGGAGTAAAAAAGGAAATATAATTAGAGGATAGGGCAAAGGCATCAGAGAATCTCAGAAAACAAGGTGCCATGTTTTTAACACTATACAAAAGCAAGAGAAGAGAGGGCTTTTTTTTTCTTTTTTTTTTGCGGTACGCGGGCCTCTCACTGTTGTGGCCTCTCCCATTGTGGAGCACAGGCTCCGGATGCGTAGGCTCAGCGGCCATGGCTCATGAGCCTAGCCACTCCGCGGCATGTGGGATCTTCCCAGACCTGGGCACGAACCTGTGTCCCCTGACTCGGCAGGCGGACTATCAACCACTGCACCACCAGGGAAGCCTGAGAGGGCTTTTTGACATTAGAAAATACCTGAATAAAAGTCTACTAAGAGTGAAGAAAAATGAAATTTACACAAAAATGAAATACATAAAAATGATCAAATCTCAGATACAGTTGCCATAGGAAAAATGAGTATAAGGAGAAAAGAATATTTCTACAGAGATTAAAGTCTGTCAGTAAGGTTTGTTCAAACTGCAGATCAAAACTGTAATATATTATCTTAAAATAAGCCAAAAGACATTAAGAAAATGATTAAAAACTTTAAAGAACAACATAAATCTGAATTAGAAAGCCTCAGAAAGGGAAAAAGAATTCAAGTAAAATTAGAAACAAAAGAAAAAACGTTTTAGAAATGAAGACTAAACTAGAAGAAATATAAAAAGAAACAAATATTGAAGACAGGCATGGTAGGTGAATAGTGTCCTTGCTTCTCTCCCCTCATTGCCCCCCTCCCCCAAAGGTATCAGGTCTTAATCCCTGGAACCTATAAATGTTACCTTATATGGAAACAGGGTCTTTGCAAATGTGATTAAGTTAAGGGTCTTGAGAAATCAGGAGATTATCCAGGATTATCAGGGTAAATCGTAAATTCAACCACATGTCTCCTAAGAGGGATAGAAGGGAAGATTTGATGATACATAAAAAAGAAGGCAATGTGGTAAAGATGAAGGTAGAGATTAGAGTGATGTGGACACAAGCCAAGGAATGCTGGCAGCCATTAGAAGTTGAAAGGGTCAAGGAAAGGATTCTCCCACAGAGCTTTTAGAGGGATGGTGGGTGGCCCTGCTAATACCTTGATTTTGATCCAGTGATACAGATTTTGGACTTCTGGTCTTCAAAATTGTGAGAGAATAAATTTCTGCTGTTTTAAGGTACTAAGTTTGTGGTAATATGTTACAGCAGCCATATGAAACTAATATAACATACAACTAACACCACATGTGGAAAATAGGAGTCTAAAAAAGAAACTCAAAGCAAGGAGAATATAGCAAATACTAAAAACTATAATTCAAGAGAAACTTACTGAAATAAAAAAAAAAGAAAGTACATATTGAAAGTATTAAAAGAACACACCATATATCTGATAGTATTAACCTAAAATGACTAACACAAAGATATATTTCAGTAAATTTACTGGACTTTTAAGAAAAGGAAAAGAAATCATTTGGGCATCCACCCACAAAAGGTACATGTAACTCAGAAGAAAAATAAAATGGAATCATCATCAGTCTTTCTGATAAAAATTTTTTGTGCCAAAGAAAATATAGTAATATATTTAGGGAAAGCATATGTGAGCCAAGGATTTTTAGCCAGAAAAGCTGCCCTTCAGATAAAAAGGAAACACACACATTGTTATCATTATTCAAGAAATCATGGAGTATTATTTCCATAAGTTATTTCTAAGGAATCTACTACAAAATTAATTTCAGAGTATCAAAATTAATTGAGATATTGATATAAGACTGGAGATAATCATGTATGTTTTTTGGTAAAACTAAGATTAAATGAGAATATGAAGAGAAGGATATTATAATATGCAATATATAGTGGATATATGATTCAACAATATAAACATAATATAATCATAAAAATGAAGAAAGTGTGGAGATGATATATGCCAAAAAAGTAACTGCCTCTATTATTTTATAATCAGTGGTTGTCCTGTTAATATTCTTATTTCTGAAACATTTGTATTTTTAATATGGGATAAAAAAATAATTATGAGATAACCTAATTTCATCATCTGTGTTCTTGAGAACCATAATCCTCAGTATGGAAGAAAGGAGATAGAGTAATGTAGATGAATTTAGGCAAGAACCCTGTAATACTGTTTTTGAATTGGAAATATTATTAGCTCATAAGGTATTTTATCTATCAATATCTATCTATATTTATCTATATCCCATTCTGTCCACTGAAAAGGAAACAATGACCAAATCATCAGGAATGAGCATGCTTTGTACAGATTGCCAAACTGAAATATTACTTCTCATTAAAAGGAGCCAGGGCTTCTTGGATAGATGGCTGATTTTAGAGTAAGAATTGTAACAGATGAACCTGGAACATGTTGACATATAACTATCAAACATACTATGGTCATATCAAAAAGACTTAGGAGCTGTTTTAAAGAATCTTTCACTAGGTGTAGATTTCACAATTTGAGGTTAAAAAAAGATAAGCATTAAGACTGGATTTAAACTCATAAACTTTTTCATCCATGAGTTTATAATATTTTTTAAAAACCCTAATTTTTTTACATTTTGAAAACTAGAGAGAACCAATTCTTTATCTTGAAAACAGGTTAAATAAAAGTAAGAACTGAGCATTTACATAAGAACCATTCCACTATATAACCACATAGAAGTGTCTTATTATAAAATTATTGCAGATAATACATGAAAAAAATGATAGAATTAGAATATCACCTTTTTACAACCTCACTGAATTGATGGATCCAGTCCTGAGCATCAACCTATGCTAGCATCAGAAAGGAAGTGACCTGATATAATATGCATCCTGATGACAGAACCCTTTTCCTTGTCAAAGGGATCGAATCTGAGTTTGGTCAAGCATCTTAATCCAGATGCCAATTTGCAGGAAATTCAGAGAATAGGTCGAACTGCACTGTGGGTATACAATTAGCAAAACAAATACTGTGGAAAATCTACCTGTCAAATGGCCCAGGTTCTTCAACATATGAACAAAATAATGAAATAGAGGAGAGACAATTGTTGCCTTAGGCTTTCCTTTCACACCATCATCCCATCTCTTTACTGTCATATTTGATTAAATGTTTAACTGGATATAAAATCCTAGGCTGACAATAATTTTCCTTCAGTATTTTGAAGATATTGATCCATTGTCTTTTATCTTGCCATGTGACTATTGAAAAGTCAGAAGCCATTCTGATTCCTGTTCATTTGCTTTTGAGTCTTTTAACTTCTCTCTCTGAAAGTCTTTTGGATATTTACTTTGTTTTCAATATTCTTAAATTTCACAGTGATGAATTTCAGTGTGACTTACTTATTCCTTATGTTGGAAATTCTGTGGAATTTTTAACTTGAAAAATCATATCCTTCAGTTCCATAAAACATTTAAATATAATATTTGATGTTTTCTTCTGAGAAAATCCTATTACTTTAATGTGGAAGTTCCTGGATCAATCAAGACATTAGCAAGTTAAGTCCAGTGATATATAAAACAAATGTATCATGACTAGAAGGGGTTTATTCTAGGAAGGGATGTTGGTGTAAATTTGATTAATTTGCCACATTAACAATGCAAGAATAAAGCCATGAGATGGTCTAAATAGATACAGGAAAGGCATTTAATAATTTCAATATCCATGCATGATAAAAATCTTTCAGCAAACTAGAAAAACAAGGCAATTCCACAAACTAATATATCCCCAAACTTGCTGGTGACCTCAGACCCCTAGTTCCTCTGCATCCACAGATTCAACCAACCAAAGACTGTGTAGTACAGTAGTATTTAATATTGAAAAACGTTTGCATATAAGTTGACTGGTGTAGTTCAAACCCACACTTTTCTGAGTCAAATGTATAAAACATTGAATACTTTAGAGTTTTGGAAAATGACAAGTTATGTAGACCCACTCCATTCCCAATTCTTGTTCCTTTCTCATATTCTAGACACAGATTAGCTTTCTCCTAAGATTTATCCAATTTGGGAGAAATTTCTCCAATTCTCTTAGGAAGCCTAAGAGTCTGCTTCCTCACATGGGTTCAAACTTCCAAAAGTTTCTGTTTCTTGTCAATTATTTTCTTTTTTCCTGTGTTGGTTTTATTTATCCTTATAGTTTTTTTCCCTCCCTGTACTTAAAAATAATCTTTTTTTCTGTTGTTGTAATGGGGTTTCAGGTGAGGCTCCAATGTGCCATGATTAGTGGAAAATCCAATAAGCAGTCTTCTAACTTTGTTTATGGCATCTTTTGTAGTAGATAAGTTTAAAATTTTTGAGGTTTAAAATGTCAGTCTTTTCATACAGATCATTGAAGTTTTTGTGTTTGCTTAGTAAGTTCATTTCCAACTCAATATAATTAAAATATTTGGAGTCTAATGCTTTACTAATTACTTTAATGTTTAACCCTTTAATCAATTTGATGTGTGTGTGTGTGTGTGTGTGTGTGTGTGTGTGTGTGTGTAGGGATAAATAGAATGGGTCAGGGGTCTGATATGATTTTTGCATGGATAGCAGATTGCCCAGTGTAATTTCTTAAATGATCTATTCTTTCCTCACTAGTGTCAATGCCACTTTTATTTAGACTAAAGTTTTATACATGTGATTTTATATGACACCTATATTGTGCTCCCTTTATATCTTCATCAATTCCAGTGCCAGTTCATACTGTTTCATTTACGATTTTTTAAAACATTTTTATTGGAGTATAATTACTTTACAATGGTGTGTTAGTTTCTGCTTTATAACAAAGTGAATCAGCTATACATATACATATATCCCCATATTTCCTCCCTCTTGCGTCTCCCTCCCGTCCTCCCTATCCCACCCCTCTACGTGGTCACAAAGCACTGAGCTGATCTCCCTGTGCTATGTGCCTGCTTCCCACTAGCTATCTATTTTACATTTGGTAGTGTATATATGTCCATGCCACGCTCTCACTTAGTCCCAGTTTACCCTTTCCCTTCCCCATGTTCTCAAGTCCATTCGCTACCTCTGCGTCTTTATTCCTGTCTTGCCCCTAGGTTCTTCAGAAACATTATTTTTTTTAGATTCTATATATATTTGTTAGCATATGGTGTTTGTTTTTCTCTTTCTGACTTACTTCACTCAGTATGACAGACTCTAGGTCCATTCACCTCATTACAAATAACTCAATTTCGTTTCTTTTTATGGCTGAGTAATATTCCATTGTATATATGTGCCACATCTTCTTTATCCATTCATCTGTCGATGCACATTTAGGTTGCTTCCATGTCCTGGCTATTGTAGATGGAGCTGCAATGAACATTGTGGTACATGACTTTTTTTGAATTATGGTTTTCTCAAAGTATATGCCCAGTAGTGGGATTGCTGGGTTGTATGGTACTTCTATTTTTAGTTTTTTAAGGAAACTTCATGCTGTTCCCCATAGTGGCTGTACCAATTTACATTCCCACCAACAGTGGAAGAAGGTTCCCTTTTCTCCACCCCCTCTCCAGCATTTATTTTTTGTAGATTTTTTGATGATGGCCATTCTGACTAGTGTGAAGTGATACCTCATTGTAGTTTTGATTTGCATTTGTCTAATGATTAGTGATGTTGAGCATCCTATCATGTGTTTGTTGGTGATCTGTATATCTTCTTTGGAGAAATATCTACTTAGGTCTTCTGCCCTTTCTTGGATTGGGTTGTTTCTGTTTTTGATATTGAGCTGCATGTGTTGCTTGTAAATTTTGGAGATTAATCCTTTGTCAATTTCTTCATTTGCAAATATTTTCTCCCATTCTGAGGGTTGTCTTTTCGTCTTGTTTCTGTTTTCCTTTGCTGTACAAAAGCTTTTAAGTTTAATTAGGTCTTATTTGTTTATTTTTGTTTTTATCTTCATTCCTCTAGGAGGTAGGTGAAAAAGGATCTTGCTGTGATTAATGTCATAGAGTGTTCTTGCCTATGTTTTCCTCTAAGAGTTTTATAGATGTCTGATCTTACATTAAGGTCGTTAATCCATTTTAAGTTTATTTTTGTGTATGGTGTTGGGGAGTGTTCTAATTTCATTCTTTTACATTTAGCTGTCTGGCTTTCACAGCACCATTTATTGAAGAGGCTATCTTTTCTCCACTGTATATTGTTTCCTCCTTTATCAAAAATAAGGTGACCATATGTGTGAGGGTTTATCTCTGGGCTTTGTATCCTGTTTCATTGATCTATATTTCCGTTTTTGTGCCAGTACCATACTGTCTTGATTACTGTAGCTTTGTAGTATAGTCTGAAGTCTGGGAGCCTGATTCCTCCAACTCCATTCTTCTTTCTCGAGATGTTTTGGCTATTCGGGGTCTTTTGTGTTTCCATATGAATTGTGAATTTTTTTGTTCTAGTTCTGTGAAAAATGCCATTGGTAGTTTGATAGGGATTGCACTGAATTTGTAGATTGCTTTGGGTAGTATAGTCATTTTCACAATATTGATTCTTCCAATCCAAGAACATGGTGTATCTCTCCATCTGTTTGTATCATCTTTAATTTCTTTCATCAGTGTCTTATAGTTTTCTGCATACAGGTCTTTTGTCTCTTTGGTAGGTTTATTCCCAGGTATTTTATTCTTTTTGTTGCAGTGGTAAATGGGAGTGTTTCCTTAATTTCTCTTTCAGGTTTTTCATCATTAGTGTATACGAATGCCAGAGATTTCTGTGCATTAATTTTGTATCCTGCAACTTTACCAAATTCATTGATTAGCTCTAGTAGTTTTCTGGTAGCATCATTAGGATTCTCTATGTATAGTATCCTGTCATCTGCAAACAGTGACAGCTTTACTACTTCTTTTCCAATTTGGATTCCTTTTATTTCTTTTTCTTTTCTGATTGCTGTGGCTAAAACTTCCAAAACCATGTTGACTAATAGTGATGAGAGTGGACAGCCTTTTCTTGTTCCTGATCTTAGAGAAGATGGTTTCAGTTTTTCACCATTGAGAACGATGTTGGCTGTGGGTTTGTCATATATGGCCTTTATTATGTTGAGGTAAGTTCCCTCTATGTCTACTTTCTGGAGGGTTTTTATCATAAATTGGTTTTGAATTTTGTCGAAAGCTGTTTCTCTATCTATTGAGATGATCATATGATTTTTCTCCTTCAATTTATTAATATGGCTTATCACATTGATTGATTTGCGTATATTGAAGAATCCTTGCATTCCTGGGATAAACCCCACTTGATCTGGGTGTATGATCCTTTTAATGTGTTGTTGGATTCTGTTTGCTAGTATTTTGTTGAGGATATTTGCATCTATGCTCACCAGTGATATTGGCCTGTAGTTTTCTTTTCTTGTGACATCTTTGTCTGGTTTTGGTATCACGGTGATGGTGGCCTCGTAGAATGAGTATGGGAGTATGCCTCCCTCTGCTATATTTTGAAAGAGTTTGAGAAGGATTGGTGTTAGCTCTTCTCTAAATGTTTGATAAAATTCACCTCTGAAGCCATCTGGCCCTGGGCTTTTGTTTGTTGGAAGATTTTTAATCACACTGTCAATTTCAGTGCTTGTGATTGATCTGTTTGTATTTTCTATTTCTTCCTGGTTCAGTCTCAGAAGGTTGTGCTTTTCTAAGACTTTTTCCATTTCTTCCAGGTTGTCCATTTTATTGGCATAGAGTTGCTTTTAGTAATCTCTCATGATCCTTTGAATTTCTGCAGTGTCAGTTGTTACTTCTCCTTTTTCATTTCTAATTCTGTTGATTTGCGTCTTCTCCCTTTTTTTCTTGATGAATCTGGCTAATGGTTTATCAATTTTGTTTTTCTTCTCAGAGAACAAGCTTTTAGTTTTATTGATCTTTGCTATTGTTTCCTTCATTTGTTTATCATTTATTATTGCTCTGATCTTTATGATTTCTTTCCTTCTGCTAACTTTGGGGTTTTTTTGTTCTTCTTTCTCTACTTGCTTTAGGTGTAAGTTTTGGTTGTTTATTTGAGATGTTTGTTGTTTCTTGAGGTAGGATTGTATTGCTATAAACTTCCCTCTTAGAACTGCTTTTGATGCATCCCATAGGTTTTGGGTCATTGTGTTTTCATTGTCTTTTGTTTGTATGTATTTTTGGATTTCCTCTTTGATTTCTTCAGTGATCTCTTGGTTATTTAGTGCCGTATAGTTTAGCTTCCATGTGTTTGTATTTTTTACAGTTTTTTTTCCTGTAATTTATATCTAGTCTCATAGCGTTGTGGTCAGAAAGGATACTTGATATGATTTCAATTTTCCTAAATTTACCAAGACTTGATTTGTCACCCGGGATACGATCTATACTGGAAAGTATTCCATGCGCTTTTGAGGAGAAAGTGTATTCTGTTGTTTTTGGATAGAATGTCTTATAAATATCAGTTAAATCCATCTTGTTTAATGTCTCATTTAAAGGGTGTGTTTACCTGTTTATTTTCATTTTGGATGATCTGCCCATTAACAAAAGTGAGGTGTTAAAGTTCTGTACTATTATCGTGTTACTGTCGATTTCTCCTTTTATGACTGTTAGCATTTGCCTTATGTTTTGTGGTGCTCCTATGTTGGTTGCATAAATATTTACAATTGTTATATCTTCTTGGATTGATCCCTTGATCATTATCTAGTGTCCTTCTTCGTCTCTTGTAATAGTCTTTAAAGTCTGTTTTTTCTGATATGAAAATTACTACTACAGCTTTCTTTTGATTTCTATTTGCTTGGAATATCTTTTTCCATTCCCTCACTTTCAGTCTGTATATGTCACTAATTCTGAACTGGGTCTCCTGTAGACAGCATATATACGGGTCTTGTTTATGTATCCATTGAGCCAGTCTATGTCTTTTTGGAGCATTTAATCCATGTAGTTATTGATATGTATTTTCCTATTACCATTTTCTAAATTGTTTTGGGTTTGTTATTGTAGGTCTTTTCCTTCTCTTGTGTTTCCTGCCTAGAGAAGCTCCTTTAGCATTTGTTGTAAAGCTGGTTTGGTGGTGCTGAATTCTCTTAGTTTTTGCTTGTCTGTAAAGGTTTTGATTTCTGCATCGAATCTGAATGAGACCCTTGGTGGGTAAAGTAATCTTCGTTGTAGGTTTTCCCCTTTCATCACTTTTGAATTTGTCCTGCCACTCCCTTCTGGCTTGCAGAGTTTCTGCTGAAAGATCAGCTGTTAACGTTATGGGGATTCCCTTGTATGTTATTTGTTGCTTTTCCCTTGCTGCTTTTAATATTTTTTCTCTGTATTTAATTTTTGATAGTTTGATTAATGTGGGTCTTGGCATGTTTCCTTATGGATTTATCCTGTATGGGACTCTCTGTGCTTCCTGGACTTTATTGACTATTTCCTTTCCCATATTAGGTAAGTTTTCAACTATAATCACTTCAAATGTTTTCTCAGTTCCTTTTTCTCTTCTTCTTCTGAGACTTCTATAATTCAAATGTTGGTGAATTTATTGTGGACCCAGAGGTCTCTGAGACTGTCCTCAATTCTTTTCATTCTTTTTTCTTTATTCTGCTCTGCTGGAGTTATTTCCACTATTTTATCTTCCAGGTCACTTATCCGTTCTTCTGCCTCAGTTATTCTGCTATTGATCCCATCTAGAGTATTTTTAATTTCATTTATTGTGTTGTTCATCATTGCTTGTTTCATCTTTAGTTCTTCTAGGTCCTTGTTAAATGTTTCTTGCATTTTCTCCTTTCTATTTCCAAGATTTTGGATCATCTTTACTATCATTACACTGAATTCTTTTTCAGGTACACTGCCTATTTCCTCTTCATTTGTTTGTTCTGTTGGGTTTTTACCTTGCTCCTTTATCTGCTGTGTGTTTCTTTGTCTTCTCATTTTGCTTAACTTACTGTGTTTGGGGTCTCCTTTCCGCAGGCTGCAGGTTCTTGGTTTCCGTTGTTTTTGGTGTCTTCCCACAGTGAGTAAGGTTGGTTCAGTGTGTTGTGTAGGCTTCCTGTGGAGGGGACTGTTGCCTGTGTTCTGGTAAATGAGACTGAATCTTGTCTTTCTGGTGGCAGGACCATGTCTGGTGGTGTGTCTGTGACCTTATTATGATTTTAGGCAGCCTCTCTGCTAATGGGTGGGGTTGTGTTCCTGTCTTGCTAGTTGTTTGGCATAGGGTGTCCTGCACTGTAGTTTCCTGGTCATTGAATGGAACTGGGTCTTAGCGTTGAGATGGAGATCTTTGGGAGAGCTTTCACCATTCGATATTATGTGGAGCCAGGAGGTCTCTGGTGGACCAATGTCCTGAACTTGGCTCTCCCACCTCAGAAGCACAGGCTTGACACCCTGACAGAGTACCAAGACCCTGTCAGCCACACAGCCCAGAAGAAAAGGTAAAAAAAAAAAAAAGAAAGAAAGAAAATAAAATTATTAAAGTGAAAAATTGTAAGATTATTAAAAATAAAAAAATTGAAAAGTAATTAAAAAAAAAGAAAGAAGAGAGTAACCAAACCCCCCCAAAAAAAAAAAAAAATCCACCAATGATAACAAGCACTTAAAAACTATACTAAGAAAAAAAAGAACAAAAAAATAACCAGACAGACAGAACCCTAGGACAAATGGTAAAACAAAGCTGTACAGAGAAAATCACACAAAGTCCATCACCTCAATTTTGTGATGATTCGTTGTCTATTCAGGTATCCCAGAGATGCAGGGTACATCAAGTTGATTGTGGAGTTTTAAACCACTGCTCCTGTGGCTGCTGGGAGAAATTTCCCTTTCTCTTCTTTGTTCACACAGCTCCTGGGGTTTAGCTTTGGATTTGGCCCCGCCTCTGCATGTAGGTCGCCTGAGGGCATCTGTTCTTTGCTCAGACAGGATGGGGTTAATGTAGCAACAAATTAGGGGCTCTGGCTCACTCAGGCGGGGGGAGGGAGGGGTACAGAATGCAGGGCGAGCCTGTGGTGGCAGAGGCCGGCTTGACGTTGCAACAGTCTGAGGGCGCCGTGTGTTCTCCTGATGAAGTTGTCCCTGGGTCACAGGACCCTGGCAGTAGTGGGCTGCACAGCCTCCCAGGAGGGGAGGTGTGGACAGTGACCTGTGTTTGCACACAGGCTTCTTGGTGGCTGCAGAAGCAGCCTTAGCCTTTCATGCTTGTTTTTGGGGTCCGTGCTGATAGCCGCGGCTCGTGCCCTTCTCTGGAGTTTGTTTAGGCAGTGCTCTGAATCCCCTCTCCTCGCGCACCCTGAAACAGTGGTCTCTCGCCTCTTAGGTACTTCCAGACTGCTTTCCCAGACTCCCTCCCGACTTGCTGTGCTGCACTAGTCCCCTTCAGGCTGTGTTCATGCAGCCAGCCCCGGTCCTCTCCCTGGGATCTGAACTCTGAAGCTGAAGCCTCAGCTCCCAGCCCCCACCCGCCCCAGCAGATGAGCAGACAAGCCTCTCAGGCTGATGAGTGCTGGTCAGCACTGTCCCTCTGTGCAGGAATCTCCCCTCTTTGCCCTCTGCACCACTATTGCTGTGCTCTCCTCCGTGGCTCCAAAGCTTCCCGCCCCTCCAAGCCCCCCACCCCCCACCCCCCATCTCTGCCAGTGAAGGGGTTCCTAGTGTGTGGAAACTTTTCCTCCTTCACAGCTCCCTCCCACTGGTACAGGTCCCCTCCCTATTCTTTTGTCTCTGTTTTTTCTTTTTTCTTTTGCCCTACCCAGGTAAGTGGGCAGTTTCTTGCCTTTAGGGAAGTCTGAGGTCTTCTGCCAGCGTCCAGTAGGTGTTCTTTACGAGTTGTTCCACATGTAGATGTATTTCTGATGTCTTTGTGGGGAGGAAGGTGACCTCCACGTCTTACACCTCCACCATCTTGAAGGTCTCTCTCATTTACAATTACTACATATTTTATTTTAATAGCTGATGAGGCAACGTTTTATTGACTGTATTTGCTAATTTTTTCCCATATGCACTTTACAATTAGATTTTAATGTTCCATAAGTATTCTGTTGAGATCTTATTTGAGAATACTTTGAATTTCTAGATGTATTGTGAGATAGTTAATTTTCATTCTCAGTCCGGTCAGTTTAAGACTATCAGCTTTCTGAAGGTTGTGATCATGTGTGTTTGGTTCATGACTTAATCCTCATTGCCTAACCTGGTGTAGGGACCCAATAATATATTTATATGTAATACACTATGTGTAATAAATAAATTTTAAAAATGTGTAACCTTTCTTTACAACTGATATACTATTCACTGCAATAAAAATGAGATATCGTTAGCTAACACCAGGCCCACTGAGGCAAAAATATCTCCCATCATTAAAGCATTATCTCACTGAATTCAGAAAATCTCAGGTAAGCAAGAAAAAATAACTTGCTTTATGTATGTTTATGAACATACATTTATGGTGATTGTGCACAACATAATAAAAAAGCACGTTTGGTTTTATTTAAGAATTACTGCTAATTACACGGTTTGGGCTAATGCCAGTAATAGTAATAAAAGTATTTAAAATGTTAGCTGTATGCTGCTTTGTGACTTTAAAATTTAAGTAATCAGGCTTTAAAAAGAATCTGTTATAAATTTGACTTTGTTAACTTTGTTAAGGCAAATATCTGTCATATATTTCATATTATTACTTAGGTAGGGTTGTGTGTTTGTTTAAAAATTTTAGCCTTGGCTCTTAAAATGAATATTCCTTTATTTCACCCAAAACACTAGAGGATACTTTTTCTTTCTCCTCGTTTCACTTTGTTGACAGATTGCTGTATGTACTCCAATCTTACTATAGATTTTTCTGTATTCTCTGTACATCTATCTCTCTAAGAGTTGGGAACACAGAACTACCTGGCTTTGGCATTGTGCCTCTGGCTGCTGACTATAAAAACAAAAGTACCTCATGTGGTACTTTTGACAGGTCCCTGATTTAACAAATGGAGGATTCCAAGTTTACAATTCATTCAGACTCTCATTATGTAAGACAGGGACCCTAAAGCTGCAAAGATAATAAAATAAAAAAATTAGAAACCGTTAGGGACAGATGAATTGCCTTCCTTATGTTATCTGAATTGCTGTCTGTTAATCTTTGGGAGACGTTTATTAACTTCATATATTTTCGAAGTGAAAGGGATGTTGGTACATTTCCCTTTTCTGATCTAGATGTTGCACATGAAGTAAATGCTTTGATAAAAAGCCATGAGGGAGAGTATGTTTTACTATAGTGTCAATTCTCTGATGTAAATATTATTTGAATTTATTGATATGTTAAGCTCCTAGCTCTTGGGTTCATATCAGATCAATGCAGGGAGGTATTGAGAGGCTTACCTATGTAAATTTCTTTCTGTTGTATTGTTTGACAGCATGCCAACTTAAATCTTTTCCACTATTTATTTTAAATTTTTAAAATATTTTTGTTCATGTATTTTAGGCTACAAAAGAACTTAAACAGTACTTTGCTCTTTAGCAGCTATTTGCACACACATTAAGGACAATGAAATAAAAGTAAGGCAAAATCCTTTCCAACTGATTAAGAAACAATTTAATAGAGCTGTTTCAAATATATGTTACATTAGGTTTTTAAAAATATTATGAGTTTCTTTAAACTAACTTGAGATTATTATGTTTTTTTAATGAATTTTTTTCACTAGTCATAATTGTTAAAATTTACTAGTTTACTAAGTCTTCTTAGAAAATGTAAGCCCTTGTTTAGAGCTGCATAATATTTCATATTGTGATTGTACAGTGGTTTATTTAGTCATTCTCTTATGGACTGAATTGTATCCTCCCATAATTCTTATGTTAAAGCCCTAACGCCCAATGTGACTGTGTTTTGAGATAGAGCCTTTAAGGAGGGATTTAAGGTTAAATGAGGTTATAAGGGTGGAAGTCCTAATTCAGTAGGACTGGCAAGCTTATAAGACAAGCAAGAGTTGCCAGAGCTCATTCTCTCTCTCTCTCCACAGAGGAAAGACCATGTGAGGACCCAAAAATGGAGGCACCATGAAGGGTAAGGAGAGAAGCCTCACCGAAAATCAACCCTGGTAGTGCCTTGATCTCAGACTTCCAGCCTCCAGAACCATGAGTATAAAATTTCTGTTGTTTTAGTCACCCAGTGTGATATTTTGATATGTGATATTTTGTTATTTTGTTATCACACCCAGTGTGATATTTTGATAGTGTGATATTTTGTTATGGCAGCACAAGCAGAATAATATATCCTGTTAGTGAACATTTACTATTATATTTTGTTTTGTTTGTTTTACTATTTTGCTATTATATATTACTATTATATTTTACTTTACTAATATATTTACTATTATATTTTATAATATAGTGACTAAATAGTAATTTTATATTTTTTACTGCAATGTTTTACTATTATATTGATGCAATGGGAATTCTTGTCATAAATATTTATGTATATCTAGTAAAATTCAATGTGTGGCAATGCTGAGCCAAAAGCTATATATTTTGGGTCAAAGCTAGGGGAAATTTTTATCAAAAATTTTTGTACAAATGTGTTTTATACAAGTTTATATGGCCATCAGTTGCATATGAGAGCTCCTTTCATCACAGGCTTGCCCAAACTGCATTTTAACAAAAAAAATGTTTCCTGAAGTAAAATGTAAAGAGCTTTTTTTCTCCTTTGAATATATATTTCTTTGATTATTTTTGAATTTGATATTCTTTACATATTTATGGGTTAATTTTTATTTCTTCTATACTGGATTGCCATTCATGTTCTTTGCCCATTTTTCTGGGTGAGTATCCTTTGGATACTAATGATAAAACTGATGAAGCTATGCTCAAAAAAGAGGTCTCCCGTTTTCATTTCTTAGTACAGAATTGATGTACGGCATAAGGAAAAAAATAACTACCTATGTTGCATCTCCAATAGACATTTAAAATATTCATTTATTCACCTATCATTTGATGAATATTGAATGTCTTCTATGTGCCTGGCAATTCTCTATGCCCTAGTATTAGAGAACTGAGAAAAATACTGTCTTTACTTTCTGAAATTTATGTTCTCATGAAGAAGTGACAGGAAGAAAGCAATGTGTTGGATGGTGTTAAGAGCATAGAACAGAGTAAAGGGTATAAGAAGGGCTGGGAGTGGGGAGGGTAGTTGCTATTTTACAAAGGTGTGTCAGGGATGGTCTCTAACAAAGTGATTTTTAAGATCTGAAGAAATTTCGAGAGTGAGCCAAGTAGCTGTCTGGAGGAAAAGCTTTCCCTGAAGTGGGAATTGCAAATGCAGAGGTCTTGAAGCCAATGTGTCCTTGTATGATATCAGTTTTTAAAAATTGTATATTGTTGTTAATGTTGGAGAGGGGAAATTTCCTGCTCTTGAGTTCTTGTGGCTGGACTGATAATAACATTGACATAAGGCAGATTAATAGGAGAAAAAAAAAAAAATTTGTGCACATGGAAGTCTCATAGGAATGGGACCTAAGAAGTGGCCAAAGCTGGTACCTTTTATACTTTTCCACAAAGACAATGAATTTGTGAGGAATTGACAGGACAAAGAAACTTAGGTTTGGGTGCTTAAGTAGTACAGAATCTAAACAGAATTTGGACTTGGAGTACTAAATGAAAGAAGTAACAAAATTTGTTTATATAGTCTTCTCAGTCCAAATTCCCTAACTCTGGTGATAAGGGTGTCCTTCCATTCCAAATACAGAGAGTGTACCTTTCACATGACAGGTGCCTGCTTTCAGGGAGACAGAGAGGAGGATCAAAGTGTCCCTCTTGCATTAGCTGGCTCTTAAGTAAGTTTAATTCAAAATAATCAATATGCCACTGAGGGAGAAAAGAAAGTCTTTTCGGCAAAGTGTTGTTGGGAAAGCTGGACAGTGCATGTAAGTCAATGAAGTTAGAACACACGTTCACACCAAACACAAAAATAAACTCAAAATGGTTTAAGGACTTAAGTATAAGACATGACACCATAAAACTCCTAGAAGAGAACATAGGCAAAACATTCTCTGACGTAAATTGTACCAATGTTTTCTTAGGTCTCCTAAGGCAATAGAAATAAAACAAAAAATAAACAAATGAGACCTAATCAAGCTTATAAGCTTTTGCACAACAAAGGAAACTATAAATAAAATGAAAAGACAACCTACAGACTGGGAGAAAATATTTGCAAATGATGAGACTGACAGGGCTTAACTTCCAAAATATACAAACAGCTCATACAACTCAATAACAGAAAAACAAACAACCCAATCAAAAAATGGGCAAAAGACCTAAATAGACATTTCTTCAAAGAAGACATACATATGGCCAGCAGACACATGTAAAGATGCTCAAAATCGCTAGTTATTAGAGAAATGCAAATCAAAACTACAGTGTGGTACCACCTCACACTGGTTCAAATGGCCATCATTTAAAAAGTCTACAGATAACAAATGCTGGAGAGGGTGTGGAGAAAAGGGAACCCTTCTACACTGTTTGTGGGAATGTAAATTGGTGCAGCTACTATGGAGAACATTATGGGAGTTCCTTAAAAAACTAAAAATAGAGTTACCATATGATCCAGTGATCTCACTCCTGGGCATATATCTGGAGAAAATGATAATTCAAAAAGATACATGCACCCCAATGTTCATAAGAGTACTATTTACAATAGCCAAGACATGGAAGCAACCTAAGTGTCCATTGACAGATGAATGGATAAAGAAGATATGGTATATATATATATACAGTGGAATATTACTCAGTCATAAAAAAGAATGAAATAATGCCATTTGAAGCAACATGGATGGACCTAGAGATTATCATACTAAATGAAGTAAGTCAGAGAAAGACAAATACCATACAATATCACTTACATGTGGAAACTAAAATATGACACAAATAGACTTATTTACAATACAGAAACAGAGTATTTTCATAGGCATAGAAAATAAACTTATGGTTACCAAAGGGGAAAGTGGGTGTGAGAGGGATAAATTAGGAGTTTGGGATTAGCAGACACAAACTACTATATATAAAATAAACAACAAGGTCCTATTATGTAGCACAAGAAACTATATTCAGTATGCTGTGATAAACCATAATGGAAAAGAATATGAAAAAGAATATATAACTGAATCATTTTGCTGTACACCAGAAACTAACACAACATTGTAAATCAACTATGCTTCAATTTAAAAAAATGCCATTGAGGCATATTTTAGGGTGGCCTGCCCTTGGCCCCAACACTCTTATTGTATTTTTAAGAGCCTTCATTCTCTATGAATTTAGTATTAAATAGATGATTCCTCATTTAAGTACTAAAGATGGTTAGGATTAGACTTACTAGTATGTATTCTCTCTGGTTAATTGTTCAACCATTATTTTTGAACTGGGCCATTTCTCAGGTACTTGGGCACATAACTGAACTAACAGATACAACATTCAATACTTTTTGATTAGGACTGTATGTTATTGCTGTGTTGAAATGATGGTGGAAACTATTGCTTGAGTTCATATAATACTTGAGATATATATGGCAGCAGTTCTAAGCATGGGTTCCATGGAATGCTATTTGAGAAATTTTAATATCTTTCTAAGAAAATATTCTTTGTCAAATAGATTTTAGAAATGCTACATATCCTTCCCTTTTCTGAAGAGCTTTCCACTAATGAATTGCAAATGCAAGGGTCTTGAAGACTCTGTGCTTGTATTAGCTTACTAACAGCTGTGTAAAATCCAAAAGAACCACATGTTTCTGATGAATATTTATTGACATGATATGGGAAAACATCTTGTGAAACACTAGCTTTAATTATTAGATAAGTACATTGAACTTCATTTTTTTCCTCCTGGAAACCAGACAAGTATTATATCAGAAGATAAACTACCTTCCCAAACCATAGTTTATTATTATAAAATTATCTTTCTTTTAGTAGTTCTGAATTAAACCCAGTTATAAAATAATTTGGAGTAATATAACATCAAGACCCTGTATTTAAGAAGATACTTTATTAGACAGTCTTTCGTGACCCAAAATCTCTGACTTCCATCTGAAGATAAGCCACCAATGGAAAATCCTTACTTTGTGTAGGCAGATACACCCTCTTGAGTGGCTTCACTTCTTGGTAAGTGTCCTTTTTCTTCCAGTGACTTGTAAAGCTTTTCAATTTACTCTAAAACAAGGAATCACATACTTCACCTTTTAGTGAGCTAATTGATATTTGTTTCACATTGAATTTTCACTCAGTGGATTATAAAACTAGAGATATTTCAGTCTTAGATTTCTAACAGCCTAGCTCATTGGAAAGGGGAGGAGAAAAAGGTGATACCTCTTTCCTGGACCAGGAGGTTAGATGTCCTTTCTGATGGAAAATATTCAGAAGGCCCAATCTGGTCTGTCTTATTGCAGAAGTTAATAACTTGGAACTAAAGCATTCACATACTAAAGCCTTGACCACCTATCGTCTTGTGCATATGATTGTTATTTCACTAGATACCTAGTAATAACCTCATATTTTAAAAGGCAACTCAATATGAAGGTGTCATTATTCAATGCAACAATATATTTATCAAATATTTTTACTATTCATAAAATATTTTGATTAGTTTTTGTTTAGTTAGATACATCTATGATATTTTTTGTTTCAGAAGGTATATGTAAGGAGTATACATTCTATAATTCCACAAGTACTTATGTGCCTGAGAGTTTCATTCATTTACTTTCAAATGAGAATAGTAGCTTGGATGGGTTGATTTTTGAATTGAAAGGTTTTCTCTTTGAAGCTCAAATTTAGGATTTTCCCTTTTTTTTTTTTTTTTTTTGATGAGAAGGATTTACTTTCTTAACAACTTTCATGTACAACATAGAGCAGTGTTGGTTATATTACTCATATTATACATTGTGCATTGTACATCATACTGTACTCGATCTTATAACTGAAAGTATATACATTTTGACCACCATCATCCAATTAGTCTTACCGATTTTTTTTTTTTTTAATATCTTTATTGGGGTATAATTGCTTTACAATAGTGTGTTAGTTTCTGATTTATAACAAAGTGAATCAGCTATACATATACATGTGCTCCCATGTGTCTTCCCTCTTGCGTCTCCCTCCCTCCCACTCTCCCCCTCCCACCCCTCCAGGCTGTCCCAAAGCCCCGAGCTAATATCCCTGTGCCTTGCGGCTGCTTCCCCCTAGCTATCTACCTTACTACGTTTGTTAGTGTGTATATGTCCATGACTCTTTCTCGCCCTGTCAAAACTCACCCTTCCCCCTCCCCATATCCTCAAGTCCGTTCTCCAGTAGGTCTGCGCCTCTATTCCTGTCTTATCCCTAGGTTCTTCATGACATTTTTTCCCCTTAAATTCCATATATATGTGTTAGCATACGGTATTTGTCTTTGTCTTTCTGACTTACTTCACTCTGTATGACAGACTCTAGGTCTATCCATCTCATTACAAATAACTCAATTTCATTTCTTTTTAAGGCTGAGTAATATTCCATTGTGTATATGTGCCACATCTTCTTTATCCATTCGTCCAATGATGGGCGCTTAGGTTCTTTCCATCTCCGGGCTATTGTAAATAGAGCTGCAATGGACATTTTGGTACATGACTCTTTTTGAATTTTGGTTTTCTCAGGGTATATGCCCAGTAGTGGGATTGCTGGGTCATATGGTAGTTCTATTTGTAGTTTTTTAAGGAACCTCCATACTGTTCTCCATAGTGGCTGAACCAATTCACATTCCCACCAGCAGTGCAAGAGTGTCCACTTTTCTCCACACCCTCTCCAGCATTTATTGTTTCTAGATTTTTTGATGATGGCCATTCTGACTGGTGTGAGATGATATCTCATTGTAGTTTTGATTTGCATTTCTCTAATGATTAATGATGTTGAGCATTCTTTCATGTGTTTGTTGGCATTCTGTATATCTTCTTTGGAGAAATGTCTGTTTAGGTCTTCTGCCCATTTTTGGATGGGGTTGTTTGTTTTTTTGTTATTGAGCTGCATGAGCTGCTTGTAAATTTTGGAGATTAATCCTTTGTCAGTTGCTTCATTTGCAAATGTTTTCTCCCATTCTGAGGGTTGTCTTTTGGTCTTGATTATGGTTTCCTTTGCTGTGCAAAAGCTTTGAAGTTTCATTAGGTCCCATTTGTTTATTTTTGTTTTTATTTCCATTTCTCTAGGAGGTGGGTCAGAAAGGATCTTGCTGTGATTTATGTCATAGAATGTTCTTCCTATGTTTTCCTCTAAGAGTTTGATAGTTTCTGGCCTTACATTTAGGTCTTTAATCCATTTTGAGCTTATTTTTGTGTATGGTGTTAGGGAGTGATCTAATCTCATACTTTTACATGTACCTGTCCAGTTTTCCCAGCACCATTTATTGAAGAGGCTGTCCTTTCTCCACTGTACATTCCTGCCTCCTTTATCAAAGATAAGGTGTCCATATGTGCGTGGGTTTATCTCTGGGCTTTCTATCCTGTTCCACTGATCTATCTTTCTGTTTTTGTGCCAGTACCATACTGTCTTGATTACTGTTGCTTTGTAGTATAGTCTGAAGTCAGGGAGCCTGATTCCTCCAGCTCCTTTTTTCGTTCTCAAGATTGCTTTGGCTATTCGGGGTCTTTTGTGTTTCCATACAAATTGCGAAATTTTTTGTTCTAGTTCTGTGAAAAATGCCAGTGGTAGTTTGATAGGGATTGCATTGAATCTGTAGATTGCTTTGGGTAGTAGAGTCATTTTCACAATGTTGATTCTTCCCATCCAAGAACATGGTATATCTCTCCATCTATTTGTATCATCTTTAATTTCTTTCATCAGTCTCTTATAATTTTCTGCATACAGGTCTTTCGTATCCTTAGGTAGGTTTATTCCTAGATATTTTATTCTTTTTGTTGCAATGGTAAATGGGAGTGTTTTCTTGATTTCACTTTCAGATTTTTCATCATTAGTATATAGGAATGCCAGAGATTTCTGTGCATTAATTTTGTATCCTGCTACTTTACCAAATTCATTGATTAGCTCTAGTAGTTTTCTGGTAGCATCTTTAGGATTCTCTATGTATAGTATCATGTCATCTGCAAACAGTGACAGCTTTACTTCTTCTTTTCCGATGTGGATTCCTTTTATTTCCTTTTCTTCTCTGATTGCTGTGGCTAAAACTTCCAAAACTATGTTGAATAAGAGTGGTGAGAGTGGGCAACCTTGTCTTGTTCCTGATCTTAGTGGAAATGCTTTCAGTTTTTCACCATTGAGGATGATGTTTGCTGTGGACTTGTCATATATGGCCTTTATTATGTTGAGGAAAGTTCCCTCTATGCCTACTTTCTGGAGGGTTTTTATCATAAATGGGTGTTGAATTTTGTCAAAAGCTTTCTCTGCATCTATTGAGATGATCATATGGTTTTTCTCCTTCAATTTGTTAATATGGTTTATCACATTGATAGATTTGCGTATATTGAAGAATCCTTGCATTCCTGGAATAAACCCCACTTGATCATGGTGTATGATACTTTTAATGTGCTGTTGGATTCTGTTTGCTAGTATTTTGTTGAGGATTTTTGCATCTATGTTCATCAGTGATATTGGCCTGTAGTTTTCTTTCTTTGTGACATCCTTGTCTGGTTTTGGTATCAAGGTGATGGTGGCCTCCTAGAAGGAATTTGGGAGTGTTCCTCCCTCTGCTATATTTTGGAAGAGTTCAAGAAGGATAGGTGTTAGCTCTTCTCTAAACGTTTGATAGAATTCACCTGTGAAGCCATCTGGTCCTGGGCTATTGTTTGTTGGAAGATTTTTAATCACAGTTTCAATTTCAGTGCTTGTGATTGGTCTGTTCATATTTTCTATTTCTTCCTGATTCAGTCTTGGCAGGTTGTGCATTTCTAAGAATTTGTCCATTTCTTCCAGATTGTCCATTTTATTGGCATAGAGTTGCTTGTAGTAATCTCTCATGATTTTTTTTATTTCTGCAGTGTCAGTTGTTATTTCTCCTTTCTCATTTCTAATTCTATTGATTTGAGTCTTCTCCCTTTTTTTCTTGATGAGTCTGGCTAGTGGTTTATCTATTTTGTTTATCTTCTCAAAGAACCAGCTTTTAGTTTTATTGATCTTTGCTATCGTTTCCTTCATTTCTTTTTCATTTATTTCTGATCTGATTTTTATGATTTCTTTCCTTCTGCTAGCTTTGGGGCTTTTTTGTTCTTCTTTCTCTAATTGCTTGAGGTGCAAGGTTAGGTTGTTTATTCGAGATGTTTCCTGCTTCTTAAGGTGGGCTTGTATTGCTATAAACTTCCCCCTTAGAACTGCTTTTGCTACATCCCATAGGTTTTGGGTCGTTGTGTCTCCATTGTCGTTTGTTTCTAGGTATTTTTTTATTTCCTCTTTGATTTCTTCAGTGATCACTTCATTATTAAGTAGTGTATTGTTTAGCCTCCATGTGTTTGTATATTTTACAGATCTTTTCCTGTAATTGATATCTAGTCTCATGGCGTTGTGGTCAGAAAAGATACTTGATACAATTTCAATTTTCTTAAATTTACCAAGGCTTGATTTGTGACCCAAGATATGATCTATCCTGGAGAATGTTCCATGAGCACTTGAGAAAAATGTGTATTCTGTTGTTTTTGGATGGAGTGTCCTATAAATATCAATTAAGTCCATCTTGTTTAATGTATCATTTAAAGCTTGTGTTTCCTTATTTATTTTCATTTTGGATGATCTGTCCATGGGTGAAAGTGGGGTGTTAAAGTCCCCTACTATGAATGTGTTACTGTCAATTTCCCCTTTTATGGCTGTTAGTATTTGCCTTACGTATTGAGGTGCTCCTATGTTGGGTGCATAAATATTTACAATTGTTATATCTTCTTCTTGGATCGATCCCTTGATCATTATGTAGTGTCCTTCTTTATCCCTTTTAATAGTCCTTATTTTAAAGTCTATTTTGTCTGATATGAGAATTGCTACTCCAGCTTTCTTTTGGTTTCCATTTGCATGGAATATCTTTTTGCATCCCCTTACTTTCAGCCTGTATGTGTCTCTAGTTCTGAAGTGGGTCTCTTGTAGACAGCATATATAAGGGTCTTGTTTTTGTATCCATTCAGCCAATCTGTGTCTTTTGGTGGGAGCATTTAGTCCATTTACATTTAAGGTAATTATCGATATGTATGCTCCTATTGCCATTTTCTATATTGTTTTGGGTTCGTTATTATAGGTTGTTTTCTTCTTTTGCATTTCTTATCTAGAGAAGTTCCTTTAGCATTTGTTGTAAAGCTGGTTTGGTGGTGCTGAACTCTCTCAGCTTTTGCTTGTCTGTAAAGGTTTTAATTTCTCCATCAAATCTGAATGAGATCCTTGCTGGGTAGAGTAGTCTTGGTTGCAGGTTTTTCTCCTTCATCACTTTCAGTATGTCCTGCCACTCCCTTCTGGCTTGTAGGGTTTCTGCTGAGAGATCAGCTGTTAACCTTATGGGGATTCCCTTGTGTGTTATTTGTTGTTTTTCCCTTGCTGCTTTTAATATGTTTTCTTTGTATTTAATTTTTGATAGCTTGATTAATATGTGTCTTGGCGTATTTCTCCTTGGATTTATCCTGTATGGGACTCTCTGTGCTTCCTGGACTTGATTAACAATTTCCTTTCCCATATTAGGGAAGTTTTCAACTATAATCTCTTCAAATATTTTCTCAGTCCCTTTCTTTTTTTCTTCTTCTTCTGGAACCCCTATAATTCGAATGTTGGTGCGTTTAATGTTGTCCCAGAGCTCTCTGAGACTGTCCTCAGTTCTTTTCATTCTTTTTTCTTTATTCTGCTCTGCAGTAGTTATTTCCACTACTTTATCTTCCAGGTCACTTATCCGTTCTTCTGCCTCAGTTATTCTGCTATTGATCCTATCTAGAGTACTTTTAATTTCATTTATTGCATTGTTCATCGTTGCTTGTTTCATCTTTAGTTCTTGTAGGTCCTTGTTAACTGTTTCTTGCATTTTGTCCATTCTACTTCCAAGATTTCGGATCATCCTTACTATCATTATTCTGAATTCTTTTTCAGGTAGATTGCCTATTTCCTCTTCATTTGTTAGGTCTGGTGGGTTTTTATCTTGCTCCTTCATCTGCTGTGTGTTTTTCTGTCTTCTCATTTTGCTTATCTTACTGTGTTTGGGGTCTCCTTTTTGCAGGCTGCACGTTCGTAGTTCCCGTTGTTTTTGAGGTCTGTCTCCAGTGGCTAAGGTTGTTTCAGCGGGTTGTGTAGGCTTCCTGGTGGAGGGGACTAGTGCCTGTGTTGTGCTGGATGAGGCTGGATCTTGTCTCTCTAGTGGGCAGGTTCACGTCTGGTGGTGTGTTTTGGGGTGTCTGTGGCCTTGTTATGATTTTCGGCAGCCTCTCTGCTAATGGGTGGGGTTGTGTTCCTGTTTTGCTAGTTGTTTGGCATAGGTTGTGCAGCACTGTGGCTTGCTGGTCGTTGAGTGAAGCTGGGTGCTGGTGTTAAGATGGAGGTCTCTGGGAGATTTCCACCATTTAATATTATGTGGAGCTGGGAGGTCTCTTGTTGATCAGTGTCCTGAAGTTGGCTCTCCTACCTCAGAGGCAGAGCCCTGCCTCCTGGGCTGGAGCACCAAGAGCCTTTCATCCACACGGCTCAGAATAAAAGGGAGGAAAAGTAGAGAGAATTATTAGAAGTATGAGGAAAGAAAGAAGGAAAGGAGGAAAGGAAGGAAGGAAGAAAGAAGCAAAGAAGGAAAGAAAGGAGGGAGGGAGGGAAGAAGGAAGGAAGGAAGGAGGGAAAGAAGGAGAAAATGTAGAGAGAATTAGTAGAAGTATGAGGAAAGAAAGAGGGAAAGGAGGAAAGGAAGGAAGGAAGAAAGAAGCAAAGAAGGAAAGAAAGGAGGGAGGGAGGGAGGAAGGAAGGAAGGTAGGAGGGAAAGAAGGAGAAAATGTAGAGAGAATTAGTAGAAGTATGAGGAAAGAGAGAAGGAAAGGAGGAAAGGAAGGAAGGAAGAAAGAAGCAAAGAAGGAAAGAAAGGGAGGGGGGGGAAGGAAGGAATGAAGGAGGGAAAGAAGGAGAAAATGTAGAGAGAATTAGTAGAAGTTTGAGGAAAGAAAGAAGGAAAGGAGGAAAGGAGGAAAGGAAGGAAGGAAGAAAGAAGCAAAGAAGGAAAGAAAGGAGGGAGGGAGGGAGGGAGGAAGGGAGGAAGGAAGGAGGGAAAGAAGGAAAAAAGACAGAAAGAAAGAAGATACAGTAAAAATAAAATAAAGTATAATATAGTTATTGTACTAAAAAATATTTAGAAAGAAAAAAAAAAAAAAAGAACAGATAGAACCCTAGGACAAATGTTGGAAACAAAGCTATACAGAGAAAATCTTACACAGAAGCATACACATACGTGTTCACAAAGAGAGGCAAAGGGTGAAAAATCATAAATCCTGCTCCCAGAGACCACCTCCTCAACCTGGGGCGATTCGCTGTCTAAAGGAGGGAAGGAAGGAAGGAAAGAAAGAAAGAACGAAGGTAAAGTACAATAAAGTTATTACAATTAAAATTAATTATTAAGAAAAAAAAAATTTTTTTTTTTAAAAAAAAACCATGGACGGATAGAGCCCTAGGACAAATGTTGGAAGCAAAGCTATACAGAGAAAGTCTTACACAGAAGCATACACATACACGTTCACAAAGAGAGGCAAAGGGGGAAAAATCATAAATCCTGCTCCCAGAGACCACCTCCTCAACCTGGGGTGATTCGCTGTCTAGAGGAGGGAAGGAAGGAAGGAAAGAAAGAAAGAAAGAACGAAGGTAAAGTACAATAAAGTTATTACAATTAAAATTAATTATTAAGAAAAAAAAAATTTTTTTTTTTAAAAAACCATGGACGGATAGAGCCCTAGGACAAATGTTGGAAGCAAAGCTATACAGAGAAAATCTTACACAGAAGCATACACATACACGTTCACAAAGAGAGGCAAAGGGGGAAAAATCATAAATCCTGCTCCCAGAGACCACCCCCTCAACCTGGGGTGATTCGCTGTCTGAAGGAGGGAAGGAAAGAAAGAAAGAAAGAACGAAGGTAAAGTTCAATAAAGTTATTACAATTAAAATTAATTATTAAAAAAAAAATTTTTTTTTTTTTTTAAAAAAAAAACCATGGACGGATAGAGCCCTAGGACAAATGGTGGAAGCAAGAGTATACAGACAAGATCTCACACAGAAGCATACACGCACACATTCACAAAAAGAGGAAAAGGGAAAACAATCACAGATCTCGCTCCTAAATTCCCCCTCTTCAATTTGGGATCACTCCCTGTCTATTCAGGTATTCCACAATGCAGGGCACATCAAGTTGATTGTGGAGCTTCAATCCGCCGCCTCCGCGGCTGCCGGGAGAGACCTCCCCCTCTCCTCCCTGCTCTCACAGCTCACAGGAGCTCAGCTTTGTACCCGGCCCTGCCCCTGCGCGCAGATCGCTGGAGGGCGTCTGTTTTTTTGCTCAGACAGGACGGGGTTAAAGGAGCCGCTGATTCGGGAGCTCCGGCTCACTCAGGCCGGGGGTTGGGGGATGGGGGAAGGCGGGGCACTGCGTGCGGGGCGGGCCTGCGGCGGCAGAGGCGGCGTGACGCTGCGGCAGAGGCCGGCGTGACGCTGCACCAGCCTGAGACCCGCCGTGCGTACTCCCGGGGAAGTTGTCCCTGGATCCCGGGAACCTGGCAGTGGCGGCCTGCACAGACTCCGCGGAAGAGGGGCACGGAGAGTGACTTGTGCTCGCACACAGCCCCCCTGGTGGCGGCAGCAGCAGCCTCAGCGTCTCCCGCCCGTCTCTGGGCTCCGCGGTTTCAGCCGCGGCTCGCGCCCGTCTCTGGGGCTCGCGCTTCCCGCCGCGGCTCGCGCCCGTCTCTGGGGTTTGCGCTTTTAGCCGCGGCTCGCGCCCGTCTCTGGAGTTCCTTTAAGCAGCGCTCTTAAACCCCTCTCCTCGCGCACCAGGAAACAAAGAGGGAAGAAAAAGTCTCTTGCCTCTTCGGCCAGTGCAGGCTTTTCCCCGAACTCCCTCCCGGCTAGTCGTGGCGCACCAACCCCTTCAAGCTATGCTCAAGCCGCCAACTCCAGTCCTCTCCCTGCGCTCCGTCCAAAACCGAAACCCGAGCCTCAGCTCGCAGCCCCGCCCGCCCCGGCGGGTGAGCAGACAAGCCTCTCAGGTTGGTGAGTGCCGGTCGGCACCGATCGTCTGTGCAGGAATCTCCCCGCTTTGCCCTCCGCACCCGTCGCTGTGCACCACTCCGCGGTCCCGAAGCTCCCCCCTCCGCCTCCCGCAGTCTCCGCCCGCGGAGGGGCTTCCTAGTGTGTGGAAACGTTTCCTCCTTCACAGCTCCCTCCCACTGGTGCAGGTGCCGTCCTTATTCTTTTGTCTCTGTTTTTTCTTTTTTCTTTTGCCCTACCCAGGTACGTGGGGAGTTTCTTGCCTTTTGGGAGCTCTGAGGTCTTCTGCCAGCCTTCAGTAGGTGTTCTGTAGGAGTTGTTCCACGTGTAGATGTATTTCTGGTGTATCCGTGAGGAGGAAGGCGATCTCCACGTCTTACTCTTCCGCCATCTTCCCGCCGACTCCTATTTTTGAAATTAGAATAAAAAAGGGATATATTTAGTATGCTTCCTTTTCATTAATAATGCTTGGTACCAGGAAATGTCTTTTCTTTTTTTTTTTTTTTTTTCCGATACGCGGGCCTCTCACTGTTGTGGCCTCTCCCGTTGTGGAGCACAGGCTCCGGACGCACAGGCTCAGTGGCCATGGCTCACAGGCCCACCTGCTCCGCGGCATGTGGGGTCTTCCCAGACCGGGGCACGAACCCGTGTCCCCTGCATCGGCAGGTGGACTCTCAACCACTGCGCCACCAGGGAAACCCAGGAAATGTCTTTTCATCTGAAAAACTGAAGTTCTTCAGGTCATTAAAAATTTATTATATTATTTCTTTATTTTTTGCATATTTTCACCTCATTTTAAAAAATCCCTTTTTAGTATTGGTATAACTATATCTTTTGGATACAGTTTTCTGTATAATTTATCTATTAAATTATAGCAAACCACTTCAAAACTTATTTTTATGAGTTTAGTTTTATTAAGATACCACAAAAAGGTTTTAATTTTGTTAGTATGTTCATTCAGTTTAGCTAAACACAGCTGAATTCATTGTTAAAAAAGAAAACATGTGATTTGCCATTATAAATACTTTTTTGTTATGCCATACAGTTTAATTTGTTGTCTTTTTTATCTATCTTTAGAATCAACCTTAACTTGGCTAGCATTTTCACCTTTTGTTGTTGTTGTACATAAGCTAAGTTAGCTCTCAGGAATCGCCCTAGGATTGTCATCAATATTCCCTGGTCACGTCTTGATTCTTGCTGCATTGGTGACCAGTTGTGTGGACACTGACATTGCCTTCCAGTGGGCTTGTGTTTATCAACACTGTGATTATATGGTTTGTCCTGCTACCTATGAAACTATTTTCAAACTAGGGCGAAGTATAAAGAACTTGAATAGAAAAAGCTACCAGTAGCTTACTTACATAGTGAGCTTCAATGAAACCTGTTGCTTTCCTTTCAGAGTTACTTAAATAAAAGTAACCATTGTGAGACATTGTATATGGTAGGAGCTCAATAGATATTTCCTTCCCTCTCCACTTCCTCCTTGTGTTTTTCCTAATCCACTCTTTTGCTAGACTGTGCAGATCATCTCATCATTAAGGGGTACGTTTACTGAGTGAGTATAAGAATGGTCCTCATATAAAGAAAAGAGTGTCTTTTTCACATATATGTAGGAGAGTTGAAGGAAATAGGACTAGACTGAATACCCAAAGCCATTTCTTTTAGATATATACGTATATTTACTGTGTGTGGATATTTACAAACCTTTTACACTGCATATATTTATAGTTTGTAGAGCAAGGCTGATATTACAAATAGATGAATAGTTGATTACTACTCAGTGTGATTTGGGGGCAGTGATTTCTTTCAAGTATCTTTACTGCCTTGTACTATAAGGAGTATAGCCTTGAACTGTCTTCTCTTGTATTTTTCATGCTGAACTTGGCTGACTCTTCATTGAGTTTAGTCTTGGGGGGGTCTTCATATTTCCCCCCAAATGATCTTTTTAAAATTTTGTTGATAATCTTAAAAATTATATAAACATATTCTGAATCACCTGAGGCAGAAAGAGTCAGATCAAATATGTGACTTAAAGTTGTTTATCATTCTGTTCTGAAAAATAAGTTTTTGATATAGAATGCTATTTTATCAGTAGGTAAAAAATTTTGACTTAAACCAGACATTATGATATATAATAATTCAATCAATCATGTATTTATTCAGTCATTCAACACTAACCAGTGAGTGCTCAGGAGTAATAAAGGCAAGCCTTTCTCTTATAGTCTAGTAGGCAGACATTAAACAAATGATTATTACATATTTAATTATATCTGCCCTAGTGTATTTATAGAAATTCAAGCTCATTGAAATTCACTAACAGATATTAATATTTCAGAAGGCAGTTACATGATAAATGCTCATTATACAATTGTAGTTAAGAACTGAATTAATACATTTATCTGTATTTCCTTCTGGGGTATTCATACTTTGCCTTAAAATGATAAAACAAGTTGCACGTTTACTTTTGTTTGGTTGAGTATAAGTTTTGCTTATATTCAGCTGCAATTGTACTAAACTTTTGAGGCTGTAAGCTTCTGAATAGGTGTGCATGCTACTTCACAGCTGTATATAGTAATTAGTAATGTAAGGCAAGACCTTAGATGAAAGTGATAATGGTAATGTTTTATTTCTCTAAAGAAATGTGGATGCTAAGGAATGTAATCAATTTAGAAGATGATGTTTTAGTTGGAAAATTGATGACTACACTATAATAAATTGTTAAAAGGAGATATGAATAATCTTGCCATAATGGAAGCATAGATCAAAATATTCCTTTTTTATGGATAAAAATAATTTTACCCCATAATATATATTTTTAAATCTCCACAGGAAATGAACCATTTAAATAGAAGATAGGAGAAACTTAGATAATGGTGTTTTCCAGTTGTAAGCATGTATATCAGTGGGCAAAATGGGTTGCTTCAATAAAAATATTTATATCATGTCATCACCATTCATAGTCAATGTGTATGTGACTTCAAAAATTACAAAAAAACCCTTAATATATATATATATATTTTTTTTTTTTGCCAGAATGATGTCAAATTATCAGCTTGACATTTTAAATAACTAAATCAATAGGGTTTTTGAATGGATCCAGTAAACTGCTCTTACAGATTCAGATATATACAAACCAGGTTTAAGATGATATTTCTAAGAGGGGTGGGATGGGGAGGGTGGAGGGAAGATGCAAGAGGGAGGGGATATGGAGATATAAGTATACGTATAGCTGATTCACTTTGTTACACAGCAGAAACTAACACAACAATGTAAAGCAATTATACTCCAATAAAGATGTTAAAAAATATTTAACCCCCACCCCCAAAAATGATATCTTTAGGGATTAGTGAATGTCTCTCTTCCACCCTAGCAGTTTTAATATAGAAAATTATCCCAAAGAGTGGGTCTAATTCTACCTCCTGCATGTGTCTGGAGGCTAGCAGTACATCCTTCAGGAACTGCAGGAAACCTACTTGCTTTCTTCTGAAATGATTCCCTTGACACACATTCAAATAGGACTTGAGTAAATAATCTCCAACATTAGTGGAGGTCAATTATTTAACCACTGCTAAGACAATTACATCATATTCTTCAAGAAAGTTGCAAGAAGCTGCAGTTGAAAGAAGTGTGTGTGTTTGTATGTGTGTGAGAGAGAGAGACAGAGACAGAGAAACAGAGAGAGAGATTCTGCTGCTGCTGGTATTTTGCTGTTTATCTTTGGTAATAAAAAGAGTAAATCTTATTGCTGAGCTGCTTGCCACGTGGTGTCTACTTTAGGTTCTCCCTTCCGTACTCCTTGCCATGACCCTTCTCCAATTATGGGTCAGGAAAAAGAACTGCTTCCTGTCATTGTTTAAAATGGATTCAGCCACAGAAATTCTGTCTGAAAGTTTACTCTATTCCCTCATTGGGAAAGCAGTTTTTAAAGCACAAGATTTTTTTAAATGGAGTTTTTAATGTTAAAACAAAGGGAAACACAACTTTGGAAACGTTGTGTTCCTAATGAATTATTATTCCTTAAGGGGGAAAGGTTTTCAAAATGAGTTTTATATTTTTAAGAGGAAATTATGTTTTTTCCTCTAGTGTATTTATAAAATAAATGAATAAACCCAAAGGGTTTCATTTTGATTGTTGTTCTTCTATTAATATTGCAGCTTTTGTTGTACATTTTTAGCAAGTTTCATTAAAAAAATTTTTGGAAGATTTGGTTATTTATGTAAGGCTTAACATATCACGCTTTTCTAACAGATAGAATATTTAACTTTTTGCCAAATGCACACTTCACAAATTACTAATTTGTCTTGGGTTAAGTACAAGTAATAAGTTTGGGGTAGCATATCTGTTACATAGCTTCTAGAGCTAGAGACAAGTTCAACTGTTAATGTATGTCTCTCTTTCCTTCATTTCACAGTATAATTGCCTTCCATGGTGGATTCTTTTCTATAGAAACCTGTCAAAAGAATTGTTTCCCTTTTCTCCCATGCCACAATGTTTTTTCTTGGCAATGAATTTTTAACTTATTTTCGTTTTTTATTGTGAGGTATTTATTACATATGAAAGTAATACTATATACTAAAACAAATAATAAAGTGATTACTACTGTAAACTGTTCAGGTTATGAAACCAAACATCACTAATACCATTAAAGCTACTCCTCCTCATTCTGTAATCTCATTACTCCCCACCAGAGGTAAGTGTTTCATGAAACACTCTGTCACTTGGCTTAGGGCCTTTTCACTTGATTTTGTCTTACCCTTTCTTTTTCTAAATCTTTGCTGGTTTCTTCTCCATTTCCAGCTGTTGTATCTTTACTGGCATAAACAAGCATAGCCACTCGTACCTTATATGAAACTGTTTCTCTAGCAAATACTTATTCATCCATCTATATCGTTAAAGAAAATCAAAATCATTTTACTCTCATATGACAGTGACAAAAGTATATATTTCTTGACTCAGGGCCCCATCAACTCTGTTGCTTTCTATCATAATATAATCTGGGAATAACTTGATAGTGATGACATCCCAGAGAATATCTGATGTTGTTATGCTAATTAGACCTTTCTTTGGTTATCCTCTTACTGCATAACAAATTACCCATTACGTAGCAGCTTAAAACAATCATTTTAATTTTGTTCACAGCTTTGGAGATAAGGAATTTGGGAAGGACTAGAACACATGATGGTTGCATTCATATTTTGGTTGGGGATTTAGTCATTTGAAAGCCTGTCTAGGCTGGACATCCAAGATGGTTCATTCACATGGCTGGCCTTGATATTGGCTATCAACTGGGAACTCAGCTGGAGCTATAGACCAAACACCTCACATGACTTTTTCATGTGACCTGGACTTCTTACAGCATGGCTTCTGGGTTTTGAGAGGGAGTGTCCAAGAGGCAGTGACAAAGAATGAACATTTCAAAGGTTCAAGGCGGTGAGTCTCCAAGTCTTTTGACTTAGCCCTGCAAGTCCTGTGGCATTACGTCTATTGCCAGTCAGTCACTAAGGCCAGCCAGATTCAAGGGGAAGGGAATTCAAATTTACATATCGAGGAATGTCAAAGCATTTGTAGTTGTCTTTATCCCACTACAGACCTGGTGAGTTTAAAGAACTAAGGACCCTATTTGCCTTAATAAGAAACATGAATTCTAGAGGGTAGATTTTATATCTTTTTTTTTTATTATTATTTTAAAATTTATTTATTTTTGGCTGTGTTGGGTCTTCGTTTCTGTGCGAGGGCTTTCTCTATTTGCGGCAAGCGGGGGCCGCTCACTATCGCGACCTCTGTTGTTGCTGAGCATGGGCTCCAGACGTGTGGGCTCAGTAGTTGTGCCTCACGGGCCTAGTTGCTCTGTGGCATGTGGGATCTTCCCAGACCAGGGCTCGAACCCATGTCCCCTGCATTGGCAGGCAGATTCTCAACCACTGTGCCACCAGGGAAGCTCTTAGATTTTATATCTTATTAAAGCTCAGGGGCCTGTCACATGGATGAAATTTCTAATGTTCATTTATTTGGGCCATGTTAAGACATCCCTTCTAAAGTGAGAAAAAATTGTTGCACTTTACCTTGCCTGCTCTAAAGAGAGACACGGTAGTAAGTAGGTCTCATAAGATCTGGAAGACAACATGTCACAACTCGTGGTGAGCTGCACTGACCCAAGTTCTAGATCTACCATACAGCTCCTAGCCTAAAGTGAGAATAGAGCAAGATCACCTGTAGCACAAGTCCCCCTTCTTTTTGGGTCTAGGACCTAGTATTGGGAGGATCTATGGCAGACAGAGATGTATCTGTCAAGTGACTTAGAGAAAGCACAATACAACCTCTAAGGTTTTTAGAGAAAGGCCATGCCCTTCTTTACTGGCAAGTATTCTCCATGGGCCATGGAAGACAACCCAACAGCTGACCGTGGTACTCTAAGCCTGGATTGCCTGAACTGGTTATTATGTGATTTAATGAAATATGTAATTAGAGGGACACAATAGAATTAGATTGTGAAATGGAAATAATATGTATAAGGCTGAGGCTAAGTAGATATTAATAAACACAAGGCATTAGTAAACAATATAAGCTGGTGGCTCAGAATCCAATCATAACTGCTTCTAAAACCTCTCCCTCGACTCCTGTTTCTTTTTTTCCTTTCTACCTACCTGCCTGTTGTTACTATATATAAAAAAATAACTTTTACTTTATAACAAACTAACTTTTTAAAAATAATATTAAAAGAAATTCAATCTTATTAATTCTAATCATTTCTCTCAACAGTTATGCAGACATATACATAATAATGACAGTTTCTTAAAGTACTTTTCAAAACCATATTATTTGTTTCTTTTACTTTCTTATGGTACTAATAGTTAAGTTAGATTTAACCAAAGTGGTATTAGTAAGTATGTAATATAATCTATTTCTTCTGATATCAATAGAGCTATGCAAGTTTCCATGTTTTCCTTTTGTGTCTAATTTGTATTGTACATCTTTAAAAATCCTTTTTTTCTTATAATACAATTTTTGGATGCAAAGTTCTATGTGTGTTCATTAAGTCAAAGTTATTAATGATAATGTTTTAGTATTCTATATCTTTACTCATTTTTATCTGCTTGATATTGCTGATAAAATATTTATTTGAAAATTTATAAAATTTTATACTATAAAATTTGAATGTACATGCCCTGTTTTATCAAATTCTCTTGAACATGGACAGGACCAGTGAATATGATGGGCTAATATTCCTGTGATTAAGTTACTAATCAGTTAACTTTGAATTAATCAAAGAGGAGATTGTTCTGTGTGGGCCTGATTTAATCAGATGAGCCCTTTAAAAGAAGTCAAAGCATCAGAGAGATGCTATTCTGATGGTCTTGAAGATACAGTTTATGACTTCTACAACTGCAGGGAAATGACTCCTGCCAATAACCACATTAGTTTGGAAGAGCCTCTCATCTGAGCCTCAGATGAGACCCTTCCTCCAGCTGTCACATAGATTTCAGTCTTATGAGACCTGGAGCAGATAATCCACTTGAGCCCTGTCTGTACTTCTGACATACAGGAACTGTGAAGTAATGAATTTGAATTATTTTAAATTGCTAAGTTTGTGGTAATATTTTATGTAGCAATAGAAATGTAAAACAGCCCCCCATTTTTTAAAATATATTTATGAAGTCTCATATCTTTATCTCTTATCATGTTGTCTACTCTACCACTAGCCTAAAAAGGTAATCATTCTAATATATTTATTTTCTATCCTTTTATTATATGTGTATTCTTGAAAAATACATGCTATTTTTATAGGTATGTATTTTTACTTTATAAGCTGTTATGTTATAGGTCTCATTTTTATCTTATAATTTTTACACAGCCATGCTTCTAGGAACTATTTAAATTACATTTACATTTAGCCTATTGCTTCTTATAGCCTTCCAGTATTCCATGGTTTGCATCCACCATGTTTTTATGTCCATTCTCCAGGAATGGTCCTCCAAATTGCCTCCAGTTTCCCACCATGATAAACAATGCTGTAGTAGTCTTCCCTTTTGGACCTGGGGGCAATTTCTCTAGGATATATGCTCAGGAAAAGGAATGCTACTTCTTAAAGTATTTATATATGTAATCTGACTGAGTACTGTCAGATTGCTCTCCATAATAGTTGCACATTCTAAATTACCATCTGTACAACATGAACATTCCCATATTCCCATGATCTATCCAACAATTTATGCTACCTAGCATTTTAATACTTGTTAATATTATGGGTATGAAGTTATATCACATTGTTTTAATTTGGTTTTCTTTTTTAAAAATGAGTTTAAGCATTTCTTCATATCTTTATTAGTTATTCATGTTATTTCTTCTGTGATTGTAATTTTAATTTTTGAAGTTAATCAATATTTACGTTTTCTCCTTCACAGAAGAGTTATTTATCATGCATTCACATCATGTTGGTGTTTATCTTACTCTTCCAGCATGCTGATATTATCTGTAACTTTGGGACTGGGTGGTTGTGAATGCTTTTACTTTTTACATTATTATTTTTTTAAGTATGCCTGTGAGAATTAATCATGAATATGTTGACATTTACAAGAAAAGCATGCGTCTCTTTTTAGTGCTGGACTTATTTATTATACTCATAGAACCTCCAATGTCCACACAGATTTTTGCTCACCCAGGTATCCAAAGTTCATTTTATTTTTTAAATTCACTGTGAATAGTTAGTGCAATGAATTAATGGCCTTATGAAATACCAGGAAGAATACTCCCATGTCAGAACAGAGTTTACCAAACATGGGAGGACAGTTTTTTTTGTGTGTGTAGGAATATAGGATTTTACATGAAGAGATACCAAAAGGGGAAATGTAATAGACTGAAAATATCACTGATTCCTGTATGTCATTGACCTTAGAATAATACTAATAAGAAAATGTTAAATGTTCTTACAAATATAAAAATTTCACTTGCTTTTTATGTATCATTATACACTGTTTACCACCCAGTGCCAATTTAACGAAAAGGCAAAAAGAAATAATAATATTCATAGCTAACCTTTATGTATTTTTGCTCCTTTACTTTATTCAGTGCTTTACTTGCAATATCTCATATAATCCTCAGAAAATTCCTGAGATTTATACTCCTTTTATCACTGTTTTATGTATGAGAATCTGGAGGCTTATTGTAATCAAGGGGTCAAAAGCTTAAGTGTTTTACTGTGTAAGTTCTATTATGCTAAGCTGCCTCATCTTAAATTAATGTTCTTGTCATAATGTAAAATATGTAGGGCTGGTTCGAATCTGAGTATGGCTTATTAGAGAGTATGTGTGTGAATGATGCTGATATCTTAGCACTGTTGCTGACACTAGTTCTTTGCTAAGCAGGCTCAAAGTTGGAGTGGCAGTACATGTAGAACTCAATAATATCCAATCAAAATGCATTTTTAAGATTTAGTGGTTCTTTGTCTTTTCAGTATTGGTAGCTCTTATTTCCTTCAACCCTTTGACTTTTGGGCAGAGCTATACTTAATATTATAAGGAAAATAGCACTAAAAAAACAAGTATGCTGCACTATTTTTAGTTACTGGAGAAACAAAATGCTGACATGGTAAAAAAAAAAAAGGCTATATACACACTATTGCTGTTATAACACAGTTTCAAGATTACTAGATGAGAGTGGTCATTAAGGCATTGCTTAGAGATTTCTGCTTATGTGACATTAAACATTTGTGTTTTAAGTAATGTGGTGGTTCTGAGTACAAAGAAACCTGAATACTGGAAAACGTATGGTTATATATATATATATATATATATATATATCAGACATATATTGAAGTTCTATTTATAAGTACTTAAACTTGGGATCCTCTATTTGACTCTTCATTTGGATATGGTTTTCTACCCTAAGGAAAAAAAAAGAAGCTTAAGTTGTATCATGTTATAGGTCAGACAGTCAATATGATAGACAAAGAAGTTGAGTCAGTAATATCCAAATCCTTCTCCTTCTGACTGAGTTTTGAGAGCAAAAATAAATGAGAAATATGCTCCCACATTCAAAAGGGGGAGCATTAGGAAGAGAGGAGAGACACTATTAAAGTCCAAAGCCCAGAGCATGGACTAGCGCTGCTAGAGATACAATTACATTCATCTTGCCTGGTATTCACACTTTAGTTTTAATTGAGACAGCAAAAGAGGGATGCATGAAGCTGCAGTATGTCCAGAGGAGCCATGGAAAACATGTAAGTGCATTGATTCTGAGTGGGAGACCTGTGTAAATCTTCCAGTCAGTTTTTGATACTTAACATTACTTCTACTTTCCCCTTTTGTTCATGTGCTCTCTAAATAGGCTTATTTTCCTTTCAAGTGCCTGCTGTTAAGAAGTGCTTATTTGGTTTGAACTATGTGGGAGGGCTGGGACAAAGTGGACCAGATTGAAAGAAAATTATTGAAGTTAACCCAGAGAAACCATTCTGAGGCGGTTGGAAAAATTTCAGTTGCTCACCATATGATATACTCCTTTTTACTTTTAATCCAGATGTTTTGGATACTTGTTGACCTAGGATGCATTTATAAACATTCTGCTTTTACTCAGTGGACCTCTTACCACAAATAATTATGTATACTTAGTATTTGAAATTAGCTTTAAGCAGTTTTGTCACAATGTAGCAGCAGTCATCTATTTTCTCTGCCAAAAATTTATACACAGCTGGCCTTCCCTATCAGATTGCCAACTTTCAATGCTTAGATAATAGTATAAATAAATGGCCATGGCAAACAAAATATGGATGCCTTCTAGATGAATGTTAAAATAATAATTGTGGTTGGATGATTCTTTTGTTTAAGAAAGTGGCCACCATCACACTGATACCAAAACCAGACAAAGATATGACAAAAAAGGAAAATTACAGACCGATATCACTGATGAACAGATGCAAAAGTCCTCAACACAATACTAGCAGACTGACTCTAGCAATACATTAAAAGGATCTTACACCATGATCAAGTGGGATTTATTCCAGGAATGCAAGAATTTTTCACTATCTGTAAATCAATCAGTGTGATACACCACATTAACAAACTGAAGAATAAAACCCATATGATCACCTCAATAGATGCAGAAAAATCTTTTGATAAAATTCAACAATGATCTATGATAAAAACTGTCCAGAAAGTGGGCATAGGGGGAACATACCTCAACATAATAAAGGCTATATATGACAAATCCACAGCCAACTCAATGGTGAAAAGCTGAAGGCATTTCTTCTAAGATCAGGAACAAGACACGGATGCCCACTCTTGTCAATTTTATTCAACATAGTTTTGGAAGTCCTAGTCACAGCAATCAGAGAAGAAAAAGAAATAAAAGGAATCAAAACTGGAAAAGAAATAAAACTGTCACTGTTTGCATAATGCTATGCAAACATAATGCTATACATAGAAAATACTAAAGACCCTATCAGAAAACTACTAGAGCTCATCATGAATTTGGTAAAGTTGCTGGATACAAAATTAATATATAGAAATCTGTTGCATTTCTAGACACTGACAACAAAATATCAGAAAGAGAAATTAAGAAAACAATCCCAATTACCATTGCATCAAATACTTAGGAATAAACCTACCTAAGGAGGCAAAAGACTTATACCTGTACTCTGAAAACTATAAGACATTGATGAAAGAAATTGAAGATGAAACAAACAGATGGAAAGACATACCATGTTCTTGGACTGGAAGAACCAATATTGTTAAAATGAACATACTATCCAAGGCAAGCTATAGATTCAATGCAATCCCTATCAAATTACCAATGGCATTTTTTACAAAAAAAATTACAATTTGTATGGAAACACAAAAGACTCTGAATAGCCAAAGCAATCTTTAGAAAGAAGAATGGAGCTGGAACAATCAGGCTCCCTGACTTCAGACTATACTACAAAGCTACAGTAATCAAGACAGTATGGTACTGGCACAAAAACAGAAATATAGATCAATGGAACAGGATAGAAAGCCCAGAGATAAACCCATCCACTTACAGTCAGTTAATCTATGACAAAGGAGGCAAGAATATACAATGGAGAAAAGACAGTCTCTTCAATAAGTGGTACTGGGAAAACTAAACAGCTACATGTAAAAGATTGAAATTAGAACATTCTCTAACACCATATACAAAAATAAACTCAAAATGGATTAAAGACCTAAATGTAACACCAGATACTATAAAACTGCTAGAGGAAAACATAGGCAGAACACACTTTGACATAAATCACAGCAATATTCTTTGAATCTGTCTCCTGGTGTAATGGAAATAAAAACAAAAATAAACTAATGGGACCTAATTAAACTCAAAAGCTTTTGCACAGCAAAGGAAACCATAAACAAAATGCAAAGGCAACCTACAGACTGGGAGAAAATATTTGCAAGTGTTGCAACTGACAAGGGATTAATTTCCAAAATATACAAACAGCTCATATATCTTAAAATCAAAAAGAAAAACAACCCAATAAAAAATGGGCAGAATATCTAAATAGACATTTCTCCAAAGAAGACATACAAATGGCCAATAGGCACATGAAAAGATGCTCAATATCGTTACTAATTAGAGAAATGCAAATCAAACTACAATGAGGTATCACCTCACACTGTGAAACATTGTGAAACATTTGAAAAAACATGTGAAACATTTCAAAAACATTTCAAATGTGAAACATTTGAAAAAACATGTGAAACATTTCACATTTCATCTGAAATGTCTACCATTAATGAATGCTGGAGAGAGTGTGGAAGAAAGGAACCCTTCTACGCTATTGGTGGGAATATAACTTGGTGCAGCCGCTATGGAGAGCAGTATGGAAGTTCCTTAAAAAAATAAAAATAGAGTTACCATATGATCCAGTGATCTCACTCCTGGGCATATATCTGGGGAAAACTATAATTGAAAAAGATACATGCACCTCAATGTTCATAACAGCATTATTTACAATAGCCAAGACATGGAAGCAACTTAATTGTCCAACAACAGATGAATGGATACAGAAAATGTGGTATATATATATATATATATATATATATATACAATTGAATATTACTCAGTCAAAAAAAAATGAAATAATACCATTTGCAGCAACATGGATGGACCTAGAGCTTATCATCTTAAGTGAAGTAAGTCAGATAGAGAAAGACAAATATCATGTGACATCAATTACATGTGAAATCTAAAAGAAAAAAATGATTCACATGAACTTATTTATAATACAGACCCACAGACATAGAAAAACTTATGGATACCAAACAGGATAGTGATGAGGTGGGGGATGGAGAGATAAATTAGGAGTTTGGGATTAACATATACACACTACTATATATAAACTAGATAAACAGCAAGGACCTACTCTATAGCACAGGGAACTATATTCACTATCTTGTAATAACCTGTAATGGAAAAGAATCTGAATGTGTATATATTTATATATATACACATATATATATGTATATATATATATATATATATACATACATATATATATACATGTATATATATGTGTATGTGTGTAACTGAATCACTTTGCTGTACAACTGATACTTACACAACATTGTAAATTAACTACACTTCAATAAGAAAAAGTTTTAAAAAAAAGAAGCACTTTGATGGATTTTTTTCCCACCTCAACCACAGCTCCTAGTCCAGATAAAAGAGGGTAAATCAAAGGTTGACCATAATTGTTTTGCATAATCAAGAAAGAAGAATTTGAGTTTCTCCCTAGAGGGATATGATGATGACGAGAAATGTAGGGATGGAAGAAAGAGGAAAATAAAAGACCTAGTAAGGAGGTAATATTAGGCTGGTAGGATATGTCAGCTGATAAATTTCTTGGTAGTGAAAGTCTGGTACGGAAAACATTCTTTGCTTAGTGGGTTTTTTTTTGGAAACAAAAGAAGAAAATAGTGTTTATTGTGTGACAAAAAGTTGTAGAAACAGGATGTCATCAAAGGAATCAAGACCAACAATAGAGCGAGGTGAAAACAAAGAAACATAGAACACATACATAAGTCTAAGATGAGAGGTGTTTGAGAGTTGAAGAGGGCTTTAAAATTCCAAAATCTACCTACATTTTTATGTACGTATGCATGTATCTTTTAGTGAGCTTGTGACTCCAGGGATCAGGAGATTATGTAAACCTTCAGACTGATGACATCCTGATAAAAGATTAATTTCCTTATTTTTATAGAAAGAAACATTTTATGGACCTTGAAAACTTGCTTTGCCTACTCATCACTGCCTTAAGATGAGAAACCAAAATGAGAAAGATGGGTCCTATTTCCAAGTGGTTTTAACAAAAGAGCTAATGGTAGACAAGGTTATAGCTGAAATGAGCTCATTAGATGAATTCTTTTTAGTAATACACTTTGCATACCAATTAATAAAAAATAATTAACCTTTCAATATATCAGGATATTTTCCAGATTTTAAAATATGGACTCCATTTGTTTTTATCTTTGTGTATTTTAAGACCCATGGTAATAGAAAAGAGTCATGCCGAGACCTCCAAGACTAAAGATGGATATTAGGACTGGGTTTAAATAGATTTCTGTGGTTCCTTAGGTCTTTTTTTAAACTCTTCCCCTTGCCCTTTCAAAAGAGCTTCACCACAGATTGAACAATTTTAGACTGAAATTGGGGAAACATTATGTTCATGGAGGTGGAAAACTCATATTATTTCAAAAGAATGGAAGATGATAGAAGGTTACTTTGAACCTCAAAATTTCTCTTCTTGGCAAATGGGCTATAAAATGACTTTCTCAAAATGAGCCCAATATAGCACAGTCCTAAGTTTCAATGACTTCTTCTAGATTTTTGAGGTTAAGAAGAATCGAAAAGTGGGTTCTCTGTGATTATCTCCTATAGAGATTCCATGCCTGTGATCCAAAAATAATATGAGGATGTCAGCATGTTTGCTTTTAATCTTGGCAGTGTGCCAAGAAAAATATGTGTGATAAAATCAGTTACAGCAAACATACTAAGTTGCTTTTTATTTTGTTTCTGGTCCGTTATTCACTTTTTCATCACAGTTAGAATTGAAACAAGCTAATCTATTTCTCATCAGGAAAACTTATACTGTGTTTGGAAGAAATGAAAATCAATAGTAATAGTTTTAAAAGCACTCTAGTTGGTTTGGAATTCTTTTTTAGTAAGTTTTTAAAATTGACGTGAGCTTAGTTGATTTTACACAATAGCTGAGTAAGGAGCTGCCTGGAGTGACATAGAGGGGGAGCTTCTGAATGGATCTCATATACTACCCTACATAAAAGTTGGAAATCTCAGTAGGAACTCAGTTCTTTAAATTAAGCTATTTTTGTCTATTTAAATGTCCTATAGCCACAATTTCTTATAACCCACTTTTGTTTAATTACTTCAACTACATTCTTCACTGAACTCAGAGGATGCCCATTCCTTGTTATATTTTCTTTTTATCTATTATTAGCATCTTTATTCCTCACTTTCTCCCTCAGTTTTAAATACCATTTTCATCACTTTAATAGTTTTCTCACTGATATCCTCTGAGATCTTGTATCATGATTCCATTGCACTAGCTTAGAAAACACCAACCCTAGATGGATTTTAGTTTTTCTGGGTAGTTCTTAGACATCTAAACACTCCGCAGAAGTGTGGCAGATTTTTAAATCATTGTCTCCAAATTCATTTGGTCTCTCAATGTGTCCCGAAAGTTTTCTATGTATTATCTAAGCACATCTCTTTTTTTTTTTTACTATCTTAGTACTTCTCAACTTTCCTCAAACTGGGATCTCTTCCCATCTTGCCTTTTCACAGCCCCAGCTATCCTCATCGCTTCACTGAAAAAAAATCCCTCAACTCCTGTTTCCCTGCTGTGAAATGATAGAAAAAATATGTGTTAATCTCTGCTTCCAAGTTCCTGGCACAGAGCTCTTAAAATCCTTGTAATTTCCTAAGTGATGAGAGCACTAAGAATATCTTTTGTTCTAATATTTGGTCTTTGACCCTGGTTGCTGACACAAAGCTCCTAAATCCCTTGAAATTTCCTGGGGGTATAGGAATATCTTTTGTTCTAAAGACATGACTCTTTATGGGCTCCTAGGTAGCTTCAGGATGGGGGCTAATCACCAGAAAGAACAAACCATGATTAGAACTTTTAGCCCCACTCTGCATCCTCTGGGAAGGGAAGAGGGGCTGAAGATTGTGTTCATGATTGATCATGCCTGTGATGAAACCTCCATAAACATCCCAGAAGTGTGGAGTTTGGAGAATTTCCAGGTTGGTGAGCACATATATGTGTTGGGAGGGTGGCACACCCTAACTCCACAGAAGCTTCTTTGCCTAGGACCTTTCCAGACCTCATCCCATGTATGTCTTCATCTGGATGTTCATCTGTATCCTTTATCATGTAATCAATTAGCACATGTTTTCCTGAGTTCTGTGACATGTTCTAGCAAATGATTGAATTCAAGGAGAGGGTCTTAGCAACCTCTGATTTGTAGCCAAGTTGGATAGAAGTTTTGGGTAACCTGGGACCTACTAATTGCGGTGGATGTCTAGAGATGGGGGCAGGCTTGTGGGACTGAACCTTTAACCTGTATGGTCTGCACTAACTCTAGGCAGATAGTGTCAGGATTTCTTGGTATGGAAAACCCGTAGGTCTGGTGTTGTGAGTGTGGTAGTGTTGTGAGTGTGGTAGTAGTGTAATAGTTAAGGTAAACAGTGAGTTTTAATTTTTAACCCACTTATTTACTTACCTGCACCTGTACCCAATGTTTCCTCTTGACCATCAATTATAAAGAAAAATGTGTTCCTTTACACTGAAAGAGAACTCTTCCATCTCTACTCTGAACTCCATCTCATCTCAATTTTTTAGGGACCTCATTCTCTGGATTATTCCTTCTGTGTGTTCAATATGCTCTCCTTAACAGGACTTTCACATTAGATTAGTATTTTAACATACTCAGTTCTCTACTCTCTCAAAACAATAATTTTCTTCTCTCCCAAATTTCCTTAAAGTTGACAGTTTCTTTTTACCCTCAGGATTCTTTAAAGGGTACTCACTGTCTTTATTTCTTTCTCTGTCATTCCCTCTTTGCCTTCATTCCTTTCTAATTTTATTAGTCAGCTTTGCTGCAGTAAAAAATTACCCCCAAATCTCAGTAGATTATAAAAATAAACACTTATTTTTACAAGTCAGCTACTGGTGGTTTGCTGTTTTGGCTCTTCTCCCTGTGTCTTATTCTGGGACCCATTCTGAAGGAGAAGCCCTTTGGCAGTTGCTATTTTCATGGCAGAAAGCAAAAAGTAAGAGCTGGTGAAAACATTTGATGCCCCTTTAGCTGTTATTTGGAGCTGGTTAAGCTCTAATCCACAAACTTTTATGATATTTAGATACATTCACCTTTTGTATAATTGGTATAAACTAAGAGATGCAAAAAACCATTTCCTTGGAGCATAAGTCAAGTTAGTAACGAGAACAAAAATTTAGGGGTACAGTTTGTGTTGTCAGTGCTGAGCAACAGATCCCAAGAGATGGAAGTGTGCTTTAACACATTTATTTTTTGTGTGTTCCTGATATGTGAAGCCCAGAGTGGGACTCTTTCATCTGAGCCTAAAGGTGGTTTTCACTTGGATGTTCCATATTAACATTTAATGAATGAATTTTTGGTTTCAGATCAGATCCTTCTCTTGCGGTATGAGGGCAGAGATCATGTTCTTTTTATTCAGCATTAATCCTAATGCTCCAATTTGCCTCATACTGTTACTGATCCCCTTTCTAAACCAGAAATGAGGAGATAAGCCTCAGTTCAAAGCTCAGAATCTTCCCACTCTCACAATATAAAAATCCCAAAATCCTGTTTAGCCACAGCTTGTGCTCCTTTCTCCTTCTATCCCCTATGCTATCCATTTTGGCAGTTTGAACTAGTAAAATGTGTACTCTTGCCTCTGCTGTTTTTTCCAACATGTGTCTATCACTAACTTATTTACACGTCAGCCTCCTATTCATCAACTAGGTCTCCACTTAGACATTACCTTCTCTATTGCACCTATGTGATTGCCACACACAGATTTTTGTATGCCTTTCTTTGTGTTTCTACTGCAATCCTATTACATAATTATGACAATGAATACATTTAATTATGCTGTCGTATATAATTTGTGGCACATGGCCTGAGTAATATATATATACATAAGGGTAATATATGTGTATTACATATATTGCATATTATACATTGTATACAGTTATTATCCATTTATTATACAATTGTATACATTGTATACAATTATATATATTACGTATATGGATCTATATCCATATATATGTATATGTATATAACATATGTTTCATATGTTATCTATATATGGAAAATAGGGGAGCAATACACATTTACTAAATAAATAAAATGTTCTTGTCAAACACATTTTTCCTAAACATTAAGAGATAATCTTTGTTAACTTTGAAATTTTTCTGAAGTAGCCAATCATGGTCCAAAATAAGGAATTCTGCCTTTTTAATGTATCTTTCCTGGCAAAGTAATTAGTTTCAAGTGGGAAAACTGATATATAAAGCATACACATGCCTGAAAATTTCAGATTCTTCTCCAACTATTCAAAGTTACTAGAGGTATATTCCTAGGCTATGTCTGACTCTGCCATTTATTTCTATGTGAATTACCTGAACTGCTGAACAATTTAGGAGGATTGGTGAGTCTTAGCAAAACGTTTATAATATGTTGCTTTTATTCATTTATAGTACTTTGGTTTCCCAACAAGTTTTATCTGAAACATTGCATTTATCTCTTAAACTGTTTCCTTACCTCCAATCTCCCCACTTTCCCAAATACAGTCTTCAGGATGATATTTTAAAAATACAAATCTAGTCCTTTTACTCTTTAGTTAAAAACAATCAATAATTTTCTATTTCTTATATTCATTATAGAGACCTCCATATCCTTCATTCTTTATGCCCATTCAATCATCAAGTTTTATAGATTCAGCTTCTGTATCATCTATCATACCTAGCCTTTCTTTTCTATCCCTAGAGCTACTGATAATTAAAGCATCTATCATATTGTACGTGAATTACTAGAATAGTTTCAAAAGTAGTCTCTCTTCTTTGGGTTTTGTATTTCTCTTAACAGATTCTCTGCTGCCAGATTGATTTTTTTGGAAATTAAAATCAGATCATATTAGACACAGGCTAAACTTCATCATAATATTAGCACACAAAAGCTCTGCTTTTATCTTCTGATTTTTCTTTTTTTGTGCTAATAACGTTGGTCTTTCATATGGAAAACTCTTTTGTACTATCCTTCTGTAAAACAATTTCAACACTGAGTTCGATCAACCTTGTCTGTAAAGTCTTTGCTGTACATTTTACTACCTCCCTAGCAGAGAACCCACCGTTCCATTCCATTCTTGGTGCCCCTTTTTTAATTTGTTAATAAATATCTTTCTTTCATTTCTTTCTTTTTTTTTTGCCAATCTGATATTTGTGATATGCCCTCAAATTGGTAAAAATATAATTTGCATTTTTAGGATGATTAATGGGGTTGAACAATTATCTTTATATTTATGTAATTTGTATTGTCATTTCTACCAATATTTTTATTGTTATGTCTTCATTTTTCTTTTAGGTTGTTTGCTTTTCTCTTATTTATTAAAAAAATTTTCATATATTCTAGCTACAAATATTTACTTCGATAGTATATATGGCAAGTATCTTCTCCAAGTTGCTGTTTTGTCCTTTCACTGTCTTTATATAATTTTTAATTGACAGCAGTAATTTTTAACCCAGTAAAAATCTTCTCTGCTCTCATTATACTTTAAATTTGTTCAAGTATTATGATTTTAAGATCATAAAGATATTGTTATATATTGTCTTCTAAAAGTTTTGTATTTTTGTTTTTCACATTTAATTCTTTAATTCACTTGGGCCTGGTTTTTGAGCTTGGTGTGATATAAGGAAATCCTTTTTTTCTCTTAAGGATAGTAAATATCCTCACTCTTTTAATGAAAAGTCAATCTTTTCTCCATTAATCTACAATGGAATAAATCAAGTGTCCAGCTATGTATGGATCTATTTCTGCACTCTCTATTTGATTCCATAATAAATCTTGATATCTAGTAGTACAGTTTCTTATTATTTTCTCCTTTAAAAATATGTTTTGGCTATTATTGCAATTTTACAGTTAATTGTGAATTTTAAAATCAGCTTCACAATTGCACAATAAAATGCTTTTGTGTGAAATTGATTAAATTATAGATCAACTTGACATCTTTACAAAACTGAGTCCTCTATTCTACAGGAATGGAAAGTTCCATTTATTCATGCCAGCTGTAATGTATTTCAGCATACATTTATGGTTTTTCCACAGAATATTTACACTTTTTACATTTAAGTACTTTTTCTTTTTTTGTGTGGTATGCAGGCCTCTCACTGTTGTGGCCTCTCCCGTTGCAGAGCACAGGCTGCGGACGCGCAGGCTCAGCGTCCATGGCTCACGGGCCCAGCCGCTCTGCGGCATGTGGGATCCTCCCGGACCAGGGCACAAACCCGTGTCCCCTGCGTCGGCAGGCGGACTCTCAACCACTGCACCACCAGGGAAGCCCAGATTTAAGTACTTTTAAATTTGATTATATATGTTGATATGTGTAGAGAGAAATACTTTGATTATATTAAAAATCTTTTATTTTTATTGTGAAAAATGCCATACAACCAAAATTATGAAAGTATAAGTCTCTTAAAAAATAATTTGAAATGAAGTATTCCTACTGTAACCACCACAATAAGAAAGAGAATGTGGCCTGTCCCTTAAAAAACTCCCTTTGTTTCCCTTCCTGATCATAGGCTTTCTCTCCCTCCAGAGATAATCACTATTCTGAACTATATGATAATTATTCTCTTGCTTTTCCTTATAGTTCATTATCTATGTAAGTATCTCTAAACTACGTAAAATAATTTGGAAATTACATAAAGGGTCATACTACATGTATAATTCTTTGACTTTCTTCTTTCACTATAAGTTACGCTATTGAGATTTATCCATGTCAAACCAGATTATTCTATTGCAGGAAAATACCATAATTTATATGACAGTTCTACTGTTAAGAGACATTTGGACTGTTTCCAGTTTTTGACTATTGTTAACAATTGTGTTATATACATTCCTGTGAATGCTTCATGATTTAGCCATGTACTGAGTATCTCTGGATCCAAGGACTAGAATACTGTGTTGCAAGATATGTAAAGAATTACTGTACCAGATAATACCAAACCATTTTTTAAAAATAGATCATTACTGGAGTATAATTGCTTCACAATACTGTGTTAGTCTCTGTTGTACACCAAAATGAATCAGCCATATGTATACATATGTCCTCATATCCCCTCCCTCTTGAGCCTCCCTCCCACCTTCCCTATCCCACCCCTCTAGGTCATCACAAAGCACTGAGCCGATCTCCGTGTGCTATGCTGCTGCTTCCCACTGCTAACTATTTTACATTTTACAACATATATACATAGTATATATGTTGATGCTATTCTCACTTCGCCCCAGCTTCCACATCCCATCCCATGTCCTCAAGTCCTTTCTCTATGTCTACATCTTTATTCCTGCCCTGCAATTAGGTTCATCAGTACCATTTTTTTTTTTTTAGATTCCATATATATGCATTAGCATATGGTATTTGTTTTTCTCTTTCTGACTTACTTCACTCTGTATGACAGACTCTAGGTCCATCCACCTCACTACAAATAACTCAATTTCATTTCTTTTTATGGCTGAGTAATATTCCATTGTACATATGTGCCACATCTTCTTTATCCATTCATCTGTCAATGGACATTTAGGTTACTTCCATGTCCTGGCTATTGTAAATAGTGCTGCAATGAACATTGTGGTATATGTCTCTTCTTGAATTATGGTTTTCTCAGAGTATATGCCCAGTAGTGGTATTGCTGAGTCATATGGTAGTTCTATTTTTAGTTTTTTAAGGAACCTCCATACTGTTTTCCATAGTGGTTGTATCAATTTACATTCCTACCAACAGTGCAGGAGGGTTCCCTTTTGACTACACCCTTTCCAGCATTTATTGTTTCTAGATTTTTTTTTTTTTTTTGCGTTATGCGGGCCTCTCACTGTTGTGGGCTCTCCCGTTGTGGAGCACAGGCTCCAGATGCGCAGGCTCAGCGGCCATGGCCCACGGACCCAGCTGCTCCGCGGCATGTGGGATCTTCCTGGACCGGGGCACGAACCTGCGTCCCCTGCATTGGCAGGCGGACTCTCAACCACTGTGCCATCAGGGAAGCCCTGTTTCTAGATTTTTTGATAATGCCATTCTGACCGGCGTGAGGTGATACCTCATTGTAGTTTTGATTTACATTTCTCTAATAATTAGTGATGTTGAGCATCTTTTGTGTGCCTCTTGGCCATCTGTATGTCTTCTCTGGAGAAATGCCTATTTAGGTCTTCACCCCAATTTTTAATTGGATTGTTTGTTTTTTTGATATTGAACTCCATGAGCTGTTTGTATATTTTGGAGATTAATCCTTTGTCTGTTGCTTCATTTGCATATATTTTCTCCCATTCTGAGGGTTGTCTTTGCAACAAGGAAAATTTTTTTTTGTCTTAATCAAAGTAAGGAAATAAATTAGGGACATAGTTAATTGGCTTCTTCCATTTTGAATCTTGGGGAATTTTTCTCTTCTTTCATAAGCTGGAGACATTCTGCTCTCTTTCTGTATCTCTCTGTCTCTATCCCTCTCTCCTAAGTCCCATTTTCCAGTTTATTTTGTTTCTTACTTTTTCTCCTTCTATTCCTTCTCCTCTCTCTTCTTTCTCCTTTTTCCTTCCTTGATTTCTTTCCTTTCCTCCTCATCTTTTCCCCTCTTCCATTATTCACACATTCAACTCTTCTTTGTGGTATTCAGATTTATGTTTTTAATATCATTTCATGAGCATGCCATTATTCCTTAATTTTTCCCTCAGGATTTTTTTCATTATCTCCAGTTTGTTGTCCTGCTTTTTGTCTCTCATCCTTTAGTCAGTGCTGGCATTTGCTTAATGGGCAAAGGACTTGAGTAGACATTTCTTCAAAGAAGACATACAAATGGCCACCAGATATACAAAAAATGCTCAATATCACTAAGCATCAGGGAAATACAAATGAAAATCACAATGAGATATCACCTCACACTTGTTAGGATGGCTTTTATCAAAAACCAAAATAATGAAAGATAACAAGTGTTTGTGAGGATATGGAGAAATTGGAATCCTTGTATATTATTGGTACGAATGCCAAATGGTATAGACACGATTGAAAACAGTATGAAAATTCCTCAAAAATTTAAAACTAGAACTATCATATGATCCACTTCTCGGTATATATCCAAAATAATTGAAATCAGATTTTGAAGACATATCTGCACTTCCATGTTCATTGCAGCATTATTCACAATAGTGAAGAGGTGGAAACAACCTAAATGTCTATTGATAGATGAATAGATAAAGAAAATGTAGTAAGTACATACAATGGAATATTATACAACTTTAAAATAGAAGGAAATCCTGCCATGTGCAACAACATGGATGAACCTGTAGTGTATTATGCTAAGAGTAAGAAGTCAGTCACAGAAGGACAAAAACTATGTGATTCCACTTATATGAGGTATCTAAAATAGTCACACTCATAGAAACAGAGAGTAGAATAATGGTTGCCAGAGTCTGGGGCAAATTGCTGTTTAATGGGAGCGCAGTTTCATGTATGCAAGATGAATAAGTTTTAGAGATCTTCTGTACTACATTACGTCTATAGTTAACAAAACTGTATTGTACACTTAATGATGTATTAATAGGATAGGTCTCATGTTAGGTATTCTTACCACAACAAAACAAAACAAAACAAAACAAAACAACACGAAGGAACAGGAGGAAATTTTGGGAAGTGAAAGATATATTTACTACCTTGATTGACATGGATATATACATGTCAATACTCATCAAATTATACTTATATGTACATTTTTTGTGTACATACACATGTATGTATATTTATGCAATGCCTTATATATCACTTATACTTCAATAAAGCTGTTAAAAAACTAGCATGGGTAGTTTTATCTTGGGTCCTATTCCATTTATCCAAATTATTTCCTTAGTACTTAGGAGGGACATCTGGATAGTAAATATTTATATTAAACTAATGTCCATCAAGAGTTCTGAGGGAAGAAACTGAGATTCTGGACAGTCCTAGATTTGGAACTTGATCCCTGCTTAGTTTTTCTTTGTATTCCCTGATACCCTGGTAACCCGTATTCTTTAGCCACAGTTCTTCTCATTCATATCTCTACTCCAGGTACATAGTGTGCTTCTATTCGATGCTTATTTACAGCTCTGTCCTCTCCAGTTCTGGAGGTGTATGCTCTGTCACACCTCTTGAAAGTTCTCTCTTACTTCTGAGTGAAATGAAAAGAAGAGCACTGCCTTCTTTGGGTTTTTGTTTGGAAAGGTCACTTGAATTTTCCTATTAGCAGAGCCTTCTCTGCCTTTTTTAGTTCTTAGTAAGAAAAATAGCTATAGGTACTCTGGGTCCATCTTTCTCAGGGCCTATTAAAGTTCCAGAATTCAACTCTACTTTATCATCCACAATAGAGTAATTCTCTACCTCACTTATTTGTGGATCCCCATTCTTTTAAAGAAACAGTGCTAGAGCAAACCACTCAGAGTGGTTTCAAGTTTCCATCTAAAGATCTGGTACGTGAAAAAGTGTATTAAATGTGAATGACTGTCATTCTTTCCTTGGCTTGCTGTAGTTTCTAGATTTCACTTCCCTAAATAAGGGAGTATATAATAGAGATGGCCAGAATTCCTTCTACCTAGATTTCCAGTGAATCTTTGGATTGTCTTTGATTTATAACTGTGTATTCTATACCTGGACGAAGTCTCTCAATATTTGTGATATGAGGTAATAACATTACCTAGGGTTCAGCTTTGGGTTTCCATATTCTTTTTCCACCTGTTCATTCTCTTCTCTGTTCACTCAGGGTTGATTTTAGAGGCCTAAAACATGTTTAGAGGCCTAAAACATGTTTAGAGGTCTAAAACATGATTTTAGACTTATTAGAGGCATGCATTTAAAACTGCTGCCTTTACCAGAATTCCTGTCAATATACTTAAAAAAAATCACTATTATTTTTTGGAATAACTAAACGTTATTTATAAATATTTAAAAATTCCAGAAACAAGGAAAACATCGAGGCCATTCATAAATTTATCCTATTACTTATCCTTTATTTCTAACATTTCTAGCTAAGTCACTCTTTATGCATTGATTACCATCACTATGAATATGTTCACTGAAATTGGTTCCCTGATGTGAAATTCAGTATAATTCTATTGATGGTTCTACCTGTGGTAAGAACAGAAGATAATGTATTCATTTTCCAATTGTTAGTGCCTGTTTCAGATTTTCCTATGGTAAACATTATTCGTTTTCAGCATGCCCTTTTCCCCACATCCAGAAAAGGGCCAGCTCAACTCTGATGGCTACTTTCCACATTTTTCTGTGTACTTCCTTAGCATATTCAGAGAAAAATCAAAGTCACTATCTCAAATATCCTTTTATTCAGCAGTAAAGTTACTCTCTAAAACTCAGGTATATGTTCAGAGAACAATCTATAACTTCTGTAAGCCATCTGGGATCCATCTAAAACATTCTATAGCAGCAAGTAAGGTATAAATATTACTGTTGTTCTGTAGTGTCGATTGTGGGTTTGTAAATGTAAGAGAAAATTCAGATCTGTATGAGGGTATTGACTATAACTGTGGATCCTTATGTAAGGAAGGGAAAATTCCATTGATTTACTTGTATAATAAAAGTTGGGAAGTATAAGAATTATATTTTCAAATCTCCAACATGATTCAATTTTATATGTCCTTTCATGACATTATGATGCTACTGTAAGCTTAATGTATGTGTTTCTAGTCTCCACAGGATAGTTTCATACACATATTTTATTTCTTTAAAATCATTCAATTGCACTGAAAGTAGTGCACAGTGTTTTCTGAAATGACTATTATATGTGTGTACATAAGGCTTAGCTATATGGTAATAAACTAAATTTTAAAATCTTTATACATAATTTTTTTAATTGTAGAAGAGGTAGGAAAGATGTAAAAAGATGCTATTTAGCTAAAAAAATTTTGAAACCCAATCATTCAGCAATTTGATGTATTTACTTTCACTTACTTTTGCATTTATACATTTAAGCTGTATTACATTATTTGCAATATTTTTTTGGCCTACTTACTTAGTTTTATAATATATTATAACAATTCTGTATATATATTATATGTATATATGTATACTATAATTGCTGCAAGTTCAAATATTTGATTATAGTATTATTTACCTAATAATCAGCCATTGTTAAACACATTTTTTCCCTTTTTTCTTATCACAATCTACACAGTGGTTAAATTCAGCGTTATAGTTATTTTACATCTGTTGAGTGCCTACTACTTCTAGGGCATTAGATGAGGTATCACAGGTAATGATCAGATATTATTTTGGCCCTCAAATCACTTATAATCTAGTGGGGAAGCAGCCATCAATCAAATGATCACCCAAACAAATGTTAATTGGTGAATATCTCAAGTGTTTATAAAGAAAAAAATACCCAGGGCTTTAGGATCTCATAATTATGGCATTTAACTAGGGAGGTTAGGGAAAGGTTGTCAAGGATGAACTAAAATATGGAGGGGTCAGTTAGGTGAGTAAGGAATAGTAAATGCCCAGACTCTGTGGGAAGTAAGTGTGTGGGAGATAGAAAGACCTGAGAAGGTCAGTGTGGAAGTAGTAGTGAGAGCAAAGAGGGTTTCATGTGACCAGGTTGGAGGGAGATTGGAAGGGCAATAACTGCAGGGCCGTGTTGGCCACATTAATAGTTTTAATTTTTTCTAAGGCTAATAGGGTAGAAGGATATGAAATGGCCAGACTCCTATTATGAAAGAGATTGTGCTCCTTCAACATGGATGCATATTTCACCAGTTGTGTGGTTAATGCTGAGGTACAAGAGAACACTGAAGTAACTAGGCATTGGTGGTAAAAATGGGAGAAAAATGAGAGATTTAAAATATACTTGGGGGATAAAATCTTTACTGTTTAGCTCGGGGGATATCAAGGATGATTATAAAATATTTACACAACTGAATGGATGATGGCACCCCAATAGTTCAACATGAGTAAACAGTAATTATATAAGAGAGGAGGGAGAAGTCAAACAGTATCATACATTTGTCTCTGGGTATCATTCATTCAAAAGAATAGTGTTGGGAGACAATTACCCATAGGTCTCTCACATTTCTTCATGTTTGTCAAATGAGACACTGGCTACACTTTGTTTCAGTCTATCTTTTCAAGGATATTTGTACAGTAAAGAGCTTTGAAAAACATGGGTAGCTCTGAAGCAAAGTACAGGTTTTTTTACAGCTTTGTAAAATAGTGATAGTGTCCCCTTCCAGGGAAAGGGCAAGCCTACATACTGACCACTATAAAATATTCAAGTTCCTGAAGCTCAGGGATCCTTTCCTGTAATGCAATCCATAATGTGTGCAGGTGTCATTTGGCCTCTTTATGTCACATTGTAGGAGATGGGATACAGGGAAATAGCATAAGAATGTTGACATTCTGTCTACTATTATTGCTGTGATAATAAATCATTCTTCATCTCTGATTCCAGAGTGTTCCCTCAGCATCAGTAAACCTGTGACAGGCTAACTTGTATGGTAAAATATCAGACCCTTCACAGTCCATGACATTAGGTTCCATTTGACACATAAAAGCAAAGAGTTATATATTAATTTCAACTATAGTACAATTGCTTACCATTAAAAACAAATCAACTCTTCTTTTAGATTTGAGAATTTTAAACTATACATTTTGGTTCTTTCCTTCAGGCATTGATATGCTTATTAATGTAAATGTTCTTCAAATCTGTCTTCACATCATCCTATTCTAAGTTGTTCATAGCACGGACTATTCTTTTTTTTTTTTTTTTTGTGGTACGCGGGCCTCTCACTGTTGTGGGCTCTCCCGTTGCGGAGCACAGGCTCCGGACGCGCAGGCTCAGCGGCCATGGCTCACGGGCCCAGCCGCTCCGCAGCATGTGGTATCTTCCCGGACCGGGGCACGAACCCGTGTTCCCTGCATCGGCAGACGGACTCTCAACCACTGCGCCACCAGGGAAGCCCCATAGACTATTCTTAATATTTATAGTCTTAACATTTTTTGATAAATTTAAAACACACATGTATGTGTACATATATATAATTATAATAATTATTATTTAGAAACATTTTCCAGTTGAGTGTTCTCTGGGAAATGTACATCATAAACTTTTTATATTTCCCTTTTGTTCATTGTTATACCATTATAATATTCATATCCACCTCTGCATATTTTGGAGGCATATATATTATGAAACAAAATCTTACTTTCTTGTTTTTCTTTGTTAGTCTCAACCAGTGAGAAGATGCACCAAGCAGTCAGATTTAGAGGCATAAGTGCTGGTTCCTAATTTTTATTCTAATATGACTGATTATCAATAAAATATGTATGGCATCTTTGATTAGATTTTAAAATTATAAAATTGAATATTCTGAACTTTAAAACTAGTCTTCCTTTTGATCTTGACCAGGTGTTTTAAATATTGTATGCTATTTTTTAAAAGTTCAGAAATGTTATTTTGGAAGCTGCTTCCTGGTTGATCTGTGCCAGGCACTTGTTAATAGGATTTTCATTTTACTGCTTTAAAAAGCTAAGCAAATATACTTATTTTTCCATCACAAATTATAGTGGCATCTTATGTTGCCAACCAGAAAGGTGATCTGGTTCGTGTTATTTGCTAGAATTATCAGTATTCTTTTTAGTTCATTGCTTTGAATATTTTTCAGTCTTATATTTACAATGTTTAACAGTATTCCAATCTAATCAATCAAAACATGCAATTTTGTTAATGGTGTTTTGCTTAGGTAAACCATTAATATATTGAAAAAATATATTTTTCAGAATATATTATTTTCAGAATATATATATTTTTAGGATCTGTCAGTACAAAGATTTTTCTAATCATTTTAATCAAACCAGAATTTTTAAGTAAAGATAGATTTTTTTCATCTTAATTTACAGAGAGGTTTATTCTAGTTACCTTTCAGGTACTCCAAATGCTGCATGGAGAAATGTTTAAAAGTCTTTTTTTTAGTACAGAAGGAACTCAATTCTGGTTTTCCCTTATCTTTGTGAGAGGAAAGAATGACATTTAATCTTTCTGTTTTTATTTCTTGGTTGTTACTGAACTTTAGTGAATGACTAGAGCTTTCATGAATTTGTAGTAGGAATAAGAAGGTTTACATATAAAATTTATTGCAATGTATTGTTTTTTCTTGCATGAGAAGTGATGTGAGAATACCAAGTGATATAACTATAATTCAAAATTTATTCTCTCAAAAGTGTAAAAGAGATATTTGGAAATACAATTTATGATGAGTGAAAATGCATTACTTATGTCCTTAGAAACATATATGAATGAACACCAGTCTTAAACCTGCAAACTTACTTTTAAGCATCAACTTATATATTAGGTTACTTGATGACTCCATCAAAAATAATAAAAGATTCAGACTCCGTCTACACTCATGACTTTCTTCAGACATATTGCTAACTCTCTATCCCATCTGTTGGCACATTGGAAAATTAATTTTCATCTCCTCTAATCATTTGAATAGAGATAGAAAAAAAAGGTCTAAGTATTTTTTTCAGTGGAGCAAAGACACTGAGGAGAAAAATAGAACACAACATTAATTTGGGCCAGGACAAGTGGTAAAAGAGAATGGCATTTCAGGCACCTGCGTTCACAAGTTTTTCTGGTTTTAAAATACGTTCATATACTTCAATGTAGGAGGCAGATGGGAACATTCTGTTAGTGTTTAGGTGTGGTGTGAAAGAGACTGCGCCTTGACCCCAGCATCTATCTTTTGTAAGAGAAAACTGGGCAATATGACCAGCTAGAAGAAAGTATTTCTAGTTTTCTTTGCTGGTAGGTATGTGCATATCTCTGACTTCTTACCTACATGATGAAAGGTTTAACGTTAGGTGGGACTTCAGGGAAGCCTCCATAAATGGAAGGGGCTCAAACCCATTTTTCCTCTTACTTCCTCCTATTGCCTGCCAGAAGCAAGGGTGTAATCACTAGAGATTTAGTAGATATCTTTTACAACGAGGTGACTTTGAAGATAGAAGCTAGGCTCTTAAGGATAGAACTGTGGAAAAGTAGGAGGCTGCATCCCCGATGACCCTGTAAAACTGTATTTAAGCTCTAAACGGCTTTTTTACTGGTGGGAGAATTACCTTTCATCTTTTTTAAGCCACTGACTCTTAACTTGGCTGCAAATTGGAAATACTTGGAGAGTTTTAAATACTTGAGATGTTTGGATTCTATTCCAAGAGATACTGATTTAATTTATGTAGGATGCAGCCTGGGTACTGGGAATTTTCAAAGCTCCCCAAATGATTCTAACATGCAGCAAAGATTGATAACTACGAGTTTAAAATAGTTCTTTTTTTTCTTTGTGTGATAGAGGAGGCATTCTGTTTCAGCTGAAGACAATTACTAACTGATGCATCTGTGGTACACAGTTGGATTTAGGTATTATTCTTTCGGTTTACCATAATCTATTTGGTAAGTTTGAATGAACCCACAGGGTGCAAAATACTATGTCAAATTTGCTAAAGCTAAGTTAGTTTCTGTCTACTACTACAGTTAGGAATCTTTGCATAGTTTAGCCTAAGTTACTTATAAATACAAAAATAACTATAAATGTATTTAAAGATTTATGAATATTGTATTAATATATCTGGCAAAATACTTCTGTGGTAAAAGTGGGTAGCAAATAAAATCAAAGTATTTTTGGTGTTTGTTATAAGAAAGATTATTGGTAATAAATAATAGGGAGTTTAAATTTAATAATTTGATTATTTTAACTGAATTTAAATAATGGGGAATTTAAATAAGAATTATGATCTTTTGAAAATATTAGCATTTTTAAAAATCATTAGGACAGAAACTCTCATAATAAAACCAAGTGCTTGTATTTTATGTTAATACTAGAACACTGCTTCATCATTGCCCCAATTTCCTTTTTCTGTAAAATTTTCATTTTATTTTTGAAATTGTTAAGAATATGAGAGGATAGACTAGGTTTTCTGTATGAGACAGAGTCAAACAACTTTATAAAAGCTGAGTATGGACTAGTGGGCCATTTCAGAATCCTGAAAACTCCAGACAGGAGAGAGCCTGAATCTATTTACTTGTTAGCTTTTTCCTACTGATCTCTGCCAGACACTCAAAAGAGACTGACAACAAAACAAGGAGACATGGAAAGGCACAAGTGAGCAAGACCTGCCAATGTTCAAGGTTTGAGCAGCAGTAGTCAGAGAAGCTCATCCACCTATCCCCCTCTGGACCCTGCATGAACACAAAGAGCTGATTGACCACCTTTGGGTGACATGCCCAAAACCCACCTATACCCCAGATGCTTCTCTGAAGTGAAACAAATGTAATCTGTCATTGGCAGGAGGGTGATGGTGGTGGCAAACAACTTGCTGGTGGCCTAGACCAGACTCTGACACAAGGCAAAAGCCTTGCACCAAAGAATAAGCAAGAGAAATCTACTGGCTGCGGAGGAGCAGTAATGTTGCATAGGCAGGCCAGGGCTACTTAAAGCTTATGGTGAGCAGGTATACTGAGAAAAATTTTTTGGAGCTACAGGCCTCCCACAAAACAAAAGGTAGTAGCAGTCCACTGAGGAGGAATGAAGCCTCTGACGCACCTAAATTAATTCTTGCAACAATGAAACACAAACTCCACTCAATTCCTGACTAAAATGACTCACCTGCCATCCTCTCCACCTGTCTCCCAGGATTCATCTCACAAATGTAGTGTTTCTATACATAATATTATTTACATCAGACTCTACTGTTATTTTATGACCAATGTTTGGTGCCTAATGAAAAATGATGAGAAACAACAAATTATTATCCAGAGAAAAATGCAGACCTGGAGGTGGCCTAGAATGAGATCCAGAAATGGCCCAGAATTTTTTTTAAAAATTAGTAAATTTAGTTATTTACTTGACTTTCTAATAAGAAAGTCTCAAGTTTTTTATTTATAATGATTATATTTACAGGATTGTGATAGGTACTGAGATGTAAACGCAGAGTCCCATTGGCCCCAGGGAAATTAGGAAATTACTTGGTGTGAAACTTCTGTGCATTAAACAGTGATTAAGTGAAAGTTAGCACAGAAAATGCAGAGACCTACCTTCTCCACTTACCTCCTCAAGTTCCTTTCCTAATTTGGCTCAACAACTACATTCTCCAGGCAGAAAATCAGAAGATGCCACTCTTTTGTTTTCTGCATACTTCTTCCTTTAAGAGTATCCTATTATTTCATGCATGCTTGATCTCTTTTTTCCTCTATGATTATATCAGTTTTAAATATATATATAATTGTATATAATATTATATAACATATGTATATAACATATGTACATATAAAATTTTCATTGATTCCTTTTATTGTCTTTGTTTTTCTAGTTTCCTTTTTCCCCTTTGCTCTGATTTCTAATTTCCATGATAACATCATGTGGAATAATTTGATTTTCTATTTATATTTAACGATTAAGCAATACTGGCTGTTTAAAAAGAAATCTGAGACTTTTCAGCTGATGGACTATTTTCATTGGGGGACATGATGCCAGTTATTTCTCCACTTTTGAGGGGGTATTATTTTATTTTAAGTGAGTTTTATACAAGTACCTTGAATGTGTGTGTGAGTGGGTGTATATCAAGGTGGAGAATCCCCAATCTTAGAGTACCTGCCTTAAAATAGGAGGTTTAACTCATTCTCATTTTTACTGATTATTATGCTTTTGGATTTATTTCTGCAATCTCATTTTATGTTTTTCAATTGATTATTTTTTCTTTTTCTTTTTTTAGTATTTCCTTCCTACTATTGGACTGTTTGAGATATTTTATTTTATTTTTTTTCCCTCTAGCTGTATGCAGTTGCACATTCTATTACTGTGTTTATGTAGGTTACACTTAAAATTTTAAAAGATATATTTTAGCTTTTCTATTTCTATCATTGTTCGGAGTTATTTTATATTTATATCCTGCTGTAATAATACAAAATCCTTCTTGCATTCTGCATCTTTCCCTTTAAAATTATCTCTGATTTTTCTTCCAGAGTTTTGTATATTTTTATGTTATAAATCAATAATTATGTTGAACCTAACTTCAATTGATGTATTTCTCAATGTTGTTTCTTATATTTTATATTTCTATTTATCTTTTTAAAATTTTCTAATTTATTTGACTATGTATACTATACTGAAGATGGTAACATGTCTGAGGATATCACTTTCTAAATTTCTAATTTTTTCCTTATATTTGAATGCTAATGGGGGCAGAAACTATAAGTAAATAAGTATAGTAACTTGTTCATCAACCCAAGGTCCCATTCTGCATATCTCCCTTTTCAGATATCCTTTCTCAGAGAAATCAGACCTTTAGCTTGTCAGCAAATCATGAATCATGGTATCAGCAACTCCTAATTTTTTTCCCTTCCTTCCTCTCCCTCTACCTTTCCTTCTTCCTTTCTTCCTTCTTCCCAATTATTTTCTTTATGCTGGTTTGTGGAGAAGCAGTTATTTTAGGCTCTAGTCTGATTCTCTAGCCTCAAACTGATTCTTAAAATCTTTTCCAGAGAAATCTTTCAATTTTTCAGAACAGTAGTTCTCAATTGTCAGATCATAATACTTACCTGGAACAATAATTAAAATACATATTACAAGGAAGAAACTCCAGAAAAGGAACTTGAAAATGTGAAGTTGTAACAAATACCTGAATATTTTTATGTACTAGAAAGTAGTTTTTAGGATTTTAGCCTGAGAGTAAAAGCCACTGTTTCCAGTTATCTAATATATAGGTGGGGGTAGTGAGAACTTCATTGGACCAGTTACTCTTAAGCAATTGTAATTACTTACACTGAAAATTACTCCAGGAGCCCTTTATAGTTAAGATAGTTGTTGATTGCTAGTTTCAAGTTTATCTGGGCTTTGAAAGGAAGGACTGCTTCTGGTTTTGGAGAAGGGCTGTTCTTTCCTCTGCTTTGAATGCTCCAACTGAGGTCAGTGCAACATTTTATGGAAAGAGTGCTGAGAACTGATGAGAAACAAAACCAGTGGTGTCCATGGCAGAGCTAAGAGCAGTGGAAAGTACACTTGAAGTGAAGATGAAGCTGCCAATAAGGAGAGCTCAGGGATGATCAAATGTCTCTATTCTCAAATAGTAGAGAGGAATTTGTCTTAGAAAAGACTAGAGGCTGACCTTTGGATTACTGGTGCAAAATTTATTACCAGTTTATTTCCTAAATAACTAGATACCATATTAGAAAATTTACTCTAGGAATAAAGAAAAAAATAGCAGAGAGAGCATTATTGAATGAGACAACTATCATGCCCCCTCCTCATCTACATCTATAATATCTAGATTAGTAGTCTAAGACTGATTAGTAAAGATAGGTTTCATTACTACTGAGTGAAGAGTAGTAGTACTTTCATTGCCTCTGAGTAGAGAAACAGCTAAAACTAATAACATAATATTATAAAATTAAGCAATAACAGTCTCTTTATTGATTTCCTGATTTAAGATTGAACACATCATCTTAACCTTGGATATTTCTTTACAATATGCTTGCACTTAAGTATTTGTTAGCAAGTAAAATTAAGCAAATATGTTACACTTCAGAGAGGCTGTATTTCTATTATGAAACATGTAGGATAAACGAAGACCTAGTCTTTATAAAAATAAACTCTTTATTAAAACAGTATTAATGTTACTCAACCTATGTAGGGACCAAAAACAATTAGTAGCTATTTTAAAATAATTTTAAAATATTTGTTTTAAACACCGTAGGGTAGTTTATTCTGGCTTTAGTTATCTCTCAGTACAGGTAGTTGGTTTCCTTTAATGTCAAATTTGTTTTGAAACTCAGCTTGTAACTTTCAAACAGTCAACAGTTCCAGCTCTAGGCCTGAGCTTAGCTAACCTTGCACATGGCTGGCCGCTTCATGTTGGTTAGCTCTTAGCTGATTTGAAACATCCATGTGTCTCTGTGTCTTCACCAAGGGTTCTTTTTTTGGTGCCTCTATTCTGTACCAGAGATAAAATAAACTCATGTTCTCAAGTTTTTCTCTTTCTCTATTCTTACTCTCCAGACCTTTCAGATTTTCTTGCTTAATTTAAGATTCTGACTTCTAGCTGAAGTGTATAGAAAAATATTCTTTTCACCATGGAGCACCATTCTTGATAAATGAACATCATAGTATATTTCTGATTCTGTTTTCATATATCTTCTTAGCAAGGAAGACCTAGCACATATATGCTGCATAATGGAAGCATAAGTCCCTCTCTTCCCACATGACTATCATCTAGCTTGCTCTAATAACTTTCTTCCCTAAAAAGACCTTTCCTATATATGAACTATTTGTTCTTATTAACATAATCCCCTAATTTAGGGGCAATGATTTTATCTGACCAATTAAAAAAGATTAGAATTTTAAAGACATCCTTAAAACTTATTGAACATATAGACCTATGTTTTTCTACAAACATGCTTCTCCCACAGTAATAATAATAATCTTTGAAATTTCTTTATGATTAAGTAAAAAGATACAGTCATCATTAAGAATTTTTAAGACATAAAATAGTCTTAATGACTCTACCAAGTCCTTTTGGTTTAGTATAGAGACATGGGAGGTAGGACCCTCAAATGAAGCAAATTGACTTTGAAACATAAATACCAGATTGTAAGGTCCAACTTAGAATCTTATTAACAGTCTCTCTGGGTGAAGCAGTTGGAACACAGGATATTTAGCCACCAGAGCGGTTGTAATTAAAATGAATATAAATATAGTGATACAACATTGTAATTAGCTGGTATATAACATTTGAATTTTCAAATTGCAAGTGCAAATAAAAACCAAATCAACACTGCAAATTCTAATTAGTTATCAGACAGCGACATAAGATGAAAGAGTTCAAACCAAAGAATTTTAAATCTCAGCGAATTTAATTATCTTCTTATTTTGATCCTCTACTGGAGGTTACTTTGTGCCATTGTATCTCCTTCCTCCCTTAGTGTTTTTCAATTATTCAATGTTCAGTTCTATCTGCTTTCATAAACCTATGCTTATTTATTAAGTGACTTATAATGTTTCCTCAGAAAATTACATAAATGCTCATATATACTTAGTTAATACTCCAGTTGTGAAAAACCTCAACATTGGAACCCATTTCCATTTATGATTGTGTAGGGAGGTTATAACTAAGTGTAATGATAAAAATACTGTTCAAATAATATGATTTTATAATGATAGTGTCTGCCATAAACATTATGGCACATATGTGTCACAACACTGGCTGTGGAAGAGTCTTCTGGAAATTACTCATCTATTGTTCTCATCTCTTTCTGGGAACATAGGAGACCTTTGCTTACTTGAATTCTTACAGTTAGTTCGATCCATAACCTGTGATTGCAAGTGACATTGTCATACTCTGATTGGGGCATTTAATTTCTAGTATGAGACCCTTTAGTGCTCTCTTCCCTGACCAGAGTGAAAAGAAAGTCACAAATACAGGATAGTGTGGCTACACACAATGGTGGCGTCTTGCATCCCCTGTGTGACTGTGGATTAGCCCCCCACCTCTACAACTTACCAACCACAAATTGCACATGTATAGAGAAATAAACCTGTATTGCCTTAAACTGATGAGAATTGGAGGTTGTTTGTTAACAGAGCATAACCTAGCCTATTCTGATCAATACATTATCTCATTTTTAATCGCCTTAATTTAAGCAGCCCAACAAATCTGTGAGATGTTATTCTCCTTTTGCAGATGAAGACACAAACTCCAAAAGCTGACCACTTTCTCAGGGATTTTGAGCCTGTAAGAATAATAAATGAGAGCTAATTCTAAGCCTGGTACTCTTCCTACTATTCCAACTGTATTGTAAAGTCAATTGTAAAACAACTGCAGTGTGTTTTCTATCAGAACTGTATTGGTTTGCTGGATTATACAGGGTTACACAAAGAGCAATTGAGGAAAGGCAGGGAACAGAGCTGCAGTGATTTTTAGTATTCAATTTTAGTCTAGCCAAAGAGAACACATCTGCTGTCTTCATTGCTGCTATAGCTGTTAGAAGTGCTCTCCTTAGGTTGATGCTTAGCCTGAGGGGAGAAAACCAGCTGAACGTGCTCGGAAATATTTGTTTTTCTTTTACGTTTAGACGGTTACATTGGTATATCCTCCATCACAGGGATGGAAACAGAAAGGTAAATGAATATAATATTGCTTGTTGCTTCATGTTACTCAGATTGGGAGACAGTGTTATTTTTAAGATTCTTTTTTATCACAATTTGTGGTCAGACAATGTTTTGATATTTGATCTAGAGAGAGGATCACTGTAAGCATATTTCAAATGATATGTTAATTTCACTGCTATTGGCAGAGTCCAAGAATTAGAGAGTTTTGAAGGTGAAGTTTATCCTGAGTATTTGAGAATAGTGGCTAGCTATGCAGGATCAGGAATCAGCACACTTACAATGCAGGCAACCTTGGAAAAGTTATTTAACTTCTATTCAGATATCTGTTGAAAAAGGAACAATAGAGCTTGGTGAGTTTTAATGAGATAATATATGTGAAACACTTAGCAGAATGTCTGGGATAAAGAAAGCAATTAAATAATGTTGGAATTAGAAGTTTTTCCAAGTTTTCAACCAATTGAGATATAGACTTTTGTGTTAGATTGGAAATAAATTTATTACCTTTTTTAATACTGGCATTTGAATTGAAGAACTCAACTTAGACAAGAGGCCACCATTGGTATTTTATTTTGTTTTTTTGTTTGTTTGTTTTGTTTTCTTGCGGTACGCGGGCCTCTCACTGTGGTGACCTCTTCCGTTGCGGAGTACAGGCTCCGGACGCGCAGGCTCAGCGGCCATGGCTCACCGGCCCAGCCGCTCCACAGCATGTGGGATCTTCCCGGACCAGGGCACAAACCCGTGTCCCCTGCATCGGCAGGCGGACTCTCAACCACTGCACCACCAGGGAAGCCCCACCATTGGTATTTTAGTTTAATTGAACCAACTCATTGTATTAGTAAGCTTTTGTTAGGTAATATTTTGGTAACAAATTATTCCAAATATCTGTGGCTTACAAAAGCAAAGATTTATTTCCTGTTTCTGTTATTTGTTGGCTGTAGGTCATCATAGGCTCTGCTGTATGTCTTCTTTATTCCAGAATCTACAATGAAGATACAGACACAATTTAGGACATATTAGACTGGTAGCACAAAGAAATAAAGAAATGGCTGAGCCATGCAATACCATTGCTTGGAGTTAGCACATGTCACTTCCACAGATATTTCATTGGCCAAAACAAATCATATGACAAGCCTTATATCAGTGTCGTAGAGATGTATAATCTATCTCTTAGGAAGAAGCCATCAACATTTCTTTTTTCACATCTTTACTGGAGTATAATTGCTTTACAATGGTGTGTTAGTTTCTGCTTTATAACGAAGTGAATCAGTTATACATATACATATGTTCCCATATCTCTTCCCTCTTGCGTCTCCCTCCCTCCCACACTCCCTATCCCACCCCTCTAGGTGGTCACGAAGCACCGAGCTGATCTCCCTGTGCTATGCGGCTGCTTCCCCCTAGCTAGCTATTTTACGTTTGGTAGTGTATATATGTCCATGACACTCTCTCACTTTGTCCTAGCTTACCCTTCCCCCTCCCCATATACTCAGGTCCATTTTCTAGTAGGCCTGTGTCTTTATTCCTGTCTTGCCCCTAGGCATTCTAACCATTTTTTTCTTTATTTTTTTTAGATTCCATATATATGTTAGCATATGGTATTTGTTTTTATCTTTCTGACTTACTTCACTCTGTATGACAGTCTCTAGGTCCATCCACCTTACTACAAATAACTTGGTTTCATTCCTTTTTGTGGCTGAGTAATATTCCATTGTATATATGTGCCACATCTTCTTTGTCCACTCTTCTGTCAGTGGACACTTAGGTTGCTTCCACGTCCTGGCAATTGTAAATAGAGCTGCAATGAACATTTTGGTACATGACTATTTTTGAATTATGGTTTTCTCAGGGTAAATGCCCAGTAGTGGCATTGCTCGGTCGTATGGTAGTTGTATTTTTAGTTTTTTAAGGAACCTCCCTACTGTTCTCCATAGTGGATGTATCAATTTACATTCCCACCAACAGTGCAAGAGTGTTCCCTTTTCTCTACACCCTCTCCAGCATTTATTGTTTGTAGATTTTGTGATGATGGCCATTCTGACTGGTGTGCGATGATATCTCATTGTAGTTTTGATTTGCATTTCTCTAATGATGAATGATGTTGAACATTCTTTCATGTGTTTCTTGGCAATCTGTATATCTTCTTTGGAGAAAGGTCTATTGAGGTTTTCTGCCCATTTTTGGATTGGGTTGTTTTTTTTTCTGATATTGAGTTGCATGTGTTGCTTGTATATTTTGGAGATTAATCCTTTGTCAGTTGCTTCATTTGCAAATATTTTCTCCCATTCTGAGGGTTGTCTTTTCGTCTTGTCTATGGTTTCCTTTGCTGTGCAAAAGCTTTGAAGTTTCATTAGGTCTCATTTGTTTATTTTTGTTTTTATTTCCATTTCTCTAGGAGGTGGGTCAAAAAGGATCTTGCTGTGATTTATGTCATAGAGTGTTCTGCCCATATTTTCCTCTAAGAGATTTATAGTGTCTGGCCTTACATTTAGGTCTTTAATCTATTTTCAGTTTATTTTTGTGTATGGTGTTAGGGAGTGTTCTAATTTCATTCTTTTACATGTAGCTGTCCAGTTTTCCCAGACCACATATTGAAGAGGCTGTCTTTTCTCCACTGTATATTCTTGCCTCGTTTTTCAAAGATAAGGTGACCATATGTGCATGGGTTTATCTCTGGGCTTTCTATCCTGTTCCATTGATCTATATTTCTGTTTTTGTGCCAGTACCATACTGTCTTGATTACTGTAGCTTTGTAGTATAGTCTGAAGTCCAGGAGCCTGATTCCTCCAGCTCTGCTTTTCTTTCACAAGACTGCTTTGGCTATTTGGGGTCTTTCGTGTTTCCATACAAATTGTGAAATTTTTTGTTATAGTTCTGTGAAAAATGCCAGTGGTAGTTTTATAGGGATTACATTGAATCTGTAGATTGCTTTGGATAGTATAGTCATTTTTACAATGTTAATGTTGATTCTTCCAATCCAAGAACATGGTATATCTCTTCATCTGTTTGTATCATCTTTAATTTCTTTCATCAGTGTCTTATAGTTTTCTGCATACAGTTCTTTTGTCTCCTTAGGTAGGTTTATTCCTAGATATTTTATTCTTTTTGTTGCAGTGGTAAATGGGAGTGTTTTCTTAATTTCACTTTCAGATTTTTCTTCATTAGTGTATAGGAATAGAAGGGATTTCTGTGCATTAATTTTGTATCCTGCATCTTTACCAAATTCATTGGTTAGCTCTAGTAGTTTTCTGGTAGCATCTTTAGGATTCTCTATGTATAGTATCATGTCATCTGCAAACAGTGACAGCTTTACTTCTTCTTTTCCGATTTGGATTCCTTTTATTTCCTTTTCTTCTCTGATTGCTGTGGCTAAAACTTCCAAAACTATGTTGAATAATAGTGGTGAAAGTGAGAAACCTTGTCTTGTTGCTGATCTTAGTGGAAATGGTTTCAGTTTTTCACCATTGAGGATGATGTTGGCTGTGGGTTTGTCATGTATGGCCTTTATTATGTTGAGGAAAGTTCCCTCTATGCCTACTTTCTGGAGGATTTTTATCATAAACGGTGTTGAATTTTGTTGAAAGCTTTCTCTGCATCTATTGAGATGATCATATGGTTTTTCTCCTTCAATTTGTTAATATGGTGTATCACATTGATTGATTTGCATATATTGAATAATCTTTGCATTCATGGGATAAACTCCACTTGATTGTGGTGTATGACCCTTTTAATGTGCTGTTGGACTCTGTTTGCTAGTATTTTGTTGAGGATTTTTGCATCTATGTTCATCAGTGATATTGGCCTGTTGTTTTCTTTCTTTGTGACATCTTTGTCTGGTTTTGGTATCAGGCTGATGGTGGCCTCATAGAATGAGTTTGGGAGTTTTCCTCCCTCTGCTATATTTTGGAAGATTTTGAGAAGGATAGGTGTTATCTCTTCTCTAAATGTCCATCAATATTTTCCGAATAATATAGTCTCTTCGGGTGTAAATATTTATTACCTTTCCTTCCACAAAGGAAATACACTCACCTTTTTCCCAAGTGCAACAAAAATCATGGATGGAATTATGTTCAGGGTCTCTGAATGATCATCTTTGTATCAGCTCTAGCTGTGGCTTTGCTGATCTGGAGTACTGTTGACTATAAAGGGAATGTATCTGCCTCCCATAAAATCTGTTTATACAGTGGAATGGGGAAGGGTCACCCCAATAAACACTGCAATTCAGAAAAAGAAGAGTGTGAAGTGCTCAGCAATCACTGCTCCATAGTAATTTTGAAGTTCTTCTGTGTAGATGTCATAAGGGCACCCCGTACCCAGGACATGTGGAACACACTTGATTAGGCCCCTACTCCCTAAAAGTCTCTTTGTTTTTCAACCTGACTCATAGCTCTTTTGGAGGTACAACTCTCTCAAAAACATGATCAGCTTCTTGTATATTTGATACCATTTAGCTTTTGCCATAGCTACACACATAGTCCTTTATAACAAACACCTGTTTCTTTAGGTTTAATTAAGGGCTACTTGAATCTCCTGTGGGAGAGCCAAACCTTTGGTCTCTTTTCTCAATCATTTTTTCCAACTAAAATGATTTAATAGGCACTACGTTAACCAGTTCAGAACATTTAAAATGAATTTCATAACTTCTCTTTGACTTGGTCTTGCCACTAAGCTGAGGTTTTGTAGACCTTGTATTTTTCAGTTTTACCTGTTTTATGGTTGGATGAGAAAACCAGTTGCACTTTCCAACTGTGAAGGTCATAGAATTTCTAGATTTTCTAATCTCCTTTTTAATCTGTTGCAAAATAGCCAATTCTTTCCTGAACTCATCTCTTTATTACAGAGTTTTTAAATATATATCAAATTATCACAGAAACTAATCACACCACCAAATTCTGTTTTCCTACTTTACCTAAAGCCACAGGATCTTTAGGTACAATTATTAATAGAAAGCAGTTTCCCCAGATGTTTGCCACTGCAGAGCATGAGTTTTCACCTTTCTTGGCTCTGATAATAGTTGGTCAGATGTCCACTGTCTAGTCCCAGATTCAATGCCACACATTTTAGAATTTTTACTTCAGTGCCCTAATTATAGTTACCACTTGCTGTGTTAGTCACCTTTCTCTAGGGGTAAAGTCCAAAATCTCTTATTAAATCCAATACAATTTAAGTATAAAGTCCTGCCTTTTAGAAATTCATATTCTATTCATTTGCTGTCAAATGTATTTCATACAGATGCCTGGGTGGAGATGAAGGTCTGTCAGCAGCAGCAGCTTGGGTTGTATTCCTTCATTTTAAATGGATGAAGTTTGTTTGTATTTATAAAGTTAAATCAACCCAACCTCAAGTCTCTCCTTGGACTCAGTTTTCCAAAGAGTTAGTCAAGGGAACACAACAAAGTATCAGTACACTAGCTGTATTTCCATATGAAAATTTGAAAATAAAAAAGACAGTCCATCGACTCATAATACCACCTAAATTATGCCAGTACACTTTAGAGCCATATTACTTTGGCCAGTCAAAAATTATAGCAGAGGTTTAGTTATCCAGAGGAAAGAAGTAGAGGAAGGGAGAGGACATAGGGAAAAAGAGAGGCAAGGAAAGGAAGAGATTGTGATTTTATTCTTGCCAAAATGGCTCTCAATCTATGTCATTTTTCTTGAATCTACTGCTGAAATCTTATATTAATAGTAATTGGAAGAAATATCCCAATCAAAGGGTACTTATGATTTTATAGTTATGATATATCATACTTTGGGGAAAACTCCAAGATAGTCTTATGGCCTCCTTTTTTAAAGTGTGGTATTTGAATACACCTGTTTTCTTGCCAAATTTTGAAATATGCAGCGGTGACACCTGCAGTACCAGGATTTACTTTAGATTCCCATTTTGCCCTTAGGTTTGATCCTTCATACTTCATATCCCTCTTGATTTTTATTTCTCCTTTGAACTTTGAAGTCCTGATACCCAAACTTAGGATGGGCTTCCTGTTCCCTTTGTGAACAAAGTACCCATATTTTTAATAGCCCACCAGGCTTACAAACCTGGGTCCATAGCCTTGCATTGTTCTTTGTCCCATTCTCTTGAACTCCAACAATATATTCTTTTGGCAGAGTCTCTGAGTTTCTCCATCCTGGAGATGACCATGCTGTACTGAAAAGCCCTCCTTTGCCTCAGAGTTTCTAACTTTACAAATATTGAAGCTCTAGACTGCCCCCATATCATGAGTGTCAGCATTTCTTCACAAAAAATACAGGAGAAGAGGAAACAGGTGATATGTTATGGGCCACTGAGAAATGTAGAGCTAAGAACAAGCATAGCTGCAGAGTTTTCCAGACCTTAAGTCAGTCAATACCTTCTGGGATAACTAGAATCACTAGTTTACTGGAGGTCCAGCCCCAGAGTTTGGGGGAGTTATTTTTTATCAGCTCCAAAGTAATTTTTAGTCATTTGCAACAGTGACTGTGCTATTGCATCAGATGAAGGAATTCTTAGAGTTATTAATTTTACTTCCTGGGGACAATCTGTCCTTTTGTCTATTGTTTGTCTCAGTTGAGAATCATGGTCACTATCTTTTTTTCTAAGACACTATCTTTAAGATCTCAGTGAGTAGAAACATTTAAAATGTAGATAACTGTCTTATTTTTCTTCATAATTTTGAATTTCCAAGTAGTGGGTACATAACTGATATTATTTCATGCAGTGGTTGAATCACTTCTACTTACCACCTCTTTCTATCTAGCAATGGAATATGCCTTTAGTGTTCTGTTTCTTCTGTATACTCTTAGTCATTTACAATAGTCAATTTGAGTTTTAAATCTTTTGCATGTTCCTTAGATTTTTTATTGTCTGATCTCTCTACCATGTATAAGGCTAGGATATAATGTCTGCATTCCTTTTTTACCCCATTGCTCTTAGGTCCACACATTTGTTTTCCTATTCTCTATACTTTCCCCTGAAGTATGTTCCATGATGAACTTGGACCCCTGCCACTAACATAAGAACAGTTCCACTTGAGGAATCGTTCTCACGTTAGAGGAATTGTTCTCATGTTAGAGGAATTGTTCTCACGTTAGATATGAAGACACTAAGGCATTATCAACCCTGTGACCATCATATTGGATAATTCTACACAGAATATAACCTAGACCAAGATATTATATATTTTTGTCTATTATGGGTCATTGTAAGATGGTTTATCTTCAGTGTCATTTAGAGATCTAACTTTATACATTTTCTGACCATATTCCCTCAAGAAATATTTAGATATGCTTTCTCAGATAAAAGCAAAACCAAAGAAAACTATCACAAACACCAAAAATAACAATAACAAAAAGTGTTACCTTGAAGCTATCAAATGTTTCTTGAAGTATTTTAGACTGATCTTACTTCTCCCATCTGAAATCTTTCTGAATTTTCTTCAGCCACCTGGCTGTCTCTGTTTTCAAGCTAAGGGTTCCCAGTTGCACTTATTACAGACTCTCTCTCTGCCGTTTTGAGTGCTTTTCAATAGTTTTTTGGATCTGGATTGTCCCTATGAGCATTATCTTATTTTATTTTTTTCTGTGAGCTTGTTTCCCTTTCTTCTTTAAGTCTCTTTGGGGCCCCCACCCTCCATTACTTATTAATAACATAATATACACAAGTCTGACTTTATTTCCTTTTATTGGATTTCACCATCCCACTGTTTTTATTCTGAAAGCAAGATTCAACCTGATTTTAAAACTACTGTGGTTTCTTATTGATATTCTGAGCAAACCTGACTTCTATAGTCAGATAATTAAAATGTATAATCATTAATAATGATTTTATTTTTTATTCTCTCTTAACCTAAGAAGAAGAATATCTCAATCAAAAAAGAGTCTGTGCTTTTCAGCTGACTGACAAAAACAATAACTCCACTATGATGGCTGCAATGCCCAGGTCTCTAAAATCAAAAGCCTTTGTCAGGGCTTAATTTATTAACCATGATGAACCAACTTGAGATTATTGTCTAGGAGTCAGTAGCAAACCACCTGAGTCTCTGAAGTTAGAATCTTTAGTTTCTTCTTTGTTCTTATGTGAAATTCACTACATTTACAAAGTGACAACAATTGAGGCAGTGTTCCAGTGCGTGAAAGTTTAAAAGTAATGGTAGATTGCAAAATCACCAAATTTATTTACCCCTCACTATATCCACATACTGTTTGATTTTGTAGTTTTCCTCACTATAGTGTAGATTTTATTTGCCCTCTCTTTGAACTTGGGCTTGCCTTTTAAATTATTTTGGCTAATAGAATGCTGTGGAATTAGTTATGTACCAGTTTTGAGTCTTGGCCTTAAGAAAGCAACTTCTTGCTCACTTGGACCCCTGCCTCTAACGTGCGAAGAATTCCACTTGAGGGGTAAGAAACACATCTAAGTGAGATGATGCTATTATGGACCAGCCAATAGCGAGCCTATCCCTAAACATGTGAGAGAACCCAGTCAAAATTACCACAGTCTGCCTTATCTATACCTGATACAGGCATATAAGTAAGACCAGGGTGGACTCCCAGCTGACCTCCCAAGATTCTGTAGATTCCTATTAAACCTAATAGTTACTGTTTAAACTTTTGACTTTGGGATAGTTTGTTATATAGCAATATGGTTATGGTTGATAATTAATACAGAGGGTCATGTACCAGAGTTCTATGGTCTGCCAAGGAATATGCAATATGCCCATTGTAATTTAAGCTTTGGGACTATAGCCCTCATTAAAAGTAGAATATGGTAATTTCATGCAGTAATACCTCAAAAACCTGTATACAGAAGCTCTGCAAATTTTGATGTAAGTCTTAATTGAAATAAATGACTACCTGTCTCAGCCTCATCTTCAATGTGAGAAAAGGCCAGGTTGTTTCAGGGGTATAGTCAGATGCGTGCCTGATTTTCCAGCAGCTAATGGTTCCTCTTTCTAAAGCGTGCATCTATTGAAACCAGATTCAGGCCTGCAGAAACCTACCATTACATCACAAAAGATGTTTTATTCTTTTCTATGTGTGATTTAGTCCCTTAGTTTCCTGCTTTATCCCTATTTGGAAGGTTTTCTTCCCCATGTTTTGGTCATTCTGACTCAGGCTAAATAATCATATCTCCTCTAAGTACTGAGTCAATAGAACATATGCACAGGAGACAGGTAGGAATTAAGGTATGTCTAGATTGGATACTGTAGCTTGAAATAGGGGCCAAATTCCAAAATTGTACACATTTTACCATAAATTGGACTTATGTACTCATTCTGTCACTGGCAGAACAGTTGGCTTCCTCTACCGCTTGGGAAAACATACGAACGAAAAAGTTAATATTCAGGAAGTGCCAGAGGGAGCAGACACCACTTGCAAGTAGGCACTTCAGAGAGAGAGAGAACAAATAGCTTAGTAGTTGAGCAATGGCCTTCAACATATGAATCTAGGTAATTAGACAATGGATTCAGGAACTTGTAAGTTAGAGTCACATTTCCTCCCGTGAAGAGGAGATAGTGAACAGATAGAAAAGGTCCAAAATTTTTCCTTTGGGCATGCAGTACAAACCCTCTACCCTCCATGAAATGCATGTGGTAGCTTTTTTCCCCTTATAAAATATAACTTTTATTAAAGAAAATAATGATTCTTATTATTTTTGTTCTAAAACTATGTATCTCAAATTGTTCAAAACATAATTTACCAAGCCAACCATTAGATTTTCATCGAGTTACACAAAACATGGTAATGACATTGAACATAAAATAATATTTTATCATAAAATATAGTTTAATAACTTGTAATTGGGACATGAAGAAAGCCAATATGTGGATGTGGAATTCATTAGTGCTGTTTTCTGGGTGTTGAATTGCACCCTCTTTAAGTTGGGCATAGTTATATGACTTGTTTTGACCAATGAAATGTGAGAGAAAGTGATATGGCTCCTTCCCAGCTGAAACATTTTAGAGCAAAGTGTGATTCACTAAATCTCTTCCCATTCTTTGGGGCTCCTTGAAGCATGTGAGAATACAGAATTTCTATCTGCTAAGTTCCCTGATGGAGTAAATCCTTCTAATAAATCACATTGAACATGTAACCTGGGTAATATATAAACCTTTGTCTAAATCATGGAGACTTCAGGCTTGTTTGACTTCAGGCTGCATTGTTCTGTTTTGTCATTCCATAAAAATATCTGAAGGCATTATAAATGACTGATACCATATGTTTTTGTTATGTTAGTACTCAGTTATAGTGGTTTTAGTTTCTTGTCATTGGAGCCTGGGAAGATGGCATTCTATGATTTTCAGTGGAGAAGTAGTTGGAAAACTGCAGCTTTGCTGTAACTTGGAAGAAAGAGAATGAACTTAATGAGAATTTAACTAAGCAAATAAGTTTGAATAAAGTAGTAGTGTGAATATATTAGTGCATATTAGTTGTTGACTGCATTTGATAAAGAATTACAAAGAAGAAATGAGCCCAGAATTTGCTGTTATTGTCTCAAAGGTTGGTCAGAGAGGATAGAGAGAGAGCAGAAATATTGGGATTTGTAGGGGTGGAAAGGTAACTAACTGCTTCTTAACCTCAAATAATAAAAGATAAAATGGAGAAATTCTTAGACCAATAAAGACAAATTAAATCTCAGCCACAAGGCAATACTTTGATCAAGAGAATGGCTGATACGTCCATTTTGTTAAAATCTTTCTCTCAACTAAAATGTCTTAGTGTAAAGGCTCAACTAGGAGGGTAGTTTCAATAAATCTTTTTAATTAGAAAAAAAGTACTCAAGGAAAAGAGACTAAATGTGTGGTGCTTCCACTAAACTCTGATGGGTTGCAGAGGAATGCAATAAAATTGAGAAAAAGAGTCAAGGGTATGAGAAAGTAAAGAGATATTAAAAATATCTGAGAAGTCTCAAAAAGATTGTGTGTGCAGTAATTGGTACATGAGATAGTTTTGATTCAACTAAATAAGAAGCCCATGAAGGTTTTAAGAGGATTGTACTGCCAAAGAAACCATGAGGGAGAGTAAGATATTCTAAAATTATCTCTCCAAGACTTAAAATGAATATTGGATCCCCAGCATTTTCCAGGTAGTAAATAGGATGAGAAGGCTGCTCAGCCTACAAATGTGCCTTTTTTTCCCCTAATGCCCAATATATGTAACTAATTAGAATAATGGAATGGAGTAATCACCCAGAGGGCAGAATCACAGACCAATGACTAATCTCAGTAGAACAATGGAACCCTCTTCCTAAGGAGCAGAATTGTGAACTAATTAAGAAATGTTTTCCATCCTACAGGAGGGAGTCCATGAATGTCTACCTTAAAGGATTTCAGGATGTTACAGCAAATGGCTATAGGGCATATTTCCCATTCCTCCATTTTCCAAGTTGATTCTTTATTGTAGTTATACTTTCTCTTCCTCCATTGTATAACAGGTGCATGGGGAGCACTTATTTGGTTTTAGGTCTCCAGAATGTGAATGATCCCATCCTCATACCATATATGAAAGTAACTTCCATGTGAAATAAGTATCCAAACTTTAAAAATAATTCTATTTATATTGAGATCTCTATTTTTTTTGTCCAAAATTCCCAAATTAATAAGAACTTGACTTCGGATGTTTTAAATGGAACATTTTGAGGATAGAGATAGAAAGGATGAATAATTGACTGTTGGGATTAATGATGCTTGCTCACAGCAGTGGCTTGAATGATGTGGTACAGGAAACTAATTAGTCCCTAGAGTTAATCCTAACTCTTTCAGGTGCCAAAATTCATCAATCATTGTTTAAATTCACCAACTAATTTCCAGCTGGGTCAAAAAAGAAGTTGTCCTAGATACTGCATCATTAAGTATGTGTGGAATAGAGTAAAGGGGGGTGTGATATACTTTGAAGCATTTAATATTAAACATCAGGAAGATCTGACTGGCAGATTGAATTTATGTATATTTATTCATATACTCCCAGAGGATTAATTTATTCATATACTCCCAGAGGATGAACTGGCATAGAAGTATGTTTAGAAATAAAATATCAACCAAGATATAGTTTTACAGAAACCATATGGAAAAAAAAGCAAATTTGTAAACACCCTACTAATGACTTGCACACAAATGCAGCTTTAGACTACAAACAGCTGCTTTTGGAAAAATCAACCTTAAAGAGGTTTATGCTTTGACTGCCTGAAGCTAAATTATCTTGCTGCAAAACTTAGGGAAAAAAATTAAGTTACATTTTGTAGGTATCAGCATAACTTCTGGCACGTTAATCTGGCACTGAGGCTTGAATAAATGTCATTTGATTCTCTGTTGGGGGTTATGATAGCCTTTAACAGAAACATGTTTAGATTAGACAAACCAGAGGACAAGATCATACAGTATGTTGAAAGAGTCTGTTTATGCTGAAAATATTTTCATAAATGGAGTAAAGGTAAGGTATTTTGAGAGCTTAAACCATTCTGTTTTAAGTTTCCTCCTAAGGTTCCTATTACTTTTTTCTTTTAGGAGTCAGAAGAGTTTAAACCAAAAACTTTTTTTTTTTCTTTAAGAATAAAAGCATAACTGGGACTTTCCTGGTGGCACAGTGGTTACGAATCCGCCTGCCAATGCAGGGGACACAGGTTCAATCCCTGGTCTGGGAAGATCCCACATGCCGTGGAGCAGCTAAGCCTGTGCGCCGCAACTACTGAGCCTGCGCTCTAGAGCCTGTGAACCACAACTACTGAAGCCCACACGCCTAGAGCCCGTGCTCTGCAACAAGAGAAGCCACCACAATAGAAGCCCGTGCACCACAACGAAGAGTAGCCCCCACTCGCTGCAACTAGAGAAAGCCCGTGTGCAGCAATGAAGACCCAACACAGCCAAAAATAGATTAAATAAAATAAATAAAATTAAAAAAAGAAATAATTAAAATAAGAATAAAAGCATAACCAACATTTAGATATACACTACAAAGTTCACATGACAACTCAAGCCCTGCTCCTTTATTTCCATTTGACCCCACTGTTGTTCTCTCTTTCTTCTTCATCATCAATAATTCTCCTTCTGGAAAATTCCCAGTGTTGTACAGGTATGTTATAATATCTCTTAACTACATTTAACATACCGCTTCAGCCACCTCCCCATTTCTTTGCTCACGTTTATGGCAAAATACCTCAAACTGTCTATACTTACTATCACCACTTTCACTTTCCTCAATCCATTTAGGTTTTTATGTCTATCCATGCACAAAAACTGCTGTTCCAAGATCATCAATAGCTTCCATGTTGTTAAATCTAAAGATAAATTCTTAAACTACGTCTAACTGGACCTCTCAGTAGCATTTGACACAAATGACTATTATAACTCTTCCTAAAACACTTTCTTCACCTGACCTCCAGAAAATCTCTTGTTTTTCCTCCTCTGTCACTGAGTGGTCTCTTAAAAGAGATACTAAAATATCCTTTTAGGTTTCTTCTTGTGACCTGACTTCTAAATATTAGAGTGTCACAATGCTAAATCCTTGAACATCTTTTCTTTATCAACAGGAATTTTCTAATTGATTTCATTCAGTGATACGCATGTACATCTCATCTGTATTCTGATAGCTCCCAAATTTATGTCCTCAGTAATAACTCTTCTCTGAACTTCAAACACATAAATTCCCCTTGCAGTCTTATAGGCATCTCAAACTTAACGTAATTAAAACAATTCTTTTTTTTTTTGAATTTTATTTATTATTTTATACAACAGGCTCTTATTAGTTATCCATTTTATACATATTAGTGTATATATGTCAATCCCAATCTCCCAGTTCATAACACCAACACCCCCACCCCCCGCCACTTCCCCCGCCTTGGTGTCCATACGTTTTTTCTCTGCATCTGTGTCTCAATTTCTGCCTTGCAAACTGGTTCATTTGTACCACTTTTCTAGGTTCCACATATATGCGTTAATATACGATATTTGTTTTCCTCTTTCTGACTTACTTCACTCTGCATGACAGTCTCTAGATCTATCCATGTCTCTACAAATGACCCAATTTTGTTGCGTTTTATGGCTGAGTAATATTCCATTGTATATATGTACCACATCTTCTTTATCCATTCGTCTGTTGATGAGCATTTAGGTTGCTTCCATGACCTGGCTATTGTAAATAGTGCTGCAATGAACATTGGGGTGCATGTGTGTTTTTGAATTATGGTTTTCTCTGGGTATATGCCCAGTAGTGGGATTGCTGGGTCATATGGTAATTCTATTTTTAGCTTTTTAAGGAAACTCCATACTATTCTCCATAGTGGCTGTATCAATTTACATTCCCACCAAAAGTGCAAGAGGGTTCCATTTTCTCGACACCCTCTCCAGCATTTGTTGTTTGTAGATTTTCTGATGGTGCCTATTCTAACTGGTGTGAGGTGATACCTCATTGTAGTTTTGATTTGCATTTGTCTAATAATTAGTGATGTTGAGCAGCATTTCATGTGCTTCTTGACCATCTGTATGTCTTCTTTGGAGAAATGTCTATTTAGGTCTTCTGCCCATTTTTGGATTGGGTTGTTTGTTTTTTTTAATATTGAGCTGCCTGAGTTATTTATATATTTTGTAGATTAATCCTTTGTCTCTTGATTCGTTTGCAAATATTTTCTCCCATTCTGAAGGTTGTCTTTTCCTGTTGGTTGTAGTTTGCTTTGCTTTGCAAAAGATTTTGAGTTTCATTAGGTCCCATTTGTTTATTTTTGTTTTTATTTCCATTGCTCTAGGAGGTGGATCAAAAAAGATCTTGCTGTGATTTATGTCAAAGAGTGTTCTTCCTATGTTTTCCTGTAAGAGTTTTATAGTGTCCAGTCTTACATTTAGGTCTCTAATCCATTTTGAGTTTATTTTTGTGTATGGTGTTAGGGAGTGTTTTAATTTATTATTTTACATGTAGCTGTCCAGTTCTCCCAGCACCACTTATTGAAGAGACTGTCTTTTCTCCATTGTATATCCTTGCCTCCTTTGTCACAGATTAGTTGACCATAGGTGTGTGGGTTTATCTCGGGTTTTATATCCTGTTCCATTGATCTCTATTTCTCTTTTTTTGCCAGTACCATATTGTCTTGATTACTGTAGTTTTGTAGTGTAGTCTGAAGTCTTGGAGGCTGATTCCTCCTGCTCCGTTTTTTTCCCTCAAGACTGCTTTGGCTATTCGGGGTCTTTTATGTCCCCATACAAATTTTAAGATTTTTTTGTTCTAGTTCTGTAAAACATGGCACTGGTAATTTGATAGGGATTGCACTGCATCTGTACATTGCTTTGGGTAGTACAGTCATTTTCACAGTATTGATTCTTCCAATCCAAAAACATGGTATATCTCTCCATCTGTTTGTATCATGTTTAATTTCTTTCATCAGTGTCCTATAGTTTTCTGCATACAGGTCTTTTGTCTCCCTAGGTAGGTTTATTCCTAGGTATTTTATTCTTTTTGTTACAGTGGTAAATGGGAGTGTTTCCTTAATTTCTCTTTCAGATTTTTCATCATTAGGGTATAGGAATGCAAGAGATTTCTATGCATTAATTTTGTATCCTGCAACTTTACCAAATTCATTGATTAGGTCTAGTAGTTTTCTGGTGACATCTTTAGGATTCTCGATGTATAGTATCATGTGCAAACAGTCATCTGCAAACAGTGACAGTTTTACTTCTTCTTTTCCAATTTGTATTCCTTTTATTTCTTTTTCTTCTCTGATTGCCATGGCTAGGACTTCCAAAACTATGTTGAATAATAATGGTGTGAGTGGACATCCTTGTCTTGGTCCTGATCTTAAAGGAAATGCTTTCAGTTCTTCACCATTGAGAATGATGTTTGCTGTGGGTTTGTCATATATGGCCTTTAATATGTTGAGGTAGGTTCCCTCTTTACCCACTTTCTGGAGAGTTTTTATCGTAAGTAGGTGTTGAATTTTTTCAGAAGCTTTTTCTTCATCTATTGGGATGATCATATGGTTTTTCTTCTTCAGTTTGTTAATACGGTGTATCACATTGATTGATTTGCATATATTGAAGAAGCCTTGCATCCCTAGGATACATCCCACTTGTTCATGATGTGTGATCCTTTTTTTTTTTTTTTTTTTTTTGCGTTATGCGGGCCTGTCACTGTTGTGGCCTCTCCCGTTGTGGAGCACAGGCTCCGGTCGTGCAGGCTCAGCGGCCATGGCTCATGGGCCCAGCCGCTTCACGGCATGTGGGATCTTCCTGTACCGGGGCTCGAACCTGTGTCCCCTGCATCGGCAGGTGGACTCTCAACCACTGCGCCACCAGGGAAGGCCTGTTTGATCCTTTTAATGTGTTGTTGGATTCTGTTTGCTAGTATTTCATTGAGGATTTTGACATCTATATTCATGAGTGATATTAGTCTGCAATTTTCTTTTTTTGTAGTATCTTTGGTTTGGGTATCAGGGTGAAGGTGGCCCCATAGAATGAGTTTGGGAGTGTTCCTTCCCCTGCAATTTTTTAAAAGCGTTTGAGAAGGATTGGTGTTAGCTCTTCTCTACATGTTTGATAGAATTCCCCTGTGAAGCCATCTGGTCTGGACTTTTGTTTGTTGGAAGATATTTTAATCACAGTTTCAATTTCATTATTTGTTATTTGTCTGTTCATATTTTCTATTTCCTCCTGGGTCAGTCTTGGAAGGTTATATCTTTCTAAGAATTTGTCCATTTCTTCCAGGTTGTCCATTTTATTGGCACAGAGTTGCTTATAGTAGTCTCTTAGGATGCTTTGTATTTCTGCGATGTTTTTTGTAACTTCTCCTTTTCCATTTCTAATTTTAATGATTTGAGTCCTCTCCCTCTTTTTCTTGATGAGTGTGGCTAATGGTTTATCGATTTTGTTTATCTTCTCAGAGAACCAGCTTTTAGTTTTATTAATCTTTGTTGTTTTCTTTGTTTCTATTTCATTTATTTCTGCTCTGATCTTTATGATTTCTTTCCTTCTGCTAACTTTGGGTTTTGTTTGTTCTTATTTTTCTAGTTCCTTTAGGTGTAAGGTTAGATTCTTTATTTGAGATGTTTGTTGTTTCTTGAGGTAGGATTGTATTGCTATAAACTTCCCTCTTAGAACTGCTTTTGCTGCATCCCATAGGTTTTAGATCATCATGTCTTCAGTGTCATTTGTCTCTAGGTATTTTTTGATTTCCTCTTTGATTTCTTACTTATTTAGTAACATATTGTTTAGCCTCCATGTGTTTGTGTTTTTTACATTTTTTCCCTGTAATTGATTTCTAATCTCATTGCATTGTGGTCAGAAAAGATGTTTGATATGATTTCAATTTCCTTAAATTTACTGAGGCTTGATTTGTGACCCAAGATGTGATCTATCATGGAGAATGTTCCATGCGCACTTGAGAAGAAAGTGTAATCTTCTGTTTTTGGATGGGATGTCCTATAAATATCAATTAAATCTACCTGGTCTATTGTGTCATTTAAAGCTTTTGTTTCCTTATTAATTTTGTGTTTGGATGATCTGTCCATTGGTGTAAGTGAGGTGTTAAAGTCCCCCACTATTATAGTTTTACTGTCGATTTTCCTCTTTTATAGCTGTTAGCAGTTGCCTTATGTGTTGAGGTGCTCCTATATTGGGTGCATATATATTTATAATAGTTATATCTTCTTCTTGGATTGATCCCTTAATCATTATGTAGTGTCCTTCCTTTTCTCTTGTAACATTCTTTATTTTAAAGTCTATTTTTTCTGATATGAGTATTGCTACTCCAGCTTTCTTTTGATTTCCATTTGCATGGAATATCTTTTTCCATCCTCTCACTTTTAGTCTGTATGTGTCCCTAGGTCTGAAGTGGGTCTCTTGTAGACAGCATATATATGGGTCTTGTTTTTGTATCCATTCAGCAGGCCTGTGTCTTTTGGTTGGAGCATTTAATCCATTCATGTTTATGGTAATTATCAATATGTATGTTCCTATGACCATTTTCTTAATTGTTTTGGGTTTGTTTTTGTACGTCCTTTCTTCTCTTGTGTTTCCCACTTAGAGAAGTTCCTTTAGCATTTGTTGTAGAGCTGGTTTGATGGTGCTGAATTCTCTTAGCTTTCACTTGTCTGTAAAGCTTTTGATTTCTCCATCGAATCTGCATGAGATCCTTGCTGGGTAGAGTAATCTTGGTCGTAGGTTCTTCCCTTTCATCACTTTAAATATGTCATGCCACTCCCTTCTGGTTTGTGGAGTTTCTGCTGAGAAATCAGCTGTTAACCTTATGGGAGTTCCCTTGTATGTTATTTGTCATTTTTCCCTTGCTGCTTTCAATAATTTTTCTTTGTTTTTAATTTTTGCCAATTTGATTACTATGTGTCTAAGCATGGTTCTCCTTGGGTTTATCCTGTATGGGATTCTCTGTGCTTCCTGGACTGGGTGGCTATTTTCTTTCCCGTGTTAAGGAAATTTTTGACTATAATCTCTTCAAATATTTTCTCAGGTCATTTCTCTCTCTCTTCTCCTTCTGGGACCCCTATAATGCAAATATTGTTGCATTTAATGTTTTCCCAGAGGTCTCTTAGGCTGTCTTCATTTCTTTTCATTCTTTTTTCTTTGTTCTGTTTCACAGCAGTGAATTCCACCATTCTGTCTTCCAGATCACTTATCCGTTCTTCTGCCTCAGTTATTCTGCTATTGATTCTTTCTAGTGCATTTTTCCTTTCAGTTATTGTATTGTTCATCTCTGTTTGTTTGTTCTCTAATTCTTCTAGGTCTTTGTTAAACAGTTCTTGCATCTCAGTCTTTGCCTCCATCCTTTTTCTGAGGTCCTGGATCATCTTCACTATCATTATTCTGAATTCTATTTCTGGAAGCTTGCCTATCTCCATTACGTTTAGTTGTTTTTTCTGGGGTTTTATATTGTTCCTTCATTTGGTACATAGCCCTCTGCCTTTTCATCTTGTCTATCTTTCTGTGAATGTGGTTTTTGTTCCACAGGCTGCAGGATTGTAGCTTGTCTTGCTTCTGCTATCTGCCTTCTGGTGGATGAGGCTATCTCAGAGGCTCTGCAGGTTTCCTGATGGGAGGGACTGGTGGTGGGTAGAGCTGGCTGTTGCCCTGGTGGGCAGAGCTCAGTAAAACTTTAATGTGCTTGTCTGCTGATGGGTAGGGCTGGGTCACTTCCCTGTTGGTTGTTTGGCCTGAGGTGACCCAACGTGGGCTCTTTGGTGGGGCTAATGGCAGACTCTGGGAGGTCTCATGCCAAGGAGTACTTCTCAGAACTTCTGCTGCTAGTCTCCTTGTCCTCACAGTGAGACACAGCCACCCCCTGCCTCTGCAGGAGACCCTCCAACCCTAGCAGTTAGGTCTGGTTCAGTCTCCTATGGGGTCATTGATCCTTCCACTGGGTCCCGATGCACACACTACTTTGTGTGTGTACTCCAAGAGTAGAGTCTCAGTTTCTCTCAGTCCTGTTGAAGTCCTGTAATCAAATCCCACTAGCCTTCAAAGTCTGTTTCTCTAGGAATTCCTCCTCCCGTTGCTGGACCCCCAGGTTGGGAAGCCTGACGTGGGGCTCAGAACCTTCACTCCAGTGGGTGGACTTCTGTAGTATAAGTGTTCTCCAGTTTGTCAGTCACCCACCCACCAGTTATGGGATTTGATTTTATTGCGATTGCACCTCTCCTACCATCTCATTGTGGTTTCTCCTTTGTCTTTGGTTGTGGGGTATCTTTTTTGGTGAGTTCCAGTGTCTTCCTGTTGATGATTATTCAGCAGTTCATTGTGATTCTGGTGCTTTCACAGGGCGAGTGAGAGCACATCCTTTTACTTCACCATCTTGAACCAATCTCTAAAACAATTCTTGATTTTTACTATGAAACCCTCTGTCATTCTCAGTCCAAAAATAGAAGCTCCATTCTTCCAATTGCTCAGGCCAAAACCCTAGAGCAAGCCATAACTATTCTTTTTCTCTCATAAGCCAGTGTAAAGTGTTGTTTTTATCCTTGAAACAGATGAAAATCCTAACCATGTTATCCTGTTTCCAATCCTTGTACCCTCTCCAGGACATCATCATCTGTAATCTAAATTACTACAATACTAATTTTCCATCTTCCACTTTTCTTGACCTACATTCTTGTTCCTTATACTTGTCATGCTCTCCATCTCTCTTTTCTCTGAAAATAAGGGGAAAATCCATATGGCTCAGCTCCTAACTTCCTTCAGGTCTTTACTCAAATATCTCGTTATTAGAAAGAACTTTCCTTACTCCTTTATGTAAAACAACATGGGATTTACTATTACTCTTATCTCCTTACTCTGGTGAAGTCTCACTGTAGCACTTTTGACTTCCTGAGATACCATTCATTCACTCATTCTTTCTGTTTTTGTCTGTCATACCTCATTAAAATATAGACTGAACAAGACAGACAGATTTTCTCAGTGTTGTCCACTTTTGTACTTGGAACACTGACTGGCACATGGTGTGTGCTCAATAAATATCTATTGAAACAATCCCAAACTTAACTTGATTTCCAGTGATTTTCAGTAGGGTCTAGTCACACAAAATAATAGCTAAAATTAAACTTATTTTTAACTCTCATTATCCTTTAAAATCTAACTGCCACAATCACTGTTTGTCTTTCATGTGTCTGTTTGCACTGTAACCTTGTACTCTGCTGGAAGGGGTTTATATGGGATGGAATAAGATGACTCTGTGGAGACAGTCATGTAAACCAAACCAAACTGAGTGACCAGTAGTGTGATATGTTGCAGCCAGATCTTAGACAAAACTACAATGAGATGTCTGCAACAATAAAGAATGTCAAACTCTTCTTTATGATTTTTGTTGGGTGAACAAAATGATCAATTATTATAAAAAGAAAGCATTTAAAGAGTTCTCAAAGCCTCTGATAAATATAACTTTATGCAAATATTTCCTCAGAGAGGGGTGTGGCTTTGGTGTCCTTTATTTTTTTAACTTTTTATTTTATATTGGAGCATATTTGATTAACATGTTGTATTAGTTTCAGGTGTAAAGCAAAGTAATTCAGTTATACATATACATGTATCTATTCTTTTTCAAATTCATTTCCCATTTAGGTTGTCACATAATATTGAGCAGAGTTCCCTGTACTATGCAGTAGATCCTTTTTGGTTATCCATATTAAATGTGTACATGTCAATCCCAAACTCCCTATATATCGTCTATAGTTTTTAAGCTGAATATACAATTGATCAAAATCAGCGACCTATTTTCTTTCTGATTGTTACCTATTCAAAAATCTATGAAAGAGATACTGAATAACGCTTTTTTCCCTCCCTGGAAGTCAATTTTTAAAATCAGTTTCTTGAATAAAATACTATATCTTAATTTTTGTTTTTAATCTTTGTAACTACTATTAGTTTTATTCACTGTATCCTTTTCCACTTATCTATGCTTCCACTCTCTACATTTTTCTTTTTTATGGTGACAGCTTTATTGAAATATAATTTGCATACCATATAATTCACCCATTTAAAATACACAAATCACAGAATTATGTAACTATCACCATAATCGATTTAGAATATTTTTACTACACAACAAAGAAATCCTATAATCTTTAACTTTCAGTTACTCCCATTTCTCACCTACACTAATCTACTTTCTGTCTGTATAATATGCCTATTCTGAACATTTCATATAAATTAAGTAATGAAATATGTGATCTTTTGTGACTGCCTTCTTTTAGTTAGCATAATGTTTTCAAGATTCATCCTGTTGTAGCATGTATCAGTATTTTATTCTTTTTTTTTGCCAACTAATATTCCAGTTTAGAGGTATACTACTTTGTATTTATCCTTTAAATAGTTAGTGGACATTTGGATTGTTTCTGATGTGAATGCTCATGTACAAGTTTTTGTATGGATATATATTTTTATTTCTCTTGGGTATATATTGAGAAGTGAAATATTGGGTTATATGGTAGCTCTATATTCAGTCTCTATGGAAATGTCCGACTGTTTATCAAAGTGTCTGCACCATTGAAATTTCGACTATCAATGCACAAGTTTTCCAGTTTCACTCCATACTCACCAACTCTTGTTGTTATCTGTCTTTTTAATATTCATCCTATTGGGTGTGAAGTGGTATCTCATTGTGGTTTTGATTTCCATTTCTCTGATAGTTATTTATCTTGAGCATCTTTTTATGTGCTTATTGGCAATTTGTATTTTCATTGAAGAAATGTCAGATCCTTTGCCCATTTTTAATTGTGTTTTTTTGTCTTTGTATTATTGATCTGTAAGAGTTCTTTACATATTCTAGATACAAGTCCCTTATCAGATATATGATTTGTAAATGTTTTTTTCTATTTTGTGGGCTGGCTTTTCACTTATGTGATGATTTCCTTTGAAGCACAATTTCTTTTTAAAAAATTTGACAAAGTCAATTTATCTTTGTTGCATGTGCTTTTGGTGTCATATCAAAGAAGCCATTGCTTAATTCAAGATTACAAATATTTACACGTCTGTTTTCTTTGAAGATTTTTATAATGTGGGTCCTTACATTTAGGTCATTATTCCATTTTGAGTTGATTTTTGTATATAATGTGAGATAAGGGTCTAACTTTTGCGTGTGGTTATCCAATTGTCCCAGGACCATTTGTTAAAAAGACTATTTTTTTCCTTCCTATTGAATTATCTTGGCATTTTGTTAAAAATCAATTGAAAGATGAAAGGAAAAAAACGTTAAGACAGGGATACCACTATGTGTCAAAAATGTCCAATTATGTGGACTACAAAGAGGATCACTTAAAGCATAATGATGGTTCCCTTTTCTCCACACCCTCTCCAGCGTTTACTGCTTGTAGATTTTTAAAAGGGAACCCTCTTGCACTGTTGGTGGGAATGTAAATTGATACACCCACTATGGAGAACAGTATGGAGGTTCCTTAAAGATCTAAAAATACAACTACCATATGACCCAGCCATCCCACTACTGGGCACATACCCTGAGAAAACCATAATTCAAAAAAAGTCATGTACCAACATGTTCATTGTAGCTCTATTTACAATAGCCAGGACATGGAAGCAGCCTAAGTGTCCATCAACAGATGAATGGATAAAGAAGATGTGGCACATATATACAATGGAATATTACTCTGCCATAAAAAGAAATGAAATTTAGTTATTTGTAGTGAGATGGATGTACCTAGAGACTGTCATACAGCGCGAAGTAAGTCAGAAAGAGAAAAACAAATACTGTATGCTATCACATATATATGGAATCTAAAAACAAAATATGGTCTGAAGAACCTAAGGGCAGGACAGGAATAAAGATGCAGACATAGAGAATGGACTTGAGGACAGAGGGAGGGGCAAGGGTAAGCTGGGACAAAGTGAGAGAGTGGCATGGACATATGTACACTACCAAATGTAAAACAGATAGCTAGTGGGAAGCAGGCACACAGCACAGGGAGATCAGCTCAGTGCTTTGTGACCACCTAGAGGAGTGGGATATGGAGGGCGGGAGGGAGACGCAAGAGGGAGGAAATATGGGGATATATTGTATATGTATAGCTGATTCACTTTGTTATACAGCAGAAACTAACACACCATTGTAAAGTAATTATACTCCAATAAGATGTTTAAAAAACAGGAATTAAAAAAAAGCATAATGATGTAGAAATTTTAAAATAAAGATCTAATAAACACATTCCAAACAAATACTAGTCAAAAGAGAAAAACCTATAATGTTTGTATTAGTTTCATACAAAATACATATTAAAGAGAAATGCAGTTGTTAAGGATAAAGAAAGCCATTATTTAATGATAAACAAGGCCAGGACTAGATGAAAATCCTAAATCCAAAGGCATGAAAATGTAACTATATGTATGTGTATGTCTGTGAGTGTGTGTGACAAATATAAGTAGTGTGTGTGTATATATATATATATGTATTAAATGAGAAAAGATAGATTTCTAAATTCAAAATCATAGTGGGAGATTTAAATAACTTATCTCTGAAGTTTAAAAATCAAATAAATTAGTAGAATAGGGATGTCATTAATAAAATAGTCAACAAACTTCTATTGGACATTAGATATCCATTAAATAGAGTAAAATTATTTTCAGGCACTTATGACATAATTACAAAACTGACCAAGTACCAGCCACAAAAAAGTCTCAAAAATAGTAAAGAATTTATAGCATAGAGAACACATTCTTAGACCACAGTATAATATAATTAAAAAATCAATAACAATATTAACAAAAAGAAAACAAGAATAAAAATAGCATAGGACATTTAAGAAATCTGAATAATTTGTTGAAAGAGAAATCATGAGGTCAATTAAAAAAATATTTCTAACTGAATGTCACAAAGCATCAAGACTGCTTTGAAGGAGAAGCAAGGATGTGCATACTAGCCTTAATAAACAAGAATTTTATAGTGCAGGATAGTTGAGTAAGATAATGGAACAGAATAACAAACATAATATATAGAACTTGGTATAACAAAAGTACCCATAACTGGGAAATTAACAGACTATTCAGAAAATGGAGAAGGGATGGGGACTGTATGGAAAAGGATAAAATTAGATTTCTACTTTATACTAAGTATTTAAAGTCTTAAGTTTGAAAAGCTAAACTTTAACATTTTTAGTGGAAATTATCAAAGACTAATCTTAATATATCTGTTTCCTTCAAGGTAAGGGAGAGAATTTTGTAAGTAAGACATGAAAACACAAAATAAAATAGGAAAGATTTCATTGAGTAATTGAGTTCATTAACATTAAAATTCTTTTACTAAAGACTTAAAGAGCAAAGTTAAAAGACAAACCACAGACTTGGAAAAATATTTGTAAAGATTAAATCACAAAGGAAAACTGTAAGAACCCTCATGACTCGATGACCAAGCCTGCAAGCCACAGAAGAAAAATAAATTAAAATAACAATGAAATACCATTTTATACCTCTTAAGTTGGTAAATTTTAAAATTTCATAATACTAAGTGTTGCTAAGATGGGAAATAGGACACTCTCTTATGGAGTTGGTAGGAGTTTAAATTAGAATTACATTTTTGGATGGCAATTTGGCAACTATATTTGCAAAAACATACATCTCAGTGATTTTACTTCAAGAATCTTTTTTTCCATATACAGTCTCTCTCTGTCTCTGTCTCACTCTCTTTGTCTCTATGTCTCTCCATTTCTCTCTCCCATTCTCTCCTGACAGACCCAAACACACACAATCACATATGAATTCTGGTTCATGTTCACAAGGAGACTTATGGAGAATATTTCTTATAGCACTTTTATTATAGTAAAAGATACAAACAACATGTAGGTAAAAGGGCAATGGGGAAATAAGTTGTGGTTCAGTCATATAATTGAATACTATGAATAAGTTAAATAAAATGTTTAAATTTCATAGAAAACTTAAATAATGCTTAATGAAAAAGCAAGTTATAGAATTATATGCATTGTATAATATAATAAAGTTACAATTAAAATAAGCATACTATCTGTTGTAGTAAAAATTAGATGGGTGGTGGCTTTTGTATTTATCTCTTAAATTTTACTCTTAAAAAGAATGGAAATCTGAAGCAAACATGGCAAGATGGTAACATTTACTAAATCTGGTTGATAGGTATGAGTTTCTGCTACTTTTTATTTACTTTTTCCTGAGAAATATTTTGTAATTAGAAGGAAAATCTCTAATGAAAATTGAGTTTTATGTTATCTACTTATAAACCTCTACTGTCTTGCTGTTTAGAAATGTCATTATTATCTGGTCCCAATCTACTTCTCTGAACTGTAGGACACTTTAGCCATGGTCTGAGACCCCCAATTTATACTCAGACCTAGTCTCTTTTATGCTTAAACAACAAATTGAAGAGGGGCCTATAATTTGTATTGACAGGACGTTGTTTCCCATGAGTTTAGGTAACATGAGCATTTTTAAAGGCAGGACCAGGGCTATGCTCTTTATATTTTTGTATTTCCATTACATATACTTTTTTTTCTTGGTTAAGTGATCAAGGCAGGACTCTCTTGATCTTAAAAGATCAGGGATCCTGGAGTTCATACCAGTTAAAGACCCTGATAGCGATCAGGGTCCTTTAGATCCCTCTAGGGTTTGGGCATAACTGCTTCCCCAGGAAACAGATACCATTATTTGTCAAATTAAAAAAAAAAAAAAAGTATCTGCCATTCCTGTCCTATAATGGCACAGTCACATATTTCAATTTGCACGTTTCAATTTGATCTTTAGCACAGATGTCTTTTCAGAAACTTTTTCACAATCATTCTTGATTTATTTGTACTTCAAGTTTGATTAGAGTCAAGTTCATGTTAGACTTTAAAACTTTCATACCCGTATAATTTTAGAATTTTTAATGGCTTGAATATGAGGCAATGGAATATATACAAACATACTCTGATTATGTTAATTTGTTGTTATGTACCTGCAAAAAGTTTTACTCTTTCAACTTATTCCTAACAAAAATGTCAAAGCAATAATACCCTTCCGGGTCTATCAAATACGAGAGGAAGCAAAAAAATTTTATCTACTTATAAAGTTGTTTGTCCACTTAAAGTATTTATATGCAATGTGACAGTTCATTCACTTCAGATGATTCACCTCAGTGAATAATTTAGTGACTTCAGGATTTGTTTACTTTTCCTGTATTGTACAAATATAATTATAGATATGAGAAGGTATTAAATATGCCATTTCAATTTAATTTACTGGCTTACAGTGGGATTTCAACCCCCCAAAACAAATATTTGTACCCTTTCATAGAAATCTTTAAAATGTTTTACGTTGTAGGAGTACTTTTAAAATGTATCTGTGATATGACCAATTATATAATCTACTTTTTAATATTCAGAATATTAAAATGTATATTAATTTTCTTCTTTCAGATTTTGATTTGTAAAATATCAATATATCTCTTGCTTTTATACTTCATATTTAGGATAATGAGTTGATATAGACTGAAATTTTGCCATTAGTAAAACTGAAGTTCTTCAGTGAGTATTCAAAGGCTCCAGACTCTTAAGTTGTTGTGACATATCTTTCCCCCATTCCTAATTTCAGGTGGTGATAGATTAATTTAGTTTCTAGACCTGGCAGGGAGATAGCATGGAGACACATGCCGTAAGTTATTCACCCCGTGGAGATAACAAATGGCTCATTAAGTATAGCATATTTAATTATGGAATCATGGAGTGGAAGAGAGTTTTGAGAGCTTCTGGTTTAACCTTTCTTCCAATCTAGGAACTTTTGTCAACATGCCAGATGGATGGTTATTTAGCCGCTGCTTAAACATGTGTGGTGTAGAGGTTTCTGCAGCTTTTAAGGGAAACCCCTTACATTTGGGGCTAGGAGAATGATTCAAAAATTCTCACTCATGTTTATCTAACAGATGCTCCTTTTAAAATTCAACCTCTTGGCCCCTGTTGTACAGCACAGTATCTTTAGCTTTTTCTTTTACTTGACAATCTTTCAGATATTTTAGTCTATCTCCTTATATTTTCTGTTCTCCAAATTAAGTTCTAAAAATCAGCTTGTGAAAATAATGTGTTTGATTACATAATGATAAAAATAAACAGAGAGAATCACAACAGGAAAAATACATGATTATAAAAGCAGTACAACAATGGGAAGTACATAATATAGAAAATCTATATGCCATGTTGGTTTCTATGGTTTATGTTCTATTTGGGTTCTGTACTTTCTAGTAATCAAAGTGAAAGCAGATGATATGGTCCCTTACATTAAGTTCTCAGTGTAATCAAAGGTTTTTCACTGACATAAATTCTGAAAGGATATGTTATGTGGTAATTCATTCATAACTCTCAATGTTTTTTGTTTTTTAAACCAGTTTTGAAATTGAAGTATAGTTAATTTACAATGTTGTGTTAGTTTCAAGTGTACAGCAAGGTGATTCAGTTATATATATATATATATAGATAAAAATTTTCAGATTCTTTTCCACTGTAGATTATTGCAAGATATTGACTATAGTTCCCTGTGCTATGTAAGTTCTTGTTGGTTATCTATTTTATACATAGTAATGTGTATATATTAATCACAAACTCCTAATTTATCTCCCTTCCTCTACCCTGGTTATCCCCTTCGGTAACCATAAGTTTGTTTTCTATGTCTGTGAGTTTATTTTTTTCTTGTAAATAAGTCATTTGTATCATTTTTTTAGATTCCACACATGTAACTCTCAGTGTTTTAATGAACAATGTCCTCACTAACATGCCTTCAGCAAGGGTATTATCATTATTCCTATGGCATTTGTATCTAGAAATTTCATAACCTCTGATATACTCAGGGAAAAAAATTGGAATGTGTCTCTCATTTCCATGTGAATTAGAAAAAATAGACAGTGGACCATTCATTTAATAAATCTTGGCAGGGTGTCTGATATGTCTCACAACATGGGTTACAAGGATGCTGCAATTCTCCAGGATAAGCCATGTCAAGAAATAGGCTTGGTCATCTTTGAAGGACTCAGTAGGGAGTTATCAGCTACTAAGATGTCATTCTTTCTCATAGGAGTAGTAATAATAGGATTCCTGCTGCTCACAATAGCTTATATATCTTCATTAGTGCAATACTGTGTGTAGATGGTACTTCAGAAGGCTCAGTGTTTTCAGAGGGATGAAAATGCTAATTCCAAAAGTTCATTCCAGTTCTATCAAATTAAAAATTATTTTTTTCTCTTTTTATTTTTATCCCTACAATGGGGCCAAAAACTTAAACTGAAAATTGGATGACTTTTTCTTTTCAATAGCTCTAAAGTGACAAAAATAGATTTAAAAATATTTGTTAGGGCAAAACTCATCATTTCTGCATCAGTCTATTCATAGAGTGTGTTTATTCATAACGTGGCTGATTTTGATTGATAGGTAATACAATCATTTAACATCTTGACTGTGTGTCACTAGTAATTGCTGCAAGTAGACATTTCTAAAGATAAATTATAATCTTTATAACAGTAGTTATTTATTAGGAGACTAAGTTAGACTGTGATGTTCTCTTATCTTGGAAACAGTAAAATGAAAATTATTTGATAGAATATCCTGTTTGATCTAAACAAAACAGTGTTGGAAATCTCAAAATTGCTCTGCATAAAATAGAACAAACACAATTATTTTAAAGAATATTAAATAAAGAATTATTTCGCCAGCTGTATTGCTGAAGAAAATGTAAATAATTAATTGAAAATAACCATGTTAATTAGAAATTCAGTGTAGTTGAGGTTTACAAGAGAACATTGCCATTTTCTTCTTGGTACTTCTGTAGATGGTCAGCACTCACATGAAAGGAGTGATGTGAAATTACATGGTTAATGCCTCCATAGAGACAAATTAGAACATTTAGCCTCCAAAGAAAATTGTTCAGTTTGAATTATGTGATTCATCTCTAATTTTTAGCTGTTTCTACTCATCTGGTCTTTTCACATGCCTTTTCTTCAGGCTAAAGATAATGAGCCCTGACTGTGTTTTTCAACATCTCTGCATGAATAAAGAAACAAGTACCTAGAAACACTTTCTCATGTTTGTAGTGTTTATTATTATGTATCTGATACTTAGTTTTGCAAATGGAAGTCTATTCAAGTCAGTACTATTATTATAAATTTTAGCTAGTCAAGCAATTGTAAAATACTAAGCTGCATAATATGAATTATTCATGCTAATGTTAGGTAATAACAGGACACATTCTGCAGACATTTTCTGTCACAAGAAGTTTCTCTGATGCTATCCAAGAAGGTATCTGGAGATCAGAGGTTGGAGGGGGGGTCAAACATCGTGGAAGTGTTTCTAATTATGCAATTTCTAGTATGGAGGGGGAAGCATGTAGGCTACAGGCAGAATTCTAAATTCTTTACACTGACTCCTTCCTTTCTGAGATTGCTGCTGCAAAGAGGGTATGTGCCCTCAGGAACCAAACTGAAGTCCCTCTGGTACTGATGCCTTGGAAGCCTTGAGACGAGGTCCCTGAGTGTCCTGTACAGTGCAGACTGACAGAGAGTTAGGAGGAGGAACACAGTTAGAAATGTGCAGTTTCTATATCTGGCAAAAAATTAAGACGTGTGAAAACTGAATATCTGGGTCAGTACATGGTTTGGGGTTTTGACAGATAAAAAGGGAAAATGGAATGAATTCGCTCTATAATATGTCTTGTAAAAGTGGTATTTACTTCTCTTAGTGTCCTTCACTTCAAGTAGTGAATGCTGTGAACAGGCAGTGAATTAGATGCTTTTAAGAAGAAACATATAGTGCACAAAACACAATCAGAGCTGTGATAGATAAGTTCAGATGTGTCTAGTGCTCTTGTTTTATTGGTCCCTCAGGGACTGCCTGGAAAGTACCACAGGAAAGATATTTTTAGGCTGTAGGCAGTGGACTGCTATAGTGAGGTCACTTATTAATCTTTAAACAGTACTATCTGCTATGGTGTGTGTGTTTTAGCGTCTAACTTATCTTACTTTCTACTGCTAGTACAGGATATAATGTCACATTCATAAATACAATCAAACAGCACTAAAACAAAAAAGGTGAAGAAAAGCTGCTAGGAGTGTTGATCTTTAGCAAATTGCATAATTATAAATTAAACTAAAGTCCACTATTAGGCTAATAAACTCTTTGTGTGTGTGTGTGATTATGCTACCCTATATTGGAAATATTATCACAGGATAACACACACTTGTATGATTTTAAAACAATATACAGAAAAGTCACTAGTCTGAATATGGACAAAAGCAAATTTTCTTTGGTTAAATTTTTTCTGGTTCATTAAAATGCTATCATGGAGTAAATGTAGATTTCTAGTAGAATTTGAATATCTATGCTATTATACTATGTTATCTAGAAGTTTTTCCATATTATACAGGAGAAAAACAAAGCTGTTACAACTCAAGATTAGATGCATAGTGTACTTGGGTAAGTACTCTGGGTACATACATAGAATTTGTGTGTGTGTGTGTATTTTTGTAAGGAATTTTGTACCTAGTGTGAGGAAATATCATGGGGTGCTATTTTAATTTTTTTATATATCTCTTTTCTTACCAGTGACATGAGGAACTTCTAGAAACTAGTCTGAGAGACAGGCTTTCAGATTTACAAGAGATGCCTCACAGGTTCCTCTTACATGGAAAGTGAAGACTTTTCTGAAGGGGGTCTAAAAGTAAAATGCTACTAAAATTATTAATCATAATAATTCAGATATTATGGAATTTCCTGCAAAATAAGAATGTACTGCTTATATTTGCATCATCACTTATTTTCAGTGGATTATTTAGTTATCTGTTTGGCATTAAGTTTAGCAATGTATATGATGTGATAGGCTATGAGATGCAAAGTCCAAGGAAATCCAAGTGTATTCAGATTATTCTACTAAGTATTTCCATTCAGATTTAGAGATTGTGTCATCAGTCATATCTACAGAAAATTAATGCTCATATTTTTAACTGTAACAAACAGAAGAAAGGTAAGGAAGTGGAAGTGTTTGTATCCAAAACTATCATTACATTATATTACAGAAGATCACATGAAATGAAGTGAAGGTACCAATATAGGACATTACTAACTTGGTTTTGTTTCTTGGGAAATTAGTATATTTCTTTTTTTATCATTTGTAAGAGGATTTATTTATTTGTTTTATTGAAGTATTGCTGATTTACAATATTGTGTTAGTTTCAGGTGTACAACAACGTGATTCAGTTGTGTGTGTATATATATAGAAACACACATACATTTCAGATTCTTTTCCATTATAGATTATTACAAGATACTGAATATAGTTCAGTACTATAAAGTAAATCTTTGTTGTTTATCTATTTTATAAATAGTATTATGTATGTGTTAATCCCAAACTCCTAATTTATCCCTCCCACTTTACCCTTTGGTAACCATAAGTTTGTTTTCTATGTCTGTGAGTCTATTTCTGTTTTGTAAATAAGTTAATTTGTATTTTTTTTTAGATTCCACATATAAGAGATATAATAATATCTGTCTTTCTCTGTATGACTTACTTCACTCAGTATAATAATCTCTAGGTCCATCCATGTTGCTGCAAGTGGCAATATTTCATTGTTTTATATGGTTGAGTAATATTCCATCCTATACATATATCACATCATCTTAATCCAATCATCTGTTGATGGGCACTTGCATTGCTTCCATACCTTGACTGTTGTAAATAATGCTGTTATGAACATTGGGGTGCATGTATCTTTTCAAATTAGAGTTTTCATCTTTTCTGTATGCCTAGAAGTGAGATTTTTGGATTATGGTAACTCTATTTTTAACTTTTTTTTTTTTTTTTTGTGGTACGCAGGCCTCTCACTGTTGTGGCCTCTCCCGTTGCGGAGCACAGGCTCTGGAGGCGCGCAGGCTCAGTAGCCATGGCTCACGGGCCCAGCCACTCCGCGGCATGTTGGATCTTCCCAGACCAGGGCATGAACCCATGTCCCCTGCATCGGCAGGCGGACTCTCAACCACTGTGCCACCAGGGAAGCCCCTTAATTTTTTAAGGAACCTCCATACTTCTCTCCATGGTGGCTGCACCAATTTACATTCCCACCAAAAATGTAGGAGGGTTCCCTTTTCTCCACACCCTCTCTAGCATCCATCATTTGTAGACTTTTTGATGATGACCATTCTGACCTGTGTAAGATAATACCTCATCATAGTTTTGATTTGCATTTCTCTAATAATTAGCGATATTGAGCATCTTTTCATGTGCCTGTTGGCCGTCTGTATGCCTTCTTTGGAGAAACATCTATTTAGGTCTCCTGCTCATGTTTTGATTGGGCTGGGTTTTCCTGATATTGAGTTGTATGAGCTGTTTGTATATTTTGGAAATTAACCCCTTGTCTGTCACATCATTTACAAATATTTTCTCCCATTCCGTATGTGGTCTTTTCATTTTGTTTATGGTTTGCTTTTCTGTATGAAAGCTTTTAAGTTTGATTAGGTCCCATTTGTTTAGTTTTGCTTTTATTTCCTTTGTCTAAGGAGAATGATCTAACAAAATATTGCTACGATTTATGTCAGAGAATGTTTTGCCTATGTTCTCTTCTAGGAGTTTTATGGTGTCATGTCTTATATTTAGGTCTTTAAACTATTTTGAATTTATTTTGTATATCATATGAGGGAGTGTTCTAACTTCTTTGATTTACATGAGGCTGTCCAGTGGGGAATTAGTGTATTTCACCATAGCCCTTAGGTAGAAACATAACCTAACCTTATGAAATATATTGCTAAGTATTTTCCATCATGAAAAAAAGGGACATATACACGAATTTCTTTCCTTAATATTTAGAAATGTCACACAATTCAGACTTTATCATTCTGAATATCTTTAAAGAGAAAGGTAGAAATTCCATGGTTATGTGGCAAACTACTGCTATCTATTTCATGCTACTCTAGAACATATTCTTTCTGCATCTGATTTAGAACAACAGCATCGGCCATTTGGCCACCAAATCCCACTCTGGCTCTAGGTACACTGAAACAATAGACAACATTTCCAGCAGCAGAGATCTGAGCAAAAGACAAGAACAGAAACGTGCCCTTTTTATTGAATTCATCAATCTTATGAGTGTATATGTTGCTGTCTCTAACTGATTACCAGATTTTAAGAATATCTGTCCAGAGAAGTTAATACAGCTCATGAAGATAATGCGGTATGAATAACTATTTCAGTTAATGATGTATTTGTTGTCTCAGTGAAAGTTTGTGTGTTAGGTTTGCTTTTATTTTATCTTTTGAAAATGGAGTTTGGTTTATGGTTTCAACAAACCCCTTAAAAACTAGTATCTGATTACTTAACTCCTGAACTTTGGCAATCTTATTGATCACTTATAAGCCATCTTAAATCTAATACCCTTTACCAATGAAAGAATGTGATGGCTTCTATCACATGATAAATTGCATATTGCATTTCTATTATACATGTTTGTAAGAAATGTATACTTATATATTGTTTTATTTGTTCACAGTCTGTAGATTTTTTATACTCTGAACTGATAAACGTTGCACATCTTGAACATGTACTGTTTATTTCACAACTAAGTTTTTTAGCAGAAAGTCCCTTTTTAGCTGTTTAGAGACATCATGCCATATGTTGCTTTCTTCAGTGTAACGATGTGATACACCTCCCTGATGAAGTCTGGACTTCTTCCAAAGAAGGAAAGTGATATAATCCTTCTGTTAAACTGTGAAATTCTCCACTTGCACAGTGTCTTACCCAGCAGAAAATGAGCATTCTTCACAGACAGGTTCCTTTAGATAAGGGTCTAAAGGAAAGGAATATGTTGGGGGGATTCAATTCAATGCCGGCTTCAGTGGCGGGTTAATTGCTAGCTCCTTGAAACATTTCTGCACGTTTTTTTTGAGGGGAGAGATTAAATTTTCAGCCACATACTCCAAAGCAATTCATATGTTACATTCTGTTGTTTTCAGTGTTGACATGCTTTTGTTGGCTTCTATAAACACTCCCTGAAGAGTTAGTGCTGTTGTTGGCAGCATCTTTTTAATTACATAGAAATCAGGGTAGGTGCCATGCTTATGGTCACTCTGATTTTCATTGTTTAGCTTTGTATTGATGGAAAAGCCCATGAACATAAGAAATATTAGCTCTTTTGAAATCAGACATATGTAATATGTCTCACACATTTACATTTGTAAGGCTGCTTCATGTGGGATGGTAATTTGAAGGAATATTTCCTGTAAAAATTTTAAAATGAGGTTGAGAATCATACCACACTGCTTCTCAGTATGTTGCATATGTAGTAGAAATAATAGGATACTGGTATCTGATTTAAATAAACCAAGCACTAGTGATGTAAAACATAAAGGAGCAACATACGCTTCATAGCACAGGAGGCCAACTATTGCTAGGGTCACAGCAGCCCATAGGAACACATTGCTGCAGAGAATCCTTTCCAGTTTCCTGGACACTGGTGTTTTCAGAAAAAAATAATGAGAGTAATCCTCCTTGGATATGTTTTCTCTGAAACTTCTATCACAGAATTTTTCAGTAACTAAGAAGCGTTGTGGTGTCTGGCAGAAGCCCAGAGCTTTCCAAAGATTCTCAAGTTCTTTTGTAGGACTATTGGCCATGGTGTTGGGGGATTACAGACCCCTCTGTGCCTTTTACATATTAAGGGATACATACACTTATTTATTTATTTTTTCATTCTCACTTCTGTTTTTCTATGACAGCTCATTTTGCAATTTTTGCCTTTATTTTATTCAGATGGTTTTAGCTAGGAAAGATTTGATTTAAAAGATGTTTTTTAAAGCATCCTTCCTCACTGTCCATTCACTCTTTAAATAGTTTCTTTGTTTACTCCTGTTTTGGCACTGTTCTTTCCTAGAATGAGGTTGGGAAAGTTCAAGCCCTCCAGAGGTAGATAGAACTGGTTTTGAATCTGAATTATGACACTTAATTGTGAGCAATACTTAAGGGTGGACTGCTTATTTAATTAAATTCTTTGTGCCTCAGTGTTTTTAGTTTTAAGTGGGGATGTTAGTGATATCACAAAATTTTTGTAAGGATTGAATGCAATAATTCTGTGGCAGTAATATACCTGACAGAGTAATCATTTCCTAAAGAGGTATTTTTATTATTGTTGCTGAACAACAATTCTAGTGGACTTTCTCAACTGATACTATCATTGCTTACGCCTTTTGGAAAACCTTTCCCTTGCCTTTTTGATGTCATGCAGACTTTCCAAATTATTGCTGCTCCAAATGGCGCACACTCTCTCTCTTTCTCTTGCCTCAGTTCACACAAGTCTCTCCCTATCTCTACGTGCTCCCCCAGACCTAAGTGCCCTGCCCATTGATCTGCTGGTAACTCATTCAGATCTGAGCATTTCGTTGCTTACATTCTTCGGAGTCTTTCCAGGACTTTCTTAAAAGAATATGTATTTGCCTTTCCTTAGACCACCTCCATTATGGTGCATTAATCAGAAGGGAGTAATTCTTTGCATATCTGTCTCTTCCACTTGATGGTGAACTCTGTGTTTGCTGTGTCCCTGAGGTATAGTGTGCAATGAGTATATGGAGATGGTGCTTGTATGTACATAATATTAATTGAACAGATGTGTGAAGGGATTACTTAATTTTAGCATTCCTTCCATCTCTCTAAGCACTTCTCTGACTCCTCTTCATAATTCCATCCCCAAGTATAGAAAATATTTAAAGTTTTGGCTTTTAGTTTTTATTCCATGTACTCCATACTCAGTCACACCTGGCCATTGCCAAAGCTTCACATGATGCTCTGTTCTCATTCCCTAATCATCCTGATCTTTCTGGCTCCAGAATTTCTTTATATCTATCTGCTAGATATTTCAGCAGTAATAAAACAACATCATCTCAAGCTCTGTTTCCCCCCTCCAAATTCTTCCGCTTTCTCTGCTGCTCCCATCCAGTAAAAATGTTTTTCCTATAGCAACACATTTCTTCCTTTCACCCCTTCTTGAAGATTATAAATTGAATAATTATAATGTCATGTTATACTTTTGTAGAACTCCATTGCTTACAAAACTGTTTAACAAATGTTATTTCATTGCACCCTTTAAAAACCCTTAGATAATATTATTACCCCAGATTTATTAAAGAAACTATGTCTTCCAATTCTATAAAACTTTCCTAAATATAATTTATAATAATAGCAAGAGCTACTATTTATTCTATGGCCACTTTTACTTTCCTCATATTTTTTAATTCTTACAACAATGCTCTAAAGCTGTTATTTTCCACAGAAGGGCCATCTGAATTTTAGAGGTTGAAAAACTTGAAAGAGCTTCTTAACTGAACTTTTTTCCATTTATTCCTCCCTTCAGTCCTGCTTGATAAACAGTTGCCTGAGTCATTTTCCTACAATGCTGCTTGTATGATATCACTCAGCTCATAGCATACTTTTAGTGAGTACTCACTGCTTACTAATGCTGCCTACAAATAGTGGACATTTCCTACCATGACATTTAAAGTCCAAGATAAAATGGTCCAAAATTACATTTCAAAGCTTATGCCAGATTTTCCAATATTCTGCAAAACATTATATCTAAATTTAACTCTCCACCATAACATCCCCAAACTTTCCAACATAAATTTTTACTCATGCCAATATCTGTCTAAAAGAAATCTTCCCTATATCCTTCTGTCAGCTTCTAGACCTATCTCTAATATACCTTTCACTGAAGAATCTTTAACATATCAAGAAGAAATGGTAATTTCTTCCATTGAATTCCCATGATATTTGTACTTTCTGAAGGTGTTTTGCAGATACTACCTTATCTTTTAGTCTTAAATTTTGCTTGTCTTATTCCCAAACTATTCTCTGAATTTTTGATATTATTAGGTAAATTAAATCACACTATATAAACCTCTGTATAGAAATGACCTAAGTCCAGTAAAATTAACTTTTTAAAAATATTCAGTTAAAAAAATAAAATCCAGAACTTTAGAGTATATATTACCAAAGACTATCTCAAATGTAAGTATTGAAGTGGGAGGAATAAAAATAATGGAGTGACGTTCCACCTGGAGTTTAGGCACTGGATCTAATCAATAAAGGGGAAGAGAAGAAAAAAGAGTACAAAGCATTTCTAGAGATGGAAAAGAGTGAAACAAGTACCACTCCTCCTCTCTTTTCCCATGTATGTGATCTAATGGGGGTGTATACACAGTACCCACCTGCCAGCAGCCACGTCAGAATTTTCTTAACATTTTATAACCAGATAATATCACTTGCACAATGCAAAACATAATGACATTCTCAGAGGATTTCTTATAAAATCCATGTAAAGTTTTTGTCTTTGTCATTGAAAAATTTCAAATACCCAAAGGCTATGGTACCTTGCTAGGAAATATAGGTACTTTTACTTTTTGATCCCTGATGTTAATATTAATGTAATATCTAGCACACAAATCTACTATGTATAGTCAAATCAAGTAAAAAATGATATGAACACAATTGGAAAATTCACATTTATTTTTCTTATTATAGTCAGAGAACATTATCTCCCCCCACCATATATATATATATATAATATATATATATATATATATATATATATATATATATGGGAGAGAGAGAGAGAGAGATGTGTGTGTACGTGTGTGTGTGAAACTGTAGCATCTAATTTATCACCTTTCTTCACAACAAATTTAACAAAAAATAAGTTCAAATTGAAGTGATATTATTACTCTTCTCTTTGTTAAAAGAACGTAATATCCTCTCATATTGACCTTACATCAGCTGTTTTTAATATTTTTCCAGTTTTAATCCATCCTTATAAAATCTAACCACAATGATTTTCACAAAACAGCAAAATAGCCTAGGGAAGAGAATATAGTGGAAAATGGTTTCGTTTGCCAATTACTCCCCATGCCTACCCCCAAAATAGGATTGGCATAGGAAACTTGTCCAAATTTATATTTTTATTGTTTAGGAAACTGGTCCTTACATTGAACATCCTGTATGAGTGGAATTCTGATGACTTGAACAATAAATTTTGATAGAGTTTAGAGTTTAATCTACTTCATGGATAACATTGGGAAACAGTAAACGCCTGCATGTACTCTCCAATGACATACAGTTTTATTTTCTTCTAGATCCAAGGCAAGTTCCCTTCCCAGACTGTAATACCATTTTGCTCTTCTGAGTGTGGAATTATTCTGTGAGTCTTGAAATTAAAGAGAAAGGTCATAATTGAGAACAGCTGAACATTTGTAGCCTACATTGGGCTCCAATGCATTGGTTCTCGAGTACTGTGCCTCTCTGATGACATTTTCAGCTAATCATGGGCTCTGTATTGGACGTGCATGTGAATAGCAATGTGAAACAATATCCACCTCACAGAGCACCTTGAAAAATTATCTACTTAGGTAGGATAGCTGTCTTCAGATTGATCTTCAAAGGGGTAAGTGGTGGTCCTGGGAGTGCTGTAGCTGCTGCTTTGCCAACCCAACTTCTAACTTGAGCTAGATTTCCTAAATTTATGATTGTTTTGTTTTACTCAAATGTTTTTCTCATATGTTATTATTTTCAGGAATTTTATTTCTGTTTGTAATTCATTTGTGTGAAATAGTCAATTGCTACTTTAATAACACACAATGTCCTAATTATAGACATCAATATGTGAAGAGTATGTCTAAGTCTTCATTCTACTAGTGAAAAATGAGCCTTCTGAAAATTATAGTTGATCAAATTAAAAACAATTTTTTTTTTTTTTTGCGAGCCACTCCCAGCCCCCATGGATAAATGCAAACACATTGCAGGCAGCATAGGCTCTGGCAGCAACATTAGCAAGAGAGAACTCAGCAGTGATCAAACCATAAGGCACCTTGGCTTATTTTAAAAGCCTTCTGCACCTCTGATTGTTCTCATTGTCCTCCTTGTTCTGCTTCACCTGATTTTAGATGGCCTCAATACATTCTTGCTTTAGGCCAAAGAGCTGGATGTGTTCAAAGCAGCTCAGTATTTCTTTCTGATGACTCCCTTCCACACACTCAGCCCCATGTGATAACCATAATCAGTCCCATTCACTTGCATTTGAATTCTTAGGGATCCATATTCACATGTCATAACTATTATAAAGAAAACCAGTGACATTTGCTCCAGCAACATAATGATTAGAGCTGATAGTACAAATATAAACAGACCCAGATGATAGAAATGCTTAGTGGTGACTGCTCAATGGAGAGCTGCCACTGTGAGGAAGGGCTCTTTGCTGTGGCACTGGAAGTAACACTTGGAGGACAACCACATCAGGTACTTGGAGTGAAAGATTGTAAAAAAAAGAAAAAAAAAGAAATGTACAAATTATTAATATTTATGCAGAATATTGGCAACAAACTAAATTACAAGGGGCTGATTTTATAATCCTCACTTTTATACAATAAAGGGGATATTAAAAGTGGAAAAAAGGAGGAAATTAAAAATGTACCGACACTGTCACCTTAAAAAGAAGGAACTAATAGATAATATAAATTTTAATGTTGATAACAAGAAAAATGTAGGTTTAAGCACAATTATTTCTTAAAACTTAAAAGGATCTACTTATAGTAAACAAAAATTAGTTTAGAAAAAGTCCATAAATCAAAGACCAAAAATAAAGTAATAGAAACAAAAATAAAAAGTAAATAATGTAAATTGATGTGAAAAATAAGAGAAGCCACATCAGTTATGACAATAAATATAAATGGATGAAGTGCGCTTATTAAGAAGCAGGCTTTGAGATTAGGTTGAATATAAGTTCAAAGTAGAGGCTAGCAAAGCAGGTAAAAGTAAAATGATAGGAAGGGGTAAAATGTAGAAAATTGATATATACTATTCAAATAAAAAAACACGGCAATAAAATGATTAGTCAGCTACCAAATCATGTGAAGATAGCTGACTGATCACCTTAAAAAGTTATACTCCCTACCAAAAAATTTAAAAGGAAATCAAATCTCTGAAGATTATAAACTAAAGAATAAGAAAGAACGACTTAAAATGGGAAGATATTGCAAGTAAATGTTTAAGTAATTTTGTAGTGAATTACTCTACCAAACACATTGTAAAAATCAGAAAAGGTACTGCAAAAATAAATAGATTGGATTGTATATGCATATATGTGTGTATAATATCTATAAATATTTCTATAAGCAAAATAAAGTAGTAAAAGCAAGGTAAACATATGAAAATATTTATAGCATATGACTGTTAATCACATATATAATTATCATATGTAAAAATTAGTGTTATTTATAAAGAAAAAAATACTTCAGTAGAAAAATAAGCAGATTAACAAAGCCTGAAAAAAGAAAATGAGAAATATTCAAGAAAAATATGAAAACAGGTTCAACCAAAGAACAATAAAACTAATAATGAGCTTTCCCCACATTAAAGTTTTAAAAATGTATAATGTTAGTATGGTTTTGAGAAACAGGCCCTCTTGTAGGTTTATTGTTACTCATAGGTGTAATATTTCTAAAGGACTATTTGACCATTTGGGTCAATATTCATAGAAGTATTTATGAAATTTGACTCAGAAATTTCATTCAAGAAATTGATCTGGGCTTCCCTGGTGGCGCAGTGGTTGAGAGTCCGCCTGCCGATGCAGGGGACACGGGTTCGTGCCCCGGTCTGGGAAGATCCCACATGCCGCGGAGCGGCTGGGCCCGTGAGCCATGGCCGCTGAGCCTGCGCGTCCGGAGCCTGTCCTCCGCAACGGGAGAGGCCACAACAGTGAGAGGCCCGCGTAACGCATAAAAAAAAAAAAAAAAAAAAAAAAAAGAAATTGATCTTAATGAAACAATCATAAATATAGACAAAACTTTACAAGACTATTCATTATTCTGTCATTTCAACGGTGTCATATTGGGAATTGTCTTTATGCTCAATAACAGGAAACTTGTTAAATAAATGTTGATCCATTCACAGATTCATCTACTGTGAAATTATTAAAATATATTTTATTATAATAGTTAATAACTTGGAAATATAAATCATACTTTTAGGTGCTATCAAAAATAAAAGAAAAAATGGTAATATCAACCTTGTCCTTATTTTGTCAGTCCTTTCATATTATTGACAATTTTTAACAGTGACATATATTGGTTTTCACAACTCTCCTGCTATATGAACTCTAGCTTTGTGTAATGAAGAGGATCAGATGTTGTTTATAGACATTTTAAATAATTTTCTTTAGCCCTGAAGTTTGTCTATAATTATAGATGAATAGATAAGATGAAAATACATTAAAAAGGTTTAATTTAATCTCATAAATTTATTTTAAGGAACCACATAGGAGAAGAATCATTAAGTTATTTGGTAAATTGAAAAAAAAATATGAAAAGGACATAATCCATTTTTTGGAAGCTCATTAAAAGCTCACTAAGAGTTGAAAAAACAGAATTTTATTTGAGAGATTACCTGAAATGGATGATATAATGAAGTAATAAACATATACCACGGGAGAACGGAGAAGTGGTTTATTTTGTCAGTAGGAAGTGATATCCTATTTCTTTGATTCTAAGTAAGTCACATTTCCCCCACCCCCACCCTAATTTAAGTGCTCTGAAATTGGAGTTAAAATGTGGCATTTACAGAATATTGAGCAGAGTTCCCTGCGCTATACAGTAGGTCCTTGTTTGTTATCCATTTTAAATACAGCAGTGTAACAACCTAGTCGGGAAAAGAATTTGAAAAAGAATAGATACATTTATAGGTATAACTGGATCACTTTGTTGTATACCTGAAACTAACACAACATTGTTAAGCAACTGTACTCCAATATAAAATAAAAAGTTAAGAAAAATAAAATCTGTGGCATTTTACAGTCACCATCAGCCATGTGGAAGTGATGACATGATTGACACACTACTTCAACTTCTGGAAAGATCAAGAAAAAGTTAGCGTCCAAGTTTCTTAGAGGAAATGAAGCTTTGAAGAATGTGTAAGTAGAAATGGTAGGATAAAATATTCTATTCTGAAAGTTGAGAAATTGAAGGTTTTTTCATAGATTATTGAAGCAAAAATGGATCATAGATCAATTAATTTACTTCCCTCATTTTATAAATGAAGACACAAAGACCTGGGGTTGTTAAGAAACTCAGCCAAAGTCATACAGTAAGTTGGTAACAGTTTCATAACTAGAGAAAGAGTCTCTTACTTTTTTTGAGAACTATAAATATTAGACCTGTGTGGCTGTGGCAGAAAGAACACGACTAGGTGAAACTGCAGATAATTTTTGGAAGGTGGGTAGTTAAGAGTAAATGAAATTAATAGTGAATTTAACTATGCAAATTTAACTGGCAGAATGAAAAATTTGCCATTGCTTTCTACCAATTTAACAAATTGATGTAGGAGGAAAATATTTTCTATACGATGGTGGCAAGATGTGGGGAGGATTATGCAAAATCTTTTCCCTATGGATTTTAAGTCAAGATTTGTCTCAGACCCTTTTTTTCTTTGTCTGTGTTATATCAAATATAAACATGATTGACATCTTTTTTTTGTTGTTGCTTTGAAAAGTGGATTTGAAACAAAGTTTAAATTTTAAGAAGAAAACCAAAAGAAATTGGAGGATAAGATTAAAAATGTCATATTCAGAATATACTAAAATAGATTTTTCTAATAAATTATATACAGTATCCTTTGGGGTAAATTTTTAATGTCTCCTAGCTTAATATTCCTCCAGAAATTGATAAGTATTTTCAAAAGTTTAAATGTGATAATAACACCTTTTTTAAGATTTGAAACTTGTGAAATTCAAATTCTAAGTCAATTCTGAGAGTATAAGTGGAAAATATGTTCTACTTAGAAATAGCGTAGGGTAGTGAAGAAAATGCCGGTCTAAAAGTAAATATTGGGATCTATTCTAAGTTCTTCTAACCAATTCTCTAACCTTGGAAAAGTTTAGAAGTTCTTTGTTTTTCAGTTTCCTCAGTTATAAGATACATAATTGGACTTGAATTATGATCTCCACAGTGCTAATAGTGTTTGCTTCCATAGTTTAAAAATCCAATCACATTAAATGAATTAATTCTGTTAGTAAAATTAATTAGAAAAAACGTTGAGATTTCTAATTGGCCAAAATTTGACCAGTAGATATGTTGGTTGTTTATACAGTTTAAACTCATAGCAGTAAAATATGAATTTGCTCACCAAGATTTTTCTCAGACAAGATAAAGAAACAAGTTTACTTTACAATGTCAGCACCCCAAAATGAAAAGAAACAGATATGTCTGACACTGAGACCTGTTATATGAATGTTTGTGGGAGGTGAGGATTTTCCCACACTCTTTATACAAAGAAAAACAGGTATAATAGTTGGTATATCCTTGATAATATTCCTATAATAAATACAAAAAGACTCTGATACCATGGTTTCTCATGGCAGTCTTCAAATGGACGGGTAATACCAAAGAATAATTTTCAGCAAATGTAAATTTTTTGAAGACACAGAATACATCAGATTTCTAAGAAAATTCTTTATTTGATCTAAAAGTAAAATTCAGAACAGCAAGGGAAATTTATATTTATTTCTATAGAAAATTCTCCACAAATAGTATTTTTTTCATAGCTGCACTTTTGATAAAGGTGTTTTTTTTGATAAAAAAAAGATTATTTCATCTGTCATGATCCTAAAGCCCCAATATTATTTGTTGCTGATTAAATCAGTCACATATGCTTTGATATTAACTTTAGCAGATTGTAGTTAAATAGCTGAGGAAAATTATGGAACTTAGTCACAGCGGGTACAAGGAACAAGAACAAGGAATGACTCAAGTGCATTTCTAGAGTCTTTTTCATAAAGTTAGTTTGCATTCATCACAACACATGGAAAAATGGGCAATTCTATGCCAGAATTCTTTGCCAAAGATCGTGGATATAACTCTTTTATCTGGAAATGATTCTATCCACATAGGTTCCATTAATGTCCATTGTGAACACAGAAATGTTTCAAATGCTACTTGATTGTCTAATTTTAATAAAAGGAGAGTGAACTGTACAAGAAAGCACATTAAAAAATGTATATCTAGGTTAATGAATATTTTCTGACAGAATCATTAAATCAGAGAGAGTTGATTGGATGTTAGAGAAAATTTATTAAAAATTGATAGGATTTTAGAGTATTTGACCTTAAGCCAGATTCAACTGTCAAGGCCATTCCTCATGCCCCAATTCCCATATCATGTAGCTTTAAGAACATTTACTTTTCTACTCTCAGTACCTGGGGTATATATATACAGTCTATAGTTTCAAATCATTAAGGAGTGAAATAAAAGTAGTGGGTAACAAAATCTATCCCTATTTCATAGTTCTCTTTGTCTAGAATATTTCTGCTGACCCTGACCTTGATAAGGTGTTAATATGCAGGTTCTACCTGAAGATTAAGTTTGATTTGGAAAGGTTTCACCCCAGAGAGCCAAGGGCAATGAAATTATCAATAAAACTAAAACAAGTGGTTTATTTTATGCCTAACAGGTTTTTTGGCAAACTGACTAAGCAGGGCCAGGAAGGGGGTGAGGAAAGTGAGGCACCTAAGGCACAAAATTTCAGGAGGCATTCCCTCTCAGCTGTGGACAAGTGAAGACAAAAGAGTATGATATGCAGGCCTTCCCGGGCTTCCTTGGTGGTGCAGTGGTTGAGAGTCTGGCTGCCAATGCAGGGGACACGGGTTCGTGCCCCGGTCTGGGAAGACCCCACATGCGGTGGAGCGGCTGGGCCTGTGAGCCATGGCTGCTGAGCCTGCGCATCCGGAGCCTGTGCTCCGCAATGGGAGAGGCCACAACAGTAAGAGGCTCGCGTACCGAAAAAAAAAAAAAAAAAAAAAAAAAAAAGAGTATGATATGCAGAGGTAGAGATATGGGGCTCTTTTGCCTCACATACAAGCACTCAGTACTTCAGTGGAGGAGCAGAATATTCCATAAGTGAGCTTGGGGGGGCGCAGCATAGGGATGTATTTTAGTGCTCTTTGTATAGGTAGTGGAGGTGGCTTCCACACTATTTTTTAACAGTGCAATTAACTGAAATGAGCACCTAGCAATGCGTAGGAAGGTCTCTCTTTGTAGCAAAGGTTGTGGTAACTCTTCCTTGGTTATTTTGCATTCTTCAAAGCTGTCTGTACAAAGATAAACCTTCTCATAATATATATGTAAGTAAATAGATATTTCAAAAAATTTAGCTAATTGTACAAAAAAGGAGCTTGGACATTTTAATGTTCCATGTTTTAAACAAACTGAAGTGGGATGGAAATCATCATATTTTGTCTTTCCAAGGTAAAAAGAGCCAGGCACCTAAACCTAGAGTTTCCCCCATGTTCCACTGCAAAGAGACATTCTTTGACATGTATGTGGATGTCTTGCTCTTTACATTTTAGATTCTATATTTTGTGAGCTTATGCCCATGTGATTAGTCACACTTTCCCCAAGGTATCACCTCATAATTTGGATTATTGAGTATGCAATTAATCATAACCCTCTTCTTCATTAGCTTCTAGACCAATAGAAAACTAAACAAAAATCATATGAGAAATACAGGATAAAGCTGGTTTAGATAATAGTATTCCAGCCGAAAGTCAAAAGGTGCCTTCCTAATGCTTCTCCCACCCCAAATCTACGGACCTGGATCTGCAAAGCTGACACTTAGCCAGGCAGCCAGTGGGCAGGACCACACTCTGCCTTACATACCACAAAGTAATAGACTGGGCCTGTAAGGACCTGGACATACCAGCATCAGGTGTGGGAAAGCAGAATCTGCTTTTCTTGCTGGCCATCAACTGAAAGCAAGAGAGGAGGAAAGAAGGAGAGAGTGAGAAATCTGGGTCACACAGGATGGATTTTATATTTATTTCAAGATTATCTATCAATGTTAATCTCATAGAGAAGAGTATTGATAAGTGGAGAACTGAGTAAAAGCCTTTCTCCTAATCCTTCTCTGAGAGGGCAGAAATAGCACTAAATGTTCCTATATTTTATTCAAAGCAGTAACTTGTAGAAAGGGAAAGAAGAGTTTCCCCTGTGCTGTGTATTCTGTACTAGGAAAGCATTTAAAATGTATTATCCCTTTTTATACCTGCAAGAAACCTATGACAGGGGACATTTATATTCTAATTTTACAAATTCAGGACTTGAGGCTTAGAGAGTTTGAGTGACTTGGTCCATGTCACATGGTGAGTTGAGAGAGAGTTGGGACTCAAACTCGTGCTCTGAAATACTGCATGACATTCTGTCACATATTCTTCTATGGCTCAATCAGAATATCATCTTCCTTTATCCCTCCTATCTGATAAATATTCTACTCTCAATATCTTCATATTTACTTAGTACATCTGTGGGTCTCTAGCCACTCTAAGATTTTTGATCATTTATTTGGGTGCAAATGTTATCTCCTTTACTTGATTTTAAGCCCAGTGGGGAGGGGGTTTTGTCTAAATTATACTGGGGTACCACATAGGATCTTACAAGTGTTCATGTGGTGACTTCAGTTTTGCTCTTGAAAATTTAATAATTCCTTTTGTTTTGGCAGTTTAAAAATAGTGAGAATTTGTCATTGTAGAGAAATTTTCTGTTTCCTTTACCTTAAGATAACATTGATATTTTGATGTGTTGGACTTTATGTTCAGTTGTATACAGAATTAATCTCTCCATATCAACATCTTCAATTTAAATTATCATTTTTTTTAACAAAAAGACCATTTGGTAAGAAATGTTCTTTTGAACTCCATAGCTCTTGAATTAGTGCTGTCATGTTAAAACGTGTAATGCTGTTTTGTACCATTTGAATTGATATGTAAAAAGAAAGCTATTATTAACCTGGAACTCTTTTTCTCAACTGGAATTCTGCCTGAGGTCTGACAGGCTTTATTTTAAACCCTACTTTGTATATGAGGAGTTTGCATGCAAACCCTGAGATTTTGAAAGCTAATCATCATGGCATGTGAATGAAATTTTGAGTCTGTTCTACATCTGTTATCTGTTTGAAAATTCTGACCTGAAGGCACAAAACATTTGAATTACACACCATATGGAACATCTGGAAATTCCTCATTTCCATTTGGTGGGCCATAACTAAAACCCCAACTCTTCCCTAGTTCATTACTTCACTCACTAATGATTAGCGCTACATCAGATCTGTTTCAATTCCCCTTTCTGGCTCAATAGTTCTTTATGCCTTTTATTTCCTGCTGTCTTGAACTCTGCTTCACTAGCTTCCCTCCATCTCATTTGCTATAATAATAAGCCACCCTCCACAAATTATTTTGGTTCAGTGAAGAATCCAGGAAGACCAGACACTTTATTCCTCAAGTTAAATTACCACTTGTCATGAGCATACCTTATTTCAGAGAGTACTTGTGATAGTTTCATTCATAAACCCCATGCTTATGTAAGGGGCTATGACAAATTTTGTCAAATATGTATATAGTATATATATATATTTACTTTCCAATATGATACAGATCCCACTGCTGTTTTACTCTCATTTATTTAAAGATGACAATATGACAATAAAGATGTTGCCTTTATAGCATTTCTGCATTTTATACTGCTCACGAGTTTTAGGAAGAAGTTCAGAGAAAGAAAAGTTATTGCATATGCAGCAAGCAGCTTCTTCAGAATCCTCCTCTTTTTATTATTTTGTTCATTTGTTTATTTTTGTGCTTCCTCTCCAACATTCTCTTCAATAAAACTTATCTACTTCTGGCCAAGCTTGCATCACATTCACTAGCTCTTCCTTCCCATTAAATATGTGATAAAATTTTAGAGTATGAGTAATGGCTTTGGAGGTAAGAGCCTCTTTTGGAGGAAACAGGGCAGGAAGGTTGAAGAAAACAGTGAGAGTTAAAATGTACGCAAAGACCTATATATAATATATAAATTTGGAAATGAGACTTTTTTCCTTCTCTTTTCCCTTAGAGATGACCTGCAACCTTTTGTTATCAGTGGCACATATAGAAATATGTTTCTATACTCTATAACTCTATGCTAACTTTAAAAGAAAGCAAAACATGTCCTTGATGTTGTAGGAGATTTAGGGCATGCTAACTAGGCATTTTCTTCTCTCTAAGCTATGAACCAACTGAGAACTGATCCAGGAAACTAGAATAAAAATAAAGGTTTCATGACTGCTAAACATTAAAATGCAGCTTGGATCAGAATTCTCTTTCCCCCCACCCCACAATGAACCTTGGGACCCATACTTGGTGAGAGCCATGGAAGGCCCAGGCTTCCCTCACACACCACTGGGAAGGAGGAGGGAGCCCAAGGGAGACCAAGTGAGCTTGGTCAGTACTTGTTCAGAAGAACAACACTGACTGACAGATAGCAGCCTGTCTCCATCTCACTAGCCAGGGAAACCCACCTGCTTTCTCTGGCGGTAGGCACAGGAGAAAGGGCAAGGGCTTCTACGATATTTTTGAGAGGGTTAATCGCTCTAAAATATGACTTGCTAAGAAAATGGGTGGAGGAAGTTCATGGTTCTTACTAATGGCATCTCTATTAAGAAGAAATCCATACTGCTTTCATCTTTACTATTTTGTACACAAGCTAAGTTTTTAAGCTTGAAATGCAATTTTATAAACTAGATACTTTTATATTTTTAAGCGTTCTGACTTACAATTGTTACTAGTTTGCCAAGTAACCATAGATTTCAAAGTGATATTAATCAGGAAAAAGGTTTTAACCTAAAAGTAGTCATCAATCTTGGGGCCAGAGATATGACATGATAAGATTAGAGAGTGAGAATTCCTGTGGCAGAGGCATGAATGGAAATGAAAAAAAAAATTAAACAACGTAAAAGACTACTGTAAGAAAAGGAAAGAAGCAAAGAAATACAAATAAATAGTACAATTTTTTTTACTGGTTTTTATTTTTAAAGCAGTTTTAGATTCATAACAGAATTGAGCAGAACGTATAGAAATTTCCCATTTTTCCTTGCCCCTTGACTGTATGCACAGTCTCCCCTACTGTCAACAACCCACCCCAGAGTGGTACATTTGATACAGTCAATGAACCTACATTGTCACATGGTAATCACCCAAAGTCTGTAATTTACATTAGGATTCACTGTTGGTCTTATACATTCTATGGGTTTGGGAAAACGTATAATGACTTGTCCACTGTTAGAGTATAGGGGAGCAAAATTTGCCACCTCCAAATGTGTCTATTTGGCATGAGGATTAATTTAAGCTGATTATTTTAAGAAACAGAAGACTCAAGCAGTTTTTCTTGTTACCTCCCCCTTAATTGCCTAAAAGAATTTAAATAAAGTTTCTAATTCAGGATAGACCTATCACTAGAAATTATCTGGTGATGTAGGTGATGTGGGGAAAACTCTCTGGGTCTCACTGTCTTTGCAAGGCCTAGCAAACCTTTGTTTATCAAAAATTTGCTTTCCCATCTCCCTGTGAATTGCCTTCCTCCTGTTTGAAGACTCAAACCACTACCCCCAATATCCTCTTTTGTCTTTAACTGAAGATGGTATTTGGCCATTTTGGTAAGTTACTCAGTTTTCTTGGGTCCCTCCCATGTATACATGGTGTTAAACTTTTGTTTAATTTTCTCTTGTTAATCTTTCTCATATCAATTTAATTCTTAGACCAGCCAAAGAACTTGAACTTAGAAGGGTAGAAGAAAATGTCTTCCTCCAATAATAATAATACTAAGCCCAAGGGAGAATAGAAGAAGGAGGTTAGTAAAAATATGAGTAACATGTACTTCCCACCTTGAAAAAGTTTTTAGTCTGGTAGAGGAAGACAGACATAAACCATAAATACACATGAATGACTATGGGAATAACATGAGATACATTAATATAAGCTAATTTTGGAAATACCTGATTTGAAGTTTCTAAAGTGGAACACTGGGAATCCAGTGTGATATGATCACTCTTGCTTAGTAGTTAAGGACACACCTTTGAATCAGACAGGTTTAGGTCCTGCAGTACTATTTATTAGCTGTTTTACCTTGGGTGAGTTACCAGGAATACCTTGTTTCATTGCACTTTACTAAATTGCACTTTGGAGATACAGTGTTTTTTTTTACAAATCGAAGGTTTGTGCAACCCTGCATCGAGCAAGTCTATCAGCATAATTTTTCCAACAACATTTGGAAATGCTCTCTGTGACACATTTTGGTAATTCTCGAAATATTTCAAACTTCTTCATTATTATTATATTTGCTATGATCATCTGTGATCCATGATCTTAGATGTTTACTATTGCAAAAAATTATGACTTTCTGAAGGTTCAGATGATAGTTAGCATTTTTTTAGCAATAAAGGATTTTTAAATGAAGGTATGTACATTTTTTTAGACATAATGCCATTGCACACTTAATAGACTACAGTATAGTGTATACATAACTTTTAGATGCACTGGGAAACCAAAAAAGTTGTGTGACTCACTTTATTGTGATATTCATTTTATTGCAGTGGTCTGGAACCAAATCCACAATATCTCCAAGGTATGCCTGTACTTTATTTTTCTAATTTTCACCTTCCTCATTTGGAAAATGCGAATAATAGTAGTAGATGTCTTAAAAGATTAATGTGACAAATAAGAATACTTATTCAGTGCTTAGTATAATATAACACATATATGGTCAATATATGTTGAAAATCGCTCATAGATAATTGTATTATGTTAATAAATCTCATTGTAGTGAATGATGAAAGCTAGAAAATACCTCTGGTTCTAGAATTGTGACGGAATTGGTCTCCTGGACCTGCACTGAGGTCCAGGAGACCAATTCAGATAAGCACAGCCAATAAATAACAAAACCGATACTGAGACTGGAACAGCACAAGCTTTATTCAATGGCCAAAGAGTGGAGAAGCTAGAACTTAGTTCAAAAATCAATGTCTCAACCTGATTAGGGCTGAAACACCATATATATAGGAAGGTAGAGGTAAAAGGGAAGAAATTGAGTGAAGAGCGGGAGGAATATTCATGACTTATCCGAGAATGGGTGTGGTTTGGACCCAGAACTGAGGCAACACTCCTTTTAGGTCCTTGTTTGGGTTCCTCTTGTTGTTGCCATGGCAACTGTCAATTGTCATGATGCTGGTGGGTGTGTCACTTAGTATGCTAATGTATTACAATGAGCGTATAATGAGGCTCAAGGTCCACTGGAGGTCAGGTCTTTGGCCATCTTGGGCCTAGCATTCTAATCAGTTCTTGTTTTCTTTCTGAAGCTTCTTCCTTCAGATAAGAAGAGTTAGTTTCCATTCTGGGGAGGGGCTGGGGTATGATTTTGTGGCAACAGCCTGTTAACAGAAACAGGAGAGTGGGTCAAATATTGAGGGATTTTTTTCTCCTTTCTCTTCAATTCTTTGGTTTACATAACCATAAGGTATCAAAACAGTAATATTTATTGGCATAGAAGTGTTATAAACTGAGAAGTTAAATAATAACATATTTGTTCATACAGCTTTATGTAGTCTAAGGTCTAATTTTAGTGAAAGAAATAAAATCATTTACTACAGAGCACTTTACCTTTTACTGCTAAATGATTTGTAAGTTGCCTTGCTAAGAGATCCTAGAATTGTACACAGATGACTTTCTTCCTACTTTCAGATTACGCTTTCATGTGTAGACTAGAACTTGATCACCTGGTCAGGAATAGAGCATGCTAATTCCTGATTCTGCCATGGACATTTAAAAACTCTTATCAACAGTTTGAAACAGAAATGTTTCTCCAAAAATTTTTATTTGCTTACTAAAAAATTTAAATAATATAGTTTAAAATGTATTTATTTACTTAGCTATATAGTATTAAAGTGAGGTGATAAGTAATTACCTGCTAAATTTAACTGTAATCCCTTGGCTTTTCTTATTGATTCAATTAACTGCTTACTCTGAACCATGAGAAAAGTTCCATAGCATAAGGCCACAGTTGTAATTTACCCTAGCCATTTGCTGCAATTTAATATGCATCTATTGATTTTGGCACTTAACTGTTGTAAACACTAGCAGTTTTCATCATTTAGGAGTTATAGTACCCTAGTCTGATAGTTAAATCTGAGGTAGGCATGCTTCATTTGAGTGAGAAGCTTTTTATGTCAATATAAAAAGCATCATGACTTACTTTTACTTAAGGCTACTGGAGTTACGATAGATCAGGGAAACAGCATGAGATTATAAAGCACATCATGTATTCATGTATTCCTCATTTATACTCATTTAGGAGTAGGAAGTATCATCTGTCATTACAAGTTATTTTAAGACATTGAGTATGTTATTAGTTTCAAATTTTCCATGATTACATCTTAGATATACAACAGGGAGAATATAACGATACAATTAAATGCACACTCTCTTTTCTAATATCTGTCACTTAATGAAAAGCAAAAGCTTAAACCATTGCACTTAGCCTGAATGTAATGAAATGAAGTGTTCTTGCTCGAGCAAAAAGAATAACAAAAATCTAGTTAGGCAATTAACATCTTTGGTTTTTGTTCTACGCCATACTCCATCATTATGACACCCATGTCTTTATCTCTGAATGGACTAGTAGGAGAAGTTGGATCTAGGAAGCCAGTGAACTGTGGTAGATCTTTTCACATATCATAAACAGTAGAAGACTTGGATGAAGTTTTATTGCCTATATTCTATAGTTCTGTCTTATTGCCTACTCTTCCTTAGAAAATTGTCAACAACTCCTTGGAGTGTGTGTGTAGTGTTTTTGTCCATGTAGAAATGCTAGGTAGATCCAGCTCTTGATGACACCTCCCTATAGTATTGTTTTATGTAGCAGGCTCCTAGCACAGGACTGGAAGGAGGAATGATTGTTCTGAAACACATATTCTAAAACAGAATGAAGTAGAGATTTGTCTGGCTCACACAATAGAGAGGACCTGCCTCAGAGACAAGTGAATATACTCTTCTTAGACTAAGTTTGTCTCCATTTATCAAATGAACAAAATGATTACATAACTCAATTTTTGTACATGGCAAGTATTTTGCTAAAAAAAGGGAATTAAGATAATCAAGTCTAAATAAGTTACATAAAATTAAAAAGGAACCACTTTTGCTTGTCAAGATTTTTTATTTGTTTTGCTTAAATTTCTCATATATCTGCCTCATGTTTTTCTTTTATGGTGTTATAGTTTCCCTGACCCTGTTAGGAAATAGTCAAAATAAGTTGTTTTACTCATTTTTAAAGAAATCCTGAAAATGAATGTATAACTTGAGGAATAAAACTTGAAATTTTAAGAATCAATTTTAAAACTATTTAATAATTATATCTACATGTCACTAGTTGCATTATACAGGCTCAGTAAAGATTAGGTGAGTAAATAAATATAAATACAAGACTGATTATAAGAATGATTATTAATCCTTTCATATTTCTTTTCAATGATAGTAGACATTTGTGTTGTTTTTACTTTATTTATAATGAAATACAATACTTCTATTCTCCAATTTTCACCTTTGACTACTTTAGAGATTTGTTATTGGTAGATCATATATATTTATAATCCACAAAATAAACATATACCAGTCAAATTGTATTGTTTGTGAGGCATTTTCCTTTGCAGGTGTAGAATATGTTTCTAAGAGACAGAACACTTACTTTTAAACTTAAGTTACCTTGCCTTATTTTTACTTTGGTGAGTGTTTGTAGGAAAAAAAGCTCAGTCATATTGATTTCTGATCACTTGCCTCAGGAAATGAAAGTGATGTTAAGTCTCTTCTTATTTCCTACTCTCTTCCCTCTTGAGTAATTATGCTTGAGAATCAGTTTTACTAATGGAAGGCTGCTTAATTTAATAATGCAGAATATATCTGGGGAGAGCAATTGCACAATTGTGAAAAGTAGAATGGGATCTTACTTGTCAGGTTTAGAATTAAAACAATAAAGATAGCCACCTAATGAAACATGTTTTAGGAGATGTGAGAGTGAGGATGGACTTCCCTAAATCACTGACTGGTGAAGTATTACAGGCATAATGAGGCCACAGCAGAGGCATTGTGGCAACTTGGCTTCTTTACATATTTTTATGCCCTTTATCTTTGTGTGCGTGTGTTTTTCTATTTTTCTTTTCCAAAATTAAACATATCAAAGGAATTTTCCTGTTGTTGATATTGAATTCCAGAAATGACATTGGGCACATATCCTTCCAAATTTATATCTGATTGGTTGTATTATGTTCTTGATGCCTAAAAGTGGGACTGATTTACCATAGATGTTCAAATTTTATTTGAATTTTTTAAATGAATATGGAATAAATGAATGAGTGGAAGGGATAGTGGGGGAAAATGGATGCTAATAATGAACCTCAGGTAGGGAAGGCTTCTCGGATGAGATAACACGTGAACAGAGGACAATAAAGTGAAGAAGAGAGCTGTATGGGCACAATGTGGATACGTGTGCTTAGGCAGCAGGAATAGCAAAACCTCCAGTCTCTAAGCTAAAGCCTTAGTGTGTGTTAGAGAAACAGTAAGGAGGCAAAAGGAGCAAAGACAAAAATGGCAGAAGATGTCATAGGAGAGGTTGCCAGGGCCCAGGTGTAATGAGCCCTTGAAGACTTTTGTAAAACCTTTGGGTTTTACTCTGGGTGACATGAGAAACCATTAAAGGGTTTTTGGCAGAGCAATGACTTAGTTAAATATATATTTTAAAAGTGCACTCTGGCTGTTGTATGGATAATTGATGTATGGAATGCAAGAGGTAGTGCTTGGCTGCAAGTTTGGAAGTGCATAGTTAAGATCAAAGAGGTTGATAGCTTGGACTAGGTCAGGAGCCTGGGAGAAGACACTATGAAGTATCTTTTGATGTACAAAGAATTTGCTGACATGTTGTGTGAAAGAAAGACAGGAATCAAAGAGGGCTACAGGTATGGGGGCCTGAGCAAAGGGAGAATGATAGTGTCACATACAAAGTTAGGGACCCCGGAAGGAAGAACAAGTTGTAATTAGAGATTTGTAGAATCGAGAGTTCTGTTGACTTGTTAAGTTTGAATGGATTTATCAAGTTTGGAGTTGTAAGCAAGTAGCTATGGTATATGGTCTGGTCCAGTGGAGACAGTGATTGCATGAGAGTCATTAGGGGAAATAGGTGTGATCAACAGAAGAATTGATAGAGAAGAGCTCTAAAGACTCAGGTTTGGGGTGGTATAAATTAACACTCTTTGCTTTTGTGTTTTTAACAATGAATAGTCAGACTTGATTAATTTTAAATAATAAATTTAAATTGTATTTATATAAACATATATATTCAATCTGTCAGTATTTTTAGTTCTTTTCTTTTTCCCCCAAAGAAGGATTCTTTGTACTGCTATTTGGGAAGTATAAAGCTGACTGCCTTACTATGAGATTTTTAGGAGGGCCAAGAGAGAAAGGCAGGTAGGAATTTCTTCCCTCTGTATCTTGAGTTCCATTTAACTCCATGCTTTGAGTTTGGTATTTTCACCCCACCCCCTGTCTGGATACACACACACAAACACACACACACATGCACACACATACCTCTTCTTACTGTTCAAATTCTGGTGTTATGTATGAGTTTATACCTATATCTATATCTCTATCTATATCTACATCTACATCTATAGCTACATCTGTATATCTCCATCCTTTAATGTGCATGTAAATGTGTATTGCTAGGCCTAGGAGAAGAATTTCAGGATCATACAAGATTGTCATATTCAAACTTCAGTAAGTAATCCCAGATTGTTTTCTCAACTGGTTAGACAAATTTATACTTCAGCCAGCACTACGTGAGTGTTACTATTAATTAATTAATTTTTGCTGTGTTGGGTCTTCGTTTCTGTGCGAGGGCTTTCTCTAGTTGTGGCAAGCGGGGGCCACTCTTCATCGCGGTGTACGGGCCTCTCATTATTGCGGCCTCTCTTGTTGCGGAGCACAGGCTCCAGACGCGCAGTCTCAGTAGTTGTGGCTCACGGGCCTAGTTGCTCCGCGGCATGTGGGATCCTCCCAGACCAGGGCTCGAACCCGTGTCCCCTGCATTAGCAGGCAGATTCTCAACCACTGTGCCACCAGGGAAGCCCCGTGAGTGTTCCTATTGATCCACATTTCACCACTACTTATTAGAGAGATATACATACATATGTAATATTTATATAAAATATTCAATAATATTAATATAAGTATATTAAATGTATTACATATATTTAATTTTTGACAATTGGAATGGTGTGAGATTGAATCTCATTGTAGTTTTAATGTGCATTTCTCTAAATTGTGATAAGGTTGTGGATATTTTCATACATTTATTAACCTGTTGTTTTTTCCTCTTGTATCAAATGTTTGTTGTAGTCTTTCGAGTTTATTGTTAATTGATTCATAGGAGTTCTTTATATATTCCAGTTACTAGTGTTTTATCAGTTATATGTGTTACAAAGTCTTTTCTCAGCATGTGGCTTATCTTTTTACTCATGGAATGGTATCTTTTAATAAACAGATGTTCTTAAATTTAATGCAGTTGACTTTGCTAATTTATTTTCCTTAATGGTTTATGACTTTTGGAATCCTACTTAAGTTTCTCTTTGTACCCTAAAATGACTGAAACTATTCTACATTTTCTTTAAAGCTTTTAGTGTTGGCTTCTATACTTAAGACCTTAATTCATCCAGAATTGATGCTTTTGTATAATGTAGAATGCAAGTCAATTTATCAAATTTCAGGTTTCAATATGTATGGAGTTGTGTTCTCTCTTCTATTGCATCTGTCTATTTGTCTCTATGCCAATGTGCAAATATCACACTGCTATTATTTGTATATTCATATTATGTTAGTATCTTGTAGAACAAATCCTCTGCCTGATTTATCATCAGGGCTAACTTGGCTATCCTTGAGATTTTCTTCTTTTTTAAACTTTTTGCTTGATCACATACAGAAATGTGCAGAAATCCTAAACGCACAACTGTACACAAAGTAAAAATACCAATATAAACAGTACCCAAAGAAATAGAGCACTACTAACACCTCAGTATTTCCAATCCCAGACACAAAATAAAACCACTATCCATGCTTGTTTTTGAACTTTATATACATTTACTTCTAAAACTTCACTTCAGCTATATCTCAGGTTTTATTAGGTAGTATTTTCATTATGATTTTGTTCTATAGATTTTATAATTTTCATTACAATGTCTTGCTTAATCCATAGATTACTTAAAATTGAGGTGTTTTATAAAATATACATATTTCTAAATCCATTGCATATTTTATTCACATTGTTATTATTAACTTCTAAATTGTTTGGTTCTATTTTTAATGCCCTGATCATAACTAGTTTTCATAAATTTTCCATCAGTACATGAATAGCTTATATACCATTGTCTTAATTTGTGTGTTTTTTTTTTCCTGTTTGGTCTATACTTTTTATTTTTCAATTTAATACTTTCTTGATTTCTTTTGATTTTTAACTGTGTTTTGCTTTGCTTCAATCCATTTTTTACCTTTGCTAATTTTCAAGTTATAAACTATATTTATATAATTTTTGTGATTGTAGTAGCCCCAAGCTTTATCTCCTACTTTCCATGCTCTTGAGGTCAATTAAAACCCAGACTCTAAACTAGATTTAGAAGATCCCCTCAGGGAAAATAGCTGCTTGGGTGTCTATTCTCTTGTCTCTTTGTAATCTTACTTCTTTATCTCCTCTGTCCTCTAGTTGTTTTCCTTATTCATGTTTTGAGATGATATTTTAAATTTTAACACATCATTTGTATTTTTTTAACTGAGAATGTTTTTTATTACATATTTTACCAAGTTGGTGGAAATAGAAATTAATTCTTTTTTTAAAATAAATATTCTAGCAGTTCAAATAATTTTAGGACATATTAGGAAACAGACATATGAATTCAGTCAGGCACTCTGAGCCACTCAGTTAATTGGCTCTATTTTTTCTGCCTCCTCGAGGGTCCCCAGAGAATGCTCAATGATATGCCTAGTTTAACCTTCATAGAGTGACATGAGATACTGAGATTCTTGAGTTCAGCATTTCTGAGATCTTATCCATATTTCAAGGCAGGCAGTAGAGCATAGAGGCAGAAGAATAAGAACATGGGCTCTATTTTCTGAAGACTCGATGAGTTCAAATAATAGTAACTTAGTAGTTAGGTGGCTTTCTATACAATACTTCTTTTGGCCTCAGTTTCTGCTTCAGAAAAGGAGAAGCCTAGTATTCAAGTTAATTGTTTTAATGATGATTAATTAATATAATATATATCTACTAATGTCCTTTTGTCCCTCTGATCCATTCTCTACACTTCTTAACTCCTCTCTGCTCTGGGAGGCCTACCTTTATGGACTACACCCAATAGACTACTCCAGAGGAGATATAGTATGTAAATAACCTGACACAGTGACTTACTTATGAGAGACAGTCTTTAAATATTTGTTGAATAAATAAAGAGTGAGCTTTCAATTACCATTAACTAATATTATGGAAATTAAATAGCTATATTAAATTACGATCCAATAATAATAGTAACTTTTGATGACAGTGTTGTACCATTTTACAAGATCTGTGGTAAATAGTTTTCATGCATTATAGCAGCAGTCAGCAAACTATGGTCTATAATCCACATCTCATCTGCTGCCTGCTTTTATAAATAATTATTGAAACACAGCCACCCTCATTCTTTTACATATTGTCTGTAGCTACTTTCATGCTACAACAGCAGCATCAAGGAGCTGAGATTGGATCTATATAGCCCACACAGTGGAAAATATTTACTATCTGGCTTTTCATGAAAAAAGTTTGCTGACTTTAGTTTTATAGCATTGAATCCTCATAATGACCCCATGGAGTAAATATAATTTATATGCCCATGTCACACCTGAAGAAACTGAGATTGGAAATGTTAATTAGCTTGTACAAGCTACTGTAGAATAGATTCAATATAATTTTAATTGATTTAAGAGAACCAATTATACATTTATCCAGTCTCCCAAGATGTTTTCAATAAATTGTACACTCTTCATACACCAACCCCTACAGAGAAAAAAGAGGCCTACTAATTTGGGCATTATGGATAAAAATGAAAAAGAGAAAAGTGATACGAATTGCTCATACTCCTTTGCTTCTATCCCTGGTCCTGGGAAAGTATTTCTTACAATCTGGGCATCTTCCTTAGAAAGGTGCTGATAAGATATGATGGTCATCAATTGGTTGCTTTAGGGCCTCTATTTTGGGTCACTTAACCAGCTCCTATAGGTATTCTTAAGGGGCTCAGAGCATCATCTGAAGGACAGTGTGTCCTCTAGAAGTCCCAGCCCTGACAGCACATCATCCCTGTTATGCCATTCTCCTCACTTCCCATCCATGAGATGTTGGCTCTTTGCAAGTGGTCCTGCTCTTTTATAGCTGTTCCAGAAGTGGTGGGATTGTTTCTTCCCGGTTTATTCTCTACTCGTGCCTCATTTAAAAGAATGAGACTCTTTTTATTGGTTCTGTTCATTTTCATTACTTAGGGGGAACAATTTAATAATATTGGAAATCAAAACTTTTCTGTCATATCATATTTGTGAGTGTAAAGCTATTGATAATTTTGAGAGCATTTAAAATGAAAATATACTCACTCTTTGAAACCTAGATATATAGAGTTGTTTGATTTCCAAAAGAGGAAATCATAATAATATTTTATGATTCACAATATAGAAGCTACTTTACCTTTCTTTGTGGTTTCTTGTTGGAAAATCAGAGACACTTAAAAAAATCTCCTCTGTACCAAGGCCCCAGAATTGGAGATTTACCTCACATTGGAGTGATATCAGAGTTTCTGTTATTAAGAACAGACTTTGTTTTCATCCCTGATAACATGTTTGTTCATTAGTGTTATTATTAGTAGTAGTATTAAAATTATTTTATATGTTGATATAAAATAATACAATACAAAATAATACTATAATAAGGTATGTATTAAGCTATTATTTATGCGATCATTATCATTATTGTAATTAGTAATGGTAGTATATATGTGTACATATACCACAAATATTATGTTATATAATATTAATATATGTATTATACTATTATATAGTACACATATACCTATATATTATATATGTTTAATTATATAGTGTTGTATATATTTACCACTACCACAACTATTTTATTATATATGCTGTTGGCTGGATACTCACTGCAATAACCAGTCTAATATATTATCTAACTAAAATCTAAGCAATGATTATCTCAATACTCTTTAAATTAGTAGCCAGTAGTCTAATTGCAGAAAAATTTAGTACAAGAGAAATGCACCTTTAATAGCCTGGAAAACTAAGTTGATAAAGTCATGATAAGTTAAGCTGATGAATGATTTTTAATTTTAACTAACATCTTGACAACTGTCAAAAGGCTTTTATAAACTAAATGATGGTTATTAGTATGCCATTTATGTCTTATTTTCTTAATTATACCTTATCTAGTGTATGATCTTTTATTGACCCATAAAATAAAACTTTAAATTTGATAACTTTTAAAGCAGGCACTATTTAAGTGAGGGAGTAGATTACTCCATTCCTATGTGAATGCATTATCTTATTGAAATATGATAAATGTATGAATAGTCTTCTACATTTCTAAATTATGATTTAATGTTTGAATGAAATTATTCCTTTACACTGCAAAACTCAGATGTTTGAAATTATGACTATTTGTTTACTGGGATTTTTCTTTTTCCTAAAGTTTCAGAGACATATTCCATTTCACTGGTATTAACAACTATGAATTCACATAGTTTTGCCAAAGTTCTATTTAAATGAAAACAGAACTACTACAGCTTTCACAATTCTTCCATTATATAATAGAATGACTAGATGTAGCCAGTGTATCATATATTCTAACAGATTTTAATAGTTATGAATGATTTAGTATTGTATGTATTCAAAGTGTTTATTGTTGTCAATATTTTGCTTTGTAGAGATAACAGTTGGAATGCATATTTTGTAGCATGCTTTTCCACTTTGATTAATGCTTGATAATTTTTTGATCTGATGTTTCTATTTGTTTATTGCTTTTCTATTTATTAATTGTTTTATGTTTCCATTTATAGTCAACAATTTTCATTTAGATTTGAGACTCTTATTTATTACTCTCTTTAATGATTCATTGACATTTTTTTCCTAGGGATTTTTAGTTTTTAACACATTGAGATATTTTTAAATTTCTTAATTTTTTTGATTAATTAAGTTAATGCTCATATAATATGTGTTATATATAAGATATGTTCAAAATGCATAATTTATACACATACAAGGTTTAGCTGGATAGCTGGATAATTTCTCACTCAATGTTTACATGAATATCTTGTAATCACATGAAAATAATCATGATATAAGCAGTGATAGCTTATTTCTGGAATTTATTTAACCAAATATTTTAAAACTTATCTGGATTTTGTTACCCTTGAGTGTCATTAAAATGTGCCATGATTTTTGATGTAAAAGAGATCCTAAGTAAGTATTTTTAAGAATTATATGCAGGTTGAGCATTTATTGCTTTATCAAAAAATCTTATACATTTTTTTGAATATTCCTTTGTTGTATCATCAGAAAAAATAATTTTTCCATAATAAGACATTTAGTAATATAAGCCTACATTTGTGCTTACAGTTTATCTTTTCTAGCCCTTACTTATTTATTCTCCTGAATAAGCATCCCTCACAAACTGGAGAAGCCTTATCGTTTACCACTGTGCATTTATAATGCATTTTCCCCCTACTGGATACCAGAAGATAACAAAGAAACTTCCACTCTGTCTTAAGTAATTAAATCAAATACCCCTTTCTCTGTGAAAACTTCCATCTTCCTCAGGCCTAGTCACTTTGCTTTCTGTGATTATATTACATTTTTAAAAAAATCTCTTAGAGCAATTGTTATATTATACAATAATTATTTGAAAATTATAATGAGAACTCGTTGAATGCACTTAATTTCTCTATGTATTTTCAGTAATTACCACAATGCCTGATATGTACTTGGTGTTTATTAAATATTTGCTGAATAAATTATTCAGTGAAAGAAATGGAATAGAAGTACAATTAGAGTTGGTCAAAGGATATGAGCTAAAGTATTGCTAATTAGAGAAACAAACTAAGATATTTCTGGACAATACAAAAGAGATGAAATATAGCATATAATTTACACAATTATTTAACATTTTAAGAAACTTAAATTTGATATGTTATTATATGTAATTATACTATTGCATATTTATTGTATAATATAGAATATACTGTTGAATACAAAATATTTAGTCCCTAGATTTGTTTCTCAGAATCATCACCTATATTAAAGTTTAAAAAAAAACAAACACTAGAGCATCATTATATTGTCTTCTGTTTAGAGCAAAGTGCATTAAATTTACCTGCTATTCCTAATTTTAAGAATATAAAGGTAAATATTAACATTGAGTATGTAGATCTTCTGGAGAAAATTTTTGGGAAAGCAAGTGCAATAATGAAGAAGAAGCAAGAGCAAGAGGGAATAGGTAAACATTTTATCTGTCAATTTTATTCAATGTGGATTAAAAACTCTTCCATCTGCTTGTGGCTGTAAAAGTCCCCTGGATGCTAGTAAACTTAATGTTATTACCTAGTAATCTGGTATCACTTGCTTCAGCTAATTAGTAATATCTCATATGTATTCAAAGCACACTGCAGTGTATATACTACCATTGGTTGACACATAACAGGCAAATTTTAAATATTTGGTGGCAAAAAAATGAGTGAATTAAGTATAAAAATTCTTAGTTTTTACAAATAATCCTGCAGTGTATGCATTTAGCAATGACATACCATATCCCTTCACCCCCAATTTTTTCTTTTAATGATAAGCTAGAGAGTTTTACGTTTTGGCATTGACCAAGGCATCCTTAATGTTCCCCTGAGGTTGACTAAACTTTATACAGGTTTCTTTTCTTTTTTTTTTTTTTTTTACAATGCCACAAAACCTTTATTAACATTTTGAACAGGTTCAGCTATTACTGAAACTGGTCATTTCTAATCTTAAATTGGGGCAAATGGCTAGAGTGCAGAGTGATGCCATCATTGGGTATTATGAATGCAAGACTGAATAATTAACAGCCACCCCTCAGATGGAGGACCAGGTGCAGTGTCGACTCTTTCTAGATGTTGTAATCAGAAAGAGTGTGGCCATCTTCCAGCTGTTTGCCTGCAAAGATGAGCCTCTGCTGGTCAGGGGGGATGCCTTCTTATCCTGGATCTTGGCCTTCATGTTCTCGATGGTGTCACTGGACTCCACCTCCAGGGTGACGGTCTTGCCAGTCAGGGTCTTCACGAAGATCTGCATACCACCCCTCAGATGGAGGACCAGGTGCAGGGTAGACTCTTTCTGGATGTTGTAATCAGAAAGAGTGCAACCATCTTCCAGCTGTTTGCGTGCAAAGATGAGCCTCTGCTTGTCAGACTATAGGCCCCTGACCTCCCTTTTCTTAGAGCATGTACTTTGGAACACTTGCAATTGTAAATTCCTTTTCTGCCTTTTTGAGGTGTAAATTTTCTCCCAGCCTCTTGCAAATTTTGCATCCTAGGAATGTCTTTCTCACGAATTTGGGAGCCATCCCTTTGAAATATAATTACAAAGAAGGATAGGGTCCCTGTCTCCCAGTCTCTATTGGAAGGTATGAGCCTAATTTCTTTAAGTACCAATTAGCAGAGATGGCCTAATCACACTGAACAACCTCCCTTCTCATGTCCTCTAGGACTTTTCCACTAACTCACCTCAGTACTTAAAAACTCTTTGCCTTGAGTTGAATTCAGTCTTTCTCCCCTATGGCAATAATCTTGACCCATATTATAATATTCTTGAGTAAAGTCTTCCTGACCATTTTTTAACAAGTGTTCAGTACAATTTCTCTTTGACAGTATAGAATTTAAATATAACAAGTTTATCTGTATTAGTCATCCTAACAACTAACATTAAAAAAATCAGTTGATGAAACCATGGTTCATCAGTCTTCAGATTTTCTTAACTCAGTCTTCAGATTTTATTTTCTTTTCTTGGTGTAGGCAGTAGATCCCTGTGATGGTTAATTTTATGTGTCTACTTGACTAGGCCATGGGGTGCCCAGACACTTGGTTAAACATTATTCTGGGAATGTGAGAATATTTCTGGATGAGATTAATTAATTTTAATTGGTAGACTGAATAAAGCAGATTGCCCTCCCAAATATGGGTGGGCTTCATCCAATCAACTGAAGACTTGAATGTAACAAAAATGTTGAATAAGAGGAAACTTCTCCTGCCTGACTGCTTGAATTGGGACTCTAGTCTTTTCCTGCCTTTGGCCTCAACCTGAAACATTCATTCTTCTTCGGTCTCAAACCTGATGGCCCTCAGGCTGGAACTTACATCATCAAATTTCTAGTTCTTAGGTCTTCAGACTCTAGCTGAAATCATGCCATCAGCTCTCCAGGATGTTCAGCTTGCTGCAGATCTTGGGACATTTTAGCCTCCATAACCAAATAATCATAAGCCAATTCCTTTAGGTCATGAAAGGTCAGAGGACCGAGTTCCAGCCCTAAGCAAAGAGCAAGGACATTGTTCCAAAACGTTTGAACCCTGTGTTCCAATTTGGCTTTCATTGGAACTGGACTAAGATATATCAATATGTTATCCAATATATATACTGTTGACAATATGTAACCAGAGAGTTCATAGTATCTTTAAGTATTATAAAATGGCTAGAATTTTCATAAAGTGAAGGTACTCAGTAGTTCTCTTCAGATCCTCTTTGATCTCAAAATATAATTAATATGAGAACCATAACTGTGGAATTTAAACATTTTATTGTCATGGAAATTCAGTAACTTGGTGTCAATGTAATTCTACAAACTGTAGTCTCTGAATGAATTAAAATCATTCAGACAAAAAATGATTTTTCCATAAAATTTCCTCACCTTAAAAAAAAAAAAGAATTCAAACTATATTGCCTCTAGAGGATTCTCTGCCTGAATCATACTTGTGTCTACCAAGGTAAATGGTCAGCTAATTTAAAATTAACATCATTATTTGAAGGGACGAAGTACTGAATATACTACAGTTCTCTGCTATTCCTTGAGAGTTTTTTCTATGTCTAATGCAATATTCTTTTCAACTGAGAACAGAATATTCAAGCCCCTTGCATCTATAAAGGAAACTTCATAGGAGATGACTCTGCAAATGTTTTGGGGTCCTTTTTACTCTGGAGACAAAGGTAATTATGTCAGTCTAAATCTTGGTGAGTGAAAGGGAAGGTAACAGTAAATATTCACATTACTTATAAATTCCTATGAATTGCCTCTCAATTTCCCTCACTCACAGTGATAACCAATGGAAAGCAGGTAGAAATTGGAGGTCAAGAATGCAATTAACTTTCCTGCTGAATTTTGGGAACAATTCTTTAATAAATAATGGTAATGATATAAAAAGTTAATGAATGTTACTGAGAGGGTTGCTTGACTCTGGCCCAAATTGTTGCAAAATTCTCCATGACCCATATTTTAGACCGAAAACTAAATGAAAGAGGAGGATTAATTTTAAAAGTTATGTCATTGTGCTGGCCTCCTTTGTATTTCTTGCACTCAATTCAGCTGTCAGTTACAAAGTTAGTTTTACCTATTGCCACTTTTTGTCACAATGCAACATTTTCTGAATTAAAACAATAGAAAAATATTTCAAGCTCAAAAGAATTTTGGTACGTCTGTCATCTTTTAAAGTTAACTATTTTAATTAAGCAATAATGATTGAGACATAAGACATTTCCAGAAAATTAATAGGTGCTAGAAAGTGCTGATGCATTAGGCTAAACCAACAACTATATTCTCTTGGTAAATACACAGACTTTTAAATCATACTTGCATTTCTGAGATAAAATGAAAAACAAATAATATGGTTCAAATATTTTTTATTCCTTGTCTTATTTTAATTGCCTAAAATGAAGTATTTTTTTATCATTAAGGAAAAATAAACTTATTTTCATAAAGTTTTCTTTTTAAAAAATTTTTATTGAAATACAGTTGATTTACAATGTTATGTTAGTTTTGGGTGTACAGTAAAGTGATTCAGTTATACATATATATATATATTTTTTACATTCTTTTTCATATCTATTCTTTTACTATGGTTTTCTACTTTATTCTTCAATTCAAATAAAATATATTTGTACATTTACTTAAGGAAAAATACTGTCTTAAGCATAATAGAGAATGTAAATATTGCACTCTCTTTACTCTTCAAAGGCACACAGCTTTGTGAGGATCTTTTCGGGTAAATGAAACATAAAGCCAACTGATACTGGCATTATTCCAAAGTTACAAAATACAAAGGAAGAATGGTAACGATTCTTTAATCACATATAGAGGAATCCATAAAAGCCTTTGGAGAAAGACATCCATAAAGGCCTCTGGAGTAGAAGTATAATTTTTCCCTGATCTGTACATCAATTAGGATAGAATTCTTCTGTGGGTTGCAGTAACCTCTACTATAGGAACTTAGGTAAATAAGAGGCTTAATTTTTTTCTTGCATGAGAGTAGTCTGGAAGTAGGTAGTCCAGAAGCAGTATAGCAACCAAAAACTTCCGTGAAGGAACCAAGAGCTTTCTCTCTTTCTGCTCCATCATCCTTAGTGACAACTGCTATGCTACAGATATAACATATATTCCAGGAAGTTAGAAGGAAGTAAAAAGAAAATATGGTACTTGTGTACTTCTACTTATGGCTTACTGGAAAAATGCTGATGTTCTGCCCCATCTAGCAACATAGGCAAATGTATTTTAGTTTTCCAGTCACTGGAGCAGGTAAGAAAAAGATAAAAATAAAGGAACTGAAATCTGTGTTGAGTGATCCAACTTATATTACCTACAACAATTCAAATCTTTGACTATATAGAACTACTCAGAATTGGAAAGGAAGTGGTATTACTTTCTGTCTTAGTCATTTCTGGCTTCTATATTAAAAATACCATAGACTAGGTGGCTTAGACAACAAACAGTTATTTCTCACAGATCTGATGGGTGGGAAGTCCAGGATCAAGGCACTGGAAAGTCTGGTGTCTGGTGAGGTTTGGGCTCCTGGCTTGTAGAGAGCTGCCTACTTACTGTGTCTTTACTTGGCAGAGGGGAGAGGTAGTGCAGGGAAAGAGTAAGGAACAGATGAGGCATCCAGAGAGAGAGAGAGAGGAAGCTCTTTCCTGTCCTTATTATAAGGACACTAAGTCTATAATAAGGGCTCCACCCTCATGACCTAATTATCTCCCAGAGACCCCATTTCCAAATACCATCACACTGGGAATTAGGGTTTCAACATATGAATGGAGAGGGGCAAACATGCAGTCCACAATATTCCACCTCTGGATATGCAGAATTCATGTCCTTCAACCATGCCAAATACATTCATTCCATCCAAATACCTCCTAAAGTCTAAATTCATTCCAGCATCAATTCTAAAATCTAAAGTCCAAAGTCTTACCTAAATATCATCTATATCATCTCTTTTTTTCTTAACTAACCTGGCTAGAGGCTTATAGATTTTTATTGATCTTTTCAAAGAACCAGCTTTTGGTTGTATTGATTTCCTCTTTCAATTTCACTGATTTCTGCTATAATTCTTATTATTTCTTTTGTCCTACTTACTTTAGATAAAATTTTCTCTCCTTTTTCTATCTTCTTAAGGTGGAAACTTAGATTATTGATTTTAGTTCTTTCTTCTTTTCTAATATGTACATTAAACACTATAAATTTTCTTTGAAGTACTGCTTTTCTGCATCCCACAAATTTTGATAACTTGTGCTTTTATTTTCATTTAGTTCAAATATTTTTAAATTTCTCTTGAGATTTCTTCTTTGATTCATATGTATTTAGAAGTATCATATTTAATATCTATATATTTTGGATTTATATAGTTATCTTTCTGTTATTGATTTCTATTTCATTCCACTATAGTCTGAGAGCAGACATTGTATGATTTCTATTCTCTTAAATTTGTTAAGGTATGTTTATGACCCAGAATGTGGTTTGTCTTGGCAAATATACCATGAGGTTTTGCAAAAAATGCATATTCTGCTGTTGTTGGATGAAGTGGTCTATAGGTGTCAATTATATCTAGTTTATTGATGGTGTTGTTGAGTTCAACCACATTCTTACTGATTTTCTATCTGCTGAATCTGTCCATTTCTGAGAGAGGATTGTTGAAGTCTCCAACTATGATAGCAGATTCATCTATTTCTCTTTTCAGGTCTATCAAATTTTTGCCTCACATAGTGTGATGCTCTGTTAGTCACATACACATTAAGAATTGTTATGTCTTCTTGGAGAACTGACTCCTTTATCATTATGTAACGCTTTTCATTATTTCTGAAAACTTTCCTTACTCTGAAGTCTTCTGTGTCTGAAGTTAAAATAGCTATCCCTGTTTTCTTTTGATTAGTGTTATCATAGTACGTTACCCTTCTTCCAGTTACTTATAATCTATATGTGTCTTTATATTTAAAATGGTTTTCTTGTAGAGAAAATATAGTTGAGTCATGTTTTTAATCCACCCTGACAATCTTCGTCATTTAATTGGTACATTTAGACCATTGACATTTAAACTGATTCTTGATATTGTTGGATTAATATCTACCATATTCGTTAGTATGTTCTATTTGTGGCCCTTGTTCTTTGTTCCTAATTTTGTCTTCTCCTCTTTTTCTGCCTTTTGTGACTTCAAGTAAGCATTTTATATTATTCCATTTTCTATTCTTCCTTAGTGTTGAGGGTTTAATTAAGCTTCTCCATGGCATTGCTTCCTTGGCATCTATTCTGTTTGGTCAAGCAGCCTGCAGTGACCTTAAACTGACACTAGCCCTTCATGCAAGTATTGTACATGCTCTAAATAACAGCTGCAGAGTCACAAGTAAATGTTAAGTTCCTGATATGATTTCCCCAATAGCCCTTGTGATCAACAGTCTCCTCTGCCTCCCAGTACCTTCCCCTTATATACCTCTTATATAAGACCTCCACAGGGCTTACCAAAATACCACTCTTTTGGCTTGAATTGACTAATACAAGCCTTAGTGTGGAAACCCCAAACGGCTCCACTCACATACCCTAATAAAGGCATGTGCCCCAGGTCTGTCTCTCCCTGTCTGCACTCTTTCTTGACCGCTCCCTGTGGTCCCTCGAGATTTGTCAGGTACTTCCTCTAAGACTCGTGAGTAATTAATTTCTCTATTTCACTTTCTCTTGCAGTCTATTGTTGAACCATGGCTCACCATCCGGCACCCTGTGCACCACTTGACAAGTGTTAGTTTCACAGATTCATAACACTTAGCATATCAGTTCTTCTCCCCCTACTTAAGTGGTTGCCCTAGAGTTTTCAATATTCATTTACAACTAATCCAAGTCCGCTTTTAAATTATACTATATGATTTCACAGGTAGTGTGGGTACATTATAATAACAAAATAATTTTAATTCCTCCTTCCATCCCTTATATCATTGCTGTCATTCATTTCACTTATATATGTGTATATATACATTTATAATATAAAGTCAAATACATTGTTGCTATTCTTTTAAACAAACTATTATCCCTTAGGTCAATTAAGAATAAGAAAAATAAAAATTTTTATCTTACTTTCACTTATTCCATCTTTGATGTTCTTCCTTTCTCTATGTAGATCTGAGTTTCTGATCTGTATAATTTTCCTTGTCTCTAAAGAACTCCTTTTACCATTTCTTTCAAGGCAGGTTGACTGACAATAATTTTTATTTGTCTGAGAAAGTGTTAATTTCTTCACTTTTGAAGGATAATTTTGCAGGGTATGGAATTCTAGGCTGGTGGGTTTTTTTCTCTGAGCACTTTAAATATTTGGCTCCACTTTATTACTGATATGTTTTCTGAGCAGAAGCCAGACATAATTTTTATATTTGTTACTCTATAAGCAAGGTTTTTTTTCCTGTAACATTTTTCAGGACTTTTTTCTTTGTCTTTGATTTTCTGTAGTGTGAAAATGACATGCCTAGATTTACTTTATTGGGATTTATCATGCTTGATATTCTCTCAGCTTCCTGGATCTATGGTTTAGTGCCTGGCATTAATTTGGGAAAATTCTCAGTCATTATTGTTTCAAATAGTTCTTTCATTCCTTTTACTCTTTTATTCTCCTTCTGGTATTTCCATTATGCATATGTTACACTTTTTGTAGTTGTCCCATAGTCCTTGGATATTCTGTTCTTTGTCTTTCATCTTTGTTCCCTTTGTTTTTTAGTTTTTGAGGATTCTATTGATATATCCTCAGCCTGACCAGTCTATTAATAAGCCCATTGAATGTATTCTTCTTCTCTGTTAGTGTTTTTTATCTAGCATTTGTTTTTGGTTCTTTCATAGAATTTCCATATTTTAGCTTACATTATCCATCTGTTCTCTTATTTTTTCTCCTTTATCCATTAAAGCCCTTAGCATATTAATCACAGATGTTTTAAATTCCTGGTCTGGTAATTCCAACATCTCTGCCATATATGGTTCTGATGCTTGCTTTGTCTCTTCAAATTGTGTTTTTGGTATACCTTATACTTTTCTCTTGATAGCTGGACATGATAGACTAAGTAAAAGACACTGCTGTAAATAGGCCTTAAATATGTGGTGGTGAGGTGTGAGTGTAGGGGACTTATCCTATAGTTCTAAGATTAGGTCTCAGTCTTTCAGGAAGCCTATGCCTCTGGACTGAGAACTTCAAAAGTGTTTCTCAAAAAAAAGCCTTAGGGCTTCCCTGGTGGCGCAGTGGTTGAGAGTCCACCTGCCGATGCAGGGGACGTGGGTTCGTGCCCTGGTCCAGGAAGATCCCACATGCCTCAGAGCGGCTGATCCCGTGAGCCATGGCTGCTGAGCCTGCGCGTCCAGAGCCTGTGCTCCACAATGGGAGATGCCACAGTAGTGAGAGGCCCGCGTACCACACACACACACACACACACACACACACACACACACACATGCAAAGTGTTTCTCAGTTTCTTCTCCTCACTTAGGTGGAACAGGATGGCTAGTGTGGGCTGGATTTGAGTATTTCCCGTCTTGCCTATGGAATGCTAGAACGAACTGGAGTTTGGTGTTCCTTTTCTCAGGTCAGGTAGGCTCTGATAATACCCCAGCAGGTTAAGCTCTGCTTAATTAGTTTCTGCTGAGAGTAGTCCTTGTTAAGAAGAACAGAGTTCTCTGGCATAGTTCAAAAAGGGCTCTTTTTCCCTCTCCCATCAGGAAGCAAAAAGGAATTTTTCTCTGATATTTACTGTGGGAATCTGGTTGAGCTCTCTAGGTGAATCTCACAACATTGTGGGACCCCCAAGACTGGGTCCCCTTGGAATTTTTAACTATCAGAGTTGTCTGCACTCAGCCTCCAGCAATGTGTCAATTAGAGTTTAGGTTTTTCCACCCCAGCAATTTTTCCTACGGCAGTTTATGATTATGAGGTTCTGCTCCAGAAAGCCATGATTCCCTGTAATCAACTGCCTGTCTCTCCAGTATTGGGGGCAGATATGTGTCCTGTGTCTGTTACTGAATCTAAGCCACCTTTATGGTCTTGCCTATACGTGCTTCCTGCAAGATCCCTCAAGTGGTGGTGTATAACATTCTGGTCTGGTACTTAGGAGACCTGGGGCCAAGGCGAGTTCTGCTGCTGATTAACAGCAGACCTAAACATTGTTTCCTTACTTATCCTAACAGAAATTGTATACACACATAAAGTACTTTGTGATGTATTATTTGAGTAGTTTTAATGGTAGGCAAAATAACTCCCCCACCTTCAAAGATGTCCATGTCCTAATCCCCAGAACCTGTGAGTATGTTGTTAAGTGGAATTAAGGTTAATGACAGAATTCATGTTGCTAATCAGCTGACCCTGGGATGGGGAGAGTAGCCTGGTTTATCCAGGTGGGCCCAATGTACACAAAATTCCTTATAAGGGAGAGAGAGCACGAGGAGTAGGTGAGTCAGTAGCAGAGAGGGAGGAAGGGTGCAAGGAGTCAAGGAATTTGGGCAGCCTCTAGAAGCCGGGAAAGGTAAGAGATGCTCCCCTAGAGCCACCAAAAGGAGCTCAGGCCTGCCAATACCTTGATCTTTGCCTCCTGTGATCCCTTTTCAGACTTCTGGTCTCCAGAATTATGATAATAAGCTTGTTTTAAGCCACCAAGTTTGTGGTAATTGGTTACAGCAGCAATAGAAAACTAATACAATTATCATTACAAACCTGTAATGTAGGTATCATTTTGTCTGTTTTGTAGATAGGAAATGAGGCTCAGAGTTTAAATGGCATGCTTAAGAAAACGCGACCATTAAATATTGCTTAGGAAATTAACTCGGGTGTTTGGACTCCAAAACCAGTGAACTTTTTATTGTAAAATGAGGAGGTTGGATAACATACTCTCTAAGGTTGTTCCAGCTCTAACATTTACTGATTTAAAGTATCAAATGAAATCTCAGACTAAAATGGGAGGATTTGTTGGTTGTGTATCTCCTTAGTTCTCGGGAGTGTTTCCAAAGCAAAAAAGGTTTTGGCATCATTTTGCTGTATAGCAAAATACGTGGGTTTTTTGTTTTGTTTTGTTTGTTTTGTTTGTTTCCCAATGCAAGCCTTGTAAGCTTTGCTCCTAGCTCTGAAGTTTAGCTGCTTAGGCTCTTTCACATACAGCACTGAAATAGCTTTTTCCTTCTGTGCTGTTAGGGATTTACTGACAGTTCACCAAACTGACTTTCTGCTGACACAAATAGATTTTTGCTTGACCTGTTTCTTGAATGAAATTTGTCTTTTCAACAATTGAAAACAGTTGAAGAGGTAGGCTTAACTTTGGCATCTATTTTGAAGCATATTACATAAATTTCTTATATACATGGTAACTAATACATGTATTTATATACTGGTACAAATTCCTTTAAAATATTTGTTTTCTTTTCTAAATGTCATTTTTAAGTGCTGGTGTTTTATTTTCAAAGTATCATTTAATAGGATTTAGAGACAAGTGTGTAGAAATATGGTCCATAATTCCACTGACCAGATGATTCTCTGTTGACCTCTCAGAAAAAAGGAATAGTCTATGCACGTACTTAGAAAATATAAACAGACTAGGATGGTGTAAAATGAAAGGAAAAAGGAAGGTTTTAATGTAACTGGTTGGGTTTATGTGCATATCTATTAAATCTGATAAAACTTAATCACTTTCTATAAGCAATGTCACATATTTGTGTAGTATATTATGTAGCCAAACAAGAGAAAGAAAATTCTACATTGAATGCTGCTTACCTGATCTGTCATTCCAAAAAACCTAGATCCTGACTCTATCATATGGGGTACACTTTGCATGGGATTTAGGAAGTGGATTTAAAAATTGCATTCATTGAAATTGAACCCAAAACGTTATAAATAAAGCAACAGATGAACTTGAGAATGACTTAACTCAGGAGTGAAATGCACAATTATTATTTGTACATAAAAGAAACTGCAAATGCTATTTTAATTTTCCATCTTTTCTTAGTAAATATGGATGAAATTCTTTGCTGGGGTAATTAAGTGACTTGTTTTAGTATATTTTCCTTTTTCACTTATTGTCAGAATTCTACTTTGTTCACTGATCTCTCCTATTCCTGTATTTGGCAGCAAAATAATTGCTTCTATGTGCCATGGCTCTTAGTTTTCACTGTAGAGAATTACTGGCTTCTTCATCAGAAATTGTCTATAGTTTAGAGTTATAAAAAATACCTACTTCAGATACAATGTAATTTGTCACAAGTTGCATACATGTTTCTGAGGTCTGAGAGCTCTCTACATCCACGTATCTGTTGTGACTATCTGTTAGGTTTCTAGTGAAAGAACATGATGCTTGGGTTGCAGTGAAGCCACTGCAATCTAGTTTGGCAGAAAAAGATCTTCCTCATTGTCTAAGGGAAAAACAGCCACCTAATTGCAAAAATAAAAGTAAATTATATTATGGAAAGATTTTGTATGCTAGTCTTGAAAATCTCTACTGATTGTAACACTTCAAGTATTTTTTGTTGATTTGATTTTGGTTTTTATTAGAGTTTATTTTTAAGCTCTTCAGGACTTTTATCAAAAAGACTGGTGCCAAGGTGGGCAAGAATATTAAAGAATGTCTCTGCCGTTAAGGTGCTCTTACATTCATTGGAGCAGTAGATTATATATGAAAAGTTAAATATTAGAATAAAATAGAATTCAATGGAAACTACCTAGTGTACATATAAATAATTTACAAATAAGTCTGTTTTAATCTTTCATTGAAATACTTAATAGACAAATGTGAAAAGAAATCCTTTTATATGTATGACTTATAAATCATTTGAATCCATGAAATACTACTCATTGAGCATTGTTATATCAGGAACTTTATATACGTGAACATAATGATCACAGCAGTGCTATGGTGTGTTACTAGTTTTCCTATTTTATAGATCAGGAAACTAAGGAAAAAGTTAAATAACATGTTGAAGACTGTATGGCTAGGAAGTCACATATGGAAATATGACTGGGGGCTTCTGATACCAAAGTATGTGTTTGTTCTTCTGTACTACTGACTCTAAATGAATTAGAATTGTCTTGTTTATCTACTCTGATAATAAACTTATTTTATAAAATTAAAAAGATGATAGCAATATTTTATCAGGTACCAACAGTTCCAAAGCTTATTTGCTACCCAAAGACAGACTATTTGACTTTTAGAAATACCTTCTTCTAGGGCAATAGTAATAGCACTCCAAATGATTTTGAGTGAGTAACTTAGATATGAAAGAGAAACAGTGTTATGAGAAGATCAGTAAATTGTGAAAAATCAAGTGTCTACATAACCATAAGCCATAATATTTTGCATTAATTCTATAGTTCTTAAAATGTTTTCAAATGATTCTTTTTTCCTAGAGTCAGAATGACTGCCAAGTAAGCATTTGTTCTTCCTGTAGTCATTTGTTGATAATGGTAAGGAACCATATGTGGTGAGGCTTAATTCTAGTTGAAGTTATTGTGTGCTTTTGTACAAGGTTATGAATTTCCATTCAATCATATATATCATTCTTAGAATTTATCTGTGACAGAAATGTGGCACAAACTATTAATTAACTCCTCATCCAATGTGAGAATATTATGTACTAAAATCAACAAATTGAACCCCAAAAGAACCCATGCTGAAAGATTTATAACATGAATAAAAATAGATTTTAAAACCAATTTTACAGAGAAGTAATTTAATGATAGTGATTTAAGGAGACATTTTTTAAATGAATGGGCACAATTTAGAATCTAAATTTTAAAGGGCTTAAATTTTGAGTATCTCTTATGACATCTTCCAATATTAAAGCTGATTTAACTGTCATGGATATAAATTATTTGTGGGTGTGCATGTGTGAATATATGTGCATACATAATCTCAGCATAGTGAATTACCAGTTCATACAATTTTATTTTAGTCTACGTTGAAATATATTCATATGTTTATCAATGTTTCAATTGTTGGGAAAACCAGATTTCTTTGGGTATACATTTGTGCTGGTTGACAGTTATAATGTTTTTTTGGCAGTGATGTGAGGTAAAGGGGTTGCAATGAGGATGTAATTTCAATGTGAAATTAGGTAAGATTTTTTAGTCTTTGAGTAAAAAGAGGGAACCAAGTTTAAGTTGGTGATCCATCCAGACTTAATTGACTAGTATGTCACACACATTTTATATTTACAGTATTTCATTCATTCTAAGTCACATTTTTAGTTCACATTTTTCACCTCTGAAATGACGATGCATCATACAGTTGACAGTATTTTACAATTATTGACCAGAAAGCAGTTGCAGTTTAATTGCTTTTACTGTGCATGTGGGGACTTGGTCACGGATGTTTGTTTCCAAAACAATTGAGTATATGCATTGTGCTACTGTAAATGTTCAACTTGACATTTAAATGTCAAATAATTTAAAGATAATTTGAGAAAGAAATGGGTACAGTTGAAAACCTTCCATTGATAAATTATAATGATATTAAAAATTATTAAAGTATATAGACTTGAAAATGGTATTTAGAAACTAAGGTCTGGTCCAAGGTATTACCTATTGCTAATGGTGTGCCATCTTTATCCAGCAGTGAGGTATCTGGCTCTCATTATCTACAATATATTTATTGTTTGTTCAACCCTAGGTTTGAAGAATTGTTAACCCATACCCTGCGAGAAACAAATTTACCAACTAAATTCATTGTTGCTATGCCCTCATTTTGTCTTTCGCTTTATAACTAAAATACTGTTTCTAAAAGTTAGTTCAGCTATTAACTATCTCTTCAGAGAGATTTAAAGAATGAGAAGGACTCAATTCCCCCAGTTGCTGGTTTAAGAGTGGAGAAAGGAGGGCAACAGAAGGAATATAAACTGCCTCTACAAGCCAAAACCAACCCTGGCTGACAGCCAGGAAGGAAATGGGACCTGAATTCAGAAAACCACCTAAATAAGGTTAGAAGTAGACTTTCTCAAAACCTCCAGTAAGGAAAGCAGCTCTACCAACATCTTGATTTCAACCTGTGAAATCTAGAGCAGAAAAAATTAGCGGAGCCAACTTGAATTTCTGCTCCTCTATCGTCTCCAAGATTGGCTCGGCTGATTTTCTGTTGTTTTGTAAATTTTATTTATTTTTGGCTGCGTTGGGTCTTCGTTGCTGCGCATGGGCTTTTCTCTATTTGTAGTGAGTGGGCGCTACTCTTTGTTGAGGTGCACAGGCTTCTCATTGCCATGTCTTCTCTTGTTGCGGGGCACGGGGCTCTAGACATGTGGGCTTCAGTAGTTGTGGCATGTGGGCTCAGTAGTTGCGACATTTGGGCTCTAGGGCACACAGGCTTCAGTAGTTGTGGCACGCGGGCTCAGTAGTTGTGGCTCACGGGCTCTAGAGAACAGGCTCAGTAGTTGTGGCACGTGGCTCAGTTGCTCCACGGCATGTGGGATCCTCCCAGACCAGGGATCGAACCCGTGTCTCCTGCATTGGCAGGCAGACTCTCAACCACTGCGCCATCAAGGGAGTCCCTTGGCTGATTTTCTATAGAGGAGTAAGATGATAAACTTTTGCTTTAGGTCAGTTGGTTTGTGGTAATATTTCATAGCAGAAGTAGAAAATGAACATGGTATCCTACCCAATTATTCATAACCTCTATCATGAGAAAAGATCAGACAAACACACAATATCTGGCCTTGACTCTTCAAAGGTACCAAGGGCATGAAATACTAGGAAGGACTGAGGAACTATAACACTGAAGAGGATTATTACAGTGACAGTGGCAACTCGATGCAATGGGAGTCCCCTGATTTGATCTGAAACAGAAAGAGACATTCACAGGAAAACTGGTGAAATTCAATAAAGTTTGCAGTTTGGTTGATAGTATTCTACCAATATTAATTTCTAAGTTTTGAGAATTATACAATGGTTATATGCCATAACTTTGGGAAGAGTCGGGTGAAATTACATGGAAATGCTCAGTGCTACTTTGAAACTCGTTTCTAAGTCTAAAATTGCTTTAAAATAAAGAAATTATGCAAATGGATGTCATCATCTTGGAAGGAAATCTTGGAGACAATAGAAAAGCAGGTTGAGACATGCTGCTTAGTGTGTTTTATGACAGAAAATGTCTAGGAAAATGCACATTGACAATGACAAGTTAAAAAAATAACTCAGGGGAGTTGAACACTGAGTATGAAGATGATTTAAGAATAATCAATTTGCTTAGCTCTTTATCACTATGTGTACATAAAAATATACAGTAAATATTAAATTACTTTTAAAAATTACTCTAAGTATGAAATAAGTGATCAGAAAGTATTGTGTCATAGCTTAAGTTGACACATGTACTCTGGTATAGTGGAATGAGGGCATTTTGTAATTGATGTGATAAAAATACATCTTTGCATCACTTAACTCTTGCATCAAACAGGAAATGAAATATTACAATTATTCCTATTTATAAAGGAGAAAACTGAAGTTCAGTGGTATTAATTTGCCCAAACTCATAGTGTTAATAAGAGGCATAGCTGAAATTTAAAGCCGCTCTGTCAGATTTAACAGCCTATATTCTTTATGCAAAATATACTACCTCCCATAGCAAATGAAAGATTATGCAACAGGGCAGAAACTTGGCCCTAGACTCAGAATATTACTGTTCTAACCCTTTCGGCTGGCACATCTAACATGTAGCATATTCAGTAGGAACTAATTCTATAAATGAAATAATCAAGCTTATTTAGAACTGAGAAATGTTGAAATTTAGAAGATAATTACATGAATTTACTCATTTAGATGTTAACTGCATTCTGAGGCACAAAGTAGCCATAAATTTGAGGGTGGTTTCATTTTCTTTAGATCAAATGAGTGAAACATACACTATTCTGAATGATTTTTAATTATATTAAAATTATAAATTTTAGCCTATTAGACATAGTGAAAACAGGGGTGACAGTGGTGAATATTTCCCTTTAGAAGCTCCTATAGTTTCTGACCCTGAAACACATAACAGCAAATTAACAAATATAAAGCACTAGGCATCATTGTGGGCTTTTCAAAGGTACTTGCTAATTTTTGAGAAAGAATCATAGAAGAGCAAACGAGGAGTTTAATTTCTAGGCCATATTTCATCCTTTATGTCATGCCAGTCAAAACATTTCTGTTTATTTCACAGCTTTCCCAAATGAAACGTTTTAGAATTGACGTTTACTTTCAACACTCTGTGTTTTGAAATTTTAAATAGCCACAAAGCTGAATAAGAATGGAAAAGAAGATGTGCAAGTCCTCGATTTAGGGAACTACACACACTTCTTTGATACTTTTGAAATCAGGTTACTCAAATGAGTCAAACTAATTTGGGTTGTTTACCCCTGTTACCAGAAACTAGATACTTAAGCAAATTCTTATTTTTGGTATTTTTCAAGGTAATAATCTGTTTATGATATATTCAAGATGTTAAAAGAAACCCTACATAAACTTAAAGAAAACCACTCCAGATTTTATTGCACAGAAATAATCATTAATATTAAACATTTCAGATGTAGATTTTTATACATGGAACTAGTTGGTTATGAAGATAATATTTAGAGATATTTCTTTTTAAAAATAGACTTTCACATGTACTGTTTAAATGTTCTTATTCTAATTTTTCTTTAAGTAAAAAAATACAGAGGTAAAATTTTAGTAATTCCTAATCTTATACATTTTCACAAAAATGAAATATTAAAAAAAAACTCTCTACTTACTTTAGGCTTAAGTTGTTCATCTTTCTTTAAGTTCCTAAGGTGGAAATTTGCATGATGAGTTTTGTATCTTTCTTATTTTCTAATATACTAATGATATAATTTTTTCTCTAAGCACTCCTTTCTCAGCATCCCACAAGTTATAAGTTGTGTTTTCATTTTCATTTACTTCAAAATAGTTTTAAATTTGAGATTTCTTCTTTGACTCATGTGCTATTTAGAAGTGCATTGTTTAATCTCCATATATTTGGGGAATTTCATCTTTCTGTAATTGATTTCTAGTTTAAATCCATTGTAGTATTCTATTCTTTTAAATTTGTTAAAGTGTGTTATGTGGTCCAGAATGTGGTCTATTTGGGTGAATGTTTCATGTGAACTTGAGAAAAATGTGCATTCTGCTGAAGTCATCTACAAATCCATTATATCTAGTTGATTGAAAGTGTTAAGTTCAGCTGTGTCCTTACTGATTTTCTGCCTGCTGAATCTGTCCATTAAAGTCTCCAGCTATGACAGTGGATTCATCTATTTCTCCTTTGGAGTTCTATCAGTTTTTGTTCCACAAAGTTTGGTACTGTTGATAGGTGCATACATGTTAGGAATTGTTACGTCTTCTGGAAGAATTGACCCCTTTATTATTATGTAATGTCCTTCTTTATCCCTGATAACTTGCTTTGAAGTCTGCTCTGTTGGAAATTAATATAGCTACTCCTGCTTTCTTTCAGTTAGTGTTAGTGTGGTGTATCTTTCTTCATCCATTTACTTTTAATCTATCCGTATTTTTATATTTAAAGTGAGTTTCTTATAGATCTAATTTTAAAAACTTCAAAGGTAAATGTGTTGGAAATATTTAGGAACTAATAAGAGAGCTGAAAAATAAGAATTAGAACAGAAATCCATGAAATTGAAAACAGGAAATCAATAGAGAAAGTCAATGAAACCAAAAGCTAGTTCTTTAAAAAGATCAGTAATATCAAGAGAGATATGGGTATATGTGTATATGTGTATATGTGTATATGTGTATATGTATAACTGATTCACTTTGTTATAAAGCAGAAACTAACACATGTGTATATGTGTATACATGTGTATATGTATAACTGATTCACATGTGTATATGTATAACTGATTCACTTTGTTATAAAGCAGAAACTAACACACCATTGTAAAGCAATTATACTCCAATAAAGATGTTAAAAAAAAAAGCCTCTAGCCAGGTTAAGAAAAAAAAGAAGGCAAAAAATATTAATATCAGAAATAAAAGAGGAGGCATCATTACAGATCCCATGGACATTAAAACAATAATAAAGGAATACTATGAACAACTCTATGCCCACAAATTTTATAGCCTAGATAAATTGGTCCACTCCTTTGAAAGATGAAAACTGCCAAAATCACACTTACAAAACTAAACATACTCTTACCGTATAATCCAGCAATTATACTCCTTGGTACTGAAAGGAGTTGAAAAGATACGTCCACATAAAATTATGCACACAGATGTTTATGGCAATTTTATTCATAATTGCCAAAACTTAGAATCAACGAAGATGTTCTCCAGTAGGTGAATGGATAAACTTGAGTACATCCATACAATTGTATACCATTCAGCAACTGAAAAGAAATGAGCTTTCAAGCCATGAAAGGACATGGTAGAACCTTAAACGCATATGGCTGAAGGAAAGAAGCCAATCTGCAAAGGCTACACACTGCATGATTCCAGCTATATAACATTCCAGAAAAGGCAAAACTGTGGAGACAATAAAAAGATCAGTGGTTGCCACAGGGTAGGTGTTGGGATTGGAGATGAATAGGTGGATATGTCGTTAGACATTTGTCTAAACCGATACAATTCTTCAGAATATTTTTAGAGTTTATCTTCCACTTTCTGAGGCTTATGTGTCTTTCAAAGGTTTTCAGCAAGCTAGCCATTTCTTGTTCATCTGCCCTGATTAGCAAAATATCGATTTGTTGTTCTACAGGTTGTTTGGACCATCCAGATCTCTTCAAACATTATGACAGAGGGTAGGAGAGTTGACATGACTCTGAGGCAGAAATGTACATGTAGATTGTTGTCTCTTGATAATAATTCTGATTGAAATTTAAAAACTCATTGGCCAAATTTAAAAAAAAACAAAACAAAAAACTAATATTAAAAATGAGATTATGCAATAAATTAAGAGGTTGCAGTATTATTTATAATAGCAAATATATGGAAGCAACCTAAGTGTCCATCAACAGACAAATGGATAAAGACGTGAAATATATATAATGAACTATTAATCATAAAAATATTTAAAATTTGCCATTTGCAACACCATGGAGGGTATCATGATTAGCGAAATATGTCAGACACCAAGACAAATGCTGTATGTTATAATTCATAGATGAAATTTAAAAAAATAAAACAAATGAATATAAAAAATCAGACTCAAAGATATAGAGAACAAACTAGTGGTTATCAGTGGGGAGAGGGAAGTGGGGAGAGGCAAGATATAGGGGTTGGGGATTAAGAGGTACAAACTACTATATATAAAATAAGTTACAAGGATATATTGTACAGCACAGGGAATATAGCCATTATCTTGGGCTAACTTTAAATGGAGTATAATCTATACAAATATTGAATGGTGTTGTACAACTGAAACTAATAATATTGTAAATCGACTGTACTTCAATAAAAAAATACCTATTTGAAATAAAAACAACTAAATTGCTCTTTTGTTGAAAATGTCCAATTAAAAAAATCTGGCAATAAATTTAGAAGTAGTTTAGTTCTTACATTTAAAGAGTTGGTTTTCAATCACTTCCTGAAATGGAGTGGGTACTTAGAATTTCCTACTGAGGCTGCTTGCTAAGGCTTTCGACTTTGTAAGCTTTGAAGTTGTTATGGATAAATCTGACTAGACCATGTTCTTCCTGTAATGTTATTAACTGACCGGAGGATTATGCTTCCTAGAAGTCCAGGGTTGTCTGCCTTTGGCTTTATATCCATATTTATTTTATCACAAATACTTCCTTGTGGCCATTTGCAACCAGCTGACCTCCAAGGCCCTGATTGCTTCTTTTTGGTAGTTGATCATTAGACTTATTCTTCTATAAGTAGCTAGTGGGTTTTAAAAGCAGGTTCATATACTTTTCTTTGAATATTTTAACTGATTATTTTGCTAATACTATACACCCTCATTTAATTTCAGTTTTACAAATGGCAAACTAGAAATTCTGGCATAAGAGAATTATGCAGAAAGTTAATGCTGAAAGTTAGGGAGATTGAACATTTTTTCCCAAAAGAGAGTCTATGAAATAGATCCCCATATTCCTTCTATAGCTGAAGTCTCTATTACAACACTAAGCCTGCAAGAAAAGGCTGACATTGTGAACAGAAAAACCACTGAGCTGGGCAGCTCAGAAGAACCAACAACCCAAACTTTCCCCTTGACAGCAGTAAGTCCACCCTGGGTTACAATTCAGCTGAATTATTTGTGCATGTTGTCTCCCTCTGTCTGGAACAATTTATTCTCTTTATGAGAAAGGGGGGAATTTATCCAAAATACATTGTCTCCAATTTATGTGATTAATTGACATTAGCCAATGTGTGCAAGCATAATAGGAGAAAGGTTAGAAGAGCCTGCCAGAGAGGGATGCCAGAGTATGCTCCCTCAGGTTTAACTCAGCAGTTAATCAAACAGTTCTTTACTTGCCACTCAGGTTTTCTGCAAAAGAAGTAAAGTGGAAAATCAATAAACACGACATTGGAAGCCCTTTCACCTGCCCTGGAACAAGTATCAAACATTTGTCTTTCATCAAGATACAACTTTAGGTTTCTTCTCTTACGTGTGCTAGGTTTCCTCAACACCCTTTTCTAATGAAAGCTGTAGAAAGAGACTCCTCACCCAAAGAGGTGCTTTTCCTGTATTGCTGATGGTGGTGGTGATGGTGGTGGTGATAGTTTTATTTCTAAATATAGAAGTTGCTATATCTGTTTCATCATGACTATCTATAAAAGTAAAAACAGCATGAGTCAACCAGGGATTATCAATAGTCACCAAGAGTAAAAATCTGTATTTCTTTTGCTTCGCCTGTCACAAGGTTTCCTTGTGTTGCTTATTTCCAGGAAAATGGTAGGAGGCTGTCATGAGAAGACAAGTCACTGTAGAGATTCAAATGGACATGACAGTGATTTTAAATTTAACTTACCCAATCTGACGTTATTGGTGTTGCCCCTTATATCCAAGGACCTTTCTAATTGCAAATGTTTCATTCAAAGAATCTGCCCAGTTGACACTGATGTTAATGGTTCATATTGCTGAATTTCTCTGAAAATATTATTTCCTCAAAATTGTTTGTGTGGTCAGACCTTTAGGTGTTCTACTTCTCTAGCTGTACAATGAAACAATCCTCAATAGCTGACTGGTTCCCCTCTCTTTAGATAGCTTGGTATAAGAAGCTCATCAGCTTTCTTACCACAATGAATTAGTCATTTATGCTGACTCTCCAATATGACATTTGGGGCCTATTCAACTATGGTAACATTATTGAAACTTCAGTTATGAAACTTAATTTCCAAAAATCTAATGGTTTCCTTTTCCCTCATGACATAAATTTTGCAAGATTATCTTTCAAAATAGATGATTCTTGGATCTAATGCAAAGATCCTGAACTTCTCTGATCATTATAAATTCTATTTTTTTATGAATGTAACTTAAAATATTCAGTATCTTTGTTGTCGAGACATAGAATTTTCTGCTACAAATAGGGATTTATCAACTTTGGCAATTACTATTATGTGAGTGGGCGTTTTATGGCTTGCTTGGCAAATTACAGACCATCTCTTTTTAGGTACTCAATAATAGCAGAATTATATTTTAGCACTTAACATTCCTTTTGTCAAGATGCATACACATTGTTAGATGTCTAGTGTTAATTTTTTAGTCTTTCTCTTTTTTATTATATCTATATCTATTAATTGATATTATTTTAGGAAATCTGAATTCTAGCACCATAATAAATCTCTCTCTTGAAATATATATGTTCTTTGATGGTAACATTATTTTTCAAGGGATTACTCTGATCAAATTATAAGATTCATTAAAGATAGTTAAATTGTAGTTGATGGGAGATTTCTTAGCATTATCTTAAAGTTGATATCTGATATCTAATTGACAGATTTCATTTCTTGTACTCGATTCTGTTTCCCTGAAATATTAATAAGCTCAACAGGATGCATCGAAGAATGCAATTGAATGAGGAACTTTCTAGCATAATAGGCAATTTCCTTTTCATAGAGGCTTGCCCCCTACTGCATATGGATATATCACAGGGAGACTGAAATAGCTCTCTTTGTTCCATGCTTAGCATTAAGATCTAAAACTAAATAACTTACTAATTTCATATCATTAAAGTAATTAAAATTTTATTACTTTCATAATTTGTGTATGAAACATCATTGACATTCTTGTATTAATTCACTTATTTTCTTAGATATTTGCAATAAAGATGACACAAGATGGTAGTTACTTGATCAGGAATTGCTATAACAGCTGAATACACTGAGATGGACTTCACAAAACCTAATTTTTTCACTACTGTGTGTGTATGTGTTTCATCTTGGAAATTTAAAAATATTAAGCTATTTCAATTTGGCAGCCTAATATCAATGGAAAATCAATTAATAAAATGAAAAAGTATATAGACTTTATATATTTCTCTCTAGTTCTATATTTGATTAAGTTTCTATGCTTAATATAGAAATAAAGTAAATTAAGAGAAGTACTATGTCTATTATTGAAACAAATATGATAATTAGACCAAAGGTATTACTCATGACTAAGTAGAAGGAAAAATTGTAATTCAATGAGACAATCAGATAACAATTTTATGGGATATCTTAGCTGCAGTGCTCTTTATCAACTAATGTTCTATGTAAATTAACTGACACATAAAGAGATAGAAATGCAATAAAATGATGAGTTTTTGGCCAAAATAAATTTGTTCACAATTAACACTGTAATTTTATTAATATGTATTATTTTGGTCTCAGTGATTTCACACGATTGTGATTTGAAAAATCACGCAAAAATATTTGTTGATTTGGAAATGGGAGTGTTGGCATAGAAATCTCTGAAGGTAAGAAACTGCCAAATTTCTAACACAAGCTAGCATGTATTTTCTATGTATTTTAGCTTAATACAGAAGTTCCTTCAGAAGTCCTTTTTCTAAGTAGATAGTAAATCAGATATGACATTCTCTTGAATAAAGCGTTAAATATTAATATTTTAAATTGAAAGTTAAGTATTGACAAGGTTTGAAAGCCAAATTTTTAACATTAATCACATACTGATCTACCATTTGCAATCTAAGATCACCTATTTCAGTTCTACATAGTACAAAAAAGGAGGTGGATTGCTATTTGGGCACAGTACACTAAATACACAATTTGAAGAAAAACATCAAATGCTGTGCAAATTTTGTGGGTGTTAGAACGAAAACAGGGTCAGCTTCTTAAGCAAACTTGTATTATAATTGAAATTTATTTTCAATTAATGATTTACAGGAAATTACAAAGTTGAGAGGTGCCATGTTTTCTTCACCCAGTTTCCACAGTGGTTATATCTTGTGTAACTATAGTACAATATCAAAACTAGGAAATGGACACTAGTGCAATGCGTGTGTATAATTCTATGCCATTTTATCACATACATAGATTCCTATTACCACCACCACCATCACTATACAGAACTATTCTATCACTGCAGAGATCAACTGGTGTCTGTTTTTCAGCTAAGTGTAGAGACCTTACTTTAATCCTGTTATCCACTACTTTTAGTATTATAATTGTCAAATATTTCCACTACATACATATTCTATGCACACACATATATTAAAGTCCACATCAGACAATGTTACATTTTTTTCTTTGAACATCAAACATAATTTAGGAAAGTTAAAAAAAGAAGTAAAGTTTATTGCATTACCTGTATTTTTGCTTTTATTCTTTTCAGATATTCATCCTTAAATCTCACACTTCTTTGACATTTGCCTAACACTTTTAGAAAAAAACAGTTTTTAGGGGTATAGCCAATTATTCCCAAATAAAGCTAGAACAAGAGATACTATTTATTATGTTAGCGTTTCCCAGTATGCCCATTTCTACTTAAGGAAAAAGATCAAACATATCCCTCAGTAGCGGAATTGGAGTTTAGGGTAGTTTAATCATACACAGGAAAAGAAGGAAAATTGGAGTGAAGAGAATAGTATAGAAATCCTTTGCACCAGGGCTAATTTCAATCACACTGTATGACTTGGACTGATTAATATTTCCATTATTGTCTTATGGACTAAAATCAATTGACCAGTTACTGAAGCTAGCACGTGAAAATCAGGGTGATAACCAATTACCTTATTCGATAAATCTTCTCATTACAATTTATTCACTCCTCAAATTTTTCTTTACTCTTACGGAGTATACTTAGGGGTATGCTGTATTACTCTAGGATTTAATATAGGATTTTGAGAAATGCATTTTAAGAGTACAAGATTGATTTATAAGGGACATAACTATTTTTGAGAAGGAAATATTTTCCCCTGTGCTATATTATTTTGTGAAAAGTCATCCATCAAATTAAATAATAAATACTGTTTCTTTCCAAGAAAAGTATTTTTGAATAGTTCTTATATTCACGTATTTCACAAATAAAGGTGCATTATAAAGCAAAAAGTAAATTCTCCCTTGGACCTTCTCCTATATCCAACTAGGATATAATTATCTACACCATAAGTGATTTATTATTTACTTTTACTTATTACCATTATTACTAGTATCGTCTTGCATTTCTATGGAAATACAGATATAGATTCTTATTTTTCACTGTTTATACACCATTATTTTTCTTCTTGGAGATGCACATGTATCATTAATAAATTCCTTATAGAAAAATTTTTATGGTTTTCTATATTTTTCTAAGACAAACAATTATGCAAGAAACAACTTTGTATAAATGTCACCTTACATAAGTGATATACCTATGGATATATACATAAAGGTAAATTTCTGGTAATGTAACTGCCAGGTATAATAAGGGGGCATGTATCATTTTATAATCCCACCAGTAATCCATGAGTCCACACTTTCTACACATCCCTGACAAATGAGTTTGTTGTAGACCTTTTCAACTTTTTGAAATTCAATTTTTAACAGAATTTTCCAATCTGTTAGGTTTAATAAAAGGCTTTTTGATGTAGCTTTGATTGAAATTTTACTTTGTATACATGAGATCATATATTTTTATATACTGCAAATATTTTTCACCTAGTTTGTTGTGTTCTGACATGGTTTGTAGTGGTTTTCCCCTCATTTAGAACTTGTCATTTCCCTTTAGTTGAATTTCTTAAACTTTTTTTAAAATGGCTTTTGGTAACTGCATTATTGTTCAGATGACTTGTGACACTCCATCTCTCATTTTTCTCCATAGCAGTTATTACTTTCTAGTGTATAATTAATATACAGTTAATTTACTTATTATATGTATTATGTTTCCCTCATAAGATCCTAAATGTCATGAGCACAGAGATTTTATTTCACTACTATATTTTCTGCGCCTGGAATAGTGCCTGGCATAGAGTGATTTTTCTGTAAACACTTGTTGAATGAATGAATGAATGTAGGTTTTCTTGATCAGAGCTTTGTAAAGAGTAGCTCAATAATAGTCTAGAGACTGGATTAGGGTTGGAAGGCCAGGTGAGTACTATTGTCCTTGTTCTTTGGGTCATCCAGTTGAAAAATAACTAGGAAAGAGTTCTAATTAAAGATCAATGATCAGGAGCTAAGTAGTGAATGTGTGTCATACTCATGAACTGTGTGTCATAGGAGAAAAAAAAAGATTCATTGTTCATTCTTTGAGAGATAATAAAATGGCTGATTTCTATAAATTACATATACAACATCTTTTTCTGTACTTTCTAGAGAGTACTACTTGAATTACCAGTGGAAGCCATATCAAGGCCCTAATTTTCCTTCAGTGGCTCTGCCTATGCAATATCACCTTATTTTAGATGTGAAAAACCATGACACTTTTGGAGCACCTTAGAGACTACTGAATTAAGGAAAAAACTGACATCATGAAAAATTCCAAAAGAGAATAGAGATAAGATAGAAAAGAGCTGCAAAAGAATAAGTTGGCAGTTTGTGTTCCCTCAAAGGACAGGATTTGAAAATATTTGAAAAGAGACAAACTAGGAATATGAACATGAGTAAAGGCTTAAAAGTGAAGCTAAAATATCTAAAGGTTGGTTTAATATGGGTAGGAAGTAACATATGGATTTGCATGACTTTTGTTGGTGAGACCATGATCAAAGAACCTATTTGTTAAGGGGCCGGTTAATGGTGATTTGAGGGTTTCTCTTTGCAATTTGCACTGGAAAAGCATTGAAGAAATATGATGCCCAAAGTATAAAGGCAAGCTCTTGCCATTTTAGTTATGTTATTTAGAGATAGACAACAGGGTGCAAGTTTCTTTACCTTTATTCTAAGCCATTCATGTTCTTGAAAATGGAAACTTAAAGAATATATTTGAATCTCTTAGGTGTGAAGGGCCTACATAGCCACATTGAGAAAGGCATTTGCTGAAGAAATAAACAGTTTGTAGCAAAATTAAGAAGTGAGATGTTATGGGCTGAATTGTGTCCCACCAAAATTCAGGTGTTGAAGTCCTAAGCCCCAGTTTCTCAGAACTTGACCTTATTTGGAAATAGGGTCCTTGCAGATGTAAATAGTTCAGTATAGCTCACACTGGAGTAAGGAGGGCCCCTCATCCAATATGAATGGTGATCTTATTAAAAAAGGGGAGATCTGGACACAGAGGTAGACATGCATACAGAGAAGAAGACATAAATAGGCAAGGAAAAGACAGCCGTCTACAAGCCAAGAGAGAGACCAGGAAGAGATTCTTTTCTCACAGGCTTCAGAAGGAACAAACCCTGTTGACATTTTGATTTTGGACTTCTAACCTCCAAAACTTGAGAAAATAAATTTCTGTTGTTTAAGGCACTCAATTTATAGTATGTTGTTAGAGCCTTTTAATTTACACAACAAAATTGTTCTAAGTTTTAAAGAAATACAAGTTTTCACTAAAGAATAAATATCACTTTATCTGGCATAGGTCTCCAAAAAACTATCCTTATTTTTAATATTGGCCTGTTTTTCTTCTGGACCATTTTCTTACTCTTTTTATGCCTACTAGCAGATTTTTTTTTCTAAGAAATATTTAGGTAAAAGCCCTTTTAATAAAAAGCCACTTTCAGTGAGATGTTTCTTTTAATCCCATATCTGCATGTGAAGATATCCATAGGGTGAAATAAACTCAGGAATGGACTGATATTGGAAAAATGGTCCTTAACTGTCAAAACTATCCATGATGGAGGCATTAAAGGAAAAAATTAACAAATTATAACAGTATCAATAACGGTAAGACAACCACCTATTAAGCACTGCCATATATCAGGTATTATACTAGTATTCTGTTCAGTTTATTACATTTAATCTTCACAATACCTCCAAGATGTATATAGTAATAAGATAAAAACATTAAGGCTTAAAGAAGTTAATATTCAAGTTATTAACCATTTCTGTAAGAAGAGCAGAAAGGCCTTAAACCTGTAGTGTTTATGTTGTGTTACAATGCCTCCCCAGAGTACTGTTGAGAGCTGACAAGCACCATAAGAATATGGGTTCATGTAATCCTTAAGTTTACAAGGGGCTGTTAGATATAGGCAGACATAAACTCCAAAATTTAGGACTAAGAAACATCATTTAAGATGGGATAGTTTTAGACTTCTGAAAACAGAATTTTTTTTGAGAATGAAGATTTCTAAAAATTGGAAATACTTCTGTTTTTTTATTACAAATTGTCCAAATAAAGAAGTATCTCCTGATCAACTGAAGAAATCCAATATATGGAGATAGTAAATGAGCACAGATCTGAAAGGATTGTATGAATGTTGGACAAAATGGCTTAGTTAGAATATAGATGTGAAAGTGACATTTATAGTGTCAGGAATACTAAATGACAGACTGGGCTAAAAGCCTGTGCAAATGATTTTTATAAAGGATCATGTATGTCTTTTAACTATGTTAAGAGCAAGAAGACAGAGGCAGAGAATGCTATCACTTGAAGAAGATTTAATATTAACAAAATAATAAAATAATACCATTAAATAGAAACTTAACCTCTAGTCTAAAAATGTTTGCAAAGAAAGTAGATTTAAGGGCTTCCCTGGTGGCGCAGTGGTTGAGAGTCCACCTGCCGATGCAGGGGACACGGGTTCGTGCCCCGGTCCAGGAAGATCACACATGCTGTGGAGCGGCTGGGCCCGTGAGCCATGGCTACTGAGCCTGCGCGTCCAGAACCTGTGCTCCGCAACGGGAGAGGCCACAACAGTGAGAGGCCTGCGTACCGCAAAAAAAAAAAAAGTAGACTTAAGGAATGGCGCCCAGGATATGAGAACCACACAGCTGATTTAAATGAGTTCAGTATTTTTTCCAGTTATTGAAAGACTTAAAGATATGCTTGCACAGCAACTCATTGTTAAAAACTACAGAGGAAGAAATCAGTTTTTTTAATCTTATTTCAGAAATAATATTCTATAAGGTATAAATGGTAAACCTAATAAAACTGAGCAATTATTAAATAGATGGTTTATAAACGTTTGCAAAAGGAAATGATGCTTGCTTAAAGTCACCATAGGTCTACCAACAAAAGTTCACCAGAAATCAAATTTATTATATTTTTCAACATGCTTCAACAGGTTATAGCTGTTCTTTCTACATTGTTTGTTTCCATTTCTTTTCTTGTAAAAGAACACTGGTTTTCTTTTTTTTTTTTTTTTTTTAATTTTTAACTTTTTTGGCTGCACTGCATGGCATGTGGGATCTTAGTTCCCTGATCAGGGATGGAACCCATGTCCCCTGCAGTGGAAGTGCGGAGTCTTAACCACTGGACCATCAGGGAAGTCCAACCCTGGTTTTCTTTTGTGGAACTATTCCCACTCTACTCTGTGTTCATGGTGTTGGTATAGCTGCAACCATATAGAAAAAGGAAAGCACTTTCTCTGGCACTACCAACTGGAGGAATATGAGTTTGTAATTTTTAGTGGCAATTTTATATCATGAGGGGAACCTTTACTGAGAATATAGTCAAGACACAGAACTTCTAAGCTGAGAGATGGAGACAGAGTTCTAGCACACGATTTGATTATTTGGAATTTTCAGTTAAGCAAAAACGCTATTCATTACTTATGCCACTCTGAGTTAGTTGAAACTAAAAAGAGTTCTAGTTCTGAAATTACTCCCTGGAAGTGGAGTATTAGAACTGAAAAACTTAAACTGTGGATTACGTTTATTTGCTGAAGAATACAAGATGAGGATTCCCCCTAACCTTGGTTGAGAAGATATTGATACCAGTTATACAATGGAGAAAATTGCTTACACTTCCTGCCAAGTTCATGCAGAATTCACTTGGCTCTCAGATTTTCAGTTCTTTGAGGCTAGGGCTTTTGGAAATTCTGTAGAGAAATGGCAGTATTTTGGAATGTGTTGACAATTTTTTGTGGCTTTCAATAAGTTCTTCTGAGAGAGAGAGATGAGTTTCTTCTAAATAACCTATTTGAAAATAAGAAATAAATACAAACTAGTGAAGAGATGCTCTTTGTGCCTGCAGCCAGTGACATGAGGTGGCTGAGAATCTGATAATCCTCAGTTTGACAGGACTGTAAATCTTTTTTTTTTTTTGTGGTACGTGGGCCTCTCACTGTTGTGGCCCCTCCTGTTGCGGAGCACAGGCTCCTGACGCGCAGGCTCAGCGGCCATGGCTCACGGGATCAGCCGCTCCGCGGCATGTGGGATTCTCCCAGACCGGGGCACAAACCCACGTCCCCTGCATCGGCAGGCGGACTCTCAGCCACGGCGCCACCAGGGAAGCCCAGGACTGTAAATCTTAATACCCTGCCCTAAGCTAGAGTTTATGGTAGAAAAAGCAGCTAAGGAGGTAAGAAGCAAAATGAAGATAATACTTTAAAAACCCTGGAGAAACCACTGTTCTCCCCATGTAGCTAAGTTTTGCAATTTCTGATTGACAAGTGTAAAAATTATTCCCAGTGAAGAGTTTAGTCCACTAGGAAACAGCCTTGAAGAAAGGACTCTATTAGTTCCATTGCTGCAGAATAGTGGTTGAGATGGAATCCATTATACCCAGTACTGGGGGAATGGCAGAGCACCAAAGTCTCTTGTAAAAGGGAAGGAATTCCCACTCAATGGTCTAGATTTGTGGCTGGACCAACTCTCTGGTTTTGGTTATTAGTCTATGAAGTTTTGATTTCCCAATATATATTGCATATGTTGAGTTGGTTTAAAATTTGTTGGCTAACCCTAAGTTTCTGAACCATAAAGAACTTTGCCTAGTAAAGACCAAGAGGTATGCTTGTGCTTGGAGTTACATGCGATTTAACTCTGAGTGAACCTTACCTCGCCATGTTCTTAATGCCTTAAGAGTTTACTGGATACATCACAGGTTCAAATTCTGTCATGAGGGAAAGTAATTAAAGAAGTTAGATTATCACTCTTTATAACCATGGTCTTCTAGGCCTACAAAGGCTCTTCTCTAAGCACAAACTTAGATCTCTGTATACTGCCCTAAGTGGCCCAAAAAACAGCAGCAATGTAGGATTTAGAGTTATTTATATAGTTAAATTATCTCATCTTAAGGCAGAAGACTAAAAGCAGGTAAAATAATTTTTATTAGAACACAGAAAAGGTAAAATATACATGTTTAGCATTATATTTAATAGGGGATAAAGATACTGTGAAATAATAATTGGTCTCTTAGTCTTTGTGTCTCGAACATTTTGATCTTGGTACATTTAAATAATCAAATTTTCATCTCCGCCATAGATGAAAGGCTGTCATATTTAGAAATCCTCAGATTCTACTACTAAAAATGACCAAAATCTAGGAGAAAAATTGACATTTTAGAATCTAAAATATCTCCGATAATAGAATTATGATTCAAAAGGCATCCATATATTAATTTTTTTATTGTCCATGTATAATTTTTAAAAATTTAAAACATGTTTTTCTTAAAGATAAACTTGTTTCAAAATTACTCACCTCATTATTGAAGGAACCAGTAAAATGGTAAATCTGGTCCAAATGAGAATTAGAGGAATAAGGATTATATAGTCTTTCAAAAAAGGCATTTAAAAATTGAGATTGCTGGTTTAGATACACATATGGTGACTGTCCTACAAGGCAGCGTAACCATAACCTTTGTGTTTTATCTTTTATGCTAAGCAGAAATGTGCAAATTAACATTCACAGAATCAATGCCCTTACTTAATAGGAAATAGCAAAGATAAACATAAGCACATTTCTCTAGATCAGAGGCTAACAAACTAAGCCTGCTGACCAATCTCTTGTTTTTTTGTAAAATTTTAATGTAACACAGCCATACCCGTTAATTTATGCATTGTTAGTGGCTAATCTGAGTAGTTGTTACATAGAGTGTATGACTTGAAAAACCTAAAATACTTTAAGAAAAAGTTTGCCTACCTCTGCCTTAGATAATTAAACGATATTTAAATAAATAACTTATTAACAGTACCCTATTTTGAGAAATAATTTCTAAACAATAGTCTTGATGATGAAAAGGTTGTTCTTTTTATGTGTAGGTAAGGTCTGCTTATTTTATATAGGTTTAGCAAGAGTTGCCTATATAAGCCTCTTTATGCACACAATGTCAAGTCACTTATGAGTCTAGATAATTAAGTTCTTTTCAAGAAATTTTTATTTAAAATCTCATGTGCTTTTAAAAGCCACAACAGTTTACTGTTCTGTACTGATGATAGAAAATCAAGTGAAAGAAGTTCTCTCTACCAGCATTATCTGTAGATTGGGGTGACTTCTTCTCACCTTGAGGTCCACCAGATTTTCTAAAGTTCTGGGCCTGTCATGGAGTCACTCCCTCACCAGCTGGGAGGCTGGGGCCCTGGAATCTGGGTGCCAAGCCTGTTTCCTTAGAAAGATTGGAAGGAGTTGACTCCACATGTAAAGTGCAGTTCTTTGTCATTAATGGTGGGCTTGTTATTATTAAATTGATTTACTACCAAACATGACACTCCAGGTATGATGTTGATTATTGTGTACTTAGTTTGTTCAGTTATATTCTAATATAGAGGAAGATTAAGTCTTATTGTACTTATATGAGTAACAATATTATGGAAAATAAGGAGACTGAATAAAAGTAATTGTTACCAAAATCACTTTTCAGTAGAACAAAATTACTCTTTTCCTTGAAAAACAAAAAGATACACTGTTACTTTGCATACACAGTTGTATTTCTTTGCCATTATTATTTCCAGTATATACTCAATCACCCATATTAATTATACATTTACCCAAATTTCAACTAACCACGTCACCCATCTTAATTATAACTTTTAGCCAAATTAACTACTGTTTCACAGAGCAAACTGGGAATTAGGTCATTGAAAATTGTCTGTTATACACAGGCATTTCAGCAAAGAAGCAAAGCTCACGAACATACCTAATGACCACCTATAAACACCCACATTATTTTCTCATCAAAGGTGTAAGCACTCTGTAACATAACAAACTAAGAAACAGAACTTTCTAGCTTCTAAACCATACTTTGTGACCAATGTTTCAGTAGTCTATCTTACTTAGGCAATATTAGATATGCAAAGATTTATATGTGAACTCAATATTATCTAAGTTTTTTTTTAAATTAAGTATCTTAAAGGATGTTTAAGCTGACATACTACTAAACAAAATTATCATTAAAATGTTTTTGGAAATGGTTTAATTTAGTAGAAAGTATAACTATGGGTTTTTTTTTCCTTTTTTTTAATCCTAGACATGATGTAAGAGTAATGTTAGCTCATCTGATAGCCAGCATACGCAGTTTAGAAAGTTCAGAATACGTAGTTCTCTATGAAAACAATTGAGTACTTGTATTACATATTCCAAGATGATAAAATCAGAGAAAGTGTATTTAGTTCTTTTTTTGAATCATATTTTCAAACCCTCTGGTTGGTCTAAGGATTCATCTTGATTGAATTTGAATTCTTATACTACAATTCTGCTGAAGTAGCAGTTTCTATAAGAGGGATTTTTAAAAAAGCTACTATATTTACAGTACTAAAAGTTTCATTAAAAAAAAACTTATTCCAGACAACTGGGGAGGATATAATGCTTATGTAAACATGTGTTGATCTCTTCAAACCAATCAGAACAGAGCTGTTTATGTTTGAGATTTTATAATCTTATTTATTAATATCTTGCAGAGATAGGAAAATATTTCACACTCAATAAAAGGTAAACGTCTTTATAGCTCTTCAGTCTCAGCAATGGTCAAGATAAAAGAAGCAGAAAAACACATAATCCAAATCTCAAAGGGCTATCCTTTGAGATCAAGAAAGATTTTCCTAATTGATATGAGGTCATATAAACAAATCTAAAAACCAAAGAAGAAAAAAAATCTTGCAAATCATTTTTTTGTTGTTGTTTTTGACTGACAGAAAACAAATTTGTTTTAATTTTGTTCTCAATTTCCGAACCTGTTGCCACTGCCATTGTGTCCTCCCTCTGCCTATCACTTGCAAACTGACAGCCACATGGTGTTGCTAGAAAACATCATTCAAGTATTTTTTTCTTCAATCCAAAAAGTAAAGAGCAATTGCACTCTCCCAAAGGTTATATAATATTAGAATGGATAAGAATATTAAAGTTCATTTTTAATAGACAACGTTTTAGAGAAGTTTTAGGTTTAAAGCAAAATTGAATGGAAGGTACAGAGATTTCTCATTAATCCCTACCCCTGATTATGCATAGCCTACTCCATTTTTTAACATTCCACATCAGAGTAATACGTTTGTTAAAAATCAGTGAAACTACATCATTATCACACAGTCTGTAGTTTACATTAGGATTCACTCTTGGTGTACAGTGTATGGGTTTGGACAAATATATAATGACATGTATTCACAATTATAGTATCATACAGAGTAGTTTCACTGTCCTAAAAATACTCCGTGCTTGACTGATTTATCCTTCCCTTCCTCCTAGCATCTGGCAACCACTGATCTTTTTACTGTCTCTATAGTTTTGCCTTTTCCAGAATGTCATATAGTTGGAATCATACAGTACATAGTTTTTTCTGATTGGCTTCTTTCAATTAGTAACATGCCTTTAAATTTCCTCCATGTCTTTCAATGAGTTTTCAAATGAGCTTGATAACTCATTTCTTTTTTAGTGATGAATAATATTTCATTATCTAGATCTACCAAAGTTTGTCCTTACACTTACTGAAGGGTATTTTGGTTGCGTCCAGATTTTGGCAATTATGAATAAGGCTGCTCTAAACATCTATGTGCTGGTTTTTGTACAGACATAAGTTTTCAACTCTTTTTGGTAAATACAAGGAACATGATTGCAGGATCGTATGGTAAGAATATGTTTAGTTTTGTAAGAAATAGCCGAAGTGTCTTCCAACATGACTTCATTTTGCATTTCCACCAGCAGTGTATGAGAGTTCCTATTGTCCCACATCCTTGCTGGCATTTGGTGTTGTCAGTGTTCTAGGTTTTGGCCATTCTAAAAGGTGTGTAGTGGTATCTTATTATTGTTTCAGTTTGCATTACCTAGATGACATGATGTACAGCACCTTTTCATGTACATATTTGCCATCTATATATCTTCTTTGATGAGGTGTCTGTTCTATTAAGGTCTTTGGCCCATTTTTTAGTGGGGTTGTTTGTTATTTTTGATAAAAATTATATATATTTCAGGTGTGCAATGTAATGTTTTGATATAGTTCATATACACAGTGAAATGATTTCTACAGTCAAGCTAAATAACATATCCATCTCTTCACATAGTTACCTTGTGTGTGTGTGTGTGTGGTGAGAGTATCCAAAATCTACTCTTGTAGCAAATTTCCAATATACAATACAGTATTAACTATAGTCACCATGCTGTGCACCAGACCTCTAGAACTTACTCATCTTACATAATGGCAACTTTGTACCCTTTGGCCAACATCTCCCAATTTCCCCCACCTCCCTATCCCTAGTAACTACTGTTCTATTCCACTTTTCTATGAATTCAGCTTCATTAGATTCTGCATATAGATGAGCTCATGCAGTATTTTTCTTAATGTGTCTGGCTTATTTCACTCAGCATAATATCTTTCATGTTGTTGTAAATGGCAAGATCTCCTTTTTTAAGGCTAAATAATTTGTGTGTGTGCGTGTGTGTAATCACAACACCTTTATTCATTTGTCCATCAACAGACACTTAGATTGTTCATTTCTTGGCTATTCTGAATAATGCTGAAATAAATATGATTCAGCTGTTTGTCTTATTGTTGACTTTTAAGAGTTCTTTGTATGTTTTGGATAACAGTCCTTTATTCAGTGTGTATTTTTCAAATATTTTCTCCTAATCTGTGGCTGTTTTTCCATTCACTTGATACTGTCTTTTGTAGAACAGAAGTTTTTAATTTTAATAAAGCACAGCTTATCAATTATTTCTTTCATGGATCATACCTTTGGTGTTGTATCTGAAAAGGCGTATCATATCCAAGGTCATCTAGGTTTTCTCCCATGTTATCTTCTAACAGTTTTGCATGTTACATTTAGGTCTGTAATTAATTTTGAATTAATTTTTGTGAAGAGTATAAGGCCTGTGTCTAGATTCATTTAGATCCCAACTGGTCATGGCATACAATTCTTTTTATATGTTTTTGGATTTGATTTGCTAACAATTTTGTTGAGAAATTTGCGTCTATGTTCATAAGAGTTAATGATCGGTAGTTTTCTTATAATATATTTGTTTGGTTTTGGTATTAGAGTAATGATGGCCTCATAGAATGAGTTAGGAAGTATTCCTTTTGCTTCTATATTCTGGAAGAGATTATAGACAATTGGTATAATTACTTAAATGTTTGGTAGTGAGCTAATTACCGGTGAACTCATCTGGTCCTGGTGATTTCTGCTTCAGAAGATTACTAATTGTTTATTCAATGTGTTTAATATATATAGACCTATTCAGATTGTCTATTTCTTCTTGTTTGAGTTTTGGCAGATTGTGCCTTTCAAGGAATTCATCCATTTTATCTAGGTTATCAAAATTGCGTGTATACATCAAAAATTTTCTACCAGTGTTTTTGCATATTTCCACAACAGAATAAAGAAAAAGGATTTATTTTAAAGAGAAGAAAAATAGTTTTTGCATTTCTAAATGTTTTGAAAACCATTATACGATGAGAAAAATCAATTCAGATAAAAACTGATTTGATTTGACAGTTTTTGTCAGTTCAAAGTATCAATTGAATAACAATCAAAACCCTGTATTTTAGAGACCCAGTGCAGCATTTACCTCTGCTCTCTTGTCTTCCAATTCTAACTTCCTTTGATTTCCAATGCTATTGATTTGGAATAGCAAAATTTTGTTAAATTTGGGGGCTGATATACTGGGCTAAGCTTTGTCTATGAACATCATTCATGGCATGGATTCTGTAAGATGTGGATTTTTGAGTGGTTCATTTAAGACTGCTAAGAAGACTTTAAGCTATTTTTTCTCACTTGGCTAGCCGTCCATGTGAGCTGTAAATATAATATATTTTTTAGGTGATGGCAAGAATTGAGTGCAGTTAGAAACATTTATTTTAGATATTGAACCTAAAGTGTGGCCTCTCAGACATTTCTGACACCCTTCTAAGCAAGAAATTACATGAAAATCTGGTGATCATTGGGATAATGAAATTTGAACTCTAGGAACTCCTAATTATTCTACAATTGTAATTATGAGTATTTGTTATCAAGTACATTTTACATAATCATGACTTTTTAGGATCACAAGCATCAGAGGATATAAAATACTGTGTTTCAAAGCTTTCCTAGCGACCATTTTTTACCCTTTGTTCATATGTATAAGATATCAGATTTGACTTATTAATGGTGTTAATTCAATATAAATTTCCTCTGCGGATTATATTTCCTTCATGGTCAGAACAAAAAGTTCTCAGACACCTGGGTTTCTTTTAAATTATTTCCTTCATTTCACCTCCTGTGTCAAAATTGTAATGATGATACACAGTATTGTATTTCTGGTGTCATCCCCTGCTTACATCAGGTTTTGATTATCCATGTGATTAGGTTACTGATGTTGCTATGTACATCCTGCTTGTTCTGCTAATTTCTTTAGACACATTATCTCAAACAGAAAGACAAGATCTTCTGCATCACAACATTTTTAAAGAATTTCTTTTTATTTTCCTGTAAACTTGTTTTAAAAGAGGATTTTCCTTTGTCCACTTTTGAATAATTTAAATATAAGTTAAGATGCAATTAAGAAAATTTTTAAAAATGACAGATATATAGTGCTTTTCACAATGATTATGAAATGACTGTATAACACATGCAGAAAACAGTAATGTGTGTCAGATATCAACCAGTAAAGAACATTTAATAGGTAAACATCAAGATCATGTGATACAATACTATCGTGAATGGAGAAATACATACTGTACATTATTGTAAACTAATAAGAAATGTGTGTCTCAATCCAAGAAAATTTGAATATAAGATAATCATTAATTGAATCACAGGTCATTAATTAATTAATTAATTATAAATTCCAACTGAATAACAATATAGATTATGTTTCCTACAGATTGTTTGGTCTTTGCAAAAATTGCAATAAACTTTCTTTAGTTCTCTAAGTATAGACTCTGAAATGGAGATTTGCTTACAGGGAGTTTACTGGGGGGTCCTCTCAGTATTAAAACCTGTGATATAGGTTGAAAGTTTGTGCCCCGCCCCAAATTCATATGCTGAAATCCTAACCCCCAAGGTGGTGGTATTAGGAGGGAGGGGTTTTGGAGTTGATTGTGGCATAAGGGTAGAGCTGTAATGATTGGGATTAGTGCCCTTATAGGAGAGACCTCAGAGAGCTCCCTCACCCCTCTTTGTCATGTGAGATTACAGCCAGAAGAGGACCCTTTGTGAACTAGGAAGTGGGCCCTCACCTGACACCAGATCTACCAGCCCCTTGACCTTGGAATTCCCAGCTTTAGAACTATGAGAAATAAATTTCTGTTGTTCATTAGCCACATAGTTTGTTATTTTGTTATAGCAGCCAGACTGAACAACCTGTGAGGGGGGAAATGAAGGAAGCAGGATCTGGTACAGGAATTGCAGTGCCGTGTGGAGTTGTGCAGCTATGTGGCCCTCAGAATTGTGAATGAAAGCAAGAGGGCTGGGGTTTTGTATACATGTCTACATCAGGAACCAGGGAGGGTTTCAAGGTAGGCTGAAGCAGCTCCCTTAGGCTGATGGCAGTTCTAGGGAAGGGATTCAATTGTGAACTGGCAGCAGGTGACACTCCTAGCAACTGAGGGAATGAGTGCTTTAATCTGTATCATGGGGGTATAGGCAGCACAGCCTAGCATTTACCACTCGCCAATAACCCAGTATATCCTGGTGATGTTCAGGACTTTAATATACTTTTCTAATTATCATTAAAAGGTATGGACCATTTATCAAACCAACAAATGTTAAAAGGTGATGCTTATTTAACGAAGGTTTGAATGGTACAGTAATAAACTAAAACTTTCCCAAAAGAGGTGAATATAAAAATAAATTATTCACTGATAAAATATGTTTTAAATGCAGTAGGAATATAGCTTCTTTAAAAACCAGTAAAATTAAAAAGAAAATGTAAAATATGGCAAAGTATTAACAGTATATTTTGTTGTTTTAGTTATGTTGTGGAACATTTTTTTAATACTTTTTTCTATTTTTCCATTTTTTGTCAATGAGCCTATATTATTTTGACAAACAGGTGATTTCAAGAATTAATAATGACTTTGGGGGGATAGCTTAGTATGTGTAAAATCTCAAAGAGAGAAGTAGGAATCATGACATTATTCAATGCTATACTCCAGTGTAGTTAAGGACAGACAAACAGTAGATGATTTTTGCAAACCTTGGGTTTCTTGACATTGGTTTACTTTCTCTGGACATTCTGATGTTATTTTTAGCATGGTCATTTTGCCCTCTAGGTTGCATATTATTTCTGCTGAATCAAGACCACACTATCCTAAAACAGTATACTACTATATATGTTTTGCTGATAGCAGTTATTTTTCAACTTTGTTATTTTTCACTACATCCTTGAGGAATTTATCCAAATCTCTGAGTGTTTTTTTTTTTTTAATTTTGTTCTTTCATATCACATGTCCAACAGGAACAGAAAACCATAATATTATGTAAGAGACCACTCTATTCCTGGAGTGTTTCTTGCCTAAATACAGTAAACTATAGCAACTTTTCTAGAAAAATGAAACATATAAAGCTTTGCAATATGTGAGGCATTTGGGGAGGAAGGATGTTAGGAGGGAGAGAGAGAGAGAAGAGAATGTAAATGGCAAGAGATGACAAGAGGGAAGCAAACTAGAATGATGAGAGAAAATAGAAAAATGATTTCCAGTTGGTATGTCTGTCTTCATTCCATTAGCAACAGAAATAGCATGTATACATATTATTGCCTCTGGCTGCAGGGCTAACACCATTTCCTGGAGGTGTAGAGGAAAGCTGTGCTGCTTTAATTTCAGCACAAGGACATCTGTGCTCTAAACCTACATCTTAATAAGGTAAATGGTCTGTTTTAGATATCAGATATCTAAACACTGTTCTTTTGTATTAGCTGCATTTCTATGTGGTCAGTTCTCTGGGCTGCAACCCAAATAATGATATGTATATGCATGTATATAAAATCATTGTTCCTATAATTGTGCTGTGCCTGACCTCAAAGCGAATGTTGATATGTTTTTCTGCCTTGGCTTGTTTCTTGTTATTAGAATACATTAGTTCTGAAAACTCAACAGTGAATGTTATCTTTTTAAAGCTTTTTTAATTAACTTCTTATCTACCAGAATCATGAGGGAAATGCCATATTTAAGAAATAAATTAGTATTTCTAAATAATATTTACTGTTATATAGTATTTATTCCTTTCACTATCATAACTGGAAAATACAGGCAACTGGTTCTTCCATAATAAGAGAGAAATGGGATTTATGTGTTGTATGCCAAAAGAAAAAATTATAAAATATCTACAGGAAATGGCAAACTCATGAGGAAAAAGTTAATATAATATTAAAGTGTCAAATCTCTATAACTTTACAAAAGTCCACATGTAAAAAAAAAAAACAGATTCTGTTAGACATAAGTAGTATTGTTAATAGTGTTCAAAGAGCTTGCTTACATTTTATTCCACAGGTGCCTTTGTCATAGACAGTTTGAAGGAAGGATGTTGTTAATGTCCTCTGTATATAAAGTTAGAGTTTAGTAAAAATTATAAAAGTGAGCTAGTAAACCTCTAAGGCAAAAAATCTATGAACCATACTGAGTGTGGACCAATAACTGATGACTGTAATTATCCTGAGGGAAGTGATTTAATATAATATTAAAACAGACTTGAACATGTAGTGCTTGATTGTGTTTTTATACATACAAGACAGCTAGATACATGAGTATGTAGGGATCATACCAGGTAGCAAGAAGTTCTGTGTTAGTATGTGGTGGTTGTATCACTAGTCATTACTCAAGAATGTAGGAAGGAAACATAAATAAAATAGTTGAGGAATTTAATATTCATTTTATAGATGGATATGAATATATCAACACCCAAATCCCTGATCATTTTGGTTACTCTTGCCATGCTGGCTTCACAGAACTGTAAGTGCCTGGACTGGAAGTTTCACTCCACTGTGAAGAGCTTGAATCCAACAAAAGATGAATATGTGCAATTTGTGCAGGAATGGAAGTGTCAGTTTGGCAGCTCTTTTGATTCAAGCTCAATTTAGCTGTCCCCTCCCCCCCTTTCTTTTCCTCTATCCCACCCTCTATTATTCTAAACTAAGAGCTACTCATCTAAGATATAGACGAAAAATAGACATGAACAAAGAGCAATGCTGAAGAAAATGCAAATGCATACTTTGAAGCCATGTAAATATGCAGGTTATCCCATAAAATAGCATGAAATGGCCAAGGGAAATGACATTAAACAGTAAATGGAGGTGGATCAGAGTGAATTTGGAAAAGGACAAGGGAAAAGGTCATTGCCAAAAAGCATAAGGTCAATATTTTAATATGACAGTATCAAACTATCACACTTTTTAAAGACATTAAAGCAGGGGTTTTAAAATCCTTGAAAAACTTAGTAAATGCTCATTAAATGTGAGCTGCTAGTATTATTATTATCTGCCATATAGCTTTCTTTTTTTCCCTAAGCATCTCTAATATAGTTTATTTTTACCCTCTTTTTGAAGTTTATACATGTGATACAATGCACTATTTATTTCACTGTGCCTGGCTTCTTTTACTCAACATTATGTCTTTAAGATTCATACATGTGGTTGTGTGTCTCTGTAGTTCATTTCCAATGCTGTATAATGTCTCATAATTTGAATATACCCCACTGTGTTTATTCTATTATTGATGGATATTTGATTGTTTCCTGTTTGGACCTATTTTGAACACTTCACTTTCTATATTCTTTTGCATGTACCTGGAGCATTATAAGCATACATTTATGAGGCTATAGATTCAGGAATGGAAAAGGGTATATGTGTATCTTCAGCTTTAGTCAACACTGCCAAATTTTGTTCAGAGTAGTTTACAAACCTCTATTCCCATCTGCTGTGTATGAGAATTCACTTCCCGCCAACATTTCCTTTTGTCAAACATTTTAATTGTGTGGACTCATACTGATATCATTGTGGTTTTAATCTGTATTTCCCTAAAATTAATGAGGTTAGGAACATTTTTACGGATCTATTGGCTCTGTTGACATTCTCTTTTGTGAAGTACCTGCTCACATCTTGTGCCATTTTTTTTATTAGATTCTTTTTCTTGTTGGTTTTGAAAGCATGTACACATTTGGGGTACAAGCTTTAGAAGATGAGTCAAAAATGTATTTTTGACAATATTTTCACAATATGGCTTTCCTTTTCCCTCTCTTTAGTCTGTCTTTCAATGATTTCAAAAAATTAGTGCACTCAAAACTTATCCATTTTTGTAATACTGATAAATGCTTTCTGAGTCTTGTTTTAAAAAATGTTTTCTACCTAGAGAACATAAAGATATTCTACATAATATTACTATCAGCATGAATTGATTTTTTTTTTGTACGTGAAATGAGGTAGAGGTATGTCTCTCTTTTTTTTATTTTTCCCTCAGTATGGATGTTCTACCATCGTTTCTTGAAAAGGCCACCATACTCTCCCTGCTCTGCAGGGTCTGCCTCTTTCATAAATCAGGTGTTCATAGATAACTAGGTCTGTTTTTATTCTGGGGCACTTGTTTTTTCTGTCTGAGACAGACCCACACTTTCATTTACATAGTTTTAGGCTAAATCTTGACTTTCAGTGGAGTAGGTTCTCTCACCTTGACTTGTAAAGTTTCTTTGCTATTTTCTGACCGTTGTATTTTTATATAAATTTTAGAATCAGCTTATCAAGTTCCACCAAAAAAATTTTTTTTAAGTATTCAGATTTTGTGTGGGATTGCTTTATATCTATAAATTGGGAAGAATTGACAACTTTTATAATATTGAGCTTTCCAATTCGTGAACATGATTTATGTCTCTCCCTACCCCTGCATTGCTTTAGATGTTTCTTTCATTAAAATTTTTATAGCTTTCTTTCTTTTTTTTTTTTTTTTGCGGTACGCGGGCCTCTTACTATTGTGGCCTCTCCCTTTGCGGAGCACAGGCTCCGGACGCGCAGGCCCAGCGACCATGGCTCACGGACCCAGCCGCTCCGCGGCATGTGGGATCCTCCCGGACCGGGGCACGAACCCGTGTCCCCTGCATCGGCAGGCGGACTCTCAACCACTGCGCCACAAGGGAAGCCCTATAGCTTTCTTTGTAGAGTCTTGCATATCTCTTGGGAGCTATATTCCTAAGTATTTAATAATTCATCTCTTGATCCTGTTGCATTCTATGTATATCCAATCACAATAATATAATAGCATTTTAATTTCTTTTTTCAATTCTTAAAACTTTATCACTCTATCTTGTCTTACTGCCTTAGCCAAAACCTCCAATTCAATGATCAACAAAATTGGACATAGCAGGTATTTATTTTTCTTTTTTACCCAAACTCAAGGGAATACATTTTATGTCTCCAATTAAAATGTTTGCTGTAGATTTTTTGTACATACAGTGAAGAAGTAAGCAAAAATTATTAAACAAGAAAGTTATCCATGACTCCTGTCAATCTCTTATACCCTACATTTTACCCGCCAGCACTTCTTACCACCTCCAGGCATCCATATAACTTTCTTGACATAAATCAAGCAGAAGTTTTCATTGGTCTTCATTTTTTATATAGCTAGGCATGTCCATGTAAGAACAACTTTTCCCATTAGAATCTTAAATAATTTTGATGAATCACTTCATTTTTATCATTCTTTTTTGACCACACCGAGCAGCATGTGGCATCATTTTGGTTCCCCAATCAGGGCTTTAACCCATGCCCCCTGCATTGAAAGTGCAGCATCTTAACCACTGGACCACCAGGGAAGCCCATCATTTTTATCATTCTAATGTCAAAAGTTGAAGTTAAAATTCCCTTAATAAATGAATATTTTGTATGTGTCTAGTTATCTTTCATATAGGGGCTTCTTCACAAATAGGCAGGATTGCTGCCTTTTAGTACATCTATTTTTAAATATAAATAATAGGTAATACAGGTATCTATTTTAAAATAAGCATTAAGTAAAACCTATTCTGATTTTTTCAAATGGAAAAAGTATCACTTTTATGACCACCTTAGAAAAATTCAAATAGACGTCCATCTGTTAGCTATTAGAGAACACACTAATGTCAACATTTTCATCCATGTTTGCGCTAAACGCTACTAAAGAGACAAAGTGAATTTAAGGGTCACAATAACTAAGTAGCAGATTTGCAAATATTTTAGGGCTTTTAAAATGAAAAATTTAGACACATGGTCACAGTAATTTTTTTTTAAGATTAATGAAAATATCTTTATTGAACAATATGACTGTTAAATACAGCTATATACTGCTAAATCCAAGTAATGGGGTCATATTTTTTCTTTTTCTTTCTTTTTTTTTAGAAAATGTTCTTGCTCTGTCTGTGTCTGAAGATGAAGGACAAGGAAACCCAAACTAATTCTCTGGCTGTTTTGCCCAAATAAAATCTTTGATAGGCTTCCTTCCAGTTCCTTACCCCCAAACCCTGCTTTCCAGTCTTACCTTCCCCCACCTTCTTCCCTCCCTTTCTAACTTTTTTGAGAACTTCCTATGGTACTATGCTATCTGGGGGGAGGATAATAAAAAAACACAGTCATTTCTCCTTAAATTGGATTTTTATTCTCCTTCAGGTATGAAATGAGAAAAATACTATGTGATCTTGAAGAGTGGTCATAATTGATCACAAAATCATTATTCTCCAACTCCAAAACACATTTTGAACAAATGCTTTAAATATATCAGTTTTCTACAAATATCCTCAATGCAACATTTTTATTTGTGTATTTTAAACTTTTTTCTCTAAATAAGTTATGCTTACTGATTCATCCTTCTCTCACAACAAAAATTCAACAGAATCTTCCAAAATTAATGAAAACAAACATTTTTCATCTCTTATATCCCTAATTTTAATCTTATTTTAACTTATCTGTTGGAAAAATTGTTTTCTATTTTTTAAAAATTAAGGAAATGCTTAGCTAATTCAATTATAAAATATAAATATTATATATAAATATAAAAATATATATAATATAAATTTTGTATTATATATGATATACATATTATAATATATAGAATATAGATAATAACTAATTCAATTATAAAATTCAATTATATAATTATAATTTTATAAAATTATAAAATATATAATTATAATTTTATAAAATTATAATTATAATTTTATAAAATTATAAAATTATAATTTTATAAAATTATATAAAATATTCAACAATATTAAAAATATTGTTGAACATTTATGTCTTTATTATTTGTTGAGTGCTAACTAGCACTTCTGATTGTCTACATGTTGGAATATTTGGTGGAAAGTCATTACAATCCTCCATAAACTCAGTCTATAGAAAGCAGACCAATGCAGAAGTAACCTTTATTGGAAATACTATGAGAGCTGTTCAGCAAAGAAGAGGAATTGTTGATTGGCAGAGTAACAGATTTCATAAACATTGACCCTCCCATTATTGAAATTTAATTGGTGAAATGAGAAATAAACATAAGAAGGTTAAAAAGCAATACAAGGCTCCATATAATAAGTACAAGCTTAGTACCATGCTCAGTAGATTCTGCAGAAGTTCAGTAGGGGCAATCCTTTCCTTTTACAAAAGTTAAAGAAGGTAAATGGTCTTTATATTAATGAGAGTTGGGTACAAAAAGCCTATTTCAGAATTCATCTTTTTGGAAATTCTAAGGTAACCTTTAAAATTCCCAAGGCAAGTATTATAATGAACTTAACTAATATGGAATCAGAGTTAAGTTATATAGCACAAGGCTACTTAGTGATAAAGTTAAAACACAACCTGAATTCTGGAATCCCATTTCATTCTTTTTCCTTTATTAAAGCTAAACTGTATGGGCTTGAAATTATTTTGAGCCTTATTGTTGGTGCTTAGTATACTATTAAGCATGAATAAGAAATTATTAAATATTCCTGGTAGTATTATATATAATGCTGGTAATTATATCCAACTTGGAAATTCAATTTCAAAAGTCAATATCTATGACAAAATTATATGCAAAGGGGCTATCTGACTTGATTTATATAACTAGGATTGTTGATTTATCACTCTATAGAAATCAGCTGATTGCATGTGTTTAACTGTATATAGGAATTATTAAAGTTATATATATGTATATATAAATATCTTTTAGGCTGATTTTCTAACTGCTCAACTGGGCTTATTGGAAGAGAAATTTAGTAAAATACATGGATTTGAATTCAGGGAACAGTTAGGTTTAAACAAAATATTTTTAAAGAGGAATTTTCTTAATTCACACCATTTAAACTAGGAAAATAAATTTTATTTATCCTTTTGAACATGGCCTGGAGACTCATTCTAAGGCATTTTAAAAATGGTTAATAATTAACATGAATGGGGTGTTTAGAGCATGCAGCAAGGGAAAGTTGAGAACTAATCCATTAAAATAAGGTCTAAACAAAATCCTTTATGGGGCCCTAGAATTTAAGCTGCCTATAGTAGTGGGAAGAATAATTTATTCTCTTTGTATATATATTTATTTTTATATATGTAACTATTTATTCTCTTTATATATATTTATTTATATATATAAAATTTATCATCCTGATTTGGTAGATGTGATTTATTCACAAAATGTTGATTATAGAACTGGTTACAGTTTGATTACAGTGGTCTATAAGAGCGTGAGATGTGGAATTCGTACATGGTGGTTTTACAAGGGGAAAAAATCAAAACTTCTTTGAGATTAATGTATAAGATGACTACAGTATATTCAGTTAAAAACTCTAAAGTTCTGGGCTTCCCTGGTGGCGCAGTGGTTGAGAGTCCGCCTGCCGATGCGGGGGACACGGGTTCGTGCTCCGGTCCGGGAGGATCCCACATGCCGCGGAGCGACTGGGCCCGTGAGCCATGGCCGCTGAGCCTGCGCGTGCAGAGCCTGTGCTTTGCAACGAGAGAGGCCACAACGGTGAGAGGCCCGAGTACCGAAAAAAAAAAAATTAAAAAAAAAACAAAACAAAAATACTCTAAAGTTCTAAAGTGTCTTATAAATATACCATTAATTAGTGTTCATGTATGTTCCATTCAAATTATAGCAATAAAATTCAGAATTAAGACATATAATTAATTTTTTAAGCTTTTCATTAGTTTTCAAGGAGGTAAACCTTTTCCTCTACCCCTTATGTAGCCTAAATTCATAGAGTTGATTTATTTTAGTTGCAAGGTTTATTGAATTTTATAATAGCTGTAAACTTATTATCTGAGTTATATTCTAGCCTATCAGTAACAGTTGTAAGATCAAGGATCAAGATATCTTCTCTAGTTTTTCATTTGCAACATATCTTTGTTATTAAAAGAATTTTTCTTAAAGCTAATGAATGAAAGACAGTCTGCTGGAGCATTATTGATGTATTTTCATACTTCAGTTTTTAGAAATATGAATACTAATGAAAACCTGCTTTTACACATTAGGATTTTTTAATAAACAAAGATGAGAATTTTTACATCTATTTAATGTTTACAATGGAAATAATACATATATAATTTATAAATCACATAGTCTATAAAAGTATTATGTATTTTATATAAATGTAAAAATACATAATTTTGCAATCTAATCTTACTACCACTTGTGGCTTCTTCCAATTTTACTGTGTTTTCGTTTATGGACTAAAAGAAGAGACACACAACATTAAGCAAAATCTATCAGGCTTCCTTGGTAAAGCAGGTACCTGGAATCCCAGGTACTTTTGCAGGAGCTTTTATAGAAATGTGTGAATAACAGCAAATATAAAACAAAAATATTGATCTGAAAAGTTACAAACTTGAGCTCCATTCTCTGTGTGTAATAAGACAAGCTGAGGGGAATTTACTGACTGTGAAAGATGGTCATTTGGTAACTGTAAGAGAGCATCTTAACAGAACATAGATGTTAACCAAGTAAAAGACAACTGGCATATTGACAAAGAAAAGTGGAGGGGAAGGAGGTAGCTTCAGACATGCTGTGGGGCTAATGTCATTGATTCACCCATCAAATATCATGATATTAGTTCTTTCCATCTAATATCAAGCATTCTTAGTTCTTTCCATCTAATATCAAGCATTCTTTTGTAATACTAAAGTCTAAGAAATGTAAAGTTAATTTAAATGCATCCTATAGAAGAGGCAACTGTGTTGTTTCTACTACACTAATAAGTAGATACATATAAGTAGATTATAACTAGGCATTTAAAAAATTTCTCTGAGGCAAGATTATCACATGAGGTAGGAGATATTTTACTTTGGAATGATACCTTTTAAGATATCATTGATAAGCCCTTTTATATACAGCAATATACAGTGCATAACCATAGATGGCATTTTGTTTTACACGTTGATGAGTACTCATTTGTGATGGTAATAAGGATTGAGCTATTAGAATCATCAGGAAGACCCAGTGTTCTTCTACATAAACTAGAATGCAACAGTTGTGTTCATCATTTATTCACATTCTACACTAACCATGTTAAAATATTATATGCTTAATAGTTGGTTCTTAAATATGTTGATGTTCTAGCTTTGAAGCAAACAAATTATTTGGAGGACACACTTCATCTTTGATTTTCCTAGTGCATGGTTTTAGAGTCCTAAGATTATAAGGAATTTAAGATAATATGAAGGTCTGAGTTGAATTTAAGGGAGGATAGCCCATAGATCACCCAAACAAGCTGCCCGAGGTAAGGGTTCACTGAAGTGGTCATGACAGAATCCTTTTATTCTACTTCAAGATTTTATTTCCCTGAGGACTAGAATAGTGAATGGAGAATCCAGTTAGAGTAAGCTTTTTGTACCAAAATAAAAATAAAACAAAAACATATGTTTTTTCTCAAACTAGTGAATCTTTTTAAAGACAGGAAGCAGTATACAATCCTGAAGTTTGGTCCCATGACAGCTGGTAATCAACAGAAGCTAGCAATCCCACTGAGGCTCAGTTTAATCTTATTCCTTTGACTCTGAGCTGCATTTTAAGGCTCTACACAAGCTGTTCTTTTAGAAATATGCATTAATACAACATTCTTGCCTTGAGATTTGTTTCCTGCACATGTTAAGTGCCATGAGAGCAGATTGAAAATCTTTGTAGTATTGCCCTCACGGCACATCAATGACTTCCTGTTGATGTGTGACACATTAAAATTTTTGTGACCAGAATATATCCTTAATATAAGTATAGATTTAAATAAAAATGGCCACACTGGAATTTGGTGGCTTATATATTATATTGGTAAAAATAGCACAAAAATTAACGAATCTTGATAAGTCACTTACCTTTTTACTCCTGATTTAATCAAAACAAGGTAGACAAAAATGCTTATGTCTTTATTCAGAAACTCTCCATTACCATCACTTTCTGAGATCAAATCTAGAGATAAAATCCTCTGGGAATTTTCTTAAAAGACTAAATGTTGAATCCTGAAGTAGTGAACAAGAAGAATAAAAACCCTTCTTTTAGGAGAAATGACTTATCTCAATTCCAGGAGATGTATATTTTTTCTTTTACCACATGATGACAAATTTCTAAGCTAGGTTCTTGGATTATAGCTCCTAAATCCAGTTCTTGAACTTAGAGAGGAAATAATTTAACAAGCTATGTTCATTTATTATCTCTCTGGTTAAAATCTGTTTTTTCTTTTAGAGGTAAACAGAACAAAATTACACTTTTTCACTCTCTTGAACAAGCAGAATGGTTGTTCTCAACAATGTGTTATTAAGATTATAAATAAAAGCAGCAAGAATAATTTTGGCATATTTAAAAATAACTTCTGATTACACTTAGAGTAATGAGTGACATATAAAAGTGAAGACTGTGATCTCTTTTGAGTTAACTTTAAACTTAACATTCACATTACAACAGATAAGACCAAGACATGGCTATATATTTTATTTAGTGTTGTAAAATTGTTTAATATTGAATACACATTGCTTAATATAATAGACATGTACTCAAATTATGTAGCAAGGTATGTAACATTTATGTTAACCAATCAAAAGATGATGGATTGCAATAGGCTGCATGTAAAAGAAATCTGACAACAATAGTTCAGTAGTTCTTTTTCTTATAACAAGAAATTTGAAGATGAGTAGACCAGAGCTAGTGCAGTGATGTTATGAAATCATCAAGGACCCTAGTTTTGTCTGGCTCCATGTGTCACCATCCTTAGCATGTGACTTTTCTCTCATGGTCACAAGTTGGCTGCTATAGATGTCATATCTGTGTCTCAGGCAGGAGAAAAGGAGGACAGAGGCAAAAAAGGCAAAGCAGCTGAGTCTTTCCTTTTTATCAGGAAAACATCTTTTTGGAAACTCATTTAGTAGACATCCCCTTACATCTCACTGATTCAAACTCTGTTACTTATCCATTGCTAGCTGCAAAGGAGCTGAGAAAAATCAAATCTTGTAGCTGGGCTTTGGGCACCCTAAAGAAAACCAGGTTCCTACTGGTATGGAAGGCAGGGAGAACAGATGCTGTGTAGGCAATTTCAAGGTGTGCCACCATGAGATTAGAAGTCAGCTGGTAAATGTTGCTCCTGCCTCAAAGCACAGAGCAGATGTCTCCCAGGGATTGTTTCCGTTGATTCTAAAAGGTAGATTATTACATAATTAAAAGAATGTTTGTTTAGTTGATTTTTTACATGTGTTTTTCTAGTATAAATTTTGGTAGAAAAAGTAGCATAAGCATTAATTATTTTCATGGGACACATTAAATTTATTCAGAGCACAGTTTAGGAAATTCTGGCCTTAAGTCATAGAAATAACATATTCCAAAAACCAGATATATTTACATTAAGAAAACTCAAAACTTATCTCAAGATTTCTTTAAATCAAACCCTCTCTTACATTAAAAACATTTAATTTAATTAAAATTTAAAATCTATTTATTTTTAAATATCGATTTATAAATATTTTAAAATATCTATTTATATATCTCAGCACCAAATTTATTGTATCCTATTTAGGACTACATATTTTCATTTCCAGATTCTAAATGGATAAATAGTAACACATTGTATACTTCCTGGGAAAATTTTCTAAAATGATCATATGCACTTGTTAATATGAATCTGTTTAGTATCTGCTTCATTGTTTTGTCATTGTCCCTGTCAATCACAAAGTCTTCTTCTACTTTTTCTACTGACACTGGTCCATGTCCTGAGTGAAATTAATCCTTTCCTGCACTCAATTTTGAATGACTTCATTTTTAAATGTAAAAATAATATCTATATGAAAATAATACAAGCACATTGTAAAATTTTTTGAAAAATCACAAATATTTATGTCTTAGCTAGCACAAGTTCCCTGTCATAGATAACTGTAATGCAATTTATATTTTTGTGGACTTTTGAATGCATGTATATCTAAGGGTTGGAGACAATAGCTCATTGTAGTTTTGATGTACACTTCCATGATAATTAGTGATGTGGAACACATTTTCATATACCTCTGGCTGTCTGTATGTCTTCTTAGGAAAAATGGCTATTTAGATCCTCTGCCCATTTTTTAATTGGATTGTTTTTAGATATTGAGTTGTATGAGTTCTTTATAAATTTTGAGTAATAAACCATTATCAAACATATCATTTGCAAGTATTTTCTCCCATTCAGTAGGTTACCTTTTTCTTTTGATGATGGTCTTCTATGCTGTGCAAAAGCTTTACAGTTTGATTAGATCCTATTTGTTTGTCTTTCGCTTTTGTTGCCCTTGCCTGAGGAGACAGATCCAAAAATATATTGCTAAGATCGTTGTCAAAGAGTGTACTGCCTATGTTTTCTTCTAGGGGTTTTATGGTTTTAGATACCTTAAAAACACTTGTCTTTAATACGTTTAGGATTATTTTTATATATGGTGTGAGAAAATGTTCTAGTTTCATTCTTTTACATACAGCTGTTCAGTTTTCTCAGCACCATTTTTTTGAAGAGATTGTCATTTTCCCATTCTGTATTCTTGCCTCCTTTGTTATAGATTAATTGAACATATGTGCATGGATTTACTTCTGGGCTCTCTATTCTGTTCCACTGATCTATGTGTCTGTTTTTGTACCAATAGCATATTGTTTTGATTACTATAGTTCGTAGTATAGTCTGAAGTCAGGGAGCATGATACCTCCACCTTTATTCTTTTTCAATATTGCTTTGGCTATTCAGGGTATTTTGTCATTCCATACAGATTTTAGGATTATTTTTTCTTGTTCTGTGAAAAATGTCACGGGTATTTTGATAGGAATTGCATGAAATCTGTAGGTTGATTTGTATAGTATGGACATTTTAATAATATTAATATTTGAATCCATAAACATGGGTTATCTTTCCATTTATTCGAATCACTTTTAATTTCCTTCATCAATATCTTATAGTTTTCAGAGTACAGGTCTTTGCCTCCTTGTTTAGATTTATTCCTAGGTATTCTATTCTTTTTGATGCAATTGTAAATGCATAGTTCATTATTAGTATATAGAAATGAAACAACTTCTGTATATTAATTTTGTATCCTGCAAGTTTACTGAATTCATTTCTTAGTTCTAATAGTATTTTTGTAGAGCCTTTAGTGTCTTCTGTATATAGTACTATGGCATCTATACAGAGGGGTAGTTTTACTTCTTCCTTCAAATTTGGATTCCTTTTATTTCTTTTTATTGTCTGATTGCTATGGATAGGACATTCAACACTATGTTAAATAGAAGTGATGAGAGTAGACATTCTTGTCTTGTTCCTGACCTCGGAGGGAAAGCTTTCAGCTTTTCACCATTGAATATAATGTTAGCCTTGGGCTTGTCATAAAGGCCATTATTATATTGAGGTGTGCTTCCCTCTATACAAAATTTCTTGATAAGTTTTAATCATGAATGGATGTTCAATTTTGTCAATGCTTTTTCTGCATCTATTGAGATGATTATGTGATTTTTGTTCACGTGGTGTATAATGTTGCTTGATTTGCAGATGTTGAACCATCTTTGTATCCCTAGAATAAATCCCACTTGACCATAATGTATGATCCTTTTAACATATTGTTGAACTTGGTTTACTAATATTTTGTTGAGGATTTTTGCATCTATGTTCATCAGGGATATTGGCTTGTAATTTTCTTCTTTTTTTAGTGTCTGTCTGATTTTGGTATCAGAACAATGATGGCCTTGTAGAATAAGTTGTAAGTGTTCCCTCTCCTTCAATTTTTTGAAATAAGTTGAGAGGGATAGGTATTAACTCTTCTAAATATTTGGTAGAATTGTCCTGTGAAGCCATCTTGTCCTGTGCTTTTATTTTTGGGAGTTTTTTGACTACTGATTCAATTTCATTACCAGTTACCAGTCTGTTCAGATTTTCTTTTTCTTTCTGAATCAGTCTTGGAAAATTGTATGTTTCTAGGAATTTACTTATTCTAGGTTGTCCAATTTGTTAGTGTATAACTGTTCATAGTATTCTTTTATGATTATTTGTACTACTGTGAAATTGGTTGTAATGTCTCTATTTTTATTTATTTGGACTCTTTTTTTTTTTCTTTGAGTCTGGCTAAGGTTTATCAATTTTTAAAATCTTTTTTTTTTTTTTTTGCGGTATGCGGGCTTCTCACTGTTGTGGCCTCTCCCGTTGCGGAACACAGGCTCCAGACACACAGGCTCAGCGGCTCACAGGCCCAGCCGCTCCGCAGCATGTGGGATTTTCCTGGACCAGGGCACGAACCTGTGTCCCCTGCATCAGCAGGCAGACTCTCAACCACTGCACCACCAGGGAAGCCCTAAAATCTTCTTTTAAAAAAAGCAGCTCTTAGTTTCATTGATATTTTGTATTACTTCCTTGATCTATATTTTATTTATTTCTGCTTTGATCTTTATCATTTTCTTTCTTCTATTAACTTTGGACTTTGTTCTTTTTCTCATTCTTTTAGGAAGAAATTTAGGTTATTTGAGAATTTTCTTTTTTTTGAGGTAGGCCTGTATCACTATAACTTCATTCTTTAGAACAGTTTTTACTGTGTCCATAGATTTTGGAAAGTTGTGTTTCTATTTTCATTTATTTCCAGGTATTTTTTGATTTCCTTCTTGATTTCTTTGTTGACTCTCTCTCTCTTTTTTGTTTTTTTTAGTAGCATGTTGTTTATTCACTATGTGTTTTTGTGTCTTGTAGTTTTCTTCCTGTAAATGATTTCTAGTTTTATACCATTCTGGTCAGAAAAGATGCTTGATATGAGTTCAGTCTTCTTAAGTTTATTGAGACTTGTTTTGTGGCCTAGCATATGATCTATCATAGAGAATGTCCTATGTGTACTTTAAAAGAATGTGTATTCTGCTGCTTTTGTATAGAATGTTCTCTCTCTCTCTCTCTCTCTTATATATATATATATATATTCATCTGATCTAATTGTCATTTAAGCCACTGGTTCCTTATTGATTTTCTGTCTGGATGATCTACACATTGATGTAAGTGGGGTATTAAAGTCCCTTACTATTATTGTATTATTGTTTGTTTCTTCCATTATGTCTATTAATATTTGCTTATATATTTAGGAACTCCTATGTTAGGTCCATATATGTTTACAAATGTTACATCCTTTCCTTGGATTGATGCCTTTATCATTATATAATGCTCTTCTTTGTCTTTTGTTGTAGACTTTGTTTTAAAGTCTATTTTGTCTGATATGAGTATTGTTACTACCCCAGCTTTATTTTCATTTCCACTTGCATGCAATATCTTTGTTCATCCCCTCACTTTCAGTCTGTGTGTTGTTTTAGCTCTGAAGTCTCTTGTAGACAGCATTATAGATAGGTCTTGTTGTGAAATCCATTCAGCCACCCTGTGTCTTTCGATTGGAGCCCATAGTCCGTTTACATTTAAATTGATTATTGATAGATATATACTTACTGCCATTTTGTTCCTTGTTTTCTGGTTGTTTTTGTGGTTCTGTTCTGCTCTTTTATTGCCTTGGTAGGGGTATTGCCTTGTTGGGGGTATCCTAAAGTTGGAGGTTGCTAGAGGCCAACTCTAGGACAAACCAGGGTTTCTCCTGGGGTGTGCTGGGGACCACCACATTGGTGGGGTGGACTGGAGCCAGAGAAGCTAGAGCCAGAGTCTGGTGTGAGCTACAGTTTCTCCCAAGGTGTGGTGACAGTGACCACCTTGGTAAGGCTGTAGCTAGAGGGGCTGGAGCCAGAGCCTGGTGCATGCTAGGGGGAGTGTTGGGACAGTCTTGGCAGGCCAGCCAGATCACCAAGCACTTTTCAGTCTGCTGCTTCTGTGATGGGACTATGAATTAGCACAACTTTTCATGTACCCTTTAAGAGTAGAGTCTTGCTTTCCTACCGCTCTCATAAGGGCTTGTTTTCAAAACAGCTGAGAGAGTCATCCTCCCAGTGCCAGACCTCACTATTGGGGTGGCCAATATGGGCCTCAAACCCTCACCATTTAGGGAGGATCCCCTAGTTTGTGATGTCCCCCTCTTGTGTTTCACCTGCTGGTGGTACGAGTCCAAACTAGACAGCTTCTCTTCCTCTCCTTCCAAGCTTTGTGCGTGTGTCCATGTGTGTGTGTGTTTTCCTTTATATTATTGGTTGTAGAAGAGCCATTCTTCTCATCTTCCAGTCATTCTCAGAGAGAGTTGTTCTATATGTGGTTGTAGTTTTGGTGTGTTTGTGGGAGGAGGTGAGCTCTGGGTCTTCCTATTCCACCTTCTTGATCCTGCCTCCCAGACTATCAGGTTTAATTGACATAATCAAGGAGACACTGAGTCATCACACTTTATTGTATCATCATAATCCTGTCCTTTTAGGAAATTATATAGCAGAATATTTAGGATATACTGTTTCATTATATCGCTTTTTTCCTGGTTACTCTATTATAATTTGAAACTATACTAGTTCAAAGCAACATTTTATGTGCTCACAATTTAGACTAAGATTAAAAATACTAATCATCTTTTCAAAGGTAAACTGATATGAGAGACTAAGATAAGGAATAATATTTTTATTCCTTTCACAAATAAGTCCAAGGATTTTCTACTTTATAGCAGAATGTGTGGTTTCTTAGCCCCACAACTCTAGAAGTTAATATCAATATTAAGTTCTGGGCGTTGGCATAGATGTTAAATGTGTAACCAAATGATCAGGTGGCTTTGAGTCAAATCCAGTCTTGATTACTTTGCTTTTTTTTTTTTTTCATTCTTGATTACTTTTCACTTGGACAAATTAATCACCTGAGGCCTTAGGTATCTTACTGGAAAAATATTTGTAAAGTCCTTATCTCAGAGGGTTGCAGTCAAGGTTGAATGAACTGAAACTTGTAGCATATGACTTGGAAGTTAATGGCCTGGAAGGGAAAAAGACCTTGCAAAAAGTAATTTGGGTTATAACGTGGTAGGATAAAGAGATTCATAAAAGAATCAAGGAGTTCTTGGAAAACTAAAAACTTTGGCTAACTAGACTTTGTAAAGAAAATAATGTGCTGAGCTAATACTTTTTGAAGGATGGATATTGTCTTATCTGCTCAAGGAAGGTTAGCAAAATGTAAATAACATGGGAAAGGCACTAATGGATGAGAATTAAAGTATGCAAATTAATTACTATAAAACAAGGTACAAAGTATAGGACAAGTAAAGAGAGTGCTATGGTTTGTAGAAGTATAAATTATCCTACGTTGGGTTTCCCAAGTCAGGGTTCTTGGAAGCAGTCATATTTGGGCTGCGTCTTAAAGATAAGGTGATCTCAATATACCCATGGTTACTGGTCCCTCTATGTATTTTTTTTTTTTTTAGTACTCCTTTTGCCTATGAATCAACTTGCCTAATCCTTTTTTCTTGCCACTGTACAAAAGCTTGTATATTTTTAAAAAATTGGTTCATTGGGCTTCCCTGGTGGTGCAGTGGTTGAGAGTCCGCCTGCCAGTGCAGGGGACACGGGTTTGTGTCCCGGTCCGGGAAGATCCCACATGCCGCGGAGCGGCTGGGCCTGTGAGCCATAGCCGCTGAGCCTGCGCGTCCGGAGCCTGTGCTCTGCAACGGGAGAGGCCACAACAGTGAGAGGTCCGCGTACAGCAAAAAAAAAAAAAAATCAATTCATTTATTTTTGACTAGGTAATGCATGCAGTCGCTATAAAAATTAAAAGCTAAGAAAGAATATACGATAGAAACTACATTTTTTCTCAAATTTTGTTTCTCAATGATTATTGTGAGTTTTCTCTATATTATTTCACAAATAGACTATACATTTCAAGTATATTTACTCATTTTTAATATAAATGAATATAATATGTATTTGAGCATATATATACACACACTGTTTTGTGTTTTTTTCACTCAATAATAATGCCTTACAGCAGTATATAAAGGAATGCATTTTAATTGTATTAACTAATCAATACTGCATTGTATGAATGTGCCATAATTTAGTTACAAGAGCTCCACTGGTAGACATTAATGCGTTTCTGATAGAAATTCTGCATTCTGATAGACATTTACTGCTTTCCCATTTTTTAACTGTTACGGTTTTATAATAAAGGTTTTTTAAATTATATATATATTGAAATATATATTCCTTGTCTTAGGAATATAATGAAATATATTAAAATATTTCAAATAGTGAACCATCCTGAGACTTCTGAAAAATCTAATTTTGGTTGTATTTATTATTTGGTTGCTGTATTCTATAGACTAATATTGGTAGAGTTTTCATATCTGTATTCATGAATGTTATTTTTCTGTGTTTTTTCTCCCCATGGCTATCTTTTGGGTAGTATATTCAGGCATATCTCATTTTACTGTGCTTCACAGATATTGCATTTTTGACAAATTGAAGGTTTGTGGCAATTCTGTGTTCAGCAAGTCTATCAGTACCATTTTCTAACAGCATTTGCTCACTTCATGTCTCTGTATCACATTTTAGTAATTCTTGCAATATTTCAAAACTTTTCTTTATTATTATATTTGTGATGTGATTTGTGATTAGTGATGTCTGTTACCACTACAACTCACTTAAGGCTCAGATGATGGTTAGCATTTTTAGCAATAAAGTAAGCTTAAATTTATGTACATTTTTTTTTAGACATAATGTATTGCACACAATAAACTACAATGTAGTATAAATATAATTTTATATGTACTGGGAAACCAAAAAATTGTGTGAGTTTACTGTGATATTCACTTTATTGTGGTGGTCCAAAATCAAACCCACAAGGTCTCTGAGGTAAACCTGTATTAACATTATTAATGAAAGTTTCCCTTTTTTCTTTCCCAGTGCTTTGAAACAGCATTAAATGTGTCAGCTTCTTAAAGGAATTTTTTTTTTTTTTTTTGCGCTATGTGGGCCTCTCACTGTTGTGGTCTCTCCCGTTGCGGAGCACAGGCTCCGGACACACAGTCTCAGTGGCCATGTCTCAGCGGCATGTGGGATCTTCCCGGACTGGGGCACGAACCCATGTCCCCTGCATCGGCAGGCAGACTCTCAACCACTGCGCCACCAGGGAAGCCCTTAAAGGAATTTTTTAACATTACCCTGTGAATGTTTTTGTGCCTAGCAGAATTTATTTTTGGAAGGAGAGGTAGGTTGTCTTTGACAAATTTCTCCTTGATTTGTTTTTTAAATTAAGGTACTTGGCCCACAGCAGGCAGAGCACCCTGTCCACCTCTCTGCACAAGCTCTACTTTGGGAATAGCTTCATACTCCACAGGCTGTGTCTGGGACCTGCAAATGAAGGTGTCCATTCTTGACAGGATCCCACTGGTCCATTAATCTTCATCGCGTTTGGCAGCTCTTCTTTATTTTTTTGTGTACGAGTTATAGATATTTCCTATTTCCATTAGGGGTGAGATCTATGTTTCCATGTTAATTTCTCTGCCTTGCTTTGGGGCATAGTTCTAAGTATGAAGAAATCAAGTGCCTTCTCTTTGAAATCAGATACAGATTGTTATGGGCTGAATTATGTCCCCAAATTTGATATCTTCATATGTTGAACTCTAACCCCCAGTATGACTGTATTTGGAGAAAGGGCTTTTAGGGAGGTAATTGAGGTTAAAAGAGGTGATTAGATAGAACTGATATCCTTATAAAAAGAGGAACAGAAACCAGACCTCTTCCTAGCCCTCCCAGAAAGGCCATGCAAGGATACAGTGAGAAGGTGGCTGTCTTCAAGTCAGGAAAATAGGCCTCCCCCAAAACTAACCTTGACAGCACTTTGATCTTCCATTTCCCAGTGTCAAGAACTGTGAGAAAATAAGTTTCTTAAGCCATCCAGTCTGTGGTGTTTTTTTATGGTACCCCCCACAGACTAATAATTAGATTATGTAAAAGAACCATAATTGACAAATTAACAAGAAGTGTTAAGTTCCCTATACTTACCTAATTCATAGTTGTCATATTTTCTTTCTTTCTTTTAGAAGTGAAATAATAATCAAAAAGTTGATGTTTGCCCTTAAAGGGAAGATAGGATGAACATAGATACACAGTTATGTGCTGACTTTTAATGTCTGATAATGTCTAAATTATCCCATTTCTGAAGACATTCTTTTATGTATGATTTAAGCTTCTCATATACAACTGCATTCTATATGAATGTCTGGTGTAATATAACAGCAAATAATGAGATGGCATGTTAAAGTAGCCTGTGTAGAAGCAAGAGTTCTACCTTTCTATCATTTTAAATTACGTTTAACTAATGAATACTTAGCACTGTTATTTATGTATTTAAAATAGTTTAACTTGTTTATGTAGCTGATTTCAATATGTGACTTAAATATTCTCAAGATATTATCATAATATATGTGAATATATTATGTGAATAGTAATTCACATAATATATTCTGTGAATAGTAACACATATATAGCTTATGTGTGTGTGTGTGCATGTGTGTGTATGTGTGTGTGTGACAGAGGGAGAGAGAGAGAGAGAGGGAAAGAGAACAAGAGCAAGATGGAATGAAATATGGTTTGGATTTTTAAAACATTTTAATATTTGGTCTTCTCTTCTTTGAAACAGTATTTTTCTGCTATTTATTACCAATCCTCTACTTTAGATCTGACTATGTATCTAATTCCAGAAAATATATGGTTTATTAACTTATGACCCCTTTTTCATGACTTTTAATTCTTAATATTGATGCCTCTTTTCTTTATTTTACTTATTTAGATTTTACCCATTAATCAAGTTTCAGATACTGTTATAGATTGAATTGTGTTCTCCCCAGATTCATATGTTAAAGTCCTAATCTTCAATATTTAGCATTAGGGTGTTTAGCATTAGGGTCTGTATTTAGCATTAGGATCTTTAGGGTCTTTAAAGAGGTAACTAAGGTTAAAATGAGGTCATAAGAATAGGACTCTAATCTTATGGAACTGGTGTTCTTAGAGGAAGAGGAACAGACACCAGTGAGCTTGCTTGCACCCTTTCCCCCTCCCTCCCTCCCTCTCTCTCTCTCTCTCTCTCTCTCTCTCTCTCTCTCTCTCTGCCTCTGTGCTCTTCAACCCACCCCCCACCTGTGTGCACACAAAGAAGAGTCCATGTGAGCACACAGTTAGATGATGGCTACCTACAAGCCAAAAGAAGAAGCCTCAGAATAAAACCTGCTTTTCCAGCGCCTGATCTTGCACTTCCCAGTCTCTAGAACTGTAAGAAAATTAATTTCTGTAGGTTAAGTCACCGAGTCTATGGTATTTTGTTATGGCAGCCCAAGCAGACTAAGACAGATACTAGCCCAACAATCAGTTATACATGACAGTTCTGTAACTTTGATATCTTTTTCGAAACTCCATTTTGGCTCTAATTAATATAGACATTTATTCATATTTTATTTTTCTCATTTCTTTAAATTTTAAACTCTGAGGGCAGTTTTCATGTCATGTTATTTTTAAAAACAATGTCACCTGTCAAAGGGGTGAATACAAAAACAAAACACTTGTAATTTGATTACGTAGGCATTTTGAACGCTCCAAAAGCTAGAAAAATTTATCTGGAAAATTTTTAGTTTCTTTTTTACTCCTGAGTGTAAAATTTTATGTTTGGATGACTGGATGAACATCTCAAAATTTTTAAAGATAATTATTCTTAATTTAGCAGGTTTTCTGACTTTGATTCAATTTATAAAGGATGAATAATTAAATGAAGGGTTTTTAAAAATCTTATTGTGATCATCACAGTTAATATAGTATTGTAGCAATAAAACAAGATGAAATAAATGCATTTGAACCTTTTAAAATGAAGATTTTGTCAATGAACAGAACATAAATTTCAATTAATATCCTATTTTTTGAAGGAAATTTATACATAGATATTCAGTGTACTAGAAGAAATATTTAGAAAGGATTGCCTATGTATTTCAAATAATTGTTTCCAATTAATAATCTTCAGCATATAAGCATAAGACCTGTATTTTTGTCAGAAGTATATACAAACAGAATTTGAATGTGAAAATAAAGAAATTTCAGATTTAGAAGAAATTTAATTTCCCATGGGTAAAATGATGAAAGAATTTCCATAAGTTATTACAACTTTACATCAAACCTGCTGGTTTTAATGCACAGGACTTAATTTTTAGCTGCTGAGCTGAAACTTGGTGTTGGCAGACAAAAGGAAGCTGGTTTCATTTCAAGGATACAACTAACTGCTAATTATAAAAATGGATTTAAAGTTACCAGAAGGAACATTTTTGACAAGCCTTATGAAAAGAAATGCTAGACAATACTCAGTTAATTAAGAAACCAAGAGAGTTCTTTTATTCCTACATTCTATTAGTGCAATATTACTCATAGAAGAGATAAAAGGAGGAAGTTAAACTTTTGATTGCCTGCATTTTAATTTCTGCCTTTTTAAAGCAGTCAGTCCTGCCTTTCCATACTTCGTGTTGGTGTTTTGTTTCCCCAGCTTTGAAAATGAAACATTATAGGAGAAAATAGAGGAAGAATGTTTAGGTGGATAGGTTAAAGAAGATATTGCTATTAATAAGGAAACACGTATGTTTTGCTTTCAATGGCATAAACATTATAGACAGAATGAAACCAAAACTCAAGCACAAATAGGTTTTTACTCATATTTCATTTCTACTGTATTCCATTGAATGGTGAATTGTATTATTAAAAATGTGAAGAATATAAAGAAATGACTGGTCAAGAAGAGTAATAGTCTTAAAGGTCTCATGTTCATTTATTCATTCATTTAATTTTATATGCAGTCCTTTATTACCATTACTGTCCATTAATCTTTCATTTAAATCACCAAGTTCTAACTCTCTCAATTCCCCACCCTATCTTTTCCCCAACTTGTTATTAAAATTATAGGCAGATGCAAAATAAGTTAGTCCAACTTTATGTAGTCATTTATTGATGTTGCTTGGAGCTTTCAACATTTCAGGAAATGAAGTAAAAAGCCTTGATAAAAAATGTTTTTTTAGAGATTAATTTTTCATGACATTTTCCAAGGAGTATATGGTGAAAAAAATACAAAAAAGGCACAAATAAAAGTGAACCAATGAACCAACTGCTGGGTTTTTAAAAACATATGTATTTCTAATTCAATCACAGTCTTTGAATTTTAAACATGAATCTTTCTCAGCCTGTTGCAATAGAAATGGAGAATGGAGTCCTGCTACTTTCTTTTGCTTAGGAAGAGGTCAGTTGGTAGTAAAACTTACGCAGTTTTCAGTGATTTACTTAGGACAAAATCTATTGAAGAAACTTTAAATTAATATTATAGCCACTTAGAAAAATTTTGGAGAAAAGAAATTAGATTGAATAGCATAGTGGTACTTTATCAAAGTCAAGAAGAAAAGATCCCTAGGGGATTATGTATTTGGGAACAGCCTGCCTTTAGCTTTCAACATTAAGTGTTAAAACACAAATGAGAACAGGTATGAAATAAATGTTCACAGAATATAAATTTGCTTATTTTAGGTAAAGTAAAGAAATAAGAAAGGATACAGCATTATTAACATCTCAAACATGAAAAAATTGTGAGATAAAAAGTTTAGGAATTGACATTATAGTTGTCATTCACTAAGTGATTAAACTGTTAATGAAATTTTACAAGATAAAATTGTGGCAATATTTTGAAGCTGGAGGGGGACAGTATATTTAGTCTTCATACAAATGATAATGGAAGTGGCTGGCTCCCCATTTGCAAAGTTACCTACCTTTCTCCATCAGCAGGACTGAGCAGTCAGGGTAGAAAATATTTGCCTACCTGAGGATTCTCTGCAAGGTTCAATGAATATACGCTCCATTGTGCCAAGAAAAGTGTCAGGAGTTAAAGAGGAGTATGTCTAAATATACTTTCAAAATAGTAGAGAATGGGAGTAGTTAATTGTGCATCCAACTTGAGTGAAGCAGGTAGAATCTTTAGAAATCTATTCATTCAACTAATATGTACTAAGTGCCTACAATGTGCATTCACTTTTTTAAAATTAATTTTTATTGGAGTATAGTTGCTTTACAATGTTGTGTTAGCTTCTACTGCACACCAAAATGAACAGGCCATACATATACATATCTCTCCTCCCTTTTGGATTTCCTTCCCATTTAGGTCACCACAGTGCATTAAGTAGAGTTCCCTGTGCTATACAGTATAATCCCATCAGTTGTCTATTTTATACATAGTATGAATAGTGTATATGTGTCAATCCCAATCTCCCAATTCCTCCCACCCCACCTCTTTCCCCCTTAGAATACATACATTTGTTCTGTACATCTGTGTCTCTATTTCTGCTTTGCAAATAAGGTCATCTATACCATTTTTCTAGATTCTACATATATACATTAATATATGATATTTGTTTTTCTCTTCCTGACTTACTTCACTCTGTATGACACTCTCTAGGTCCATCCACATCACTAGAAATGACCCAATTTTGTTCCTTTTTATGGCTGAGTAATATTCCATTGTATATATGTACCACATCTTCTTTATCCATTCCTCTGTTGATGGGCATTTACATTGCTTCCATGTCCTGGTTATTGTAAATAGTGCTACAATGAACACTGGGGTGAATGTGTCTTTTTGAATTACAGTTTTCTCTGGGTATATGCCCAGTAGTGGGATTGCTGGGTCATATGGTAATTCTATTTTTAGTTTTTTAAGGAACCTCCATACTGTACTCCATAGTGGCAGTATCAGTTTACATTCCCACCAATGTAGTGTAAGAGGATGTAAGAGGGTTCCCTTTTCTTCACACTCTCTCCAGCATTTATTGTTTGTGAATTTTTTGTTGATGGCCATTCTGACTGGTGTGAGGAGATACCTCATTCTAGTTTTGATTTTCATTTCTCTACTAATTAGTGATGTTGAGAATTTTTTCATGTGTTTGTTGGCTATCTGTATGTCTTCTTTGGAGAAATGTCTATTTAGGTTTTCCACCCATTTTTTGATTGGATTGTTTGTTTTTTTTGATATTAAGCTTCATGAGCTGCTTGTGTATTTTGGAGTTTAATCCTTTTTCAATTGCTTCGTTTGCAAATATTTTCTCCCATTCTGAGGGTTGTCTTTTCATCTTGTTTATGGTTTCCTTTGCTGTGTAAAAGCTTTTAAGTTTCATTAGGTCCCATTTGTTTATTTTTGTTTTTATTTTCATTACACTAAGAGGTGGGTCAAAAAGGACCTTGCTGTGATTTATGTCATAGAGTGTTCTTCCTATGTTTTCCTCTAAGAGTTTTATAGTGTCTGGCCTTAATTTAGGTCTTTAATCCATTTTGGGTTTATTTTTGTGTATGGTGTTAGGGAGTGTTCTAATTTCATTCTTTTACATGTAGCTGTCCAGTTTTCCCAACACCACTTATTGAAGAGGCTGTCTTTTCTCCTTTGTACTTTTTTGCCTCCTTTGTCATAGATTAGGTGACCATAGGTTTGTGGGTTTCTATCCTCTTGGCTTTCTATCCCATTCCTTTGATCTATATTTCTATTTTTGTGCCAGTACTTTACTGTCTTGATTATTGTAGCTTTGTAGTGTAGTCTGAAGTCAAGGAGCCTGATTCCTCCAGCTCCAGTTTTTGTTTTCAAAATTCCTTTGGCTTTTCGGGGTCTTTTGTGTTTCCGTACATATTGTGAAATTTTTTGTTCTAGTTCTGTGAAAAATGCCATTGGTAGTTTGCTAGGTATTGCATTGAATCTGTAGATTGCTTTGGGTAGTATAGTCATTTTCACAGTGTTGATTCTTCCAATCAAAGAACATAGTATATCTCTCCATCTGCTTGTGTCGCCTTTGATTTCTTTCATCAGTACCTTATAGTTTTCTGCATACAGGTATTTTGCCTCCTTAGGTAGGTTTATTCCTAGGTATTTTATTCTTTACAATCATATTTCAAGAAACAAGAAAAATCCCAAATAAACTACCTAAACTTACACCTAAAGCAACTAAAGAAGAACAAACAAAACAAAGTTAGTAGAAGGAAAGAAATCATAAAGAGTAGAGCAGAGCAGAAATAAATGAAATAGAAACAAAGAAAAGAAATCAATAAAACTAAAAGCTGGTTATTTGATAAGATAAACAAAATTGAACCTTTAGCCAGACTCATCATGTAAAAAAAGGGAGAGGACTCAAATCAATTAAATCAAAAATGACAAAGGAGAAATTACAACTGACACAACAGAAATACAAAGGATCATAAGAGAGTAGTACAAGCAACTATATGCCAATAAAATGGACAACATGGAACAAATGGACAAATTCTTAGAAAAGTACAACCTTCCAAGACTGAACCAGGAAGAAAGAGAAAATATGAGCAGACTAAACATAAATAATGAAATTGCGATTAAAAATCTTCCAACAAACACAAAAGTCCAGGACCAGATAGCTTCACAGGTTAATTCTATGAAACATTTAGAGAAGAACTAACACCTATCATTCTCAGACTCCTCCAAAAAATTGCGGAGGGTGGAACACTCCCAAACTCATTCTATAAAGCCACCATCACCCTGATACCCAAACCAGACAAAGATATCACAAAAAAAGAAAATTACAGGCCGATATCACTGATGAACATAGATGCAAAAATCCTCAACAAAATACTAGCAAACAGAATCCAACAACACATTAAAATGATCATATACCATGATCAAGTGGGATTTATTCCAGGGATGCAAGGATTCTTCAATGTATGAAAAACAGTCAATGTCGTACACTATATTAACAAATTGAAGAATAAAAACCATATGATCGTCTCAATAGATGCAGAAAAATCTTGCAACAAAAATCAACATCAATTTATGATAAACACACTACAGAAGGTGAGCATAGAGGGAAGCTATCTCAACATAATAAAGGCCACATATGACAAACCCACAGCAAACATTATTCTCAGTGGTGAAAAACTGAAAGCATTTCCACTAAGATCAGGAACAAGACAAGGATGTCCACTCTCACCACTATTATTCAACCTAGTTTTGGAAGTCCTAGCCACAGCAATCAGAGACGAAAAGAAGTAAAAGGAATCCAAATTGGAAAAGAAGTAAAACTGTTACTGTTTGTAGATGACATGATACTATACATAGAAAATCCTAATGATGCTACCAGAAAATTACTTGAGCTAATCAATGACTTTTGCAGAGTTGCAGGGTACAAAATTAATACACAGAAATCTCTTGCATTCCTGTACACTAACAACAAAAGCTCAGAAAGAGAAATTAAGGAAACACTCCCATTTACCATTGTGCCATTCACTTTGATAACTACAGGAATATAGTGATGAATAAGGAACATACTGTTGCTGTTCCCATGAAACCTATGTCAGCGAAAATATCTGCATCATGATTTTTCCTAGAATCAAAGTTTATTCTAAAATTTTGTTTTATTAAAGCTTGATGGATTTTTTTTACAGTGAGATTACATTATTAGATAGCTATGTTTTTTTGTGTGTTACCACTGCAGTACTTATAATAAAGAGTATAATCATCTTGTCCAAAGGAGCCTTATTGTGACTACTTCCCTCTGCAACCACTACGTAACTTCTCTGGAAACTCTCCATTGGTCATACCTGAATTAAAATCTGGAGATTTTAATTGAACTAATCCTGTAAGAAATATTATGCTTTCTCTAAAGAAAGCAAAAAGACCTTCAGTTTTCTCTTGGTTTTTAATTCTTTTGACAGCAATTTTTCATTTCAATGAGACTATCTGGCCAGAGTGAAAGTCATTTGAGACTCCAACACTGACCAGGTCATCATCTAATTTTGTAGGCTAATTACATTTTAATCTCCATGCTTATTCAGTTTCTTTTCTAAGATGATTTAAAAATCTGTGACCTCATTTTCTCTGATATGCTGAGGTGTTATCAAATGTATAATAGATTCCTCCATCTCTTTGTAAAATACACTCATTTTTTTAGGGCCTATGATATATGGGTTTACATCCACTATTGATTACTGATACCTAATGACCTTTTGGACAGTCTTCTGCATTTCTTGATGATTTTGGTCTTGGCTTCTCAATCTTATAGCCCACTCTAATTTCTACAATCATACTGAGGGATGTTGATGTCTTTGTTGATAATCTTTCCAACAATCTGGCATTTTGGTTCCTTGACCTCTTCTTCTCTAACCACCATTTTGCCTAGCCTACCTCAACCACCCACTCCCACAGTCATGCTCCAGGACCTTTTATTTTTTTTCCTTTTTCTCCTTCATATAAATTGCATTGTAAAACTGTACATGTGAAAAAAATTACTTTGTGCTCCTAACCCCTTTCTGGTGAGATAGAAAAACCAGCATGTCACAGGTTAGAGCTGGTCCTTGATAGAATCAGACAGTTTTGTCATCAAAAATGTGAAGTTATAGAATAATTAATAAAAAAATGTCTTCCTCTGATGATCTAATTACATTTTATTAGTCCAACAATTCCCACTCTGACTGAGGTCCTTTGACCTCAAGAAGACTTTTAGCCCACAGACCCAATTATTCTTTCCCTATTCATGAGTTTTTTCCTTAGTTTCCTCTGTTTCTACCTAACATGCTATGACTTGTCTTTTAATTACATTTTTGTCATTACTATTATCACTTGCATATTTCTCCTTTTGTCATTTTTCTTGGGAAAATCAAACCAAACAAACACAATGTTTAAGCAAGCTGTTTTCTCTCTATGTCTATATTTAAGCAACTAAACCAGGCTTTAGAAAACTACCCAGCTGAGCATGCTGGTGACATCATTCATGAAATATAAACCACCTATATCCTAGGGGCACTAAATACAATTCAGTATTGAATACATTTCCTTAGTTAACTTGCTCCCCTCTTGTCTGCAATGCTGGAAGAATAGATCCAGAAAAACTAAATAAAATTATGAGTTCCACATGGCAGACAAATACATAGTAGAGAGGAACACAGAAAATAGATGGGTGCTATTGCTGGTTAAAGGTTGTGTACATTTATAATTTTGATAGCACCTTCCAGATTATTTTCCCTAGAGGTGAAGCTATTTATATTCCCACTAGCAACTGATGACACTACTCATTTCCTCTATGCTTGCCTCTGTTGGATGTTACTAATTCGTTTTGTGTTTCCCAATCTGATGGGTATAAATGGGTATTTCATTCTTATTTTTATTTATATTTTTCTGAGTTATAGTGAGATGAATCGCCTATTAATATAATTTGTTCATCTTTATATTGTCTTTTTTGTTCCTTTTCAATTTTTCAATGATTTTATTCTGAAAACAATTATCAGATTATAAAAACAATAAAAGCTTATACTTTTACATTTTATTTGGAAAATTAGTAAAGAAGCAGAAAAACTGCCTATAATTATATAACATGGAAATAAATACTTCAGTGTAATTCCTTCCCATCTTTATTATTAAAATAAATGGTTTTTATGAAAAAAATTTATTGCAGTTGATGAACCTACATCATTATCTCTCAGAGTCCATAGTTTATATTAGGTTTCACTCCTGGTTTTTTTACGTTCTATAGGTTTTGACAAATGTATAGTGACGAGTATCCACCATTATGATATCATACAGAATAATTTTATTCTAAAAATCCTCTGTTTTTCACCCATTCATCCCACCCTCCCCCCACCTGCAGGCAACCACTGATCTTTTTTTTTATACTTTCCATAATTTTGCCTTTTCCAGAATGTCATTAGCTGGAATCGTATAGTACATAGTCTTTTCAGAATGGCCTATTTCCTTTAGTAATGTGTATTTAAAAGTTTCTCCAAGTTTTTCCATGGTTTGATGGTTAATCTCTTTTTAATGCTGAATAATATTCCACTGTCTGTATGTACCATAGTTTCTTAATCCTTTCAACCAAGTTCATCTTGGTTGTTTGCAATTATGTATAAAGCTGCTATAAAACATCCATGTGCAGGTTTTTGAGTGGACATAGTTTACAAATTATTTGTGTAAATACAAAGGCATGATTTCTGGATCAAATGTTGAGTACATTTAGTTTAATAAATTGCCAAACTATCTTCCAAAGTGGCTGTACCACTACGTTCTCAACAGCAATGAATGAGAGTTCCTGTTGCTCCACATCCTCGCCAGCATTAGGTGGGACTAGTGTTATGAATTTTGGACATTCTAATAAATTTATTTTTCGGTATCTCATTGTTTTAATTTGCATTTCCCTGTTGATATATGATGTAGAGCATCTTTTCCTGTTCTCATTTGCCATTGTTTATCTCTTTAGTGAGGTATCTGTTCAGGTGTTTAGGCCATTATTAATCAGGTTCTTTGTATTTTTGATTTTTAAGAGTTCTTTGTATTCAATATTTCCCTCATTCATTCATTCACTCATTTATTCATTTATTCAACACCAAACTTCCCCTCCCTCCCTGGAGCTGATTTATATTGGCTGTAACTGCATTTGTGCTCATGGGCTGTGATGAGGAGTTGCTGCCTTTTCTTGATGCGTGAATTCTGTCAAAATATTCCTAGCATTCCCAACCCGGAGCAGCAGAAAGTCAGGAAAAGACATTTATTGTTTGGATTGTAGACAAGGTCCTAACAGCAGGGTGGTTTGTCATGCAAGGGACAGATGAGGCCCAGGGTCCACAAAAAAAATAAAAAAAAATAAAAGTTACTTGTACATATTGGGTAATAGTCCTTTATCATATATGTGTTTTGCAGATACTTCCTCTTGGTCTCATTATCTTGACAGTGTCTTTCCTAGAACAAAATAAAAAAAAATTTTTTTAATGAAGTCTAGCTTATAAGTTATTTATTTCATAGAATGTACGCTTGGTGTTCCATCTAAAAAGTCATCACAATACTTAAGGTCATGTAGGTTTTCTCTGTTATCTTCTAGTTTCATAGTTTTGCACGTTATGTTTAGGTCTATAATCCATTTTGAGTTAATTTTTATGAAGGACATAGGTCTCAGTCTAGATTCATTTTATTTTGAATGAAGATGTCCAGTTGTCCCAGAACCATTTATTGAAAAGTCTGTCTTTTCTCTATTGTATGGCCTTTGTTCCCTTGTCAAAGATTAATTGGACTATTTATGTGGCTGTATTTCTGGATGTAATTTTTTGGTTAAAGTTTAATTTCTTCTATTGGGTCTGCCTAAGTTTATGGACCTTTTATGTCCTTTGAGCTTCCTAAATGTTCAGCTAATTCCTACTTATTCTTCATGTCTTAGATTAAATGCCAGATTGGATTATATGGCTGATGGTTCCTATAGTTTCTTTTTATATAATTTATTATAATTATAATTAATTTATTTCTTTAGAAAATTTGTGTCTTTTTTTTTACTATTATCTGAGACTTTTTTCCTTCTAGTTTTATTGAAATATAATTGATTTACAGCACTGTACAAATTTGTTATATAGCATAATGATTTGACCTACATCATGATGATAACCACAATAAATTTAGTGAGCATCCATAACCTCATATAGATAAAAAAAGAAAAAAAGAAAAAAAAATTTTTCTGTGACAAGAATTCTTAGGATTACTCTCTTAACAACTTTCATGTATAATACACAGTAGTGTTAATTATATTAATCATGTTGTATATTACATTCCTAGTACTTATTGTCTTCTAATTGGAAGTTTGTACATTTTAATCACCTTCATCCATTATGTCACATTTTTAAAATTCTTTAACTGGGGAATGCTATATAGATGTAAAGGAATACCTCTCAGCTATAAATACATGAACTACTGATAGCTACAATAATGTCAATGAATCTCAAATGCGTTATGCTCAGTGAAAGAAGTCAGACTCAAAAGACTACATATTATATTAATGTATATGACGTTTTGGAAAAGGCAAAATGATAGGGACAAGAATCAGAACAGTGTCTATAAAAGATTAGGGTAATGGAGTTGTTGACTGAACGGGGCACAGGAGAAATTTTGGAGGGTGAAGATTCTATTCTATATGTTGATTACATGCATTTGTCAAAACTAGCAGAATTATACATGAGTACATTGTACATTAAGATATATGTATATTTATGAGAATTTTATAGTTTTGTCATAAGTTTTTCAATGTAATATTTTTTTCTAATTCCTAGTCTACATTTTTTTTCTTGAATAGGTAAAACTTATAACTGGCCACTTTAACAATTCCCTTAGTAATTAAAAAATAATGTTATTAGACCCTTTTTAGATCTCTGTATATGCAGTCCTATCACCAGCAAAAGGAGATAATTTTAATTCTTCTTTTAAATTCTTTTTCTGCCAGATTTTCATTATCTGTCCTTTCTGCATTTTCTAGATACTCCAAGAAATATTACATAGTAATAGTGATAGTAACATCCCTGTGTAGTTCCTGTTTCATTTAAAATTATTTGGTTTTTACTTGAAATAATGTGTGGTTGGTTTTTGATTAAACCATCTTTATTATACATAAAGAATTTGTTTTAAAATATTTTACTTAAAACAGCATCATTTATGTGGAATGTATGGGATATAGGAAATGCATTACAAGATTTTTAGCGTCAATTTTTTATAATTTTTATGATATTTTGCTACAGTGACTCATAGCTATTTAAAGAAGATATTTGAGAAGAAAAAGAAGGTACTCTTAATTGTGTAAAATAATAACCAGTGACAACTTTGTTAAAAATAGGGGGAATTTATCATCCAGTAATATTTATGTTCCCACTACCTCCTTACTTCTTTAAAATAACCATTGAACCTCTGCGCTAGAGATGGCATCAAGCTCATGTGTGTACTGTATAACAGTTTTAATTTGAACAGTCTTTGGAAGAGGTTATTTTTATATCCAACTTCAAGTTCAGCACATTTTTCTCCCAGGGTATAACTTGTTGTTATGTACTCCAATAACAACAAGCATAACTGCTCGGCTTATGCTGATGAGTTTTGTCATACTGGCTAATTCAGTTTTTATACTTTCTGATTACTTGTATGGTTTATCACACTCCTCTGTTGATTATTCAATTATATAGTTTAATTATTAACAATAGACAGTTATACTCTGAGGAATTTAATGCTTCTTCTTCTATCAAATCCACCTGAATTTATAACATCTTCACAGTTGTCAATCTATTCATGTCACTCTGTCCAAATCTACTTGAAATTCTTATGAAATAGACTCCAATTCTTTAATTACAAGAAAGAAACATTCCTTAGTTTGGTTATATTCTTCTAAATATCAACTCTTTTCGATGTAAATTATGCCCCAGTGGTAGATAAAGTATGCTTAGAAGATATTTTTTATTTAAAATATTTCTCACTAAGAGAAAAAAGGAAATTGAGGCTATTTCAATAGACAGTATATTTAAATCATAAAAATAATGAGCCTTGGAGCCAGATACATCTGACTATAAATCCTACTCACCATGTGAACAAAATAAATAAGTTCCATGAACCTCAGTTTCCACAATTGGAAACAGAGGTATTAAGCATTGCTGTTATGATGAATAAGATAATTTATACAGCAAACTAAAAAATATTATTTACTTGGTTCATAGCAAAATAACAAATATAGAGGTAATTGTTTTTATTAGTAGTAGTATTTTCTGTTTAAACAGGCAATGACATACTGAGTAAAGAGACATCCTGAGTCCTCTTGGTAGATCTCCAGCATATATTTTAGTGAATAGTAAATATCTTCTCTCATCCTGTAAAATTAATAATTAACCTGATGGTGTCAACTTTAAGATTCTTATTTTATTTATTTATTTATTTTTTGCGGTACGCGGGCCTCTCACTGTTGTGGTCTCTCCCGTTGCGGAGCACAGGCTCCGGACGCGCAGGCTCAGTGGCCATGGCTCACGGGCCTAGCCGCTCCGCGGCATGTGAGATCTTCCCGGACCGGGGCACGAACCCGTGTCCCCTGCATCCGCAGGCGGACTCTCAACCACTGCGCCACCAGGGAAGCCCACAACTTTAAGATTCTTGTCCACACCTTGCTTAAACTCATCTGAAATAAATCCATATCCAATGCCAATAAAACTGGTAATCTGTATACTGGAAATATAGGGACTTGAGCTATGCTTGTTAACAAACTTGGAAAAATTTAAGTACTTGAAGATACCTTCGCATTAGCAATAGCAGTAATTAAGTTGATTGACATTAGACTAATGATATGGATGCTATTTTTTACTGCCTTTTCACAGTACACTGATGTTATTTATAGAGCTCCATTTTAATATTTGAGTGCCAGGAAAACTGGTCTCAGCAAAATGAATCCTTTGAATATTATTGCTAGGTCAGCATAAACCATGTGATTAAATGTTCAAACTCAATTATTTTTGTAGCAGAACAAAAACTTAGTTCCAGGTGATAAGGTTTTGTTGTGGTTGGATCCATATGGAATAATACCGTAGCATATCAAAGGAACTTCTAACATAGTGCAAAGAGCCATAACTAGACAATGTTATCATTGCAGAGGACTGTATGTGAAAAGGTGTGGGAGATTAGATTGAATATGCACTGATCCTAAGACATACACTGATGTCATACTCTCATGTCTTTTATCTTTTCCACTCAAAAGCAAAGTACACAAAAAAGTAAATTCTATTCATTAAGGTTTATTCTGCCATTAATAATAAAATAATGAAAGATCATTGACACATTTAACTTTATTTCATCTTAAACATTATCCATATACATTTATTTCTCTGGTCCTTGAAAACGAGCAAAAGATCAAAGAAGATTTGTGTAACTGGAGAATAATTGTTACTGGAAAAAGTCAACTTGAAGAGAAAAATGAAAATTGAAACTCAATATTATGGAAATATTTTTTGAACTGTTATAAAATTTAGATGGGAATATGAACTATAACTTAAAGAATATATCAGATACTTTTTTAGAAGTTTTAGTCATTTTGTAAGTAAATATTTTTGTGTAATAAGGACTTTTGCCTCCCCAAGAAACCTCATTACAGCCAGGAGTCTAATACTGATAGGATAATGAGGACCCTATATTTATACACATTTTACATACATGCATTTCTCTTACATGAATGCAGAAACACAGTTTTTTAAATGTAGACAATAACATAATAAAATTAAAATGTAAGTAACATTCAGTGAGAATTTAAATGGGCCCGGCAATATTATAAGCACTTTGCACATGAAATGTGTCATTACAACCATTTTGCTAAATAGTTTGCTTACTTGCCCAAGCTTTCAGAGCTAAAAAGTAGTCAGCTGGGATTCATATCCATTTACATGACATTATGTATAGGTACAATACAATCAACAAATTAATGAGTTAAACAGGAATTTATTGTACATCACCTGTGTGCCATGCACTTCTAAGTCCTGAGATACACCAAAGAGGCAAAATCTCTGCTCTCCTGAGATTTACATTTTATTTGGGGATGGAAATATTAGACAAATAAATATACACATTATTGCCAGTTAGAGGTAAATGTTGTGAAGAAAATTAAAGTAACCCAAAGGATGGAGAATTGATGGTCTAAAATGAGCTCTGTGAGGAGGTGACATTTAAATAGAGAACTGAATGCTGTGTGGAATGACCAGAGTAGATACATGGATCAAGGGAGTTCCAGCAGTAAGACGAGCAAGTCTACATGCTTTAGGTAAGCATATGGGTGACATGGTCAAGGAATAGAAAAATGACCAAAGCATGGATCACAGCAAGTAAGAGGAGGAGAAGTAGGATAATTGAGGATGATTGTAAGAGTGAGCTAGGGACCAGATGGTTTATGCCACAATAGGAACTTGGTATTTTATTCTAAAGATGTAGAAAAGCAGTCAGAGGGTTGACACGAAGAGAGTGGCTCAATCTGACTTCTGTTTTATAAGGATAGCTCTGAGTTCTGTGTGGAGGATAGTCAGTATAGCAAGAGTAGGATCAAGGCTTTTACTACTTTCTGCATTGGTCATTGGAAAAGATGATAGGGGTTAAACTATGTGGTATCAGTGGTGGAAGCAACTCTGAATATATTGACTGATAGGCTGATTGGGCTCCTAATTAATGAACTTAAAGTGTTTATTTCTGAAATAATTGCAGTTAAATGAATCTCCTATATTTTCAGTTTATTTATTTATTTTTTCTGTAGAACCAGATGCTGCTATCCTTTGAAAAGCAGAGACAACTGAATAAATGTCTGTTGAATAAATAAATGACAGAAATGTAACTCTTTTCTATCTCTTAGATCTATTTTCACATGCAGTGTTGAATAATTTATTATCACATCATACTCTGGTAAGTTTAGCATGCTTCATAGCTTCAAAGTCTTTAAAAAAATTTTTTTTGCTGAAGTTATCTAAGTAATCCTAAAATGTGGCATGGAGTGTTGGGCTTAAAACTATATAATCTTATGTAATTCTCTACTGAATATCATCTTTTAAATATCACCAATACTAACCTTTATTGTTGTATACTGATCAAACACATTGCAAATAAATTGCTACATCAGTTTTAACTTTCTTTATGAGATCTGGGATAAAGTACATAGAATTATAAAAAAATTGTATTAAATGAGAATGGTTTTTAATGCTGCTATTATCTTTACCCTTTCATGTTTCTGAAGGAGAAATAGTAATAACTTCATGTTCTATATATATATATATATATATATATATGTATGTAAAGGAAATGAATGAAAATAATGAATAATACATTTTCTTAAGAGACTTAAATTGGCTTTGAAAACTATACTGAACATACAGCTTTTCTGGTGCTTTCCCTCTTCCTTGTTATTCTGAGAACTGTTTTTTCTCTGAATCATAGAAGCCATTAGGTGTAAAGATGTAGAATTGTTGGTGAATATACTTTCTGCCATGTGGATAAAGGTGACTTGCAGTGAAAGGGGAAAATGTAGAGGACATACATGCAGACTCTAAGGCAGGAAACACAAATGAGCCTTCAGTGCTCAAGCCCTGAGAATGCTGTCATAAGATTCTTTTAGACACCACAAGTATCTTATCAAGTCCCTTCTTAGCATGAGCTGGATTTGTAACTTAAATAATACAACTGTTTAAAAGACAAGTTCAAAAATACTTGGACTAAATGTATGGCTCAGCATTGTGAATACTTTAGCAAGAACAATTAAAAGGTTCTATAGTTTTGCTTAAAAACAATTTATATTATCTATATTATTAATCTATAGATTATGTAATCATTTTTTTGAGAAGTTCAGCTATCCCAAAACACTACAAATAAGCAAGGAATAGAAAACTATGTATGTATGGTGATTCCCAAATTTATGTCTATAGGTCAGAACTTTCCACTTGAATTCATACTTATATAGCTTATGCTCATATCTCCACTTAAATATCTTAATAAAATTTGAAACTCAATGTGTTCTTTTCTCATTTAACATGTGTGATTCATCCTCAAATCCTGTTAGCTTTACCATCATAACCTGCCCATGACCTGACCACCCCTCATCACCACCACTGCTATTTTCCTGCCACACCATTTGTTTTGCCAAAAGGTTTCACTACCTTCTAAATCTGTCTTCCTAATTCTGCTGTTGTCCCTTTCAAGAAAGAATGGATATGTTAAGAAGAAAATTAAATCATCTCACTCTGCAGTTAAAAAGGCTTTGATAAATTTCCATCTCTTTTAGAGTAAAAGTCAAAAATCAGAGAGATGACCTACTAGATCCTGGAAGATGTGCTTCATCCTCAATCCCTTCTTTTCTCTGACCCACTTTTTACCATCTCCTCCCTGTCAGTGGCAGCCACACTGTACTCTTTGCTGTGTCATGAGCATTGCTGGCAGCTCTCTCCCAGATAGCTGGACTTGCTGTTCCCATGGTCCAGGATGATCTTTACCTATATGGCCATGAAGCTTGCTTTCTCACCTCTGTAGTATCAGGGTCTAAATATTATTTGTAAACTGTTTTGTTTTTTTTTATAAATTTATTTTATTGATTGATTTTTGGCTGTGTTGGGTCTTTGTTGCTGCTCAGGGGCTTTCTTTTGTGAGCAGGGGCTACTCTTCATTGTGGTGCACGGGCTTCTCATTGTGGTGGCTTCTTGCACAGCATGGGCTCTAGGTGCACGGGCTTCAGCAGTTGTGGCTCGTGGCTCTAGAGTGCAGGCTCAGTAGTTGTGGTGTACTGGCTTAGTTGCTCCGCAGCATGTGGGATCTTCCCAGACCAGGGCTCGAACCTGTGTCCCCTGCATCGGCAGGCGGATTCTTAACCACTGCATCAAAAATAGGGAAGCTCTATTTGTAAACTCTTGAAAAGTATTTAAGAAGAAGATTTAACACATGGAATTGGTTTTACAAGTGATGGGAGTGCTAAGAACCCACGGGTTAGCAGCAGGAAGAAACCATCTAGCCCTGGGCAAGAGAGAGCAAGGAAAGAGGCAGTGTTATCAGAACTTATGTCCTGGAGTCAACCAGAAGAATCCTGAACTACAGTTAGCCTACCCAGTGGGAGTTAGAGCCACAGAAGCAAGGCAGCTGCTGGAGGCACTTCCCAAAGCAGAGAGTGGGGAAATGGGAAACATGGTCTTCTTCCTTCCATCTACTCTTGATTTCTGCCCATTAGCCAGAACCAGCTAGTTACTACTAGCCTAGGTCAGAATCCCTGAAATACCAAGCAGACTAGGGGAAGACTGAGCAGTGGATCTGAGGACCAACTATTTTTTGCCTACCTTTATTTAGTTATTTTCTCAGATAACCCTCTTCAGTCTGGCCTTCTTTGAACTTTCCATCTAAAATTGCATCCCCTCCCCGCCAAACATTCCCTATCCTTCTTTCTTAGGCAATTTTTCTCCATACTATTTAGCATCGTTAAACGTTATACATTTTATTTTAAAATATTTTTCATTGCCTGTTTCTCCCAATAGAATATGAGCTTTTAAAGCTCTAAACCTTTTCCTGTTCACTGCTGATTTCCCAGCCCCTGGGACTGTTTCTGGCACATCATAATTGCTCATTAAATATCTGTGAATGAATGATTGAAGGTGTAAATAAATGGACTATGAAAGTGGTCTTGCACTGAAGAGCATACCTTGAACTGAAGAAGTTTCATTTAAGAGATGTTTAGGCCCTCACACAGGGCTAATTAATTTATACTTCAGATGCAGTTTAAAGTGCTAGCTGAAATCATGTTTCTGCATACTGCAAATTCCAAGTAACCAGTTGGACGTACAAAAATGAAGCATCTCAGGAAGCAGGCACACTCACAACCAAAATAAACAGCCAATGAGCCATCAATAAAGTATTAAAGAATATCAGAAACAAACGTAATAGTCCAGGTTCCATTAAAGTGAGGATAAATAGACCATCACTATCACTTAATGCATGACAGCATTACTGTTCCCTATAAAATCTCATGATCGTGTTGAAGCATCAAAAAAAATTCATGAATAAAATATAACAAAGTGTCTTCAAAAATTGCATGATTTTAGTCAGAGAACATAATTTCAAGTTATGTCACAAGTTGTTTGACTTTGGGCAAGTTATTCAACTGCTTTGAAATTGAGGTTTTTCATAAAAGCTTACTGCAAGGATTAAATGAAAGAACATCGATCTTTTCAATTACCTAGCACACTGCCTGACACACTGAGAATGTCCTTTTAAGTCTTTTGAAATGCAATTAAATACATCCAAGTACAGTTGAATACGTATGTAAATAAGAAAATTGCATTTAGTTATGATTTTCAGTATTTTAAGTTAGATTGAAATAGAATCTGAAGTACAACTCAAATTTATTTAAGTTTGAGTTTAATTATTCCATTTCTGCCAAAATAGAAATGGAATAATTCTGGTATATGTCACCATCTAGGTATATTATTAATCATTTTTTGAAAACTTATCGTTTTAGAATACTTTCTATAAAATTAAATTTAAAGTTAAATTAGTATTTGGGCTATAAATAGTCATAATGTCAAATGAAAATTCTCATTTTTTAATGTTTAATTTTCATGGATTTATAGTATAGTTCAGTTGCATCTTTTCTCTCAGTTTTTTGGTATGCCTGATATAGACTTGATTAAAAAAAGAAAACTAATCACTCTTTATATCATGATGACCATTTCAACCCAATTGCCTGGAGCAAAATCAATCAGTTGATTATGCGTTATACTTTAAAGGTATGCACTTCAGGAATACATAATTCATTGGTCCATTTATTTTCTCCAAATGCAAGCAATAAAATAATGAAGATGCATTTTTGATTTAAGACATTAAAATTTCTTTTTGTGAAGACTTAAGTATATTTTCCATAGTATCTGATTTTATTATTTGGGATTCTATTACATTAAAGTGTGAAATATAATTACTAATCCCTAGTAATTTACAGAAATATAGTGGAAATCACTCAAATACCATAGATTTTGGGGTTGATGTGATAAAGAGTGTATACTTAAGAAAAGTTTAACTCTTCTACTAAAATTTAATCACAGAAGTGCATCAAAATACTGACCAAGAAATAGAAATAATGTGGGCTAAATGAACTGGAGTGATATTTTTCTGAGTATTAAATCTAAATAGACATGATAAATAATTTCTATAGATGACAGTCTTAGAGGTTAAAGAGGAGTTATGGAGGAGTTGAGTAGACACTGTTACACATACTAGGTAAATAGATAGATATTTTATAGTGGTAATTGTCCATTTATTTATTTAAAAAGTTTTACTGAGCTTATCCTACATACATAGCATTATGCTTTGTGGGAAACCCAAAAGAAATAGAAATTTTATTTGCCTTTATAACTTACACAATAGTAGTGATAAAATATGCACCATAAGTGAGCTATATACTCAATCCCTGCCTGCCCTACTCCACCCACATGCAAGTAATAATAAGTGTGTGTGTGTAGTTCTGTCCTACTTTTCTTCTAGAGAAGCAGGCTTAGGAGAATGGCAAGAATTTCCATTTACTAGTGAGACAAAGAAATAAATAAGTGTGCTCATGGTTTGGGATGCCCCTGGGTGCCTCATCCATACCTGGCTTTAGACTGCTTTCCCTAGACTATGTGCAGTGACCCAGCTAACAGGCCCAGAGCTGAGGTTTCTAGTTCTGAATTTTTACTACCAGGGTGAGACAAGTCCTTATGTTAATCCACACACCAGAATGTTTCCCTGCCTTGATTGATTTTTGCTACTCATCAATAGATTTCAACCTGCCACTTAACCAATGCCACAGTATTCATCCTACTGCAAAATGCTGAGAGAATTTAGTAGTGGAAGAGATTCTAGCTGGGCAGATCAGCTAACACTTTGTGGAAGAATTTACTATTGAACTTGGCTTTGATTAATATACAGGATTTTGGTAGACAAAGCCACAAAGGGAGTGCTTTCTAAATAAAGAACAGTTTTAATAAAAATGAATTAATGAATGAACAAATGCTAGCATCTGAAAAGTATATGTAATACTCAAGGAGTCATAAAAATTCTTGTCTGACTGGAGAGTAGGGTAGAAACTGAACTGCTTATATAGGAGAATGAATGTCAGATTCAGCCTACCACATATCAGGCCCCATTCCAGCTTTTCAGACTGAATACCCAGCCACTTTCTGTTTGTAATCTCTCGGTTGGAAACAAGGAGTGAAACTGCTTAGCGTATCAAGAACCTTCTTCCCGAGACCGGTAAGTTTCAGGAACACCTTTTCTAAGTCTCAGTCTGAAATAGTCAACCTTCACATCACACAGTCTCTTGCCATTCTCCAACTTCTCACTATTCTGGAACAGCCAGGTCCCCTATGTGACTTGTTTGGCTTAGAATTCTCAAAGTCAGGGTTACTTTATCCCTATGCAGGAAACTAATCAGTAAACTGTGAGGAAACAGCAAAAAAAAAAAAAAATCTATCCAAGACAACTTCCTTGTTAATGTCAGCCTGTTTTGAGGGGTCTGGTCTTGTTTCTGGCTTCTTCTGCCTTTTTTCAGAAAAAATGTCTGGAATGACCTCAACTCTAACACACCCCGCCATCACTGCTCTGCACTTAGAAAATGATATCCCAGCTATATTTCCAAGAATGAGCTCCCGCATGGCACTTCCAACACCTAAAATAGACTTGCAATGAATATGCAAAATTTGTACTTGAAATTTGAACTAATAATTTTTGGTGACATGTTACAAAAGTGAGAATGACTAACTTAAACCGAAAAGATAATTTATTAGAAAGATTTGAGAGATATCACAGATTAACAACAACAATATGTAAAAAATCAGGTTTGGGAGAAGGAAGAAAGCAGTGGAGACAGAATATATCAGAATGCGCTGTCACTTCTCCCTGTCCCTGGAGCCTTACACAGGCCTCTATGCTGGATACAGTAGATGTTGCTACTGCCACTGGGTGCAACTGCTGTTCAACCCTCTGCCTTGAGTCTAATCACCCTGTCCATTTTTCTTTACATTATTTGCTTCGGACTCAAACTTCTACAAAGCAGAAAATGGTTAACAATAGGTTATGCCCTCGTCCTCAATACTGAGTGAGAAATTGCATCCTACCTGTCACCAAGATTTAGAAAAGGGAGTATTCCTCCAAAATATAAGGGTTCAAATCCAGGACAAATGTCCACTAGGTCTACCTTTTGACTACTATCCAATATCCACATACATTTTTCTTCCACACATACATTTATAAAATTAAAATGCCCCAGAAATTTTTGAATTCTTCATATTATGCCATATACTCTCAATTGTGTTTAGTATACACTACTCTTGAGTCCAGGTTTCCATAAAGTAGTAAGCAAACAATTTTAATTATTCCTATATTTGTAAGTGAGTATATCTAATGCAGAGTCACTGGTAATGTACCCCTAAAAATTCATCCCATTCTAAAGTTATGTTCCATATACCTTTGGAATCTATTCTCAGATAAAAGACCCAGATTTTTGCTGCTGGAGATTAGCAAAGTCCTGCAGTTCTTTTATGTGGCCTTGTCTTCCATGTTTTGACTTTGCAGTTGGCCACATATAGGTATGTTGGAATGTGATTCCAGATATATGTCTGTAGACTAAAATAGGTCATGAGGAACACTGACTTCCTAAAATAAAAAAGAATTGGTGTTATTATGCCTCATAGATATGGGAATATTACTAATCTGACCAGGGAAGTTCACTGGGCATTGGGAGTTTGGGTTATTCTTGGACTCTGAATTTTCATGTATATCTCCATTGCAGTGTTTGTGTTTTCTCTACTTCCTGGAGAATGCTCTAAATTTCTCATAAGAAATATGGAGATATGATTCAATAGATGTTGTAATCTCACAACTTGAAGAATCAAACTTTGGTTTTGGCTACTATGGAGAAGGAATAAATTCTATTAGAAAGTCAATATGACCCATCATTAGAAGGAATTATTCCATTCCATGTCCATGAAATTCACATGCCCTTCCTACCATTTATACTTTCTTATTGCAGGGTCTTCCCAGACTCCCTAAATATTTTGTTTAATTCATTTTCAGGTGACTATAGGTGATTAATTATTTGTTTCCCCTCTGCTGCTACATTCCAGTCCTTGAATACCAATAAGATCTTCTGCCTTCGGATACCCATGGGTCAACTAATTGGCTTACCCTAAGTTATTTGCCTTTCCTTTGGCTTGTAGGGTATAAGGAGGAGAAAATCTGTCTCTTGGGCTGTCATGGTGGGTAAATGCTCTGCCTCTTCCAGAGACTCATGTTGTGAAGAATTGATAGGTGATTTCAAGCTCTCAAAAGAACATGAGATGAGATGGTGAAAGGCACTGAGCATATGAGTTAATGATCATAAGCCAGCAATGGATTGCTTACTTCTCTGATATAGAATCTAGAAAATAGATTTCTGAAGTTTTAAAACCACTTGCTGAATAGTAAGTAGGAAAAAAACAAAAATATAAAAGCATGTGAATTTTGAAGCTTATTAAACAACTCTAAATCCTCTAAAAAATTCTACACCTCATTAAGATGAAAAAGTGCTGAAAAAACAAACACTCATAGAAATGACCAATGTAATAAGAAAATAGTATCTTATAAATTTTTATTTTTTAATAAAAACAAAGTTAAGGTAATTGTTTGATTTAATTAATTGGGCTTATTAGAAGTGACTTAAGGAAATGCTTTTGGTAATTTTCAAAATAAGCAACTGAATTATGGCAATCGGTACATAATCTGTGGAATTTGCCAGCTATTGCAATTTACATAAACTGGTCATAGTTAAAAGTGATCTCGGATGGCCTTGGCCTGAAGCGGCTTGAAGCAGGATTTTGGTTCCCAGCCAGAGATTGAAGTCAGGCCACGGCAGCAAGAGGGCTGAATCCTAACCAATAGACCACAAGGGACTAGTGGTCAGTGACAAGGCCCTGGCCTATCAGCTGTGTAGAAATGAATTTCCACATAGAGATGGAAAGTAGCAAAACAAGTGTTTATTAGGAGGAAAACGGGTACATGTGGAAAGACACATGGGCAGGCTCAGAGAGTCGCGTCATTGTGGTAGTTTGAATCACTTATGTGAGGCATTTCTTCCGGGTTTCCTCTGGCCAGTCATCTTGCTTTGCCTGGCTCTCAGTCCATATTTAGTATATCTCAGTGTCATCCCATGTGTGCACATACATTTCTTAGTCAAGATGGATTCTAGTGAAGAAGTCTGTGGGTAGATTGACATCACTTACTATGAGGTAGTACCCCCTCCCTTTTTGCCCTCCAAGGAGCCTTTCTGTGCATGTGTAGTCAGGAAGTTCTCCTTGACCTCGAGAATGAGAAATATTTGGTCTCTTATCTGGGCAGGGCTTAGCTCCTCCTCCTCTTCATCTTGGAGTATCTGTCCACAGGGGACAAACTCCAGCTGTTCAGCCTGGGGCTCATCTATCTCCTGCCTCAAATGGAACATTATTTTTATGATCTTTATAAGGCTATCAAAAATCCATAAATTTATTTAAATACTTTTTCTTTAGACCACTTTCTTATAGCAGAACTACTAACAGCACAGGCCTGCTAACAGAAACAATTGCTCTAACAGAAAACGTTTTCAATATCAAGGTACTTCCATTTGCATTCATTAAAAGCCTGGTAAATACTTCTTTAGGGAGTTCATAACAATCGTCTTTGCTGTGATTTGACAAATAATTCTGATTTATTAAAAGAAAAAAAACCTGGATAATGAGATAATCTAATGGTCCTGTGATCTTCCATTAAGACAACTATCCAAATTGATGCAGAATTAAACACAATTCCAACTTATTTGATTTCACTTTTGTGTAGCCTTAGACTCCTGTGATTCAAGTTTCTCCTTTTTCTAACGTTATGACCAGTAATTTGTGAGACAAATTCAAAGCACAGTGTTATCTTTTATTCATCTCTGTGTTGGGGTCTCCTTAATAGTTTGAACAAATTAAAGATATTTATTATAATTCATCTTTTAATGTAATTCCAACATCTTCTAACGGAATATTTTTGCTAAAATTTGTGTTTAATTAGACCCAACATTAGGAAAGAATTTTCCAGTTTATAGATCTTCGGCTATATACATTCTTCATTAAGATTCATAGTAAACTTTTAAGAACAATTATTAGCTAACAAGTTTCAGAGTGGATGAGTAATCTATATGATGGAGAAGCAAATTCAGATTTTATGATTATAAATCACAAACATGCTGTTTTCACCATTAAACTATTATTTTGAGTGATACCACATTTTAAAAGTTGTTTCCTGTTTATTTGCTTAAAAAGGTGGAAGAGGTTCTACAAAGGAACATGATTGGTCAAATACACTTATTTATTCAACAGTGAATGATACTTCAGTGGATAACATATTCCAATTTTCTTTCTAGTCAATGATGACACAGTACTAAAATTAAAATAAAATTCTTGCCCTGATAGAGCTTATATTCTATCAAAAATGTGTAAAGAGTGAATAGGTGTATTATGTAATGTTAGGTGATAGGTGCTTTGAGAAAAAATACAAAATGACACTGAGATACAATATAATTTCTGAAACAAAAATGTTGGGTGTGGGGAGGGAGTGTGTGTAGCCCTGTTACTTTAGAGAGAGAGCATAAGCCACTTTAAGATAGAGCAATAGGACCCACACAGTTATCTGCAGGGTAGTGTTTCCAAAAAAGGGTTTCAAAAATGGGGGAATTTGAAAACTTAGATGACACTAACACAAACACAGATAATTTAGCAAATATTGGGTTGGCCAAAAAGTTCGTTTGTATCTTTTGGCAAAACCCAAATGAACTTTTTGGCCAACCCAATAGATAAATATTGAACTTGAACTGACACAGAAGAAGAAACACATAAGACCAATAAATGTATGAAAATATACTCGAACTCAGTAATAAATGTAGAAATAGAAATTCAATTTCCAATGAGTTTTTTAAAGCTACAAGCTTATTTAAAAATTCTGGTAATTCTAAGTTCTAGGAATAATGTAATACAACAGTGCAATTTACACACTACTAGAAGAGTACAGTTTGGTACATCTATTTTTGAAAATAATTTATCATTTTTGATGGAGTTGAACAAATACAAACACACCCTAGAAAAAGTAACACATAGGCTCAAGAAGAGCTGTTTAAGAATAAACCCTAGTGGCACTGCATGGGATAGTAAAAGCTAGAAACAATCCAAATTTTTTCTGAGAGGTGGGCATTTAAGTAATTTCCTGGTTATTCATGCAGTGGAATGCTATGCACATATTAAAGTATATGAACTATAGCTACCAGCATCACTTAAGATGAAAAGTTGAAAAAAAAGTCACAATACACACAATTTGATATAATCCAATTTACATGAGACTTGAATCTATGCAAAAGTAAGTAATATATTGATGATGCCTACATTTATGGTAAAGCTATAAATAAACAAGGAAGTGATAAATTCAAAATTCTATTACCTCACACTAGTCAAAATGGCTATCATCAAAAAATCCACAGACAATAAATGCTGGATGGGGTGTAGAGAGAAGGGAACCCTCCTACACTGTTTGTGGGAATGTAAATTGGTATAGCCACTATGGAGAACAGTATGGAGGTTCCTTAAAAAACTGAAAATAGATCTACCATATGATCCTGCAATCTCACTCCTGAGTGTATACCCAGAGAAAAACATGGTCCTAAAGGATACGTGCACCTGAACATTCATTGCAGCACTGTTTACAATAACCAAGACATGGAAGCAACCCAAATGACCTCAACAGAGGAATGGATAAAGAAGATGTGATATATACAATGGAATATTACTCAGCCATTTAAAAGAATGAAATAATGCTATTTGCAGCAACATGGACTGACCTAGAGGTTGTCATACTGAGTGAAGTAAGTCAGAGAAAGAGAAGTATCATATAATATCACTTATAAGCAGAATCTAAAGAGAAATGATACAAATGAACTTACGAAACAAACAGACTCATAGACTTAGAGAACGAACTTATGGTTACTAGGGAGAAAGAGTTGGGGGGAAGGGATAGTTAGGGAGTTTGGGATTGACACGTACACACTGCTATATTTAAAATGGATAACGAACAAGAACCTACTTGTATAGCACAGGGAACTCTACTCAACATTATATAACAACCTAAATGGGAAAAGAACTTGAAAAAGAATAGATACATGTATATGTATAACTGAATCACTTTGCTGTACAGCTGAAACTATCACAACATTGTTAATTATATTCCAATATAAATTAAAAAATTAAAAAAATAAAGGGGTCAGCAAACTTGGCATGAATAAAAAAATTCTAGAAAGAATTTATCTCTGGGGAGGAGATGGGATAGGGAGAGAACGTTTAAGACTTCAAGGATACATTAATATTTCATATTTTTATCTGTCATGGATGCATGCAGGGTTTTTTTGTAAATTAAAATAAGATATAATTGACATAACATTAGTTTCAGGTGTACAATATAATGATTCGATATTTGCATACATTGGGAAATGACCACCGAAATAAATCGTTAAACATCCATCACCAACATAGTTATAAAATTTTTAAAAATATGGTAACCATGATCTACATTACATCCTCATGACTCATTTATTTTATAATTAGAAATTTGTACATTTTGACCACTTTCACCTATTTCTCCTACCTCAAACACCCTGCCTCTGGTAAACACCAAACTCTTCTCTGTACTTAGTGCTTCTTGTTTGCTTGTTTTGTTTTGTTTTAGATTCCACATATAAGTGAGATCATGCAGTATTTGTCTTTCTCTCTCTTGCTTATTTCACTTAGTGTAATACTCTCTAGGTCCATGCACATTGTCACAAATGACCATTTTTTATGGCTGAGTAATATGCCTGTGTGTGGGTATCACGTTTTCTCTATTCATTCACCTATTAATGGACACCTAGTTTGCCTACATGTCTTGATTATTGTAAATAATTCTTCAATGAACATGGGAGTACAGATATCTTTTTGAACTAGTGTTTTTATTTTCTTCAGATAAAAACCCAGAAGAGGAATTGCCAGGTCATATGTTAGTTCTATTTTTAATTTTTTGAGGAACCTTCATCCTGTTTTCCATAGTGGCTGCACCAATTTGTATTCCCACCAAGAGTACACAAGGGCTCCCCTTTCTCCACATCATCACCAACAATTGTTATTTATCTTTTTGATAATAGCCATTCTGATAGGTGTGAGGTGATATTTCATTGTGATTTTGATTTGCATTTCCCTGATGATAAGTGATGTTGAGTGCCTTTCATGTACCTATTGGTCATCTGTATGTCTTCCTTGAGAAAATGTCTACTCAGATCCTCTTCCCAATTTTTAATTGAATTCTTTGGTTTTTTTGCTGTTGAGTTATATTAGCTTCTATGTATTTTGGATTAATTCCTTATCAGATACACGATTACAAATATTTTCTCCCATTCAGTAGGTTGCCTTTTAATTTTGCTGTGCAGAAGCTTTTTATTTGATGTAGTCTCACTTGCTTATTTTTGCCTTTGTCTTTGCTTTTGGTGTCAAATCCAAGAAATCACCAAGACTGATGTGAAATAGTTACTATGGTTTATTCTAGGAGTTTTATGCTTTCAGGTCTTATGTTTCAAGTCTTTAATTCATTTTGAGTTTATTTTCGTGTATGATCTAAGATATTGGTCCAGTTTCATTCTTTTTCATGTGACTGTCTAGTTTTCCCAACATCATTTATAGAAGAGACTGCCCTTTCCCCACTGTATATTCTTGGATCCTTTGTTGTAAATTGACCATATATGAGATGGTTTATTCATGGGCTCTATTCTGTTCCATTGATCTATGTGTCTGATTTTATACCAACACCATACTCTTGATTACTATAGCTTTGAAATCAGGAAGTGTGAGCAATTTGTCTCACGATTGTTTTGGCTATTCAGGGTCTTTTTTGGTTCCATACAAGTTTTAGGATTGTTCTATTTCTGTGAAAAAATGCTATTGGACTTTCGATAGAATTTGCATTAAATCCATAGATTGCTTTAGGTAGTATGGATGTTTTCACATATTAATTCTTCCAGTCCATTCCAAAAATGGATTATCTTTCCATTTTTTTGTGTTTTTTTCAATTTCTGTTATCCGTGTCTTATAGTTTTCAGTGTAAAGATCTTTCAACTTCTTGGGTAAATTTATTCCTGGTATTTTATTTTTTGATACAATTTTAAATCAGATTGTTTTCTTAATTTCTCTTCTGATAGTTCATTTTTAGTGTATAGAAATGCAACAGATTTTTGTATATTGATCTTTGTGTCCTGCAACTTTACCGAATTAGTTTATTCTAACAATTTTTTTTGTGGAGGCTTTAGGTTTTCCTATATATAATATCATGCCATCTGCACATAGTGACATGTTTACTTTTTCCTCTTTCATTTAAAAACTTTTTATTTCCTTTTCTTGCCTAATTGCTCTGCCTAGGATTTGCAGTAACTATGTTGAAAAAAGTGGGCATTATTATCTTGCTTATGATGTTAGAAGAAAAACTTTCAGCTTTTTACCATTAAGTATAGTGTTAGCTGTGGGCTTGTCATATATGGCCTTTATTATGTTGAGGTACGTTCTTTTTCTACCTACTTTGTTGAAAGTTTTTATCATAAATGGATATGGAATTTTGTCAGATGCTTTTCCTGCATCTATTAATAAAATTATATGATCTTTATGATTCAGTTTTACTAACATGGTATAGCACATTTATTGATCCGTAGTTGTTGAGTCATCCTTGCCTCCTTGAAATAAATCCCAGTAGATCATGGTGTGTGATTGTTTTAATGTACTGTTGAATTTGGCTTGCTAATGTTTTGTTGAGCATTTTTGCATCTATGATCATCAGGGATATGGGCCTGTAATTTTCTTTTCCTGTGGTTTCCTTGTCTGGTTTTGTTATTAGGATAATCTGGCCTCATGAAATGAGTTTGGAATTGTTCTTTCCTCTTGCATTTATGGAAGAGGTTGAGGATTGGTATTAGTTCTTTCAGTGCTTGGTAGAGTTTGCCAGTGAGGGCTTCTAAACCTGGGAAGTTGGGAAGTTTTTGATCATTGATTCAATCTCCTTACTAGTAATTAGTCTATTCAGATTTTCTATTTCTTCATGATTTAGTCTTGGAAGGTTGTAAGATTCTAGAAATATATCAGTTTCTTCTGTGTTGTCCAATTTGTTAGGGTACAATTGTTCATAGTAGTCTCTTATCCTTCTGTGGTATCAGATGTAACATCTCTTAATTTATGATTTTATTTATTTGAGTACTGTGTTTTTTTTAATTGATGAGTCTAGCTAAAGTTCTTTCAATTTTATCCTTTCAAAAAAACAGCTCATAGTTTAATTCATCTTTTTAATCTCTATTTCATTTATTTCCACTCTGATCTTTGTTATTTACTTCCATATATTAACTTTGGACTTTGTTCTTTTTCTTGTTCCTTGGAGTGTAAAGTTAGATTGTTTGATATCTTTTTTGCTTCTTGATGTAGACACTTACTGTTATGAACTTCCCTCTTAGAAATGTTTTTTGTTTCATACCAGAAGTTTTGGTATGTTGTATTTCCATTTGTCTCAAGGCATTTGATTTCTCTTTTAATTTCTTCTTTGACTCATTGATTGCTTAGCAGCAGATTGTTTAATCTCCACATATTTGTGAAATTTCCAGTTTTCTTCTTGTATTTGACTTCTAGTTTCATACCACTGTGGTCAGAAAACATTCTTGATATGATTCTAATCCTCTTAAACTCATTAAGACTTGTTTCGTAGTCTAACATCTGTTGTTTTCTGGGGAATGTCTCGTGATCTTAAGATTGTGTATTTTGTTACTTTTGGATGGAATATTCTGTGTATGTCTGTTAAGTCCATCTGGTTTAACATATCATCTAAGATTAATGTTTCCTTACTGATTTTCTGTCTGAGTGATCTATCCATTGGTGAAAATAGGGTATCAAAGTCCACAACAATTATCATATTGTTATTTCTTTCTTTAGTTTCATTAATATTTGCTTTTACATATTTAGATGCCTTTGTAATTGGTACATAAATATTTACAAATGTTATATCCTCTTGTTGGATTGACCCCTTTATCATTAGGTAATGACTTTCTTTGTTATTGCAGTCTTTTTTGTAACATCTATTTTGACTCATATAAGTACAGGCATGCCTCATTTTATTGTGCTTCACTTTATTGTGCTTCAAAGATACTGATTTTTTTTTTTTTTTTTTTTTTACAAATTGAAGGTTTGTGGCACCTCTGCATAGAGAAAGTCTTTGGTCCCATATTTCCAACAGCATTTGCTTACTTCATGTCTCTGTGTAACATTTTGGTAATTCTCACAATATTTTAAACTTTTTCATTATTATTATATTTGTTATGGTGATCTGTGACCAGTGAGTGATCTTTGATGTTACTGTTGTAATTGTTTTGGGGTGCCATGAATTGTGCCCATATGAGATAGCAAACTTAACTGATAAGTGTGTGTGCCCTGACTGCTCTACCAATGGCCATTTCCCCATCTCTCTCCCTCTCCTCAGGCATTCCTATTCCCTAAGACAAAATGCTATTGAAATTAGGTAAGTTAGTAACTTTATAATGACATGTAAGTGTTCAACTGAAAAGTTAGTTATGATTAGGCTTAATGAGGAAGTCATTTCAAAAGCCAAGATAGGCTGAAAGCTCGGTCTCTTGTGCCAAACAGTTAGCCAAGTTGTGTATGCAAAGAAAAATTTCTTGAAGGAAATGAATAGTGCTACACCAGTAAACACACAAATGATAAGAAAGTGAAACAGCCTATTGTTGATATGGAGAAAGTTTTAGTGGTCTTAATAGAAGTTCAAACTAATTACAACTTTCCCTGGAGCCAAAGCCCAATCCAAAGCAAGACAAAGCAAATTATTTAATTCTGCGAATACTGAGAGAGGTGAGGAAGCTACAGAAGAAAAGTTTGAAACTAGCAGAGGTTGGTTCATGAGATTGAAGGAAAAAAGCCATCCCCATAACGGAAAAGTGCAAGGTGAAACAAATTCTGGTGTAGAAGCTGCAACAAGTTATTTAGAAGATCTAACTAAGGCCATTAATGAAGGTGGCTAACTAAACAACAGATTTTCAGTGTAGGCAAAGCAGCCTTATATTAGAAGATGCCATGTAGGACTTTCATAGCTAGAGAGAAGTCAATGCCTGGCTTTAAAGCTTCAAAGGACAGGCTGACTCTCTTGTTAGGGGCTAAAGCATCTGATAACTTGAAGTTGCAGCCAATGCTCCTTTACCATTCTGAAAAATCTTAGGGCCCTTAAGAATTACACTAAATCTACTCTGGTTATGCTCTATAAATGGAAGAATAAAGCCTAGATGAGAGCATGTCTGTATACAACATGGTTTACTGAATATTTTAAATGCACTGTTGAGACCTGTTGCTCAGAAGAAAGATTCCTTTCAAAATAACTACTTCTCATTGACAATGTACATAGTCAACCAAGAGCTCTGATAAAGATGTACGGTGAGATTAATGTTGTTTTCATACCTGCTGGAACAACATCCTTTCTGAAGCCCATGAATCGAGGAGTGATTTTGACTCTCAAGTCTTATCATTTAAGAAATACTTTTTGTAAGGCTATAACTGCCATAGATAGGAATTCCTCTGATGGATCTGGACAAAGTAAATTGAAAACCTTATGGAAAAGAATCATCATTCTAGATGCCATTAAGAACATTTATGATTCATGGGAAAAGACCAAAATATCAACATTAACAGGAGTTTGGAAGAAGTCGATTTCAACCCTCTTGGATGACTTCAAGGGGTTCAAGACTTCAGTGGAAGAAGTCACTGCAGATATGGTGGAAATAGCAAGAGTACTAGAAGAGAACCTGAAGATATGACTTAATTGTTGCAATCTCTTGATAAAATTTGAATTAATGAGAAGTTTCTTCTTGTGGCTGAACAAAGAAAGCGACTTCTTGAGATGGAATCTACTCCTGGTGTATATGCTGTGAAGATTATTGAAAAGACAACGAAGGTTTAGAATATCGCATAAACTTAGTTTTAAAGCAGTGCCAGTGTTTGAGAGGACTGACTCCAGCTTCGAGAGAAGTTCTGCTGTGGGTAAAATGTTATCAGAAAGTATTGCATACTACAGAGAAATTACTTGTGAAAGGGAGAGTCAGTCAATGTATCAAACTTCATTGTTGTCTTATTTTAAGAAATTGCCAGAGCTACTCCAGCCTTCAGCAACCACCATGCTTATCAGTCAGCAGCCATCAACATGAACACCAGCAAAAAGATTACAGTTAGCTGAACACTCAGATGATGGTTAGTATGTTTTAGCAATAAAATATTTTTAATTAAGATGTTTAATTAAGCATTTTTAACACAAATGCTATTGCACACTTAACAGACTACAGTATAGTGTAAACATAACATATGTACTGGGAAACCAAAAAATTTGTGTGACTTGATTTTTTGTGATATTCAATTCATTGTTGTTTTCTGAACCTGAACCTGCAATATCTCTGAGGTATGCTGTAGCTACCCCAGTTTTCTTTGGGTTTTCATTTGCACAGAATATCTTTTTCCATTTGTTCACTTTCAGTCTGTGTGTGTCCTTACATCCAAAGTGGAAGTGAGTCCTTTGTAGGCAGCATATAGATGGATCTTGCTTTTTATACATTCAGCCACTCTGTCTTTTGATGGGAAGATTTAGTCCTTTTAAATTTAAAGTGATTACTGATAGTTATGTACTTATTGCCATTTTGTTAATTGTTTTCTGGCTGTTGTGTGGTTTCTTTGATTTTTTCTTCTTCTCTTGATCGCTTTCTTTGTGAGTTGATGAGTTTTTGCAGTGGTATGCTTAGATCCCTTGCTCTTTATTTTTTGTGTATCTACTGTTTTAATTTGTGGTTACCATGAGGCTTACATAAAACAACTTACATTTACACAAAAGTTTATTTTAAGTTGATAACAACTTAAGTCTGAATGCATTTTAAAGCTCTATATTTTTACCCCTCACCCACTTTGCATGTTTTTGATGTCACAATTTACATCTTTTTATCTTGTGTATTCCCTAACAAATTATTGTAGTTGTAGTTATTTTTACACTTTTGTCTTTTAACCTTCTTACTAGTTTTATAAGTAACTAACCCATCAAATTTGTCACATTAGATTACTCTGAATTTTACTATATATTTATCTTTAGTTTTGAGACTTATACTTTCACATGTTTTCCTGTTACTAATTAGTGCCATTTTGCTTCAGCTTAAACAAGTCCCTTTAACATTTCTTGTAAGTATGATCTAGTGGTGAGGAAATCCTTTACATTTTACTTATCTGAAAATCTTTTTCTCTCTTTCAATTCTGAATGACAACTTTGCTAGATAGAGTATTCTTGGTTGGAAGTTCTTTTAGCACTTTGAGTATATAGTGCCACTGTCTTCTGGCCTGCAAAGTTTCTGCTGAAAAATATTCTGATAATATTATGGGGGTTCCCTTGGACCTAACAAGTTGTTTTTCTCTTGCTGTTGTTAAGATTCTCTCCTTGAGTTTACGTTTTTGCATGTTAATTGTAATGTATCTTGGTGTGGGTCTCTTTGGCTTCCTCTTATTTGGAACTCTCTGGGATTCCTCAATCTGAATGTCTGTTTCCTTCCCCAGGTTACGGAAGTTTTTAGCCATTATTTCCTCAATAAAACTGTTCTCTTCCTTTCTCTCTTTTCTTCTGCTACTCCTATAATGCAAATGTTGGGGTGCTTGAAGTTGTACTATAATGATCTTAAGCCATCTTCACTTTTATTTTTCTGTTCTAATTGAGTGAGTTCTTCTGCCCTATCTTCAAGTTCATTGATCCTTACTTCTTACTTCTACTTCATAGAGTCTACTGTTGAACCCCTCTAGTGTATTTCTCAGCTAAGTTATTGTTTCTTCAGTTCTGTGACTTCTGTTTGGTACTTTCCTATATTTTCTCTCTCTTAAAGTTCTCACTTTGGTCATTTATACTTTTGCCAAGCCCAGTGAGCATTTTTATGACTGTTATTTTGAACTCTTTATCAGGTAAATCCCTTATCTCCATTTCATTAATGTCTTTTTCTAAGGTTTTATCATTTTCTTTTGTTGGGAATATTTTCCTCTGTTTCTTCATTTTCCTTGAGTCTCTGTGTTGGTTTCTATGCATTAGATGAAAGAAAGATCCACCTCTCCCAGTCTTGAAGAAGAGGCCACATGGAGGATATAAACTTTATTTTTCAACCTTGCCCTAGTTCTTGGTTGTCTTTCAAACCTTTGTGATTATCCATGCAGCCCATTTTATTTTAGTTGTTCCTGGTATTTGAGGCTGTACCAAGACCTGTCAGTGTTCCAAAGGGAAGAACCTTGGTCTGTACCTAGATTCAGGCTGATTGGATGTCAGACCCACAGGCAGCAGCTTTTAAACTATGCAAATATATACAGTCCTGTAGGACCACAGGTGTAAGTTCCATTGGCTTCCAGTACCAGGTGATCTAGAAGTATCCCCTGGGTGGCAACGATGAAAATTGGGGTGCCAGACAAGGGTACAAACTTCTTTCTGGTAGATACCAGTGATCTGCAGTGAGGCAGAGGGAGCGTACAAAGATGACAACAACTGGCCTCTGTCTCTGGAGTGCATCTAAGCAAGCCCTTAGATGTGCGCCAAGCCAGAAGCCTGACCCTCAGTGTGATGTTACAGGAGAGCAAATCAGCCTCTGGAAGAGAAAGATTGGGGATGTGTTTTAGTCTGTCTGTCATCTCTGCTCTGCCCTGGGAATGGTAGCTGGCCAATTACCGTCTCTCTGTTACAGTCCCACAGGGCCTAGAAATTCAAGCCCTGCTGGCCACCAGGCCAGGTAATCAAGGGGTGTCCCCTGAGGCACCAGAAGTAAAAGCTGGGGCACCGGTTGTATGAACAAGCTCCCCTCTGGGAGATTCAAGCGCTCTGGAGCTCAGCAGAGGAAGAGCACAAAGATGACACCTGTCCTCCAAGGTCTCTGGATAGGATTGCAATTGGCCCTTATATGTGTACTTAATTAAAAGCCTTCCCATTAGGACAGAGCTATAAAGATGAGCAAATAGGCCTCTTTCACAGAAAGACTGAGTGCCTTAGTTTGTAACCTTTCTGCTGTGCCCTGTGGGTGGTAGCTGATTAAGAACTTTGTCCTTTGGTTATAGTCCTGTGAGACCCACAGGTATAAGCCCTACTGGCCACCAGAGCCAGGCAACTAAGATGTGTACCCTGGGTGGCAGCTGCAAAAATCAGGGTGCCAGACAAGGCTATTAGCTCCTTCTGGGGAGATACCAGCAAGCTGAGGCAAAGATGGCACCCGCTGGTCTCTGTCCCCAGAGAGTATTTCAGTTGGTCCCTAGATGTGTGTTAAATTAGATGCCTGCTCCTCAGGTCAGTGCTTTAAGATAAGCAAGTCTTTTGGTCTTGTTTATGGTTTCCTTTGCTGTGCAAAAGCTTTGAAGTTTCATTAGGTCCCATTTGTTTATTTTTGTTTTTATTTCCATTTTTCTAAGAGGTGAGTCAAAAAGGATCTTGCTGTGATTTATGTCATAGAGTGTTCTGCCTAAGTTTTCCTCCAAGAGTTTGATAGTTTCTGGCCTTACATTTAGGTCTTTAATCCATTTTGAGCCTATTTTTGTGGATAGACCTAGAGTCTGTCATACAGAGTGAAGTAAGTCGGAAAGAGAAAGACACATGCTTTCACATGTGTATGATGACACATATATATGGAATTTAAGAAAAAAAAATGTCATGAAGAAACTAGGGTTAAGACAGGAATAAAGACACAGACCTACTAGAGAATGGACTTGAGGATATGGGGAGGGGGAAGGGTAAGCTGTGACAAAGTGAGAGAGTGGCATGGACATATATACACTACCAAATGTAAAATAGATAGCTAGTGGGAAGCAGCCGCATAGCACAGGGAGATTTGCTCAGTGCTTTGTGACCACCTAGAGGGGTGGGATAGGGAGGGTGGGAGGGAGGGAGATGCAAGAAGGAAGAGATATGGGAACATATGTATATGTATAACGGATTCACTTTGTTATAAAGCAGAAACTAACACACCATTGTAAAGCAATTATACTCTAATAACAATGTAAAAAAAAGAAGATAAGCAAGTGAACCTCTTTCACACAGAAAGTCTGAGTGCTTTTTTGCCTCCACTCTGGTCCCTGGGGATGAGGTGGATGTGTCTACTCTTACAAGCCCTTTAAGAACTGTTTCTCAGTTTGCTATAGACTTGTGGGGCTTGTTGACAGGAGCTGTACTGGCTTTCAGAACTAGATGTTTTGAGGGCTTATCTCTCAGGTGAAGGTCTTAAAACCTGGAGCCCCAGCTTTTTAAGAGGTTCAAACCCTTTGCTCCTCAGGGAGAAGCTTGGAGTTTTGAATTCCTTCTCACTTATGGGTTGCAGCACCAGGGGTGGGGTTTGTATCAGGATTGTATCTTAGCCTCTTCTACCTACTTTGATGTGGGTTTTTTATCATTTGTTTGATGTATAGCAGTCCCTCAGCTAGTTTTTGACTTTTTTTTTCAGAGGAAGTTATTCCATATGTAGCTGTAGATTTGGTATGTCAGTGAAGGAATGTGAGTTCAGGATCTTCCTATGTTGCCACTTTGAACTGGAACCCATGTAGGTGTTCTTTTATTTTTATTATGTGTATATTATACAGAAAATTTATTTATACATATTCTTTTGGTTTTTAAGCAATTTACATTAAACACAATTTTCAAGAACAAGAATTAGGTGTAATTAGTGGAAATAAGTATATCCAGCCCTTTCAAATAGTTTTGCTGTAAAAAGAGAAGAGAGGTGGTAGATGGAGCGAATAACGTGGCCAAGGACAGGGTTTTGTATGTTTATCTATATTGAGGATTTTTTTTGTGGTCAGCATTTTTGGATTGGTTGTTTTGCTTTGTTTGTAAATTAATGAAAGTGATCTAGTAGAGAGGAAAAATTGAAGTAGCATGAAGAGATGCCAATTACTTGAACAAAGTCCTAGAGTGGAAGAGATCCACTGATTAACAGGCACTTTGTGCTCCAGCCACACTGAATATTGGCAGTTCTACAGAATTACTGTGTCTTTCACAGCACCAGGGCTGAACACTGTTTACTCTATCTTTAATTCTCCTTCCCCACTCTCCACATGTGAAAGTTTTCTCATCTTTCAAGAATTCAGCTCAAATGTCACCTCATTAATCAACCTTTTCTTACTAACCCAGATGGAATGAGTCATCCTTCCACCAGATTCCACAGTATCTCTACATACGTCTACTGAAATCACATTTATCATTCTGCATTCTGACTTCCTCACTTGTCCTACTCATTTGTGTATATTTCTACTGTCTAGTACTAAGCCCGGCATATCATAATTCATCATAAAATATTTAAATGAGTAAAAAATAGAGATTTCACTTAAAAATATTGTATCGTACAAAATGTTTTGAGAGCATAATTAGTTTCTCCTCTCTTTACATCCCAAAGTATGTGAAAGTCTGCAATTTAAAGAAGGTGAAGTAAAGATATTTTAACACACTTTCCTCCAAAAATCTGTAATAACCTACAAAATGAAAAATTGAGAGGGTATAAACCTTCCATACTCAATGAAAAATAAAAATCATACAGAAAAAAATGTATACTTGATGCTACTACAAAATCTCGTTCATAATTACACACATTTTCTATTACCTAAAGCAGAAAACAGATTTCCCTAAAAGGTAGGCTCATGGTTCTGAAGATGCATTGATTAGAATCATATTTCAAAGTTTGTGGCTGGGTCATAAGATTAAAGGACAGTATGGAGACCTAAGTCAGTAACATAGATTAGTAGGGAAGGTGATGTTAAAAGGGAAACCATGCTGACATGCCATCTAAACTAGTTCTCTAGACAGGAGGACTTTAATCAGGAGATATGTTCTAAGTTCTAGGAAAATGATTAATTTTATTAGACAGTAATGATTGTAAGCTTAATAAGACACAAAGCTAATTCAGGTTTACTTTCCTGCCCCTTTCAAAACTATTCCTCAACAAATATCTAGCCCTAAACAAAAATGAATAATAACCTGAAAGGAACCACTATAAAACACTGATACTGTAAAAGAATATGAAACATACTTTTAAATTGACAGGAATTTAAAGAAATTAATAAAACTTTTAAAGAAAGTACTTTGTAAAAGATAATATAACAAAATGTAATCTGAAAAAGATCAGAGAACTAACAAGAATAGAAAATGAAAACATAAATAAATTAAAACTATTACAAATGACATTCATAGAATGTATACTACTGAAAACATACTTGGGGAAATCAAACAGAACAGAATGGAAATAACAAAGACAATAACATCTATTTATACCATAAATATTTAAGACGAAAGGATCCAATACACACACATATATAATTTCTTTATCATGTGACAACTTTAGATGCCCATAATATCAATAGCAAACAATGTGGAGGAACAATAACTACCATGTGTGCCTGCTTGAAGAAGTTTGACTTTCCAGTTGGATAAATTTACTGAGAAAAGGATAAATCTTCACTTGCCATGTGTGTGCCACTTCAAAAGGAAGGCATGCTTAACAACTTTTTGCTCTCTTACAGAAGAAGAGATTGATAATTTAGTTAATACAATTTTATGAGTGATGGGTATGAGACTAATTATGATGGGCTCAGATGTGTGTACTGTAAAGCAGGACACTGCTACTTGAATAAGCAAAATTGCATCTAAATGACAATCCACACAATGAATAGCTACTGACCATAAAACGTCCTCCCTAATCTTAATCATGCTGAAGGTTGTAACAAGAAAAATCAATTTGATCAAATGGTGGTCACTAAGTAATTTCTTTTCACAGTGATTTTGAAAAGAAGTATTGATTAAAAGCTCCCTTTTGTTTGTCCCTGTGAAGTAAGTTGGTCTGTGAAGGCAATAGGTGCTTGCTGGGGTTTTTTAATTGAGGAATGAGATAAAAACCATTCCTTCATAACACAGAGAATGCCAGTGAAGACCAATCCTATGATTTCAAGTGGTTTTCTTTAAGGACCTATCTCAGGTCAAATCTAGGATGTGTCACATCTCCTCAAATTTCATTGCTCAATCAAGTCTTAAGGCCGAGCCAAATACATGTCGGAAGAGAAAGTAAGGTTCTTTTGGGGGAGGGGTTGGAGGAGTGAATATTGTGAACAATAACACAATATATCATACAAACCAAACACTTTCATTATGATTTTGAATATGAAAAAACTACTTTAGAGAACTAAAAATGTCTTATTTATGTAAGTAAAATTCATATACAGAAATTTGGGGGATATTAGTCCATATGCAATTCTCAGATAATCACTCCTAACATACAGCATTAAATAAAATTATTCTACTAATAGGTATTTTTTCCCAATATACATGTATTTGAATTGTTATTAGGCAAAAGCTTGCCTGAAACTGAATATTTTTCCCAATAAACACATCTATTTTAATCAGAACTTTTTTTTTTTTTGCGGTATGCGAGCCTCTCACTGTTGTGGCCTTTCTCGTTGCGGAGCACAGGCTCCGGACACGCAGGCTCAGCGACCATGGCTCACAGGCCCAACCGCTCCGCGGCATGTGGGATCCTCCCGGACCGGGGCACGAACCCGTGTCCCCTGCATCGGCAGGCGGACTCTCAACCACTGCGCCACCAGGGAAGCCCTAATCAGAACTTTTAATAAAAGTCATAGTTAAAGTAATTGGAGATATTTCAGCAAGGATTAGACTTGTGACATAGGTGGAATAGAGAATAGCCTAATGCATATTATTAAAATATTGTTAGTATATAAGACAATTTTTATCTGTGTGGTTCAGGAACGATGTTTAGAAAACACAGAAGAGAGATGTTATGGACTGAGCTGTGACCCCCCAAAAATTTATATTCTGAAGCCCTCACTCTCAGCGTGATAGTATTTTGAGATAGGGAGATAATTTTAGGGAGATAGTTAAGGTTAAACGAAGTCATAAGGGTGGGTGCCTAATCCAGTAGCACTATTACCCTTATTACCAGAGTGCTCTCTCTGTCTGCCATGTGAGGACACAGTGAGAAGATGACTAAAAGCCATGAAGAAAGCTCCAACCATAAACTGAATTTGCCAGCACCTTGATCATGTACTTGCAGCCTTCAGAACTGAGACAATACCTATTGTTTAAGCCACCCAGTCTGTGGTACTTTGTTTTGGCAGCTCAAGGAGACCATACAATAGATTAAGCCTCAATTTGGCAAATACCTTTCTTATAATTAGAGTTTTAAAAAATGAAATGCAGCCCATATAGTAAACATTTATTTGTGGGAAAGAAACAGTAGCTTATACACTTGGACAGGTATTAAACTGAAATAGTTATTTTTGCTATTTTATATTTGTTTTGCATAATACATTAGTAAGTTGTTCATATTTGGATACTGACAGAATTTAATAAAACTGCTACAGAAGTAATCGTGCATTTGAAAATGATTAAATCATCATATATTTCTTTCATCTTGGAGAGTTCCTTAGTGAAGATACAAGGGCAAATTTGTCAGAATAAAACGTAACGAGATGACCCAAAAAAGGTGACAGAATCTCTGATGCTCTTGAGAGCAACAAAACAAAACCCATGACCTTGTGTGAATTTTGCCATATACTCTTCAGTTTCTGCATTTAATTTGCCATATGTTTTCAAAATAGCAGTGCCTTAAGTTTCTTTATCTGTTTTATAATATGGTAGCCATTCTCTGTCTATATATCTATGTTCTCTCTCCTAGAGTGGTGGAAAATGTCTGAAAGAGAACTGGGAGAAGTTGCATTAGACATATGGCAAAACAGTGAACTAATGTGACATAAAAAGAGCAATTCCTCAGTCACCAAGGTGCATGTGTCTGTCCAATTCTGGTTTTGCAGTTTAAAAAAAATCACTGAAATATGATTTAATACCATCTTTCCTAGAAACACAAAAAGAGTCCATTTAAACAGTTCTTGCATCTTTTATAAACTGTAGTTTAAATTGTCCACCATGATAGCTAATATTCCTTTTACTTGGGTCTGTAAGATATATTTATATGTGAGTGTATTCTCAGAAAAAAAAATCTAAACATTATTTATAATTTTAGGAAATGAAAGCAGACTATAACATCACATTTATCCTCTTTGCAGTTAATTGATTTACAGGCATTTATATTTGTAAATTATAGAAGTTAAGTCATCTATGACAGGGTTCCCCAGCTCCCAGGCTGTGGACCGATAGCGGTCCTGTTAGTCTCAGCAGCAGGCGAGCAAGCAAAGCTTCACCTGCTGTTCCCCATCGCTCTCATTACCACCTGAACCAACCCCCATCCACCCCCACCCCGCTCCCGTCCGTTGAAAAATTGTCTTCCACGAAACCAGTCCCTCATGCCCAAAAGGTTGGGGACCGCTGATCTATGAAACTTACTAGTAACTATTCCTTTTATTTTTATTTGTTTTTTATTGACGTATAGTTGATTTAGAATATTAGTTTCAGGTATACAGCATAGTGACTGAGAATTTTTACAGATTATACTCCATTCAACATTACTACAAAATAATGTCTATAATTCACTGTGCTGTTCAATGTATGCTTGTTGCTTATCTATTTTATGTGTAGTAGTTTGAATCTCTTAATCGCATACTCCTATCTTGTCCCTCCCTGCTTCCCTCTCCCCACAGGCAACCACTAGTATGTTGTTTATATCTATGAGTCTGGTTCTGTTTTGTTATATAGATTAGTTTTATATATTAGTTTATGTAGATTGTTTTATGTTTAGATTCCACATATAAATGATAACATATAGTACTTGTCTTTCTCTGACTTATTTCATTAAGCATAATACCCTCTAGGTCCATCCACATTGCTGCAAATGGCAGGAATTTTTCTTTTTTTATAGATGAGTAATATTCCATTGTGTGTGTGTGTGTGTGTGTGTGTGTGTGTGTGTGTGTGTATACGTATACATCTTTATCCATTCATCTGTTGATGGACACTTGGTTTGCATCCATATCTTGGCTATTGTAAATAATGCTGCTATGATATTACAATACATGTTATTGTTTTGGATTAGTGTTTTTTTGTTTTGGTTTGGTTTTTTTTTGGATAAGTAACCAGGAAAGGAATTGCTGGATTATACGGTAGTTCTATTTTTAATTTTTTGAGCAACCTCCATACTGTTTTCTACAGTGCCTTCACCAATTTACATTCCCATCAACAGTATACGAGGGTTTCCTTTTCTCCACATCCTCTCCAGCATTTGTTATTTGTAGACATTTTGATGACAGCCATTCTGACAGGTATAAGGTAATATCTCATTGTGGTTTTGATTTGTTTTCCTCTAATGATTAGCGGTATTGAGCATCTTTTTATGTGCCTGTTTCATTTCTTTTAGGGTAGGTTTAGTACTGATGAACTCTTTCAGTGTTTGTTTTTCTGAGAAGTTTTTTATCTGTCCTTCAACTCTGAATGATAATTTTGCTGGGGAGAGTATCCTAGCTTGCTGTTTTTTCCATTTCAGTGCTTTGAATATATCATGCCACTCCCTTCTTTTCTGCAAAGTCTCCACAGAAAAATCAGCTGTTAGCTTTACAGGGGTTTCCTTGTATAATACTCTTTGTTTTGCTCTTGCTGCCATTAGAATTGTCTCTTTACCTTTAACTTTTGCCATTTTAATTTTAAGTCTTGGTGCGGGCTGTTTGGATTCATCTTATTTGGGACTCTCTGTGCTTCCTGTACCTGGTTATCTGTTTCTTTCTTCAGATTTGGGAAGTTTTCAGCCATAATTTCATCAAATATATTTTTGACCCCCCTTCTCTCTTTCTTCTCTTCTGGGACCACTAAAATGCAAAGTACACTTGAAGTTATCCCAGAGATCTCTTAAACTGTTCACATATTTTAAATTTTGTTTTTCTTTTTGCTGTTCTAATTGTGTGATTTCCATAACACTGTCTTCCACATCACTTGTGTGTTCTTCTGTATCATTTAGTCTTCTGTTAATTCCTTCTAGTGTGTTTTTCATTTCAGCTATTATATTCTTCAGTTCTGACTGGTTCTTTTTTATATTTTCCATTGCCTTGTTAAAATTCTCACTGTGTTCAGCTATTCATTTCCTTAATTCATTAGCATCCTTATTACTAATTCTTTGAATTCTTTACCTGGTTAATTGTTTATTTCTGTGTAATTTATTTTTTTCAGAGGTTTTCTCTTGCTCTTTCAATTGAGATCAGTTCCAGTCTCTCCTCATTTTGCTTAAGTTTCTCTGTATGAGTTTAGGTGAAACATTTATCTATTGCAGCCGTAAAGTGTTGTCCTTATGTGGGAGCATCCCTATATAGTCTGCATGTGTCCAATGGCTTTGGTAGTAGAGCTGAATTTGATGTGAACACAAGTCACGTCTTTACTCAGGGTGTCCTGACAGCTATCATGTTGGTAGGAGGTAGGGTTGGAGATGGAAGGGCTATGGCTGGAGCCAGGTGTGAGCCAGGGCTTCCCCTCTGTTCAGTGGCTGTCATCACCGTACTGAAGGTGGGGTTGAATCCCAAGTTGCTGGAGCAGAAGCCCTGAGGGTAGGGTCTGACCTGGCTCTGTTTCCCTTGAGTGTGTACTCTTGCCTCTCCCAGCACCTGCACCCTTTACCTATAGGGAGCAATGCTGTAGCAAGAGCAAAAGCTGTGTTGGCTCTCAGCTTTTGATGGAGCACAGACTGCAGCAGTCCACCCACAAACGGAGGTCCACACTGCTTCTGATGCTGCCTGTGCAAGCTCTATCAATAGCTGCCTCTTCAGGTCTGAGCCTCCTTTGTCCCTCATGGTCGATCTCTCCCCTCAGCCTCTGCCACCCCCACCCTGGTGTAGCACCCTCCCCCATAAGGCTGGCAGGCCTGCACGGGCTCTTGGCATGTGTCAGGGCACAGGCTGTAGTGGTCCAGCTGCCATTAGCTCAGAGCTATTTCTGATGTGTTGCCTGTGTAAGAGCCGGTAATGGCTGTCCCCACCCTACTCAGAGACGGCTTCAGGTCTGAGTCACCTCTGCGTCTAAGAGCTGAGCCTCTTCCCTCAGTGTGGGGTCAGGGCAGCACTCACTCTAGCATGTGCAACTGCAGTGTGAAGTAAGTGAGGCTGGAGCATTCGCTCTGTTCAGGCTGGGGCACGTGCCAGGGGTGGGGGGTGGAGGTAATTGCATGGAAAATGGGCAGCTATTCAAGGAGTTTTTCAATCCACTTTCTCTACCCTGTTTCAGAAGCCAACCAGAGCACTCAAGCTCTTCATGAGCAGAGTCCAGGCTTCCCACAGCCCTCCTGTTAATCTCACCAGCCCTTCAACCAGCCAAGGGCACTTGTCTTTCCTGTGTCAGACCCCAGGATTGGAGTGCACAGTATGTGGCTTGAACAGCTCATTCCCCAGGACAGGTCTCCACCAGTGAAATCTCCCTTCTCCTCTAAGTCCACTCCCAGGGGCACAGGTTCCAAGCTGATGGTTTCTCTTCTTTTCCTACCTAATTCTGTGTAGATCTTACTTATAGCCTTGGTTGTACAGGAGTCTTTCTGCAAGTTTCCAGGTAGTTTTCAGTGAGAATTGTTCCACATGTAGATGTATTTTTGATGAGTTCATGGTGGGAGATGAGTTCTGCATCTTCCTACTCTGCCATCTTGATTGATCTCTTGATTCCATTTAATAATGCAGGTGATCTTTCCATCCATCAAGGTCCTTGCAAGAGAAAGACGCACTCTTAAAACTATTTAATTGAGGATAGTTTTAAAAATTCTGCCAAGGTTTAGGCAGAAGTTAGGAAAATCAATAAGATAATGTGTTATTCAGGGGCTAGCAAAAATAGGAAGCCTTTATTATCCCTAGACTCCCTACCTAACCTAAATCTCTTCCTAAATTGGGTTCTTCTACCCTCTGATCCTCATATCTAATAAGAAAACAAGAGGGAAAGAACGCTTTCATGAAGTCTATGCAAGTCAGCCTCCAGACATCAGAGAGGAGGATGGTGAATAATAGTAGCTATAAAAGCACAAATAGAGTAAATCCAGCATGATATCTATTTTTGTTATTAATGATACTTTACATTTAATTTACATGTAAAATCATTTAAGAAAAGTTCCTATAAAGTAAATAAAATACTAAAAAATTAATTAACCAAATAAACACTAATATTTATTTTATATTCAAATCATGTATTATGTAATCTACTTCATTAAATAGGAGTATTACAATTATAGTGAAGCTATTTCTAATAACTTGAAGATGGCTAGTAATAATACTTTATCACTAATTATCTCATAGAAATTTCTATTATAATCCTTTTAAAGTGTTTTATATTTTACAAAGAAGCTTTACAACTATTATCTTATTACTAAGAATAACTAAATAGAATGAATGCTAATTTTCTAGATAATACTCATTTACTTGAATGAAAAAAAATCAAAAATCTGAGTTTCATAGTATGCAAGCCAAATATAAATAAAATAGTTAATTGCAGAAAACTGATTTTATAGCTCAGGCTTACCAGGGAAATAAGAAAGTAAAGCCATTCATTTAAGAATCAAAAATAAATATTTTGAGTAATAAAATATAAGATTAATCACACTATTCTATAATAATATTATTTCTGTATAATTTATCAACTTGGGACATGTAATAATATCTTTGATCATAACCAATTGAAGTATATGGAAGATATAAAATCCATTTAAATGACTTAAATGATCATTTTCTGGCCACAATACTGTCTTCCTCTAACACGATCCTATTGATGAAGAACCATTTCCCCCCCCACATTATCTAAAAGCTGCATGGAGTGGCATAAGGAAATCAGAATTTTATACATCAACAAGACAAGTGCTTTTTTGTTTATATGTTGGAAAAATATTTTATTTATTCTGCTAAGGGCTTTAAATTTTTTTTTTAATTTTAGTTGTTTTTGTGTTTTTTTAAAAATAAATTTATTTATTTATTTATGGCTGCATTCGGTCTTCATTGCTGCATGAAGGCTTCCTCTAGTTGCGGTGAGTGGGGTCATTCTTCATTGTGGTGCGCAGGCCTCTCGCTGCTGTGGCTTCTCTTGTTGCGGAGCACGGGCTCTAGGCGCACAGGCTTCAGTAGTTGCGCACGTGGACTTAGTTGCTCCGTGGCACGTGGGATCTTCCTGGATCAGGGATCGAACCCGTGTCCCCTGCATTGGCAGGCAGATTCTTAACCACTGCGCCACCAGGGAAGCCCAATTTTAGTTGTTTCTTAATGAAAAGAATTTTAGTGATTTTATAGTTGAGTCCTTCCAAATTAAATAGTTATAAGAATTGGAAATTTACTCTATACCAACATTTTTGTGTCATTTATCTATGTAAAGTATACTTGTTTAAAAAAATATTGAAAAACTTACCTCCAATAAACACACTTGCCCATTCTCACATGAATCATATGTATCTAGAAACTTGTTCTTAAAAAATGCTTCATTTTATTTAGATTATTACTCTACAAAAAGTCCTCAAAGTAGAAGCTCTTTTAATATGGGCCTTTAGAGTTGATTTGAAATCATATATAAATTATGGCTTTTAAGCTCTCTTCTGCTTATGAAATTTTTTGACAGGAGTATATGCTAGTTAATTTTTTAAATGTGCTTCCACATGATTAAAGGCTAAATACAATCTATTAAAAAGTTTATGCAAAATAGATACTTTGGTGAGTAAAGAGTTTTTTGTTTGTGTTCAATAAGACAATGGTTTTAAAAAATATTGCAAATGATTTTAAAAACAATGTGTCTGTTACCTGCGATGAATTTGTTTGAGCTGTGTTCAAGTGTCACACTTAATAAATAATACAGGTTGAATTCATGGTATCACTGCTTCTGTCCTATAACATCCTTGTGATTAAGGACCAGGAATTGGGAGTCAGTTAATTATGGAAAATTATCATCTTGGTTTTCTTGCTGTTGGCCATAGTTTAGATTTCAAGATGTGGTGTGATAAGTAAGACAGTCTGTTGTATTTCATCACATTCCTATGTATTCCTATGTTTACTCATGTAATTTTTCCTGCATCTGGAAGATGTCCTTCATGCATTTTTCATAGTCACTCTATTTTGTTAGTAAGCATAGAGAATAGCAATTCAGGGGGAGAAGAATAATTTTGGAAGTCTTTCCTTCTTTAGCAAGATTAAAATGAATATTAGGTATAACTTTATTCAGTCAGTATCTTTTTAATAGACAGATTTTCAAAACCCTGTGACCAGCACGTTTGAAGATAAAAGGCAATGTCAGTGGATAGGAGGAAAGGTACTGGATTAAAAACTACCTTCATGTCTGCCAAATTATTAAACAATTAACCCAAAGCATTTCTTTGTAAAATAGCTGTTGTAATCCGTTCTCAGGTATCTTCTACACAACAGTGCTCATCAAATACTTGTTCCTTGCTGAATGTCTTTAGAATATTCTGGTTAACAGTGTTTATCAGTGTACCTTCATCAAAATTAATCAATGGGTAGGAGAACTATCAAAACACTCATCTGTATACCTCAGATGGAAAAGAAACAATCAGAAGTATAGTGCCTGTTACTAAGGTATAGGTAGCTGAGTGAAAGGTTATGGGAATTTTATTGTCAAAAAAAATCTAGATTTAAAGGAGAGACTATTTCAAAAGACTAATACTTAGGGAAAACACTCTGACCACAAGATTTGCAAACATCTCAGAGGGCAAGTAAACGCAATTTTCTTTTATAAGGAGGAGTAAATAAGGCTAGAAAAAATTGGGTTTGGGGAAGTAGGACGAGTGGATGGTAATTTAACTTGAGCAGGAAGTATACGACCACAAATCTTCTTTGTTAGGAATTAGCTAATCAATGTATTCCAAAAATACAAAATTTAATATTTCAAAACTATCTGTATAGTTCTAACTCCTCTCATACTTCAAATCATGTGTTTATGAACAATGACAGAGAACAATTTATTAACTATTACTCTCATCTGTAAGTAAATATGAATGTGGGTAATAACAAAATATGTTAGTTTTTTGAAGCAATTGATTTATCACTATGAAAGATGGAGAATTTAACTCACTAATACTAATTGTACCCTACCCACCTCCATGTTTTGGTTTTGTGTTTATACATATTTTAACGTTTAATTTTTATACATTTTTATTATTATTTTATTTAATATTATTTTCACCATTGGAGTTCTCAAACTTTAGTGTCTGTAAGAAGCAATTGAGGACCTCTTTAAAATGTAGAGGCCTGGGTCCCTCTCCAGACATTTGATTGGGCAGGACATGACATCTGCATTTTAAACTAGCACTCCATCTTCACCATAGCCATGAAAGGTAATTCAAAAGATAGTCAAATAAGAACAAATAAATTGGTAACAAAATTATGGAGGGGCATTGAAGACCTAAGTTGATCTGAAGAACATGGAAAAATGAAGATTTGAAGTGCTATCAACCCAAACCTCCTATTTTTCTTTCTCCCTACCATTTCTTTGTGGACAAGTCAAGAAAAAGAAAGAAGCTGCTTTTTAGAATTGATCCAGAGATAGGTGTTGGTTGAGTGTGACAGAACGAAATAGGTTTGGAGTAAGGACAATGAGCCCATGGAGAGAGTGCTTCAGAGGCTATTTACAGTGAAGGAAGAAGGGCCTAATGAGCTGGGAAAACATGAACTGATGTATGGAAAGGACTTGTAGTATCAATACTGAAGCCAAAGGAAGATGTAGGTAGAGTACAAAAGAGAGATCTTGAATTTAAAATTCAGTGTTCAGCATGTAACCTTTTTTAAATACAAGGAAACAGATGTTTGTAATTATCTAGAATTTACAAGAAAATATGTATATAATACATAAATATTAAGATATGTTTAGAATTTGGTAGTAGTGCATATGTATCCATTTAGAAGTTCGAATCAAGGAGAGACTTTCTGTTTACTGTAGTGCCAAGATGATTATTATCTCCTGTGTAACTGAAATAATGGGAAAACCAAGCTTACAAAAATAGTTTTCCTGATCCTTATGAGACTGTATGCCAGTTCTACCTACTGAAATAATACAGCTTAAATAAATTTGGCATAAATATCATGAGATTTTCCCTGAATATTCTAGAAATAATTACAGATGATCCAACCTGACAATATATAAATTACATTTTTATTGTATACTCTTTAAATTCAATAAATATTCTTTTAATCTATCACTGAAGAAAATAGTCATCATTCATCATTTTTGAATGATGAATGTCTGAAAGATGAGAGTACATAATTAACGTACAATGAGGTAGATAACATGACTCTCATTATTCTCAGTAGAATTTGGATTTCTACTGGAAACAAACCCCAAAACTTTGGTTCTTATGCCTGGAAAGCATAGAAATGAAGAACAAGTTTCTATGCAGCAAACCTACTTTGAAAAATAAAAAAGTAAGTAAGGAGCTTGTTACTGCTTAGAGAAAATAAATTGGTAGCACAGAGAAACAGGGACTAGGAAGAATAATAAATATCAAATATATGGGGCCATATATATCTCAAATAAAGGCTAGAAAATTATAATCTTCATATAAATGCATTTGTATCAAAAGTTCAGTTCTGTTTATTCCTTTACAAGAGGCTTAAAGAGAGTCTGATATCCGGTTAGAAAAAAAGTGGAATCCTGAATGGTGTTATGTAATAGATACTTCCATCTGGAAAGAAAATGTTCATAAATAAATGGTAATTTTTTCTCCTGGAAAAAAGAAAATAACTCCAGTAAGGTATATCTATGGCTAACAACTCTTGGCTCATATTATTAATTGCAAGTAAAAAAAAGATTTACTCTTTATTAAACATTTAATGAATTTAATGTTGAAGAGACTATTGGGCCATTTGAATTTATTTTATATTCAGTTGAAATTTATAATAGTTTGATCAGATGATTTTATTAATTTTGTGTTTGTGTTTGGGATTACATCACAACTAGACATCTACTCTTTTTGTGGTTAAAAAGGAGATAATGATGCTTTATTTATAGGTATTTTCTGAGGTGTGATTCCTTTCCATTGAATTCATAAACTGTTACAAAAGAAAATATGTATTTCTGACTTGATAAATGTGACTTTATTTTTAAGCTCATGATTCCAAACTTTTATTTAAGATATAAAATAGTATAAAGATAATACTGCTGAATATAAAACTTGTGCACAGTTAGAATTTTTCTCTATAAAAGTCAAGATGAAAGTGGTTTATGTAAAAGCAAAACTGTGGTCCATTGATAGAAAAGGAAAAATCTTTTAAGATCTCTCCCTCATCACTTAAATTCATTTGGTTTCTAAATCCAACCAGTTTTCATCAACATGTCTTTTCAATATATATACCTCTCTAAATGCCCTCGGCCTAGGTCTGGAATGTCGCCATCTTTGCTAGACTTACTGCAACCCATTCTCTCTCCCCCTCTGCTATTCTCATTTCCTCTAGACACATAGTCCTAAAAACAACAATGACAACAAGAACAAAAACACAAAAGTATCCAATGAGTTATTTATCACCTTACTTTAGTGTTGGATTAACTGACAGGGTGATTCTGTCTCCTCGACTTTGCTCTTTCCTTAATTTCTTCCTTTTCTTATTTTTCTTTCATGTTCTCGACACACAGTAAACCACTTTTATTTAAGGTGTACAATTTGATGAGTTTAGATATATGTCTACATTTGTGGAAATCATCACCACAATCAAGATAATGAGCATTTCTCACTAAAGTCTTCTTATGCACCTTTGTAATCCCTCCCTCTTGCCCATCCACAGTGCCTGCTGCCACCCCTCTGGTCTGATCTGGTTTCAGATGCTATAGGTGAAGCTTAATGGTAGTCACACTGCAACTACCTCCAAAGAATATTTCCTTAAATTACCTTCTTAAAATCCATGCCATCTATTTATTCTTGTGAAGGAGAGGTTTTTGAGCTATAATATCAGTTCTCAGATTTCCTTTGGAAAATATGAATCCTAATCTGTGTCAAAGAAAAATTGTACCAGTTGGGTTAAATAGACAAGGAAGATATGTTATTCAAGACAGCAATATATTATTGCAATAGAGGGCAAGACTAATGCTCTAGGGCTGAGAGACTGAACTCTGCAGAAACAAAAGGAGGGGGGTGCCTAAGCTTTTGTATGAACTAGTGGAAAAGTATTGGAGGACATTAGGACAGATGTTGGTCAATGTGATTAGGCCAATTGTGTTTGCTAATGCAAGAAGTTTCGCCCTTAAAATCCCACAGAGACTAGGAGACTGGGGTGGCGCTATCTTTTTTTAAAAAATTTTATTGGAATATAGTTGATTTACAATGTTGTGTTATTTTCAGCTACAGCACAGTGAATCAGTTATACATATACATATATCCACTCTTTTTTAGATTCTTTTCCCATATAGGCCATTACAGAGTATTGAGTAGAGTTCCCTGTGCTATACAGTAGGTCCTTATTAGTTATCTATTTTATATATAGTAGTGTGTAATGTCAATCCCAATCTTCCAGTTTATTCACCCCATTCCCTTACCCCCTGGTAACATAAGTTTGTTTTCTACATCTGTAACTCTATTTCTGTTTTGTAGATAAGTTCATTTGTACCCTTTTATAGATTCCACATATAAGCAATATCATATGATATTTCAGTATGACAATCTCTGGGTCCATCCATGTCACTGCAAATGACATTATTTCATTCTTTTTTATGTCTGAGTAATATTCCATTGTATATATGTAAAACATCTCCTTTATCCATTCTTCTGTTAATGGACATTTAGGTTGCTTCCATGTCCTAGCCATTGTAAATAGTGCTGTGATGGACTTTGGTGTACATGTATCTTTTCGAATTACAGTTTTATCCAGATATATGTCCAAGAGTGGGATTGCTGGATCATATGATAGCTCTATTTTTAGTTTTTTAAGGCACCTCCATACTGTTCTCCATAGTGGCAGTACCAAGTTACATTCCCAACAACAGTGTGGGAGGGTTCCCTTTTCTCCACACCCTCTCCAGCATTTATTGTTTGTAGACTTTTTGATGATGGTCATTCTGATCCATGTGAGGTGATACTTCATTGCAGTTTTGATTTGCATTTCTCTAATAATTAGTGATGTTGAGCATCATTTCATGTGCCTATTGGCCATCTGTATGACTTCTTTGGAGAGATGTCTATTTAGATCTTTGGCCCATTTTTTGATTAGGTTTGTTTTTTTGATATTGAGCTACATGAGCTGTTTGTATATTTTGGAAATTAATCCCTGTAAGTTGATTCATTTGCAAATATTTTCTCCCATCTGAAGCTTGTCTTTTCATTTTGTTTATGGTTTCCTTTGCTGTGCAAAGCTTTTAAGTTTAATTAGGTCCCATTTCAAAGGGCTGGCTCCCAGGTCCTTGAGAAAGTTAGTCCTGGGTTAACTAGCAAGAGGCTGGAAGAAGATTTACATCTCAAAGGGAAAGAGAAAATGTTTACAGTGGCAAGTTTTCTAAAGTAAATGCTTTAATAAAAGGGAGATCAGGGGCCTATAGTTGGGAAGAAACCTGTCTGAAGTCTACTCAAGCTGAGGGGAATGTTAAGGATGTCTTAGTCACCTGGCATCTCACCTTAGTGTTTCATTTCTACATATCTTAGTGCCTCAGTCAAAATTGCAAAAGGTTTTAAATACACTGATGGGTAACGAATGAAGACAAAACATAAATGGCCAATAGGTTCATAAAAAACAAAATGCTCAAATTCACTAGTGATCAAGGAATTGCCAAACAAGCCTGCCTGAAGATACCATTTCACTCATAGTTATAGAAAAATATTTCAAAACCTGAAAATACCACATGCTTAAGAAGATGCGGAAGAATAAACTATCATACACAGCTGATGGAAACAAAACTTAATTTGGAGTTTCTTGAAAAGTTAAAGAAATCATTCCAAAGAAGCCCTCTTCTATCCCTATAGATATAAATAAGGAAATGTCCACTCACGCAAGGAGCTATCAATAGGAATAGTCACAGAAACACTATCTGTAATAGCAGGAAAAAAGAAAGCAACTAAGAGCTTAAATATCACCAAAATAATAAGTAATGTTACATTCAGTCAAAGACTAAACAGGAGTAAAAATAGATGATCTAAGAAAACCCTATCAATATGGTTAAATCTTCATACATTACATTAAGTGAAAATGAGTTTCAGAAGAATATATACAGGATGACACAGTTTATTCAAATGTTGCAAATGGAAAATAACATTATAAACTATTTACAGAAACATATAAAATCATGCATGCAAATAATAAACTCTAAAATCAGGATATAATACACTTCTATAAAAGAAGAGATAGAGATGGATTTCAGGAGATATATTTAGGGGGCATCAAGAGTATGCTGCTGGCTTGTAGGTACATGAATACTTCTTACTTTATACCTCTTGATTTGACTGGCATACTTCATAATGAATTAGAGTTAAGAAAAGTGTGTGTGCGTGCGTGCATGTGCACGCGCATATGAAATCATTGTTTATACATATACATATATATTTAATCATTGTTTATTTGAAAGTAAAACAAAATATAATGAAATGAATGATTTTCAGTGTCTGACTATCAAAATATCAATCATTTATAGTGTAGGTCATAAGATTATTGAACTTTCAGTAAACTTGAATTGGATTTTGTTTTAATTTGATATAAATTCGCATCTTAAGTGGAAAAATAAGCAGCTTTAGAGTATCAAAGAACATTCTCAAAAAGAAAATTAATAAGACATGAATCTACTGTTGATCTTCCAAACAAAAATTAAGGGAGGGAGTCAAAGTCCAGGATCCACAGGACAGAGCTGTTCCTAGGAAAATTCCTCACCCTAAGACATGAAAACAAAATAAATAACAAAAAATGCACTTGATTACCCATAGAGAAATGATCAGTGTTACTTAGAGTTAACATTGGATATTGAGACTGCAATATCATATTATTTAGGTTGATTAAATAGCATATTTTCCCCCTAGTGAGAATGCTGAAGGTTTTTCATGAAGATGTTATACTTCTACATTGTTGTAGGACAGTAGGTCAATATGGCCCTCTGAAAAGTGGATACAAATATAAAAACATGTATAAACTCATAATTGTTTTCTGTTTGACTCAATTTTAATTTTAGTGTTTATTCTAAGGAAATAATCTAAATGAAGGATAAAGCCTATGTGTATATATGTATGTATGTAGATATATGTAATATTTCATATATGTATATATGTGTATATTTAGACACATGTATAGACATCAAAATATGTAATAGTGATGACATTTTATTGTGTTGGGCTTGTTTCTAGAAATAATACATATAGATACTTGAAGAGTTACTTGTAAACTAATAGTCAAATATGTTGTCTTGAATCTCTTCTAATACCTGATAGTTAAGTGTACATTATTGCTGTAAATGCACAATAAATATTTGGAGGTGCATTTTCAGATAATGACAATTCATTTACCCTTATGAATCTTTTGTTTCTAGTCTACCTCCCCGATAAACATTATCATAAATTGGCTATACTCATAAATAAAAGGGGTATAGTCTGCTGTCATTGAAGAGAAAAACATTGATTTACTCACATCAATAAGTAGTTTTTAACAGATATTGTCTTCTGATAATATAACAACTTAGGCCATCTTAACTTCATACCACATATATTTTCAGTAGATTAGTTAAAAACCCCTTAATGCTTAAAGTGCTATTATAGCAATGATAAAATTGAGAGTACTGTTTTCGATTACATGATACTGATAATATAATAATACTGTGATAGCTAATATATATTGAGTAAGTATAGTGGGTCAGGCACTATTCTGACACCTTACATGAATTATCTGACCTAATCTTCACCACAGCCCTCTAAGATGGGTGCTTTTATCATCTATCTGGAGTTTAATATGGAGTCTGGGGCACAGAGCAGTTGTTTAATTTGCCCAAGTGGCACAAACTGCTAGTGACAGAGCTGGGATTTGAACCCAGTTGACACAGTGCATTGTTTACTAGGTATTTGCAAAGCGAGTCTTTGTCATTTTCTTCCATTGAAGAATATTTGAGAATTTCTAAAACTAAGGAGAAAAGTTGACTTTGACTCTTCAACAAAATTCTTTTTATGTGAAGGACTAAAACAATAACACTTCAGCCAGGAACCTGTTTTCCAAGTTAATAGCTTTTCTATTTTTTCCTTAATGTTTTGTTCTTTTTTTCCTACTGTGGAACTTGATTGGAGAAAAATCTCAGTGTGGTAGTCTGCTCTGAAAAGAATACCTACCAAAGACAAAGAACTTTTAAAAGAATAAATCCTTTTGTTCCCTGTCTGACAAAATATAGAAATATGGTACAATGAAACCCTTCAAGTGAATACTTGGCAAAGAGGGAAAAGAAATCTTTTAAAAAGTAATGGCTATTTGAATTTTTTCCAAGATAAATCAAGTATATTTCATTTAAAGTGGAACTCTCAGGGGAGTTGTTGGAAGACAGATTGAGCAATTGAGTAATTGGACACTTCCTGCAACATACAGGTAGTTCCATATACATGATCATATGGAAGTCTCTATATACATGATCAATCCAGTCTGTCCTTCACTGAAGCAGTTTGAGAATATAATTCAGAATAAAAATATATTTTATTTAAACAAAATGCAGACGTTACTCATTAAATGTTTAGAGAAAAGTATCATATAAGCAAAAAAGAAAAATGGAAAACATTCCAAATTCAATTAACCAAAATAACTACACTAATATCTCCATATATATTCTTCTTCACTTTGTATATGTTGTGCACACAGACATAAAAAGAACAAGATGAAATTGTACTATATTTCAGCTATATTTATCATTTAAAACTTATGTTTCCACTTAGTTGTACATGGTGAACAGCAGTAACTATTTCACCATAGGATGACTGCTAATGACTAAATAAAATGTCCTTGTACTATGTGTCTTATTCTAAATAACTGAAATGCTATCATTATCCATTCAGCCTGTTCACTAAAATGAACAATTACAAATTAATGCCGTTATAGCTAAATCATTTAAAAAGTCTTCATTAATATAAGCATATATTGTAACATTTTAAAGATACCACAGAACACTAGCTGCAACAATGATATAAGCCTAGGACTTAATGAATTAGTTATTGATGCCAAAAATACTTTTAGCACGTATTATATGTCAAGCAACAAATGGTTCAATAAAAATGACTTCAGAAATGTAGCTATTTGGAAATACTCATTAATCTAAGCTAAATGCTAATAGTAAATGTGAGGGTAACCTTCTTCATTTTTTTCAATTTGATAAACATTTTGTTGAAATGTTTTTATTCCTTTTGCAGATTTTTATATTCTGTTACCAGATGTGTTAGTAGATGTATATTTCATGCATGTAAAATTGAACTCTGAGATCACCTAAACAAGTCTGACTATATCATTTCTATTCATTCCTTTAGTCATTCATACATTCAATCATATTCAGAATTTCACTCACAGACTATACATTCTTTTCTCTGTCCTATAAATATCCTCAGTAACATACACTTTCATCTTCAGTCTAAGTAGCTTGAGATAGACCTAGTAACTCATGTCACCAGATAAAGTGTCCTTTTAGTATAACATCTGATAATAGTTCCTCAGGGGCTTCTTTACACAACTATTATACAGATAATATAATAACACATAATAAAAGAAGGGAAAAGACTGAACTTCTTTGCTGGAGTAAAATACACAACTTGTTCATCAGGATTTCGTTGATTCCCCTGGGGGCCAGAACGTGTTATGGACAGTGATAGCATTACCAGATTTACACACCTTCTAATCCTTTCTGTAAGTGTACAACTTCTGACATGTGCACAGATTAATAACATTTCAACTATACAAAAGTATTTTTGATTTAGAAACATTTTTTCCTGCAGTTCCTATAAAAGTGTTGAGCTAATTAAGAATTGTAGAACATACTACACACCTAGTAAACACAATTTTAGAAGATTTAATTCAATAATATATAAAAAGAAAAATACATCATGACCAGTGACATTTATCCTAGGAATACAATGTTTGGTTAACAATTGAAAATCAGTTAATACAGTTAAACAGATCAACAAAATATAAAGAAAACCATATGCTCAAAGTAATAGATAAAGAACAGGCATTTGCCAAAATTGAACATCCATTCTTGATAAATCTTTCAGCAAAGTGCTGTTATATAAAAATTCCTCAAGCTGATAAAGAGTATTAGTTTCCTGGGGCTGCCAGAACAAAGTGCCACAAGCTGGGTGCCTTAAACAACAGAAATTTATTGTCTCACTATTCTGGAGGTTAGAAGTATGAAATCAGGGTGTCAGCAGGCTTGTTTCCTTCCAAGGGCTGTGAGGGAGAAACTGTTCCATGCCTCTCTATTAAGCTTCTGTTAGCTTTGGGCATTCCATGGCTTGTAGATGGTTTTTTCCCTGTGTTTTCACATCATCTTCCCTCTGTGCATGTCTGTCTTTGTGTCTATAACAGACATCTAAATTGAAAAAAGAAATAAAACTGTCCTTGTTATAACATGATCATCCACGTTGAAATTCAATGGAATCTATGAAAATAAGAACTAACAAAAGTGTTTAGCAAGGTTGGAGGATATAAGATTGATATACAAAAATCAATTGTATTTAAATATACCAGCCACAAACAATTGGAAATCAAAATTAAACAACCACTGCCATTCACAATAGCTTTAAAAATCTAAAATACTTAGGACTAAATCTGACAAAGTGTGTGTATGACCCAAACACTGAAAACTAAAAAACATTAGTTGAAGAACTAATTGAAGAAGACCTAAATAAAGAGAAAGTTATACTGTATTCATTGATTAAAAAATCAAATGGAAGATGTCAGTCTCTGCAAATTTGAAATATAGGTTCAATGCAATCCTAACCAAAATCCCATGAGGCTTTCTCATAGTAATTGAAAAGCTAATTTTAAAATTCATAAAAAATGCAAAGGACCTAGAATAGCCAACAAAATTTTTTAAAGTAAAAGTAATGATATAATGCCAGTATTATCTGGTTTCAACCAGTATTTCTTCTTTATTCTTTTCTTTTTGTATATATTTTATGTATCTTGAAGTTGTTCAACAGCTCAATGATTCTCTGATCATTTTTTTGTATATTTCTTTCATTTTGGATTAACTCTATTGTGTCTTCATGTTTGTTATTTTTCTTCTGTGATATATAATTTGCAGTTAATTCCATCCAGTGTATTTTTCATCTATGGCTTTGTAGTTTTCATCTGTAGAGGCTCTATTTGAGTCTCTTTTCTAATTCCCATGACTATACTTGTTCAATATTTTTACTAATTTTTAAACATATGGAATATATTTTAATAATTGTTTTAATGTCCTTTGTTGCTAATTCTAGTAGTTATGTCAGTTCTAGATTGTTTAAATTAGTTGATTCTTCTCATTGTTGTTCATATTTTCCTGAATCCTTTGCTGACTGGAAATTTGGTTCCAATGTCATACATTTTGAATTTTACCTTTTGGTGGTTGGATATTTTTATATTCCTATAAGTATATTTGAGCTTTGTTCTTAAATGCAATTAAATTACTTGGAAACAGGTTGATCCTTTCAGTTTTTTTATTTTAAAATGTGTTAGACAGTACTAGAGCAGCATTTAGACTAAAGCTAATTGTGTCCTAATAATGAGTCCAGATGCTTTATCCAATGCCCTGTCAGTTTTGATGGGTTTTTTTCAGTTTGGTTGGCCCTCTGGGAACATCCACTATTGTTTCCTCAACTCCTTTTAGGTGATTCTTTTCTTGGTCTTTGGTAGTTTACTCAATGCATGTGTTGATCAGTATAAATGCCCATGTGAGACCCACTCCAGATCTTTGCAATTCTTTCTGTTCAGTTCTTTGCTCTGTGGTTCTCTGCCCTAGTCTTGGATTCTCAACTTAGGAAGTCCATCCCTTTCACATGGGTTTTTCTCTTCTATGTCATGACCTGGAAACTCTCTTAAAGCAGTAAGCTGCAGAGTCACTGGGCAGCTCTCTTGTGTCCTTTCTCTCAAGGATCACTGTCCTTTGTTGTATGATGACCAGTGTCTTGAAAACCATTGTTTCATATGTTTCATCTAATTTTTTTGGTTGTTTAAGATAGAATAAATCATATCCCTGTTCCAACATCCTACCTTGAAGCAGAAGTGATCCTTTACTATTTTAGAAGTGAATAATATTTTTTTCATGAATTTACTAAAAAAGTTGACTTCTTCTTAGTTGACACATATTTTGGGGTAAGGAATCAAATCCAATGACTTGCTGGCTGACAATAAGTTATTTGAGATTTAAAAATAATGTTAAAATCTATATCCAAACAATTAAAATTGGGCTATGCCAACAAAGAGTGACTTTTGAGGTTTTGAAAACGGTGTTAACAAATCTTATCCCAATCTTGGACTTCAGAGGAGTAAAATGTTAAAAGCTAGAAATATTTTTGTCATTAATTGTTTGTTCAAATTTCACCTTAAAAGAAACTTTTTAAACAACTCTGTAGGATATACTCTTATGATAGATTAAAGTCCTCAAAGAAATATATATATACACACATATATATACACACATGTAAACGTGTACATTACATATTTGTGTATATATGTATACATACGTATGTACATATACATACAAATATTATTTGTGAACACATTTTAGATCAAAACTTTTAGCTGACAAAGTGCTAATGTCAGTTGAGATGTGTGTTTGTTTAAAAGAAATCACTAATTTGCATCATTGCTGCTTTTGTCTTTCATTAGCAAAAGAACATTTGGGGACATACATTAAATATAAAACAGGACTGATTTTTAATATCTTTAAAGAGAACATACGGCTCTTTCTTTCTTGTTCTTAGTAAAGGGGAGTCAGAGATTTGCATATATAACTAGATAATCCATAAAACTCACCCTGAAAATTTAACAAAAATTAAGTTCAAAAGATCTCTGAGTAAGTACTATGTGTTAGTACTTATTCAATATTCAAAAATACATAAATTACAGTCCCTGATTTTGAGGAGTTTAGGTTTTGGAGAGGAGGGAAATGTTTGAATCATCTGTTGAGTAACAAGCAATAACTGCTTCAGTAGAAGAGGAAAAAGCTTTGGCAGTCTGGGAGGAAGTCCAAGAGGGAAATAATTCCTGAGCTCTTTCTTTAAAAGCACAGGCAAAGGAAACAGGAGGGGATGGGCATACAGAAGGTTTCAAAAGGAGAGGACCTTATGTATAACACCCTTGACTCTCATTAGGAACAAGTCATGTTTAGTTTTCTGATAGTTCTTATATCAGAATGATTTTTAAAACATTTTTCATATTCAAAATTTTAGATTAGTTAAATGAAACTATATAAAATCCTACCTAAGTCTCCAATCCATTATCCATATTGTAGGTAAGATATGTTTGCACACACTGCAATCTATCCATGGCAATCTTCTGCTTAAATCTCTGTAATAGCTATTTCCCCAGTTCCATTAGGAAAAAGCCCAAGGTGTTTAAAATGTGTTCCAAGTTCCTTCATGTTCTATTCATATACTGTCACTTTATCTCAATTTCGTGTCACTTTCCTCATTGAGAATTAGGACCAGCCATATGTATATCTGTGTTGTATTTCCTTTCAGGTTTTAGGCTTTCTCTTGCCAGCAAACATTCCTGTGATGTTTGAAATCTCTCCCTGGCATTTATGTCTCCATCAGAAGGAGTTTACAGAGATTGCTGCAAGCTGGAAATATGATTTTCTCATCTTACACCTCTAAACTTCTGTCATCAGTTCTCAAGAGAAATCTACACCATCTCACAGACAGGCCAAACCTGGATTCGCGCAACTCAGTTTCCAGATCTTTACTTGACAAGGTGGAAGAGACAGCAGGCCCCCACACATATATCCCAACATTTACTGCCTTCAACCATCACCACTGCTCTCACTGTGCACCTGACTCATGTTTGTTAATCACTACGAGAGTCACAGACCTCCAGGTCATTCCTCACTTCCCCTCCACTAAGCCAAAACTGCTTGTTTTCTATATCCCATCACTTTTCTTTTATTCAAGGACATTCCTTCAGTAAATCTCCCCACTATCAAGCTAATCACTGATTTTTCTTTATTATTGAGTACTCTAATCTGCCATCAAACTTGGCCACATTTACCCCTGTAGCTACTTCCCAGTTATCTGTTTCCCTTCAGGAAAGCTGCCTCAGTTTCTTCCTTTCACATCTTATTTTGTTCCCCAACTCTTCACTAAACCCAACCTTTTCTAAGTTACCAGTGATCTCCACGTTGCTGCATTCAACGGTCAATCCTCATAAAATTATGTTGACCTTTTGGTAGAATTCACCAAAACTGTCATTTCTTCTCTTTGAAACATGTTCTTTATTGGCTTTTAGAAAAAATTATTTCCCTTGTTTTCCTCCCATCTCATCAGTCTGTTTGTCAGTCTCCTTTGTAGGATGTTTCTTATCTCTGAGAGTATTAACAAAGAAATGTTCCAGACTTAGTCCTTGGTTGTCTCTTCTTCTATGTACATATTCTCAATCTGTTGGTGATCTCACTCTCATACATAGATTTAAATTCACATCTCCATTTTCTCCACATTATTTGACTCCTTGTTTCTTCCCTTGACTCATTTCCAGTATTCTTCTTGACCTCTCTTTATCTCTCCACTAGATTCCTTGCTGGTGCTTGAGGTCTGTTATGAATACTTCTACTTTTGGAGCTTTGCATTCGCTGTTCCTTCTGCCTGGAATGTCTTTCCCCCAGATATATTTAGGACTCTTTCCCTCACCTCCTTTAAATACACTACCAAATACAACTTCTTGAACAGTTTCCTAACTAATCTTTTTTAAATTGCCCATCGCTTTTACCCTGGCACCGACTGAACACTTTCCCTGGTTTACTTTTATCCATAACATTTATCACCTAACTTATTATATATTTACTTATTTTTAATTTCTGTGTCTACCCAATATAATGTAAAGTCTATAAGACAAGGGATTCTTTCTTTCTCTTTTGTTCAGTGATCTCTCTCTACTGCTTAGAAAAGTTCACAGTAAATGGTAGGTACTTATAAATACTTGTTGAATAAATAAATTAATGAATGGAGCCCTTGTTCAGTTTATCTACATCTTAATTTTCCTTTAGAAGTCAGTATAGTTATCACTTTTTCCAGCAAGTTTTACCTAATCAGGTCTCATGATGTGCTTTCCTTATAATAAGAATTATTGTGCTGCATGCATTGTTATTGCTTTTCTAATTGTGTGTCTTCCTCCCTGAACCTGAATTGTAGGCTAAAAGAGGTGAGGGACTAAGTCTTATTTGTTGAACATATTTTACTAAGTATTTAGAAGAGTTCCTATGAAAATTAGGTATTCTACTCAACAGATTGTTGATATATGTCTTGTGACTGCTTTAAAAAGTACATGAAAAATACTTTCAAAAGTTGTTGAAATAGTTTGTAGTTTATATAACTTCTCACAAAGTATTTGTTGTGGTTGTTAAAACTAGTACTTACAAATATAGGATTTTTTGTATCCCCTATTTTCCTGAACCTCCCAAGCAGGCATTAGGAAAGCCAGGTCTCATATCTTACAGAACAGTGGGAAGAACCACTGCCTCCAGTCACGTGCAGAGTTTGAGTGTGGGCAACAGAGTTGTCGTGAATCCTGCCATGGAGGCCCACGGAGGCCAGGCTGAAGCCTGGCCTTACCACAGGTGATATGGGGCCAGCTGCCTTTGTGGCCTCATCTATTAAGCAAGTAGCCAACACCTGAGGAGCGGGTGAAGCTGAGCCAATCCCAGGGAGGCACATGAACTGAGTCAGAAGTGTGCAAACATTAAACATCTTTGTCAACATTATACAGACTTTCAGAAGGATAATGAGACATACATTTTTCACCCATAGAACAAAATAAAGGATGATTGTAGGGGCAAAGTCTTAGGCTTCTTTGTTAAGAGTATTTAAATTGAAAATTAGGGAATGCAGTCATGCAAAAGAAGTTGATGTTTACATTTATGACTACTTAAAAGACTGCTCTGGCAATCTACACAGTTCTTAGTACATAGCTCTGGAAATGAAGTTAAGGAGGGGTGTTTTATTGAAGTCTTTTGACAGTGTAGTCCACTCTCAATCGAACTATTATAATTGGGATTTGTTATCAAAGAATTTACTAATACATCAGTTGGTCCAATTTTAACAGTTTTAGAAAGTAATTAGTCACAGTATTAATGCTAAAATTATATCATTTCTGTCACTAGATTCAAGTTATTTTATTTTATTTATTTTGGCAATGCCACACAGCATGAGGGATCTTAGTTCCCTGACCATGCCCCCTGCAGTGGAAACACGGAGTCTTAACCACTGGACCGCCAGGGAAGTCCCAAGTAATTTTTTTTTTTTAAAAGAACAAACCAAAAATGCTTTAATATTTAAAATAAAATTACTATTGAAAAAAATTGATTAAAATTCTGGATGCTCACTTAGGGGTTCTAACATTTTGTGCCTAAGTTGAAATTGAGATTTTATTTAAAATATAAATTATAGGGCTTCCCTGGTGACGCAGTGTTTGAGAGTCTTCCTGCGATGCAGGGGACGTGGGTTCATGCCCACATGCCGCAGAGCGGCTGGGCCCGTGGGCCATGGCCGCTGAGCCTGCACGTCCGGAGCCTGTGCTCCACAGCGGGAGAGGCCACAGCAGTGAGAGGCCTGTGTACCACAAAAAAAAAAAAGAAAGAAAAATAATCATAATCTGTTTATAATATCTTAATTTTCACACATTATAACCAAGATAATACTAATATAATATAATATTCTCCATAAATATTAAGTAACACTGTGGTTAAAAAAGGTGTATTATTTTTGCATCATAACTAAAAAGAGACTTTTGTGACCATTCTCTTATTAAGGTAATTTTAATATAATCTATAGGAACTATTTTTCAGACACTTGACCTAATTCAGAATTGGTGCTTTGGAAAAGAGTTCCACTATAAATGCGGATATACTTGAATACTTTCATGATGTGAAGAATGAGAAATACTAAAAGTTTTTCCCATCATTTGGACTTTTATAATATTCTAACATTTATCCATATCAGTCAAGGAGTACTTATGCCCCACTTGTGTTTTAGATTGTGTAATACAAAAGTTTCTAATATTGTCAAACAATATTTTCCTGAACTTAAGATTGTTTTATTTCAATCCTTTAGTAAATGTAAAAGTAATCAAGAGAAATGATTGCATCATACTGGATTTCATTTAAAGCTATTAATAATTTACCTGAAGGTTATCATTATTAAACAAAACCTTTATGGGCATAGACATATTCCTATGCTGGAGTAAACTTTTATTTTGAAATCTTTGTGCCTTAGATTATACGAATTTATGTGCCTAGATAATAATATTCAAATTAATATCTAAAATAAAAAATGTAGTCATTTTCAGGGCAAACTTAATTGTATTAAATTTTTTAATGTCATTATTAACTGAGTCCAATCTACAAATTATACATTCAGCTTCCATTTTGCCCTCTTTATTTCCAACATAAGCTATAGTAGAAATTAATTTGATGAGACAAAATGGAAGTTATGCCATTTAATTCTCCTTTAACTTGGAAATTTCCTGAGTAGGGGCAAAGGATGAGAATATTGACCAGAGAAGCTACCTTTGGTTATACAGTTTGCCCACTATTCAAGTACTGTCTTATAAAGTAAATACCAGCTAAAACGTTATACATAATTAGAAATATAACCTTTCCTCAATTAAACCAGAACTTCTTTCTGTACCAGCACCCTGGCATGTTCATATTATTGTGATGGGAATGTTTATAAGTGGTTGAACATTCTCTGTTCATCACAGGTTCTTTTTCTCCCCTAAAATTCAGAAAATTTTAAAAACTGTATTGATCTAAAAGCACTTTCTTGCAGCACATGTTGCTCTCTCTGTAAGTGTTACTGCCCACTAATTGCTCTTGTATTGTAGCCATTACAAGTAACTCCTACTGTGGTCAATTATCATACAGTATAATTTAGAACAGGGGGGACTATCTGTTAATATGATTCTTTGATCAACTCAAAAAATATGAAGACTTTTGAGAATGACACCTAATACATGTGGGTTTCATTTTGTACACAAAATAAAGCCCGATGTAAAATGCCAACAATTCATGAGGACCATCATACTAAGAAAAATAAGTGCAGCAAGGCATTTAGCATGCAGAAAGAGACAGCATATTTTATTATACTTTGTCAAGGCAATGCAGTCTAGTAGGTACTTTTCCTAGAGCTTTCTGGCTGTCTACAAATCATAACATTATTTAGTGTGATATGAAGGGCTACTAAAAAATCCCTGACTTCACAGATTCTCATAATATATAGACCCCTGAGTTAAACCTTGGTAATTCTAGTTAAAATTAAAGTATGATTTCAGCAAAGGATAACACATCATACCTTAAGGCAATTTATGACAAACTGATCATCAGATTATGATAGTGGATGCCAATGAGGCAAAAAGAGGGATTTTTGTTTTGTCTCCTGGTAGAAAAGATAAGAACTGTACATTGTGAATGTCTGCACTATCCTTACTCATTTTCCACCTTCCTCCTTTTGCTTACCAATCTACCATTGCATTTGGCAGCAATTGTGTATAACACAAAAGATCAAGTGTAACCTATGGCTAGGCATATGAACAGCTTCATTGTTCCTCAAGAATACAGAATCAGAAAGAAACTTGCATAGGCCCTAGAAATGAACATAGTCAATTTGAGCAGATAGTCCAGTGTCTTAGAATCCAGAGCATGGCCTAGACTAGGTAAAAGGCTTAATGTGGGCACATCCCATTGGCTGCATTGACTACTCACCCAGTGGGGAGAGGCATGGCCAGGGTAAGGTCAGAACTGGAAACTCTAAAGATGGGGTGCAGAACAGGAGCCCCTGTTTTCCTAGGTCTACAGTAGAGCTGTTCTTTTTCTTTAAAATGTTCTGCTAATCTATACATATTTCCCTTAATTTACTGATTTGTTTTTTACTACTAAACTAACAAGAATATTTTAACAGCTAATATTTTTCTTCTTGAATATAATAAAATTACTTTCTCATCAATATTATATATATTTATTTATATATGATTATATATAAATATATAGCATCAGTAAAATATTTTCTTTTTTAAATGTATGTGTTTTAAAATTAAGCCTATAAGTTTCACATGATAGTATTATATACCTATTGATGAGTATTTCATAAAAAAATCATAATTAGATTAATTGAGCAAATACATCTCCTAGCATTGCATAGTAGTCAAGATGTGATTGTCAATGGAGTAATACTTTATTTTTATCATTGTAATGGTTGTGAGAAAATACATATATTTCATTTCTTGAAATTCCTTCAATTATACCATTATGATTCTGAGTTCTTTGATTTCATTTTGAGTTTGACTTTCATTAACCTAAATTTTGCTCACCTTTTGCTTCACCTAAATATCTAGAAATATTAGCTCTTTCTTGCTGCATAATTGTCTTGATCATTTTAGATTTTTGTAGCTAAATCTAGAGACTTCAGTATTGAGAAAAATTAGATTGGTAAAAAAGAGCTTAATTATTCATAAGATGAGGAATCTAATTCCATGATGCTTTGCGGTTATATGGTATTAAAAGGTAAAGACGTCTGGATATCAAATGCCATCAACAATATTTCTCATAATCCTAGAGGAAATTAATTTTAAATAACAAATATATATGGCTTAATTTTGAGAGAAGATCATGTTTATTATAAACTAAGTTCATGTTTATTATAAAGTCCCAGTAGTTTACCTAGATGGTAATAATTCATTAACCTAGATGGCACGAAGACTACTTAGCACAGGAAAATGTTCCCAAATAGGAAGACATGTGCCTTCTCATATGACAGAGCATGGTAACTCTGTGCTGCCCCATGTTAACATAGTAAATTGTGGAGCAAGATTCTCAGCTGGGTCATAAGGTGAGACTGTTGCAATAGAAAGGTCGATGATCTACCTTCTCTACTAAATAAAGACTATGATTAATTCTCTCTTGACTTAAAAAGAGAGAATTAAGTAATTTCAAAGGGCATCTCATGCTCCCCTATCCTTGTCAATCAGATTGAACCTCCTATATTAACAGTAGCATTAAAAAAATAAAAAGTCTACTGATACCAAAGCAATATGTAAGATTTGACCTTATTTAAACTGATAACAACAGAAAGCCCTTTAAAATATGAAATACTTTCATTGAACTATAGACTACTATTAGTCCAAATTTTGTTCTGAATTTTTTACCCAGGGTAATGTTGGTAAAATTGTGTACTTTTGAGAGTCATGAAAAAAAATCTCATTGTTAATAATTTTAAATTATTGTTGAGAAATAGCATATAGTATCATAAAATAGCCTGTTAGAAAACATTGTTTTTATTATTTTTGCAAGAGAATTTGGGCTGGGAATCAAGAGATGTGAGATTAAGTTCCAAGTCTTTCAATAATTAATTGTGTAACATTTACCTTTTCTACCTGATATCTTCATGTGTTAAACTGTAAGACCTAGTAATATCTAGGCCTCTTTCAGCCCTAATATTCTGTGATACTTATTTGCAAGATAATAAGGAAAGAATTCCCTTTTAACTATAAACTATACACATTTGTGATATTATACATAGATTTTTCATGTATGAAGCATTAACATTTGTAATAAATTTGAAAGGTACTAATATGTTTTCCAAAACATTCCATTCAATAGTAATCTTCCTAACCGAAATGTTCTTTGTGGATCGTACTTATGGGAATACATATGGTTTGGTAGATAATAGACTCAGTACATTTTTGTTGAATGAATGAACTCTACAGTTCATAAATCTTTATATACTTTATCTATTTTAATCGTTTGGGAGAAAATCACATTGAGCTGTATCCATTCATTTAGTCAACACATTCCCTAAGATGACAGAATAAAGGTACCTTGGTCTGTCAAACAGGAAAATATCTGGGCCTACCCAGAGTGTTGACAAGTGAGGAAATTGCTAGGGAGCAAGAAGGAGTAAGAAATGCTTGAAAGATACAAAGTCACCAAGACAGAAGATACAGCCCAATATAGAAGAGAAATTGTTCTTCCCAGTTTGTTGAAAGACAAGCTCAAGACATGTATTTCAAACAAAGTTATTAAATGGTGGGAGATGTATTTTTGTTTTCATGACTTCTATTTTAGAAATCAGGTAGAAATGGTAATTTCCTTTGTCAGCTTAAAAAATTCACGTGCTTGGTGTCACTGTATATTGGTGTATATACCTGTAATGAAAGGCCTATTCTGGGTCTTTGTATTCTGACACTATAAATTGAAACTATATACAATAAACTATTTTTTTAAGTAGTTATTGAGCCCTTAGCCCTGATATACTTAGAGTCTACTAATTGCACTTGTCACGTCCTTGTCTGGGAAACTTGTCTAATTCCAGTACATTTTAGAAAACTGGACATGGGATGGAAAGAATCAAGGATCTGGTATCAGGGTAAAGCAAATCAAGGAACTTTTATTCATTTCTGAGACAATTTGAGAAATTTAGGTAATTTCAAAAACATTACTGAGATTTAAGACACCTAGATCCATTGCAAAGTGAACTTGAATATCAAAATTTATCCTCAGGCTAGTCCAGCTGCCTACAGATTGTATGTAAGCCAGGCTGGTCCCTTGGGTCCTGATCAGACACATATTGTTTCTGAATGTTGAGAATCTAGAGCCCTGAGCATTACCTGGAAGCTAAATGTCTTGATTAGACTAGACTTGTTTTTAGGAAATGTCATAAACTCTTGGTAATCTCTTTCCTTTTCTTTGCTTCCATAAAAAATGGAAAAGGTGTTTCTTAAAATGTTCTTTTCATTGCTTTCTATAATGAGGTGGGGTATAAGAGTTAAAATCGGGTAAGAACAAAGAGGGGGAAAAAGCATTCAAAATATGTTTATAGATTAACCCATTCCTGTGGGATGAGATGTCTTCAACTAGCTGGACCTCAAACACAAAAACAAAATAAAACACCCATAAATCTTCTAAAAGAGAAATCTGCCTTCACTCCTAAGTCAGTATGCAGTGAAAAAGTGTGAAATCAGAAGATGAATGAGAAAGTGTCCAGGGGATTGCTGTCAAAATACGAATATTGGGCCTACTAAAGTAAAACAAACAAAGATGCCTAGGTAATTGTTTTATTTCATCTAAGTATCTAATAAAATACTCTAGGAGGGTGGTGATTGTCTCCATCTCAGTAACAAACAAGAAGCTAAAAGTTTAAAGTACAGCGGAAAGAATTTGTGTAAGTCATAACAATTATTTTTTCTGACTTGTATTGTAAACCACTGGAAAGATTAAGCAAGAGTAATTTTTGAAATTTCTAGTTTTTTTGCTAGAAGGAAAATTATAATGTATCACTTTTGGGTCTTAAGGAAGACTTGAGGCTAGAAATTTTTTTGACATTTGTAATCTGTAATTATAGCCATATCTATATAAATTATTTTTATGCTTTTTCATAAAATTTCAAGACCAAGATTTAACAAGAGTTCATTTGTTTTAGTGCACTCACTGGTACAAATAATTTTTAGAGTCTCTTTTATTCTCTTGTCACTTTTCAGGATAAAGTATATGGAAAGTATAGAAGATGGAATATGGAAGAAAATGTATCTGTTCCAGGAAAACTTTTAACGTTTTCTACATTGGCACATGTCTTTAGAGAATAATTTAAATTATTTTCATCTTAACAAACAAGTGGAGAAAGGCTTAACTTGCAGCAAAAATAATGAGTTAGACATAAAATGCCTTTTAGTTCCTACTTTGCTACCCAAACATAAATCTATTGTAAGGTGTTCCCTCCCACCAACCTTCTCACTTTGTTTTCTAAATGCCTCAGAGAAATAAAAATAAAAATAATTTAAACTGTTGAAAACATGAAAGTTAAATATACATGAAATGAGCTACAAAAATATACCAAATATGTTGTGATTCCATTAATTTTCAGTGAAAATATGAACTAAAAAACTAAAGAATACATGTGCACCAACTTTAGAAAAGATTCACTAGCTTATGTACTTGCCCCCATAACTACTTTAGTAACAGTATATCATAGTGAAACAAAAGGATTGACAAAATGAGATATTGAAAGACTTTTTAGGGGAACATTAGTTGTTCCCTTATTTGGTGTGTGTATGTATCAGAGGTGAAGGGGGAAGGAGGCACAGGTATGGTAAAGAAATTTCTTGGTATGGATGATAGAACGAACACTGTAAGTCACTTCTACCAACTAGGCTGGTGGAAACTGCATGCAGGTATATAATAGCCCTTATTAAAAGGTATTACATTGAAATGAAAAGTCAAAAATTAGGAAATGGAAAGTAGCAATAGGAGATTGATTATTCACAGTTCCCTTAGACATTTATAACAGAGAGCTGGGAAACTCAGAGATTGGAAACAAAAGAAGAATCAATGAGAAAGAAAAGATAGAGCACTTTTTAATGAATTACCCTATTCTGTCTTAGAACCAAATAACTAAGAAGCTGAGGATATACTGGCTAGAATAGGAACTGTGTATTGCATTTATGGACTTTAGTTCAAAAGTGAGTTCTAATCTTTGATGCAGTGAATATCTTGAAAGAGAGGTGGAAAGTAAGCCTGTAGTGGATATGAGGTTGCCATGTTCTTTCTCTTTATGGAGCTAAAAGAGCAATTTTGCCCTAAAGTTGGAATAATTCTTATAGTTTTCAGTGAATCTTTATACATAAAATATGTGAAAATATAAAAGCAAAATGGGAGTTACAGGAAGGTCATCTTGAAAAAAAAGCATAATGAGATATACAGATTTCTTGCAAATTGACATCACTGCACTAACAAAGTTTGACTTCAAGTTACTTGATCTTGCCCTTGGATGACCTATTCAGCAGGAAGTCAAGAAAAAAACAGTATTACAATACAAAAAAATTGTTTCTTTTCCTTTCCAGTAGAAAGGTCATTATAGTATTTATTCCACTATTGAAAGTAAATTAAACCATTCTGAATTATTAAAGTAGTTTGAGGGTGAAATATAAAAGTATAAAAATTGGGCTTAGTACTAGCATATAGCTCTCATTTTAAAGAGAAGACCTTAGTTCTGCATTTCCCTTCGTTGTGCTTGCAATCGTTTGTCTTTTCCCGAGAGAATAAACTCATTAGGTTTAATATACCTAAAAGAGTTATTTGTACACTCTTGAATGGATATAAATTTTCAATATGGTTACTCATCCAGTATTTGTGGCCTCCTCTTAAATTTCTTTATTTGGCACTATTATTATGGAAAGGCACTTAGCTAGGCTCCCATTATAGATTTACAAAGTGAATAAGTCAGAAACACTATCATAACACATTTAGAAGTAAGCATAATTAAAGTCTTCCTATGGTAGCTGTCATTAGGGGTATACTTTAATTATTGTTATCCTGAGGAGAAGGTAGCCTTTAATTGTAACTATAGGATTCTGGGAAGGCTTAAGAGCAGAGCTGGTGTTGTAGCTGATTCACAAAAGATGTGCTGAAGGTAGATTGTGGAAAAACTAAAAAGTAATCTAAGAGAAATCTTATGAGCAAACATTGAGAAATAAGAAAATTCATAGCATAGTTTAATTTCACTCAGTTCAAGAAATATTTTCTTTCTTGATCCCATGCATGAGGAATGGTTAGAAGCTGGAAATTTGTAATTCAAGGTGAATCTCAGACATTCAGCTGATACACAACGATACATTCTGGGTGTTAAAATATTAAAATGTTGTGATTTCATCTGATAAATAGTCACAGCCCTAGACCTTCAGATATGTCACTCTGCTTCGTCCAGCTTGGGACAGTTCTTGGGATTCAGTGTACCTCTCAGGATCTAACAGTGAAAGGAAAACTTGCCTGACATAGCAGAGGATCTCAAAGAGCCTGGTTCAGACCAAAGATGTCTAGGATCAATTTTTAAATTTATCATAGCTGTTATATATTTTGAGTTTAACCCCTGGGTACATAGATTAGAATGGAAGGTATATCTGGAAAGAAAAATTAAAAACATATTGTGAAAAGCCTTGACCATGCTACTCAGGATTTGGGGGGAATTTATTCTTTTTATGAGAAGTAGGTGACATGATCAAATACTGTAATTATTACTTTTTTTAAAAGTAACTCTAATGTTAAAGTAGTGCATGGATTCGTTATTTGATGTAAGTGTCCAAAATGGCTAGGGGAAAATTATGATTATAATAGAGCAAATGAAATCACATGGATACTATCTAATCTTTGAAATGTATTCTTGTTCCTCTTATATATAAACTATATGATTTCTAATTCCATTAAGTGGAACTTCTTTTCACAATACTTATAAATTTATGTAAAACACAGGGATAACTGAGGGAGATTGTGTTCAAGTGAAACAAATGCAAGTTAAGTTGCCATGTCTAAGTTCATTTGCACTCTCTAGGGTTATAGAAGGACCAAGACAGAAAAGAAGAGGAAAGAAAGAAGAGTGTTCCATAGTGAATTCCTCCTCTCTGTTCCTTTACTAATAGATCCATGTCCAGTATCCAAGATTTTACCAGTTAAAGTTCCAAGTGAAGCCCATCCTCGTAAAGATTCCCACAATTTTCAAGATTTAGTGCTTCCAGAACAATTACTTTTCACAGTTCACGAACTACAGCAACCTAAGTTAAGATAGTATTAATTTCATTTGATTGCTTCACTTCATATTACTGTACCCTCTATTGGCTCTACAATACTTGAAATTATAATTCACTTTGCAATTATGCTTTTGCAGATTCAGTTCTTCCTCCTTTTAACAGTCCATCTGGGAGTTATTTGCCTATCTTCAGCAACTACCTGCAACTATTAGAGCAGTGATCAGCTTTGCTTTAAGCTGGTGGATTGACAAGCCTTTGGAGAATAACTCCTGCCCAATCTATTTCATACTTATTATGTCTTTTGGGGTAGGCTGATTAAGTTAAGGAGCTGACACTGCCATCTGTGTGATGAACAAATCTCAGAGTGATGTTATGTTGACATATTGAAAGTAATATTGCATGCTGAAAGGGAACATTGCCAGGGCAATTTTAGTTAACTAGCTGGATTCCAAGATACTTCACAGGATATTACTATGTCAGTGAATTTAACTAAGTCTGGTCTGAAATTCCACCTTATAGGTCTAGGAACAAGATTTTATCAGTGCACCCAGATGCCAAATACAAAGAATAATCCTTGGTGAGCAAGGTATTAGTCTCTTGAATGATAGTCTTGAGAAATATTTTGATTAGGCCAGTGGTTTTCAAGGTGTATTCTGTGAAACTCTAGAACTTCATTGTCCAATATGACAGCTTCTAGCCATAAATAAATATTGAACAATTAAAATGTGGTGGGTGAAATTATGGAACAGAAATTTTTATTTTACATAAAATTTTAATTTTGTTAGAATTTTAACATTACTTAATTTAAGTCAAAAGTTAAAAATGGCTAGTCAATTTAATTTCAAAAACTTATGTTTAGAAGAACATGGGTATGTAGAAGATGGCAGAGTTGAAGGCTGTGCACTCTCTCCCTCTTGTAAGAGCACTAGAATCACAACTAACTGCTGAAAAATCATCGACAGGAAGACACTGAAACTCACCAAAAAAGATACCCTACATCCAAAGACAAAGGAGAAAATGCAATGAGACAGTAGGAAGGGCACAATCACAATAAAATCAAATCCCATAATTGCTGGGTGGGTGACTCACAAACTGGCAAACAATTTTATCACAGAAGTCCACCCACAGAAATGAAGGTTCTGAGCACAAACTCAGGCTTCCCAAACTGGGAGTCTGGTGATGGGAGGAGGAATTCTCAGAGAATCAGATTTTGAAGGGTAACTGGATTTGACTGCAGAACTTCAACAGGATGGGGGAAAAAGAGACTCCACTCTTGGAGGGCACACACAAAGTAGTGTGCACATAAAGACCTGGAGGAAGGAACAGTGACCCCTAGGAGATGGAACCACACCTGCCTGTGAGTGTTGGAGGGTCTCCTGCAGAGGCAGGGAGTGGCTGTGTCTTACTGTAGGGAAAAGACACTGGCAGCAGAAGTTCTGGAAAGTACTCCTTGGTGTGAGCCCTCCTAGAGTCCACCATTAGACCCACCAAACAGCCTGTAGCCTGCAGTGCTGGGTTGTCTCAGGCCAAACAACCAACAGGGAGGGAACTCAGCCTCAACCATCAGCAGACAAGAGGATTAAAGTTTTACTGAGCTCTGTCCACCATAGCAAAACCAAGCTCTCCAGTCACTCCCATCAGGAAGCTTGCACAAGCCTCTTAGATAGCCTCATCCACCAGAGGGCAGACAGCAGAAGCAAGAAGAACTACAGTCCTGCAGCCTGTAGAACAAAAACCACATTCACAGAAAGATAGACAAGATGAAAAGGCAGAGGGCTATGTACCAGATGAACGAACAATATAAAACCCCAGATAAACAACTAAATGAAATGGAGATAGGCAATCTTCCAGAAAAAGAATTCAGAATAATGATAGTGAAGATGATCCAGGACCTCAGAAAAAGAATGGAGGCAAAGATCAAGAAGATGCAAGAAATGTTTAAGAAAGACCTAGAAGAACTAAAGAAAACAAACACCTAGAAGAATTAAAAAACAAACAGAAATGAACAATACAATAATTGAAAGGAAAAATACACTAGAAGGAATCAGTAGCAGAATAACTGAGGCAGAAGAACGGATAAGTGACTTGAAAGACAGAATGGTGGAATTCACTGTTGTGGAACAGAATAAAGAAAAAAGAATGAAAAGGAATGAGACAGCCTAAGAGACCTCTGAGACAACATTAAACGCACCAACATTCACATTATAGGGGTCCCAGAAGGAGAAGAGAGAGAAAGGAACTGAGAAAATATTTGAAGAGATGATAGTCGAAAACTTCCCTAACATGGGAAAGGAAATAGCCACCCAAGTCCAGGAAGCACAGAGAGTCCCAGGCAGGATAAACCCAAGGTGAAACGTGCCACGACACATAATAATCAAATTGACAAAAATTAAAGACAAAGAAAAATTATTAAAAGCAACAAGGGAAAAATGACAAATAATGTACAAGGAAACTCCCGTAAGGTTAACAGCTGATTGCTCAGCAGAAACTCTACAAGCCAGAAGGTAGTGGCATGATATATTTAAAGTGATGAAAGGGAAGAACCTTTCAAGATTCTCCACCAAGATTACTCTACTGGGCAAGGACCTCATTCAGATTTGACAGAGAAATCAAAAGCTTTACAGACAAGCCAAAGCTAAGAGAATTCAGCACCACCAAACCCACTCTACAACAAATGCTAAAGGAATTTGTCTAAGTGATAAACACAAGAGAACTAAGGGACCTACAAAAAGAAGCCCAAAGCATTTAAGAAAATGGTAATAGGAACATACATATTGATAATTACCTTAAATGTGAATGGGTTAGATGCTCCAACCAAAAGACACAGGCTCATGGAATGGATACAAAAAAAGACCCATATATATGTTGTCTACAAGAGACCCACTTCAGACCTAGGGACACATACAGACTGAAAGTGAGGGGATGGAAAAAGATATTCCATGCAAATGGAAATCAAAAGGAAGCTGGAGTAGCAATACTCATAACAGATAAAATAGACTTTAATAAAGAATGTTACAAGAGACAAGGAAGGACATTACATAATGATCAAGGGTTCAATCCAAGAAGATATAACAATTATAAATATATATGCACCAAACATAGGAGCACCTCAGTAAAAAAGGCAAATGCTAACAACCATAAAAGAAGAAATCAACAGTAACACAATAATAGTGGGGGACTTTAACGCCTCACTTACATCAATGGACAGATCATCCAGACAGAAAATTAATGAGGAAATAAAAACTTTAAGTGACATAATAGACCAGATATATTTAATTAATATTTATAGGACATTCCATCCAAAAACAGCAGATTACACTTTCTTCTCAAGTGCGCACAGAACAATCTCCAAGATAGATCATACCTTGGGTCACAAATCAAGCCTCAGTAAACTTAAGAAAGTTGAAATCATATCAAGTATCTTTTCCCACCACAACACTATGAAATTAGAAATAAATTATAGGGAAAAAACCATAAAAAACATAAACACATGGAGGCTAAACAATATGTTACTAAATACCAAGAGATCACTGAGGAAATCAAAGAAGAAATCAAAAAACTACGTGGAGACAAATGACAACGAAAACACAATGATCCAAGACCTATGGGATGCAACAAAAGCAGTCCTAAGAGGGAAGTTTATAGCAATACAATCCTAGCTCAAGAAACAAAAAATATCTCAAACAATCTAACCTACACTTAAAGGAAATAGAGAAAGAAGAACAAACAAAACCCAAAGTTAGTAGAAGCAAAGAAATCTTAAAGATCAGAGCAGAAATAAATGAAATAAAAACAAAGACAAAGATCAGTAAAACTAAAAGCTGGTTCTTTAAGAAGATAAACAAAATTGATACAACTTTAGCCAGACTCATCAAGAAAAAGAGGGAGAGGATCCAAATCAATAAAATTAGAAATGGAAAAGGAGAAGTAAAACGGACACTGCAGAAATACAAAGCATCATAAGAGAATGCTACAAGCAACTCTATGCCAATAAAACTGACAACCTGGAAGAAATGGAAAAATTCTTAGAAAGATATAACCTTCACAGACTTAACCAGGAAGACACAGAAAATCTGAACAGACCAATCACAAGTAATGAAATTCAAACTGTGATTAAAAATCTTCCAACAAACAAAAGTGCAGGACCAGATGGCTTCACAGGTTAATTCTATCAAACATTTAGAGAAGAACTAACACCTATCATTCTCAGACTCTTCCAAAAAACTGCAAAGGGTGGAACACTCCCAAACTCATTCTATGAGGCCACCATCACCCTGATACCCAAACCAAAGATACCACAAAAAAAGAAAACTACAGACCAATATCACTGATGAATATAGATGCAAAAATCGTCAGCAAAATACTAGCAAACAGAATCCAACAACATGTTATAAGGATCATACACCGTGATCAAGTGAGATTTATCCCAGGGATGCAGGGATTCTTAGGTATATGCAAATCAATCAATGTGATACACCATATTAACAAATTGAAGAATAAAAACCATATGATCATCCCAGTACGCACAGAAAAATCTTTTGACAAATTTCAATACCCATATATGATAAAACTCTCCAGAAAGTGGGCATAGAGGGAATCTACATCAACATAAGCAAGGCCATATATGACAAACTCACAGCAAACATCATTTTCAATGGTGAAAAACTGAAAGCATTTCTTCTAAGATCAGGAACAAGACAAGGATATCCATTCTCACCACTATTATTCAACATAGTTTTGAAAGTACTAGCCATGGCAATCAGAGAAGAAAAAGAAATAAAAGTTATCCAAATTGGAAAAGAAGAAGATAAGCTGTCACTGTTCACAGATGACATGATAATGTGCATAGATAATCCTAAAGATGTCACCAGAAAACTACTAGAGCTAATCAGTGAATCTGGTAAAGTTGCAGGATACAAAATTAATGCACAGAAATCTCTTGCATTCCTATGCACTAACAAGGAAAGATCAGAAAGAGAAATTAAGGAAAGAATCCCATTCACCATTGAAACAAAAAGAATAAAATACCTAGAAATAAACCTATGTAAGGAGTTAAAAAACCTGTATTCAGTAAAGTATAAGACACTGATGAAAGAAATCAAAGGTGACACAAAGAGATGGAGAGATATACCATGTTCTTGGATTGGAAAAATCAATATTGTGAAAATGACTCTACTACACAGAGCAATCTACAGATTCAATGCAATCTCTATCAAATTACCAGTGACATTTTTTACAGAACTAGAAGAGAAAAATCTTAAAATTTGTTCGGAGACACAAAAGACCCTGAATAGCCAAACCCTTTTAAGGAAACAAATGGAACTGGAGGAATCAGACTCCATGACTTCAGACTATACTACAAAGCTATAGTCATCAAGACAATATGGTACTGGCACAAAGCAGAAATATAGATCAATGGAACAGGATAGAAAGCCCAGAGATAAACCCATGCACCTATGGTCAACTAATCTATGACAAAGTAGGGAAGGATATACAATGGAGAAAAGATTGTCTCTTCAATAAGTGGTGCTGGGAAACTGGACACCCACATGTAAAAGAATGAAATTAGAACACTCCCTAACACCATACACAAAACTAAACTCAAAATGGATTAAAAACCTAAATGTAAGACAAAACACTATAAAATTCTTAGAAGACAACATAGGCTGAACACTCTATGACATAAATTACAGCTAGATCTTTTGGACCCACCTCCTAGAGTAATGAAAAAAAACAAATAAAAATAAACAATTGGGACCTAATGAAACTTAAAAGCATTTCATGGCAAAGGAAACTGTAAATAAGACAAAAAGACAACCCAGAATGGGAGAATATGATTGCAAGTGAATCAAAGGACAAAGGAGTAACCTCCAAAATATATAAACAGCTCATGCAACTCAGTATTAAAAAAAAATCCAATTAAAAAATAGGCAGATGACCTAAATAGACATTTGTCCAAAGAAGCCATACAGATGGCCAAGAGGCACATGAAAAGCTGCTCAACATCACTTATTATTAGAGAAATGCAGATCAAAACTACAATGAGGTATCACTTCACACTGGTTAGAATGGGCATCATCAAATATACAAACAACAAATGCTGGAGAGGGTGTGAAGAAAAGGGAACCCTCTTGCACTGTTGGTGAGAATGTAAATTGATACAGCCACTATGGAGAACAGTATGGAGGTTCCTTAAGAAACTAAAAGTAGAACTACCATATGACCCAGCAATCCCACTACTGGGCATATACCCTGAGAAAACCATAATTCAGAAAGACACATGCACCCCAATGTTCATTACAGCACTATTTACAATAGCCAAGTCATGCAAGCAACCTAAATGCCCGTTGGCAGACAAATGGATAAAGAAGATGTGGTACACATATACAATGGAATATTACTCAGCCACAAAAAGGAATGAAATTGGGTCATTTGTAGAGACGTGGATGGATCTAGAGACTGTCATACAGAGTGAAGTAAGTCAGAGAGAGAAAAGCAAACATCATATATTAACACATATATGTGGAATCTAGAAAAATGGTACAGATGAGCCGGTTTGCAGGGAAGAAATAGAGACAAAGGTGTACAGAACAAACGTATGGACACCAAGGGGGGAAAGTGGTGGTGGGCGGTGGGGGGATGAATTGGGAGACTGGGATTGACATATATACACTAATATGTATAGAATAGATAACTAATAAGAACCTGCTGTATAAATAAGTTTTGAAAAAACCAACAACATGGGTATGTAAATATACTTTTTCAACTCTAATTCTTCTGTAATCTTTAAACGATTTACATATTTTCATTAAAATTAAGCATATGAATTGAGATGCACAGTAAGTAAAAAATGCACATTAAATTTTAAGACTTAGTAGAAAAAGAATATAACATATATCATTAATTTTGTTAATTACATATTAAAATGTTTTTATGTATTAGGTAAAATAAAATATAGTTCTAAAATTAATTTCAACTCTCTTAAGATGGTGGTTCCTAGGCGATTTGAAATAACACATATAGCTCACATCTTGGTTTTATTGGACAGAGCTGTCCTAGAATATGGGTGTGTGCACAGAAAGTCCACAGTGTTATCCTTCCCATATCAAACTTCCCTTACACAAGTGCAGCTCTTCTATTATACATTCTTATGTTTTACAGTTGAGTTTCCATCAGATTTAATCTCAAGAAGGCACTCTTTTTGAAAATGTTTAGAAACCTCTTTTTAGACCAGAATGAGGATTAATACAGTAGTGTGATGCTATTTGTTTTTGGTTTTCTTCTATTTGAATATGATATGCCTAGATGTAGATTTTTAAAATATTTATCCTGCTTGGTACTTTCTGAGCTTTCTGGATGAATGGTCTACTATTAATTTTAGAAAAAATTTGTCCATTTTTACTTCATTGATTTCTTTAACTCTGTTATGTGCTCCTTCTCTTTCTGGTATTCCAACCATGTGTATGCTACACCTTTTGTAATTTTCCCATAGTTCTTGAATGTTCTGTTTTTGTCATTGTTTTTCTATTTGCATTTCAGTTTGGGAAATTACTATTAATTATCTTTAAGATCACTGATTCTCTTTTCTGTATATTGTTTTCAAACTGTTAATATAGCATCACGCTGAGATTTGTTACATACCAACTCTTTAGGTATGCATATCATTTTATTCCATTCCAATTAAGAGATATTAGGCCTCCTTTCATAGGTGCTAATTAAATTAAATCTCATTTGGCTACCTTTCTCCTCATATAGAGCAACTTAAGAAAAGCTAATATTCACGTCTTTTTTTTTTTTAAAACAAATCATAGACTACTGAATTTTGTGCTGTTAGAGTTACAAAGAATGATCAAACAGAATTTAAGCCCAAGTGAAGCTTATCGTGTTTATGCAGAGACAAAGCTGATCTTCTTGGGACAACTAAAAAAACATTAGCTACTGATGAAATTTGGAGAGTAAAGAATGGCTTCTAAAGACACTTCAGTATAAGAAATGGTGTACTTCAGAGTCTAGATAAGCATGCAGAGCATGTGACCAGGGCAAAAAATGAAGACATTTATTAAATTGTCTTATTTTATAAATGAAAAAGCACTGACAAAAACACCTTATAGTTACCAGTGTAACTGAGAATAGCTTCTAAGTTTTCTAACAGTTTATTGATTTATTTAACAAATGTTTTAGGATTAAAAAAATTAGTCATTGTTACACCACCTGCATGCATGCTAGCATTTTCAGATGGTTTTTCTCAGCTAAATGACCACAATTTAGCAGTATCATTCAGTAGTAAATATTTAGCAGTGACTCTCGTTAATAATGGGAGTTCAGATTACAGCCCCAGTCTTCATCAGGCTGACTGACATCATTCTGAAGTGTGTGATACTGACTCTGGAAATGAATAGTTTCTTACATATGCACTTCCAAATAACAGTTGTTAGCAAATAGTAGTTCCTAAATTATATTTACAGTAATTTTTTTTCTCTGGCAATAGCATAATCTGTTACTCTTAATTTTTTTTCTTGTGGGAAATTGCAAGATTTCAAGTAAGATTTAAATACTGGGTGTCTTTTTTTTTTTTTTTTTTTTTTTGGCGTTACGCGGGCCTCTAACTGTTGTGGCCTCTCCTGTTGCGGAGCACAGGCTCCAGACGCGCAGGCTCAGCGGCCATGGCTCACGGGCCTAGCTGCTCTGCGGCATGTGGGATCTTCCTGGACTGGGACACGAACCCATGTCCCCTGAATCAGCAGGCGGACTCTCAAACACTGTGCCACCAGGGAAGCCCTAGAAGTTTTTTTAAGGGAAGATATGTTCAAGATATTTATTTCATGCTATTGTAATAAAGTAATAAAATATGTAACATTTAAAATCGCAGCAGTAATTATCTTTAATTTCTTTTAAAATTTATATTTATGGGTTGGAATAAACTTCCTGTAACCCTGAGTCAAGCATTAATAGATGAGGAATTTAAATGTGGGGAATTTTATGTTATGTCCTAGTGTGAAAATATAATTTATCAAACCTTACCTTTTACTACTTGCTAATATGCAGCTTCTGCTCATTTATACCTCCTCTTCTTATAGTCCCATCCTCGAAACGCAGTGTAAAGGGGTCATTAAAAATGTAGACTCTGAAGCCTACATATAAATCTGAATTATAAGTCTTATTAGGTATTGACTGTGGTAAAGGCATTTAATATTTCTGTGTACAGTTTCCTCTTAGCACAATGGGGAATGCTACCTATCTCATAAGGTTTGGAAAGAATTAAAGTAATGTTTATTCACTTAATATTTGTAAACTAACCACTATGTGCCAAATCCCATTGTAGATTCTGGACATACAGCAATGAAGAAAATATAGACAAAATCCCTGCTCTTATAGAGATGAAATTCTAGTGAGAAGAGATAAATAATAAAAAAAATACATAGCATTAGAGGCAGTAATACATTGTCTAAAGGAGAATAAGGCAAGGTAAAGGCATTGAGAGTAAATGGAACTGCTATATTAGATGTAGTTATCATGGAAGATATCTCTCAGGAGGTGGTATTTGAGAGAGGAGTTGAGACCCAATAAAGTGAAACTAGCCAAGTGGTTATCATATGGAGAAGAGTGGTGTTTTTTTAGAGAGACTAATAAGTGAGTACAAAAGCCCTAAGGCAGGCGTGTTCTTGACAGATTTAAAGAATAGCAAGGAGGCAACCGTGTCTGGATCAAAGTTGGCAAAAGAACAGTGGTCAGTGACTAGATTAGAGAGGTAGCTGAGGGGATGGGGGGAGTGCCAAGCCTTGTGAAGCCATAGGAAAGATTTTAGAGTTTACTCTTAATCAGGAAGAGAAGCCATTAGAGAGTTTTGTGTGGAACAGTAACGCAATGTGCCTTGGGATTTTAAGAAATTGTTCCTCTGGCTTCTTGTGGAAGAAGAAACTATAGGAGAGGAAGGGAGGGTGCAGTAAGACCGACTGGGAGACTGTAGCAGTTGTCCAGGAGGGACATGATTGTGGGTTAGAGGAGACTACTTGTGGTAGATGTGATAGAGAGTGCTAGACTCAGGATATATATTGAAAGCAGAGCCCATAAGATTTGTAGATAGCTAGTCCTCCCAAAATTTTACCTGAGCACCTATAAGAATAAATTTGACAATTTTTGAAATGAGAGAGGCTAAGACAAAGGGTAGGACTTCAGTTGCAGAGGGGCATGGACTGGGTATGACCAAGGATATAACCTGTCTCATCCAAAGAGCACAGTACATATTAGCTCTCCTTTTCCACCACACATGCTAATCTCTTCCTGTGTACCTTTAACTTTGCCCTTGCCCTTGAATTTGCCCTTGCAAATTCTTCCTTTCCTTTGAAAGCCAGTTTGAAATTTATCTCTAATCTCACCCCAATAATCCTTCCCTTCTTTCAAATCTTAAATGTGAGTAACCTGCATAGATTTTCTCACACAGATCTATGTTGCTTTGTGTTTTTCTATAATTCAAGGAAATATAACATTGTGAGTGTGTGTGTGGAGGTGCATTAAGGCATCACATCTCATATCTCTAAAACTTTCAGAGATTTTGTGTCAGGCATGCCAAAAATTAATGCCTTCAGCAGAAAAAGGGAACAGGTGCTGTGAAATAGTCATTACAGGATTTTCTTTCCCTTTGAGAACATGTATAGACATTTAGGTGTTGAGTGTGTCTATAATTACAGGTTCAAATGTCTACCAAACAAGGCTCTAAGTTCTATTGGAAAAGCATGCTCTTCTTTGTGGGGACATGTTTGTTATGTATTTCTGATATATGTTCTTATGGACTGGTTGCTTATTGTCTCTTCTACTCTAGATGTTTTCTTGTTGGAATTCACATATGCTTAAAGATCTTCACATTTACCCACTCCCATCCATCCATCCATAATGTCTCTTTCCCAGAACTCCTTGCCCTCCATCTTCTGATCTTTCTTCTTTAGGTCGCTGGACAAGTGACCAGTCCGTTTGCTACTATTAGGGACACTCCTAAAACCAGCTATTTCCAAATGAGAGAATAGACCTTGTGTGCAAGAAATCTGCTGGTTACAAACAAGAAGGGGATCTAGAAAGAATGACACAGGGAAGGAGAGAAAGCTATTCAAGAATACACCATTCAGCTGGTTACCACTGAGGGTGATTGGGCCTCAACCCAACTCGAGGCCCTCTATTCAGCATTACATCTTTGCTTGAGACATGAATGAGGGACTATTTGTATTGTCTCCATTCAGTTCCCCCATTTGTCAGGGGTTGGTTACCCTACGGAGCGTAAACACGTCATACCTCCAGCTTTGTCTTATGCATGGGCTAGAATGTTTAATTGAGCTACTGAATCCTGTATGATGGTGGTGGATATGCCCCAGGGCAGAAAACAAGACGTCCAATCATATTAGCTCAAGCTAGGTGAGGTTGGGTTGCATTTGTGTACAACTGTGTTCCACAGCAATGGCTGAAGCAAAAAAGATGAGCCTAACTGATGTGAGAAGAGGCATAAGAAATGTTCTACACACAGAACGTATATTTTCAATGATAAGTACATGGTTCTTCTATTAAAATAGTTCATTGACCACTGTTCATAAAATAGATTTCATATGTTGTCCTACATATGGTTTATTTTCAGCTAACTTCTATCAAGCTTTTCTTAGTTTTTAAAATTAAAGTTGTGCTTCTGTTATCAGTGTTCTGATGAGGCAGCTGTCTCCTAAAGCTCGTTTCCTAGTGTTTTACTGATTATCTGGATGGCTTGTGAGGAAGTGGATTAAGGTTTTAAAAGTATAATTATTGTAGTTGACTTAGTGTTCTATGTGTCAGCAAAGTTTCTTCTAGCAGGAATAGCCTATGTCAACACTTTGAAATCACCAGGGCTTCATTTACTTTTAAGGGATATAATTGTCTGCATAGTTTGGCGACTTTAGAGGGAATAAAAAGATATCCATGACTTTACTCTCTATACTGCATTCCATTTCCCAAAAGAGCTCTCCCTATCTTTCCAAGGTCTAAATTCCATAATTTAAATCCTTTTCTGAGACCTAGGCTTTTTGCCTTCTATTAAAATGTATATAATACATTCTTTATACATTAATGTATTTGTGTATTAGATCCTCACCTGAAATCCCATTTCGATGTTGATAGTTAAGGATGACAGGGTAAATGGGAAGACACTCGTATTATAAGTTATGAGTTGGACTTGATGGAAAAATGTCTGCCTATGTCTTAATGTTTTCTAGAGTTCTCTTTCAAAGAAAGAAGTATTACCTCAGTTGAAGAAATGTTAGAATAAATTGCCCTTAAGAGGGTGGAGGAAAATGGGAAAAATCTTCTGATGCAGTTTAGTAATGAACCTGAAAAAATGAGGGTAAGGAGAAACATCCAATTCTTGCTTTGCTGATTTATCCACCCAAAATAATTGAGTGTATTATTGAGCAGTCACGTTTGGAATAAGAAGGAGCAACAATGTTGTGCGTTTGCCAGCCTGAGACTGGATAACACAGGTTCTCTTTCAGATTGGAAATATCTTCCTGAACCAAATCAAATATACTATGAAGAGTGCAAGTCTATTCCTGTTTGTAATTTTAAACAGCTTCACAGATGGTTTTAATAACAGTGAGTCTTGGCTTTGAAGGCCCAATAAACTGATATTTTGAATGAAGTTGCTAAGTCTTAAAATTAACATGTCTTTGATAACAATTTTGATACATAACTCTCCTTATAAACGTTAGCACTGTTTGGAGACAGAACCATTTTGAAACCACAGCTTTGCCCCCCCCCCCGCCCCCCCGCCTTATTAACTTGGATAATTTAGCCAGGTTCTGGGAACCTCATTTTCTGTATCTGTAAAATGGAACAAAAAGCACTCATTGCTTTAAAGTTATTATGAGTAATATATTTTAGCAAGTTTTATTATAATTTTCATAGCAAGAATAGGAATTTTATAAAACCCTAACATATTTATAGCAGTACAGAATATATTATTTATAGCTCAATAATTACAGTAGTACACTTGAATGTCAGTGTTCATATCACATAAACCAAAGGAATCAAAATATATTTTACCAAGTTTATCTAAACTGATTAGCATGCCTCACCGTATTCTCTTAAGACCTGGGTGCTATCTGAAAATAAAGATAAATATTTCAGATAATATCTTATTTTTCCTTTAATATATTAAAAGGTTATATCTTGGTATTGTGGGAAAGTTAACAATTTGCAAAATCCCTAGCTCTCATATTGTTTTGTTTTGTATGTTTACTTGTTCAGAATCTGGCTATAAAATTCAGTCATTATTTTGTATTCCTATTCAGTAGAAAGACATTTCTTGTCTTGGGGGTAATATGAACGAAAGATATTCCAGGGCTCTCTCACCAGGATTGTTTTAATCATCTCACTGTGTCCAGTTTCACTTTACTTCAGTCCTTTTTAGCCTTTTCCATGCATGCTGCTTCCTTTGGGCTCCTAAAGGCTAATTATAATCTTGTCTTTTCTATAAAAGTTTTCAGTAATTCGACTTGTTTCCTAGGTTTTGAGTTCACTGTTTTCCATGCCACTATCATCTGGCAAAGCGGAATTATTCACTGCTTCCTTGTAATTCCCACAACTTTCTGATTTTATATGTGGGTGCTCATGTTTTTCACCTTCGAGGAATGCTAATCCTGCTCCATTTCTATAGCCCATCTTTTTTTTTATTTTTTATTTATTTATTTTTTTGCGGTACGCGGGCCTCTCACTGCTGTGGCTTCTCCCGTTGCGGAGCACAGGCTACGGACGCGCAGGCTCAGCGGCCATGGCTCACGGGCCCAGCCGCTCCGCGGCATGTGAGATCTTCCCGGACCGGGGCACAAACCCGTGTCCCCGGCATCGGCAGGTGGACTCTCAACCACTGCACCACCAGGGAAGCCCCTATAGCCCATCTTTGACATCAGCTCATAAGGCAACTGTAAAGAGAAGAACAGGCTACCCCTTCTCCACTGCCATCTTATACCAGAGCAGGACTGTCTGCAAAGGGAGAAGTTTTCAAGGTTAATCTTTATATTAAGTGGACCTCATGACTTTAGAAAAAGGACCAGTTGATTTGTTAACTGATAAAACAAAAAATTTTAATAAGGATGTAAACTGTATCATCCATGAAAATTAATATTTATACTTGGAAATGTACATGTGCATAACTGAACAGAAACTTTAAGGGAACTGGCATATCTTTACCTGACATGGCTGGGAAAATAGAGATCCTGACCAGATGATCCATAAAACCCTTACAGAAGGGGCTCTAGAGTCCCTGACTCATTTGTAAACTTGGGGAGCAACAGACATCATTGCTGAAATTCAGGGATTCCTTCTGATAGACCAACTCAAATCTAGTGCAGGAAGAGAACACGATTTCCTCTTGTCAGGAGAAGAAACTGTGTTTCCAGGAGTGTAGGTAGAGATTTGGATGAAGAGACTTGAAGAAGGGAAAGCGAGAATAAAGCCGAGGAAGGCGAACCTAGGTAGAGAGGAGCACATGGATTAGAAGAACTCTCAAAGATTCCTTTCCTTTGAGACCTAAGGTGTAGTCTACAGTAGGGAGAGACTAATTTCTTACTCCTCCATTGTACTTTCCCTTTGGAATTGTTCCATTTTTCTGTACAGCATGGTTTGATAATCTCAGAGGAGACTGAAGGGTCAGAGAAGCATAGAATTGGAGGTCCTTCTCACTTCATCTCCTCACCGACTCCAGTAGAATAGTAGTTAATCATGAATCTGGGTTCTGTCTGGTGACCAGACATACAGGAATGTTGTTGATGAAAAATTTGGTATCACTGGCAAAAGACTATCAGTGCTAAGAAGGATTCTGAACTAGATGAACACAAAAGCTGTCCAATCTTATTTCCCTGCTGTATGTCAAAGGGAACTTCCCTTGGGCAGGAGGAAAGAAAAGTTGGAGATGTGAGTTATGGCTTCTGTACTATATTCTTCTATCTTCCAGCAAAGTATCCTCTCTCCCTCTTTCTCTCTCACTTTGAACTGACATGGCTTTTTATCTGACTTATGGAATGTATCCCTTTCTAAGTTATATAATAAAAATATTTATACAGTAGTGGTCTATTTACAAAGCACTGTCATTTAAATCACACCATTGGATCCAGTCATATCATGATTTATAACCAACTATCTGGGAGAGGATAAAAGATGTATTTGCATTGATCATATAGTCTTTGTTTATCAGAACTTAGCTTTTTTAAATAAATGGAAGGCACTTAACATTTGTATAGCAAATTGCTGAGGATTGATTACAACTGATAAAATAAGAGGCTGAAAATTTCAAAAGTACTTATTTTATTGCTTGAGCCATTGATCATTCATCCATCTATTATCTAGCTATCTACCATACAACTTTTTCTTCCCCCAAAAACAAAGCAAATAAGTATACTCAATAAAGTAAAGGAACATAAATTAACAACAGAGAGTTAAAGTTACTGTTTTTTATGCTTGTCACACATTCTCATGCCACATAACTTTCTCTCTCTCTGCCCACTTCTCTCTTTCTCTGTTTCATTTGGCTAATTTTATTTGATGAAGGAAGGTGATGACTATGGCTATAAAAGGGTAGCACAAAGGATTCTTGTGATGGAACTGTTCTGAATCTTATGTGGTGGTGACCCCATAAATCTACATATATGATAAAATTGCATAGAGCTAAATACACTCACACCCATTAATGAATGTAAAACTGGTGATATCCGAATAAGGTCAATGAATTTTTTTCAATGTCAGTTTCCTGGTTGTGTATTGTACTACAGTTATGCAAGATGTTAACACTGGAGAAAACTGGGTTAAGTAGAATAGGATCTCTCTATATCATTTCTTACAACTGCATGTGAATCTATAATTATTTCAAAATAAAAAGGTTTAAAAAATAACCTTCCCAGATGGCCATAAATATCTGTATTATTTGTGTGACATTAGCACTGTTTATTAAAGAGATTGCTTCTTCACATATGCATAAATAAGTTATAGACAGCGGTATAGATTATTAATCTCTCAACATAAATCTCTACTAGTCGTAGGTCTAGTTAAGTTCCTTAACTAGTTCCTAAAACTTGCTGAATCCAGTGGTCAATTATCTTTCCAAACATTTGACATCAGAACAAAAATTTCATCCTATTTGAAATATATATCTTAAATATAGGATTCCATGAAAAAAAGTAAAATAAATTCTTGTTTGTTTTGATATGACTGGCTATTCCTTCTTATTTTCCTTTCCTGGATTCTCAATCTCTCTTGACCTGTACATGTTGGCTAGTCCAAGATGTTACTCTTTTTCTCTTCTTTATATTTTTAAAAACTGTGAAGACTCTGACGTTTTACCTTAATTGCAAGCTAACAAATTGGCTTGCCAAAATTCTATAGATGCTGGCAAAAGACACCAAACTCCTGAGTCATAGACAAAGGACTTTATTGCTCATGATATAACAGGTAGCAGGAGTTTCATGTGTCCATTATTTTCCCCTTTCCTCCAAGGCCCACAGGGATAATGCAGAAGTGACCCAGGTGGATGCTATTGTAAAAATCCACCACATGTTCAGAAAACCCCTGAACTGATGTTTTAAAGGCTACTAGCCAATATGCCCAACTTCTGTCTGGGATGGAGTCATTCTTTTTATTATCTGGGTCAGGAAGCAAATTTAATCTCTGCTCCAGGTTGATACACTACCTCTATCTTCCAAGGCAATTTACTTCACAAACATCCTTGAAAAAGTTACAAACAAAAAACTAAAGAACTGTCTTGGAGAATTATTTCCCAGCACTTTGTTTCCCTGGTGGTCTCATCTGGTTCCATGGTTTTAAATATCATTATATGAATGATTCTCAATTTATAAACCTAATCTTAACCTCTCTCTTAAATTTATACCAACTTTTAAAAACACATATATAAGCACTGCAAACTTAATAATATCAAAACAAAAATTATGGATTTTCTCTCTGACCCAAAATCTGTTTTTTCCTTCTCAATTTTAATGTTATTTATAGACACCCATTTTCTCAGGTCCAAAACCTGGAAGTTACCCTAATTCCTTGATTTCTTCAATTCTCATATGCACATCACTACTAAGTTTTGTTGACCCTGCCCCTAAAACACATCCTGATTCCAAACTACATTGCCAAGATGATGACTATTACTACTACTGTTACTATTACTTCACTTGTAACTAGAAGTGCCTGTATAATATGTAAATAGAAGTATTGTGTGGTAATTTAAGAAAGGCTATTTAAGGGTGCTGACTCAAAAAGAAATAAGGCTTTTGAGGATTTTTTTTTCTTTCATCCTCCTTCCTCTTTACTGGAATACAAAATAGGAAGCCTGAATTTCTAGAAATGTTAAGCCACTTGCAATGCCAAGGATTGAAGAAAGCTGAGGACCTGAAACTCTGTTTATCAGCCTATTTATCAGAAGACTAGAGACAGTCTGTCTGGAATTGTCTTCAATCTCATAAACTTGAGGAATTGGCCAATCTTAAATTGTTTCCTCTCTCTAATTATGAGAAACTGGCCAGTGAGGATAAAGCTTAGGAGGATGGATGATGGAATCATATAGAATCTAAACTTTATAGCATCTAAGAAATTTGTGCTCATTGATAGATTACTTTCTGTCCTGATATCAAAGAGCTTTTTCCTTTATTTCATTCACTAGTTCCTCATCAGAAGGACACATATGCCTGCCTATTATGTCCTCTGGGTCTAAAACTAAGAGGGTAATAAAGGGGCAGTAACTCCTCATCCATCTTTCAATACCAAAAATGGACCTTGTTAAGAGTTAAGTGCTTATTTTAATTGACCCAGCAAATGAGGATGATAAGGGAAAATTTTACTGAGTGCTAAAAGCAATGACTTTACTTTAGGGACTGGATACTAGCTTGAGGGTATTGTATCACAACTACTCAGTTCAAATGGTACTACCTCTGGGAAGCTTTTCCAGATAAAAGACTGAGACTGAATTAAATGCACCTTCCTTGTGTTCTAATTAGAATCGAGTGCATGCCACTATTACAGCATTTATCTCCCTGCATTGCAATTAGGCTTTTAAATTGTCTCTTCCAATACATTGGAGTCTTTTAAGGCAGGATTTGCCTCTTATACTTCTAGATCTTGAGAGCAAGAACTAGGCTAAATAGATACTGTATGCTCAATAAATATTGATTGATTGAATAAATGAATCAATGAATAATATAGGGAAGAAAGAATGGGTAAATGAATTATAATTTTCTTAGGACAGGTACAATAGCACAGAGTAGTTGTGAATTGCTTAAGGCTATACAATGATTGATCATAGAAGCAAGACCTTGATTATTATTTGACTGTTAAATCAGGAAGCCTGTGCATTTTATGAAGCTCTGCAAAAGCCCTAGAAACGGAGTAACGAAAGCTTGTCCAGTAACCCTAGCTTTCTAAGCTATAAAATTGTCATTATTTTATCTATATTAGAGAATTGTTATTGAAATAAATAATAAATAAAATTTTTAATATATTCCTTCAATTGTAGTAAGTGATTAATAGTTATATTAAAAAATCATATTCATATACCTTAAGTAGTCGCTCTTTTTAGGTTACGTAGGATTAAATAAACATTTGATATAATTTATTCCTGATTCATAGGCTTATGTATAAATGTATTCTAATATCTGATCTTAGTTTTGACAATGGGGAATAAGAAACGTGATGAATAACTTGTATACAAATTGGTTTTAGACAATAGGTGCTATCTTCCTTTGCAGAAATTATGTCAAAAGTTTTAAACAGTTTAAACCATCTGCCTACTTCATTTGATTTTCTTTCTGTTAAGGGATGGTAACATATTTAAAAGGTGAGACACACAAGCATCAAGCATCAATATTACGTTTTATCCATTTGGGTGGTTAGTGTAGTTCAATTATTTGCTCGTTTAGTAGGAAGAATGTATTAAAACTCTAAGAATTCTATAGTAAAAGATATACTCTAACAATGAAAATTGTAAGAATAAGAAAGAAAGCTGTGCTTCCAAATGCATTTTCCGAACTCTTTCGTAAATTCATGCTCTCAGTGTCCTGTGGACCGTGGATGGTTGGATAGATAGTTTGGAAGAAAAAAATGTAGAAAAAAGCTGGAAGTGGAAATGAAACTTTATTGATCCCTAGCAGGTTTATTCTTATTACAAACTTTTCAGCTGGTCCGAAAATCTGAGCCAATTGAAGTGAATTCAGAAATGACACATCTGGTGGGTTTGCTTTATTCAGTAAGAATAACAAATGAGAGCATTTCTTCTAACCTGAGTTATAGAATGACACGTTGCTTTTTGTTGATACTGTATTTTTAGTTAATGTTGGAGATAAGCATCATCTTATACTTTATGGGATATAATGGGAAAAGTATATTCTGTATGTGAAAGAATAAAAAGCCATCATGTTCATTCAACAAAATTTATTGAACTTCTATTATGCGTATCACTTTATGATTCACAAGTCTATAGGGATAGAAAGCTGTGAAATCATGATTCTCAGCTTCAAGAGCTTACATTAAATTAGAAGAGACAAGGAACAGTAGAAAAGTAACAGGAAAAAGCTACTGAAAAAATGTTTGTAGAAACAGAGAGAGGTTATTGTCTGAGAGATCTATTGATTAATTGGTAGAGAAATATATAGATACAGGTAGATATAAAATTTTAAAACGTACCTTAATAAATATTTAGTTGCATGTTGCTATAGGATTTTACTGCTTCAAAATATTTTCAATATGTTATTTAAGTAAAATAACAACTGTGCCTGCAGGATTGGTATTTTTGTTTGTTTCACTCTTATAGATAAGGAAATGAAGCTCATAGAGGTCATGTTCACAAATTAAGAAAAAGCATGCATGTCTCTTTATTCCAAATCCTATAACAGAACTGCTTTCAAATGTAAATCATTATTTTGACATGCATGTTTAATTACATGTATAGTAGTATGAGAGGCTGTATAACCCTGTATTTAATAGGTTAGGAACTGGAATCAGACATAGTTTGGCTTTGATACTTACCAGCTATGTGACCTTAGTCAAGTTGCCAATTCCTTTTATGACTACATTTTAAAAAAGAATCTGGATAATAGAAATAACAACAGTAATTGCCTCATAAGGCAGTGTATCAGTTAAGATACTTTCAACTACAAATACCGAATGGTGGCTTATATAACACAGACACTGATTTTTTTTAAGACTTTATTTTTTTTTAAGAGCAGTTTAAGGTTCAAAGTAAAATTGAGGGGAAGGTATAGAGATTTCCCATATAAGCCCCTGCTCACGCAGGCTTAGTCTCCCCTATTATCAATATCCTCTACCAGAACACTACATTTGATATCATTGATAAATCTACAGTACATATTGTAATCACCCAAAGTCCCATAATTTACATTACAGTCCAGCCTTAGCTTTGTGCGTTCTGTGGGTTTGGACAGACGTATAATGACATATATCTATCATCACGGTATAATATTTTCACTGCATTAAAAATCCTCTTTGCCTATTCATCCCTCCCTCCCCTTCAACTCCTTGGCAACCACTGGTCATTTTACTGCCTCCATATTTTGCCTTTTCTAGAATTTCATATAGGTGGAATCAGACAGTATGTAGCCTTTTATGATTGGATTCTTTCACTTAGTAACATGCATTTGTTTCTTCCATGTCTTTTCATGGCTTGAAGACTCATTTCTTTTTAGTGCTGAATAATATTCCATTGTCTAGATGTACCACAGTTTATCCATTCACCTACTGAAGGACATCTTGTTTGCTTCCAAGTTTTGCAATCATATCATGAGTAACATTACTATAAACATCACTATGCAGGTTTTTTTGTGTGGACATGTTTTCAACAACTATGGGTAAATACCAAGGAGAATAATTGCTGGATCATATAGAAGAATATATTTAATTTTGTAAGAAGCCAACAAACTGTCTTCCAAAGTGGCTGTATCATTTTACTTTCTCACAAGCAATGAGCGAGTTTCTGTTGCTCCAAATCCTTGCTAGCATTTGGAGTTGTCAGTGTTCTGGATTTTGTCCATTCTAATAAGTGTATACTGGTACCTCATCATTGCTTTAATTTGCATTCCCCTGGTACATATGTTGTGGAACACCTTTTCCTATGCTTGTTTTCCATCTGTTTATCTTCTATAGTGAGGTATCTGTTAAGATTTTGGGCCCTTTTAAATTGGATTGTTTTCTTATTATTGAGTTTTAAGGTTTCTTTGTACATTTTGGGTAACAGTCCTTTATCAGATGTGTCTTTTGCAAATAGTTTACTTCAGTCTGTTGCTTACCTTCTAATTCTCTTGACATTACCTTTCCAGAATAGAAATTTTAATTTAATTTTAAAAGTCCAGTTTGTCAATTAGTTCTTTCATTGATCATACCTTTTTTAAATTGAATCTAAAAAATCATTGATATATCCAAGGTCATCTAGGTTTTCTCTTATGGTCTTTTCTAGGAGACGTTGATTATTTTCATGCAGATAATTTGTAGGTAGGTGGTTCCGGTTTTGGCTCTGCAGCTCAGCATTGTCCCCAATATCCCAGGGTTATTTTATCTGCTTTCTGTGCCACTATTAGGGTTTTTGTGACATCTTTCCTTCTGGTCTAATATTTGTATGATGCTGGTTTCCTTCTTGTCTGATGTTTTTATGTGCAAACATCATGTCCACATAGAACTGTGTGGAAGGGGTTGTCCTGCATATCTCTCACTTGCCCTTTCAAATCCCTTCTCAACCCTCCTCTAGCCATTCTATGGTACAGGAGGCTAACAAGAATGGGCTTCTTCAATCAACTCTGATTTCTGGTTTATTTCAGCTCATGAAACCAGGAGGTTGAAAGTAGGAAGGAGAGTGATATTGGGGTATTCATTTCCCGTTGCTCCCTCACTGCCAGGTCAGTGTGGGTTGTTTATCTATGACATTGATATTCTTCTCAACAGAGCTACTCTCACACAACAACTACTTACCACACCAGTGGTTTTGTGCCTACATATACTGGACTGTTAGTGATCTGTATGTGTATGATCTTACAAGTTATTACATAGGCAATTTCGTTTCAAAATGTTATACAATTTAGCAGACTTCTAACTTTTTTTTTTTTTTTTTGCGGTACGTGGATCTGTCACTGTTGTGGCCTCTCCTGTTGCGGAGCACAGGCTCCGGACGCGCAGGCTCAGCGGCCGTGGCTCACGGGCCTAGCCACTCCATGGCATGTGGGATCTTCCCGGACCGGGGCACGAACCCGTGTCCCCTGCATCAGCAGGTGGACTCTCAACCACTGTGCCACCAGGGAAGCCCTAACTTTTTATAAGATACCCATAAATAGACATATAAAAAGAAAACTCTCTACAACAATAAAAGCAGTAACAGGCAACCTGTGATATTGTGATTTATAACAAGAAATAATATGTTTTGCCTTTGTGTCTATTCCTGGCACAGAGCTCCTAAAACCCTTGGAATTTCCTAAGAGATAAGAGCAATGAAGTTGTCTATTGTATTGTAATGAGGTGACTTTTGGAAAGTTCTTAGGCAACCTAAGGACTGGGCCTGGTTGCTAGGGGAAGCAACCATGTGATTAGGGGATTGGAACATTCAGTCCCACCCCTTGACCAGCTCCAGGAGGCGAGAGGGACTGTAGGAGATTGAGTTCAATCATCAGTAACCAATGAGTTAATCAATTATGCCTATGTCATGAAGCCTTAATAAAAAATTCAAAGGGACAGGGTTTCGAGAGCTTGGTTCACCAGGCTGGTGAACCAGAACACATCTTATTGCTAGGAGGGTGGTGTACCCCAAACTCCACGAGGACAGAGTTCCTTGTTATAGGCCCGATGGGACCTCACCTATGTATCTTTTCATCTGGCTGTTTATTCATATCCATTAATATCCTTTGTAATAAACCTGTAATCTAGTAAGTAAACAGATTTCCTGTGTCCTGTGAACCACTCTAGCAAATTAATTGAACCTGAGGGAGGGGGTCATGGGAACCTCTGATTTTTAGCCAGTTAGTTAGAAGCACAGGTTACCAATCTGTACTTGTGATTGGCATCTGAAATGGAGGTATTCTTGTAAGACTGAGCACTTAACCTGTGGGATGTGACACTATCTCCAGCTAGATGGTGTGAGAATGCAGTTAGATTTGTAGGACACCCAATCAATATCTGCTAAAAATTGGAAAGTTTCTTGTTGGTATTAAAAAACCACATCAGACCACCTAATTATAGAATCAGGAATAATTCATAACTATGATAGAAAATAGGTTTAAAAGATCTTTTTTTAACATCTTTATTGGAGTATAATTGCTTTACAATGGTGTGTTAGTTTCTGCTGCATAACAAAGTGAATCAGCTATACATATACATATGTTCCCATATCTCCTCCCTCTCTCATCTCCCTCCCACCCTCCCTATCCCACCCCTCTAGGTGGTCACAAAGCACTGAAATGATCTCCCTGTGCTATGCGACTGCTTCGCACTAGCTATCAATTTTACATTTGGTAGTGTACATATGTCCATGCCACTCTCTCATATTTTAACTCCTGGAATTGATACTTTACAATATGAAATAAACCAGACCTAAGAACACAAAACGTGCTTTGTAACTTTCCACCATGGTCTCTGTGATTCAGACTTTTAGGGCCTAAACAAACTTAAAACTGCATTGCCCACTCACTTTTCTGAAGAGTTGCTTTATAAAGTAAACAGAATGCTGTTTTCTCTATTCTATTTGCCTTGAGAACTGATAGCAACATAATTTCCTGTCCCTGAACTAAATACTACTGTGACCTGGCAAAAACAATTTAGCAATTTGCCCTAAAAAGTTCTTGTTTCTAGAAGATAATATTGGGAGAAGAACTAAAATACCTTACTTTTCAAACCTTTTTGCTGATCATCAAGGCTCACTTAAAGACACCTCACCATGAGTCTTAAGCTAAAACTATTACGGTGTAAACTTCCTAACTGTGAGTTTTCCACCTTGCAAAATCCACCTTAAAAATCATTCAACCTAGTCCCTAAGTATACTCCTGTGACATCACACTTCTGAGATACTACTAAGATTCAGTCAAAATAGCATCCCCCATACTGCAGTAAGCCTACTACACAGCTTTTCTTGGTCAGCAGTCTTTTCTAGTGATCTTTTGGAGACATTTGGCATCTGACAGCTGCCACCTTACCTTCAGCTGTGCTAAAATCTTACTGCACCCAGATGGAGACCGCAAATCTTAGACTATAAGTGAACATGAAGAAAGGATTGTGAGGGAGATGGATTGATACAATCTATGGTTTTAGATTTTGTGAGCCAAGTTCGGTTGGGATTGTCAGATAGAAAGAGAACAGGGTAACAGTTATACTTGAAAGCAGTTTTCAATGTATTACATTGTCTTGGAGCATCAGACCACCAGGAGGTTAGGGATAGGAAGAAGATACTACCATATCTTACTAGAAAAGGAGACTAGGACTAAGTTATGTATACCTCAACTGGACGTCCAATTCCAGATCTAAGAATATTCACCTCCTCACAGAGTGGAGAGTGAGTGATCAGAGCAATCTGCAATTCCCTCACACTTTTGCCACACAAACTAATTGAGTTTAGGTACCTATTACTTGCGAATGAATAGAGAGGGGAGAAAATCAACCAGTGGATTTTTTTAAAGACTTTTTACTAGCATAGATTAGAATCTCAATACTGAAATCACCTAGGAAACTTCTAAAACATAACGAAGACTAGGAGACCCTATTAATGGGGATTATGATTTAATTAATGTTTAGGCCCTAGTTCCAATATGCAACTAGGATTGAGGAGTACAGGTCTAGAACAGAGGCTGGAAAACTACTGCTATGGGCAAAATCTGGCTCACTGCCTGTTTTTGCACAGCTCACAGCTAAGACTTGTTTTTACAATTTTAAAGAATTGAAGAAAAAACAAAGACTATTTCAGGACACATACAAATTAATTATAGAATTAAATTCAGATTATAGTGTTCATAATAAAGGTTCATGAGAACACAGTCACTCTTGTTAATTCAGGTATTGTCTGTGGTGGCTTTTGTATTGCACAAGCAGAGTTAAGTTGTTGGGATAGAAACTGTATGGTGTGAAAAGCCTAGAAATTTTAATATCTGTACCTTCACAGAAAAAGTTTATTGATTCTTAATCTAGAAGATTCAGAGGAAAAGTATATCTCTAAGAAGGGGCTACTGCACAATTCAGAATAAAATTTTAGGCAATTTTATATATTAATACAACATAACTTAATGATTAAAAATTTGATAACATAATTATGTAGAGATAACACAATTATATGGAGAAAACATAATCAGTATCAAAAGGCAGAAGAAAAAATGAAAATAGATGAAGTCGATAAGGAAGTCAGGTAAGTGAAATGCAAGAGTAATGCTGGACCTATTCCTGTCCATACCTTTATGAGGGCAAATCAAAATTTTACTCTTCTTCACAATGGTTTCCATTTTACAACAGCAGAAGTATAGAACTGGAAAGCCCAAATAATAAAAAAACACACGTCCAGCTGGCAAACAAGCTTGTATTCTCTGATGCAATTGCTTCTGTGAAGGGTCTAATTTTCAGAAAGCTGAAGCCATTGTCTGTGTTGAAATTCCTTGAGTTGTAACTTGCCTTATCCAACTAAACTCATATGTATTCTCCATGATCTGCATTAAAGAAATGCACGCTATTGCATTTCTATCATTATTGTAGCAGTGGACAAGAGTGCATTAGGCTGCACTGGACTGGTTTTCACCAGCAACTCTATGTGGATGAACAAAAGCAATGGCAATGAACAGCAGTTCATGCTATATAGATTAGGTATCTTTCTTCTTGACATTCAGCAAGGGATTTTTCACTTTGGTGATAAGGCTGAAGTACATGAACAATTAGAGGTGGGTGAGAAGCAAGAAACTTTATGAAGGAATAGTAGATCTACTGTTATTATATGGAAGTGTAATTTTAAATATTTTTTAATGAAAAAAATCATACAGGTCAAAATCTACAAAATTTAATAGTATGCCATTTGGGGACTGAAAAGGAACATGGAAATTATTAGCAAAATTTCAGAATAGCAGACATTTCTGGGTAGAGAGAGAACAATGTTTTTCTGAAGGTACACTTATGGAGTTCAAAGTTAATGCTATTCACTTGATTTTAGTGGGTACATGATTGTTTTATTATTTTTTATATATAAACTGTCCATATTACTTTATATAAGTGTATGGTTATGAAAACTGCAGTATAAAATAGTTGGATATAAATAATGTATGATTGAACTTTGGCAGCTTTAATAGATAAAATAAAATAAATTTAAAATCATGGACCTTTTATTTACTTGTATTTGAGGTTTTGTGCCAATATATTTCAGAAATATAAATCTTCTTTTATGTCAAAGCTATCAGAATAACAAAAAAATTCACCACAACCTGAGAATCTGACTTAACTATTTAGTATTAAAAATAGTAGATGGCTATCTATGTATGTAAAAACATGAGTTTTAAACTTAAGGTACATTATAATAATAGAAAGATAACCCTCTAAACTAAAATCAGAATACATGAATATTTTTCAGCCAAATTTCAATATTTAAATCTCAATGTATGGAGTGAATTCACGTACTAATTTATTTTGTGCGGAAAAATTTTCACATTCTATTTCCAAGACAATCTTGTAAGTGAGGCATTTGTCTTTCATAGCTTTTGCTGACCTTATTCTTTCCATTTGTGAGAGAGTGAGTATAAATATTTCATAATACCAAAGTATAAAATATGTAAATGCTACATTTCATACTACTACATATATATTTTTTAAAAGATGGTTCAGAAATGCTTTAGTGATAATGTTTCCTGGAATGTTTAATATATATGTAGGAACAGTGTTTTTTAGGATTATTGACAATTCCCTTTGATCATGTAAGTTTTACACATTTCATAATATAATATTAAGTTAGATGTTTTGGAAATGAATGACTTCTGAATGGAATCATGATATCAATTGTAAAATAGATTTTTACTACACACCTTAAAACATTTCCTATATTTACCATATTTCATGAAATGTTAGTTGCAGTTTATAATAACACAAGCCATTATTTTATGTACCACCAAGAAATAAAGAATGCATCCAATTATCAATGAATTGTGAACTATAAGAAACCAAATGTTTTCAGAGATGTTAAAATATAAAAACAAACACCTAGGTCTTAAAATTCATGACAATAATATAAAGTATTTAATCAATATTTTAGGCATGATCTACTGCCCAAAATTCTCGGCACTTGTTTAGCACCTTTTATTTTTGAATTTATTTTCCTCTGATATTCTGATTAGCATTATATATTGCATCTTATACCTCAAAGCAGGATCTTATATTTTCTTCAGCTCCACATGATAGTTCCCTTCAACAAACTTTCTTGTTGAGAGAAATGAAGGGTTTATTCTTTAGTTACAATTATATTTTAACATGCCTGATACATTTTACTGGATGGTAAACAGGGAGTTTTTCTATAAGACACATTATATGAAAACTGTAAGCATGACTGGCTTCAAGATAGAGCAGATGCTTTCCTTTTTCTAGATTATTAGTGTTGAAAGATATTCTGTAAAAAAGTCATTCTATAAAAAGGTATTCTGTAAAAGATCTCTGTACCTTCCTTTCAATTTTGCCATGAACCTAAAATTGTTCTAAAAAATAATGTGTGTATGTATATATACATACATACATATATGATATTCTGAATGATAGTTTTAAATTTGACTCTGAAACAACTAAACAAAAAAATGTAAAGTTCTGAGAAAAGGACAGAATAGATCACATAGAAAAAGCATTTAATCTAATTTATAAATTAAGTAACATCCAGGAGTGATTTAACCATTGCACCAGTAGCATAATGACTATGCCATTTCTGCATGATACCCATAGGGGCAATTCATACTCTGAAATTAGATAAAGTAAGATTTAGAGCTTCTGGGTATTCTGTATAGAGAGATCTAATCATATATGTACTGAACATCAGTGACCTATACAATGCTCTGCTGGCAAATCTAGACTTCCTAACATCAGGGAGTTTACAGGTTTGTAAAATGGAGAGGATTTTGAGTGGGTGTTGGGAGAAGGAAACTGAAATTCTCTGGAAAGGAAAATTCATTGTGAAAAGTGATAGGCTATGATTTTCTAGTGTAAGAAGGGGTGGGGGAAGAGATTCCAACTGGGTTTTATCTTACAGTAATTATTAGAAATAATTCAATATGGAATTGAAATTTAAAAGATGTTTAGGTAGACAGGAATGTTTCACTAGGAAGATTAAGGAGACAGTGAACTCTTTCTGTGTTCCAGATCTAAGATAAAAGAGGCAGGAAAAAGGAGGTAGAGATGAGCATGAAAAGAAAGAGATAACTGTAAGAGATATTTGTTTTAAAAAATTGTAGGATTTTAAGACCAATAAAATTATAGTGACACTGTAATATAATTGAAAGGGTGGTCAAAGAATATTTTTAGAAACATTCCTGTTTTACCATGCTTCCTTCACATTACACAGCAAAATCCTCATTAAGAAATACAAGCTATCTATTGGTGTTATTGAGATGAAGAACAATTACAATATGTCCTGGATATATATATATATATATATATATATATATATATATATATATATATATATATATATAAAATATGTTGATTTCTAAATTATCTTAATATTTATTTTTAATTATACTACAGTTTTGAAGATACAAATGTTATTCAGTGATGAATTCATGACCAAACAACCTGTGACTTGTGATACAAATTTAGAGTAGGCATAAGACAGAATTGTGTCTGGTCTGAGAGCTCAAGATGCCACTGTGTAACACAAAGTTGAGAAAGTAAGCTCAGACATATAATGTCCTTAATGGTGAAATGAGATTGAGTCAGTAAAAGAGACTAGCACTTATATAAAAAAAATGCCTGCTTCAATATTATTTCAAAAGTGAATTCACAAAAAATTTCAATTATGGGTAATTCATTAGAAATCACATCCTCTCAGTAAAATGTAAATATAATTTTCATGAACAAATGACCAAATCAGAATTAGGAGTGAAATTCATTTGCAGTGTTTTAGTCAGGTTTGGCTCATTTATGCTGTGACAATAAACAACCCCCAAATCTTTGTAAATTAAAACAAGGATGAACTTATTGCTCACACTGTAGATTCATCTTGGCTTAGTTGCTGTTCTGTTCTCTGTTGAGCTCACTCATGGAAGCAGACTGAGCCTTCATCTTGAACACTGACTAGCATCATGACAATGGAAAGAGCAAAAATCATGCACTGGTTCTTAAAAATTTTGTCTGGAAATAACACCTATCAAATCCACACACAACTCCTGACAAAATCAGAGCAGGGTCAAGGGCACAGTAGGATTTCCTCTCCATTCGCCATTAATAGAAAACCACTGGTACTCATATAGGTCCCAGAGGGCAGATAGCTTTCTCTGGCTTTGTTATATAAATGGGCTAATTGGTCCATGCATATTGATCTCTATATTGTTTACTTCTTCATAGCAGGCTAGGACTGTTAGCTCAAAGCCCACCAGCACCAAACTCAAATCCTACACATCCAGCTGCTTTAAATATAGCTCAATTAGAATATTTTTTTTTTTTTTTTTTTTTTTAACATCTTTATTGGGGTCTAATTGCTTTACAATGGTGTGTTAGTTTCTGATTTATAACAAAGTGAATCAGCTATACATATACATGTGCTCCCATGTGTCTTCCCTCCTGCATCTCCCTCCCTCCCACTCTCCCCCTCCCACCCCTCCAGGCTGTCCCAAAGCCCCAAGCTAATATCCCTGTGCCTTGCGGCTGCTTCCCCCCAGCTATCCACCCCACCACGTTTGTTAGTGTGTATATGTCCATGACTCTCTCTCGCCCTGTCAAAACTCACCCTTCCCCCTCCCCATATCCCCAAGTCCGCTCTCCAGTAGGTCTGCGCCTCCATTCCTGTCTTATCCCTAGGTTCTTCATGACATTTTTTCCCCTCAAATTCCATATATATGTGTTAGCATACGGTATCTGTCTTTGTCTTTCTGACTTACTTCACTCTGTATGACAGACTCTAGGTCTATCCATCTCATTACAAATATCTCAATTTCATTTCTTTTTAAGGCTGAGTAATATTCCATTGTGTATATGTGCCACATCTTCTTTATCCATTCGTCCGATGATGGGCGCTTAGGTTCTTTCCATCTCCGGGCTATTGTAAATAGAGCTGCAATGAACATTTTGGTACATGACTCCTTTTGAATTTTGGTTTTCTCAGGGTATATGCCCAGTAGTGGGATTGCTGGGTCATATGGTAATTCTATTTGTAGTTTTTTAAGGAACCTCCATACTGTTCTCCATAGTGGCTGAACCAATTCACATTCCCACCAGCAGTGCAAGAGTGTCCCCTTTTCTCCACACCCTCTCCAGCATTTATTGTTTCTAGATTTTTTGATGATGGCCATTCTGACTGGTGTGAGATGATATCTCATTGTAGTTTTGATTTGCATTTCTCTAATGATTAATGATGTTGAGCATTCTTTCATGTGTTTGTTGGCATTCTGTATATCTTCTTTGGAGAAATGTCTGTTTAGGTCTTCTGCCCATTTTTGGATGGGGTTGTTTGTTTTTTTGTTATTGAGCTGCATGAGCTGCTTGTAAATTTTGGAGATTAATCCTTTGTCAGTTGCTTCATTTGCAAATGTTTTCTCCCATTCTGAGGGTTGTCTTTTGGTCTTGATTATGGTTTCCTTTGCTGTGCAAAAGCTTTGAAGTTTCATTAGGTCCCATTTGTTTATTTTTGTTTTTATTTCCATTACTCTAGGAGGTGGGTCAGAAAGGATCTTGCTGTGATTTATGTCATAGAGTGTTCTTCCTATGTTTTCCTCTAAGAGTTTGATAGTTTCTGGCCTTACATTTAGGTCTTTAATCCATTTTGAGCTTATTTTTGTGTATGGTGTTAGGGAGTGATCTAATCTCATACTTTTACATGTACCTGTCCAGTTTTCCCAGCACCATTTATTGAAGAGGCTGTCCTTTCTCCACTGTACATTCCTGCCTCCTTTATCAAAGATAAGGTGTCCATATGTGCATGGGTTTATCTCTGGGCTTTCTATCCTGTTCCACTGATCTATCTTTCTGTTTTTGTGCCAGTACCATACTGTCTTGATTACTGTTGCTTTGTAGTATAGTCTGAAGTCAGGGAGCCTGATTCCTCCAGCTCCTTTTTTCGTTCTCAAAATTGCTTTGGCTATTCGGGGTCTTTTGTGTTTCCATACAAATTGCGAAATTTTTTGTTCTAGTTCTGTGAAAAATGCCAGTGGTAGTTTAATAGGGATTGCATTGAATCTGTAGATTGCTTTGGGTAGTAGAGTCATTTTCACAATGTTGATTCTTCCCATCCAAGAACATGGTATATCTCTCCATCTATTTGTATCATCTTTAATTTCTTTCATCAGTGTCTTATAATTTTCTGCATACAGGTCTTTCGTATCCTTAGGTAGGTTTATTCCTAGATATTTTATTCGTTTTGTTGCAATGGTAAATGGGAGTGTTTTCTTGATTTCACTTTCAGATTTTTCATCATTAGTATATAGGAATGCCAGAGATTTCTGTGCATTAATTTTGTATCCTGCTACTTTACCAAATTCATTGATTAGCTCTAGTAGTTTTCTGGTAGCATCTTTAGGATTCTCTATGTATAGTATCATGTCATCTGCAAACAGTGACAGCTTTACTTCTTCTTTTCCGATGTGGATTCCTTTTATTTCCTTTTCTTCTCTGATTGCTGTGGCTAAAACTTCCAAAACTATGTTGAATAAGAGTGGTGAGAGTGGGCAACCTTGTCTTGTTCCTGATCTTAGTGGAAATGCTTTCAGTTTTTCACCATTGAAGATGATGTTTGCTGTGGGCTTGTCATATATGGCCTTTATTATGTTGAGGAAAGTTCCCTCTATGCCCACTTTCTGGAGGGTTTTTATCATAAATGGGTGTTGAATTTTGTCAAAAGCTTTCTCTGCATCTATTGAGATGATCATATGGTTTTTCTCCTTCAATTTGTTAATATGGTTTATCACATTGATAGATTTGCGTATATTGAAGAATCCTTGCATTCCTGGGATAAACCCCACTTGATCATGGTGTATGATCCTTTTAATGTGCTGTTGGATTCTGTTTGCTAGTATTTTGTTGAGGATTTTTGCATCTATGTTCATCAGTGATATTGGCCTGTAGTTTTCTTTCTTTGTGATATCCTTGTCTGGTTTTGGTATCAAGGTGATGGTGGCCTCGTAGAAGGAATTTGGGAGTGTTCCTCCCTCTGCTATATTTTGGAAGAGTTCGAGAAGGATAGGTGTTAGCTCTTCTCTAAACGTTTGATAGAATTCACCTGTGAAGCCATCTGGTCCTGGGCTTTTGTTTGTTGGAAGATTTTTAATCACACTTTCAATTTCAGTGCTTGTGATTGGTCTGTTCATATTTTCTATTTCTTCCTGATTCAGTCTTGGCAGGTTGTGCATTTCTAAGAATTTGTCCATTTCTTCCAGATTGTCCATTTTATTGGCATAGAGTTGCTTGTAGTAATCTCTCATGATTTTTTTTATTTCTGCAGTGTCAGTTGTTATTTCTCCTTTCTCATTTCTAATTCTATTGATTTGAGTCTTCTCCCTTTTTTTCTTGATGAGTCTAGCTAGTGGTTTATCTATTTTGTTTATCTTCTCAAAGAACCAGCTTTTAGTTTTATTGATCTTTGCTATCGTTTCCTTCATTTCTTTTTCATTTATTTCTGATCTGATTTTTATGATTTCTTTCCTTCTGCTAGCTTTGGGGCTTTTTTGTTCTTCTTTCTCTAATTGCTTGAGGTGCAAGGTTAGGTTGTTTATTCGAGATGTTTCCTGCTTCTTAAGGTGGGCTTGTATTGCTATAAACTTCCCCCTTAGAACTGCTTTTGCTGCATCCCATAGGTTTTGGGTCGTTGTGTCTCCATTGTCATTTGTTTCTAGGTATTTTTTTATTTCCTCTTTAATTTCTTCAGTGATCACTTCATTATTAAGTAGTGTATTGTTTAGCCTCCATGTGCTTGTATATTTTACAGATCTTTTCCTGTAATTGATATCTAGTCTCATGGCGTTGTGGTCAGAAAAGATACTTGATACAATTTCAATTTTCTTAAATTTACCAAGGCTTGATTTGTGACCCAAGATATGATCTATCCTGGAGAATGTTCCATGAGCACTTGAGAAAAATGTGTAATCTGTTGTTTTTGGATGGAGTGTCCTATAAATATCAATTAAGTCCATCTTGTTTAATGTATCATTTAAAGCTTGTGTTTCCTTATTTATTTTCATTTTGGATGATCTGTCCATGGGTGAAAGTGGGGTGTTAAAGTCCCCTACTATGAATGTGTTACTGTCTATTTCCCCTTTTATGGCTGTTAGTATTTGCCTTACGTATTGAGGTGCTCCTATGTTGGGTGCATAAATATTTACAATTGTTATATCTTCTTCTTGGATCGATCCCTTGATCATTATGTAGTGTCCTTCTTTATCCCTTTTAATAGTCCTTATTTTAAAGTCTATTTTGTCTGATATGAGAATTGCTACTCCAGCTTTCTTTTGGTTTCCATTTGCATGGAATATCTTTTTCCATCCCCTTACTTTCAGTCTGTATGTGTCTCTAGGTCTGAGGTGGGTCTCTTGTAGACAGCATATATAAGGGTCTTGTTTTTGTATCCATTCAGCCAATCTGTGTCTTTTGGTGGGAGCATTTAGTCCATTTACATTTAAGGTAATTATCGATATGTATGTTCCTATTCCCATTTTCTATATTGTTTTGGGTTCGTTATTATAGGTCGTTTCCTTCTTTTGCATTTCTTATCTAGAGGAGTTCCTTTAGCATTTGTTGTAAAGCTGGTTTGGTGGTGCTGAACTCTCTCAGCTTTTGCTTGTCTGTAAAGGTTTTAATTTCTCCATCAAATCTGAATGAGATCCTTGCTGGGTAGAGTAGTCTTGGTTGCAGGTTTTTCTCCTTCATCACTTTCAGTATGTCCTGCCACTCCCTTCTGGCTTGTAGGGTTTCTGCTGAGAGATCAGCTGTTAACCTTATGGGGATTCCCTTGTGTGTTATTTGTTGTTTTTCCCTTGCTGCTTTTAATATGCTTTCTTTGTATTTAATTTTTGATAGTTTGATTAATATGTGTCTTGGCGTATTTCTCCTTGTATTTATCCTGTATGGGACTCTCTGTGCTTCCTGGACTTGATTAACTATTTCCTTTCCCATATTAGGGAAGTTTTCAACTATAATCTCTTCAAATATTTTCTCAGTCCCTTTCTTTTTTTCTTCTTCTTCTGGAACCCCTATAATTCGAATGTTGGTGCGTTTAATGTTGTCCCAGAGCTCTCTGAGACTGTCCTCAGTTCTTTTCATTCTTTTTTCTTTATTCTGCTCTGCAGTAGTTATTTCCACTACTTTATCTTCCAGGTCACTTATCCGTTCTTCTGCCTCAGTTATTCTGCTATTGATCCTATCTAGAGTACTTTTAATTTCATTTATTGCGTTGTTCATCGTTGCTTGTTTCATCTTTATGTCTTCTAGGTCCTTGTTAACTGTTTCTTGCATTTTGTCTATTCTACTTCCAAGATTTCGGATCATCCTTACTATCATTATTCTGAATTCTTTTTCAGGTAGATTGCCTATTTCCTCTTCATTTGTTAGGTCTGGTGGGTTTTTATCTTGCTCCTTCATCTGCTGTGTGTTTTTCTGTCTTCTCATTTTGCTTATCTTACTGTGTTTGGGGTCTCCTTTTTGCAGGCTGCACGCTCGTAGTTCCCGTTGTTTTTGATGTCTGTCTCCAGTGGCTAAGGTTGTTTCAGCGGGTTGTGTAGGCTTCCTGGTGGAGGGGACTAGTGCCTGTGTTGTGCTGGATGAGGCTCGGTCTTGTCTCTCTAGTGGGCAGATTCACGTCTGGTGGTGTGTTTTGGGGTGTCTGTGGCCTTGTTATGATTTTAGGCAGCCTCTCTGCTAATGGATGGGGTTGTGTTCCTGTTTTGCTAGTTGTTTGGCATAGGTTGTCCAGCACTGTGGCTTGCTGGTCGTTGAGTGAAGCTGGGTGCTGGTGTTAAGATGGAGGTCTCTGGGAGATGTCCACCGTTTAATATTATGTGGAGCTGGGAGGTCTCTTGTTGATCAGTTTCCTGAAGTTGGCTCTCCTACCTCAGAGGCAGAGCCCTGCCTCCTGGGCTGGAGCACCAAGAGCCTTTCATCCACACGGCTCAGAATAAAAGGGAGGAAAAGTAGAGAGAATTATTAGAAGTATGATGAAAGAAAGAAGGAAAGGAGGAAAGGAAGGAAGGAAGAAAGAAGCAAAGAAGGAAAGAAAGGAGGGAGGGAGGGAGGAAGGAAGGAAGGAAGGAGGGAAAGAAGGGGAAAATGTAGAGAGAATTATTAGAAGTTTGAGGAAAGAAAGAGGGAAAGGAGGAAAGGAAGGAAGGAAGAAAGAAGCAAAGAAGGAAAGAAAGGAGGGAGGGAGGGAGGAAGGAAGGAAAGAAGGAGGGAAAGAAGGAGAAAATGTAGAGAGAATTAGTAGAAGTTTGAGGAAAGAGAGAAGGAAAGGAGGAAAGGAAGGAAGGAAGAAAGAAGCAAAGAAGGAAAGAAAGGAGGGAGGGAGGGAGGAAGGAAGGAAGGTAGGAGGGAAAGAAGGAGAAAATGTAGAGAGAATTAGTAGAAGTTTGAGGAAAGAAAGAAGGAAAGGAGGAAAGGAGGAAAGGAAGGAAGGAAGAAAGAAGCAAAGAAGGAAAGAAAGGAGGGAGGGAGGGAGGGAGGAAGGGAGGAAGGAAGGAAGGAAAGAAGGAAAAAAGACAGAAAGAAAGAAGATACAGTAAAAATAAAATAAAGTATAATATAGTTATTGTACTAAAAAATATTTAGAACAAAAAAAAAAAGAAAAAGAAAAAAAAAAAAAAAAAAAGAACAGATAGAACCCTAGGACAAATGCTGGAAACAAAGCTATACAGAGAAAATCTTACACAGAAGCATACACATACGTGTTCACAAAGAGAGGCAAAGTGGGAAAAATCATAAATCCTGCTCCCAGAGACCACCTCCTCAACCTGGGGTGATTCGCTGTCTAAAGGAGGGAAGGAAGGAAGGAAAGAAAGAAAGAACGAAGGTAAAGTACAATAAAGTTATTACAATTAAAATTAATTATTAAGAAAAAAAAAATTTTTTTTTTTTTAAAAAAAAAACATGGACGGATAGAGCCCTAGGACAAATGTTGGAAGCAAAGCTATACAGAGAAAATCTTACACAGAAGCATACACATACACGTTCACAAAGAGAGGCAAAGGGGGAAAAATCCTAAATCCTGCTCCCAGAGACCACCTCCTCAACCTGGGGTGATTTGCTGTCTAAAGGAGGGAAGGAAGGAAGGAAAGAAAGAAAGAAAGAACGAAGGTAAAGTACAATAAAGTTATTGCAATTAAAATTAATTATTAAGAAAGAAAAAAAAATTTTTTTTTTTTTTTAAAAAAAACCATGGACGGATAGAGCCCTAGGACAAATGTTGGAAGCAAAGCTATACAGAGAAAATCTTACACAGAAGCATACACATACACGTTCACAAAGAGAGGCAAAGGGGGAAAAATCCTAAATCCTGCTCCCAGAGACCACCTCCTCAACCTGGGGTGATTTGCTGTCTAAAGGAGGGAAGGAAGGAAGGAAAGAAAGAAAGAAAGAACGAAGGTAAAGTACAATAAAGTTATTGCAATTAAAATTAATTATTAAGAAAGAAAAAAAATTTTTTTTTTTTTTTAAAAAACCATGGAAGGATAGAGCCCTAGGACAACTATTGGGAGCAAAGCTATACAGAGAAAATCTTACACAGAAGCATACACCTACACGTTCACAAAGAGAGGCAAAGGGGGAAAAATCATAAATCCTGCTCCCAGAGACCACCTCCTCAATTTGGGGTGATTAGTTGTCTAAAGGAGGGAAGGAAGGAAGGAAAGAAAGAAAGAAAGAACGAAGGTAAAGTTCAATAAAGTTATTACAATTAAAATTAATTATTAAAAAAAATTTTTTTTTTTTTTTTTTTTTTAAAAAAAAAACCCATGGACGGATAGAGCCCTAGGACAAATGGTGGAAACAAGAGTATACAGACAAGATCTCACACAGAAGCATACATGCCCACATTCACAAAAAGAGGAAAAGGGAAAAAAATCACCGATCTCGCTCCTAAATTCCCCCTCTTCAATTTGGGCTCACTCCCTGTCTATTCAGGTATTCCACAATGCAGGGCACATCAAGTTGATTGTGGAGCTTCAATCCGCCGCCTCCGCGGCTGCCGGGAGAGACCTCCCCCTCTCCTCCCTGCTCTCACAGCTCACAGGAGCTCAGCTTTGTACCCGGCCCTGCCCCTGCGCGCTGATCGCTGGAGGGCGTCTGTTTTTTTTTGCTCAGACAGGACGGGGTTAAAGGAGCCGCTGATTCGGGAGCTCCGGCTCACTCAGGCCGGGGGTTGGGGGATGGGGGAAGGCGGGGCACTGCGTGCGGGGCGGGCCTGCGGCGGCAGAGGCGGCGTGACGCTGAGGCAGAGGCCGGCGTGACGCTGCACCAGCCTGAGACCCGCCGTGCGGGAAGCTGGCCCCAGATCCCGGGAACCCGGCAGTGGCGGCCTGCACAGGCTCCGCGGAAGAGGGGCGCGGAGAGTGACCTGTGCTCGCACACAGCCCCCCTGGTGGCGGCAGCAGCAGCCCCAGCGTCTCCCGCCCGTCTCTGGGCTCCGCAGTTTCAGCCGCGGCTCGCGCCCGTCTCTGGGGCTCGCGCTTCCCGCCGCGGCTCGCGCCCGTCTCGGGGGCTCGCGCTTCCCGCCGCGGCTCGCGCCCGTCTCGGGGGCTCGCGCCCTCAGCCGAGGCTCGCGCCCGTCTCTGGGGTTTGCGCTTTTTAGCCGCGGCTCGCGCCCTTCTCTGGAGTTCCTTTAAGCAGCGCTCTTAAACCCCTCTCCTCGCGCGCCAGGAAACAAAGAGGGAAGAAAAAGTCTCTTGCCTCTTCGGCCGGTGCAGGCTTTTCCCCGAACTCCCTCCCGGCTAGTCGTGGCGCACCAACCCCTCCAGGCTATGCTCAAGCCGCCAACCCCAGTCCTCTCCCCGCGCTCCGTCCAAAACCGAAACCCGAGCCTCAGCTCGCAGCCCCGCCCGCCCCGGCGGGTAAGCAGACAAGCCTCTCGGGTTGGTGAGTGCCGGTCGGCACCGATCGTCTGTGCAGGAATCCCCCCGCTTTGCCCTCCGCACCCGTCGCTGTGCTCCACTCCGCGGTCCCGAAGCTCCCCCCTCCGCCTCCCGCAGTCTCCGCCCGCGGAGGGGCTTCCTAGTGTGTGGAAACTTTTCCTCCTTTACAGCTCCCTCCCACTGGTGCAGGTGCCGTCCTTATTCTTTTGTCTCTGTTTTTTCTTTTTTCTTTTGCCCTACCCAGGTACGTGGGGAGTTTCTTGCCTTTTGGGAGCTCTGAGGTCTTCTGCCAGCCTTCAGTAGGTGTTCGGTAGGAGTTGTTCCACGTGTATATGTATTTCTGGTGTATCCGTGAGGAGGAAGGCGATCTCCACGTCTTACTCTTCCGCCATCTTCCCGCCCAGCCTCAATTAGAATATTTTTAAATCAATTTAGAGCCTGCCTGCTTTTCATGCCCCATGAAACTGCACCCAACATCTGCTAGCCATAGATTAGATAAATTCCATAGCTTTAAAATACCCCCAAACCACTGTTGTCCTTTAGCACTCTTCTCACCTTGCTGGCAGGTGACATTGCCTAGACAGGTAAACTCCATCTCATAGTTCTCTTTCCTCAGGGGGTTTTCTTCCCCACTTCTCCTCTTAGCAGTCAGTGGAAGACTATGTAAAAGAGTTGGCAAGCAGGTATGTACAGAGTTAACCTTGTTTCTGGGTTTCCCAGAGATTTTAAACTTTCATACTAGCTTCCACTTGGCCTTTCAGAATTTTTTAAAAATTCAGCTGTTTTCCTACGAGCCTCTATTATGGCTACCCCTTCTTTTCATGTTCTGCCGAGATGAAATAATCCATATGAACCATATCTGCATGTCACTCCTCGGACTTTAGTTCAAGTGACCTTGCATTCTGAGCTCTCTGATGGACCAAAAAAATACGATTTTATAGATTATCTAGGTGGTTCTTGTTGTTAGATTGTTCTTTGTTAATGACTTTTTCTTGAGGCTTAATACTACCAAAGTAGAAGTAGATGATGCTAGATTTTGAATTTGATTTAGTTGAAGTGACTTTGTGTTTTCTATTGATTGGAAGGGGATGAGTTTCTGTTGTTTGAGGACGACTTTTGATTCATCCTGTAAATTTCTGATATTCAAATATAATTGATATTACATTGAAGGAAGAGGCCATGACTATTTGAGTTAGTAAACTATTTTAAAGCTAACATTTACTGAGTATTTGCTTTGTGCTCAGAAATGATTATAAAAACAAACTTACATGGTACATACCCAATTTTATGGTTGATGTAGCCTAAATATGTTATATAACTTTTCCAATGTCAACATTGCTGGTAATTAATATAAATTTGACTCCAAACTAGGGCTCTCCAAAACCTAGTCTTTTATTAATGTGTTATCCTGCTTCAAATCATGATTTTTAAAAAAGGCTGAAATTATAATGAGTTGCAATGTAATAGCTTAAGATTCAAACAAAAATGTAATTCCTTTTTAAATGACAGAAGGAAACTAAAAATTCAAGTATAAATTAATGATTGGTCATTATTTTCATTCATGAGATGTATTTTAGTCATGAATATATATATTCATATTATTATATTATATGAATTTTGAATTTTATGTAATTTTTATTACCCCAAGTATATAAAGCTCCAAATTGAACACATTTATTTGAAAGAATAATAGCTAAATATGAGATTACATTACATCAGTGATTTAGAAGAATCATACTTAAAGATAGAGATGTGTTAAACTGCTCAGTTTTCACTAGACAGTCATCACTGTACACTTTCATGGTACTGCTGCTAAAGCCAATCTCTGTAGAGTTGGAAGTGGTTAATGTATCACTAGGAAATAATATTGTGCTTTAAACTCAGGCAATTATTTGTTATGTGTGTCCTGGGTCCTAAAGTCAGCATTTCCAATCAGCATGACTGTAAATCCATCCAAATTTTAAAATTTTACTGACAAAGTAGAAATTATTGAGCTCACAGAAGAGCAAATAATTTTTAGAAGTTTGACATTGAACTCGAAGACCAAAATTGATCTTGGAGTCAATCTTACCAGATTATTATTTTTTAACATTTTAATAATTTTAGTGTATGGATATGGGAATTTTTCCAAAACTGAAAACAGATAGTGTCTTACACCATAGTCATGTTAACATCAGAATTATTAAAATGATGAAAGTCAAAAACCAAAAGCTATTCACTATAATGATTATTTCTGTATTGATCTACTGTTTGATAGTTATATTTAGATAAATAAAAGAAAAAATATAGATAGAACAGAGTCTATGTAGATAGCCCATGCCTTGTTTCTTGTGTTATGTACTTACAAATTGATACTCACTTAGAAATTTCAGTGTGAAATTCTAAAGTCACAGATGATTGAATTACTCTCATTTCTTTTTTTTCCATATGTAAAGTGTGTTTTTTTTTAATTTTTTATTAGAATATAGTTGATTTACAGTGTTGTGTTAGTAAAACATCAACTCCTCCTTCGAGCTGGAATCGAACCGGTGACCTAAAGATGACTATACTGGGAAGTACTACAGTCCTCCACAGTACCAGCTGAGCTGTCAAAGGGAGTGCTCTCATTTCTTGATTAGCAACTAGATTCCAAAGTTATCTATAATTTTACACTGTTTCAAATTAATACAATTTATTTATTTTAAAATGCTCTCTTTGGCAAAATCTTATTTACTTTGATACCAGCCTGCCAGATGATTTTAGCTATTCTCATAGGACACTGCACATACACAATACTTAGACTTATTCTACTATATTATCAGTTGGAAATTTTGGCCTGTGCCTGCCACTGAGACAATGGCTCTCTGGCAATAAAACTTTGATTTTCTGTGATCTTCAGCCCATGATGTAATGTTCATCACGTGACAGATATTAAATAAGTATTTGTTAGGTATTGAATGAATATAAATCCAGAGAAACAAAGCCAGGTCCAACTGAATTATATGTCTATATTTTCTTTTTACAATTTTTTGGAATAATTTTTCAAAGTGCTTCATCTTAGCTATTTGATCTTTGCAGGATAACTCCTACCAATAGCATAAGTTTATGTTCACTTACCCAAATATTCCAACTAACTTTAGAAATATGAATCTATTTAATTTATGTGCTTAAGAAAAGAAACAAACTGGTGTTTTGAGGATAAGAATTTGATTCTAAGGTGGAAGTGTTGTCTGAAAATAGACATTATAATTATACAGTATCATTATTATACTGTCATTAGAGATTAATTTAGAATATAATTAATGAGAAGGATGATGCATATAATGCATGAAGCATCACTGTAGTTGGTACATTTATACAAAGGAAATAGAAAGTTAATAAGTACTTTAAGTTAATGAGAATTTCGATGAATTCCACTACTCTTTCTCTGACTGATTTAAATTTCAGTTGAGTCAGTCATCTTTTCATTTTGTAGAAATCCTCAGTTTGTGACATTTCTGAATTAAAGAGGAGATGAGAATTTTAGACCATCTAATGCAATATTTTAGAACATGTTAAATTGACCTTCAGTTTCTTAAAAACAATAATTGTCACTTTCTACTGCTTAATATGCATACAATTTTATAATATTCAATTGATACACAGATTGAATGCACAGAGGTTTTTAAATAAAATAAATCCTAATTAATTAAAATTGAAATGTTGAATTAGGAGCAACTAAGTAGTAGAATGCAATATGGAGAGCACAGTAGCAAATTCAGAAATTATTTGAGTTACTATATAAAAAGTGTTAAGAAAGCAGATCCTATAGAGTTGAATGACAGTTTACTTCACTCCTTCAGTTTCCACATCCATAAAGTAGATTAAACAAAGAATACCTATACATTATTTTGCAGCTTTAAAAATTGTATTCAATATGTGGGAAAATGAACTCCTATAGTGTTCCAAAGCATAGATTATTAAAAATTAACAAACATTCAAAAAACCTCTAAAAACCCACATTATCTTTTAAGGAAGAAGGACCTCATTTTGTTTACTCTTTCTGTTTTGTAGAAGTTAAAAAAGTACATTGCTAGGATGGGAGTCCTCATCTATAGAATGCTTTGAACAGGATGTACTTGGTTTAGGGATTGCTTATGATAATAAAACCCAAGATCTATGGATTAAGGTGGCATAGCTCCCTGACAACTGTCACATAAACTAGGTGAACATGTAGATGTAAAATGGACATGTTTCACATGCTAAATACTCTCCACTTTGTGAAATGACCTGCAAATCTCATTTAAGATGTCATCTATGACTCTGGGACATAGACAGTGATCTGAGGAGCCATGTGTCTTAACGCCTCTCTCTACTTCATCTGTGCCTCTTGATTTCTTATATACTTGAACTTATTATAAAGCTTGATACTGTCAAAGTCTGAGTTAACAATTCATAGTTTGTGTTCACTCACACATACTAAAGGAAACTGAGACAACTTAAAGTATGACTGAAGCTATCAATCCTACACAGATCTCCAAGATAGGATAAATAGGAATCATTTTCTCTGCATCTGTTAGATGAGTGGAAAGGGAAAGAATGTTCATCCCTATGGCTGGGATGAAGATATGTAATTTTCTGACTATCTGAAGGAGTTTTGCATTTGGAAACCTATGGTTACTTTTCAGATATGAGGTCTGCTGGAACTGTGAGGGTATGGGGTGAACCCGAGCTACTGGTGTATTATGTATTACTTCCAATCTATATGCCTCAGAAATAGGACCATTTGAAAGACCATTCTTTTTTTTTTTTTTACATCTTTATTGGAGTATAATTGCTTTACAATGGTGTGTTGGTTTCTGCTTTATAACAAAGTGAATCAGTTATACATATGTTCCCATATCTCTTCCCTCTTGCGTCTCCCTCCTAGGCTGTGTACCTTAGATAAACTCACTCTGAGCCTCCATTGGCTGAACCCAACTTTAAGGTTTGAATTCTAAGGGCTAATGGAGTTACCCATTCTGATTCTATACCACACATCAGTATTTCCTGCCCAAATGACCTTGGTCCCATTTCAGGGTCCTATGTTGGTTTGGAGGCCTATATTTCTGGGTCTGTCCTCCAAAATACGGACTACATGGCTGGTGTGCACACCCAAGGAAGTTTATAGGGCTATGAAAAAATCATGGACCCGCAGGCTGGACTGGGCCTCAGCAAGGATGAGGCTTCTCAACACTCAGAATAGCACTAGATTCAAAAGTAAAAACAGTAGAGAAGCCAGGGACCAGGCATTGGTGGTAGAGCTGCAGGGAGCTACAAAACTCTAAATGTAATACGGGTGCTTATTTTTCTTTGTCAAAATTATGAGAAGGAGGCATATATTTACTTTCTTTTTGAAGATACAGAGATTTCCCTTATAATCCCTGTTTCCATATATGCATAGCATTATCAACATCCACAACCAGAGTGGCACATTTGTTACAGCTGATAAACTTTAATTGATACATCATTATGAACCCAGAGTCCATAGCTTAAATTAGGACTCAGTCTTGGTGTTGTACATTCTGTAGACTTTTGCAAATATATAATGACATGTATCCACCATTACAGTATTATACACAGTGGTTTCAGTGTCCTAAAAATTCTCTGTGCTCTATCTATTCTCTTCCTTCCAACCTCAACCCATGGCAACTACTGATTATTTTACTGTCTCCATACTTTTGCCTATCCAGAATGACATATGGTTGGAATCATACAGTATTTAGCCTTTTCTGATTGACTTCTTTCACTTAGAAATATACATTTAATTTTCCTGCACCTCTTTTCATGGCTTGATAGCTTATTTATTTTCAGTGCTGAATAATATTACATTGTCTAGATGTACTACAATTTATTTATCCATTCACCTACTGAAAGACATCTTGGTTGCTTCCAAGTTTTGGCAATTATGAATAAAGCCTGCTGTACACATAAGTGTGCAGGTTTTTATGTGAATATAATTTTTAACTTCTTTGTGTAGATACCAAGGAAAACAGTTGCCGGATTGTATGGTAAAAGTACATTTAGTTTTGTAAGAAACTGCCAAGCTGTCTTCCAAAGTGACTGTATGTATATATTTATTCCCAATTTTGTGTAGTATTCCACAATGTGAGCATAATGGGAATTATTCATTTATTCTATATCTGATGAGCTTTGGAGTGGTTTCCAGACTGGGGATGTTAAAATATGAGTTTTATGAACATGTACATGGAATTTTTGTTTTAAGCATGTTAGTTGGTTATATTTATAGAAGTAGAATTTGGGGTATAGAGTATGCATATATTCAGTTCTAGTAGATACTGACAAACATTTGTCTAAAATGTTTGTCAAATTAAGTACCCACCACCAGCAACAGTATATGAAAGTTTTCATTAACCCCAGTGCTCCCCAGCACTTGGTATTCTCCATCATTTTTCCCTTTAACCATTCTTGTGATTGGTGGTGGTTTATAATTGTGGTTTTAATTTACATTTATCTGATGCTTAATGTATTATTTGTTGTTGTTTCTAAGTTATGAACTTTTTCTCTTGGATATTTTCTCATAAAACCCTTTTTGAAGGGTTTGCCAGTTATTTCATCTCTTAGTTTCCTAGTGTGTAAAGTAAGGTGATCACAGAGAAGGACCTTTGAGTTACATTCAGTTTTAAATACCTTATTCAACCTATATGAGCAAATGAATTTCTATAAGTACATAAAACTATAAAAACATAGTGTTACTAACCAAATTGACATATAGAATTAGCTAATTGGCAGTTGACTTAGGAAAAGATTCTCTTCAAAATTGACTTCAGTGGGTTGTTTTTAGTGTTAAGAATTTGGAGGACGACAATTCCATTTATCATTCAAGTCAGAAAGAAAAATATAAGAGGAAGTCATATATTTGAGGAGGATCTTTCTGTTTAAGCCCATATTGAAGTTCAATACTGAGAGACTTAAAAATACACTTAATTGATTTTTCCCAATTCTATTTATACACACAATGTGAGATATATTTTTATATATCAATATACCTGATGAATTTGAAAGGGAATCTTTTTATGTAAAAAGATTAAATTAGTTAATGAATGCCAAAAAGAGTGAAGAAGATGTGAAATAGAGTTTTTAGATAAAAAAGAGATACAAAACTGAGAGTTTAAAATGAAATGGGGACAAATATGATTGAAAGAATGATCTGACAAAAAAAATTATCTGAAGAAAAACACAGTTGGTATCAATATGAAAACCAGATTATAAATGTGCAGTAAAGGGTTAATTCAGCAGGCCTGTGTTACTCAAACCTTGTACATTTCAAGGAAAAGAAGTAGAACTTGATAGAACTCTGAGCCTTGGGATATTCTGCCTGATAAATGCTTTTGTATGTCTGAGGACTTGGGCCAAGCCTGAGAGTTTATGCTAATAATATGGTTAATGGTGAATGCCTGTTTTTGTATGCTTGAGGTTTTGTGCCAAGCTGTATCAGCTTGACCCTTCCACTCACAGTCAAGGGGTCAATCATCTTGAACATCTAAGAGAATGGTCCAGTATTCTTCCCTGATTGGTAATACCTGTTGTCATACATTGCTGCTCAGAGAAATAAACACCATCTCTTTGACTCCATAAGTTTGTTCTTGATTACCCATAATTTCACTCAATGCTTTTTTCCTTTTCTGACTTTAATGAATTTTTTTGTGCAGTAGTAAACCATATCTGTGAATGTAACAGCTTTTCTGATTTCTGTGAGTTAATGTGGTTTTGGAGACCCCTGACACAATATATATCTAACCATTACACTACCTAAATAACCTACCTATTTTTTCTACCTAAACAGACCTACACATTGAAATATTTTAAAATATTGAATGTGATATAAATGAAAAATATAAGAAAATTTTATTTATAGTAAAAATTATTTCGCATGCTATAACTGAGCAGAAATGTAGGTCCTTTAGAGTTGGTTTGTAGATAATTTAAAAATTATATCATGTAATAGTCATATACAAATAAGAGTGGAGCTCTCCTTATATCTGTTGCTTCAGTACATGTGGTAGCACCCTATTTGCTACCAAAACCTTTCTGCTATTGCAAAAGCACCTCAAGGGCTCTGAAAAAGCAGATTCTGAAAATGAGTCATTCATGTTAAGGTAGGAAAAATAATATCAAGTCAATAGTTTGGTTTTTGATAATTGATGTGATGAGAAGCAAGTGCTGCACAAAAGTCAATGTCGAATCTGAAATAAGGGTGATAGTGTCCAATCTGATTCCAAAATTTGAGAAGTCCTACGGCGCCCAACAATTGCTTGCATACATCCCAGTAAGTAACAGATGTTAGTTAACAATGATATAAAAGATTACTTTTATCTCGATTTGTATTCTTTTTTTTTAAATGGTTATTAAGTTTTTAGGACTTAAATACTTATTAAGTAGTTTAGACCTAACCACTCAATAAACAAGTGGTTATGTATTTCTTTTGGCCTGAAGGTGCTGTGGGTTAAAACAAAATAAAACACTAAGGGTGCTGAGAATAGAGAAAGTTAGGGAATATCTTATTTATGGCATTTTAATAATTAATCCCAGGCTTTCCTTATCTCAGATTTATTGAACCGGAACGTATGTCTTATAGCGACTAATCAGAAGTTTAATAAGCCTTTAATTCTGATGATTTACAGCTATATTTTCAGAATCATTCTTTTTTTCTTTTCAAATTTTTATTGAGAACCTGTTATTGACCAGACACCATTTATTTATAATGAACATTAAAGAACACTATTTGGTTAATAAAGTATGATTTTTTTCTTACAGATACTGGTAAGAACACTTCAAAGACGTGAATGGGATTAATTCAGGGCTGTTGCTCCTGACAGATAAGCCCGTCTACCTGTTGTTGAATGATGTGCAAAAAAGAAATTGGGTAAGAAGAAAGTTATTTGAATAAATTTTTTTTTGCATTTGTAGAGTGCTTTTGTTTCTCAGGTTTTTTTTTTTTTTTTTTACATCTTTATTGGAGTATAATTGCTTTACAATGGTATGTTAGTTTCAGCTTCACAACAAAATGAATCAGTTATATATATACATATGTTCCCATATCTCTTCCGGCTTGCGTCTCCCTCCCTCCCACCCTCCCTATCCCAACCCTCCAGGCGGTCACAAATCACCGAGCTGATCTCCCTGTGTTATGCGGCTGCTTCCCACTAGCTATCTGGTAGTGTATATATGTCCATGCCTCTCTCTCGCTTTGTCACAGTTTACCCTTCCCCCTCCCCATAGCCTCAAGTCCATTCTCTAGTAAGTCTGTGTCTTTATTCCTGTTTCACCCCTAGGTTTTTCATGACATTTTTTTCCATATATATGTGTTAGCATACGAATCATTCTTTGTTACTGCCTGTGATTGTTATTTGCCTTGTGATTGACTATAGATCTTGCAAAGTTCAGTTTAATGATATTGTTCATATTCATTATGGTCAATTGATAAAGTGTTTTATATTAATGTTTTTGTTATTATTTTTATTATTGTATGTATATGGACATTATTTGCAGCAGCCCACAAGTTTCAAAGAAACTGTAATCTTAAGACCTCCCATTGGAACCAATTATCACTTAAAGTGTTTATCATGAAAATTCTAATTGTTCCTTAATACATGCACTCTCAGTTAAATTTTAATGAGGTTATTTATTTAGTTCTTTTCACAATAGACCTTTATATTCTACATGTGCCTTTGATGGTGAGTATTAATGAGCTAGTATAAAATAGTTCTGGAAAAAGACTTCCATAAGATTCTTTGATCTATGGAAGTGTTACAATTTTGTCACTCATTAACCTACAAATGTTGAGAGTAAAGTGCCCCATTAACTCTTGCAGGAAGGCTTACCTCTGGCCCAACTGTGGAGAAATAAAAAGATTGTAGAAGACTGTTGACTAAAATTAGCTATACTGATTAATCATTATAAGAGATGCTATGAGAAAGAAAGTTTATACAATAAAATCATTTGGAGAAAGAGGATACTGTGTTTTCATGATCCATGGTTCACATTTTCATATTAAGTGCTCTGAGTAAGCACTTCTATAGTAAATAAATAGTTGAACCTTGTTAAATTCAATGATTAGCTTCCAACCTTTTTTTTCAAGATAACACCCATTATTAGTCCAAATAATTAGTGTTCCTAGCAAGATATTTTCAGAAGTGCTATATAAGAAATGTGTTATAATATTCAACAATACTCAATGAGTGTTTATGAAATGTTCATTATATATCAGTCACTGCTACATGCTGATGTTGAGGAGGAAGAAAATTTCCTCTACCTTTTAGGTTCTTCTGGCTGGTCTAAAAATTGACATGAGACAAATTAACAGAAAATCAAACAGAAGTTTAATAGCATGTATACAAGGGAGAGACCCAGGAAAATTGAGTAACTTGCCAAAATGCCTGAAAACCTTACCTTAAATATCATATTCAGCTAAAGGCAAAAGATGTTAGGTGTAGTGGTTTGGGACTTCAAAGGGGAAGAAAACAATTGACATGGAGACTGAAAAGCAAATGTTTAGTAAATAAATGTTTGCTTGGCCATACAGAGACAGTGGGACGCAGAGAGGAATTTTAACCGACTTTGCTAGGTTCTTCCCTATCTACATGCCTAGTTCATATTGTAGTTATCCAGGGTGATAGCTTCCTTCATGGAAAAGGCCCTCCATCTACATTCTTTAGGCAGTTAGGGGGAAGGTCAAAGGTTCTTCCTAATTCTTTTGGACCTCAGTTGTTTTCAGCTCAAAACAATCCGTATGTCAAAGAGACATTTTGGGATGGCAAATTATGCTCTCCTGCACTGGGCATGCAATGATGCAGACAGGTCTACATCATTTCTATCTTCCCGGAGACAGTCAATTCAATAAGCTTCTGAAATAAATCGTGAGCATGTTTTATTGCCATAGTGTGATTTGACATCATGTGCCAGGTGCAAACTGATTCAGTCTGAAGTGACCAGAAAAGGATTTTTAGAAGAGAGCTAAAGTAAGTTCTGAAATATGAGTAGGTAGGGATGTGTGTGTGTGTGTGTGTGTGTGTGTGTGTGTGTGTTTGCAAGTGAGACAGAGGCAGAAAGAGAGACACACACATGTACACAGAGGGAGAGAGAGAGAGAGAATGACTGGCTCAGGGGAGGTAAAGAGGTAGAGGATATTCCAGCTTTGGAAATATCTTTAGAGACATTGCTTTTAGTTATTTATTTACTGTCTTTTCCCACCAGACTGAAAGTTTTATGAAAACAGAAACAGTGTTTGCTTTCCCTTCAGATGTTGCTCCATATAATGAGAATGTTGTCTAGAACATTGTAGCTGCTCCAAAAAACAAACAAACAAAAAAAACTCGTGAAATAAAAGGAACATGAAAATATTTACTCAAGTTGAGCATAGACTGAAAAAGTTTAGCATAGAGAGAAAGACTGTACAGCAGAAACCAGCTCTTGATTCATTATATGTATTATGGACTGAACATGTCTCCTTAAAACTTACATGTTGAGGCCCTAATCCCCTGTGTGGCTTTATTATGAAGTAATTAAGGTTAAATGAGGTCATAAGTGTGGGACACTGATCCAATAATATTAGCGTCCATATTAGAAGAGGTACCAGAGAGCTGATCTTTCTCTGGTAGACATGCATGGAGAAAAGTCCATATGAGGATATAGTGAGAAGGTGGCCATCTATATACTGGGAAGAGAGCTCTCACAAGAAACCAAAATTTCTAGTACTTTGATCGTGGATTTCTAGCCTCCAAAACTGTGAGAAAATACATTTCTGTTGTTTAAGCCACCCAGTCAGTTTTATTTCATTATAGAAGCCCAAACAGACTAAGACACCATGCTTTATTATTTAGTATATATTCTATGCTAAATGGGGAAGCATTTAAAGAATTTAAGCAAGAGTGTTAGAAAATTACTCTGGCTGCAAACTGGAAGATGGTGGTAGGCTATTGTATTAGAGTGTCAGTGAGAAGGTTAATTATATTTAAAGATGTAGATTGACAGAATTTGATATCTAGTTATATAACAGAATGAATGAATTCTTGTCTTAAATTTATAGATTAAATTTATTGTGACATTCAAATTAGGGAAGTCTGAATGGCTCATTGTTGTCATGTTGAGTTTGATGTTGTGAGATATTCAATAAAGACATCCAAGAAAGAGGTGGGTACATATGTCTGGAACTTGGAAGGAAGGGTGACCTAGAGATATAGAATTGCTCTTCATTGTGATTTATGTGTGAATTCAAGCCATGGGGAGAATTTATAAAAGAAGTGGAGAAGACCTAGAAGAGAGGCCTAAGGAATAAAGCAATTTAAAAAATTAGAAGAGACAAAGAGCTTGCAATGAAATATGTCCACTCACATAGTGGAAAGATAAATCGAGGAGATTTTTGAGGAAGAATTAGTGAAAAGAAATTTTTAACAAAGGGAATATGATAAATGATTTCAATTGGACATAGTATATTTCTTCCAAATCTAAAGTATATTTCTTTCTCCTGAGTCTGTTATGAAGAGCAAGTTTTGGGTGAAGGTGGTCAAAAAGCACAAACTTACAGTTATAAGATAAATAAGTTCCAGGGATATAAAGTACAGCATGATGACTAAAGTTAACAATACTGTTTTGTTAATTTGAAAGTTGCTAAGAGCATAGATCTTGACAGTTCTTATCAGAAGGGAAAAACAAATTTTGTAGCTATGTGAGGTGATGAATATTAACTAAACTTACTCTGGTAATCATTTCATAAAATAGACAGATTTTGAATTATTTTTTGTACACCTTAAACTTATACAATGTAGCATGCCAATTCTATCTCAATAAAATTGGGAAAAAATGATACTTATTCCACATATCACTATATAATTTCAAAGACAGAAAATAAAGCCTCTATAAGTACCCATCTAGCTCCCTCTATGTAGAAATCCTTCTAAGATGAGATATTATTTTACTTCTCAGTGTGCATTCTTCATCCAAAGCCTTCTTAGCTTACAATATTGACACCCTTGCTAAGCATGGCTTTACTAGCCCTATACAAGTCATTTACAAGAAGTCATTTATTTACAAAGAATATCTAATGTGTATTATATAAAATATTGTTGTGTTTGACAAAATGTTTCCCTATTGCAAAAATATAAAGATACAAGAAATAGTTCTTTGTATAGATATTAGAGTGGGAATGAAAGAGCATTTAATTAAAATAAATGGTGAGCTAAGCATTGATCCTAAGATCCCTGTCATGTAATTAAACTAGTGAAGAGAGAAAAATGACAGACTTTCTAATAACAGTATGGTGTTTAGAATATTAAAATTTAAACTTCTGATTATTTTAATGCATTTTATTTTATAGTTAAATAATTTAATGCATTTTATTTTATAGTTAAATAATTTATATAGACTATTTTTAAATGCTTTCCTGTGAAATTCAAATGTATCTTAAGTCATACCCCTGAGATGATGAAAGAAAATACAGAGAAATCCTCCTATTTCCATTTAAAATGAGATTTCTCATTGTCACATATCTCTGGAGATGAAAGCAAAACAATGATATAGGCAATGAACAGCATTGTCTCATATGAACTCTATAGTAAACAAAAGAAAAAGTTTCAATGGAACACAAGAACTTTGAGCAAAAGAGAGGAAGACTTACAGAGCAGTAATGTTCTTAAGCACTATGATTGTCTAACTAGAGTCAACCTATTTGGGGACATTTAAAAAATTCTACCCATTTTTTGTAGAGTGACTTACTATTTAAAGGTACTTTTTTGTATTATATAAACCATATGAGTTTATGATTTCTTATATAATAGGATTTGTATTCATTATGTAGTACTCAAAATGATAACAAGAGAAACAACTTTTTACAAAAATTGAATGATATCCCTACATTTGTTAAATTATCTTTCATAAATATTCTGCTAAACTTATTTTTCAATCCACACAATTGCACAGAAATTTAGGGTTCTTTTTTCCCCTAACCCACCTAGCTTCTTGGGAAGCTCTGCTTGCTACAAGCAATATGTGAGTTTTTTTTACATAGTGGACTCTCCGCAGGACAAATGAGAAACTTAGTAATGCAATTTCCCAGACATTTATGTTTAGGAGAATGGCAATAGACTTGCTTTGGAAAAATTCATAATTTCTAAAAATATTGATCTAATTGTTCAAATATGAAGATTAATTTTTTAATAAGGGCAAACCAGGTGTTTTGGAGCATAAAATTTTTATAATTTTAATATCTCTTTTAAAAACAAGATATACAATTATAAATAATAAATTTGGTAATTTGTTTCCTTATTGTTATTACACTGAGAAATAAAATGGCAACAAATTACAAACTGTAAAATATTTATTATATTTATTTTACCACAAACATCATATAATCCAGAAAAAATATTAATCTCCTGACACAACTCTAACGGTCCCCATATTTTTAGCTTACACATTCAGATTTCCTCTTCATGTGACCACAGTTCTGTAATAAAATTTTCCATAGAAAAAATTAAAAGGTAATTCAGTGTTTCCTCCATTATAGTTGATCAAAATTTGTTTATTATTAAGATTTGACTCCACACGTGGGCTTGTCCATTGTTTGTAGCACCACTACAGGTGTGTGTTATACAAAGTGGAAATTCTGATAATTTATTTTGCATGATTCCCATCAGATAAGATTAAAAAGTTCTGTGTATGCGTAATTCCATATACATTATCAAGTATATGACTGATAGGAGAATTTGACTAGGAATTGATTAGAATTGAATCCTCCACTTTAATTTTGCATGTTTGGAAAGCTTTCTATAACTTCTTACTCTGTTCATTTCAAACCTTTTTTCTCTTCCACTCTGTAAATACATACATCCCATACAGTGGATTTACCATGGGGCACATTGTAACAGCATCTGTATCTTTGTGTTGTTATGCTAGGTAAGTTGGCAGAGTGGAACTTATCTCTATGGTAGATGGCTACCAATAAACTATCTAGACACTGAAATCACTGTAATTTACATAAAGACACTCCTCTACAACCCAACTAAATATAACACAGATTAACCTTTCCCTTTCCTAGATCCCCAAAATTCTCACAACCATTCCAGCAGCATATGACTGTTTATAAAATATAGGACTTCTGTTGATTGAAGTTAAAATATTACTCTTGCCATTTCTTTTAAACATAGGATCACATGAACACAGTGCTAGTGTTTCTTCCAAGGTCCAAGAAGGGGCCCATGAAGGTGAACAGCCCTGAAAGTTAAGCTTCATTAGTTTCACATTTATCTACTTATAGGCTTCTATTCTTGATCACACATTTTATAACTACTAAAAATGGTATCCCAGTATTAAAAATAATATGATATATTTCAGTGACTGAGAAGGTGATTAATTATAGGATGAAATCTAGGTTCTTCTTCATAAGGAAATAATTGCTACAATTATCTTTAGACCTGATATGCATTTAAATTAAGTGCTTTTAAAGGAATGGTCTAATTGTCTTGATTTTGTAAAATTTCCAAATCTCATTCTTCTTATGGAAATCAGTTCTTGTAATACATGAGCTCTTAAGATAAATCATTTTAGTGATGACTAATTAATAGAAAGTCAAAGATATTTGCACTTTATATTTTCCATTTATAAATAACATTCCCTTTTTTATTGTGAAATGTTAAAACTATCATAAAAATCATAATAAAACACCCATGAGTTTTATTAAAAAATAGTATTAGCCTTCATTTTTTTATAAAAATGGCTTTATTTTATGTGAAATGATGAAGGCTCAGCTGGTTATAATAAATAAAGTTTAAAAAGAGAAGTCATTTTGCTTGAAAATAAAGTCTCTGACAGTTTCAATGCAACAAAACCTATTTGTCTATTACCACTTTCATGCACTTACTTTTATAAATAAGTAATGGGAAATGAATCCATACAGGTTACAAAAGGACTTTTGATAGCACTAACATGTAAACGGATTTTTAGAATTGGCACCTTTTGGATGTAGCAAACCGAAATAAATCCTTAGTGACTTGACAAACACTTTCACTTCAGCATTGAATTCAGTGAAGTTTTCTCCTCTGATAAGTTTTGAGTTTGGGCTTAGTTGTTCATTTATTTCTATTCCACAGTGAATACTGAGAGCCATTTTCAGAAATCAGACTTGCATTCTCCAAGGAGAAACATTCTAAATAAACACAAGAAGCCTTCCAAGGAAATCTGTGGGCTCTTAACAACTAGTCATGTAAAAGCAGACACTATTAAACCAAAACTCACTTCTATTGAAGATTTTTCTTTGAATCTCTGATGACCTTCTCATTGTGATTTATAGTTTAAAAATATGTCTAAAACTGGAACAGAATATATTACACAGGATAATTCTTTTTTGAAATTCAACAACAGTGTCCAGGCTTTCTCCATAGTGAAGGCTGTGGCATTGGGACATGATTTCTTTAATATGAAGAATTCTTAATATAATTCCAAAGATATGCAGTTATATCTAAACACTATATGAATCTAAAGTAATCCACATTCTAGGAAATGCACAACAGGCATTAAAATTGATTCATATTTACAAGTACTCAAAAGGTATAGAAAACTGTTAATAAGAAATGCATAGCATCCAAGAGTTTTCTTTAATAATTTATTTATTCCTTTTTTAAAGCTAAAGTTGGTCTTATGTTAGAAAACTCTTCCACTAAAAGAAGTTGACCCCAATGTCTTTATTTTATAAAATATCTGTGTTTACATCAACTGATTCCTAACTTCATAAAGTAGAAACTTAGATCATTAATTTTAAATATAATTTTCTTTTCCTAATATATGCGTTTAAACTTACACATTTCCATTTAAACAGTCCTTTAAGTGCATCTCTTAGATTTTGACATGTTTTTATTTTCAGTGAGTTCAAAATATTTTCTCACTTTCTCATTTTTTTCACCCATAGATCATTTAAATTTTTGCTGTTTAACTTTAAAATGGAGATTATTTTCATATGTCTTTTGTTATTGACCTCTTATTTCAGTGATCAGAGCAAAGCCTCTCTATGATTTCAAACATTTTAAATTTTGACACTGGTTTATGTCTACTCCCTCCATGATAGTGTATTTTAGTGAAAGTTTGATGTGTTCTTCTCTCCACCCCCAGCTTTATTAAGATATCATTGATATAACATTGTGTAAGTTTAAGGATGTGTTCTTAAAAATATGCATTTGACTATTATGGGGATAGTGCTCTATAAATATCAATTAGATCATTGATTTAATAATGTTCAAGTCTTCTATATTCTTTCTGATTACCAAATAGAGAGAGAAGAGTGTTGAAAACTTTAACTCTAATTGTAGATTTGTCTATCCACTGAGTCCATTAGTCTTTCTTCAGATATTCTTAAACACTATTATCCTCCACATACATATTTAGTATTGCTGTCTTCTTGAAGAATTGACCCCTTTATAATTGAGAAAACCAAAGGCAATAATTCTTATCAATAAGACAGAAGAATTCTCAACAAAATATTAGCAATCAAATCCAACAATGTATAAAAAGAATAATATGTTGATATAGTCTGAATGTTTTGTCTCCCCTAAAATTCAAATGTTGAAATGGATCTGATAGCTTAAGGCAATCCCATGGGTAACTCTGAAGCTGGAGCCATCCTTCAGAACTGCCTGGAACTGAAGCAAACAGGTTAGGTCTTTATATCCCTGGAAAGACCAGTTAAGAGATGTGGACTGCTTCTGGGAAGGGGACAAGACCTCAGACAAAGCAGTTTTCTTCAGCCAAAGTCAATTCTCAGAGAGCTACTTAGTTTAGAGCTGTCCTCCAACACTCCCAGCATTGGAGGAATGAGTGTAGTGTCATTGTCCTGAAAGCGTAGGATCTGGGTGGCACACCACAGTATCCACTACTGAAAGTAAGAGAAAATTTTTTCACTATTTGTAGATGGAGTGATCATGTACAACAAAATGTAAGAGAGACAAAAAAGAAAAGAAACTTTTAAATAGAATTTAGCAAGTTTTTCAGATATGCGATCAACACTCAAAAGTCAATAGCATTCTTAAATCTCATTAGTAGCCAAGTAGAAAATATTCTGGGAATTTACTATTTATAATGGAAGTAAAAGCTATGTATCTACATACTGTCATAACAAAAGTGCACAACTTTATAAATCCATAAACCAAAAAATAATTGATAGTGATGGATGAAAATTTTTAAAATATCAATGATCCCAGGGTTTATCTACCAATTAAATATAATTCTACATGAAATTTGAGTACCATTTTGTAGAGAACTTGACAAAGATACTAATATATTTAAAGAAAAATACAAGTTGAGAGATATTTAAAATAACTTTTAAAATAGAGCAAAACTGTAATGAGGATATAGGTGGATTCGTCAGCGCATACAAAATAGTCCAATTAAACCAATATGTGTAGAAATCAAAATATGAGAGAAGCAACATATAGATGAGTAAAAAAAGTATTGTTTATTATTGGTGTTGGGAAAGTTTCCTTAATAGTTAAAACACTGCCTCATACTATGAACAAATAAAAACAGGAAAGTTTAATGTAAATGTTCAAATAATAAAACTAATATAGTTTGGGAAAATTTTCTTCTGAGTTTTATTTGCACAAGGATTTTTTAAATAGACCACCAAGAAGTCCAAATTATAAAGAGGAGAAGAAATTAATAATTGATTTCAGTGCCTTCCATGGACAAAATTATATATTTTTTTAAAAAGCAGACTATGCATGGTTTGCATAGCTTAAACTGATTAGAGCTTAGTAACTTGGTTGCAGAAAGCATTACTAAAGTTCAATAACAGAAACAGAAAATACAATAAAAAATTAAAAGATGGAAATTGGGTAAACCTGAATAGTTAAGAAATATAGTTAGAAATTATTAACTTTATTAATAGTTATAGAGTAGAAATTAGAAGCTATAAGGACTATTTGTAAACATCAGGTTGTTAAAAAGTAGAACATCAGGTTGTTAAAAAGTAGAACATCACATACAATGAAATGCCAGTGGGAATCTACATGCACTACTGACAGGAGTGTGGACCGGTGCCAGAGTTCTGTCATTCCTCAACAAAATTGAGTGTCCTTCTTTTATTTCTTTGTAGAAACATGGGTAATCTTATTTATTATATCAGGGTGACAAAGGCCTTTCTCATCAAGATATAAACCCCAGAAACCATGGTGGAAATTTTGATAAATATGCTTACAAACAAATTATAAATTTATCCGTGACCACAAAGTCAAAAGAAAAGGCAATTTTGAAACTCTATTTGTAGCAAGTGGTAATTTCCTTCTTTCAATAAGCTCCTACAAATTTGGGTGTTTGTTCAGTAGAGGAAAACCAGTTTATAATTTCGATTTTTTTTTTTGAGATTGCATTGTTGACGTATAAGGTTATATTAGTTTCATGTGTACCACATAATGAGTATTTTTCAATCTTCTCATTGCACTCCTGAGTATGGAATTGCTTGGATCTCTTTCCTTAAGGTAAATGTATCAGAGTTCTCATTTCAGTAGTGATGGTAGTAGCAAAGAGTTGGAAGCAAACTATACTTATTGATAACCTGAATAACTAAATTATAGCATATGCATACAAATGGTGATTATAGCTTGGCGCAAATAAGAAGGCAATGGTATTGTCAATGTATTCCAGCCAAAGACTACCAGGAACACACCTATGCTGACTGACAATGTAATGTGCCATGAACCCAGGAGTCTGATTAAACTTTAGCCCTGTCTTACCATTCACACACATAATGTTATTTAAAGAAAAGAAATTGAAATTAAACTGTCTGGAACAGAAGAATCTAACAAACTGCTAAATGTAAAATCTAAGTTGTCCTTAGAGTTGGTCTTAGAGCTGTCCAGCAGAGGTGGTCTCAGGAGGGAAAAAAACAATATAAAAATTTTACATTTTCCTTCTAGTTTGACCAGTTTCTCCTTTGCTTTTAGTATTCATTATTCCTGAAGAAAAATCTAATGTCAGTCTGATCTATGTTTTACTATAGGCAACAAATTTTTATTCTCATGTTGCTAATGTTACATTTGTCTCTTTTCCTTTGTAAAATGTCACCCTGATAAATAAGTGGCCTTCCCTTTCTTCATAAACCTGCTGGAAGGTGGCAGTGTGTGTTTTTCTAATTTTCATTCTCATTTTGTCAAGGGATAACTCAATGGGTCATTTCAATCTGGAAATGCATATACTCCATTTCTGTGAAATTTTCTTGCATCATATAAAAATTCTTTCTACTTTTCATCTTTTTCATTTCCCCCTTTATAATTTATATTAATCATATGCTGAACCCTCTAAATTAAGTAACTAGGTTTTCTTAACTACTTTCCAATCTTTCTACAAGTTTTTAGATTTTAGCAAGCGTTTTTTAAAAATTTCTGGTCTTTTTCTTCCCACTTTATGAATTGTCTTCTCTTGCTCTGAGGTTAGTATTTGAAGTTTTGTGAGGTGTTATATTTTCTGTAAAGGTTTGTTTGTGTTCCCTTATTTATGCTTTCTTTCTTTCATGATACATATTTTTATTTGCTCATTTTCTATTTCACATGAGAGTATTTCTCAAATATGTGGACAATGGTCCTTGACTGTCCACCTATGGTTTAAAAATTTAAAAAGCAAAACAAGAAAGCACGGTTTGGGGCTCTTAGTTTGTGTGCATCTTATTAACAGATAGACTGAAGATTGAAATTATGAAGCAGTTATACTGAGTTAACCCTAAACATCAGTGTACACTATGTATTGAAATCATTCTCTAGCACAGAATACTCTTTTTTTCTTTTGCTTTCCTTTATTTTTTTTTAAATTTGGTAACTACCAGGAGTTTTGTTTAAGAGACATTAGGAGGTAAGGAGTGTTGACTTCTTTACATAAATATTTAAACATATTACACAATTTTTAACCCTATTATCATGTCCAACCACTATACAAACTGGTATTTCTAATTCCTAATCTTCTCAGGGATTCTTTTGGCAGATCTGCCTTGAATGGATATCAAGTTTACATATTTATAGTTTTCAAAATCCATGTATTTTCACTCTCAAAAAGTTGGAACAACTTTTCATAGTCTCCAGTTTTCATCAGCTCTTGCTCATTCTATAATTTCTCAAAGATTATCAGTCCTATAGTTTTTATTTTCTGGAGCAGTCAGTACCACAAATTAAAATATATGTAGACCAAGAGCTTTTAAGTTAAATTAAATAAATTCAATTTGTTCAGATCTTTTTACAATTCCTCTACCTTTCACTGGTTTCTGCTATGTATTATTATTATCACTGTTCAGTTAGTACATTTTGAAGGCAGATTTTGGCATCCGTCAGACTTATACTATGACCTTCTTCTTTTGTTTCTCTTTCTTCTTTTATGATAGTAGTATGTTTACAAGCTTTATTAGAGTTTTTAGCATTCACATCATTTCTTTAGCTCCATGGTGCCTACTTTCATCAGTATTTTATCATGTTTCTTTTTGTCTATTGTATAAGTGTCTCAGGTCTGAGATAATTCAAGTTTTCCATGTAAATCAGTCAATTTCTCCAGAGGTCCCCTTTTTTCTCATAGAGCTCATTTGAGATTATGCTGTCAGAATTGCTTATTGGAGACACTTTCAGCTGTCTTGACTCATATTTTAGTATTTAATCACAGAAGTTCTATAATTGTATGAGTTTCTCTCTAACTTTATGAAAAAAGGAGTATCATACTGTAATGAAAACGTTATAGATTCTTTTGTTTGTTTCAGAGGGAACATGATATAAATTTCCACTCTACTACTTACAAATTTACTTCTTTGAGTTTAAATGTCCTCTCCTATAAAATAAAGGTGACAATATCTGGGATTGCTAGAGAAAATTTCTATGGATGAAAACATCATATACACTTCTAGATTTTAGTGACCAGTAAAAGTCAGGTAGCATTTCACCTGTGTAAACTTAAGACCATACCTTTATCACAGTAATGTAGGTACAAAATAAATATGGGGGTTGGGAATTACATTAATATACAAAGTGTGACTTATTCGGAGTAAAAAAAAATAAGTAAACTATTGATAAATTATCAAGGAAGTAACTATTTGGCCTAGATATAAATCTGTTACTAATTGGTAAATAGTATAGTACTGTAAGTTATACTAATGAGAAATCTCAGTGAGAAGATTTCAATGACACAATTATTCTCTCCAGTAAAATAGCAATTAGTTTGTCCAGTATTGTACTAATTGTTATTAACATAGAGTATTGACAATGCTTAAATGCTAAGTATTGAGTCACTTCAGAAAAAAAATCTTTTATTATAAAACTATTTCACACATACAGAACTGATTATCTTGCTAATGCTAAAAAGAAATATTAATTAAAAATTTCAAAACTTTTAAAATTAATAGACATTTGTTTTGAACAGTTTTAGATTTACAGAAATTTTGAAAGATGATATAGAGGGTTTCTATTTGTCCTCCCTGCTTTCCTACAGTTTCCCCTGTTATTTACATCTTACCTTCATGTGGTACATTCATTAAAATTGATGAATCAATTTTGATATACACTATTGACTAAAGACCATAGTTTACATTAAGGGTAACTCTTCGTATTGTATGGTTCTGTTGGTTTTGATGAGTGTATAGTGTAATATGTCCATCATTACTGTATCATACAGAATAGTTTCATCACCCTAAAAATCTCCTGGATTCAACCTATTCATCCCTCTTCCCCTCACCCTGAAACCTTGTCAACCATCATTCTTTTTACCGTCTCTATAGTTTTGCCTTTCCCAGAATGCCATATAGTTGAAATAATAATGCTTTTCAGACTGTTTTCTTTCACTTATAAATATACATTTAAGATTTCACCGTGTATTTTTTTGTGACTTGATAGACCATTTATTTTTATCATGGAATAATATACCATTGTATAAATGTACCAAAGTTTATCCATCTACCCACTGAAGGCCATCTTAAATGCTTCCAGTTTTTCACAGTTATGAATAAAGCTGCAATAAATATTCATGTGCGTGGCTTTTTAAAAATAATTTTTCAATTCATTTGGGAAAATGCCATAGGAGAGAGATTGCTGGATTGTATGGTAAGAAAACATTTAGCCTTGTAAGAAACTGCCATACCATATTCCAAAGTGGCTGTGCCATTTGCATTTCCAGTAGCAATGAATATGTTGCTCTACATTTTCACCATCATTTGGTATTGTCCAGTTTTGCTTTTACCATTCTGATGTGTGTATGTGATATCTCGTTGTTTTAATTTGCATTTCTCTAATGAATATCTTTTCATATGATTATTGGACATCTGTATATCTTCTTTGGTGAGGTGTCTGTTAGAATCTTCTGCCCATATTGTAATTGTGTTATTTGTTTTCTTATTGTTGATTTTTAAGTGTTGTCATATATTTTGGATATAAGTCCTTTATTAGATACATGTTTTACAAATACTTTATCTCAGTTTATAGCTTGTTTTTTTTCACTTTCTTAAAAGTGTCTTTGCAGGGCACACATCTTTAATTTTAATAAAGCCTAACTTATCAACTTATTTTTTTCATGGATTATTCTTTGGTGTTGTATCTTAAAACTATTTATCAAACCCAAGGTCACGTATATTGACTTCTATTTTATCTTCTAGTTCAGTAACTTTGTGTTTTACATGTAGATCTATGATCCATTTTGAGTTAATTTTTGGGAAATGTGTAAGGTCTGCATTTAGGTTAATATTTTTGGGGGGGATTTGGGCATCTAAACTTTTTAGTACCACTTAATTAAGCCTATTTTTTTCCCATTGAGTTGTCTTTGCTTCTTTGTAAAAGATCAGTTGATTATATTTGTGTGAGTCTATTTCTGGACTCTATTACATTTCACACACACACATACACACACACACACACACACATATATATATTTGATAATTTATTTTTTCCAGTTTTACTGATAAACAAGAGACATACAGCACTATGTAAGTTTAAGGTATACAGCATAATGATTTGATTTACATATATTGTGAGACCTATATGTTTATACTTTATAAATATTATATTGTACTTATTACAGTACTTTTATAATAAACCTCGTGCTTGGCATTGTCAGCCCATGAAATTTGGTCCTTTTCTCTAGCACTGTGTAGCTATTTTGGGTTTCTTGCCTTTAGATGTAAACTTTAGAATCAATTTGTTGATATCCACATAACAACTTGTTGGGCATATGATTAAGATTGCATTGGATCTACAGATCAAGTTGGGAAAAACTGACATTTTAAAAATATTGAGTTTTTCTAACCATGAACATAGAATGTCTCTCCATTTATTTAGACTTTCTTACATTTCTTTCATCAGAGTTTTGTAGTTTTCTTCATATAGATCCTAGAGATATTTTATTACATTTATACCTAAGTATTTTATTTTCTTGATACTAATACAAATGTTATTGTGTTTTTAATATTGAATTCCAATTGTTAATTGTTGATATTTATGAAAGAAATTGACTTTTATAGATTTGTGATAACTGCTTATAAGTTAAAGGAGAATTTGTCAATTCATTGTGATTTTCTTTATAGATAATCATGTTATCTATGAACAAAGACAGTATAGTTTCTTTCTTTCCAACCTGTAGACTCTTTACTAGCTTATTTCCTTTCCTATCTTATGCATTAGCTAGACCTCCAGTACAACATTAAATAGGAGATTTATGGTGTCTGGGCTTGCATTTAGGTTTTTAATCCATTTTGAGTTTATTTTTGTGTATGGCATTAGGGAGTGTTCTAATTTCATTCTGTTACATGTAGCTGTCCAGTTTTCCCAGCAACACTTATTGAAGAGTCTGTCTTTTCTCCATTGAATATTTTTACCTCCTTTGTCATAGATTAGGTAACAATAGGGGCATGAATTTATCTCTGGGCCTTCTATCCTATTCCATTAATCTATATTTCTGTTTTTGTGCCACTACCATACTGTCTTGATTACTGTAGCTTTGTAGTATAGTCTGAAGTCAGGGAGCCTGATATCCCAGCTCCATTTTTCTTTCTCAAGATTGCTTTGGCTATTAGGGGTCTTTTGTGTTTCCATACAAATTATAAATTTTTTTGTTCTACTTCTGTGAAAAATGCCAGTGGTGGTTTGATAGGGTTTGCATTGAATCCATAGATTGCTTTGGGTAGTATAGTCATTATAAACTCTTAGAGGAAAACATAGGCAGAACACTCTTGGACATAAATTGCAGCAAGATCCTTTTTGACCCACCTCCTAGAGTAATGAAAATAAAAACAAAAATAAACAAATGGAACCTAATTAAACTTAAAAGCTTTTGCACAACAAAGGAAGCCATAAATAAGACAGAGAGATAACCCTCAGAATGGAAGAAAATACTTGCAAATGAAGGAACTGACAAAGGATTAATCTCCAAAATATACAAGCAGCTTATGAGATAAAAAAAAAAAAAACCCAATAAAAAATGGGCAGAAAACCTAAATAGACATTTCTCCAAAGGGGACATACAGATGGCCAACAAACACATGAAAAATTGCTCAGCATCACTAATTATTAGAGAAATGCATATCAAAACTACAATGAGGTATCACCTTATACCGGTCAGAATGGCCATCAACAAAAAATGTACAAACAATAAATTTTGGAGAGGGTGTGGAGAAAGGGGAACCCTCTTACACTGTTGGTGGGAATGTAAATTGATACAGTCTCTATGGAGAACAGTATGGAGGTTCCTTAAAAATCTAAAAATAGAATTACCATATGATCCAGCCATCCCACTACTGGGCATATATCCAGAGAAAACCATAATTCAAAAATATACAAGCAGGACTTCCCTGGTGGCACAGTGGTTGAGAATCTGCCTGCTAATTCAGGGGACACGGGTTCGAGCCCTCGTCTGGGAGGATCCCACACGCCGCAGAGCAACTAGGCCCATGAGCCACAACTGCTGAGCCTGCGCGTCTGGAGCCTGTGCTCTGCAACAAGAGAGGCCACGATAATGAGAGGCCTGTGCACCGCGATGAAGAGTGGACCCCGCTTGCCACAACTAGAGAAAGCCCTCGCACAGAAATGAAGACCCAACACAGCAAAAATAAATTAATTAATTAATAAACCCCCAACATCTAAAAAAAAAAAGATACATGCACCCCAGTATTCATAGCAGCACTATTTACAATAGCCAAGAGACGCTAACAACCTAAATGTCCATCAACAGAGGAATGGATAAAGAAGATGTGGTACATATATACAATGGAATATTACTCAGCCATAAATAGGAATGAAATTGGGTTATTTGTAGAGACCTGGATGGACCTAGAGAGTGTCATACAGAATGAAGTAAATCAGAAGGAGAACAACAATTATCGTATATTAATGCATATATATGGGATCTAGAAAAATGGCATAGATGACCTTATTTGCAAAGCAGAAATAGAGATACAGATGTAGAGAATAAACGTATGGATACCAAGAGGGAAAGGGGAGGGGTGGGAGGAATTGGGAGATCAGGATTGACACATATACACTATTGACACTATGTATAAAATAGACAACTGAGTAGGAACATACTGTATAGCACAAGGAACTCTATTTAATGCACTGTGGTGTCCTAAATGGGAGGGAAATCCAAAAGGGAGGGGATATATGTATATGTATGGCTGATTCATTTTGCTGTGCAGTAGAAGCTAACACAACATTGTAAAGCAACTATAATCCAAAAAAAAAGAAAAAAAAACATTAAATAGGAGAGGTGAAAGGAGATATCCTTGCTTCATTCCCTATAATTAGTGAAAATTATTCAATTTCTCGCTATTGATATGATGTCAGCTCAGGCCTGCATAGAATTTTTTTTTAAATCAATTGTGGAAATGTCCCTGTATCCTATATTCCTAATTTACTAAGAGTTTTTATCCTGAAAGAGTGTTGCATTTTGTCACATGATTTTTCTGTACCTATTGATAAGATCATATGATTTTTCTTCTTTAGCCCATTAATGTGATAGATTACATTTATTGATAATCAAATGTTGAACCAGTTTTGCATACCCAGAATAAATTTTACTGGGCTGTGGTGTATAAATTTTTTCGTATATCATTAGATTTAAGTCATTGATATTTTGTTGAAGAGCTTTTTCTATGTTAATTAGATAATGATTAGTAGTTTTCTTTTCTTGAAGGTTTGTATCTGGTTTTGGTATTAGGGTAATGTTGGACTGATAGGATGAGTTGGGAAATCTTCACTTTTATTTTATGAAAAGGATTGTAGAGAATTGGTGTAATTTCTTCCTAAAATGTTAGATAGAATTCACTAGTGAAACTATATGGGTTTGGTGTTTTCTTTATTGATAGCTTATTAATTAATTATTGATTCAAATTATTTGATTGAGTTGGGCCTACTGATATAATCTGTTTTTCCTGTGTGAGTTTTTGCAGTTTGTGTCTTTCAAGGAATTGGTCTATTTAATCTAGTTATCAAATTTGTGGGCACAGATTTGTTCATAATGTTCCTTTATTATTATTTTACTATCCATGGATTTAATAGTGATGATTCCTCTTTCATTCTCAGTATTGGTAACTTGTGTCTTTCTTTTTTTCATGGTTATTCTGAATAGTGTCTTGTCAATTTTTACCTTTTCAAAGAAGCCCTTTATATTTTCATTAATTTCTCTATTGTTTTCCTGATTTCAATGTAATTGATATCTGATCTAATTTTTATTTTTTCTTTTATATTGCTTGCTTAGACTTATATTGCCCTTTCTCTAGTTTTCTGTGGTAGAAGCTGCAGTTATTGATTTTAGACTTTTCTTCTTTCCTAATACATTCATCCAATGCTATAAATTTCCCTCCAAGTACTACTTTTGCTGCATTCCACAACTTCTGTTAGTTGTATTTTCATTTTCATTAAGTTCAAAGTAGGTTTTAATTTATCCTGAAATATCTTCTTTAACTCATGTATTATTTAGTATTATGTTGTGTATTCTGAAATATTTGGGGGTTTTTCAACTATGTTTCTGTTATTGATACCTTGTTTAATCCCATTATACTTTAAGAGTATATATTACATGATTTCTATTTTTTTAATTTGCTAAAATTTATTTTATGGCTTAGAATATGGTCTGTTTTGGAGAATTCTCCATCTGAGCTTGAGAATAATATACATTCTGTTGTTATTGTATGTAGTATTCTACAACTATCAATTAGATTCAGTTGATTGATGGTGATTTTCAGATCAACTTTGCCCTTTCTGACATTCTGTCTGCTAAGTCTCCAATTCCTGATATAAGGGTGTTGGGGTCTCCACCTATAATAGTGGATTTGTCTATTTTTCCTTACAGTTTTGACAGTTTTTACCTCATATATTTTGATATTGTGTTGTTAGATGAACACATGTTAAGAAATGTTATATATTCTTGGAAAATTAGGTCCTTTTACATTGTGTAATTCTCCTTTTTATCCTTGATAATATCTCTTGTTCTAAAGTTTGCTTTTTTTTTAAATTAAAATGACTTCTTCAGCTTTCTTTTGATTAATATTAGTGAGGTATATCTTTCTCCATTTCTGTATTTTTAATCAATCTGTGTCTTTATATTTAAACTAGGTTTCTTGTAGACAATATATTGTTACTGTCTTTTCTTTTTTCTAATCTGGTAGTATTTGCCTTTTAGTTGATGTATTGACAGGCATATTACAGGAAGAAATTGACAGATCTATCAATAAATAGAATATTCAAAAAAGCTATGTAAGGTAAAAAAAGGTTCTCAAAATGCTTGATTTAATTGACATATATAGACCTGCAGCTAATAATTCTTTTATTTAGGAAATAACTTGTTTTCCTTAAGTAGATATATAATATTTTTAAAAATGACTTCACCTAGACATAAAATGAGTTTTTCTAAATAAAACCAGAATTAGATAGGTATTTCAAAGAATGTATGTAAAACAGACCATGTCATCTGACTAAATACAATTAAGTTAGAAATAAATAAATAAAGAATAAATTTTCAACACTCAAGAATTAGGAATGACACATAGTCCTATGTAACTCATGGTTCAGTAAAAATATTAATGTAAAGGAAAAATACTAGTAAATGAATAAAAATACTAGTTATCAAAACTTGTGTAACAAATTGAAGTAGACTCTTTAAGGGAAATCTGTACCTTAAATGCTTATAAAAAAGAAAATCGGCTAAATATAAATGATTTAAAAATTTAAATTAAAAAGTCAAAAGTAAAATGAGTAATAATTCCAAAAAGAAATGGAATAAGTACAAAAGTAAGAATATAATAGCCATAAGGCATTGTTAATAAAACTGAAAACAAAAATACAAGACAGAGAGGAAACAAAACAAAAAGTTGGTATTTTAGAATATAAATAGATGAAAGTCTTAATGAGATAGATATAAGGAAAAAAGGCAGAAATGAAAAATTTTGCTGAGAAAAATGAAGCAGAAAAAGCTATTAATAGTAAGATCAAAAGTTTGAAATTTAGACAAAAGTGTAAAATTGCTGGAAAAATTAAATTTGACAATCAATTCAAGGAAAAATAGCCCACCAGAGAGAAAAGATTTTATATACATTTTCAGTAAATTGATGTCTTAAGTCTCAAAAATTTTTTCTGGAGGATAGAAAATGAACACTTTCCCCCAAATAGTTACATGAAATTCAATTCAAAATACTAAATTCAAAATATTAAGAAAATAAAATTATATGACAAACCTTAAATTATAGGTCACAATTCAACAACCTTTAAAGAAGATATATCGTATCCAATTAGATTTACCCTACAGAAACAGGGGTAGTACCCTTAGAAAATCAATTTAATACATTACCAGATTAAAAGGGAAAAGCCATAGTGTAATTTCAATAGATGAAGGAAAAAAAAGATTGAAAAGTATCATCACGCATTTATTTTTTTAAAACTTAGGAAACATAGAATAGAAAGGAATATCCTTAATTGGAAAAGCTAAAAATAAAAGCAAGTTTAGCATCATCCTATATGCTGACCCTTTTAACTTAAAATCAAACTCTACAAGCATGCCAGTTATATCACCCCTTTTAGTCAACATTGTACAGTGGTCCTAATCAGGGCAGTAGGTAAGCAAAAGACATAAAAGATATAAAGAACAAAAAGAAAGAAACAAAATTTTTATTGTCTGTAAATAATGCAGTTGTCTACATACAAATACTCATCAGGAAAACAATATTTTAAAAGAGTAAAATGTCATCTGGATATACAAAATAAATAGTATTTCTATACACAAGCAATAAAAATTATATTTATGCTGAAATACCTTACATCTTTATTGCTAGTGTTATATATTTCAAATTAATATTTTTAAGAAAAAGATGTAAAACTCTACCAGAAAAATGTTAAAATTTCATGGAAAACATTGAAGATAACATGTACATGGATAAGAAGAGTCAATATTTTAATAATATCAATTCTCCTGAATCAGATCTTTATATTATTATTTGCAATAAAAATACCAGCAGGGTATTTTCCTGAGGTATGATAAAATACATGTAGATGTGAAAGACCTAAAATTCACCTGAAAAAGAATAGGGAGGTTGAATTTTCCTAAGATACCAAGACTTATTACCAATATATGATGATTCACATAGTAAGTTGTTTGTGTTGTAAATGTATAAATGTATATAAATGTATATAAATATATCATTATATGTATTTATATATTTGCATTAGTATATATATTATATATGTTAAACAATATATAAATTTACATAAGAATAGATAAATTGAAAAATGGGCCAGAGGAGAGAGTTCAAACCAAGTGTGTGTGTGTGTGTGTATGTGTGTGTGTGTATATATATATATATATATATATATATATATATATATATATATATCACAAATGAGTTTGTCTTAATGTAAAATAAGTTCTTTATAATTTGGGAACTTGACTTTTAAAATTAATAAATTTACCGTAAAACACAATAATGAAATATAAAATCATAATCCTACTAGCAAGAGATTTATATCTGAATGTGAGACAACCACTGTGTCTATTCTTTGAATAGAAGTCAACCATGAATTTCTGTGCAACACATGACAGAAAACTTGTATTTTCTATTATATAAGAGAAAAGCCATTCTATTCAATCATTATCCAGGTCTGAGGCTATACTTATTTCTTTTAATTGATGATATAAACAATTTACCAACCTAAAAAACATGATATAAAATACATTGTATCAAATATAATTTCTGGAACTAAATGAAAAATATTGGTCAATGTTGTAGCAAAAAAAGCAAGTTAACATTGATTAATATCAGTATTGTAAATAAATTACAAAAAAGTTTGGGAAATGCATTCCAATGTCTTTATATAAAGGTCATTGGAAGATTAGTACTGACTTAAATTTTACCTGGCTTTCTGATATTGTTAACAGGAAAATAGAATTATTTGAACCAGATATGCTTAAAATCCTTTTCCAAAAGATATTTTAAAATAGATAAGTGATATATTTACATACATTACAGTTATATGTAACACTATCAGTTTACATGTTTATTTATTTGCTAACTAGTATTTTTGGGTGTGAGATGTGGGAATTTATATTTTTACAAAACTTGCCATGTGATGTTAGTGTGTAACTATAACAGTGAAGAGTGGGCAAAATGTTTGGAGAACAAATCTTGACAATATCTTTTTTTTTTTTTTTCCAAATGGATTAATCCCACTAGTTTAGAAAATTAAAACTCTTTTTGAATGTTTAGTAAGGTGTGTAGGAGTTTGGGCAAATAAATGCAGACTTGCAAATCCCTTTAATGAACCAGCACGGTTTTATTAGTTCGAGACTGGAGAGTGCCTATAGGAGGGGAAGCATGATGATTAGAGAGAAACCAGGCCCTCTGAACCCTTGAAACTTAGTAGGAGATAAGGATGATTTGGTACCATGAACCCTGTAGTACCAGGAGCTTCTTAATTCCTCTCACTATGTTCATTACATATTTTGAGGCTTTTTATTTTTATTATTTTCATATTGATGATAAGAGATAAACTGTCATGTAAGGACAATGAAAGAAAAAAGGAGTAAAAGCCTTTCACTTTCTTTCGTGGAGATCTGTACCATTCTGCCTGTAGATTAACGTCTCACCCATGCAAAACTAGATTCTCCCAAGCAGTTTAGTGCTCACTTCTGAGCTCAGATGCTAATTTTCTTTCTTTCTTAGGCTATCCTCATATGATATTGAAACTGTCTGAATGATGGGTTTCATGGAATTTGGGATTCTAAAAATGTGGATATATGACAGAAAGTTTGAAGCTGCTGAGTCAATCAAATATGTGGTCCCTGCAAATACTGGCACCAATTAGGAATGAAGGTTTGAAAAAAAATGCACAGTGGGATTATGCAGCACTAAGAAAGAGAGCAGAGAATCTCCAGAGCAGAGAATCAAACTTTCCTTCAGTGGAGCTAAAACTAAATCAAATCTGCTTAGGTGGGCATTGCAATGCCCAGTAAAAGGACAGCAATCACACATGGTTTTGTCCTGAGAGTGCAATACTAAAGGTCTTAATTATGTGCTTTTCACCATCTGGGCAGAGGAAAAATAATCTAGAACAAATGAAGTGTACTTCTTTGTTTTTTGTTTTTTCCCTAAGATAGCCATCAATCTCAAGTACAAATGTGAATTTTGTTTTCCAAATACCAAGGGCCAAATGTCTATACAAGCAGATAATGATAATGTTGGTTGAGAAAATCTGAGTCTTCCAATCAGGACTCTGGTCCCACTTTGATTAAAAGATGTCTATCACACAGATTCTGAGATGTCCAGTTATGGAGGTCTGTTATTCCTTGCAAGTTGGTGTAGAGAGAGGGCTAGTTTATTTACATTTTTCAAAGTATTTATATTGAAATTATATTCCCAAAATGTCAAATAGACATTAACAGAACAGCTGCATTTCTGGTCTCCTTTTATGACAAGATAATGACAGTATTTTATTCTGTCAAACATAACTGTTGACCTTCATTCATGAAATCAAAATGGAATTTTACAATACAGAATGGCCAAAACATTAACTTGTGTTCTACTTTTGTTCCTATACCAATTTTCAGACTTTTTCATACTTTTCTACTCAGCCTCTGATAGTCTTCATCTGTCTAACCTGCTCTTTCTAAAACAAAAATAGGATTCCAGCAGACAACATGGCCTCAACCTTTTTGTCAAACTCTGGCCACAGAAAGTATAACTGAGTGTTATGGACCGAATGTTTGTGTCCTCTCAAAATTCCTATGCTAAAATCCTACCACCCACTGTGATGATATTAGGAGTTGGGGCCTTTAGGAAGTAACTAGGCCATGAGGGTGGAGTCCTGATGAATGGGGATTAGTGCCCTTATAAAAAGAGACCTTAAAGAATTTCCTAGCCCTCTTTCTGCCATGTGAGGATACAAGGAGAAGTTGGAAGTCTGCAGCCTGGAAGAGGGTTCTCACCAGAATCCAACCAATATAGCACCCTGATCTTGGACATCCAGCCTCCTGAACTATGAGAAAGAAATTTTTTTTTTTTTTTGCGGTACGCGGGCCTCTCACTGCTGTGGCCTCTCCCACTGTGGAGCACAGGCTCCGGATGCGCAGGCCCAGCAGCCATGGCTCACAGGCCCAGCCGCTCCGTGGCATGTGGGATCCTCCTGGACCGGGGCACGAACCCGTGTCCCCTGCATCGACAGGTGGACTCTCAACCACTGCGCCACCAGGGAAGCCCGAAATTTTTGTTTTTTATAAGCCACTCAGTCTACAGTAATTTGTTATAGCAGCCCAAAGTGAGTAAAATACTGGGAAACATGGATCACTTAGTGTTGCTGTACCCTTATATCAGCTGTCAAGAATTTTGTTTCTTTAGCATTCATGGTAAAAATACAATCGAATTCTCAGGCCTAGGTCTAGGAAGATGGTCTAGGAAGATATATGGCCAATGAAGGGCAAAGCTGCTCAATTTCTACTACCCATTGACTCTGCCAAGCAGGTATATTTACTTGGCACTGAGGTTATTAAGAGACAAACTGCTTATTCATTGCTCTGCATCCAATCTTTATTCGAACATGAGGATAGTTACGGTTAAAGTCCAAGTGGCTGGAGTTCTACACATTGTAGATAGTGCCTTCTTATGAAAGAGCAAGGAGAATAGATTCTTGTTGTATGTGTACCAGAAAATTCTATTTCTTGGTATCAATAAGTTTAGTGCCACTAATTACTCTTCCTTGCAGTATTATTATGTTAAGAAATAGTTAATTACTTTGCTAATGAACTGGATTCTTTCCCAAGGTTTCCAATTTCTAAATGCCAATCTACCATCTTATTCAGCACTCATTGCTTAAGTAATGACAAGGGAAAAACAAAAATAGTGAAATTTGGAAAGGATATAGTATGGTAGTTTCCCACACCATCACCTACAAAATGTTTTTTTTTTTTTCCTTTCAATCACCACTCACCATTACAGCAGTTAATTCTTAAGGCACTCACAATAAATTCTCATCCAGAGAGCTCTCCTTCTGAAGAAACCAAGATGTCTGTGTTGATCAGTATTTTACCTTGTCTAGACTATTTATTAATATCAATACAAAAGTCCATGAGCTGTAAAATCCTGAGGTTAAGATTAAGCAGCTATTACAAATGTACCTTCTGCCCTAAGTGAAAGGCTCAGAGAGTAAATTACTCTCCTGCATATCACTGCTTAGTGATTCCAGAGTGATTATTTTTTACTATTTAATAAGATCTCGTGGAAGCCTCTTCATATTTCTTATTACTTTCCTTGCAGTAAACTGTGGGGGAAAAAATAAAAACAAGAACAAAAACTTCACTCTGAATAGAATCTGTTATTTTTTATCCTCTGAAGATTTATACTTCTATTGAAGTTTTTCTTTCAGTACAGGAGAAAAGATGCACTTCATATTTCACAACATTCCCTTTACTGTTATTCTAAGCACCACTTTTTTGTAGGAATAAAAATAAGATGAGGGATACTTTGTCTCTTTGTATTTTTCCTTGATGTAGCCAGTTTTCTTTGCCGTTGGCCAAAGAATTATATGCAAACTGTAGTTTCAATATGCAGGACAAAGAATGTCAACATTAAAAATTACTCCCTTGATAAAGGTCATAAAGCTTTCCTAATAAATAATCAAGACCCTTTTCTCAGTCCTTGCATCAATTTAATGTTCTTACTATTCTCAGTGAGTATTTAGCTATTTTCTTCCTTAACCTTTCGTGGATTTGTGAGTGTAAATCTGCTATTGCTTGTTGTCTTGAAGAAATTATATAGTCTCAATTTCTGTTTGTCCTTGAATTGGCTAGCAGCCAGTAGATGAGCAGCTTCCCATATTTACTATTGAGAATCTCTTGTCCTGTGTAATGGAAATGGTGTTGGTTTTAAAATAAACCCATTTTCCACATGTACTGAAACTTGGAACTGCCTTGACTTCCTTGATATCAGTTCCACCTGAATGCTGAAGTTACACTTGCTTACAAATGACTAAGTGTCTACCTGAGCATCAGGTTTTCTGCCGTAGAAAGTAAATATCATCCTGCTCGCCTGACGCCAGTTCTCTGCTTATGTCTGGTAATGTGCTGCTATCTTTTGGGTTAATTGGAACTCCATTTTCTATAAATATATCATACTTATTGTACTAGTTAGGATAACTAGCAGCTGTAGCAACATAAGGCCTAAACTGAAGAATGTCTCAAACAGTGCAAGTTGATTTTTCGCTCACAGAATAGTCACAAGTAGATGGCACTGGCTTTTGTGTGGTTTTCCTTGTGGTGATTCAGGGACCCAGTCTATTTCTGTACTTTTGTTTCACCATTGTCGAGGGCAGCACAGGCCTATAGAATTTTTTGCAATGATGGATATGTGATAGTAACCATTAACTATGTGGCTTTTGAGTGCCTGAAATGTGGCTAGTGTAACATGAGGAACTGAATTATAATTATATATAATTTTAATTAATTCAAATATAAATAGCCACATGTGACTGGTGACTGTCATAGTGGACATAGTGTAAATCTAGGGTCTTGTTGTTGTCTTCATCTAACTAGAAAAGGGTTGAGAAAATATGGAGGAGACACAACCACTTCATAACTGTCTTGATCTGGAAAAGACACACATAGTTCTACTCACTATTCATTACCTAGGGTTTAGTAACCTGGACATACCTAATTGAAAGAAAGCTAAATTTTGTAATCCTGGTGTGTGCCCAGGAGGAAGAAGAGGACCTCATAGACAGCAGTGAGCAGGCTCTGCTGCACTGAGCAAAGAAATATGTCTATTTAGTATCTGAATATCAAAATGGAATTTATTTTTTAAATTTTGGGTTAAGTAATTAAAATATCATTACAGAAGAACCAAAATTCCTTTTTTTTTTTTTTTTTTTTTGCAGTATGCAGGCCTCTCACTGTTGTGGCCTCTCCCGTTGTGGAGCACAGGCTACGGATGCGCAGGCTCAGCGGCCATAGCTCACGGGCCTAGCCGCTCCGCGGCATGTGGGATCTTCCCGGACCAGGGCACAAACCCATGTCCCCTGCTTTAGCAGGCAGACTCTCAACCACTGCGCCACCAGGGAAGCCCCCCAAATTCCTTTTTAGTTATTTGAACACCTCGGTATTGAAGAGAAGAAATGTCAACCTTATTTATTAAATACATATTTAATGAATAAATCTAGCATTCAGCTGAGGCAGGTGAAACTAAAATATGCCTTTCAAACTTCACCTGGTCCTTTTCATCTGGACATATATTTCTGTTGATCGTATAAAAACAGCCATAAACTGGGGGCAGGAAGAAGAAAACTGCCTCATTAAATCATGACTTCTTGATACTAACATTCTCACATGCCTTCTATTATGTTTCTTCAGCTTTTTTGGACTTTCCAGTCCCATTGCTCAATGGTGTGGCAACCCTAGTGCCCAGTTCTCTCATGATGCAGTTTCTCGCTAATTTTATAATGCTGATTATACCTGTGCTGGCTGTGATTTTTCCTGGCCAGTCTCATAGCTGACTCTTACCTGCCATGAATGCCGACAATCATATTTATCCAGATATTTGCTTTTCTGACCAGTTACTATTTATGGCCTATACCGATCTGAGTTAACCTTACTAACCCCATGTGTGATTGACTTCCAAATACTCAGACAGAAAGCTGAAGAGCCTTCTGGGTAATGTAATCTTTTAATCTGACATGACTTGGTCCCTTGATTCTTTCTTTATTCTTTTTTTTTTTTTTATATAGGCTTTCCAAATATCTTTAATCACCTGTCAGGACTGATAGTAACTATCAAACTGTATCCTAAACATACATGACAGGAATAGTGTGTATGTGCATAGGTGTATTTTTCCTGAATTTGCATTAATGAATTTCTATCCACTTTGTATGTTTCTCTACCTAGCTTTACCTGCAGGTAGTATTTTATTAAGGACCTGAATAGAAGAACTTCAAAGAAATATGTCAGTTTAAAAAAATTGGTCATAGGAAGTGATCAAAGACAGTATTTCAAAACTTTCCTTTTTAGGATACCTTTAAATTGCCACTTTTTTCTTTTAGCATTTTTGAATTGTGTTTCTTAAACGTACAGATGTTGCTTTGTACAAATATACTAAACGTCTGAAATGGGACAAGGAGATTTCTTGACAGATTCATGAATAAAAAGACATGTCACTTTCTGACATTTTATTCTCTTAAATTTTGTAGCTGCCCATTTAACTTCTTTTAAGAAATCTGTTTCTTTCAAACTATTACCAAGAATTTTTGTTCAGAAATTTCATCTAGATGACATAAATTTTAAGATGCCTTATGTTAAATTGCCAAGTATATTGGTGCTTTGGAGAAAACAGACTAATATGTAACTTTTTTTGAGTTAAGAAATCAAGAGTTAATGGGATCGGCTTATTATGTAAAGTTATGTATATACATTGTAGTAGTTTTGAATAATTCACTCAGCAAATATTTTCAACATTTACTTTTTTTTTTATCATTTTAGGTGTCCAGCAAAGTGATTCAGTAATACATATACATATATCTATTCTTTTTCAGATTCTTTTCCCATACAGGTTATTACAGACTATTGAGTAGAGTTCCCTGTGCTATACCGTAGGTCCTTGTTGCTTATCTATTTTATATATAGTAGTGTGTATATGTTAATCCCAGCCTCCTAATTTATCCCCCCCTCACATTTCCACTTTGATAACCATAAGTCTGTGAGTCTGTTTCTGTTTTGTAAATAAGTTCATTTGTATCATTTTTTTAGATTCCACATATAAGTGATATCACATGATATTTGTCTTTCTCTTTCTGACTTCACTAAGTATGATAATCTCTAGGTCCATCCATGTTGCTGCACATGGCATTATTTCATTCTTTTTTATGGCTGAGTAATATTCCATTGTATATATGTACCACATCTTTATCCATTCATCTGTCGATGGACATTTAGGTTGCTTCCATGTCTTGGCTGTTGTGAATAGTGCTGCTGTGAACATAGGGGTGCATGTATTTTTTCGAATTGCAGTTTTCTCTGGATATATGCCCAGATGTGGGATTGTTGGATAAATGGTAGCTCTATTTTTAGTTTTTTAAGGAACCTCAATAACGTTCTCCAGCACCAATTTATATTCCCACCAACAGTGTAGGAGGATTCTCTTCTCTTGACACCCTCTCTAGAATTTATTGTTTGTAGATTTTTGGTGATGGTCATTCTGACCAGTGTGAGGTAATACCTCATTGTAGTTTTGATTTGCATTTATATGTGATGTTGAGCATCTTTTCATGTGCTTTTTGGCCACCTGGATGTCTTCTTTGGAGAAATGCCTACTTAGATCTTCTGCCCATTTTTTGATTGGGTTGTTTGTTTTTGACATTGAGCTGCATGAGAGCTGTTTGTATATTTTGGAGATTAATCCCTTGTCAGTGTTATCCTTAGCAAATATTTTCTCCCATTCTATGGGTTGTCTTTTTCTTGTTGTTGTTTATGGTTTCCTTTGCTGTGCAAAAGCTTTTAAGTTTAATTAGATCCCATTTGTTAATTTTTCTTTTTATTTTCATTACTCCCGGAGATGGATTCAAAAAATCTTTCTACAATTTATGTCAAAGAGTGTTCTGCCTATGTTTTCCTCTAAGAGTTTTATAGTATCTGGTCTTACATTTAGGTTGTTAATCCATTTTGAGTTTATTTTTGTGTATGGTGTTAGAGAATGTTCTAATTTCATCCTTTTACATGTGGGTGCCCAGTTTTCCCAGCATCACTTATTGAAGAGACTGTCTTTTCTCCATTTTATATTCTTGCCTCTTTTGTCTTAGATTAATTGACTGTAGCTGCATGGGTTTATTTCTGGGCTTTCTATCCTTTTCCATTGATCTATAAGTCTCTCTTTGTGTCAGTACCATACTTTTTTGATTACTGTAGCTTTGTATTATAGTCTGAAGTCAGGGAACCTGATTCCTCCAGTTCCATTTTTCTTTCTCAAGATTGCTTTGGCTATTCAGGGTCTTTGGTATTTCCATAACAATTTTAAGATATTTTGTTCCAGATTTGCAAAAAAATGCCATTGGTAGATTGAGTGGGGTTGCATTTAAACTGTAGATTGTCTTGGGTAGTACAGTTATTTTGACAATATTGAGTCTTCCAACTGAAGAGCATGGTATATCTTTCCATCTTCTTGTGTCATCTTTGATTTCTTTCATCAGCGTCTTACAGTTTTAGGAGTACAGGTCTTTTGCCTCCTTAGGTAAGTTTATTCCTAGGTATTTTATTCTTTTTGTTGCAATGGTAAATGGGATTGTTTTCTTAATTTCTCTTTTTGATCTTTTGTTGTTAATGTATAGAAATGCAGGAGATTTTTGTGTATTAATTTCATATCCTGCAACTTTACCAAATTCATTGATGAGCTCTAGTACTTTTCTGGTAGCATCTTTGGGGTTTTCTATGTATGGTATCATGACATCTGCAAACAGTGATAGTTTTACTTCTTCTTTTCCAATTTGGATTACTTTTATTTCTTTTCTTCTCTGATTGACACGGCCAGGACTTCCAAAACTATGTTGCATAAAAGTGGCAAGAGTGGACATCCTTGTCTTGTTCCTGATCTTAGAGGAAATGTTTTCAGCTCTTCCTCATTGAATATGATGTTAACTATGGGTTGGTCATATATGGCCTTTATTATGTTGAAGTATGTTTCCTCTATGCCCACTTTCTGGAGAGATTTTATTATAAATGGGTACTTAATTTTGTCAAAAGCTTTTTCGCATCTATTGAGATGATCATATCGTTTTTATTTTTCAGTTTATTAATGTGGTGTTTCAAACTGATTGATTTGCAGGTATTGAAAAATACTTCCATCCCTGGGATAAACCCCATTTGATAATGGTGTATGATCTTTTTCATGGATTGTTGGATTTGGTTTACTAGTATTTTGTTGAGGACTTTTACAACTATGTTCATCAGTGATATTGACCTGTAATTTTCTTTTTTTGTGGTTTCTTTGTCTGGTTTTTGTATCAGGGTGATGGTGGCCTCATAGAATAAGTTTGGGAGTGTTCCTTCCTCTGCACCTTTTGTTGTGGTGAGAAGTGAAGAGTTAATGAGACTGGCTTATTATGTAAATTTATGTATATACATTGTGGTAGCTTTGAATAATTCATCACTCTTAAAAATTAGTAAATCTATACTACTAGCTTCAAGGTTAACATGTGTCAGAGAAAATGAAAGAAAATGGTATGTAAAGATACCATTGAATTTTACAAACTGAACTGAAATTTTTTTACTAGACAATGAGGGCAAAGGACTAAGTTGTATTTATTGTTTTGTCCACCAAAATCTAGTTCAGTCCATGGCACATAGTAAGCATTTCATTGATGTTGTTTTGATTAGCCTTAAAAGGAAGTTTCTACTTAAAACTCTGTTTTTAATGTTATCTAGCCAAGGAAAAAAATTATAATACTTCTAATAAGGTGTATTAGAGAACAATTTTATTGTGATAATAATTCAATTCACAGACCTCATCCCAAAGCTTACTGCCCCAGGTACATCATGGAAGAGTGAATAACATCCATTTCTAATAAATGAAATAAAGCCATCCAGTGTCTTTACTAAATCAGGATAAATGACAAGGCTATGGAACAGAAAAATATCAATTAAGTCCATTGATATTGTTTTAGCTCACCCAATAATTATGACAAAAATACCATGAAATCAAAAATGTATAGCCATTAATGCCTTTAATTTATCTAATTTTATTCTGAAAGGGAAAACAAGAAAAAAAAAAAAAACCGGCTTCATAAAACCACTGATGCAAAAGCAATAAGAAACTTGAATTTCCCTTAAATGAATTGCCAAACCCCTATTCTTTGCTTTGAGACTCTCCCTAAAGTATTTATGTAGGAGAATAAACCAATTTTCATGGCTTGGTTAATATTATTTTTAGAGGAAGGAAGTTCACCTACTAACATAGTGAAACAAATCCTCCCATTGGCAAATAAAATAATTCAAAATTCTGTGCATTATAGACATCTCTTGTAATTGCCATTTACTTTCTTAAGGTAGTATTTTAATTAATGCCTTATTAGATTATAGTTCTGGATGTATATAGGATATATGGAAGGCTCAACCTGACCTACTTTGGAGGAAGAAAAAGCAATGTTGATCAAGTATATGATGAGAATTCACTTTCATACATCAACCTTAACCAGTAGACAGTACTGGACCTCTGAAGAGCTTTTGTGCCAGCTTTATAGCTTATTGCCTTCACCCATTATTTCAGCCATGCAGCATTTATTCTGTTTCATCTTCAACAAGCTTTATTTGCATACCTGGTACCTCTTACTTCCTGCCCTAGGTCTTCTCCGAAGACATGGTATAGGGAGGCAGCTGGGAACCTGCAGAAATTGCTTGATCCTCATGAATGTACCCCTTGAAAATGTGTGAGTTAACACTTCATAGGGTGACACATTATCAGTGGGGGAGAGGAGCCACCAGATAGCTAAATGCTTCCTTCCTTTGTCCCCTGGGTGGATAGTTTTGAGGTATAGTTTCTAAGCCTCCTTAGAAATTTTTGGTGGCATCAAGTGATGAGTCACCCTTAGTTGCAGTCATTGTCATATCCATCTTTCTATTGGTTTTTCTCCTTTCCTCACTCCAACTTGCTGGTATTCCAAAATAAACTATCTGACTTTAGGTCTTGGTTTCAGGCTCTGCTTTTGCCAAGAGGGTTGGTAATGGTATTAGACCTAGAAAGCATACCTACAGGATAGGATTTGGGAACTGTATTATTTACTAGTCATCTGACAACAGGGGCCTATTACTGATAGGAAATACTGCTGGACAGCACCGCCATGTGAGAGCTTTCAGAATCCTGATCTCTTAGCATGGCACCTGCAGAACATTACATTGGAACAAGAGACTCAATTTATAATGAGACCCTACAATATGCACAAAACCATGGGACCCACTGGTCTTCCCATACATCTCATCATCCAGAAACATCTAGACTGATAGAACCGTAGATTGACCTCATAAAATTTCAGCTAAAATGCCAGCTCAGGTACTGCTACTGAGGGTTAGAGTTCTACCTTCTAGAATGTGGCATAGATGTTGAACCAATGATTGGTATGTTGTGCTACATCTTAAAAAATACTCAGCTGGTAACCAAGAAGTAGAACTAAGATGGACCCCATTCATCCTAACTTCTGTTGGCCTGCACTTGCAGAAACCAAGGCCTCAACAGGGCAAGACAGTTGAGGGATTCCTTGAGGGATGGTCTGAGTTACATCACCAGAAAAAAACACTGGAGCAGCTGATAGGAGAAATGAGAGACCAAGAAATCTAGAACACATGGTGGAGAAGGATAGGAGGAAAATGGTGCATATTAATTAAGGACTCAGAGTGAGTTGGAGGAGCAGGGTCTACAATTAATCATAATGACTGTCTTTCATGAAACCTCATACAGTTTGGATTTGGCTGAACGGGATTAGGATGGGGATTAATGGAGAGTAAACACATATCTACATGTCTGAGTGGGGCATGGGTTGGATTGTACAAAATGCCTCTTTAAAGCACCTCAAATCCTCTTGGCTTCATCTCATATACTAGCATAGCTGTGGCAACTAATTTTGAGTGGGTAAAGCATGAGAGTTTGTCATGTCAAGCATATATGCTGAACGTCTTGCTTCTTACCCAAGTTCTTCTCTGATGCCTTGACATAAGAACTTGCAGGAAACTTATGTCTCTCACACATACACAATTTGGAAGTACTAAAGAGTTTATAACCCAGGAGCAATCTTTTATTCCACTAGGAGAGAGAATGACAATAAAGCTTCCCTTTTTTATCCTTGGAGGGAATGGTTTGGAGATACGTTTTCTAAGACTTTGCAACAGGTCCCAGCAACACTGAATTGATCACACACGGTGATGGCTAAGTCAATAATACACCAAGACATTAACTTCCCCTCCTTCCCTGTGCCACTCTTCCAGTCTTTCATTTTCTGTTCCAATAGACAGGCTTTTGTCTCAGACATTGTTATATGGGTACCTAGCTTAAGAAAAAACATTAGTAAAGAAAGTATTGTAATTGCAATTCATTCTGGTGTTAGAGGGGAAAAAAGCAACAGCTAGATCTAGACAAAATTTTGAAGTAGAAGAATTTGCCTTTCATGTTTGCTTGTTTTCCTCTTGAGAATCATTCTGTAATTATTCTCATTAATGTGCTGGGATCCCATGCTCTGCATTTCATTGCTACTGACAAGTAAATGACTTACCTGTTAACATATTTTGTAGAAAATAATATATAGGTCAGTATGCAAAATGACTTTAGTTTTCATGATATATCACTATTTTCTAATACCTACCAATAACTCAACATTGATTTAAGAAATTTATTCCTGGGTTTGCCTAAAAACTACATTAATTTGTCATTGAAATAGAAAAATCATGTTTTCTGATTTTTATATTGGTAATTTTTGCTCTGATTTAGTAAAATTGGAAAAGTTCATTTCATTATTCAGCCTAAGTTGTTTATGCTTAACTGTCTCTACTACAACACTGTTTTTTGGGGTTTTTTTTTTGCGGTACACGGGCCTCTCACTGTTGTGGCCTCTCCCGTTGTGGAGCACAGGCTCCAGACGAGCAGGCCCAGCGGCCACGGCCCACAGGCCCAGCCGCCCCGCGGCATGCAGGATCCTCCCGGACCGGGGCACAAACCCATGTCCTCCGCATCGGCAGGTGAACTCTCAACCACTGCGCCACCAGGGAAGTCCCCTGTTTCGTTTTGTTTTTTTAACATCTTTATTGGAGTATAATTGCTTTACATTGTTGTGTTAGTTTCTGCTTTATAACAAGTTTCTGCTTTATAACAAAGTGAATCAGCTATATGTATATGCCCAGATATATCAGATATATGCCCATATATGCCCATATCCCCTCCCTCTTGCGTCTCCCTCTCACCTTCCCTATCCCACCCCTCTAGGTGGTCTCAACGCACCAAGCTGATCTCCCTGTGCTATGCAACTGCTTCCCACTAGCTATCAATTTTACATTTGGTAGTGTATATATGTCCATACCACTCTCTGACGTAGTCCCAGCTTACCCTTCCCCCTCCTCCTGTCCTCAACTCCATTCTCTACGTCTGGGCTCTTTATTCCTGTCCTCCCACTAGGTTCATCAGAACCTTTTTTTTAAAACTTTGATTCCATATATATGTGTTAGCATATGGTATTTGTTTTTCTCTTTCTGACTTACTTCACTCTGAATGACAGATTCTAGGCCATCCACCTCACTACAAATAACTCAATTTTGTTTCTTTTTATGGCTGAGTAATATTCCTTGTATATATGTGCCACATCTTCTTTATCCATTCATCTGTCAATGGGCACATAGGTTGCTTCCATGTGCTGGCTATTGTAAATAGTGCTGCAATGAACATTGTGGTACATGACTCTGTTTGAGTTATTTTATTTCTTTTTACAGCTGAGTAATATTCCATCATATACATGTGCCACATCTTCTTTATCTATTCATCTGTTGATGGACACTTAGGTTGCTTCCATATGCTGGCTACTGTAAATAGTGCTGCAATGAATGTTGGGGTACATGTCTCTTTTTGAAATATGGTTTTCTCAGGGTATATGCCCAGTAGTGGGATTGCTGGGTCATATGTTAGTTCTATTTTTAGTTTTTTAAGGAACCTCCATACTGTTCTCCATAGTGGCTGTATCAATTTACATTCCCACCAACAGTGTAGGAGGGTTCCCTTTTCTCCACACCCTCTCCAGCATTTAGTGTTTGTAGATTTTTTGATGATGGCCATTCTGACTCATGTGAGGTGATACCTCATTGTAGTTTTGATTTGCATTTCTCTAATGATTAGTGATGTTGAGCATCCTTTCATGTGTTTTTTGGCAATCTGTATATCTTCTTTGGAGAAACGTCTATTTAGGTCTTCTGCCCATTTTTGGATTGGGTTCTTTGTGTTTTTGATATTGAGCTGTATGAGCTGCTTATATATTTTGAAGATTAAACATTTGTCAGTTGCTTCATTTGCAAATATTTTCTCCCATTCTGAGAGTTGTCTTTTTGTGATCTTTATGGTTTCCTTTGTTGTACAAAAGACTTTTAAGTCCCATTTGTTTATTTTTGTTTTTATTTCCATTTCTCTAGGAGGTGGGTCAAAAAGGATCTTGCTGTGATTTATGTCATAGAGTGTTTTGCCTGTGTTTTCCTCTAAGAGTTTTATAGTGTCTGGACTTATATTTAGGTCTTTAATCCATTCTGAGTTTATTTTTGTATATGGTGTTAAGGAGTGTTCTAATTTCATTCTTTTACAGGTAGCTGTCCAGTTTTCCCAGTACCACTTATTGAAGAGGCTGTCTTTTCTCCATTGTATATTCTTGCTTCCTTTATCAAAGATAAGAAATAAAAGATGATACAAACAGATGGAGAGAGATACCATGTTGTTGGATTGGAAAAATCAACATTGTGAAAATGACTATACTACCCAAAGCAATCTTCAGGTTCAATACAATCCCTATAAAACTACCAATGGCACTTTTCACAGAACTAGAATAAAAATTTTCACAATTTATATGGAAACACAAAAGACCCCGAATAGCCAAAGCAGTCTTGAGATACAGCACTCTTTTGTTCTAAATCCAGTCATTAAAAATCTAAGGATAGTGCTGTGCAACTATGCATATACAAGCATTTTTTTGTTTCTTCCATTTGCCTGTATTCTTTACATCATTTTTTTATAATATGGAATAATTTTCAAGTTGGAAAAGATAAGACTAAAATAGAATGTGAAAATAAAGTGCCTATGGCTGCTCGGTGTGAGAGTAACAATCATAAATAAGAGTGAACATTTTCTGCCATTTGCTTCATTTTTATGATTACTCATGGTTAAATAGTTGTGTTTAAAGTTGTAGATGCAGGAGTTCTGCCTCTAATCTTGTAGAAGTGACAATGATGAAGTTTGTAGTAGAGAAGTAAATACTTTCACAAAACATAAAGAAGCATAAAGAAGAAAAATAAAACATAATTGGTTAATACTTGAGGCTATAGGGTGTACCACCTATCTTTTTATCAATGTTCTAAATCTTTTTACATTTGTTGGCTCTATGTTCCTTTCATTTTTTCATTCATTTTATTGAAGTATAGTTGATTTACAATAACAGTTTCAGGTGGACAGCATAGAGGTTCAATATTTTTACAGATTATACTCCATTAAAACTTATTACAAGATAATGGCTGTAATTCCCTGTGCAATGTATATTTGTTGCTTATCAATTTTATGCATTTTAGTTATACATTATAGTTTGTGTCTCCTAATCCCACACCGTAACGTGCCCCTCCCCACTTCCCTCTCCCCTTTGGTAACCACTAGTTTGTTTTCTATATCTGTGAAAACAAACTGTTTTCTATTTTTGTTTTGCATATACATTCGTTTGTATTATTTTTTTTAGATTCCACATACAAGTGCTATTGTACAGTATTTCTTTCTCTGTTTGACTTATTTCACTAAACAATTTGTTTCTAAGCAATTTATTTCTCTAGGTTCATCCATGTTTGCTGCCAGTGGCAGAATTTCATTCTTTTTTATGGCTGAGTAATATTCCATCATACATATATACCACATCTTCTTTATCGATTCATCTGTTGATGGACATTTAGGTTGCATCATATCTTGGCTATTGTAAATAATGCTGCTATGAATGTTGGGGGTGCATGTATTTTTTTTTTTTGATTTAGTGTTTTCATTTTTTTCTAGCTATATACCCAAAAGTGGAGTTGCTGGATCACATGGTAGTTCTACTTTTAGATTTTAGAGGAAGCTCCATACTGTTTTCCATAGCAGCTGCACAAATTTACATTCATACCAACAGTGTACATGGGTTCCCTTTTCCTCACATCCTCGCCAACATTAGTCATTTGTAGACATTTTGATGAGAGCCTTTCTGCAGGTGTGAGGTGATACCTCATTGTTGTTTTGATCTGCATTTCTCTAATAATTACTGATGTTGAGCATCTTTTCTGGTGCCTGTTAGCCATCTGTATGTCTTCCTTGGAAAAATGTCTTGGCCATGTTGGGTCTTTGTTGCTGTGCGTGGGCTTTCTCTAGCTGCAGCTAGTGGGGGCTACTCTTTGTTGCGGTGCGTGGACTTCTCATTACAGTGGCTTCTCTTGTTGCAGAGCATGGCCTCTAGAGTGCAGGCTCAGTAGTTGTGACACGTGGGCTTAGTTGCTCCATGGCATGTGGGATCTTCCAGGACCAGGGATTGAACCTGTGTCCCCTGCATTGGCAGGCTGATTCTTAACCACTGTGCCACAAGAGAAGTCCTGGGAAAATGTCTATTCAGGTCTTTTGCCATTTTTCGATTGGATTGTATGTTTTTTTGATACTGAGCTGTATGAGCTGTATTTTGGGTATTTTGGGTAGTAACCCTTTGTTTGTCATATCATTTACAAATTTTTTCTCCCAGGTTCTTCTTATTTCATTTTCATGAATTCCTTTGCCTTGCAAAAGCTTTTAAATTTAATTCGGTCCCATTTGTTTATTTTTGCTTTCATTTCTTTTAGCAGCCAGATCAAAAAATTTTTGCTATGATTTCTGTAAAAGAGTGTTTGCCTATGTTCTCTTCTAGAGGTTTTTATGATTTCAGTTCTCACATTTAGTTCTTTAATCCATTTTGCATGTATTTTTGTATAAGGTATGGGGAAATGTTCTAATCCCATTCCTTTACATGCAGCTGTCCACTTTTCCCAGCACCACTTATTGAGGACTATCTTTTCTCCATTGTATATTCTTTATTCCTTTGTTGTAGATTAATTGACCATTGGTATGCAGGTTTATTTCTGTGCTCTCTATTCTATTCTGCTGATCTATGTACCTGTTTCTGTGCCAGTACCATACTGTTTTGAATACTGTTTGTTTGTAGCTTTGTAATATATTAGTATAGTCTGAAGTCTAGGAGCATAATACCTCCAGCTTTGTTCTTTTTTCTCAAAACTGCTTTGGCAATTTGGGGTATTTTGTGGTTCCATCTGAATTGTAGGAATATTTGTTCTAGTTCTGTGAAAAATGTTCTGGGTATTTTGTTAGGGATTGTGTTAAATCTGTAGATTGTTTTGGGTAGTATGTTCTTTTTAACAATATTAATTCTTCTAATCCAAGAGCATGTGATATCATTTTATTTTTTGTATCATCAATTTTCTTCACCAATGTTTTGTAGTTTTCAGAGTATAAGTCTTTCACCTCCATGGTTACATTTATTCCTAGGTAGTTTATTCTTTTTGATGAGATTTTAAATGGGATTCTTCTTTTTTTTTTAGTTTCTCTTTCTGATATTTTATGATTAATGTACAGTAAAGCAACAGATTTCTGTATATTAATATTCTGTCTTGCAACCTTGTTGAAATCATTGATTAGCTCTAATAGTTTTTGGGTGGAGACTTTAGGGTTTTCTCTAAAAAGTATCATGTAATCTGCAAAAAGTGACAATTTTGCTTCTTCCCTTCCAATTTGGATGATTTTATTTCTTGTCTGATTGTTGTGTCTAGGACTTTCAATACTAAGTTAAATGGAAGTGGTGAGAGTGGACACCCTTGTCTTGTTCCTGAATTTAGAGAAAAGGCTCTCAGCTTTTCACTGTTGAGTATGCTGTTAGCTGTGTGTTTGTCAGAAATGGCCTTTATTATGTTGAAATGTATTCCCTTTATATCAACTTTGATGAGAACCTTTATAATGAATGGATATTGAATTTTGTCAAATGCTATTTTTAGGCCTATTGAGATAAAAATGTGATTTTTATACTGCTTTTTGTTAATGTGGTGTATCACATTGACTGATTTGCAAATGTTGAACCATCCTTATATCCTTGGAATAAATCCCACTTGATCATGATATATGACCACTTTTATATATTGTTGGATTTGGTTTGCTGATATTTTGTTGAGAATATTTTATCTATATTCATCAAAGATATTGGCCTGAAATTTTCTTTTTTTGTAGTGTCTTTATTTGGTTTTGGTATCAGGGTAATGGTGGCATCATAGAATGAATTTGGGAGTGTTCCCTTCTCTTCAATTTTTTTGAATAGTCTGAGAGGATAGGTATTAGTTCTTCTTTATATGTTTGGTAGAATTCCCCTGTGAAGCCATCCAGTCCTAGACTTTTTTTGCTGAGAGTTTTTTGATTACTGATTCAATTTCATTACTATTGATTAGTCTATTCAGATTATCAATTTCTTCCTGATATAGTCTGGGAGATTGTATATTTCTAGGAATTTATCTACTTTTTTTCTAGGTGTGCAATTTGTTGGTATATAACTTTTCATAGTATTCCCTTATGCTTTTTTTTTTTTTTTTTTTGCGGTACGCGGGCCTCCCACTGCTCCGGATGCGCAGGCCCAGCGGCCATGGCTCACGGGCCCAGCCGCTCCGCGGCATGTGGGATCCTCCCGAACCGGGGCACGAACCCGCGTCCCCCGCATCGGCAGGCGGACCCCCAACCACTGCGCCACCAGGGAAGCCCCCTTATGCTTTTTTAGTTATCTCTGTGGTATTGGTTGTTATCTATCCTCTTTCATTTCTTTTTTTTGGGGGAGGGGTCCTCTCTCTTTTCTTCTTGGTGAGCCTGGGTAAAGATTTATCAGTTTTGTTTATGTTTAAAAAAATTCATGTTTTATTGATATTTTCTGTAGTTTTTAAAAGTATCTTTTATTCATTTACTCTCTGATCTTTATTATTTCCTCCTATCTGCTGACTTGGGGCCTTCTTTGTTTTTCTTTTTCTAATTCCTTTAGATGTTAAGTAGGTTGTTTGTTTGAGATATTTCTTGTTTCTTGAGGAAGGCCTGTATTGCTATAAGCTTCCCTCTTAGAACTATTTTTGTTGTATCCCATAGATTTTGAAGTGTTGTATTGCATTTTTTATCTCAAGGCATTTTCTGATGTCATCTTTGATTTCTTCATTGACCCATTAATTTTTTAGTAGCACATTACATCTCCTCATACTTGTCCTTTTCTCATTTTTCTTTCTATAATTGACTTCTACTTTCATATCGTTTGGCTGGAGAAAATACTGATATAATTTCTGTTTTCTTGAATTTGTTGAGGCTTATTTTATGGCCTAGCATGTGATCTATACTGAAAAACTTTCCATGATGTGTATTCTGCTAGTTTGGATGTAATGCTCTGTAAATATCTATTAAGTTCATTTGATCTATTGTGTCAGTTAAGACCATCGATGTAAGTAGGGTGTTAAAGTCCCCTATAATTTTTATATTATTTTCAATTTATCACTTTATGTCTGTTAGTATTTGCTTTATTTACTTAGGTGCTCCTGAATTGGATGCGTATATGTTAATGAGTGTAATATCCTCTTGTATTGATCCCTTTATCATTATAATGCCCTTTTTTGTCTTTTGTTAAAGCTTTTGTTTTAAAGTCTATTTTGTCTGAGTGTTGCCACCCATGCTTTTTCTAGTCTTTTCCATTTGCATGAAACATCTTCCATCCCCTAACTTTCAGTCTGTGTGGTTCTTTATCACTGAAGTTTAGCTCTTTTAAGCTCTTCTAAGGGTCTTTTTAAAAAAAAATCCAATCAGCCACACTATGTTTTGATTGGCGCATTTAGTCCATTGACATTTAATGTAATTATTGATAGGTATGTACTTATTATCCTTTTAGTACTTGTTTTCTGGTTGATTTGTAGTTCTTCTCTGTTCATTTCTTCTTTTTGTTTCTTCCCTTGTGGTTTGATAATTTTCTTTAGTAGTATTCTGGTGTTCTTTTCTTCTTGGTTTTTGTATTTCTATTGTAGGATTTTTTGACTTTTGGTTACCATGGGGTTCATATATGTTGAACTGTATCTATAATTATTGTTTGAAGCTAGTGGACATGACATTTAAGTTAAAACACATTCTAAAAGATATATATTTTAAACCCCTCCTCCACCTTTTATGTTTTTCATGTCATATTTTATATCTTCATGCTTATTCATTAACTGTTTATTGTATTTATAGTTACTTTTACAATTTTTGTCTTTTAATCTACATACTAGCTTATTTAAGTGGTTGATCCTCAGTCCTTACTATATATTTGCCTTTCCTAATGGGATTTTCCCTTTCCTATAGATTCTTGCTTCTTTTCCATTTTGAGAAGACCCTCTAACATTTCTGTCAGGGTAAGTTTAGTATTGATGAACTCTTTTATTTATTGTTTGTCTGAGAAGTTCTTTATTTCCTCTTCTATTCTAAATGGTAATCTTGTTCTGTAGAGTGTCCTATGTTGCAGGATTTTCCCTTTTAGCGCTTTGAATATATCATACCACTCCCTTCTGGCCTTCAAAGTTTCTGCAGAGAAATCAGCTGATAGTCATATGGGGATTCCCTTGTAACTGACTCTCTGTTTTTCTCTTGCTGCCTTTAGAATTCCCTCTTTAACTTTTGTCTTACTAATTGTGATATGTTTTACTATGAGTCTGTTTGCATTGATCTTGTTTGAGACCCTCTGTGTTTCATGTACCTGGATATCTGTTTCTTTTTCAGATTTGAGAAGTTTCCACCATAATCTCCTCAAACACATTTCAATCCTCTTCTCTCTCTCCTCTCCTACTAGGACCCCTATAATACAAATGTTGGAATGCTTAATGTTATCCCAGAGATCTCTTAAATTGATTTCACTTTTTAAAAAAAAATTTTTTTTTTTTTTTGCTCTTCTGATTGGGTGATTTCCATTATTCTATCTTCCAGATTACTTATGCATTGTTCTGTATCACTTAGTCTTCTATTAATTCCTTATACTGTGTTTTTTATTCCAGCTATTGAATTCTTCATTTCTGATTTAGTCATTTTTATTTTCTAGTTCCTTGTTAAAATGTTCATGGTTTAGGTCAATTCTTTCCCTAATTCAGTTAACATTTTTATTACCAGTGTTTTGACATCTTTATCTGGTAAATTGTTTATTTCTGTTTCATTATTTATTTTTTAGGTGCTTTTTCTCACTCTTTCAATTGAGAGTAGTTCCTCTGCCTTTTCATTTTGCTTAACTTTCTCTGCCTCTATGAATTTAGGTGAAACTGTTACCTATTGTGGTGTTAAAGTGGTGTTCTTTTGTGGGAGCAACCCTATACAGACTTTGTGTGCCCAGTGCCTTTGTTAGGAGATTTGGATTTGACATGGACATAAGTCACATCTTCCTCAGGGTGTGTGGCGTTTATCACCTTGGTAGGGAGTGAAGCTGGAGATGGAGGGGCTAGAGGCAATGCCACATATGAGATGGGACTTCCCCTCTGCTCAGTGGCCATCACCACCTTGTCCAGGGTGGGGTCTGACCCCCAGTTTCTGAAGCAGAAGCCCAGAGGGTCAAGCCCGAGATGGCTCTTTTCCAGTTAAGTTTGTGCTTTCCCCTCTCCCTGTACTGGAAACTTTACCTCAGAGGAGGGGAGTACCAAAGCAAATGTTGCCTGTGCACAGATAGAGGTTCAGTGTATTGCCTGTGTAGGCATTCATGTCTCCATTCAGACACATTCTCAGGTGCAATTTCCCTTTGTCCCTCACAACCAATCATTTTCCCCTGCCTCTGACCTCTTACCCCGTTGTGGAACTACTCAGTGTGGCTGGCAGGGGCCTGCATGTTCTCTTGGCATGTATTGGAATGTTAGATGTGGTGGGGCATCTGCCATCAGAGATGTGGATGGCTTCTAAGGTGCAGCTTGAGTAAGCTCTAATAATGGATACTACTGCCCCAGCTGAGCCCCATTTCAGGACCAGGTCACCTCTGTCTCACAGTCAAGTCCTTTCTCTGGCCATAGCTCCCCCAGATCCAGTGCTGCTCAGGTTTGGCTGTATGGTGAAGTACTTGCAGTAAACACGGTGGCCACTAGAGCAGACCTTTCTCCATTCTGTCTCAGGGTCTAGCCAGCCCATGCGTGCCCCTCATGAGTGGAGTCCAGGGTTTCCCCAGCTATTCTATATGTCACAGCCTTCCTCCAACCAGCCAAGGGGCTTGTCTCCTCCACCCAGGACCCAAGGATGGGGACACATAATCTGTGGCTTAACCTGCTCACTCCTCAGGGCAGGTGTCCTGCATGGAATTTCCCTTTTCCTTTGAATCCTTCCCAGGGGCACAGGTCCTAACTTGATCACGTTTATTCCTTTTCTACCTGATTATGTGTGTCTCTTTCTGACAGCCTTGGTTGTACAGGGGTCTTTCTGCCAATTTCCAGTTAGTTTTCAGTGAGAATTTTTTCATATGGAGATACATTTTTCATGTGGGAAAGGTGAGTTCCACATCCTCTTACTCTGCCCTCTTGATCTCCTCTTAGGTCTGTGTTTCTTGAAGCTGTGGGAATTATAAGTTCACATTAGTTTGGCAATTAATATTTTTCAGGTGTCTTCAGATAGTTTGCATACATTGTCTCATTCCTTAAAAAGCACAACAAATACATGTTAATAATTGTGAAAGCTGGGGATCAATTAGATTATGTGACTCTACCTAAGGACTCAGCCCCTATTCAATCAGTGAATAGCTAACATCAGTGTTTTTTTGTCCTTCCTGTATGTAATTTGCCTCCATTCACTTCATGACCAGAGTAATTTAAAATTTTTTCTTATTTACATAGTTCACCATTGTCCTTTAATGAATGCAAAAAAAAAACAGTTAAATACATTGTAATTTATTAATGAGCTATGTGTATCCCTCTATGCATATTCTCAAAATTGCTAAATCAGTGGGTTTAATAAAGAGAAGACAGTTATGGTCAAGGGGCTGATTCTCTGGTGAGACTAAAATTATCAGAGCTTTTTCAAAATCAAACATGAGTTAAAATATCATTATTCATTTATTACATAACTGTGCTGAAGAAATATGAAAAGAGTGGGGATATTTATTATTAATAGACATAATACACGAGATGGTTTGATAAAATTTGGAATTAAACCAACACTAAGAAAACCAAATGTCAAGACACAAAAAGGCAGTCTATCCTCAAATATTACTACTGACATGAAGCACTCAGAGACTAAATAATAGTCCTTTATCTTTAACCATCTCATTTATTGACAGCTTCATCTTTCTAATTCTTCAGGCAAAAAAACTTGCATAATTTTTGACTCCTTCCTCTCATAACTTACATGTAATCCATTATCTACCCCTGATAGCTCTACATGCACATTTTATGCAGAATCCAGCTGTTCTTCATCTTCATTGTAACTACTCTAATCCAAAAATCTAGCAGTCTTTAGCAGTTTTCTTGATTCAACCCTTGCCCCCTTTAGTCACTTCTAAACAAAGGAAGGCTGTTAAAATGTGTTAGATAATGTTACTTCAGCTCAAAACCTTTGGGCAACTTCTTATCTCATGCAGAGTAAAAGCTAAATTCATTAAAATGGGATACAGGCCCTAGATGATATTGGTCTCTTGCCTCTCATACACAGCTCTCTGTCTTATCCACTGTTACTCTCTTTCCATTTCACTGCATTCCATCATCCTGTCCTCTTCTCTTCTGGGACGTATCAAGCACACTGAATCCTCAGGACCTTAGCATTTTCTGTTTGCTCTGCCTAGAATCTTCTTTACTCATGTAGTATGGCTCATTACCCCAGCTTCTTTAAGTCTTCATATAAATGCCACATTCTCATTAAGGCTTGACCTTATTTAAAATTCCAAAATCCCCTGTCAACTCTGTTTATTGCCCTTCCTTTATCTTACCCCATTACACTATCACTAGCTTACATATAATATATATTTTACTTATATTTTATAAACATATATAAGTATATATATAAATATAATATATACTTATATATAATATTTACATATAATATGTATTTTACTATATTCATCTTGTTTATTCTCTGTATCCTTCCATTGTAAAAATGAATAAGGGAAATTTGTTTTCTTCAGTGTTGTCTTTACTATCTGACATATGGTAGGTGCTCAATAAATATTTGTTGAATGGAAGAATGAATAGCATAAGAAAAAGGCCTTCTAAATATTTTGAGGGTAGAATGTTTTCCTCATGGTTGAGCACTTAGAAATTATGAAGGCCTGATCTGAATTCTCCAATTAAATTATATTCATTTGTGGTGGATGAAGCACCTCAAAACTACTCAATAATGAGATTTTTTTATAGTTAAATCTATTTTTCATTTTCTTAACCTGTATCATCATCTTCCTCTTATTAGTGTAGTGGTGATCTTTACTATCACTAACTGTCACTTCATAGTGTTAATGTGTATGTAAAAAGAATGAAAAATTGAGTTGGCAAAATGATAACTGCAAAGAGAACTATACAGTTCTTAGCATAAGTTAGGTGGTCATTGTTTGGGGCTATAGTTGAAAGAATGTAACCTGCATTTAATTTTGGAACTTCTTAGAAAAATCATGAAAATCCTCTGACTTTCTGTCTTTTAAACTGTACAATAGGAATGTTACTGGTTCTATTCTATGGACTATGGAAGGAGGGAGGGAAGGAGGAAGGAAGGAAGGATGGAAGGAAGGAAGGAGGAAAATTTTAAAACTGAGACTGTTTATGGCAACTGGGTTTTGAGCACCATTTTTGGGGTTTGGAGAATATGCCAGCATACACTCTTCCACAGGATTAATGTAAAATGTGCTTTTCTCTCACACTGCATTATGCTTACACAGCTGTAGTAACTCAATTACCTTTAGCAACCCAACAATAATTTTTGTTATTAAAAGACTGTAGACATGAGTATACTATCTTATATAGTTATAAAATCTACTATAATCTGTTCTCAATTGTTTTCCCTGAATACATTCAATTCATTCCTTTAATGCTGACTCTGGACTATGTCTTCATTTTGATTACCATGCCTTGAAATATTCTCAACATTTCAACTGCATATGGACCCCAAGAATCTTAAAACAAGTTCATTACTAGGGAAGCATCTCAGCACTATTATTCAGTGCAGCATGGTTGAATGGAATTTTCATTATCTTTATATAAGCCTTAAGGAACATAAATAACTTAGAAGAAAAGAGCACCCTGAAACTTGGACACTTTTCTCTACTATTTATGACAAAGTTTCTTTCTAAATCTGCTTTGTTTTTTGATCAGGACAAATTTAATTTTATGGTACTTTCCAAGTCTTGGTCTTATTTTAAAGAACATTTTGACTTATGTCCTTTATATAGTAGTTCCCAAACAGCATTAAAGTGAATGTGCAATGGTGAAATTAGTTCATATCAGTGAGCAAGTATTGCTTCAGATTTTATTCTTTGCACAATTTTTTTTTCAACCCACAAATTTGTCATTCTATCAAGTGGAAGATATTTCTTCCCTCAAGCAATTCCTTGACTACCTCCTCAGTGCTAAGTGCATGTTCTAATAATTGGTCTTCCTCTACTGAGGAAATAAACACGACACAACTATCACTTTTTTGGAAGTCCTCTCCATGTGGTTTTCTACTCCTCTTTAATCTGAAGATCCAGTCAGACATTGAAAACATTGATATTAAATATTCTTTCTTTACTCTAAATGCTGCCATCACACTCACTTACTGCAAGTCTCATGTGGATGTTTTATTCAAACACCGTTTTCTAGGTATTTCCTAAGTAACTTGACTCTCTGTGTTACTCACACCCATGGTGATAGCCTAAACCTTGTCACCTCCTAGTACAATTACAGATCAAAAATCTTAACTTTCAGCTGCTCTCTTGCTGAAAACAATTTTCCCACCCAGACTTCTCATACCACAACACACTGTTACACCCACTCTGTGAAATTCTACAATCTTTCACTGTATTTATCCTCATATTTTTTCAGGGTCTAAGAGGAGCTTTCTTATTTTCACTTTTCTAGACAGTCTATGACTCTTGATTCATCACCTGAAGCACTTTTCTGCCATCACTCTCAAATCTCTCCCATCTCCAGTCCTTCTACTACACCCATCTGACAAAATAATAAATAAGTAAAAGCCGCTTTAACTTTGAATCAATCTTAATATTTATTTTTATTGCTTCTAAGCTTCTAGATTTGGACTAGGTAAAACACCTCAGCCATGTACACTGTTAACAATAGAAATTCAGGGAACCCATTGTCTTTTTCCCTAAAGCGTTTCTTCTTCTCTTATCTCAGTTAGTAGTACACCTAAATATCCAGTCACCTAGACTCTAAGGAGACAATCTAAATCCTTTCTGTCTCCAAATCTTCATGTCATTGTACTCATGAAATTCTAATGATATTTCTTTAAAGGAGTTTGACATTTTAACAGATATTTTATTTTTGTTTGCTTTTGTTTTGGCCATGCGGCACATGGGATCTTAGTTCACCGACCAGGGATCATACCCGCCTCCCCTGTATTGGAAGCACAGAGTCTTAATCCCTGGACCACCAAGGAAGTCCCTCTAATGATATTTGTCTCCAAGTTTTCTTGTTTGTTTTGTCTTTTTTTCCCCAGGCTTCTACCACTGGCCTATTTCATCCCTTAACATTTCTTGTCTAGATTATTGTAAGAGATTTTGAAGTAGTTTTCTTGCCTCTAGTCCTGAAGCTTTATGAACAACACATTCATAACTATATCACTTCTCTGCTTAAAAACCATCAAGTGCCTCCTGTACTGCATTTAGGACTGAGCTAAAAGTACCTTTTCTATGTGTCAGCAATATTTTCATCTGTATCATAGATCTAAGTATATTATATTGTTATTTTATTCTATAGGATTGCTTATTCCCACTAAATGCAAGTCCTTTGAGAGCTATGATCCTGTCTATTCAACTGTAAGCTGTTAGCAGAACTTCTAAAAAAATTTTGGGTGGTTAATAAGTATTTGATAAGTAGAATAAATCATCCAGGAAACTAATAGCAGAAACCAACCAACTAATATTGCAAGGTATGAAACAAAATGCTAACTCATAAGATTTTATGAATATCTATATAAGTGTGAAAATACAGTGCATATTCAAAATATTATGTCTTTGTTCTGAGTACTTAAGCTTAGATACTTCCATTTGGGTGGATAGTTTGTGTAGGTCAGGGGTAAATTTTGCTTTCTTTAACATATTACTAAATCCAATCACAAAGACGTTCATTTGACCCTGAATATGTTGTGTCAGTTTATATCTATTAAACTATCAAAAATGTTTACTATGAAAAGAATGTAGTGGCAGTGTTTACAGATTCTGAGTTTCTGGCTCTTTTATATTTTCTCATTTTCCGGGTAAATATGCATTGGCACTCTCATGGATTCCCACATTATTTACATGTCTCCTGCATGATACATGGGTCAATGAGTGATTATTGCCTATCTAAGTTAAAAGTCATTATACAATTTTCGTTTCATCTTTTTAATCAGTGGTTATCAACAGTTTTGTCTCCTCTCCACCCCAGAAGACACTGACAATGTCAGGAGACATTTATGGTTGTCACAACTGTGTAGAGGGAGCTAGGAGCTGGGAGCTACTGACATCTAATCGATAGAACCCAGAGATGCTGCTAAACATCCTACAGTGGACAGGACAGCCCCAAACAATATCCAAATGTTCAGTGAGATCTTTAGGAAAGCCCAAAATGTCAACAGTGCTGGGATTGGAAGATCTTGGTTTAGATATGCATTTTCCACTTAATACTGACTTATAGCACATTGTACTAAGTGTTGTTGGGAACCAAAGAAAGAATTCTATAAGAAACCTGCTTTCAAGGAACATATAATCTAATGTAATAAGAGAAGAAACCATTATTAGTTAATTATAGTTACTTATACATTGTTACACATATAAAATGGAGATATTGAGGAAGGAAATTTGAAATTATATGGAAGTTCAAAGAATTATTTCAATTGAGTAGGAATCTAAAAATCCTTTGAAGGAAACATTATTTTCATTTCATCTTAAGGGGTTAGTAGGATTTAGACATACTAAGTCGGGGATAAGAAATTTCCAAACTCTGTAAAAGGAACTGTGACATCTTCTATTCTTACTTTCTTCATTATTTTTCTTCTATCTCTACACTACATTTCATTACGCATTTTCATACTACTTAATATGATTAAGTGGCAGTATCCAATGGAATTAGCTTAATTGAAATTACTCAGTAACTTATTTTTCAAACATGTTGCTAGACCCACAAATTCAACAATGATTTTTTTAGATGTTTAAATATATATATGGATATATATGTACATACATACATATGTATATATGTAAATGTCCATGGAGCAGAGATGAATGAGCAATTCATTTATTTTATAGGAGAACATGAGAGACAAACACCCAGAAAAGATAAAATTTGGATTGAACTCTGTTAAATGAGTGTGAATTTGAGGACAGAGGAAAGAGAAGATACCACAGAGCAGGAGTAAAGGCAGAGGTGTGAATGTGCTTGTTTTTTGGAGAATAAGGCTGGATAACTATCTTGGGATCAGGGAGTAAATGGGCTTATGTGCATACTTAATTCACCTGTGTACTCTATAAACAAAGGTTTCATTAAACACTTCATTTAAATAACAGGATAACCCAATATTAATTATTAGCATTTTATTTTGCTTTCAAATTCAGTGCCAGTGAATATCACATTTAGCACTCCATTTTATGTATGTGCGTGTGTGTGGTGGGGGTTGTTTTTGTTTGTTTGTTTTCTTTTGTTTTTGGTATTTGTAATAGTTAACTCTGCTTTTACTTTTTCTGCCCACTTAAGACTTCCCTTTGAGACTGAGATCCTGGGACGCCTCCCACGCTCCAAATCACGTTTAATAATTGGTCTTCCTTTGACACTTGGCACCAGTCAGAGACACAGTGCTGTGTAATCACAGCAAGAAATAGATTTTAGGGAGATGATCAAGGATCTGGCTGCGCTAATTGGACAACTTTACCTTTTGCGAGGTAGACGTTTGCAATGAGCCTCATTTTATTATTTCTTCTAAGCTTATTCTCAGAACATATAGAAATTTTATGTGTCAGAGAAAAATCAGGTGTCCCAGACTCCTTGCTCTTCCTTCTCTCCAAGTCTGATCAGTTATCACTGATGACTGATGCCTGCCTTCTCGAGTCTCTCTAATTCACTCCTCCTCCCCATTCCTATGTCAAATTCTCTGTTCTTGCTTCCACAGGGCCTTCTCCAACAACTCCTCAATAATGGCCCTGAATTCAGGTTTCATTGAGTGCTGCAGAAAAGATTTAGGATACAAATTTGCTTCCAGTGCTTCCTTACTTAAAACTTTTCCATGGTCTCCACTGCCTATGGGATAAGACCCAAAGTCCTCAAAGAGACGCACTAAGACCATTCAAGTCTTGGCTCCAGCATCATCACTAGCCTCATGCCTGTCCTAACAAGTGCACCCTAGATGTGTATGGAATAGAGACATTTGCTGTGTATACCATGCATGTTGGTAGCAGACAGGGAATCCTTTCAAGGGAGGACTGTGGCCAGCTATACCTCCTTCATGTCTGCCTCTGCTTTTGAGCTGAGTCATGCTCTTCTCAGAGTGGCTCCAGCCAATGGCTGAGTAAGACTATGGTCCTACTGCCCTACTACTTCTGCCCATTGCAGGACCCTCTAACTAGGAATCTTTGCTCCAGAGCCCCACATGGTGCTGCCAGAGCCTTTGCCAGGCTTATATTATGGTTGCAATTTCCCCTGCCTGATACTGATCCCCCTCTTTTCTTTTCACAGGTCTGACTCTTAATAAACTCATTACTTTGATTTAGTTGCCATTTCCCAGAGGAACCAAGTGAAAAAGGTTCCATGTACCTATGCAAGCTGGCCCTCAGCAAAGGATACCTACTCTGTCCTTTTCATGGAGTTCCATCTTGTCCATTCAGACTTTCCCTTTAAACTGAAGTCCAGCAGTTCCCTTCTTCACCATCATTGAACTGTAATTGTTCGTTTACTTGTCTCTCTCCCAACACCTAGTCTTCCCGAGGAGATAGATTCCCCATGCCTTACTTGACTCTATAACTTTAGTGCCTAAAATTATACCTGACAGATTTATTCACTTTCTGATTTAACAGAGTTTTAATTTAGTGTTTATTCAGTGAAAGGCCCTGTGCTGGAAATACAGATGTAAATAAGGAAAATAGGTTTTGTCCTTATTCAGTATACATATCCATGGGAAAACTAATTACACAATTATTTATCTTTACTACTGAATAACTGCAAGGAAAGAAAGTTAGAAGATTATAAAGATATAAAAAGCAGGATGGACCTGACATAGCTTGAAAGGTTTGGAAAAATTGCTTTGAGGAAATGTAAATGTAAGCTGAATTCTGAAGGCTGAATAAGAATTAATTAGCTGAAGTAGGAGGGAACATGATAAATGTTTATTGAATGAATAAAATAATGTACTTTATGTTTATAAAACTATACTCCAGAGACAAATACAACAATTTTTATTAGCCACATCAGGTCTTTCTTTATTGTGACCAATTACATTTAATATATTTTTTCTTCTAGGAAATAGTCACATCGTAAATACTGTCTCCATAAAACTATTTACATGTACTTTTCTAGTTGTAAATATGTCTAGTTTCAAATTTCAAGGTATCATCAGTTGATGGTGTAAGCAGCTATATGAACCCAATGGAATATTAGAGCTATCATTTTCCATGACTTCCCAAATATCATTTTTTCCCAAATATAATTTATTTTTAATTTCTTCAATAAACCCTCTAAACAGGTATTTACCAACAGAATTGATTCTTACAAATGTTATTTATAGCTTATGACCAAGAGTATACTTATATATTCTGGCAACAGAATCTTCAATTTTAATGGCATTTCTTTAAAGTATATTAAATAAATTTTTCCTTCTAAACATCTTCTAATAGTTCTAGGTTGATAGAAGTTACTCATTTGCAATATGTTTAATCGAAGAGAATTGAACTGCTGAAATGTAAGAAAAATAAAGTAATAATTTTGGGGAAAAAATTTGGAAATTTGAGAGTACAGCTTTTTGATGCCAGATAGCTGGTTAGATTAATTTTTTATTTCATCACCATGTTGTTGGCCCCGTGCAGACACAAATCTATTTCTTTCGTTTCCACTTTCACTTCACTCCTTATGCCTCATTAGGCTTGCAGTAGAGAAAAGGCTAGCACAAAATAAAGCTTAGATCAATCATTCCCCTATTGGCCAGAGGAAGCAAAATCAATCACTGTCCATTCAAGTGGTTCTCAGCTATTGACTTTAAACTTTCCTGATCTTGAGGTTACTGTACTGTTAATTGCACTGAAGTTGAGTGTCTGTGCTTCAGCATATTTTTAAACTATCTTTGGAGAATATACACTACTATATTGCTATTAATGTCTTATGTGAATAGATGAAGGTTGGGATCTATAACCTGTGATTAGAAGCCTGATAATAACACCCTTAAACAGTTATGAAAAGCTCTTGTGTAGAAACTGTTACCAGTTTGCTGGAGAATTTATAGCTTTTAGTTTCAAATTGCATAGTATATTGATTTTTTTAATCTCTATATATTCATTATTAATATATTCACACAAGAAAAAAATTAGTCCTAAAACATGAAAATAAAAATGTAAAATATCATGTGAAAATATATGATTTGTGTTGTTTGATACTTATTTTTAAAACTTCATTTTTCCTACAATCACAATTATTAAATCTAGTGGTTGATTATTAATATAAAATTATTTTTATAGTAATAATCATATATAATTTCTTACTTCACACACAGTAGGCAGTAGGTGTTACAACTTTAGACAAGTTGCTTTTGAGCATGAAAATTGTTCAACCATGACCTTTGCTGAGAAAGGTAATTGACATATGCCCCAAATACAGTCACATGACTATATTAAAATGTGACCAACACCCTGATTTTCCATCTAAATCCCCAGAGATTTGAAAAAGATTAAATTTAACAATGACTGTGAGCATATTTGCATAAAAACATAGTATCTAGAAGAAAGTAAAATAATTCAACTTATCAATTAAATGTTTGGTAAATCAAAAGCTAAATGCATAGTGAAATAGAGTATAAAGTGAAGAAGCACAGAAATTATGTGCATGCTTTTAAAATACCAAAGATTGAAAAAGAACATTAAAAAAAATGAAAAGTATAGCTATAAAAGGGGTCATTATAAAGGATTTTCTAAAAATGTATAAGTAAAAATCAAAAACAAAAGTAGTGTATTTTAGTAAATATATATTTATTCATATTTATATATTTAGCCAAATTTTACCACAAAGGAAGTTTTTATTATATTTCTTTCTGTCATTATCCATGATATTCATGCTTTAATTTTTTTCAGTCAACTCGTATTTATTAAGAAACTGATTTAGGGCTTCCCCGGTGGCGCAGTGGTTGAGAGTCTGCCTGCCGATGCAGGGGACATGGGTTCATGCCCCAGTCCGGGAATATCCCACATGCCGCAGAGCGACTGGGCCCGTGAGCCATGGCTGCTGAGCCTGCGTGTCCGGAGCCTGTGCTCCGCAACGGGAGAGGCCACAACAGTGAGAGGCCCACGTACAGCAAAAAAAAGAAACAGATTTATTTTATCTTTTATATTATTTCTAGACAGGGATTTATACGTTTTAAACAAACAAAATGAAATTTTAAAATGTTATTGACAGAGGGTCTTCAAGATGGTGGAAGAGTAAGATGTGGAGATCACCTTCCTCCCCACAAATACATCAAAAATACATCTACATGTGGAACAACTCCTACAGAATACCTACTGAATGCTAGCAGAAGACGTCAGACTTCCCAAAAGGCAAGAAAATCCCCACATACCTGGGTAGGGCCGAAGAAAAAGAAAAAAAAGAGACAATAGAAGAGGGATGGACCTGCACCTCTGAGAGGGAGTTGTGAAGGAGGAAAAGTTTCCACACACTAGGAAGCCCCTTCAGTGGTGGAAGTAGGGGTTGGGAGGGGGGGAAAGCTTCAGAGCTATGGAGGACAGTGCAGCAACAGGGGTGCAGAGGGCAAAGAGGAGAGATTCCTGCACAGAGGATTGGTGCCAACCAGAACTCAACAGCCTGAGATGATTGTCTGCTCATCCACCAGGGCAGGTGGGGGCTGGGAGCTGAGGCTTGGGCTTCAGAAGTCAGATCCCAGGTAGAGGACTGGGGTTGGCTGTGTGAAGGTTGGCTAGTGCACCACAGCCAGCCAGGAGGGAGTCCGGGAAAAATTCTGGACCTGCCTAAGAGGAAAGAAACCATTCTTTCGGGGTGCGCGAGGAGATGTGATTCCTTTCCTGTCTTCCCACAGAAGGCAGAGCACTGCCTAAACGAGCTCTAGAGACGGGCGCAAGCCACAGCTATCAGCTCGGGCCACAGAGACGGGCATGAAACGCTAAGGATGCTGCTTCAGCCACCAAGAAGCCTGTGTGCAAGCACAGGTCACTATCCACAGCCCCACACCTGGAAATCTGTGCAGCCCACCACTGCCAGGGTCCCTAGATCCAGGGACAACTTCTCCGGGGTAAAACATGGTGTGTCTCAGCATGTTGCAATGTCACGCCAGCCTCTGCCTCTGCAGGCTCAGACCGCATTCCAATTATAACTACCATACCCCTCCCTACTCCCAGCCTGAATGAACAAGAGCCCCCTAATCAGCCGCTGCTTTAACCCAATCCTGTCTGGGCAGGGAACAGATGCCTGAGGGTGACCTACACACAAAGGTGGGCCAAATCCAAAGCTGAACCTCAGGAGCTGTGTGAACAAAGAAGAGAAAGGAAATTTCTCTGTGCAGCCTCAGGAGCAGCAGATTAAATCTCCACAATCAACTTGATGTACCCTGCATTTGTGGAGTACCTGAATAGAACAAATTGTCCTGTAACTGAGGTGGTGGATTTGGGGAGCAATTGTAGACTTAGGGTTTGCTGTCTGTGACTGATTTCTTTCAGATTTTTATGTTTATCATGGTTTAGTTGTTAGCACTTGTAATCATTGGTGGATTTATTTATTGGTTTGGTTGTCTCTTTTTTTATTATTATTATTATTTTCTATTTTAATACTTTATTTCTTGCTTTTTCTTTCTTTTTTTCTCTCTTTTCTTCTGAGCCATATGGCTGACAGGGTCTTGTTGCTCCGGCCTGATGTCAGGCCTGTGCCTCTCAGGTGGGAGAGCTGAGTTCAGGACACTGGACCACCAGAGACCTCCTGGCCCCAGGTAATATCAATCAGCGAGAGCTCTCCCAGAGATCTCCATTTCAATGCTAAGACACAGCTCCACCCAATGGCCAGGAAGCTCCAGTGCTTGACACCCCATGTCAAACAACTAGAAAGACAGGAACACAAACCCACCCATTAAAGAGGCTGCCTAAAATCATACTAAGTTCACAGACACACCAAAACATGCCACTGGATGTGGCACTGCCCACCAGAAAGACAAGATACAGCCCCACCCACCAGAACACAGGCACCAATCCCCTCCACCAGGAAGCCTACAGAAGACACAAAACCAACCTCACCCACTGAGGGAAGACATGAAAAACAATAGAAACTATGAACCTTCAGCCTGTGAAAAGGAGACCCCAAACACAGTAAGTTAAAAAAAAAATGAGAAGACAGAGAAATAGGCAGCAGATGATGGAGCAAGGTAAAAACCCTCCAGACCAAACAAATGAAGAGGAAATAGGCAGTCTGCCTGAAAAAGAATTCAGAGTAATGATAGTAGAGATGATCCAAAATCTTGAAAATAGAATGGATAAAATACAAGAAATGTTTAACAAAGACCTATAAAAACTAAAGAGCAAACAAACAATGATGAACAACACAATAAATGAAATAAAAAATTCTCTAGAAGGAATCAGTAGCAGAATAACTGAGGCAGAAGAATGGTAAGCAATGTGGAAGTTCAAAGAGTGGAAACAACTCAACAGAGCAGAATAAAGAGTAAAGAATGAAAAGAATTGAGGACAGTCTCAGAGACTTATGGGACAACATTAAATGCATCAACATTTGAATTATAGGGGTCCCAGAAAAAGAAGAGAAAAAGAAAGGGTCTGAGAAAATATTTGAAGAGATTATAGTAGAAAACTTCCCTAACATGGGAAAGGAAATAGTCAAGTCCAGGAAGAGCAGACAGTCCCATACAGGATAAATCCAAGGAGAAACATGCCAAGACACATATTAATCAAATTATCAAAACTTAAATACAAACAAAAAATATTAAAAGCAGCAAGGGAAAAGCAACAAATAATATACTAGGTAATCCCCATCAGGTTAATAGCTGATCTTTCAGCAGAAATTCTGCAAGCCAGAAGGGAGTGGCAGGACATATTTAAAGTGATGAAAGGGAGAAAACTACAACCAAGATTACTTACCCAGCAAGGATCTCATTCAGATTTGACAGAGAAATTAAAGCCTGTACAGACAAGCAAAACTTAAGAGAATACAGCACCACCAAACCAACTTTACAACAAATGCTAAAGGAAATTCTCTAGGCAGGAAACACAACAGTAGGAAAAAACCCAAAAAACAAACCCAAAACAATTAAGAAAATGGTAATAGGAACATACATATTGATAATTACCTTAAATGTAAATGGATTAAATGCTCCAACCAAGAGGCATAGACAGGCTGAAAGGATACACACACAAGAACTGTATATATGCTGTTTACAAGAGACCCACTTCAGACCTAGGGACACATACAGACTTAAAGGGGATGGAAAAAGATACCCCATGCAAATAGCAATCAAAAGAAAACTGGAGTAGTAATTCTCATATCAGAAAAAATAGACTTTAAAGACTATTACAATAGATGAAGAAAGACACTACATAATGATCAAGGGATCAATCCAAGAAGATATAACAATTGTAAATATTTATGCAACCAACATAGGAGCACCACAATATATAAGGAAAATGCTAACAGCCATAAAAGGAGAAATCGACAGTAACCCAATAATAATGTGTTACTATAATAGTGTGTTACTATTAACACAATAATAGTGTGTTAATAGGGGATTTTAATACCCCACTATCACTAATGGACTGATATCCAAAATGAAAATAAATAAGGAAACACACCATTTAAATGAGACATTAAACAAGATGGATTTAACTGATATTTATAGGACATTCTATCCAAAAACAACAGAATACACTTTATTCTCAAGAGTTCATGGAATATTTTCCAATATAGATCATATCTTGGGTGACAAATTAAGTCTTGGTAAATTTAAGTAAATTGAAACCATATCAAGTATCTTTTCTGACCACAGTGCTATGAGGCTAGATATCAATTACAGGAAAAAAACTAAAAAGTACAAACACATGGAAGATAAACTATAGGCTACTAAGTAACCAAGAGATCACTGAAGAAATCAAAGAGGAAATCAAAAAGTACCTAGAAACAAATGACAATGAAAACACAACAACCCAAAACCTATGGGATGCATCTAAAGCAGTTCTAAGAGGAAAGTTTATAGCAAAAAATCCTACATCAAGAAACAAGAAAAATCTCAAGTAAACAGCCAAAACTTATACCTAAAACAATTAGAGAAAGAAGAACAACAAAAAAAAAAAATCCAAAATTAGCAGAAGGAAAAAAAAAAAAGGTCAGATTAGAAATAAATGAAAAAGAAATGAAGGAAACAATAGCAAAGATCAATAAAACTAAAAGCAGGTTCTTTAGGAAGATAAACAAAATTGATAAACCATTAGCCAGACTCCTCAAGGAAAAAAAGGGAGAAGACTCAAATCAACAGAATTAGAAATGAAAAGGGAGAAGTAACAACCGACACTGCAGAAATAAAAAGGAATATAAGAGATTACTACCAGCAACTATATGTCAATAAAATGGATGACCTGGAAGAAATGGACAAATTCTTACAAAACCACAACGTTCTGAGACTGAACCAGGAAGAAATAGAAAATATAAACAGACCAATCACAAACACTGAAATGAAACTGTGATTAAAAATCTTCCAACAAACAAAAGCCCAGGGCCAGATGGCTTCACAGGCAAATTCTATCAAACATTTAGAGAAGAGCTAACACCTATCTTTCTCAAACTCTTCCAAAATATAGCAGAGGGAGGAACACTCCCAAACTCATTCTATACGTCCAGCATCACAATGATTACAAAACTAGAAAAAAAGTCACAAAAAAAAAGAAAACTACAGACCAATATCACTGATGAACATAGATGCAAAAATCCTCAACAAAATACTAGCAAACAGAATCCAACAGCACATTGAAAGGATCATACACCACGGTCAAGTAGGGTTTATCCCAGGAATGCAAGGATTCTTCAATATATGCAAATCAATCATGTGATACACCATATTAACAAAATGAAGGATAAAAACCATATGATAATCTCAGTAGATGAAGAAAAATCTTTCAACAAAAGTCAACATCCATTTATGATAAAACTCTCGAGAAAGTAGGCATAGCGGGAACCTACCTCAACATAATAACGGCCAAATATGACAAACCAACAGCCAATGTCGTTCTCAATGTTGAAAATCTGAGACCGTTTCCTCTAAGATCAGGAACGAACCAAGGTTGCCCAATCTCATCACTATTATTCAACATAGTTTTGGAAGTTCTAGCCACAGCAATCAGAGAAGAAAAGAAATATAAGCAATCATAATCAGAAAAGAAGTAAAACAGTCACTGTTTGCAGATGATATGATACTATATATCGAGAAACCTAAAGATGCTACCAGAAAACTACTAGAGCTAATCAGTGAACTTGGTAAAGTAGCAGGATACAAAATTAATGCACAGAAATCTCTTGCATTTCTATATACTAATGATGAAATATCTGAAAGAGAAATTAAGGAAATACTCCCATTTACCATTACAACAACAACAACAAAATACTTAGGAATAACCTACCTAAGGAGACAAAAGACCCGTATGCAGGAAACTATAAGATACTGATGAAAGAAATTAAGACGATACACACAGATGGAGAAATATACCATGTTCTTGGAGTAGAAGAATCAACATTGTGAAAATTACTATACTCCCCAAAGCAATCTACAGATTCAATGCAATCCCTATCAAACTACCAATGGCATTTTTCACAGAACTAGAACAAAAAATTTCACAATTTTATGGAAACACAAAAGACCCCGAATAGCCAAAGCAATCTTGAGAATGAGAAATGGAGCTGGAGGAATCAGGCTCCCTGACTTCAGCCTATACTACAAAGCTACAGTAATCAAGACAATATGGTACCTCCACAAAAACAGAAATACAGTTCAATGGAACAGGATAGAAAGCCCAGAGATAAACGCATCCACATATGGTCACCTTATCTTTGATAATGGAGGCAAGAATATACAATGGAGAAAAGACATCCTCTTCAATAAGTGGTGCTGTGAAACTGGACAGCTACATGTAAAAGAATGAAATTAGAACACTCCCTAACACCATACCCAAAAATAAACTCAAAATGGATTAAAGACCTAAATGTAAGGCCAGACACTATAAAACTCTTGGAGGAAAACATAGGCAGAACACTCTGACTTAAATCACAGCAAGATCCTTTTTGACCCACCTTCTAGAGAAATGGAAATAAAAACAAAAAACAAATGGGACCTAATAAAACTTAAAAGCTTCTGTACAGCAAAGGAAACCATAAACAAGATGAAAAGACAGCCCTTAGAGTGGGAGAAAATATTTGCCAATGTAGCAACTGACAGAGGATTAATCTCCAAAATATACAAGCAGCTCATGCAGCTCAATATTAAAAAAAACAAAGAACCCAGTCCGATAATGGGCATTAGACCTAAATAGACATTTCTCCTAAGAATATATATAGATGAGCCACAAACACATGAAAAGATGCTCAACATCACTAATCATTAGAGAAATGCAAAGGAAAACTACAATGAGATATTACCTCACACTGATCAGAATGGGCATCATCACAAAATCTACAAACAATACATGCTGGAGAGGGTGTGGAGAAAAGGGAAGCCTCTTGCACTGCTAGTGGGAATGTAAACTGATACAGCCACTATGGAGAACAGTATGGAGGTTCCTTAAAAAACTAAAATTAGTACTACCATATGACCCAGCAATCCCAATAATGGGCATATACCCTGAGAAAACCATAATTCAAAAAGAGTCATGTACTACAATGTTCATTGCAGCACTACTTACAATAGCCAGGACATGGAAACAACTTAAGTGTCAATCGACAGATGAATAGATAAAGAAGATGTGGCCCATATTTACAGTTGGATGTTACTCAGCCATAAAAAGAAACAAAATTGAGTTATTTGTAGTGTGGTGGATGGACCTAGAGTCTGTCATACAGAGTGAAGTAGGTAAGAAAGAGAGAAACAAATATCATATGTGAATCCATATATATGGAATCTAAAGGAAAAGAAAGAAAATGGTTCCAATGAACCTAGGGGCAGTACAGGAATAAAGACACAGACATAGAGAATGGACTTGAGGACACAGGGAGTGGGAAGGGTAAGCTTGATGAAGTGAGAGAGTAGCACTGACATATATACACTACCAAATGTAAAATAGATACCTAGTGGAAAGCAGCTGCATCACACAGGGAGATCAGCTCGGTGCTTTGTGACCACCTAGAGGGGTGGGATAGGGAGGGTGGGAGGGAGACGCAAGAGGGAGAGGATATGGGGATATATGTATACATATAGCTGATTCACTTTGTTATACAGCAAGAACTAACAACATTGTAAAAAATTATACTCCAATAAAGATGTTAAAAAAAAAAGATTATATGTAGAGATGCCATGTTAACTCTTATAGGGAGGAGAAAAAATTCGTCTTCATTCTTGCCATTCATAATATCCTAAATTGATATTTTAATTTAGTTCCTTATGGTGTATTTCTCTTTTTGACAGAAGTTTTTCTTTAATTATATCATATACAATCCCTATTTTATTTTGGAATTTAAACAGTTGGTATCCTCTAGCAGTGAGATTAGCGCTAATATTTATGCTCTTCATTGTGAATTCTCCAAGATTCAATTTTCCCTTGAAAAAAATGTATTATCAGATTACCACAGGTTCCTTAAATATAAGTGGAAATATGTTTAAAAGGCAAAAAGAAGTATCATCACCTGTATACCTTTCAGCCTGTCACAAACACCATTAGTAATTTTATAATTTTCATTCTACTATTTGTATTTGAATTCATTAATTACATTAAGCTTTTGTAAGTTTTCACATAGTTTGTAGATCCACGACTACCTTTGTTCAAGCAATAAATAAGTCTCCTATCTGAAAACCATTCATCATTTATCCCTTACAATACGTATGTAAATGAGACTTGCATTTGTTGAATTACACATATAACATTAGGTTCTCCTTCATAGAGCTAGAAATACAATTCACACAGAAAAACATGAAAATCCAGACTTACATATATTTTAGTGTTTCTCCAAACCAAATGTACTGGATGTATTCTTGATACATTTTACATTATGCTGGTTAGCAAATGCTTTCCTTAAATGCGTTCTGATATTCCAAATAGATTTTCACTATAGTTCTCTCTTCCTGACACCCCAAAAATATAGCTCTTTCATATCACAGATAAATGATAATCTTTTAGTGAGCACCTATTCTGTTACTATAAAAAACATTTATAATATTTGAGCAAATTTAAAATTAGAAAAATATATAACTTTAAGATATTTTATTTTTTGTGTTCTCAGGAGGAATATATTATCTTGCAGTGCCAAAGACAACATCTCTTAGTTTTGTATAATGAACATATAAGTAATGGGTTTCTGTAACTTTGGTGATATTCTTAATTGCTTTCTGATTTCCTCTCAAAGTATGTCTCTAAGTATAGAAAACTAAATTTGTTCTTAGTCTGCTTGATGTGCAAATTCAAGAACAGGTTTTCAGTTTTCTTTTTCTTTTATATTTTTTATGGTCCTATTATAGTTCATGAATTTTCTCAAAATCAGCTGATATGTAATTTTCACCTTACTCAGGTAAATTTGTTCTAAAATAAGCTTGCTTAATTATAAGCAGTAATTAGTATAGTAAAAATTTCTAGCTTTCTGTAATCAAAATATTTATTTTTTAAAGATACAGAAAATGTTTTTCCTAAATGGAATACAAATCAAGCTCAAACTGATGAGTTACAAAACATTCCGTAGAGATATTTTCTCTTTTAAATTAATTTTAATCCATCATTTGCATGAATTTATCATGAATAAAATATATATGAACTCGTGAATCTTATAAACAATACTTTGTTAAATAAGAATCTCTTTAAAAAATGTCTTATTTATTCTTGACCTTTTTATTACTCAGTTTTTACTTATTATTACTCATGTTTTTCCTTCTTCTTAGTGATAATTCTAACTCCTGTAATATGAGAAGTAGAGGACACTTGATTAGAGGGTGAAGTAGACATTGGAATTTGTGCAGATTCAGAGTTTATCCAATTCTGAGATTTAGTTCAGAGTCTGATGAAGATGTTCACACTTCCTATATGGGCAGTACCTTTCTGTACTTATACACCCTGAATTTAACTCACTGAATACAACAATTTTTTTTCATGTGCTAGAGAGCCACTAATTTATATCTTTGCAGTTTTAATCTATCATTATTTTTCTACTATAGTTTTAATGATAGAAGGTTAAGGCAACTTTACAGTTGTGCCTTCATCTTCTAAGAACTTGAATAAGAGTCAAAAGATTTGAACTATTTCAGTCTTTTTAATGTCTTCCAGGGGGATACAAGCATTAGTAATCTAGTCCATGCCTATAACATTCCTGGGTTGAAATGAGCACACATGTACAACCTTAACCTAAATGAACTAATGAAAAAGCAAATATCTCCCTATCAATTGCTTGTTTATTTTATTTTCTGTTTTTTGCTTTCTTTCTATTTAAAAGAAATAGGACTAATGACATTGAAGAAGAGTCATAACCTCACCTTCTGGATCTTTAAAATGGTGAAAATAACACCGTAGACTAGCTGTAAGAATTAAGTAAGATTTGCTATGTACAGCACCTTATAGAAGAATGCCTCAGCATAGCTCATACTTGATAACATTTGCTTAACTTGATAACTATGAGAAACTCCATGCAAAGACAGAGTTAATAGGATCAAAAACTAAACTAAGACTACCTAAATTGACATTTTACTTTTTCAGGAAATTATTGCCTATGAATATTATATATTATTATTATTTGTTTCAGAAACTTCCTGAAAATGTATTTATGTAAATAATAGACTACTCCTTTGGCCTGCCTTCTTAGGGCACTGGCTCCCTCAACCAGGGAAAACATTCTCTTATCAGATGAATGGTCATTCATCAAGACATCTTCAAAAACTTCATCACTCTCTGTCTATCTATTCTCAATTATTATATCATGAATTTTGGACTGCTGCACTAAAAGACCCACCTTAAATCAGAGCATAATTCCTATACCTACTTGCTAACTACCTTTTAGAGACACTGCTAAGACTCTGTCAAGGTGGTGTTGTCTATTATTGCAGTAAGTAGCAAATACATCTTTGCTTGCCAACTGGTTATCTTGGTGGAATGTCAGCAGTTGAAAAAGAAGATGATAGTAACATTTATGCTTTTGTATAGTAATTTGTTTTCTCTAGCCATTTTCAGAATCAGTATGTGCATTTTTACCCTGTTATAAATTGGGAGTTTTCTGTATTCATTTTACATATGTTTTGTGAAGTGAATGTCATGTAAACAAGTAGCTGAGTTGAGCTAGAATCCCTACTTTTTGGATTTTCTGTCTAGTGCTCTATTATATTTTTCTTATTTTAAGTGTCCTTTGTAATAAGTTATTTTCTACAGTCATCTTCACTTTTTAAAATAATTTTAAAGTATAAGGCCAAAATGAAGATCACACAGGGCCATATTTTTCTTAGCAATATTATTTGAGCTAAGTGATTGTTTGAAGTCACTGTCTATTTCTAAACCACAAGGGTCAAAACGACCTCATACTCTACCACTCAAAGCTGCACTGGTGATTTTTCACAAAATATTCCCCTTTTCATAAATCTTGTTAAAAGAATTGCCTCTGTCAGGTACTTGAAAGAACTTAGCTCATGTAAATTCATCTTTTCTTTCATAATAAGTGTACCTAAGAAAGGCCACCTGCTTACTTGGTAAAGACTTTATTTACAGAGTCTAAAACTTCTTATGAAAGATGCAAGTGCTTGCAAGGGGATAAGGTTTTCTGTAAAGAACTAATTGCTTTACATACATGAATATAAGGAGGTAATAAAATTTGTGGAATTCCTCTTCAGAAGTGCATAGACATGCAGGCTTTGCTAAAATGTCTGTTTTCTGTTACAACCCCAATTACCAACTATTTACTGACCTCCTAGAAAAGAGCATGTCAAATTTTGTGTCATGTAGTTTCTGTCACAAAACAATGAATGCATTTTACAGATGCTGATTAAAAAATAATTTGGCTCCATTTGCAGACTCTGCTGATTCTTACCATGATTAATTCAGTTATATATGTAACCATCACAATCTTGGTCATGAATTAACTAAATAAAGTCCTGGACCACTCCATAGTAACCCTTGTAGGAGAATATTTAGTAATATTAAAGAATACATTTTACAGTAACAGTCAAATGTGAGTCCATTTTCAGTTCATACTCTGAAGCAAGAAAAGAGCTTTCAGTACCATCCTTTTGACAGGGCAAGGGGAGAGAACTCAACCATCTAAGAAGACAATTGCAGATTTTGGTAGAAAGAGTAGAAACAATGTTCTTAGGTTAGAATTGCAGATATGGGTAATCATTTCTGGGTGGTAGTTTATAAGGAAAGTGGAAGAATTCCACAGAGCACTTTGGGCAAGTGCCTAATCAAAGGCAATCTTCTTAATAAAAGCCAATAAATGGCTTACAGAAAGCACCAGCCCAGTCAGCCATTCCAACCCAAACCTGTTCTTGGAAAATATGGAAGTGTTTCAGGTTGAATTTGCAAAGAGTCTTAATTCTCACTCTACCTCCACAACCTCTCTGGTTCAGGATGAACATAAATCCCTTACTGAGGCAGAATTGAAGTTAGACACCAGAATCAACTAGTTTTATTTATGTAGATAAACATATACATATATAAAATCGATGTAAATGTATATCTACATATATAAATTACGTGTTATCATTACATAAAGTTCATTATTTAAATCAAATTATAGGTTTATCATGATAAACTCTTACTATATTTTCTCTACCCAAAACAACAACAAAAGCCTAAACTGATATCTATTACCTGTCCATTAGAGTTAAGGTTCCAGTTCCCAGAGTGAGCAAAAACCAAGAAAAGTCTTGCAGGGTTCCTTCCTGAAGAAACTTACTTTTGCCTGTAATGATATGAAGTATAATGTAACTCTTAGATAAATGTCTTTTTGGAATAGCTTGGTAACACTTACTGAATGATCTCGTCATTAGCATTTTCACATTCCAAGCTGTTTTGTCCTTCAAAGTAAAATTTGCCACATTCCCCTCTTCATAGGCTTGCCAAATTCTAAGCACCTTCAACAAACTCAGTGTCCTGCTATGCATATAACACATGTCAATTCTTGATGGACAGCTTTACACAGGCTGCTCTCATTCCCTTTAACCATTACAGTGTTTTCTGGCTCATATTATTTCAATCTGACTTTTTTTCACATATTTAAGCTCATTCTTTTCCAGAACCTTGTATGTATTGCCAAGAGGAGCAGTTTATGTTAATTTCATGGCTGTGTATTGTAAGCTCTGCAGACACAGAATCTGGTATGTTTGGAAAGCAAAAGCTAACCTTTTAAATGTTTGGATTGAGTCAATAATTAGCTTGGTAATCAGTGATAATCAGACTTTTGAATATCAGTATATCTCTCATATTGTACTCATTCAACAATCAGTTAACTTCCCCCAAATGATAATTGTTAATTGAAAGAGCTAAAATAGCTACAGAAATATATATGTCTAATGTCATGCATATCCTAGGTGTCTTTTTTCCCCTTCACTTTAAAAGGGACACTGACTTGTACTTCATATATGAAAGGGGTTCATTTGGCCTCTTTGTACTCTTTCCTATGATTCTATGAGATTAGCTAGTAAAGAACACAATGTATAAGTCACTACCTTGAAAAGATTAGGGAGACTTCAATAAATAATAGGTAGAATGCCATTTAATGCACTTAAGATGTTAACAATCTAGCAGAGGAAGCTGAACACTGTTGTTTCTCATCTGGATACTGTAAGTCTCTTAAACTGATTTTCCGGTATCTAGTGTTTCCCTTCTCTATGTTATCCTTCTTGTTGCCAGCTTGTATTTAAAACATAAATCTGACAATGTCACATCTTTCTAAAATCTGCCAGTGACATCTTTAGGGGAAACATCAAATTCTTGATACTATACCCATGATTTTTCTTATATTAATCTTCTCTACTCTTCTATCTTCACCCATTGCAATTTCTAGATCCACATACCATGCTTTAGGTATACTGAAAAAATTATTATTATATTTTTAATCCTCAACTCGCCTATGCTCTGTGGACTAAATACATGCTATTTAATTTACTTGAATTGCCCATTAGCCATTTTCTTCAATCGACTTTCTTGTACCTACTATATAAGCCTATCTAAAATGTCACCTACTCCAGGAAATCATCCATTCACCCCAACTCAGGCTGTTCTAGTTGCTTGCAGGGATACTTGAGCAGCATTCATTTGTAATATTCCGTATTACATTGTAATTAGTTGGCTTACATAACTAATTTGCAGTACAAACCACATATGTTAAAGCAGAAAAAATAATTTGTCAAATAACAAAAAACAATGAGGTGTAGTTATGAGTTGATGCAGTTCTCTTTTTATAGTTTTGATGGGGTATATTGACATACAGCACTGTATAAGGCATACATCACATTGACTTACATATCTTCTTAAATGATTACCACAATAGGTTTAGTGAACATCCATAATCTCATATAGATACAAAAAAAGAAAAAAATTTTCCTTGTGATGAGAACTTTTAGCATTTACTTTCTTAGCAACTTTCAAATATACCACACAGCAGTCTTAACTCTAGTAATCACGTTTTATATTACTTCCCCAGTATTTATTTATCTTATAGGAGTTTAGGCCTTTTGAATACCTTCATACCTTCATACTTTCCTTCTTTTTATGGTAGAATAACATTCCAATGTGTACATATACAGTACCACATTTTCTTTATCCATTCATCCATCAGTGGATGCTTAGTTTGTCTCTGTCTTGACAATTGTAAATAATGCTGAAATAAACATAGGTGTGCATGTATTTCTTCAACATAGTGTTTTCATTTCCTTTAGATATATACCCAGAAGGGAACTGCAGTATCATGTGGTATTTTTATTTTAAATTTTTTGAGGAACCTCCATACTGTTTTCCATAGTGGCTGTACCAATTGACATCATCAAAATGTTCATATGTAGGGGACTTACTGTATCTGTTGGCCATTTGTATGTCTTCCTTGGAAATATGTCTATGTCCCTTGCCCATTTTTTAAATTGGATTATTTGGGTGTTTTTGTTGCTGAGTTGTATGTTTTTTTAGGTATATTTTAGATATTAGCCCCTTATCAGATATATGCTTTACAGATATTTTTTCCCATTTTGTAGGTTGTCATTTTATTTTGGTTTTGTTTTGTTTTGTTTGTTGTTGTTTTTTGGGTTTTGGTGGGGTTTTTTTGTTTTGGGTTTTTTTTTGTTTTTTCATTTTTGTTTTTGGGTTTTATTGTGGGTTGTTTTTGTTTTGGGTTTTTTTTGTTTTTTTAAATTTGTTTTGGGTTTCCTTGTTTTGTTTTGTTTTGCTGTGCAGAAGCTTCTTAGATTGATGTAGTCTCAATCATTTATGTTTTATTTTGTTACTCATCCTTTAAATGTCTTATCCAAAAATGATTGCCAAGACTCATGTCAAAAAGCACTTTTCTGGGCTTCCCTGATGGCTCAGTGGTTGGGAGTCTGTCTGCCGATGTAGGGGGCGCGGGTTCGTGCCCCAGTCCGGGAGGATTCCGCCTGCCACGGAGAAGCTGGGCCCGTGGGCCGTGGCCGCTGGGCCTGCGCCCGGAGCCTGTGCTCTGCAGTGGGAGGGGCCACAGCAGTGAGGGGCCCACGTACTGCAAAAAACCTTCTTTTAGGAGGTTTATGGTATCAGGTCTTACAATTAAGTCTTTAATCCATTTCAAATTAAATTTTGTAAGTGGTGTAAGATACAGTCTAGTTTTATTCTTTTACATGAGAATTTTCTCAGCACCCTTTATTGAAGAGACTCTCTTTTCTCCATTGAGTATTAATGCTCCCTTGTCAAATATTAGTTGACTATATATGTACACATGGGTTTATTTCTGGGCTGTCAATTCTGTTCCATTGGTTTGTCTATTTTTATAGTACTGTATTGATTACTATACCTTTACTGTATAGCTTGAAATCAGAAAGTGTGATGCCTCCTGCTTTGTTCTTCTTTCTCAGGATTGCTTTGGCTATTTGGGGGTCTTTGTGGTTTCATATACATTTTAAGATTATTTTTTCTACTTCTCTAAAAAATGCTACTGGAGTTTTGATAGGGATTGCATTGAATCTGTGGATGGCTTTGAGTAGTATGGACATTTCAGCAACATTATTACTTCCAATCTATGAACACGGGGTACTTTTCCATTTGTTTGTGTCTTCTTTGATTTATTTCCTAAGTGTTTTATAGTTTTCAGTTTAGAGATCTTTTACCTTCTTGGTTAAATTTATTCCTAAGTATTTTATTGTTTTTGATGCTATTGTGAGAGGCATCATATTCTTTATTTTTTCAGATAATTTGTCATTAATGTATAGAAATGCTAATGATTATTGTATATTAATTTTGTATCTTGCAACTTTACTGAATTTTTTGAGCAGATCTAATATTTTTTGGTGAGTCTAAGAGGATTGTCTATATATAAAATCATGTCATCTACAAATAGAGATAATTTTACTTCTTTCTTTCTAATTCTGATGCTTTTTGTTTCTCTTTCTTTCCTGATTGCTCTGGGTAGGACATCCAGTACTATGTTGAATAAGAGTGGTGAGAGTGAGCCTCCCTTGTCTTGTTCCTGAACTTAGAGGAAAAGCTTTCAACTTTTCACCATTGAGAATGATGTTAGCTATGGGCTTGTCATGTATGGCCTTCATTATGTTGAGGTAAGTTCCTTTTATAACCAATTTTTAAAGAGTTTTTTTTTTTACCATGAACAGATATTGAATCTTGTTTAAAATGCTTTTTCTGTGCTTATTGAGATGAACATATGATTTTTTCCTTTTATTCTATTAATATCAAGTATCACATTTGTTTATTTGTATATGTGCAACCATCCTTGCATCCCAGGGAAAATTCCCACTTTATCATGGTGAATAATCCTTTTAATGTGCTGCTGAATTTGGCTTACTAGTATTTTATTAGATATATTTACATCAATATTTATCAGGAATATTAGCCTGTGACTCTCTTTTCTTGTAGTGTCCTTTTCTGGCTTTCTGATCAGGGTAATGCTGGCCTCATAAAATTAGTTTGGAAGTATTTCTTCCTCTTTGATTTTCTGAAAGAATTTGAAAAGGATTTGCATTAATTCTTCTTCACATGATTGGTAAATTTACCAGTGAAGCCACCTAATCCTGGGTTTTTCTTCATTGGTAGACTTTGATTACTGATTAAATCTCCTTGCTAGTCTATTCAGAAATTGTTTCTTGATTCAATTATGGTAAGTTGTATGTTTCTAAGAATATTTCCATTTCTTCTTTTGTTGCTGTGTACTTATTCACAGACGCCTCTTATGATTTTGTATTTCTGTGCTATCAGTTGTAATGTCTCCTTTTAAAAATTGTTGATTTGGATCCTCTCTTTTTTCCTTGTTTAGTCTAGATAAAGTTTGTCAATCTTGTTTTTCTTTTCAAAGAACCCACTCTTAGTTTTGTTAATCTTTTGTTTTCCTTTTCTCTATTTCATTTATTTCTGCTCTAACCTTTATTATTTTCTTCCTCCTGCTAACTTTGGGCTTCGTTGATTCTTCTTTTTTAGTTCCTTGGGGCATAGTGTTAGGTTGTTTATTTAAGATCATTCTATGTCATTTTGTTTTCTTTTTCAGAATCCCAAAGGGATTTTATTTTTATTTGTTTTACATCTTTATTGAGTATAATTGCTTTACAATGTTGTGTTAGTTTCTGCTGTAGAACAAAGTGAATCAGCTATATGTATACATGTATCCGCATATCCCCTCCCTCTTGAGCTTTCCTCCTACCCTCCCTATTCCACACCTCTAGGTCATCACAAAGCACTGAGCTGATCACCCTGTGCTATGCAGTAGCTTCCCACTAGCTATCTATTTTGTATTTGGTAGTGTATATATGTCAGTGCTATTCTCTCATTTCATCCCAGTTTCCTCTCCCCCTCTGTGTCCTCAAGTCTGTTCTCTACACTTGTGTCTTTATTCCTGCTCTGCCACTAGGTTCATCAGTACCATTTTTTTACATTCCGTATATATGCATTAGCATATGGTATTTGTTTTTCTCTTTCTGACTTACTTCACTCTGTATGACAGACTCTATGTTCATCCACCTCACTAAAAGTAACTCAATTTAATTCCTTTTTATGGCTGAGTAATATTCCATTGTATATATGGGCCACATCTTCTTTATCTATTCGTCTGTTGATGGACACTTAGGTTACTTCCACATCCTGGCTATTGTAAATAGTTCTGCAATGAACATTGTGGTACATGACTCTTTTTGAATTATGGTTTTCTCAGGGTATATGCCCAGTGGTGGGCTTGCTGGGTCATATGTTAGTTCTCTTTTTAGTTTTTTAAGGAAACTCCATACTGTTCTCCATCGTGGCTGTATCAATTTACATTCCCACCAACAGTACAGGAGGGTTCCCTTTTCTCTACACCCTCTCCAGCATTTATTGTTTCTAGATTCTTTGATGATGGCCATTCTGACCAGTGTGAGGTGATATCTCATTGTGGTCTTGATTTGCATTTCTCTGATGATTAGTGATGTTGAGCAGCTTTTCATGTGTTTGTTGGCAATCTGTATGTCTTGTTTGGAGAAATGTCTATTTAGGTCTTCTGCCTATTTTTGGATTAGGTTGTTTGTTTTTTTGATATTGAGCTGTATGAGCTGCTTGTATATTTTGGAGATTAATCCTTTGTCTGTTGCTTCATTTGCAAATATATTCTCCCATTCTGAGGGTTGTCTTTTCATCTTGTTTATGGTTTCCTTTGTTGTGCAAAAGCTTTTAAGTTTCATAAGGTCCCATTTGTTAATTTTTGTTTTTATTTCCATTTCTCTAGGAGGTGGGTCAAAAAGGATCTTGCTGTGATTTGTGTCATAGAGTGTTCTGCCTATGTTTCCTCTAAGAGTTTTATAGTATCTGGCCTTACATTTAGGTCTTTAATCCATTTAGAGTTTATTTTTGTGTACAGTGTTAGGGAGTGTTCTAATTTCATTCTTTTACATGTACCTGTCCAGTTTTCCCAGCACCACTTATTGAAGAGACTGTCCAGGAGAGTGTTGTTTAATTTTCATGCATTCATTAGTTTTTCAGTCCTCTTCCTGCTATTAATTTCTAATTTCATACCATTTTGTTCAGAGAAGATACTTGGTATGCTTTCAGTCTTCTTGAGCTTGGTAAGATTTGTTTTGTGCCTGACATAAGGTCTACTCAGAAATTGTTCCACATGCACTTGAAAAGAATGTGTGTTCTGCTTTTGTTGGATAGCATGTCCTATGTACATCTGTTAGGTCTGTTTGGTCTATAGCATTGTTCAAATCTTCTGTTTCCTTCTTTATTTTCTGTATGATCTATCCATTATTGACAGTGGGATATTAAAGTTTCAGCTATTATTGTATTGTTTTTTTTTGTTTTTTTTTTTTTTTTTGTGGTACGTGGGCCTCTCACTGTTGCGGCCTCTCCCGTTGCGGAGCACAGGCTCTGGATGCGCAGGCTCAGCGGCCATGGCTCACGGGCCCAGCCACTCCGCGGCATGTGGGATCCTCCCGGACCGGGGCACGAACCTGTGTCCCCTGCATCGGCAGGCGGACTCTCAACCACTGCACCACCAGGGAAGCCCTATTGTATTGTTTTTTTACTTATCCTTTTAGTTCTCTTGGTTTTTGTTTTATTTATTTAGCCATTTCTAGCATTTCAGGTTGTTTTTTTTTTTTTTTTTTTTTTTTTTGCTGTACATGGGCCTCTCACTGTTGTGGCCTCTCCCGCTGCAGAGCACAGGCTCCGGACGCGCAGGCCCAGCAGCCATGACTCATGGGCCCAGCCGCTCCGCGGCATGTGGGATCTTCCCAGACCAGGGCACGAACCCATGTCCCCTGCATCGGCAGGCAGACTCTCAACCACTGCGCCACCAGGGAAGCCCAGGTTGTTTGTTTTGATGGTTTCTAATTCTTTGCTGACTTCTCCTTTTGTTCATACATTTTTCTCCTAATTTTGTTTAGTTGTCTGTATTTGTGTTCTTGTAATTTACTAAACTTCAAGAGGATTGTTCTGAATTCATTGTCTGAGATTTTATAGGTCTCCATTTCTTTAGGGTCAGTAGTGGAGCTTTATTAGTTTCCTTTGGTGGTGTCATGGTTACATGATTTTTTGCAAAACTTGATTACTTGCATTAGTATCTGTGCATTTGAGTAAGCAGTCTTCTTTTCCAGATTTTATAAGCTCATTTTGTTGGAGAGTTTTTTACCAGTCTGCTCAGCTTTGTGTTCTGGTAATGTCCTTTGGCAGTTGGGACTTGCTATCAGGGTCTATTTTAGGGTGAGACCACTGCCTGTGTTCTGAGGTTGGTGGGGTGGGGGAGGGTGCTGCTGGCTGAGAACCGTTGGATATGCCTGCTGGCTTGGTTCCCTGCCCAAGGGAGGCTGTACTGTGGTTGCCTGTGTTCTCTGGTCAGACTTCCTAGATGATAGGAACTACTATACTTAGCAATTGTTGGAGCTATGAACTTGCTTCCTTGCCTGAAGGGGCAGCAGAATGGATTCCAAAGCATGAACTGCTCGTGGTTTGGGGACCCAAATCAGGCTAGATTGCATGCAGAATTTCCTGGCCAGATGAGGTCACCAGTTTTGCTCTGCATATGGGGAAAGACCCAGGCTGTGCTCTATATTCAAGTGTCACTGTAAGTAAGGCTGTATGATGGGCCACAAAGCTTCCCATGTGTTCTGATTAGGTCCACTGGGCTGGCTGAAGGTTATATTCAGCAGTGGGTAGAGCTATAAAATAGTTTCCTAACCCAGAAGGGGCTCCATATAGGCCCCAAGACTGGCAAGGCTCTTGTTTGGGGATCAAATTAGGCAGATCTATGCACCAAGTTCCCTGCCCTGACAGGTCACCATCCTAGCTCTGCAGATGGGTAGAGTTGCCCACAGAGTTCTCCACTCAAGTTCCACTATAATCAGAGTTGCAAGATGGGCTACATGAATTCCTGGAAGCTCTGGTTAGGTTTCCTGGTTGGGTCAGGCTGGACACTGTATTTGGCCTTTGGGTGTGGCTATAAATTAGCTTCCCTGCTTCATTAGGGCTACAGAACAGACCCCTGGTCCAAAAGGTTCTTCCTTGGGGAACAAATTAGACACCTGCTCACTAAGCTCCCTGGACAATTGAGGCCACTGTCTTAGGTCTGCAGGTGTAGAGCCACTGGTTGGGTTCTCTGATCAAGTGCTGCCATAATTGAGGATGCATGGGGGGGCTACCAAGATTCCCAGGAGCTCTGGCTAGGTTTCCTGGTTAGCAGGAGCAGTAGACAGAGCTACCAAATAGCTTCCCTGACTAGGGAAGGGTTGCAGAGCAAGCCCCAAGATTGACAAGACTCTTGTTTGGGGAGCTAACCAGGCTGACCTATACTCCAAACTCTCTGGGCAGACAGGGTAGCTGGCTTGTCTCTTCAGATAGGTAAAACCACTGGCTACACTCTCTGCTTGAGTGCTACTGGGCCAGTCATTTCCCAGGTTCTTAGGCCAGACTTCCTGGTCAGGCAGGTTTGGAAGTTACCATCAGCAGTGGTAAAGCTATGAATCAGCTCCCCTGCCCAGCCAGGTATGGTGGCAAAAATGGCTCCAAGACCAGTATCTTTGTTTGGGTTCTTGACTCAAGCAGAACTGTATACCAAGTTCTCTGCCTGAATGGGGCCACTTGCTAAGCTTTGCTGATAGGCACTGCTGCTGGCCAGGTTCTGTACTTGAGTGTTACTACACTATGCAGCTTCCCAGGTATTCAGGCCAAGCTTCTTAGTTGGGTGGAGCTGAGAGCTATGCTCAGCTGTGGACAAGGCTATGAATTAGCTCCTCTCCCCAAGTAGAGTGGGAGAGCTGGCTCTAATCAGCCTACCAGGTGGTCCAGTCCAGCTTTCTGGTTGGGCAGTGCTAAGAGCTATACTCATCAGTGAGTGAGGCTATTAATTAGCTCCCCTGCCCAGGCAGGGTGGCAGAACCAGCTCCAAGGCCAGGAAACTTTGTGGTCTTCACTCAAGCTGACTCATGCTCCCAAGTTCCCTGGCCAAAAAGTGATACTGGATTTGCTCTGTGGTCAATCAGCTCTTTCTGCTGGACTCCTTGCTTGAACATTGCTGGATTATAGCTTCCAGGTGCTCTGGCCAGGGTTTCTGGTCAGGCAGGGCTAGGTTCTCCATTTGATATCCCAAATCAGGCAGATTTGCACCCCACCAAGTTCCTTGATCAGACTGCACCACCATCTTGGCTCTGCAGATAAGCAAAGCCACTGGCTGGGACTGCTGCTTGGGTGCTTTAGGTAGGCACTTGGTCTACCAAGATCAGGGTGTTAGTTGTTGCAAGGCTCTATCCCCTTCTCTCTCAAAATCAGATTCCCAGTCAAGCCCTGCAGATTCTTCTGCAATTCACATGGGGTAACACTGGAGAGGGAATTCCCAAGAAGTGACCCACAATGCTTGGGGAACTGGATGTCCACCCTGAGTACTTTTTCCCACTGGAGCAACTGTAGGCTTAGGAGAGACTTTTCAGTATGGGGCTGCACTGGCCTGGGGGAGGGGCAACACGGTCAGATCTAGCTACTAATCTTATCCTTCTAATGTGGTCTGTCTCAGTCTCTGTGGTGCAGGGGAATGCTTCAGTTTCACCCTGTGTTCTAGGATTTCCTTAGTGGTGTCTTCTCCAAGAATAGTTGTTAATTGTTCTTATGAAGAGCGAAGTTAGGAATGACGTATGTTGCCATCTTGGTGATATCACTCCTTTATGCAATTCTTGAAAACTAAGTTAAATCTGGATTTAATCTAGTAGGTAATAGGGAGCCAACATCACTTATTGAGCATTGCAAAAAAATAAATAAATAAAGTTTACCCATAGTTTATGGAATTGCAAATTAAGACAATAACTAAACACCAGTATACATTTGTTCAGATAGCTATAATCCAGAACACTAACAATACCAATTCTGGTGAGGATGTGGAGAATCAGGAACTCTCATTTATTCCTGATAGTATTATTCCTGATAGTAATGCAAAATAGTACAGCCACTTTGGAAGACAGCTTAGAAGTTTTTTACAAAACTAAACATACTCTTACCATATGATCCAGTAGTCGTTCTCCTTGGTATTTACCCAAATTAATTGAAAACTTGTGTCCTCACAAAAATACGTACACCAGTGTTTATAACAGCTTTATTTACAGCCCTACCACAGAGGTATTACCAGTTCAGTTCCAGGTCACTGAAATAAGGTGAATATTGCAGGAAAGCAAGTCACACACATTTTTTGGTTTCCCAGTGCATATAGAAGTTATATTTACATTATACTGTAGTCTATTAAGTGTATAATAGCATTATGTCTAAAAAAGTTCATATCTTAATTAAAAATAATTTATTGCTAAAAAATCCCAATTACAATAGTAACATCAGAGATCACTGACCACAGACCACCATAACATGTAAATAACAATGGAAAAGTTTGCAATATTGTAAGAATTACCAAAATGTGATACACAGGCACAAAGTGAGAAAATGCTGTTGGAAAAATGGCACTGACAGACTTGTTTGATGCAGGGTTGCTATAAATTTTCAATTTGTAAAAAACTCAATATCTGCAAAGTGCAATAAAGTAAGCACAATAAAATGAAGTATGACTGTATAATTGTCAAAATATGGAAGCAACCAAGATGTTCTTTAGTAGGTGTATGGGTAAATAAACTGGTATGTTCAGAAAATGGAATATTATTTAGTAATAAAAAGAAGTAAGTGAGCAAGCCATGAAAAGACATGAAAGAAATACATATTACTAAGTGAAAGAAGGCAATATGAAAAGGCTACAAGTGTATATTTCAACTCTGTAACATTTTGGAAGAGGAAACACTATAGAGACAGTAAAAATGTTAGTGGTTGCCAGGGTTTGGGATGTGGGAGAGAAGAACAGGCAGAGTATAGTATATTTTTAGGGCATGAAAACTATTTTGTATGATACTACAGTGTTGGATACATGCTTGTCTAAACCCATAAATTTGTCCAAACCCTCAGAATGTACAATAACAACAGTGAACTCCAATGTAAACTATGGACTCTGGGTGATAAGGATGTATCAGTGTAGATCCATCACTTGTAGCAGATGGGAATGTCAACAGTGAGGGGGAGTGTGCATGTATGGATACAAGGGGTATATGGGAACTCTCTGTACTTTCCATTCAGTATTGTTGTGACCCTAAAACTGCTAAAATAAAAAGTAGTTTATTAATTTAAAAAATTAAATAGAATAATTAATTAACAGCAGAATACACCTTTTTCTCAAATTCCCATGGAACATTCATCAAAACACATCTTAACATATTTAACAAAATAAAAATTATATAAACTATGTCTGAGGGCCACAATGACATTAAACTAGAAATCAGTAAGGGAAAGAGTGCTCAAAATCTCCAAATATCTGGAAATTTAACAACACACTGCTAAATAACACATAGGTCAAAGTCTCAAGAGAGGGCTTCCTTGGTGGCACAGTGGTTGAGAGTCTGCCTGCCGATGCAGGGGACACGGGTTCGTGCCCCAGTCCGCGAAGATCCCACATGTCGCAGAACAGCTGGGCCCGTGAGCCATGGCCGCTGAGCCTGCGCGTCTGGAGCCTGTGCTCTGCAATGGGAGAGGCCACAACAGTGAGAGGCCCACATACCGCAAAAAAAAAAAAAGTCTCAAGAGAAATTAAAAATATTTTAAACTTAATGAATATATTACTTACCTAAATTTGTGGGATGCAGTGAAATTGCTGCTGAGAAAGTTATAGCATTAAACATGCATATAAGAGAAGAAAAAAGATCTAAAATCAATAATCTCAGGATCTAGTTTAAGAAAACAGATAAAAATAAACTAAACCTAATTACAAGAAAGTAAGACATACTACAAGAAAACTACAGACAAATGATTCTCATGAACATAGATGCAAAAAAACTCAATAAAATATCAGCAAGTCAAATTCAAGAATGTATAAAAATTATCATATCCCATGATAAAATGGGATTTATTCCAGTTTTGTGAGGCTGATTCAAAAATCAAACAATAAAATATGATACATGAACAGACTAGAGAAAAAAATCATAAGATCATATTAATAGATGTGGAAAAAGCATTTGACAAAATTCAATACCCATTCAAAATAAAAACTCTGGACAAATTAAAAATTAAGAAGAACTTCCTCAACATTAAAAAAAAGATAGCTAATGTCACACTCAATAGTGAAAAAACTGGATATTTTCCCCTTAAGATTTGCCATGAGGCAAGGTTATCCTCTTTTAGCACTCTTACTCAAAATCTCACTGGAAGGGAGATGAGAAAAAGAAAGGGATTACATAGATTTGAAGGGATTCAATAAAGGTATTTTTATTCATACATAACATGATTATCTATCAAGAAAATACCAAAGAATCAAGAAAAAACTTCCTGGAACTATTTACTGAGTACTGCAAGGTTGCAGGATGCAAGGATAATATACAAAGTCAATTGTTTTTCTGTATACCACGAGTGAACAATATGAGTCACTAAATAGAGTAGTATTGGATTATAAACAAAAGTATAAAGTAAATATCCATGAGTACATATTGATATAAATACATTTCTGTAAAATGGATAATTGGGGAGAAAAGAAAAATCTCCTACGTAGAAGAATTTCTAATAATTTATGTAGGTATTCTGCCTCCAAGGAGGTGTAGCATAACTCCCCACCATTAAGTTTGGGCTGTCCTTTGTGACTTCCTTATAAAGAGCACAGTGTGGAAAGGGAGAAAAAAAAAAAAAAAAAAAAGTTAGGTGTGGAAACCTGACAAATACTGCTCCAGTGAGGAGATTAAGGTCAACATCTACAATGTTAAGTCATTTTGATCCTATGTACACGTGATATGCTGTAATGAAAAGGCATGGTCTTCCTTCCAGAAACCCATACCCCATTCTGAAAAAATCAGACAAATTCCAAAGGAAATCTGAAAAAAAAAAAATCTTAATGTTTGTGTAAGATGTTGCAGAAAAACTTGAATGAACTTTTTGGCCAACCCGATATTTTGAAAACTCTAGTAAGTCTAGATGCTAAAAGTGGAAACCAAGGTTATGGGTCCTATATTCTTTTCATAAGTATTTTCTTTGTTATTGGAAGCTGAACTGTTCAGAGTCCCACAGTAATCTCATATGGCAATTTTGGAGTTTTTTTCTACTCTATGCTAGATATATATTTTTAGAGTTACAAAACTGTCAACACAGAACTCTAGTTATAACTGTACTTTTATTGCTTAAAATATCTACACTATAAAACTATTGCATATAATACACTTCTGGTCACATTTCTAGAGCATTAAAATATTTTAGAGCATAATTTATGTTAAGTTACACAGAATTTTGAAGGATTTCACTTCTATTTGCTTGAATTCAACAAACTGTTACTGTCAAGGTGGTAATTTTGGTATATACAGGTTCTTTTTTAATATATGAAACAATTTACTACTGTATTGCACTTTTTAAAATTTGATTCACAGTTAAAAACAATGTGATTTTTCATACTTGTATCATTTTCCTTTTATGTCAACATTTTTCTCCAAAATTATTTAATACAGTATAGGGATTTTTGCTTTAGGTTAAGTTGTTCAGTTTAGTCATATGCTTTAGGGAAAATTTTTTTTTTTTTTAATTTGCGGTACGTGGGCCTCTCACTGTTGTGGCCTCTCCCGTTGCGGAGCACAGGCTCTGGACGCACAGGCTCAGCGGCCATGGCTCACGGGCCCAGCCGCTCCGCGGCATGTGGCATCCTCCCGGACCAGGGCACGAACCCGTGTTCCCCGCATCGGCAGGCGGATTCTCAACCACTGTGCCACCAGGGAAGCCCTAGGGAAAAATATTTTTAAAATAATATTCTATAAAATGCATTTTCCTTTGCTACATAAATCATTTAAACACTGTTCTAACATTCCTATAAATTAGTCTTTCTTTCAACCTAATTTGAATTTTAAAGCACATTTTTATCACTTCTCAAGTGATATAATACATTTTATTTCTGTGAGGTCATTATTAGAGATAACACTTTCTCGCCACCCATATTATATTTAATCCTATTTCTATCTGTATTTTAACCAGAAATATGATATTTTTACTCAGGAAGAGCAATTCATTTGAGAAACAAAAATTTATTTGACTTAGAAAATCTACAAGAATTTATTTCAATGATAGATGTTACTCCCTCATTTTGTTGTCTCTTATCTCCATACTTAAGAGGCATTACCATTCATGTCAGTTAGAATATTTACTCTTGGAGTTAGTGCTGTTACTGCTAATTGTTCCCTGAATTGCTTAGGATTTAAATCTAGCATTAAGCACTCCACAGTAAGCTACTTTCTAAGATCACACTTTGACGAAATATGGTCAACAGAAAAATCAATTATTTAGGGCCTTAATATTACTATTTGAAACACACTGGCTTGGATTCTATTTTTTAAAAAAAGGATTAAGAAAAAGATCTTTGTGCTATCCACTTGAAACTTGTTATGTCAATTTTCATCCTCTTATGCTCTAATCAAAATATTTAGTGGGGTCCAGAAATGAATTTTCTGTCCTTCCTGGCTAATCTTCCCATGCCCAAGCTTAAAACCAATTAAATGACACCAGAAATCCATTCTGAAAACTTAGGAAGAAACTTAATATGATTATTTTCCAACCAGAGAGCAGGAATTTTTAAATATAGTACAAAAAATTCCCATGAAAAATTCTGTTTCAAAGATCCTTAAACTCAGTCTTTTGTAGGCAGAATAATGGCCCCACCAAAAGACATCACCATCCTAATTCCCAGGAGATGTGACTTTGTTACCTCACATTGCAAAGGGACTTTGCAGGTATTATTACATTAAAGACATTGAGATGGGGAGAGTATCCTGGAGTATTCAGTTGGGTTTAATCTAATCACATGAAACCTTATAAGACAAGAACCTTTTCTGACTGTGGTCAGAAGGAGCTGTGATTATGGAAAAATGGTCAGAGATATGCAACGTTCCTGGCTTTGAAGATGGAGAAAGTAGATCATCAGCCATGGAATGTTAGATACCTTTACAAGCTGAAAAAAGTAAAGAAATGAATTTTCTGCTAAGAGCCTCAAGAAAGGAACACAGCCCTCCCAACACCTTGGTTTTAGCCCAGTGCAACTTGTGTTATACTTCTAACCTCTAGAACTTTAAGATAGTAAATTTGTGCTGGATTAAGGCAGTAAGTTTATAGTAATTTGTTAAATCAGCAGTATAAAACTAATACACAGACCAAGATAGAATCTATGGCTTAACACTCAAACCAGGCCCTCTCACACTGTTCTTGTCTTTATCAAAGGTATTCCTACACAAGCATACCTCATTTTATTACACTTTGCTTTGTTGTACTTCACAGATATTGAGTTCTTTTATAAATTGAAGTTTTGTGGCAACCAATGTTGACCAAGTCTATCAGCACCATTTTTTCGACAGCATTTGCTCCCTTTGTGTCTCTGCATCACATTTTGGTAATTCTCACAATATTTTAAACTTTTTCACTATTGTATTTACTATGGTGATCTGTGATCTTTGATGTTACTACTACGACTTGCTGAAGGCTCAGATGATGATTAGTATTTCTTAGTAATACAGTATTTTTAAATTAAGATATATACATTTTTGACATATGCTATTGCACACTTAATAGATTACAGTATAATGAAACATAACTTTTACATGCTCTGCAAAACCAAAAAATTTGTGTGACTCACTTTATTTCGATATTCAATTTATTGCAGTGGTGAGGAACTGAACCTGCAACATCTCTGAGGTATGCCTGTATTTTTGATATTTATTTTCTCTGCTATATTATAAATTTCATGAAGCAAGACCAATTTGCTCACATTTTCCCCATTTGACCTTAGATGAGGCATATAGTGTATTGACCTCATTTGCATTATCATAGCTGTATATCTTAGTTGTTTGAAGGCATCAGCCTGAAAATAGACTTTAAGGAAACTTTTAAGGCATTTGAGATATCTGTTTACATGTTAGGGAAATTTAGTGAGGTAAAAATGTGTGTTTCTGTATTTCTCCCTATTTCCTACTCCTCCTTCCAAGCATATGCCCAGGTCCCTTGCATTTCTTTACTTTAGATTACTTTGGCTTGCCTGGAGCCTTTATTTCTGACTTTTGTAGAAGTCTAAACTTATTGAGGGGGTTATTCTGGGAGTGTATTCTTACTTCCCTACTCTGGAGGGCAACAGAATTGGAAAAGGATAAAGCTTATAAAGACAAAAAAGAAGTTGAAAATTGAGAGGTGGGGAGGGAGTAATGAGAAGTGTGTCTACAAATCTGTGGTACATATTTGGGGTGATAAGACTTGGAGTAGAGGAGAGGGTTGACTCTGTGATGTGCCTTCAGAGGCTGGATTATGGGCACAGAGGTTAGAAGCTGGTTTGAAATCAACAGAGGTAATAGACTATAGGTTTTACAGACTGTACATTGGGTATCTCAGCATAAGCTAAGGGGGATTGCTGTCAATCACAGATTCTTCCCTGACATAATGCTTCTATGTGGAACTTTAGGATAATTCTGGAGTAGCAGTTTGAATAACTCACTCATCTGGCAGAATAAGGACTCAGAATTGGACTTAAACTGATATCAAGAAAATAACAATACATCTAAGACACCGTAGCAACTATATTAAACTCTGACATGTTAGGGACTTCCCTGGCAGTCCAGTGGTTAAGACTTCGCCTTCCAATGCAGGGGGTGTGCGATCGATCCCTGGTTGGGGAGCTGAGATCCCACATATCTCGTGGCCAAAAAAACCAAAACATAAAACAGAAGCAGTATTGTAACAAATTCAGTAAAGACTTAAAAAAAAAAATGGTCCACATCAAAAATAATCTTTAAAAAAAATCTAACATGTTAAATTATAGGAACATTTTATATTTCCCTTATATATAGGATCGCTGCATATTGGTTTGAAGTATTTCAGTACTCAATTTGCTTATCTATAAATGATACTTCTGATGAAATATATTCTAATGATCTCATTTTCTTCAAAAGATATGACTAAAATATATCCAAGAATGCAATGAAATAAAATAGCTAGACTGTAGAGAACTACCACATACAGTAAATAGCTAAAGGATGGGAATTTGAATAAACAGAATGCTGGATTCAGGTAAACTAATAAAAGTAGGTGATGATTTTGAATTAAATAAAACACTTTTCTAAGTGAGAGAATGAAGAGATGACAACTGTAGTAACTATCTCCAATTCACATTTGAGGGCAGGAACTAGAATATGGGTCAGCTGGATTGTGTTGAACATTTTGAAGAAAATATTATTAACAAGGTATAAATCAGGTTTTGGGGGAATGGAGAAAACAAATAAAGCAGAACCACAGGTTAAGACTTTCATAGAGTTGTATTTCTACTTTCCAAAGATCTCAGAAAAATTACTGAATTTAGGAGATAAAAAGTTTTATGATAGTACATTTTATTTTTTTTAAAAAAGCAATATTTATAACAATCATATAATTTAAATGGAAAAACTGAAAAAAGCTCTCTGTGATAGCAAGTAGCAAAGGTATGAGCCTATAATGCTTTCTCCTTTCAAATTGATTTTTTTTTGTATTCATGCTTCATACCTTCCATTGCTTCCTAGGATATCCATTTCTAGTCGATTGCCTCCTATCAAAAAGTATTTTTCAATAATTCCCATATGATGTAACCTTTCATTAGCTTCAAATGTAGTTTTTGTTCTTGAATGTTGCCCTTTAAAAATAGAGTTGTCCGATTTATCTTATTCATGCCTCTGAGAAGCATATTCCACTAATTTTTTTCCTGCCTTCTGAATACATAGTTCTAAAGAGTTCCCATAAGCATAACATTGTGGCTATTAATTCAAGTGAGCTAAATGGCTTGTGATGACCTGTGTTCATATCCTTACTCTGTTCACCCAAAATTTGAGCATTTCTAGAGAACTGATAGGAAGCCTTCAAATAGAGTCTGTTCTAAGGAGTGTCTCTGTAATATATTAAACCAAGAAAAAGTAGACTGTTGGTAGAGTAGTTTAAGTTCAAGAAAACAGGCTAGCTTAAGAGGAGGAGTGATTATTAGTACTGAACTCAGATAGTCTTCCTAAACCAGTTACCAGGACTTCATGGCTGAGTAGTAGGGTGAGAATTATAAAGTACATGTGTGAGTAACAACTAAACAACGTTTGTCATTTTATTACTACATTCACCAAGAAACTTTGAGAATGCCAACTGTCATGATCATTGGTAATCACAATTTATCAGTGTTACAAGACAGCAATAAATTGATCTGTCACATAATAAAAAATCTTAGCCCTGTAGGGGGAACTCAATAAATTGATTTTCCTGGACACTTGCCTTCCAGCTGGGAAGGCATTACTACACTCAGTTGTAAACAGGGGATACAAAATAAGTTATACTTCTAAATAATTACTTTAACTTGTCTATGTATACCAAGTGAATAATGTTGGGCAGTGCATATAAAACTGAATAGAGGTAGAATACTGGCAAAATCCTAAAACTGTCTTTCTGAGTAAGGATGAAAATATACTCACAGCAAAGGGCACACCACTGAATAAAATGGTTTGTAGATTATTTCTGCTAATTAGGAGCCAGGTGTAATTCTAGGTGTTTCTGCCAATCCAATACTTTCCTAAAATTTCCTTCACCTTTAATTTCTTGATAAACCTCCTTACTCAATACCCTGTTCTTTAATTAAATTATACCTTTTATTATTATTATTATTATTCAGATTTCTTAAGCAGGCAAGTGCTTTTTTACATATTTGGAGGATTGTACTCACATTCAGCTCTGCAACAATGGAAAAATAGTGGTTGAAAATAGGTACCTGCTCTTTGCACTGTTTGTCACAGGTTTTGCACCCGCAGGCAGGCAGTCATAGTTCACAAGATACATTGAGCCCTTTCATATGCATCCTGCAACTCTTAGGACTCTACATCCAAGCACTCACTTTACATGGAATCTAAAGGAGGATGTATGGTTGTTTCAAATAAACTTCAATGGGACCATAACTCTAAATGCCTTCCTTTAGTGAAATCCACTGGATGAAAAGTAAAGTTGGATGGACAAAACCCAGTAATTCCTGGATTATGTACTAAATTCTTCTGTTTATTCAGGTAAATCTGCTACGTTAACACCTTTTGCTTTAGAATCTTCCACCAAGAATTCTAATTCTGGAAATACTCTTAACTCCCTCTACCCCCACTTCAAGCATTACATTGTATAATAATGAAGTAAATTATGACTCGTGTAATTATGCCTAATTTTTGCATGAAGTATTTCGTTTTGAAAAGCCATTTTCTTTAAAAGAAATGCACATTTATTACTACATCTATTTCAATAAAATATCAAAGGCCTTTTTATATCTTAGAAAGTGCTTTAAAATTATAAGCATGATGTAGATGTGCGTGTTTATATTTATATGTATATTTCCTGCCTTATCACCATTCTCTTCCACGTGCCAATAACTTTGCAAAATCTTGTATATTCTATCCTCCCTCAAATCTCCCATAGCCTCCTCCTCTCCCCTTCTTCTGGTTAATCTCATTTTTAATTTTGCTGAAAATGTCCTCATTTTGTCACAATTGAATTTACCAAAGTTCCTTCCTCAGTTCTATTTTTGCTCCCAGTATGCCTGACATGCAGCTTCCTTAGGTATCTCCTTTTCTCACTCAGATGCAATGGACAGACCTCCAGACTCAGAACATAGTAACATTAGACACTGATACGTTTCTAATGCGTGATTTGTTCAGATATAGGTAAAAATAGTTCAAGTAGTGCAGTACTAAACCAGTGAAGTCTCTTTCGTATTTCTTTTTCTTGAGCCAGTAGTAAAGAAAAATCAAGCTAGTGTTTTGCCCTGGAAAAGCCTCTTCCTAATATGTCTCCTTAAATTTTCTTTCTAATGTGACGAGCATTAAACACAGATACACATACACTCACAACTCCCAAAATGCATATGCTCTACAAACAAACAAAGAAAGAAAGATAAACACACACATACAAAGCTTTTGGGGTCAGTCTGTCAGCCTAAACTAAAAACATTTTTTGGAAAGAAAAACTGTTATAAGAAAATATTCATAATAAAAAAACCTATAATATGCCTTGCATTATTGGAAATAGAATCTGTCCCTCTTTGTTCAGTGTTATCTCAAAAATGATAGATGGACTTGAATTATATTTAAATATAGTCACAAAACTATTTTTTATGAAATAGCAGCCCAACTCCCCAAAGCAAATCCATCTTTCCCTCTAAAATATATAAAGTATGTTTTTATGCCACCAGATGAGGATAGCAATGATGATGATGATTATAATATAATGCTAGCTGATACTCTAAAATATAGGTATTTTTTAAAATTGAAGTATAGTTAATTTACAATATTAGTTTCAGGTATACAGCATAGTGATTCAGTATTTTTAGAGATTATACTCCATTAAAAGTTATTACAAGATATGGCCATAATTCCCAGTGTTATACAATATGTTCTTGTTGCTTATCTATTTTATATGTAGTAGATTGTATCTCTTAATCCCATATCCCTAACTTGCCCCTCCCCATTTCCTCTCCTCACTGTTAACCACTAGTTTGTCTTCTGTAGCTGTGAGTCTGTTTCTGTTTTGCATATATACTCATTTGTATTTTTAAAAAATATTCCACATATAAGTGATATCATATAGTATTTGTTTTTCTCTGACTTTATTTCACTAAACATAATATCCTCTAGGTCCATCCACATTGCTGCAAATGGCATAATTTCATTCTCTTTTATGGCTGAGTAATATTCCATTATATATGCATACCACATCTTCTTTATCCATTCATCTGTTGATGGACACTGGGTTGCTTCTATATTTGGCTGTTGTAAATAGTGCTGCATGGGGTGCCCTGTACCTTTGCAAATTAGTGTTTTTGTTTTTTTCCAGATATGTACCCAGGAGTGGAATTGCTGGGTTATATGGTGGTTCTAGTTTTAGTTTTTGAGGAGTCTCTACACTGTTTTTTATAGTGGCTGCACTAATTTACATTCCCACTAACATTGTACAAGTGTTCCGTTTCTCCCACATCCTCGCCAACATTTGCCATTTGTAGACTTTTTGAGGATAGCCATTCTGACAGGTGTGAGGTGATATCTTATTGTGGTTTTGATTTGCATTTTATAGATTAAAAAATACTAAAGTACAGATTATTCAGTAACTCTTATCAAATCATACAGTATACCAGGGTATTCATTAAATGATTGTTGAGCTATGAGTAGGTTTATAATAAGAAAAATATTGAATGTTTTTTATAAACATAGATCAGATTAAATATAGATAAAATTCTGTGAGAGCCAGTGAGATTGCTCCCAACCTTATATCCTTATTTTACCTTTTGCTGTATTACTGTTTCCTCAGTATTTGTTTTGATTTCTAAATATTTTATTCCCAAATATTATTTAGTAAAAAAAATCAAAAATATCATAAAAGGAAACCTTCTCCAAATAATAAATTATGTCCCTAATTATAAGGAAAAATATAGAAGTCAGTATAGACAATTTTCACCTAAACAGTTTATGTTGGACAATTTCTATAAGCCCATAAGCTATGTAACATTTACAATATTACTTGGTATGTAAGCTCCAGAATTAAGTTAATACTCTAACTGAAAACTCTTTACACAGTGAAATTCATAAGTGTGACTATAACCAGTGGCTGGGATAGTATTTATCAGCTGTACTTTAAAAATCACATAATTTTACAGACATCACCCAACTATTTTATGGAATTTCTAGCCACTCTTGGGAAAAAGCCATCTTTTTTTTTGTTTCTATGAATTTAGTAAAATGACATATCATGTGAAATATTTTCAGTTTCATTGCAGTTGAAGGGCTAATACACAACCATTTTTCATGAACAAAATACTGAGTAGCAGACATTATGTTTGACAACAGCCATTATCTCCCTTTATAATTGTAGTCTCAAATAAGTTTGAGGTCTTCCCTCTCCCCCTTCTTTTACTCAGAGCTAATTCCAAGTTTGAAGGGTAAATCATGGGTAATCTAAGAAGCCAGTTTTTGTGGCTCATTCCTGTTGCCAGGCATTGGTTTAGTTTGGTCTTTTGATGCAATCCTGGCTAATGAGATAAATAAAAGCATTTATTTTTTAAATTGAGAGCTGCTTGAATCTGTTTCTTAAATCTTATAAAGTTCAGTAATAAAGAGAGACTCCCTCTTTCTCTGAAGGACGTTGTCATATCTGTATCCTATGCTTGTAACTGCACCTGTGATCTGTGATCTCATGGTAATAATAGGCAGCCTAAGGACAAATTCAGCCATTGAAGGTGGCAGGGTGGAAAGATGGTAATAATTTGGAATCACGATATTATGATTGTGCTGTTAAATTAACCAATTCTGGATTGTACTTTGCCTTGAATCTGGTTATATGAGCATAAATTGTTCTTTATTATTTGAGCCCAGGGGAGTTGGAGTTGCAGTCAAAATATTGGAATAGCTATATGAATGCTTCCATCCCAAATTTTACATTTTATTTGCAATCCCTAAACTCATTACTAATTTTTAAAAATATGGTATCATAAATTCTATATTTGAATATGTAACAATAAAAATCAATTCCAATTTACATTCCCGGACTCAGATTTACCATAACAAAATATGAATTACACATATATAGTATACATATATGTAATAAGTTTATGTGTGTAGGAATAATTTATTAAATATTTTTAGGAATAATACAAGTTTAGTCAATGGTACTATAGACTACAAAAATATATGTGCATTCTTCCAAAATATCTTGCATGTAGTATATATATATATAAGTTAACCCCAAAGCAACTTTTTTTTATCAAAGAAATGCATACTATATTGCTCTCTCTGAGAGGTCTAGAATTTGTAAGGATGTGAGAGGATCAGTTGTGGCCAATTCATGATATTTAGTATAAATATTTAGTACTATTCAATAAATAGTATCCATTTATTCCTAAGGCATTTTGTATAGTCCTAGGATAGTGGTTAAGAAATGATCTGGGCAAATATAGCCTTGCCGTACAAACTCATTGGCTTTGTGACGGAGACCTGATTGCTTAATTCTTCTAAAGCTCATATTCTTTTTTTCGGTGGTGGATAGAACTATATTCCTACCTCTTAATTTTCTCTTGTGATGTTTAAATAATAATTAGTATCTAGCATGTGTATAATATGGTACATAATAAATGTGTTATTTTGAAATGCATATTGGAAAATGGGCCATACATTTGATTATTTTTGTGTGAGATATTCATAATACAAAAATATACCTCCTATAGAGTTTTAGTTTCTGATTTTTAATGTATATTATATATATTTACATACATGCAAATATGTGTGTATTACATATTTGCATATGTATATGTATAAGATACATACATATAAAATTTATTTTGTGGCTTTAGTAAATTATTTTGCTTCTGTATCAAATAGTATTATGTGTTCTTTGGTGGTATAGTAGTGAGCATAGCTGCCTTCCAAATAGCATTCAGGTGAATTGAAAATCTTATGTATCACACACACAAAAATTATCACTCACATTTAACTGCTGAAAATATAGAGTAGAATGACACAGTAACACTATCAATCTTTCAAAGGAAAGGACATACTTATCATTTATTCTAGTCTCTAATGTTATTTACACAATGCCTAGCATACTATAAATTTTTTTAATTTCCATGAAGAAGTGGGAAAATGAGATTCAAGATGAGAAAACTAAACATACTCTAGAAACAAATCCACAGATGGCCCTGGTATTGTATTTTTCAAACAGGGGATTTAGAATACGTATAATAACTATACAAAAGCATACATGAAAGGTGTATGCATTAGTCAGCATTCTCCAGAGAAAAAGAACCAATATGATACATACATATATGCACACACACACGTGTGTGTCTATATACACACACATATACATACACATATGTATATATAAAAGGAAATTTATTATAGAAATTTGCTCACATGTTTATGGAGACTGAGAAGTCCCTAAATCTGCCACCTACAAGCTTGAGAACCAGGAAAGCTGGTTGTATAATTTAGTCTGAATGTGAAGGCCTGAAAATCAGAGGAGTGGATGGTATAACTCGCAGTCTGAGGACAAAGGCCTGAGAACCAGGGAGCCGCTAGTTAAGTCCCAGAGTCAGAAAGGTTAGAGAATAAGGAGCTCATATATCCAAAGACACTAGGAAATAGATGTCCCAGATTAAGGGTGGGGGGAGAGAGAGAGTGGGAGAGAGAGAGAGAGAGAGAAGATGAATGAATTCACCCTTCCTTTGCTTTTTTGTTCTATTCAGGCCTTCAATGGATTAGTGATGCCCACTCACACTGGTGAAGGCAGATCTTCTTTAATCAGTCTACTTATTCAAATATTATTTTTTTCTAGAAACACTCTCACAGACAGCCAGAAGTAATGTTTTACTAGCTAGTAGGGCATCCCTTAACCTATTCAAATTGACACATAAAATTAACTGTCATAGTGTACAATATGCATAAACAGGTGAAAAAATTTGGCAGAAACCTGGAAACTATTTTAAAAAAATACCCCAAATAGAAATGCTTATAATAAATATATAAATATACTATTTTTAAGAAGAATTCACTTCAGATCTTAAAGTAGTCACTTGATCCTCTTCTTGAGTCAGCAGAGGAAAGATTAAAACTGAAGATAGTCCAAACTGAAACATAAAGATAATAAAAAGTGAACAAATTATGACAGGCTGTCTGGAAATATATGGAACAATATTAAATGTGTGTTTATATGATTATTGGAGTACAAGATAAAGAGGAGAGAGAAAATAGGGCAGAAAATTATTTGAAAAGATAGTGGACAAAAATTTTTGAAAGTACATGAAAAATATCACAGAGGCCCAAAAAGATGAAAATATCTCAAGTACAAAAAATGCAAATAAAACCAGATTAGTTCTATCATTCTAATTGCTGAAAACCAAAGATACAGAGAAAAATCTTAAAAGCACCCAGTCTAAAACAAAATGCACTAAACAGAGAGAAACAATAAAAATAACAGCTGCTTCTCATCAGAAATAATGAAGGCCAGAAAAGAAAAGACATCGTTAAAGTGTAAAAATGGGGGAAAAATAAACCCATCTACTTACAATATTGCATCATTGAAAACATTGTGTAGATATGAAAGCAAAAAATATTTTCTGAGAGACTTTATCTTCAGCAGACCAGCACTGTAAGGAATACCGAAAATTCTTCAAACTGAAAGAAATGATTACATACAGAAATTTGGCTGCAGGAAAAAAGAAAAAGAAGTCAATATCTGGGTAATTATGAAATACCTTTTACAAGTTAACTTATGAACAAACTCATAACTATATAAGTGTATGGGAATATATATATAATATATGTATATAATCACTAGTTACTTAAGAAAATAATTTTATATCATGGGATTACTACATATGTAGAAAACATAATGATAAATAAGAGGTCAAAGTTCATGAGAAGAGTAAATGGAACTCAAGTATTACAAGTTTTTACCTTTAAGTTCATAAAGTTAGTCTAATATTTGAAAATAGACTGCAAAGTTAGCATGAATACTGGGATTTTTACAGCAATCTCTAAAATAATTCAAATACCTTTAACTAAAAGATCATAGAAGGGTGACTTCCCTGGTGGCGCACTGGAGAGGAATCCACGCTTCCAATTCAGGGGGCCCGGGTTCAATCCCTGGTCAGAGAACTAGATCCCATGTGCATACCGCAACTAAGAGTTTGCATGTCACAACTAAGGAGCCCACATGCCTCAACTAAGGAGCCCTGGAGCCACAACTAAGGAGCCCACCTGCTGCAACCAAGACCCGGTGCAACAAAATAAATAAATATTTAAAACTTCAAAGAAGATATAAACTAAAATATAAACTAAAATATAAAATATTTTTAAAATATTAAAATATTTTATATATTTTATAAAGAAGATATAAACTAAAATATAATTGATTAAACAAAAAAGCCAGGATATAAGAAACATGGAAGAAAAGAGCAGATGGAAAAATAGACACATGCAAACATAGTAGATTTAAATGTAGGTGTATAAACACTTACATCGTATGTAAATGGACTAAACACTTCCATTTAAAGACAGTTTGTCAGATTGGATTAAAAAATAAGATGCTGTTCAGAAGAAATACTCTCTAAATTAAGACACCAAACCAGTTGAAAGTAAAATAGTAGAAAGCTACATTTTATGCAAACAATAAATATTTAAAAATTGGTATGCCTATATTAATGTCAAATTAAGTAGACTTGAAGGCAAAGAGACTAGGGAAAAGATATTTTGTAAGACAGATGAGTGAATTTTATTAAAAAATTTATAACTTTCTTAATAATCTATGAACCTAGATGAACAACTTCAAAATATAGGAAGATACAACTGACAGAAATATAGGAAGACAGAAAAATCCACAATCATACTTAAGAATTTCAAAAAGAACAAGATATGATTACTACCCTCGAGAAGTCTTCAATTTGGTAATAGAAGTGACACATAAAATCAACAGTAATTTACCTCAAATATGACAGTGCTAAATCAGAGTTACAGAATATATGAGGAAACAGAAAAAAGTAAAACTCAATAAGTTTCAGTTGGATGGATGTAAAGATGAGTGTTCTAGGTGAAGGCAATAGTGGCAGTAGCAGACACATGGTAGAAGTTCAGGATGTGTTTGAATCTTTACCACTACTTTGATCTGCCTGGAGAATATAATGTTTAATGAGCAATGGAATTAGAGCTGAAAATATATTATAAATAAATATATTACTTTAATAAGAAACCAGACATTTATACTTTATTGTTTTGTTTTGTATGAATATAATTATGAAAAATTATAACTTACATATATTTTCCACCTCAAAAATAAACAATGTTCTATGCTTATGCAAAACAAAATTGAAGTTATAAAAGATACATTATACACAATGTTGGAAATTAAAATTTACCTCCTAGAGTCCATGTATAAAACTAGACCATTGAAGAAAACTTCTGTAGAAGTGGAGACAGTGTTAATTTGACTACCAGGTGTATTCATAATCTATCAAATCTCTTTTATCCTCTATGAAACAACTTGTATTTCCAAATTATGTATGTTAACAAGTAAATTGATTTAATCAGCATTTAAAGACATGAGAAAATCAGAAACAAAGTCCCGCCAACATTACACTACAAACTGGAAAGAAAAATTGCCATAGTTTGTTAAATCTAGAAGCAATAGCAAGATGACACTGAAAGGTAGTACATACTTCCTTAGTTCACAAGCAAGATAGAGATTTTTCCAAAAATTGTGGTTGTACTGACCATTATATCCAATGATCAAGGTGTTGGGATCTATAGTCACATGAGAACAACAGCAGGAACCCATATTTTCTTACAGTGATTGAAGTCATACCTACCACAGGACTACACAAGAGGTGAAGCTCAATGGGGAAGTCTGCTTACATCACATTATTATTACTAATTATTATTATCATCATTATTATTTATCATTATCCAGACTTAACCTCCAATCTAGGGAAGAGTATTAGAAAGGAGAGAAGAATGACAAAACTGTTAGCTCCAGCAGAGAGCATGTAGATTACACGGATTTTCTACAGGCCTTTCTCATCTCCCAGAGAATAAAAACTCTACAGAAAGATGCCAACAAAGTAGAAGACAAAACAGACTTGGAAAGAGGACATTAGATTCCATACATCCAATGGAAGCTGTGCTTTAACTCAGTCCCTCCTCCCATAACCATATAATTATTTTTTTTTATTTTTATTGGAGCATAGTTGATTAACAATGTGTTAGTTTCAGGTGTACAGCAAAGTGAATCAGTTATACATATACATATATCGATTCTTTTTTAGACACTTTTCCCATATAGGCCATTACAGAGTATTTAGAGTTCCCCGTGCTTTACAGTAGATCCTTATTAGTTATCTATTTTATATATAGTAGTGTGTATATGTCACTCCCAATCTACCAATTTATCCCTCCCCCACTTTCCCCTCTGGTGACCATACATTTGTTTTCTACATCTGTGACTCTCTTTCTGTTTTGTAAATAAATTCATTTGTACCATATTTTTTAGATTCTACATATAAGAGATATCATATGATATTTGTCTTTGTCTGACTTACTTCACTCATAGTGACAATCTCTAGGAATTCTTTTTTTTTTCCTTTAGCATCTTTATTGGAGTATAATTGCTTTACAATGTTGCATTAGTTTCTGCTGTATAACAAAGTGAATCAGCTATGTGTATACGTATATCCCCATATCCTCTCCCTCTTGTGTCTCCCTCCCACCCTCTTTATCCCAACCCTCCAGGCGGTCACAAAGCACCGAGCTGATCTCCCCGTGCTATGCAACAGCTTCCCACTAGCTATCTATTTTACATTTGGTAGGGTCACTGTTACTCTGTCACTTCGTCCCAGCTTACCCTTCGCCCTCCTTGTGTCCTCTCCATTCTCTACATCTGTGTCTTTATTCCTGTCCTACCCCTAGGTTCATCAGAACCATTTTTTAAAATTCCATTTATATGTGTTAGCATACGATATTTGTTTTTCTCTTTCTGACTTACTTCACTCTGTGTGACGGACTCTAGGTCCATCCACCTCACTACAAATGACTCAATTTCGTTTCTTTTTGTGGCTGAGTAATATTCTATTGTATATATGTGACATACATTCTTTTTTTTTTAACATCTTTATTGGAGTATAATTGCTTTAAAATGGTGTGTTAGTTTCTGCTTTATAACAAAGTGAATCAGTTATACATTTGTTCCCATATCTCTTCCCTCTTGCGTCTCCCTCCCTCCCAACCTCCCTATCCCACCTCTGTTGGTGGTCACAAAGCACTGAACTGATCTCCCTGTGCTATGCAGCTGCTTCCCAATAGCTATCTATTTTACATTTGGTAGTGTATATATGTCCATGCCACTCTCTTTGTCACAGCTTACCCTTCCCATCCCCATATCCTCAAGTCCATTCTCTAGTAGGTCTGTGTCTTTATTCCTGTCTTACCCCTAGGTTCTTCAAGACATTTTTTTTCTTAAATTCCATATATATGTGTTAGCATATGGTATTTGTCTTTCTCTTTCTGACTTACTTCACTCTGTATGACAGACCCTAGGTCCAACCACCTCATTACAAATAGCTCAATTTCGTTTCTTTTTGTGGCTGAGTAATATTCCATTGTATATATGTGCCACATCTTCTTTATCCATTCATCCGATGATGGATACTTAGGTTGTTTCCATCTCCGGGCTATTGTAAATAGAGCTGCAATGAACATTTTGCTACATGACTCTTTGAATTATGGTTTTCTCAGGGTATATGCCCAGTAGTGGGATTGCTGGGTTATATGGTAGTTCTATTTGTAGTTTTTTAAGGAACCTCCATACTGTTCTCCATAGTGGCTGTACCAATTCAGATTCCCACCAGTAGTGCAACAGTGTTCCCTTTTCTCCACACCCTCTCCAGCATTTATTGTTTCTAGAGTTTTTGATGATGGCCATTCTGACTGGTGTGAGATGATAATCTCACTGTAGTTTTGATATGCATTTCCCTAATGACGATGAGCATTCTTTCATGTGTTTGTTGGCAGTCTGTATATCTTCTTCGGAGAAATGTCTATTTAGGTTTTCTGCCCATTTTTGGATTGGATTGTTTTTTTGTTATTGAGCTGCATGAGCTGCTTGTAAATTTTGGAGATGAATCCTTTGACAGTTGCTTCATTTGCAAATATTTTCTCCCATTCTGAGGGTTGTCTTTTGGTCTTGTTTATCATTTCCTTTGCTGTGCAAAAGCTTTGCAGTTGCATTAGGTCCCATTTGTTTATTTTTGCTTTTATTTCCATTTCCCTAGGAGGTGGGTCAAAAAGGATCTTGCTGTGATTTATGTCATAGAGTTTTCTGCCTATGTTTTCCTCTAAGAGTTTTATAGTTTCTGGCCTTACATTTAGGTCTTTAATCTATTTTGAGCTTATTTTTGTGTATGGTGTTATGGAGTGATCTAATCTCATACTTTTACATGTACCTGTCCAGTTTTCCCAGCACCATTTATTGAAGAGTCTGTTCTTTCTCCACTGTACATTCCTTCCCCCTTTATCAAAGAAAAGATGACCATATGTGCATGGGTTTATCTCTCGGCTTTCTATCCTGTTCCATTGATCTATATTTCTGTTTTTGTGCTAGCACCATACTGTCTTGATTACTGTAGCTTTGTAGTATAGTCTGAAGTCAGGGAGCCTGATTCCTCCAGCTCCATTTTTCGTTCTCAAGATTGCTTTGGCTATTCGAGGTCCTTGGTGTTTCCATACAAATTGTGAAATTTTTTGTTCTAGTTCTGTGAAAAATGCCATTGGTAGTGTGACATGCATTGCATTGAACCTGTAGATTGCTTTGGGTAGTAGAGTCATTTTCACAATGTTGATTCTTCCAATCCAAGAACATGTTATATCTCTCCATCTGTTTGTATTATCTTTAATTTCTTTCATCAGTGTCTTATAATATTCTGCATACAGGTCTTTTGTCTCCTTAGGTTAATTCCTAGATATTTTATTCTTTTTGTTGCAATGGTAAATGGGAGTGTTTTCATGATTTCACTTTCAGATTTTTCATCATTAATGTATAGGAATGCCAGAGATTTCTGTGCATTAATTTTGTATCCTGCTACTTTACCAAATTCATTGATTAGCTCTAGTAGTTTTCTGGTAGCATCTTTAGGATTCTCTATGTATAGTATCATGTCATCTGCAAACAGTGACAGCTTTACTTCTTTTCCGATTTGGATTCCTCTTACTTCTATTTCTTCTCTGATTGATGTGGCTAAAACTTCCAAAACTATGTTGAATAAGAGTGGTGAGATTGGGCAACGTTGTATTATTCCCGATCTTCGTGCAAATGCTTTCAGTTTTTCACCATTGAGGACGATGTTGGCTGTGGGGTTGTCATATATGGCCTTTATTATGTTGAGGAAAATTCCCTCTATGCCTATTTTCTGGAGGGTTTTTATCATAAATGGGTTTTGAACTTTGTCAAAAGCTTTCTCTGCATCTATTGAGATGACCATATGGTTTTTCTTCTTCAATTTGTTAATATGGTGTATCACATTGATTGATTTGTGTATATTGAAGACTCCTTGCATTTCTGGAATAAACCCCACTTGATCATGGTGTATGATCCTCTTAATGTGCTGGTGGATTCTTTTTGCTAGTATTTTGTTGAGGATTTTTGCATCTGTGTTCATCAGTGATATTGGCCTGTAGTTTTCTTTCTTTGTGACATCCTTGTCTGGTTTTGGTATCAGGGTGATGGTGGCCTCGTAGAATGAGTTCTGGAGTGTTCCTCCCTCTGCTATATTTTGGAACAGTTTGAGAAGAATAGGTGTTAACTCTTCTCTAAATGTTTGATAGAATTTGCCTGTGAAGCCATCTGGTCCTGGGCTTTTGTTTGTTGGAAGATTTTTAATCACAGTTTCAATTTCAGTGCTTGTGATTGGTCTGTTCATACTTTCTATTTCTTCCTGATTCAGTCTTGGCAGGTTGAGCATTTCTAAGAATTTGTCCATTTCTTCCAGGTTGTCCATTTTATTGGCATAGAGTTGCTTGTAGTAATCTCTCATGATCTTTTGTATTTCTGTGGGGTCAGTTGTTACTTCTCCTTTTGCATGTCAAATTCTATTGATTTGAATCTGCTCTTTTTTTTCCTTGATGAGTCTGGCTAATGGTTTATCAATGTTGTTTCTCTTCTCAAAGAACCAGCTTTTAGTTTTATTGATCTTTGCTATTGTTTACTTCATTTCTTTTTCATTTATTTCTGATCTGATCTTTATGATTTCTTACCTTATGCTAACTTTGGGGTTTTTTTGTTCTTCTTTCTCTAATTGCTTTAGGTGCAAGGTTAGGTTGTTTATTCGAGATGTTTCCTGTTTCTTAAGGTAGGATTGTATTGCTATAAACTTCCCTCTTAGAACTGCTTTTGCTGCATCCCATAGGTTTTGAGTCGTTGTGTTTCCATTGTCATTTGTTTATAGGTATTTTTTGATTTTCTCTTTGATTTCTTCAATGATCACTTCGTTATTAAGTAGTGTATTGTTTAACCTCCATGTGTTTGTATTTTTTACAGATCTTTTCCTGTAATTGATATCTAGTCTCATAGCATTGTGGTCAGAAAAGATACTTGATACAATTTCAATTTTCTTATGTTTTCCAAGGCTTGATTTGTGACCCAAGATATGATCTATCCTGGAGAATGTTCCATGAGCACTAGAGAAAATTGTGTATTCTGTTGTTTTTGGATGGAATGTCCTATAAATATCAGTTAAGTCCATCTTGTTTAATGTATTATTTAAAGCTTGTATTTCCTTATTTATTTTCATTTTGGATGGTCTGTCCATTGTTGAAAGTGGGGTGTTAAAGTCCCCTACTATGAATGTGTTATTGTTGATTTCCCCTTTTATGGCTGTTAGTATTTGCCTTATGTATTGAGGTGCTTCTATGTTGGGTGCATAAATATTTACAATTGTTATATCTTCTTCTTGAATCGATCCCTTGATCATTATGTAGTGTCCTTCTTTGTCTCTTCTAATAGTCTTTATTTTCAAGTCTATTTTGTCTGATATGAGAATGGCTACTCCAGCTTTCTTTTGGTTTCCATTTTCTTGGAATATCTGTTTCCATCCCCTCACTTTCAGTCTGTATGTGTCTCTAGGTCTGAAGTGGGTCTTTTGTAGACAGCATATATATGGGTCTTGTTTTTGTATCCATTCATCCAGTGTGTGTCTTTTTGTGGGAGCATTTAATCCATTTATATTTAAGGTAATTATTGATATGTATGTTCCTATTCCCATTTTCTTAATTGTTTTGGATTTGTTATTGTAGGTTTTTTCCTTCTCTTGTGTTTCTTGCCTAGAGAAGTTCCTTTAGCATTTGTTGTAAAGCTGGTTTGGTGGTGCTGAACACTCGCAGCTTTTGCTTGTCTGTAAAGGTTTTCATTTCTCCATCAAATCTGAATGAGATCCTTGCTGGGTAGAGTAATGTTGGTTGCAGGTTTTTCTCCTTCATCACTTTAAATATGTCCTGCCAGTCCCTTCTGGCTTGCAGAGTTTCTGTTGAAAGATCAGCTGTTAACCTTATGGGGATTCCCTTGTGTGTTATTTGTTGTTTTTCCATTGCTGCTTTTAATATGTTTTCTTTGTATTTAATTTTTGTTTGATTAATATGTGTCTTGGCGTGTTTCTCCTTGTATTTATCTTGTATGGGACTCTCTGTGCTTCCTGGACTTGATTAACAATTTCCTTCCCTATATTAAGGAAGTTTTCAACTATCATCTCTTCAAATATTTTCTCAGTCCTTTTCTTTTTCTCTTCTTCTTCTGGAACCCCTATAATTCGAATGTTGGTGTATTTAATGTTGTCCCAGAGGTCTCTGAGACTGTCCTCAGTTCTTTTCATCCTTTTTTCTTTATTCTGCTCTGCAGTAATTATTTCCACTATTTTATCTTCTAGGTCACTTATCTGTTCTTCTGCCTCAGTTATTCTGCTCTTGATCCCTTCTAGAGTATGTTAAATTTCAATTAGTGTGTTTTTCATCGTTGCTTGTTTCATCTTTAGTTCTTTTAGGTCCTTGTTAAATGTTTCTTGCATTTATTCTATTTCCAAGGTTTTGGATCATCTTTACTATCATTATTCTGAATTCTTTTTCAGGTACACTGCCTATTTCCTCTTCATTTGTTAGGTCTGGTGCATTTTTATCTTGCTCCTTCATCTGCTGTTTGTTTTTCTGTCTTCTCATTTTGCTTATCTTACTGTGTTTGGGGTCTCCTTTTTGCAGGCAGGACGTTCGTAGTTCCCGTTGTTTTTGATGTCTGTCTCCAGTGGCTAAGGTTGTTTCAGTGGGTTGTGTAGGCTTCCTGGTGGAGGGGACTAGTGCCTGTGTTGTGGTGGATGAGGCTGGATCTTGTCTTTCTGGTGGTCAGGTCCACGTCTGGTTGTGTGTTTTGGGGTGTCTGTGGACTTATTATGATTTTAGGCAGCCTCTTTGCTAACGGGTGGGGTTGTGTTTCTGACTTGCTAGCTGTTTGGCGTAGGGTTGTCCAGCACTGTAGCTTGCTGGTTGTTGAGTGAAGCTGGGTGTTGTTGTTGAGATGGACATCTCTGGGAGATTTTCGCCATTTGATGTTACGTGGAGCTGGGAGGTCTCTTATGGACCAGTGTCCTGAAGTTGGCTCTCCCACCTCAGAGGCACAGCACTGACTCCTGGCTGGAGCACCAAGAGCCTTTCATCCACACGGCTCAGAATAAATGGGAGAAGAAGAAAGAAAGAAAGAAAGAAAAGAAAGAAAGAAAGAAAGAAAGAAAGAAAGAAAGAAAGAAAGAAAGAAAGAAAGAAAGAAAGAAAGAAGATAAAAGAAAATAAAATAAAGTAAGATAAAATAAGGTTATTAAAATAAAAAATAATTATTAAGGAAAAAAAAATTTTAAGTAAAAAAAAAATGGATAGAACCCTAGGGCAAATGGTGAAAGCGAAGCTATACAGACAAAATTTCACACAGAAGCATACACATACACACTCACAAAAAGAGGAAAAGGGGAAAAAATAATAAATCTTGCTCTCAAAGTCCACCTCCTCAATTTAGGATTATTTGTTGTCTATTCAGGTATTCAACAGATGCAGGGTACATCAGGGTGATTGGGGAGATTTAATCCACTGCTCCTGAGGCTGCTGGGAGAGATTTCCTTTTCTCTTCTTTTTTTGCACAGCTCCCGGGGTTCAGCTTTGGATTTGGCCCCGCCTCTGCGTGTAGGTCCCCGGTGGGCGTCTGTTCTTTGCTCAAACCGGACAGGGTTAAAGGAGCCACTGATTCGGGGGCTCTGGCTCACTCAGGCTGTGGGAAGGGAGCGGCACGATGCAGGGCGAGCCTGCGGTGGCAGAGGCCAGCGTGATGTTGCACCGGCCTGAGGCACACAGTGCGTTCTCCCGGGGAAGTTGTCCCTGGATCCTGAGACCCTATTAGTGGTGGGCTGCACAGGTTCCTGGTAGGTGAGGTGTGGGCAGTGACCTGTGGTCACACACAGGTTTCTTGGTGGTGGCAGCAGCAGCCTTAGCATCTCATGGCCGTCTCTGGGGTCTGCGCTGTTAGCCGCAGCTCGCGCCTGTCTCTGGAGCTCCTTTAAGCAGTGCTCTTAATCCCCTCTCCTCGTGCACCGGGAAACAAAGAAGGAAGAAAAAGTCTCTTGCCTCTTTAGCAGGTCCAGACTTTTCCCCAGACTCCCTCCGGGCTATGGGTGGTGCACTAACCCCTTCAGGCTGTGTTCACACCGCCAGTCCTCTCCCTGTGCTCCAATCAAAGCCCGAGCCTCATCTCCCAGCCCCACCTGCCCCGGTGGGTGAGCAGACAAGAATCTCGGGCTGGTGAGTGCTGGTCGGCTCTGATCCTCTGTGCAGGAATCTCTCCACTTTGCCCTCCGCACCCCTGTTGCTGTGCTCTCCTCCATGGCTCCGAAGCTTCCCCTCTCCGCCCCCATGGTCTCTGCCCGTTAAGGGGCTCCTTAGTGTTTGGAAACCTTTCCTCCTTCACAGCTCCCTCCCACTGGTGTGGGTCCCATCCCTATTCTTTTGTCTCTGTTTATTCTTTTGCCCCACCCAGGTACGTGGGGAGTTTCTTGCCTTTTGGGAGGTCTGAGGTCTTCTGCCAGCATTCAGTAGGTGTTCTGTAGGAGTTGTTCCACGTGTAGATGTATTTCTGATGTATCTGTGGAGAGGAAGGTGATCGCCGCGTCTTACTCTTCCACCATCTTCCCCCTCTTGACACATATTCTTTATCCATTCATCTGTCGATGGACACTTAGGTTGCTTCCATGTCCTGGCTATTGTAAATAGTGCTACAGTGAACACTGTGGTACATGACTCTTTTGGAATTATGGTTTTCTCAGGGTATATGCCCAGTAGTGGGATTGCTGGGTCCTATGGTAATTCTATTTTTAGATATTTAAGGAACTTCCATACTGTTCTCCATAGTGGCTGTATCAATTTATATTCTCACCAACACTGCAAGAGAGTTTCCTTTTCTCCACACCCTCTCCAGCATTTACTGTTTGTAGATTTTGTGATGATGCCCATACTGACTGGTGTGAGGTGATACCTCATTGTAGTATTGATTTGCATTTCTCTAATGATTAGTGATGTTGAGCATCTTTTCATGTGTTTGTTGGCAATCCGTGTATCTTCTTTAGAGAAATGTCTATTTAGGTCTTCTGCCAATTTTTGGATTGGGTTCTTTGTTTTTTGATATTGAGCTGCATGAGCTGCTGTATATTATGGAGATTAATCCTTTGTCAGTTGCTTCATTTGCAACTATGTTCTCCCACTCTGAGGGTTCTCTTTTCATCTTGTTTGTGTTTTCCTTTGCTGTGCAAAAGTTTTTAAGTTTCATTAGGTCTCATTTGTTTATTTTTGTTTTTATTTCCATTCTTCTAGGAGGTGGGTCAAAAAGGATCTTGCCGTGATTTATGTCATAGTGTGTTCTGCCTATGTTTTCCTCTAAGAGTTTTATGGTGTCTGGCCTTACATTTAGGTCTTTAATCCATTTTGAGTTTACTTTTGTGTATGATGTTAGAAAGTGTTCTAATTTCATTCTTTTACATGTAGCTATCCAGTTTCCCCAGCACCATTTATTGTAGAGGCAGTCTTTCCTTGATGGTATAGTCTTGTCTCCTTTATCAAAGATAAGGTGACCATATGTGTGTGGGGTTAACTCTGGGCTTTCTATTCTGTTCCATTGATGTATATTTCTGTTTTTTGTGCCAGTACCATACTGTTTTGATCACTGTAGCTTTGTAGTATAGTCTGAAGTCAGGGAGCCTGATTCCTCCTGCTCCATTTTTCTTTTCTCAAGATTGCCTTGGTGATTCACGATCTATTGTTTTTCCATACAAATTGTGAAATTTTTTGTTCTACTTCTGTGAAAAATGCCATTGGTAGTGTAATATGGATTGCATTGAATCTGTAGATTGCTTTGGGTAGTATACTCATTTTCATGAAGTTGATTTTTCCAATCTAAGAACATGGTATATCTCTCCATCTGTTTGTATCATCTTTAATTTCTTTCATCAGTGTCTTATAATTTTCAGCATACAGGTATTTTGTCTCCTTAGGCAGGTTTATTCCTAGGTATTTTATTCTTTTTGTTGCAATGTTAAATGGGAGTGTTTCCTTAATTTCTCTTTCCGATTTTTCATCATTAGTGTATAGGAATGCAAAAGATTTCTGTGCATTAATTTTGTATCCTGCTACTTTACCAAATTCATTGATTAGCCCTAGTAGCTTTCTGGTAGCATCTTTAGGATTCTCTATGTATAGTATCATGTCATATGCAAACTGTGACAGTTTTACTTCTTTTCTGATTTGGATTCTTTTTATTTCTTTTTCTTCTCTGATTGGCTAAAACTTCCAAAACTATGTTGAATAAGAGTGGTGAGAGTGTGCAACCTTGTTCCTGATCATAGAGGAAATGGTTTCAGTTTTTCAACATTGAGAACGATGTTGGCTGCAGGTTTGTCATATATGGCCTGTATTATGTTGAGGTAAGTTTCCTCTATGTCTACTTTCTGGAGAGTTTTTATCATAATTCGGTGTTGAATTTTGTCAAAAGCTTTTTCTTCATCTATTGAGATTATCATATGGTTTTTATACTTCACATCAATGTGTATCACATTGATTAATTTGTGTATATTGGAGAATCCTTGCATTCCTCGGATAAACCCCATTTGATCATGGTGTAAGATCCTTTTGATGTACTGTTGGATTCTGTGTGCTGGCATTTTGTTGAGGATTTTTGCATCTATGTTCATCAGAGTTATTGGCCTGTGTTTTATTTGTGTGTGTGACATCTTTGTCTTGTTTTCGTATCAGGGTGATGGTGGCCTCAAAGAATGAGTTTGGGAGTGTTCCTCCTTCTGCTATATTTTTGAAGAGCTTGAGAAAGATAGGTGTTAGCTCTTCTCTAAATGTTTGATAGAATTCGCCTCTGAAGCCATCTGGTCCTGGGCTTTTATTTGTTGGAAGATTTTTAACCACAGTTTCAATTTTAGCGCTTGTGACTCGTCTGTTTATATTTTCTATTTCTTCCTGGTTAAGTCTCGGAAGGTTGTGCTTTTCTAAGAATTTGTCCGTTTCTTCCATGTCGTCCATTTTATTAGCATATAGATGCTTGTAGTAATCTCTCATGATCCTTTGTATTTCTGCAGTGTCAGTTGTCTCCTTTTTCATTTCTAATTCTGTTGATTTGAGTGTTCTCCTTTTTTTTCTTGAGGATTCTGGCTAATAGTTTATCATTAATTTTTATCTTCTAAAATAACCAGCTTTTAGTTTTATTGATCTTTGCTATTGTTTCCTTCATTTCTTTTTCATTTATTTCTGATATGATCTTTATGATTTCTTCTGCTAATTTTGGGGTTATGTTCTTTTTTCTCTAATTAATTTAGGTGTAAGGTTAGGTGGTTTACTTGAGTTTTTTCTTGTTCTTAAGCTAGGATTTTATTGCTATAAACTTCCCTCTTAGAACTGCTTTTGGTGTATCCCATAGGTTTTGCATTGTTGTGTTTTCATTGTCATTTGTTTCTAGGTAGTTTTTTTTTTTTTTTTTTTTTTTTTTTTTGCGGTACGCAGGCCTCTCACCGCTGTGGCCTCTCCCGCTGCGGAGCACAGGCTCCGGACGCGCAGGCTCAGCGGCCATGGCCCACGGGCCCAGCCGCTCCGCGGCATGCGGGATCCTCCCAGACCGGGGCACGAACCCGCGTCCCCCGCATCGGCAGGCGGACTCCCAACCACTGCGCCACCAGGGAAGCCCTCTAGGTAGTTTTTGATTTCCTCTTTGATTTCTTCAGTGATCTCTTGGTTATTTAGTAGTATATTGTTTAGCCTCCATGTGTGTGTATTTTTTACAGCTCTTTTCCTGTAATTGATATCTAGCCTCCAAGCATTGTTGTCGGAAAAGATACTTGATACAATTTCAATTTTCTTAAATTTATCACGGTTTGATTTGTGACCCAAAATATGGTCTATCCTTGAGAATGTTCCATGAGCAGTTGAGAAAAAAGTGTATTCTGTTGTTTTTGGATGGAATGTCCTATAAATATCAATTAAGTCCATCTTGTTTAATGTGTCATTTAAAGCTTGTGTTTCCGTATATATTTTCATTCTGGAAGATCTGTCCATTGGTGGAAGTGGAGTGTTAAAGTCCCCTACGATTATTTTGTTACTGTGGATTTCCCCTTTTATGGCTGTTAGCATTTGCTTTATGTATTGAGGTGCTCCTATTTTGGGTGCATAAATATTTACAATTGTTATATCTTCTTGGATTTATCCCTTGAGCATTATGTAGTGTTCTTCTTTGTCTCTTGTAATAGTCTTTATTTTAAAGTCTATTTTGTCTGATATGAGGATTGCTATTCTAGCTTTCTCTTGATTCCCATTTGCATGGAATATCTTTTTCCATCCCCTCACTTTCAGTCTGTATGTGTCCCTAGGTCTGAAGTATGTCTCTTTTAGACAGCAAATGTATGGGTCTTGTTTTTGTATCCATTCAACCTGTCTATGTCTTTTGGTTTGAGCATTTAATCCATTTACATTTAAGGTAATTATCAATATGTATGTTCCTTTTACCATTTTTTTGGGGGGGGGTTGTTTTTGTAGGTGTTTTCCTTCACTTGTGTTTCCTGCCTAGAGAAGTTCTTTTAGCACTTGTAAAGCTGGTTTCGTGGTGTTGAATGCTCTTTGCTTTTGCTTGTCTGAAAAGGTTTTAATTTGTCTGTCAAATCTGAATGAGATCCTTGCGGGGCAGAGTAATCTTGGTTGTAGGTTTTTCCCTTTCATCACTTTAAATATGTCCTGCCACTCCCTTCTGGCTTGCAGAGCTTCTGCTGAAAAATCCGCTGTTAACATTATGGGTATTCCATTGTATATTATTTGTTGCTTTCCCCTTGCTGCTTTTAATATTTTGTCTTTGTAATTAATTTTTGATAGCTTCAGTATATGTGTCTCAGCATGTTTTTCTTTGGGTTTATTCTGTATGGTACTTTCTGTGCTTCCATGTACTTGGTTGACTATTTCCTTTCCCATGTTAGGGCAGTTTTCGACTATAATCACTTCAAATATTTTCTCAGACCCTTTCTTTTTCTCTTCTTCTTCTTGGACCCCTATAATTCAAATGTTGGTGTGTTTAATGTTGTCCCAGAAATCTCTGAGACTGTCCTCAGTTCTTTTCATTCTTTTTTCTTTATTCTGCTCTCTGGCAGTTATTTCCACCATTTTATCTTCCAGCTCACTTACTTCTGCCTCAGTTATTCTGCTCTTGATTCCTTCTAGAATATTTTTAATTTCAGTAATTGTGTTGTTCATCACTGTTTGTTTGCTCTTTACTTCTTCTAGGTCCTTGGTAAACGTTTCTTTTATTTTCTCCATTCTGTTTCCGAGATTTGGGATCATCCTTCGTATTCTTACTCTGAATTATTTTTCAGGTAGGTTGCCTATTTCATCTTCATTTATTTGGTCTTGTAGGTTTTTACCTTGCTCCTTTGTCTGTGACATTTTTTTTTTCGTTTGTTCTTCTTTTCTCTCTCTCTCTCTTTTCATTGTGTTGTGCTACATTCCTGTCTTAATGTTTGTTTGGCCTGAGATGTCCAGCACTGGAGTTTGTTGGTGTTTGGATAGAGCCGGGTCTTGGTGCTGAGATGAGGACTTCCAGGAGGCCTCACTCCGATCAGTATTCCCTGGGGTCTGAGTTTCTCTGTTAGTCCAGCTTCTTGAACTCAGAGCTCCCAGCACAGGTGCTTGGGCATGCCCTCTGGCTTGGAAACCAAGATCTTGCAAGCTTCATGACGTGGTAAAAATAAAGGAAGAAAGAAAAAAGCAGCAGTACAATATCAAAGAATAAAAAACAAAATAAAATTTGAAATATAAAATATATATTAATGGGCTCCCTGGTGGTGCAGTGGTTGAGAGTCTGCCTGCCGATGCAGGGGACACTGGTTCGTGCCCCGGTCTGGGAAGATCCCACATGCCGTGGAGCAGCTAGGCCCATGAGCCATGGCCATTGAGCCTGCACGTCCAGAGCCTGTGCTCCGCAATGGGAGAGGCCACAACAGTGAGAGGCCCAGGTACTGGAAAAAAATAAACAAAACTGGCCTGGTCCTTGGGGGTTCCTCCCATCCCCTTAGATATCTGTTGTCCCCCACCAGTGCCTGGTAAATGTTCTAGTTTTGAGAAGATGCGAATTCCACGTCCTCCTAGCCACCTTGACTCCGTCCCTCTAGGAATTCTTAACTCAACATTAGCTTGCATATAATAGCCTCCTTTCAAATCTCAGTAATATCTACAAAGCATTAAGCATGGACTTTATACACAAGTTTTTACAAAGGGAGGTAAGCAAAACCTGAAAACATTTGGCAAATATCTGCTGTAGGCCTACAATTGTACTCTACTGGTCATATACAGAAGTATATAAGATGTGATAAAGATTCTTATTTGGTATGTCATGGGAATTAACATTTTTCTTGTGGGAAATTGAAAATTCTGGAAAGCTTTCAGCAGAATAATTAATTAAATAACATTGAAGTGTTTAGATAATTATTGACAGAGAATAGAGGCATGTAAATCTGTTCTAGAATATCCAGATTGCACTGCATAAAAATATAGTCTATGTCAGTGACATGAGAAAAGGAGAAACATTTGGGGGAAGAGAAAACAAAAATGCATTCAATACATGCTATGTGTTATGCTTTTCACATGTTTAAGTAATTCTTACAGAATTCTATTATTTAGAGGAGATTTTCATTGTATCAATAAGGGAATTGAGATACAAGGATTTTATTTGTCCTGTTAAAGACCACACAAGTTATAAGTGGAGAAACCAGGATTTGAAACTGGTCGAAATTGAATTTTCTCTCTGATTCTATTTGAGGTTTAAGGAAGAAACAGGAGAGAAAGTTAACTATATAGTTGTTATGGTGGATGCTGTGACATTTACCAAGGAAGAAGAGTGTTTTAGGGTCAAAAAATTCAAGTTTGTATATAGTAAGCTTAAGATGTTCACATAGTTTGAAAGTGAATACTTCTAAAATCATGTTGGAAATATATGTATGACATTTAGGAAAGATGTTAACAGAGCTTCTAGAAGGCAGAACTATATTTAGTCTATCTTTGTATACCTAGCAACTTGCACATTAATATAGTTTGGTACATTACACAGTGAACTCATGGAAGTTGATGAGAATGTCTACAGACAGAAAAATGTAGTGTGCTTAGAACAGAAGGGCTAAGGAAAGGGAATTCAAAAGAGAACTCAGATTGGTCAAAGAAGAATCTGGAAAATGCAGTACAGTAATTCTCCTACATACGAACCTTCAAGTTGCAAACTTTCAAAGATGCAAACGTGTGTTCGCACGTCCAATCACGTACGTTAGTTCATGTGTCAGGCGTACATTGTCATGCACGTGCATCCTCTACAAGTGGTTGTGCTTTTGTGTACTTTATAGAGTACAGTAATATAGTATCTATCTCAAGCTCAGGATGTCTGAAGCAAGAGTAAAACAGCAGTGATGTGGCTGGTACTAGTGTACTTTTCAAGGAACTGTACTGTAAGATTAGAAATGTTTTCTTTATTTTTTGTGTTTGTTTTTTGTGTATTATTTGTGTGGAAGGTATTATAAACCTATTACAGTACAGTACTATATAGACGACTGTGTCAGTTGGGTACTTAGGCTAACTTTGTTGGACTTACAAACAAATTGGACTTACAAACAAATTGGACTTACAAATGCGCTCTCAGAATGGAACTTGCTCATATGTAGGGACTTACTGTACCACAAACTGTACCAAAAATCAGAAATTTTAAGGAATAAAAAAATCTGTCAAATGTTACTAAAAGATCAAGTGGGTGAGATTTTAGAAGATATCACTCGATTGATTGTTTTTTACAAGTAATAGGAATGCCAAAGAAATAAATATAAAATTTTAGTGTTCTAGAATTCCAAGATTACAAGTATTGAAGTATGTTGACCTGATTGGCACAATAGAGAAAGTCATTTGCAATGGAGGGGAAGGTTAGGGATGGTGAAGCTAATGCAAGTCATCAATCCAAAGAAAGTATTTTCAAATGTTGGTGTCATGTCTCTGATTGCACTTGAGATATGAACAATGTTCACTTGTTAAGAGTATATAGGGCCTATGAGGGTTGTGCAAGGTTGGCTGTACCTGAAATTGATTATTTCTAGAGAAAATAGTTTGCTCTTAGAAGTAGCTGTGACTAAATGAATTTGTGATTCATGAGACAGCAGAGATATCTCTTTGAATTTGATTTTGTACCTTCAAACTAAAAAAAGTTCTTGACATAACTATATACATTTAAAAAGTAATATGGCATTAGTGCAAAAAGGTTATATGTGTATAAATGGATATTTATTTGATGTAGTTGATTGGAAAAATAATTAAAAACTTGAAAGATTGTCAGAACCTAATACATTGAAAAACATTTTTCAAGTTTGAAAGAAGTTGGTAATCCAGGAAGTATCTTTTGACTATGTCCCTCTGTGACTACCATATCATTTTAGAGGCTGTGCTTACAATTTGTTCAAAAAATGTCACTTCTTAAAGGAGTAAATTCCTGGTAACTTTTACCTGTTGACTTGGATGTTTCTGCAAAGCAGATATGAAGCTCTTTCTTACCTTTGTTTATCAGTGTTTCTCAACATTTTTTTCATTATCACCCTCCACAAAGAGCCTTTTTAAGTATTTTTTCCCTAATCACCTCCATGAAATGTTAGTATCACAAATATACTATATATTTGTTATGTACTGTATAAATGTCTGTGCATTATATATAAAATGAGTACAATTTTTTTCTATTTTATTTTATTGTATTCATTTTCTATTGAGGTATAGTTGACTTACAGTATATTAGTTTCAGGTGTACAACATAGTGATGCAGTATTCTTATAGATTATACCTTATTAAAAGTTATTACAAAATAATGGCTATAATTCCCTGTGCTGTAAAATATATCCTTGTTGCTTATTTATTGTATACATAGTAGTTTGTATCTCTTAATCCCATACTCCTATCTTACCCTCCTACACTTCCCTCTCTCCACAAGTAACCATTAGTTTTTTTCTGTATCTGTGAGTTTACTTCTGTGAGTCTATTTCTGCTTTCCTATGTACATTCATTTTTTATTTTTAGATTCCACATATAGGTGATATCATACAGAATTTTCTCTGACTTACTTCACTTAGCATAAGAATCTCTAGGTCTATCCCTGTTGCTGCAGATGGCAGAATTTCATTCTTTTTTATGGCTAATATTTTATTATATGTATATCACTTCTTCTTTATCCATTCTTCTGTTCATGGACACTTGGGTTGCTTCCATATCTTGGTTATTGTAAATCATGCTTCTGTGAACATTGAGGTACATTACCTTTTTGAATTAGTGGTTTTAATTTTTCCAGATATATACCTAGGCTTGAGTTGCTGGATCATATGGTAGTTCTAGTTTTAGTTTTCTGAGGAGCCACCATACTGTTTTCTAAAGTGGCTGCACCAATTTATATTCCCACCAGAAGTGCACAAGTGTTCCCTTTTGTCCATATCCTTGTAACATTTATTATTCTGGGGTGATATCTCATTATTATTTTGATTTGCATTTCTCTAATAATTAGGGATGTTAAGTATCTTTTCATGTGCCTGTTGGCCATCTGTAAGTCTTTGGGAAAATGTCCATTCAGGTTTTCTACCCATTTCTTTATTTCTATTTTTTATATTGAGTTATATAAAGTGTTTATATGTTTTGGTTATCAACCCTTTTTTAGTCATATCATTTGCAAATATTTTCTCCCATTCCACAGATTGTCTTTTTATCTTATTGATGAATTCCTTTGCTGTGTAAAAGCTCTTAAGTTTAATCAGGTCCTATTTGTTCACTTTTGTTTTTATTTCTTTTGCCTTAGGAGACACATTCCAAAATATATTGCTATGATTTACATCAAAGCGTGTTCTGTCTATATTCTCTTCTAGGAGTTTTATAGTTTCCGTTCTTACATTTATGCCCTTAATATGTTTTGAGTTTATTTGTGCATACAGTGTGAGGAAATGTTCCAATTTCATTCTTGTATATGTAGCTGTCCAATTTTCCCAGCACCACTTATTGAAGAGATTGTTTTTTCTCCATTGTATATTCTTTTCCCCTTTGTCTTAGATTAATTGAACATAAGTGCATAGGTTTATTTCTGGGCTCTCTATTCTGTTCCACTGATCTGCTGTGTCTGTTTTTGTGCCAGTACCATGCTGTTTTGAATACTGTAGCTTTGTAGTATATTAGTATAGTCTGAAGTCTGGGACGGTGATAACTCCAGTGTTGTTGTTTTTTTCTCAAGATTGTCTTGGTAATTCAGGGTCTTTTGTGGTTTGATGTAAATTTTAGGATTACTTTTTCTAGTTCTGTGAAAAATGTCGTGGGTATTTTGATAGGGATTGCATTAAATCTGTTGATTGCTTTGGGTAGTATGGCCATTTTGACATTAATTCTTCTAATCCAAGAACATGGGATATCTTTCCATTTCCTTGAATCGTCTTCAATTTCCTTCATTAATGTTTTATAGATTTAAGATTATACATCTTTCACCTCCTCGGTTGAGTTTATTCTTAGGTATTTTCCTCTTTTTGATGTGATTTTTAAATAGGATTCCTTTTAACTTTTGCTTTCTGATAGTTAATTATTAGTACATAGAAAAGCAACAGATTTCTGTATATTTTCTTCAATTCTGCAACTTTGCTGAATTTATTTGTTAGTTCTATTAGCTTTCAGATGGAGACTTTAGGATTTTCTATATAAAGTATCATGTCATCTACAAATAGTGACACTTTTCCCTCTACCCTTCTGATTTGAATGTTTTTTTATTTCTTTTTCTTTTCTGATTTCTGTGACTAGGACTTCCAATACTATGTTAAATAGAAGTGGCAAGAGTAGGTACCCTCGTCTTGTTACTGAATTACCAGAAACTCTCATCTTTTCACTGTTGGGTATGCTGTTAGCTGTGGGTTTGTCATAAATGGCTTTTATTATGTTGAAATATGTCCCAGCTCTACCCACTTTAATGAAAGTTTTTTAATCATGAATGGATGTTGAATTTTGTTAAATGATTTTTCTGCATCTATGGAGATGATCATTTGATTTTTATCCTTTCTTTTGTTATTGTGGTGTATCACATTGATTGATTTGCAAATATTGAACCATTCTTATGTCTCTGGAATAAAGTCCAATTGATTATGGTGTATGATTCTTTTTATATGTTGTTGGATCTGGTTTGCTAACGTTTTGTTGAGGATATTTGCACCTATATTTGTCAATGATATCAGCCTGTAATTATTATTATTCTTTGAAGTGTCTTTGTATGCTTTTGGTATGAGGGTAATGGTGGAGTTGTAGAATGAATTTGGAAGTGTTCTCTCCTACTCAATATTTTTGAATAGTTGGAGAAGGATAGGTATTAGTTCTTCTTTATATGCTTGGTAGAATTCCCCTTTGAAGCCATGTGTTACTGTACTTTTGTTTGTTGGGAGTTTTTAAATTACAAATTCAATTTCACTATAGTGATTAGAATGTTCAGATTGTCTTTTTCTTCTTGACTCAGTCCTGGCAGGTTGTATGTTTCAAAAAGATTTGTCCATTTCTTCCAGGTTGTCCAATTTGTTGGCATATAACTGTGTGTTATTCTTTTGATGATTTTTGTATCTCTGTGGTATCAGTTGTTATTTCTCCTCTTTCATATTTTATTTTCTTTATTTGCATCTCGTTTCTTCTTCTTGGTGAGCCTGGCTGAAAGTTTATCAATTTTGTTTATCTTTTTAAAAAAGCAGCTCTTGGATTCTTTGATATTTTATTTATTTATTTATTTCTCTCTCTCTCTCTCTCTTCTTCTCTCTCTCTCTTTCTTTCATCTCTATTTGTCTCTGTCTTTATTATATCCTTCCTTCCTTCTGTTGATTTTGGGCTTTCTTTGCTCTACTTTTTGTAATTCTCTGAGATAGTAGGATAGGTTGTTTATTTGAGATTTTTCTTGTTTCTTGAGGAAGGCCTATATCCCTTTAAACTTCACTCTTAGGACTATTTTTGCTGTATCCAAGAGATTTTGGAAAGTTGTGTTTCTATTTTCATTTGTCTCAAGGTATTTTCTGATTTTCTCTTTGATTTCTTCATTGACCCACTGTTTTTTTTTAGTAGCATATTATTTAGTTGCCACGTGTTTTTTCTTTTTCCATTTTTCTTTCTGTAATTGATTTCTAGTTTCATACTGTTGTGGTTAGAAACAGTGTTTGATATAATTTCTATCCTCTTAAATTTGTTGAAATTTGTTTTGAGGCCTAGGGTGTGACCTATCCTGAAAAACCTTCCATGTCCACTTGAAAAGGATGTGTATTCTGGTGTTTTCGTATGTAATGTCCTGTAGATATATCTAAAGTCCAACCAGTCTATTGTGTCATTTAAGACCACTGTTGCCTTATTGATTTTTCTGTCTGGATGATCTGTCCATTGATGTAAGTGGGGTATTAAAGTCACCTACTATTATTGTCAATTTCTCCTTTTATGTCTGTTAGTGTTTGCTTTATATATTTAAGTGCCCCTGTATTGGGGTGCATATATGTTAATGAGAATAGATCCTCTTCTTATATTGATCCTTTTATCATTATATAAAGCCCTTCTTTGTCTTTTGTTATAGCCTTTGTTTTAACATCTATTTTTTCTAAGTATTGCTACCCCCACTTTTGTCATTTCCATTTACATGAAATATCTTTTTCCAGCCCCTCACTTTGTCTGTGTGTGTCTTTAGCTCTGAAGTGAATCTCTTGTAGGCAGCCTATAGATGGGTCTTGTTTTTTTATTCAATCAGCCACCCTATGTGTTTTGATTGGGGCAGTTAGTCCATTGACAATTCAAGTAATTATTTACAGATGTGTACTTATGGCCATTTTTATTACTTGTTTTCTGGTTGTTTTTGTAATTCTTCTCCATTCTTCTTTTTTTTCTTCCTTTGCAGTATGATTATTTTCTTTAGTAGTGTGCTTGTATCCCTTTCAGTTTTTGTGTATCTATTGTAGGTTTTTGATTTGTGGTTATCATGAGGGTGATATATGTTGACGAATAATTATATCTACTTGTATTAAACTAGTTGCCATTTAAGTTCAAACACATTCTAAAAGTTCTATATTTTTTTCTCCCCTTCCCCACATTTTGTGTTTTTGCTGTCATATTCTATATCTTTGTGTTTATTCCTTAATTGTTTAGTTATATTGCTTTTACAATTTTTTTGTCTTTTAATCTTTATACTGGCTTATTTAATGGTTGATCCTCTGTCCTTAGTATATATTTGCCTTTCCTTGTGGGATTTCCCTTTCCTATAGATTCTTCTTTTCCTCTTAGAGAAGACCCTTTAACATTTCTTATAGGGTATGTTTAATATTGATTAACTCCTTTAATTTTTGCTTGTCTGAGAAGTTCTTTATCTCTCTTTTGATTCTAAATGATAATCTTTCTATGTAGAGTATCCTAGGTTGAAGGTTTTTCCCTTTCAGCACTTTGGACATATCATGCCACTAATTTCTGGACTGGAAAGTTTCTGCAGAAAAATCAGCTGATAGACTTATAGAGAGTCCCTTGTATATGAGTCTTTGTTTTTCTCTTGCTGCTTTTAGAATTCTCTTTTATTCTTTAACTTTTGCCATTTTAATTATAATATGTCTTGGCATGGATCTGTTTGGGTTTCTCTTGTTTGGGACCAACCCTCTGTGCTTTCTGTACCTGGATATCTGTTTCCTTCTTCAAGATTGGGAAGGTTTAGCCATAATTTCCTCAAATACATTTTCAATCCCTTTCTCTCTCTTCTCCTTTTGGAACCCCTATGATGTTGATGTTAGTATACTTAGTGTTATTACAGAGCTCCTAATCTCCTCATTTAAAAAAAAATTTCTTTTTATTGTTCTCATTGGGTGATTTCCATTATTCTAGCTTCCAGATCACTTATGCTTTCTTCTGTACCACTTAGTCTTCTATTCATTCTTTTCAGTGTGTTTTATATTTTAGCTATTAAATTATTTATATTTTGGATTGGGTCTTTTTCATATTTTCAAATTCCTTGTTAAAGTTCTCACTGTTTTACTCATTCTTTTCCCTAATTCAGTTAGCAATCTTATTATGAGTGCTTTGAATTTTTTATCTGGTAAATTGTTTCTGTTTTATTATTTATTTTTTCAGGGGTTTTCTCCTGGTATTTCAGTTGAAACCAGTTCCTCTGCCTTTTATTTTTCTTTAACTTTCTCTGCCTCTATGAATTTAGGTGAAACAGTTACCTGTTGTGGTCTTAAATGTGTGTTCTTATGTGGAAACATCCCTATACAAACTGTGTGTGCCCAATGCCTTTGGTGGGAGAACTGGATTTGATTTAGATGCTATTCACATTTTTCCTCATGGTATGCTGCACCTATCACCTTGATAGAGAGTAAGACTGCAGATAGAGGGGCTACAGCTAGCACTTTGAGTGAGGCAGGACTTCTCCTATGCTCAGTGGCCATCACTACCCTATCAAGGGTGGAGTCTGATCCCATGTTGCTATAGCAGAAGCCTTGAGGGTCAGGCCTGAGATGGCTGTGTTTTCTTTGGTTGTTCACTTTTCCCTCTCCCTGTTGTGGGACCCTTGTGACAGGGGAGGAGCACCAAAGCAAGTGGTACATGAAGCCTCTTGGCCCATGTCAGCCACAGACAGAGGTCCGTGCCATCTCTAATGCCTTTGCAGGCACCAGCAATTTCCACTCACTCTGCTAGGACACAGTCCTGAGTCCAAGTCCCCTTTGTCTGTCACAGACAATCACTCCCCACAGCCTCCATCACCCTCAACTGTTGTGGAACCACACTGCAGTGCAGGCAGCATCTGCATGGACTCTTGCTGTATACCAGGGCATGAGCTGTTGGGGAGTAGCCACCTTCAGAGTTCTGGACTGCTTCTGATGCACCGCTTGAGTAAGTACCAAGGATGGTCACTGCTGCCCCGTCCAGGTTCTGCCTTGGGACCTAGTTGCCTCTGTGTGTGTGTCCCATGGTGGAGTTTTCTCCCCAGATCCAATGGCATGCTGTGATGTAGAACAAGCAGGGCTTGAGGGTTCACTAGGATTGGGCTGGAGCCCACACTGAGTAGGTCACCAAAAATGAGTCAGCCAGCCATGCTGTTTCAATTTGCCCTTCCTGACCAGCCTCAGGGGTAAGCCAGCTTGCATGCAATCCTCATGAGCAGAGTTCAGCCTTTCCACAGGCCTTCAATTAGTCTCAGCAGTTCTCCACTCAGCCAAGGGGACTTGTCTCTCCTGTGTATGACCCCAGGACTAGGGCACCCAATCTGTGACTCTCACTGTTCACTCTCAGGTTTGGTCTCTACCCGTGTATCTTCTCCCTTTCCTCTCCCAGGGCACAGGTCTCTACTTGATCACTTTCTTCCCTTCCATCCTGATTATGTGTGGATCTTTCTTATAGCCTTGGTTGTACAGGAGTCTTTCTGCCAGTTTCCAGTTAGTTTTCAGTGAGAATTGTTCCACATGTAGATGTATTTTTTCTGTGTTCATGGAGGAAGATGAGTTCCACATTCTATTCTCCACCATCTTCTTCATTCCCTCAAAAAGAGTAAGATTTTTTTACCCTCACCCAAAATGATTTTCCCCCTTAGGCGTGATCTTGTGCTATTGAGAATGCATGATACACCTAATTCAAAATAAACAATGTGTGAGGCCTTGGTGAAGGTGTCTTATTAAGAAGGCTATAAAATTTATTAGTACTCAGGGAGTTTTATTTTTATGGAGCTAAGTCAGAAGTAAGCATAGTGTGACCTAAAAAACTAAAAAAAACAAACTTTAGCACAGTTTCTCTTTGGAAAGGTTGGTTTAAATACTTACTGAGTCTGATGCATGACTGAAAAGCAAAGTGTTATGAAATGTAAACAAACATACTTGCAGAAGCTTAAGTGTAGAATTATAGGCATTTTTTATAAACATGAGATCTAAAGCAAAGAAGAAAATTAATTTTTCAAAAATATTTGTCAAATGCTGGGAACTCAGTGTGGCTAAAATGGAAACAAGCCTGACCTCAGGAGACTATGGCCTAAATCAGGAGACTATGGCCTAAAGGGTGAAAGAGCAGCCTAAATCAGTTTAGTAAGCATAAAGTTAAAAGGTAGAGAAAACTATGAAGATTTAAATTGAAACTGCCCACAGGCAGACCAGATGGCAGAGAGGACAGTTGGCAGGCTATAACAATTCTATGGGCATGGTGAATTCTGACCCTGAGGTGTCAGAAGTGAAGAGAAAAAGGCATAAAATCTGTTCCACATAGGAAAGCAGTTGGCAAATGTCAAATGAGATCAGTAAGTAGTGAAGATTTCAACAAGGCAGGCTGGGTCAGATACAGATTTTTTTTTAAAGGAGGAAGGAACACTTATGGGGGAAACCATTAGTAGTGAAAAAGAGAGAAATAATTCAAGACACAGGCTGAGTTATAAAGCAGTGGATATTCAGCCACAGGCACCTGGGCTAACAGAAGAGGGAAATAAAGGAAAAGAGTTTAAGCAAGTGTCTACAAATTAAAAATACACAAGAAGAGACAAAGAGGAAAGATACAGGTAGCACTAGCAACAGCAGAACAAGCACTGTTAGAGGATTAGAGACCAACTTCCTTCACCTCTTGCTTTACATTTCCTAGAATAAAACACTTGTGAACAGGCGTAAATAACAGATCACCTGAAAGGCAGACAGTTGATTGTAGCCATACTTTTAAAGGAGGACTTTTCTGGGAGTCCCAAAATCCAACTCCTTTATCATTTTGTCATGTAAATCCCCAACACTGAAGCAACATTGTTACAAAACGACCAAGGAATTATATTGGTATATAACACTATCAAATTTAAATATACTATAAGTTTTGGGTCGTGGTGATTTCACTGTCATTAGTTTCTAGGTATTTTTTGATTTCCTCTTTGATTTGTTCAGTGACCTCTTGGTTAATTAGTAGTGTATTGTTTAGCCTCCAGGTGTTTGTATATTTTACAGATTTTTCCCTGTAACTGATATCTAATCTCATAGTGTTGTGGTCTGATACAATTTCAATTTTCTTAAATTTACCAAGGTTTGATTTGTGACCCAAGATATGATATCCTGGAGAATGTTCCATGAGCACTTGAGAAGAAAGTGTATTCTGTTGTTTTTGGTTGGAATGTCCTATAAATATCAATTAAATCCATCTTGTTTAATGTATCATTTAAAGAAAGTGTATTCTGTTGTTTTTGGTTGGAATGTCCTATAAATATCAATTAAATCCATCTTGTTTAATGTATCATTTAAAGGTTGTGTTTCCTTATTTATTTTCATTTTAGATGATATGTCAATTGGTGAAATTGTGGTTAAAGTCCCCTACTCTTATTGTGTTACTGTCAATTTCCCCTTTTATAGCTCTTTGTTAGCATTTGCCTTATGTATTGAGGTGCTCCCATGTTGGGTGCATAAATATTTACAATTGTTATATCTTCTTCTTGGATTGATCCCTTGATCATTATGTAGTGTCCTTCTTTGTCTCTTGTAATAGTCTTTATTTTAAAGTCTATTTTGTCTGATATGAGAATGCCACTCCGGCTTTCATTTTGATTTCCATTTGCAAGGAATATCTTTTTCCATCCCCTCACTTTCAGTCTGTATGTGTCCCTAGGTCTGAAGTGGGTCTCTTGTAGACAGCATATATACGGGTCTTGTTTTTGTATCCATCACTAATCATTAGAGAAATGCAAATCAAAACTACAATGAGGTATTACCTCACACTGGTCAGAATGGCCATCATCAAAAAATCTACAAAATAAATGCTGGAGAGGGTGTGGAGAAAACGGAACCCTCTTGCACTGTTGATGAGAATGTAAATTGATACAGCCACTATGGGGAACAGTATGGAGGTTCCTTAAGAAACTAAAAATAGAACTATCACATGACCCAGCAATCCCACTACTAGGCATATACCCTGAGAAAACCATAATTCAAAAAGAGACATGTACCACAATGTTCATTGCAATAGCCAGGACATGGAAGCAACCTATGTGTCCATCAACAGATGAATGGATAAAGAAGATGTGGCACATATATACAATGGAATATTACTCAGCCATAAAAAGGAATGAAATTGAATTATTTGTAGTGAGGTGGGTGGACCTAGAGTCTGTCATAAAGAGTGAAGTAAGAAAGAGAAAAACAAATACCATATGCTAATACATATATATAGAATTTTAAAAAATGGTCCTAATGAACCTAGGGGTAGGACAGGAATAAAGACGCAGACATAGAGAATGGACTTGAGAGCACGGAGAGGGGGAAGGGTAAGCTGGGATGAAGTGAGATAGTGGCATGGACATATATACACTACCAAATATAAAATACATAGTTAGTGGGAAGCATCTGCATAGCACAGGGAGATCAGCTTGGTGCTTTCTGTCCACCTAGAGGCGTGGGATAGGGAGGGTGGTAGGGAGACGCAAGAGGGAGGAGATATGGGGATATATGTATACATATAGCTGATTCACTTTGTTATACAACAGAAGCTAACACACCATTGTAAAGCAATTATACTCCAATAAAGATGTTTAAAAAATTTAAGTATACTATCTAATTTCCCCAAATATGATAAATTTCCTCATTTCTCTATCTCAGGCATAAACCTACAGTCAGAAACTTATTTTATATGTTCCACAATACCCTATATTTCATGTTTGTGGTAATAATCATCCCACTTCTATGTTTTTGTCTCCAATAGAGGTCTGGTGTTGATGTCATGGGGCCGCACCTCTCTGGTTACCACTATTTCTTCAACACCTATTACAGTGCACAAAACATATAATTATCTGTGTCAGAACAGAGTATGCAAGAGTAGAAGAGAACAACATCAGAGGAGGAAAGAGGGAAAAAACAAACCAAAAAATGAGGTAAAAAAAAATCCTTTCCCTTAGTGTTAAGAAAGTATTATTTCTTCCTCAGAACTGGCAACTTAGGGGAATGGTTCTTACCTGACATGTTAAATAAATACGGGTATTAAGATAAGTACGTATCCTATTTATTTTTATACATTCTAAATGTGTATTTAAGGAATCTATATTACAAAAATTATTTGATTTAATCACATTAATGTGTCAAAGACAAACCTATTTAATTATTTGAGAATTAAAGAAATCATTTGGCCAGATGTTATTTTTCTTCCCAGTTGTAAAAATCTTAAGAAACATCTCCTAGATAATGATTTAACGAATATGAGAAGCTTCCCAAGCAAGATTTAATGCCATTGTAAAAAAAAAAAAAACATTAATAGAGAAATATCAGTAAAACAATATTCTTTAGGATCATAAATATAATCCCATTTTTTTATAAGGCTATTCCACATGTTTTAATTAAACTCTCTTATAAAGTGTTATAACGAGCATTGATTGCTATTTAGAAAACTTTTAACAGGCTCTTAGAGGATCTGCAATGCTTGGTTTTCTCTGCCCAAGTCTGCCCCAGATGATCACCACTACAGCCAGCAGGATCCTGTGGGTATGTCCATCATCAGCTAGTGATGTGTATTATTGGCAACCTTACTTGGAACTTACTTAGAATACAATTTAACCATATAAAAATATCTGCTAGGGTAAAAAGCATTAATCAATACTAGATTTTATATATTTTAAGGATTGTGTTCGGCATCTGTGGCTTATCTTTGATGCACTAATCATTGCTATATATTTTGAGAAATAGATTCAGATTTCCAAGGATCAATTTACAAATGAATTTTTGGCAGAAAAACTGTCAATTGAGCTATATCCATAGTTTCGTAAAATATATTTTTTTACACTTTGCTTATGGCAGCCTAGTTAAGCCCAATATACTATTGCTGCTTCAAAAAAGACTCTCTCGGTGGTATTGGCAAGGCTTTGCAATATTCTAAGCCAGTGTGCAAAGCCTCAAACAAGCATACATATCTGTGTTTAGGCAGCCTTAATTTAGATCCCTTAAACTTGTTTCAGATTTTCTTCTGCTCTATGTCAGAGTACATTTAGTAAAAGCCAAATCTCTGGCCAAATGAGCAAAACTCTCCTAGGTAGTCTTTCTTTAGTCACTATGTCAACCTTCTTGGGATATTCAGGTGCTTTAATGGCTGCTTAACCAGACAGATTTTAGGAATTGTATTCTCAGCATTACCAGTTTTTCTCTAGGACTTTTTTTACCTCTTGTTTTTGTGGGCCTGTTTGATAATACTTACTTTCCAAAAACAAATGTCTAATCTATTTTACAGGTTGTTTTAGGGAGCAGCATCTTAAAGAATGATACACTAATTGGGCTCCCTTTTGGGAAACATAAAGCAGTTTTTTTCAGGTGTAGTACACAGAAATAGATGACATACTGGTAGCTTTTGTTCTTAAAGAAAATACTTATGGCTGAAACAGATGTTGCAAATTAAAAATCAAATTAATGACATGATTCTTTACATATTTTCTATGGTATAACAGTATATAACATTTCTGATAAAATTGTTCATGAAAAATGTCAATTATTTATTTAAAATTTAATCAGATTAGAATACCTTTATGCTTATTTTCTTAAAAATCTGACACAAGAATTCTGATAGAGCTTTGGTTGATACCATTATATAAATTGCTTATAAATGTATTATTTAGAGATACTTCTTTTTAAAAAGAGGAGAAATATATTTGCCTAGTCTTAGTTTAATATGCTTGAAATGACTGTTCTGAATAATCATTTTTCTCTGATGCCTCCAATAAGGAAAAAGAAAAATGATTATATATGATTGGATGTGTAACTCTCACAATTTCCTCTCCTCTCAGGATTGCATTAACACCATGTTACCTAGAGGCAGTGTGGTATAGAGTCTTAATTGAGTAATTCCCTGACTTTCTCTCTAACCACTTATGTAACTTTAGACCCATCATTTAAACTTTCTAAGCTTTCATTTTCTTATCTACAACATAAACTTAATGATGTATTACATAAACTTAATGATGTATTAGAGAGTGATTGAGAGGCATCATTGGAACAGCCAGCACTAATTATGTGCTAGATTACTATGTAATAAATACCAGCCTCTCATTTCTTTGAATTATCTTACTTATTTATTGTCATACTGTATATGTTGCTTTGCTAATAATAAACTACAAGCCAAGGTTATTCCATTTTTGTGTGTTCATCACACACACACAAATACACCCAGTAGCTACAGGAATTCTTCCTCTCTGCTGTGGTATATGAATAAGTACTCACCTTCTATTCAGTATCCTTTCTTTCATATCCTTAGAAATTGCAATCACTTAATTTTAAATTAGTAGTCCATAAAATAATAATTTTAGCATCCATGATAGATATTTAAAAACTTTATCAATGTTAAATGTTAAGTATCTAGGTGAAAAGATGAGGAAGAAGTGTGACTCGTTATTTTTATATTGAAATCGCTAAAATATCTTGAAGCATTTGAGATAGAGATTGATTCATCTTTGAGGTCTCTATTGTCAAAGTTTATTATAGATTATTATAAAGTCATACTTACTTATAAAGTCATACTTAATGGGTTGATGATATTAGAAAACAATGTTTTTTGTACTAGAAAAACAGGCAGTAAAAGCCATGGAGACAGAATAAAGAGCCCATAGATGAGCCTAAACTTACATGGGCAATTAATCTAGGGCAAAGGAGTCAAGAATATACGATAGGCAAAAGATTACCTCTTCAATACTTGGTTTTGGGGAAATTGTACAGCTACATGCAAAAGAATCAAACTGGACAACTCTCATACCATGTACAAAAATAAACTCAACTGAAATGTAAGACCTGAAACCATAGAATTTCTAGAAGAAAACATAGGCAGAACTCTTTGACATAGGTCTTAATAATATTTGGGGGGATATGTCTCTTCAGGCAAGGGAAACAAAAGCAAAAATAAACAAATGGGACTTCATCAAACTAAAACGGTTTTTGCACAGCTAATGAACATATCAACAAAATGAAAAGGCCACCTACTAAATGGGAGAAGGTATTTGCAAACTATATATCTGATAAGGCGTTAATATTCAAAATATAAAAAGAACTCATACAACACAAGAAACGAACAACCCAATTAAAAAATAGGCCAATGATCTGAATAGACATTTGTACAAAGAAGACATACAGATGGCCAACAGGCACATGAAAAGATGCTCAATATCACTATCATCAGGAAAATTCAAATCAAAACCACAATGAGATATCACTTCAAACCTATCAGAATGGCTATTATCAATCAACAAATAACAAGTGTTGATGAGGACATGAAGAAAAGGGAACCCTCATGCACTGATGATGGGAATGTAAATTGGTGCAGTCACTATGGCAAACAGTATGGAGATTCCTCAAAAAATTAAAAATAGAACTACAATAAAATCCAGCAATTCCACTCCTGGGTATTTATTATCCAAAGAAAATGAAAATTCTAATTCAAAAAGATATATGTACCCCTATGTTCTCTGCAGCATTATTTACAATAGCCAAATACAGAAGCAACCCAAATGGCCCATCAATAGATGAATGAAGAAGATGTAATTTACACATATAATGGAATATTAGCCATAAAAGAAATGAAACCTTGCCTTTTGGGACAATATGGATGGACCTAGAGGGTATTATGCTCAGTGAAATAAGGCAGAGAAAGACAAATACTGTATGATTTCACTTATATGTGGAGTCTAAAAAACAAAACAAATGATCATATATAACAAAACAGAAAGAGACACAGAGAACAAACAGGTGGTTGCCAGAGATGAGGGGGTGGGTGGAGGGAAGAAATAGGTGAGGGAGAATAAAAGGTACAAACTTCCAGTTCCACATCAAATGAGTCACAGTTATGAAATGTACAGTGTGGGGAATTTAGTCAATAATATCTTTGTATGGTGACATATAACTAGATTTATCTTGGTGATTATTTTGAAATGTATAAAAAAAATCACTATGTTATGTAACAGGAACTACCATAGTGTTGTAGGATAATTATAGTCACAAACATACACACAAATTCATAGAAAAAGACATCAGATTTGTGGTTACCAGAGGTGGAAGCTGGGGGGAGGGGGAATTGGATGAAGTCAGTCAAAATGTACTACAAACTTCCACTTATAAGTAAGTACTAGCAATGTAATATACAACATGATAAATATAATTTATATTTATACACATTTAAACACTGTTGTATGTTATATAATAAAATTGTTAACAGAGTAAATCCTGTGTTCTCATTGCACACACATTTTTTCTAATTTTATATATAAATGATGGATGTTCACTAAACTTGTGACAATCATTTCATGAGGTATTTAAGTCAAATAATTATGCTATACAGCTTAAACTTATGCAGTGCCATATGTTATTATATCTCAATAAAACTGGAAGAAAAAATGATACAATAAGGGAGAAAAAAAGCCATGGAAAATGTGATACATTTATAAGAGCAATAAGGATAGGCTCATATGGTCTCCTTTTTAAACTGAGTATTAAGGGTGTATGAAAATGCCACTCAGATTCATAACTTTTTAAGTTGTACAATATGAATAGAAAAATTGTTTCTAAACTATCTAGGTTTTAAAAATTCAAAAATATCAGAATTAACAGATCTCTAGGAATAAGTTCATCTGAACTAATTTGGCCTCACACAGAACCCAATGGGGAACTTCCAGTCTCCTGAGCACTGTACTTAAGGTAGCAGAGGCTAAGGAAGTTTAAGTGAACTTCACTCAGATAATAGCCCTTCTATGAACCGGCCCAAACAAGGCCTGATTGAATAGCAGTCTCTATCTTAAAAATCATCAGACTTAATGCCTGAAAATGGGGAATATGATCCTGAATTAGAAATTAGCTTAGTAGAAATGTCTCTGAGTTACACCAAGAAGACAGCTCAGCAGTGCTAATTCTTATAAAGCTACTTATTCTAAAGTCCTATGAATGGGCTCCATCTGTAGCCTGTCCTTTTATTTTAAAAAATATCTTAATTAGAGGATTTTGTACAAAGAAAGATACCATATATAAATTAAATATATAGGTGATAGAATGAGAGATTATATGTAGTGCCTAAGGAAAAAAAATCAAACACCTAGAATACACTAATAATACACTCAAACCAGAAATAAAAAGACAGCAACCTCATTGTAAAAATAGGCAACAGATATATACAGAAAAAAAAAATGTGGAAGTCCAACAAGCACACGAAGAGATGCATAAACATGCATTAAGAATGCAAGTTAAAATGATATATGATTTTATACCTAGTATAGGGGGAAATCTGGAAGATGGTTGTGAAGTATCAAGAAATATTTGCCAGCTGCTGGAATGAGAATGGTATAGCCATTTTGGGAGGTACTTTGGTGCCCCCCAAACATACAAGCAAAAAGGCTGTACATATATATGTGCATACATATGAGAGGTTAGACCAAGGATGTCTAGTTGGAATCATCAGCTCAGAGGAGGAGCCATGTGCTCTAAAATAAGGCATGGCAGGCAGCTGAGATGTGATACTCTATAACCATGTACCTTCCGTGAAGTATAAATGAACACTGGAATAAACAGTGGTAGCTCCAGATTTTGTGAAAACTGAGTATTTAAAATTTTGGTTGCTGTTTTTAAAAAAGAATACACAATTAAAAGTACAAATTCACATAATAAGTGCCCATTTAGAATTTTTTTAAAATCACTACAAATTAGAATTTAAGAAAAAAATCTCTAAATTACCACAAACTTGAAAATAATAAACTGCTTGACATACCATTCAAACATGGTTTTCTCTAAAGGTTTGGATGCATTATCTTTGACCACTTCTTCCTATATTCTTGTCAGGAGAAAACTTCTGGTTGGACCATGCTTCAAAGAGAACCAAACATTCTGCTTATGACTTTTCACATGTGATTACTTAGGGAATTTTCCAAAGATTAGCTTTTTGCTTTACTGATTTCAAGTGTGTTTTTTTTTGGATATATTTTGGGATTGTGTGTCACAGACTCTTTTACATTTCAATAAGGTATATCTTGTCATGATATCTAATGTATTGGCACAGAGGGAGATAGAAGATGGAAGTCATTCCTATATCAGAATGACTTACAAAGGCAACTATGAAACACATAAATATTTCCCACTATGGCCAAACTCAACACCCCCTTATCTAGATCCAGGAAATGTCAGAGACCATGCCAATCCCACTCAGAAGAAAGGGAATTGTAAATGAGAGCAATTTAAAGTGTAAAAAGACAAAAGTGTTAAACTTTTACAATAAAATATTACTTTCCAAAACTGTCCAAAATACACAAAAATGTGAATACATTTCTAGTGTTTCTTACAGTGTAACTAAAGCACCCTAAAGCTTAAGTATTATTAGTTTCACTTTCTTTTGATTAAATACCAAATGTACCTTCTTTTGATTAAATACAAAATATAATGTGCTTAGTGCTACCTTGGGAATGAGGAAGCAATGACTCTGATAATGAAAATTTTAATTGGTAGAACCTTTTGTGTATACTTTTGACAACACTGAGGTTATTGGTGCATTTAATGATTGCAACATCTGTGGAAGTTTAAGGATAGAAACTATATTGTAGTACAGAAGTAAAGGGAATTTGGTAAAAGGAAAGAATCAGATGCAGGGGGGAAAGTAACTTTGAAAGTGTCATTTTGTTTTGACTTGGTGTTTTAAACTGGACTGAATTGAGCATATGTAATTGCTAATGGAAGCAAAATAAGATTATGTAGAAGTTTAAAGATAGAGGGTTAACTGACAGCTCAAAGATACTGAAAAGTGGAAAAAAATGAAGGATGCAAAACATAAGAAAAATGACCAGCTTCATTTCAAGAAAAGAAATAATTCCATTATAGTAAAATGAATGAAAGAGATGAGGCTGATGTAAAGAGGATAATTCATTATACCTGTCTATGTTATAAATTGTTTTACAGTAGGAAAGTATTACCTCTACTATCCTAAAGTACACAAACTTTCAAAAGAGAAATACAAAGGAATTGAACAGGATATGCCTCATTTACTAGTTAATGATTTTAAAACTATTTAAGAAACATGTTAGTACTTCAATTATTTAAGAAACATGTTAGTGCTTCAATTGTAATATGCAATATGACAATTTAAACAAAGATATTGTGATAAGCCCATTTAAAAAAATTTAGATATTTGTAGATTCACATGCAGTTGTAAAAAATAACACAGAGATGTCCATGTACACTTTACCCAGTCTCCCTAATGGTAACATCTTGCAAAACAATAGTATAATATCTCAACCAGGATATTGACAGTCCAAATAGCTTTAGAATCGAACAATACAATAACTGAAATGAAAAATACACTAGAATGAATCAATAGCAGAATAACTGAGACCGAAGAACAGATAAGTGAGCTGGAAGACAGAGTGGTAGAAATCACTGCCATGAAACAGAATAAAGAGAAAAGAATAAAAAGAAGTAAGGACAGACTAAGAGACCTCTGGGACAACAATAAACTCACCAATATTCACATTATAGGGGTCCCAGAAGGAGAAGAGAGTGAGAAAGTATCTGAGAAAATATTTGAAGTGATAATAGCTGAACATTTCCCTAACATGGGAAAGGAAACAGTCACCCAAGTCCAGGAAGTGCAGAGAGTCCCAGGCAGGATAATCCCAGGGAGGAACATACCAACACACATAGTAATCAAATTGACAAAAATTATAGACAAAGAAAATATTAAAAGCAACAAGGGAAAAGAAATGAATAACATACAAAGGAATCCTCATAAGGTTACCAGCTGATTTTTCAGCAGAAACTCTGCAGGCCAGAAGGGGGTGGCACAGTATATTTAAAATTATGAAAGGGAAGAACCTACAACCAAGAATACTCTACCCAGCAAGGCTTTCATTCAGATTTGAAGGAGAAAGCAAAAGCATTACATACAAGCAAAAGTTAAGAGAATTCAGCACCACTAGACCAGCTCTGCAACAAATGCTAAAGGAACTTCTCTAGCCGGAAAAGACCAGAACTAGAAACAAGAAAATTATGAAAGAAAAACACACCAGTAAAGGAAAATATACAGTAAAGGTAGGAAATCATCTGCACACAAATATGATATCAACAAGCAATTGTGAGGACAGCACAAATGCAGGAAATTGGAAATGCATTTGAAATTAAAAGAATAGCAACTTAAAACAATCTTGTTTATATATAGACTGCTATATCAAAACCTCATGGTAACCACAAACCAAAACTCTATGATAGATACACACACAAAAAAGAAAAAGGAATCCAAATAAAACAGTAAAGTCAGTCATCCAATCACAAGAGAACAAAAGAGGAAGGGAAGAAAAATTACCTACAAAAACAAATCCAAAATAATTAACAAAATGGTAATAAGAGCATACACATCAATAATTACCTTAATATAAATGGATTAAATGCTCCAACTAAAAAAGAATAGCTGAAAGGATACAAAAATAAGACCCATATATATGCTGCATACAAGAGACCCACTTAAGATCTAGGGACACATACAGACTGAAAATGAGGGGATGGATAAAGGTATTCCATTCAAATGGAAATCAAAAGAAAACTGGAGTAGCAATACTCATATCACACAAAATAGACTTTAAAATAAAGACTGTCACAAGAGACAAGGAAGGACACTACATAATGATCAATGGATCAATCCAAGAAGGTATAACAATTGTAAATACATATGCACCCAACATAGGAGCACCTCAATATATAAGGCAAATACAGCAACAAAAAGAGAAATTGACAGTAACACAATAATAGTGGGGAACTTTAGCACCCCACTTTCATCAATGGACAGATCATATAGACAGAAAATCAATAAGGAAACACAGGCCTTAGACACATTAGACAAGATGGACTTAATTGATATTTACAGAGCATTCCATCCAAAAGCAGCAAAATACACTGCTTCTCAAGTGCACCTGGAACATTCTCCAGGATTGATCACATGCTGGGCTACAAAGTGAGCCTCGGTAAATTTAAGAAAACTGAAATCATATCCAGCATTATTTCTGACCACAATGCTGTGAGATTAGAAATCTACTACAGGAAAAAAAAACTGTAAAAAAAACACAAACATGTGGAGGCTAAGCAATAAACTACTAAACAACTAATGGATCACTGAAGAAATTGAAGAGGAAATCAAAAAATACCTAGAGAAAAATGAAAATGAAAGCATGAAGATCCAAAACCTATGGGACACAGAAAAAGCAGTTCCAAGAGGGAAGGTTATAGAAATACAATCTTCCCTCAGGAAACAAGAAAAATCTAAATAAACAACCTAACCTTACACCTAAAGCAACTAGAAAAAGAAGAACAAACAAAACCCAAAGTTAATAGAAGGAATGAAATCATAAATATCAGAAATAAATGAAATAGAGGTGATAAAAACAATAGAAAAAATCAATGAAGCTAAAAGCTGGCTCTCTGAGAAGATAAACAAAATTGATAAAACTTTAGTCAGACTCATGAAAAGAAGGGAGAGGGTTCAAATCAATAACATTAGAAATGAAAAAGGAGAAGTTACAACTGACACCACAGAAATACAAAGGATCACAAGAGACTACTACAAGCAACTTATGCCAATAAAATGGACAACCTAGAAGAAATGGACAAATTCTTAGAAAGGTAGAACCTTCCAAGACTAAACTAGGAAGAGACAGAAAATATGAACAGACCAATCACAAGTACTGAAATTAAAACTGTGATTTAAAAATCTTCCAACAAACAAAAGCCCAGGAGCAGATGGCTTCACAGGTGAATTTTATCAAACATTTAGAAAAGAGTTAACACTTACCCTTCTGAAACTCTTACAAAAAATTGTAGGGGAAGAAACACTCCCAAGCTCATTCTACGTGGCCACCATCACCGTGACACCAAAACCAGACAAATATATCACACACACACACAAAAAAAAGAAAATTACAGGCCAGTATCACTGATGAACATAGACACAAAAATCCTCAACAAAATACTAGCAAACCAAATCAAGCAATACATTAAAAGGATCATATAAAATGATAAAGTGGGACTTATCCCAGACATGCAAAGATTTTTCAAAATCTTCAAATCAATGTGATACACCACATTAAAAAAACTGAAGAATAAGAACCATATGATCATCTTAATAGATGCAGAAAAAGCTTTTGACAAAATTCAACACATTTTTATGATAAAGACTCTCCAGAAAGTGGTCAACGAGGGAACACACCTCAACATAACAAAGGCCATATATGACAAACCTACAGGTAATATAATACTCAATGGTGAACGACTGAAAGCATTTCTTCTAAGATCAGAAACAAGACAAAGATGTCCACTCTTGCCACTCTTATTCGACCTAGTTTTGGAAGCCCTAGCCATGGCAATCAGAGAAGAAAAAGGAATAAAAGAAATCCAAATTGGGAACAAAGATGTAAAACTGTCACTATTTGCAGATGACATGATACTATACATAGAAAATCCTAAAGATGCCACCAGAAAACTACTAGAGCTCATCAATGAATTTGGTAAAGTAGCAGGATACAAAATTAATACATAGGGGCTTCCCTGGTGGCGCAGTGGTTGAGCGTCCGCCTGCCGATGCAGGGGACACGGGTTCGTGCCCCGGTCCGGGAGGATCCCACGTGCCGCGGAGCGGCTGGGCCCGTGAGCCATGGCCGCTGAGCCTGCGCGTCCGGGGCCTGTGCTCCGCAACGGGAGAGGCCACAACAGTGAGAGGCCCGTGTACCGCAAAAAAAAAAAAAAAAAAAAAAACAAAATTAATACATAGAAAAAAGTGCAGGCCAGTATCACTGATGAACATAGACACAAAAATCCTCAACAAAATACTAGCAAACCAAACCAAAAGTGCATTTCTATACACTAAAAATGAAAGATCAGAAAGAGAAATTAAAGAAAATATCCCATTTACCATTGCATCAAAAAGAATAAAATACCTAGGAATAAACCTACCTAAGGAAGCAAAAGACCTGTACTCCAAAAAACTAAAAGACACTGGTGAAAGAAATCGAAGATGACACAAATAGATGGAAAGATATACCATTTTCTTGTATTGGAAGAATCAATATTGTCAAAATGACTATACTACCCAAGTCAATCTACAGATTCAATGCAATCCTTATCAAATTACCAATGGTATTTTTCACAGAACTAGAACAAAATATCTTAAAATTTGTATAGAGACACAAAAGACCCTGAATAGCCAAAGCAATCTTGTGAAAAAAAAATAGAGCTGGAGGAGGTTCCCTGCCTTCAGACAATACTACAAAGTTAGTCATTAAAACAGTATGGTAGTCATTAAAACAGCAGAAAAACAAATATAGATCAATGGAACAAGTAGAAAACCCAGTAATAAACTGACGCACCTATGCTCAATTAATCTGTGACAAAGGAGGCAAGACTATACAGTAGAGAAAATACAGTCTTTTCAATAAATGCTGCTGGAAGACTGGTCAGCTACATGTAAAAAAAGAAATTAGAACATTGTTTAATACTGTACACAAAAACAAACTCATAATGGATTAAAGACCTAAATGTAAGACTGGATACTATAAAACTCTTAGAGGAAAACATAGGCAGAACATACTTTGACATAAGTCACAGCAATATCTTTTTTGATATGTCTCCAAAAGTAATGGAAATAAAAACAAAAATAAACAAATGGGACCTAATTAACCTCAAAAGCTTTTGCACAGCAAAGGAAACCATAAAAAAAACAAAAAACCCACAGAATGGGAGAAAATATTTGCAAATGATGAGATCGACAAGGGGTTAAGCTCCAAAATTTACAAACCGTTATGCAGGTCAATATCAAAAACAACAAACAACCCAATCAAAAAATGGGCAGAAGACCTAAATAGACATTTCTCCAAAGAGGACATACAGATGGCCAAGAAGAACAAGAAAAGATGCTCAACATTGCTAATTATTAGAGAAATTCAAACAAAAACTACAATGAGATATCACCTACACCAGTAAGAATGGCCATCATCAAAAAGTCTACAAACTATAAATGCTGGAGAAGGTATGCATGAAAGGGAACCCTCCCACACTGTTGATGGGAATGTAAATTGGTACTGTCACTTTGGAGAACGTTATGGAGGTTCCTTAAAAAACTAAATATAGAGCTACCATATGATCCAGCAATCCCACTCCTGGGCATATATCCAGAGAAAAACACAGTTCAAAAGGATATATTCACCCCAATTTCATTGCAGTTCTATTTATAATAGCAAGACATGGAAGCACCCTAAATGTCCATTGACAGATGAATGGATATAAAGATGAGGTGGTACATATATGCAATGGAATATTACTCAGCCATTAAAAAGAATGAAATAATGCCATTTGCAGCAACATAAATGGACCTGGAGATTATCCTACTAAATAAGTTAGAGAAAGACAAATATCATATGATATCACTTTCATGTGGAGTCTAAAAAAATTTACATAAATGAACTGACCTACAAAACAGAAATAGTTACAAATGTAGGAAGCAAACTATGGCTACCGGGGGGAAGGGTGAGGGGAGGGATAGATTGGAGGTTTGGGATTGACACATACACACTGTTATATTTTAAATAGATAACCAACAAGGACCTACCGTATAGCACAGGGAACTCTGTTCAATACTCTGTAATTACCTAACTTGGAAAAGAATAGATACATATATATGTAAAACTGAATCACTTTGCTATACACCTGAAACTAACGAAACACTGTTAATCAATGATACTCCTAAGTAAAATTAAAATGTTAAAAATAAATAAAAGCATTAAACAAGAATAAAAAGAAAAGCAAAAAGAGAAAAGGATAGGGAGAAAAATCACAACAGAACATCCAGTATTGTAAGACAATTCAAAAGTTGAATATATTATTGGATAGCAGAAAGAAAAAAGATATATTGATACAGAAGAAATAATTGAAGTAATAATTACCACAAATTTTTCAAAATTAATGACAGACACTGTGATTGTCAATTTTATATATCAATTTTGCTAAGCCATAGTGCCTAGATATTTGGTCAAATATACTGGATGTTTCTGTGAAGGTGTTTTGTGGATTAGACTAACATTTAAATGCACGGCCTTTGAGTAAAGCTAATTACTCTCCATATGTGAATGGGATTCATCCAGTCAGCTGAAGGCCTTAATAAAACAAAGACCAACCTATTCTCACCACAGAAGAATCCTGATAGTAGATTGCTTTTGTATTCAAAGTGCAACTCTTGCCTGAGTGTCCAGTCTGCCTCCCAATCCTGCAGATTTTGGACATAACCACCACAAGCATGTGAGCCAATGCCTTAGAATAAACCTCTCTCACTCTCTACACCCTCCCTCTCTCTCTCATATGATGCATGTTTGTGCGCACGCGCGTGTGCACACGTGTGCACACACACACACACACATTCTATTGGTTCTGTTTCACTGGAGAACTTTGACTAATAGAGACACCAAAACAGAGATATAGGATTCTTAGCTAACAATCACCATGAAGGATAAATAACAAAAATACTGCACCTAGACATATCATATTCAAACTGCAAGAAACGAAAGGCAGAGAAAATCTTGGAAGCAGCCAGAAAGGGAAAAAAGATAAGCATCTTATGGGAATTCCCTGGCAATCCAGTGGTTAAGACTCCATGTTTCCAATGCAGCAGGCATGAGTTTGATCCCTGGTAGGAGAACTAAGATCCCACATGCCATGTTTTTGGCCATGTGGCCAAAAAACTTTTTAAAATAAATTTTAAAAAAATTTTTAAATTTAAATTTAAAATTTAAATTTAAAAAATTTTAAAAAGCACCTTACTAGAGGAGGAACATGATAAGAAGTAGAGTGAAATATTTAAGCTGTTATTTAAATATTTAAAGTGAAATATTTAAGCTGTTAAAAGAAAAAAAAATACAACCACCACCACCAACCTAGAGGTCTTCAGAATTTTACTTCTAAAATGAAAAATACAGGAAGGCTTTTATAAACAAAGAAAAATTAAGGGAATTCATTACCAGTAGATCTTCTCTGCAAAAAAATGTTAAAGCAAGTTCTTCATGAAGAAAGAGAATTATATAGTCAGAAACTCAGATCTACATAAAGAAAGGAATAGTGTCAGAGAAGGAATAAATGATGGTCAAATAAAATATTTTATTTTCCTATTCTGAACTAATCTAACAGAAAACTGTTTATTCAAAGTAAGAATGACAACAGTGTATTGGGTGATTATAAAATATGGGAAAGTGAAATAAATGACACCCACATTATAAGGGATGGGAAGGAAGAATTGTGAATAATTTGTTATTAGGTTCTTGCACTCCCATAAAGCTGTACAGTGTTATTTGAGTATGGACTCAGATTAGTTGTAACTGAATCCTGCAAAATTTTTAGTGAAACACTAAAAAAATGTTTAAAAGAAATATAATCAATATCTTAAGAGAGGAGATAAAATGAAATTATATAAATGCACTATAAAAATCAGTGAAGCCTGTAAAATAGAGGAAAAAGATAATTTAAATGAAGAGAAAACAGTTACAAATATGGTACAGATTAAACAATTTCGGTAATCACTTTAAATATGAGTGTGATAAATACACCAAATAAAGGACAGAGAATGTCAGAGTATATTAAAAAAAAATACACCAACATATGTTGTCTATAAGAAATTCTCTTTAATGACTCAGTTTAAAAGTAAAGGGATGAAGAAAGATATACTATGCTAACGCTAACCAGAAGAAAGTTTAAGTAGCTCTAATGATTTCAGACAAAGCAAACTTCATAACAAAGAAAATTATTACAGATAAATAGGGAGATTACATAATAATAAAGGGGTTAATTCTCTAAGAAGACATAATAATCCTTAACACTTATGTACATAGCAACAGAGTGTCAAAATACCTGAGGTAGGTAGGTAAATAAACAATTAAATAAAATTATAAGGTGAAATAGATGTAGTGTTATAGTTAGAGATTTAAACATTCCTCTTTCAGTAACTGATAGATTAAGCAGGCAAATAATCAGTCAGGATATATTTGACCTGAAAAGCACCAACAATCAACTTGCTGTAAATGACATTTATAGATGCTTCATCCAACAAATGCAGAATACACATTCTTCTCAAGCTCACATGGAACTACGTTACATGATAAACTACATTCTAGGTAATAAAACATATCTGAAAATAATTTAAAATAATAGAAATCATGCAACATATGCTACCAGGCCACAAATATGAAACCAGAAATCACTAACAAAAAGATAATTGGAAAATCCTCAAATACCCAGAGATTAAACAGCACACTTCTAAATAAAATATGGGTCAAAGAAGTTTCAAGAGACATATTAAAATATTTTGAACTTAATGAAAATTTGTGGTATGGAGCAAAACAGTACTTATTGAGATATGTATAGCTTTGAATGAATATATCAGAAAAAGAGAAAGATCTAAAATCAATAATTTGTTATTGAAAAGAAATAAAATTGGCAAACCCATAGCCAGAAAAACCAAGAATAAAAGAAGATATAATTACCAATATTAGAAATGAAAGAAAAATCATCACTACTGATCCCAAGGACATCAAAAGCATAGTAAAGGAATATTCTGAATAACCCTATGGACATAATTTCATAAATTAGATGAAATTGAACCAACTCTTGAATACACTAATAACTGAAACTCACATATGGAAAAAGAATCTTAATAGGTCTATATATATTAAAGAAATGAAATAAATAATAACACCACAAAAAAAAAGCATCAAGCCCAAATGGTTTCAATAATGAATTCTACCAAACATTTTAGGAAGAAATTATGCCAATTCTTTATAATCTCTTGCAGAAAACATAAGCAGGGTGAACACTTCTCTTATGAACTGAATTGTGTCTCTGAAATTCATTTGTTGAGACCCTAATACGCAGTGCCTCAGAATATGACTGTATTTGGAGATAAAGTCTTTAAAGATGTGGTAAATTTACAGTGAGACTGTAATAGTAGACCATAATACAATGCGACCGGTATCCTTCAAAGTAGAGGAAATTTACGTACACATGCAGACCAGGGATGCACATGCACAGAGGAAAGATGATGTCAGGACATAGCAAGAAGATGGCCATCTACAGGCCAAGGAGCAAGGCCTCAGTAGAAACCAAACCTGCCAACATCTTGATCTTGGATTTCTAGCCTCCAGAACTGTGAGAAAATAAATTTATGTTGTGTAAGCCATTCAGTCTGTGATATTTTTTTACTTTGGCAGTTCCAGCGAACTAATCCAACTTTCCAGTTCACTCTATTAGACCAACAGTAATACCAAAACCAGATAAAGACATTAAAAGAAAGAAAAACTATAGATCAATATTTCTCATGAAAAAAATTAAAATTCTTAAAGTATTAGCAAGTCAAATCAAAGAATATATGAAAAATAGTATACTCCATGACCAAATGGGGTTTATTCCAGATATACAAAGCTGATTCAACATTTAAAAAATCAATTAATATAATCTACTACATCAGTGGATTAAGGAAGAAAAATTTATCTGATTATATTAATTGATTCAACAGAAGCTTTTGACGATATCCAAAAACCATTTGTGGATAAAAATATCTCAGCAAAATGGGAACAGAGAGAAACTTTTTCAACTTAATAAAGAACATCTACAACAAACCTACAGCTAACATTTAACCTCATGGTGAGAAATTAGATGCTTTCCCCCTAATACAAGGAACAAGGCAAGAATGCCCTGTCTCACCACTTTATACAACATTGTATCAGAAGTCCTAGCTATTGCAAAAATACAAGAAAATGCCATAAATGGTACACAGATTGAGAAAAAAGAGATAAAAATGTCTTTGTTCTCAGATATCATGATTGTCTATAGAAAATCCCAAAGAATCAATAAAATTCTCCTGGAACTTGTAAATAATTATAGCAATGTTTCAGGATAAATGGTTAATAGACAAAAGTTAACTGATTGCCTATATACCAGTAATGAACAATTGGAATTTGAAATTAAAAATACAATTGCAAGTAAGATCTAATGATAGCTACGCATATAAGCACGTGAAGAAAAGGGTTGGGATCTTATTGTTGAAATATGAAGGCATAGATTTTTTTTTGTTTTATATGTATAGAAAAATAAATTGAAAAGAATACATGATTCATTCATTTAATAATTAGTTACTAAGCAATGAGGTGATACAAAGTTGAAAAAGACATAATTGCTTCCCTCAGAAAATTCTAATCTCTAAGCGATTATAGAGTAAATGTTAAATATTTATCATGCAAGGTAACATAAGTGTTTGAAAAGATATTAAAATAAAATGATATAGAGGTCAGAGGAAGAAAATTTATAAATGCATAGTTCGATTAAAAATAGTGACTTTGAGAGGGAGTGATGTCAGCCAGATGGTAGAATAGGAAGCCTCAGACCCTCCCTACTAAGATTTCAAATTAAAAATACACAGAACAACTCCCTTCGTGAGAAATTCAGAAACCAGTTATGAGGTTCCTGCATCCCAGGTGAGTGTGAAAACAGCTGCATTCAAGCAGGAAGGAAAATTCTGGCACCCACTCTCTACACCCTCTCCCCTCAGCATAACACAGTGCAATAGAGAAGAAAATTCCAACTCTTAGGTTCTCGTAGAGACAAAGAGAGAAGAATGGACCATACATCCAAAGTTCTGACTTTTCAGAAGCCTGCTGGAGGGACAGGATTCTATTTTTCCTGAATCTAGAGAAGAAAAGTGATGGTTTAGAATACCAGGTATGCACCCACCAGTGCCCCTCCCACATGGAAAAGCACAAAGCAATCAGTAAAAAACCCAACTGTTGGTTATTCCCTGTGAGGAGAAAAAGTTGGAGCATACGTCCAACCTTCTGGTTTGGGGGGGATTGAGGGGGTGAAGGCTACCCTTTCATCTGGTTTCTGTATCGCCCGTCTGTGAGTGCTGATGGGATCAGCATATTTTAGATGCCTGAGAGCTAATGAGAACAAAAGAGAGGAGGGAAGCTTGCTTGAGGCTTGTTCCTGCTCTGCAAGACCCATGGTACAACAGACAGAGATCAATTATGCTTGGTGAATTCTACCTCTGGGAAAAAGGAGAACAGTTGTACGCTGTGTGTCCAACTTTCCAGTTCTGGGGGAGAGGACTGCCCAAGAGACTGGTTTCTGTCTTTCCCAAATCTAAGAGCTGAAAGGAAAGGGTATCAAGTTGGGAGATACTGAGAACAAAGGTGGCAATGGAATACTATGTATACATGTATACACCTGCCAGAGCCCTTCTCCCCTGGCACAACATGGAGCAAACAGGAGTAAATCCCCAGCTCCTGACTTCTTGGAAAGAGAGATAGCTGAAGTACACATCTAATATTCTGTCTTTTTAGGGGGCTGTCAGAAGGACTGGTTTCTGTCTTGCCTACATGGGAGCATTGATGGCACCCAGAAACTCCAGATCCTGGGGCCAATAAGAACAAAAGAGGGACAGGCCACTTAATTGTGGCCTCCTGCTGCTCCACAAAACCAGCAGTACCACAAATCAGCACAAAAGAGAGCAAGATATTGCAAGCTTCTGAAAAGAGAAACTGGTAAAGACTATAACTGGAAATTTACATGCACATGTCCAGAGAAGACACATCTACCAAAAAGTTATGAGAAGCCCCCAGAATTTCTAGGAGGTATTTCCCATAGGAACTCAGTCTATAAAGACTGGGAGAGATGGCTGTTTTTTAAAGTGCACAGATACCAGCACAAAATTATGAGAAACATGAACAAACAGGAAAACATAGACCATTAAAAGTAACAAAATAAATCTCCAGAAATTTAACATATAGAAAGAGGTCTATAAATTATCTGAAAAAATAATTCAAAACAATTATCATAAAGATGCTTATTGGGTTTAAAAAAACAATGCATCAACAAAATGAGAATTTCAACAAAGAGATAAAAAATAAAAGACCCAAAGAGAAATTTTGGATTTCAAAAATAAAATAACTGCATTGAAAAGTGCATTAAAGAGAGATTCAAGAACAGACTTGATTTAGCAGAAGAACAAATAAGCAAATTAAAATACAAGTCATTTGAAATTATCCAGCCAGAGGAATAAAAAGAAAAAAAGAATGAAGAATAGTGAAGAAAATCTAATGGATGTATGGGACACCATATGTACTCATTATACATATATAATGAGTATATACATTATACATATGATATACAATATTGTATCTCAAAAAGTTAAAAGAGAAAGAAAGGGAGAGAAAACTCATTTGAAGAAATAATAGTTGAAAACTTCTCAAATCTGGGCATTCAGATTCAAGAAGCTCGGCAGACAGAAAATAGGAGGAACCCGAAGAAATCCACAATGAGATATATAATCAAACTGTCAAAATCAAAGACAAAGAGAAAATTTTGAAAACAAGAAAAATTGACACTGTGTATGAGGGAGATCCTAATATGACTATCAGTAGATTTATCAGCAAAAACATTGCAGATCAGAAGGGAGTAGTATAATATATTCCAAGGGCTGAAAGAAACAACAAAAATAATCTAACCAAGAATACTATACCTAGCACATCTATTCCTCAATAATGAAGGAGAAAAAGACATTCTCCAAAAAACAAAAACTAAGGGAGCTTATCAACCACTAGATCTGACTTAGAAAATGTGCCAAAGGGAGTCCTTCATGTTGAGAAAAAAGGATGCCTTATAGTAATATGAAAGCATAAGAATGCTGATAGGGTAAATATATAGACAAATACAGAATGCTGTAATACTGTAATGATGGTATATAAATTACTTTTAATTCCTGTATAGAATTTAAAAGAAAAATCTATGTAAAATATATTAATGAATGCAGGGTAAAACAAGGAATAATTTGTGACATCAATAGCATAAAATGTGTGTGGAAGAGGAAGAAGCAAAAGTGTAAAATTTTGCGTATGATTGAAATTGTTATCATAAGCTGAAAATAAATTTTTGTAACTATAATAGGCTTTATATAAGTCCTATGGTAATCACAAAGAGAATACCTAGAGAAAATTCACAAAAGAAAATGAGAACGAAATAAAAGCACGTCACAACAAATATAATGAAACACAAAGGAACACAGCAAAAGAGAAGAAGACAAAGAAGCTACAAGACACACAAGACAATTAAAAAGATGGCAATGGGGCTTCCCTGGTGGCGCAGTGGTTGAGAGTCTGCCTGTCGATGTGGGGGACATGGTTTCATGCCCCGGTCCGGGAGGATCCCACTTGCCACGGAGTGGCTAGACCCGTGATCCATGGCCACTGAGCCTGCACGTCCGGAGCCTGTGCTCCGCAACGGGAGAGGCCATGGCAGTGAGAGGGCCATGTACCGCAAAAAAAAAAAAAAAAAAAAAGATGGCAATAGTAAATCCTTCCCTGTCAGCAAATATTGAAAGAACAAAAGGGAGAAATAGATAACAATGCAATAATAGCAGGTTATTTTTTTTCTTTTTTTTTTTTTTTTGCTGTACGCGGGCCTCTCACTGTTGTGGCCTCTCCTGTTGCGGAGCACAGGCTCCAGACATGCAGGCTCTGCGGCCATGGCTCACAGGCCCAGCCACTCCGCAGCATGTGGGATCTTCCCAGACCAGGGCACGAACCCGTGTCCCCTGCATCGGCAGGTGGACTTCAACCACTGTGCCACCAGGGAAGCCCAATATCAGGATATTTTAATACCCATTTTCATTATGGATAGAACAATCAGACAGAAGAACATTAAGGAAACAGAGAACTAAACCCTATAGATCAATCAGGTCTAACAGACATAAAGAGAATATTGCACTCAACAGCAACAGAACACATACTCTCCTCAAGTGCATATAGAACATTCTCTGTGACAGATCACATATTAGGCCACAAAATTAAGAAGACTGAAATAATACCAAGTATATCCTCCCATCACAGTGGAATGCAACTAGAAAGCAATAGCAGAGGGAAAGTTAGAAAATTCATAAATATGTGGAAATTAAACATCACACCTTGAAACAACCAAGTCAAAAAATGAATTGAAGGAAATTAGAAAATATCTTGGGACAATTTGCAAACAAAAATATGACATGCCAAAACTTATAGCATGCAGCAAAGTAGTACTCGGAGGATATTTAAAGCAATAAACACCTACATTAAAAATGAAGATTTTAAACAATTTAAATTTACACAAGACACTAGAAAAGAAAAGGCTAAGCACAAAATTAGCAGAAGGAAAGAACTAATAGAGATTAGAAGTAAATAAAATAGGAACTAGAAAGACAACAAAAAAGATCAGCAAAACTTAGAGTTGTTTTTTATTAAAGACAAACAAAATTGATAAAACATTAACTAGACTAGTCAAGCAAAAAAGAAAGAGGACTTAAATGAATGAAATTATAAATGAAAAAGGAGACATTGCAACTGATACTACAGAAATACAAGGCTCATAAGGGTCCACTATGAACAATCATATGCTAACAAATTGGGAACCTAGAAGAAATGGATAAATTCCTAGAAACAACAACCTACTAAGACTAAGTCTCAGCAAGGAGATCAGTAATCCAAAACATCCCAACAAAGAAAAGACCAGAACCAGATGGACTCATTAGTAAATTCTATGAATTATTTAGGGAAGATTGCTAATGCTTCTCAAACCCTCCCCAAAAAAATGAAGAGGAGGGAATATTTCCCAACTTATTTTTATGAAGCCAGCATTATCCTGATACCAAAGCCAGAAATAGACACTATAAGAAAGCTACAAAGCAATATCCCTGATGAATATAGATGCAAAATTTCTCAACAAAATGCTAGCAAACTGAAATTATCAGCACATTAAAAGAATCATACACCATGACCAAGCAGGATTTATTCCTGGGATACAAGAATGGTTCAACATACAAAAATGAATCGGTGTGATACACCACATTAACAAAACAAAGGATAAAAATTATATAATCATCTCAATAGATGCAGAAAAGGCATTCGACAAAATTTAAACCTTTTTCATTATTAAAAACACTAACAAACAAGGAATAATGAAAATTTCTTAAACATAATAAAAGCCGCAGCTAAATCATACTCAACAGTAATAATAATAATAATAACCAAAAGACATCTCTCTAAGATCAGGGAACAAAACAAGGATACCCATTCTCACCAACTCTTTCCAACATAGTACTGGAACTACTAGTGAGTATAATTAAGAAAAAGTAATAAAAGGCATACAAATTAAAAAGGAAGAAGTAGAAGTAGAATAAAATAGGACCCATATTTTACACAATACAAAAAATTCAACTCCAGATGGATTAAAGACTTAAATGTAAGACCTGAATCCATAAAACTCCTAGAAGAAAACATAAGGAGAATACCATTACATTGGTCTTAGAAATGATTGCTTCAATTTGACACCAAATCACAGGCAACAAAAGCAAAAACATACAAATGGAACATCAAAGCACATCTGTGCAGGAAAGTAAACATTCAACAGAGTGAAAAGTTAATTTCACTGAATTTCAGTGAAAAGGAAAAAAAAACCTCAAATCATATATTTGATAAAGAGTTAATCTCCAAAGTATATAAGAATCTTCTACAACTCAACAGCAAAAACAAAACTAAGCAAACAAACAAAACAGGTAACTTGATAAAAAAAAAATGAGCAAGGACCTGAATAGACATTACTTCAAAAAAGACATACAAATGACCAATGGGTTTATAAAAAATGTTCAACATCACTAATCATCAGGAACATGTAAAACAAAACTACAATGAAATATCACCTCATGCATGTTAGGGTGACCATCATAAAAACCTAAACAAAACAGATAACAGCATAACCAGTGGGGTTGAATAACAATAATTGGAGCCCTCGTGCACTCTTGGTGCATCCCAGGTATAAATACCACTTGGTCATAATTTATAATCATTTTAATGTGCTATTAAATTTGGTTTGCTAGGATTTTGTTGAGAATTTATGCATCTATATTCATTAAGGATATTGGTTTATAGTTTTCTTATAGTGTCATTTTCTGTCCAGATAAGGACACTACAAGAAAAGAAAACTATAGGCCAATATCCATGATGGACATAGATGCAAAAATCTTTAACAAAATATTAGCAAACTAAATTCAACAATATATTAAAATGGTGACACAACATGATCAAGTGGGATTTATTCCAGGGATGCAAAGGTTGTTCAACAACTGTAAATCAACGAACATGATATATCACATTAACAAAATGAAGAATAAAAGTCATATGATTATTTCAATAGATATATAAAAAACCTTTGACAAAATTCAACATCCATTTATGATAAAAACTCTCAAGAAAGTGGGTATACATGGAATTTACCTCAACATAATAAAGGCCATATATGACAAGGCCACAGCTGACATCATACTCAATGGTAAAAAACTGAAATCATTTCCTCTAAGACAAGGGACAGGACAAGACTATCCACTATTGCTACTCTTATTAAACATAGGATTGGAAGTTCTACCTAGAGCAATTAGGCAAGAAAAAGAAATAAAAAATCATCCAAATTAGAATGGAAGAATTAAAACTGTCACTGTTTGCAGTTGACATGATATATACGAAAACCCTAAATTCTACACCAGAAAAACTATTAGAATTAATGAATGAATTCAGTAAAGTTGCAAGATAAAAATGAATAAACAAAAATCTGTTGCTTTTCTATACACTAATAATGAATTATCAGAAAGGAAAATTACAAAAACAATCCTATTTACAATTTTATTCAAAAAATAAAATAACCAGAAATAAATTTTTCCAAGGAGGTGAAAAACTTGTACCCTGAAAACTATAAGACATTGATAAAAATAAACTGAAGATGTCAAAAGTAAATGGAAAGATATTTCATGCTCAGAGGTTGGAAGAATTAATATTATTAAAATTTTCATACTGTCTAAATCAAACAACAGATTCATTATAATCCCTATCAAAATTCCAATGGCATTTTTAATAGAGAACAAACAACTCTAAAATTTATATGGAATCACAAAAGAGACCATATAGCCAAAGCAAACTTAAGAAGAACAAAGCTGGTTGTATCACAAGTCCTGATTTCAAAACATATTTACAAGGCTATAGTAATCAAAACAGTATGGCATTGGCATAAAGAGACATATAGTTCAATGGAACAGATCTGATAGCCCATAATAAACCCACACATATATGGGCAATTAATTTATGACAAAGGAGTCAAGAATATACAATGGAAAATGGATAGCCTCTTCAATTAATGATGTTTAGAAAACTGGACAGCCACATGTGAAAGAATGAAACTGGACCAATATCTTACACCATACAGAAAAATCAACTCAACATGGAATAAGGACTTGAATGTGAGACCTGAAGCCATTAAACTCCTGGAAGAAAACATAGGTGGTAAGCTCCTTGACATTGTTCTTGGTGATAATTTCTTGGATTTAACACCAAAAGCAAAGACAACCAAAGCAAAAATGACCAATTGGGACTACATCTAACTAAAAAGCTTCTGAACAGCAAAGAAAACCATAATTAAAATGAAAAGGCAACTTATGAAATGGGAGAAAATATTTGCAAATTGTATATCTGATAAGGGGTTAATATTTAAAGTACATCAAGAACTCATACAACTCAACAGCAAAAAAAAAAAAAGGAAAAAAGAAAAAAAAATCTAATTTAATTATGGGCAGAGGATCTGAATAGCAATTTTTACAAAGAAGGCATAGAGATGGTCAATAGGTACATGAAAAGGTGCCCAACATCATTAATCATCAGGGAAATACAATCAAACCCACAATGAGATATCACTTCACACCTATTAGAACAGCTATTATCAAAAAGACAAGAAATAACAAGTGTTGGCACAGATGTGAAGAAAAGGGAACCCTCTTGCACTGTTACTTGGAATGTAGATTGGTGCAGCCACTATAGAAAACAGTATTGAGGTTCCTCAAAAAATTAAAAATAGAACTACCATATGATCCTGCAATTCCACATGTAGGTATTTATCTGAAGGAAATGAAAACACTAACTGGAAAATATATCTGCATCCCTATGTTTATTGCAGCATTATTTACAATAGCCAAGATATTGAAACAACTTATGTGTCCATCAATGCATCAATGGGTAAAGAAAAATGTGATACATACTCACATACACAATGAAATATTATTCAGCCATAAAAAGAAGGGAATCCTGCCATTTGCAACAACATGGATGGACCTTGAGGGCATTAAGCTAAGTGAAATAAATCAGACAGAGAAAGACAAATACCATATAATCTCATTGAAATGCAGAATCTAAAAACTAAAACAAATTGAACTCATAGATATAGACAGACTGGTGGTTACCAGAGGCAGTGGGGGGTGGATGAAATTGGTGAAGGTGGTAAAAGTGTACAAACTTCCAGTTCAATACAAAGTAAATGCTATGTAAATAGTTGCCAGCTAGGGACAAACTCAAGTTTCACTTTTTGGAACTTTCTGGGATTTTTTTTCCCCATGTATTTTCAATCCAGATTTGGTTGAATCCACAGATGTGGAACCTGCAGATATGGAGGGCCTACTATACTGCAGTAAAGACACAATTGCAATGACTTTTCATAAGAAGCTCTCACTGGTCTTTTCCATTTCCTTAAAGACAATAACAAAAGGGGTCTTGTTGCTCTTGGTTGTTCTCAAAAAGAACATCAATAGTACTATATAATACCTAATGTTATTGTTAGAAATATATGGTTTTAAGAAACTGTCCATAAATCACACTTAGATGATCTTAATCTCAAACTTAGAAAAAATTTTTGGCCTCTCCCTTTCCTTCTCTGCACTGAATGCAATCATGCATTGCCTAGACGAAGACTTTTATTCCCCTGGAGCTAACAGCTCACAACTAAGCCCCCAATGCCATCACACTGACCTTACTTCAAGGATACTCCTAGGGTCAAGTTCAAAGATTGGTCCATGCCCAATTCTGAACTTCCATCCTAGCTTCAGAGGTCCTTGTCATATTGAATGACCTCTGTTTAGACTACATCAATAACCCAACCTCTTCTGTAGAATCCTGCCTCCCTTTATTCCTACATTGGGTTGATTCCTAGAGCACTCCCAAATGACCTTTGTGTACACACAGCTCTGCCACAAGATCTGTTTCCAGGGAAGCTTAACCTATGACAGTCTCTTTATTTAAATTCATTCAATTATTAAAATCTGCCATTTATCTCATATACAGCTCTCTTTCCCATCCTCACTGCTATTACGTTATACCAGACTTACTTAACTTCTTTTAACTGTTTTGCTTCTATTTATTTTTCATTAAACCCATCCTTCAAACAGTTATAAAATTATCTTTTAAAATTTCAAAACTTGTAAGCCTCTGCTTATCTTAAAATTATTCTATTTCTGGAAAAAACTCAAACTCCTTAAGAAGACATATTATGTTCTGTAGCACCTAATCCCTCAAACCATTCTTCTCACTCCATACTTCAGCAATCCTTAGAAATGTGTAGTTTTCTGTGTATTTGATGCTCTTTCACTTCTTCATTGATTGATATATGCTCTTCTTTCAATCTGAAATTAATTTCATTTTTGTGTATCCCTAAATTGATATGCATCCAACAAGGATCAAATCAATTTTTACCTCATCTAGGAAGACTTCTACACGCACAATTCTACCTCTTCTCCTAGGACTGGTGTATATATTTATTACATAATTTATTGCATTCTTTTTTTTCTTAGCCATGTGAACTAAATTTGGAACTTCAGGCACACATTGTTTTATTTATCATAATAAAATATCATCAATAACACAAAATAATGGTGTTTTATTTATCTTTTTTCCATGGAAACTGATTAAATAAATTACTGAAAGAAGTGGCATTAATTACAGAAATGTTGCTGTTGGGGAAAAACTTGCATTGCAATTCTATTTTATGACTCTGTAGGATTTTTTGAGAACATTGAAATGATTCTACACCAGAGGGAAGTCTTCCTTCCCTCCAGATGTCAAACAATTAAAAACCTATTGCTTAACTAATATTTTGAATTCATTAGAAGAGAGACCACTGGCAGATAATCAAGAAATAAGATATTGTTTTTGCCCTAAGGAAGTCTCTAATTTGAGGAATAAGACAAAGAGATTAAATGATTATAAAAATAGAACATGTCCTAATGCATATAAAATATATTTTTTAAAGAATTTTAAATAGAGTCAGACAAGGCCTTGGGATCTAAAGGGGAAAAAAAGAAAATAACTATAATTATTAACCAACTACAATTTTCTCATTAGTTTATATAACTCCACTTTGAGTTTGCTAATATTTTCTCCATTTTACACAAGGGAACTGTTCCTACCAATGCCGGCATTAAATGGCTTTAAGGACTTGAACCAAGGACTTTGTGACTCCTGAGTCAGGAACTTTCACTCAGTGACAGTCTATTTAGCTTTTCTAAAATTCTCTTCACTTCATTGAATGCCTATTTACTCAATGATATCTCTATTATAAATTAAATTGTTTCAGCCTTTCGTCTAGGAAAACATCCATTTTTTTCATGGGTTTCTTGTCTTTCATTGACTACCTTCCCTCTTGCTTTTTTTTTTTGTCCCAAAATGCCTGATCAACTGAGCATGTCTCCTAGGTGTTTTGATGACTAAAGAACATATTTACATATCAAAACCAGAAACAATGTCTGGGGAACTATCCATCTGATCCATAATCTTCCTTTCTAAAAAGTTACTGGCCTGCTCCAAAATATAAAGAAAACAAATTATAAAATTCCATAAGGGAATCTGGCCAACTATTTGATGCCAACAGCACTAGAATTGATGACATGCCCCCAAACAGACGCTTTGACAACAGTAAATAGCTGTGCAGTTGTGTGCTCAAAATGAAAGGAGGCTAGGATTGGGAGATACAACTAAGCAGATAATCACAGTTTGACATGTTGGAGTGGACCGATGATGGGTTATTATGTGGCCAGTTTCTGGAAATACATAACTATACAGATGCTATATTCAGGGCACTGCCACTTGGCATCATTATAGGCAGCAATAATATGGAGGAAAATGTGTTCAGACGAAAAACTGCATTGTGTGGGAAAAAGCTTCTCTTGGAAAAGGAAAATTAAAACATGTTTTATAAATACTTAGCATGTCAAGTTTACTTGTTTAGATCTGTATTACTACATCATGAATAAAACTGAAATTTATCCAGACATTATTACCTTAAGAAAAAACACGTAGAATAAATATATAGTGCCATTTGATGAGCCGTAAAACAGCAAGTGGAGCAATAAGCCCATTCTTAAAACCCTGACATTTAAAAATTTCCCTAAATTTTAAGTGTTATTCATATACATTACCTATAGCTTTTTCTGACACATTAATTTTCTTGAATACACCTTAGTGAGGTCTGACCAATATGTTGAGTTTGCAAACATTAATAAGAATAAATCATGAATAATTGAGGAAAAGTAGGTATTGTTCAGCATAGTGAGATTAATTCAGGGCCACCTGACCTACATGCTGGACTATTCTGACACTTACATAGGTAATCTTCAGCTTTACCCAGTGAAAATCAGCATGTGAAGCCTTTAAATGGAAACGCTAACTTCCACGTGTCTAGGTCTCTTCTCATTAATCCAGCTAGAAAACTTTTTACACCAAAATTGTTTCCTTAAAATAAATTGTTATGTCTTGCCTAGGGGAGATTTCTAGCTGATAGTAAATGATAACTATTGCATAAGTAGAGCAAAGAGTTAGCAGAATGAAGAGGGCAACATCTTAATTAGAAATCATATTTTGTGTGTAAGAATTGCTATTCCTGTTCTAAATTGTTCTTACTCTTAATTTTAGTCCTTTTCAGATGTCAGACCAAAAGAGAGATATCTAATATAAGTATTACTCATTGGGAGAAATAATACTGAAGTAGACTAATAAAGACATTGTAAGAGCATTAGTTTATAAACTTGGACTAGATCTACTTTTGTAAATGTCTAAAATTTGGTTCAAAAATTCAGTCTTTTTCCTTCGTTCACAAAAAAGGTGACAAATATATGTGTATGGGTTAGTATGTTTCCCTCATATCCATTCCATCAATCAATTTATCTATGGTCACTTTCAATTTTAATGTGGAAATTTTAGGCATCTTAAAAATTGACAACCTTAATTTAACAATTTTAGCATTTTCAATGGAAAATAGCACTTGATGTCTCTGAAGATAAAGGCTTGTGAAAGCACTTTTTGAAAAGCTAAAGTAGAAATTTGAAGTACCGGTACTAATGTGAAAACTTTCAATCACAGAATTTGCTGTAATCTCTGCTTTTCTATATGAAACTTTAGCTAAGTTGTAAGGAAATCACAAAAAAGATTACAAATTTGAGTTTATATTGATGTTATATGAATGTGAGTTTGTTGTGACAAAAACACCATTCCTTTAGTTACTTCAACTACTTGGACAATAGTGAACTTAGGACTTGACTTTATTTCTATAAAACCAACTGAACATGTGACTGGGATCCACAATACATGCAACAGCAATTATAGACAGAAAGATAGATATCATATGTATTACATATATTAGATATGATATACACTACATACATATATAAAATATATGTATATATATGACAAAGATATTTAATAGATTAAAAGAGCAACCTTCTTTCACTTTCTTTTCTATTTGAAAAGTATAAATAGAAAAAAAAATTAGATGCTTCATGTATTTGGTAGATATATTTGTTATTGTTATTACCACAAGTAATACCATATGGCAAATTTATTGTTGATTAAGTTTCCAGTTGGCAATGGATTTTGATTTAGAACAACAAAATGGAACCAGCAGATGCTGGTTGATTTTTGGCAGCTAGGAGTTGAACAGCTGAAAGACATGACATTTTGAAGCAGGGGTGGAAGAGCAAGAATATTTGGCACAAGCTGAACAGTTTACAACAGCAGTATTGCTTTCTGAGTCACTAATGCATAGTATAAGCACAATATTAGGGTTGGTAGTGGGAAAATAACTATATATATAGTGTTAACCTTCTGAATTCAAATTCAACATCTGTAAAAATTACTTAGACTATTTGAAACATTTCTTCTAAGTGAATTTTAAAGCACAGAGAAGTAAATGTAATTTTAAAAACCCTTATGTTTTTAATCTAAATCGAAATATACACATAAGCACTGTCTCAAGGTTACATGTTCAGGAATAACATTTCAGTGTTTAGTAACAAAGTCATAAACCTAGTAGAAAACAACAGAACATCTTAGAATATATAAAATTTTGTCATGAGGTTTATTCAAGGAATATATCCAATGTACTTATTAGTTCTTATTCAGAGTTTCATTAATCCTCATTTAATATATAACTCTTAAAATTAGTTATTTAGTATCAGACTATAGCCCAATGGAATAGAACACTAGAATGAGACTTTTAGGGACAGGTAAAAAGTGAGCTAGCTGACAGTCCTAAGATTGAATGAAGACAAAATGAGTTCTTCTGGAATGATATTGCCATACAGTAAAAGGATAAAAGATTGTTATGAGACTGCTGAGTCATCAAGTAAAGTCTGAATTATGGTCAAGTCAGCTTATGAAGCAGTAAAAAGATAAAATAAAATTTTAGGGAAAAAAATGACCAAAAAAATGGGTAAAATTTTAAAAGACAATGGTGCTTAAATAGGCAGAAATCAGATGGATGAAACATGAAGTTATGGGGATAGCCTTTTTCCCTCAGTAAAATTAGATGTTGTTATAATATCTCATGTATTTAGCAATCATTCATTGTAAACAATAGAGAAAAATCTTTTAGATATTTAAATCTCTCTCATATAAATCACAGTTTGTTGTAAGGTACACATGCATATATAGGAACGTGTATATGTGCATACCTATGTATATATACATGTGGATGTGTACCTTACCCCAAACTGTGGTATGTGAGAGGGAGTTGTAGAGGAATAAGTAAAAAATAGTAACAAAAGGAGAGTAGGGCATTTCTCTACTAGGGGTTGGAGATAATCAAAAAGTGTTTCACAGAGTAAGTGATAATTAAGCCGAATCTCAAAAAGTAGTAAGAGTTTATCACATGGATTATGTAGGAAAGCATATCACCATCATAAGAAATAGCTTTGGGAAAACTATAAGTACTCTGCTTAAAGAGTGGTAAAAAGTTTAAGAGTATAATTTATTGAAGGAAGTTATATAATGAAGTCAATATACTGGAGTTTAAATTTTCTTTTCTAGGTCAGGCATCATCACATTTTCCTCTGAAAAGGGTAAGATAGTACAGTAAATATTTTAAGCTTTGCAGTCAAACAGTCTCTATCATAACTACTCCCCTCACATTCTTGGGCTCTGACATCCCAGGCTGGACTCTAACCACCCTCCACCATACCACCCCATACAATTGCTCTCTTCACCCTGGTAGGATTCCAATACCTCGTTAAGGTCATCCCCAGCATGGATGTTCCCCTCATCCAGCTTCAGGTCTTGTAGTAGGATTCCTCCCTGGCTCCCCACCCAGACACCCTCCTCCCTGCACTTGGGTTCTGTCACCCCAGGCCATGCGGACCCAATGAAACTAAGACTCCCCTCATCAGACTGCTGCCTTTTATTGACATTTTTCACCATATTTGGGCTCCTCTGTCCTGGCCATGCCTCCATGGGATTACATCTTCACCCACCTTGGGTCCTAAACCCATGAAGATAGAACAACCTGATACTGACCAGTGTTCTTGGACTCTTTAATCAATAGAAATTGATAAGAGGACAGATGAGGAATTCAGGCAAGGCTTTATTGGGACTCATGCTGCAGCATGAGGGAGTAAAAAAAAGTAACAGGTTCCTTTGCTCACTCCCCAAGTTGGGGCAAGCTGGTTTCTTAAATGGGGTGAGGATGGGAGCTGATAGGTGGATCAGACAGGAGGTAGTACAGGGATCATGCATGTTACCCTGCTTTTGCTTCCAGGACCTCAAAAATGGCAGTTGGGTTTTGGCCTTTTTGTATCTTATTGTTCATACTTTTCCCCAACTGCATATGGGTTCAGTTATTTTCAGTCCCTTACAGTTTCTTTGTATTCTGTTGCTGGAGGATACATTTGTCCAGGTGCAAGCACTCCGGTAAAGGGTCCCAGGTCCCAGGTCCTCGCCTGTCTCAAAACCGTTCAATATATTAAGCGTGGTGGGGGCTAGGTTTCTCATGGTGAGTGAGGAGAGTTACTAATACATACACAGATTAAACACCCCACCCCCAGAAATACTTACTACAGAGGGAATAAAACATAAAGACAGAGAAAAGACAGCCATCGACAAGCCAAGGATACAGGCCTCAAAAGAAATCAACCCTGCTGACAACTTAATCTCAGATTTCTAGCCTCCAGAATTATGAGAAAACTAACTTCTGTTGTTTAAGCCACCTAGTCTGTGGTACTTTGTTATGGCAGCCCTAGCAAACTGCTACAATAGCTATGTGAAAGGCATCTAACATTATCTAATCATGAGGAAACATCAGAAAAAACCAAACTGAATGACCATCTACAATTAAGTAGCCTGTAATTGTCAAAAGTAGCAAAGTCATGAAAACCTTAAGCACTTTCACGGTTTGCAAACAAACCTCTGCTTAGCTTTGCTAAGGGACTCTGTCAGCTGCCTAAAGTCTAAATTTACCAGAAACCAAGATCTGCAAATTTTGGGGGGAAAAAACTGAGTTTTTTCCAATGACAAAGATAAGGAGATAAACTCAGAGTCTTTCTCAAGAACCTCCCTACAAGTGCGCTGTATCAGACAATGGGATTCATCCCCCAGACTCATCCTTCCCACTCAAACTTAGTGCTTAGTTGGCCACAAGTTTTCATTAAATTGAGAAAGAGGGGCATGAACTGAGAAGAAAAAACAGTAAATATATGAGATACTTTGTATTTAAAAACTATATTTAGATGAGAATTTTGGCTTTGGTAAATTATACTTAGAACTTTCTAACAGTAAATCGTCCAAAATTTAAGTTTTTCAGTAAATATATTGCCCAAGAAATCAAAAAGTCACCTCCAATACCTTTGACACTTCAACTCCTAAAACAACTTGTAACCTCTGTACCCACAACTTTTACACAAGAAACCAGGCTGTAGAAGTTGTGTCATTGCAGAGGAGGATACATACTTACTCCAGTGTCATTTGACATGACCATGAAGGATAATGGATTGATAAGAAGCTCCTAGCAAATCCAGAATCCAGAAAGGACAATGGACATGTTTGTTTGTTTTTGTTTATTTCCAAAATTACTAATAGTAAAGGAGAAGCCCCTATGCCCAGTCAGTGAGTCTTTAATTCCCACCCTTCAGATATTAATAACTGCAATGGAAAACTAACTCTGTCCCCAACATGCCCACCACATTCTTTTCTTTTAAAAAATGGATATTTTAAGAATGGGGATTCTACTGAAGTCATCCAGTTCCTATACCAGTAGTGTACATCAGCTGCATGTGTGTAGGGGAGGAAACTTACATTTTAGTTCATAGGCCATAGGAAAATGAAGACCTATATCTGGACCTGGTGGAGGAGCCCTGCACATCTGCATATTACTCAGAAATCATGGTTTTACAGCTGGATATGGAATCTATGGATGTCCCTTTAACACTGTCTCCTTTTTGAGGAGGTGTAAGTATTGTAAGACGTATATCCTTGGATATGTTGGTGTTCAGAGGGATGGAATTGTTCCTTAATGTCACTTATCCCTTTCTTCCCTTCTTCTGAGCATTTAACCACCTACCCACAGACTATATTTCTTTGCAAACAGAAGAGAACAACTATCTCTTGGTGAGCCTCATCGGTTTCAGATGATAACAGTAGCATAATGAACAGTAAAGCAAAAACTAAATTTAATAATAAAAATTTAAAAAGGAGAAGAAACTATGGTCCTTGAATGACCTCATGAAGTTTAATTACCCTACTAAATCTAGAAAACCAACCTCTGTCTGGTCTGTTCCATGAGAGTTAAAAAATAACACAGTATCATTTAATCTTCTCACTATTGCAGTTTAGTCTAGGACTTACCTAATAAAATAACCACGATTAGAGTAATGCTGATTATATTCAATACATTTATTCATTAAAAATTTTGTGTCAGGGCTTCCCTGGTGGCGCAGTGGTTGAGAGTCTGCCTGCCGATGCAGGGGACATGGGTTCGTGCCCCGGTCCAGGAGGATCCCACATGCCATGGAGCGGCTGGGCCTGTGAGCCATGGCAGCTGAGCCTGCGCATTCGGAGCCTGTGCTCCACAACGGGAGAGGCCGCAACCGTGAGAGGCCCGCGTACCGCAAAAAAAAAAAAAAAAAAAAAAAAAAAAAAAAAAAAAATTGTGTGCCAAACACTCCGCTCAGTGTTTTAAAAGAATCTTCTAATTTTCCTTACATTAAAAAAAACTGCAGTTCATATACTATTAATTTTTTCATTGTAGAGATGACAAAAAAGATTTGGTGAGTTTAATAATAATGATCTTTATAATATTAAAAAATGCCAAAGAAAATGGTTAAACAGTTATAGAAAGTCATTTTATTGAAATATTTTTTATTAAAACAGCTGCCAAATACATGTGAAAATATGACAGAACACTTGTTATATTTTGTGAAAAAAGGACTGACAATTGTATGCAGAATATTGGTACATCTATCTAAAACTATTACAAACTAGAAAGCCATGTAAAAACAGTGAACAAATATATACCATTATACCATAAAATTAGTAAGTCTTTTTTGTGGGTTGTTGAATTTTAATCTTTTAAAAATTGAAAATAACATACTTATTATCTTCCCTAATAAATTTAGATTTTTTCTATTAATAAGCCTAGATATTTTTTCCCCTGAATTATTTCAGATGATTTCATATATCTCAAGAATTTGGCAGATAGTTTCAAAATTAAAAATAATCACTTAAACTCAATAAAATGTCTGCTATATTGCCTATGACTCATATTTAGAGGTAGAATTTCAAAACAAAATAGTTGGTAATACCTGATGATCATAGATTTCTAATATGCAGTGTCTTAAACTGTTATTTGTCCATTTATTTAATATATTTTGAAACCTATTGATTCCATTGTTTAAAACACTTCTATTGAGTGTTTTATGTGTTCTGGGAACTGTGATGAGTACTAGAGATATAAAGATGAAAAAGATACTGTCCAGTCCCAGAAGAGTTCTTTGTCCAATGGGATCAATTATATTTAAAGAAAAATACATTAAACCACATATTGAAACTTTGAGTTTATTACCACTGTGCATGGATTATTTATTGATCTTATCCTAAGACATTAATTACAGTGCCTCTTTCTAAATATTTAGTACTATTAAAATTATAAACCACATTTATCTTGAGGACTTACTTAAAATGCCCAGACACTGAAGGTTATTGAACTCCTATAGTATGTTCTGTGTTTTAGGCACTGGGGAAACAGACATAAATGAGACACATTTGAATGGTGTGAGGTTGCAAAAAACTCCCACTAATTCAGGTTTGATTCCACAGATAGCAATTAAGGCAAAAAAAAATCTGGTAAATAATTTAATGTAGAGAGTAAAATTGAAATCAAAAAAATCTGATCTACTTCCCGCAGTAATAAGTACTTTTAAATATTAGGAAGTGTATGATATTGCAACATCATGTTATCTTAATTTAAAATTTATTCAGATAATTAATATAATTTTTATAGTATGAAGCACTTTGTCTTTTTAATACTCTGTAGACAATTAAAAGATTTATGTACCACCTCCCACCCAGGTGAAGCACACTGTGGGAAAAGATGTGACTGCTTCTCCCTTCAGATCCTACTCTCCCAACAAAGCCACTGGGCACACAAAGACTGTGCAGGGACACACAAACACAAGGACACCTCTTCAAGACTTCAGTAGGTAACTGCTTCATCTAATGTCAAAGAGACAGAGAAAGTTAAGCAAAATGAGGAGACAGAGGAATTTGTTTCAAACAAAAGAACAAGAAAAAACCCTGAAAAAACTAATGCAAGAGACATAAACAATTTATCAGATAAATGTATTCAGACATTAGTAATAAGAATGGTAACAGAACTATGGAAAAGAATAAATGAACACAGTGAGAATTTTGATAGGAATGAGAAAATATAAAAAAGAACCAGGCAGAGCTGAAGAATTCAATAATTAAAATGAAAGACACTAGAAGGAATTAAAAACAGACTATGTGATACAGAAGAATGCACACTGATCTGGAAGATAGAATAATGAAAATCACTCAGTCAGAATAGCAAAAGGAAAAACAAATTTAAAAGAGAGAGAGAGAGAGAGAGAACTGTTGAAGGACCCTCTGGGAAAACACCAAATGTACCAACATTAGCATTATAGAGATCCCAGAAGGAGGAGAGAGAGAGAAAGGGGTCAAAAATGTATTTGATTAAATTATGGCTGAAAACTTCTGGAACCTGTAGAAGAAAACAAATATCCAGGTACAGGAAGCACAGAGTCCCAAAGAAGATGAACCCAAAGAGACCCACACCAAGTTATATCATAAATAAAATGGCAAAAGTTAAAGGTAAGGAGAGAATTCTAAAGGCAGCAAGAAAAAAAGTCATACACAAGGAAACCCCCATAAGACTATCAGCTGATTTTTCAGCAGAAACTTTACAGGCCAGAAGGGAGTGGCATGATATATTTAAAGTGCTGAAAAGGAAAACCCTACTACTTAAGATACTCTACCCAGCAAGATTATCATTGAGTTGAAGAACAGATAAAAAACCTTTTCAGACCAACAAAAAATTAAAGAATTCATCAATACTAAACTGACCCTAAAAAATGTTTAAGAGTCTTCTCTAAGTGGGAAACAAGAAGGTTACAACAAGTAATAAGAATTTATAGGAAAGGAAAACAGATCTCACTAGTGAAGGCAAATATATAGTAAAGGCTGTGGTTTACCATGTAAAAGCTAGTACAAAGATTAAAAGAGAAAAAAATTGGAAAAGCAACAACCACAATAAATGGTTAAATGATAAACATGAAAATGTAAAATATGACACCAGAAACACAAAATGTGAGGGAGGGAAGTAAAAAAAGTAGATCTTTTAGACTGCATTTGTACATAAATGACTACCAGTTTAAAACATATATATAGTTATAGGTCAACATATATGAACCCCATTAAAACCACAAATCAAAAACCTACAATAGATATACAAAAACTAGAAAGGAAGGAACACAAGCACACCATTAAAGAAAACTATCAAACTTAAAGGAAAAACCTATAAGAAGAAAAAAAGAACAGAGAAGAACTATTAAAACAACCAGTAAGCAAGTAATAAAATGGCAATAAGTACATACCTGTCAATAATTACTTTAAATGCTAAAGCACTAAATGATCCAATCAAAAGACATAAGGTGTCTGATTGAATAATAAACAAGACCCACCCATATGCTGCCTACAAAAGATTCATGTCAGAGCTAAAAACACATACAGATTGAAAGTGAGGGGATGGAAAAAGATATTTCATACAAACGGAAATGACAAGAAAGGTGGGGTAGCAATACTCACATAAGACAAAATAGACTTTAAAATGAAGTCTATAACAAAAGACAAAAAAGGGCATTACATAATGATAAAGGGATCAATACAAGAAGAGAATGTATAATATATTCATCAACATATATGTACCTAATTTAGGTGCACCTAAATATATAAAATATATATTAACAGACATGATGGGAGAAATTGAAAATAATACAATAATAGGGACTTTAACACCCAATTTACATCAGACAGATCAAACAGACAGAAAATCAATAAGGAAACAGTGGTCTTAAATTATTCATTAGACCAGTTGGTCTTGATAGCTATTTACAGAACTTTCCATCCAAAAGAATATAATAACAGGCCAATATCTTTGATGAATATAGATGTAAAAATCCTTAACAAAATATTAGCAAATAGAATTTAACAATTATAAAATGAATCATATACCATGATCATGTGGGATTTATTCTGGGGATGCAAGGATGTTTCAATATCCACAAATCAATCAAGGTGATAGATACACCAAATTTAAAAAATGAAGAATAAAAATAACATAATTATCTCAATAGATGGAGAAAAATATTTGACAAAATTCAACATCCATTTATGTTAAAAATTCTAATCAAAGTTGGTATAGAGGGAAAATATCTCAACATGATAAAGCCTATTTATAATAAACCCAAAGCTAACATCATACTCAATGGTGAAAAGCTGAAAGCTTTTCCTCTAAAATCAAGAACGAAAGAAGGATGACTACACTTCTATTTAACATAGTATTGTAAGTCATAGCTACAACAATCTGACAAGAAAAAGAAATAAGATTCATCCAGATTGGAAGGGAAGAAGTAAAACTGTCACTATTTGCAGATTATATATATACGTATATATTCCTGTATTCTCCATCAAAAAATTTAAAACTAATAAATGAATTCAGTAAAGTTCCAGGATACAAAATTAATACACAGAAATCTCTTGCTTTTCTATACATTAATAATGAACTATCAAATGAGAAAGAAAGAAAACAATCTTGTTTAAAAAGAATACCTAGGAATAAACTTAACCAAGGAGGTGAGAGATGTACACTTTGAAAACCATGGAACATTGATGAAGGAAATGGAAGATGATACAAAGAAATAGAAAGATATCTTGTGCTCATGGATTGGAAAAATTAACATTGTTAAAATGTCCATACTACCCAAAGCAATCCACAGATTTAATTCATTCCCTATCAAACATCCATGACAGTTTTTCACAGAACTAGAACAAATAAACCTAAAATTTATATGGAAACACAAAAGACCCCAAATAGCCAAAGAAATCCTGAGGAAAAAGAACAAGGCTGGAAGTATCACATTCCTTGACTTCAGACTATACTACAAAGCTACATTAATCAAAACAGTATGGTACTGGTACAAAAAACAGATCCACAGATAAATGGAACAGAATAGAGAGTCCAGAAATAAACCCATGCACTTACGGTCACTTATTATATGACAAAGGAGTCAAGAATATATACTGGAGAAAAGATAGTCTCTTCAATAAGTGATGCTGGGAAAAATGGACAGCTCATATAAGAGGATGAAATTAGAACATTTCCTTACACCAAAAATAAACTCAAAATGGATTAAGGACATAAATTTAAGACTGGAAACCATAAACTCATAGAAGGAAATATAGACAGAACAGTCTGACATAAATCATACCATTTTTTTTTTTAAATTTGTCTTCTAAGGCAAAGGAAACAAAAGCAAAAATAAACAAGTGGGGCTTAATTAAACTTAAATCTTTTGCACATCAAAGGAAACCATCAACAAAACAAAAAGACTGTCTGCTAAATGGGAGACAGTATTTGCAAATGATATGACTGACAAGGGGTTAATACCCAAAATATATAAACAGCTCATACAACTCAATATCAAAAAACCAGACAACCAAATTAAAAATGTTCAGAAGACTTGACATTTTTTCAAAGAAGACATAGAGTTGGCCAACAGGCACATAAAAAGGTGCTCAACTTTGTTAATCATCAGAGAAATGCAAATCAAAACCACAAGTTATCAACTCACACCTGTCATAATGGCTATCATAAAAAAGATGAAAAATAACAAATGTTGGTGAGGATGTGGAGAAAAGGGAGCTGTAGTACACTGTTGGTGGGAATGTAAATTTGTGTAGCCACTTTGGAAAACAGTATGGAGGTTCATCAAAAAACTAAAAATAAAACTACCATATGATCCAACAATTCCACTTCTGGTATATATACAAAGAAAAAAATACTAATTCAAAAAGATACACGTGCCCCAATTTTCATAGTCATGATATGGAAGCCATCTAAGTTTCCATTAATAGATGAATGGATAAAGTGTTATATATATGTGCAATGAAATGTTACTCAGACATTAAAAAGAATGAAATTCTGCCATTTACAGTGACACAAATGGACATAGAGGTTATTATGCTTAAATCTATAAATCAGAGGAAGACAAATCTTCTATGTTATCACTTACATGTGGAATTTTTAAAATATCCAATTAAGTTGAACAATACAGAAACAGACTCACAAATATAGAGAATAAACTTGTTGTTACCAGTGGGGAGAGGGAAGGGGCAGGGGCAAGTTATGGGTATGAGATTTATAAATATGAACTACTATGTATAAAATAGATAAGCAACAAGAATATATTGTACAGCACAAGACATTATAGCCATTATCTTGTAATAAATTTAAATGGAATATAGTCTATAAAAATATTGAGTTACTATTTTGTATCCCTGAAACTAATATATTATAAATCAACTATACTTCAATTAAAATAAGACAAGAAACAAAAGTAAAAAGAATGCAAAATATGGTAAAACTGAGACATAAAACTTTGTGAAAAATTTCTTGGAAGGTACTGTGATATGTAGTTTATGCTTTTAAAATGTTGGGTTATAACCTCTAGTGCAACATGGAATCATCTTAGTGTTTCAGACAACCTTTTCTAACAGAATAGTATGAAAAAATATATGCATCTCTGAGTTCATCACTTTTAGAAAGATTAAACATTATTCTTCATGTAACTTTTGTTTCAATTTTGTATTATGTCTCTATGAGTGTGTGTGCACACGTGGGCATGCCTATCTGTTCTTGATATAATGTACTATGTATAGTAGAACATGGGCAAAACATTTGAAAGTCACTGCCTTATCTCACTTAATTCACCACAAAAAAATTATATATTAAGCATGATTAACAGTGCCAACTTACAGAAGGAAAATTGAATTTCATATTTGATATGTAACTTTACCAGATTTACATTTAGTGTGTGGCAGAGTTAAAGCTTGAGCGTGAGATTCAGAGCATATCAGGGTTCCATGATTTAGATTCTTCTTTTTCTGTATATCTGCTCTTTCACAAATTGCCTGGTTTTTAACCTCTTAATCACTCTCAATCTTTCTCTCTCAATCTCCCTCCCTTGCTTCCTCTCTCTGTCACCCCACCTTATGATCTAGAATAATTCTGCTCTTAGTTTTAATCCTTTCTTGCATACCAACCTCTGTGAATTCCCATCTTTCACAGAAAAAAACAAAAAAAACACAAAAATATTTTTTAATATAATTTTCTCTATTATCAATTTGGAAATCATCTCATATGAAAAGATTTGCAGTTATACATTTGAAATTTTTATGAATTTATAGACTTTGTTGATCTCTGTCCTGTTCTTCCAGGGTTCCAGGAGAACCACATAAACACATGAGTCTTCAGCATTTTATACACACACACACTCAAATCTATCTAGGACATTATTTATGATAGTATAGCATTCTAGATATTATGAAAAGCAAAATATTTAGGAGCTGGATATACTACAAGAAATGTATTGCCAAGCTTTTAAGCACTTATAAGAGAAACATACAAGAGAAAAAAACAAACATACATACCCCTACAATAAAACAATGTATCTGATTCTAGAAAGTAAAAGGTAAGTTAAAAGGATGAATGAATGCAGAAGATGGTGTTGCTCCCCCAGGGCGAAAGCCTAGCACAGCAAATCAGAATTTGGAGCATTCTGACCACACAGACACAAAAGGTAACTATGTGAGATAATGGAGGTGTTAATTAACTTGATGTTGTGGTAATCATTTCACAATGTATATGTATATCAAATCATCCCTTGTATTCTCTAACATTTACAATTTTACTTGTCAATTATACCTTAATAAAGCTGGAAAAAAAAAAGAATTGGGGGCATTATAGTTCTAAAGGAAAACTGTACATTGGTCTTAGAACCAAAGTCAAAAGACAGAGCTGGTGTTTCAGAGAACTGGAAAAACCTATATAAATGATGCTTTATTTCATTAGTCATCTAGGATGCTCTGCTTCATTTGTCATATAAGAAATGCAAATTGTTTAAATGGCTTTATTGAAGTAGAGTCGACATGAATATATTTAATGTGAACAATTTGGTAAGTTTGATGTATTAGTAAACATGAAATCATCACCACAATCAAGATAATGAAGATATCTATCACGTCCAAAAGTTTCCTTATGCCCCTTTTTAATTCCTCTATTCATCCCGCCACTTTTCACCTCTATGTCCACCCCCCTCAAACTCCCCACACCAGTCCTCAGTTAACCATAGTTCTATTTTATGTCATTATAGATTAGTTTGCATTTTCAAGAATGTTACACAAGTGGAATCATTAGTACACTATCTTTATTTGGGGGATGAGGGTGTGTCTGGCTCCTATTACTCAGCTTAACTATTTTGAAATTGATTCATATTGCTACATGTACCAAAGTTTTTATAGCTCTTTATGTCTAGGTGGTATTTCATCATAAGTATAAAGCGCATTTTGTTTTTCGATTCACCAATTGAAAAAAATTTATGTTGTTTATAATTCTGAACTATTACAAATAAATTCTTGGTGAAATTTTGCATAGCAATCTTTGTATGGACACATTCTTTTATTTCTCTTGAGTAAACACCTAGTAATATAATGCCACAGTCATGTGGTAATCATAGGTTTATCTTTTATGACACTCCAAACTGTTACCTTCTCCCTTATCCCAAAGTGATCGTACTATTTTAGCTTTATGAGCGTTCTTGTTGCTCAGTATGCCCACACACTTGATATTTTGTTGTTGTTGTTGTTAATTAGAATTTAAACCATTTAATAGGTGTTGATGAAATAAAATTTTGTATTCTAAGGCAAATCAAGGAAAAAATAAACATAAAAATTTTTCTCTGCCCTTTGGCCTCCTCTCTCGCCTCTACTGTGCATTGTGTATCTGCGTTATGCATTGACCAAACCTCTCTATCAGCAGAAATACCTATTCAGCCATAAAGAGCAACATTCTCCCACATTGACAAGGTAACTCCTTAGGAGATAATCTTGCTTAATCTTGTAAGGGGTCACGATGACCCATGACCTACTACTCACTTTGTATGTGTAGTCCTGGATTGTGTAAACTGTCAATAATACCTCGTTTAATGTATAGCTCTCTCTCTCTCAAAACTTTTTATAACTGTGCTTTAGGCTCTAACAAGCAGAACAGTTCTCAGAAATTTCTGAGAGGCTGTTCCTGGGTTATAATCCTCAATTTAGTTCAAATAAAATTTTCTACTTCTTTCTTTGAACAACTGACTAAATTTTTTAATTGACAGTATAAAATGGAGCCTCAGTGTACTATAACTGACATTTCCTAATGACTGATTTTGAAATATTCCTGTGCTCATCTGCCATCTGTATATCTTCTTTGGTAAAGTATCTGACTAAACCTTCCACTCATTTAAAAAGTAAGTTTTTTATTTTCTTGCAGTTGAATTTTGAGAAGTCTTCATATATTCTGAATATATGTATTTTATCAGATTTATTACTTGCAAATATTCTCTCCCATTCTGTAGTTTGCTTTTCATTTTCTCAACAGTATCTTTGAGGAGCAAAATTCTTAATATTTATGAAGAACAATTTATTCATTTTCACTTTAGTGATTATGGGTTTTGTGTCATATGAAAGAATTTTTTTGCCTAACAAAAAGCCACAAAAATTCCCATTATGTTTTCTTCTAGAAGTTTTATAGTCACGGGTTGTGCACTATTTGTTGAAAAGACTATTCTTTGTCCACTGAAGAGTATTTGTACTTCTGACAAATATAAACTGACCATATATGTATGGATCAGTTCTGAACTTTATATTCTGAATTATGGGGGTCTAGTTTTGAACTCTATATTGATTTCGTTTTCTATCTTTATGCCAGTACCACATGCTAATTATTACAGTAAATTTACATTGTTATAACACACATCTTCCAACTTTGCTATTTTATGAAAGCTGTTTTGGTTTCTGTATTAATCAGGGTTCTTCAGAGAAACAGAATGAACAGGATGTGTGTATATGTGTGTGTGTGTGTGTGTATATATGTATGTATGTATATATATATATATATATATATATATATATATATACTGACAAGTCCCAATATCTGCATGTTGATTCAGCAAGCCAGAGACTCTAAGGCTGGCAGGCTTGATATCCAGAAAGAATCACTGTTTCAGTTTGAGTCCTAAGGTAGGAACAAAAGTAATATCCTAGTTCTAAGGTAGTCAGGAAGAATTCTCTCTTACCTGGAGGAAGGTCAGTCATTTTGTTCTGTTCAGGTCTTTAACTGATTGGATGAGGCCTACCCATATTAGGGAGAGTAACCTGTTATGTCCAGTCTAACAGTTTAAATTTTAGTCTCGTTCAAAACACCTTCACAGAAACACCCTGAATAATGTTTGACAAAATTGCTAGCACCCTGTGGTCTATTCAAAGTGACACATAAACTTAACCATGACAGTTACTCTAGGTCCTTTGCATTTCAATATGCATTTCAGTTGATTGACTTCTACGAAAACCCTGCTGGAATTTTGATTGGGATTGTATTGACTACAGATCAGTTTAGGAAGAATTGAAATAATAAATATATTTGGGTTTCTTGATCCCTAAACATTGTATATCTCACTATTTACTTAGGTTTCCTATAATGTATTTAAGCAACGTTTGTAGTTTTCAGCAAATAGTCCTGAGAATTTTTTGCCTGAAATGTTTCTAACTAGTTTGTATTTTTGGTGCTATAAGTGTCATCACTCATTCCTTATATTTTTAATTTATGTCTTCTCTCTTTTTCACATAAGTCTTGACAAAGGTTAACTGTTTTTATTAATTTTTTGAAAGAAATAACTTTAGTTTTCATTGAGTTTTTTTGTTGTTTTCTGTATCATTGATTTCTACTCTGATCTTTTTTATTTCCTTTTATTTGCTTACTTTATGGTTCATCTACTCTTATTTCTCTAGTTTCTCAGGGTAATATCTATACACATTGATTTGAAACATTTATTTCATTCTAATTTAGTTTACTGCTATAAATTCCCCTTTAAGTTTAGCTGCATCCAACAAATTAGGTGTGCTGTGTTCTCATTTTCACAAATTTCAAAATGTTTTTAAATTCTCTTTTGATTTCTCTTTTGACCTATGTGATATTTAGAGGTATGCTATTTAATTTCCAAATATTTTGGGATTTTCCAGATATCTCTCAATTATTAATTTTTAATTTAGTTCCTTCATGGTCACAGAACTTACTTGGTAGACTTGAATCCTTTTGAATTTATTGAGCTTTGTTTTATGGCAAAGAAAATAGTGAATGTTCTTGATAAATGTTCTATGTGAACTGGAGAAGAATGTGTATTTTGCTATTATTGGATGAAGTGTTCTATAAATGTCAATTTGATTAACTTGTTTAATAGTGTTGTTCAATGTTTTCAATCCTTACTGGTTTATATATTTGTTCTCTCTATTCTTGAGAGAGGGGTTTTGAGATATGCAAGTACTATTATGGATTTGTCTTTCTCCTTTTAATTTTATCAGTTTGTGCTTAAGTATTTTGAATCTTTGTTATTAGGTGCAGAAACATCTAGGACTGTGGGGAGGGGTTTTTTTTTTTGTTGTTGTTGTTTTTGTGTGTGTTACGCGGGCTGCGGAGCACAGACTCCGGACGTGCAGGCTCAGCGGCCATGGCTCACGGGCCCAGCTGCTCCGCGGCATGTGGGATCTTCCCAGACCAGGGCACGAAGCCGTGACCCCTGCATCGGCAGGCAGACTCTTAACCACTGCGCCACCAGGGAAGCCCGGGGTTGTTTGTTTGTTGATGAATTGATCCTCTTTGTCATTACTCTCTTTATACTTTGCTCTGAAATCTATGTTGATACTGGTAGACCACCACTATCTTTTTTGAAAGATGGTATAGTTTTCCATTATTTTACTTTTACTTTTTCTAGTTGTATATTTAATGTGGTTTTCTTGCAGGCAGCATGTAGTTGGGCTTCACTTTTTATTTTATACATTATTATAAATTCTGTCTCTTAACCTGAGTATTTAGCTCATTTACTTTATATCGATTATTGATATTGCTGGGTTTAAATCTACCATTTTGCTGTTTGTTTTCTGTGCACCATCTGTTCTCGCTCCATTTTTCCTCTTTTTCTACCTTGTTTTAAACAAATTTAGTACTCTTTTACAATCCCATTTTATCTCCTTTGTTGACTTGTTAGTTTTGTTTTTTATGGTTGTTTTAGGATTTATATATATCTTTAAATTAGCACATTTTACCTTTAAGTGATATTATACTCCCTTATGAGGTCCCTTAAGAACCTCATAACTGCATACTTCCATTTCTCTCTTCCAAGGTTTGCTGACATTTTTGTTGAAAAAAGTAAAAAAAAAAAAAAAAAAAGAAAGAAAGAAGAAGCCCCTGCTATCCAGAACCTAGTTTAACGCTCATAGCTAAGCCTTGATGTTATTACAAAATGATCTAATGCTTACAGTTTAGTCATTTTATTTTACTATTGAACATAACAATGTGACAGAATATCTGTATCAGATGAGATTACTCTGTGATAATGATATGTCACTAGAAAATTCATAAAATACTAAATGTCCCTCATTCTAAGTATCTTTACCAATTACAGTTTTATCCTCATTTTGGTCTGCCTTCTTATAGAAAACATTTATGGAAATGCCCAATCATGCAGTTGTCCCACTTTCTGACAGCACCCAATCTAGAATGAGCCCCTGCTTCTTTAGTACCTTCCCCAAATTTCCCAACGAAAGCCTAAACACTATAATAGAATTTTTCTAACAACCTCTTACTAATGCACTCTACAGTTCTCAATGCTATGTGTTCTACCCCATTGCAATAAGTAATAAACTCAAGGTATTTTATTGCAGGTGCTTTCCTTGTGGTCATTAGTTAAAGGCCATTGACATTTTAATATATTTTCTTCAATATATGTTATAAAACAAGATTATCATGTAAAGATGTGGAATAAATAAAAACAATACTCAAATACTTGTGAATGAAAAAAAGTCTAATCATTTGGACCACCATTTTGGTATTATCTTGTAAAACTGAGAAGATAAATAATTTATGACCTATAAACCTTGATATATATTCAACAGACTTATGCACCAGGCAACATCTCCAATATGCCCAAGCAATTCTGTTTATAATAGGAAAAAACTGGAAACAATTTGTTTCCATCAATAGGGAAATGGATAAATAAATTACAACGTGTTCATAGAGTGAACATTAATGAAATACAGTTGCATGTATCAAAATGGATACAGTTCCTACTCAGTCAGAGAAGAAAATAATCAATATGATAATGCTAAATATAAAGAGCAACCCATACAAAACTAAACAGTATGTGGTTGGGCATGTGTAGGTTTGCACAAAAACTATAACCACAAAATTATAAACACAACATTCTGGTGATTAGTTTCCTCTGGGTGAGAAGAGAGAGAGCTGGAATCAGTGATTTGTATTAACAGGATTCAAAAATATACTTATTTTGCCATTTCCTGATACCTAACTTAGATTGTGAATTAATGGGTTCTTACTATATCTTTATTATGCATGAATTGTGTGTGTATGATTATTTGTCATAGTAAAAGGAAAAATATCCACTTGTATATGTTAATAAAAATTATCTAAATTTAAACTAAGATAAAAAAATGACTACGTAATCTTTAAAGACTATACTAGAGCATTTTCTAACAAGGCTGCCTGAGTGAGTGAGGCTGCCTCACTCTTTGGAGGAATGCAACTTTGAACAATTGCTTGGGGCTTGTATAGTTTATAATTGTATACAACTAATAAAACAGGATGTTTTTTGTCCAATAAAAGACAATAGCCCTTCAAAAGTTTATCAAAAATCAGTTGTTTGTAACTTATTGATCTACCTTTTTCCTTTTCTTCACTGACTGTATAAAATGTCAGTTCTCAAATCCTTTTTGAACTAGCCTTGCATCCTGCTGGTTCCCTCATTAAGTAAATGAAATTTTGATATATACATTTTATTTGTTTGAGCATTATGTTTTTAACATTTTGAGAATTATAACTGACTCTTATGGAAGTCCCACTGAGATGTTACACTCGCTGGATTAGAAAACAGCTCATGGATCAAGGAAATTACAAGTGTAACTTTGAAACCTCTGACCTTCCTGATCAGTAAGTTCTTGCTGAGTTGTGGCAGAATGGCCTTATTTTCAGAGCTCCCATATGTTAATATCTAATGACCTAATGTGTCTTTATCTTCCAGAAGTTAGAAAATAAACCTATAAGTAATGACTGACAGCTGATTAAAAGATGGTCAATTCCTCATTAATCTATTATCTTTCAAATAGGAGTTTGAAATATTTAGTCTGACTTGGTCTTGGAGTTCATGGCGGCATTTTTTTTCCTCTAGAGTCAGAGCCTTGTATATCTGGCTCTGCTTGGACACCTATCTTTTTAGTTTCGCAACTGGCATACTGTCTGGGATGCCACTGCTTCAATGTGAAAATCTGTGAAATCTTCAAATGGTGAAATAAAATAATGAACTTTCAGATGTCTGTTAGTATCTCTTTTGTTTAAGGAACTTCATGGCTTGGGTGGGGCAGGTGGGGGGTTGTTAGAATCACAAAGTAAGTGGGAAGGAAAGTAGTGGCCCACAGGAGCCTGTAGGTCTTATAATTGAAGAAAGAGTAAAATATACATATATTTTTATTAGAGTAAGAAATTACCATTTTTTAAAGATTTGCCTATTGGAAAGCTTTTTTTGGATTTTCTGTGGGCTTTCTTTGGTCCATTTAACCCTAGAGGAATTGTTTTCATGTCTTTTTGTGCCTGTATTTTATTTCATCTATGAAAAAAAGTTGTAAAAGGGAAGTTGCAAAGCTCTTTGTGATCTTAGGCATTTTATCTATAAAAGAAAAGAGCCTTTATTTCTTATTGGGTTAATATTATATTAACATGAAATCTTTTCCTTAGATATAACATATTAAATTATAAAGTTTCTTAACATTAAAGAAGTTCCTATTCTGATTGGCTAATAAAGAATAAATGAATCTGATAGAAATGCTCATGAGATTCAATTTGGGTGTACAAAAAGAAGAAAGAAGCTAAACTTCTAGTACTTTAAATATAGTAGACTTTTCAGAAGAATGCCTTCTTACCGAAGCTGCTAAAACAATAACTAATTTTGAAAATTTTGTATAGAATATAATAAACGTGCATATCTAAAATTTTTAAGGATTTGGTTTGTTTTTCCCTGGAAATCTAGTTAATAAAAAAGTCCTTGAACTTCCCACATCAGCAAGATTGCAGGATAGGAACTCTCAGTCCTCAGTTGCCCACAAAAATCACAATTTAACAATAGAGAAGCAGAGTGGAGATTCTTCTGTTGGCTTTGAAGATGTAAGATGACATGTTGTATGAGAGCCTTGTGGCTAAGACCTGAGGGCAGTTTCCAGGAACTAAGAGTGACCCCTAGTATCAGCCAGAAAGAGAATGGAACCTTAGTCCTACCGTTACAGGGAACTTATGCTAACAGCTGGCATGGATTTTGAAAAAGCCCCAACTTCAGTTAAGATTAAAGTGCTGTCTGGATTTCAGCCTGGTAAGACTGAGCACAGAACTCAATTAAGCCATGCCAAAGCTCCTGAGTCATGAAAACTGAGATAATAAATTAGTGTTAATTTAAGCTGGAAAGATGGCAGTGATTCCTTATGCAGCATTGAAAACTAATATAGTATCAATGCTATATCTTTTCTCACTTTAAGACATGTAAATGGGCATGCGTGATTGGAGGGGAACATATACCCTTCTCCCTATTTTCTGTATGTCCATAAGAAAAATCATTGTTTCAGTTCCAATTAAAATTAATATAGATTAATATAGATAATCAAGACTCTAATAGAACCAATGATATTAAAGGAATGCAAATGTGCATTGAAGATAGTGTATGTGTGTTTTAATCTTAATTATTAAGAAAAAGAGAGAGAAACAAAGACACTATTTTCTTAAAGTAAAAATGTGTGGTTGTACCAGCAGGTGAAAGAAGATATTAAAACATCAATTTGCAGGAATATAGAAAGTGGTAGAAGGTTTAAGGGAAAGTGAACTTGATATCTTTTGGTTTAAATACCTGCAAGTAATGAGTCTGAAAAGAAACAATGAAATGTGCTAAAATTTTGACAAAGTTGACTCTGTTTGGATTGGATTATTTAAAGAAAATCAAATTTTATGAGCTCTTTACTGCCATTTTTTATATTACTCAAGACTAGAATTTTGTTTTCTTTTTGTTCAAGTGACAAATTGGTTTGGAATTACACAGTTTGCTCTTAAGGAAAGGTAATGTAGTCTGCCCAGCCATGAAAACTTTCTTGCCATACTAGAATAACTTTATGTGCTTTTGTGCTGAATTTGTCTTGCCCATAATTATTTTTAAAAATAACAAATGACAGAATTTCTTCACTCCTTAAACAGTTTTAAAAATCCTTATAATTGTATTACTTCTGCTATATTTTAAAAGAAGCTATTAACATTCAGAGTAATAGGTTGCCTGATCTGACAGAATGAGAATTAATTATGTAGGACTGAGTAAACGATTGAGAAAAATATGTTTATTTTTTATTATTATGTACTATGGTTAGATTTTTGAACATTTTCTTATCTGACAGGCCTATAAAGAAGACTTTTCTCTTTCTTCTTGATCTATACTTAACTCTCATTTTAGTAGATTAGGGTTTTGCAAACCATAACAAAACATTTGAAAAATTGTATCCTGTTCTTGACAAACCCTTAGGATTGAGAAAGAAATACTTTTAACTAGTCTCTACTTTGAATGGCTACATAGTTATTTACATGTGTTCAATAAGAAACTGTCCTCCTTTTTACTAGGATATAATTAGACATACTGATTGTACAAACAAGGCCATTCCTAGAGTTTCATGCTTGAGAATAGATTTCATTTATTATGGAATGACAAGCCTGCCATTAAAGTTCACACTTCATATGTGAAAGCAATGCTTGCAAAACCCTTCTAGGAAACTGGTCTGTTACCTATTCTTTGACTTGCCGGGTCTTTGCTGGTAGTTTAGGAAAGTTAGTAGATTTGATGGGTGGGAATTCAAGGTAAAAGGAATGCACCCAAATTTATAGGTATGAATGAATTTCTTGGTTTTCCTGTATATACTTAACCGTGTCAGCAAAAATGTGTTTGCCCTTGCTGAGAGTGATTTGGTAGCTGGTACCTCAAATAAGGAGTAACTGTTTAATTCAAAGAAATAGCCTGAAGATATTTAATAGTTCAATGCTTAACAGGACTGAAAGGTAAATTTGCACACCTATCAATTCTTTTGCAAAGAGCTATGTCAGAAGATTTTGCCATAGCTGCAAAATAGTTCTACTCCGTGAGCCATTAAGGTAATGTGGAATGAAACAGTGGAAAGTGCATTACAGGAAAATTGAAATATTTAGTAGTATCTACCATCTCTTAAGTGCCTTCTTTATTCTAGGCGCAGTGCTAGGCACTTTAGATGTTATGTTATATAATCCTTAACACAATTTTTAAAATAGAATCTCATTCTATGTTACAAATGTCAAACTGAGATTGGTAACTTTCAATAACTTACCAGAGACCACACAGCTAGTTGAGTTGCAAAGTCATGAATCAAAACCAGGTTTGTGTTGCCAAAGCAAGTGTCCTTCCCCCTGAATACTTAGTGTAACTGAGTTCTCCATTTCCAGTGAAAACATTTTAGGCATATGAATGACAAATTAACCATTTCAGTTTCTTTCCCTCCCCTGTGTTGATTTATGTACATTTTAAAAAATGTAGATCTTATGTAGACAGGTAGACCTTAAAGTGGAAGTAGACACCAAAATTAATGAAGAAACGTTCTCTTCTGGAACTGTGGTCCAGTGAAAATTTGAGGAATCTGTAGATTACTTTGCGTAGTATGGGCATTTTAATAATATTAATTCTTCTAATCCATAAGGACAGAATATCTTTCAATTTATGTGTGTCTTCCAGTTTTCAATATACAGGTCTTTCACTGCCTTAAATTTATTTCTAGGTATTTTATTCTTTGTGATGCAATTATAAATAGGATTATTTTCTTAATTCTCTTTCTGATAGTTTGTTATTAGTGTATAGAAATGCAACAGATTTTTGTGTATTTATTTTGTATCCTGCAACTTTATTGAATTTATTAGCTCTAACAGTTTTTGATGGAGTGTTTAGAGTTTTCTCTATATAATATCATGCCATCTGAAAGTAGTGACAGTTTTACTTCTTTCTTTTCAATCTGGATGCCTTTATTTATTTTTCTTGTCTAATTGGCCTGGCTAGGACTCCTAATACTATGTTGAATAGAAGTAGAAAGAGTAAATATCTTTTACTTTTTTCTGATCTTAAAGGAAAAGCTTTCAGCTTTTCACCATCTAGTATGATGTTAGCTGTGGGCTTGTTATATATGGCCAACCACAAGTATCTTATATCAAACATCTTTTCTGACCACAATGATATGAAACTAGAAATTAATTATACAACAAAAACTGGAAAATTCACAAATATGTGAAGATTAAACAACATGCTGCTGGACAACAAATGGGTCAAAGAAGAAAACAAAAGATAAGTAAAAAATGAAGAGATAAACAAAAATGGAAATATAACATACCAAAATTTATGGAAACAGCTTTAAGAGGAAAATTCATAGCAATATATGCCTTCCTCAAGAAACAAGAAAAGTTTCAAATAAACAACCTAACTTTATACCTCAAGGAACTAGGAAAAGAAGAACAAAGCCCACAGTTAGTAGAAGAAAGGAAATAAAGATTAGAGCATAAATAAATGGAGACTAAAAAGACAATAGAAAAAAACCAATGAAACTAAGAGCTTGTTCTTTGAAAAGATAAAGTTGATAAACCATTAGTCAGACTGTCAAGAAAAAAAGAGATTGCCCAAATAAATAAAATTAGAAATGAAGGAGGAGAGGTTACAACTGATATCACAGAAATATAAACAACTATAAGAGAATTCAATGAAGAGTTATATGTCAACAAATTGGACAACCTAGAAAAAAGTGAATAAATTCCTAGAAACATACAACCTATCAAGAATTAATCATGATGATATAAAAAATCTGAACAGACACATTACTTGTAAAGACATTGAATCAGTAGTCAAAAATCTCTCACAAAGAAAAGTCCAGGACCAGATGGCTTCACTGGAGAATGCTACCCAACATTTTAAGAAAAATTAATACCCATCTTTCTCAAGCTCTTCCAAAAGATCAAGGAGGATGGAACACTTGTATCGTTTTATAAGGCCAGCATTACCCCAATACCAAAACCAGACAAGGATGGCACAAGAAAAGATAATTACAGGCCAATATCATTGATGAACATAGATGTAAAAATCTTCAACAAACTATTAGCAAACTGAATTCAACAATGCATTGAAAGTGATCATACACATGATCAAGTGGGATTTATTTCTTGGATCCAAGGATGGTTCAACATCCACAAATCAGTCAATGTGATACACTACATTAATAAAAAGGATAAAAGTCATGTGATCATCTCAATAGATGCAGAAAAAGCATTTGATAAATCTATAATATATTGAACTTCATTAGGCACTTTATTTCAGCTGTTTCAACATTTTTAAAATTATCACTTTTGAGTGTGCTTATGTGGGTTTTTAGTATGATGAGATTATGATATTCACCTTAGATATAATCTTTATGATTTTGTTTTGGTCTTATTTTATTTTTTGCATATTGCCTCACTAACATGTCTAGGGGCATTATAATATTTTATAAGAAGCTAATATTTTACAGTGGCACTGTAAAGATAAATCAATTTCCATTCTCTTTAAAATAAAGTCAGATCTGTTATCTTTCTCATCCCCATCCTCATTACTTTTAGGTCACCATCATGACCTTTTCTTTTCCTGAAATCCTCACCACTGATGCTTTCTTTTTGCTATAAGCCTTGCAAATGCTGATACTCCTATCTTTTTTACTTAACTTTTTTTCAAGTCTCAGCATATTAGGTATGTGTTCTTACACTGTAACTCACATAGCACAGGTCTTCCCTTGCTTATAATTATTATTACACTTTCTGTTTTTGCTCTTTTTATTATCTGTATTTTTTGTTAGACTAGAGCTTGGTGAGAGCAACACCTATGTCTACCTCAGGCCCATTCAGCAGGATTTTGCAGTTCATATACTGAACAAAGTTGCCCATTCAAGGGTGAATGTTTTGTTAGGGTTTATGTTCCACTCTTTACTAAGCCATTTGCTCTTTCTGTCAGTTTCCCACCAGATGGGGTACAGTTTTGCAGTTAATTATCAGGTTCTTTTTAAAATTCTTCCAGAGGTCTTGTATGTACAAATGGGCCCCTGGGCTAGCTGTTCATAATTGTATCTCTAGGATAGATTCAGTGCCTCGCAAAGATAAGTACTTAAAAAATGTTTGACTAGTTGAATGGCTTAATTGTTGTTAGCTCCCGATAACTGGTGTTTCTTCCATTCAGTAACAGTGCTTTAGTTTTATGTCATCTTAGGAAGTAATTGATGTAGCTATTAGAACAATGAATTTGGAGCTCCTGAGTTTATTATTCCCGTTTCACAATTTACCAACTGTGTTACCTTGGGAAAGTTACTTAACCTCTCTGATTTTTAGTTCCCTCATCTGCTAAGTGAAAATATTAATAGTAGTTACTGCATAGAATTACCATGGAATTAAATGAATGAAAATACATAGAGTTTGAGACGGTGCTTGACACATAAAAATGCTATTTAAGTTCTTGTTACTGTCCTTACTGTCAGAAGCAACCCTGTAAAATTCATTGTTTGATTACTTTAAAAGTATTTATTACATCTTTCATTAGATTACTCAAATTTCTTAAAAGTAAAATTTCCCTCTGGCTTCTGTTATAGGAATAGTGTTGATTCTGCTGAGAAATGGGTTATCTAAAATTGATCATGTTCCCATGTTTGTATTACTGCTCGAGTATTCAAAGCTGAATGTGCAGTCACTTGCAGCAAATTAATAAGATTTTACAATATGTAATGCATATACTAATTTACATAGGTCTTGCTTATATATTACCTTTAGATTGTATTTCTATTATCTCAAGTTGATTTAGGAAATTAATGTTTCATGTCAAATAATCACTTGGCAAAATATAAGACAGTGAACCTAATTTTCTACATAATTTTCATCGTCTCTTAATTTTCCAGTATAGTTTTCACTTCTATCCAACTAATAAAACCTGTCAAATGGGAAAATATGAGGATATTTTGTATAATATGCTTTCTGCATGTAAAATAGTTTTATTTGTATTATGTATTCTTAGAGGACACATTATCAAATGGTAAATCAGAATATAGTTATTGCAATTCGATTTACGTGCTGCCCTAAAGTATTTACTGCTATATTATGTCTTTATAATACACATATAAGGAACCATATATTTTGTGGAAGATGACTTCTATAGACTTACTAACCTGAAGTGGCTATATTAAGGAAATTAAAAATCTCCCAAGAAAGGAAAATACGAAGCAAACAGACAAACAAAATCCCCTGGTTATTTTAAAATCAGAGTGAAAACTTTAATATTTGATTCAAAACTGCTCTAATATCAGAGGCATTAATAGCCCCTGGAGATATTGTTTAAATTGTCATTATGTGAAGACTGGAATAATTGATATTTTGTGGTTGTTAAACACTTGCATGTACTTCTTTAAACAATTTCTAATTGTCAATAATTTAAAAATATGTTGACAGTGTTCTGATACAATCACAATATGGGAAACATATGGGGTGCTTATACATTCTGAATTTAAAATCCCATTTTACTTTAATTGGGACAGAAAATTGAGCTTCTAAGACATGTATTATTCTGATTTTTTTCTGTGCTGTAATATGACTCCAAAGTTAGCTTTCAGTATTTTTTCCTCTCTTTACACAATCTTCTTAAGGTCAAAAACTTGTTGTACCATATTTTAAAATGACTTCTAGAGAAATACTATACTAAATTGATATTAACAGTTTAAAGTAAATTTACCCAAGAGATCTTAGTATCCTTCCAGAGCAGGTGTCTTAGCAAGTGAGGGTTATGAACTTTATTCTATTTTCCATTCTCTTATCAAAAATTCTCATACAAATACCCATAGGCAATAGTAAAAATAACACCTTTAATGGCCTAGGTAATTAAAACTCAAGAAAACTGCCTGAGGGAATAGCCTTGTGAATCTTTTTTTTTTTTTCTTCACAAACCTTTTAAGAAAAAAGTAAGTAAAATCCCTGAAATCATTGTATATATAATCTCCTCGGTGCTGTGCCTTCCTGTATCCTTAGGAGACATATTTAACTAAAAGGTAAAAGACCAAAGAAGGAAAATTTGTGCTGCCAATCCCATTGGGCAAAATAAACTGTGGAATTGGAGAGCAGGAGGTCCCTTTTCTAATTTAACTTTGATTGATTACATGGTCCTGTTACCAAAGGTTACAAAACTTCCTCAATGCCATAAAGTTAGTTATCAGCACAGATTGACTATAAGAAGGCAGTTCTATCAAGTCAGTCTGTATTTGGTTACTTTCCTCTTACATGGTTAATGACATTTGTTTTGCAAGGAATGAACACAAATATTCCAATGTTAATGAAGTTCCTTAAAGCTTGGATTTTGTACCTTTTGACATGAGTTATTAGTGACAGACTTTAAGCAACCAAATGACAAGAAACAAGTCTAAATTCTAAAATAGTCACAGTGATAAGAAAGTAGATAGAGAAAAAAGGATCAGTAAGAGGCTATTATTATGGTCCTGGCCAGAGCATGACAGAGCACTTGACCAATGATAGAGAATCTGGGGATAATTTGAAAGGGAAAGACCATGTAAACATTTGGGAGATAAAAACCAAAGACTGGGATTGAACCTGAGTGAGAGGAAGACCTTGAGAATGATACCCATAGCCTCTATCATGTATGAAAAGAACTAAGCATAAGGAGTGACTGTAAGGGAGCAGAACTTTTCACCTCAAAATGTCTTTGGCATGTGGATTTTCTTAAGCTGAAAACAATCAAGGCCCAGAGAGACTCAGGAAGAACTTTTGACCTTCCCCCTAACTGCCTAAAGAATGTAGATAGAAGGCCTGTTCCAGGAAGGGAGATATCACCATAGATAACTATAGTATGAGCTAGGCATGGAGACAGGGAGGAACCTAGCAAAGTCTGTTAAATTCCTCTCTGTCCCACTGTCTCTGTATGGCCCAGCAAACATTTGTTTATCAAACATCTGCTTTTCTATCTCCATCTCAATCTCTTTCCTCCCCTCTGAAGTCCCAAACCACTACTCCCAACATTCTCTTTTGTCTTTAGCTGAAGATGATATTTAAGGTAAGTGTTTGAGCCGTTTTGGCAGGTTACTCAATTTGCCTGGATCTCTCTCAAGTATACATGGTATTAAACTTTTATATGATTTCCTCTTGTTAATCTGTATCACATTAATTTAAATCATAAACCAGCCAGAAGGACCTAGGAAGATAGAGGACAATTTCTTCCTCTCTGACATGAAAAGAAGGCCTTCACATTTCCCTCAGCCTAACTAGACTTGGCAAAGGCTTCTTTGTGCCTCTAGGCCCCTGATTTCCTTCTCACCCAGGCCTAACCACAGAGGTCTTCCTTTTTCTTAGAACATTTATTTAGAAAACACATACTTGCAATTTTTTGCGATTCTTTTTCTGCCCCTTTGAGATATGAATCATTTTAAAAGCCTCTTCCCAATTTACAGAAACAAGGCTATCTTTCTCGCAGACCTGAGAACTTTCTCTTAGAAATGTACTCATTAGGGAAGATAGCCTTCCTATCTCTCAGTCTTTGTGGGAGGGTAAGAGTCTAACTTCTATTTGCAAAACTCCCTCTTGGACTAAAGATATGAGAAGTTTATTTTTCTTTTGGATAAAGCAAATTAGCCAACTTAGATGGTCACCTCAGTTGTTTTGTTTTTTTGTTCGCTCTCAGTTCTACCTTGACATTCACTTCTCTGAAACTGTATTGATTTTTATCCCTTGATAACAATGCATGAACTAAGAATTCAGTAAAATGTTTCTTGTTTGAGGAACTCAGTTAAGACTAAGCATTTCTATTAATCTTTGCCTTCTCAGCATCAGTTTCTAACTAGTTATCTAGCACAAATATTTTAAATTTCAAAGGGAAATTACATTAGTTTTCTGAGGCTGCTATAACAAGGTACCACAAAGTAGGTGGCTTAAAATAACAGAAATTTGCGGTCTCACAGGTCTGGAGGTTAGAAGTCCAAAATCACAATCTCATTAGGGCTCTCTGAAACCAGCAAACCTTGCTATTCCATGGGTTGAAGGTGTATCAATCTAATCCAAATTCCCCTCTTCTCGTAAGGGCACCAGTCATATTGGATTAGGGGATCTCTCTATTCCAATATGACCTCATTTTAACTAATTTGATCTGCAATGACTCTATTTCCAAATAAGGTCATATTCTGAGGTACTGGGGGGGTTAAGGCTTCACCATATCTTTTGGAAGGACAGTATTAAATCCTTAACAGAGATTAAAGGATGATACCATGCCTTCAAATTCAAAGTCCTTAATGAAGCTCTTAGAGTACTTACATCTAATCACCTTCTGTTTATCTTGGGTACTTTAAAACTTGATGGAATTTGAGTCAACCCAACAAACTGGGAAGAACAAATACCAAGTCCTTTTATCATAAACAACTTAAATATGAATATTTTTGGAAAAGCATATATCATTAGCTACTGCTAATTTCACCTTCACAACGGGTTTGATGATTTCTCAGCAAATATTAAAGATGATATAAAAGACATATTTGTGAAATTACAACAAACTCTGACAATGCAATTCAGAAACTACCACTTGGTGGCAAGATAATGCTGCTGTTAATGTGCTTAGCAATGACCTAAATGCTTGCTCTTTTGAATTACAAATCCTTGATAAATTTAAAATAGGTTTGTAAAGGGAGTCAGGCTAAATCATTGATACTTTTTTTAAAAGAAAATAATTTGCATAATAAAAGTGATTCTGGTAAAATACATACGTAAAATCCAATTCAAACAATGAGCTAATTTTATTGACTATCATTAAAAAGATACCTAAAATGAAACATGAAAATTAATGAGAAAATATATTCCATAGATATATTTTATGTCTGTATGAATCTTTAAAAGTCCTAGCCTAAGGTGTGGTGTCATAAATATTTTTTTCAGTTCTAACCCATTTGGTTGAGCATAACTATGTAATCCAGTATTTATATTTATCTCCTGGTAGAACTTTAGAATGCCTCCCTGTATTATTGAACTTCTGCCACATTTTACAAGAATTAATGAAGCTTCTGGCAGAGCAAATGGATTCCTTATTTACTTCATCAACGGCATGGTATCAAGTGTTATACTTAGAAAATGTACAAGATCTGCTTAATGAACCTAGTCTTTCTAAAATATAGGAGCATAACTATCTCCAAGGACTCTCTGTTTGAGGAGAAATACAGTAATAATAAGAAAAGCCTCTTCATATTGGTGAAGGACAATGAAAAGGGATAATTAGAAAAATGTTTGTGGGAAAGAAATTACGTGGTTATAGAGAGTACCAAAGGTTAAATAATATTCTTGAGGAAAGGGGATTTCACATAATTAGTTGCTTGTTTTGTTGTCAAATGATTGACCCTTTCAACACTTAGTTTCTTCATAGTCATTTTGGGGTATATTTAAAGGAAAGGAGTAGACTCTCTTTGGCATATGAGAGACAAGAGTTTGAATTTTTATATTTTGATGTTATTTTGAGGCAATGTATTATAGTAGTTAGGTAAGCAAGATTTGGCATTAGACTACTTGGTTTGAGCCTCACTTCTATCATCTACTAGCCATGTAGTCTTGAGCAAGTTACTTAATTTCATTTCACCTCAGTTTCATCACTTGTAAAATGGGGGAAATAATAGTATCTACCTCATAGTGTTGTTTTAAGAACTAAATAGAATTATCCATTTAAGGTGCTCGGCATAGTACCTCTTATATTGCAGACATAAAGCATTCTGTTTCTTATTATTTTCCCTAAGCATCCATGGGTACACAATTCTCTTAAGATATTTGAGAATAGTGAGTATCTTGGAAGGATCTCAGGAAAGATGTTTCTACCAAATTTCCTTCTCCCAAGTCTTTTCACAGCTTACTAACAGTTTTCAAGTAGGGAAAGATTATGGGGTCATTTAGGTTGCTGACAGAAGATCAATTTTTCTTACTCTTTTTGACCTTTGGTGCTCTTCTTTGGCCGGCAATCAGAATTCAAAGAATGCCTAGAGGTGTCGCATTTTCTGGTAAAGTGCTGAAGCCCTGTTGTATTAATGCTGACTGTAGTTCCAAGACGAGCTTTTCAACTTCTGTGCCATGCTCTTTAATGAATATTGCCAGGGGCTGCCAACTTTTAAACTTTTTCTTTTTTCTCAGAATTTTTAATCTCTTAACATATAGCCAAAGCAGATATAGAGGGAGATATCACAATGTCACTCAAGGTGCTGAAATATTCTACTCCATGGTTATTGCCACTGGCAAATGGGTAACTCTATATCTAAGCAAAGGATCCTAAATGCACTTGCTGTACCAATTAGGTCACAGAGGAATGCTCCTTTTTGTTAAGTTTAAGGTTGGCTATTTGTTAATTTAACATAAGCAACCTGGGGATAAATAAATCATCTTGGAAAATTAAGTTTAAATGTTAAGAAAGAATATTTTTATAGAAATATGTGGTATCTCAGGACTTCAGAGTTTGTTTTCACATTTACAGGTATTTTTTGGTGTTAGTGAAACAAATAAGCTACAGCAAACAATATTTCTGTCAGAGTTACCTCCTATCACGGAGTATTAGTAGCAGCAAAGACCTGAGGGAATCAAAGAGCCCTGGATTATCTCTTATACAATACAGTAGACAGAGATATAAAAATAAGCAACTGGCCATTTTGGGGGACAGAATAGCATTTCTTCTTCTTACCTCTTTCTACTCAAAATACACAGAAATGTAAAATCAAAACAAAAAACATAGTTGTGCTTAAATACTTGCTGTTGTAGCCAAAACACAGACAGCATGTTTCTAGCTAAATAAAAAGTCTGGTCAGTTCAGTGAAAATTCTGAAAATAACAAAAGGTAGTGGTGGGGATAGAAATAATTAAAAATTCTGGTTAAAATTCCATGCTTATTCATTGGGTCTTGAGGTGTATTCCTGTACTGTGGAGAAAGATTCCCTCCAAAAAATTTTGGCTCAGACAGTTAGAGGCCCAGTTCATCAAATAGTTTAGTACTTTTCCTGACTATTGCTAAAGTCAGCCACAGAAGAACACAGAAGAACAGTACATGATTCCACTTATACGAGATATCTAAAATAGCAAAGTTTATAACAATAGGGAGTAGAATGGTTACCAGAGACTGGGGGGAGGGGAAAATGAAAGTTGCTGTTCAATGGATATAGTTTCTGTTATGCAAAATGAGTAAGTTTTAGAGACCTGCTGTCCAACACTGTGCAGGTAGTTAACAATACTGTATTGTGCACTTAAAATGTTGTTAAGAGGGTATGTCGCATGTTAAATGTTCTTACTGCAATTAACACCCCCCAACTGTCATCTATCTTCAGTGTTTAAAAGATAAATAAATAAATGCAGTTTCCTCATTAAAATGAAACAAACAAAACTTAGAATCAGTTGAGAATATTTAAAACATTAGGGCAGGTTAGTATATTTAGATAATAAAGCATATTTTTATTGGGAGCTGGGGTGACATGGTATACACAGGAGATTGTACTCCATAGCTGACGTAAGAGTTATACTTTTCAAATTGAAAGGAAATTGAAATATTTTGGAGAACTGGACTTCACAGAAGAGGACTTTCTGCAAGATCTCTCACGATCATAAAATTGATACAGAAAGGCAGATGGACTATCTATTTGGCACTGTGTCCCATTTGGGAGTGAATCCCTTAGCACAGATTATAGTTTGCTCTGTTTAGAAACAGATCAGAATCTGCCTTCTTTGTCCTGGTTGAATATCAATTTGTATCTTGCCCTGGTCCTACAAATTCTCTACTTTTCCTCTCTAAAACCCAATTTATGTTACCCTGCTTTTGATCACCACCATAAAATGTAATCTCCTTCTCCTCTGAAGTCCCACAACATTAATTGATATTTGACCATCTACTGCTTTGAGACACCTCTCATATTATTGTTTTGAATTGTTATTTGATTAACTTTATTTACAATGAATAGGAGAGCTTCTGAAATTCACCACCCCCCTACCCCACCACCAAGACATAAATACCTTGGGATTTATTTGTATTCTCCACCCTTCTCAGTTATACAGAGTGATTTTCAATAGGTTTGTTAATGACTACTATGAGCTTCATAACACTGTTCCAGTTCTAACTTACACCTTCCAGAATCCCCAAATATTTTATTTTTGGCATACAGGATTGCAATAAATAAAAAGACACTCTAGAGCCCATAACACATGTATGCTCTAGATACTGAAGTGAATGAAGAATTAGCTGGCATCTAGGGCAAGGCCTATTAGGGTAGAAGTAATTAACCATGGGTCTCAGTTCTATTTTTACCATGTATGTGCAAAAACTCAATTAAGCTTCTTAACTCCACTTGAATGCCAACAGGTGTGGACTGGTTGTATTTAACTACATTCTGTTTTGTTTTTGGCCATGCCACATGGCATGCAGGATTTTAGTTCCCAGACCAGGGACGGAACCCATGCTCCCTGCAGTGGAAGAACAGAGTCTTAACCACTGGACTACCAGGGAAGTCCTTAAATTCTTAACATTATAAAAGAATGATGAATAAACTATATGGTCAATATATCAACATTTCACTAGATCATTCCTTTATAATTACTGAAATTTTTCTGCCCTCTATCCAGGGCACTTCATTTCTAAAATTGTAAAACCTAAAAAAAACTGGAATAAAAAATCAGAAAGTTGTTTTGGTGAACATGCCTGAGCGAAAGGAGGTGAGATTATCACAGGTACAGTGAACCCTTTGTGTCACATAGCAGTGATCACCTCCCAGAATAGAGTGTTCACAATACTAGCATCCCTCAAAACTGGATGGGGGATACATTGAATAAATAGTGTCAAACTGTTGCTCTCTCATCACTCTATTTTCTAGGTATCTCAATTGACCATCCTTGTTACAGTAATTATTTTTGATATATTAATACTGTTGATTACATTACAACTTCCTTCACATCTAAATGCTTTTGGCCTCTCACTGTTGTGCCCTCTCCCGTTGCCGAGCACAGGCTCTGGAGGTGCAGGCTCTGCCGCTCTGCGGCATGTGGGATCTTCCCGGACCGGGGCACGAACCCACGTCCCCTGCATCAGCAGGCAGACTCTCAACCACTGCGCCACCGGATAAGCCCTAAATGCTTTTTGATTGGACTTTAAGAACCTGTTTTTCTCTTTGACCAGATTGCCTGTCATTTTTTTCCCTTGTTTTGATAAGAAAGGCTTATCTTTCTTTTGTTTGTTTTTGAGTCATTTCCCTACAGCTTAAGTACTTCAGGCATCACTTTATTTATTTTTTTTACTCCTAGAACAATGACTGAAAGTCATTGTTTATTTATTATTATTCTTAATAGTAAAACAGAAGTAAAGCTTCCATAGAATTTATGTGTTAGACATTCTTCTAAGACCTTTACATGCATTAATTCATTTAATCTTTTTTTTTTAACATCTTTATTGGGGTATAACTGCTTTACAGGGTTGCATTAGTTTCTGCTGTATAACAAAGTGAATCAGCTATATGTATACATATATCCCCATATCTCCTCCCTCTTGCGTCTCCCTCCCACCTTCCCTATCCCACCCCTCTAGGTGGTCACAAAGCACCGAGGTGAACTCCCTGTGCTATGTGGCTGCTTCCCACTAGCTATCTATTTTACATTTGGTAGTGTATATATGTTCATGCCACTCTCTCATGCACCATTTATGAATGCTTAGGAAATGATTCATAAAAGAAACTATAAAAGCATTTTAAATCACTTATGAAAAATATATATTCAATTCCAAAGGGAAATAAAATTAAGAAATTTAAAACGTTTAAAAACTCACCAGAGGGGGGTTTCCCTGGTGCCGCAATGGTTAAGAATCCACCTGCTGGGCTTCCCTGGTGGCGCAGTGGTTGAGAGTCCGCCTGCCAATGCAGGGGACACGGGTTTGTGTCCCAGTCCGGGAAGATCTCACATGCCATGGAGCGGCTGGGCCTGTGAGCCATGGCCGCTAGGCCTGCGCGTCCGGATCCTGTGCTCTGCAACGGGAGAGGCCACAACAGTGAGAGGTCCGCGTACCACCAAAAAAAAAGAATCCACCTGCCAATGCAGGGGACACAGGTTTGAGCCCTGGTCCAGGAAGATCCCACATGCCGCCAAGCAACTAAGCCCGTGCACCACAACTACTGAGCCTGCGCTCTAGAGCCCGTGAATCACAACTACTGAAGCCCATGTGCCACAACTGCTGAAGCCTGTGTGCCTAGAGCCCGCTGTCCACAACAAGAGAAGTCACCATAATGAGAATCCCGTGCACCAGAACAAAGAGTAGCCCCTGCTCTCAGCAACTAGAGGAAACCTGCATGCAGCAGCAAAGACCCAATGCAGCCAAAAATTAAATAAATTCATTAAAAAAACTCAACAGAGGTAAAAAAACAAAACAAAAATGCAAAAAAATTATGTCTCATAAGGACGTAGATAACATGACCACAAAATATTCAGAGTATTAATGTGTATGACTTCCTTGTAGTTGTTTAGGATTTTGTAAGTTATTTCTTCAAAAAGATTGGGTTAAAAGTTTTTATTAATTATAGAATTACCTGATCACTAGCTGACTTTTTTTTCAAATCATTTGTGGCAAATAGAAATTATCCGTGAAAATCAGTATTTTCACTATAATGCTTTAGAAACCAAGTGAAATTTTATTAAGATATACTTTCCTTATGAATCCATCTGAATTGTAGCTATCACTCTAGTTAATTTTTATCCATTCTTTAAAATTAAAAAATGATAGCATGGAGATTTAGATAGTGAGGAAGGGGTTGAGAATGAAGAACAATAGATTTTATTCTTTTCAGACAGAGGTGGAAATGTAGTTTAAGAAAAGCTAAAAATATTAATTCTGTTACATATCTTCATTGTTTTTCTAAATAAATTTTAGGCAAAACTGACAGATGAATTACATGTCTCTATTTGGATAATATTCTCATCTGAACATATAAAAACAAGAAATTTGGGAGAAGCTATAGTATTTCTTTCAAATAAAACTACCCTGGATTTTCACATCTAAATCTAAATAACTCCATATATAATAAGTTTAATGGCAATAAATCAGCCAAGTTTGGGGCTTATGTCCACAATTTAGATCTTTCAATAAAAAACTTAAAACAATTGCTAGAAGACATTGGAACTTGAGTAGAGTTGACGACCAAAGATTAGGTATGATTGTAGGCGTAATGAGTCAGGGAAAAAATCTATGCGTGTATAGTTTCTTTAGTCTCAATGGAAAAGATTGCTGAAGAGTTTATAAACTATATTCTAGCAAATTAGAATTCCTTGAAAAATAAGATACTGATTCACAAATCTTGTTTTAAAAAATGCTATTTTAGTGCCTAAAGACAGCAGTTTCACTAGTAAAATTTTTCAAAACAATTAAATAAATTCACTGATGTATAAAAAAGTTTCTTGTTTTGAGTTTCACCTTCCTGTGATAAGCAGGGTGTGAAGACAAGTGGAAACTCTGAGGATGATTGCTATTAACACACAATTTCTGGGCTACAAACACCTGCTAGCACATATCATGGACTTTGGCCTGGATGGATAGATACATTGTTCTGGTCTGATTGAACTACCTGAGGAAACACTGCAGGGAACTAAAGATAGGAGTTGTACAACACTTCTTCTCTTCTTCCTATCCGAGAGTCACATATAATCATGTTTACCTGTTAAGTATTTATAATCCTAACTTGGAACAGAACTTAGTTCTGTGCCTGGTTCAAAGTGCTCAATTAATATTTGTTAAATATTCTTACTGCATGATTAGTAACGATTAGTTACTATAACTATCAGCTTCCTTCCCTGTGCTTATTCCTTTTTTTGCTCATGTGAACATATATGCATTTATATATGCTTATGCATCCAACTCTTCTCAGCCAGCATGTGTTCATCTCTAGTGATCATTTTAAAACAAAGGATAAATAAAGAGCCCTCTCCTTAAAAATGTCTTTAATCATCTTTATTAATCACAACCTCATGCATTGGAAAACAGTAGTACTTATATGTGGATGATGTTATTTATTCAGTCTCCAGGAAAAAATGTGTTCCTTGTATGAATTACAGATCCCTTGCACTGACTCTTTAGCCTCCTGCGTGCTCTAGAGTGACTAGCACAATGCAACCCACTGTACCGACTAAATAACTGTTTGAATGAAAGAGAATGGAATTAATATAATTTTAGCTGTGAGATATACACATATGAAATGCAGGAGGATCAAATTAATCACAAGAAAATCAACATTAATAACAGGAGGTACACATTCTCCAATCCCTAGTATGCATATAGTATTTTACATACATTATTTTAGATATTTCTAGTAGTTTGGAAAAGTCAATATTATCACTCCCCTTTTACACAGGAAGAAACTGAGATGGAAAAAATTAACCTGTCCAGGATCACCAAGTAGACAAGTAGCAGAAATCTTTCTATTATTTCACACTCCCTCCTTAATTATGGAGACCTTGCCAAAATACTAACTTGCATTTTCTTTGAAGCTTTTATTAGTGGAGACATTATTTTTATGAGAATATAATAGGGGCTAGATGCCTTAACAACTCTTCCTTCTCCATTCTCCTTTACCTCACCTGCTTACCATACAAGGAAAAAATGTTTTCCAACTTGTCCTCATTGTTTCCTCCATTCACTTCCTATATGACTTTCCTGAAAGATACTAGTGATAAATGGTTCAGATCTAATGATATATTTATGAGCTTTTAAAGTGAAATGGAACATTATAGAGACATATTGCTATAAACATTTAAATCCATTAAACTGGTTAGAAAATATGTTCAAAATTGTGATCAAACTTCCGACTGAATCTGCCTCTCCATCTTTAAGCATCAGCATTTAGTTTTATAAATTAAAAAAAGAAAAGAGAGGCATTGTTCATCTTTAAACTTTTTCTCTTTTATTCATTTAGCTATGCTGCCTCAAGTTGTTGTTTTTGTTTTTAATCTTTTCTACAAAAGCCGAATGTTTCAGTTTCCCTAGAAATTAAATAGGTATTTGTGGTTTTGCCTCAGAACCTTTTTACTGAGACCCACAGTGGACTAACTTAGCTTCTGAGCAATCACAAAAGTAAAACTGTGAAATGTGAAAATGAAGAGTAAAACTTCTCAGACACCCCAGTCAAGGCAATAAACATATCCATCATATCCCCAAACTCACCAAATTGTATCCAATAAATATATTCCGTTTTTTAAAAATATCATTTATACTTCAATAAAGCTGTTTTAAGAAAGTAAATTTTTTTCAAAACATAGAATATGTGTTCAGATAAGGAGAACATGAAAAATGCTGTCCTAAAGAACAGAAATAGAAGAAAACAAATTAAAAAAAAGAGAGAAAATTTAAAAAAGCTACAAATAAGTCTTTCTATTATGTCCCTAAGAGAAAACAAATTAGTACTAAAATTTGAACATTAGCTAAAGGATGTACTCACTAAAGCAACATACATTTTTAGGTTAAATATTATTTATGTATTAAAGATATAGTAAGTGACGGCATGAGGACTTTCATTTCCAATATTATGGCAGACTAGTTTATTCAGACAAACCATCTTGCTAAAAAGGAATAAAAATGCTCAAAGCAAATTGTTTCTCTCTGGAGAAATAAAACTTCATCCTAGGACTCAAAGTATTTTAATAAAATTTTTTCAAGAAAAACCTGAAGCTTAGAATAAAAAAATAAAAGGATACCTAAGGAAAAAGCACCATGAGTGATAATCAGCTTTTAAAAACAGATAGCAAACATAGACCTACGAAGCCTTAAATATAATAAATATCAGACACACAAAATAGCTCTGCTTACTTTAATATTTCTAGTCTTCAAAATTTCTATAGAAAATAGACACTACATACAGTGACCTCGCTGATTTGGGGGGAAAAAAGGAAAGAGAAATTGAGTAAATTAAATATGGAGTAATCTAAAAGAAAAACTGAGTAAATGGGTTTACAAGCTGATTAAATACAGTTCATAATACAACAAAGGACCTCAAAACTAGAGCAGTAAAATTATCCAGAATACAACAGATAGTGACAAAGACTGGAAATGTTTAAAATAAGTTAGGCAACATGGTGAATAAGTAAGAAAGCCTCACCATAGTAAAAGAATATCAAGAATGTGTCAGATGCAATATTGAAGAGATAATGGGTAAGAATTTTCCAGAATTAAGGGACAGAAGCCACAGATTCAAGAAGCCCAATGAATCCCAAGCTAGATAAATAGAAAAACATTTACATTTGAGGATGACAAAGTGAAACTGAACAATAAAAGAAAAATTCAAAGAGAAAATCCTAAAACCTGTCTAAGGGAAAAAATATTCTTCAAGGAGTGATAGTAAGACTGATAGCTCACTTTTAAACAGCAACAATGGAAGCCAGGATACTGAGAAAAAAAGTTTTAACCTAGAAATCTATACTCCCAAAGATGTTTTCAGACCTATACAGAGCTTGCCATTATTAAAGGAAATTTGAAAGGCTGTCTTTCAGGCAGAAGGAAGGTGATCTCAGAAGGGACGCCTGTGATACAAGAACAAATGGAGCAAAAATAAATTGGTAAATTCGAGAATAAATCTTAATAAATGTCAATTGTATTAAACAGTGATAATTATATGTGCAGTTAAAAAAACAGATAGAATTACAATAATGATACTTTTTCAAAATCAACTGAGAGTATAGTAGTGGTGTTAACATTTCTAAGCTCCTTTTGTTACTAAGGAATAACTTGCTCAAAGTATTGTTAATCATTAGGTTTTGATAAATTAAGTGCATATGTAGTCACTATCATGTAGTTGTTAATTTCTGTAATATGTGAATGTATTTTATATTTTAAAAATTATGTTAAATGCCCTCTTCCCTCTCCTAAACACAAATATTACAAACAAGTACTGGAGAATCCAAAATGTCTTGCTAAATCCCAGTAGTTACTCTTCTATAGTAATATTTGCTTAATTCTGAACGCTAAGTACATAGAAGTGTTTCTTGTATGTATGCCATACATTTTCTCAAAATAAGATTTTATGCATAGAATAAGAACTACATTTCAATAATGATTAAACGTTTTAAAATATGGTCTATAATTGTAGTTTTTACTGTCTTACTATTGTTGGTGAGAAATTGAGTAAGCCTATATGCAATTGTAAACAAAGCCTTAGAAGTATATGAAAGCATATACATTTTTCAGAATAATTGAAAAGAATATTCTTCTCTATAATACTTTAATAATAGCTTTTAAGCATATAGTACATATTTATTTCTATTCATTTTATCATAATGCTAAAATGAATTTGCTCATGGTGGCATATACCATTAGAAATTAATGTTGAAGTTGTTGTATTCTGTTAATAAAAATACAAAGGGGAATTTTTAAAATTAAAACTGGTAATAATTTCTTCTTCCTTCTAATGTTTATGCATAATTAATTGTATTAATAGAAATAATTTTTCTACTGCTTCCTTTCACGTATATTCAATAGTGGAATAGAAAAAAAATGGGTAAGATCCTGAATAGATGACCATCCTTTAGGGGAAAATGTACATACTTATGAATTTTGGCTATTCTCAGGGAGGCTAAGAGCTCCACTGTGGAATTGAGTTCTTCCTTTGGAGTCCATCTGATCGGACCTACAGGAAGAGAGAGAATACTCTGCATAGGAAAATCAATGGGTTCTCTCTGTCAATTTCTCTCTCTCTCTCTTTCTCTCCCTCTCTCCCTCCCTGTGTGTGTGTGTCTCTCTCTCTCTCCTGTCTCTCTCTTCTGTCTCTTCTCTCTCTCCCTTTTCCCTTCTCTCCCCACCTCGTCTCTCTCTCTTTCCCATCCTCCTTTCCTTTTCCCTTTAAAAGCTGAGATCTCAGTTGACAAAAATATTAGAGAGATGTTTTAGAAACAAGGAAGGCTAAATTTATGCTTCACCTCATCTTTCCATATTGCTAATCTTCAGTGAAGTGTACTAAATACACAGACACTTATATACTTGATTTGTTTTTATCTGGGGGGAAAATCAAAGACTGAAGCTGTTTTCCATGGTATCTTTGTCTCAGGATGTAACAGTGAAAGCATCTATCATTTTAATTAATTCAAAGGAAGTAGGACAATTGAATGGAAGTAAAGAAAGTATATGTCATCTCTAACCATTAAAAATCTTTGGGATATTTAAAAGAATAAGGAGCTCCCACAAAACTTCATTTATGTTTAGATCAGAAAACAGTAGTCTTGAGCTATTATCTGAGATATATTATTTAAAAATCACTATGTTACAAATTCTTAATCAGATGTTATGTAAATTACTTATATACTTATTATTTTACTTTGTCATTTTATATTTCTAGGAGTATATGAAAATAATAAAATTAGAGGAAATATATTTTCTTTCACGTAATATCCTGCTCCCTATAACTGTTTATTGTATTTACCCATTTTGGAGGAGTGGGGAGTAAATTTTACATGAGTATTCCACATGCATACAGGAAAGTGTACACATTATAAGTTGATGAATTTTCACAAAGTGAATATATCCATGTAACCATAACCTGGGTCAATAAATAGCACAGAAGTAGCATCCAGAATCCAGCAACCAGATGCAGCCCACCCACTACACCACAGTTTAGTTTAGACTATTTTGGAACTTTACAAGAATGGTATCATACTGTACTTTTTAATTTTGAATGGCTTCTTTCAATATCATTTGGTTTGTCCAATTTTCCCATATGGTTGTCACTGCCAATAAACTAATTTTTTGCATTGTATTATATTCCACTGAATGAATATATGATGATTTATTGATTCTATTATTGGACAATCTAGGTTATTTCTAGCTTTTTCATACTGCAAATTACACTGTTATGAATATATGTATATGTGTTCAGTGAAAGTATGTACACATTTCTGTGTCATATGTAAACCAAAAGTGTGATTGCTGGGTCACACGGCATATCTGTTCAGCTTTAGTATTTAAATTACCTATAAACCACTGTCACATCAATGGGATCAATGTAGTGAGGTGAGGGTGTTTATTTGAGATTTTTCTTGTTTCTAGAGATAGGATGGTATTACTATAACCTTCCCTCTTAGAACTGCTTTTGCTGCATCCCATAGGTTTTAGATCATTGTGTTTTCATTGTCATTTGTTTCCAGGTATTTTTTGATTTCTTCTTTGATTATTTTAGTGATCTCATTGTTATTTAATAGCTTATCATTTAGAGTCCTTGTGTTTGTACACATAAAGCAATTAGAAAAACAAGAACAAAAAGACCCCCAAAGTTAGCAGAAGGAAAGAAATCATAAAGATCAGATCAGAAATAAATGAAGAAGAAATGAAGGAAATGATAGCAAAGGTCAATAAAACTAAAAGCTGGATCTTTGAGAAGATAAACAAAATCGATAAACCATTAGCCAGACTCATCAAGAAGAAAAGGGAGAAGACTCAAATCAACAGAATTAGAAATGAAAACGGACCAGTAACAACTGACACGGCAGAAATATAAAGGATCACGAGAGATTACTACAAGCAACTCTATGCCAATAAAATGGACAACCTGGAAGAAACAGACAAATTCTTTGAAAAGCACAACCTTCAGAGACTGAACCAGGAAGAAAGAGAAAATATAAACAAACTAATCACAATCACTGAAATTGAAACTGTGATTAAAAATCTTCTAACAAAAAAAAGTCAAGTTCCAGATGGCTTCACAGGTGAATTCTATCAAACATTTAAAGAGCTAACACCTATCCCTCTCAAACTCTTCCAAAATATAGCAGAGGGATGAACACTCCTAAACTCATTCTATGAGGTCACCATCACCCTGATGCCAAAACCAGAGAAAGATGTCACAAAAAAAGAAAACTACAGGCCAATATCACTGGTGAACATAGATGCAAAAATCCTCAACAAAATACTAGCAAACAGAATCCAACAGCACATTAAAAGGATCATACACCATGATCAAGTGGGGTTTATCCCAGGAATGCAAGGATTCTTCAATATATGCAAATCAATCAATGTGATACACCATATTAACAAATTGAAGGAGAAAAACCATATGATAATCTCAATAGTTGCAGAAAAACCTTTTGACAACTTTCAACATACATTTATGATAAAAACTCTCGAGAAAGTAGGCATAGAGGGACTTACCTCAACATAATAAAGACCAGGTATGACAAACCCACAGCCAACATTGTTCTCAATGGTGAAAAATTTAAACCATTTCCACTAAGATCAGGAACAAGACAAGGTTGCCCACCCTCACCACTATTATTCAACATAGTTTTGGAAGCTTTAGCCACAGCAGTCAGAGAAGGAAAAGAAATAAAAGGAATCTAAATTTGAAAAGCAGAAGTAAAACTGTCACTGTTTGCAGATAACATGATACTTTACATAGAGAATCCTAAAGATGTTAACAGAAAACTACTAGAGCTACTCAATGAATCTGGTAAATTAGCAGGATACAAAATTAATGCACAGAAATCTTCTGCATTCTTATACACTAATGATGAAAAATCTGGAAGAGAAATTAAGTAAACACTCTCATTTACCACTGCAACAAAAAGAATAAAATATCTAGGAATAAACCTACCTAAGGAGACAATAGACCTGTTTGCAGAAAACTGTAAGACAATGATGAAAGAAATTAAAGATGATACAAACAGATGGAGAGATATACCATGTTCTTGGATTGGAAGAATCAACAATGTGAAAATGACTATACTACCCAAAGCAATCTACAGATTCAATGCAATCCCTATCAAACTACCAATGGCATTTTTCACAGAAGTAGAACAAAAAATTTCACAATTTGTATGGAAACACAAAAGACTCCAAATAACCAATGCAATCTTGAGAAAGAAAAATGGAGCTGGAGGAATCAGGCTTCCTGACTTCAGACTATTCTACAAAGCTACAGTAATCAAGATAGTATGGTACTGGCACAAAAACAAAAATATAGATCCATGGAACAGAATAGAAAGCCCAGAGATAAACCCACACACATATGGTCACCTTATCTTTGATAAAGGAGGCAAGAATATACAATGTCAAAAAGACAGCCTCTTCAATAATTGGTGCTGGGAAAGCTGGACAGCTGCATGTAAAAGAATGAAACTAGAACAATACACAACCATACAAAAAAATAAACTTAAAACAGATTAAAGAGCTAAATGTAAGGCCAGACACTATAAAACTCTGAGAAAAACATAGGCAGAACACTCTATGACATAAATCACAGCAAGATCCTTTTTGACCCACCTCCTAGAGAAATGGACTAAAAACAAAAATAAACAAATGGGACCTAATGAAACTTAAAAGCTTTTGCACAACAAAGGAAACCATAAAGGTCACAAAAAGACAACACTCAGAATGGGAGCAAATATTTGCAAACGAAGCAACTGACAAAGGTTTAATCTTCAAAATATACAAGCAGCTCATGCAGCTCAATAACAAAAAAGAAACAATCCAATCCAAAGATGGGCAGAAGACATAAATAGACATTTCTCCAAAGAAGATATACAGATTACCAACAAACACGTGAAAGGATGCTCAACATCACTAATCATTAGAGAAATGCAAATCAAAACTACAATGAGGTATCACACCCATCAGAATGGCCATCATCAAAAAATCTACAAACACTAAATATTGGAGAGGGTGTGGAGAAAAGGGAACCCGCCTACACTGTTGGTGGGAATGTAAATTGATACAGCCACTATGGAAAACAGTATGGAAGTTCCTTAAAAAACTAAAAATAAAACTAACATATGGCCCAGAAATCCCACTACTGGGAATATACCCTGAGAAAACCATAATTCAAAAAGAGACATGTACCACAATGTGCATTGCAGCACTATTTACAATAGCCAGGACATGGAAGCAGCCTGGGTGTCCACTGACAGATGAATGGATAAAGAAGATGTGGCACATATATACAGTGGAATATTGCTCAGACATAAAAAGAAATGAAATTGAGTTATTTGTAGTGAGGTGGATGGACCTAGAGTCTCTCATACAGAGTGAAGTAAGTCAAAAAGAGAAAAACAAATACCGTATGCTAACACATGTATATGGAATCTAAGAAAAAATAAAGGTTCTGAAGAACCTAGGGGCAGGACAGGAATAAAGGCGCAGACTTAGAGAAAGGCCTTTAGGACACAGAAAGGGGGAAGGGTAAGCTGAGACAAAGTGAGAGGTGGCATGGACATATATACACTATCAAAGGTAAAATAGATAGCTAGTGGGAAGCAGCCACATAGCATAGGGAGATCAGCTCAGTGCTTTGTGACCACCTAGAGGGGTGGGATAGGGAAGGTGGGAGGGAGATGCAAGAGGGATATGGGGATATATGTATACATATAGCTGATTCACTTTGTTATACAGCAGAAACTAACACAACAATGTAAAGCAATTATACTCCAATAAAGATGTAAAAAAAAAAAAGAAAATAGTGAGGTGAGGCAGATTAACTATTTACTTTAAAGTCAGCTTGAATTTAGTCCTGTTCACACAACTTTTTTTACTATTAATATTAAGAATATTATTTAATTTCATTGACAGCCTATATAGCTGTAAAAAGCATGAATTACTATACCATACATTCTTATAAAAATATTAAATAAAATAATATATGTTGAAAAGTATGTAATAAAATGAGTGTTTGATATTCACTTTTTTGACTTGGTGTTAGTACAGTTAAATTATATGTGAATCAGAACAGTTGCTTGACAATGGCCTCAGTGCTAAGTATTTTGTTTTCCCTCAATCAGTCTCATTTTATCCATTTGGAGTAGAGGGGCTAGAACAACCACACAGAGCCTTCCAGAGGCTTTCAGTAAGCAAGGCATCTGGTTGGATAGCAGGTGAGCACCAGGGTTCAAATCTGCACACAAGAGCCTTAAGAAAGTGGATTAGAGACTGAGCCAAATCAAAGCAGGATGGCCTTAGAGCAATTGCAGCTTCCTAAGTGGTTTTTATATTGTATTTGCATATAGCCCTAGGCAGGAATATCATAATTTCAAGGACAAACTAAATATCCTCTTACCTACAATCTGCTTCCGCCAGAGGAATTGCAAAGTGAGGCCAACAGACCATTTCTGCATAATGTACATACTTTCATTTAAGAATGTTTGAATGCAGACTTTCTATACACATATTACCTATATAATAAAAATGTATATGGCATGAGTATATGTCATGCATGAATATGGCGTTTTAGAAATCTTGAACCCATGCTTCTAGTTCACATAAGCAAGGACTATGAGAGTCATTTGGCAATCTCTGCTCTAACCCATGTTGTCCCTTGCCACATGTTCCTACTAATTTCATCGGTGCTCCATAATTTTAGTGTGCACAGTTGACACAGTAACTAATACTCATGAAGAAAGAATTTATTAAGTGACAGGTATGTGTTCAGCATTGCTGTGTGCTATATGAAGGAGGTGCAATAAGCACAATCTTCATTTCCTTTTCCTCAAGGTACTCAAATACAAACTGCAGAGGCTCAGGAAATGTTTTACAGGATAAACTGGAATCTGACTACATTATAAAAGCAGTGAAATCCCCTGCTTCATACTTCTTCCACTTGGCTGAAGTTATTAAACTGCAAAATTTAAACACGAGAGCATGTAAAGTTTGAAAGAAAACCTAAGATATGTCTTTTTTACCAGTCAGCCATATATAACTTTTAAAAATATTTTAGAGGATAATTTTTTCAAAAAGAGTTGTATAGAGTCTTAGTATTAATGAATTTTTCTACTAATTTCTAATAAGTACAGATGAATAAATTCTTTACAGCAAAAGGGATAAGAATGTTAAGATTAACAAAGGCAGTTGTTCATCAGGACTGAGATTCTTAAACAGGTTTTGCTCTTCTGTTAATCATTGTTCAGCTCTAGAGAGCAAACTATCAGAAGCAAAACAGTTCTGTTTGTAAATAAGTCTGGCAAATAGAAGTTAATTATAAACAATATGGCTTTTTTCACAGTAAGAAATACAATTCATGGGCTTCCCTGGTGGCGCAGTGGTTGAGAGTCCGCCTGCCGATGCAGGGGACGCGGGTTCGTGCCCCGGTCTGGGAGGATCCCACGTGCCGCGGAGCGGCTGGGCCCGTGAGCCATGGCCGGTGAGCCTGCGTGTCCGGACCCTGTGCTCCGCAACAGGAGAGGCCACAACAGTGAAAGGCCCGCGTACCACAAAAAAAAAAAAAAAAAAAAAAAAGAAATACAATTCATTATTTTAATCATAGGCTGAGTGTTATATGTGACCATGATGTTCTAATATTATTTTCTTAGATTAATGGTTTATAATTTTAAACTACAAAATTTAATCCAATGTCCTATTTCCCTAAATAATTTGAAAATATGCTTTCATAAAAATAACATTAATGTGGTCTTAGCTCCAGTTTAAAATATGTTATATATATTACATATCAGATATTGTGCATGGCCCTGTCAGCAAGGAATTTGGAATTTTATAGGAAAGATAGACACATGCAATAATTAAAGTATTTTCAAGTTGCAGGAGTACTGAAGAAGTGAGAATGATACATTATTGTTGTGTGAGAACTGAAGAGATTACAGAACAATTATCAGTGAAGGCAGAACAGGAAAGATAATTACTGACTGGATTTTGAAATGTAACAAGGGTTTACTAGACCTTTGTAGGGTGGTGGTGGTATGTTAAATGCATATGGCACCATATACACAAAGACGCAGATGGATTATTTAGCATGGCATGTGTGTGAAGCACTAAAATTGTTGGTGTTTTTCAGAACATTAAGAGTAAATGGAGATATAAATGAGTATGAGTAGAACATAAAATAGGTGACGTAAATAGGAACTAAATCATAGAAGGCCTTGTATATTTCTATTTATACTCTGAAAGTTAGTCTTAATTTGCTAAACTAGTGGTTTTCATATTTCTAAGTGCATAAAACATCCTTGCACTTCTTTTAAAAATGAAGATTCCTAAGAACTCTGCTACCATCAATTCTTCTCCCCAACTGATTCATTTTGGTAGATGGAAGACTCACAGAATTTGAATTTTTAAGGTTTGCACTGGGAGAAAAACTGTTTTAGGCATTAAAAAACATTGAAAGCTGAAAAGTAGAAGACAGATATTGTCATATTTCTAGCTTTTAGAAGTAGTTTGAGAGCAGTTAGCTCAGGCTGACCGGTGAGGAACTACTGGACAAGTACCAGTGAGCAATGATGGAGTTTTGAAATGTAATAGTGATTTATGACAAAGGTAGCAATGTAGTGCATTAAGAAATGATGGTCTACTTAATAAATGGTTATCAATAAGCAAAGTAGAGCTCTTATTTTTTGTCTTTTCCACACACAGAATTTTTATCTTACATCAAACACAAAAATCCCAGTTGTATTGAAAACCTAAATTTGATAGGTAGAACAATAAAACTTCTAGAGGAGAATAACTTTATGACTTTGGTTTAAGTATCAATTTTAAAAATTGTGTATAAAAAGCTTGAAAAGAAAAAAATGATAAAATGGACTATGTTAATATGAGTATTTCTTATTCTTTCAAGACTTGATTCAGATAGTGACAGGGCAACCTACAGAGTATGAGAAATTATATTTAATATATATACCCAGAATATATAAATAATTCTTTAAAATAATAAGAAAGAAAACTTTGAGATATGCGTTAAAGACTAACTTTTGAAAAGTGGATATCCAAATGGCCAACTAACATATGAAAAGCTGCTCACAACTAAGACAACAGGAAAATGCAAATTAAAACCACAATGTGATACCACTCCATACCCAGTAGAATAGCTAAAATTAAAAATGATTTAAAAAATTAAATGTGGACAAGGATCTTGAATAATCAGAACTCATATACTACTTGTAGGAATGCAAATTGTTACATCTACTGTGGAAAATTATTTAGTTCCATCTCCTAATCTGATAAATGAATACCCTATTAATTCTATCCCTGTTTATACACCCAATGAAAATATATACACAGGTCCAACAATAAACTCTATAATATTCACAGAAGCACTTTCATAAGGGCCACAAACTAGATACAATCCAAATTCTAATCCATAGCTGACTTAATAAATTGTGGGACATTCAAAGAATGGATACTAAAGTTTCCAATTGTCACATGCTGCCTACAAAACATTCCAAATTTAGTAGATTAAAATAACAAACATGATCACAAGTACTATGAATCAAGAATTGGAATTGGTTACAGTGAGAATGGATTTTCTCTGTTCTATGATGTGTAGGTCCTCAGCTAGAAAGATTCCAGTAACTGGGAATGACTACGGTGTCTGGGAATCAAAAGTTTCTGAAGGCTTCTTCACTCACATGTTTAATGTCTAATTGACATTACTAAGACTATCCTCAACTAGAACCTCTGAATGTGGCTTGTGCTCCTCTCTGAGCATTTTTGGTTCATTCTAAGAAGGTAGAGTCCCTAGAGAGAGTATTCAAAGAGGTAGTGTTTCAAGAAACCAATGTAAAAGCTAAAAAGTTTCTTCTGCCTTAACCTTAGAAGTCACAAGTCACACACAATCCCTTAAGCCACAAAGTATTGATTACAAGCAAGGGATTAAGGTCACCCTGATTCAAGGGGAGAGGAATTAGAATCCATCCTTTGGAATTGGTTAGCCCATTTTACAGAAGACTATGTGGTCTGGGATATACTGCTCTGGCCATCTTTGGAAATGCAATCTATCACAAATGCACTGATGTAATTGACAATTCTACCCATCAATATAGATGAATCTTTCAAATGTTATGTTGAGCTAATGAAGCCAGACACAAAAGAGTACATATTAAGTAAATCCATTTATATGCAAAATATTAAACCAATTTATACTTCTATATGTCAAGATGGTCGTTACCAAATGGGATAGTGATTGAAAGAGCAACAAAATGGTTTCTGAGCTATCACTTATTTTATATTTCTTTTGAGTAGTACGAGTTACAAGGTTGTGCTTATCAAGTGAAAATTCCTCAACTGTTTGCTTATGGTGTAAGAATTTTTCCCTGTGCATGTATTATACATCAATAAAAACTTAAACTAAAAAGCAAAACCTTTTCAATTTATTTACATTTAGTATATATGGTCTATGTCAATATTTTAAGATCATTTAAAATTTTTTTCTCACTTTTTTTTTCACTCATTTCTTTTGTACTTTCATTCATTATACATCTGTACAAAACTTTTACAAACAAGCATCCTACCTTGCTAGAAATAATACTTGGATTTTCCAAGATGGAAGAGGAGTAGGAGTAGGTAGAGTTTATCTCTCCCCACAAACACATCAAGAATCCATCTACAAATGGAACAATTCTCACAGAACACCTACTGAACACTAGCAGAGGACCTCAGACACATAAAAGGACAAGAAAAATCCCCATGTAACTGGGTAGGATGAAAGAAAGAAGAAGGGAAAAGGAAGAGGGGAGGAAACAGGATGGGACCTGAGCCCATGGCGGGGAGCTGGGAGGGGGGAACTGGGGAAGTCCCTCACTGGCAGGGAGATCAGTTAGGACAGAAGGGGAGCTTTGGGGGCTCAGAGGAGAGTGCAGAAACCAGTCTGTGGCAGGCAGGACAGACTGAGCCCTACACAGATGGTCCATGCCACAGCCCTGTGTGCCCCAACCCAAGATGGGTGACTGTGGGTGCGCACGGGTGCTGGGTGCTAGAATGTGGGGTTTGGAGAGCAGACCTGGGGAGGGGACTGTTGTTGGCTGTGAGGAGACAGCCTGTAGGGATGGGATTCAGGAGCTCCACAACCAGATATGCTCATGGAGGAAGCCCGGACTGCCACAGAAGCAAAGCACCATTGCTGAGTGACATGCAAAGGCAGGGCTGCCATTGCAGCCTCTCTCCTCACATGCCAACCCCTGCCTCCACATGCACTATGGAGAGTTCCCACCAGCTCACACACCCCTGCCATCACCTCCTCCACAGCCCCCCTGACCTGGGCAACCTGCCAGTCCTGATCACTGCCTGATGGGCATGCATAATTCAATTGATACCCCAGCATCTCCCGTCTGGGCAGCCTGCTCATATCAATCACCACCTTGGCTCCTTCCTGCCTGACAGTTTCGTGTGCTCCTGCAACCTCTGGAGCAGACTCCAGTGGGAGGAACACATGCAGAGGTGAGGCAGAAAACCCAGCTGAGCCCCAGGGGCTGTGTGACTAAGGAAGAAGAGTTGAAAACTCCTTGTGGGTACATGAACAGTGGAGTTACATCTCCACTGATGGCTTCCTATATTCAGCACCTGTGAAACATCTGGAAGGACAAGTGTTCCTGCAGCTGGGACAGGTATGGCTTTAGCAGCTGTGGGCTTTGTGAGCACATAAACTTGGGGGTTGGGTCAGGTCAGAGTCTGAGATGCCTCCATAGCTCCCAGAGTGGGTCCAGGTGCATGACTACTGCAGTCCTGGGACCTGACCTCAGTGGATCTGTGCTGGTGGCCTGGTGAAAGCAATGCCCTAGAGTCACCAGGGCCAATTGCCGGCATACCCACAGTTAGGGTGGGACTGAGAGCAGTGCCAGCAACAGTATACTTTGTAAGCCCACACAATGTGTGACATGGGACACAACAGAGCACATTCACAGGTGAATGGCTTCAGAGGAGGAATACTCAGTGGCTTCTCTCCAGATGGGAGTGCTCCAATCAACCTACCTTGCACCACAGATTACAAACACAGCTAAGAAACAGATCTGGGGGCCTCTACTCCAATAACTAGGGAGCAGACACCACCCCTGACAGGGTGGTGACAACCACAGAACAAAGGGGAGGCCCTGCTCAATCTCTAAGGCAGGCTCTGGTCACCACAACACCAGTCAAACTCCCTATCAAAGGGATAATGGCACAAGCCTCTGGACCAAACTCACCTACAAGGGTGCAGACACAAGAAGCAAGAGGAACTACAATCCTGCTGCCTGCGGGAAGGAGACCACAAACACAGTAAGTTAGACAAAATGAGACAACAAAGAAACATGTTGCAGAACACGGAGCCAGATAAAAACATACTAGAACAACTAAACGACAAGGAGATAGGCAATCTATCTGAGGAAGAATTCAGAGTAATGGTAGTAAACATGATCCAAATCTCAGAAAAAGAATGGAGGCATGGATCAAGAAGAAACAAGAAATGTTTAACAACAACATAGAAGAATTAAGAACAAACAAACAGAGATGAAATATATACTAGAAGAAATCAATAGGAGAATAACTGAGGCAGAAGAATGGATAAGTGAGCTGGAAGACAGAATGATGGAAATCACTTCTGCAGAACAGAATAAAGAAAAAAGAATGAAAAGAAATGAGAACAGTCTCAGAGAACTCTGGGACAACATTAAACACACCAACATTCGAATTATAGGGATCCCAGAAGAAGAGGAAAAAGAGAAAGGGCCTGAGAAAATATTTGAAGAGATTGTAGTTGGAAACATCCCTAATATGGAAAAGAAAGAGTCACCCAAGTCTAGGAAGCACAGAGCGTCCCATACAGGATAAACCCAAGGAGTAACACACTGAGACACATATTAATCAAACTAACAAAAATTAAATACAAAGAAATAATATTAAGAGCAAAGCAACAAATAGCATACAAGGGAATCACCATAAGATTATCAGCTGATTTTTCAGCAGAAACTCTGCAGGCCAGAAGGGAGTGACATGATATATTTAAAGTGATGAAAGGGAAGAACCTACAATGAAGAATACTCTAACCAGCAAGGATCTCATTCAAATTTGATGGAGAAATCAAAAGCTTTATAGACAAGCAAAGGCTAAGAGACTTCAGCACCACCAAATCAGCTTTACAACAAAAATGCTAAAGGAACTTTACTAGGCAGGAGGAAAAGAAAAAAAAAAAAAAAAAAAAGAGGCCAAAACTAGAAACAAGAAAATAACAAATGGGAAAGTGCTCTGAAGACAAACATAGAGTAAAAGTGGGAAACCATCCAAACACAAATATGATATCAAAACCAACAACTGTGAGGAAATTACAAATGTAGAAAATGAGAACTGCATTTGAAATTAAGATACCAGAAACTAAAACAAGCTTGTATATGTATGGACTGTTTTATCTAAACCCCATGGGAAATGCAAACCAAACAACTACAATAGATAAACACACACAAAAGAAAAAGCAACCCAAACACAACACTAAAGATGGTCACCAAACTACAAGAGAATAAAAAAAGGAAGGGAAGAAAAAAACTTACAGAAACAAATCCAAAACAATTAAGGAAATGGCAACAGGAACAGGCATATTGATAATTACCTTAAATGTAAATGGATTAAATACTCCAACCAAAATACAAAGAATGGGTGAACAGATACAAAATCAAGACCCATATATATGCGGTCTACAAGAGGCCCAATTCAGACCTAGGGACACATAAAGACTGAAATGAGGGGACGGAAAAAGGTATTCCATGCAAATGGAAATCAAAAGAAAGCTGGAGTAGCAATACTCATATCTAACAAGATAGACTTGAAAATAAAGACTATTACAAGAGACAAGGAAGGACACTACATAATGATCAAGGGAGCAATACAAGAAGAAGACATAACAATTGTAAATATATAGGAACCCAATGTAGTTGTACCTCAATACATAAGGCAAATCTTAACAGCCATAAAAGGGGAAATCAACAATAGCATAGTAATAGTGGGGGACTTTAACACCCCACTTACACCAATGGACAGAACATCCAGAGAGAAAATTAATAAGGAAACACAAGCCTTAAATGACACATTAGACAAGATGGACTTAATTGATATTTATAGAGCATTCCATCCAAAAGCAGCAGAATGCACTTTCTTCTCAAGTGCACAAGGAACACATCTTGGGTCACAAATTGAGCCTCAGTAAATTTAAGAAAACTGAAATCATATCACACATGTTTTCCAACTACAATGCTATACAGGGAAAAACTACTGTAAAAAAACACAAACACGTGGAGGCTACACAATATGTTACTAAATGGATCATTGAAGAAATCAAAGAAGAAAGCAAAAAATACCTAGAGACAAATGACAACAAAAACATGATGATCCAAAACCCATGGGATGCAGCAAAAGCAGTTCTAAGAGGGAAGTTTATAGCAATACACTCCTACCTCAAGAAACAAGAAAAATCTCAAATAAACAACCTAACATGATACCTAAAGCAACTAGAGAAAGAAGAACAAACAAAACCCAAAGTTAGTAGAAGGAAAGAAATCATAAAGATCAGAGTAGAAATAAATGAAATAGAGATGAAGAAAACAATAGTAAAGCTCAATGAAACTAAAAGCTGGTTCTTTGAGAAGATAAATAAATTGATAAATCTTTAGCAAGACTCATCAAGAAAAAAAGGAGAGGACTCAAATCTAAGTTAGAAATGAAAAGGAGAAGTTACATTGGACACCACAGAAATATAAAGGATCATAAGTGAACACTACAAGCAACTATACACCAATAAAATGCACAAGCTAGAAGTGGACAAATTCTTAGAAAGATGCAACCTTCCAAGACTGAACCAGGAAGAAATAGAAAATATGAACAGACCAATCACAAGTATTGAAATTGACACTGTGATTAAAAATCCGCCAACAAACAAAAGTGCAGGACAGGATGGACTAAATGTTTGGTCTCTAAAACATTGAGAGAAGAGTTAACCCCTACCCATCTGAAACTCTTCCAAAAAATTGCAGAGGAAGAAACACTCCCAAGCTCATTCTACAAGGCCACCATCACCCTGATGCCAAAACCAAAGATGTCACAATAAAAGAAAACTACAGGCCAATATCACTGATGAACATAGATGCAAAAATCCTCAACAAAATGCTAGCAAACAAAATCCAACATCACATTAAAAGGATCATACACAATGATCAAGTGGGATTTACCCCAGGGATGTAAGGATTCTTCAATATACACAAATCAATCAATGTGATACACCACATTAACAAATTGAAGAATAAAAACCATATAATAATCTCAATGGATGCAGAAAAAGCTTTTGACAAATTTCAACACCCATTTATCATAAACACTCTCCAGATAGTGGGCATAGAGGGACCCTACCTCAACATAATAAAGACCATATATGACAAACCCACAGCCAACATTATTCTCAATGGTGAAAAACTGAAACCATTTCCTCTAAGATGAGGAACAAGACAAGGATGTCCACTCTCACCACTATCATTCAACATAATTTTGGAAGTCCTAGACACAGCAATCAGAGAAGGAGAAGAAATAAAGGAATCCAAATTGGAAAAGAAAAAGTAAAACTGTCACTCTTTGCAGATGACATGATATTATACACAGAAAATCCCAAAGATGCTACCAGAAAACTACTAGAGTACATCAATGAATTTGGTAAAGTTACCACATACAAAATTAATGCACAGAAATCTCTTGCATTCCTATACACTAACAACAAAATATCAGAAAGAGAAATCAAGGAAACAATCCCATTTACCACTGCATCAAAAAGAATAAAATACTAGTAATAAACCTACCTAAGGAGGCAAAAGACCTGTACTCAGAAAAATATAAGATACTGATGAAAGAAATAAAAGACCACAGAAAAGATGGAGAGATATACGGTGTTCTTGGATTGGAAAAACCAACATGGTGAAAATGACTATACTATCCAAAGCAATCTTCAGATTAATGCAATCCCTATTGAATTACCAATGGCATTTTTCACAGAATTAGGGTAAAAATTTTACAATTTGTATGGAAATACAAAAGACCATGAATAACAAAAGCAATATTGAGAAAGAAAAACGGAGCTGGAAGAATCTGGATCCCTGACATCAGACTATATTACAAAGCAACAGTAATCAAGATAGTATGGTACTGGCACAAGAACAGAAATATAGATCAATGGAACAGGACAGAAAGTCCAGAGCACCTTTGGTCATCTAATCTATTACAAAGCAGACAAGAATACATAATGGAGAAAAGAGAGCCTCTTCAATAAGTGGTGCTGGGAAAACTGGACAGCCACACATAAACTAATGAAATGAGAACACTCCCTAACACCATATACAAAAACAAACTCAAAATGGATTAAAGACCTAAATGTAAGCCCAGATACTGTAAAACTCCTAGAGGAAAACATAGGCAGACATCTTTGACATAAATCACAGCAATATCTTTTTTGATTCACCTCCTGGAGTAATGGAAATAAAAACAAAAATAAACAAGTGTGACTTCATGAAACTTAAAATCTTTTGCACAACAAAGGACACTATAAACCAGATGAAAAGACAGCCTTCAGAATGGGAGAAAATATTTGCAAACAAAGCAACTGACAAGGGATTAATCTCCAAAATATACAAATAGCTCATGCAGCTCAAATTGAAAAAACAAACAACCCAATCAAAACATGGGTAAAAGATCTAAATAGACATTTCTCCAAGAAGACATACAGGTGGCTAAAAAGTACATGAAAAGATGCTCAACATCACTAATTATTAGGGAAATGCAAGTCAAAACTACAGTGAGGTATCAGCTCACACTGGTCAGAATGGCCATCATCAAAAAAATCTACAAACAATAAATGCTGGAGAGGGTGTGGAGAGAAGGGAACCCTCCTACATTATTGGTGGGAATGTAACTTGGTACAGCCACTATGGAGAACAGTATGGAGGTTCCTTAAAAAACTAAATATAGAGCTACCATATGATCTAGCAATCCCACTTCTGGGCACATATCCTGAGAAAACCATAATTCGAAAGCATACATGCACCCCAATATTCATTGCAGCACTACTTACAATAGCTGGGACACAGAAACAATCTAAATATCCATCAACAGAGGAGTGGATAAGAAGATGTGATACATATATACAATGGAATATTACTCAGTCATAAAAAAGAACAAAATAATGCCATTTGCAGCAATATGGAAGGACCCAGAGATTGTCATACTGAATGAAGTAAGTCAGACACAGAGAGACAAATATATGCTATCACTCATATGTGAAATTTTAAAAAGGGTACAAATGAACTTATCTATAAAACAGAAATAGAGTTACAGATGTACAAAACAACGTTATGGTTACCAAGAGGTAAGGTGGGAGAAGGATAAATTAGGACATTGGGATTGACACATACACACTACCATATATAAAATAGATTAATAAGAACCTGCTGTATAATAGTACAGGGAACTCTACTCAATACTCTGTAATGACCTATATGGGAATAGAACCTAAAAAACAGTGGATATATATCTAACTGACTCACTTGGCTGTATACTTGAAACTAAAATAACATTGTAAATCAACTATACTGCAATAAAAATTAAAAACAAAACAAAATAAATAAACTAATAATACTTGTAAAAATAATGCTGGTATAATTGCTCATTGTTTACTTATCACAGAATAACTTATTTCCAGAAGTAAAGTTAGGCTCACCATTATGAGATTCTCTTTGTTAAAAGTAATAAAATTTATTGAAAAAGACGTGAAGAATTACAATACATGAAACAATTTTTATCTTGTTACATTATTTATACATACATGGAAATAGCCATTTCCCCTAGAAATTTAGAACTTGTCATTTTTTTTCCTAATAGATTAGATACTTTTTCTCAGACCCACATCTAATGCATCAGGAAATCCTTTCCTTTCCATTTTTGCTTTAATACATATCCAGAATTCAACCATTCCCAACCACCTCCACTGTTACTGCTTTGTCCCAATTGTTATCTACTACTTAGATTTTTCAACAGCATCCGAATAAGGCCCCATTTTGCCTTTGCCCCCTTGTATTCTAATTCACAACACAGCAGCCTGAGTGATCTTTTAAATCTGTCAGATCATGTAGATCATTGTTGCTCTTATTCAAATCATCCTCCAATGGCTTTGATCTTGGAGTAAAAGCGAAAGTTCTTACCAAGACCTACAAAGTCCTACAATACTTCAGCTCCTTCTTCTCTCCCAATTTGCTCATTTTGCTTTAGCTACTTGGCCTTTTTGCTTTTATCAAAAACATCAGGCAAGCTCTCATCTTGTGTGTTTGTATTTCCATTTCCCTCTGCCTAAGCCAGTTTTCCTCTAGATCCATGAATGGTTTATTCTTTCATTTCCTTCTGGTGTTTGTTCAAATTTCACCTTTTCTTTGAAGCTCTTTCCTGATCACTCTTAACATGTCCAACCTTTTCCTATCCCCATCATTCCCATCTTATTCAACCCTTCCCCACTTATTTCTGTTGAAAGCACTGATCAACTTTACATACTTATTTTGAATTGTTTCATTATTGTAAGTCTCTTCTTCCTCACTTTCACCCTTAACAGAGTGAGTCCTGATTCCACAGGCCAGAATGTGTGTGTGTATCAAGGAGATTTTACCCATTGTTTCCTCTTTCTCAAGCAATCTTCTCTATTCCATTGTTATTTATTTGTTTTTCAACATTCATATTTAAGTTTAAATGTTGTCTCCTCAGGTAATCTTTCTCTGATCATTCTACAAAAAGTACTTTGACCTTCTACCTATTATTCTCTATCATAGTTCCTGGTTTATTTCTTTCATAGATCTTTAGCATTATATAGTTATTTTGTTCATTTAATTATTGATTTATCTTCCTAGCTAGAATATAATCTCAATGAGGAGAAGACGTCATTAAAGAATGAATGTGTGAATAGATAGCAGATTTTACCTGGCCACTGTTTTTTGTTTTTGTTTGACAATTCCTCTTATAGACAAAGCTTATACTTTCAAGTATAATTTTTATTGTTTTAGTATAGCTAAAAAATAGAGCTTAATAATATTTTTATTTGCCAATATATGAAACTCTATCTTATTTCTAATTTGGGGAGTACTCTCTTTTTTTTTCAGGTTACCATATTTTCTTCATAGAAAATGGAAAGCTTCCTTCATCTACAGGTCGAGGGAGGAGCCTGATAAATCCAATGGTAATCCCTAAACCAATTAACTACAAAATCCCTTTGCTTCTAGGATTGGCATATGGCTGACTCTGAGACAAAGAGGTGAAATAGGGGTTTGCTGAGGGCTAAAGATAAAGAAGTTTTCTATTTCCTAAAATAAACCACCAGAAGATATAATTTCTCAGTCTGGTAATTTTGTGCTGTGTGATTGTGAAGCTTTGACATTCCGTAGTTGTTTTGTTCTCACGAAGGACACTACCTTAGGAATGAAGACAGATGAATTCATAGTTTGGGAAATTGCAGAGATACAGACTAGATCCAATGGATTTAGCTATATTGAATCAATTGCACCTCTGGACTTCTAGTTGTTTTATCCATTATAGTTGGCTCTACTATACTTACAGCCAAAAGCAGTCTCACTGAAATTCAGAGTTTTGATTTTACCATCACTTTATACTATTGTACTCAATTGGAAGATTCTACATATCACCCATTGCTTTGGACATATATTGATTTGCACATCACTGTAGCTATTTGAAGAGGCATTTTATGGCAGAGAGCTTGTGCCTATTACCTTCACATTCCTTTGAATATAGAGAATATTTTTTAGTGAACTTCTGAACGTGAGACCCTAGTTCCTGTCATCATAACTGTTATTGATTAGTTTAGTATCTTCTAAAAACTAAAATCAATTACAAGTCAAAGGTAATGCTATTTTATTCTTCATCCCACATACTGTACACTAACAGGAGTTTGTTTCAGGTAGTAAGAGACTAATTTCAAAGTTTGTCTGCTTCTTTCAAAGATGTATAATCTTTCATCAGTAAATATTGATTCATTTTCACTCAGGTTGGAAACGTTTTAGAGAAACTCTCAGTACAATTAACCAGTCTTACCAGTCAGTAATATCTAAACTGCTTGGACAGAATTCCATATTTCCAGATGATTTGAATTTTTTTCTCTTGTGTTATCCCTTGTATGCCACATTATCTTTGTAAGCATGTGGAGAAAGTATAATTTTCCCTTTTGCAAAAAAGAGATAAACAAAAGCATACAGTAATAATTTTGCTATGATATCATGATAGTTCAATTTATTTCATGAAGAACATGTAAAATTGAAAAGGTATGGAATATTTTCCTTTATGTTATTATCCTTCTGTTGTAGAGTCTCAAAAATTCCTATAATACTGGCTCTTAGGTTACATACAGACAAAAATACATTTGAAATTACTGTGGTTATTATTTATAGAAAAATATGTTTTTCCCAGTTATAATTTTGAAATGTTGAACTCAGCCAAAACTAAATGACTTTTTAAAGAGAATAATACAGGACACTTCCATATTTTAAGATGTTATAAAACTGAAAACTAGGATTTTCTATGAAAAACATGGATATGTTACTACAAATATGAAAATGTATTTCATTTGATACCTTTCTAAAACTGATTTCTAGATATATAATATACCACAATCCCTTAAAATAATTTATTAAATCCTATTCTACAGAATATACATTTTTTTTCTTTTCCTTTTTTTCTAAACATCTTTATTGGACTATAAGTGCTTTTCAATGCTGTGTTGGTTTCTGCTCTATAACAAAGAGAATCAGCTATACATATACATATATACCATATCTCCTCCCTCTTGTGTCTCCCTCCCACCCTCCATATCCTACCCCTCTAGGAGGTCAAAAAGCACTGAGCTGATCTCCCTGTGCTATGTGGTTGCTTCCCACTAAATATCTATTTTACATTTGGTAGTGTATATATGTCCACGCCACTCTCTCACTTCTTCCCAGTTTAGCCTTCCCCCTCCCCATGTCCTCAAGTCCATTCTGTACTTCTGTGTCTTTATTATCCTGCCCTTAGGTTCTTCAGAACCATTTGTTTTTGACTCCATATATATGTGTTAGTATATGGTATTTGTTTTCCTCTTTCTGACTTACTTCCCTCTGTATGACAGTGTCTATGTCCATCCACCTCAGTACAAATAACTCAATTTCATTTCTTTTTATGGCTGAGTAATATCCCATTGTATATATGTGCCACATCTTCTTTATCCATTCATCTGTCAATGGAAACTTAGGTTACTTCCATGCCCTGGCTATTGTAAATAGAGCTGCAATGAACATTGTGGTACATGACTGTTTGTGAATTATGGTTTTCTCAGGGTATTCACCCAGTAGTGGGATTGCTGGGTTGTATGGTAGTTCTATTTTTAGTTTTTTAAGGAACCTCCATACTGTTTTCCATAGTGGCTGTATCAGTTTACATTCCCATCAACAGTGCAAGAGGGTTCCCTTTTCTCCACACCCTCTGCAGCATTTATTGCTTGTAGATTTTTTGATGATGGCCATTGTGACTTGTGTGAGGTGATACCTCATTGTAGTTTTGATATGCATTTCTCTAATGATTAGTGATGTTGAGCATCCTTTCATGTGTTTGTTGTCAATCTGTATATCTTCTTTGGAGAAATATCTATTTAGGTCTTCTGTCCATTTTTGGATTAGGTTGCTGGCTTTTTAAATATTGAGCTCCATGAGCTTCTTGTCAGTTTTGGAGATTAATCCTTTGTCAGTTGCCTTGTTTGCAAATATTTTCTCTCATTCTGAGGGTTACCTTTTTGTCTTATGTTTTCCTTTCTGGTGCAAAAGCTTTTAAGTTTCATTAGGTCTAATTTGTTTATTTTTGTTTTTATTTGCATTTCTCTAGGAGGTGGGCCCTAAAGGATCTTGCTGTGATTTATGTCATAGAGTGTTCTGCCTATGTTTTCTTCTAATAGTTTTATAGTGTCCGGTCTTACATTTAGGTATCTAATCCATTTTGTGTTTATTTTTGTGTACGGTGTAAGGAACTGTTCTAATTTCATTCTTCACATGTAGCTGTTTAGTTTTCCCAGCACCATTTATTGAAAAGGCATTCTTTTCTCCACTGTATATTCTTGCCTCCTTTGTCAAAAATAAGGTGACCATATGTGCATGCGTTTATCTCCGGGCTTTCTAAACTGTTCCATTTATCTATATTTCTGTTTTTGTGCCAGTACCATACCGTCTTGATTACTGTATGTTTGTAGTATATTCTGAATTCCAGAAGCCTGGTTCCTCCAGCTCTGTTTTTCTTTCTCAAGATTGCTTTGGCAATTTGGGGTCTTTTGTCTCACCATACAAATTGTGAAAACTTTTGTTCTAGTTCTGTGAAAAATGCCATTGGTAGTTTGATAAGGTTTGCACTGAATCTGTAGATGGCTTTGGGAAGTATAGCCATTTTCACAATGTTAATTCTTCCAATCCAAGAACATGGTATATCTCTCCATGTGTTTGTATCACCTTTAATTTCTTCCATCTGTGTCTTATACTTTTCTGCATACAGTTTTTTGTCTCCTTGAGTAGGTTTATTCCTAGGTATTTTATTCCTTTTGTTGCTATGGTAAATGAGAGTGTTTCCTTAATTTCTCTTTCAGATGTTTCATCATTAGTTTATAGGAATGCAAAAGATTTATGTGCATTAATTTTGCATACTCCTAGTTTACCAAATTCATTGATTAGCTCTAGTAGTTTTCTGGTAGAATCTTTAGGATTCTCTATGTATAGTTCATGTCATCTGCAAACAGTGACAACGTTACTTCTTCTTTTCCAATTTGCATTCCTTTTATTTCTTTTTCATCTCTGATTGCTGTGGCTAAAACTTCCAAAACTATGTTGAATAACAGTGTTGAGAGTGGACAACTGTCTTGTTTCTGATCTTAGTGGAAATGATTTCAGTTTTTCACCAGTGAGAATGATGTTGGCTGTGAGCTTGTCATATATGCCCTTTATTATGTTGAGGTAAGTTCCCTCTATGCCTATTTTCTGGAGGGTTTTTATCATAAATGGGTGTGAATTTTGTCAAAAGCTTTCTCTGCATCTATTGAGATATTCATATGGTTTTTATTCTTCAATTTATTAATGTGGTTTATCACATTAATTAATTTGTGTATATTGAAGAATCTTTGCATTCCTGGGATAAACCCCACTTGATCATGGTGTATGATCCTTTTAATGTTCCCACAGCCAACCCCAGTCCTCTCTCTGGGATCTGACCTCCAAATCCCCAGCCTCAGTTCCCAGCCCCCACCCATGCCAGTGGGTGAGCTGGTGAGTGCTCGTCAGCACCGATCCTCTGTGCAGGAATCTCTCCACTTTACTCTCTGCACCCATATTGCTGCGCTCTCCTCTGTGGCTCTGAAGTTTCCCCACTGCCTCCCCTGTCTCCGCCAGTGAAGGGACTCCCTAGTGTGTGGAAACCTTTCCTCCTTCACAGCTCCCTCCTAGAGGTGTAGGTCCTGTCCCTATTCTTTCATCTCAGTTTTTTCTTTTGCCCTACCCAGGTACGTGTGGAGTTTCTTGCCTTTTGGGCAGTCTGATGTCTTCTTCCAGCATTCAGTAGGTGTTCTGTAGGAATTGTTCCACATGTAGATGTATTTTTGATGTATTTCTGGGGAGGAAGGTGATCTCCACGTATTACTCCTCCATCATCTTGAAGGTCTCAGAATATACTTTTAATATAACCAGAAGTGTTTTTCTGTTCCACACTGGTTTGCTACTCTTTAAAAATATGTTAGGCTGCTATCCTTAAACATATTCTTAAAAAGTAATCTATCATATTACAACAATGCTCATGTGTAAAAATATTACTATACCTCACTGTAATACCACTTAGATTCATTTTGGTACACTAGTATTTCTTTCATTATTGTGCTAATAGATTACTATTATAGGAATATAGTTAAATTTGGTACATAATCAACCATAGGAAACCATCTTGGAGTTAAAAAGTATGTTTGAAATTTCAAATTTTTATTTTCTATACTTGAATCTAGAACAAAATAAAAATTAAATCCCATATTCTGGGATTTTTCACAGAACTAGAACAAATTATCCTAAAATTTATATGGAACTACAAAAGACCCAGAATTGCCAAAGCAATCCTGAGGAAAAAGAAAAAAAGCTGGACACATAAATCTTCTTGACTTAAACAGTACTGCAAAGTTATAGTAAGCAAAACTGTGATATTGGCACAAAACCAGATATATAAATAAATGGAACACAATAGAGAGCACAGAAATAAACCCACACACCTACAGTCAATTAATTTATGACAAAGGAGGCAGAAATATACAATGGAGTAAAGACAGTCTCTTCAACAAGTGGTGTTGGGAAAGCTGGAGAGCTTTATGTAAATCAATGAAATTAGAACATACCCTGTAACCATATACAAAAAAAACTAAAAATGGTTTACAGACCTAAATATAAGACACAATACCATAAAACTCCTAAAAGAGAATCTACTCAAAATATTCTTGGATATATATTGTAGCAATATTTTCTTAGATCAGTCTCCCAAGGCAAAAGAAATAAAAGTAAAAATAAAGAAATGGGACATTATCAAACTTAAAAGCTTTTGCACAGCAAAGGAAATCATCAATAAATATTTGCAAGCAATACAAACAACAAGGGTTTAATATCCAAAATATACAAAAAGCTCATACAACTCAATATCAAAAAAATTCCAATCAAATATGGGCAGAAGACCTAAACAGACATTTATCCAAAGAAGACATACAGATGGCCAACAGGTATATATAAAAAAAAAAAAAAAGTTCAACATCACTAAGTATTAGAGAAATGCAAATCAAAACCACAATAAGTTATCACTTCACACTGGTCAGAATGGCTATCATCAAAAAGTCTACAAGTAATAAATGCTAGAGAGGATGTGGAGAAAAGAGAACCATCCTATACCATTGGTAGGAATATAAATTAGTACAGCCACTATGGAAAACAGTATGGAGGTCCTTAGAAAAATAAGAGCTACCATATGATCCAGCAATCCCACTCCTGGGCATGTATCTGGAAAAGACAAAAAGTCTGATTCCAAAAGATATATGCACCCCAGTGTTCATATCATCAGCACCATTTAAAATAGCCAATACATGGAAATAACCCAAGTGCCTATCAACTGACAACTGGCTTAATAAGATATGGTATATATTACATACAGTAGAATATTATTTGTCCATGAAAAAGAATTAAATATTGTCAACTGCAGCTACATGGATGGACCTAGTGAATATCATAGTAAGTGAAGTAAGTCATACAGAAAAAGACAAATATTATATGATATCACTTATATGTAGAATCTAAAAAATAATACAAATGAATCTATATCCAATATAGAAACACACTCACAGATATAGAAAATAAACTTATGATTATCAAAGGGGAAAGGGAGAGGGGAGGGATAGATTAGGAGCATGGAATTAAAAGATACAAACTACTATGCATAAAATAGATAAGCAACAAGAAATAATTGTATAGCACAGGGAACTATATTCAGTATCTTATAATAACCTATAATGTAAAATAATCTGATAAAAATATGTATGTATAACTGAAACACTTTGCTGTACACCTGAAACTAACACAATACTGTAAATCAACTATACTTCAATTAAAAAAAGCATGCAATACATGGGGCAGGGTGAGAAAAATATTTACTATAAATATGTCTAACAATTCTCTATAAAAGAACTATAAATTAATAAGCAAAAGGTGGACAACCAAATAGAAAAACAGACAAAAGATTTGGTCAGATACCTCTTGAAAGAGTTTATGATATTTTTAAAAAGCCACTTGAGTGGGAGTTTCAAACGAAATAGAAAGGATACATAAAAACTGATTCTGGATGAGGAGGAATAGGAGCCTTAAGAAATGGTGGAAGAGTAGTTCTTAGATGAGAGAAAGAAGAGTCTCTGGATTTTAAGAGGGAGGCAGGGAAGGAGAAGATGGAACTCAGTTTCTAAGACTGATCTGCAGACAATGTTCAGAAAGTTCTCGCTGAAGAGTTTCTCTTCTCTTTGTAAAGAGGGAAATGTCTTCTGAGGAAAACAAGGATTCAGAAGTAGCAGAAGACAGAAGTCTAAGGAGAGTGAAGATTTCACTGTGGAAACCAAGACTACATTGAACAGAAAAACTTAGTAAGAATTTTGGGAAATATTTCTGGTCCATTTGAAGTTGGTAGCCTTTTATTAATTTATAAAGCAACTCTAGGATCAGTTGGCTGCATTTTATGAACCCAGCTCTCAATACTTTCCCCTAATTTTCACCTAGTCTATTTGCTTCCAATCTGTATAGCATGTCTATTTCCTTTGAAATTTTCCTACTTAATTAGCTTTGATTCTAAAATCTAGATTATGGCTAAACATAAAACTCATGCATGACTTTGAATGGATTATAAAAGTACATTAATTTTCCTCATGCAACAAAATATTTGGAGGTAAAAACTTGAGTCCCTCCAGTAGTGAAATAATATCAGGAAGTTGGTGTTTGTGCAAATTTTTTGGTATTTCTTTAATGGTGAGAAGAAGAATCCTGCAGCCCCAAACATTGTCCCCTCACTAACATCTCATATAAGAAGGAAGAAAAAGGACAGCCAAAGGGTGTTCCTATTGTAAAAAAGAAAAAATGTTCCCAGAAGTGTCCTCTCCCCGACCCCCATCTTGATTCACCTTCTGGTGCTGCTTCCAACTAAAAGAGATTTTGTTAGTAAAAAACTGAGGAAAGTGTACTAGGTAAATAACTACAGTATTCGCTACAGTTCACCATTTAATAGCACTTTTGCCAATATCTTAAACTTTCTTGCCCTTCTGTCGCTTTGTCACATCCATATGTAAAACTCCAAAGTTGAGTACTTGTGAAAAATTGAAGAGGTTGTGATCAGAAGCGATATGTTTAAATATAGAGAAATTTATAGAATTTCTATAGAACAATATAGAAGATTTATTCATGAGAGCTAGTAAATTAAGTGGAGGAGAAGGTCATTGGTGATGAGAAAGTCAAGGAATTAAATATAAAATAGCACACTGATTACTGGGCAGCATAAGACAGAAATTTAAATGGAATTTTACTTTTTTCTCTTAAAAAGTAATCCTTGCATGCTTTAGAAAACTTGAAATACAGAATAAAGGAAGAAATTGAATTTAAAGAAGCTTTATTATCTCTAGTTATATGTTTACCATTCTAGGCACAGTTCACGTAAAAGTGATTATGTCCTATAACTAACTCCTTAGGTTCACACAGTCCAAGAGATATACAAGCATAAATACAGTAAAAAGTTTTACATTGCAGAAGTTTTCAACTAGGAAAGTTTATCATGCACTCTTTTACCATCAGATTTAATTCAATACAAAAATAATAATAAACCACTAATATATGTCAGAAAATCCAATAGAGATCTCATTATCCTCATAAAAACTATTTCTGGTTTTTAAAAATAATGTTCTTATACTGAATCTTTTCAAACATGAAGAAGATACATAGAATAATATAACATACATCTGTTTGTCCACTTCCCAAACACATCTTCATGCTCTCTTCAGAAGTAACCAATATCCCCACTATTGTACTTACTATTTCCCCTGCGTGCCTTTATACTGATATTAAATAAATATCCTCAAAGTATTCAGTTGTGTTTTATGCTAGTGCCATATTATGCTGTATCTATCTTCAGCTTCCTTTTTATCACTCGTTCATGTGAGATTTATCTATACTGATACCTAAAAAATGAAATTGATTTTTTTCTGTTGTAGAGTATTAAATATTTTCTACTTCTCCAGTGGGAGAATTATATGTGTCCTGTTGATGTCAGAAATGGCCATAAGATTTGTTTTAGACAATGAAATGTGAAGGAAAGTGATGAATGTCAGTGGTATGACTTTGTGATTTCTTTCTCTTTTCCATGTAAAGCTTGATGATCCTTATAGAAATATCTCTGTCAATTTTTTTCCAGAGTGCAAAGGTCGGAAAACAGGACAGAGGCTAATCTATGATGCAGTGGGAGAGAGTAATAAACTTTATTGTAAGCCACTGGGATCATTTGTTAGCACAGCATAAGTATAGGTTAAGCTGACTGATGTAATTTAGTTTCATTGCTATTGAATATTTAACTGTGTATATAGACCAAAAATTTTTTATTTATTTGGTTGATTGTTATTGACGGAAATATGCCCCCCCCAAATTCATACATTGAAGCTATTACCCCCAATGTGACTATATTTGGAGACAGAACCTTTAAAGAGGTAATTAAGGTGAAATGATGTCATGAGGGTGTGCCCTAATCTGATAGCTGGTGCCCTTATAAGAAGAAGAAGAGATACCAAGGAAACACACAGAGAAAAGTCCATGTGAGGACACAGCGAGAAGACAACTATCTGCAAGCCAAGGAGAGTGTCCTCAGGAGAAAGTAAACTGCCGAAATTTGATCTTAAACTTTCAGAACTGTGAGAACATAAATTTATGATGTTTAAACCACTCAGTCTGTGGCATTTTGTTATTGCAGCCCTAAAAATACTATACATTGATGAACAGTAGTTTTAAATTTTTTTCTAGTACAAACATTGGTATAATGAACATCCTTGTTTGTATTTCTTTGCATACAAACTTGAGAATCTATCACATAAGCTAAGTGTGAAAAAAACTTCTGGATCAACAGAAGCTGTATCTTCAACCAAGATTTTGATGAACGAACTTTGATACACAGCAGTTTATATGAGAATTTTCATGTTTCATACCATTACTGTTATTTAGACTATGGTTAGCTCTTCACAAATATGTAGTCACTCTCCGATTTTAGTTAAGCTCATTAAAGGTAGAAGAGGTACCAAACATTGTTGTATTTCTTTAACACATATGTAATGAACATTGCTGGTAAATATTTCTATTCTATGAGGAATACATTAACATATTATTATTGTCAAACTAAATAAGAGAAAACATGATTACCAGATGGAATGTGAACAACCCTTAGATTAACTATTAAAATGTAGTCAAGTCTGAGTATTTTGTATTTTTATTCCAAAATTATCTGTTGAAGAGATAGAGAAGATTTAATTTATGTATTTAATAAAAATGTTAACCCTTGATCACCAATAAAAATATAATTTTCTTCTAAATACTAGATATATACATATTATTTCTTTCAATATACAGCAATCATCTCAAGGTAAAAGCTAAATAACATGATCTTACTTGACGTACATCAGGAATAATTTGCCTTTTTTACATACAAGATTGCTTTAAAAAACTATTGAAAATCCCAATCAAAACTTATGGTTAAAATAGTTTCATTACAGAGGTAATAGTCCAAACAAGAAAAATCTTATTTCCAATATTTTTATTCAAAATCATCAAATGAAATAATAATTCCCTGGAATAAATCAGGTAGTTTCTACTTTCCTTACTACCATGCTGGTTTGGTACTTAGTGACCTGAAAGTTAGTGCTCCTGAACAGCTGGTGTATTTACATGCCTGTCCTTCCCAAATATTTAGGATGAACAAAAAAGCCCAAACTGTATACCACGCAAATCTACATTATTTAGGAATGTGAGGGAGAAAAGCGATTTTCAACACGTAGCATATTACAAACATAAATATATAATTTAGTTTACAGAATGATTTTTAATAACAATGTAACTTATGGTAAAGTTTCCTTAGCAGAAATAAAAGAAAAAAAATTACAGTTGTTTTCTGAATGTAGGATACTTTACATAATCCCAATTAGCTGATGTATGTTCTCAAAAGTTAGCATAAACACCATAAAACTGCAGAATTAGCACGTTACCATTTACAAATTTAAAAAAAAAGCAGTAAAATTTAACAAAGCTGAACTAGTTCAGCACTTGTAAAAATACCAAGTCAAAATTTATCTTCCAGTTTCACATCTATTATTTATGGTTGGTGCTAAACCTATGAAATATGGTATCAAAAATAGAAATACCACAGGGCATTTTACTACTGCCAGCAGGCATTACTTCATCATGTAATAGAATCACGGATAAAGCTGTTGAGGCCTAGGAAGAAAAGAATCCATTAAGCAAGCTGAGGAGATTCCAATGGAAATGCAAACCAATTAATCCTAATAAAATCCATGCAAAAGTAATGCAATACAAAGTGATATACACTCTCATGTGACAAAAAGGAAAGTGATTTATAGTCTGTAGTTTAATAAAATTCCTTAGGCATCCAAATACAGGAGAAAGAAAAAAAGTGATAAAAATACTGAAAGAACAATAAAGGAAATATGAAATTTTATGCTGCCTTTACATCTAAATATTGTTTTATTATTTTGACTAAATAAAATGTGTCGCTGTGTGTGTGTGTGTGTGCGCGTGCACATGCTCGTGTGTGGGTGTTAATGTATGTTACTGCTATTATACTCTTGATGCAGAAAAAAAGTTGTAGTTATTTTTTCCCAGCCCCATCTGGGCCAAAAAAAATATTTTTTTTTTCACAATATGGTATAATGTTGCTAAAACTGTTACTGAAAAATCAGTAATCTAATGATTACTGAGCACACAAAGTGCAAGACAGATGTTAAATTCTTTAGGAAATAAAGTCTACCACTGAACACACCTTCAAAGCCTTGGTAGTATAGTTGGCAAGATAAAATGTGCAAGTATTTAAGCATAAATTTAACTTATTTCTAGACAATGAAGTATAGACTGTAAATATTTTTCTATCTTCTTCAAAGGAATATGAGTTAAATAGGGCTTTTGATAATCTGGACTGTACATAAATTTATGTATACTGAAGAAAGAGAAGAATAGAGAGATCATTTAGAAAATGTTCAAATTATGTACATGTGAGGGAAAGGGCCATGAAATATTTGGTGAGAGTGTCTGGAATAAATAAGAACTAATTTAACTAAAAGAAGAATCATTGAATTGGTTATCAAACATCTTTGAGTGTAAAAACTATAATGGAGGATAACTATTTCTTTAATTTCTGAGAAGATATTATTAATAAAAATAAGATTTTAATTAAAATGATTAAGTCAACAAAACAATTTCCCCTCAATTCTCTAAATTAAAGCTAATATTAAAAATTTAACACAATTTAATCAACTAATCAATCTGAGAAATTCTTCTTTTGTAAATATATTTGATTAAAATTATGTTCAGCATTAAACATACATTAAAATCCTAAAATGCACAAGACAGTTCCCCACACCAACAAATTATATGGCTCATATTTTCAATAATATAGAGGCTGAGAAACTTTGATCTAGACAGATATTTTATTGAGGGAGCTATAACTAGGTGATGTTATGGTAAACATAACCATATTGGAAATTTTTCATCTTAATATATTTTTAATTTGACATAACTAAAAAGACCACATATTTAAGCAAAATTTGAATTTTGTAGTACATACCAAAGTGACTTTAAAAGGCAAGAGAATGGTTCAACATATGCAAATCAATCAATGTGATATACCACATCAACAAAAGAAAAGACAAAAAACACATGATCATCTCAATAGATGCAGAAAAAGCATTTGATAAAATTCAACATTCATTCATGATAAAAATTCTTGCCTAAGTGGGTATAGAGGGAACATATCTCAACATAATAAAAGCTATTTATGACAGACCCACAGCCAATATAATAGTCAATGGTGAAAAGCTGAAAGTCTCCCACTAAAATCTGTAACAAAATAAGTATACCCACTGTTACCACTTCTATTCAACATAGTACTGGAAGTCCTAGCCACAGCAGTCAGACAAGAAAAAGAAATAAAAGGTATCCAAACTGGAAAGGTAGAGGTAAAATTGTCATTATATGCAGATGACATGATACTATGTATAGAAAACTCTAAAGACTACACACAAAAACTACTAGAAGTGATAAGTGAATTCAGCAAAGTAGCGGGATACAAGATTAAATACAGAAATAGGTTGTATTTCTTTATACTAACAATGAAATATCATAAAAAGAATATAAAGAAAAAAATCCCTTTTAAAATCCTCCCCAAATAAACAAAACAACAACAAAAAAACTTAGGAATAAACCTGACCAAGGAGGTGAAAGACTTATATGTTGAGAACTATAAGATATTAATAAAGGAAACTGAAGATGATTCAAATAAATGGAAAGATATCACATGCTCTAGAGTTGGAAGAATTAATATTGTTAAAATGGCCATACTACCCAAAACAATCTACAGATTTAATGCAGTCCTATCAAATTACCCATGATGTTTTTCACAGAGCTAGAACAAATAATCCTAAAATTTATATGGAACCATAAGAAATCCCAGAATTGCCAAAGCAATCCTGAGGGAAAAAAACAAAGCAGGAGGCATAACTCTGAGATGTGAGACAGTGCCATGCTGATGGTATTGGCACAAAACAAAACAGCATGGTACTGGCACAAAAAGAGATATGTGGATCAATGAAACAGAGAGCCCAGAAATAAACCCACACTGAAGGAGGCAGGAATATACAATGGAAAAAAGACATACTCTTCAGCAAGTCAGGTTGGGAAAGTTGGACAGCTGCATGTAAATCAATAAAGTTAGAACACACCTTCACAACCATACACAAAAATAAACTCACAATAGGTTAAAGACTTAAATATGACACGACACCATAAAACTCCTAGAGGAGAAGACATGCAAAACATTCTCCAACATAAATCATACCAATGTTTTCTTAGGTCAGTCTCCCAAGGAAAAACAAAAATAGAAATAAAAAGCAAAAATAAACAACTGGGACCTAATCAAACTTACAAGCTTTTGCGCAGCAAAGGAAACCATAAACAAAATGAAAAAACACCCTACAGACTGGGAGAAAATATTTGTAAATGACATGGCTGACAAGGGCTTAATTTCCAAATTATATAAAATCTCACACAACTCAACAACAAAAAAACAAACTACCCAGTCTTAAAATGGGCAGAAGACCTAAACAGACATTTCTCCAAAGAAGACATACAGCTGGCCAACAGGCACATGAAGAGATGCTCCATGTTGCTAATTATTAGTAAAAGGCAAATCAAAACTACAATGAGGTACCACCTTATACCAGTCAGAATGGCCATCATCAAAATGTCTACAAGTAACAAATGCTGGAGAGGGTGTGGAGAAAGGGAACCATCCTCCACTGTTGGTGGGAATATATGTTGGTGCAGCCACTGTGGAAAACAGTATGGAGTTTCCTCAAAAAATTAAAAATACAGTTACCATATGATCCAGCAATCCCACCACTGGGCATATATCCGGACAAAACTGTAATTCAAAGAGATACGTGCACCCCTACCTATGTTCGTAGCAGCACTATTCACAATAGCCAAGACATGGAAACAATCTAAATATCTATCAACAGATAAATGGATAAAGAAGTTGTGGTACATATATACAATAAAATACTACTCAGCCATAAAAAAGAACAAAACAATGCCATTTGCAGCAACATGGATGGACTTACGGATTATCAAAGTTAAGTGAGTCCGAAAGATAAAGACAAATACTATCACTTATATGTGGAATCTAAAATATGATACGAACCTATTTATGAAACAGAAACAGACTTACAGACATAGAGAACAGAGTTGTGGTGGCCAAAGGAGAGGGGAGAGGAGGGAGGGATGGAGTAGGAGGTTGGGGTTAGCAGATGTAAACCACTATATACGGAATGGATAAACAACAAGGTCACACTGAATAGCACAGGGAACTGTATTCAATATCCTATGATAAACCATATGGCACATAATCTAAAAAACAATGTTTTTATATGTATAACTGAATCACTTTGCTGTACAGCAGAAATTAACACAACATTGTAATACCCCAATTTTAATAAAAGCATAAAAATGGTAAGAGAAATTGAAAGAGGTGGACATTTCAAAATCACAATGTATATCTAGAATAGTAGTTTTATTTTATGTCTAGTAATTAATAACTTTTAATTATGCTTAAGACAGAATTGGAACAGCATACAGACTTCTGAGAAACAGGAATTTGTTGTAATTAATAAAATATCATTTTTTAAAGTTCTGGGTGTTATATTCAGAACTGGAAATCATACATAATATGCAAGTGCGAAAGAGGTGATTAATGAATGAGAATATTCACCAACATGATACTCATTCCCAGGAATGGAGAAAATGTGGATACCAAAGATGAGAGCAAGTCTGTATCTTCCAGCAGCATGTTTGTTACAAGGCTGAACATTCTATTTACTAGAGAGAGAGTTTTTAGATGATAAAAAGAGAGAGAAAGAGAAAGAGATAAGAGCCATCAGGTTAAGAGCAAGCATGGTGGTTTGCTTTGAGTTTGTCATCTGAAAACAATTAGTGCCACCATCTTCACTATGTCTTTCTGATGATCTTTTACTGTCTCAGAGCACTTCCATAGGAGCAGTGCATTCTTTGACAATGAAGAGGGTATGGAAAAACAAGGTTGCTAAATTAAAATTGGCATCACACTTGTTGCCCTACTCAAAAAAATATCTGGAGAGAAAATGGCGGAAGAGTAAGACACGGAGATCACCTTCCTCCCCACAGATACATCAGAAATATATCTACACGTGAAATTGCTCCTATAGAACACCCACTGAATGCTGGCAGAAGACCTCAGACCTCCCAAAAGGCAAGAAACTCCCCAAGGGGCTTTGCTGGTGGTGCAGTGGTTGAGAATCTGCCTTCTAATGCAGGGGACACGGGTTCGAGCCCTGGTCTGGGAAGATCCCACATGCCACGGAGCAACTAGGCACATGAGCCACAACTAATGAGCCTGCGCATCTGGATCCTGTGCTGTGCAACAAGAGAGGCTGCAATAGTGAGAGGCCTGCGCACCGCGATGAAGAGAGGCCCCTGCTCGCCACAACTAGAGAAAGCCCTTGCACAGAAATGAAGACCCAACACAGCCATAAATAAATAAATAAATAAATAAATAAATAAATAAATAAATAAATAAATAAATAAATAAATAAAAAGCCAAGCATCTGAAGCCCTTAAAAAAAAAAAAAAAAAAGAAGAAGAAAAGAAACTCCCCACGTACCTGGGTAGGGCAAAAGAAAAAAGAGAAAACAGAGACAAAAAAAATAGGGACGGGACCCGCACCAGTGGGAGGGTGCTGTGAAGGAGGAAAGGTTTCCACACACTAGGAAGCCCCTTCCCAGGCGAAGACTGTGGGTGGCGGAGGGGGAAGCTTCGGAGCCACGGAGGAGAGCACAGCCACATGGGTGCGGAGGGCAAAGCGGAGAGATTCCCGCACAGAAGATCGGTGCTGACCAGCACTCACTAGCCCGAGAGGCTTGTCTGCTCTCCTGCCGGGACGGGTGTGGGCTGGGAGCTGAGGCTCGGGCTTCAGTCCGATGGCAAGGAGAGGACTCGGTTTGGCGGCATGAACACAACCTGAAGGGGTTAGTACACCACGGCTAACAGAGAGGGAGTCCGGGAAAATGTCTGGACCTGCCGAAGAGGCAAGAGACATTTTCTTCCCTCTTTGTTTCCTGGTGCGCGAGGTGAGGGGATTAAGAGCACTGCTTAAAGGAGCTCCAGAGGCTGGCTCGAGCCGCGGCTATCAGCGCGGACCCCAGAGATGGGCATGAGATGCTAAAGCCGCTGCTGCCGCCACCAAGAAGCCTGTGTACAAGCACAGGTCACTATCCACACCACCCCTCCTGGGAGCCTGTGCAGCCTGGCACTGCCAGGGTCCCATGATCCAGGGACAACTTCCCCAGGAGAACACATGGTGCGCGCCTCAGGCTGGTGCAATGTCCTGCAGGCCTCTGCCGCTGCAGGCTCACCCCGCACTCCATACCACTCCCTCCCCACCAGCCTCAGTGAGCCAAAGCCCCCAAATCAGCTACTCCTTTAAGCCAGTCCTGTCTGAGCAAAGAACAGACGCCCTCAGGCGACCTACACGCAGAGGCGGGTCCAAATCCAAAGCTGAACCACGGGAGTTGTGCGAACAAAGAAGAGGAAGGGAAATCTCTCCCAGCAGCCTCAGGAGCAGCAGATCAAATCTCCACAATCAAACTGACATACCCTGCATCGGTGGCATACCTGAATAGACAACGAATCATCCCAAATTGAAGAGGTGGACTTTGGGAGCAAGATACATTATTTTTTCCCCTTTTCCTCTTTTTGTGAGAGTGTATGTGTATGCTTCTGTGTGAGATTTCGTCTGTATAGCTTTGCTTTCACCATTTGTCCTAGGGATCTGTCCATCCATTGTTTTTTCTTTGTTTTCACTTTAAAAGTTTTTTTCTTAATAATTATTTTTTATTTTAATAACTTCACTTTATTTTATCTTTATTTTATTTTATCCTCTTTCTTTCTTTCTTTCTCTCTCTCTTCTTTTCTTCCTTCCTTCCTTCCTTCCTTTCTTTCTTTCTTTTCCTCCCTTTTATTCTGAGTTGTGTGGATGAAAGGCTCGTGGTGCTCCAACCAGGAGTAAGGGCTGTGCCTCTAAGATGGGAGAGCCAACTTCAGGACACTGGTCCAAAAGAGACCTCCCAGCTCCACGAAACATCAATGGCAAAAATCTCCCAGAGATCTCCATCTCAACAACAAGACCCAACTTCACTCAACGACCAGCAAGCTATAGTGCTGGACAACCCTATGCCAAACAACTAGCAAGACAGGAACACAGCCCCATCCATTAGCAAAGAGGCTGCCTAAAATCATAATAAGGCCACAGATATCCCAAAACACACCACCAGACATTGACCTGCCCACCAGAAAGACAAGATCCAGCCACATTCATGAGAACACAGGCACTAGTCCCCTCCACCAGGAAGCCTACAGAACGCACTGAACCAACCTAAGCCACTGGGGACAGACACCAAAAACAATGGGAACTATGAACCTGAAGCCTGCAAAAAGGAGACCCCAAACACAGTAAGATAAGCAAAGTGAGAAGACAGAAAAACACACAGCAGATGAAGGAGCAAGGTAAAAACCCACCAGACCTAACAAATGAAGAGGAAATAGGCAGTCTACCTGAACAGAAATTCAGAATAATGATAGTAAAGATGATCCAAAATTTTGGAAACAGAATAGAGAAAATGCAAGAAACATTTAACAATGACCTGGAAGGGAAACAAGCAATGATGAACAACACAGTAAGTGAAATTAAAAACACTCTAGAAGGGATCAATAGCAGAATAACTGAGGCAGAAGAATGGATAAGTGACCTGGAAAATAAAATAGTGGAAATAACTACTGCAGAGCAGGAAAAAAAAAGAATGAAAAGAACTGAGGGCAGTCTCAGAGACCTCTGGGACAACATTAAACACACCAACATTTGAATTATAGGGGTTCCAGAAGAAGAAGAGAAAAAGAAAGGGACTGAGAAAATATTTGAAGAGATTATAGTTGAAAACTTCCTTAATATGGGAAAGGAAATACTTAAGTCCAGGAAGCACAGAGAGTCCCATACAGGATAAATTCAAGGAGAAATACGCCAAGACATATGTTAATCAAACTGTCAAAATTTAAATACAAAGAAAACATATTAAAAGCAGCAAGGGAAAAACAACAAATAACACACAAGGGAATCCCCATAAGGTTAACAGCTGATCTTTCAGCAGAAACTCTGCAAGCCAGAAGGGACTGGCAGGAGATATTTAAAGTGATGAAGGAGAAAAATATACAACCAAGATTACTCTACCCAGCAAGGATCTCATTCAGATTTCATGGAGAAATTAAAACATTTACAGACAAGCAAAAGCTGAGAGAGTTCAGCACCACCAAACCAGCTTTACAATAAATGCTAAATGAACTTCTCTAGGCAAGAAACACAAGAGAAGGAAAAGACCTACAATAACAAACCCAAAACAATTAAGAAAATGAGAATAGGAACATACATATCCATAATTACCTTAAATGTAAATGGATTAAATGCTCCCACCAAAGACACAGACTGGCTGAATGCATACAAAAACAAGACCTGTATATGTGCTGTCTACAAGAGACGCACTTCAGACCTAGGGACACATACAGCCTGAAAGTGAGGCGACGGAAAAAGGTATTCCATGCAAATGGAAATCAAAAGAAAGCTGGAGTCCCAATTCTCATATCAGACAAAATAGACTTTAAAATAAAGACTATTACAAGAGAGAAAGAAGGCCACTACATAATGATCAAGGGATTGATCCAAATAGAAGATATAACAATTGTAAATATTTATGCACCCAACAAAGGAGCACCTCAATACATAAGGCAAGTACTAACAGTCATAAAAGGGGAAATTGACAGTAACACAATCACAGTAGGGGAATTTAACACCCCACTTTCACCAATAGAAAGATCATCCAAAATGAAAATAAATAAGGAAACACAAGCTTTAAATGATATATTAAACAAGATGGACTTAACTGATATTTATAGGACATTCCATCCAAAAACAACAGAATACACATTTTTCTCAAGTGCTCAAGGAACATTCTCCAGGATAGATCATATCTTGGGTCACAAATCAAGCCTTGGTAAATTTAAGAAAACTGAAATCATATCAAGTATCTTTTCCGACCACAATACTATAAGACTAGATATCAATTACAGGAAAAGATCTGTAAGAAATACAAACACATGGAGCCTAAACAATACACTACTTAATAACCAAGTGATAACTGAAGAATTCAAAGAAGAAATTAAAAAATACCCAGAAACAAATGACAATGGAGACACGATGACCCAAAACCTATGCAATGCAGCAAAAGCAGTTCTAAGAGGGAAGTTTATAGCAATACAATCCTACCTTAAGATACAGGAAACATCTCAAATAAACAACCTAACCTTTCACATAAAGCAATTAGAGAAAGAAGAACAAAAAAACGCCGAAGTTAGCATAAGGAAAATCATAAAGATCAGATCAGAAATAAATGAAAAAGAAATGAAGGAAATGATAGCAAAGATCAATAATACTCAAAGCTGGTTCTTTGAGAAGATAACCAAAATTGATAAACCATTAGCCAGGCTCATTAAGAAAAAAAGGGAGAAGACGCAAATCAATAGAATTAGAAACGAAAAAGGAGAAGTAACAACTGACACTGCAGAAATACAAAGGATCATGAGAGATTACTACAAGAAACTCTATGCCAATAAAATGGACAACCTGGAAGAAATGGACAAATTCTTAGAAATGCATAACCTGCCGAGACTGAACCAGGAAGAAATAGAAAATATGAACAGACCAATCACAAACACTGAAATTGAAACTGTGATTAAAAATCTTCCAACAAAGAAAACCCCAGGACCAGATGGCTTCACAGGTGAATTCTATCAAACATTTAGAGAACCCGTGTCCCCTGCATCGGCAGGCAGACGCTCAACCACTGCGCCACCAGGGAAGCCCTATTTTCAGCTTTTTTTAAGTGGGAGAGGAAAAAGAGAACCTCACAGTTTCTTGGCTGAAGACCGATGTTTGGTAGATCAGTTTTAAAATGGAATTCATGGAAGTTAGGGATCTGTCAAGTAATTCCTTTAAAGCTCTTCATGTCATTTTAGTGTGTGGAATGAATATATATATCTATACCTATAGTTATAAATCTATCTCTATCCATAGCAGTTTTAATCTTTTTGTTTCTCTAAGAATTGTCTGTTCATATGTCCTGTATGGTAAATGTCCTGTTTACTTTTCCTAATGAACTTTTCAATGAATTGTAACATGGATTAAGAAGAGCATGAATATCATAAATGAGTAGGGATGCAAATTTTCACATACATGTAACCAAGCACTTGGATCAGGAACAGAGATTATAATATCAGAAGGTGTATCTCTTCATTAAATGTAGGCTTTCTCTACTGTCTTCCAGAAAATTTTTTCTAGTTTGCAGCACAGAGATTTTGCATGTCTTTTTATAGGCTTATATTTGATGATTTTTGATGCTATTCTAACAGACACTTTAAAATTTTAATGTTATATTAGTTTGCTACTAGTCAATAGAAATAAAAGTTAGTTTTATAGATTGACCTTGCATGTAGTATCTTCTCTTTTTCACCCTTAAATTCTATTGCTATGTGGATTCTCTTATATTTTCACATACATATCATAATAAAATATGATTAATAAAGATTAATAAAATAATCTCAAATGAATAGGAAAGAGGCCTAAGGAAAATATGCAAATGAAGCATGTGTGGGAAATACAAAAGAGAGGGAAAAGATAGTAAGGATATAGTGAAAAAGTCTACCTTAATTGTATTTGGATAAAAGAAGAATAAGCAAGAGACAATGAGGAAGAAGCAACTTGAAACCACATTTTAGTAAAAATTATGTCAACTCAAAGGCAATAATCTTAAAACAGAGAAAAAAGGCAGATCACTTTTAAAGAAGTAACAATAATGAGATCAATGAGATCATGTTATTCAACTGGACAATGGAACATAGAAGACAATAGAATTAATTCCTCATGCTTAAATATAATGTGAAAGCCTATAATATTATACACAGTAAATATAACTTGAATGTAAAACTGAATCTAATTTCAGTAAAATAAATCAGAGAATTTGATACAAACAGATCCACCAGGTCTAAGAAAAATGACAAAATACTTATAAAGAAAAATTTGAAAGATAAATATACAGGCAAATATACATACAAATGACTTAGCAAAAATACCAGTAATGGCTTGGCTGTGCATGCATGTGTGTGTGTGTGTGTGTGTGTGTGCACATACATATACATATATATGTAAAATATACACAAAAGTGGCACATAAATTGGGAAAGAATTAAAGTTAAAATATGCTAATATCTTTGTGTTGTTTAGAAGAATACAAAATAATAATTTATATAGACTAATTTTGGGGTGCATAATATAATCTCTAGTGTAAAAATTAAAATAACAATAAAGAGTATTCATAAAAAGTTGATAGAAATGAAATGTTAAAATTAAAACTAACAGATAAACAGACAACCCCCCTCACATCAGTCCAAAGGAGGATAAGTAAAGATAAAAGAACAGCACAAGTAGGGATTATAGCAATACTAAATGCTGTATTGAAATAAAAAATGTTTCAATAATTGCATTAATTATAAATCTATGAAGAGATAAAGTATAAAATGTAACTATATGCCACTAAAAGCAGAAGTAGAAAACGTCACAGCCACAGAGTAGCTATTCCCAGTATCTGTTACCCTCTTCATTTTGACTTAAGATATGACATGTGGTCAAATGAGAGAGAAGAGCACATAATCTCTTTGTAGCAAAGTAATATCACAGCTTTTATACAGAGACTCAGATTATGCTAAAGATGAGTTTACATTTCTCATGTATACCAGATAAGTATTAGGGGACAGAAATCAACAATTATTAATAAATACTGATAAAGAGATATGAATAAGTTTTAAATTCACTCTTATACAACTAGCCACAGGCCTGAGTGGGAACTCTCACATGATGTGATTATTTCTTAAAGAAGAAGTTATAGATTCCTGGGGAAGTGGACAGTTTCATAATACAAAGAGGGAAGAGTTTAAAGGGTAACAAGAAATATGCATTACAGATGATATAACCAAATTCAAACAAAGTGTGATTAATTCCTACAACTTAAATCTCATGCCCCATGAGAAGAAAAATGAAGAGAACTACCATAGCAATTTAACTGACTTGATTCTCCTTTTCCCTCAACCCATGAAGAACTACTGCCTGAAGAGAAGGGGATAATTATTGCATGAGGATGTTGAGAAATAAATTTGTATCCTGCACCTAACATCATGCTTAGGTTTCTGAGATATAGTGTCCAATGGACAATCTAGCCAAATAAATATTCTATACCCTGAATAAGAATTTAAAGAATAAATAAACTTCTAGTCTGTTCTTCTGGTCTCTATCCCACTCATTTACACATTTTCTCTCTCTCTCTCTCTCTCTCTCTCTCTCTCTCTCTCTCTCTCTCTCTCTCTTTTTTCCCCTCATGTAGCCAATATTTGCTAAATGAATGCTCTGAACCAGGCTCACACAATCACTATAAGCAATGTATTTCCTTCTCTCCTGGGTTCACCCTTGGAAACTTTTGGTTTTGCAGAGTAAAATGCTCCCTAATTCTTGCCATTTATGAATAATACATGAGACATGAGACTTATGGAGAGAACAAAAGTGCTTTTATAACCCTGTTATTTCTTCTAAAGTATTTTTCTCTCCAGATTTAAAATTACCATATGTTCAAATATAAAAGGAAAGAACCACCCAGTAATTTTTACTAATATCATTTAAGAAAGGAAGCCAGAAAATATAGATTTAACAATCATATATTCTGGGATTTAAAATCTTACATGCTATCAATAGACTGCATATGCCATTATTTGGTTTGGAATTGATACAAATATGGCCACTGTCACTATGAATCCTATAGCTGGCAAGTTGATAACACTATACATTTATGAACACTGATATGAACTGAGGTCTCAGAATTGCCCAGAGTTTTATTTTGTCCTCATTTTTCTAGCTTCTGAAACAACTTCACGTGTTTTCTACCTTTAATCTTAAAGCTCTCCCTCACCTACCTGATTCCCAGCATAAAATCTTATTTTACAGTTCACCTAAAAAGTAAATGTCATCAGCTAAGAGCTTTCTTATCTTCCTGACATCAAATCTCTAAACTCATCTGTATCTGTAGCGGTGTTCTTCTTCTACGTTGGGTTACAATGGATGAAATGTCTTCTTCCTGCCAAGAACCAATCACTCTGTGTGTGCCATGGATCCTCATTACGAATGATGTCTCAGAGAAGTTACATGAGTTGTTATAGACTTTCCTGTCTTCAACCTCTACGCATCTACATCAGTCCTTGAAATCACCAATTGTCACCCTGATCTTACGGCCAATATACTCACCTATCCCCTTTCAGAGCCAAAGATTTTGTAGGAATTGTCTGGATATGCAGTCTCCTATATATTTTCTAGTCTTCTTCTTTTTTTTTTCCCCAGTCACATTTCCATCCAACCTAAACTGGCTTTTACTTCTACAGTGCCACCTAAATTGGACTTTTTTTTATGATCAGTGTAGGAAACATCAAGTGAGATAGATACAGGCTCATTAAGATTCCTCCAGTAAAAATTTCTTTCGTCCTTCTGATATCTCCTGGGTAGGGCTGATTAAAACAAGTGCAGAGGCAGCTAAACCAAACTGAACTACTTATAAATGTTTAAATAAGATTTAAACAGTTAAATAGTGAGATATAAAAACTAAAAACTATTATTGATCAGTCCTCCCCAGAAAATGTCCATAAGATCCTCCTACTGAAAGGCCTTGGGACAGCTCATGTTTCTATCATCCTTGACCTTAGATACTCTGCTCTTGTTTTACTCTGATGAACTCTTCTGTTAAGCAAACATAGTTTATAGTCCAAATCATGACACTTTTGAGAGTTAATGGGGATGCTATTAATTATTACATTTAGATAGCCTGCATCACCAGGAATCTCCCAACAAAAGGAAGTATGATAACTTTCCGTTTTTGCTCGTCAGTCATTTTCTGTTGTATTCTATTAAAGATATTAACTGAATCACTTATAATGACTTTCATGTTGCTAAATACAATGGATGCTTTAGTTATTATCTGAGTTTTTTTCTCAACAGCATTTGCCACCACAGACTGCTTTTTCCTCCTGTTAACACTCTCTCTTGGCTTCTACATTTGTTTTTTTCTTGCTTTTTCCAAGTGTCCTTTGCAGTCTCCTCATTGTTGAGAGACAATTCTTCCTGGGTCTTTTGCATTTCTGCACATCTTATATGAGGCACTAACTTCTTTTTGTTTCACTCTACCTTTACAAGGATATGTGTATAGCAAACAACCTTGGAGGATCAGGATGTTGTCTTAATCTGGAGGTATGCCTATTGTCCAGTATAATAAAGGTATTGTCTCCCTCAGAAGCAAAAGGCAGGAAGACTTTATCCTTTATAAAAGATTCGGGTTCCTAATCTCAGGGTTTCTGACCTTTAACCCAGCCCAATGCATATGTGGACATCAATATGGGCCCATTCTCATTGACCTGTGGGACTTAGGGGTAAGGAGAACTGCTGTAAATATGCTGATACTCATGGTACTTGCTGAGACATGGATAATAAAGTGTATTTTTATAGACTTTATAGAGTCAGAGTCTCATGTTTTCTATTGGTATTAATGAAATTCTTTCAGGCTAAATATTTAGCTTGTAAGTGGGGCAAAATCTCGGATCCTACATAGTTGTTTTTTTTTTAATTGATGTATAACATTGTGTAAGTTTAAGGTATGCAATTTGTTGATTTGATACATTTATATATTGCAATATGATTACCTAGTGTAGTGATAGCTAACACTTCCATCAAGTCACATAATTATCATTTTGTGTTAAGAACATTTACAGTATAGTCTATTAGCAACTTTGAAGTACAGTTGACTCTTAAACAATGCTGTGGTTAGGGGCACCAATCTTCTGCAGTTGAAAATGTGTCTATAATTTTACAGGGACTCTCTGAATCCACAGTTCCATATTCTTGGATTCAACAAACTACAAATCATACAGTACTGTGTTACAGATTTTGTGAAAAAAATTTGTGTATAAGTGGACCCTGCAGTTCAAACCCTCATTGTCCAAGGGGCCACTGTATATAACACAGTATTTCTGACTATAATTACAATGTTATGCATTTGATTTTCAGAATGTATTCACCTTTTAACTGCAAGTTTGTACACTTTGACTAAAATCTCCCCAATTCCTCCATCCCTCAACTCCTAGTAACCACCATTCTTTGTTTCTACGAAGTCAACAAAAAAACCTGTATGATATCACTTACATGTGGAATCTAAAAAAACCTGCATAGCTCTTGACATTCATCCTTTTTGCCCTCTCTACATGGTGGAGTTCCTCAGGGACCTATTCTCCTCTCACCCTGATAGCTCCTCGGTGATTCCATTCACTCATAAATTGTAAAGTCTTTTCATGTTATTGATTCCCAGTTTTCTATCACTCACCTTCATTCTTTTCCAAGTTCCAGATGCATATATTCATCACAAAAATAAGATGTTCAAGATTTACCCCTTGATTCCCTTGAAAATCTCTGTATATGCTGTTTCTCTACACATATTCATGGAATACGCCAAACCTTTTCCTATTTCCAGGACATGCACATGTTTATCCTACTACTGGAAAGACTGGTTATCAAATCTTCACCTGGCCATGCTCTACTATCCTTCAGGTTTTCTTGGAGAATGACTCTCCTGACACTCCAACATAAATCAAGTATTTCACTTTTTACTCATTTTTTTTCACAGAATTTATCATAATTTGTCATTGTATATTTATTTATGTGTGGGAAAATTGTCATGGTCACCATGCCTCTTTGGTTTTTAAGCTGAATGAATTCAGGAAACGCATGTTTTCTGTCTCAGTGCCAAGCATAGTGCTTGACATAGAATAGCTACTTATTGTTTGTTGAACAAATGCAGGCAATAACTGTTTTTCACTAAAATTCTTCTAAGATAAGCCTATTCTCCATTATTTATAGGAAATGGATTTGTTGTCTACTTTGTCGCCGAATTTTAAAATACTTTTATTTTCTTTGTGTTAAAGCAATTTATTTTTGGGTCATTTAAAAATACATAGAAGAAAAAAATATTTGAAAATCTAAAGGAAAGAAACTAGTCACCATTTCTCCACTCAAAAAACACAAATTAGGTAAAAACTGTTGTCACAGAAATTCAATTATCATCAAAGTCAAGATCTCTAAATTTATCCAGGGTAAAATCTATAGCATGAGAAAGACTTATTAAGAAATGTGTTGTCATTGTCACTCACTCATTAGGATTGCCTCTTTTGTATTAGAGATCTTCAGTCTCATTTTTCTCAATTAGTTGATGATGCCATATAGAAATTATAATTTTTTACATTTAAAATATTGGAGGTTCTTCCATATAGGCAATAACACATATATTAAAAAATACTCATTGATTTTTATTATTCAATATTATTTTCTCTTACACATATCATTTTCTTTTTAAAGGCAAACAGATCATACCCTACTTAAGTTATATGACCCAATGGTATATTCTAGCATAAGAAAAAACTTAAATAATTTAACATATTTTTACCTAACCAGAGAAAAAAAATCTAAGAATGCAAAAATCATGAAATGTAACCCTGTACTATTAAAGTCATAAACTGTTGCTTTGAAAGACTAAAAAAGTATGATGATGATCTTATGTACATGACTGCTCTACTCTTATACTTCCTTGAAGATTGAAAAATTAAAAACTGCAAAGCAGTTTACACCATTTAAAAGTAGATTATGTATAACAGCAACTTAAGTTGCAGAAGTGCTACCTGTCATTATATCTCCCACACCACTGAGAGAAATTAGGTGCTTGAAAAGCTATAATGTGCCTTTTACTTGGAATACTCAGGCTTTAATTCCCTCTCTGTGGAGTAACTCTGATGTGATGATGCCTGACTCAGTTCAATCTGAATATGATACTCTTTTTTTATAAAAGTAAAATATAAAACCCTAAGAAATCTTTTTTTTCTATTTGCATTTTTGCTGTCTATTAAAAATATAGCACTCCCAACCATTTCCATTACATACAAAAATATGCCAGTTTCCTGCATTTTAAACCTTTATAACAGGACATTAAAAAGGACTCATTCTTCCTCAGTTTCTTTTGAAATGTCAGTGAGACAGAATTAGATACCAAAATGATTGTGAGACCAATATGCATATGGAGCTTTTCAGAGAAAATGATCCACCACTTTTGAGTTCTAGCACCTCCACCAAGAATATAAAAGAGAGATCAAAATTTGAGAAGGGGAGATTTTGTAAAATTGCCCTATGAGGCTGTTACCCTACTCATCAGGGTTTGGAAAAATGAGAACATGTAAATATGTCCATTGCAGTCTAGATCAAGGACTCATGGCTGAGCCACATTTTAAAATACTATAGTGGAATTATGTATGGATGTCAGAATTCCAACCCCTCACCTATTCCCTCAGGAATTCTAGGGTGGAGATGAAATATTACATGGCTCACTGATTTAGAAACAGAGCCCAGATAACTTCCAGAGTTTGTTGGACTGTTGAATGTTTCCATTGTATCTTTTGTCCATGGTGGGGTACCATGGACCATTTTCAATAAGGCTAAGTGAATCTTAGCAAAAAGAGCCTGGTTCCAACACAAAGAAGTTTTGTTCCACCAAACCACCCAGTAGGTCACAAAGGGGAATGAAATTACATCTTAGAATAAAAATACAGGCATTCCTATAAGGAAACTGCTGCAGAGGTAGTCCAGGAATGAACTGCTGAAAAGCTACAACATGCTCATGAATGAATTAGCACAATCTTGTCCAGGCAATTTAGGGATACCTAAATTGCATCAGACCCAAAGTGCTCTGGGTACCTAACCTAAGGATTACTGTCCTACCTCTGACTTTTTACTCTCCATCTACTCATAGCCTGGCTGAGAGTAAAAGAGCTCTAGTGAGTGCAGGAGAGTTGTGTAGGGAGAGGAGGAAAAGAAAAACTTGTTGGGATCCCTTTTCCACTTCAGATGTACCACATAAAAGAGCACAGCAAAGGAAAATAAGAGATAATTCTAAATCTATTTATAACATCAACATGTAAGCATACGTGTGATAGAATGTTCTAATTACTGGCTTGAGATGTATTTCAGTTTATTATTAAAAGGACTTTTTGGGCTTCCCTAGTGGCGCAGCGATTGAGAGTCCGCCTGCCGATGCAGGGGACACGGGTTCGTGCCCCGGTCCGGGAAGATCCCACAGGCCGCAGAGCGGCTGGGTCCGTGAGCCATGGCTGCTGAGCCTGCACGTCCAGAGCCTGTGCTCCGCAACGGGAGAGGCCCACGTACCAAAAAAAAAAAAAAAACAAAGGGCTTTTTAACACTTATGAATTATCAGGGGGGTTATTGTCCTGTTCTAGGCTACATTAAAGGGCAGGGGAGTTTACAGCAGTAAATGTATTTGAAGGAACTGTTGGAGACCAAAATAAAGTTGTGTCTTGATGCAAAATTTTAGTTACTTTATACATATCTATATATTTACATATACTTGTTCAACATGTAAGGTAAATGTAGTCTAATAAAATACATTATACAGTTTTGTTTTGTAACACAGGAAGAATTTATTTATTGATATTCTTTTCCATCCAAACCTCTCCATTAAAATTCAATAGCATGGAACTGAAAATTAATTTAAAGAAGAAGCATCAGTTGTTTGGCAGCCTTGTTAATGAAGATTCTTTTAAATATATTTCTCTAAGATATCAATGAATAGGGAAGCCTCACAATTGTTTATAACATTATTATTATTTTTTCTTTCTTGTGTTCAAGAAAAATCTTTATATTTTTTTGACTGTTTAATGTGTCCTATTCAATATATCCTAGTAGTAGACTGAATAAAGGTCACCTAAAGATATTAGGTCCCAACCCCTGGAGCTTGTAAATGTTACTTTAAAAGGAAAATGGGTCTTTGCAGATGTGATTTAATAATGGGTCTTGACAGAGATTTATCTAGGTGGGCTCTAAGTGTAGTCAAAAGAATCCTTACAGGAAAGAAACAAAGGAAGATTGATGCACATAGAAGAGGAAGAGGTAGGTGGACAAAGTAAGGAACAGATTCTCTCCCAGGGTTTCCAAAGGGAGCAAGGCCAGCTGACTTAACTTAGCTCAGTGAAACTGATTTTGGGCTTCTGGCCTCCAGAAGTGTGAGAGGATATATTTCTGTTGTTTTAAGTCACAGAAGCCACAGGAAACTAATGCAGCTCTTCAACTTTTATTCTTTCTCTCTCTCTTTTTCTTTCCATTTTCCTAAGATTCAAAGCTGAAATGGACTTCTGTGGGTATTTATTCCAGTGGCATTTTTACATTGAAGTATAGTCAATTTACAATGTTCTTTTAGTTTCAAATGTATAGCAAACTGATTCAGTTATATATGTATCCTTTTCAGATTATTTTTCTGTTATAGGTTATTACAAGATATTGAGTATAGTTCCCTGTGCTATACAGTAGGTCCTTGTTGTTTGCCTATTTTATATATAGTAGTGTGTGTGTGTATATATATGTGGTATATATATATATATATATATATATATATATATATATATATATATTCATCCCAAACTCCCAATTTATCTCTCCCCCCTCAGTGGCTATTAAATTTATTAAATTGTGTTCTCTGAGGCCTACAGTTTCTCTGAAGCTAACTAAGGGACCACTGCTTGAGGCTGAGCGAAAAGACCTGTTTTTCATTATTAAATGATAATAATAATAGAAGTCCAGGAAAGCCACTTGGCATCTCAAGTTTAATACTGTTGATAGTTTACACAATAGCCCTTCCCTCCCATCTTTCATGTGAGCAGAGCCCTGAGTGTCAAAGGTGTCCATCCTTTTCCCTCAGACTCATTGTTAGATCTTGAAAACTGCAAGCCAATCATTCCTTCTGGAAGTGATTGGTTTTGGGGGTGATAAATGACTTAGTTCCAGTCAAGAATGCATGAAAGAAGCAATGCTTGGGATAAGAAATAACAGGAGGGAATTTTGAACAAAGCATTTTGCAGAAAAAAAATTATAATTCAGAAATAATCTCTCTACTTTCATTTTGTTCCTAGATCTGCTACAGTTACCCTGTCAAGAGGGGAGTTACTATGAGGATCAAAGGTGATACACTGAAGATGGCAGAGCAGAGAAATGGAAAGAACATGGTCCCATGATGACATGACTGAGCCAATGAATTAATGTACTTTGGGAGATATACACTTAATTTTAAGCCATTAGGAGTTTGTTTCTTTGTAAACATCTAGGCAGTTGAAACAATAGCAAATAGAGATATATCATGACCAAATTATCTCTGAGTAAAACATACAGTTGCATATCAGAGCTGAAACAGAGTTAGCTTGTGCCAATATGAAAATAGTCAGGTGATGCAGTTACTAAGATGAATATGAACAGAGGATAGAATGAGGGTGGGCCTAGAGAGCAAGTTGATGTGAGACCTCTGTTCTATCTGGGATTATAGATTTAGGGAATCTTCTGAGACTTATATTTTATTTTAATTTTTCATTGTTGAAATGGGAAGAACTTAATTTTTATGCCTAAATAAATTTAACTAGTAAACATAATATAAATTTAAAATTAAATAAATATAAAAATTAGTGTTAGCTTTTATTCATTTATGCAAACAGAATTTAATCAGTATCTACTGTATGTATGACAGGAGCTGTTACGTGCTATGGTAATAACAGGTGCTATTCCTAAGTATTTTAAACCACTACTGCATCTTATTCTCACAAAAACACTATGAGTAGGGGCTCATAGTTATCATCTGCCCCATGTTGATGATGGGTCATCTGCTCCAGATAACAAAACTGAGGCCAAAATTCATTAATCACTGTAACTTGCTCAGGGTTACACAGTGTAAGATTTGAAATTTGAAACCAGACAACCTGACTGCAGAACCCAGCCTCTTAGTTTCTTACATTATAACCTTATGGCAGCAAACGAGACAGACAACTAACAGTATCTTTAGTACTAAACTGTTACCCTATTTGACATTTAAAAAAACCCCAAACCCTTAAATGTTATATCATTGTTCTTCATTCAGATGAGGAAATTGCAGTTTAGAAATATCAAGTTGCCAAAGATCTAAAAGTAATTGGCAGCACTAAACTTGAATTGTGGTCCCACTAAATAAAACCTGTCTCCTTAACTAGTCTTATATTTATTGTCTGACTGAAACATTTAGACAAATTTCCCTAAGTTCACATCGTTAGAGGACATTTTAAAAGTTATGTTGTTTTTTATATATATACGTATATATATGGTATATGCATATATATTACTAAATATCACTCTTAAAATTTCTTCAATCAATAAGAATATTATTTTAAAATAGATGTGTATGTATAAAACATGAATTAAATAATTAGAGTTAAAACTAAGTCATAGGAAAAAATTTCCTTTTAAGGGTTTTCAGGGCATTAATATTTATACCATCATCATATTAACAACTATTATCCTAATATTTGTTGAGTATACACAAATATAGAGTGCAAAGGTAATACAGTATATAACCTTTATTAACAAATGAAGGGAGAGACATAGAGGACAAAATGTGTATTCTATATAAAATATATATGTGATGTGAAGAATCACTGTTCAGTGTTTAGTGTCCTGGAAATAAAATGACTAGAAAATAATGCAGCTTCACAAAAAATTTTTTCCTGCTCATTTTTATAGTATCTTTTCTTAGAAGCAAATGACAAATGCTTGAGACATTTGGGAAAATCAGTAATGTCTCCAAGGCAGCAGCATTTTCAAAACTGAAAAAAAAAAAGTATAAAATCTTGCAAGAAGATGCTCTGAAAAATTATATATAATAATAAATTACTTATAATATTAACAATACATTTTTTCAAATATGATTTGTTTACAGCTTTTATTGAAGGAAGCCATATTCATTTTAAAGATATATTAATCTTTAAGTACATGATGCCTTTTTATAAAAGGAGTGGTAAGGGAAAATTAAGTTTACTGATAAATTTACTAATTTATCTTCCCTTATGTGGGAATAAATTAACCTGTTGTAGAATTTTTTTCCCTAGAGAAGAAATGTTTATGCAATAATAAGTCATATCAAGGTCTTTCTGGTATTAGGTACATGTATATAATATATATATGTAGAGACATAAAGCAATCAATTTTAAGAGAATATTATTTCATAATATTAAGCAAACAAGTTGTAGCCAAGTTAATTAAAAATGAAATGATTGGACTGTTAAAAGGGAAAATAAATTGAGTATGATTTTATTTTAAAAGATTTTATATATGTTTGCTATCATTATGGCATCTGATTATGCTTGTCAAAATAAAAGAACAACATCCCCATGCTTCCTAGCATTTGACATGCTATGTGACTTTGGTGTTAAAATGTGATCAAATTTTGCTGTAGTAGCTACATGTAAAAGAAAGAAATTAGAACACTCCCTAACACCATACACAAAAATAAACTCAACATGGATTAAAGACCTAAATGTAAGGTCAGACACTATAAAACTCTTAGAGGAAAACATAGACAGAACACTCTATTACATAAATCACAGCAAGATCCTTTTTGACCCACCTCCAAGAGAAATGGAAATAAAAACAAAAATAAACAAATGGGACCTAATGAAACTTAAAAGCTTTTGCACAGCAAAGGAAACAATAAACAAGATGAAATGACAACCCTCAGAATGGGAGAAAATATTTGCAAACGAAGTAACTGACAAAGGATTAATCTCCAAAATATATATGCAGCTCAATATCAAAAAAACAGAAAACCCAATCCAAAAATGGGCAGAAGACCTAAATAGACACTTCTCCAAAGAAGATATACAGATTGCCAACAAACACATGAAAGGGTGCTCAACATCACTAATTATTAGAGAAATGCAAATCAAAAGTACAATGAGGTATCACCTCACACTGGTCAGAATGGCCATCATCAAAAAATCTACAAACAATAAATGCTGAAGAGGGTGTGGAGAAAAAGGAACCCTCTTGCACTGTTGGTGTGAATGTAAATTGATACAGCCACTATGGAGAACAGTATGGAGGTTCCTTAAAAACTAAAAATATTACTACCATATGACCCAGCAATCCCACTACTGGGCATATACCCTGAGAAAATTCAAAAAGAGTCATGTACCAGAATGTTCATTGCAGCTCTATTTACAATAGCCAGGGCATGGAAGCAACCTAACTGTCCATCAACAGATGAATGGATAAAGAAGATGTGTCATATATATACAATGGAATATTACTCAGCCATAAAAATGAAATGAAATTGAGTTATTTGTAGTGAGGTGGATGGACATAGAGACTGTCATAAGAGTGAAGTAACTCAGAAAGAGAAAAACAAATACCATATGCTAACACATATATATATGGACTCTAAAAAGAAAAAAAAAGATTCTGAAGAACCTAGGGGCAGGACAGTAATAAAGATGCAGACATAGAGAATGGACTTGAGGACATGGGGCAGGAGAAGGGTAAGCTGGGATGAAGTGAGAGAGTGACATGGACATATATACACTACCAAATGTAAAATAGATAGCTAGTGGGAAGCAGTCACATAGCACAGAGATCAGCTCGGTGCTTTGTGTCCACCTAGAAGGGTGGGATGGAGATGCAAGAGGGAGGAGATATGGGGATATATGTTTATGTATAGCTGATTCACTTTGTTATACAGCAGAAACTAACACACCATTGTAAAGCAATTATACTCTAATAAAGATGTTAAAAAAAAAGAAAAAGAAAACTGGTCTGGGTTAAACTATTTTCAGTAATATAAAAAAAATAAAAAAGAAATGCTTTCCAGAGTGAACGAAGTCTGTTCCTTCTAATATGAATTCTCAGATTTTCCACATTTTATTTTAAGGATAAAATCTTAAAGGGATTTAAATTCTAATATCTGTTTGATTACAATGCTTTATATTTTTATCTACAATTTATATTACTGGTTTGTTCAGAGTATCATGCTATTTTTAGAACTTCAGTACTACTGGGTTAAGAAGAAGCTGAAAGTTGTTTTGATATTTTACTTTTTTGTCCTCCTTTAACTCCTTAATTTCCTATCTAATTGAAGATATATGTAGAAACATACCCATACATAAATATGACTTAATAATAGACTTTCAAGGAAAGTTAATGTTTTAATTATACATAATCTTTTAATGAATAAACTATGGAATGTATTCCTCACACACAAAATTTTTTGTTGTTGTTGTAATGCTCCCTATGAATAGCACTGTTGTGTGACAGCATTTGTGGTTGTATATGAAATGTCTGAACTCTTATTTTCAGCAGGGATTTTCCTGGTTATCCCCAGGAATTAAAAGATGGGTATGTGATAATTGGAAACTTAAAAGAAGCATTTGAGTAAAATTTTCAGTTTTGACATCAAATACCTACGCTATGGCTTTACTCGCAAAGAGGGAATAAAAATGCATTTGTTTCGTTTCTGAGAGGGTAAGTTTGGTAGATTAGAAAGAAAATGGGTTTGGAATCTGAAATTATCTCAGTTCAAATTCCAGACCCACTACTTAATATCTAGTGATTTAAGATTTCTGGACTTCAATTATCCCATTATACAATTTATAATAACTAACTGAAATATGTCTTGTGAAGACCAAATAAGGACTTATGGATCAGAATGGTACAAGTGAGTTCTTGTCTCAATTCAAAAAATTCTTCCTACTCTAGACATATAGACTAAAAGACAAAAATTAAAAGACAGCATAGCTTAGAGAAAACTTCTTCATGTACCAGAAACAGCATGCCCTCACAAAACAGTGAGACTGGTTGAGACTATATGTATGTGGGAATCAAGATCATGACAGGTGGTCATATGGAGGTGCCTAAAGAACTCCTCTGAGTTCCTCAGTTCTGAAACTGAGCTCTAGAACCATGTTTACAGACTGAAGCCAGGGATTTCGGTGACGTGTAATCCAAACCCACTGTAAAGTACAGCTGAGAAGAGCAGGAAGGTGGGAGGCAAGTCTTGCTACCAGAACCTGAGTTAACATGCTTTTGAGTCTGCCATATTCCCAGTATCTGGCAGTCACTCAGAAACACTATCTGAGATACATTTTTGGAGTATGATATGAGCCTACTGCGGTAGCTACAAAACAAGTAATCAGGGAGAGATAAAATAGAAAGGGGACATAGTTGATGGAAATGAAAGGAAGGGAAGGGAACAGAAGGGAAGGAATATGGAAAGAATGATGGAAGGCAGAGAGAGAAAGAGAGAGATTCTATGTAAAATGAACTTAGAAATAAAAACTCCAAACTGCATGATAAAATCTAATGCTAAGAAGGTTAGCTAGCAAAATCTAAAATTCAAAAGAGAATTTTCAGACAGTAAATTAAAAATAACTATCTTAGTATGTTTACAGAGATAAATAATATAAAGAAATCATCAAACCAATTAAGTCAAAAATGAAAAAGTAATATTCAAGTAGATATGAAAATTTTAAATACAGTTATTGATATAAAAGAGAAATAGGATAAAATCAACTAGATACAAGAGGGAAATGAGGAGTTGCTGTTCAATGCGTATAGTTTCAGTTATGCAAGATGAATAAGTTCTAGATCTGCTGCACAGCATTGTACCTATAGCTAACAATACTATATTTTGGAGCCACCATACTGTTTTCCATAGTGACTGTACCTCAAAAAATTAAAAATAGAACTACCATATGACCCAGCAATTCAACATCTGGGTGTATATCTGAAAAAAATGAAATCACCATCTCAAAGAGAATACTGCACCCCCATGTTCACTGCAGCATTGTTTACAATAGCCAAGATATGAAAACAGCCTGAGAGTCATCAATGAAAGAATGGATAAAGAAAATGTAGTATATACATTTGTGTGTGTAAATATATGAAATCTCATATATATATATAGTATACAAATATTTGTATATTATGTATATGATATAAAAATATACATAATGGAAATTTATTCAGCCAGATAAAGAAGGAAATTCTGCCATTTGAAACATCATGGATGAAACAGGAGGGCATTCTGCTAAGTGAAATAATCCAGAAAGAGAAAGACAAATTCTGTGTGGTATTACTTGTACATAGAATCTGAAAAAAAAAAAAAAAAAGCCAATATCACAGAAAGAGAGAATAGAATGATTTTTGCCAGGAGCTAGCAGAGAGGGAGAAATGAAGAAATGTAGGTTAAAGTGTACAGAATTTCAGTTATGACTATGTACTGAGGATCTAATATAAGATATGGTTGCTATAGTTAATAATACAGTTTTGTGTTCTTGAAAGTTGCTGAGAGTATATCTTTAATGTTCTTACCGCACCCCAACCCACACAAGAGTTAACTGTGTGAGGTGATGGACATGTTAATTATCTTGATCTTAATAATAATTCCACAATGTATATGTACATCAAATCATGTTATATATATATACTTTAAATAAATATATATTTGTCAATTATTCCGCAATTACATTGGAAAGAAATTTTAAAATACTGTGCTGTGCCCTTAAAATTTGTTAATTTAGATCTCTTGTTAAGTGTTCATACCACAATGAAAAAATAAAATAAAATGAAACAAAATTTTTAAAAAGTGAAGTAACTTTGAAAATTAAGAGGACCTGTAAATGATTTAGAAAGTCGAAATAAAAGGATTTTTAAAATATGTGGATAGCCTTGAAGACGGGTAGAAGATATTTGGAGAATCCATAGCAGTAATCTAAGGAAAATGCAGTTGAAGGAAATGAGAGAATGGAGCAAAATCAATGTTTAAAGACATATTTGAGAATTTTCTAAAACTGAGGAAACAATGGAGATTAAAGACCTGAGTACAAAGCTTTAAATATAAACATTAAGTGAGGATAGGCATTCTGATTAATTATAGATTTCATTTGGCCCATTTAAGCGGCATTCATAGCTTAAGTTTGAAAAGAAATGCAATATAGTGCAATTTGGCCATCATAATAATGTACATAATAATTTAATACAATACTTAATAATTAAACACTATACTTAATCTCTAGACCATCAAGATTTATAATGAAATCTTGAAAACTTCCAGAGATAAAGGATAAATTTCCTACCAAAAAATGACATTTTGATTGACATAGAAATTTTTACTAAGATCAACAAAGAGAATGATAAAGTAATAGGTTAAAATGCTGGATAAGAATGTCTATCATTCTAAATTTTATAAATCAGGCAAGTCATATATCATGAGTGAGGGAAAAAAAAAGATTAAGATCATAACACCCTCAGTCCCTCCCTAAGTGAAATTTTAAAGAATGAATTTCATTATTAAAGAAAATAGAACCCAGAGGGAAATCATGGAGCCAAAATATTAATAGTGAGCCAAAATATTAATAAATTTTAGTAAATTATTGCTTAATAATAATAATAAACAATTTCATGTGTCTACTGACAGAATAGAATGAAAATTTAAATATTAATAATATGTTTGGGGAGCATAATGTCTAATTGATAATAAGATTCTCATCAAAATTAAGAGTAAGGATAGGTATACTGATTATCTGTAGATTTTATTTGATCCATTTAAGGTGTACTATAGATTAAAATTTGAAGACAAATATATAGCAATTTGAACATTAAATATATAATAATACAATAGTAACACTGAAAACATGAGTTCATGATATAAATGAATGAATGAATGAAAAATAAATAAATTTAAAAATAAATAAGGAAGAAAGGAAAGCTCTTCCATGAATGTTGATTATGTCAACTAATAAATGTTGAAGGAACAGTGAAGTCAGGAACTCAATTGTTTCTAAAAGCAGTAAGTAAAATTTGATGAGTGAGCATACATTTAACTAGTCTCAAAGTATCTCATTGCAAATTGTTTATTCATTAAAAAGAGAAAAAGAGTAACTTATTATAAATAAACCTGGTGGACAGACTTGTAAGTCAGTGGTAAAGTAAAAATCACTGATATGAGAGCAGACCAACATCTGGCTCCTGATACGATATACCAAGGACATAACATCACTTTTCTGATATTTCTACTGAAAATTTGTAAGCTGAATCTAATTATAAGGAATGATCTGACAAACTCAAATTGAGTGAAAGTCCACAGAATAACTGGCCTGCATACTTTTCAAAAATGTTAAAGAAAGACAAAGAAAGTTTTAGTAATTTTTCCACATTAAATTAAATAAAGGAACATGAAAACTAAAGGTAATTTGTGATCCTGGATTACATCCTGGACTGGGAAAAAGTTAACAGAACATTATTAAGACAAATGACAATATTTGAATATGAATTTTGAACTATTTAATAGTATTTTATTAATGTCAAACATCCTAATTTTGATGCTTGTCTGTACTATGTTTATATAAGAGAATATCCTTGATCTTAAGAAATTCACACTGAAGTAGTTAGGAGCAGAGAAGTACAATGTCTCCAATCACCTCTCAAATAGCTAAATATATATATGTATAACATACATAGTTATATATCTTATAAAATATATACACTATAAGTTGTAGATAGGTACATATTTATACATAATCTGAGAGAAAAAAAGAGACAGAAATTAAGGAGGAGTTCTTACAGATGAGAAATTTAATCTACAGTTTCCATACCAATAGAGGGATGATAAAGAAGAGAAAAAAAATACTTAGGTTAAGATGAAAATAAAGAGGTAAAGTAAAAGAATGGTAAAAACAAAACCCAAAACATGATGATGTTAATAAAGAAAATAGAGCAGAAAACTTCATAACATAGATGCAATTCAAACCCTGGATTGTAAGCAACTGGCTTGGACTTAATCACTGATTCACGTTCCAGAAAATCATATATACACTATGCCTGTCAGTGTTTCTCAATGCAATGTTTCCCTAAGTCTTCAACAGATGTTTTTCAACACAGGAAACCCAAAGTGGGCATCATTTTCAAAAATTTTGGATTATATGCTAGAGGTTAACAGTACCTCATTTTAGTTATGCCTTATTCCTTTTTGAGAGTTTAAACTATTCAATATATGCATATAGAAATTATTGAATTATCAAAGCAGGCTCACACAAATCATAGGTTTTAGCAAACACTGCAAATAACTAAAACTCTACAAGAAAGACATAGATACAAACATAGCGTGTTTTACTGAGTGGGCTCTCATTCTGTCATATGCAGCTTCCATGTTATCTCTTTTTCTGTTCTGGGATTTATTTTGGTTTCAAAGTAACAGATGAGTGCCTAAAAATGTGTGCTGAACACTGACCTCCAAAGTTGCTTTATGGCTTCTTAGTTTTATCTATGAGTCACACATATGGAAAACGAATGTGTAAATAGTATCCACTCTGCATTCAACCATGTCCCAAAATATAAACTCCAGGTTTATTTACATTAGTTAATTTGAGCAGCCTAAAATACCTCGCTAAGAAGAAAGTTTTAAGGCAAAGACTCCTAATGTCTTTACATTATTAATATTATTAAAATGTATATAATAAGGTTGCAGGGAGATCATTCATTCTCTTGGGCATTTCCAATGCCACTCGTCACTTTAGGCACCTCCAAGTAGGGAAGGAAAATGTCACAGGCCATTTATTATGCTTTCCTTCCCACACAGCTGAATAAGTATCAAATTATCCCTAAAACATTAGAAAAATTCTATTATTTAAAGTAAGGGAATGATATGTGGAGAATGATTCAAAATGGCAGAATGTGTAGAATGATATTTAACTTCATATTTTAGTTTAGATAAGTATAAAAATCTAAAAATTTTCAGGAATCTCTTATATATTCTTCTTTCAATTCTAGATAGGGTCACTCTAATATTTTACAGTTCAGGGTATATTGTTATATGTCAGATGACAATTCTTACAATTATTACAAGTAAAGGATTATGGGGTACAGAAAGATGAGCAGTTGAATAAGGACATATTACTGACGCTGATATCTTAAAACATGTTACCTCAAGATAAGTCTATTAAGTTTGTATTTTGTTGTTCACTATTCAAGAAAATTTTCACTAACATTTAATTTCTTAGTAACTTCAAATCTACATTTAATTATGTTTATAGAAAGCAAAAAAGTATGGAATTTATGGTTTAGTCACTACTGATAATTCTATTTTTTATTAACTTAAAATAATCATACCACTTTCCCCATATTTCCCACTTAAAAATAAAGTACCTAAAATGTAACATTCAGTAACCGGATTTTTTAGTGCATTCTATTGTGATAACTATGTGATTTTCTAGTTATTAAAACCTATGTGGCAACGCAAATATTTGTTGTAGAAAATTGTTAGTTGTATATCAGTTGAGATTCATTCAGGAGATCAAAATTGGTATATTATGGGACAAAGTTATTATGGGAATTAGAATTTATACACTTGGGAAAGGAAATAGGAAAGTGGAGGTCCACATAAGAGAGGAAAATCAGAGGATTTGTCAAGTCATCACTTTGAGATGGCAAGCCTATCCAGATCCCAAAATGTGATGTGGATGAGGAAGTCTACAGGAAGATATTGCCACTGTGTAGATTCTGCCTCTGTCTGTATACAGTCAACAGTTTGCTTGTGGGCCAGTGGCAAGTGTTCAACAAGCCCCCGGTAGTCAGACAGAAAAATACACAGAGAAGAGAAGACTAAGGTCCTAGATGAAATGCACCTGTCTCTGCATCTGTCTGTCACTGCATCACTTTATGTGACTGCAATGTTCTTTAGAGAGCAATGACCACTGCTCAACTTCTCCCTTTCAACTCTCATGTAAATTCCTCTTTAGGTCAATTCTAACTGAAAGTAGAGAGAAAGGGATTCTGGGAAATATAATTCTAGAATACACACATAGTCCATTGGTCACAGCAGTTTAGTCTCAATCAATAAGTAAACAATGTACAACAAAAAGTTAGAATAAAAAGTTAACATTAAGAAACAACAAATATCTTAAAGAACCTAACTCTAAACCTCAAGGAACTAGGAAAGAAGAAGAAAGTTGAAAGTTAGTAGAAGGGAAGAAATAAAGATCAGAGTGGTAATAAATAGAGACTAAAAATACAATAAAAAAGATCAATGAAACTAAGAGTTACTTTTTGAAAACATAAACAAAGTAGATAAACTTTTAGCTAGACTTGACATGAAAAAAAGGGGGAGGACCCAAAACCAGAAATGAAAAAGTAGCTGTTACAGTGATACCACAGAAATAGGATAATAGGAAACTACAGGGAACAATTATATGGTCACAAATTGGACAACATAGAAGAAATGGATAAATTCCTAGAAACACACAGCCTACCAAGACTATTGAACAGACCCATGACTAATAAGGAGATTGAAACAGTAATCAAAAAACTTCCTAACAAATGAAAGTCCAGGACCTCATGACTTCACTGGTCAATTCTACCAAAAGTTTTAAGAAAAAATAATACAATCCTTCTCAAAGTCTTCCAAAAACTAGAGAAGGGAACACTTCCAAATTCATTTTACAAGGACAGCATTACCCTGATACCAAAACCAGACACGGACACTACAAGAAATGTTATAGGTCAATATACCTATTGATGCAAAAATCCTCAACAAAATATTAGTGAACTGAATTCAACAGTACATTACAAGTAATCATACACCATGATCAAATGAAAGTTATTCCTGGGGTGCAAGGATGGTTCAACATCTGCAAATCAACCAGGGTGATATACCACATTAACAGAATGAATAATAAAAATCATATGATTATGTCAATAGATGCAGAAAAAGCATTTGAAAAATTTCAGTATTCATTATGATGAAAACTCTTAACAGAGTGCATATAGAGGGAACATGTCTCAATATAATAAAGTCCTTTCATGACAAACCCACAGCTAAAGTTATACTCAATGGTGAAAAGCTGAAAGCTTTTCCTCTAAGATCAGGAATAAGACAAGGATTCCCACTCTCACCACTTTTATTCAAAATAGCATTGCAGGTCCTAGCCAGAGCAATTAGGCAAGAAGAAGAAATAAAGTCATCCAAATTGGAAAGAAGAAGTAAAAATGTCTCTATTTGCAGATAATATGATATTATAAAGAGATAATCCTAAAGACTCAACCAAAAAACTGTTAGAATTAATAAATATATTCAGAGTTGCAGGATATAAAATCAATATACAAAAACCTGTTGCATTTCTATACACTAATAATTAACTATCAGAAAGAGAAATTAAGAAAACAATTCCACTTACAATTGCATCAAAAATAATAAAATATCTAGGAATAAATTTAACCAAGAAAGTGAAAGACCTATACTCTGAAAACTGTGAGACACTGGTAAAAGAAATTAAGGAAGATACTGATAAATGGAAAAATATTCCATGTTCATAGATTGGAAGAATTAATATGGTTAAGATATCCATACTACCCAAAACAATTTACAGATTCAATGCAATCTCTATGAAAATTTTAATGGCAGTTTTTCACTAAAATAGGACAAATAATCCAAATTTGTATGGAACCACAAAAGACTCTAAGCAGCTAAATTAACCTAGACAATGTAGTACAAGCTGGAGGCGTCTCACTCACTAATTTCAAACTGTATTACATGGCTATATATAGTAAGCAAAACTGTATGGTATTGGCGTTAAAACAGACATATAGATCAATGGAACAGAATAGAATGTCCAGAAATAAATGCATGTATTAATTAATTATATCAATTAATATTTGACAAAGGAGCCAAGAATACACAAGGAGGAAAGGAGAGTCTCTTCAAATAAATGGTGTTGGGAAAACTGGACAGCCACATGCAAAAGAATGAAATTGGACCACTATCTTAGACCATATACAAAAATTAACTCAAATGGATTCTAGACTTGAAAATAAGATATGAAACTCTAACACTCCTAGAAAAAAATATAGGTGGTAAGCTCCGTGACATCAGTCTTGGTGATTTTTTTTTTTTTGGGGGGGGGGATTTGACATCAAGAGAAAAGGTAACAAAAGAGAAAAAACAGGGGGCTTCCCTGGTGGCGCAGTGGTTGAGAGTCCGCCTGCCGATGCAGGGAACATGGGTTCATGCCCCAGTACGGGAAGATCCCACATGCCGCAGAGTGGCTGGGCCCATGAGCTGTGGCCGCTGAGTCTGCACGTCCGGAACCTGTGCTTTGCAACGGGAGAGGCCACAACAGTGACAGGCCCACGTACCGCAAAAAAAAAAAAAAAAAAAAAAAAGAGGAAAAACAACAACAAGTGGGACTATATCAAACTAAAAAGCTTCTGCACGGCACAAGAAACCATCAACTAATGGAAAGATAACCTACTGAATGGGAGAAAATATTTTCAAATCATATATCTGATAAGGAGTTAATATTTAAAATATATAAAAACTCATACATCTTATTAGAAAAACAAAACAAAACACAATCAATTAAAAAATGGGCAGAGGAACTCAATAGGCATTCTTCCAAAGAAGACATACAGATGGCCAACAAGTACATGAAAAGGTGTTCAACATCACTAACCATCAGGAAAATACAAATGAAAGCCACAATGAGATATCATCTTTCACCTCACACTTGTCAGAATGGCTGTTTTCAAAAAGACAAGAAGTGACAATTGTTGATGAGAATAAGAAGGACAAAGAACCCTTGTGTACTGTCAGGAATGTAAATTGGTAGAGCAGGTGTGGAAAACAGAATGTAGATTTCTCAAAAAAAGTTAAAAAGAAGCTATCATATGATCCAGCAATTCTACTTCTGTGTATTTATCCAAAGGATATGAAACACTTTGAAAAGATATATGCATCCCCATGTTCATTGCAGCATTTTTACAATAGCTAAGACATGGAAGCAACCTAAATGCCCACTGATGCATGAATGGATAAAGAAAATGTGACGTATGAATACAATGGAATATTATTTAGCTATGAAAAGGAAGGAAATTCACTATTTGTGACAACATGGATGTAACTTGAGGATATTATTCTAAGTGAAATAAGTTAGACAGAGAAAGAAATACTGTATGATTTCACTTACATGTAGAATCTAAAATAACAAAACAAAAAACCAAAAACAAACATAAATACAGAGAACAGATTGGTGATTGCCAGAGGTAGGGGTCGGTGGTGGGCAAAATGGGTAAATATGCTCAAAAGGTACAAGCTTCCAGTTATAAAATCCATAAGTCCTGGGAATGTACATCATGTATAGCATGATGACTACAGTTAATAATATTATATTGTATATTTGAAAGTTGCTAAGAGAGGCGCATCTTAAAAAGTTCTCATCACAAGAAAACAAATTCTGTAACCATGTGTGGTAATGGACGTTAACTAGACTAATTATGATGATCATCTCACAACATGTAGAAATACTGAGTGATATGTTATACATTTGAAAGTACTATGATATTATATGCCAATTATATCTCAATTTTAAAGGTTAAATGAGTAAAAAAGTCACAAGATAAGTTATATAATACTATAAAATTTGACATAAAATTAACATTAAAAATGAAAACATAACCAAGGTATTTGAATCTATATTTTCCCATAGAACAGGTAGAATTACTCTAAAACACATTATAAACTTTATTCAAAGAAACTACTTTGAGAAACCAGCCTTTAAATATGTAGTGAATTATGTAAACTGTATTTACAGGTGTATCTCATATTTTACAGGTGTGTCTCATATTTTAGTGGCTATTGCCTAATAGTAACTTTATTATTATTGTTATTTTTCCTTCCACTTTTATTGAGATATATTTGACGTACAGCAATAAATAAGTTTAAGGTGTACAGCATAATTATTTGACCTATATACCTCATGAAATGATTAGCACAATAAGTTTAGTGAATGTCCATCATTTCATAAAGATTTAAAATTAAAGAAATAGAAAAAAGTTGTTTTTCCTTGTGAGGAGAACTCTTAGAATTTACTCTCTTAACAACTTTTATATATAACATATATTGATAGCAGCATTAATTATATTTATCATGTTGTACATTACATCCCTAGGACTAACTTATTTTATAACTGGAATTTTGTACCTTTTGACTGCCTTCATCCAATTCCCTCTCCCCTCACCGAGTCCCCCACCTTTGGTAACCAGAAATCTAATCCCTTTTCTATGAGTTAGTGTGTTTGTTTGTTTGTTTTTGAATTATGATTGACCTATGACACTATGCTATCTCCTGTTAAACTACACAGTGATTCAATATTTCTACACATTTCAAAATTATCACAATAAGTCTAGTTACAATTTGTCACCATACAAAGACATTACATTAATTACTGACTATATTCCCCGCACTGTACATTTCATACCTGTGACTCATTTATTTTGCAACTGGAAGTGTGTACCTCAATCTCTCTCTCCTATTTCTCTTTATTATTGTTATTGTTAATTTAGACATTCAACTCAGACAAAATTGTACTGAATCATTTAGGGCTATAGTACAGAATAAAGCACACTAAAATACCAAGATATATCAAACAACTTATGATTATGATAGCATTTTATGTTTTCTATTTGGTTCTTAGTCATGCAGAAAGACTGCCATAAATCATATTTTTAAGAGGAAATAATTTCTACCTTCACTAACATCCAAAAATGTTTATCTCTTACTCCTATATGGCTCTTTCCCCCATGCATTTTTTTAATTCATCTCGTGTTATTACCTCCTGCAAAAGAAGCAAGTTTCCTGATAGTAGGCATGTTCCTTGTCTTATTCACTACAGGCATAACTTGGAGATATTTTGAGGTAATTCCAGACTACTACAATAAAGTGAATATTGCAACAAAGCAAGTCACATGGATATTTTGGTTTCCCAGTGCATATGAAAGTTATGTTTACACTATAGTATGGTTCGTTAAGTGTGCAGTGGCGTTATGTCTAAAAAACAATGTGCATGACTCAATTAAAAATATTTTTTTCTAAAATATGCTAACCATCATCTGAGCCTTCAGTGGGTCATAGTAGTAGGTAACATCAAAGATCACTCACTGATCACAGATCACCAATAATAAATATAATAGTAATGAAACAGTGTGAAATATTACAAGCATTACCAAAATGTGACACAGAGACATGAAGTAACCAACCACTGTTGGAAAAATTGTGTCAAGGGACTTGCTTGACTCAAAGTTGCCACAAGTCTCCAATTTGTAAAATCTTCTAAGTGCAATAAAGTGAAGTACAATCAAATGAGGTATATTTGTATTTCCTTTTCTCAGTGCCTTTCAAAGGATGGATATTGATAAAAAATTATTAAAAGACGAGACATCATAAAGTGAAGTACCAACCGACAAAACATTAATAATCACTTATTTGAATTATGAAATTTGAAATGTATATAATATGAGAGATATCTAAACAAATAGATTCTGAAACAGTAGTCAGCAATTTTAGGAAAGTAACAGTAATATCACTGAATTTCACAAGTCTATTTTTAAAATTGCCTGATTGAATTAAGATTTTTACTTAGTTTCTTTTTTTTTCCTTCAATATTATCTTTTATGGTGTCTTTTTAGGGGGGTATTATACCTTTAATCACTATTTACTTTGTTATATGTGATAAGCAAAATTGTTCTAGATGTACATGTATCTCTGAACTTTATTACATATGATAAATACTTTAAAGAAGATTTAATATGTAACTCATAAATGGTCTTATGCTTCTTTGTTTACCTGTTCATGTATGGCATTTACTATTACAATTTTCATGGTTTAGTTTATATAAAAGGATGCAATAGCTGAGTTTAAGTATGCCAAGTTTATAAAAAACTGAAGGAAAATAAAATTCTCCAGATCATAGAATAAAACATTACATAATGTTCAATTCTTCCTTTGACTTTGCTTATGGATATTCAGACTTGGTTACAGTTGACTGTATTTTTCAGTCTCAATATTCCAAAGAGATTTTAGAGTGATTTATTTTATAAAATTAGAAGAAATTGGATTTGAATTTATATTGACCCTTCCTTCATATTTGGATTCCTTTGTAACCTTATCATTTACTATATGAAGGTGAGATTACTCAGTCGTGTTCTTCATGACTTCCTGCAGGTTTCCTGGCCTGTCACCTTTAGATCATCATCTTGGTTAATGGGAATTATATGAGATCATAGGCTCCCAGGGTGTAATAAAAGTTAATGAGGAGGAGGATGTTTTTAAACTAAGTTGAACTCCTTTTGGGGGAAAATGTTTTTCTCTATTTTCCCTCTTAAAACAGTACTTCTTTTATAGAGACATATGGATTTCTGTTGTTCCCTGTGGCAGAAAATTGTCTGTGAAATATTGTTTTATAATGGTAAAATATTTATCTGTAGTTAAAATACAAAATACTTCAACAAAAACAAAAAAACCCTCAGAAGTATAAAAAATGACATGAGAGAATATGTGAAAGTGAGTCAGAAATAAAACAGCATATAATACTTAAAACATATATGAGAAGGAGATAACCAGGCAAAAATAAGTGACACTATTAAAGGGCAAAAGGACATGTTAATGCAGAAAAGCTTCATATTGCCAAGGGTCTGAATGATCCTTTAACCTCAGTATTCATTGGAAAAACTAAAAGGTCACGCAGTACTTGCAGACCATATGATGAATCTGTCTGAAGACAGGCAGATAAAACAATGAAATATGTTTTAGCAGAAACAGATTTTTAAGAACTCTTTTAAAAAAACATTTGGAAGGAATGCATATTTGCATATTTCAAAGTCAATTCTTTGGATTTGCTTTTGCAATATCTTTATTGTATTTCTAATTTTGGGCTCAATTATTTTTCCTCACCATGTTTGTGATTAAAAATTGAGAGGGCATTTTCACTATGATGCCAGAAAACTAAAGTGGTCTGTGACATGATGTGCCTGTAGAGAAATTCAGTATTTCCCATAAAACTGCCCTCAGTGTATCAAAAATAAAAGCTGTGTGACATACTTGAGAAAGTAGGAAAGCAAAGACTGTAACTACTTCTGGTAAGGTGCAAAAACCTGACACATATTCAAATTATCTGCAACATTTTATTCTAACTGTGTAAGCATTGCTAAATAAAATAATTTACACTTAAAGCCAATTTGTAGCATGGTCTTCCAAATTTATTTACGGATTAAATATGTGAAGAAACAACTAACATCATGTCTTCTAGAACATATACTTTTTAAATATAAAGTACAAATCCCTGAAGGCAAATTATAAAATATCTTTGTTATCTATAGTTATCTATCTATCATTACTTTTAACATTTATTACGCATAATAGAGGAACTTTTCCCTTCTTCCCTCACTCCCTCCCTTCTTTCCTTTCTCTCTCTCTCTTCATATACATATATAAATATATATAAAGAAATATATGTGTGTACATGCATGTTCATGTTTATGATGACATACAATTAAGCTATTAACATGTTCATAAGTAGAATTGAAGGACTTTTCCATGTTCTCTTACTACTTATAAATATAGTATGATGTTAATACTTTTATTGTACTTCACTATAAACAGGGACAATAATTTAACTACTTAAAAATTAAGTCATTTTAAATGCTTAAATATTATGAATAATGCCCTGATGAATATACTTGTAAAAACAATTTTGAGGACCTCTTTGTTTATTTCATGGCATTTAATTATAGATGCATTTGATATTGTACAATGTATTTATAATTATTCACCACTATAGAACTAATGCACTATAATAATTTTTTATTAAATTTATTAAATGTTATTTAATAAATTATTATTTAATTAATTAATATTTAATTAATTATTTTATTTATTTATTAAATGTTAGTAAATGCATAAATACATTCTATGTATTGTTCTAGAAGCAAAGATATAAAAATTAAAAAATCTCCCTTGACTTCATGGATTTTATATTGCAGAAAGGGAGGTAGATAAAAAATAAGTATAAAAATTTATAGTATACTAGAAGCCCAGTTTTCTATAAAGGAAAATAAAGTAGAAAAGACTAGGTAGTGATAGAGGAGAGAATTTTCTAGTGAGAAGTTAGTACTTGAATAAAGATATACAAAATACAGAAAAATGGGTCATACAATTACCTGGGAAAAGGGACTTTCAGCAACAGGGAACAACAAGTGCAAAGGATTTGAATCAGCAGTGAAATACAGCAAGGAAACCAACATGATGGGAATAGGAAGTGGTGGCAGAGTGTCAGAAGATAACCTTGGTGAAGTAGCTGGGATCGCAGATGATGTAGGGCCTTGTAGGCTTTTAAGACTTTGTATTTTATTTTGAGTGATACCAGAAACCTTGGAGTCTTTTGAGTAGGGTGGTAAAATCTCCAATTTGCTTTTTAACAGGATAGCTCTGGCAGTTGAGATGAAAATCAACAGAAGAGGACAAAGAGTTACATCAGACTTTAAAAGGCATTTGCCATTTCCCAGGTGAGAGATGTCTGTGATTTGAGATGATGGTAGTGGAGGTATTAAGAAGAGGTAAAAGTCTAGTCCTATTTTAAATGTTGAACCAATAAAATATTGTTGAAGGATTGGAAGTCAAAAAGAAGACAAGGAAAGTGTTCTAGGTGCCTCCAAAATTTGACCTGAGCAATCAGAAAGATGGAACAACCATGAATTAATACGGAGAGATTTTGGAACTTGCAGTCATTGGGCCAAGATTAGAATTCACTTTTAAAAATGGTGAATTTGAGATGCAATTAGTGTTTGGATGGAGTTGGAATTTGAGATGAGAATGGTGAGGAGATATTGAGTGTTTGCTTAAATGTAAGTGTAATGTTCATGTGCAAGGTCAAGGAAGGAGATGTGATTTTGGGATTCCCCAGTGGGTAGATGGTTTTCAATGCCATGAAACTGGATGAGATCATCAAGAGATTAAATGACATGAAAGTGAAGAGACTCAAGATTGGAAACCTGGAGGCACCAGCAATAAAAATTTGGGGAGATAAGTAGGAATAAGCAAAGGTAATTAAATAAAGGGTCAATAAAGGCAAAAGAAAATGAGGAAATCATACTATCCTAAAAGCCTCATAAATTTTGGAGAGGTAAGAGTGATCACAGTCTTCAAATTCTACCCATAGATCAAGATGAGATTTGAAATATAGTTGGATGTAAATGATTCAACAATCATTTGACTAAATTTTCATCAAATGCTCACTAAGGTTATGTCTAAAGGAAGAATACATTTGCCAGTGTAGAATTATTTTAAATAAAATGTAAAGGCTTATAAATAACATTTTAATATGTATAAAAGGAAGAAAATATAGGTTATTTTTTAAATGTTAGGTAAAAAAAATCAGTATCTTGTCACTTTGACATAAAAATGGAAAAATATATTTCATCTTGGCTCTTAGCAATAATGTCCAATAAAGTAAAATCTTGTTATCTTTAAATAACAAATGTTAACACATTTTAATTACGTGGATGTACAAATTATCTGCCAGGACACATTATGTAAACTATGGAATCTGAATTAGCCTAATATATTAACATATGAACAGACTTCCCGGCCCAGTAAAACAAAACCTACATTATAGAGATCACCAAGTTTTAATCAATGCAAGTTCTCAATTTGAAATAACATTTCTGATTGTTCTGATTCTGAAAGGACTGTAGTTATTTTATAGTGACTTCACAATCCGACTCTAACCCACATGTCCAACTTCATCTTCCTGCATCTCTCTGCCTAGGCCATCTACATTTTACATTAAACTTACTGTCTTCTGAGCATAACCTTTAATAAATCCATTTTTAAAAATCTGCTTTTGTAACATGATCCCAGCTAGCTTTAAAAAACAAGCAACTTATTCATCACCTTTTCTCATTTCCTCAAAAATTTCTTGAACACACTTTTACTTATCTAACTCAGACTCTGAGTATTAAACATTCATTGTCAGCACTGTGAACTCTCTTCTTGGCTTACATAATCCAAACCCTTTTCCTTTGTTCTCAGTGATCTTAGGTTTCATTGCTTTTTGTGTTTTTTGTCATTATTTTGTTGATTGAGAACTTGTCCCCTGCCCTGTGTTACGCAGAACCACACGTTCTGTGGAGGGCATAGAGGGATTGGATGCTAAGTTAAGTTCTTGTTTTTTGTGGGCTATGCATGAGATCGTGGTGTATTATCTTGGTTTTATTGAAGGTCTTATTCAAGGTCATCTTGTAGTTTCTTCCTGATTCATGTCTATTTTATGGATTTCCTTCAACTTGATATAGTTTTGGATTGCCCCTTAATGACTTACAAATGAGGCAAGCATTGAAACTATCAAAATATTAAAGTAATACATATGTCTAGTAATGTAATGTTCCACCCTGTTCTCTCTAGTGGGTCAGTACACCCATCCTCCAGTTGCTATGAATGCAGATATTCATAGCTTATGGCTGCCCTTCTTCTACAATGGATTGCCCATTGGACTTGGCTAATTGAAGTTGTTTCCTCAAGGAAGTTACTTCCTCCCTTTCCTCAGGATTGATTGACACTGAGGTATAAAGAGTCAACCCCCTCCTCCTTTTTTGTTGCTTCATTGAAGGACAACTCCACTGGCTGAGTCATATTCCAGAGCACTCTCCCTCTACTCCCCAATTTCCAAACTCTACAATATGTACATATACAGAATAGTAATACATAATAGTGAAAAAACAAGAATAATGTGTATGTTATGGGACCATTTTTGTAAAAGACAGAATATAAACATTATGTTTCTGTAAACATAGAGTATTTCTAGAAGTATACACAGGAAGAAAAATGTAGCATACTCTACTTGAGTGTTTGAGGTATTAAGAGAAAAAAAAATTAAGGAAGAAAATTTATTCTCTTTTAAATGTTGTACTATGTGCATGCATTACTTATTCAAATGTTTTATTATTGTTTTCATTTTCAAAGTTGACTGCTTTTTTCAGTAGATGCTTTCAATTTTTGTGGAAGGCTAGACACTTGTTAGGAAACAGATAATTTTGTCACAAAAAATCAAATTGTGACCTCCTTTGGTCTGAGACAAATAAAGGAATTTGGGAAGGAATAAGTCTTGGCTATAATCAAGTCTCCTGATGGGTTGGAAGGCATCACAAGTTCAGATCAGTACTTTGGGGAGGTCGGGTGTGGGTCTGGCAGTTGTGTTGCACACTACACCTGGACTCTACTTCTTTTATGAATCTGGGACATTGGAACCTATCTGCTCCTTGGAACCAGCTTCAGTATTCAGGCAGTTAGTCAGGGTAGAGCTATTAGTTTGGCAAATGGCTGACTGATGAATTATATATATTTCATGAATTATATTTTTATTGAATAGTTCATACTTATGCTTGTATAATGTGAAAAATAACTTGCAACTAAGGGAAATATATAGTAATGATTCTGTGAAGAGGAGAGATACATCAGATAAACAGGAAAATATTAAATTAAAAAAATTTAAATCACATGTTGAAACATAAGCAAAATTAGGTTTATTTAACCAAAATGTATCAAAAATAAAGATTGTGTAAGTGATTCAGTCAGCATCTAAGATTTTCGAGGTATTTACTGAAACCCAAATTTAGCTATCTTGGAAAGACAGCAAAGTTAAATCACTATATATTCATTTTGCTTTGTTTTATAAGTACTGTCCAAGCCTTGATGTCCACTGTGTCATTGAACAATGGGGCTGAGATTAATAGCTATGAGCAATGTCACCTGGATAGGGATTTGGAAAATAATTTTTAGATATGTGAGATTAGATTAAATGCTATAAAATTATCGTTTGTAACCTTAAACATCCTGAGAGTAATTGTTTAGACACCTTCTGTGATAAATATCATATATTATGTTATCTATTCCTATTAGATTCATAGAATAGAGGCTCTGAATATATAAATGTCTTCCATCTCAAATATTTTGTTAAAATAGCTTTTAACTTTTTAACATTCATTTATAGGGCTCTACATATAAGGACATTTTACATGCCAAATATGTATCCAGCTCTCTGCTAAGGCATATAAATGTGTAAAATATTATTTTTAACAAAAGAGCTTCATAATCTAGAAGGGAATAAGACATACTAATACAAAAGAGCGTTATGAAGTCATTATTCTTGATAAAGAATGTAAATTTTGCATCATGTTACTTAGAGATTGTAAAAGACATAATGCAGAACCCTGATTACTGGTATTTTATATAGAATGTTAATATTAGTATACTTCAAGGGACAGAAATTTAAGAAATTCTTTTTTTGGCCTGGTTAGCTAAAAAATTCACAGTGTAAAACATAAATGTGTTTGAAACCACTGTTTTTGCATCATGATTTTATAGCACTTTTTATTACATGTTCCATGCTATTATAAGCAGAGGGAGATATTATTTTATACAGAAGAATAAAAACTGCTAGCACCATCTTCAGTGAAAATGAAGAGAGCTAAAAACTACAAAACACAAATTAGGTGGTAGAGCTGCCAGAACAGAGGAGATAAAACAAGACAAATGGAAGTGGAAGCAGAGAGAGGATTTCTGGACTAGGATCTCAGAAAAGAGCTGGAATAGTACCGTTTTCAAAAGTGAGGGCATAGCCTATGTTTAAAACAGATGTGGGTATTGTCTCCAGGAGATTTTCTGATGCTATTTTGGCCTAAAATGCAGCAGAAATGGACCTAAATAAGAAACACCGTAGGCAGGCCATATTTGGTTCATAGGAAATATCTGTTCCTACAGTTGAGAGAAAAAAAAGACTGAATTTTGAACAGCCCCACAGCTACATAACTTAGGTAATTGGGTTGGGGTTGAGCTAAATGCACAATAGGCTTACACAGCAAAACTCCTGGGCATAAGAACAATGCTCATTATCTAACTTAAAAAACAGCCCCCACTCTCTTCCTACCTCATACACACACACACACACACACACACACACACACACACATACACTTCTGTCTTACAGCCAGCCCTAGAAAATACTCAACTATTTCAAAGAATATATAATCTAAAAAGGAGCCAGGATAAGATCTATACTAATATATTATACTAGAAAGAGAGAGGAAGGAAGGGATGGGGCAAGGGGGAAGTGGGGAAGGGAGGAAAGAAGGAAGGAAGGGAGGGACAGAAAAGAATACTTAGTAGAAGAATATTGCAAAGACAAGAAACCTGAAAAAGGCATTACTAAAACTTTAAAATAAAGAGCAGTAACATATTGGCCTGTATGCAGCTAGAGTACAAATTAGAAATAACTGACAGGGAAGAAATATTGAGGTAACAGAAAGAGATGTATAAAGTGACAAATCAAAGCCTTGGGAAAAAAATAAACAGTAAAAAAGAGAAAAATTTGGAAATGCACAAAACAGTGATGTTTCTGTAATCACTGGAAATGAAGTATAGGGAGAACAAAAATTTTAAAATAAAGTAAAATGATATGGGAAAAAGTAAGCATTAAAGTGATTAATAGGACAATTATAGAGACAAATACAATCTAGTATATACATAATTGACCTCTCCAAAAAAGCAAAATAATAAATTTAAAAATATAATTTAGCAAAACTTTCCAGATATAAGATGACATATCTTCAGATAGAAAAGATACACCATGTCCCAGAAAAAACTAGTTAAGTACATTCAACATCAATACATATGGTAATAAATTACTAGACTTCAAATATTTTAAAAATTCAATTAAAATTTTAACCATGTTTTATGATACAGGATTTAGAGGATTCAAAAACCAGAGATGTATTTAAGGACTATTTTGGACCTTTCTCCACTGGCACTATTAGAGCCTACATCCACACTGATTTGGGATGATCATATTAAGAAATGAACATGAAAGTTTCTTGTTTGCCATTTCACTACAACATACGGTTTCTGATTAGGCATTCAATAAACATTTGCTGAAGTTACGAATCAATAAACAGTTTGGTTAATTAATTTACTCTAAAATGAATTGGATAATTTTAGTCCTACTCTTGTCTGATAATTGTCAAAGCATATGTACCTGCTTTTAATCTATAACACAGAATTTCTGCAATTCAATGAATTGTTGGATAAAACAACCAGGAATGCAACCACCCATCTAATCAAAACACCAATTTAAATAACTAGTATAGAGATTTTTCATAAAGGATACGCATTTAATATTTTTTAACTTATAATCTTACATTTACCTTTTAATCAGGTAAAATAATTTGATTGCCTTATACATGTTCTGAGTTTGGTCCCTTGTAGTGCTTATAGAAGTTTATTCTGATATTGATGCCATAAGTCTTTAGTTAAGGGTGTTATAAGAAAGGGCCCTTTATTTGATATTAAAATTATAGTGTCCATTGCTTAGGGAAGAACAAATGAACATTTCTTAGGTCTTCTATTAGGAAATAATGTATAGAGCTGAATGCAAAAGAAATCGGATAGAGACAGTTTAAAGTTAGTTGGGTACTGACAGAGATCTTCAAGAGCAGATAGAATTTGAACTAAGGCTTGAGGAAGGAATGCATATTAACTAATACACCTCCAATGACAAAAATTTTTTTGCACAACAGCTTGTAGTGAGGAATATTTCCACTTATATTAGGTTGTTTGTCTAATTTTGAGTAGCAGATGTTGAAATGTCTGGACATTAATGTCTGTGAGCTTCAGATCTGCTGGGATGCCTAATCTAAGGCATCTTATGAAAACTCCCAAAAAACAATCTGCTTCTTTCATCAATACTGTTTGGTGAAAGTGCAACTTTGTCCACAGTCTTACATTTTCATCAACATGGACAAAAGGCAACCCCCTACATTTGTAATTTGCATCCTCTGAATCTAGTCATGCTGGATGTATGTCATAAACAACATTTTAAACTTTGTTTTCTATTTTTTTGTCTTTGTCTCTCACTTTCTCTCTCTTTCAAATCATCTCCATCTCTCTCTCTCTCTCTCTGTCTCTCTGTCTCCCAACTTTTTACAGTTAAATGTCAGTAACAATAGCTTAGTGTTAAGGGATTTTGCAGGATGTTAAGATTTCTGTGGAGCATATCAACTTCCCACCAGGCAAGCACTACAGTGTGCTAGGGCTTGCAAGTCTTAGAAAACAATGGAGGTTGTTAATGAATAGTGCTCTAAGGCTGAGAGGTGAGGACACAACTGATGGAGAAGGCAATGATTTATGGGTATATGTTGGAACAATATTGCTTGAGCCTTTACAGGCTTCTTTAACTATACAGTGCACTGTATTTAGTCCACATATTTCTAAATCCTTGATTATATGATTACCCAATAGCCATTTGGACCTCATGGAGGAAATCATACATATGTATTCATCTTTTTTGAATTATTTCTTTTTAATTAAAACACAAATCACAAGGAGATAAATAATAAGTCCATAGAAATGAAGAAACAGAAGCTGAGAAAGAGTCAGCGCTAACATTGTCCATGTTTTAAACTTTCACAAATAGAGAAATAACAAGGTTGAATAAGTAAACTATTTTAATAACCCTTTGAATTACAGACTGGTGTAAACTTAAAGCCCTAAAAGGGAGACTCTCCTAATATATACACAAAAGTGACAAATGATTTCATGTCACACTGTGATAGGTATTATATTAAGGGAAGTGACGGTTAGTTATGAAAAAACAGGGGAGAGGGGGTGGTAGGTATGAAAAAAATCAATACAAAAATAAATTTTAAAAAGGAAGGAAAGGAGAAATGGGAGATAGGAAGGGATGGAGGAAGCAAAAAAGGAAAGAAAGATGCTGCTTAAATTGGAATTTATAGACTTTAAAAATGAAAAGGAAGAAGAGATTAACTTTGGGCTCATGTGATAACAAAAGTAATGGAGGACTGAAAATTTATGGTGATTTAAGGATTGTAAGTAGAACAAGGTGGTTAAATATAAAGGTTGCAGAAGGAAAACTACAGTTAAATACAAGAGCTAAATTGGAGCAAGTTATGAAAGGCTGTACCAGCTATGTAAAAGCTCTTTGTTGTACTTGCAGCAGAAAATGAAGTAACATTAAATGGCTTTAAACAGAGACGTGATACCTTATTTACTATTTATTTTTATGAGTATCAATAATGTGTTCCTATTTATTTGAATATACTATTAATGAAACCCTATATAAAACAAAAAACATTCTGTGTTGTTTTTTTATTCAAATACCTTCTTATACACCCACCAGCATTTCTAGCCTCTCAACTGGTTTCCCTGACTCCATTCTTGATCTTTTCAAATTCATCCTCAAGAATTCAGTTACAAAATTCTTTCTAAACTAAAATATTCCATCTGATCTTTAAAAAACTTCAGTGGCCTTTCTTTGCTTCCACAAAGCAGTACATGCTACTTTTAAAACTGTAAGTTTCATTAGACTATAAAGTTCACTCTAATCTCAAACATCAGTTCCATCTGCTACTCCATTCCACAGTGCTACGCTCTGGGTCTAAGCTCCAACTCTACTTATCATTTCTCTGTATTTTTAACTCACTTATTCTTCAGTTTCCTGATCTTTGTCTGAAATACATTACACACTCTTTACTTTGCCCCATTCAATTATCATAAAAAAATTTGACACCCCCCCCATTATATAGATGACGAAATTTAGAAACACATAACTTAGTAACTTACCGAAATCACAAAACTAAATGAGGATCAGGATCTGAGGCTGAGGAATTTAGCTCCAGAGTCTGTACCAGAACAGTGAAAGGAAGTTTCCAGGAAATTTTCTGAAACGGTGTCCCAGCTAGCTAAGTGTAATAGGAAAACACTCCACCTGAAGTGGGAAAAGAGTAATACACACTTATTAAAGTTTAATTCTACCCAATGCATCATTTGTTTGTATTTGTCACTTACAAATACAAGTATGTGTAAGTGAAATTTATCTCAGTACTCTCCTATACTACACTAATTTCAATATGTTCTAAAACCTGTGTTCTTTATATCACAAGGTCTCACTCTTTCCATAAACTGTGTCTTTGAGCTAATGGTTTTGACCCATAATAACTGATAAAAGACTTGCAACTGATAGTGCCGGACTAGTTGTGAAGAAATAAAGGGTGTCATGCTGGATATTAAAGTGCAAGGTTTACAATGGTTTGGGGATACTTTCAAGGAAACACTCCAGGTAACACAGAATAGTTATCAGCTGGTAAGAAGGTGGATGTGCTTTGCTGTTCTGGAGGGATTATAAACAGCCATTGCAGTCAGGATGTTGATCAAAAATTGCACGAATATTAGCATGGTCAAAATCAAAGCATTGCATTGATTTCAGGGGCTGTGGAGAGATGTAAAAAGGAATTTTTACATAAAATGTGATCTCTTAAAACTTCAAAATTAAAAGAAAAAAACTCTAAAGACTTAGCCGTTTGCTTTTGTTTTGTTTTTGTTTTCCAGTGAGAACCCCTTAATTACTTTAACTTATTTATAATTATCAAAAAATGAAGTAACAGACCATAGAAGCACCTCAAAAGCTAAAAGCTGGGACTAATGGTTTCCAGTAAGGCATTTAAGAAGCTTGGAAATTGTCACTCTGTCCTAACAGCAAGTAAAAAAGCTAACCTGAAAAATCAACAACTCTTAGATCCATAAGAGAAGTAAGCAAAAACTTACCCCACCCCCTCAAATTGGAGAGACTGACGGTCAAATACAGAGAATCATAACTTACCTGGGCAGAAATCCACAAGCTGAAACCTTAATGGAAACCAGCGCTGGCATAGAGAAACCAGAACTGCAATTGATGAATTCTGGAGGCTCAATGTGGAAAACTCCAGGGGGGCCAAATCATAGTGGGGGGGGACCCACACATTTGTGAGTTTTACCAGGTTCTCACAGTGAATAGTGGAGAAAACTACCCTCATGCTTCCAGCAGGAGGAGAAAAGGAACCATTTTGAAATTTTCTAGGACGCGCTGTTCTTAACAAGGTATGCTCTCAGGTGAAAGTATTTAACTAGAGTCTGACCCAGTAGGGATTTATCAGAGCCTAATTGACCTGAGGGAAGAGAAATAGCCAATTCTACGTGGGTCTAGCCTTCCACATAGAGGAAGGGACATACCCAAATCCAGCCTACTCTCACCATCCTGTCCCACCTAAGGGGGAGGGAGTGCTGAGAAGCACATGTCAAGTTCACAGTCCAGGGACACAGGCTCGCTAAAAGACTGAGAGCTAATAAAACAACTATAGCATACTTTCCCTCCCCCAACACTTTATCACCCATTACTAAAGGTTTATTTACATCAGTTCATTTTACCTAGTACATCATATTTGGCTATCAAGAAAAACATTAAAAGACAGATTAAAGGCAAAAATATATTTGGAAGAGACATAGCAAACGTGTGTGTGATGAGAATGCTTAAGACTTTCAGCAAACTTCAAGTATACAATACTGTATTATTAACTATAGTCATCATGCCATTGGTTAGATCCTCAGAACTTCTTTATTTTATAACTGAAAATTTGTACCCTTTGATCACCCATTCCCCCACCCCTCAGCCCTGGCAACCACCATTCTCTCTACTTTTGTGAGTCTGACTTTTGTTATGTTTTAGATTGCACATATCAGTGATACCATACTGTACTATCTTTCTCTTTCTGTCTTATTTCACATAGCATAATTCCCTCCAGGTTCATCCATGTTTCAATAAATGGCAGAAGTTACTTCTTTTTTTAAGGCTGAATAACATCTCATTGATATATACCACATTTTCTTTCTTTTTTTTGATACCACATTTTCTTTATCCATCCAATTTGCATTCCACTAATACTGTACAAGTGTTCCTTTTTCTCAAAACCCTTGTCAACTCTTGTTATCTCTTGTCTTTTTGATAATCACCATCCTAACAGGTGTGAGGTGATAGCTCATTGTGGCTTTGACTTTCATTTCTCTGATAATTAGTGATGTTGAGCATATTTTCATGTACCTGATAGCCATTTGTATGTCTTCTTTGGAAAAATGTCTATTCAGGTCTTTTTCCAACGTTTTAATTAAACTGTATGGCTTTCCTGTTTTTGGTTTTGTTTTTATTTTGTGCTATTGAGTTGTTTGAGTTTCCTATACACTTTAGATATTAACCCTTTATCAGATATATAGGATATATATCAGGATATATATATCATATATATATGATATATATCTATATATATAGGATATATATAGATATATATCAGATAACAATCAACAAAATAAAAAGGCAATATATGGAAATTTCCCTCCTATTCCATATATTGCCTTTTTATTTTGTTGATTGTTTCCTTTGCATGCAGAAACATTTTAATTTAATGTAGTTTTACTTGTTTATTTTTGAATTTTTCAGTTTTCCTCCTATTATTGATTTCTAGTTTCATACCATTGTGGTCAGAAAAGATATTTGTTATGAGTACAGCCTTCTTAGATTTGTTAAGACTTGTTTTGTGACCTAAAATATAATTTATCCTGGAGAATGTTCCATGTGCACTTGAGAAGAATATATGATGCTATTTAATGGAATGTTGTTTATATGTCTATTAGGATATTTGATTTATGGTGTTATTTACATCCACTGTTTCCTTATTAAATTTTTGTATGGATGAACTATCCAGTATGAAAGTAGGGTAATTAAGTCCTCTACTATTATTGTATTGCTGTCAATTTCTCCCTTCAAGTCTATTAATATTTGCTTTAAATATTTGGGTTCTTCAATGTTGCGTACGTATATATTTACAATCATTACATCCTCTTGATAAATTGACCCCTCTACCACTACATAGTGTCTTTCCTTGTCTCTTGTGACTGATATTTACTGAAAGTCTATTTTATCAAGTGTAAGGATAGCCACTTCTAATTTCTTTTAGTCACAATTTGCATGGAATTTCTTTTTCCATCCCTTAACTTTCAACCTATATGTGTATACTTAAATCTAAAATAAGTCTCTTGTAAGCAACATGTTATTGGATCTTGTTTCTGTTTGTTTGTCTATCCAGCCACTTTGTGTTTTTTATTGGATAATTTAGTTCATTTACATTTAAAGTACTTAGTGATAGGTAAGGACTTTCTATAACTTTTGTTAACTGTTTTCTGACTTAAAAAAATGTTTTTCTTTCTTTTACTGCCTTCCTTTGTAATTTATTTTTTGTAGTAGTATGCTTTAATTCCTTTCTCTATATCTTTTGTTTATCTATTATAGATTTTTTCTTTGTTGTTACCATGAGGCTTACATAAAATATCATATGTGTAAACATATAAAACTGTTTTAAGCTGTTAATTACATGCAATTGAACACAAAAGTCTACACTTTTACTTCTCCCCCACATTTTATGCTATTAATGTCACTCTTTACATCTTTTTATATTGTGCATTCATTAACAAATTCTTGTAGCTATATTTATTTTTAATATTATTAATTTTTAAATTTTATACTAGAGATCAAAGGATTTACACAGTACCATGACAGTATTAGGGTATTTTTAATTATATCATATGTTTACCTTTACCAGTGAGTTTTATATTTTATATGTTTTCATGTTGTTACTTAGTGTCCTCTCATTTCAACTTGAATAACTCCTTTTGAGATTTCTTGTAAGGTAGGTCTAGTGAACTTCCTTATCTTGTGTCTGTCTGGCAATGTCTTTATCTCTCCTTCATTTTTGAAGGACAGTTTTGTTGGGTATAGTATTCTTGGTTGGCAATTTTTTTTCTTTCAGCATTTTGGAAATATCATCCCTTCATTTCTTCTTTGCTGTATTACCAGCACCTAGCACAATCAATGTTATATAGGAGGCATTCAATAAATATTTGTTCAATATTTACTGAATGAATGATCAATAAGTGTTGGCAGTTTCAATTATCCCTGGAAGAAACAAGAGCTGTCTCTACAGGATCCATATTTAACTCCAGAGAGTTGCAGAAGGAGCTCCTAAGATTCTGTGGACCCAAAAATCCTTATCCCCTACTCCCATCTGATCCCAATCTGCTGCAAATGAAGCAAGAAGACACAAGGTTCAGTTTTCAGCTACATTTCAGAAATAAATGTGCCACCACAAATATCTTTGAGCAATTCTGTTCAGTTTCATTGATTTACTCCCCAGAAATGGGACAGCATTCGCCTGACTTTTAGCTTTCTAGTATAATTTATTTGCTGATGCTTTAGCTCATACCTAAGTATAATTTTTTAAGGAAAAGAGTAGGCATATTTAAAACTCTCTTCTTTTAAACAAATAAGCAAAAAAAAAAAACCAAAAAAACAAAAAACATCTACAACACAACCAACCAGTTTTGGTATCAGGGTGATGGTGGCCTCATAGAATGAGTTTGGAAGTATTCCCTCCTCTGTGATTTTTGGAATAGTTTGAGAAGGATAGGTTTTAAAACTTCTCTAAATGTTTGGTAGAATTCACCTGTGAAACCATCTGGTCCTAGACTTTTGTTTGTTGGGAGTTTTTAAATTACTTATTCAGTTTCATTACTGGTAATTGGTTTGTTCGTATTTTCTATTTCTTCCTGGTTCAGTCTTGGGAGACAGACAATATTACAAAGCTACAGTAGTCAAAACACTATTGCACTAGTACAGAAACAGACACATAGATCAATGGAACAGAATAGACAGCCCAGAAATAAACTCATGTACTTATGATCAATTAATCTACAGTGAAGGAGGCAAGAATATACAATGGAGAAAAGACAATGTTTTCAACAAGTGATGCTGGGAAACTGGACAGCTACATGTGAAAGCATGAAATTAGAATATTTTCTAACACTATACACAAAAATAAATGGAAATTGGATTAAAGACCTACATGTAAGACTGGAAATCATAAAACTCCTAGAGGAAAACTTAGGCAGAACACACTTGGACATATATCATAGCAATAATTTTTGGATCTGTCTCTAAAAGCAAAGGAAATAAGAACAAAAATAAACATATGGAACCAAACTAAACTTAAAAGCTCTTGCATAGCAAAGGAAACCATTGACAAAATGAAAAGACAACCTACAGAATGGGAGAAATATTCGCAAATGATGAGTGATAAGCGGTTACTATCCAAAATATATAAGCAGCTCATACAACTCAACATCAAAAAAACAAACAACCCTGGGCTTCCCTGGTGGCACAGTGGTTGAGAGTCTGCCTGCCGATGCAGGGGACATGGGTTCATGTCCCGGTCTGGAAGGACCCCACATGCTGCGGAGCGGCTGGGCCCATGAGCCATGGCCACTGAGCCTGTGCGTCTGGAGTCTATGCTCCGCAACAGGAGAGGCCACAATAGTGAGAGTCCTGTGTACCGCAAAAAAAAAACCCAAAAAAAACAACCCAATTAAAAAATGTCCAGAAGACCTGAACAGACATTTTTCTAAAGAGGAAATGCAGATGGCCAACAGGCACATGAAAAGATGTTCAACATTGCTAATCATCAGAAAAATGCAAATCAAGACCACAATGAGTTATCACCTCACAACTGTCAGAATGTGTATCATCAAAAAGAACATAAATAAGAAATGTTGGTGAGGATGTGGAAAGGAAACTCTCCTACACTGTTTGTGGTAATGTAAATTGGTGCAGCCACTGTGGAAAAGAGTATGGAGGTTTCTCAAAAAACGAAAAATAGAACTACTGTATGACCCAGGAATTCCACTCCTGGGTGTATATCTAAAAGAAACAAAAACACTAATTCAAAAAGATACATGCCCCCCAATGTTCATAGCAGCATTATTTACAACTGCCAAGATATGGAAGCAACCTAAGTGTCCATCAACAGATGAATGGATAAACAAGATGTGGTGTGTGTGTGTGTGTGTGTATATATATATATATATACACACACACACACACACACATACACACCCAATGGAATACTACTCGGCCATAAAAAGAATGAAATTTGCCATTTGCAACAACATGGATGGACTTGGAGGGTATTATGCTAAGTGAAATAAGTCAGGCAGAGAAAAACAAATATTGTATCAGTTATATGTAAAATCTAAAACATACAACAAACTATTGAATATAATGAAAAAGAAACTGACTCACAGATATAGAGAACAAATTAGTGGTTACCAGTGAGAAGATTGAATGGGGGAGGAACAATATAGGAGTAGGGAATTAAGATGTACAAACTATTATGTATAAAATAAGCTACAAGGATATATTGCACAACACAGAGAATATAACCAGTATTTTATAATAACTATAAATGAAGTATAACGTTTAAAAATTGTGAATTACTATATTGTACACCTGTAGCATATAATATTGTATATCAAGTATAATTCAATAAAAAATAAAATAAAAGAGTAACCAAATTTATTGCCTTATAAATTTGCTAAAAAACTTCATTGGAATTTTGATAGAGATCGAATTGAATCTGTAGATTACTTTGAATAGTATTGACATCTTAATGATATAAATCTTCCAAGGCATGAACATGGAATGTCTTCATTTATTTACATGTTCTTTAATTTCTTTCAGCAATATTTTGTAGCTTTCAGTGTATACCTATTTCATCTTCTTAGTTAGGAAAAATATTCCTAAATATTTTCTTAATGCTATCAAAAATGGAATTATTTTCTTAATTTTCTTTTTGGATTATTCACTGTTAGTGTGTAAACTACAACTGATTTTTGTGTATTGATTTTGGATCTTGGAAATTTGCTGAATTGTTCATTATTTCTAACAGGGTTTTTTTTTTTTTTGCATGTGTTCTTTGGGGTATTTCATTTATTTTCAATAAACATTCATATTCAAGTCAAAGGGTACAAAAGAATAATTGTATAAAGGCTCATTCCTTTCCTTTTCCTTCAAGCATTCACCTTGCTTCTCCAGATTATCAATTTCTTTTGCACTGTCCCAAATACATTTCTTAGGTTATGAGCAATTAATATATCCTTCTATTCATACTACTATGTACTTTTCTTTTGTCCACTTTCATTATATCATAGCAGTATATAAAATACTTCCTTATTCTATGAGGCAGAAAGCTGCTTTTTTGGCAGCAATGTGGTATATTTGTCATATTTTATTCCTTTCTATTTAGTTCATTCATGCACTTCAGAAAGACATCCCTGAATAGCAGTTTAATATGTTTTTTAATTTTGTCCTTTACCTGCCATGATATATATAAGGCTAGTAATATTCGCAAAATGGTTCTCTATTTTATTTCCCTTTTCTTAATGACCTGTACTGGTAACATAACCTTGTAGATTTTGTCTCAGGGGATCTGCACAAAATATTCACTAGTGACAATGAATCTTATCTACTTTCAATTTCTTGAATTGAGAAATGTCAACCAGCATCAAATCCAGATCTGGGCTCAATATATTAATTTACTTCCTGATACTGCCCTCATGTGCCTCCCCATTGTTCTTTAGAGTATTAATTTCAGGAATTACTTTGGACTTTTTTCTTAGGGGATAGGCAACTGCTGTATTCATTTAAAATACTTGTACAGCCCTGGAACTCACTGTTCAATACTTTGAGTTAAATTTATTTTGACTTTTGAGAGTGTTGGTAAACTACATGCTCAGAAATCCCTCATGGTTTAAATGGAGAATGGATTTTGCAGACAAACAATCTATAAATGCTTAGCAAGGCCTGATATTAACTATTTAAAGCTAGAACTTCTTAAGTATTCCATGGTACACTCAGAACTTAGGTGCCTTAAAGTTCTGAAGGAACAAATTTCTAGTTCATATTATATGAAAGACTTATATGTGGAAGATTCTGTTCCCTATAATTGAGATAGGAAAAGCTACAAGCATATAATTAATTCATGGTCAAGCACCAGTAGTCTGCATCCTGAAGCTATTTGAGCCTGCTAAATCCCACCTCTTTTGTGGAGGCCTGCCTACATGGAATTAACTTGCCAAGTCTCTTGTGGTTGGCACTTGTTGAGGTTACACTGGCACTTCAAATTTGCTTGAGTCAACCTCTAGCCACATTCAAACATGTGTCATTCTTTTGCCTTTGTTGAAGTCTGTAGGTCTCCTGTGATTGCTGAGACCCATGACCATTTATTTATGGTCTGACACATGCCCCTAAATATTGAGAAACAGTTGATGACCCAGAGAAATAGCCACTCACTTGGGAATAAAGCATCAATAAGCTGCAGTGACCTGCCAAGATAAAACATTAAGAAGCCTAAGGCTTCCTGTCTCTTGCCCAGGCAAACCTGTAAAAGTCAATTGTAACAACCATACATTTATACCGTTGTGAAAACCAGCCTAGTTGCTTGAAGTATGCATCTACAAACAGCAGATTCAAAATGTTCTTCCCAGATAAAAATAAGTTCTGGGCACCACACACGTACCTCCTCTCAACAATAATCTTTGTGTAATGTTCATTTTGCTTCTCCATATTCTACTGCTGACATATTTCAGCCATGCACTACATGTTGAGGTAAAAGGAGGCTCAATTAATAGCACTACCCTCCTCTACCCAAATGCTAAACTAGTTGAGAAACAATGACAAACATGTATATTGAAAACAAAGCAGATGTTGGTGAGTGGTTTTCCTAGTACTGAGTTTTATGCTTATGACTGGCATTCCTAGCAGACTTAGGTTGTTACAGGCATCTCTTTTTAAGGACAGATCCTACACTTGGAAGAGAAAAGCAGACTCATATTCCCTCTGGGTAAATCACTACTGAGAGTAATGAGAAAGTGTCTGGTCAACATATGCCCTTCCTTTATCCTAAATTTACCAATTGCATAAGCCATTTAATTTTTCCCCCTTTGTAGTGAGTAAATGAATGGATCTAAGTCAGTATTGTTACATGAAGGTAGCTTCTTCTACTTAAAAAGAGCATTGGAGTGTGGTAAAAGCATCATTCATATATCCTTCAATCCCTGAACTTCCCTCCAAGATTCCCACCAACACATTGCATTCAAAAATACTTCAAGCTACATCTTTCAGCTGAGTATAACATGTTTCTCTAGATTTATGTCTCTAAAACTTTAATAAATCCAGGCCTGTATTCATTTTGAAGAAAAATGGTATTGAAGGGAAAAAAATGGAAGATGTGTTTTAACTGAGAAGAAGAGAACTTTGTCTTTTCTATGGCTACAACCCAGGAGCTACCTTCTTCTAATACCTGCCATCAATGACAATATAGGAAGATGTCAATTTAGCTGTCTCATTGTTATGTCATGCTTCTTCAACCAAATAACTTGTGGAAATGGGTGATATTTGTATATATATATATATATATATATATATATATATATACACATATATATGTATATGTTATATACATAACTTGTGGAAATATATATATTATATAATATATATATAATATATTATATATATATTATATATATATAATTGACCCATGCAATTATGAAGTCTCACCATCTGCTACCTACAAGCTGGAGAACCAAGAAAGTCTGTGGTGTAATCCAGTCTGAGTCTAAAGGCCTAAGAAGCAGGGAAGCAAAAGGTATAAGTCTAAGTCTAAAGGCCCAAGAAGGAGGCACCGATGGTGTAAGTCCTGGTCTGAGTAGGAAGGTTGGAGAACCAGTAGTGTCAGTGTCCAAGGGCACAAGAAGATCGATGTCTCAGCTCAAGCAGAAACAGTGAATTCACCCTTTCTCTACTTTTTGTTTTATTCAGGCCTTCTCTGGATTGGATGATGCTCACTTGCATAGGTGAAGGCAATCTTCTTTACTCAGGTTACCAAATTAAATGTTCATCTCCTCTAGAGACACTCTCACAGACAAACCTGGAAATAAGCTTTTTTTTTTTTTTTTTTAAACATCTTTATTGGGGTATAATTGCTTTACAATGGTGTGTTAGTTTCTGCTTTACAACAAAGTGAATCAGCTATACATATACATATGTTCCCATATGTCTTCCCTCTTGCGTCTCCCTCCCTCCCACTCTCCCCATCCCACCCTTCCAGGCTGTCACAAAGCACCGAGCTAATATCCCTGTGCCTTGCGGCTGCTTCCCCCCAGCTATCTACCTTACTACGTTTGTTAGTGTGTATATGTCCATGACTCTCTCTCGCCCTGTCAAAACTCACCCTTCCCCCTCCCCATATCCTTAAGTCCGTTCTCCAGTAGGTCTGCGTCTTTATTCCTATCTTACCCCTAGGTTCTTCATGACATTTTTTTCCCTTAAATTCCATATATATGTGTTAGCATACGGTATTTGTATTTTTCTTTCTGACTTACTTCACTCTGTATGACAGATTCTAGGTCTATCCATCTCATTACAAATAGCTCAATTTCATTTCTTTTTAAGGCTGAGTAATATTCCATTGTGTATATGTGCCACATCTTCTTTATCCATTCATCCGATGATGGGCGCTTAGGTTGTTTCCATGTCCTGGCTATTGTAAATAGAGCTGCAATGAACATTTTGGTACATGACTCTCTTTGAATTTTGGTTTTCTCAGGGTATATGCCAAGTAGTGGGATTGCTGGGTCATATGGTAATTCTATTTGTAGTTTTTTAAGGAACCTCCATACTGTTCTCCACAGTGGCTGAACCAATTCACATTCCCACCAGCAGTGCAAGAGTGTCCCCTTTTCTCCACACCCTCTCCAGCATTTATTGTTTCTAGATTTTTTGATGATGGCCATTCTGACTGGTGTGAGATGATATCTCATTGTAGTTTTGATTTGCATTTCTCTAATGATTAATGATGTTGAGCATTCTTTCATGTGTTTGTTGGCATTCTGTATATCTTCTTTGGAGAAATGTCTATTTAGGTCTTCTGCCCATTTTTGGATGGGGTTGTTTGTTTTTTTGTTATTGAGCTGCATGAGCTGCTTGTAAATTTTGGAGATGAATCCTTTGACAGTTGCTTCATTTGCAAATGTTTTCTCCCATTCTGAGGGTTGTCTTTTGGTCTTGGTTATGGTTTCCTTTGCTGTGCAAAAGCTTTGAAGTTTCATTAGGTCCCATTTGTTTATTTTTGTTTTTATTTCCATTACTCTAGGAGGTGGGTCAGAAAGGATCTTGCTGTGATTTATGTCATAGAGTGTTCTTCCTATGTTTTCTTCTAAGAGTTTGATAGTTTCTGGCCTTACATTTAGGTCTTTAATCCATTTTGAGCTTATTTTTGTGTATGGTGTTAGGGAGTGATCTAATCTCATACTTTTACATGTACCTGTCCAGTTTTCCCAGCACCATTTATTAAAGAGGCTGTCCTTTCTCCACTGTACATTCCTGCCTCCTTTATCAAAGATAAGGTGTCCATATGTGCGTGGGTTTATCTCTGGGCTTTCTATCCTGTTCCACTGATCTATCTTTCTGTTTTTGTGCCAGTACCATACTGTCTTGATTACTGTTGCTTTGTAATATAGTCTGAAGTCAGGGAGCCTTATTCCTCCAGCTCCTTTTTTCGTTCTAAAGATTGCTTTGGCTATTCGGGGTCTTTTGTGTTTCCATACAAATTGCGAAATTTTTTGTTCTAGTTCTGTGAAAAATGCCAGTGGTAGTTTGATAGGGATTGCATTGAATCTGTAGATTGCTTTGGGTAGTAGAGTCATTTTCACAATGTTGATTCTTCCCATCCAAGAACATGGTATATCTCTCCATCTATTTGTATCATCTTTAATTTCTTTCATCAGTGTCTTATAATTTTCTGCATACAGGTCTTTCGTATCCTTAGGTAGGTTTATTCCTAGATATTTTATTCTTTTTGTTGCAATGGTAAATGGGAGTGTTTTCTTGATTTCACTTTCAGATTTTTCATCATTAGTATATAGGAATGCCAGATATTTCTGTGCATTAATTTTGTATCCTGCTACTTTACCAAATTCATTGATTAGCTCTAGTAGTTTTCTGGTAGCATCTTTAGGATTCTCTATGTATAGTATCATGTCATCTGCAAACAGTGACAGCTTTACTTCTTCTTTTCCGATTTGGATTCCTTTTATTTCCTTTTCTTCTCTGATTGCTGTGGCTAAAACTTCCAAAACTATGTTGAATAAGAGTGGTGAGAGTGGGCAACCTTGTCTTGTTCCTGATCTTAGTGGAAATGCTTTCAGTTTTTCACCATTGAGGATGATGTTTGCTGTGGGATTGTCATATATGGCTTTTATTATGTTTAGGAAAGTTCCCTCTATGCCTACTTTCTGGAGGGTTTTTATCATAAATGGGTGTTGAATTTTGTCGAAAGCTTTCTCTGCATCTATTGAGATGATCATATGGTTTTTCTCCTTCAATTTGTTAATATGGTTTATCACATTGATAGATTTGCGTATATTGAAGAATTCTTGCATTCCTGGAATAAACCCCACTTGATCATGGTGTATGATCCTTTTAATGTGCTGTTGGATTCTGTTTGCTAGTATTTTGTTGAGGATTTTTGCATCTATGTTCATCAGTGATATTGGCCTGTAGTTTTCTTTCTTTGTGACATCCTTGTCTGGTTTTGGTATCAAGGTGATGGTGGCTTCGTAGAAGGAATTTGGGAGTGTTCCTCCCTCTGCTATATTTTGGAAGAGTTTGAGAAGGATAGGTGTTAGCTCTTCTCTAAACGTTTGATAGAATTCACCTGTGAAGCCATCTGGTCCTGGGCTTTTGTTTGTTGGAAGGTTTTTAATCACAGTTTCAATTTCAGTGCTTGTGATTGGTCTGTTCATATTTTCTATTTCTTCCTGATTCAGTCTTGGCAGGTTGTGCATTTCTAAGAATTTGTCCATTTCTTCCAGATTGTCCATTTTATTGGCATAGAGTTGCTTGTAGTAATCTCTCATGATTTTTTTTATTTCTGCCGTGTCAGTTGTTACTTCTCCTTTTTCATTTCTAATTCTATTGATTTGAGTCTTCTCCCTTTTTTTCTTGATGAGTCTGGCTAGTGGTTTATCTATTTTGTTTATCTTCTCAAAGAACCAGCTTTTAGTTTTATTGATCTTTGCTATTGTTTCCTTCATTTCTTTTTCATTTATTTCTGATCTGATTTTTATGATTTCTTTCCTTCTGCTAGCTTTGGGGTTTTTTTGTTCTTCTTTCTCTAATTGCTTGAGGTGCAAGGTTAGGTTGTTTATTCGAGATGTTTCCTGCTTCTTAAGGTGGGCTTGTATTGCTATAAACTTCCCCCTTAGGACTGCTTTTGCTGCATCCCATAGGTTTTGGGTCGTTGTGTCTCCATTGTCATTTGTTTCTAGGTATTTTTTTATTTCCTCTTTGAGTTCTTCAGTGATCACTTCACTATTAAGTAGTGTATTGTTTAGCCTCCATGTGTTTGTATTTTTTACAGATCTTTTCCTGTAATTGATATCTAGTCTCATGGCGTTGTGGTCGGAAAAGATACTTGATACAATTTCAGTTTTCTTAAATTTACCAAGGCTTGATTTGTGACCCAAGATATGATCTATCCTGGAGAATGTTCCATGAGCACTTGAGAAAAATGTGTATTCTGTTGTTTTTGGATGGAGTGTCCTATAAATATCAATTAAGTCCATCTTGTTTAATGTATCATTTAAAGCTTGTGTTTCCTTATTTATTTTCATTTTGGATGATCTGTCCATGGGTGAAAGTGTGGTGTTAAAGTCCCCTACTATGAATGTGTTACTGTTGATCTCCCCTTTTATGGTGGTTAGTATTTGCCTTATGTATTGAGGTGCTCCTATGTTGGGTGCATAAATATTTACAATTGTTATATCTTCTTCTTGGATCGATCCCTTGATCATTATGTAGTGTCCTTCTTTGTCCCTTTTAATAGTCCTTATTTTAAAGTCTATTTTGTCTGATATGAGAATTGCTACTCCAGCTTTCTTTTGGTTTCCATTTGCATGGAATATCTTTTTCCATCCCCTTACTTTCAGTCTGTATGTGTCTCTAGTTCTGCAGTGGGTCTCTTGTAGACAGCATATATAAGGGTCTTGTTTTTGTATCCATTCAGCCAATCTGTGTCTTTTGGTGGGTGCATTTAGTCCATTTACATTTAAGGTAATTATTGATATGTATGTTCCTATTTCCATTTTATATATTGTTTTGGGTTCGCTACTATAGGTCATTTCCTTCTCTTGTGTTTCGTGTCTAGAGAAGTTCCTTTAGCATTTGTTGTAAAGCTGGTTTGGTGGTGCTGAACTCTCTCAGCTTTTGCTTGTCTGTAAAGGTTTTATTTTCTCCATCAAATGTGAATGAGATCCTTGCTGGGTAGAGTAGTCTTGGTTTCAGGCTATTCTCCTTCATCACTTTCAGTATGTCCTGCCACTCCCTTCTGGCTTGTAGGGTTTCTGCTGAGAGATCAGCTGTTAACCTTATGGGGATTCCCTTGTGTGTTATTTGTTGTTTTTCCCTTGCTGCTTTTAATATGCTTTCTTTGTATTTAATTTTTGACAGTTTGATTAATATGTGTCTTGGCGTGTTTCTCCTTGTATTTATCCTGTATGGGACCCTCTGTGCTTCCTGGACTTGATTAACTATTTCCTTTCCCATATTAGGGAAGTTTTCAACTATAATCTCTTCAAATATTTTCTCAGTCCCTTTCTTTCTTTCTTCTTCTTCTGGAACCCCTATAATTCGAATGTTGGTGCGTTTCATGTTGTCCCAGAGGTCTCTGAGACTGTCCTCAGTTCTTTTCATTCTTTTTTCTTTATTCTGCTCTGCAGTAGTTATTTCCACTACTTTATCTTCCAGGTCACTTATCCGTTCTTCTGCCTCAGTTATTCTGCTATTGATCCTATCTAGAGTGATTTTAATTTCATTTATTGCATTGTTCATCGTTGCTTGTTTCATCTTTAGTTCTTGTAGGTCCTTGTTAACTGTTTCTTGCATTTTGTCCATTCTACTTCCAAGATTTTGGATCATCCTTACTATCATTATTCTGAATTCTTTTTCAGGTAGATTGCCTATTTCCTCTTCATTTGTTAGGTCTGGTGGGTTTTTATCTTGCTCCTTCATCTGCTGTGTGTTTTTCTGTCTTCTCATTTTGCTTATCTTACTGTGTTTGGGGTCTCCTTTTTGCAGGCTGCAGGTTCGTAGTTCCCGTTGTTTTTGATGTCTGTCTCCAGTGGCTAAGGTTGTTTCAGTGGGTTGTGTAGGCTTCCTGGTGGAGGGGACTAGTGCCTGTGTTGTGCTGGATGAGGCTGGATCTTGTCTCTCTAGTGGGCAGGTTCACGTCTGGTGGTGTGTTTTGGGGTGTCTGTGGCCTTATTATGATTTTAGGCAGCCTCTCTGCTAATGGGTGGGGTTGTGTTCCTGTTTTGCTAGTTGTTTGGCATAGGTTGTCCAGCACTGTGGCTTGCTGGTCGTTGAGTGAAGCTGGGTGCTGGTGTTAAGATGGAGGTCTCTGGGATATTTCCACCGTTTAATATTATGTGGAGCTGGGAGGTCTCTTGTTGACCAGTGTCCTGAAGTTGGCTCTCCTACCTCAGAGGCAGAGCCCTGACTCCTGGCTGGAGCACCAAGAGCCTTTCATCCACACAGCTCAGAATAAAAGGGAGAAAAAGTAGGGAGAATTAGTAGAAGTATGAGTAAAGAAAGAGGGAAAGGAGGAAAGGAAGGAAGGAAGAAAGAAGCAAAGAAGGAAAGAAAGGAGGGAGGGAGGGAGGGAGTGAGGAAGGAAGGAAGGAGGGAAAGAAGGAAAAAAAGACAGAAAGAAAGATGATACAGTAAAAATAAAATAAAGTATAATATAGTTATTGAATTAAAAAATATTTAGACAAAAAAAAAAGGGATGGATAGAACCTTAGGACAAATGTTGGAAGCAAAGCTATACAGAGAAAATCTTACACAGAAGCATACACATACACCTTCACAAAAAGAGGTAAAGGGGGAAAAATCATAAATCCTGCTCCCTGAGACCACCTCCTCAATTTGGGGTGATTCGTTGTCTAAAGGAGGGAGGGAAGGAAGGAAAGAAAGAAAGAACGAAGGTAAAGTATAATAAAGTTATTACAATTAAACTTAATTATTAAGAAAAGGAATTTTTAAAAAAAAGTCATGGACGGATAGAGCCCTAGGACAAATGGTGGAAGCTAGAGTATACAGACTAGATGTCTCACAGAAGCATACACGTACACATTCACCAAAAGAGGAAAAGGGAAAAAAATCATAGATCTCGCTCCTAAATTCCACCTCTTCAATTTGGGATCATTCCTTGTCTATTCAGGTATTCCACAGATGCAGGGTATATCAAGTTGATTGTGGAGCTTTAATCCGCTGCTTCTGTGGCTGCTGGGAGAGATTTCCCTTTCTCTTCTTTGTTCTCACAGCTCACAGGAGCTCAGCTTTGGATTTGGCCCTGCCTCTGCGTGTAGGTCGCTGGAGGGCGTCTGTTTTTTCGCTCAGACAGGACGGGGTTAAAGGAGCCGCTGATTCGGGGCCTCCGGCTCACTCAGGCCGGGGGTTGGGGGATGGGGGAAGGAGGGGCACTGCGTGCGGGGCGGGCCTGCGGCGGCAGAGGCAGCGTGACGTTGCGGCAGAGGCCGGCGTGACGTTGCACCAGCCTGAGGCCCGCCGTGCGCTGTCCCGGGGAAGTTGTCCCTGGATCCCGGGAACCTGGCAGTGGCGGGCTGCACAGGCTCCGCGGAAGAGGGGTGTGGAGAGTGACCTGTGCTCGCACACAGGCCCCTTGGTGGCGGCAGCAGCAGCCTTAGCGTCTCCCGCCCGTCTCTGGGGTCCGCGGTTTTAGCCGCGGCTCGCGCCCGTCTCTGGGGTTTGCGCTTTCAGCCGCGGCTCGCGCCCGTCTCGGGGGCTCGCGCCCTCAGCCGCGGCTCGCGCCCGTCTCTGGGGTTCGCGCTTTTAGCCGCGGCTCGCGCCCGTCTCTGGAGTTCCTTTAAGCAGCGCTCTTAAACCCCTCTCCTCGCGCACCAGGAAACAAAGAGGGAAGAAAAAGTCTCTTGCCTCTTCGGCGGTGCAGGCTTTTCCCCGAACTCCCTCCCGGCTAGTCATGGTGCACTAACCCCTTCAGGCTATGTGTTCAAGCCGCCAACCCCAGTCCTCTCCCTGAGCTCCGTCCAAAACCAAAACCCGAGCCTCAGCTCGCAGCCCCGCCCGCCCCGGTGGGTGAGCAGCAAGCCTCTCGGGTTGGTGAGTGCTGGTCGGCACCGATCGTCTGTGCAGGAATCTCCCCGCTTTGCCCTCCGCACCCGTCGCTGTGCACTACTCCGCGGTCCCGAAACTCCCCCCTCTGCCTCCCGCAGTCTCCGCCCGCGGAGGGGCTTCCTAGTGTGTGGAAACTTTTCCTCCTTCACAGCTCCCTCCCACTGGTGCAGGTGCCGTCCTTATTCTTTTGTCTCTGTTTTTTCTTTCGCCCTACCCAGTTACGTGGGGAGTTTCTTGCCTTTTGGGAGGTCTGAGGTCTTCTGCCAGCCTTCAGTAGGAGTTCTGTAGGAGTTGTTCCACGTGTGGATGTATTTCTGGTGTATCCGTGGGGAGGAAGGCGATCTCCGCGTCTTACTCTTCCGCCATCTTCAAGGTCCCTGGAAATAAGCTTTTATTGGCTATCTGGGCATCCCATAGTCTAGTCAAGTTGACACATAAAATTAACCAACACAGAGGGGTAAAACAGATTGTGAGGATATGCTAACTTTTCTATTTCTTCTGCCGATGGCATTTTTTCCAAATGTCAATTTCCCTTTCTCCCCTTGTCAAGTATTCTCCTCTACCTGCAAACCATGCAGTCCCTTTTAGACTTCATGAGCTGGGTAAATAGAAGGATCTTTTATATTTTTTAAAACATTCCAAATATGTCATTCCTATCATTGTTAGAGACATTTCTTCACTATTTCCAAAGTAGTAAAATGATAAAAAAAAAAGCACAAATAACTTTTTAGCTGTCTCATAAAATTTCTCTAAAAGTTCTGCCTGTTATGAAAATGAAAAGGAAGAATATTTTTATATAGAAAGAAAAAGATGACGAGTGACATGCTAAACAGGCTGCTGGCTGGACTCACACTGGAGCTGTCCAGAAGGAAATCTTAGGTAAGAATTGCTTGCTCCTTTTCCTTTAGAGTGCAAATAATGCCATACTTCTAAATTTTCTTACACTTAACTAGTGTAAGTTTCTAGTACTAACATACACAGAGTGGTTGAAATTCCATTCTCCATCTTTTGGATCTCAGAGTGGAAGCTGGGCAGGGTGGGAGATTAGAAATCCTAAGAGGAGCCCCCAGAATTCCAGCTGTTGATGAAGAATTTGTAATGAGTGTTGCCCCTTGCCGACTGGTCATGAAGCCTCCTGGTTCAGTCATCTGTCTATGGAAGCAAGGCCTTTCCATGGAAAGTGTCTCTGTAGTGACTCCAGTTCTTCTATACTAATTGTTAGCACTAAATATAGATACTAACCATGTTTCTTCTTGATGTTTGTATGATAGAGAAAATAAATCCACCTTACACATATATACACTATAAATTTCTAATAGGCTATATTATATCCTCAGTAAATTAATGTAGTGACTCAGTTTTTTTTTCAGACTTTGAAAATAAAACTAATTTTGTGCACCAAAAGTCATATATTAATGATTCCAAATAGTTTAATTTTTCTGAGATATGGGAAGCCATAGTTGGGAAGGCACAATTGTGATTTTATATTTGTTTTTTCATGTACTCATTATTGTCATAATATCTGCCTTCCTCTCAATTTTGCTGTGAATATGATACTGCTCTAAAAGTCTTTGAAAATATATACTTGTTAGGCCTTTTCCCCATTTTTATTTCATACAAGTTTTCTCAGGACAAAAGGAAAAAATAATTCCACTGTGTCATTTTCCTTAGCAATCTACACGTCTGTTTTTACCTATTGTTAAATGTATCATTTTAATTCTAAATGATTAGATTTTATTTATTCTTGTTCCACATTTAGCTAAACCTTACTTATATAGATTTTAAAAACAACTGAAATGCAATAATGTCTTCTCTTAACATTGAATATTGAAAAAATATATATACTGAAAAGAATCATGACTTACACATGTGCATAAAAAGATATTCTAGCCTTTGGTTGTGTCATTAGCTAAACATCAGTTTCCTGTGAAATGATATATTTTCTTTTATGTTGTGAGTTACTTTCTGCAATAATTCACTAGTGTTAGGATTTGTGATATAACTGGTTATATATTTTTAGAGGTTTGCGGATTTCATGTTTATCTAATTGCACTAGTAAAAATGATAACTAATAGACATTTAATTCCACTGTATCTTGAAAGCTAACCCTTCCTCACTAAATAAAATATCTCTAAATTGCAGTCCCATGCCAAGCATTTTCTATTATATATGTTCCTTGTGAATGTGTCAACAAATTTTTTCTTCCTTAGTCACTTAAAAGAATATTTTCAAATAAGAAATTGCCCCCATTGGTACAGAGTTATAACTGTTACATTGATGCAAGCTTTGATACCAGGAGTATGAAGATTGGTGAACCCCTGGGTTCACTTAGGAAGGCTGCTGAATTAACAGAGTCTACAAGGTTAGACCTTCCTTGCATGTAATTGGAATTGGCCTTCCAGGCCTAGTTATGTGGACTCATAAAGGATATAGAATGAATACCTAAACTTAAGCCATTCTCTAGCATTCTCTTCAAAGAATAAAGTATTTGTGTTCTTATGTGAGGAGGATTAACAATATTAGTTTTCCCCAGGAGAGGAAAGCTTCTACTTCCTCCTTGGAAAGAAAAACATTTCTATGGACTCTCTTTCTCTGTTTTTGACAAAATAGTTCAACATTGTGTTGTTGGAGAGGACCAGCAGAGTGAGCCCTTTTGACATCGAGTGGCCCTTCGCAGCTCTTAAGGATGTGACTCTATCAGGCACCGACTTTGATTAGAGTGAAACAGAAAATGGATCTTGGTGAGGTAGATTATAATTTTTTTCATATAAAAATGGAATAAGAGGGAAATTGTGGTGAGTGCATTATAAATATCCCATCATGCATATGATAGAATTATACTGTAGTCCTTTTTTTCTCCTCTCATGGAGGTTTTTTCCTTCTTAAGCATCAGTTTATGGGTGAATGCACCCAGACCTAAGCAAATATTTCTCACACTTCTAGCACTTATGGGATGTGCTACATTGTGTATAAAGGATCATGTGCCAGGATCTGCATGGAATCACTCTCCATCTGCTGCCCAGCTGCTCTGCTCTGGGTAGAACTTTATTACCTTTAGCCCTCTGACAATATTAGCACCTGGATGTATTTTAGTTCCAGTCACTAGGATGTATTTTAGGCAGAAACCTGACAGGAAGGAAAACATATTGTGGGGAAGTTAAGAGTATTTCACTTTTCTTTTATGCTTAGGAGAGTGGTAATACAAAGCTTTCCTTGCTGAGAATTTGACCTTCAATCTAAACACAGGATTTCTATAGTTCTTGTCCATGTAATAGCTACACTGTAGAACAAAATCTCCTCATTATATGGTATTTACAGGATATTGCAAAGCTCTCTGCAGCTGACAGTTGAGCAATAAAAGGGCTCCCCAGAGTTCCTTGCAGACTTGACTGGGGTCAATCATAACACTGACCCTGGTGAGCTGAGTCAGGCTAAATGCTCTCCTGGGCTCCATTATAAATGGCGTCAGCTTTGGGGGGGTTTAAATTTCCAGTGCATCTCCCTTCAGGATACATATATGCAAAGTCTTTTATTTGCTGGAGGCAATTTTTCTCTTTGTTAGATAGGAACACACATTTAATCTAAACATTTGAGTTGAGGGTCCTAAGGAGGTATACTTGTGTGATTCAACATTAAGTGAGGCTTTTACATACGGGTGATTATTTTTGACAAGGATTTATAAGATAGGTGTGAGTTTGCTCCATAATACTCACATATGTGTAATATTACTTTTCTTATTTTGGTAAATCAAATTAAAGTTGATAGTGAATGCTAACAGTGAATTTTCAATATGCTCCTCTTTTATCCTTTTGAGGTATTAGTTTTGTATTTCTGCTGTAACAACTTAAGATAAACTTGGTGATTTAAAACAACAAATTATTACCTTACACTTTTGTAGGTCAGATGCCCAACACAGGTTTCATGCGTCTAAAATCAAGGTGTTGACAAGGCTGCATTTCTTGCAGGAGAGAAATGTTGTAGCAGAGAATTTATTTTCCTGCCTTTTCCAGATTCTGGATACTGCTGGCATTCTTTGGTTCATAGACCTCCTCCATTTTCAAAACCAAGAGCAGACTGAGTTCTTTTTACATCCCATCACTCTGACCCTGATCATCATCTCTGCCTCCCTTTTCTACTTTTAAGAAGCCTGTGATTACATTGGATCCACCTGGATAATGCTGGATACTCTCCTTATTTTAAAAACAGTGGATTGCAACCTATAAATCTATTTACAACCTAATGCTCCTATGCCATGTAAAGTGACATATTCATAGTTACCAGGAATCTGGATGTGGGCATCTTTGGAAAGAGGGCAGTTTTCTGCCTACAGCCAGATGTATGGAATCTCAAGATCTTAGACAAGACGGGCTTAGTATTTAGGCTTAAGTGGTTGCTGTTATTATCAGTATTGATGCTGCCAGCTGAGAATGTTTTCCATTTGTTGGGCATTGTGCTCTCCACTTGCTCCTTCACAAATGTACTCAAGTTCATTGGGCTTTAGGACCTGCCACCTCTTGCATGCACACATCCTCTCCCCAACTTGGAGGCACTTGGTGGGAGTGTCTCAATTCCTGCCAATGGCAGAATCATGGGATGTTTCTCCTGGTCTTGGAATTGTCCACTCCTGTAGAGTCCAGTCTAAGGAATCCTCCCCTAGGGGCTGACCATGCCTCCTCCTCTCCCACTCAAGTCACCAGCCTCTCTTCTTATCCTCATCCACTACAGGAGCCTGATTCTTTATGGAGTTAATCTTAAAACTCAAAGGCAAAAGGTGGTGTTGGGGGATGTCTTTCATTGTCCATTGACCCAGGGTGGTTAGAAGAGCTTGTCTTTAGAAAAATAAGGCTTAGTTATTGCTCTATGAAGAAAAATGTGTGAGAAGAAAGTTTCCAACATTTCTTTCCTTGAATTTGCTCTCCTTTTCTTACTCTCTTTCCCCCTTTCCCTTCTGGTCCTTTCAGCATTTCTTGTCCTTAACTGTCTTCTGGTATATAGAGAGGAGAGGGAAGACATCCTAAGATAGATGATTTGTTCCTATAACATTTACTCTTATATTAATGGCATGCATACTTCTGAAATTGTCTCCACCTGCACACGCTAGTTCTTTTCTCTGGGAAAAAGAGAACATATTTTATGTATTGCAGAGAATTGTGGGAACATAAAAGATGCTTTGTTTCCTGTAGCAAACAGAGTAAAATTATTAAAGTGAAAAAATATTAGGTATATACATAGAAAATGTGTATAGTAGTATAGACAAACTATGGGCAAAAAATCTTTTGAGGCCTTTAATGAGAAACCTAAACCATAAGTGAGATGATAAAGTCAAGACAGAGTGATAGTAATCAATGAGTATGAAACTAAAAATGCTAATAAAAAATAAAAAGAGGGAAGAAATCAAGTGGAAAAGAGAGAGAGAAGAAAGAAAGGAAGAAGGGAGAGAAAAAGAAAAGAAAGAAAAAAATGGGTGAAAGGAAAAGAGAAAATTCTAAAGTCAAATGATATTTTCACAAAAATATATTTGTCTTTAAAAGGGGAACATTTTCTCTGAATAATGAAATAAACTCCTTGTGCCATCTTACTGACATGACCACATTCCAGAATAAGCTTAGAAAAGTAATACCAAGGAGGGAGCTGACAAAATGAAGAAAAGTAGTGGCATCAATATGAAAATGATTAGTGCAGTATTCAAGGCACAGGCCAGGCAATTGCTACAATACACAGTACAAGGAAATCCATTGTGCACTACATATAAATTTAAAATTGAGCAAAGTTTCGATTTTCAGATACCAAAGATGCTTTCAGTAGTGATTTGCTTTAGTAGTATTGCCTTAGGATACAGTATTTTAAATATGATGATTACTCTGTAAAATTTATAGCTATGACCAAATTATTTTTCTTATCTTGCCTTTTTTCTTTCTTAGTGATCTGTAATTGTGATCTTAATTTGCAGTGATCGATAATTTGCAGTGATTCAACCTGAGATATTATACAATATAATGAAAAAGTTCTTGTTATGTTGATTGCCTCCCTGGTAAAAAAGGAATGTCATGACCTAGTTTCCTATCTCTTGGGTACCTTCAAATCTCTTGAATTACAGCTTTTTTACAATGTTATTTAAAAATCAGGAACTTGACATCAATTACAGGAAAAAAAAAAACTGTAGAAAATATAAACACAGGGAGGCTAAACTATATGCTACTAAATAACCAAGAGATCACTGAAGAAAACAAAGAGGAAATCAAAAACTACCTAGAAACAAATGATAATGAAAACACGACAGCCCAAAACCTACAAGATGCAGCAAAAGCTGTTCTAAGAAGGAAGATTATAGCAATGCAATCTTACCTCAAGGAACAAGAAAAATCTCAAATAAATAACCTAATCTTACACCTAAACAATTAGAGAAAGAAGAACAAAAAAAATCCAAAGTTAGCAGGAGAAAAGAAATCATAAAGATCAGATCAGAAATAAATGAAACAGAAATGAAGGAAATGATAGCAAAGATCAATAAAACTAAAAGCTTGTTCTTTGCGAAGATAAACAAAATTGATAAACCATTAGCCAGACAACAAATGGGACCTAATGAAACTTAAAAGCTTTTGCACAGCAAAGGAAACCATAAACATATCAAAAAGACAACCCTCAGAATGGGAGAAAATACTTGCAAATGAAGAAACTGACAAAGGACTAATCTCCAAAATTGACAAGCAGCTCATGCAGCTCAATATCAAAAAACAAACAACCCAATCAAAAATTAGGCAGAAGACCTAAATAGACATTTCTCCAAAGAAGATATACAGATTGCCAACAAACACATGAAAGGATGCTCAACATCACTAATCATTAGAGAAATGCAAATCAAAACTACGATGAGGTATCACCTCACACCCGTCAGAATGGCCATCATCAAAAAACCTACAAACAATAAATACTGGAGAGGGTGTGGAGAAAGGGGAACCCTCTTGCACTGTTGGTGGGAATGTAAATTGATACAGCCACTACGGAGAACAGTATGGAGGTTCCTTAAAAAACTAAAAATAGAACTACCATATGACCTAGCAATCCCATTACTGGGCATATACCCTGAGAAACCATAATTCAAAAAGAGTCATGTACCACAATGTTCACTGCAGCTCTATTTACAATAACCATGACATGGAAGCAACCTAAGTGTCTATCAACAAATGAATGGATAAAGAAGATGTGGCACATATATACAATGGAATATTACTCAGCCATAAAAAGAAACGAAATTGAATTATTTGTAGTGAGGTGGATTGATCTAGAGTCTGCCATACAGAGTGAAGTAAGTCAGAAAGAGAAAATCAAATATCGTATGCTAACACATATATATGGAATCTAAAAGAAAAAATTGGTTCTGAAGAAACTAGGGGCTGGTGAGGAATAAAGATGTAGATGTAGAGAATGGACTTTAGGGCACAGGGAGGGGGGAAGGGTAAGCTGGCACGAAGTGAGAGAGTGGCATTGACTTATATACACTATCAAATGTAAAAGAGATAGGTAGTGGGAAGCAGCCGCATAGCACAAGGAGGTCAACTCGGTGCTTTATGATCACCTAGAGGGGTGGGATAGGGAAGGTAGGAGGGAGATGCAAGAGGGATATGGGGATATATGTATACATATAGCTGACTCACTTATTTGTACAGCAGAAACTAACATAGCAATGTAAAGCAATTATACTCCAATAAAGATGTTAAAAAAATATCATGAACTTGTTCTCTGAAAATTCTGCTAAAGTATTATGCTACTTGCAAAAAGTAAAAATTGTTGAAAACATATTTTCTTTTATTGTATATATATTGAAATGAGTTTTACAGTCTGTAATTGTAGGACATGACAAACAGTATCTCTCGATTTAAATAAAAAATAGCATGGTCTGCTAAATGTCTATTATTTTGCTTTCTCTACAGTGGAGCAACTTATCCTTTACACTGCTGTATACACAAACCTCCTAGAAGACAGCCTGGCACATAATACGCTGTTAAAAATAACTTGTTGAATGTGAGAATATGTAATACTTCATAGTGTCTCCAATTTAATAAATCACTGGCAAATTTTTACATTTATCTACATGTATAGTCATGGGGGGAAACTGGGAGTTCATGTCTCACTAATATAATTAGATTTGCTCTTAGCTTTACTTATTTTTTATTGTAAACAAGTTTCTTTATAAATCTTGGAAGATTACAGATTGAATATTGTTATAATACAATCTCTGAAATTATGAAGGGGGAAATACTTCCACATTTGTGTATGCCTATGAACAGAGAATATATCCAGAGGAGTAAACCACCCTCAGAACCACAAGTTAACAGGAAAGATTTGTACAGGCAGCCAGGAATGATGATTTTGTACCCACGAAATCTAATGCGTGGCCAGCACCCTCTGGGTGTTTGCTATCTCACAGTTCTAGTTGAAAATCTTTAGTTCCAGGATCTAACATGGGATTTCCCTCCTCTTTTATTCATTAATTTTTAGTATCACAGGATGTAATGGTAAATAAGGTACAGTCCTTGATCTCGAGTAGTGAGAGGTAAAAGGGGGAATAGAGAACAGAAAACACACCTTCGTTGCATCGAGCACGTATGTTGAGAGTGGATTTATAGAAACAATTTTGAGGAGCACTGAGGAAGGGCACCAGGTTTTTATGGAAATCAATTTCCTAGGCAGTGAAACAATGCATCAAATCTGTTTCACACAGAAAAGCTAAAGTAGAATACCGTTTTTCCAAAATCAAATGTTACAACTTTTGTGTAAATACTGGAAAGAAATTCAGTTTTTCTGGCTTTCTATCACTCCTTCCCATTATTCAGGGTGATTGGAAATAAACAGAGATAGTAAAATACTGAAGATTATTTTGTCATTGTGTTTACCACTCCTAAAATTATGTTTCCTGGAAGTTCCCCATACAATTTAAATCAATTACTCTTATCATCAAAAAACTATTCAGGTTATTTGTTTGTATGTTTTTAACCTGAAACATCATGATCATAAAAATTAATTTCTAGAGTTATATTTACCTACTAGTTCTGGTCTTCTTCAACTCTAAATATTCCTATTTTCTGCTTTCCCCTCATTTCTTTTATTGTCTGCTTCCCACTTGTGCTGTCGTGCACATGTACTCCTTTTCTGACATCTGCAGCCTGATTTTTCTCTGCACCTTGTCTGTCATACCCTAATTCTCTCTGACTTACAATTCCTTGTCACTCACATTGTCTCATAGACATGTTATCTTTTAAAATAGCCTGTCTGTTACAGTTCCTCTCTTCTACATATTCCTTCTGCATCACCACATACCTGTACTCACTATTATCTGCCTCTCAGACATATTCTCAAGTTAATGTCTAGATCAACAAGGTCAAGTATTCTTACATTCAAAGAGTCAGTAGTGCCAGTGCACCACATCTCAACTACAGAGCTGTATCTCCAAGTAGTGACCTAGAAACACTCAACTTCTCCAGCATTAAGAAAGTACTCAGTGAATCTCAACATTGACCCTCTATCACTTATGTATGTGCACACACAAACCCACACCACACACACAGATGCCTCCTCCACATACCTACACCCACATATACCCACCCCTCCAACAGCTGTAAACTCCATTGTTCTCTCTAGCTCAATTTCTCTCAGTGACTTCAACTGTTAGTGGTATTGGGGGCACAGAAGACAGATGAGATGGCCTGAATTGCGGTGCATGGTACATGAAAAAAAGGGGAACAACACTGGGAATCATATTAGTTTGTGAGTCAAATATCCTTGGGGAGAAAATAAAAATATATATATAAAGTCTGTTTGACAATGGAATGAAGGGCTAACTGGAAGTGTAGTGCCAACCATCTATGTATATGTCTTATATTGCTATTTCTTTTAAAAAGACAGGAAGGTATCAACAAACTTTATCTGGAATTATTCTTATTCAAGAGAGATTACATGAATATTTTTGCTGGCAAAAGTTCAAAGTGCAATCTCTAATTTACAACAAATGAACATATATTTTCACACTTGAAGATAAATTTTAGAATAACATTGTCATTGATTATTGTTCATTGGAGAACATGGTGTTTTTATCATGTTTTCTTATAAATAAGATGTTTGGAAGAAACACATATTTCTCCAAGTTCTATGTGAGCCACAGAATTAGCTATAAGAAAAGTGAGGCACAGATTCAGCGTTTCACTAGACCAGAACAGTAAAAGTGAAACCATGTTAAGTCTAAAGGGGAGAAAAAAAGGTTGTCTAAAACCAAATTAACATAAGTTGAAACAAAAATTTACCTTTCTGGTTCACCCTTGAAAGATATGGGCAGAAACTCTTAATTTTTTTCTAATTTTCAAAAATTCTGAGTAATATATTATGTTCAGATACATACTATACATCAAACAGAACACAGAAAGCATCTGGTATTATTCAAAGACAGCTCAGAAGTATAATTAAACAGATTTTGTATCTTCAGGCCTGAACATGCATTAGGTCTCTTCTGGTGTATTTTCTCAAAGTAATTGGAATTCTTCATCTCATCTTGTATTGATACAACTGCTAAAGTCATTCTTCTATGTAGGATTTTGTTGGCCCAGAAGGTATATAAATAGCCAATAAGCACATGAAGTGATGCTCAGCATCACTAATCAATAAGGAAATACAAATCAAAACCATAATTAGATACTATTTCATACCCATTGTTACAGCTATTATCAAAAATTAGAAAATAACAAGTACTAGAAAGCATAGAAGAAGTCGGAACACTTGTGCATTGCTGGTGGGAATGTAAAATGGTGAAGCTACTATGGAAAACAGTATGATAATTCCTCAAAAAATTAAAAATAAAACTACCATCTGATACAGCAATTTCACTTTTAGTTATTTACACAAAAGAATTGGAAGTGGGTACTCTAAGACATATTTGTACACCCACGTTTACAGCAGCATTATTCACAAGAGCCAAAATGTGAAAGTGTCCATTGACTGATGAATCAATAAACAAAATGTGGTATAAAAATACAGTAAAACATTTTTCAAGCTTAAAAAAAGGAAATTCTAACAAATGTTACATGAATGAAACTTGAAGACATTATGTTAAGTAAAATAAGTCATATATAAATGGTAAAATATTGTATAATTTTACTGATTGAGATGCCCAGGGTAGTCAAATTCATAGAAACAGAAAGTAGAATGGTGATTTCCAGGGGCTAGGATGATGGGGGGAAGGGGAAGTTAGTGTTTAAAGGTATAGCATTTCAGTTTATAAAGATGAAAAAGTTATGTATATGAATGATGTGATGTTTGCATGATAACCTGAATGTATTTAATGCCCCAGAACTGTACACTTAAAAATGGTTTAAATGGTAAATTTTGTGTTATGAGTATTTGATCATGAGAAAAATAAAAGAAAAAAAAGATGATGGTAGTGCTAAATTTCATCAAATGCAGCTCTGACAATGCATACTACAAAGACGCATGAATGACTATTGGATTTGACAAAATGAAGACCTGAATCCTGACAATAGCACAGTCAGTAATACATTTATGGACTGGACTTATAAATTTATATTTAAATTCTTATGTTCGCGCATGTCTTAGCTATATAAAATTTTTCATTTGATAGATAGCTAATTATTTGTGTCCTCAATAGTTCCTCACACAGCACAGTGTACTTAATAGGAGTGCAAAATTATTTATGGAATTGAATTGAATTGGGTTGATACCTCACAAAAGAGAAAAATTAGTTTTGAAATTCACAAAAAGATACTAATATAAATTTCTGAAATGATATGCCCTTGAAATGGAGCCTGACTTATTGAATAATGCATGTTTTTTTTCTCACAAATCAAGTTGTCACTTTTCTTATATTTTAAAATCCCATAGGAGATTATGCGACTATTCTATTTTCTGAATTTGTTCCACTGACCTTTCTAATTACATGACTATGCCACACTGTTTTATTTATTTCAGCTCCATAGCATAATAACTCCAGCATGCTTCATTGTCTTGATTATTCTCATTACTCTTTTTTTTGAGATTTTTATTCTAGATAAGATTGCTTGTTTATTTTTCTATAGAAATTTACCTAGTTGTAAAAACATCCTATTTTAATTTTCTTCAGATCATGTTTATATATTAGTGTTATGTAGCTCAAGCCCTGATGGTTGTTTTTTTTTTTTTTTGTTATACAAGTGCTTGACTTAAACTTTGATTGCTAAGGCATCCACTTCAGAGACATCCACCTCCTCTGCCCATTTTTGAATCAGGTTGTTTTTGTTGTTATTGTTGTTGTTGAGTTGTATGAGTTATTTATATTTGGTTATGATATAGGATATATAGAAGTAGAAATATAATGTTGTACACATGAAACTTGTATGTTATAAACCAATGTTAATAAACAAAACAAAAACAAAGAGGCATCTACTTCAAAGATGGCTATCTCTAAAACACACATGCCAACCACACAACTAGATAAAAAGCCAGGCTGTATCTCATTCCCTTCCCACCAATATTTCCTTTGTTTTAGGGATCTGGTTGATTCAGATAACTGACCATTTGGCCACTTGGGTATTTCTTTTTTTTTCTTTACTTCGCTCACTTTAATTCCCACTCTTATGTTTTAAATTCACCAGTGAAGAGTGAATGTGCAAAACCATAGGCCCCACCTTTAAACTCTCAACCTTAGGCCCCCACTCTCTCTCTTTCTTTACTGGTAACTTCACTCTGTGGCCCCAGGTGTGCTGCATACCCCCTCTAGGACTTGTAAATAATAAACCTTGTTTGTTTGTTTTTTTTCAAAGTTCCCTAATGGTTATTGCTAAGGGTATCTTGCAGTCACAATAAGAAACACACGGGTTTGTCCAGCAACACTGGTTATTGACAGGCCAGAGGGGTACAAAACTTTTTACAATTGACCCTTGGACAACCATGGTTTGAACTGTGAGGATTCACTTATATGCACATTTTTTTCAATAGTAATAGTACAGTACTACACAATCCAAAGTTGGTTGAATTTGCAGATGTGAAACTTCAGATATGGAGGGCCTGACTATAAATTCTAGGCAGATTTTCTACTGCATGGAGGGTCGGTGCCCCTAAGCCCCACATTGTTCAAAGGTCAATTCTACTTTGGTGGAAATTGGTGTCTTTTTAATGTTTCATTGTCTGCCCAAGAACTTGGTACATGTCAGCTTTCCACTCATTAATGTGATGTCATTTTATAGATTTAGGAACATATAGCTCTCTTCATATAGAATTCACTTATTTCTTGTTAATTTTAAGGTGTTTGGGTTTTTTTTATTGTAGTGGGTCTTTTCTTTCAAATCTATCCATTTTTTTATGTGAAAGCTACTGTTTTAACTAGTTAATTTTATAAACAAACACATTAAAGATAATTCTTGTAAGTAGTTTTGTGACAGTTGGGCTGCCTTTTGGAAGAATAAATGCAGTTGGACGCCTACCGCTTACCTTTCATCGGGATATACACCATATTGATCAAATATTTATAAATGAAAACTAAAATCATGAAAAGCACTAAGCAAAACTGTAAGAAAATTATTTTCTTAATTCTATTAAATACTGTAGTGTGTAAAAGTCTTTAGAAATTTAATGTAATCCCAGAAGACATAAAAAATTAATAAACTACAGGAAGACACATTCTGCAAGTAAAGGTGAATGGCCATAAAAGAAAGATTTGGCAATTTATATCACAGAAAAAAAGGCCATTTTTCCCAATTGATAAAACATTTCTTCAACTAAATAAGGATAAAAAAGTCTAATCACCAAATAAAAACACCTCAAATAATATTAATTCATAGAAAAAAATCCTAAATATATAATAAAAGTACTCAATATCTCTTTAATTTGAGAAAATGCATATACAAATTTCATTGATATCATTTTTTAACTTATCACATTGTCAGAGCTCAAGACATATGATAACACTCCTCTTTGTTGAGTTTATAGGGGAAAGGTCACTCTCAAGTATTATTGATGGAAGTATGAGACAATATAATTTCATTGTAGGGCATTTGGAAAATTAACCCAAATTATCTGTACATTCCTTTGATCAGAAACAAATTCTACTTCTTAACAGTTTTATATATGCTCTAGTCATTATAGCATTGTTTATAATACATAAAAATTGAAAACAACATAAATGTTTCCCCAAGGGCGTTTAACATAAATGTTTCCCTATAGGTGCTATTTAAAGAACTTAGAGATCAAAATTACAATATACTGTTCTGCAATGTGTATTTGTATGACATTATTTCAAAGATAAATTTTTATTTAAAAAATTGCAGAAAAAAGTGTAAACTATGCTACCATATGTGCAAAAGAGGGGAAACATAGAATATGTTTGAAATTAGATTTGTTTGTCATCTTTGCTTGTTAGAACCTTGAAAGCATATGTATGAAGATTTCCTACTTACATATAAGTTGTTTACTTTGAACTGGCTTATATAATTCAAGGTGACTTCTTTCTCTCACTGTAGCGTTTCATTCACTTTTTAGTTTAAGCCCCTTCAAATACCATGACAGTCAGGCTATTATCAGGAAAGAGTCAGCTTATCACTACAAACTTGGCCCCTGTTTCAGATATTTGTCCTGGTATGTCTCTAGATAACTTATCATGAGGAACGTTCAGATTCTTGGTATTTAGGATGACAACTTAATATTTGCATCCTACACCCCTGTCAAACTTCAGACAAAACCCCCAAATCTGGTCACCCCTAAATATCAACTAGGTAGTTTTATTCCTAGGTATTTTATTCTTTTTGTTGCAATGGTAAATGGGAGTGTTTCCTTAATTTCTCTTTCAGATTTTTCATCATCAGTGTATAGGAATGCCAGAGATTTCTGTGCATTAATATTGTATCCTGCTACTTTACCAAATTCATTGATTAGCTCTAGTAGCTTTCTGATAGAGTCTTAGAATTCTTTCTTTATGAACCAGAATTCTTCCTGGTTCAGTCTTGGAAGGTTGTGCATTTCTAAGAATTTGTCCATTTCTTCCAGGTTGTCCATTTTATTGGCATAGAGTTGCTTGTAGTAATCTCTCAGGATCCGTTGTATTTCTGCAGTGTCAGCTGTTACTCCTCCTTTTTCATTTCTAATTCTATTGGCTTGAGTCTTCTCCCTTTTTTTCTTGATAATCTGGCTAATGATTTATCAACTTTGTTTATCTTCTCAAAGAACCAGCTCTTAGTTTTATTGATCTTTGCTATCGTTTCCTTCATTTCTTTTTCATTTATTTCTGATCTGATCTTTATGATTTCTTTCCCTCTGCTAACTTTGGGGTTTTTTTGTTCTTCTTTCTCTAATTGCTTTAGGTGTAAGGTTAGGTTGTTTACTTGAGATGTTTCTTGTTTCTTTACATAGGCTTGTATAGCTATAATCTTCCCTCTTGGAACGGCTTTTTTTTTTTTTTTTTTTTTTTTTTTTTTTTTTTTTTTTTTTTGCGGTACACGGGCCTCTCACTGTTGTGGCCTCTCCCGTTGTGGAGCACAGGCTCTGGATGCGCAGGCTCAGCAGCCATGGTTCGCGGGCCCAGCCGCTCCGCGGCATGTGGGATCTTCCCAGAATGGGGCACGAACCCGTGTCCCCTGCATCGGCAGGCAGACTCTCAGCCACTGTGCCACCAGGGAAGCCCTAGAACTCCTTTTGCTGCATCCTATAGCTTTTGGGTCGTCGTGTTGTCATTTTTTTCTACGTATTTTTTGCTTTCCTCTTTGATTTCTTCAGTGATCTCTTGGTTATTAAGTAGTGTGTTGTTTAGCCTCCATGTCTTTGTATTTCTTACAGATATTTTCCTGTAATTGGTAGGTAGTCTCATAGCGTTGTGGTCGGAAAAGATACTTGATACGATTTCAGTTTTCTTAAATTTACCAATGCTTGATTTGTGACCCAAGATATGATCTATCTGGGGAATGTTCCATGAGCACTTGAGAAGAATGTGTATTCTGTTGTTTTTAGATGGAATGTCCTGTAAATAGCAATTAAGTCCATCTTGTTTAATGTATCATTTAAAGCTTGTGTTTCCTTATTTATTTTCATTTTGGATGATCTGTCCATTGTTGATAGTGGGGTGTTAAAGTCCCCTACTATGATTGTGTTACTGTCAATTTCCCCTTTTCTGGCTGTTAGTATTTGCCTTATGTATTGAGATGCTCCTATGTTGGGTGCATAAATATTTACAATTGTTATATCTTCTTCTTCGATTGATCCCTTGATCATTATGTAGTGTCCTTCTTTGTCTCTTATAACAGTCTTTGTTTTAAAGTCTATTTTGTCTGATATGAGAATTGCTACTCCAGCTTTCTTTTGATTTCCATTTGCATGGAATATTTTTTTCCATCCCCTCACTTTCAGTTTGTATGTGTCCCTAGGTTGGAAGTGGGTCTCTTGTAGATAGCGTATATACGGGTCTTGTTTTTGTATCCATTCATCTGTCTATGTCTTTTGGTTGGAGCATTTAATCCATTCACATTTAAGGTAATTATCGATATTTAGGTTCCTATTACCATTTTCTTAATTGTTTTGGGTTTATTGTAGGTCTTTTCCTTCTCTTGTGTTTCCTGCCTAGAAAATTTCCTTTAGTATTTGTTATAAAGCTGGTTTGGTGGTGCTGAATTCTCTTAGCTTTTGCTTTTCTTTAAAACTTTTAATTTCTCTGTCAAATCTGAATGAGATCCTTGCTGGATAGAGTAATCTTGGTTGTAGGTTTTTCTCCTTCATCACTTTAAATATGTCCTGCCACTCCTTTCTGGCTTGCAGAGTTTCTGCTGGAAGATCAGCTGTTAACCTTATGGGGATTCCCTTATGTGTTATTTGTTGTTTTTCCCTTGCTGCTTTTAATATTTGTATTTAATTTTTGATAGTTTGATTCATATGTGTCTTGGCATGTTTCTCCTTGGATTCATCGTGTATGGGACTCTCTGTGCTTCCTGGACTTGATTAACTATTTCCTTTCCCATATTAGGGAAGTTTTCAACTATAATCTCTTCAAATATTTTCTCAGTCCCTTGACTTTTCTCTTTTTCTTCTGGGTCCCCTATAATTCGAATGTTGGTGCGTTTAATGTTGTCCCAGAGGTCTCTGAGACTGTCCTCAGTTCTTTTCATTCTTCTTACTTTATTCTGCTCTGCAGTAGTTATTTCCACTATTTTATCTTCCAGGTCGCTTATCCATTCTTCTGCCTCAGTTATTCTGCTATTGATTCCTTCTAGAGAATTTTTAATTTCATTTATTGTTGTTCATCATTGTTTGTTTGCTCTTTAGTTCTTCTAGGTCCTTGTTAAATGTTTCCTGTATTTTCTCCATTCTATTTCCAAGATTTTGGATCATCTTTACTATCATTATTATGAATTCTTTTTCAGGTAGACTGCCTATTTCCTCTTCATTTGTTAGGTCTGGTGGGTTTTTACCTTGCTCCTTCATCTGCTGTGTGTTTCTGTCTTCTCATTTTGCTTATCTTACTGTGTTTGGGGTCTCCTTTTCACAGGCTGCAGGTTTGTAGTTCCTGTTGTTTTTGGTGTCTGTCCCCAGTGGCTAAGTTTGGTTCAGTGGGTTGTGTAGGCTTCCTGGTGGAGGGGACTAGTGCCTGTGTTCTGGTGGATGAGGCTGGATATTGTCTTTCTGGTGGGCAGGTCCACATCTGGTGGTGTGTTTTGGGGTGGCTGTGGCCTTATTATTATTTTAGGTAGCCTCTCTGCTAATGGATGGGGCTGTGTTCCTGCCTTGCTAGTTGTTTGGCATAGGGTGTCCCGCACTGTAGCTTGCTGGTCGTTGAGTGGAGCTGGGTCTTGGCATTGAGATGGAGATCTCTGAGTGATTTTCACCATTTGATATTATGTGGAGCTGGGATGTCTCTTGTGGACCAGCGTCCTGAACTTGGCTCTCCCACCTCAGTGGCACAGCCCTGACGCCTGGCTGGAGCACCAAGAGCCTGTCTTCCAGGCTCTGAAAAATATAATAAAATAATGTAAAATAAAATAAAGCAGTTATTAAAATAAAAAATTATTAAGAAAAAAATTTTAAGTAAAAAAAAAATGGACAGAACCCTAGGACAAATGGTAAAAGCAAATCTATACAGACAAAATCACACACCAAAGCATACACATACACACTCACAAATAGAAAGAGAAAAAAAAAAAAAAAATATATATATATATATATATCTCATTACTCCCATGTCCACCTCCTGAATTTGGGATGATTCTTTGTCTACTCATGTATTCCAGACATGCGGTACATCAAGTTGATTGTGGAGATTTAATCTGCTGCTCCTGAGGCTGCTGGGAGAGATTTCCCTTTCTCTTCTTTGTTCGCTCAGCTCCCGTGGTTCAGCTTTGGATTTGGACCCGCCTCTGCATGTAGGTCGCCTGAGGGACAAGGTTAAAGGAGCAGCAGATTAGGGGGCTCTGGCTCACTCAGGCCGGGGGCAGGAGGGGCACGGATGCAGGGAGAGCCTGCGGTGGCAGAGGCCGGCATGACGTTGCACCAGCCTGAGGCACGCCGTGTGCTCTCTCGGGGAAGTTGTCCCTGTAACACGGGACCCTGGCGGTAGTGGGCTGCACCAGCTCCCAGGAGGGAAGTTGTGGATAGTGACCTGTTCTTGCACACAGGCTTCTTGGTGGCGGCAGCAGCAGCCTTAGCATCTCATGCCTGTCTCTGGGGTCCGCGCTGATAGCCGCGGCTCATGCCCATCTCTGGAGCTCCTTTAAGCGGTGCTCTTAATCCCCTCTCCTCGCACACCAGGAAACAAAGAGGCAAGAAAAAGTCTCTTGTCTCTTTGTCAGGTCCAGACTTTTCCCGGACTCCCTCCCGGCTAGCTGTGGTACACTAGTCCCTTCAGGCTGTGTTTACGCAGCCAACCACAGTCCTCTCCCTGGGATCCCCGAAGCCGCAGCCTCATCCCCAGCCCCCGCCCGCCCCGGCAGGTGAGCAGACAAGCCTCTCAGGCTCGTGAGTGCTGGTCGGCAGCGATCCTCTGTGCGGGAATCTCTCCGCTTTGCCCTCCACACCCCTGTGGCTGTGCTCTCCTCCGCAGCTCAGAAACTTTCCCCCTCCGCCACCCACAGTCTCTGCCCGCGAAGGGGCTTCCTAGTGTGTGGAAACCTTTCCTCCTTCACAGCTCCCTCCCACTGGTGCAGGTCCCATCCCTATTCTTTTGTCTCTGTTTTCTTTTTTCTTTTGAACTACCCAGGTACTTGGGGAGTTTCTTGCCTTTTGGGAGGTCTGAGGTCTTCTGCCAGCGTTCAGTAGGTGTTCTGTAGGAGTTGTTCCACATGGAGATGTATTTCTGATGTATTTGTGGGGAGGAAGGTGATCTCTGCGTCTTACACTTCTGCCATCTTGAAGCTCCTTCCCATTATTTGATCTTAAATTCCCTACAGTAATGTTTTCTATGACTATATTGCTTTTTATATTTATTCCTTCATTCTGCAAATATTGGTTAAATATTTTTACTGTATTGGGGGTCCTTTGATAGGTGTCAGAGACATCAACATCTTCAAAGAGCTTAATGTTTAGTAGAAGTAGCTGGGCAAATTAAACAAAAGTGTCACAATACAGTTTTATAGATACTGTGTGGATATCTATGTGGGATTCTGTAGAAGGAAGAACAAAGGAGAAGTGCCCCATGGTATCTAGAGTTAGGCCATGATGAATGATGAATGCCACTGAAAAGTTGGGGACTTTGACTAGAATCCCCATCAAACAAAGACAGAAGGGAAAAAACTTACTGATAAAACTTTATTAGGGAGTACTATTCTCAGGAAGGAGCAAAAAGGAGACTGAAACAAGGAAGAGGGGAACACATAAAAGCTGGCCACACCTTTCTGATAAGCTATTTTCTCTATTTTCCAGGATATCTTCACAAAGGCCCTGTGAATGGTCTGTGGAGCAGAAGGAGGAGAAAGGCAGACAAATTTTTCTACTGGCTCTCATCTTTATTGGTAAAAATTTGCCACCATGAGCAATAATTCTCCATCATTTCCAGGCATTCATGCTGAACACCTGTTGAGTCTTGCTACTTGTCATGCCAGATCGGAGTGATGCCCCAGACGTGGAGGCAAGAGGTGGCAGGAGTATTTGTGTCCATAGGCTGTGCCTGAAAGCAAGGAGAGCGATCAGGAATAATGGCCTAAGAGAGGCCTCAGGGGCAGTAGCAGCAGCAGCAATAACGCACATGACCATGAGAATCACTGAAGTCTATGCTAGGGCAGATTTGACCAGACAAGAAGGTAAGTGTGCAGATCTGGGATGATCCATAAACTGAATCTTGTGTATGCTGCTTGAAGTTAGTCTTGAAAAACAACTAGATGTTCACCAAATATATATGCAATCAGAAGGAGAATCATAAGAAAATGCATGATTGTCTGTAACTATGACTCTTGAATTATATTACTCTTGAATCCATCCTTGTCTGTTCATTGATACAGCCACAATCTTGTCCTCAGTCTATAAATTAATAGCTTATTAATTAATAGCCTTTTAAAAATCACTGTCTAATTAATCTGTCCATATTCACGCTTTCCCCTCCCTTTTATAGATCCATTTTTCATCATCCATTGCAAATCTAGTTGTGGGATTTCAAGTCTTAAAATACTTCAATGAATTTTCATTCATTTAAGGTAAAATTCCCAATCTTTAACATGGGTTACCAAGATTTTCTAGCAACAACCCATGTTTTCTCTTAGGCCAAACCTACTGGCTCATCATTTCCCTCACATGCTGAGATCTTTCCCATTCCTGTATCTTCAGTACCTAGCAGAGTGTCTGACCAATATCTATGCAAATAGGAAGCGAAGGAAGACAGTGTCTCCCTTTAGAAGCTCCATTGAGCAGGAGAGGCAGACTAATGGATGTGTCAAAGATTGGAATCATATCTACAAAACATTTCATGGAACTTTTTTAGTTTTTTCTTGTGTTGTGTTGTGTTTGGAGAGGAGAAAAGCATTAGAAAACCTTTAGTGCAATAGCTCCTGAATGAAAAATAGGAGTAGATATCTAGGTATTGACTGCTATGTATTCTAGGGGAAAAATACTATAGCAGTGTTTGGGATTGTAAAACACTTTGGCATGATCAGAGGAAGGGGAGTAATCTCTGTCACTGGCACATGGGGTGTGGGATGAAATAACTGGACTGAGACTGGAAGAGGAGGCTTTTACTTTCTGCAGTCTCACATTTATGTTTTTCTGTAAAAGTATGTATCTTCATGACAAGTTACTCTTCACTCTGTCAAGTCCATTTGTGTATGAATTTACTACGGGATGTTTTTTGTTTTTCTTGTGTTTTTTTTTTTTCCATTACGCGGGCCTCTCATTGTTGTGGCCTCTCCCATTGCGGAGCACAGGCTCTGGACGCGCAGGCTTAGCAGCCATGGGTCACGGGCCCAGCCGCTCCGCGGCATGTGGGATCTTCCCGGATCGGGGCACGAACCCTTGTCCCCTGCATCGGCAGGAGGACTCTCAACCACTGCGCCACCAGGGAAGACCTGGGATATTTTAATTGTAAATCCTATCCCATTATACCTACTATGACTGTAATATTATATTTACTTTCTTGTGTTAAAATGTCCAGGGCACTTGATTTCTTATTCAAATCCAATGTTTGGCCTAAAGCTGTATAAGTTCAAAACTACTGCCTCTTACTTCCCTGTGATTTTCTTGATTTTTTTTTCAATCAATGCATCCAGCATTATTCTTTCTATGTCAAAGTACCTGTTCACTAAAATATTTTCTTTCAGTTTTATTAGCCCTTGTGAACCAGTCAGTGAGTCTCTTGCCAAACATGTGACTCACATTCCTCTAGAGACATTTTGTTGTTATTTTCTTTCCTTCTGAATAGCTTTTCTTCCCTTCTCAATAGCTTTTCTTCCCTAGGATCACAAGCAATGACCTGACAGAAGAGATCCTGTTCTTTGACACTTTCTATAAATACAAGGTCCTCCCTGCTCTACTGTCCTTTTTATCTAAATGCAGAGACTTCAAATAAAAATAAAGATGTATTGATGATCTGTAAAAAAAATTAGGCTTTAGGGCTTCCCTGGTGGCGCTGTGGTTGAGAGTCTACCTGCCGATGCAGGGGACACGGGTTCGTGCCCTGGTCCGGGAAGATCCCACATGCCGCAGAGCGGCTGGGCCCGTGAGCCGTGGCCACTGAGCCTGCGCGTCTGGAGCCTGTGCTCCGCAATGGGAGAGGCCACAACAGTGAGAGGCCCACATACTTCAAAAAAAAAAAAAATTAGGCTTTATATCTATGTTCTCTACTATTCAATATAAAACACGTTTCTTTTATCTATTACAGGAGTAGTATCCAGGGCTCAAAGTAACTAGAAATACAGAATAAGCTTCCCTAGGCAATAACATATTGAACAAGAGCCAAAAATAAATAAAAGTAATAATAATTATAAAATGGTAATAATAATATCAGGGAACTCTTTTCCAAACACTCTTCTAAGCACTTTGTATAGATTATTTCAAATCTTCAAAACTCTCTGTGATGTTGATAATAACATATTCTGTTTAAGTTCATAGTCATTAAATTAGAGAGATCTTTAGGAAAAAAATAAATGTTTATTATCCAATTATGTAACCCCATTGTGCAGGTAGTAATAATGTCACATGAACATAAAATTGCCAGAGTTTACATGCTCATTAAGTCATACCTATAAGTAGGATCTCAATAATATTTCCATCAATTTGTAGTTGACCTTTGCATCTAGAGACATTTTAAAACATGTGTTTGGAAGAATAGCCACTCAGTTTGGGTCTCTAAGTGCAAGGTGTGGTGACAGTAGTAGTGGTGTGGAAATCAGCTTATGTATATTATTAATCACTCCCCCACACCCACTGTGTACCTGGATATAAACATGAGAAAGGAAACAATTGCTTACAGGTATTGACACTTTTGCAAATGGTAAGATCCAGATGTAATTTTATCTGTGACTTTAAATTCTTTACATTTGTTCTTTTTATCTTTGTGAATTGAAAAAGTCAAATGGGAAGCTATTGTCTTAACAATATTTTGTGCATATAAAAATAATTATTTCTGGGCACTTAAAATAAATGTTCAGCTTCTATAAAACATCCTTAAAATCTAAATTAAAAAATTTAATTAAAAAAGTCACAAAGAATATAAACTTTTAAAATACATAGTCACAATAATAGCTTTTGAAATATCTGATTTCAAGTCACAATTCAAAAGCAGTAATGTGTAATTTGTAAAGCATTTTGCATTGGCAGTTGTGTTTGCTAATTACTTTTGTTATTTCTCCTCAAAACAAATTAATAAAAATAAAAATATTTTTCAGTCTGAAGTAAAAAATAAAATAAAATAAAAAATAAGTGGTCAGCCTCACATTACCTTCTTTATGCCTTAATACAGAGGCCCTGCTAGGAAGAGCACCCAGGTCTTATAATGTATCCTACTAGCATACATTAATTTTGGATTTAAATTTTAATTATCCTTACTCATTACTTGTTTCTGTACATGATGTTAATTACATACCTGTTTATTCATTTTAATGTACTTTATTGCCTTGTACTGATAGGGAATTTCTTCTCTTAATGTACACACAACTTAACTTTTCGGAAAATGTGCATATTTAATCAACTCATAGTCTCCACTTAAACATTTGTTGACAATTTTTAAGGTGCATTATACATGTGTCTTTTCCTGGAAAGTCTAATGCAACTTGAATAATCATAAAAATCATTCTAGGTATGTGAAGTCATATTTGTTTTCATAACTTGATTCCTTAATCATTACTTAATTTATAATATACTTAGTTTACAGGGAACAATGAAAAAATCCTATGAATCTTTCTTGAGATTAAGTGCAAACTTGGATCTATTAACCGTTATTTTTTTCCAGGTAGTTTAACTATATACCTGTTTATTCATTGTAATCCTACTCCAAAGTCTATGAAATTCTAGTAAATACTGAGTAAATGGTAGTTGTTATTATGTGCTGATCTCAAGTCTTCTAATTGCTTTTGAATATATATTCTCATTTATATTCATAATATTATGAGGTGGTATTATTGTTATTTCCATTTTTCAGATGAGGGAAATGGAAGAAACAGTTAGGGTAAGCTTTCTCAGACAGCTAGTTATTTCATTCCCAAATCTGAATGCTTAACCAAAGAGCTATTAGTGCCTCATCCGGGTATAGACAAAGTTCTGTCTTACTGTCACCAAAACATGGCACAGTGAAGAGCATGGTTTTAGTGGCAGACAGATATGAGTTTGAGTCCTGATCCTAGACAGTCTAATTAACTTCTCTGAGCCTCAGTCTTCTCTTCTATGAATTACAGAATTTCTCTGAGGACCTGAGAAACTACCTATATGTTGAGTGCTTTGTAAACAGTAGTTCTTATATTATTAATTTTAAAAACAATATTATTATAATGAACAGTTGATTGATTTGGAATAGGAGGATAAAGAATAAGTCATTTCAAAGAAAAATAGATATTGGTTGTGAGTTAAGAAAATGCCATTTTCATCGCAGAGGAAAAGCCATTTCATTTTGTAATTCATATAAGATCTAAGTTTTCCCAAGAGGGAGTTTGAGTACAGCCAAGGTAATAACAGCCTCAGTTACTCAGATTATCTTTGACAAAGTCCACAGATAAATCCCTGAAAATTGAAAAAAGACTTGGTGTTCACAATACTAAATAAGCTATTTGACTTTCTTTATTCTCCATGGAATAAGAACTGTTTGTTTGTATTGATTGTGTCTGTATCATTTAAACACAGATGTCTTCTCTATTAAAAGTCACCAAATTGTTTTAGCATAGTAAGATAGACTTTTCATTGTCCTAAGGGACAAGAGGAAAAACCCATATTCAATAGGGAGAATCAGAGTAGCAGAGCTTAATATTATCGATAACTTCCAAGTTCTAGGGACCTAGGATTAGATACTCTCCAACTGTTGCAGAGTGATCCAGGATACTTTACACTTGAGATCTTGCCCCTTAAATATGTATCCCCAACATGACACTCTTTTACCAAAAGGGGAAAAGGGTAGAAAAATGTCTCTCTTCTACAATAATGTATTACAGAATCTAGCAAGTACCAGGTATGTGGTACCATATTCCTAAATTCACCAATATTTATATCATATTTACTTTAATCTCATTTCCTGCTTTCCCTCCTTATAACTTCCTACTTTTGTACACATCTTAAGGCCATACCCATGAATATGTCTATAAAATTGGGCAAAGAACTACAATCAAGTGGTGGATTAAAATAATTATGTGAAGAAATTATCTTGATTTCTTAAAGTAACAAAATTTCAGTAGGTAATTATGTCAAAATTATCTTTCTTGATCTTAAATTATGCAGATAATTTACCCAGACTGCTATTTTATCTGGAATATAGAAATTGATATGTTTCTTTCAGAATATTAAGAATATTAATCTTTATGAAGTATTTACATAGCTTAAATCTCCTTTTTTTAGGAAACTATAGTCCTGGTTAATGTTTTACTAACCATGTCTATAAAAATAATACAGTACAGAGTATATGATTTATTTAAAACAAAAACAACTCATTGTTTTAACATATTTTGAACACATTAAAGGTTCTAAATTGACCCCAATAAGATTTCACATATTTTTGATTTTTTTGAAGTAAATTAGAAGTTCTATCCTGTAAAAAATGATTACATTCTTTGCCAAATTCTTTTTTTTAAAGATTTTGTGGGAACTCTCCTTGCAAATATTTGAAAAATGGTTGAATTTAATGCAATTTCATGATATCAGTAAAGCATACCAGAGACCAATTGTTTTGAATTATTATTAAGCATCAGAATCACCTGAGGACTCTGTTAAAAATGCACATATCTGAGTCCTCTAACACCTGTTTAAAAAAAATCTCCAGGGGAAAGGTCTGCACATCAATATTTTATATAGCATAGATTCTAGTGATTCTGACAATGTATTGTAATTTGGAAATTACTACTATCAAAAATATATTTATCCTGTATGGAATTTAAGACTATACTGAATCTTCAACTAGCTTGCAAATAATATTTTACAAATATCTAAAGTGTACCTAAGGTATCTTTTTTCATGATCATTTCATGTTAAGCTTCGTGCTTTCTCTCTAAATTGAACTGCCTTAGAAAATGCACTTAGGTAGAAACAATGTACAGACGCCCCTTGAACACCATGAGATTTAGTTGTGCAGGTCCACTTATATGTATTTTTTTTTCAATAAATAAGTACAATACTACACCATCTGCGGTTGGTTTAATCACGGATGTGGAACATCAGATGTGAGCTTGGAGTATAATGTTATGTGCGGATTTTAAACTGCTCAGTGGGTCAGCGCTCTTAACTCCCATGATGTTTACAGGTCAACTGTGTAATATATATACATACACACATACCTGGGATAGCATATTTGGAAGCTAATGTACACTACTTTAAACAAATATCAAACAATCCCACTAAGACAACTTAATAGACATTTATTTAAACTATTCCAGGTGCACTGATATTGGCAAACATATTCAATATAAAAAAAGAGTTGATATTTTTATAATTTACAATAAAAGTCATCTTTACTATTTTTGGTTCATCCTTATATCTTTGGCAACTAGAATAGGATTGGGAAAGGGTTAACATTTAAATATGTGAGGAGTTATTATGTGAAATACAGAGTTATTGACTTGAACTGAAGAATTTGCCTTTGATTTCTAGAAACGTAATATTTTATAACTGAAAGATACTGATGTATCTATGATTTCAGTAAAATTTAAGTTTATACCACTTATGATAGTTCTTTTTAGCTCTCATGATACATTATAAGACTACTTAAGGTTCCAATATTTTTACTTAATTAACCTTGTAATATATAATCTGCTACTTCCAAAACAAGATAAGTAAATGTCATTTGTAATTAAAAGTATTTTCTAACATACTAAATATTGTTTTAAGCTTCATTCATTAACAATCACAGTAATATTTTATTTTTGTCATTTGACAGTCAATGAACCACAAGTTCCAGGTGAATGGTATTTGAAGTTTGTATAACAGTATATTGAATATGATTACTTGTGTTAATGACTTACAAGGACTTGAATGTAAATACCTCATAACAACAAGATTTAGATTATTGAAATTCCAGACAGTTTTAATTCACAAACCTCATTAACAATCATGTATTATTTTTTGTGGACCCTTGAATTTATTTGAATGTGTTTGAATTTTTACTGTGCCAGTAGCAAAGTTCAAATAATTGATAGACATTATAAAGAGCATGGTAGAATATTATGTCCTTATTATCTTTGAATGAAAAAATAAATAGTGATGCACAGAAAGTTACTAAATTTTAATGGCTCTTCTTTTGTCTTGATGTACTAAATCAACATATAAAGTACATTAGAATAGGATTCTCTTGTGCTTAAGTTTTGGAATCACTCCCTGATAACTCCCTTACCATGAACAAACTCCCTTTCATTTTGTTCTCTTCATATACAATCTCTCACTAATTGTAAGCTTTTCTAGTCTTTTGAGTTGCTCTTCAAAGTAAGCTGCTCTTCCTTCCAATCTTTTTTCAATACTCACGACTTTAGCAAAAGAACAGAATATGCTTTGGTTCTCTCTTCCCCTAGAACTTCTGTCTCCTAACAACCCTGTCTGAGTGATTTATATCCTGATACCACTTTTACCATCTTTGTCACTGAGGTCATTTACCAAACTCCATGACACTCATCCACTTCTTTCAATGATTTCAGCTCATAGATTACAATTTTCTTATTCAACTTATCCTCTGTCATCATTTTTTTAATCTTAAAAATGCACAGTGAAGACTCTTCTAAAATTCTGGTCTCACTGTTCTTTAGATTTTTTAAATTATAATAATCTTCACTGTATTTTAGGCAGCCAAAAAATAACTAACATTAAACTGTGTCTTTATCATAAATGTCCTATTTCTTATATTTTCAATTCTGAAATAGTTTTTCTCACTATATACTCAAGCCTTTCTACCAGTCTCATTCCCATTAATTTTATTTATTGCAAACCTTATTAACTTGTCTGCCACAGATGTCAGTAGTTTTCAATATCCTTGTGGCTTCCACTCATACTTTACCCAACCTAATCTCTAAAGTCTTTCACAGCAAGGTTCACAAAAACCTAGATATTTTTCACCTTTTTTCCCTGTAGTTCAAATATCTTCCAGTTGTTGGACTTTGGTGAGTCCACTATCTGTTACCTTCATTATCTGTTTTTATTATGCAAAATCACAGTATTTTTTTCCTAAAATTGGAGAGATGTGGTATAACGTCATCTAATCTCTCACCATATTTTGGCAAATTTTATTTATCACCTGATGCTAAGTACCCATTTCCTGACCAGTCACCATCAGTAAAGTAAAGGTAGTCCCATCACCTCCACTTTTGTTATTTCATTGAATGTGCCCATATTTTCCCCAGGTCAACTGAGCAGCATCCCACCTACCTGAAGAAGAGCCCTAATAGAATGTCAGACTGGTGTGAATGTCACCCTGCACTTTCACCCTCACTCTTGATTTTCTCCAGACTCTGAGAATGTATCTTTCTTTGTACTTGCTAACACAATCCCATTGCCTCTAAATCCTTCAATTCCAGCCTCTTCAAAACTTTATTCTAATTGTTAGAGATGATCTTAGATGTTCGCAAAACCCATAAGGCAAAGTCTAGATATAGACATTATCAGGATATATTTATTTCTAACACATATAATACAGAGTAAAGGTAACCAGGATAACACTCTCTTCTAAAATAGAAGCCCTATAATCTGTAAGACAAGCTCAAGTGTTTTTAAAACAGTGGTATCAAAGAAACACTAACATATTAGAAAAGACAATTTATCAGCTCCAAAGACAGCTTTGTCATTGGGACCTATTTTATAAAATGTTTATTTATAAAATATTTCATTAAATGTTCAACTCTGCCACCCTTCTCTACATATGAGGCAGGGACACTATGTCTCATGTGAAGTGCTGAGTCAATAGTGAATGGCAGCATTTAGGATCAATTTTAAACATATAGTATTGCTGAAAGTATGAAGTAGTGATATAGGTAATAATGGCAAGCCCTTGGTTATTATCTCCTTTTGTCTACCATGCAGCTTCTAACCTTCGTAGCATCTCTCAAAACTTTAATCGTCTCAACTGAGAAAATGGTGAAACTAATATAAAGTACTTCATGGTGTCCTTGGGAGAATGAGTTAATATATAGAACAAATTTATAATACTGCCTTTCACCTTGCATACACACACACATACAAAATGTTAATGATATTATCACTCACTAAATATTTCCTTGCAATATTACCTCTGATCCCTACCGACACTTCTGTCTAAACCTCCTAACCAATTAGCTACTGACAACAGAATTCAAAGATCTTACATTAGTTAGTCCTTTCTCACTCATTTCCTGAAGCATTTGTTGCTCCTTACCTGCCTGGCCTACTTGTGAGGCTTGGAGTTTCTACAGCACTACACAATACTGGTAGGTATTCTGTCCCTCTGATTATTACAGTTTACCGACACTCATTCTATGTAGAAATTCACTCTCCATTTATAAGCTCTCCTCCATGATTTCCAGCTCAATGGCTCTGTTAGTCTGATTAGCCTGTAACAAGCTTTATTTTGGCCAGAGCAGAGGCATTCCTGATTTGTAATCATTGCAGGCAGCTCATTCCAGACTAAAATGAGGTAATAGACTTTTTTCTAAACCTTGACTCACCTTCCCTATCTTCTCTCCCAGTTCAATACTCAGCTCAAATGCTAGCTTCATGAAGAATTTTTTGTACTCTTACTTTACTTAACCTCCTTTAGTTTTGCCCCTGAAATAGTTCATTTTTTACTAACTCAGTCAAATATTATTAGCATTTTATCATGTTAATTTGTCTCCTCTTTCTCTAGACTGGAGCAGTTTGATAGTAGAAAATGTACTTTACCAGTGTAAGCCTTGCAGATCCTAGCAGAACACTTTTGACTTGGTAGGCACACAGTGTAATTTGGTTGAATGGACTAAATAGAGCAAACATACGTCTGGCTGAAATAATAGTAATGAGGTAAAAGGCCTGCAGAGTTCTCTGAAGTCATCCATGCCCATTTGTGGCTCTAGGAAAAATTATAACCTGCAAAAACATGTAATAAATAGAGTTCTACACTTTTTTGTGTATAATGACTAATTACTAATAGGTGAAGATTACATATTATGCCCCACTGCCACATCCTGATGGCATGATGAGACAAAGCCATCTTCCTTAGCTGAAAACTATAAACAAGGGAAGCATCCTCACTATGCTCCTTTTTCTTGCCAGTCTTTCTTTTCTTTAATGCTTTATACCCCTTTTATTCCTTCCTTCCCTTTCTTTATTTCTTCCTTACATTTTTTTGTTTCTTTATAATAATTCTTGACTCTAAATACATTGAATTTCATTTATTTTACCAAAGTTATACATGCACATAATTTAAAGCATCAGTTGGTTTTCCACAGTGCATTATGGGATGGGCTACGGTCCTAAGAACAGCGCTAACTTCTTTAGCTATCCTCTCTGCCACTTTACAGTTTTGTGCCTAAAATAACCTTTATTTTATTATGAATTTATCTATACACTTAAAAGGAGATTTTATTATGTCAAACATTTCTAGGAATTTGGTAACAAAAGATTTTTCTTTGATGTATACTATGCCATATTGCTAACGTTTGAAATCAATTGTCTTCCTAGAAATTTCAGGTTTAAATCTGATTTTAATTTCTTTGCAGTTTGTATTCTAAAAGTTGGACTAGGTATTTGATTCAATTATTTTGACTATAAATATAAACATTCATTCATTTATTCAAACATTCATTTATACATAATTGGATAAATATCTATCAGGTGCCTACCATGTACCAAACCTGATTATAATTGTGGGATATATGCAATAATGTATAAAATAGATGAACAACAATGACAAAACTATCTCATTTAGCTGACATGCTAGTGATACCATCTGCATATCTGACTATCTGAGGTTTGGAATCTCATATTTATAATTCACAAATACTTAGTACATTTTATGGTTTAATTTAGAAACATGCAGGAAAATATTATTATTTCAACTGAAAAACACTACAAGCTTTCATATTTGTTCATGGTTTTACTTCCAGTGAGTGATAGGTTATTATATGATCTATTTAAAGGTATTTCTATATATTTTATTATTCTAACATGAAGAATAATGTTGAATTGATTTTCCTCCAAAAATTAAGTTTACATAATGAAACATGGAATGATAAACGCAGATACCACTCCAATTTTAACAGTCAAAAATATATAAATTTCAATATTGGCATAAATGTTTGGCTTTATGTTGACACTATTTAAGTACCATTTTAGCCTGGGATATTCACTTTTATGAATTTTGAAACAGACCTGCTATGTCTTAAAAATGAAACACTATTCTTAAAATAATTTAATAATGTGGAAATTTTTTTGAAATTTGATTTTACTAACTGTAACCTTACGATATTTAATACTCAAATGATGACATCCAGTAAGTGTAACATCTCATATAACTTCATATTCAAGTAAGAATAAATGCAGAGTATAAATGTTTCTGTGGTTCACAGATAATATGTTGTGAAATCTAAGAATGAATGCAGTCAAGAGAAATATATTACTTAATGCAGCATATTTCATATATCTGAATGCCTTATTAAGACAAAAAATAATTAAAATATTAATATTGGTAATTATGTGCTGACACTCAAAAGTCCCTTGTTTTAAATCTAATAAACTATATTTTGTATTTGCCTTATATGAATTTTGTAAATCATATATTCTCCTTTTAAATAGACTAATTTTTTAAAACAGATTTAAATTTACAGCAAAATTGAAGAGCAAGTGCATATTCCCTCTGCTCCCATGCATGACCAGCTCCCCACCACTATCAACATCTGTACCAAAATTGTACATTTGTTACAACCAAGAAGATACATTGACACATCATTATCAGCCAATGTCCTTTACTTTTGGTGTTGCATGTTCTATGGATTTGGACGTATGTATAGTGACATGTGTCCATCATTACAGTATAATACAGAATAGTTTCATTGCCCTATCAATCCTCTGTGTTTTGCCTATTCATCACACCCTCCCCCTTAACCCCGGGCAACCACTGATCTTTTTACTGTGTCCATAGTTTTGCCTTTTCCAGGATGTTATGTAGTTGGAATCATACAATATGTAGCCTTTTCAAATTGGCTTCTTTCACTTAGTACTATGCAATTAAGTTCCCTTCATGTCTTTTCAATGGCTTGATAGCTCATTTCTTTTTAGCATGGAATAATATTCCATTGTCTGAAGTACCACCATTTATCTGTTCACCTACTGAAGGACATCTTGGTTGCTTGCAAGGTTTAGCAATTATGAATGAAGCTGCATGTGCAAATTTTTGTGTGGACTTAAATTTTAAACTCATTTGTGTAAATAAATACCAATGAGTACAACTGCTGGATCATATGAAAAGAGAATGTTTGTTTTATAAGAAACTGCCAGACTGTCTTTCAAAGTAGCTATATAATTTTGCATTCCTACCAGCATTGAATGAGAGTTCCTTATGCTCCATATCCTCACCAGCATTTGGTGCTGTCAGTGTTTTGGATTTTGGCCATCCTAATAGGCATCTAGTAGTATCTCATCTTTGTTTAAATTTGTATTTTCTTAATGACTATGATATGAAACATCTTTTCATATGCTCATTTATCATCTATATATCTTCTTTGATGAGGTGTTTGTTCAGGCCTTTTGACCATTTTTAATTGGGTTTTTATCAGGTTGTTTGTTTTCTTATTTATGAATTTTAAGAGTTTTTTGTATATTTTGGATAACAGTCCTTTACCGATATGTTTTTTGCAAATACTTTCTCCCAGTCTGTGGCTTGTCTTCTCATTCTCTTGTCAGTATCTTTCACAGAGCAGAAATATTTAATTTTAATGAAGTCCAGCTTATCAATTATTTCTATCATGGGTCGTGACTTTGATGTTTATCTAAAAGGTCATTGTTGTGACCTAGTTCATCTAGATTTTTCCTCGTTAACTTTCAGGAATTTTACAGCACTGTGTTTTACATTTATATCTGATCCATTTTGAGTTAATACTTATGAAGTGTGTAAGGACTGTATCTAGAGTCATTATTTTGTAGGTGAATGCCCATGTATTCTAGCACTGTTTGTTGAAAAGACTGTCTTTTCTTGATTGTACTGCCTTTGCTCCTTTCTCAAAGATTAGTTAACTATATGTGAATCTATATAAATCATTTTAACATTTGGTATTTAATACTTCCTATACTTTCTTGTAAACATTATTGGTATTCACACTTTATCAGATTGTCTAAAAAAACACATCTTTCTTTTTTGTATTAATATTCTTATTTCAACTGACAGTCATGTTTCTTTCTGCTAATATTCTTAGGTGAAGTATTATAATTATTGGTTCAAGTGTGCTGTTTCTACATCGTCAACATATTGTATAACTCCTTGTGACAGCTTAGGTATTTATCAGAACATGCATAAAACTCAAATATTACTAGTCATCTATTTTCTGAATGACTCTGATATACTAGGCACTAGTCTAGCTTCTGTAATATCTTATTGTATATTCAGGTAGATTTGTATTATATATAAACATATATAAGTGGATGCATTTGTGTGTGTATATATATATATATATATTTATATTTATTTGTATTACCAAGATAAGTTATTTCCACAATGGAAATATGTACACAATACATATTGAAGCAGAGGATAATCCATTAATTATTTATGAGAAAGAAGAGAAGATATTTTAACCAGATCATTGAAAAGTTATTTAGGGGTGGCTGCTGCAAGGGTGTAAAGGAAGATAATATTCAAGAAACCACAAGTAGTTCAATACTGATGTAATATAAAATGTGAAGCCCCATGTCAGTAAGTGTGTCTGGATGGGTATGTGGGTACAGTACTGTTAAAAGTCAGATATGGTTAGAAAATGATATTTTTATCACGGTACAAATAACATAAGTAGGTCATGCTATGATTATATTTTTATTTGAAAAGAATATACTGATAGAACTGTGGAGAAAGGACTTAAAAGAGTAAAAAACCAGAGACAGGGTATTGGTATTTCAATGGCTGAAATGAAACATAAACCTGAGATCAACTCAACGGTGGTGAAATGGAGAGGAGGAAGTTGTTCTAGGGAATGGTTAAAAAGTTGAATAACAGCACTTCATGAATGTTTGGATATGCAATACACAAAAATGAGAAACTTAAGCTCACTTTTGGTTTCTAGCTTTGGTAACTGGATTCATGGCAGAGTGATTTTCAGAGGCACAGAATAAGGAGGTAAAGCTCAAGTTTTGAGAGGTGGAAAAATTAGATTGTTTTGAAAATTTTACTCTAGAAGAATCATGCCTGTAGAGATGTTTATTTATTTATAGGTAGGATAAATCAGTATAGAATTCAAAACAAACATCTGATACGGAGATAAACAGTTGAGATTTATAAGTGTTTAGGAAATGCCTTTGATGATCTTGAGAGAGATCTTTGATTATTCCTTTGTTCACAACTGCAAATTTTACCTATAGCTTGTCAATATTAACTATCCTCTTTCGGATGTTCTCTTTTCTGTTCATGGATTTATTTCCCTTGCATTAGATTTCTTAAATGGTTTCTTCTTTCCTTTAGCAAAAAACAAACATAAAATGCCTTTGGTAAAAGGCACTAAGCTTCAAGGATAAACTCACTAATAAATGAAGTGAGTTTTAGTTTATGATGATTAAAACAAAAAGTTAATATTTTCATTTTGCTTATATCTCTAGTAAATAATGATTCATAAATACTGTCTATTGTTTATTAGGGATATTTTGTTAGGAATACATTAATGTCAATTAATTTTCACAAAGTAGACTCCAAAAATATTGCCTCCAATTTATATTTACTCATAAAAGCACTTATTTCATTTAATAATTGTGAAATGTGTCAGACAAAACTCAGAGGAGACTTACAAAAATTAGTAAGTCTTATTTAATAAGAAATAGTGTACATATTTTATAAATATTAGTATTTGTAAGATTCTACAGAATCTTTTTTTTTTCTTGATTTATACTAAAATATAACAATCTGAACCTTGAAGAAAAAAAAGAGAAAGAATGCATTTGATCATCATTAGATAACACAGAACTGCACAGTAACTACCCAGTATTAAGTGAATTTTTAATGGCTGCTCTTTAGCATGCAATTTAGTGTATGTGTTTAAAGTGTTAAAATGTTCAATATTTTTCCTCTGAAATCTTGAAAGAAGCAACCAAAATATGCATTTTTCTTTCATAGTATGCTAAGCTTAGAGAGCGTTTTGACACTTTGAGACATTTTGCAAATGAAGAAACATTCCCCAAGATGTTATATATACTGGAAATGGGAAAGTCTGGCTACTCTGACATGAACAATGGTGTGACTTACACTGGCTACATGGTGCTCTCCCAAAGAAGGCAAAGAGCTGGGTGTAGTCCAAGGAAGTTGGTTGATTGAGAGATGGTCACTATGACTTCCTTCCCCGGGAGACTCGAATAAGAACTGATAGAAATGAGCATCATTTCTCCACATAGATGGACATGTAACATGCAACTTGAGATCTGTTAATCATTATATTTTCCAAGATGTGGAAGGCAGAAACAAATGCTCAAATCTGTAGTGACAAGAGGATAAGTAAACAAAAGACAAAGGGGAAATAATGAAGTTCTGAGTTTCCTCTGGTTGATGTGAAGAAGCATGTTTTGAAGACAAAAAAAATTATGAGTCAGCACCAACCTTCCTGATTCCTGATAACCAAAGACTGATTTCCATATGTATCTTGCATTTATATTTATAAATTCCCTAATGAACACTTTTTTTCTTTCTTCAAAGATTGGAAGAAAAACTTTTCCACATTGTGTTTTATACTCTTCACTTATTTTATTGCATAGTAATTATTTCATTGCAAAAAGAAAATAAATACCTGCTAGAGCAAGCTTAAGAAAATTGTATTAATTCTAATGAAAATACAAGTTGTGTTAAAAACAAAACTAAGCAAAAACAAACAGTGACGCCTATAAGGTTTTTCTCACTCTAACCTCTGTTTCTCTCTGCTTTATTCTTCTCTTTATATGCAGACTTGAAACTTGAAGCACGATTTTTTCCCTTCTCCTTTCTATACTTGAGAGATGATGGATATCAACAGTTTCTATGTTTGCATATTACATATTCTTCTATCCAGAGAGATGTCCTCTCTCATTTTCTCTTTCCCTTCCAGTTTCCCAAGGAAAGGAATTTTATTGGCTCATGCCTAGACCAATCATATATGACCAGGGAAGAAAAATCATGCTGTACAAAAACAACAGAATTCCCTACTGAAGAGGCCATGTGTTTAAATGTGAGGTGAGGACAGCAGTGTCTTGAAAATTGCTATTAACTTGGGAGCCCATTATGTAGTTCTCCTTTATGTCTGTCTGCTTTCCACTTGTATTGGGATGTAAAGTGTCTACCCACACAAAATGTTCATCTTACTTCCCTTACCCATGACAGACATTGTTAATTTGCTGTTATGCCTTTATCATGAAATTCAAAGGCAGCCATTAAATCCTGCAAGACAGAGGGCTACAGGAACCTCTTTTAAATCAAGTGGCATGCAAGGTAAATCTAATTTCCCATATCTTTCCTCTCACTTTCTCATTATATCTTTGATCCATTCTATGAATATTATGAAAGGTACCCTTCACTGTGTGAGTAGTACCATAACTACAGTTCCCTCACACTAATCTGAGAAGATGTTTTGGAGAAACAAAAAGTTAAGGAAAATATATAAACCTTTGTATGTTACGTTGTCTTAAAGAACATTAACATTGCTTACCAGGATTTTTATTTTCTAAAGTTTCAAAAATTTCTAAGACCCAAAGATACCCTAAATAAACCTCAGGCCTGAATTTTATTTTTAAAATCACTAAATTCTCTGAACATTGATTATATATAAATGTATCCTGCTTTTAAAATGGATTTTCATGCTTAATGGAATCTCCATGTCAAATGCATATAAAATATTTTAGTTAAAAATAATCAATGCTATTATACATTTTAAAAAACAAAGTATCATGACTTTAATTGTAACATATTAATGAAGATTTAAATGATGTAATAGTATTTTGGTATAGTAAATTCATCTTCACAAAGGATAAGTATTTGGGGGGATATATCATCCACTTCCTGTTTTCTGAAATCAATGAAATTATGTTATTTTAAAATGTACATCATTTTTATTTCAATTTTAAAGAGTAATTCACTGGTCACTTTTCCTTATTTATATCCTGGGTCAGACTAAGTCTTAAAATTGGTCTAAATACATTTTCATGTTGTTTGCTTATATATTGGGTGCTGGAAAGAGAAAAGTAGAGAGAACTGTGGTGTTCTTTTCTAACTTTCCTACCCTGACTTTATTTCATGTTCACATTCCCCCTCTATCTTCTTTCTTTCTTTTCTCTTCTTCTCTTTTTCCTTTCCTTTTCTTTTTCCTTCCTTCCTTTCTTCCTTCCTTCCTCTCTTTCTTTCTTTCATTTTTCTTTTTCTTCCTTCCTCTTTTCTCTCTCCTTCCTTCCTTTCATTCCTTCATCTGTTCCTTTGTTAGCTCTGTTTACCAGTCTTTCTTTATTCTACTTGTAATTATTATTCCTACCTTCTCACAACATAACCTCTCCTCTAATCATCTAATGAGTGCCCCGCACTCATTTTTTTCTGGTCACAGAGGGGCCAGAGAGAAGCTAGGAAATCAGGAACTTGGACTACTGTAGTTCTTGTGGAAGACAGCAAGAGTGTGTGAAACAGCACATGTTTTCGTTATGGAAATGGATATATTGGAGCCAATGCATTAATTAAAAAATGTATACTTGATAGAGAAGTATTGATGATTATATAACATGATAGCAAAATACAGAGAAAAAATAAAATATTGTACTAGCAACTCAGTGTGTTACTTTGAATAGTCTTGGACTCTGTATATCACAATACTACAGAAGCTAGGAAGATTCTTCAAGAAACGCAGGGCTAATTGTGAAGATAAGAGTAAGAAAATCTCTTTGTAGCTTTCAAAATTGAAAGTAAACATAACCTGAATCTGAATTTTTATCATAGAATTTAGATATTATAGTTAAAATTTTCTAGCAAAATTTATCATTTTAATATGTTTTCAAGAAATAATTTTATTATCAGACTAAATATTTCTAGCCACTATTTTGCCTATAGTAACAATTTTTTGATAATGTGAGTTTTTTTTAAGGAATACATGTGAAGACTAGTAGGTATTGCCACATTTATGTTTTGTCAAAGTTACTTTTATTTAACTTTACCTCTTGTACTTGAAAGCAAAACTTTTCGAAAGATATTTTTCAGTAATTATTTTTTCTCTTTTATTCCTTTCTCTATTAATTTATTTTGTGTTTCCTGTGGCGTGTTTTCATTGTAAAAGGCTTAAGTTTGTCAATTATAGGGCTTTTTCCACATTGGAAAATAAAGTTACATCACATTCTATGTTCTTTTACTCATATTTCTGCATTAACAATTTTCTAAAAATTAACCTTGCTCAGGTGGTGGATTTCTGCTGACACATAAAGGCACTGCTGCAGAAGCAAAACTAAACTAAATAGAAATATGCTTGGCTATGCGTTTATAGCATTTCCTACAGGCTTTTCCATAAAGATAATTCCAAAAGAAAGTATAAAAGTGAAACTTTTGTTACTATAAAACAAGGATAAGATTTTCCTCTTTTGTGGGTTATAAACACTCCCTAAGATCAAAGCTTGCCTTAGCAAAATTTGAAAGAAATGTACGGATAATTCTTTTGAATCCTCTCAGCCTCAACATCCCCTTTTTCTTTCTACTCGAACTCCCTTTCTCAGTTAGATTTCCTTTCTTCATACTCCCTTTTGAACCTAGTCAGATAGTTCTTTCCCACAAAGAGAGAACCAACTGACACCCTCCCTTCTTGTCTCCTAGAATGATCCAAGCTCTAGTTCCCTTCACTAGGGGAGATGTGTTCTCAGTGCTAGGTCCGAGTTTCAGCAGTACCCAATGTGTTAGGAAAAATCAAAAAGTGGACATACTGGAGCTCTTACTTGTAACATAGGGTTTGCAAAACCAGAGTAGAAGTGAAACTCTGACAGAGCTTAGGTTTCTGGCAATCAATAAAATAACACAAATGCCACCTAGCATTTAATGAAATTTTACTTGTGACAAACAAATAATAATTCTTACTCCATAGATAATTTCTAGGTACCCTGCCTTAATCTGCAGGAAATTGTCAGCATCTCTTCTCATCACATTTTTATGAGATACATGGGGGTAAGTTTTGTTTTTCTGTAGGAAATGACCTTTTGTGCCTGGCTTTCCATCCAAATACATTTTAATATTAGGAATCAAAGTTTTGACTCATATCTTGCCTTCTTAACTATGCAGAGTTTCCAACATTGTAGTTTAGCATGAATGTTTGACACTAAAAAAACAGACAAAAGTTTGAAACAGAGTAAAGTTTTGGTTGACACCTCCCCAGGACGTGGGTTTTATGGGCTTATCTCTGTCTAATACAACTTTATGATGTACATACCCTAAAATGCTCTCACATTCTGCATCAGCTGCCTTCTTCCTCTCAATTTTAAAATCTGTGTTTATTCTTCTTCCCCATGCTTTATGTTTCCCCTGCTTGCTTGTGTGCAAAAAAAAACTAATCTACATAATATTAGGCAAAGAAACAAAGCTCAAGGTTCTAAGAGTATGGATCAGATTATGAAGAGAAAATGTGCATAATGTTGTTCCTTAAGTCATTTGTTCAATCAGGTTTTGAACATAGACACAAAATCCCCCTACTCTCACCTCAAAACACATAGTCATGCTCAGAAGTTTAGTGCATTTTTATCTCAGTTAGGCAAACAAAGGAAAGGCAAAATACTATAAAAGTTTGATAGAAAGCACATAGTAACAGATCAGCAATAACACTCCTACCCTTAATTTCTTCCTCAGGATTAAGTGTGTTTATGCACAAATTATGGTATGCTAAGAGCTTGTGGTGGTATAGAAAACAATGCCACATGAACACATTTTGCAAGAGGTAACTTTTGTATAAGTTAACATTTCAATTAAAAGTATACCCATACAGTTCTTGCTTTCACCAAATTCAGTTTAAAAATATTATTTTCATCCAGACAATATTTTTATGGTCCACATCAAAGGAGCCTATCCAGTAAATCAAAATATGTCATTGTTTTTTAAAGTTTTAAAGCTTCCAGCAGGACTGAGGCTAGGTTCTGTTAAGGAATAGAAAAAGTGTAGGAATGACTTGAAAATTGTTCAGAAATTCACTCTGCCTCTCATTAAATACTTGGAGTCTGTACTGAATTGTGTACGGACAGCAGGCCAGATTAAAGAAGGCAGGGAGATTCTAAAGGGCACAAATGAGAGAATCCAGAGAATGAGACTAGAATCTGTGTGTGTGTAAAAGTGTGTGTCTGTATCTGTGTGACCTAATTATATTCCTTACGTGCTACTTCATCAGCTGATGTGCATCCCAGTAAGGATTTAGGGAGTTCTGAAAATCTGGCATTGCTCAGATGAGTCACATGCTGTGGTTTCTCCTGCTTTGGGAACGTCTAGGAATGTTACATCATTTGTCATTAACAAATATACGTCCTTCAAACGTGTCTGTTGACATCTTTATATGAACCACTTAACCTTCTCATTTTGATGCTGAGATTCATCAGACTCATTTCTAATATGTTAATAACATTACTGCTATCCATTTCTAGGCAGAGTTTTGATTCCCAGACAGAGTGAAAGAGCTGCAATATGACATATGCTTGGTCCACTCTTCATAATACCACCACAAGGCCAATGTGACCTCAAGTCATTGGGGGAAAAGAAAGTGCCCTGTATACAAATTAGCAAGGGACTGTGATTTACATGATAGCAACCTGATCTGAATAAAAAGTTCATTTTAAATGTTTATTTTGGTTTCACACCAACACTTCTCGACTGCTCTGTGCGCTAAGGCTAGTTGATAATATAAAGATTTTAATAGAAGCAAGGGTTAAAAAAAAAAGGACAAGAAGGAATATATGTACTTAAATTCAAAGTAAACTTTGAAAATCAATGTGGCTGACATCAGGGAGCTAGCAGAAAGACTTGAATGTTTTACTATGCCAGAAGAGTTGGAATAATTTTAATTGAGGCCTCTGAGAGAGATTTTGGCTGTTTCAGGTGAAACATATTAAAACACTAGAGACTAATGCTCAGTAAAATCTATGTTTTCAAATATATCATTATAAGAAGATGGTGTTTTCAACTATGTATTAATTACTTGAAAATACATTTAAATACCCTAAACAGGTAAGCTCTAAGCTCTATCGGTAAAAATAACTTTGTGAAACACATAAAATTAGACTGTGAGGAATTGCTTTCTTTCTATCTTTAGAACAGAAGTATTAACTTTTAGTGCAGTTAATTCCTAGAAATCAATATACTGGTTCAGAGTAAAATCTTGTTTTGCCACTTCCACTGTGTATACATAAGGAATTTACCCACTTGAATTATATTGTTCTGTTGCATTACATCAAGTAAATTTTAAAATGCTTCATGTACTAAGGGTAAAAGCTTTCTAAATGGCAATTCACGTGTATGAGATCAATTAAAGGTACTAGATGATTTACTGTAGTCAACACAAATTATGAAGTTACTGGAAAAGCATAAGCCATTGTGCATTAGAAGCTTGCATACGTGTAATATTTGTCTGTAATTTAATTCTACACGACAGATTTAAGAAAGAAAACCATAAATAAGTAGATGCTGCTTGAGTGCTGGAAAGTGGAATGACCTTCACTTGGTATATTGTTTAATTTAATTATACATTTTAATAAAACTTATTTTAAATCAACTACCTCATAGTTTAAGCTGGTTGTTAAATTTGAGGAATGTTTTAGAAGTCAATGTGAAACAAAAAGACTAAAATGATCCTTTTTTAATAAAAAAATGTGTTTTGTTATGTAGTGTAGCAAATCATTAAGGACATAATTATGTTACCAAAGACATATATGCATTATTTTCAGAAAATAATAATTTAATAACCATCTTTCTAAAAAGGTCATAGTGACTGGAATTTCCAAATTAAGCATTGCTGTTCTGTTTAAAATGAATACTTAAGATTGTGCCGCATGTAATATGCGCTTAAAGCAAAAAATTAAAATATTTAACTGTTTTTAGCATATATCATGTATTCTATAAGTGTTTGTTAAACAGATTTAGAATATTTAAATTCTATTCATAAAATTATTTCCATTTAAATTTTAAAATATTCAAGGTTGAAAAATATGTAAATTTATTTTTTTAATTGAATTGATATCTACATGTAACATTTGTGATCACCAACAAAGGACTGAATTTTGTAAATACATGATTTTAAATATGAACTGCTTGCTTTTTTTAACTACTAATTCAAGAGTCTGCTGTGGTGGGAATGATGGCATTTAATGATAGATTAAATAGGCAGATTGTTAACTTTCTAACATATTTGTTTTAGTGCTGTTTATTCTTTAGCTGTGAAAATGTATCTACAATCATAGTATCACTCAATATAGTTGTGGACAGTGAGGTACATTTCAACTCCTCAATTTAAAACAAAACTACAACATAGTATCAAACATGTTGAGATGATTTATAAATCTGTAATTTGTAATCATTTCTCTTCCAGTGGGTTTGGCAGTATATACATTCAAGCCATTTAGGCTCCACGAGGCTTAAGAGCACCTAAAGGTCTAGTTGCATTTTTATCTCAGAGGGAAGAGACTGATCATTCTCTGAGCCTACTGGGCTTCCTCTAAGTATACAACTTTTGTTTTGACTAATTAATATATTTGAGTCATAAAACTATCTGTGATTTTAAATTCTTCTCATATGGTTAAAATTGCCCATTTTCCTTATCTACAAGACCATAAAAGCTTTTCTTACCAGTCCCTCATGCTTAAAACATGAAACAAAACTCAGAAAGCATGTATTTTTCATCATATTTTCTTACAAAGCCATAATATATTTTGCTATATTTGAGAAATGTTGACCTCTGCCACTTTGGTGAGCCTTCCAATAAACTCTGCCCAATTCCCCTTCTGAGCTAAGATAACAGGAATGTCCACACACACAAAAGTACTATCTAGGTGAGAGGATGAGGCAAAGTACCAGTTGAGATTCTAAGAATGGACAGTGCCCATTATTGAGAACATAATCACCAATTCTAAGGCTAAATTCAAAGAGAACCTGGTTATTGATGTGCCCACTTCCACAAACCCAGGGAGGGACTAAAGATTTTTGGACTGGTTTGAAAACCTTGTAGAAGAGAGATCGGGGTGTGTGTGTGGGGGTGGATGGGAATGGAGAGGGCAAACATAAAAAGAAGATTTTTCTCTTGGCAACCACATTTCATTATTTACCATAAGATGTTATCCTTTCACCATTTCTTGTCGTGGAGGATGGATGGAGGCACTAGACTGGTTCTTCTCCCTGAAACTGAAGGCGGAAAGACAAAAGAATTTTGATATGAATATTTGTGAGAAGAGAAGGCTGTCACTCTGTGCCTCAAACTACTGACTGTTTAGCCACCAGACTTACTATCTGGCTGGTATAGGAAGTGTTCCAGGGAGAACTGGTACACAGATATTAGTCAGATAATTCGTACTTGCTCATGTTCTTGGTTCTAAAGAGATATGTAAGATAAGTGTGAGAGAAGTATCCCTGCTGAAGGGACTCAAATGTATGAGAAATTCTGGGCTATAGACTTGGAAGGTACAACAGTAAAATGTAGGGGGAGAAATGAAACAAGCAAATTGGATAAGATGGGGATGAAGTCAGCTGATAACTGTTGAGGGCATGTGTAAAATTAAGTTCATAACAGCCACACATTCTGTGGTTGATGACCAAAAGAGTGAGGACAGCAACCTTGCTACTACTTACTAGATGCTGTTAATATTCCATCCTATAAAGAAACGAGCACTGCCAACTCATATGGGGCACATGTAGCTGCATTTAACTCTTGACTTTTCCCTTTTCCATTCTCTGGCGCCAGAAGCATAATTCAAGAAGAGAAGATACGGAGAGCGTGGGAAACATATTACAAAATTTCTTCTCACTAAGACTCTGGGTGATGCCCATTTCAGAAGTGAGTGAGGGTGACACTTTGAATCAAGTAACATTGAAATGTTCATATAGATAGGTTTAAGTCTTAATAATAAACGTTGACTGAAATAATAACTTGCTATCCAGGGAACTCATTACCCAGAAGGGAAGTTTTTTGAACAGAGTATATCTAGAAAAGCAAAATAATTTCATGTATCAAAGCATTATTTTCAAAATGTTTAAACATGCCTCTCATAAAAATATAGACTAGTTAATTGAAGTTTGATTTAACTCATTAAAGAGAGAACTTGCAAGATGTGAAGCTCTTTATCGTATCATTTGAGAAATTTTTCATAGTCATTTGAGAAAAATTTGCTAAGTTGGAAAATAGATTGATTTATGTCCCATAGGGCAATAAAACCTAAACGTTGGGGTCACCTTCTCTACTCAACAGACATCATTTTCATCTCTCTTGACAAAAACCTACATTTTAGCCTGTAACTTTAAGAAACAAACCTCTAATAAATAGTCAACAGTAAATCAAATAAAGGTACATCCCATAGAAAATTAAATGATATATGAGTAAGACTGATAGGCCAGGGGTCATCAAGTTTTGCATGTGTGTATGAAAATTCAGATAATAAATGTTTTAGGCTTTGTGATATATATGGTTTCTGATGTAACTACTCAACTTTATCATTGTAGAGCAAAAAAGACATAGATAATAAAGAAAGTAGCATAGCTATTTTTCCATATGATTTTATTCATGGACACTGAAATTTGTATTTCATACAATTTTTATGTCATAAAATAGTCTTCTTTTGATTTTTTCAATCAATTAAAAATGTGAAAAACAACCTTAGTCCATAGGTCATATAAAAACAGGTGATGGACCAGATTTGGTCCCTGTGTTAGTCTATGATATTTAAAGGACACATGGTCATCCTTTTACTTTATATCCAAATTTTCTTAATATGTGATTATATATCAATTAGTTGAATCTTTTCACACCTGTTCTACCTACAATTGGAAGTTCTCAGTTTAAAATGGTTTAAAGATATTGGACCTTAACCAGAAAGACAATGGACCCTAAGGCACATTGAGAAATAGTTTTTCTAGCTCTAACTTTATGTAACCCTAGACAGGCAAGTTCTTTAGATACTTTGGGCCTCTCATAACCCAGATACTTGAGCTAAATAATTTCTAAGATTATTCTTAAGTATAAGATTATTTGCTACAGGTATATTTAAAACAAATGAAAATTATTTAGGAAAATATTTTCTCTACATTTTTTTTTCACACTTGTAGAGAAATTTATGCCGAGTGAAAATTGTATTCTCAAACACATGTCAACATTATCTACATTTTATACAGCTTAGTGTGCAAAATGATTTGCATTTAGAGTGACATAATATGCTTAGTTTCATGAGGATTCAAATCAACAAGTATATGAGCCCTAGAAGCATTTAGAAAGCTAAGCAATGTTGTGCGGGGGAAGTATGATCAAAATGAAGTTGTATGAGGCTTCCCTGTTGGCGCAATGGTTGGGAGTCTGCCTGCCAATGTGGGTTCGTGTCTCGGTCCGGGAGGATCCCGCGTGCCACGGAGCGGCTGGGCCCATGGGCCGTGGCCACTGGGCATGAGCGTCCAGGGCCTGTGCTCCACAGCGGGAGAGGCCACAACAGTGAGAGGCCCGCATACCGCAAAAAAAAAAAAAAAAAGAAGTTGTATGAAATGTTGGTAATTACCATTTTATTATAGGACTCTGAATGATTAATCCACAATAAGTAGGAAAAAGGCATTCAGGCCAAAGTGAGCTATCTAAAATAGACTCTAGTTCTATACAAATTTCATAAGTAAAATTATTTCAAAGGAGAGAATCTATGAAAATTATACACAAATCTTTCAAACACATCAGAAACATGAAAACGTACGGCTCATTTTGTCATCTGAAACTATTTAGACTCACGCGTACTCCAGAGAAGAAATGAATTTTGAAGATAAGGATACTTCCTTAATTGCATAAATGATATGTATTAAAGAAAATGTTTTTCAATTACATCACTGTTAACTAGGTTGGTAACACTATCATAGAAACATTTTGTACTGTGATAATGGACAAGAGAGTATTTCTAACTATCTTTTTTTATCACATTGATTCTTATAGAGAGATAACCAACCCATCCAAAAGTTACAATTTGAATAGCTTGTAAGAATTCTGTGTTATGTGTTTAGGATAGAAGGCAGGTGTGGGGGGAGACCAAATAATCTGAATATTTTACTTAAAATAAAATTTGTATGGAAAGCTTATTATTCCAAAGTACTTTTTCTTCCAAATTACCTTACTCCTCTTCTCTCCTCATCTATTCAATTAGAAAATGCTCAGTTAAAGAAAAGCAGCCTACTAAGCCGCCCAAGTTTAGTGACATTATTATTTGTGTAAACATAAAATGAATAAAAAATGTTTATGTTTTTTCTTTATTCAACTTTTATGTTTGTCACACACAGCAAGAAAAATCATAAGTCGACTAAGAAAGTGTTTAACACGCATTAATATAAATAAGAATTAGAGTTGTATAAAAATAATAGAACCCGCCTTGATTACTGCAACTCCTGTTAATTATATTTTCACATTGTTTAAATCACTGCATTACTCTCATTAATTATGTGTCTATTATGTTTCAAACACTGTACTAGATAGAAACTTTTTTGTTCTTTTGTTCTTCCTTAATAGCAAAGGAAGAGACACACAGACAGACAATTACTAAATGGGAAGAATGTAGTCAAATGTTAGAAAATTAACATTGTAGGACAGTTCAAGAGATAGAAGAAAAAATCATAGAAAACATCATTCGTTATAAAGCAAAGTAAGTGTTTTTTTGTACATATCTTGGGAATAATTTATATTAAAATCCCTGGGGTATTGGTAAAAACATTTCATGTAAGTTAACCTAGATTTTAATAAAACATATATTAAAGGAAGACAAAAAGAGTGCAAATAATATTATCATTAATAATTATAATTTTTTCAGCTAAATTTTTATAAATATAAAGATTGAAGAAATATGTGACAAAATTTATGGGACTGAAAACTATTACATTTTAGATTAACAAAATATAATTTTAAACAGTACAAAAAACTATATAGTTAATAAGTCAGAGTATTATAAAATATTAAGATAAAGTTTAAAACATATTTTCATTGCTTTTTCTCCTTATATATATTTTCAACATCTTTATTGGAGTATAATTGCTTTACAATGTTGTGTTAGTTTCTGCTGTATAACAAAATGAATCAGTTACATGTACACATATATCCCCTCCCTCTTGAGCTTCCCTACCACCCTCCCTATCCCACACTTCTAGTTGGTTACAAAGCACCAAACTGATCTCCCTGTTCTATGCAGCTGCTTCCAACTATCTATTTTACATTCAGGAGTGTACATATGTCATTGCTACTCTCTCACTTCATCCCAGCTTACCCTCCCCTCACCCTGTGTCCTCAAGTCTACTGTCTACGTATGCATCTTTATTCCTGTCCTGCCCCTAGGTCCATCAGAAACATTTTTTTAAGATTCCATATATATGTGTTAGCATATGATATTTTTCTTTCTGATCTGTATGGACTCTAGGTCCATCCAACTCACTACAAATAACTCAATTTCGTTTCTTTTTGTGGCTGAGTAGTATTCCATTGTATATATGTGCCACATCTTCTTCCTTCATCTGTAGATGGACACTTAGGTTATTTCCATGTCGTGGCTATTGTAAATAGTGCTGCAATGAACATTGTGGAACATGTCTCTGTTTGAATTATGGTTTTCTAGGGTATGTGCTCAGTAGTGGGATTGCTGGCTCATATGGTAGTTCTATTTTTAGTTTTTTAAGGAACCTCCATACTGTTCTCCATAGCAGCTGTATCAATTTACATTCCCACCAACAGTGCAAGAGGGTTCCCTTTTCTCCACACCCTCTCCAGCATTTTTTGTTTGTAGATTTTTGATGATGGCCATTCTGACCAGTGTGAGGTGATACCTCATTGTACTTTTGATTTGCATTTCTCTAAAGATTAGTGATGTTGAGCATCATTTGAGCATCATTTCATGTTTGTTGGCAATCTGTATATCTTCTTTGGAGAAATGTCTTTTTAGGTCTTCTGCCCAATTTTAGATCGGGTTGTTAGTTTTTTTGATATTGAGCTGCATGAGTTGCTTGTATATTTTGGAGATTACTCCTTTGTCAGTTGCTTCCTTTGCAAATATTTTCTCCCATTCTGAGGGTTGTCTTTTCGTTTTGTTTATGGTTTCCTTTGCTGTGCAAAAGCTTTTAAGTTTCATTAGGTGCCATTGTTTATTTTTGTTTTTATTTCCATTTCTCTAGGAGATGGGTCAAAAAGGATCTTGCTGTGATTTATGTCATAGAGTGTTCTGTCTATGTTTTTCTCTAAGAGTTTTATAGTGCCTGGCCTTACATTTAGGTCTTTAATCCATTTTGAGTTTATTTTTGTGTATGGTGTTAGGGAGTATTCTAATTTCATTCTTTTACATATAGCTGTCCAGTTTTCCCAGCACCACTTATTAAAGAGGCTGCCTTTTCTCCATTGTATGTTCTTGTGTCCTTTACCAAAGATAAGGTGACCATATGTGTGTGGGTTTATCTCTGGACCTTCTATCCTGTTCCATTGATCTATATTTCTGTTTTTGTGTCAGTAGCATACTCTCTTGATTACTGTAGCTTTATAGTATAGTCTGAAGTCAGGGAGCCTGATTCATCCAGTTCCATTTTTCTTTCTCAAGATTGCTTTGGCTATTTGGGGTATTTTGTGTTTCAATCAGAGAAGAAAAAGAAATAAAAGAATTCAAATTGGAAAAGAAGAAATAAAACTATCACTGTTTACAGATGACATGATACTATACATAGAGAACCCTAAAGATGCTACCAGGAAACTACTAGAACTAATCAATGAATTTGGTAAAGTAGAAGGATACAAAATTAATGTACAGAAACTTCTTGCATTCCTATACACTAAAAATGAAAAATCTGAAAGAGAAATGAAGGAAATACTCCCATTTACCGTTGCAACAAAAAGAATAAAATATCTAGGAAGAAACCTACCTAAGGAGACAAAAGACCTGTATGCAGAAAACTATAAGACAGTGATGAAAGAAATTAAAGACAATACAAACAGATGGAGAGATATACCATGTTCTTGTATCGGAAGAATCAACATTGTGAAAATGAGTATACTACCCAAAGCAATCTACAGATTCAATGCAATCCCTATCAAACTACCAATGGAATTTTTCACAGAAATAGAACAAAAAATTTTACAGTTTGTATGGTAATCTCCTTATATTTTGATACTAATTTCTTTCAGGTTAATATCCCTGCCTTAAATCACTTTTCTCTATACGTTTTATACTTATTATGTACAACACGTGGTTTTCAAGTATCAGTAAGAATTGCTTTTGGTCATATTGTATGTTCTGCTTACAGACATATCTAGAAATGTATATTTTTCTAAACCAGATGTGTAATTTAAATGAAAACATGTCTTAAGTTTCACAAATTGCTTATCAAAAGTGACATATAGTGACAGTGAACTATAGAATATATATGAATTTGAACAACTTTCACACCTATATCTACTTATGCCTCCATGACTTTGGCAGAGCACTTATAAGAAACTTTGAGAGGTGATGCATGCATTTTTTAAAGTTACTTACAAAAATACACCTACACAAATGCATTGCATATCAAATATATCCCCATTGGGTCTAGTAGTTTTAATGTGAACTTTTATTGGAGTTATTTTAACATGAACACACCAGTTTTGAAGAAATACCTATATACACACAAATCTACTAATGTAATATACACAGTATAAACTATTAGAAGTGAACATCTTCAAAGAATGTTCTAAAAATAAATACATAGAGGAATCACAATATTTTCTTTCCGTATCCATTGGTGTAAGTTGTTCTCCCCTTCTGGAGGCCACTACTGTAACTCAATATTTTGCAGCTCAGGGATGGGGAGGGTAGGTTTCCTGCTACCAGAATGTGGGGGTAATATATACCAAAATTTGGGGGTTGATGGTAGGATATATGTTTTAGAAACAGCTTAAAAATCACTGGTCTAGGAGAAGAAACTGGCAAAGTCTGAATCCCAAAGATTTTTCCTCCTATTATGTATCTAAGTATCCTTTTCTCTGCAAACTTCTTTCAAAGAATGAGAACTTTGCCACAGAGGAAAAGGGAATTAGAGAAGGGTCATGTCATTTAGAAATTATGCCACATCACATACCTAATGGTCAAATCTGAATCCAATAACTAGGTTTGTCTAAGAATTTTTACATATCATCTAGGTACTCAGAGAAGAAGTGTAATCCCTAAAATAACTAAAGCCAATTTTTACATTTGTAATTTGTCAGTAATAAATTTTAAAACAACAGTTATTATTCTGCATATTAATTCATGGGAATGGTGTGGTTTCTTCCAAACAAAACAATAATACATAAGGAGCTGTAGCCATGAGAAATGGGAATGTATTCTATATAACCAAGGAAGAAAAGCATTTAACCTGCACTACCAAAAATGCTACTATAATGTCTAATGTAACTTTTAGAAATCAATTATGTTGTCTGAGCTGCTTATATATTTTAGATATTAACCCCTTATCAGTCATATCATTTGCAAATATTTTCTCTCATTCTGTAGGTCATCTTTTCATTTTGTTAGTGGTTTCCTTGTTCTCTGCAAAAGCTTTTAAGTTTAATTAGGTGGCATCAATTTATTTTTGCTATTATTTCCTTTGCTTTAGGAGACAGATCCAAAAAATAATAATAATAATGCTACAATTTATGGCAAAGAGTGTTCTGCCTATGCTTTCCTCTAGGAGTTTTATAGTTTCTGGTCTTACATTTAGGTCTTTAATCCATTTTGAGTTTATTTTTGTGTATGGAGTTAGAGTTCATAATGTGCTAATTTCATTGTTTTACATATAGCTGTCTAGTTTTCCTGGCACAACTTATTGAAGACATTGTCTTTTCTCCACTGTATATTTTTGCTTCCTTTGTCATAGATTAGTTGACCATAGGTGTGTGGGCTTATTCCTGGGCTTTCTATCCTGTTCCATTGATCTATAGCTCTGTTTTTGTGCCAGTACCATACTGTTTTGCTTAATGTAGTTTTGTAGTATAGTCTGAAGTCAGGGAGCCTGATTCTTCCAGCTCTGTTTTTCTTTCTCGATTGCTTTGGCTATTCGGGGTCTTTTGTGTTTCCATACAAATTGTAAAAACAATTGTTCTAATTCTGTGAAAAATGCTATTGGTAGTTTGATAGAGATTGCATTGAATCTGCATATAACGTGCTCATACAACTCAACATCCAAAGAACAACAACCTGATTAAAAAGTGGGCAGAAGGCCTGAATAGACTTTTTTTTCAAAAAATGACATGCATATGGACACCAGGTACATGAAAAGATGCTCAACATAACTAAACATTAGGGAAATGAAAAACAAAACCACAATGAAGTATCACCTCCCACCTGTCAGAATGGCTATCATCAAAAAGAACACAAATAACAAATGTTGGCAAGGGTGTGGAGAAAAGGGAACCCTTGTACACTGTTGGTAGGAATGTAAATTGGTGCAGCCACTGTGGAAATCAGTTTGGATGTTTTTCAAAAAACTAAAAATAGAATTACCATGTGACCTGCAATTCAAATTCTGGGTATATATCCAAAACAAAAACACTAATTTAAAAAGATACATGCACCCCAATGTTCATAGCAGCATTTTTTTACAACTGCTAATATATGGAGCAACCTAAGTGTCCATCAACAGATGAATGGATAAAGAATATTTGTCATATATATACACACACACACACACACACACACACACACTACTTAGCCATATGGAAGAATGAAATTTTTCCATTTGCAGCAACATGGATGGACTTGGAGCATATTTTGCTATGTGAAATAAGTCAGACAGAAGAAGATAAATACTGTATAATATCACTTATATGTCCAATTTAAAAAATACAACAAACTGTTGAATACAACAACAACAAAAAACAGACTCACAGGTATAGAGAAGAAATTAGTGAAATTAGTGGTTACCAATGGGGAGGGGAAGTAGGGGAAGGGCAATATAAGGATAGGGAATTAAGAGGTACAAATTATTATGTATATAATAAGCTACAAGGATATATTGTACAACAAGTGGAATATAGCCAATATTTTATTATAACTATAAATGAAGTATAACCTTTAAAAATTGTGCATCACTATATTGTACACTGGTAACGTATAATATGGTACAGCAACTATAGATCAATTAAAAAAAAGAAATCAGTCATGTTACTCAAATGTTCATAATGACTTCAAATCATTCCTTAAAACTGAGTCGGTTTTACTTTCCAAATGCATGTTCTCTGGGCATCTCAACACATAAAATGTAAATTGGCGAGCTTGACTTAAATGCCCAGGTCAGTTGATTAAAATTCTAATGAACAGTTTTAATCATCTTAGTATGTAGTTAATGACTTCCATCTCTGCCTTGGTTCACTGGTTAATAATGAAGAAATAGAAAAAGTGGTATGTATAAGATAACTTAGCAATATGATTTTCCATCAGAGCCAAAGATTGTCTCTTTGTAGGGTGTCTGTGCACATAACAGAAAATAAATTCCTTCAGGACAATTTGTATTTATCAAAACTATATTTATTCTCTTAGGTAAAATATGGATTCATTTAGTGACCTACAATGACACAATATTTATTTATTTTAATTCAGGCTAAGAGGCTAAATGTTATAATTAACATAAAGCCCTTCTCACCTCCTATTTATGTATAACACACACGTCGGGGTCTGAAAAGTGGGTTGCAGTAACTCTAACTCATTCTTGACTAGGATGAATCACTCATTAATTTTCTAAGCAGTAGAGCTCAAAGCATATTTTCTCTTTTCAAGTATTGGAAAGTAGGTTTGCAAGTCTTGTGGGGTTTCCTTTACTATTCTAGGTCAAGCATCAGATTCTTTGATATAGAATGAATGTCGCTTCTGAAAACTGCTTGTGAGAAGGACTGCATGTCTTTTAGAAATGTCAGGTTTTAGTCTACCACATATCTCCAACATTGCTCTCTTCTTTGCTCAATGATATGAACATCCTAACAACTAAACTGTGAACTAACCAAAAGGAACTGAAATATATTTTTTTCTAGTAGTAAAAATGTCCCTGTGAGATATGGAATAATGTCTGAATATTTTCACTGAAGAAATTTTATCAATTTTCTCATTAGTTCACTCGTATTCTATTATTTAAGCAGACAGAAGGCTGAGGAGAAAAAAAATAAATTGTGTTGAACAAGCCCTTGACTTTATAGTGTTATAAAAATGGTACAGTGACATAAGGGATCAGTAATAATAAACAGCTTCAAGGTGGCCACTGAATCATTTATTTTATAAATATACCCCATTTGCAAATGTAAAAGAATATTAAATAATAAGGATTAAAGAAGATTCAATTATATTTATGTTCTTTTACTTAAAGGATAACATGGGAGAGGAAATATAACATTCATTTTTATACCAATAAAATTTAATAAATAATGGAGACTATTTGTATATATCCCTAATGGCTTTTATGGGCTCCATATTGCAAGAGGCCTAGAAAAGATAATCTCAAATTCCTAATTTTGTGGCCTGGCATATTCCAAAGCACTTCAAGTTTTCTATGAACTTTTAAAGACTTGAATTTTTATGGCTTCCTTTGTAGCGGGAAATAATACTTATCACTTATGACAGCTTTGGAAATAAACAAAACAAAACAAAACCCTCTAATCCACCTCATGATTAGTTTTCCTAGCCAATGTCTGAGTTCAACAATATTATTTTTCCTTTCTGGAGAAGGGTTTTATATTTGTAGTCACATTGCACTAGATCTAGCCTACTTCAGTCTGGAATCTATAGGAACGTGATTTGTTTCCCTTCCTGACCCCTTCGGTATGAAAAATTTTTCTTTCCTCATGCTTCATGTCTCTGTTACCCTATATTGTACTATTTTTCATTTTTTTCCAAAACACCAAATTCTTTCATTCACATGTTAACAAGGTGCCTCACCATTTTTCCTCTTTATTCCTTTATAGCTAAGGCAGATTACCAGATTACTATTGGAACTGTGACACAACACACAATCTGCCATCTCCCTTTCCCTGCAGCAGACAAGTGGATGGTATCCTTTTTGCACTTGAACAAATCCACACACCTGGCCCTGGCACTGACCAGCAAATACAAGCCTTGTTTCTCCTTATTCAACAGTGTTGTTACAGAAGTGCTGCCCATCACACTCTATGAAAATTTACATTCTGAATATTTTGCTTTATAACTGCAGGCATTTACACAACTCAAGGTGAGACTTATAAGAGGTATTATTATTAATACATAAATGAATGTGACATGGGGTACTTATTGCAGGACTTAAAATTAAAGAATATAAGAAGTGATACAGGAGACAGATGGAAATAGTGAAGTTATAAAAAATTGCTGTTTTTATAAATTTAAATGTTCACACAGTAGTGTTTTTAGTAAATTCTCTAATTGAACTTTCAAAATCCAAAATTTATTGGCAAAATGAGTTTATTGATATATCCAGTGTTCCGCTTATAAAATTCTAACTGATTGGATATCCCACACTTTTTAAAGTTTGACTAAAACATGTTTTTATTATTTTTCTTCCCATTTATTGAGATATATTTGACATACAGCACTGTATGTATCTAAGGTGTACAGCATTCTCTTAACAATTTTCATATATAATATACAGCAGTGTTAATAATATTAATCATATTGTATACTACATCCCTAGCACTTATTTATCCTATAACTGGAAGTTTGTACCTTTTGACCACCTTCTTCCAATTACCCCTTTCCCACCTCTGATAACCACAAATCTGATCTCTTTTTCTATGAGTTTGTTTGTTTTTGAAGTATAATTGACCTACAACACTATGTTATTTCCTGGTGCACAACATAGTGATTTGATATTTCTACATTACAAGATATCCCCACAATGTCTAGTTACTATTGTATCATCATACAAAGATGTTTCATTATTATTGACTATATTCTCCATGCTGTACAGTGTAGATTTTCCATATTTTATTCAATATGTTGGCACTCTTTAGCCTTATTGTCAGTCAAAAGTAGTTGCCAGAGCTGACTCCAGAGGAACCCAGTGAGGACCTTCAAGATGGTGGAGGAGTAAGACATGGAGATCACCTTCCTCCCCACAAATACAATAAAAATAATCCCCACAAATACAATAAAAATACATCTACATGTGGAACAACTCCTACAGAACACTTTCTGAACACTGGCAAAGACCTCAGACTTCCCAAAAGGCAAGAAACTCCCCACATACCTAAGTAGGGCAAAAGGAAAAAGAAAAGACAAAAGAATACGGATGGGACACGCACTTCTGGGAGGGAGCTGTGAAGTAGGAAGAGTTTCCACACACTAGGAAGCCCCTTCACTGGCAGAGACGGGGTGTGGGCAAGGGGAAACTTAGGAGCTACGGAGGAGAGTGAAGCAACAGTGGTGTAGCGGGCAAAGCAGACAGATTCCCATGCAGAGGATCAGAGCCGACCAGCACTCAGCAGCCTGAGAGGCCTGTCTGCTCACCTGATGGGACAGGTGGGGGCTGGGAGCTGAGGCTCCAGCTTCGGAGGTCAGATCCCAGGGACAGGACTGGGGTTGGCTGCGTGAACGCAGCCTGAAGGGGGCTAGTGCACCACAGCTAGCCGGGAGGGAGTCCAGGAAAAGTCTGGAACTGCCTAAGAGGCAGGAGACCATTGTTTTGGGGTGCACGAGGAGGGGGATTCAGAGCACCGCCTAACCGAGTTCCAGAGACCTGCATGAGCTGTGGCTATCAGCATGGACCCCAGAGATGGTAATGAAATGCTAAGGCTGCTGCTGCAGCCACCAAGAATCCTGTGTGCAAGCACAGGTCACTATCCACACCTCCCATCCTAGGAGCCTGTGCAGCCTGCCATTGCCAAGGTCCCGTGATCCAGGGACAACTCCCCAGGAGAACACATAGCATGGCTCAGGCTGGTGCAACATCACGCCAGCCTCTGTCACAGCGGGCTCGCCCCACATTCCATATCACTCCCTCCCCATGGCCTGAGTGAGCCAGAGGCCCCTAATCAGCCTCTCCTATAACCCCCTCTTGTCTGGGAGAAGTACAGACGTCAGAGAGTGACCTACATGCAGAGTTGGGGTTAAATCCAAAGATGAACCCTAGAAGCTGTGCAAAAAAAGAAGAGAAAGGGAAATTTCTCCGTGCAGTCTCAGGAGCAGTGGATTAAATCTCCACAATCTACTTGATGTACCCTGCAACTTGTGGAATACCTGAATAGACAATGAATCATCCCAAAATTGAGACAGTGGAATTGGGAGCAAATGTAGACTTAGGGTTTGCTGTATGTGACTGACTAGTTTCTGATTTTTATGTTTATCTTAGTATAGATTTTAGCACTTGTTATCATTGGTGGATTTGTTTATTGGTTTGGTTGCTCTCTTCTTTTTTTTTTATTACTTAAAAAAATTTTTATTTAATATTTAAAAAAAATTTTAATAACTATTTTATTTTATTTTTATTACTTTCTTTATTTTTTTTTCTCCGTTTTCTCATGAGCCATGGGGCTGACAGGGTCTTGGTGTTCTGGCCGGATGTCAGGCCTGAATCTCTGAGGTGGGAGAGCCGAGTTCAGGACAATGGACCACCAGAGGTTTCCTGGCCCCACGTAATATCAATTGGTGAGAGCTCTCCCAGACATCTCCGTCTTGATGTTAAGACTCAGCTCCACCCAATGGCCAGCAAGCTCCAGTGCTGTACGCCCCATGCCAAACAAGTAGCAAGATGGGCATACAACCCCACCTATTAGCAGAGAGGCTGCCTAAAATCATAAGTTCACAGACACCCCAAAACACACCACCAGATATGGTCCTGCCCACCAGAAAGACAAGATCCAGCCTCCTCCACCAGAACACAGGCACCATCCCTCTCTACCAGGAAGCTTACACAACCCACTGAACCAACTTTAGTCACTGGGGGCAGACACCAAAAACAACAGGAACAATGAACTTGCAGTCTGCAAAAAGGAGACCTCAAACATGGTAAGATAAGCAAAATGAGAAGACAGGAAATATGCAGCAGATTAAGGAGCAAGGTAAAAACCCATCAGACCAAACAAATGAAGAGGAAATAGGCAGTCTACCTGAAAAAGAATTCAGAGTAATGATAGTAAAGATGATCCAAAATCTTGGAAATAGAATGGAGAAAATACAAAAAAAGTTTAACAAGTTTAACAATGGAGAAAATACATAAAAAGTTTAACAAGGACCTAGAAGCACTAAAGAGCAAACAAACAATGATGAACAGCAGAATAAATTAAATGAAAAATTCTCTAGAAGGAGTCAATAGCAGAATAATTGAGGCAGAAGAACGGGTAAGTGACCTGGAAGATAAAATAGTGGAAATAACTACTACAGAGCAGAATAAACAAAACAGAATGAAAATAATTGAGGACCGTCTCAGAGACCACTGGGACAACATTAAATGCACCAACATTCAAATTACAGGGGTCTCAGAAGAAGAAGAGAAAGAGAAAGGGACTGAGAAAATATTTGAAGAGATTATAGTTGCAAACTTCCCTAATATGGGAAAGGATATAGTCAATAAAGTCCAGGAAGTGCAGAGAGTCCCATACAGGATAAATCTAAGGAGAAACAAGCGAAGACACATATTAATCAAACTATCAAAAATTAAATACAAAGAAAACATATTTTTAAAAAGCAAGGGAAAATCAGCAAATAACAAACAAGGGAATCCCCATAAGGATAACAGCTGATCTTTCAGCAGAAACTCTGCAAGCCAGAAGGGAGTGGCAGGACATATTTAAAGTGATGAAAGGGAGAAACCTACAATCAAGATTGCTCTACCTAGCAAGAATCTCACTCAGATTCGATGGAGAAATCAAAACCTTTACAGACAAGCAAAAGCTAAGAGAATTCAGCACCACCAAACCAGCTTTACAACAAATGCTAAGGGAACTTCTCTAGACAAGAAACACAAGAGAAGGAAAAACCTACAATAAAAACCTAAAACAATTAAGAAAATGGTAATAGGACCATACATATCACTAGCTACCTTAAATGTAAATGGATTAAATGCTCCAACCAAAAGACATAGACTGGCTGAATGGATACAAAAACAAGACCCGTATATATGCTGTGTACAGGAGACCCACTTCAGACCTAGGGACACATACAGACTGAAAGTGAGGGGATGGAAAAAGATATTCCATGCAAATGGAAATCAAAAGAAAGCTTGAGTAGCAATTCTCATAGCAGACAAAAGAGACTTTATATTAAGACAATTATAAGAGACAAAGAAGGACACTACATAATGCTCAAGGGATCAATCCAAGAAGATATAACAATTGTAAATATTTATGCACCCAACATAGGAGCACGTCAATACATAAGGCAAACACTAACAGCCATAAAAGGGGAAATTGACAGTAACACAATCATAGTAGGGGACTTTTAACACCCCAATTTCACCAATGGACAGATCATCCAAAATGAAAATAAATAAGGAAACACAAGCTTTAAATGACACATTAAACAAGATGGACTTAATTTATATTTATAGGACATTCCATCCAAAAACAACAGAATACACTTTCTTCTTAAGTGCTCATGGAACACTCTCCAGGATACAGCATACCTTGGGTCACCAATCAAGCCTTGGTAAATTCAAGAAAATTGAAATTGTATGACATATCTTTTCCAACCACAATGTTATGAGGCTAGATATCAGTTACAGGAAAAAAATCTGTGAAAAATACAAACACATGAAGGCTAAACATACATTATCAAATAACCAAGAGCTCACTGAAGAAATCAAAGAGTACATAAAAAAATACCTAGAAACAAATGACAGTGAAAACAGGGCAACCCAAAACCTATGGAATGCAGCAAAAGCAGTTCTAAGCGGGAAGTTTATAGCAATACGATCCTACCTCAAGAAACATGAAAATTTCTCAAATAAACAACCTAACCTTACACCTAAAGCAATTAGATAAAGAAGAACAAAAAACTTCCAAATTTAGCAGAAGGAAAGAAATCATAAAGGTCAGATCAGAAACAAATGAAAAAGAAATGAAGGAAATAATAGCAAAGATCAATAAAAGTAAAACCTGGTTCTTTGAGAAGATAAACAAAATTGATAAAACATTAGCCAGAGTCATCAAGAAAAAAAGGGAGAAGACTCAATTCAACAGAATTAGAAATGAAAACAGAGAAGTAGTAACTGACACTCCAGAAATACAAAGGATCATGAGAGATTACCACAGCAAATATATGCCAATAAAATGGACAACCTGGAAGAAATGGACAGATTCTTAGAAAAGCACAACTTTCAGAGACTGAACCAGGAAGAAAGAGAAAATATAAACAGACTAATCACAAGCACAGAAATTGGAACTGGGATTAAAAATCTTCCAACACACAAAAGCCCAGGACCAGATGGCTTCACAGGTGAATTCTATCAAACATTTAGAGAAGAGCTAACACCTATCCTTCTCAAACTCTTCCAAAATAGAGCAGAGGGAGGAACACACCCAAACTCATTCCATGAGGTCACCATCACCCTGTTACCAAAACCAGACAAAGATGTCACAAAAAAGAAAACTACAGGCCAATATCACTAATGAACATAGAAGCAAAAATCCTCAACAAAATACTAGCAAAGGGAATCCAACAGAACATTGAAAGGGTCATACACTATGATCAAGTGTATGCAGGAATGCAAGGATTCTTCAATATATGCATATCAATCAGTGTGATACACCATATTCATCTATTGAAGGATAAAAACCATATGAAAAACTCAATAGTTGCAGAAAAAGCTTTTGACAAAATTCAACACCCACTTATGATAAAAAGCCTCCAGAAAGTAGGCATAGAGGGAACTTACCCCTATATAATAAAGGCTATATATGACAAACCCACAGCCAACATCCTTCTCAATGGTGAAAAACTGAATCCATTTCCAGTAAGATCAGGAAGAAGACAATGTTGCCCACTCTCACCACTATCATTCAACATAGTTTTGGAAATTTTAGCCTCAGCAATCAGAGAAGAAAAAGACATAAAATGAATCCAAAGAGGAAAAGAAGAAATAAAGCTGTCACTGTTTGCAGATGACATGATACTATACATAGAGATTCCTAAAGATGCTACCAGAAAACTACTAGAACTAATCAATGAATTTGGTAAAGTAGCTGGATACAAATGTAATGCACAGAAATCTCTTGCATCCCTATACACTAATGATGAAAAATCTGAAAGAGAATTTAAGGAAACACTGCCATTTAGCATTGCAACATAAAGAATAAAATACCTAGGAATAAACCTACATAAGGAGACAAAAGGCCTGTATGAAGAAATCTATAAGATACTGAAGAAAGAAATTAAAGGCGATACAAACAGATGGAGAGATATACCCTGTTCTTGGATTGGAAGAATCAACATTGTGAAAATGAATATACTACCCAAAGCAATCTACAGATTCAGCACAATCCCTATCAAATTACCACTGCCATTTTTCACAGAAGTAGAACAAAACATTTCACAATTTGCATGGAAACACAAAAGACCCCAAATAGCCAAAGCAATCTTGAGAAAGAAAAACGGAGTTGGAGGAATCAGGCTCCCTGACTTCAGACTATACAAATATTTACAAATATTTATTTGTAATCAACAAAGACAGTAAAAAAAAATACAACCCAGTGTTTCTTCAACTTTGTTATACCCATATAATGGAATACTACTCAGCAATAAAAAGGAACAAACTATACACAAAAATATATTTGATGGGCATATATCTGGAGAAAACTATAATTCAAAAAGATACGTGCACCCCAGTGTTCATTCAGCACTATTTACTATAGCTAAGACATGGAAGCAGTCTAAGTGTCCGTCAACAGATGAATGGATAAAGAAGATGTAGTATATATATAATGGGATATTACTCAGCCATAAATAAGAATTAAATGATGTCATTTACAGCAACATGGATAGACCTAGAGTATCATACTAAGTGAAGTAATTAGCTAGAGAAAGACAAATATCATATGATACCACTTATATGTGGAATCTAAAAAAGTGATATAAATGAACTTGTTTACAAAACAGAAAATAGTCCCACAGACATAGAAAACAAACTTATGGTTACCAATGGGGAAAGGCAGGAGGAGGGATGAATCAGGAGTTCGGGATTAACATATATACACTACTATATATAAAATAGCTAACCAACAAGGACCTACTGTATAGCACAGGGAATTATAGTTAGTATTTTGTAATAACCTATAAAGGTGTATGAAAAAGAATATTATATATATATGTATATAAAATGGAATCACTTTTCTGTAAACTTGAAACTAACACAACAGTGTAAGTCAACCATACTTCAATTAAAAAAAAGTTGTATGCTTAGAAAAAAAAAGTATATATATAGGTATATATATATATATATATATATATATATATATATATACCTATATATGTATATTTTTGAGTCTCAAGTGCATTTTGCTAAGTGAAAGATCTCAGACTCTGAAGTCTGTAAAGTGAATTATTCCATTTATATGACATTTTGAAAAAGCAAAACTATTGTAACAGAAACAGATAAGTGCATCCAAGGTCTGGGAAGGAAAAGAAATGGCTACAAAGGGATAGAAAGTTCTATTATTTGTGGTAATAGAATTGATCTTTGTCTTGACTGTGGTCACAAGACTGCATGAGTTTGTCAAAGCTCATAAAAACCATACAAGAAAAAGTTATTTTACATTATGTAAATTATATTTCAATCATAAAAGGAAGTTACTGGAGAAAATAGTAGGATGTGATCTCAAAGGAAATTTTTACTAAGAAAAGGAAATTGAGACTCCTAGATATCTGTAAATAAAAAAGAAAAATAACATTTTGAACATTTCAAAATATCTTGCTTTCTCATTAATGATGTTACCCCATTGAACAAAGGCAATCTTGATCACAAGCTCTGATATTGTTACATAATAATATAGAACATAAGAATTCAATTTATCTGAGCCTAAGGAAAGTGTTATTAGTATCCAAAGTTTTAATAATGTAACTGTCATTAGAAATAAATGGTCTCATGGTTTTCTTTAAGAAACAGGGAACCAAGGCCAACAAGGCTGACGTACTGATTCAGGTTGGTGCAGCCAAACAGTGTCAAAGGCTGGAATCAATATGGACCCCCACACTATCAGTTTATCACCTTTTCCACTACAATATGTAATTAAATATTTTGCTGAGATTTACTTATTAAAAACATAAATAATTATAATTTATATCTATATCAGTTGACAACATGGTTACTCAAATTGCAAACTACTAAATTCTGAGATGGATCTAGTTATTAGAGTTGTTACCAGTTTTTTGGCAACAAAAATACTTTTGATACTGTTTCTGTAAGAAAAATCATAAAGTCAAAATTACATGTAAGAACACTCATTCAATATTTATATCTAAACATACATGACTATATAAATAAGGAGCTAAGCCCTCTTTTGGTCTTGAATTAGATAAATTATTAGGAAATATCAAACAGAAAGGCATATTTACTCTCTAAAATCTGTTATGCTGTTTAGCCTGCCTACTGCTAATGCTAGACACTTAGAACTCAAATTAACCTTAGAAAGTAGAACTTATAGTGTAAATTTATTCTAAAATTATTTTTTACAAGTTTTATAGGGAATGAAGTAAGATATTTTATTGACAAGCTATCTGAAGTAACTGTGTTTCTTGTGGTGTATATTTATTTCAATTACTGATTTGTTAAATGAAAATTAAACTGAAAACTTTTCATGTGTTTTTTTTTTTTTTTTTTTTTTTTGCGGTACACGGGCCCCTCATCACCGTGGCCTCTCCCGGTGCGGAGCACAGGCTCTAGACGCGCAGGCTCAGCGGCCATGGCTCACGGTCCCAGCCACTCCGCGGCACGCGGGATCCTCCCGGACCCGGGGCACGAACCCGCGTCCCTTGCATCGGCAGGCGTTCTCCCAACCACTGCGCCACCAGGGAAACCCTTTTTCATGTTATTTAATGTAGTCTCAAACCTTTTCCTCTCAGTTACAACTGTGTTTCACCTCTATATTTGATTTATTTTTAATCAGCTAAAATATTTTTTCATGAAAGGTAAATTGATTCTATCTCTCTGAATTATTGTGTGTTCACAATATTTTTGTAACATCTTTGACTCAAAATTTTAAAGATACTCTTCTACTATTTTCTCACAATATGTGTAGTAGAGAGGAAATGTATGATTAGCATGAATTTTGGTTCTTTGTAGGAATCTTGCTATTTTTTCCCTTTCTGATATTTATTGGGATTCTTTCTTTATAATTCAGATATTTCTCCCAGGAAACATAGAGGTTAGGTCATTTTTTTTAAAATTGCCTACATGTTGAGCACATTGCCAGTGCCACAGCATTTCCACAACTGCATTTTCATTTTATTCTATTATGTTGATTTTATTTTATCACCTTCTTTCATTTTCAAGCCTGCCTATTTCCTTCTCTTGGTGAGAAGGCTTCTCGCATATAACTTTTACATCTTTTTCTTGATATGTCTGCACATTACAATATTTAATATTAATCTAAATTTGTAGTATATTTTAGTTTTTATACTCTCTTCTTTTCTTATCCAGTCTCTACATTAGTTTGTTCTTTCAGCCAGATTTTTAAAAAAATTATCTTTTCTTGTCATGTAACCTTACTTTTCATAATTTATTATCTGTATATTCTAGATTTTATTGAGAAAAGAGATGTTCTTTTACATCCTATTCTGTTTTCTAGAGCAAATCATTTTCAAAGGAATGCTTTCATTTTTTATTTTTGAATGCTACAGCATAAATACAGTAGAAAATTTTTAGAAACACTGTTAGATTTTTCTCCCCACTCCCCTAATTTTTCCCTAGTTTCTTCATATATAGAAATGGTCACTTGTTTCTGTGAGAGCCTCTTCTCAGTGACTGAGCTTGCACACTCAGAGCTATCCATTGCTTCTACTTCAATTTCTGTTTATTAATCCTTTAACTGAAAATGCAATCTGAGAAGCTCTCTTATTCCTGGCATTTAATTATCTGTAGTGTTATTTATTAATTGATAATCTAAAACTATGTGTAGTTCTTTTCTGGGCAGAACTTGAGAAGACACTTCCACATCCCTTTCCTTTGCCTAACTTAAAAATTTATGGTCCCAGAGTCAAGTCATTATTGCCCTTCTCTTCTGCCCCAAGCTAGGCTGCAAGGCCAGGGATTATAGAAGTGATGTGGCTATCTACTCAGAGACATTTATAATGGGAGTATGAAGAAAATATGTCCCGTCTGTTTTAGGAATCTACTTTCATACATTAAGGCAGTGGTTCTGAAACGTTTTATTCTCAGTCTCCTTTGCACTATCAAAAACAATTGAGGAACCAAAACACTTTTGCCTATTTGGATTTTAAACTTCAAATTTACCAGATCTATCATCTATCTAATGTATTTTTTTGTATATAAAATGTTTATTTATTATAAAATTTATTTTAATCTATTAAAAAATATTAGTAAGAAACTTTTTTTTTATGGTTACAAATTTTCTTTCTTTTTTTCTTTTTAACATCTTTATTGGAGTATAATTGCTTTACAATGGTGTGTTAGTTTCTGCTTTACAACAAAATGAATCAGCTATATATATACATATGTTCCCATATCTCTTCCTTCTTGCGTCTCCCTCCCTCCCACCCTCCCTATCCCACCCCTCCAGGCAGTCACAAAGCACCGAGCTGATCTCCCTGTGCTATGCGGCTGCTTCCCACTAGCCATCTACCTTACGTTTGGTAGTGTATATATGTCCATGTCTCTCTCTCGCTTTGTCACAGCTTCCCCTTCCCCCTCCCCATATCCTCAAGTCCATTCTCTAGGTCTGTGTCTTTATTCCTGCTTTACCCCTAGGTTCTTCATGACATTTTGTTTTTCTTAAATTCCATATATATGTGTTAGCATATGGTATTTGTCTCTCTCTTTCTGACTTACTTCACTCTGTATGACAGACTCTAGGTCTATCCACCTCATTACAAATACCTCAGCCATAAAGAGAAACAAAATTGAGCTATTTGTAGTAAGAAACTTTTTAACCTAAAACACCACATAAAAATTAGATTTTCCAAAACAAATAAGAAAATAGTGAGAAGAGTAGCTCAATTTTACATGCAATTCTGGCTTAATAGAAGATATTTGGATTTTCATATCTAGTTCTGCATTCACTCATATCATGCCACGAGTTTCTGAAAATTCTTACTGTACACCTGTGAGAGAATGAGTATTAAAAAGATAAAAAATTGTTTTATTTTTCATGAAAATAGTTCTCATCTTGCAAACTTCCTCAAAGATTTGCAAATGTACCTACTGATCGCCAGGTCACACTGAGAATTTGGGCATGCTGGGCCACTGGGAAGATGTCTTCTTAACACTCTTGAGAGGCATAATTAGAATCAGGTTAAGTGCATGGGTCACCAGGGTTTTATTCACAGCTCTGCCACTTACTAGCTCTATGTGTCAGGACAAGCTGCTTCAAATCTCTGTGCCTCTCAGGTTTTTCATCTCTTAAGTGAGAATGAAACTAGTGATTACTTTTTGGCATGTCATGAGGATTTAAACAAGTTATTCTTAGTAAAATGTTTATATATCTCATCCCCTGAGATGTAGTAATCACTCAAAATTATTATTCTTCAGAATGAAACAATTACATTTTTTCAAGTGGCAGATCTGTGTCAGCTGAAAATTGTGATTTAAAATCCATTCCACAGAACATAGAAATTGATGGATATTCATCCTAAACTTTGAGAATAGGCTAAATATAATTGGGGGGGTCTCCTTTTTTTTCCCTAAATCTGAAAGATATGTCAGAATTTGGTTGGGTAAGGCTTTGTCAGTGACAGCTTGCCCTCTGTACTCTTGGTACTTAGCATTGACTCCTAAATGTTTTGTTACATTCTCAAATTAAAACTTTGAGAGTCTAAGTCTGGGAAGACTCATCAAGAAATGCAGGAAAAGCTACTTACCTATTTGTCTAAGAAACAAATGTGTTTTGAAACATTTCTGACTTATTGTGGAAAGGAAAAAATGGACATATAAGAAAGATATTAAAAATCACTCTAGGTTATAAACACTATTAATACATTTCTCTAAAAATTCTTATTTACATAAATATGTTATATTGTAATATATTACACAAAATACATCATACTACTATTTCAAATATTATTTGCCTGCATTATATATAATATTCATTATAATATGCATATATATACTGCATATACATATATAATATGGGGAGATGACATATACATGTTATATTTATGCATGTGTACATATGATATATATATACATATGTCCACATGCACACACAGACTTTATATGTGTGTCTGCATACTTATATATATGTATATATGTATATACATTTCTATGCATATGTATACACATGTATATATAATTGGATATCACTCCTTTTTCTCATTTAACATTTTCTCAAATCATAAAATGCATTTATAATTTACCTTAATGTTTTGCGGTACGCGGGCCTCTCACTGTTGTGGCCTCTCCCGTTGCGGAGCACAGGCTCCGGACGCGCAGGCTCAGCGGCCATGGCCCACAGGCCCAGCCGCTCCACGGCATGTGGGATCTTTCCGGACCGGGGCACGAACCCGTGTCCCCTGCATCAGCAGACGGACTCTCAACCACTGCACCACCAGGGAAGCCCTACCTTAATGTTTTCTTAATCAGAAGTCAACTTGTCAAAGCCATTAAAATGTAACTTATTTTCTATATAATACCGTGGAGTTACTGAGGGAAGAGATGCCTTGGAATTTTCCTCTACTAGCAAGTGAAGAATTTAGAAATCACTAGAAATAAGTTCCCATGATCCTCCCAGTCACTCTTCTTCTTTCATCGAAGATGTCAAAATCCAAATCAGTGTTTTAATCCATACATAGTCATATTGCTATCCATGGTGAATTTAGTATCCACATAAAAGGCACATAAATCAAATATATCTACCAGTTTCTTGAGGTCCTAATTGCTAAAAACACTTTCTTGCCTTTCACCACAATCACTCACTCACAGATTGTATCTTGGTTATTATTTGCTGGGAGATAATCTCCATCGATATGATATCACTTTTCTACCCATCTTGTGAGCAGAGGCACTGGCTACCTTTGTTCTGGACTATCTTTTCAAGGATATTTGAATAGTGAACATCCTTAGGAGACAGATATAATATCTTCCTCTAGAACAAAGGACAGGAATGCTTAGTTACCATATGAAAGTATCCAGGTTTCCTAAACTCAAAGTTCCTGTCTTGTAACATAAATGACTGTGCCCTGAAGGGTTACTTGGCCCTCTCTATGTAACCTTGTGGGAATTGAGGCTTAGGGAACCAGCACAAGAAAATACTGATATTCTGACTATTGCTATTGCTGTGAGTACTAAATTCATATGTCAGTGACCCAGAATTGTTGTTTCTTCTACCACCCTTCATGAAACTGTGACAGACTAACTTGTTAGCTGTTAAGGGAATCCTTTCTGGAAGAGGAAGGAAGAGAAAGGATGTTAATCCAGCCAGTTAACAAGATTTGAGTGAGTCCATGTGAACTGGTAACGAATATTTTGACTAAATTTTGTGGTTGACGGGGCAATAAATGATTCTACACGCTACTACCTGTTAATAGGGATGAGTAAGGGAGGGGGTTGATTGCTGAGTAGTAGGAAATAGATTCAAAGACAATTGCCCCCAAAACATCTAATTTGTTGCTAACTCTCCCCTGCACAAGGGAAATTTTCTTATCAATCTGGTGATCAGTCTCAGGTCCACTTTATTGTAAAAACTAGTACCAAGATTCATCCTGAATGGGCAGAAGCAATGTGTCCCTGTCTACTATGACAAAGAGTCCTCAAACTGTCAGTAATGATCACACTTCTGCCAGCTATAAAGCTTTGGGTGGGCTGAAACCATGGCAAGTTTGTTTGGTTGAGCACCAATAAATGACCACCGCAGTACTCAAAAAAAAAAAAAAAAATTCTTCTTTACACCATTTGATCGCTTCCCTCCCCCACTATCTCTACCTCAGCTATTTTAAGAAAGTAACTGAATACATCTGAGGCCAAGTTCTCTTGGAACCCAAGGGGGACTGGAGAGCAAATGCATGCTCTTTTAAGTATGCAGAGGAATTTGGGGAAGAGAAAGCAATCAGACTTTTATGGCTGTGTTTGATATATACATCCAAGTCACCATTTTACTGCATCCCATGCAGTACAAGAGGTGTGAAAAGTTTTATCAAAATTAAACTGATAATATTTCAGCAGCGTTCTCAGTGGAAAAGAGAATTTCACATGACAGTTTGAGTGTCTTACCAGCCAATTCAATGGACTCTTCTTATTTCTTCTACATATGAATGTACAGTAGGAATTAATGTGTTATATGCTTATGCTTCTTGGCCCCTTAAATGACAGAGGGGAGTCTCCTAATTGGGAAAATCCACATATAAACAAGTGGTAGTACATTTGGTTCCTACCACACTAATGATGCCTTCAAGATGCAAGTCTCTATGAATGCTGACTTTGCTGATTGACATCTATAGAAAAGTGAGGCAGACTTCCTCTAGAGATACCACGTGAGGTTTTACATTCATCACCTTTTTCACATAGCTACTAGGTACACTGACTTTTAAAAGCAGCTGTTAGATTGCTACTGGTTTCTTATTGCATCTGAATGCCTTAACCCATGGAGGCTAACTCTCTGGCCTGATATTTTCATTACAGGTGGATCAGCTCATATTCAATTACCAATAAGGTGGCCTGGAGCCAAAAAATCTTGCTTGTAGAAAATAAACGGTATGAGTGAAGGATCTGCCAGCTTGTTCCTAACGTTATATTGACTATACATGAGAAAGTAAACAAAGTGACAGCTATCTTTTGGGGAATCTTTATCTCCCTCTTTGCCATCTGAAACAAAGCTTGCTGCTCATTGAGATCTTCAAGTCATAGATATTCCCATAAGTGCCTGGTAGGGGTCTAGTGATGGTTCAGCTAAGCTGCAACCAGATGGTATCCATTATACTGGTATGGCTATTCAAACTCAGTGCCAGCTTTGCAGAACTAAAAATGGGTGTAAATGCTCCACTCATTGGGTATAACTCAAGGGATTATCATAGGTCTGACCAATATTTCTTGATGAACCTTGTTTAATTTTACTAATTCTTTGTTTGTTAACTGTAGCCTAGTCTGCCACTTGGACAACTACAGATTAGCACATTAAAAAAATCCTTCTTTGGGGCCACACATTGGGAAGGCAAATCACAGCTGCTGATCTAATCATCTGGGTCACTCAAGTAAATGTACATGCCCATTGTCTGATGAGGCCATCTGGAATCTAACTGCTGATTGAGCCTATACCCAGCAGATTGCAAACATTTTTGCTTGAACCCATCATCACACAAGATTTGGCAATGCATCAATATCATAGCCTGGACACAAAATAAAGGACTCTGTGTTCCTAATACAGAGGCTATGACTGAATGAAAGTCTTATGACTTATGCCAAACTTGACTTTTTTGTTGTATGGTGAAGGAGGCAACAACATACTGGGCATGGACCCAGACTGACTACATTGAACCTTTAAACCAGTCTCAGGCTTATCAATGGTATCATACTGCTATTGATACTTGTCAAAATTATAGTGTTGCTATTACGGTTCAATCAGCTGATTCTGGCCACATACTTGTGATTCTTGAAACTAACCTGTGTTATGTTTTCAGCATGCCTTTCCTTTGCCCCAAAGAGAGACGCTATCTCTCTTTGAAATCTCTAAGTATACCTGGCCTTTTTTCTAGAGGGAGGCACAAGGATATTCTCCAAGGATGTTTGTCCAGAACAAAGACAGTCAGTGTCTGTTTGCCAGATGTGGAGAAATACAAGAGACACATGGAGACTCATCTTCAATACATATTCCTGTAAGGCCAACTGGCCCGAGGCAGGGGAACACAATCAGATTCACAGGTTGCATCAGACCGAAATTCTCCGGACCACCCAGTTCCAGACACTGCCCTGGAGACATTCCGGACCACCCAGTTCCAGGAACTGACCTGGGGACTTTGCACCCGGCCCAGCCTTCCCGCCTTTCGAGGGGCGGGACTAACGGTCCCCTAGGGTAACAGAAAAGACCACCAAATAAGGAATACCCTGCGCCCTCCCAGACTCACCACACCCCTTTCCCTTTTTCCCCTATAAAATCTTGCCCAACCCTCACCCGGGTGCGACTTCTCTGGCCCCCTTTCTCTCGGACCAGTGAACCTCGCCCGGGAGCGCTCCCTAATAAAGCTCACTTGAAGCTTTCCTCTGTTTCGCGGTGCCGTTTGTTAAGATCCGACCTTACAATTCCATCTCTCCATTCTCAGAATTCCTCTCCTATAATAAAATCTATTACATGTTCAGGTGTTAGATGACCTTTCAAATGCCTTGTGGGAATAAGAGCTAGAAGAATCAACATTATGATACCCTGACTAGTGCTATTGCTATGAGTAATAAACTGTCCTTCTGTGATCGAGGAATCTTGTGTCTTCTGTCAGCATCCATGAAACTATGACAAGCTAACTTGTTTGCTTGAAGGTCTGATAAAATCTTTCAGTTACTAACAGTTTATACCAATAACACTTACAGATATTCTTGAATTCAAAACTCTATCATTACAGGCCACTTGGTTAAGTACTTCTACTTTTAAAATTTCAATCTCATTGTGTATACTACCTCAAGCCATTCAAGCCTGCTTCTTGGATTTAAGTAAAGGTTTAAAGTAAAGAAAATGAAACTCTCACAGAGAAAAAAAATTTTTCTTGCTCTCATCATATTTCTTAATGTCATTCTTCCAAAAAGGGTACCTTATTTCTCCATAATAGTAAAGGGTGATGAAGTTAGAAAAAGGAATAAATAAATAACAGAATGAGGAATTGGATCTATCCTTTGGCCCAAATATCAAGGACATGGGATGGGGTCATAATGTAGCAAGAGGGTTGGGATCTGCCTTGTGAGGTTACAACAGATTCTTTTCAGTGTGGAGGTAAGAAACCTTAAAAGAGAAATCTTGTGAGCATTAAGGAAAGAGAATATGTGGCTTGTCAGAGGGATCAAAGAGATTTTAATTGGGAGATGTATCTCTGTTTTCCTTGCTGTTTACTATTAATTTGGATTCAGTCTCCATAAAGTTAGATGTGATCTGCAGATTTTTGCCCTGTAAAAAAGTTAACCTCATTGATTATGTGTTATTATGTTTTAGCCTATAATATTTGAACATCTCTCCTCTTAGAACTTTCCCCCATCTCTCCATTCTCTTTACCCAGTGCTTCTCATTAATAGACCAATGAATTAGGAATGGAAAATCTTGCTCTCCCCTGGTCTGAGTGAAGAATGGTCCCTGCTCACCTATAAATGAGGCTCCTGTGGATCCACTACTTCTCAAGCTCCATGTACTTGTCTCCCCTCCATGTTAACACCACCAGAGCAGCCTCACCACGTGGGGCAAAGTGTGTAGCTATCCTGCTTTTCTGCTATGACTGACTTTAAGTATTTTCAGGCAGGGTAAGAGGGTAAGAATTATTACTGGCTTCAGCTAATAAAGCTAGTTTGTTACATATTATTGAATTTTTCCAGTTGGTTTAGAATCTGGTGAGGAGATAGAGGTTATAAAAAAATTATCAAATATCTAGACATATGGAGAAAGGTGGTTGTGTGTCTCCTGAATGTCATACAGTAGCAATGTCTAATAAGCCTGCCCAAAGAGATTTCAATCCTTTAGGTGATACGTCTCTCTTTTACCTAATATTTGTATTTATTAAGACCAGTCTCCATGAAGTTAGATGCCAACTTGTAGAGTTTTGTCCAATGGAAAAGATAAACACAATGTGTACGGCTTAATTTATATTAGCTTGTTTTATACCTAAGCTAATTCCAAAATTTTTAACAGCACATATAAATACTCAGTTTGTCAAATGCTCACTGAAGTAGTTGTACCACCTCAAAAGTTCTCACATTAAGGGATTTAAGAAAACGTTGATACCTTTTCACTATTTATTTGTCTTATTTTTATCTTCCTTGGAAATTATACTTTCAAAGAGGTGTAATTAATTTGTACCCTGAACTCATAAGACATTGAGCTTAACAGGGAGAAAAAAAAGCTAAACTGAAATGCAGTGGTATGTACTATACTAGATGAAGTACAAAACCATGTAATGGGAAAAGCACCCACAAAAATGGAAAGAATAGAGCACACTGAGAATCATTTAAAGGTAGGCCAAAATGGCTTGCAAATGGGGAAAAAACAACAGCAAAAAAACAAAAATTGTTGTAACTAGGTGAACAAATAGCTGAATGATGAATAAATTCAGAAGGAATGCCTCTAAAGTTTACCAATAACCATGATAAAGAAAGACGATTTTTCTAAAGCAAGACTGAGACAATACCTGAGTTATTGTTTATTCCTGAGTAGAAATTTGTTACTGTCTCTTCAAATTATATCCTTTAAGTCGATCTCAATAAATAGCCTTTTTTAAACTGCCAGTAAGAAATCCTGACAAAGTCAGAATTATATAAAATCTGATTGAATCTAGGCCTACTTATTCGTTAAAAAGAAATAAAGTGGGTAATTTGTTAAAATTTACTGAATAGGACTCAGTTTAGCTATTATATATAAGTTACACAGAACATAGAAAAAAAAAAAAACCCTTTATTTATTTATTTATTTTCTTCCAGGAATAGTTTATAACATTCCTTTAAAGCTGAAGTAAATAAATTTCAATACCAAGTTCTGAAATCATATTACAGAGCTGGTTAAAAAATATTAGAAAGGAAAATATATTCTATTGGGAAGAAACAGAAAAATGTTGATAATTATTCTTTTAAATGGAAGAAAAGAAAGTGATCTCAAGTGGGAAGCAATAAACTTAAAAGTAACTCAAAAAGAAACAAAGGCTGAATATTTTTATAGACCTAAAGAAAAATTTATAAGAATGAGGCAAAATAGATCTTAGAAAATGGAGATATGAAGGGAGAAAAAAGTGAAAGATAGAACTATAGAAATAAAAATTCAATAAAAGAAAAGTAAAAATCCAAGAGATGCTGACAATAATAATGATACCAGCAAAGATAAATGGTTATATTTAAACATTTGAATACTTTGGTACTAAGGAAGCAAATTGCAGTTGAAAATGATCTCCTATTAAAATTTACTAAAATTGCTTAAAAAAGGCTGCCCAGGACCATTACTTACATTTAAGCAATTTAAGCATGCTTTTTTTTTTTATCTTTTTTCCAATCTTTATTTCTTGAAAATATTTTCATGTACTCTAAAATGTTTGAACAATAAAAGCCAAATAAGTGACAAATATAATCTTCATGACTATAATTAGAGGAAATCTTTCTAATACCCTCCTAATTGATCAATCAATTAATTAATTAAAATCCTAACTATTCTTTTAAAAATCACATATACATACTGGAGGACCATAGTAACATAGGTCATAGCAATAGAGAACATTTTAGAAAACATATTAACGTGTTGAAGTGTCTTGGCTACTCTCATAGTCTTACATGTAAGATAAAGATAAGAGCAGAAATGAAAAAAGCTTTCTCTTCGTGTGGTTTGGCATATGGTCTAATATTTAAAGTTCATGTAAAATCTGATGATTGTGACCCTTGCAAGATTGTGAAATCTGAGTTGTCTGTTCCTAATTAGTAGAAATTAGCAGGAGTCCTAGATGGATATATTTTGCTTTTGGCTTATTATTTTTCTTGCCATCCTCAGATGAAATATACTTTAGTTAACATTCATTTAGGTGATTGGCCAGGTTGTGTGCAACTGCGATCATGTTTTCTTCCTAAATTATCTGCATATGTATATATAAATAGGGTCAATGTATTTTACGGTAATACAGTATCCCTTTCATTTCTCCTTGCTTCTTGGGTGGGTCTTGGAATGCTTTAATTTAGAAAATGATAGTGGTTTAAGTATAAACTACTCTCATAAGGAACATTTTGTATTTTACAGAGTGCCATCAGGAGGAAAAATAATTATGATAAGAATTTTGAGCTCACAATGAAAGAAAAATAATGAAGACACTTGTGATAAGTTAGCATTTGAAGACCTTTGGAATAGAATTGATTACCCTAAATAACCTTGCTTAGGATCAATCCTACATTCCACAAGGCAAAAAATAAAATTTCCACATAGCTTAGGAATTTACTCTGGTGAATGAGTGGATGAGGCCCTGCCTTATAGTTCATTTGGGGATAGAGTAAATAAAGGGCTAGAAATTAGAATTTCTTAATGTGTAATGAAAAAGATCCTGAATAGGTTTTCCTCTGTTTAGGAGACCATCTTAATGGTTTTGCAATGTTTGGGTAGGCCAAAATATAGTTTGGGACCTAGGGAAGAAACTGAAAACATTTTATACATGAAATTAATGAAAGTTCAAGACGATGCATGAGAGAGGAAAAGGGAAGGATCTTGTGAGGTGTTTGAGGCAGGTGTATGTGGGGGGGTGAGGTGGGGAATAAAGAGAAATTCAGTAAGAGACAAAGAAAATAGTGACAGACTGATGCAGAAGTGTAAGACATACACAGCTAGTTGGAAGGTCTTCATGATGAGGGTCTTTAAGACATGGATATATAATATTCAGTTTTAAGTTGAAGCCTGTACTGAGCAGTGATTTAATCCTCTGGAGTTTCTCCAAACAAGAATAACAAACATGAATTTATTAATTAAATAAAGATGGAGAAGGAGAAAAAAGGTAAAACTCCTTGGGATGACGATGCATTTATAAGAACTGAGACTAAAACAGAGATGTAGAGCTCTGTAAAAATAGGACACGGAGCAGAATAGGTCTGGGAGAAACAGTTTTCTGAGAACCTGTGTATTCAAGGTGAAGAGTAGCTCACTGTCACTAACAGATTGTTCTAAAAAGGCCGAAGATACTATCCTTAAATATTAATGATATGGTGACTCTGAAGTTCTGAAGGACTCAGGTAATATGAACTCAGGTAAAGCTTAGGGTTTAAACTAACTAGGTGAATATAAATTTGAAAATTTCCCTTTTATTACTATTCATTTTTAATGCCTATTTATAATTATCTGATTTGTGTTAGCTGAAATTTCATCTGTCTGGCAGTATTATTTAATTAACATGGATCATGTTCCCATTGTCCTCTATAAGACTCCTGGACATAGAAATGTATATTTTCAGTAAGATAGAAATAAGACCATAATGTTTTTAGAAATGAGTATCCAATGCCGTTTTAATCCAAGTTTATCTTACTCATGTAGATAAGCTCAGGTGTAGCATAAATCATAAATGGTATAATTAATAGCCTTTTTATTTCAGGATAATAATTTGTCATTTCTCCAGTCACTACGTTTATCTCAGTTCCCTAGAAAAGCTTACTGCTATCACATGTGATGAGGCTATTGTGTAATCTATTAGAATGGATAGAGTGTCGGGTTAAAAAATTATCTTTCTTAAAGTTCTATTCTTCCATGAAATCCATTAGTTATTCTTATTGTCTGATTTGAATAATGTGACAAGTCCAAAGCTTGACAATACGTAGTGCAAAAATGCTCTCACTTTTATCCTGCAAGAGTAGTGAGATCATAGAGGAAAAAAACATCCTTTAGCTTTTATGAGTTATTCTTGCATGACTTTTGACAATGCAAGATTTCATTCTACATTTGACCCCCTTTTCACACACACATGAACTATGCTATATTAGAGGAATGATATAACACTAGGAGACAAATGATGGAGAAAGTGGAAATTTAAACTTTTTAATTTTATAGAACAAAAACAGGATCTGAGTATCTACCAGTGTCATTAAGGGCTCAGTCAAGAAACAGAAGTCCCTTAGAGTAAGTATATTACTTAGCTACTTAGACTTAGTGGGTTAATATAGGGACATTATAACTTAATAACTTTTAGAAAACTGTAGAAGCTTAATTCAGGAATTTTGCAGGGAATGGCGGAGCAATGTTTGCATGAAGTTTTCACTTGTCTCAGTTGCCTGTAAGGCCAAAGAGGTCTTTGTAGACCCCTTAGGATTCTGGGTACAATCTCTCAAAGGCCATTTGCTGAAATACACGTCCTTGCCTTAGCTGCTTGGCACAATAATGACTTCTTCCATTTTCTAAATCTTTTGTGTATACCTTTCATTGATTAGAATGAAATAGAATCCTATTAGAAGCCAGATCTGCACTATAAACTTCTAAGATTTATTTTCCAGTAGTAGACAATACTGAATAGCAACAAATAATATCTGACATCTGAGTAAAATAGCATGTTTCATATAGGTTTATATTTTGAATAGGAAATACAAAAACACTCACAAGGTTTAAAATAAACCAAGTAAACACTCTCTATGGTAGTCTAGGGGCTGAATAGTTTGTAGAGATCAGTATGAGAGAATTTTTCAGTACAGTCTTTCTTAAATTTTAAATTTTTTCAAACTTTGTGAATGTGAATTTATTTCCAAGTTAAACAATAAACATTTGAAAGAGTATGATTTTTTCAACATTGGTAATTTTTTCCCTGGTATAAACCTCATTCACAAGGACATGTCTATAGGATAAATTCTTATAAGTGAAACTGAGTCTGAGGCAGTATTATTTAAAGAGTAATTTGCAAAGAAGCAACATTAATAATATCTGGAAAGTTGTTAGAAGTGAAAATTATTACTCTCTACCCCAGATCTACTGAATCCATATATCCATAGATGGGACTCAGGAATCTGCATGTAATGAGCTTGATAGGTGACATGTGTGCTAACCTAAAAAAACATTTTTATATATCATGGGCAAATCTTCCTCTTTAAGGTTGGTACCAATTTATATTTTTTCAGCAAGATATTTCCTATATAAGGCAAGGCATTATCAAACTTTGGGATTTTTACCAAGTTTATAGGTGAAATATAATAGCATTGTAACTCTTACTTGTACTATTACTATTGAGGTTATATATCTTTTCTCACTATTAAAAGGCACTCATATTTCTCTTTCTACATTCTAACAGCATAGATTTATTAATACTTCATGTAAATGGAATTATACATCATGCATATATTTATGTCTGACTTATTTTGTTCAACATAACATTTGTGAGAATCATCTATATTGTTGTGTATGTTTGTAGATCATTGATTCTCATTTATCTAAACTGGTTATTCATTCCTATCAATGTACCAGTATCTATTTATCTATTCAAATGATGAATGGTTTTAGGGTACTTTGAAGTTTGGTGCCATTATAAATAGTGTAGCTGGGCACATTCTATTATATGTCTTTCGTTAAATATATGAGAACAGTTCTATTGGGTATATATCTTAGACTAGAACTGTTGAGTCATTCAGTATGCATTCATTTAACTTGGTAGATATTGCCAAATAATATTTCAAAGTAGTTATACAAATTTACTCTCACATCTGCAGCATATAAGATTTCTTAATTCCTTCACATCCTTGACAACCCTTAGCATGTCAGCCTTTTTAATTTTAGGCATTCTGGTGTGTGCTGGTATTTTGCAAGTTTAATTGCATTTACCCTATGACTAATAAAGTTGAGCACTTTTCATGTTTAATTTTAATATTCTTTTTAATGAAGTATCCTTTTTCCAGGGGAAGCCTATAACCAATGACTGGATAATATGGAGTATACAAAGACTTAACTCCATTATCTCAAGTCAGATACAACTCTGGTGATATTCCAGCTCCAGCATTCTCCATGAGATTGAATAAGGCCAATGTTGCAATTGCTTCCGAGTTCAATATCTACCTCTGATGAATCCTGTTTCTTTCAGTCTCTTGCTGTTGTATTTAAGAGTATTTCCCAATATACCATCTGCTCAGTTTTATCTCAGAGCCTCTTTCCCAGGAATTCTAACCTATTGCCAACTTATTTTAGATTTCAGAACAGGATCACTTGTTGGTCAGCTCTCAACAAGGACCGCATAACTGGTGTTGTTAGAGTACTGATAGAAACAAGAAAGTTGTAGTGGTACAATTGTTAAAACTTTCACTGGAGGTGGACTAAGGTTAGATACTGATGGATGAAATGCACACGTAAAGCTGTATCTCAGCATTTTTGAGGTGGTTGGAAAGTAAATGTAAGTACTTTTGAATTAGGTGGCTGATGCTGATTGTAACAATGCATTGGAGGAAGCCAATGAAAGGCTGAGGGTGATTACTCACCAATTTAAGAAGTGTGAAAGTTAACGGCTCTCCTTAGAAGTACCTTTTAAAAGCCCTCTTCTCTCCTACAGTTAGAGGACAGAAGAAGCTAAGAATCTGACCCAAGACTTAATTATTAGTGTACTAGAGAACCATGGAAGTTTGTAGTCTCAATCTGGGAAATGCCCTAGAGCAAAGGCAGGCCTGGATTGGATAGACTGGGATCTTGAGACATGGGATACAGAAATATGGGTCAATGCATGTAATAACTTTGAAACCCCAGCTCTCTCTGAACTCCCTGAGTCTGAACAAATATCTCTCACTTCTTTTCATGGGCAAGCTCTCCATGTTTGAAAATACAGTAGCTTCATCCTTGTGAACCAATGTGCACTCACCTAAGAACCTAGTCTACATTCCTCGCAAATGCTTAATTAAGCCAAGTCACAACATAATACAATTATGGAAGATCTCTGGTTGCTAAAGGAAGAAAGGAATTATAACCTTTGAAGTACCTGCTGGACTAGCCAACATATTCTGGCAGTATCAAAGAGTGTATGCATAGGACTAAGATGTTGAGAGTGATAAAATGTAAAGTTGGATCAGAGAATATTTACCAGCATGGACATACTCCCCTGTAAATATGATTTAATACCTTAGCAACATTCTCAGAAAACAGGGTTATGATGGTTAATCTTATGTGTCAACTTGACCAGGCTATGAGGTGTCCAGTTTTTGGTTAAACATTATCATGGATGTCTCTGTGAGGGTGTTTCTGGATGCGATTAACATTTGAAATAGTAGACTAAGTAAAGCAGATTGTCCCTGACCAATGTAGATGGGCCTCATCCATTGAAGGCCTGAATAGAACAAAAATGTTGAGGAAGGAAGAACTCATTCTCTCTCACTGTCTTACTGTATTCAAGCTTGGACAATCTCCTGCCTTTGGATTCAGGCTGGAACTTACACCATCAGCTCTTCTGCTTCTAAGACCTTTGGACCCCAACTAAAACTATATCATCAGCTCTCCTAGGTCTCCAGCTTGTTGACTACAGAGATCTTGAGACTTCTCAACCTCCATATTAGTGTGAGTCAATTCCTTAAAATAAAAAAACAAACATCTATTTGTTCTGTTTCTCTGGAGAATCCTGTAATGGTCCACACTAAATGAAGAAGAGGAAGAAGGAGGTGGGCAATGAAGAACTGAAGCAAGAAAGATAGCCCACATTAAAAGATAGAGAAACCCCAGAATTATAATAGCAGAGAATTGGAGAAAGAGATAGAAAATATTAGATAATCAGTCATTATTAGTATGAATATATTAATTAAAGCTGGAAACCACCACTTGAAAATATCCACAGGACACAAAGGACTCTATTTATCAAAGAGATAAGGAATATGCTAGTGAAAGGGCACCAGGAGAATCTCGGTAGTAACTGCCCTATTTAGGCCAGGGCTGATGATCAGATGTGCTATTACACAATTGAGCTCTCTTTTAGCAATAGGGGTAATAGGATCCTGAAATAATGGAGGTCAAAACATGGTACTCAATCATCAGGAGGTATAAAGAAGCAATTATTATAATGGGTTTCAAGTTCAAAGTGGCAGCCAGAGGAGAATGACCTACAGAAAATTAGGGAAAAGGTTAATAGAAATGATGAATTTAGGAAAAGAATAGATTGGCAGCCAACAACGTTCTTATTTAATTTACAAAATATAAAGAAATCAAGAATGTGTGATCAGCCACTTGAGGACAATTACACTATTAAAGTTATCTCATAACTCATTTCTGTGGTTTAGCCATTTATGGACCTGTAAACCTTTGACTGAAGCCCTTCTATATGGTTATGATACTATCAATTTTTTAAGGCCATTTATTTGGGTAATTATATCTGGAAAAATGGAAATATCCTGACATTCTGAGAATTATTGGAGACAGGATTCAAGTTGGCATTAATTCCCAGGGATCTGAAGTATCATCATGTCCCTCTCCCCAGTAGAGTAAGAGTATATTATATGTAGGCTAAGAGGTAATTGGAGCCTTGGCACAGTTCATAGACTCACACAGTGGTCATTTTCCTGTTCTGAAAATGTGAAATTAGAATGTACATTTTGTTAGTTAGTAAAAACTAGTCCTTGGCATGTGAGATAAAAGCTACTGTAGTGGAGAAAGTCAAATGGAAGTTTCTGATTTTTATCCTCATTCTGGCCAAGAGAATAAGTCACCAAAACAAAGGAGAGAAATCCCATCTTCTATCATTGTCCCTTGGTGCCCTCTTTGACAAAACTTAACACCATGCCAGCTAGCAAAGCAGAAGTATTTATTGCTCCATTTTTTCTTTTTTTCAGAGAAAGCAATGTAAGGTATATCTGGAGTTGAGAATCAAAAAATTAATAAATGACACTGTACACTTATTTGGATACTCAGCTTCTGTGTGTACACTTCTGCCTAATTTTGAACTTCTGTACATAAATAAAATAGCTTTATATTTCCAAAATAAGAAACAATTATCCTTCTAATAAGTGAAGAAGTTCTCACTATTTCTCCCAAATGAGGAAATTCATAATCCCAACAATCACTGTTCTGTTTATACTAATCATGCATCAGATTCATTGCAATCCCACTGAATATTGTGTTACCAAAAGACTAAATCTCCAACAACTTCTATATTAAAAAAAGGAAGAAGAAAGGAGATGAAAAAAGTGGTTAGTATAGACAAATAAATACAAACATATAGTAAGCAAAGAGAAAGTATGCTAAACTACTACAGTCTTTATTTTTGTATTTAGTCACAGGCTGTAATTGATAGCTATGGCTTCCTCTGTTACCCATTTGATGTTTCTCTACTCAGTCAGAACCTCAGTTCTTTTATGTGATAGAGTGACCCAAAGCCACTGAGTCCTCAATTGTTCTTTTTTTTTTTAACTGTAGTTTTCTATTAACTTTAGGCTATGGAAGTACTAGGATTTGCCTCATAGAATTCCCTGAGTTTCAGAAATAGTCCCTGATGCTCTCATCATATGGAAATAACCCAATGTCCCTTGATAGCTGGGATCAATCACCTGAGCCTATAGAATAACCCCTGTTTCTGCCTGTTGGTTTAGTGGCATAAAGAAACACAAAAGCCCAGGTGGCAGTCTCATCTTCCAATTCAATGGATCTAATGCTATGCCTCCTTGTTAAAATATTACTACTTTGGAGATTAAGAACTCCAAGCCATCAGAGTTCAATTTTGCCAGAATGGGAAGAAAAAATTCTGTGAGTAATTGAGTTTAATAGTAGAGGAGCCACTTCTATTTTGACTCCATGTATTCTGGCTATGGGTGAGATATGGCTATATGATGGTCTCTGATTCAAAGCATATACTCTATCCTGTAAGATGAATCCCCATCTTTAGGGGGGTTTTCTCCCAACTGGCAACATACCAGAATCTTCAGTAAGCCACATTTTAAGTAGATGAACAGGTAACTGCTCAATCACTTCGTTGTAAAATTAGCTCCTTGTCAGTATTGGTATGGTGGATACCACGATGATAGATTGTGTTGGCAGAAGCAGTCAAGCAGGGAAGAAAAATCCATATAAAGAATCTGTGTCCATCCACATGAGGAGGAATTTTAATCCCCTCTATGATGAAACAGGTTTGATGAAGGTCCAGTGGAGGTGCTGGACTCCCAAGTGAATGGTGCCATGTCAAGGTTCAATGTTGATCTCTGCTTTTGATAGAATAGCTGCTTTAGTAATATTAACAAGGTCAGCCTTGGTAAAGGGAAGTTCATGTTGTTGAGCCATGTGTAGTCTTATGCCCATCACCATGGTCACAATTAAGCTATTTGAATCAGTGGCCCAGATCCCTATCTCATCCACAACTATTGCTTAGAACATTTCCCACAGGTCATGCATATAGTTGCAAAGGTGGTCCCTTATACAGATTAATGAAGGAGGAAAAAGGCCAAGTTTGGTACAGAGGCAACAATTTTTCTTACAATTATGACATATATACATATATAAAATACGGAAATTATATGTGTATTATATATATTATAAATCATATATATATAAATATATCTAACAAAATTAACATTTATTTCAAATGTGTTTGGAAAAATTACCAAAATGACCATATGCTGAGTCCATAAAAGAAAATTTCTATAAATTTAATAGCTTTGAAATTATTCAGAGAATATTCTCTGACCATAATTAAATTATCCTGGAAACACATTTTAAAAAATAAAGAGAAAATTCCCAGCTGTATAGAAACAATGCAATTCTAAGAAATCCATTGTTCAAAGAGGACATTAGAGCATAAATCAGAAAATGTCATTAACTGAATAAAAGTATAGAAGTTACATATCGAAATCTTTGGGAAGATGCCAGAACAATATTTAGATGAAAATGTGTAAACATAACTTCTATGTTAGAAGAGCAGAAAAGCTGAAAGCTAAAATGAATGATTTAATCTTTCTTGTAATAATGCTAGTAAAAGAACAGAACAGCCTAAAGAAAGTAAAAGAATTAATAAAGAGAAAGGCAGAAAAACTGAAATAGAATATAGATGCACCTAGTGAAAATCTACAAAGACAAAAGATTAACTAAATTGTAAATACCTAGTAATAATTATCAGGAAAAATAGAAAACATTAATTGACAGTATTTAAATTTCTTAAAAAATAAAGTGCCACTACAGATACTACAGATATCAAAAAGGCAATAATAATATTAAAAAGTCTTCAGCATTAAACTTTTTCTATGAAATAGAAAAAATACTTAAGGATAAAATTAAACAGAGTTAGAAGTGGACAAAAATTGAAAATCTAGATATCTGGATATCTATTTTAAAGAAATCCTAAATGCAGATGGATTCACCAATGGACTCACCAAATCATTTTAGACAGAAATAACTCAATCTGGAAATATTCAAAGAAGGTGCTATGTTATAACCTAGTGTAGTTTACTGTTCATGTACGATGTTACTTCAATATTGGAAAAGAAATTTACATAATCATTAGGCTAGCAGGACTTTTCTATTCTTACTGATTTAATTTCTATGTTTTCCACTCACTTTTAGAGAAATTTGTTAAAATTTACCATCACTGTTTTGGAATTTTCCCTTTTTACTCTTCTTTTTGCAACTTGCTCTATATCTTTGGAAACTATGCTCTTGGGTGTAAAAATATTTTTCATGTGTTTTGTAAGCATGAATTTTTTTTCCTAATCCAGTTTATCAATCTTACTATTTTATGTGTGTATGTATTCTATTTACATTTAGTGTAATAATTGCCAGAGTTCATTTTGTGTCTACTTTCTTTTTATTTTTCTATTTGGACCATCTTATTAGTACCCCTTAATAAAAACGTTTTTCTTGTGTTCCTTTGGATTGATAAAAATATTTCAGTTATTTATCATTTATTAATTTCTTTCAGCCCCATAAATATTATATGCCTTTCTCATTTGGATTCAGTCATGTCTTTGGTGAGGTAATTTTCAGTTTTATTGTTGTTCCTTTGAAGATAATGTGTCTTTATTCTCTAGATGACTTTTTTTTTTTTCATTTTAAGTTGCCTTACTGTGATACTTCTAGATGTGGTTTTCTTTCTTTTTATATTTGTTGATTTTATAGTACTTCTTGAATCTGTATCATGATGTCTACTTTTAGTGTTTCAAAAACTTTGGTCATTATCTCTTCAAGAATTGTTTTTCTGCATTCTCTTTTGCCTATTCTTCTGAGGTTTCTATTGTTGCCCTAAGAAAATTTTAAAAATTTGTCTCATATGAATTTTTCTCTTTCTTGTATTTCTATCCATTTTTCTTTTTCTGCTTCAATCTGGTAATGACCTACATTTTATTTTAGCAGCTCTTTCTTCTGAGTCTAACTTGCTTATTTATTAAATTCTTATTTTGAGAAAATACCCATTTATTAAATTCTTAATTTGAGGTTTTTTGTCTTATAATTTCCATTTGATATATTAATTTTCAGTTCTCAGATAAAATGGAAAATTTTATCTATCCAATTGAACATATTATTCACAATTATTTTAAAGTCCATGTCTGAAAGCCTCATTATATCTCCTGTAGTTATATTTCTATTTGTGTCTCTTGTTTCTGCCTCCATGTGTATACTTTATAATTTATTATTTAAGGCTAGGCATTCTGTATTAAAAACTGTAGAAGCTCTGCTTGATGTTAACTTCCTAAGCTGTGTGTTGTTTTTCTACATTAGGCATTCAGAGTAAGGGAAGACTACTCTTAGCATGAGATTTGAGCTGATTTAGAGCTAAGTTTCAGTCTTTATGAAATCTATTCCAGTACCAATTAGCCATTACTCCTGTAGCATAGTACTTGAGTATTCCCAACCAAAAGCCTGGGTTTTACCAGTAAGTGACACATGCTTTGGTGTAACTTAAAATCCAAATTCTGTCACCCACTATTAGGAGATAGTCAAAAGTTCTGCTTGGCTTCTCAACATTTTATCAGCTGCTTACAAATAATCAGATATCTCAAGGGGAAACTGACACTGAATGTCAAGATCACTTCTCTATGCTTATTTTTCCCACTGTATTGGCCTCACAAGTCCTATCTGCCTCAAGATATCTCATTTCTAATTTTTGTCTCTCTAGCTCCATGAGAATATCAAAATCTTTATTCAGCCTCCAGCCATTTAGCCCACTGCTTTGTGCTCAGCTTCTCAGCTTCTAGGCAGCAACCTTTGAATCAGAAAACACCTGCAGGAGAAAAGCTTAGCACAGTGTGAGGTTCAACAATGTATTTTATTTCTTTTCAGTTCCCTTGGTCAATAAAGTTTTAGTTTCCTTGGTAATTCTCAAATGATTTCAAAAAACTCAATTTTTCTGTATTTTCTCCATCACTTTTTCTTGGTGGATAGTTTATCTAATATAGGTTTGTAAACGAGGCCAGACAGAGCTTTGCATTATTGTTGGAAAACGCTTAACTCTGCTACTGTTAAGTTTTTTCATCAATGAGATCTCTCACTGTGTGTTTTTTCTCCAATTCTTCCTATTATCACTGCTTTAATTTGAGCTGCATTTGCAAGCTTTAATATATTTTGGCATCTTAAGATCATACTTTCTCCTATAGTTTCTGTAAATGAAATATAAAAATAAATAAATAAATAAATAATATATATATATATATATATATATATATATATACACATATATATATATATATGCACACTACTGCTTTTGGACAACTTCTAGTAAGCAAAGTAGAAAATGCAATTTAAACAGTCATCATCCTACAAGTTCAAGGTATACTTTTTATGGTGGTTCATATATTTGTCTTTGGAGGTGGTAAACTTACTGATGTATTTTATATGAAAAAACATAGCATATCAATACATAAATATTGTTTATGTACATAAATACATAAATAAGACAAAAATACTTAATATATGTTTTACTTAGATTGAAATAATGGCACAAAAAGGTATCATACATATCTACTAAGTATATACTATTTGCCAGAATCTGTGAAAACAAATATGAACAAACTCTACCTTAAAGCATTACAATGTGAGAAACATATAAATATTTACATTAAGTGTATACAGTCTGATATATACAACATAGCAAGGTGGTGGGTTTTAGCATAGAGATTTGACTTCAGAAATATCTGATTCAAATACTGATTATATCACATGCTAGTCTTGTAAATTTATCTCTTTATTCTCCCTAAACTCAAATTTCATCATATGCAAATGGAATTAATTGCAATAATGTATATAAAATTCATACCACAGTAAATTCTTTTTTTTTTTTTTTTTTGCGGTACGTGGACCTCTCACTCTTGTGGCCTCTCCCTTTGTGGAGCACAGGCTCCAGACGCACAGGCTCAGCGGCCATGGCTCACGGGCCCAGCTGCTCCGCGGCATGTGGGATCTTCCCGGACCGGGGCACGAACCCGTGTCCCCTGCATCGGCAGGCGGACTCTCAACCACTGAGCCACCAGGGAAGCCCCCACAGTAAATTCTTAACTTTAGAGCTCAACAATGTATTTTACCAGCATTGTTATAATATGTTCATGTTGCAGGAGGGTAATCAAGTAGTTCTTATGATATGGGGAATGCATAGAAAGAATAGGGATTGAGCTGAAATATGAACATTTTGCAAATATTCTCCAGCTATAAAAATAAGTGTTGGAAGAATAATCTAAGTAGAAGGGAGAGAATATGCCAATCTTATGGGCATTGGACTCATTGTGCATTTGGAGGACTGTTCAAGATGACTGGCATGGAGTCTCTGTTATGAAAATGAAAGGAGTTGAGCGTGGGCATGAGGTAGAAGCAGATAATGAAGAGGTTCATAAATCATTTTAATGCATTTGGATTTGATCCTGTTGGTTGATGGGCAGACAATAAAACATTTTAGATTAGAGTAATCAGATTTTCATTTAAGGAAAAATATTTTGGCACAGTTCAAATGGTGAAGTTTGTGGACAACATATACAGCTTGTGCTTTTCACTAGTGTTGGAGCAAAATTCTAAATGTTATTGCTTGGAAGCACATAATAGGACTCATTATAGACAAATGCTTTTACTAATTGGATTTACTTTAAAGCAATTCTAAGAGTTATTAGAACTAATAGTTAATCAGCTCTCAGAATTATGTTACAATGCCAAAGTAAACATCTGTTTATTAGTTTGCTCAATAAATAGGCACTGCATGTTCTATAGACATTTCAGAAAAACATTCAATGATCTAATCAGTTCTTTGAGACATATGATTTATTGCAAAGTTTACCAGTTACTTTGCTTGTTACTTTTTCATTATTACTACAGCCACTCTTTGTTGTGAGACTCTGAAGAAGTCTTCTAATTAAATTGTGAAAGATTTTAAAAATCACTTGATTTAGTAACTTTAATTTGTAGTGGAGTTTTATGATATTTACATTACTAATATGATTACCCAGAAATAGTATATGTATTCAAGTAGGTTTCTATTAATGTACAAAAATTGTAATGTTTCAGTGTGGAAAACTAGATATTTTAGAGTATCTACTAATTGTTCACTTACAAATAGATTGGAACAATTGATTAGCCAGAGACTAATTCACAAACTTTAAAAATGATTAAGTATAGTTGAAAAAGTAAAAGACATAATGATTCCTATGAATTACCCCATAACTCTTAAATACACAATTCAGTATAATGCTGATACTTCAAACAGATCATCACTTCTTTATAATAATTAGGAATATATTAAACATTGAACAAAATATTGAAGTATCATGACACACGTTATTTTATGAATGATAGGTTATAAATTTGGAGTAGAAATTCAAGGACCCATAATTACTTTTTTTCTTGAAGCTGAATGTTATGATCAAGACTAAAGGATACATCTTTTCTTCATTAATTCCCACTTTGAATATCATGAAGCAGGCTCTTCCACTAATGTAAGCAAATAGAACTCAAATTAAAAATATGCTTAAGCAAAAATTAAGAATTATATTTTTATTTTGCTTAAGTCAAGAACTACCCAAGCTACCTGATTTTCTAGATTATTATACAGACATATATAGATATTATATGAATCTTAACAATCTCTGTATAATAATCTATTATTATGGAGATTCTTAGGGGTTAATTTCTAGTTTCAGATAGAATTTAAGCTTTACAAATGTATAATATCATTTGATCACAAGACGTTTGTTTTCCTTAGAAATACTTTTTTTAAATGTGGTTTGAAATAATGAAAACTCCACATGAAAACTAAAATACTTTAGTATTCTTCTTGAAACAATTCTTCTATCTCAAAACAATTCTAAAGCTGTACAGAGTGATAAAAATAGTCAACCATGTTCAGAAGACATTCTGGAATTAAACTTCTACGTTATTCAAAATAAGACATTTCAAGCCCTTGTGCACAGGTGTACCATCAAATTGAAGCAGAAGGAAATTACTAAACAATTATGATTATGTGGAATTAGCTCAATGATCTGTTTTCCACTTTTACCAAATATTACTCAATGTAAATATTTTTTGACTAAGTATAATTCCAAATCTCCAGGGTAGTTACTCATTAAATCTTTAGGTGTGATGTAGCATGTGTGTGTGTGTGTGTGTGTGTGTGTGTGTATGTTTGTGTGTGTGAAAATTAATATGAAGTGATGGGGCTTTGAGTTCAGGTGTGTGGAGTGAAATCAAGAGGGTATACATAGAAAGAGGTGAGTGGGGGAAGAACAAAGGTTGAGAAGGTAAACAGAGAAGTAGTGGTTTGAGGTAAGTTTATATGAATATTTCCAATATGGGAGGCCCCCGCTGAACCCTCAGTATCCTTACTTTCAAGCCACAACTATACATCTTATTATGTATGTGTTTGTGTGTGTGTGTATATTTGTTGTTGATGTTATAAGTGACAACTATCTCAGAATACTTGTGTTTCAGAGATGAATAGGTACCCTAGTAAAACTCCTGTTACTGCTGACACAAATGCACGTTCTTCTGTAACCCATAATATTGATGATTGTTCATGGTAGAACATCATTTTAACCACTCAGATGTGCTCACATGCTTCTGGATGGCTGTTTTAAAAATTATTAATTTTGAATCTCTGTAATAGCAACTAAACTTTTGTTTGAGCTAACTGTAATTGTATTTTTTACCAGGAAAATGTGAATTTTGATTGACTTGAGACTTTGTCATATTAAAAGTGCAAGTTAAAAATTCTAGGGTTTCCCTCGTGGTGCAGTGGTTGAGAGTCCGCCTGCTGATGCAGGGGACACAGGTTCGTGCCCCGGTCCGGGAAGATCCCACATGCCGCGGAGTGGCTGGGCCTGTGAGCCGTGGCTGCTGAGCCTGCGCGTCCAGAGTCTGTGCTCCGCAACGAGAGAGGCCACAACAGTGAGAGGCCCGTGTACTGAATTAAAAAAAAAAAAAAAAGAAATTCTCAAAGATAACCATGGAAAATGTAAAAGAAATGGAATAAAGGAGATCAATTCACAGGAGTAAAGGAAAGGAAGCAAAAGCAAAGGAAAACATTGAAAGACTAAAAAATACAATATAAAATATCATTTAGTATTTTTATCAGTAGAAAAAATCAGTGAAAAGAAAACAGCAGAGATAAATCCTTTTTTCATTACAGTAGAGTCTCAGTTTGGTAAAACATGTAATAACTAAAGTATAAAATCCAGCTGCTGTATGCTCTTTACAATGATAACTACAGGTAAGCTCCCAAACCAAACTCTCAAATTAGACAACTAATAAGACAACTGGATAAGATAATCATTATTAAAAATAGAATTGGGTATAATTTTTATTTCTCAGAAATGAATGCAAGGGCAGATAATTAGAAAAATATTGAGGAATTGAACAAAAATATTAAAAAGTCGTATTTGTAGAAACCTAAACCCATATTCATATTTTATAAAGCACATGTGAAAGATTAATAATTGACTATATAGTAGACAGAACTATTCAAAGGGTCTAAGTCTTTGATTAGCTGAAACAAAGCCGGGAAGTGTCTCTCTTAAATCTTGTTTTATAAGGAAAATGAACAATATTGATTTATAAGCCATTGTTAATTGAGTTTTCTGATATTTTCAGCCCAAATATTCCTAATACACCAAATTCAGGATAAGACATATTATTTTGCTACTGCCTGTGCTTCTTTAAGTCCTATAGCAATGACTTTAATAGATCTTTCTAAATATGTTAATATTATATTGAGGTTGTTAATTTTTGCCTCTAGTTACAAAAGTTTTAAGTGATTTTATCCTGAAAGCATAACCCTTTTAATATCATGTAAAATACTTATGCTTACCTTGGTACAAATGGATTTATTTTATATAGAATAGCATGTATTTGTTTCATATACAATCATTGTATGAATTATTTTGTTACTTATTTGTCCTTTTTTTTTTTCTAATACATGGTAGCTCACTTTATATTTTCTCTTTTCTTTCAGATTTTGTAACACTGAAAAAAAACTGATTAGGTTAATGAGACCCAAATCATTTGGATGAGACTTTTTTTTGTTTGGCACTTGGTTGATGCTTCTTTTTGTTCTCTTTTTAATCTTAGAACAGTTCCACTAGATTTTTTATATTTGGTATAAACATTTTGAAGAGTCCAGGATAGTTGTATTGTAGAACTATTCACATTGTTTCCTTTGCATTGTTTTTAAGTTAATCGGAATCTTTTATTCATTTTCTTTTCTTTCTTTTTTAACAAAAGGGAGGGTTTTGATATAGTCCCGAATTTAAGAGTATCTGCCCACATTTTTTGTTTCTTGTTCCTCAAATACTGTTTTATTAAGGTATAATTCACATAAAATATAGTTAACCTATTTAAAATATACAGTTCAGTTCTTTTAGTATATTCACAGAGTTATGCAGCCATTACCATTATCTAATTTCAGAATATTTTCGCCATCTCAAAAAGAAACACCAGACTCATTAGTAGTCATTCATATTCTTCCCAGTATTAGATTCTGGCAATTGTTAATCTATTTTATCTTTCTATAAATTTTCTTATTCTGGACATTTCATATAAATGGAATCATACAATATGTGGACTTGCATTACTGGTTTCTTTCAATTAGCATGTTTTCAAGATTCATCCATAATGTATCATGTTTCAGTACTTCATTCCTTTTTATTACCAAATAGTACTCCCTTGTATGGACATGCCACATTTTATTTATCCATTTTGTTTAGTTGATGGGCAATTGGTTTACTAATTTAGTAATTTTTTACTAAATTAGTAAAAAATTACTAATTTAGTAATTTTTAACTACTATGAATAATAATCCTATCAGTATTAGTACAAGTTTTCGTCTGAACATATGTTTTCAGTTCTCTTGAGTGTATACCTAAGAGTAGAATTCCTGGGTCATATGGTACCTGTCTATTTAACATTTTGATGTACTGCCAAACTGTTTTCCAAAGTGACTGGATTGTTTTACAATTTGAAACCAAGAGCTTCAATTTCTCCATATCCTCGCTGACACCTGTTATTACTTATTTCTTAGACACTATGCATCCTAGAGGGTGTGAAGTAATATCGCATTGTGGTTTTGATTTGCATTGCTCCAATGACTAATGATGTCTATTTGTTTACTTCTATTTATATTTTTTCTTTGAAAAAAGTCTATTTAAATTATTTTCCCATTTTTAATTTTTTTGTCTTTTTATTGTTGAGTCACAAAACTTCTTTATATACTTTGAAAACTACACCCCAATCAGATACATGATTTGCAAAATTTTCTTCCATTCTTGAGCTGTCTTTTGTTTTTCTTGATAGCGTTTTTTCAAGCACAAAAGTTTGGCATCCTGATTAGTTACAAATTATATATGTTTTGTTTTGTTGGTTATGCTTTTGATGTCTTCGTTAATAAAATATCAAATCCAAGGTCTTGAAAATACTCTTAAGTTTTCCTAAAGAGTAGCTTTGACATTCTGATATTTGATCTATTTTGAGTAATTTTTGCATTTGGTATGAGTAAAGGTCCAAATTAATTATTTTACTTGGATATCTGCTTTGTACAACTCTTACATATATTTGTGAAATTTATTCCTAATTATTTTATTATTTTTAATGTTATTGTAATGGAATTGCTTTCATAAAGTTATTTTCAGATTGCTTATTCCCAGTATATAAAAATACAACTGATTTTTGTCCACTGATCTTGTATTCTGCAACTTTGCTAAACTCCTTTATTGGTTTTCATACTTTTTGTGTATGAATTCATTAGGATTTTCTGCTTATAACATTTATAACAGGGGATTTGGATTAAGGTGGTGGAATAAGAGGATGTGGATTCCACCTATATCCACAAACACATCAAAAATACATCTACATGTGGAAAAATTATTACTGAAAACCAACTGGAAACTGAAAGAAGGACTCCTTTATGGCCAAGGCTATAAGAAAGATAAACAGGTAGGAAGGGAAGAAAAGCAATCAGCTTGAGACCTGTGTCCCTGGGACAGGACTCAGAGGAAAAGGGAGATAACACAGGTGGACACCCACCTAAGGGATGAGTGGTTTGTGCCACAGATTGGGCATACGAATCCTGGGTTCCTATGCAAGGTAGACAAGCCCTCTTAGCTAGTTGGAGGACCACTGAGACTAGCTGAAGAGTGGGTGGGAAACCTGATCTCCACTCCTGTGGAGCAGGAACATGCTGGCTTGCCCCTGAGGCAGAAAGAAGAGAAGTCTGCTCCAGGGGCTGACTGGTCTCCATGACTGACTCACCATAGCCCCTGCCCAAGCCAAGTGACCCCTTCAGCTCCACTCACTCCACATCACAGAGTGCAGCACTGGATCTAGGGTGGCCATGACTGGGGAAAAGACTTAATCGTGGGACTGAGAGGTGACCTGGTCCTGAGGCAAAACCTTGGTGCGGAGTGGCATTCATTGCTGGCGCTTACTCAAGCAGCACCCCAGAGCAGCCCAGATCTCTGACAGTGGCTGCTCCACCACAGCTCTCCCCCAGCCATACATGCCAAGAGGTCACAGGGACCCCACCTGCTTTAGCACTCCCTCACTCTGGGGCAAAGATCCTGGTGTGGAGAGAGGGAAAAACACACACTTAAAGGGAACAGAGCTGCAGCTCAGGCCTGAATCTCCGGGCTTCACTCCAGCAACTTGGGATCAGACCATGCCCTTGAGAGGGTGGCCATAGCCACTGAGGAGAGAGGAAGTCCTGTCTCACAATCACCTCAAGCTATAGCCCCTCCAACTCCAGCTCCACCCCCTACCAAGGTAATAGCCACCAGAACACCCTAAGATGTGACTTGCATTCATGTCAAATCCAGCTCCCCCACTAAAGATATTGGGCACACAAAGTCTGCATAGGGATTTCCCACATAAGATCACCACTTTAAGACAAAAATAGGTAATTGTTTCACCTAAATTCATAGAGACAGAGAAAGTAAACCAAAATGAAAACAGAGAGGAACTACTCTCAATTGAAAGAGCATGAGAAAATCCCTGGAAAAATAAATAATGAAAGAGAAATAAACAACTAACCAGAAGAAGAATTAAAAACATTGGTAATAAAAATGTTAACTGAATTAGGGGGAAAAACTTGATGTACACAGTGAACACTTTAACAAGGACTAGAAAACATTAAAAGAAGACCCAATCAAAAATAAAGGATTTGATAGCTGAAATTAAAAAAAAAACAAACACACACCTGAAAGGATAAATAGCAGACTAAATGATACAGAAGAACACATAAGTCATCTGGAAAGTAGAATAATGGGAATCACCCAATCAGAACAGCAAAAAGCAACTCAAATTTTTTAAAACTGAAAATAATTTAAGAGATTTCTGGGAAACATTACGCTTACCAACATTTGCATTATACAGTCCCCAAAGGAGAAGAAAAAGAGAAGGGTATCAAAAATGTATTTTTGGAAATTATGGCTGAAAGCTTCCCAAACCTGAAGAAAGAAACAAATATTCAGGTACAGGAAGCACAGAGAGTACCAAACGGAATGAACCCAAACATATCCACACTAAGACATATCATAATTAAAATGGCAAAAGTTAAAGTTAAAGAGAGAATTCTAAAGGCAGCAAGAGTAAAACAAAGAGTCATATACGAGGGAATGCTGCTGCTTTTTCTGCAGAAAGTTTGCAGGCCAGAAGGGAATGGCATGACATATTCAAAGTGCTGAATGCGAAGAACTTGCAACCTAGGACACTCTCTACCCAGCAAGATTATCATTTAGAATAGAAGGAGAGATAAATAACGTCTCAGACAAGCAAAAACTAAAAGAGTTCATCATTACTAAATCTACCCTAAAATAAATCTTAGAAGAGTCTTCTTTCAGTGAAAAAGAAGTAAGAATCTATAGGAAAGGGAAAATCACACTAGGAAAGGCAAATATGTAATAAGAACTGAGGATCAACCAATTAAATAGGCCAGTACAGATATTAAAAGGCCAAAAATTTTAAAGCAACTATAACTATAATATAAACAGTTAAGGGATAAGCATGAAGATGAAAATATGACATCAAAAACAAAAATGTGGGGGAGGGGTGTAAAAATGTAGATTTTTACAATGTGTTTCAACTTAAATGACTACCAGTTTCAAACAAGTCTATATAGTTACAGGTCAACATATATGAATTCCATGATAACAACAAATCAAAAACATACAATACATAAACAAAAGCTAATAAGAAAGGAACATAAGCACACTACTAAAGAAAATCATTAAATGACGAGAAGGAACAAAAAGAAGAAATGAACAGAGAAGAGCTACAAAAACAACTGGAAAACAAGTAATGAAATAGCAATAAATACATACCTATCAATAATTACTTTAATTGTTAGTGGAGTAAATGCTCCAATCAAAACATAGTGTGGCTGGTTGGATAAAAAACAAGACCTGCAAGATATGCTGCTTACAAGAGACTCACTTCAGTGCTAAACAAACACACAGACAGAAAGTGAAGGGATAGAAAAAGATATTTCATGCAAATGGAAATGACAAGAAAGTGAGTGTAGCAATACTCACATCAGACAAAACAGACTTTAAAACAAAGGCTGAACAAAAGACAAAGAAGGGCATGGCTAACGTGTACAGGAAGATATGCTCAGCATTGTTAATCATTAGAGAAACGCAAATCAAAATAACAATGAAATATCACCTCACCTGTCAGAATGACTACCATCACAAAGTCTACAAATAACAAATGTTGGTAAGGATTTAGAGAAAAGGGAACCCTTGTATACTGTTGCTGGGAATATAAATTGGTGCTCCCACTATGGAAAACACTTGGAGTTTCCTCAAAAAACTAAAAATAGAACTACCATATGATGAAGCAATTATACTCTTGGATATATATGCAGAAAAAATAGAAACACAAATTTGAAAAGATACATGCATCCCAATGTCATAACAGCATTATTTACAACAACCAAGATATGGAAGCAACCCGTGTCTACCAACAGAGAAAGGGATAAAGGAGATGTCATTTAAATATATTTATATATATCATATATAATATAGTATATTACTCAGCCATACAAAATAATGTCATTTGCAGCAATGTGGATGGACCTAGAGAATATGAGCTTAGGTAAATACAATGTCAGACAAAGAAAGACAAATACTGTATGATATCACATATATAGAATCTAAAAAATAATACAAATCAATGTGTGTAGCAGAACAGAAACAGACTCAAATATAGAAGACAAACTAGTGGTTACCAGTGGGGAGAAGGAAGGGGGCAGTTGTACGTTAAGAGACAAAAACTACTGTGTATAAAATAAACAAGGATATATTGTATATACCTGGAATTATCAACATTATCTTATAATAACTTTTAATGGACTATAAGCTGTAAAAGTACTGAATCACTATGCTGTATCCCTGAAACTAATATAATATATCAATATACTTCAATAAAAATTAAGGTTATAACATCTGTGAATAGAGATAATTTTTGTTCTTCCTTGTTAATTTTATTCCATTTTGTTTCACTTTCTTCCCTGATTGCCCAGTCTAGAACCTCCAGGTCATTGTTGAATAATAGTGGTGAGAACAGACATATTTGTCTTACACAAGACCTTTAGAGGAAAGCACTATTAAGTATATATTAAATGGGAATTTTTCATAGATACCTTTTATCAAGTTTGAGTGTTATTATCATGAAAGTGTGATTGATTTTGTCATATGCTTTTTTTCTGTCTATTGAGATGAACAAAGTATTTTTCTTCTTTATATATGGCACATTACAGTGATTGATTTTTGTATGTTAAACCAAGCTTGCATTACTGAGATCAATTTTGTTATGATGTATTGTCATACTATTTCATTATGGTGTATTATCATTTTTATATACTGCATTATTCAGTTTACTAGTATTTGTTGATGATTTTTATACTTATTTTTGTACAGGAAATTTGCTTATAGTTTTCATTTCTTGTGGTATCTGTCTGGATTTGGTATCAGGATAATACTGGTCTCATAGAATGAGCTGGGATGAAGCACCTCTCCTTTTATGTTTTGGATTAGTTTGTGAAAAATAAGTGTTAATTCGTCTTTAAACATCTATTAGAACTCACAAGTGAAGCTATTTGAGCCTGGATTTTTTCTTTATGGGAAGATTTTTGATTATTAATTTATTTTAACAATATTTGTGAGGGATCTTATTACTTTTACGGTGAAGCTAATTCTTATTCTGCTATTCTGGAAGTGTATCTTTCTTGGATGTCATTTAAAAGCAAATATTTTATATGAAATCCTCACTTGTAATGGACATTGATAGTTTCAAACAACCTCTCCTTCTAGATTTTAGGTTCTTATTAGTTAATTTTTAGATTAACCTTTAATCTAACTTTTCACATATATTGAAGATATGTATGAATACAGCACAGGGAAATTTAGAGATAATGGTGAAATACAAATTGAATACATCAATATCTCATTGAAAGGGATAGAGCATTTAATCTATGAATGTTGTGTTCTAATATATTTGAGTGGGTGCCTTGGTCTTCATTAGCTACCTCATTTTTGTTAAGATCTCTCAAGAGATCGTATTTTTGGTTTGAATTTAGACTTCTTTGTTTTAATGAACAGAGTATTTGAAGAAAATTATATAAATGCATCTTTTGATGTGGACTTCCTGATAAATTCCAGAAAAAATAGCCCTACCTATGATTATTCATATAAATATGTGTGGATATGGCCATACTTCTCTGTCTATTCTGGGTCTGGTGTTGAGTTACAGTCATGTAGCTCTACTGTAGATGATGTAAAGTGAAAAATATTTACAGGTAATACTATTGTTGTTTTTCAGGGAATTTTAAAATATGATATGGGGGCTTCCCTGGTGGCGCAGCTGTTGAGAGTCCGCCTGCTGATGCGGGGGACACGGGTTTGTGCCCCGGTCAGGGAAGATCCCACGCGCTGCGGAGCGGCTGGGCCCGTGAGCCATGGCCGCTGGGCCTGCGCATCCGGAGCCTGTGCTCCACAACCGGAGAGGCCACAACAGTGAGAGGCCCATGTACCGCGAAAAAAAAAAAAAAATGATATGGAACTATTTCACTACAATACTAAGTCAGGATACTGTTCATGCAAATGGTGCCTACTGGATTTATTTGCCACTTATTCATGATGACCTGAAAGAATTAATGTTTTCATAGTGAATCTCAACATGCACCTTCAATAATTTTTTGAAGGAGAATTGGGGCAAGTTTATAGAGCTCATGAAGTTGTAATTGATCAAATAGAATTCTATGCAAATTAAGAATAAATAATACGTCAAATTGTATGTAGAATATATAGAGATATAGAATAAGATATAGAACAATTACTTATGCCACTATTTTTCACAAGTTACTTAGGATAAGCGTATACAATTTTTAAAGCTACATCACATTTATATTTTAAACATAAATTGTTTATATCCTCCCCAATTTTTAACACCAAGTACTCATGTGTACAAACTACAGTCTTGTGATAAATTGTTTTACATTTTTGATGTCTGGATTCTTCACTTCATATTTCCAAGGTTCTTTCCTTTAAGTTTTGAACCATTAAGAAAATTGGAGCAATTCGTGAGTGACTCAGTCACTCTCCTCCCAACAAGGTGGCTCAGGTAAAATAATCATATATATCTGACCTTTAAAATGTAATACTCCAGTGATTGAAACAAGGCCAGTTCGATGCTTTACTGCACTGCTGCATTTTCACATGTAATACTCAGGAGCTGACATTTATAAAACTGCTAGTGCACTCTGGAGACATCCTGATAGCTGAGGTGTTATATGAATCTATCTTTATCAAGATAATGGATATGTAAGTGTGTTAGAGAATAACAGTGAGATCTTTTGAAAGAAAAGAGAAATTTTATCATTTAGTTAATTGGATAACTTAAGAATCAATATAATTTAATAAAGTTGTTATTTGCTGTTAATAGACAAATTCATATTCATTTTACTCAGAGTAACAATTTAAGTAGATCAGTAAGAAAAATACCATATAAAAAATGTCAAAGAAAAATGTAAAACACTTTTTAATAATCCACAACAGTTATTGCTTTTTTTCACTTTCCCTATGTAATATCACTGATATAATGTTTATTTGGCAATAATTTTCCTCATAGAAGGCAAATGGGAGATATTCTACGTGCAGCTAAAAAATAAAAACAAACAAAAAACTTTACTGAAATGATTTTTGTGGGTTTTGTCAAGATGAATTATTTCTAATATAGTTCCATATTTTAATAAATTCAAATGAGAAAATAAGTGAATATTGCTTAGAAATATAATGAATGTTTTTAGCAATCATATCCAACTTTAGAACATTTAAGTCATCAAATACATGTATTGTGCATAGGTTAACCATCCTGGTGAATTTCTTCAAGATTACAATCGAACAGAAATTAACTTTGGGATATGCAATTTTATATCTATATTTTAATGTGCTTTTTAAAAATTGTAATATCTATGTCCAATTATTTACATTATAAGCATCACATTATATTTCTCATGTTTAAAATTTTATAGACTTATAATTGATAGAAATGGTATTTTCAGTTAGAAGATTCTTCTTGAATTCAACTAGATATTTATATAATATTTATATTCATAATTACATTTATTATTTTAATTTAAATATACTTTCAGAAAACATGCAAGATCACATTTCATTAACTTTAAAAATCAGTGACATTTACTGTCATAGAAAATATTTGTGAAAATTTTGGTTTCACTCACTCTTTGTACATAGACCAATGATACATTTTTGAATAGACAACCACATAAACACACTTACAGAAAAATATATTTTAAAATTAATTCAAATTGTATTGTACACCTAAAGGTAAAAGCTAAAACTATAAAAATATCTAGAAGAAAATATGGGAAAATCATATGACATTAGTTTACTTAAAGCATAATTCATAAAATATAAAACATAAATTGGATTTTACTGAAATTAAAACTTTTAAGAAAATCTCAATTCAAGCACAAACTGGGAGAAAATATTTGATCTATCTTATAAAGAACTTGTACACACAATATATAAAGAATACTCAAAACTCAATAATAAACAACTAACCTAATTTAAAAAATTGATCATATACTTTACTAGAGAAGAAATATATATGGCAAATAATCATATTAAAAAATGCTCAGCATCATTATTCATTAATGAAACGCAAATTGAAACACACTTATTAGAATGTCTTTACAAATATAAGCAATACTAAGTACTGGTAGAGGTTGGGGGCAATTGGAACTCTCATATCATTGGGGGAATGCAAGTTTGTAGATCCCTTTAGTAACAGTTGGGCAGTTACTGATAATGATAAAAATATACTCATCATATAACCTAGTAATCACACTTCAAGAAATTTGACCAAGTAATATGAAAACCTACATTGACACAAACCTGTATGTGAATGTGTACAGAGGCTTTATTAATAATTATGTTCCCCAACTGTGAAATGAGTAAACAAACTATGATACATCCAAATCTCCACAATAGAATTCAAAGTATTCTTCCACAATAAGGAATAGACTATGGCTACATGTGACAATATGGATGAATCTCCAATACATTTTGCAAAGTGAAAAAATCCAGACTCAAAAAATTACATATTGTATGATTTCATTTATATGACATTCTTTCAAAGGCAAACTTTAAGAATAGATAACAGATCAATTGTTGCCAGAGTCTGAAGTAAAGCCAAGGGGTTGACTACAAAAAGACATGAGAAATATTTTAAAATGATGTACTGCTCTTATCCTGAATTTAGTGGTAACTATAGGTCTGTATACATTTAAAAAATTCACAGAACTGAGCACTTAATAGTGTGAATTTTACTGTATATAAATTATGGCTTCAATTTTAAAATGAAAAAATCTATAGTTAGCACTTCACACAAAGCCTGGCATGTGGTAAGTGCTCAATCAATATAACCAAATAATACAATTGTCATTGATTGCACAAAAAATATAAAAATAAAGATGTAAAGATTAAAAAATAGAGAAAAATCATCACACAATTTCGATAAAAGTTACTTTGCTGTCCTACATTTTTTCTTAAAAACCTCCTTTGTGGACAAAATTTCTAAAATTGAAGAAGAGTATTTCTCTGATGTACATTTTAAAAAAAAAATTCATACCTTGCCATTTGAATAAAACATCATACCTTGCCCCAGGCATATAAGCTGTCATAAGTATAAATTTATTTAAAATATATCAACATCGAATGTGAATGCTAGTGTTCAATAAATTGTACATACGGTTTTTTGGAGTTACATTTACTAGAGATGGGTTTCTTTGCCTTATAAATATTCTTTTAATATCATATCCATTGTTAAATAAAAATACTCCTAGAAGAATTAACTTGTGAATTAAATCTAAAAGTAATTGAATGTTCTTTAAAACATCTTCTTAAGTAATATTTAGAATCATTTAGTCTTTAAATGAAAGCTGAAATAATTATTAATGTAGTAAGTTTTCTCAAAGTATGGCACAAATGTTAAAAGTAATATTGACTGGTTTTACTCGGTTTCCAAATCTTTTAATAAAATGTAAGAAACCTCAAAACAAATGTTCAATAGTAGTAAAAGTTACATAAATTTGCTATAAAGTAATTATAATTTCTGAATGTGCAATCTATAGCAATAACAGAAAAAATTTTATTATAATGATAAACCTTAAAGTAAATTTTAAATGCATTTTGAATAGGAAGGTGCTTTAGTGTTTTTATTAGTGTTATTATGGTATATCATTCTCTGCCCTTTTGTTTTTAACTCATCTAAGTCTTTAAAGTGAGTTTCTTATTTATGACATATAGGTGGGTCTTTGTTTATTCATTTTGGCATCTGTTTTTCAGTTGGTGTCTTTAGAACATTCTTATTTGATACAGAGGATTAATGTCTATCATATTTGTGTTTGTTTTCTACTCATTGTATTTTTTGTTGTTTCTCCCTTCCCCCTTTTTTTTTGCCTTTTCTGGTTTTAACTGAGTATTTTATATGATTCCATTTCTCTCCTCCCTTAGCATATATATCATTTATATCTCTTTTTAAAAAATGTTTAGTAGTTGTTCTAGGGTTCAAAATGTATATTTCAAAACAATCTAAGTTCACCTTTGAATAACACTATACTGCTACACATATCACTACTGTACTGCTATATATGTAGTGCATGTACCTTGCAATAGAGTATTCCCATTCTTCCCTCCTATCCTTTGTGGCATTGATTTATTCATTTCACTTATCCATAAACCATAATCACCCAACACATGTATACTATTATTACTTTAACGAAGTGTTATCTTTTAGAACATTTAAAAATAAGAAAAAGCTATTTTATTTTATCTTTACTTATTCCTTCTCTCGTGCTCTTGCTTTATTTAGATCCGGTGTCAGATCAATGGAATTTTCTTTCTCCCTGAAGAACTTCTTTTAAAATATCTTTCAAGGCAGGTCTGCAGGACAGGTCTGTTTTAATTCATATGAGGAAGTCTATTTCTCTTTTACTTCTGAAGGATAATTTCCTGGAGATAAAATTCTAGTTAGTTTTTTCCTTTTACTTTCAACACATTAAATATTTAACTCCCCTCATTGCTTGCATATTTTGTGTAGGAATTCCACTATAATTCTCATCCTTGTTCCTCTCTAAGTAAGGTGTCACACATCTAAGTAAGGTGTCACACATCCTCTCCTGGCTTTTAAGATTATCTCTTTGTATCTGGTTTTCTGTATTTAAAAATAATATGCCAACGTATGGATTTTCTTTGCAGAGGAGGTATTTATCCTGTTTGATATTCCCTGATCTTCCTTGATGGGTGGTTTGTTGTCCGTTGTCAATTTTGGAAAGCTCTTGGCCAATATTTCTTTAAATATTTCTTCTGCTCCATTCTCTATACTTCTTATACTCCACTTATAGGTATGTTACATCTTTGGACATTGTTAAGCAATTCTTGGATGTTCTTTTTTCTTTTGTTGTTGTTTTTAAAATCATTCTTTTTTCTTCTCTTTGTATTTCAGTCTATAGAGTTTCTACTGATCTTTCTTATTCATCACTGATTCTTTTTGGCCATGTTGAGTCTACCAATGAATTCATTAAAGTCATTCTTCATCTCTATTACTGTTTATTTGATTTCTAGCATTGATTTTTTTCAATTATTTCATAGCTTGAGTATTACCTTTTGATTCTTTCATAGCTTTTCATCTTTCTGTTTACACTACCTACCTGTTCATATATGTCTTCTCTTTGCATTAGATCCCTTACCATGTTAACCATCATTATTTTTAATTTCTTCTCTCACAATCCCAATATCTATTTAATATCTGAATATGGTTCTGATGCTTGTTTTATCTTTTCAGACTGTGCTTTTCCTTGACTTTTGGCATGTTTTTGAATTTTTTGTTGACAGTTGGATAAGGTTTATCAGGTAATAGAATGAAGTACATAAATCTTTAGTATGAACTTATGATAATTTGGCTAGTACTTGGGTTGTGTTATTTAATTGTTAATATGTCTAATGTTTATTTTAGCTTTAGTTACAAGAAGCTTCAACTTATTTCTCTAGTGTGCTTTGGTTTTGTCTTCTTTTTTGGCTTTGGGGATTTCCTATATGCTGCTCTTGGAGAGAGTCTGTGTCTTGTAACTCTTTCATCTGTAATCTATTGTAATGAAACTGGAGGCCTGTTGGAGTGGTGGTAAATTGTTAGTTAGTAGGAGCACTCTATAAACTTCAGATTTAGTATTCATCTTTTAATGGCCATGCATCACAGGACTGTGGCTTTCACAAGTGCTTCTGTTCCTTATCCTCACACCCTACTCCTTTCTCTAACTGCAGAGTTCTCAATCTATTTTTTCAAAGTCCTATCCCCTAATGAGAATTTTGTTGTTTTGTTTTTTCTCCTCCAGGAAGATGGGAGATGATGGAACAAGGAGAAATCAACTTGCCCCAGTAGAATGTGCTTCCAGAATTGCAATCTGGTGAAGTTCTTTCCCTTGGAGTATAGGTCACTGTCATTGATAACGTGCTGCTCATCTTTCACAATGATTACATTTTCCTTTCCTCTTCCAGTGCCATGAAGGGATCTTTCTCAAATCCTCACTATGAGAATCTGGTGAAATTCTCAGAGAGAAAATTCACACAAGATAGGGCTCCCGCTAAAATAGCCTCCCCTCACTCCATCCCACAAGACTGAGGCCTCTTGATGTTTCTCATTCTCACACTGACCTTCACTGAATAATTTCTTGTCCTCCCAAGTCAGCCTCTTGGTGGCGCCAGATGAGTTCTAGTAGATATCATAAATATTTCTCCATGAAAATATTCATCATAGTAAAGACAAATTGGTTACTATCTCAAAGCAACTGGGAGACTTTAATAATACATCTGAGGCTATTTTTATCATCACCTGTCAACAACATAATCCTGGAAAACCTGTAAAGGTGGGACATTGTCAGGAAGCAAATCTTCAAGGGCTATTTGAGCAACCTGAAATGGCTTTTATCCAATTTCCCTTCACGATGGGATTTGAGTATGTTTTAGTTACTTTATGTCTATTTTCAGAATAGATTGAAGAACTCTTTTGCTAAAAAGTCACTGCCCTAACAAGTCACTAAAATGCTGCTTGACCTTATGTTCCAACCTGGGGCATTCCAACATTTATATAATGTGTCCAATGTACACACTTTATGGAAACCATTATAAAAGAACTCTATAAGATGTTATCTCTTACTCAAAAACCACACTGTCCTTACCACTCACAATCTTCTTGAAAGGTTGAAAACCTCAATGGCATCCTTAAATTAAAATTAGTAAAATTTTGAAAACCCTTTAATTTCTTTGGCTAAAGGTACTCCAATTAGCCCTAATGGCCATATAGTCCTCTCACTCACAGACACATCAATTTACCCTCTATGAATTGGTAACTGAGATGTCTATGCATTTAGAGATTTTTCTCTTTTATACTAGCCTATGCTCTGCTACATGCAGTCAAGGCAAAATATTGCAAGGGACTTAAGTACTATACCCTGCCCTATCACCATCAAGTTAAGATTGCCTTTCTTCTTCAGATCTTGAACAAGGAGCTTTCATGTGTTGGAAAAGACATCAGAGAAAAAGCTGGTCTTGAACCTTGTTGAAATCAATGTTATCAGGTTCTATTAACAACAAATAAAAAATTTCAGGAAGTCAATGCTTAGGTTTACCTTTCACAACTAAAGAAGCAATGTAGAATTGTACACAGTTGGATAATACTCCAATAGGGGACCTCAAAGTGAAGATTCACAGATATCCTAAAGAAGCAGCTCATCTTCCTAAGAACAAAGCTGACCCAAGACCTCCAGAACAAGCAGATGATGTCAGATAGTGGACTGCTTTCACTCAAGATGTCAAACCTAAGTCTGTTTGACACCTGAGTCCTGTTTTGTTTCTTACTTTCTCATTTATAATCATTCTTCTTATTTTCAATAGATTCCTCATTGTTGTTCACCTATAAGGCCCTTTTTCTACTTTCTTTCCTCTTTATTATACTTTTTAGATCAAAACATAGACATTTTAAATAATGTATAGCATGGAAAATATAAAATGGGATAAAAATGTATAGCATGGAAATTTTTTTAAAAATACACATTCTAAGACAATTCTTAGATTATCCCAAATGTAGTTATTGCCCTCAATTTTACCTACTATTGACTATACCATGTATCACCAGACCCTCATGATAAACATTTGTGGCCAGTTCTGCTTTCATCAAGTGACACTTCAGGGAATTACAACTGGATAGTGTTTTTACTTGCAACTATATGAACAAGTGACCATAAACAAATGAACCTGTGACTTTGCTAGTGCCACTCCATCCCAGAAAGAAAAAAAAGCATTACAAATCTATTGATCACATGACAGGTAATTCTAAATTTGAATTCAACAATCTTCACAGAGCAATAGGCCAAGTACTTGCCACCTGAAAGAGACTAATAGAGATCCAAATTTGTAACCTAGCTAATGTAAGGCTTTGATTCTGACTTTGTGTTGTGGACAACTCCTTTGTTTCTCTGCATCTTTGAGTTCCCCTAGCAGGTACTACTTTATTTGTAGCCAGGGTTTCAGGTCTTGTTTGCCTCAGACAAATAACTCATGAAATTTAGGAATAACATTTAAAGATTTTTCTATACACAGAGACCCTAATTCTATAAGAACTAAGTCTGGAAATTCTGACCCAGGCACAATATCCAAAAAAAGGCCACTCTTGATTATTCAAACATTTTACTCATACAAATTACTGATTCATTTTTTAATATGAAAAATCAGAGCAGTGTCCCCACTGGTGCTAATCTTACACATAGACGAAAGTGAAGGAAACTTATCAATAACTCTGATAGAAGTTATTAAAGATATTACTTCTGCCCTAGGTGGAATATAGGTCAGTCTGAACTCATTGGCATGACTAGTGAAATTGCTCTCAATTTCTTGTTGGTAAATTATAATGATGTCTGTGCCATTGCTAATACTTCTTGCTATATTTGGATGAATGAAACAAGCAAAGTAGAATAGGCTACATATTATTGCCTTAAGGAAGAAGCTACTTGAATGTCTAAGTTTTCTCCTTGTGGTCTATGAGACTTGTTCTTTGGCCTGAGTTCAGAAGGTTGGGCTCCTGGTTCCAAGCATCTTAAATGAAGTATTAATTATTGTTACTTTGTGTTAATTTTAGTAGTCAGTATGCTGCTCCACTACATTATATCCCTGATCTTATATGCTTCTATGCAGCTGCTCTTTTGTCAGATGATTACCATGATAGTACAACAAAAATGCCAAGAATTGTTTTTCATACAGTTGCATAAGGACACAACTGAACAATCCTAAAGCAGTGAAGACCTGGATCTAGCCTTTACTCAGCTGGTCAACTTCTTGCAAGGGACAGCATGATCAGAATGAGGACTGAGAGACAACAGATATACAAACAATGGCCAAACCATATATGACAATTAGAACTCTTACCTACAACCTCTGAAGGAACTAACCCATGAAGACAAACCACTACCTGTGCAGACATTGACCCCGAATGGTCAAAGACATTTGGCTTCCTGGTTGTTTTCTCCTGTTTCCAACTAAGGACCAACCAGTGAAAGTCAAGTTAACACAAAAGATTATGGTTTGAGAAGTTTAGGGGAGAAGTGGACCATACTTAATACAAAATGATTTTGCAGCAAGAGTGAAGGAGAAGCAACTCATTCCTAATACATAAGAATGAAAGTCCAAGTAGCAGGAAGTAGGTAACTTACAATTAATGTATTTTATTAAATAAATCATTTACACATTGCTTCTTATTCATTTCAATTTGCCTTGGCGCTACTTGCTTGCAATAACAGCTGTGACTAAAGCTTCCTATACACATCTCAGCAATAATACTCTTTCCAGTCTAGGTATTTCATTTTGTTTTGTTTTTGCTTTTGGCATAATTTCTTTCTCATTTAAATAAATTCAACTTCTCAAGACACAAGTCATTCAGCTTTAAGTGTTAGCCTCCACTTTTTCCTCAAGCTGAGCAAAAGGCAAAGTCTTGCATAGTATGGCTGCCTGCCCTATTCCACTCCCCAGTAAAGAAGAGGTCAAGGGCTAGGAGGCAGCTTTTTTCATAAGGCTGCCCTTTCTGTAACATCCATATCCAGCAAAATGTAGCCAAGCAATTTTTGCTTACTGAATATGAGTGTATTTCAGGAAATATGCTGCCAATTGGTTCTGAAAACCTAGAATTGTTGTCATAAAATATTATAAGCCCCAGTTATTACTAAATATGGAAGATCATATATCCATTACTATTTTGAAACCTGTTAGTGCTGTGTTGGTGAGGTTGCCATCCCCCACTGAGTGGGCATCAGGAGAATAAGGGGATGGGGGCACACTGGGTCAGTATCATGGCTTTGGTATTTGTCTTGGTCTCAGTAAGATTTCACTATGTAACTGTACAGTCTCAAGGTTACTCACAGCTTGAATCTAAGAAGCTAAAATCTAGGACTGTCCTCTTTGAGTGAAGTACTAAGGGTTTTGGACTCTGGAGAGAAGTGTGAGATAATTGCTCAAGTCCATGCTCATTGGTCAATGCCATGGGTTTGGAAGGGCTATGGCTACCCAACTTGGCTGGTCTAGGTTGGGGCTGTGTCAGTGGGTGTTTGTGAGGTTGTAAAGGACAGGCTCTGGAAGTTCCCCCAGGGCCCAGAGAGCTGGAGACAGTGGAGGGCTAGCCTAGAGCCTGCCCTGTATGTTGACTGCAAGGAGGATTTGGTGAGAGACTGGTTAGATGCTAAGATATTCTTGGACAACTCTGGCCCCCAGGGTAGCCAGAAGGTGGTTTTCCTGGTTTTAGGTGTGCTGGAAGGATTTTTAACAGCTCAGAGCAAAGTATGAATGCTAAGATCAGAGGAACTGTGAGCTGTACCAAAGCTGATGGGACCTGGCAGCTGCCTGAGACTGGCTTTGGCTAATAGTTATCTGACTCCAGTTCCTCAGCCCCTGTTCCAATGTGTCTATAAAGTAAGGGCAGTCTTATCCCCTTCACTGCTTTCAGCCGTAGAGCTTTGGGAGGGTGCTCTGGGCCCACTGAAGCCAAGGTGATGTAATCTGCAGATGGGAGAGGCAGGTAGAAAGCAGGGGATATATGCTTTCTTTAGATTGCTACCCTAGAAGTCCATAAGCTTCATATTTAAGTTCTCCTTCTTAGCCAATTCTCCTTCCATCTCCACCAAACTGGCAGGCCACTTCTTCTGCAGGGTCCCCGAGTTTGTCATTTCCAGTGTGGGAAGAGTGATGGAATTTGTGTGGAGATGTACAAATGCTCCGATACATTACATTTTACCTTTATAGTGAAGAACCAGTTGTCATACTGAATGATTTGTTCAATCACCATAACCATGTGAATGGATGTGGCTACAGCCATTTCAGCAAGCATTCCTTCATTTTTGGCCCATAACAAGTTAGGCACAAATATGATTGCAGTGCATTTTGTTAATGCTCCTGGTATAAGCAAGCTCTGAAAGGAACTTAATTAAATACCTAAAGTTAACGAAATTTTGTGGTGACAACTTTGGACCTGTTCTCCATAAATCTTGAAGTTTTTTTGTCTTAATCCCACACACTTGCAACTTGTGTCCATTATTCACACAGATTAAAAGTCATCAAAATTTAAGGCAATTTCCATAATTAGGACTTTAAATCAACAGCTTACAGAATTGGGGGTCTGAATAGAACTCATCTAGGTTAGGGGTAGAGCAGTCTAAAACAGCTCTGTTTCTTTAACTTGGAGGCCCCAATATCAATTTAAAAATGCCCTTCTCTATGTGGTTCTCTAGGAGGAGCAATGACACAGGTCTCAACCAGAACCACCTCTATTCTTTCAAAGGAGTCCCCAAAGCTGGTTTTCCACACACCTACCTTGATGGGCTCACATTCCAGGGAGGGCCCTTCCTAAGACTGCTAAAGCTTTTTGATGGTAATCTGCTTGGGCTTCTAATAATGAAACAAAGAATTTGTTATACTGCCCTTCTTTGGCCATACAGTTGCTCATGTCTGCTTGCAAATTGATCTTTTTTTTTTTTTTTTTTTTTTTTGCAGTACGCGGGCCTCCCACTGCTGTGGCCTCTCCCGTTGCAGAGCACAGGCTCCGGACACGCAGGCTCAGCGGCCACGGCTCATGGGCCCAGCCGCTCCGCGGCATGTGGGATCTTCCCGGACCGGGGCACGAACCCGCGTCCCCTGCATCGGCAGGCGGACTCTCAACCACTGCGCCACCAGGGAAGCCCCAAATTGATCTTTGCAGTGTTCTACTTGATTTCCAGCTTCAACCATCTCTTAAGGTATCTATTTTTTATGGAAGCCCCTGAAAGTTGACTTCTGAAGTTTTGTGAGCTTAGTTCCGCCTAGCTGTAACCAAATCCCATTTTATTGAGCTATTTCCTCTGTTTCTCTATATTTAGGGATCTCCACTTCTGTTTATGTCATGCAGAAAGTCCACAATCTTTTCTTCAACAAAGAAAAGCACTCCATCATGCTGAGAGAGTTTAGAGCTAATCGATTCTCAGCATCCCCACATGTGTCCAGCATCTTCCCCAAGAGAAATTCTTCTAGCTGAGCTGATGCATTTTGAATATTTTGAGTTTTGAAAGGGTTTTCTGTACCTCCTGGCATCGGTGCCACACTGGCCCTGGAAGCACACCATCAGGCTCTTGTGGGGATGGTGGTACATTGACTGAACAATGTCCATGCACAGCTTGAATTGTAACAGATCTTCACAGAGGACTTCTGTTTTCTCAGCTCTAGCCACAGTTTGGTTGACCAGCTGCTTCATGAAGTTGAACTTCTTCACTGTTGCAGTGGTGGCCAGGCCTTAGGGACTTGGGCCTGAAAGGGCAGGGCAGCAGCATCAGTGGTTCTCCAGGCTCACCTTTGGCCATGTCATGTGTCACTCGCGGTGACATAGCCCTACTTTCTTTTTTATGTTTCTGTTTCTGCTATCTTACCTCAGGTTGCTCTCTTATAGGATCTCCAGGTTGAATTTGGCTAAATCGTCATGTCAGTTGCACAAAATTCGTGGAAGCCTGGTCCTTCTATCAGATGAAATGTGGAAGTGTGGAAACATATGGAATGTATATGATACTACTTTATTTTGAAATTGATTGCATAATGCAAATATAAACACTTAATATTCATACAGTTTGAATCTTTGTGGGAGAAATTCTTCTTTGCAGGATGTATTGTTCTTTCTTGTAAGAAATAATTATACTGCCACTTAATTGCCATTTCTGAAAAAAAATTAATTTTAACTTGGTTGTTGCTGAAGTGTGACCTTGAAAGTGACTTGTCTCTTTAACAAAGGAAATGGTGAAATATGTACTACCAAATACAATTTACTCTGCCTTCTTTTAAAGTTGCTTCTGAAAATACCCCATACATACTGTTTACATAAGCATCATATTAAAATGGAAGTTAAGGGAGTTTGTGTCTTCTATGCACTCTATCCAATATTGAAAACCAAACAGTTTTCAGTTAATACTGTCTCTTAATTGCTCTAATGTTGCCACCAATGTCAATACTTTCTGCATAAAACAAAGAGTGCTTCTTAGTGTTAGTTTCAGTCCTTACATGATAAAGAGTTTGAATGGTCAGTATGCAGTGTAGTATTAATACACTTTAGACACACTGAATTTAGAAGGCAATGATATGGCTGCAAATTTGCAAGAAGATTCAGAGTTTGTTTATATTTTGCAAGTTCAGCATTGCTGAATAATCAATGTTACTGGAAGACAGTTTATCAGTCAGAATCCTTCAAGAATGAGAAATGGACAGTTAAATTGGTAAAGTCTGCATAAAAAAAGAGTAAATTATTAATCTACACACCAAAGAAGAAAGGCATCCTGAAAAATATTTTCTAAGTAAAATTTTTACTGGTTCTCTCACCAGTCATCCTAACTATCAATTCACAGACCACATACTAATAACATAGATTTTTTATTGAAAAAGAAGTCAATAGCTGCATTATTTGTCACTTCCTACCTACACATCTGACATAATTCCATAGAGTATTTTCTTTCAGTTAACTATTTTTCCTGAACAAATTTTGGCTTCAATTTTCCTACAGTCAAATCGGTTCAAAAGTTCAATGTCATTTTGTTAAAACCACAGGCAATTTTGATGAATTTTATCACAGATAAGATAAACAACTATTGTCCCTATGTCAGTTCTTCAAAGGAAAAAAAATGTATTACAGTTGTGTAAATAATGATTTGTGTTTGTCAAGAAGCATAAATCAGTCAGAGTTTTATGAAGAAAAGGGATAATCATCCTTAATATAAAGGAGCTATTGTTTGAGAACAAAGTGCATATACTCATGTTTGAATTTGATCAAATCTCTAATAGGGAATGTATGAGGAAAATTTCAAAGGTGTACGGAGATATTCAAGTATGCTTAACTTTTATAAAATCAGAATCATGTAGTTGAATCTCATTATATTGGGCAACTCCAGGTAGAATGTTTCAACTCTGCTCTGCTTTGGTATGATATGAGCATCATTGACAGACATTCTGTAACATATTGCTATGATTTTTGTAATGTAAGAATGTTTATAATAGCCATAATAATATAATTATAATATAATACCCATCTTACATTACTATTTTCTCTGTTAGATGTTACTAGGTTTCACAATGTTTTTCATGGTTTGTGAATTCACTGTACTACACTTGGCTATTAGCTGCTATATAGCTGTGACTGAAAGTGGAGCTCTTCCATCAAAAGTGCAGAACCTCAGTGCACACACAATGTGTACAAGACTCACTCAACTTAGTTTACTTTTGTTTTTCTTGTTCTCTTGGTTTGAATCATTTCAGCTAGAACTATTGTGTAATAAATCATGTATTTAGAATGAGACAAGGAATAAATGAAAACAATACTGTCAAAAACACTAGAGCTGGTAGTTTACATAACCATAGAGAAAAATTACAGGAACTGCTTAAGCAGTTTTCATTATAGACCCAGGTTTTATGTTGATGTTTTAAAATGTCAGTTATTTTTACCTTGAGACATCTTGAATGGAAGGTAGCTTGTATCTTGTTGCTACTTTTCCACTAGGGCAGTGTATTTTATTTTTAAGTACTTATTTATTCCTTCTATTAGATTCAGTGGTTTTTCTTTAATTAGTCTGCCATGGGCATTAAACACAACTACGTATCATGTTTTAATAATGGTTATTTGCCATCGCCATCATCTTCATGATGAATATAATTATGACTTCATCATCTGAAATATCACCACTAGAGCAATTACAAAATATAAAATGTTGCTATATGTCAGTGGATGAATTGAAGATTTCCATATATTCTTTTTGCATTTATTTATCACAACAACTCTAGGTATTAAATTTGGCTTATTTAAAAAATGTGACTGAGCAACGAATGTTAAGTAGCCATCTGATTCTAAAACATCATATAAGGAATACAGATCCTAGTTAGAGAGATGCTAGAAACCAGTTTTATGACAGTGTATCTGTTTTCCATATTGAAAGTACACACATACTCTTAAGAAAAGACTCAATGTTCCATGGTAGCTATCCTTTATTTTACCATCTATAGTATTTTCACCTAACCACCCCTTATATTCCTACTTTATCCTATGTGCTCTTCTTTAGCCAAAATATTTTAATATTTGGTTGGCTTTAGAAATATAATAATCAAAATAAAAGTTATAAATGAGTTTGAAGTGAACTAGGAGTAGAAGGAAACTTTCTTAACCCAAAAGGTCATTTATAAGTTCTACAGTTAACAACATAGTTTATCTTCTTGTTGGTGAAAACATGAATGCTTTTCCCATAAGGCTGAGAGTAAGGTAAGGATTTGTACTTTCAACCTTTTTTCTTGAGATCCTAGAAAGTTCTGCAATGGAAAAAATGAAATAAAATGTATACGGTTTACAGAAGAAGGAATAAAACAGTTTTATTCACAGTAAAGATAATGTTCTACATATAAAAGCCTAAAAACTATAAAAATTACTAGAATTAATTTAATAAGTTCACTTTTTATAATAACATTTTCTAAAATTCAATTGTGTTTCTGTATACTATCAACAAACAGCTATAAAATGAAACTAAAATGAAAATACCATACCAGAGCTGAAGAACATAAAACATGCATGGATGAATGTAACAAAACATATATAAGACCTCTACAATAATACCTAAAGAACTTTGGTGACAGAAGTCAAAGAAGACTTAAACAAATTGAGATTTATACAATGCTTATGGATTCAAAGACTCAATACTTTTATATCAATTATCCCAGAAATTATTATTAGAATTAACAAATTCTAACAAATTTCTGAAAAACATTGTTTTTGGAATTTGATGAAATTATTCTAAAATTCATGTAGAAATTCAGAAGATCTAAAATAGCCAAAATAATTTTGAAGAAATAGTTTAAACATTTTGAGAAATCATACAACTTTATTTCATAATCAAGACATATTGTGGTACTGACATAGAAATAGATTATTAGATCAATTGAACCAAATTAAGTGTCCAGAAACAAATATGTATTTATAAGGCCAATGGATTTTTAAAAATGTACCAAATCCACTTAATGGCAAAAGAAAGCCTTCAAGAAATTGTTCTGGTACAATGAGCTATTCATATGTGAAGTAAATGAACCACTATCTCATACCATACACAATTTGAGATTGATACTTGACCTTAGTAAGAAAGCTAAAAGTACACACCTTCTACAAGAACACACAATATCTCTACAATCTTGGCATAGTCAAGATTTCTTAGAGAGGACCCAGTAAGCCTTGACAATAAAGATCTTTATTTAGAAAAAAATGTTCGGCTTCCCTAGTGGCACAGTGGTTGAGAATCGGCCTGCCAATGCAGGGGACACGGGTTTGAGCCCTGGTCTGGGAAGATCCCACATGCCGCGGAACAACTAGGCCTGTGAGCCACAAGTACTGAGCCTGCGCGTTTGGAGCCTGTGCTCCGCAACAAGAGAGGCTGCGATAGTGAGAGGCCCGCGAACCGCGATGAAGAGTGGCCCCTGCTCGCCGCAACTAGAGAAAGCCCTTGCACAGAAATGAAGACCCAACACAGCCAAAAATAAATAAATAAAATACTGAATACATAACTACTTAAAAAAAAAAAGATGTTAAGCAACAGACATAGGTATGAAAATTAACAGGAAGCCACAGAGTGGGAGAAAATAAATGTTATACATATGTGTTTGGCAAAAGACTTGTTTCCAGAATACATGAAGACTTCCCACAAATCAATAATGAGCAAATAAAATCAGCAAAATAATAAAGACTTCAAAAAGGAAGGTATACACTTACCCATAAGTTAATAAAGAAGCAATCAGCATCATCAGTTATGAAGGGAGTGGAAATTCAAATACAGCACTGTGGGTGAGGAGTTCAGCTCCTGTTCAAAAACCTATGTATGATTTTTAAGGCCTGACCATGGGCAACTATAGAGGCTTTACCTGGCAGGCCTCTTGCGGGAACCTGCCCTCCCCACACCAGAATTGGTGCACAGCCAGTGCATTGCAGTCTCTGAATAGAGTTTCAGTCAAGGACTCAGGCTCTCTCTGGCTGGCCATGCTCTTACTAAGATCTGCATTTCTAACCCAGGCACTTACTCCAAAGACTGTATGAATAGGATCATCAGAATGATTGTGTCCTGTTTCAGACGATGTATTAGGCTTAATTCACTTAAAGACAATTGATTTTACTACTATTTTCAGTAAAACCTTCATTTAGTCAACAGGTAATTATTAGATTCATCCTGTTGCCCTGCACTGTATAATGCTTATGATATCCTGAAAAAGACAATCATTAAAAAGGTTTATCAAACGTGCTGAGTTTCATGACAAAAAAAAGCAAGTGGATTCATTTGCAAGAATATTTTCTTAAGCAAAATATAAATACATCCTGAACAATTCTCTGTTTTTGGATGAATAACTGAAATATCCAGAATAATTTTTAAAAATTGTACACTCTTTAGTGCTGTGTCATACTTAATAGTTTGTATTCCTTTTTAAAATAATAGATATCAAATGCAATATCATTATTAACTATTATTATAATTGTTACAACAATTATAGAAAATATTTAAAGAGCACTTATTATGTACCTGACATTGTTTAAGTACTTTATATGGATAAACTCTTTTATTTTTCAAAAATCATTCTGTGAGACAGGTGCTAATGCTGTCACCATTGTAGCAATTTTAGTGTCTATCTATAAGTTACCAGAGTATTCAAGCTTGCAAAATAAATGTTGACTCTTAATAAGATGATAATAATTAAATTTGTACATTTTTAATAAATTCATGATTTTAGGAAGATATGAAGAGATTTTGAAAAATGCTTATTTGACCAATTTTTCTAGGAATTTTGGCAATACTACATGTAATTAGACTGTGAAGTAACAAAGGCAAAAACTTCACTATGGTTGAAGTTGTAATTCTTTATTGAGATTTTTATTTTGTTAAAGAGAAAACTATGACTTAGGACCAAAATTTTTAGAGGAATTGTGCTTTTTTTTTCAGCATATTTCAGGAAAAGATGGAAACTCTAATTTGAAAAGATACATGCACCCCTATGTAAATAGCAGCACTATTTACAATAGCTAAGACATGGAAGCAATGTGAATGTCCATCAACAAAGGAATGGGCTCAGCCATAAAAAGATGTCATTTGCAGCAACATGGTTAGACCTAGAGATCATCATACTAGGTGAAGTAATTAGCCAGACAGAGAAAGACAAATATCATATGATATCACTTATATGTGGAATCTTAAAAAATGATGCAAATTAACTTATTTATAAAACAGAAATAGACTCACAGACATAGAAAACAAACTTATGTTACCAAAGGGGAAGGGAGGGGGAATAAATTAGGAGTTTGGGATTAACAGCTACACACTACTATGTATAAAATAGATAAACAACAAGGTCCTACTGTATAGGACAGGGAAATATATTCAATATCTTGTAATAACCTATAATGGAAGAGAATCTGAAAAATAGATATATACATGTATAACTGAATCACTTTGCTGTACACCTGAAACATTGTAAATCAACTATACTTCAATTAAAAAAAAGTAATTGTGCTTTTTATACCCTTGTTTACCTAGATGAGTCACTTTCTCTAAGCACAAATTATGACATCTTTTATCTTCTTTATTCGCTCCACAATAGACTGACATACTTAGTTGTTAAATCTGGAAAAAAATCACTGAACTTAATCTACAGAGCTGATTCTTCATCTTTGCAATTTCTTGTTCAGTACTGGGAGGCCTGCCCTAATTACAGCTGCCTGTAACTGGGTGGGTAAATCAGCTTATTTCTGGAGTTCCGTATTAGAACTGCTACTTCATCTAACCTACGATTTAGTGTGAATAACATTGACTATATTGATCTCCTTCTACCATTCCTTTGTATTTAAAAAAATTTTTTCAGACCCTTATGTAAAAGAGATGTTATTCATTAGATACAATTGAAGAACCTAAGGTACACATTAGTTTTACACCATTATCTTCTTTGAAATCCATTTACCAAATAACTATTAAATTATTTATACTGTTGTATCTCTGATGCAGTTGAAGTTAAATTATTAAGATTATCTTAGTGTAGACCAATGTGCATTCCGATCATGTTACTTTACATCTAAGAATGATGTCAGTTGATTTTATGATATGAAAAATTGAGGGGTAAATTAAGTACAAAATCTTAACTTTTATCTGAGGGCTTCACATTTGAATGGATAATAAATTTACAGCCAAGTTCTGAAATTTAAGCATTTGAATTCAGGCATGAACACAAAAATGATGGGCAAGTCCCAATACCTTACAAATTACAATAACGATTTGAAGTTTCCATGAGTAGGCTGGGGAAATAAGTTATGCACTGACTGACTTTCACAGGAAACCCTTATAAATTGGACACTGATTGAAGATATTTCTTCTCCTAAAATGGTTAAAAAGCTGCTTTTATAAAAATTCAATTAGCACTCTTACTTAATGATGCTAGTATATATGTCATTTATGAAATCTTCTTCGGGAATATTCTCATCTTAAGGTAGATCAAATTCACTCTTAATAAGATCTCAATTAAGATTTATTAGAAATTTCTTGTGATGAAGCAAATTAAGGATTTGTTGATATAAGCAAATGATTTATATGTTGATTTACTTTGCACAGCACATAGCTGCTTTCAGCAGTATGGTTATTTAAAGAGCTAAATTGCTCTGCAGGGTGTAGATGGAGCCAGGCAATGAATGGCTCCAATCAAGCCACCCACATTCTGGCGGGATGTCTGTGACTGTGGCATCATAGATGCCATTACCCAAAATGTGCTGCTAATTGTAATTTCCATTCTGAATCCAGAATTTAAATTGTTTTTGTCTGGTAAAGTCTTAGAGCAGTGTTAAATCTCTATAATTTAACTACATCAAGGAATCTCTTTATTCACATTAAAAGAGTATCACAAGACAGCTGACTATACTATATACATATGCACACACACAAACACAGACATCAAACATTGGGATTCAGACATATTTCTTGCTACAACTGGGAGACTTGAGACTTAGGTCCTTTTGTATGAAAACTGAGTATATACATCATTCTGCGGGAAGAATCCAGGAACAATAGGCTTAACCCAATGTGAACCTTTACTCATTATCAGAAGTAATAATTTGTCATAGATCATATTGTCTGTCACACCAGTTGTTTCCAGGGTCAGGGCCTAGGACAAGAGAGTGCTATAGGTAATTCATGAAGAACTGGGACACGCCCTACTTTGGGAATCCTGTAATAAAACTGAAGCCAAAGGTAAAGAGGTACTGATTCCATCCCCTCACACTGCTCTTTAATGGTCTGTGAGCAGCAGTCTGAGTGGGAACTGTGCTACACAGAAGAGTGGGAAAGTGATCATGCAGAACGGAGAAAAGATTAGAGGACACAACGTGGCCTTGTCAAGTGCAGCAGTCTGGCTACACTGAGGTACCCAGTGAAGAAGTGACACTGGCTTTCTTTGCTGATATAGAATTACAACCACACATAGTAGGAAAAGTTGTCATAATAGGAATTATCAAGGCCTACTCATAGAGGACACATACACAAACGCTTGTAAAGCACCCTCTACTAAGTCCTGGAAATGCTTTGAGAGGACTTCTACAGGAGCCAAGATCCTCATTCTGCAGGTGGAGGTTCCAGCTGATGGAAATTTCCCATTTCTTTCTATGTGAGATAAAGTCAAAGAGACTTTGTAATGCATATAAACACTATGTAGTTTATTAATAATTAATGGAAATGGAGAAAAATAAACCAGAAAATATGCAAACCTTATTTTTATTTCTTGTAACTAGGACAATGTCTATATATGACTTTATATATGTAAATTAATTATTTTTGAGGGGGTTAATAAAATTATGTTCCTGTTTATCCCTATTTATCTTCTCTTTTATTTCTTATTTTTTGGATGCATGCTCATTTCCAGTTACCTGAGGCTACCTGAAGTGAGATTAGCACACATGCAACACAAATGTGACAGTGCAAGCTTTGAAATGAGACAAACCTCTATTTGAATTCAAATTTCATCAATTTGAACTATTATCACCATATATAGAGTAATTATCACCAGTAATCATCATTCATGATTTCCCTATCTTAATTATATTATATATATATATTAAAATAAGTAACTCACATGTTGTTTGTGAGAATTAAATGAAATAATGTACATAGAGTACTTTTAACAACGACTGACATATATCGACTTCTTGATGAATATTAGTCTTACCCCTTATGCACCTTAGAATTTGCTGTGAACTAGTTTTCTGGCTTGTTGCAATTAGAGTCAACCAAAATCCACATATATATATTTCAAACCTATTTCACATTCTGGAGCTCATCTTGCCAGTTAAAGGTTTAATAAAAGGAACTTTATGCTCAAATCTCAATGACTCAGCATTAAAATTTCCCTCATTCAATTCCCAATTTTAACTTCCATCTTATTGTCAATAAGTGAGTATTTGTTTCTTTTGATTCCTGTGTCTCATCTCACAATTGAGTTTTGGGGTTTCTGCTTTGCCTCAGATGTTTTTGATTATTGTGATGATTGGTATCACCCATTCATTAACGATGCCCCTATATAAACTTTCACAAAATCCTGCAGCAATCCAAGTAAATTTAATATTATTTTCAACTCCATTTCACAGAAGAGAGAATTGATATACAGAAATGCTAAGTAACGTCTTTGAGGTCATCAGGCTGTATGTGGCAATATGGGATTGTTAACCTTGGCTCTCTGGCTTCAGTGCTTCTACTTTTAATCACTATGCTATGTCATTTCTCATAAAATACTTAGCATAGTCCCTATCACTTAAGGTACTCTAAATGAATGTAGCCACTCTTTTCCCCATTTCATGTTTACTAGTCAAGTTATTTTGATGCTCTCCATAGTCTTTCTAGGGTTGCTAATCTACATTTGACCCTATGATTACCTTACCTGATTTGACTTCCAGTCTTCACTAGATGACAGACCCCTCACTACTGCTTTGGACTTTGGATTATCATCTCTTCCCAAATTATTATTTCCGGATTATTTGGCTATCTATTGGAGATTTGATTCTAGTTTGTTTCTTTTCCATGTAAACCAAGAACTAGTTGTGTCTTTTCAAGTCATCCGTAAGGCTGGTTTTACTCTTGGTGTAAAAGTCTTCTCTTAACCTATACAAAGCAGTTATTTCTTCTGTACTTAGGATCACAACCATTCTTTCTTTTCTAGGACCCAGCTACTGGAATTATTGTTGGAAGGCAGCCTTCAGTTGCTCCTACCTATAACGACTGCCTCAGTTCTAGACATCCTTGCCTCAAGATACACTGATTTCCAGGCCAGCTCACATCTAATAACTGATCTGTGCAAGAATATGATGACCTAGCCATCTTAGCCTAATTTGGGACGATTATGAAAGGCTATTATACCTATAGAATTCCTAGTGAAATTGCTTGAGGCTATTATTGGGTCTGTATCTCAGCTGATGTCTCCTTCTGCACAATTCATCTTCTTTCCACAGGTGTCTATCCCATGGGTAGTCCTTAATAAACATCCTACCTTCTAAGTTTCATCTTAGAGGCTCCTTAATGGGGCAACCCATTGTACAACATAATCAATTCATTACCTTATGTCTTTCCTGAGACTTTGAGCTTTATAGGTTTCTTCTAGTAGTATTTACATACATTCAAGTCAATTTTATATTCCAATAACAACAATGATAAAAACCCCTCTCAACTTCATACCATGATAATCTCTCTTAATTTTGGCGAGACATAGTATAATGCTTGAGTGGTTGTCCACATTAACTATCTGCATTATTTATTTTAATCTCACTGCCTTCTTAATGCATTGCCATATGTTTGCAAACATGTCATTTCACAAAAACTGCTTTTGTCAAGATTCACAATTCTTCTAAATCCTATATACACTTTTCCATTTACTATGTTTGAATTAGACTCTTAAGTAAAAATTTTCTCCCTCAAAAACCATGTATTTTTTAGCTTCAGGAATACCCCTCATTCGATTTCCACTCTAATTCTCTAGCTATCAATTTTCTGTCCTTTTTGGGGTTCCCCTTTAATGATTCTGATCACTATTTACAATGTGGAGTGTCCCCACACACCAAGCAATTCTCAGACACCAGCTGCTTATGCCACAATTGAAATCAATTCTGACACTATCTATCTGGAAATATCATCAGATCCCACAAGTTAAGGTCTCAGTCCTACAAGATTGCCCACCCCTTCTACTTCAGATGCCAATCACAAGTCCAGATTGTCAATGTCACCTGTGCTACCTGACTGGATACAGACCAGAAGTTCCAATGATCTCCTCCTCAGGTTTCATTAATTTGCTACAGCAGCTCACAGAACTCAAAGAAACATTTTACTTACTAGATTGTTGGTTATAATAAAAGGAACAGTCAGATGCAAGAGACACATAGGGAAAAGCATGTGGAAAAGGCATGAAACTGTCATGATCTCTTTAGGTATACTCCTCACCTTAAACCTCCCTCTACATGTTTACTAACCTGAAAGTTTTCCAAACCCTATCTTTTAGGGTCTTTGTGGAAGCATCATCACATAAGCACAATTGATTGATTAAATCATTGGCTATTGATGACTGAACTCAATCTCCACTCCCTCTTTCCTCCCAAGAGGTCAGAGGTGGGACTGAAAGTTTCAACCCTCTAATCACAAGGTTGGCTCCCCTGGCAAATAGTCCACATCTTTAGGCTTCCTGGGGGCTTTCCAAAGGTTGCCTCATTAACATAACAAAAGACATTTTAAAGCTCTCATCACCTAGGAGATTCCAAAGGTTATCTGTGCTTTTTACCAGAAACAGGGATGAAAACAAATATATGTTTCTTACTATAAATCACAGTATCACACTCTTCTTCTTCCCAACATTTATTTTTGTTACTATTTCTTGTCCCATGCTTGTCCTTGCCTTAATTCTCATTATTTATATTATTTTTGAATCATCTATTTATCTAACTTCAAAAGACTATGTGGATACTATTGTTGACCTTAAACAAACAGACTGCCAGGTATTTCTCCAACAAAGATGGGTTTGATGAAATAAAATTCAGGTTGGATTGGGAGTTTGGGACTAGCAGATGAAAACTATTATATATAGAATGGATTAACAAGGTCCTATTGTATAGCACAGGGAACTATATTCAATATCCTATAATAAACCATAGTGGAAAAAATATGAAAAAGAATAATAAAAAAATAAAATTCATATTCTATAGTAAGACAAGAAGAATTTAAGCATAAATTTTTTCTTTGCCCATTTGGGCTTCCTCCCTCCCCTTTAATGTGTATTGTGCATCTGCAGTAACCAGACCTCCTTAGGAGATAACCTTCCTTCTTAATCTTGTAAGAGACCAGGATAACCCATTACTTGCTCTGTATGTATAGGTATGGATCGTGTAAATTGTCAGTAATATGTCATTGGACCTATAACCTTTTTTCTCAAAACCTTATATAACTGTGCTTTGACCTCTAATGGACGGAACAATCCTCATAGCTTTCTGAAAGACTCTCTCAGTGTTATAATCCTCAGGTTGGCCTGAATAAAATTTTCCATTTCTTTCATAGACTGTTGATTAATTTTTTTCATTGGCAGATTTATTTGGGATCAGCAGAGAACTGCAGTTCAGGGTCTGCAACCATGGTTAGTCATGTACAAGTGCCCACACTGCAAGGGAAGGAGAACGTTTTTATGGAGGGGAAGAGAAATTTGGGAGGGGTATAGTAAACAAAGAGTCCACGGCTTCATTGGCTGAATCCTTGCCAGGAAAGAAGAGGCATCTTGCTTCTTCTTGTTGAACTCTGCTATCTTTGCAGAGCATGAAAGCTTCCCCTTCTGACCTCCTGACTCTATGTAATTGAGGTTTTTGCTTTTTAAGTTTTTACATTATATTTCACAGGAAAAAATACTTGCTGAATTAAAACATAATAAACAAGCTTAAACCTTATGGGGAATTAAAAAAAACAGAATTTGGGGAAATTATTTTCCAAAGATATAATGGCATAAAATTTTCTAGGAATGACAGAAGACAAGTCTTCCATATAATACTCACAGGTCAATATAGTATTTTGAAAATCCTAAATTACAAAAAAGAAAAAATAAATCTTAAAATCATAGAAGATAAAAAAGGAAATTGCAAAGCACTTCCAAAAGCTAAGACTTACACTGACAGTCTATTTCACATCATCCACATACATGCAAGAAGTCAGTGGTATATTCAAATTGCCATGGGGTGGGGAGCAAACAACTGCCAATCTAAGCTATGCCTGAAGAATGGGGATGAAGAATCTCAGACAAGTAAAATATTATTAGAATATGTCTTCTTTCTTGTGCCTGAAATATTCTGAACTATTGGATGTGTTGGTATATAATTTATATCAAATTTATAAAGTTATTAGTCATAATTTTTCAAATATTATTTTCAGTTTCTCCACCATGTCTTCTCTGGGGATTCCTATTACACATATATTAGACTGCTTCAAGTATTCTGGCAGTCAATTGAAGCTCTATTAATCTTTTTAGTCTTTTTTTTTTTTTTTCCTTTTTGTGTTTCATTTTGAATAGCTTCTAGCTGTGTCTTATCTGCCATTAACATCATCTGGTGTATTTTTCATCACATTCATTATAGTTTTTATCTCCACAACTCAATTTGGTTCATATTTTATCTTCTATGTCTCTAATTATCTTTTTGAGTATATGAATTATAATAGTTATGTGAAATATTTCAAATCCTTGTCTGCTAATTATAACATCTGTGTTAATTCTTGGACTGTTTTAATTGATTTTTCTGAGTTTTCTACTCATTATGGGTTATATTTTCCTACTTCTTTGGTAGTCTGGTAATTTTATATTGTATTGGAGACAGTTTTGGTTTTTTTACTTTGTTGCATGCTGGATATTTTTATAATCCTATAAAATATTCTTGAGTTTGGGCTTCCCTGGTGGCACAGTGGTTGAGAGTCTGCCTGCCGATGCAGGGGACGCAGGTTCGTGCCCTGGTCCGGGAAAATCCCACATGCTGCGGAGCGGCTGGGCCCGTAAGCCATGGCTGCTGAGCCTGCGCGTCCGGAGCCTGTGCTCCGCAACGGGAGAGGCCACAACAGTGAGAGGCCCGTGTACCACAAAAAAAAAATAAAATAAAAAAATAAAATTAAAATATTTTTGAGTTTGTTCTAGGGTGCATTTAATATATTGGGTTGGCCAAAAAGTTCATTTGTTAAGGAATACGTTGTTCAATAAATGTCTTGTTGAAAATGAAATATGTGCCTTTTATTTTTATTTAAAACTGAATGAACTTTTTGGCCAACTCAATACTTAGAAAAGAGGTAGATCCTTTCAAGCCTTGCTTTTAAGATTTGCTAGGCAGGACAAAATCAGTGTTTCGCTTAGAGCTTATTATTCTTTACACCTAAGGCAAGACTCTTCTGAGTACTATAACAAGTGCTCAGTAATTTATGAAATTTTCCAGTACAATCCTTTGGGAACAGGTATTATTCTCAGCCCTGTGTGAGTGCCAGATATTGTTACTTTTAATTCTTTCAGGTAGTTCTTTCCTCAATATTAAAACGTTTTCTTGAGGCCATGTGCTGATCAATACCCTGTTGAATATTTGAGGGGGACCCTCTGCAGATCTCCACAGTTCTCTGTCTGTGAAGCTCTTTCCTCTTTGATACATCATCCACAAATTCTAGCTGTCTTTATCTCCTGGAATCTCAATTCCATTTTCTTAATTAGGAAGTAGGTTTTCTCTGCCCTCCCTCACTACTGCCACCTGGAAACTTAATGCAGTAAGCTTAGGCAATTATAAGATTCACCTTGTTTGTGTCTTGTCTCACAGGGATCACTGTTCTTCATTGCCTGATGTTCAGTATCTTAAAAACTGTTGTTTCAGATATTTTGTCTGATATTCAGTTATTTCAGGAAAGAGGTTACATTTGTTCCATATTATTTAAAATTGGCTGGCAATGGAAGTCCTGGATAACATATAAGTTATATGTTGCTGGTTCTTCCTACATTGATTTACTAGGTGGTATTGTTTGAATAATTTCCATTAAGATCATGTGCTATTTGTCCTACTGGGAAAGTCTGTCTAGAGTCAGAAAATGTGAGTAAACCAATACTTTATATAAATTGTATGTATATGATATAATTATATTTGTGGTTAGAGGAATGGGATGTAAAAATCATCAGTAAGAAAAAAGTTATGCATAAAGCTTGATAATTTATCTTGTAAAATATTAAACTGAACTTCAAAATATTTGTTTATTGAGAAAAAACTCACTATGTTTTCACATGTTTAGCTAGGGTCTTTGGCTGTGAAAATACATATCTATATCTATGTATAGATATCACTGTATACATATTTCATTACATTTGTAATTCATTATATACATATAAGTTTTCTTGTAGACAGAATGGACTGATTAAATTTTAATTAATATCAAAGAGTATCTGAGCTATTTAAACAAATTACTTTTCAGACTATTGTCTAAGATTCAGAAGGATTTAAACAATTTCTACTGTAAACAATTTTCCCTGTAGCTTTTTTTTAATTTAATGATAAATCAGATTTACTATAATAAATAAGATCACTGTATGCTTCATACTGAGAAATCTAAAATCTAAAAATTGAAAGGTGAATATTTCAGGGCTCTAAAATAAGTAAAAATCAGTAAAAACTGTACTGCAGATTTATTATTTCTAAATCTCTTTCATGAGCCTCTGTGTCTCCTGATGTTCCTGTGATATCGTTCTTGATGTCCAGGCCTAGACTCTTTCATTGAAAAGTATAATATCTGTTATAAAACCTACTATGTTGATTTTTATACATACTTTTAACACAGTATTGTTTAGGTTCTTATGTTTTCAATTAAAGATACTACCTTGCTAACTTTATCAAATTTATTTCTTGCATTCTTTTTCAGAACAAGTACTGATAAATTATACATCTACTAATCTGTCACAGAAGATTTTATTCTCCTCATATTTTGATATGTACCAGATTTTAAATGCTACTTGATATCACATGCTATTATTATAAACAGATGTCTTATATTACATATTATATTATATTGAGTATGAAGGACACTCCTAGAAGTCATTCAAATGAAATTTTCGCTCTCTCTCTCTGGGCCATAGATGGTGATTCTCATTATTTAGAAGTCTCACTGTATATCATTCTCTCCAATCCCTGACTTTCTTATTCCAGTTACATATGATTATACATCAGGAAAAACTATATTAAAAAGAGATAATCACTTACAATAGTAACTATGGCATTTATGTCACAAATTTTTTTTTTTTTTTTTTTTTTTTTGGTACGCGGGCCTCTCACTGTTGTGGCCTCTCTTGTTGCGGAGCACAGGCTCTGGACGCGCAGGCTCAGCGGCCATGGCTCACGGGCCCAGCCGCTCCGCAGCACGTGTGATCCTCCTGGACCGGGGCACGAACCTGTGTCCCCTGCATCGGCAGGCGGACCCTCAACCACTGCGCCACCAGGGAAGCCCCACAAATGTTTTTATGTAGGGAAAAACTGATGATTAAATACTCTCTTGAAGAAATATTAACAAAGTTAAAATTGATAACGTTTATCTCTTTACTGTTTCCTTTCATATTTATCCTTAGACTTCCATGAAACAGTATTATATTGAGATTATAGGCAGTGGTGACATGGCCATGACAGGTGAGATAGGTGTCTCATAGAAAACTAGTCTTTTGAACCACTGTAGTGTGTAAAAGGGCCTTTTGTGGAAATATTTGATGTCTTTACTATTGCTTTTGTTTTGGGAAAGTAAATCTATTAAAAACTTAATCAGCCAAAATGAGATACCACCACAGACCATCAGATGGCCACTATAAAACAACAAAAAATAACAAGTGTTGGCAAGGATGTGGAGAAACTTTAATCCATGTGCATTGCTGTTGAGAATATAAGAAAGTATATCCACCGTAGAAAATAGTGTGGTGCTTCTGAAAATAATTAGAATTACCATATGATTCAGCAATTCCACTTCTTGTTATATGCCCCAAAGAATTGAAAGCAGAGACTCAAATAGATATTTATATACCATTGTTCATAGCAGCATTGTTCACCAAAGCCAAAAGATGGGAACAATTCACGAATCTATCAATAGACGAATGCATAAACAAACTGTGGTATATACACACAATGGAATAATGTTTAACTTTAAAAAATGAGTAAAATTCTGCTCCATTCTACAATATGAATGATTTTGAAGAAATTATGCTAAATGAAATAAGCTAGTCACAAAAGGACAAATATTGTACAATTGCACTTATATATGGTACCTAAAATAATCAAATTCATAGAGACAGAGTAGAGTGGTGGTTACCAGGGGCTGGGGAGAGGGAAGAATGGGGAAGTATTTAATGGGTACAGAGCTTCAGTTTGGGTTAATGAAAGGGTTTTGGAGACAGTGGTGATGATTGCACAACATTGTGAGGTACTTAGTGCAACTGGACTGTATAATTAAAAATAGTCATATGGTAAATTTTGTATTATGTATATTCTACAACATTAAAAAAAAAACTTTACAGGACTATCCACATTCTGTCACAGTTGTAATAATTAGCTATTATCATCTACAAACTCCAGGGATTATATAATATTTCCTTTAGAGTGTAAATTTCAAAACCTTATTAACAGGAACTATTTAAGGAGAGCACATGAGCCTTTAGCTGAGCAACACATGCATTGAAATGAGGTCTGTGTTACTGAATAGCCAGAGAAGAGTGACATAATAAATTACTTTTCACACCAAATAAAAAAGAAATCATTGGCTGGCCTTTACCAAGATTCCTGTAACTAGGCTTCCATTACCAAAATGCTTATGGCAACTGGACATATAAGAATTTATATATATATATATATATATATATATATATATATGTGTATATATATAATAAATATATAATATAAAAGTATATAAACATATAATTTTCTTCTAAAAATAGTGCTAATAATGATATACAAGTTTATTATATTAGGGTATTTCCATTTTTTAACTTGTTAAAAATGACTTGTTAGTCATATTGGAGTATACAGGGCCAGATAAAATGTCACAACTTTTCTTTGGAAACGTTTTGCGGTTGTGTGTTTCTAGAGCTGTTGATTTACAAACATTGCCAGGGTTGAACAGTTCTAGTATATCTTTGCTGAGGCACAGCAGAGCCAACTACTATCTTTTAGTAGGAAAATATATGGACCTTTAATCCCTCTTTATCTAAGTAATAAAGAGGATCAGTTCAGCCAAGTGTAGAATTTTACTCAAAGAAGAGTTAACACTGGGATATGTAGAAACATGGTACAAAATGGTTGCAAGGGGAGACAATGTTATCAAATGATGGGAATGTCATCTGGATATACTTTACAGATGAAATAACTTTCCTAGGACACTTAAGCATTTTAATTATATTTAGGCATATAGAGATGGTAAACAATTATTTACAGACTCTAGTAAACTCAAATAGGTTTAAGGACATTGTAGGGAATCTAGTTAGAAAATTATATTATGTAGCCATTTCCTGAAGAAAAAAATAGGTGAAAGCAGCACAGACAGTAATCAGCTGTCTTCTAGTACACAATATTCCTTTGTGAAGAACTGACTTCCATTCTTTACAACTCCATGAATTTTCTTTCAAAAATCGAAACCCGCTCAATTTGTTTCTCTGGCAGAAATCTTATATAGGTCCCTACTGCCTATAGAAGATTTCTACATTTCTTAGAATGGCAGATCAGGAAGTTCTTTAATGATTTGTACTTAGGAAAATCTAGCCTCCTTCCCTCTCTTCTTGATCCTCTCTTTCCACCTCCTTTGCTTTTGTCTATATGATATCAAATTTGTTACCCTAAATATCATACTTTCTTCCAAAACTCTACATCATTTCACATATTTCTCCTCTACTAGGATGTGGTAGACATCTCTGCTTAATAAGATACGAGAGGGTACTATTTCTGATCAATTACTATCTTAGGCATCTAGCAGACAAATTAGCTATTTCTAGTGTGTCTGGCTTGGGTGAGACCGTTAAAAAAGCATACAGTTCATAAATAAATACACTTGGAAATTTTGATCAATTTAAGGACAAATTTGGGGAAGGTAACTGTAACTCCACCCCTTTTGTGTCACTTTTACAATGAAAGACTTAGTACATATAAACATTTATAATATTTATACCTGTTTAATGAATATTTATAATATTTAAGTGGCATTTAACTTTATTTTACAAGCATAAATTAGTCAAATAATTTATTGTGTTTTAAATTAAAAGCAATGAGCTATTCACTGTTAAAAATATAGTTCTGTTGGTTTAACATTTCAACAGTACTCCTTTAAATAAAATATCCATCTTGGTCTATAATGAGTACTAAAAAGAACAAATTTGTTGAAGACAAAAAAAAAAAAAAAACCTAGCCAAATGGGGAAAATTAAAATATACAGTTGACCCTTGAACAATGTGGGAGCTAGGGTCGCCGACCTTCCCTGCAGTCAAAGATTCAGGTATAACTTATAGTCAGTCCTCCATATCTGTGGTTCCACACCTGAATATTTAACCAACAGGGGAACATGTAGTACTATAGAAATGAAAAAACTCTGCATATAAGTGGACCAGTGCAGTTCAAATCCATGCTGTTCAAGGGTCAACTGTAGTAATTTGATACATTTGAAAGTTGGAAATTTGTCACAAATTGTCTCAACCACACGAAAAATAAGATCGTTTTTGCTGACAAAATTTTCTGAATCTGCTTCAAAACAAAACTTGACACAAACATCAACTTAATCTTGTTAATGGTGTAAGAAAGTACTTAATAATGTATTCTCCTTAATTCAACATATAATTTTTGGTAACTGAGAAGTCAGTAGTAGCATGAAGGAACATCGAGGACCCTTAGGGTGGAGAAATTCCCAGGTTTTCTACAAACATATACATTAAAAAAGTAACTATTTAGAGAGTGACTAGTTATGGTGATCTAGGATACTTCCTTGAAACTACAAATTTCAGATGTATTAGCATTTCAAATAAGTAATATATATGCCTTCTGTATTTATTTTTATCATTCTTTGCTTATTTTGACAAATCAAAGTTACTTTCTCTACATTCAGCATTTAATGACCATTTAATCAATGCATGTTCTCAAATAGTTGTGATATAATACAATTTTTCATTTTCAAAATATGCTAGACAATTCTATTGTAAGTAATCATACTTTAAGTCGCTATGGGATGGGAAAAGGAAGACTTTTTAAAATTATTTTTATTGTTAAGAAAAATATAATTTTTTTCTGAACTGCTGTGAACATTGTCACATATCAAGAATAAGTATGTGGCTATAACTTTTTCTGGAATACCTATTGTGTTCCACTTGTCTATTTTTCTACTCTTGTGTAAAATCCATACTTTTTGTCATTATAATTTTCTAATACCTAGAAGTGTTTAAGTTTCATTGCCTTGACTAGTCTCAGACGTTTGCATTTCCCCCACAACTGTTAAAATAGGCCTGCCACTTTCAATAGAAAAATCTGCTAAGGTTTTTACTTACTGCAATGTCAATTTGAGAACTGACGTCTTTCTATTATTGTCTTCCAATCCATGACCATTGTATAACCCTCCATTTACTTTGACATTCTTTAATTTCTTTCAGTAATGATGTGTTGCTTTTGGTGTTGAGGTCTTTCAAGTCATTTAGTAAACTTATTCTTGGTTACTTGAATTTTTAAATTTCATCAATATACATGCATATGAGTGTGCATCACAAATGTAACACTCTCTGAATTCTGACACTTCAGGCATACCCCTTGAATCTTTGTAACTATAACTAACCTTCATGAAACAAATCAGAATGGTACTAACAACTGGAAAGAAAGCCAGTGGGAAAATGTGTTGACAGCAGATGGAGGAATTAGAGGACCTCATGGGATATATAGGACACGTAGTGTAGCTCAGGACAGGTAGGGTAGCTCCATGGGGAGAAGAAAGCTTTGAAAACACGTTAATGTGAAATCAGTGCTGAGAAAAGCCAAGGTGCTTCCTACCTGGACCCTCACTCTGCTGTGTTCTGTACGACTCCACCACTATAACTGCAGTATTGACCAGAGGTTCCTAGGGCTTCAAAGACTGCAGGGCTCATAGGTGTGTCCTTAGCAGACTTCACAAGACCACAAGATAAATACTACTGTAACATTTAAGAGTATTTACAGACTTTTTTCTATAGAGATGAAATCATATATGATATATTATTTAATCTGGCAGGTTTTGCTTAAAGCTATGGATGTAAGAGCTATTGACTTTTTTTAGTAATTATAAATGTTTTTTTCACACTCATTATATTAAATTGTACCAATTTTATTATTTAAAGTAATTTTATTATTTAAAGTATTAAAGTAATTATAAAAACGTTTATTTCATTATAGAAACGTTTATTTACAACTATTTCTTCAAATAAGAAAACAGGATCTCAAAATACTACAACAAAATATTTGTGATTACTATATAAACATGGAGTATAATTATAGATGAAAATCATCGTATAGGCAACTGTGTAGAAGGATCAGTGGAAAAGTTAGAGGGAGCCAAGATCTATACACCATACATCTCTCAAAATACAGTGAAGCTACAGAAACTTGAGACAGCTATATGTCTACTGACAGACGGCTGGTCAGATTTTAGTATAGTTTCTTAGAGTAGCTTAAAGAATTCTATTGAATTTATTAAGTAATAGCTTCCTTTAGAAGGCACAAATAAGTAATGCATAAATATCTAATTTATACACTTTAATTATAATGATACGCTACGAAATGTGCCAACATTTAAATTTTAGATTATACTACAATAACTCAAAATTACAAGATGATCAAAACCCAAAACTTTTTTTTGTCCCATTTGAGAGCTTTTAGTTCTCTAAAGCTCTCTTTTTTAGTTCTCTATAATCTTTACAATGGAGATGAGTTAGAGCAAGATAGTTATTTTGTTTTATGGAACTTTAGAATGCTGCTGAACTTACAAGTGTTCCATGACTGACAATGTGAACAATGTGTCATCCATACCATGAATAGTGTGCTTATGTATTTCCAGATAAAATTTAGGGATAGGAGGTGTTGCAAAAAGAAAAAGTTGGGACTCTATGTCTAGATTATTTTCCCATCACTAGATTATTTTTGTATTATTGAAAATTATTAAGTTGGAGTCAAATTGTGACTTATTGAAAATCTTGCTTACACACACACACACCCCTTTTCATTGGCATTAAATTTATATGCCACTCTAATATAAATATTAAAGACAGAGGGAGACAGATTCATTTAGAAATTCTGATTGTTTCAGTCCCATTTTCCATAAGGAAGGATCATATGAAAAAAACAAAAATAATCAGGAATGTTCCTGACTCTACCCTTATTTATAACACTTTATTAGAGGGGTCCATATATCTAAGAACACAATGCATGATTTTACACCCTAAACAAGAGACTGGATCTTCAGATAGAATTTAACTGTTCCAAATGTCTATGCTTTATATGTTAATTATAGGATTTCCAACATCAAGTGATTATTTGGTTTTCTAACCGCAGAACTGGCCCATTTAAATCTGCATTTGTAATGATTTAAATAACACTAACCTGCTTATATTTTGTAGCTGTTTTTATTTTCACATTCACTGGTAACTAGACATTTATCCTGGAGCTGGCTTTATTTCAAACCACTTTCCCTATGGTTTATTTGTCTCTCTCCCTTGAGACATTTCCTTAATGGAGATTTGAGAAGTCGATAAGAAAACTGCAGAGGCTATTGAATTTAATAGTCAGTCACCTGATGGGGTTTGATCACTATGACCTTCTCACCCCAATATTCCTCTCTGAAAAGGAGACAATTTGCAGTGCTTATCTTCTCTCCAGAGACACTCAGGAATTTATCTGATTCACTTTTTCTCACCTACACTGTATTGCTCTGATCTAAGTTCAATGTTGTGTAAAATGATTTTTTCCCTTCAGAAATACTAAGCTGTTCAACCACTTGTCCTTTACTTACTAAATAAATCAAATGACTTGGATTCTTCTGGTCTTGACATTGCCATGTTCTGTTACTTTACTTTAAAAATTACATATTGGGATATTTGCAGAATATTTGAAAATGACATTGGTGATTTCACTAGTATGTTGTCAAATAAATGGTACAATTATACATTTATATAGAGCTTAGTTTGGTTAGGTATTAAAGAATCACATTTAATTCATCATTTACTGACTACTACCTAAGAATAGTTTTCAGAGGTATTTGAGTCAGCAAATTGTTAGATATGGAACAAATTTTAGTGAGAGAAAATGGAGGAATTTTTTATTTCTGAAACTCAGAAGCTATTGAACAATTATTAGTAATTCCAGAGGGTGACATATCAATTCTCTGAAGAATCACACAGGAATGAACAGAAAACTTGATCTGAGATCTTAAGTGGCATTCATAGGAAGACCTTGAGAAAATATCCCTTGTAAAAACAGGCCATTACATTTTATTTTCACATCATTTATATTAGTGGAAATTTCCAAGACTGTAGTCTTTTTGATCTGACTTCTTTCACTTAGCATGTTTTTGAGGCTTATCCATGATGCTGCATAAATCAGTAATTCATTCTTTATTATTGCTGAATAGCATATAAGGATAAACATTTTGTTTATCACTAGTTGGTTGACTGAATTATTTCCTGATTTTATCTAGTATAAATAATGCTGGTATGAACAGTCATGTACATGTAGCTGTATGGACATAATTTTATATATTTGAAGGTATATATCTACAAGTAGAAAAGTTGGTCATTTGATATTTATATGTATAATTTTTAAGGAATTGTCAAACTCTATTCTAAAGCAGATGTACTATTTTACACTCCCATCATCAATGTCTGAACATTCCAGTTTCTCCACATCTTTCCCAGAATGATATATTGTCAGTCTTTTATGTTGTAGACCTAATAACTGATGTTGAACACCTTTTTTTATAATAAGCACAAATCATATATTTTATAAGGGCTGGTATACATCTTATTTGGTTAAATGCTAATTACCTTTTTGCAATTTTTAATGGATTATAAGAATTCTTAGTATTTATTAAAGATAAGTCGCTTTTCAGATGTATGGTTTGCAAATATTTTCTTTCAGCTTATGGGTTTCTTTTTTTGTTTGTTTTTTTCTTTTGTTTTTGTTTTACTTTCTTAATGGTGCATCTTGAGGAGCATTCAAAAACTTTCGATATGCTTATTACTTTTTAAAATATATGCGGTATTCTTGCTGTCTTAAGAAATATTTGCCTAACTCAAAGTCACAAGTATTTCTCCTATATTTTCTCCTAAAGGTGTTATAATTTTAGCTCTCAAATTACTATAATAAATTTGTGAGCATAAAGTTGTTCATAATATTCCTTTACTGTTATTTTTAAATGTTATGGGATTATTAGTGATGGACACTCCCAACTTGAGATTAGTACTTTTTGTCTTTTCACATTTTTCTTGGTTATCCTGGCTCGACTTTTTACATAAATGTTATTGATATTGTCAAAAGAACCAGCTTTGTGCTTCAGTGATTTCTGGTTTCCATTTCATTTATTTCTGCTCTAAATTTGATTATTTCTTTCTATTTGCTTTAGGCTTAAATTTCCCTTGTTTCTCCTTCTCTAACTTGCTAAAATAGATTTGATTGTTGATTTTAGATCTGTCTTTTCTTATAATACATGCATTTGATGCTATAAATTTCCCTCTAAACACTGCCTTCACAGCATCTCACAAATTTTGATAGATTGTATTTTCATTTTCTTCAAAGTATTTCTTAAATTCTTTTGAGATTTCTTCTTTGACCCTAGTGTTATTGGGAAGTGTGTTTTTTACTCTCCAAATATTTTGAGATTTTCTGTTATTGAAAACATTTTGTAATTGAATACAATTTTATTTTGTATTCCATTGTAGTCTGAGAGCATAATCTATATAATTTCTATTTATTAAAATTTGTTTAGGTGTGTTTTATTGGCCCATAATGTGATCTATCTTGGTAAATGTTCCATGTGAGCTTGAAAAGAAAATGTATTCAAGTGCTGTGGGATGAAGTAGTCTATAAATATCAATTAGATCCAGTTCTCTTCAGTTATGGCCTTGATGATTTTATATCTGATGGCTCTATCAATTGCTTAAAAATGGGTGTTGAAGTCTCAACTATTGTGGTGTATTTATGTATTTCTCCATGTAGTTCTATCACTGTTTGTCTCACTTATTTAGATGCTCTGTTTTTACATGCACACACATTGTAAATTGTTTTGTCTTCCAGCAGAATTGATTCCTTTATCGTTATGTTGTGCTACACTTTATCCTAGATGATTTTCCTTGTTCTGAAGTTTGCTTTCTCTAAAATTAATATAGTCACTCAAGCTCTCTTTTGATTAGTATTAGCATATTAGCATGTTATCTTTCTTCATCTCTTTACTATCTGTGCCTTTATATTTAAAGAGGGTTTCTTGCAGAAAGAATATAGTTGGGCTTGTTATTTTAACCACTCTTAAGAGTCTCTGTATTTTACTTGCTATATTTACACCATTTAAAGTGATTATATAGTTGAAGCAACGTTTACCCTGTTTATAACTGTTTTCTATTTGTTATACTTGTTCTTTGTTTCTTCTGTTTTTTACTATTCCCCACTTTTTCTAATTTCTGGGGTTTTAAATGAGAATTTTGTATTAGTCAATTTTCTCTAGTCCATTAGTATATGAATTATATATACCTATTTTAAATTACTGGTTACTCTGGAGCTTACAATATACACCTTAAGTTCACTTTCAAATAACAGTATACAGCTTCAGTGACAGGGTAAGTAATTTTTAAAGGAGAATTTCTAATTCCATCCTCCCTCCCATTATAACATTGCTGTCATTCAATCCACTTTTCTGCATGTTACAAATACTCAAACATTGATAATATTATTAGTTTAAATAGGTACCTATCAGATCAATTAAGAATAAGAAAATAAAACATTTTATTTTACCTTCATCTCTGACACTTTTTCTTTATGTAGATCTAAACTTTTGATCCATATAATTTTCATTCACTGTGAAGAACTTTTAATATTTCTTGCAAGCCCGGTCTACTGGCAACAATCTCCCTAGGTTTGTTTGCCTGAAAACGTTTTTATTTGTCTTTGGATTTTCCTAAGAACTCCTTCTTAAATAAAGATTGTGTCTTGCAGATCTTTCAGTTGTGATTCTCTGTTGTTACACTCGAGCCCTGTTGAAATGGATGATGGTAGAGTGTGTGGAGGGAAATTGTTCTATAATCTTATGACTATTTCTGTCTTTTGGTGGGCCTGTGTCCCTGGGCTGTGACTTTCACAAGTATCTTTTAGCTTTTTCTTCCCCCTTCCCTGGGGAGTGTGGGGGTGTGGTTGGAGTTACCTAATTGCTCTTCCCCTGATAATGCTCTCTAGTAATATATTTTCCCTTGGAGTGTCGATCCTTGTTGTGGAGAATACTCTAGGAATATTTTGCTTATTTTCCTCTTCCTCTGCCCAGAATGTGAGGGCATTTTTATTGGATCTTAAACATGAGAACCTGGTAGGATTCCTTCAGGTAACATCCACAAAAATTTGGACAATTTCTCAAGGTAGTCCACACTCAGTCTCAGTCAATTCGTGAAAATGACCACATGTTTTCTTACCAGTTTATGACTCCAGAGGTAGTCAGGTAAGCTGATATAGACTGTTAATCACTGTATTTGCCTGCCTCTCCAGAGTCTTGATGGTAATTTTTCCACTGACCTCAAATTTCTGATGAGTCTAATAGAAGTCACTGCTTTTCATTTTGTTCAGCTGTTTTCCTATAATGATGAAATGATAACTTGCAAGTATTATACAGGCTGGGCTAAAACTGGAAGTCCTACAATCACATTTTAATACCAAGAAAGTATTTTACAAGTTATAAAGACAAAAGCTGTAATTTATTCTGGGTAGTACATATCTAATGACACTAGAAATGGATGAGAAATTATCTTTGTCAAGCAATACTTATTAACTTGAAAACCAATTATTTGACAAAAGTTTCTCTAAATTAATTTCTTATTCATTTTTCTGCACTTTCCCCACAGTTTTCAGCATGAATATGGATTATATTGTCAAATAATTTAAGTGGAAAAAGCACTGTAAAAGGCAGTTTTGTAAAGAGTAATTTTAGGTATGCAAGGTAGATAATTGTTTAAGAGCAATCCTTTTTCCATACAAAGGACGTTATTACTTTATTTGTTAATTAATTGTAGTGCTTTTGATATAGGGTTGAATTCTCAAGCATCAGAACTGATATTCCTGAGTATATTCAGAATGCAATGGCACAGTTTTCCAGCAACGTAAATGATGTGCACTGCCTACTGCTGAAGAGGTGTGTGTGGTTCTCTTTTACCTTTATTCAACGTGAAACCTCTGGGATGCCTCCAAGGGTGTTACTGGCATGGAAAAGTACTGAGCATTGGTCATCTACTAGATTTAATAAGTTATTTGAACTCATTCTTTGAAATGGGTGCTTTCTGCAGTTTTTAAAATGGTATCTACAATGGTCAAATCAAGAATAAAGTTAACTGGGAAGTGTAACAGTGAAAACCTGACATGAATTGAAGAATGATATAAGATAGTGATAAGATTCTAATGAAAATAACATGACCATTAATGTGAAGAATTTGTTCAATGTTCTTTCTTCATAACTTTTCATCAGGGATAAAGTGATCTCTTTATTAGTGAAAGGTATGACTTATTTGTCAGTACAATTTCACTTATGGATGTAAGTTTTTAAAATTAATACTTTACATTTTAATAAATATATCAAGTGCAATATGGATTCTCAAGGGCTCTAAATGTCATCATTCTTGAAAACCAACCTTTTTAATTATTTTCTCTTCATAATCTATTATACCCATGGGATTTTGCCCTGCTAATTTGCATAGTATTCTATTACTTCCACATCATTGCTAATATATAGGGCCCAAATCAGGGTATCTGAGAGCTGGAAAGTAACCTATTATTTTAATGAGTGCATTTCCTATGAAAATAAGTGTTTCAGCTCATATTAATTCTAATATTTAACAAATGTTTTAGCAGTTTTCATTGGTTATTTGTAGTAAAATGTTAAATTGATTAGGTTATTTTTAGATTATGTTTATAGAATATTGAGGACTGCAAATTAATGACTGAAAATTTGACTTTTCTGGGAAATCATTTATTTAACCTATTTTTTTAAAAAGTATGCTGATTGCCTCATATGTATTGGGTTTAATATTTTGTTTTATCCATTTTCCCTGGCATTAATGCTATTACTTCTCATAAATAATTATTATAGTTCTGAGTAATATTATCATCTCAAACATGAAATGGTATTTGATAGGGATGGGAGGTCACATAGTGAACAGTATATAAATGACTAAATATTCAATTTTTGGTTATCAAAAACTACAAATATGTATAATCCCAAACAAAAGAAGTCAATCAAGTCAACACAGTCTATCACTTACTACAGTTCTAACTATCATTGTTTGAGGAAAGAAAAATGATATAATGAAATGCACTCAATACGTGGTCTCTATTCCTAACCATTTGAAACATACTCTTTGAATGTTAATGCCCTTATTTCTAAATTAATGATGATGATGTTTGGATGGTTTAGGTTTCATATCCAATTAAGGATATGAAAACTCCTTTATAAATATTAATATCAACTTAAAACTAGTATTTTTGCTCACAGTATTTTTTTTTTAGCTATCAGCAGCTTGAATTCAAATAAGGAAAAATACATTGATAGTGTTATTAATAACACTTGACATATCTCTAATTTATTTATTTCCCACATATCTCAAGATATTATGCATATGCTATTTCATTTTTCTGTGGTAATGTTAAAGCTAAATGGAAATTTTCTTTAAAGTTGTGGTTTTAAGAAAGTTTATGATTAAGTTATAGTGGCAATTTTCTACCAAATAATTAGAAAAGGAGCACATTTTATGTGTCTATAACATATTATGATAAACACTAGAGACTAAATAATGAATAAACTCTGCTCCTTGCCCTCATTCTTATCTATTGATAGTGGTTTCTGTTACAGGGGCCATACTCGAGATTTTTTTTTTTTTTTTTTTTTTCCGGTACGCGGGCCTCTCACTGCTGTGGCCTCTCCCGTTGCGGAGCACAGGCTCCAGACGCGCAGGCTCCGCGGCCATGGCTCACGGGCCCAGCCGCTCCGCGGCATGTGGGATCCTCCCGGACCAGGGCACGAACCCGCATCCCCTGCATCGGCAGGCAGACTCTCAACCACTGCGCCACCAGGGAAGCCCATACTAGAGATTTTTGACTAGCTCAATTTTCAGAGATTACCTCTCTCCAAGAAGAATCCTATATGCTTCCTTCTCATTAAGTTTCTGGCTTAAAAACTGGTATTAACATTCAGTTTCCTTTCATTCTATCTTTATATCTATCTGCCTATCATTAATTTTTAAATATTTTCATTTTCCTCTTATCAATAATTATGTACTGATTTGAGGTATGTGCTCTAGGAATTACAAATAGTAATTGTAACTGATTATTATGTCAAAGAGATTACAGTCTTGGTTGAGAGATAAAAATGTGTAAGTAATAAAGAAATATGCTAAGACCAAGGAGCAGTTTATTTCCATGATTTTGTGAGTATCGTTTAATCTGACATAAAAGAAATGAAAATAAATTAATATGGGGTCCTAGAGATGTGAGAACATATTTTGAGTAGTGCAATAAAAGGTGGCTTTGTGACACTGAAGTTTAGAGAGACACAGGAGATAGACACATTTTTTATGCTAATACAGACGTTGAATTTTCAGTCAACATTTGTTCATTGCATAGAACTATTGTGTTCTTCAACGATATCTACAAGAAAACCCACTTCTCCTGTGTGTCTCTCCTTTACTCTCACACTACTCCACACTCACAACACATCTGACACCAGATGTGTGAGAATTTTTCCCCACACCAACAAGTGGTTATCTGTGACACCAGCTGGGTGTTGTACAATTTAAATAAATTCTGACACTATCTACCTGGAGATAACATCAGATCCCATAGGTTAAGGGCTTGGTCCTAAGAGACCACTGACCCCCCCACTTCAGATGCCAACCACAAGTAGTAGGTCCCCAGATTACCCACAACTTCTGTCCAGTTGGGCTATAAACCTGAGGTTCCCATGATTTTCTCCCCCTTGAATTTGATTATTTGCTAGAACAGCTCACAGAATTCAGGGAAAGACTTATGTTTACCAATTTATTATGTAATAAATGATATGAAAAAAGATGCAGATGAACAGTCAGATGAAGAGATACATAGGGGGAGGCCTGGGAGCTCCTATACTGAGTATAGGAGCTTCTGTTCCCATGGATATGGAGTGCATCTCCTGCCTGGTAGGTAAGATGTGTTCACCAAACTGGAAGCTCTCCAAGTCCTATAATTTTGGGATTTTTATAGAGGCTTCATCACGAAGGCATGAATTGATCGTTAATACTACTGCCAGCTCCTCTCCCCTCTCTAGAGAATTGGGAGTGGAGCTGAAAATTCTAAGCCTCTAATCATGGCTTGCCCTTTCTGGTGACCAGACCTCATCCAGGAGCCCACCCAGAGTCACCTCATGAAAACAAAAGGCACAGCTATCACCCAGGAAATTCCAAAAGATATAGGAGCTCTGTGTCATTAACTTGGGATGAAAAATCATATATTAGAACAAAGGACGCTCCTAGTGCTTCACTTAGGAAATTACAAGTTTTAGGAGCTCTGTGCCAGGAACCAGGGGCAGAGATCAATGTATATATTTTCTATTCTCTTATAACATCTAATGTCAATTTTACATAAAAGTAAAAGCTATTTAGAGATGAGATAATGTATAAATACTCCACTTTAATATTAGCTTAACCTCAGGTAGAAGGGGAAAGGAAGAAAGAATAATTATGTGGTACAGCAGAAAAAAGAATAAAATAAGTTCTAAAAAAGTATAATGCTACTATGTGAATGTCATCCTCTCTGAAATGTGATGTTCTCATTTATCATTGCCTTTTCTATTTCACATGGTTTTGAGAGAATCAGAAGAGATAATATATTCTGGATTGAGAAACATTTTTTAATTTATTATTTTACTTTCCCCCAGTACTATACTGTACTGGCAAAGATACTGAAAGACTTTCATTCAAAGTAGCAAATTACTTTGAAAATAAGGCATCTTGCTGTCATTCCTCATATCCTATTGTCATCTATAATGACTAAGAGCTGAAGGATATGGAATTATGCTTCTACCAAAAAGAAAACAAAATCAATAGTAAGAGTCTTCCTTTTGGAACTGAGAGGACTCTAAGGATATGTGGAGCATAAGAGCTTGTCAATTCATTTTATTTTATTTTTTTAGAATGATGTATGTTGAATGAAATGCCACTGTGTAGGAAACGACCATTGTATAAGTAGTACAATTTCCTTCACCTTTTATTTTTTAGAAAATAATTGAAGTCACTTTTCTCTGTGACCAATCCTTCTTTTAGAGTGAGGATTAAAATGTTATTCCATTGTTCACCTGCACGAAAGCAGTTGTCATGCACATTTATAGCAAGTGCCAGAAATGAAATGGAATATTTCAATACCACAGAGAGTTTCATACTCTGAAGACAGCCATCAGCCATTACATTATGTGAGCAAATCTACTTTCCTTTAAAAATCTATTGGAAATGATGTTATATCACTTTATTTTATCACTATATTGGCAATGTAATTGTATTTGCCTTAACTTAGTTTATATGATGAATTCTGAATCGACATATTTCTAAATTGCAATTCAAAAGGTAATATAATACTTGAAGAAAATTCAAATTAATCAGTCAATCATTATAATACATAAAGCTAAGTACAAGTTAATGTATAAAATATGTTTTATATTTGCCATTTGAAAAATGTTTACTAAATCACATCACTCTATGAAACATATATAAAGATATACAGGCATGAAACAGGATACCTAGAAATTTTTTACATCAAGTACAAGTCAAGGAGTATTATAAAAGACAGTTAAAATGAATGCTTCAGGGTTTTTTTTTTTTTCAATTTTACTTAAAGGCAGGAAAAAATATTGTTAATTGTGGTCATAAAATGAGAAAAATATCATGCTAGAAATTTTATGTGCATTTAGTCAGAACATCCCTGTGATGCAGACATTATTAATCCATTGTGTGTGTGAAAGTGTGTGTATCTTGTTCAAAATCAATACTTAGCTACTATTCAAAGCCAAATAGTCAAATCTGATATGCCACTGACGTTCACTCAGAAAAACTATTTATGGATTTGATATTATACAGTTTATATTTCCTTTTAATGATCATTTTCAGTATGTGTGTGATTTTTTTTATTCTTTGATGTCTTTAGAATGTAATTTATTTTTTAACATATTCATTGGAGTAAACTTGCTTTACAAGTTTGTGTTAGTTTCTGCTGTATAACAAAGTGAATCAGCTATACATATACATATATCCCCGTATCCCCTCCCTCTTGTGTCTCCTCCCCACTCTCCCTATCCCACCCCTCTAGGTGGTCACAAAGCATCGAGCTGATCTCCCTGTGCTATGCAGCTGCTTCCCACTAGCTAGCTATTTTACGTTTGGTAGTGTATATATGTCCATGCCACTCTCTCACTTTGTCCCAGCTTACCCATCCCCCTCCCCGTGTCCTCAGGTAGATTATCTACCTCTCTGTCTTTCTTCCTGTCCTAGGTTCTTCTGAAATATTTTTTTTTATTTTTGTTTTTAGATTCCATATATACGTGTTAGCATACGGTATTTGTTTTTCTCTTTCTGACTTACTTCACTCTGTATGACAGCCTCTGGGTCCATCCACCTCACTACAAATAACTCAATTTCATTTCTTTTTATGGCTGACTAGTATTCCATTGTATATATGTGCCACATCTTCTTTATCCATTCATCTGTCGATCGACACTTAGGTTGCTTCCATGCCCTGACTATTGTAAATAGAGCTGCAATGAACATTGTAGTACATGACTCTTTTTGAATTATAGTTTTCTCAGGGTATATGCGCAGTAGTGAGATTGCTGCATCATATGTTAGCTCTATTTTTAGTTTTTTAAGGAACATCCATACTGTTTTCCATAGTGGCTGTATCAATTTACATTCACACCAGCAGTGCAAGAGGGCTCCCTTTTCTCCATACCCTATCTAGCATTTATTGTTTGTAGATTTTTTGATGATGGCCATTCTGACTGGTGTAAGGTGATACCTCATTGTAGTTTTGATTTGCATTTCTCTAATGATTAGAGATGTCAAGCACCCTTTCATGTGTTTGTTGGCAATCTGTGTATCTTCCTTGGAGAAACGTCTACTTAGGTCTTCTGCCCATTTTGGGATTGGGTTGTTTGGTTTTTTGATATTGAGCTGCATGAGCTGCTTATAAATTTTGGAGATTAATCCTTTGTCAGTTGCTTCATTTGCAAATATTTTCTCCCATTCTGAGGGTTGTCTTTCATCTTCTTTATGGTTTCCTTTGCTGTGCAAAAGCTTTTAAGTTTCATTAAGTCCCATTTGTTTATTTTTGTTTTTATTTCCATTTCTGTAGGAGGTGGGTCAAGAAGGATCTTGCTGTGATTTATGTCATAGAGTGTTCTGCCCATATTTTCCTCTAAGAGATTTATAGTGTCTGGCCTTACATTTAGGTCTTTAATCCATTTTGAGTTTATCTTTGTGTATGGTGTTAGGGGGTGTTCTAATTTCATTCTTTTACATGTAGCTGTCCAGTTTTCCTAGAACCACTTATTGAAGAGGCTATCTTTTCTCCATTGTATATTCTTGCCTCCTTTATCAAAGAGAAGGTGACAATATGTGTCTGGGTTTATCTCTGGGCTTTCTATCCTGTTCCATTGATCTATATTTCTGTTTTTGTGCTAGTACCATATTGTATTGATTACTCTAGTTTTGTAGTATAGTCTGAAGTCTGGAAGCCTGATTCCTCCAGCTCCGTTTTTCTTTCACAAGATTGCTTTGGCTATTCGGGGTCTTTTGTGTTTCCATCCAAATTGTGAAATGTTTTGTTCTACTTCTGTGAAAAATGCCATTGGTAGTTTGATAGGGATTGAATTGGATCTGTAGATTGCTTTGGGTAGAATATGCATTTTCACAATGTTGATTCTTCCAATCCAAGAACCTGGTATATCTCTCCATCTGTTTGTATCATCTTTAATTTCTTTCATCAGTGTCTTATAGTTTTCTACATACAGGTCTTTTGTCTCCTTAGGTAGGTTTATTCCTAGGTGTTTTATTCTTTTTGTTGCAGTGGTAAATGGGAGTGTTTCCTTAATTTTTCTTTCAGATTTTTCATCATTAGTGTATAGGAATGCAAGAGATTTCTGTGCATTAATTTTGTATCCTGTTACTTTACCAAATTCATTGATACAAACAAAGTAGAGAACGTGGTGGGGTGGTGTGTCTGAGGATTCATCAGCATCATTGGGAGCATTGATGAATGAATATTAAGAGACAGTTGCCATTGCCAAGGGACTGAATTATCTACATGTTTGCCCAGCTTTATTATTCTCCTAATTATGCTTTATGGTGAGGATGACTATCTAATTAATCTAATATAACTGGAGAGATGAGTTCTTACCTTTACATTTAGTAAGGTCATTATTATTTTGTTTATTGTTATAAACTTTTGAGAGTAAAATATACAAGTTTAACAAAAGACAAGGAAGACAGTTCCTTTTTTATTGAATTGTAGTTGATTTATAATATATTAGTCTCAGGTGCACAACACAGTGATTCAATATTTTTACAGACTATACTCCCTTTAAAGTTATTACAAAACAATGGCTATATTTCCCTGTGCTGTACAATGTATCCTTGTTGTTTATCTATTTTATACAAAGTAGTTTGTATCTCTTAATCCCATACCCCTATCTTGTCCTTCCTCACTTCTATATATGTCTGTTTCTGTTTTATTATATACATTCACTTGTTTTACTTTTTAGATTGCACATATAGTGATAACATACAGTATTTTTCTTTCTCTGTTTGACTTATTTCATGAAGCTTATTATTATTATGTCCATCCCTGTTGCAAAGTGAAGATTTCATTATTATTATAGCTAGGTAATATTCCATTGTGTGTCTGTATGTATATATACATATGACATATATATATATGACATGCCTGTATATATATATATATATATATATATATACCTGTGTGTATGTATATATATATATACTACTCATATATATATATACTACTCATAAAAGAATGAAATTTTGCCATTTGCAACAACATGGATGGACCTAGAGATTATCATACTAACTAAGTTAGAGAAAGACAAATAGCATATGATAACACATATGTGGAATCTAAAAAAAACAAATGAACAAACAAAAATGATACAAATGAACTTATTTACAAAACAGAAAGAGACTCACAGGCATAGAAAACAAATTTATGGTTACCAAAGTGGAAAGGTGGGGGAGGAACAAATTAGGAGCTTGGGGATTAATAGAAACACTACTATATATAAACTAAACAACAAAGATCTACTGTATAGCACAGGGAACTATATTCAATATTTTGTAATAAGTGGTAATAGAAAAGAATCTGAAAAATAATATATATATATATATTTATAAAAGACTATATAGGGCTTCCCTGGTGGCGTAGTGGTTGAGAGTCCACCTGCCGATGCAGAGGACACGGGTTCGTGCCCCGGTCCGGGAGGATCCCACATGCCGCGGGGCGGCTGTGCCCGTGAGCCATGGCCGCTGAGCCTGCGCGTCCGGAACCTGTTGCTCCACAGCGGGAGAGGCCACAACAGTGAGAGGCCCATGTACCGCAAAAAAAAAACCAAAAACAAACAAACAAAAAACAGTAAAGAATATATATGAGAAGACATATATATATATATATATATATATGTACTTTGCTGTGTACCTGAAACTAACAGAACATTGTAAATCAACTACATTTCAATAAAAGAGAACCATAAATTCAGAAAACTGCACTTGCATAGAATGTCTCAAAAGACCAGTGCAAAATTAAGTAGTAAATGCAGCAAATTCCCAATAAGATACATTTGAAAGTTTATTCAAATTTATTTTAAAGTTTCAGCTTTGAGAATTTTTCCACAATTAACTTCTAATTTTATTTTTCTTTCAATTAGAAGCACTAAAGTAAACTTTTAATTTTATAATTTTGTTTCAATAAGAATAATGTTGCTAGATAAAATATAGAACTCTTGTGTAAATTTGAATTTCAGATAAAAAGTGAATTTTCTTAGTATAAGTATATACCATGCAATATTTGAGACATGCTCAGAGTGGAAAAGTATTCATTGTTTATCTGAATTTCAAATTTATCTGAACCTCTCATATTTCTATTTGCTAAATTTAGAAACTGTAAATCAGAGGGGCTGAAACAAAGAAACAATTTAATACCCATTCAAAATTTTTAAATAATTGGAAAATACATGCAAATGAACTTTCATTTTTTTTCTAAGTCTTTAGTATCTATACTACCGACATCTATACGCTACATAAAACTGTTAAAAAACCTTTGGGGTGCTGTATAGACTATTTGGTAAATGGTGCCAAGGCAAATTTTTATATCTATGGAAAAATACATCTACTACTCTTCATATGAAAAAAATTAATATGTTTTAAAGGCTAAACTGTGGAAAGTCACATTTTATTTATTAGAATAACTTAGAGAAAGCTCTATTCATCTTAGGGTTGGAAAATATTTTTAACCAATTCATAACAAAAGGAAATAAAAAGTTGGTGATTTTGAGAGCATTAATATTAAAAGTATCATATTACTTTTACAACACCATAATAAGAATAATTGGGCAAGCCGTGAGTGGATATTTGTAATAAATTATTATATTTATATGCAAAATATATAAGCATCTCTGCCATTTCAACTGGTAGAAGGACAAACAAGCCAAGCAAATAATTGCCAAATGTCATGAAGAAGCATTTCACAGGAAAGGAATCACATGTGGCCCATAAACCCATGAAAAATATGCTCAATCTTGTAAATAATCTAAAAAACTCATTAAAATTCAACATTTTATACCCAATAGCCTGATAAAAAGTAAAAAGTCTGGCAATGCCAAATCTTGGCAAAAATAATGCAGACTCTTCTCATAAAAGCATAAATTGGTACCACCATTTGTAAATCATTTTAATAGTAGCTTTTAAATAAATGATATTTTATTTGATTCATTGATTTTATTTCTCCCTATGCATCCTAAAATAATTATTTACATATGTGTAAAAGAGATGTAGAAGAATGTTTACTGCAGCATTGTCTTACAATAACAATAAAAACTATTGATACAACTTTTTAAATTAAGCAGTATAATGGAAAAATGAATTATGGTAGTACAGAAACAATATAGCAGTGAAAATGAATATATTAGACAAGTCAATGTATAAATTATGAAAACATATTGATAAAAAGAAATTGTAAAATATATCGTAGTATTTATATAAGGTATATTTTACAGATACTTACATGATTGGTAATAATATAAAACCATGTAAGGAATGGCAGATACCATATTCAAGAGCGTGTTTACTTATCTCTGGGAGATGAGGGAGGAGTAAGGAGGTTATTTAAACTTATCTGTATTTTTTATTGATTGTATTCAAATACTAAGTTTTAAGAAGCAACTGAAAGTAGCTGTTAATGCTCTGGAATTAGATGATTGCATTCAAATTCTAGCTTGCCATTTGCTAGCTGTATGACCTTAGATGTTATTTAATTTCCCTGTGATATTTCCTCATTTATAAAGGGGGTTGGTAATAGTGTATTCCTTATAAGGTTGTTATGAATACTACACGAGTTAATATTTAAAAATTGCATAACAACCATATGTTGGTGTTTGAGAAGGTAAAATTAATGAGATGGGTATTGTGTATTTGGTTGTTAACTAAATAGTTCTTATAAAAATAATTTATGTGATTATTATAATGGCAGTTTTAAAGCAGTTATGTGACCAAAAACAATTTAACAAACAAAAGAAAAAACAAGTGTCCATTTCTTAAAAGAATCTTGGCTATAAAAAAGAAAAGTGGTAACTCTATGGCCATGTGGCCATGAGAGGAGTTCTGCTTCTATACAAAACCAGACCAAGGTGAAAGGTTGAGTGGACAATTCTGGAGAGAAGAAGTGAGACTAAGGCCAGCTACTAAAATTTGGGAGCTGGTTTAATCTTGAGCCTAATTAAAGTCTTATTTTTGGTGAGGCTTAGGGGTACTTCTTAGGAAAGAGCCAAGGGAAAAAATAAACAGAAAATTTTAAATTTTATTAATTCAGGAAAAGAAAGTGACAGAGTTCCTAACCACACACCTCTGTTTCTTGGGCAATAGGATGTGTGATTAATTTCTGACAACCACAAAGGAGATCCTTGAGGACAGTCGTTAAAATCTAAAGGGAGAAGTAATAGTGATGAATTAGGGTCAATAGATAGTGGCATCTCAAAATCACTGTTTTATATCTTCCATCAGAATTATAGAACATAGCATTGAGCAGTAAATAGTAAAGACCAACTGATGAAACTGTCTATATATTTGCTTTATTGAGGAGCATATAGAGTGAAGATTGGAGTGGGGGCTCTGGTATTGAAACTCCAGGGTTCCCATTAAGACTCTATTCTTTGCCAAGGCATTTAAAGTGTCTGGATTTCTGTTACAATATCAGTAGAATGGGCACAATAATAAAGCTTACATCACAGAGTTGTGTTAAAGTACCTAGAAGAAGTAACTAAAACATAGCTAACGTATGATAAATGCTATCTATCATAATTACTTCTATTATTATTACTATTGGGTACTATGATCAAATTCTGAATCTATGCCTCAGATTATTCTTTATGAACGAAGATTGTTTTAGTTTAGGTTTAATAAAGTATGCACAGATATAAAGAATAAACTACCTCAATATAGAAGTCTGTATGCATAAATCATACTGATTTCAGGATAGCAGTTTTCTTGGAGAATGGAAGAGATTAAATGGACTAGAGGAAGTTCAAATGTATCTGTATCACTTTATATTTCTAACCTTTTTTTTTAAAGTCTGAAAATACATTTTTAGGTATAAAAAATTTCTAATAATAGTCACCTTTTTCAGCATTTTCCATTTGTCAGCACTGTGCTAAATTCTTTGCATTATGCATTCATTGTTCTTTATATCTTATGCCTAGTTTATATATATTGTTTCTGCTTAATATTTACTAGGAACATTTAAAAATCAAGTGATGAAAGAAAATAAGAGGAAAGTGAGAATATTCTTTTTCAGAATATTTTTTGAGCAAAAGCTGCAAGACACTGCCCTTTGGGACACTTTGAACGAACTGCTTGGCAACATTTTTGTATAGTGAAAGCACATTGCGGCAGAATGCCGGGATGTTGCTTGATCCAGAGGTTGTAATCATAGCCAAGGAATAAATTGAGAACTGGTTAAGGCTTGATAAACCTAGAGAGTTAGAGAGTATTTGTTTTACAGTTTCACAGAGAAGATGCTGATTGATCCTTTAGAAAGTACAGTTCTCCAAATCAGACTACCTTAGGGAAATACCAACCTGAATTAGGAAGAAAAAGTAGTTGTTTTGGACAAAAATTATAATAATGATAAGTTCTCTTGAATGAGAACTAGTTTTATTACTATTAATTAGTACTGATGCAACATGCAATGCTTATGGCCAATAAAGTCTCTTTTGGAAAGAGAGCAAAATATATGTGTAGCAAAACAGATCTTTGTTAAATGAATTTGCATTCATGTTGCACCTAATTTTAATGCTATATATCATTTTTACCATCTTGCTTTGATTACCAATTTCCTTAGTATGACCTTTACAAAATTTTATTAACTAGAAAAATAACAAAAACTGAAATCTATTGAGTCCATGCAATGGACTAGAAGCTCTGCTAGTACTTTATACACTTTAACACTGTTCAACACAAGTTTTCATGCCTCCCCCTCATTTCACAAATTAGAAAATGCAGGCTTAGCTAGCAAGTTACTGTTAAATAAAAGAAAACGATGTCAGTTCCAGAACTGTCTATATCAAATTCAATGTTTTTTCACTACTTTTCAGTGGCAGTCACTTTTCATTTCATAGAAAAGCACAAACTAACAGAGCTAAAATACATGACATTTGATTCTAAAGCATACTATTTGTGTACAATTTCCTGTTATTCTCACATATGCTGCACAACATCACTTTCTCTAAGAATCCCACATCAAAAAGTGTTTTGTAGTTTTGCCAAATAATTTTATGTATGATTTTATCATTTGTTTCTCAAACAACCCTGAGACATGGCTTGTACAATTATTGTAATTTTGTGAAGAAATTCAGAAGTGTACTCAGCTTGCCCAAAGTCACAGAGCTAGTATATGTTTAGAATTTGAACCCAGAACTTTTGATTTCCACAGCAAGTAAATTTCCACAACTGTCAGCTGTTTTTCTAACATCAAAGAAATGTAATGTGCTTGGAATTTGACAAATACATTGATATCTTATCATTAGATTGATCATCTTATACCTGTGCTAATACTATATCTTCTCTTTCTACCTCTCAGATATCAAAAGGCTAGTTATTTTATTTATTTATTATTTTGGAAATTTTTAATTTTTAACTTTTCTAAAAAAGTTGTGACTCAAGATATACAGTGCACAGCCTTTGTTAAAATCTGATGCAAACTCAACAAAAGATTTAGTCTCAACACCATTTTCCCAAAGAAATACAATAAGAAGACTGTGGAGATTCATAGGAGAGGTCATATTACACGGAACATAATTTTTTAGTAGAAACTTAAACTACTGGGCACTACTTCTTCCTTTTTATTTCTACCTACCACCCACCATAGCCTCCTTACCCCTTCTTTAGCAAGCAGAAGAAAAAAAAAAAGAACATAAAACAGCTTCACTAAAGGTATGCAGAACTTGGCCCTGGGTATGGATACTGATGTGGCCAATTGGCTGGCTCTATCCCTCTCAGCTGAACTCCAGGAGCCACTGGGTTTGGAAGACTTACCCACCAGATAGAATCTATACCAACCTGAGCCCTGGAAACAAGCAGACCCCACTGCAGACTCAGTGACAGCCTTTTAACTGGCTCCAACTCATCTAGACTGCAGTTTTAGAGGTAATCCCATCACCCTGGGGAATCTGAGAGGAGAAGGCCTTTACCTGCTAAAACCACTGTGTAAAGACTAGAAGAGATGTTTGCTACTTCAAATGCACAGACACCATAAGGCTACATGGATCACGAAGAATAAGGTAAATATGATACCGTGAAACTAATAAAGTTTGAGTAACCTACACTTAAAGAAATTATGATTGGCCTGGCAAAAATTCAAAATAATTATCTTAAAGAAACTGAATAAAATGCAAGAGAACACAGATAGACAACTAAACAGAATCAGGAAACAATGCATGAACAAAATGAGAAATTTAATAAAGAAATAGAAACCATAAAAGGCCAAACAAAAATCCTGGAGCTAAAGAATTAAATGGCAGAACTGAAAAATTCAATAAATTCAATAGACTTGATCATGCAAAAAATATAATCAACCAACTTGAAGACAGATCACCTGAAGTTAGCCATTTAGGGGTACTAAAATCAAAAAGAATAAAAAAGAGTGAAGAAAACCTACATGAGTCATGGGACACTATCAAGAGAATGAATAATGCAGTTTGGTACTTTTGTAACATTCTGCATTCCATCCTAAAATCCTCAAACTTCTAAATGATTTTTTTTAATTACATATTTCAGGGTTGTATCTTTGTGCTGTGAAGTTTTATGGGTTTTTTGACAATGCTTAATGCTTTGTATTTACCACTCTAATGTCATACAGAACAGTTTTGCTGTTCTAAAAACCCCTTCTATTCAATTCCCCTTCAATACCACTCTCACTCAAACTCTTGGCAAATGTAAATCTTTTCACCATTGCTATAGATTTACTTTTTATAGAATGCTGTATAATTGGAAGCATACAGTATGTAGCTTTTTAAGACTGGATTCATTAACTTAGTAATATACATTTTAAGATTCATCAATTTCTTTTGTTGCTTGCTTTTCTTAAAAAAGTCTTTTGCTAAATATCCCACTGAATAGATATACCACAGTTTGTGAACATATTCACCTATTGAACAGCTGATTCCAGCTTTGGTGATTATGAATAAAGTTGCTATATACCTTTTCATACATGTTTTACATGGCTGTAAGTTTTACAATTAATTGTGTAAATATCTAGGAGTGTGATTGTAAATCATATGGTAAGATGATTATATATTCTTAGTACTGCTGTAACGATTAGCACAAACTTGGAATCTTAAAACATCAGAAACTTATTTTCTCACAATACTGGAGACCAGAAGTCTAAAGTCAATATGTCAGCAGGATAGGGTTCCTTCCGAAGTCTCTGAGAATCTGTTCAGTTCCACTCTCCTAACTTTTGGTGGCTGCTGGCACATCTTGATATGCATCGGCATGTGGATACATCACTCCAATCTCTGCCTCTGTCTTCATATAGCTTTTCCCTTTAAGTATCTCTGTGTCTTTTCCTCTTGTGTCTCCCATAAGGGCACTCACAATTGGATGTAGGGTCCATCCTAAATCCAGGATGATCTCATCTTGAGATCCTTAGTTTAATACATCTGCAAAGGACTAATTTCCAAACAAGGTATATTCTCAGGTACAAAAGGTTAGGACTTAGAGATATTTCTTCTCATATTCCTGCACCATATGTTAAAGAAGTTATTATTCTCAAATATCTTTGTGTCCATCCCATGTGCAAAATACACTCACCCAAACCAAACATCCCCCAAATTCTCAAAATATTATTACAGGGTTTCCTTGGTGGCACAGTGGTTGAGAGTCCGCCTGCCAATGCAGGGGACACGGGTTCGTGCCCTGGTCCGGGAAGATCCCACATACCGCTGAGCAGCTGGGCCCGTGAGCCATGGCCGCTGAGCCTGCGTGTCCGGAGCCTGTGCTCCGCAACGGGAGAGGCCACAATAGTTAGAGGCCCGTGTACAGCAAAAAAAAAAAAAAAAAAAAAAATATATATATATATATATATATATACACATATATATATATATTATTACAGCATCAACTCTAAATCTAAAATCTTATATAAATCCTAAATCTCATCTGTTAAATTATCTTAAATCATATAAATCAGGTTGAGTGAGACTTTGAGTATGATGACTCCTGGGGCAAAAATCCTCTTTGTCTGTGGAGCTGACGAGCTAATAAAATGGTTACCTGCTTCCAGATACAATGTTGAGACAGGCATGACATGGTAATTCTTCATATTCCAAAAGGGAGAAAGTGGGCATGTTATTCCTAGTGTAGGGGGGAGACATAAAACAAAAATAAAAGCAAAATACTTGTGGGAAAGGAAAAAGGAATAAGGAGTGACTTAAGAAAGTAAAATAGTAACAACAAAAACAGAACAGTCAACCAGATGAAATTGGGACAAGATTGAGCTTATTATGGTAAATAATTGTATCATACTATTAAATAAAACATAAAATGATCTAGTCATAGGCCAGAGTCAATAAAATTAAATATACCTGACTGTATTTCTTACAATAATAAGATATTTAGAATGATTATATAGATGAAAACCTAACTTCAATGTATGTAGGAGCACAAGCAGATCTGGAGGCATGCAACTTAATTGAAGCTTGTATGTCACCTTCAATGTCTACTTACTTAAAGATGTCAGTTTTAACTAACAAATGTCATAGAATATTTTTATGCTAAATCCACCCACAAAGAAATGTTGAACAGGTGTCTGAGTGCTGCACACATTGCTAAGTCTTTTTAGGTGAACATCTTTTTCTTCATGATTAGAGAATTAAACAGTCTCATTATTATGGATTAAGAGTAGGATTGACATAGAAGCTGGCTGGTTAAAATGGAGGAAAATTTCAGAATAAATTAGGGCTGTCATTTGTTTTTTGTACATTGGAAGAGTGGGAAAAAAAGCCCAGGTGTCCATTTAATAAGAATAACATTTTACCCATCAACTAAGAATGGTTGTCTTCTGTAATTAGTAGAATACAAGCATGAACATGTGATATTCAAATTATCCTAAAACTGAGAGCTAAATTGTGTGATTATTCTTAAGAATATCATACAAAAAGAAGCACTTGTTTTCTGTATTCCTTTTTATCCTTGAATTCTTTTTGTATTTATCATTGTTTTTCCCTTTTACAAGCTACATCAAAATCATTAGAAAACAAGCAGCCTTTTCTTTAACAAAAGATGAAGAATCACTGACAATCAATACAATTGGTCAATATTTTGTTTTTTGTATAACTTTACAAATGAAATGTACTTTAATTTTTCATAATATAACATATATATGTGATACCTCGGCATTGCTAATATGTTTTTGTACATAGGTACCTGAAAATGTACATTTTAGAATGTAAAATCAGGAACAAATACATGGAAATATGTAGTTTTTTTTATATGTTATGTTTAAAACTTTCTCAAAGTACATTAAATTAAAGTTTGAAGTTGATATTAACATTCCTTCCTGTAAACTTCAATAAGGGTAGAGAAACAAAATATCCTGGTTTAAAAAATCAAAACAAATCAGTAACAAAACAAGGAAATTGCTAATAATATTTCTGCATATGAATGGTTTTTACAAAGAAAACATTGACATAGCCAGATTAAAATTTCCTTGATTTAGACTGAGTAGAAAGGAAAGCAAATTATTTTGATAGATGCTCTGATGATTTCTTCTCCTTAATAAGTTCCTTTGATTGTTTGATTTTACTCCTCTCCCTGCTCCTTGTACATGGAGAAAACAGTGGCTTTCCATAACTCTGTGATAGCAGAGGAGAGAGGCATCCACATACCAATGTCTGGTCCACTGGTTCCTTCTAGTATCCACTGTGGAGGGGCTGGTTTGAGTTGCTCCCTGGATAGGAAGAGCTGAGATAAGACTGCTCCTTTCCTGGATGAGATACCAATTGCTCCTGAAGCCCTTGGCTGCTTTAACTCATGATCTGGTCATTCTTTTGTCTTGCTTAAGGCCCACTAGGCCTCTATAAAAACCTCTGAGACATTTTAGGTCTCCTTCCCCCCAAGCTCTTTAAGCCTCTTTTACATTCTCTCCACAGGCTCTGGCCCAGGATTTCTATGCCACATCCTCTGCTGTGGTATCAACTCACTGACTACTAGGATTGGTGGTGGCGATTTAAGGACATTTAGATCTTACTGACAGGCTTTCAATTAGGCTGACCTCTGTTAATCATCAAGGAAATGTAACAGATCATGTGTGCTGATGTACTTCAAGCAAGGTTAGTGAAGTTTGGGACTATTAAATAATCCCTGTCTCTGCTTATTCACTCTATACTATCCTCTTTACTTGCTGAGACCACCCCTTGTCAGTGCAAGACCTCCCCAGTTGAAAGGTTTCTTCCCAGTCTCAAAAGGAAAGCAGGGCAGTAAGAGCCTTTCTTGGTATTTCTCTTCACTCATCAACATACCAAACACCTCCTCAAATTCATCAGCATAGGGAGTGTTCAATCTTAATCTTGTTGCTTTCCTCTCCTACCTCAGACTCTTATTTTCTTGTTTTTCTTCCTTCCACAGGTCAGCAAAATTCTTAATTTATCTTGAGTCTTTGAATTTATTCCTACACTACGAAATAGTTTGTAATCCGGTTGGTTGTCCAGGTCTCACTCTTGGTTTGTTACTACATGTTAAAGGATAAATTTACTTTTCTCTTATAAATAATTTACCAGGCTTTCCAGACTATTATATTACTGCAAAATTAAGAATCCAAATTTTATGTCTTTATCTATTTCTGATATAAGAGTTCTAATTTTTAACCATCTCTCCCCCACCCCTTGGAAGAGCACACTCCATTGCCTAGACAGAAACTCTGGCCAAATAGAATTCTATGAACAAAAAAACAGCAAAAAGACAGAAATGCATTCAGATATTTCATATGTCTTATAAGAAACAAAAATGAAGTGGAAGGACAGCCCTATCACACATGCAAAGAAAATACAAAAAATAATTAAGGATCTAAACCCCACTCTATCACTAATATTCTTCTAAGGCTATTTATTTTTCATATGAGGAGAGCTATCATGACCTTATTTTCTGAGCATCCTCAACTATTGTCCTTTTGATGTCTTTCCAAGTATTTATTCATCCTGTGTACATTACTCTGTGTGTACTGAAATTCTCCAAACGCACTATAAAATTATTAACCACAATCATAAATAATGCAACCCAGCTTTGTATAAGTATGTGACACAAAACAATTGCATTTTTACATATTATTGCATAGTGAGTTCAAATGGCATAGATTCAATTATTTTTTCTAATACTACCTATTTGACTTTGAGGCACAAAAAGTAACCTCTTGGGTCCTCAGGTTCTTTATAATATTATAACAATAATTATACTGTTATATTTTTTATGTAGTTAAGAATTCTATGAAGTGATGCATGCAAAGGACATTTTATTGAAACTGAAGATGCTTTAATAGCCTGTTGAATGTTACTGAATTTGATTTTCTTTTCTTTCACTGTTAGTAACTGTCACTGGGAGGGAATACTATATAGGACAGTCCAGCTAAATTTAATTTTGTTATCTTAGACTTATCATTCCTTCTTATCTATATATTTTATGATATATTGATAGATTTGACACAGGTATGCTAGAATAATCTCTCATTTACTTTCACTGGCAAATATTATCAGCACTTATACATGTAATAAATGACATGGCTGAGTATGAACTGAGGAGAGAATTCTATGTCTAGAGACCTACTTATAATTTGACAATAATACATTGCTTCTGGTCGCACTACTGACTGGTTTTCTTGACCATATTTAACTGATACTTTTTTTTTTGCAGTACGCGGGCCTCTCACTGTTGTGGCCTCTCCCATTGTGGAGCACAGGCTCCAGACGCGCAGGCTCAGTGGCCATGGCTCACGGGCCCAGCCCCTCCGCGGCATGTGGGATCTTCCCGGACCGGGGCACAAACCCGTGTCCCCTGCATCGGCAGACGGACTCTCAACCACTGCGCCACCAGGGAAGCCCCAAACTGATTTTTTTTGTTTGTTTGCTTAGATATTTTCACTTAAAACAAAAGGTATAGAAAAGTGAGCAATATGGAAGAAGAAAAAGAAAGAAAAACATTTTGTGTTTTTTTAACCCTGTGACTATGGAGAAGCTGGAAGAGGAAATATTAGTAATCTGTAATAATTTCACATAAACCATTTTAGGGGAGTGCAATTATGCAATAATTTGTGAGGATTAAGATACTAATTTCTTTTTATCTGTGGGGGGCATAAGGGGAGGTTACTGGTTTTAACTCCAACATGTAAAGACCTAGATGTCATAATTTTCATCCTAACAATGAGAAAAAGAGGGAAACACTAAAAATCAATGACTTTTCTTAGACCCATTCAAGAACTGAGATTGTAAATCACTACACAAACTCTAGAGACATAGATGAATGCAGAGAATCCAAGCTGCAATATGTTTTGCAAAATTAATACAAAAATTATTATACACTACAAACAAGATCTATCCCATTAATGCAATTAATTTCAATGTTTAAAGTGCAATAAATGTAACCCAGTATGTCAATAAGCTAAAGAATAAAACTCATATGAACATATTAATTGAGGTTGAAAAAACATTTGACAAAATACAATCCTTATTCCTGTTAAACACTCTCTGCAAAATAGGAATAGAAGTTAATTTCCTTAACTTGATAAAGGGCATCTACTAAAATTTTACAGCTACCATTACAGTTTGAGTTGACAGACTGGAGAAGTTTTCCTAAATTCAGAAAAAAATGCAAGGATGTTTTTTCTCATCATTACTAACTAACATCATACTGCAATTCCTTGAAACTATACGAACTGGAAAAAGAGAAATAATTGTTTCAGTTTATTTTGTTTTGCAAATGACATGAGCATCTATGTAGAAAACTCCCAAAGAATCTACCCAAAAAATACTGGAAAATAAGTCAGTATAGCAAGTTACAGCATGCAAAACCAATATACAAAAGTCATTTCCTTTCAAATATACCAGTATTAACAGAATTTTAAAAAATACTATATAAAATTACCAATAAAATACTGAGATATAAATATAAAAAATAGTACATATAGGATAGATCTACAAAACGCAGATTAAAGTATTAGGGAATTCTAAACAGATTGAGAAATATCCCATGTTCATGCACTGGAGGACTCAATATTATAAGATGTCAATCTTCTAGAATTTGATTAATACATTGAATCCTATATCAACTAAAATCCTAGTGACCTATTTTGTAGAACTCTACAAAATGTTCTAAAATGTACAAAGAAGGACAAAAGACCTAGAATAGCTTAATATTGAAAAATAACATAGTTGAAGGACTCACAATACCAGATTTCAAGATTTACTTTAAAGTTACAGTACACAGACAAAGTTGTATTAGCAAAATAACAGACACCTAGATCAATGGAACAGAATAGAAAGTCAAGAAATAAAACTAATGATAGACAAATTGTATCACACATTTGTCAAAATTCATAGAACATTACAGCACCAAGAGTAAACCATAGTATATGCAAATTAAAAAAAAATATTTAGGGCAATGAAGTATCACAGGACAGAATGCAGATTTAACAAATGAATCTTTTTTACAAATATATGAAATGACCTCACTGAAAGGAGAGAAAAAGATGCTAATCTAAGTAACTTTGAAAATAAATTTAGTCTGTAAAACTAAAGGAAAAATAAACTGCACGTAAGCACTGTTCGGTAGTTGATAAAATTGATTTCCATGAGGGTATGGGTTAACAATCCTGAAAACACTATTCATGTACTCTGGAATTGAAACATTAAGTAAAAGAATCAGAATTTATCACTGTTGGAGTCTGGGGTTACAGACAAACAAGGGACTAAGCCATATATGATACATGTGTTAAGAGATTAGAGGTCAAGACATCATTATGAACCCATGTTTAGTTTAATATCAATACAGGTGGATACACACATTATTACGTAGATAGAGAGATAGATAAATAATATGTACATTCATGGGTCAGTATATACACATATATATTTTTTATCTGTCAATTAAGAGGGCCTAGAATCTATGGCCCCAGTAATAATGAGCACATCTATTTTCTAGATCTTGATTTCTAATACCTTTTCTTCAATTAAAGGAGCCAAGGCTGTTTGGAGAAATAGCTGATTCTCAGAATGGGGTAATAAATATGCATGATGAACCTGGGACACCTTAGAGTACCAGAAAATAAGAGCAAGGTTAAAAACAGAAAACACACACACACACATAGATACACATATACACACAATGATAGGGATATATAAAAGGGACCCAGGATCCAACTACAGAATTCCCATCGACCAAAGCTGGAAAAATCTGATTTTTAAAAGTATTATTGAATCATAACCTAAAATATAAATTGATACCTATGAGTCCACACTTACATAATAAATAAATGATTGACAAATATTTTGTGCAAAGTAATTCTAAATTTATGTAGTTACTTCACCCTCATGATGGTGATGGTTAACTCCCCATTCCTTAAGTGTCGGTTGTGCAGAGTGACTTCCTTCCTAAGAGTACAGTGTGGAAAGGGGGAAAAAAGTAACTTTACTCTGTTGAAACTTAACCAATATTAGTCAGGTGACCAAGGTTAGCATCAACAATGACTGCATGTTGATAATATGTACCCTTGATATATTGTGAAGATGACACTTTTTCTCTGAGATACCCCTCTCAAAAACCCCAGTCTAACCAAGAAAAAACAGAAAAAAAAAAAAATGAGAGAGGCATCCTACAAAATATCTGACCAGCATTCCTCAAGACTGCCAGGATCATCAAAAACGAGGAAAATCTAAGAAAATGTCACAGCCAACAGGAGCACAAGGAGCCAAAACAACGAAATGTAACATGGTATCCTGGATGGGATTCTAGAACAGAAAAAGGAACATTGGGCTAAAAACTAAGGAAATCTACTTAAAGTATGGACTTTAGTTAACAACAGTATGTTAATATTGGTTCATCTATTGTGACAAATATATGTACTATACTGAAATAAAATGTTAATAGGGGAAACTGGGTATGGGTATATGAGAACTCTCTGCCTTCGTAACATTTTTTATAAAACTGTTCTAAAATAAAATATTCATTTAAAAATTAAATAACAAAGCCAAACCAAAAAAACATCCCACACTTTAGCTTCTCCTTTCAGACAGAGATACTGGACACATATGACTCTCCTTCCTGAAACCTTATTGAGACTAAAATGTAAAAATAGATAAGAATCAACCTATAACAGGGAATTTCTTCAAATGATAAGTTAGATGGAGCATATTTATTGGCTGAAATTCATAGAAAGTTACTGTTTAATGTAAGCTATGAGGATGTGCAAGAGAAATTGCAATGCAGTCCTTGCACTGACACCCTAACGTGGTCTTGGCTCTGATTCATCAAGTACAAAATTGTACAAGCGTAAAAGTTAGGAATGAAAACAGAGCTCACCTCCAATCCCTTTCTTCCACTCATTCGTTATACAGAATCGAGACAATGAGAATTGACATTCAGGAAAACTAGCAATGCATTTTTCTTTAATGCAATTGATTAAAGAATCTGGAGAAAGCTGAAGATCTAGTGTAGATTTTGTCTCCTAGAGAAAAACCTTCCTCATTCCAGCACTTAGAAAGTTGACTTCCTTACAGAAGCCTCTCAACTAAAGCATCATAATTGAAGACTCTCAACTAAATGTATCATATCCCATTCTATCATTCCTTGAGCTCCTTGTCAAATTCTGACCTATAGTAGTGATTAATCACTATTATAAATCTCTGTCTTTATCCTCTGACTTTAAAGGAGCAAATGATAGGATTGCAATTTGTGGCCTTCTTATGGTTGAATGTGGCCCCTGTCACTGGTTCTAGACAATTAGCACCACTTCCAGGTTGCAGCATTTAACTGTTGACAGAGGAGTCATTACTGCTATCTTTCTTTCTGCCATGATGACCAATAAAAATCCAAATAGTAACTGCTGTGGCAGCACTAGTCCCAAAGTGAGGACAATTTAAAACAAACCTTAGACAGAAACTGCAGATGGAAATTTAACACGAGCAAGGAATAAATCTTTGTGTCAAGCCACTAAAATTAATGCTTGTCACTACAGCATAATTTAGCTTACTTCTCTTGATGAACCACCTATGGAAAAATATATCAAGAAACAATCCTACTAATCAGACAGCACAGGAAACCCAGCCAATTATCCATTTCCTCTCTTTTAAATATAAATATCGATGATAATAATTAGACTTGTGTAAGAAAAACATATCAAAAGGAAGATAATTTCAAAAATAAAGAACGTAAGTGATTTAATAAGCATTGTAGGAAATGAAGAAAAAAATAACAATACAAATAAAAACCCCTAACAAATATGCTAAAAGTATCTGAGAGGAATTACATCCTTAAAATAAAAAAAAATATGCCATATAGAGTATAAAGGATATGAAAGAGCCTTTTGAAACTAAAACCATGATGAAAAAATATTGGAAAATAAACACCAACAAAATATATTGGAAACCTTGAAAATATGTTCAGATACTTGTACAGCCTTTATAGCAAACATGGCAAAGAAATTAAAATTACAGAAAGGTTAGGAGACAAAGAGGTTCAATCTAAATTTGATCATTATAATAATATGGAGAAATCTCGGGAGTCTACTTTTACAATAAAATTGAATTTCAAATCTAAGTGTTTCACTCTTTTCAACTTTAATAATTCATATGTTGCTCAGCACTATTTTTGTCATGGGGAGTTTTTTCTATTTTTCTTTTCTTTCTTTTCCTTCCTCCCTCCCTCCTTCCTTCCCATGCTTCCCTCTCCTCCTCTCCCCCTTTTCCTTGTGCATTATGATAATATGGAGAAATCTCAGAAGGAGTCTTATTTTCACATTAAAATTGAATTTCATATCTGTTTCACTCTGCAACTTTAATAGTTTATATGTTGCCCAGCACTATTTTTTGTCAAGGGAGTTTTTGTTATTTTTCTTTTCTTTTCTTTTTTCTTTCCTTCCTTCCTCCCTCCCTCCCTCCCTCATGTCCTTCCTTCCTTCCACCTTTCCTTCCTTCCTTTCTTCCTTTATTCCTTTCCTCCTTCCTTCCTTTCCTCCTTCCTTCCTCCCTCTCTCCTTCCTTCCCTTTCCTTCTAACCCCCTCCTTTCCCCTCCCCTTCCCTCCCCTTTTCTTTCTTTCTTCCTCCCTCCCTCCCTCTCTCTCTTTTTCTTCCTCCCTCCCTCCCTTCCTTCCTTTCTTTCTTTTTTCATAGTACCTATCCACTGAGTTCGGAAAACATGTTCCTCATGTTTACAAAGCATGGGCAAACGTGTCCTCCATGGGATCAAACACAGAAACCCTGAGATTTTTTTTCTTTTTAACTAGTTTGGAAATAATGCCAAATTAAAAAAAAAAAGTAACAGGTAAATGTAAAGGAAAAAAACACAGATAAATATCTTATTCTCTTTTAATTATCAATTACAATTAAATAAAACTTGACTAATAAAATTTATCAAATATAATTGACGTGGAAAATTCAAAACAAAGGCTGTTTTCTAGTCAGGAACATATGTACCTGAGCAATTAGCCCAAAACAATGACATCTTTATTACCTTTATTTACTGAAATTAATTAAACCCTTTAAGCTTAAATGAGTAGTTGTAATTTAAAAATGTATTTTCCACATGTGAATTATCTCTGAGAATATTATGTCTTATGTAAATTTCACTTCTAGAAATCAGGAAAATGGGGACATAATTGTAACAACAGTGGCCATAATATAGATGCTGTAATGTATGCATTTTAATATTGAAAGACATATTTACCTGCCATTTGTAGCCATGTTATCTTTCCATCTTCCTGTCTCTTTAATACTAGTCTTGGCAGGTACTAGAAGGCTCATTGAGATTTCCTGTGGTTTATGACCCAAGTTGACAACTGTGACTTCTTTTTTGTGGCATTCTGATGGTTATGTCATATAAGAATCACCTTATATCATTTGAGAAGGTGCTGACACAGAGCTCCGGTTTGATGGATGACCTGAGCTGTCACTATTCTCGTCAGAGGTAAGCAGCAAGTTTTAGAGTAAATTATTGGAGGAAGATACAGTGACGGGGAGAAAAAGAAAGTAATGTGTGTTGCATGTAGACTGACAAAATGATTTGCTTACAATGCCAAGCTGGCATAGCTGAGAACAGCAGTGAGGGAAAAAATGTCTCGTCAACATTTAAATAGCTGATCATAAAACCAACTTGACAGGCCATTTGTAAGTGGAAATTATAGAGCAGAACTGTAAGCTATGGGGGTCACTCTGCCCTCACTTGCACTTTTCATATTTCAGGTTTACATAAAGCACAAAATAAAAGAAATGAAATTGTTTTATGTTTTGATACCAGTGATTCTCAAACTGTGTTCCCCAGTAGCAGCATTAATGTGAGAACTTGTTAGAAGTGCAGCTTTTCAGACCCCACTCCAGATGTACTGATTCAGAAACTCTAGGGTGGGTTTAGCCATCTATGTTTTAACAATTCCCCCAGATGATTCTGATGCAAGCTCAAATTTAAGACCACCACCTTCTCAAATCAACATGTGCTGTCTTGATTTCCAAACATGTAATATCCTGTGCACACATCTTTGATTTTCTTGCAAGATTTGTATAATTAATTTATAAGAAGAGAAAATAACACCAGCAAGATTAAATTAATTCAACTCTATTACATGTAAATACACAAACACACATATGTGATATGCAATGCTGCTAATAACTTGTAGCAATATAGTTATTACTTTAGAAATACGGTCACAGAGTCACAGATTTGAAACCTTGAAAACACACACCAAGTTTAGAGTAGATTAACTCTCCATAATCAAGATCATAATCCCATTCCTCCATGTCAAATGTCTTACATGTTTATCCAGTTTGCAATTTAGCATTCCTGGTAACGGGAAGTTCACTACATTGTAAGGCAGTTCAGTTGTTTGCCAGTGCTCCTGTGGCAGGGGAAAAGGATAGCTACATTACAAAACATAAGCACAGCTTTCAAAGGCTTCTGAGAACTACGGAAGGAATGGGAACCAGATTTTAAAAATCCAGAGAAACAAAAACATTCTTAGGTGAGCAGAAAATTACCAGCATACTTTTCCCCTTAGTACATTTGCTGATTCTGGGTGAAGATTCTGGGCCTCTGACAGAGAAAAGAAAGACCAATAGAGCTTTTAGTGATTCTTTTGAAAAACCAGGAAAATGCAAGTGCCTGAAATGTATGGTCAGTTTTTTCACAGAATAGTGCTAAATTCTGAGCAATACAGAGAATGGGGAACAAGGCCAAAAGCTTCTACAAAGCCAGGTAAATTTTTCTGTAGGCTTTCAGTGTCCAGTAAACAATTCTAAGGATTTGTAGAGGGGAGCAAAATAGGAAGGGAACTTTCCTCAAGTAATACTGGATTTCCAGTATCACTGAGTTTCCTTCAGGAAAACAGAAAATAATCTAGGCACATTAAGCAGAAGGAGGTTCCATATCATGAATTAGAGGCTTAAAAAACAGTTGAAAGAGCTGGGGGAATAAAGTTTAGAGACACATTTGCTAGTATTCAGGAATTCAGAAGGTATGGAATTGCTGAAAGTTGCGTTCAATGATCCCAGCTGCGTATAGCACAAAAATGTGTAGTTCACAGGAAGATAAAACCCTACTTCTTCCATGTGTGGAAGCCCATTTGCCTGACTAGCACTGCTGGAGCTATAATGGTCTCTTCTTTACCCACTACATTCCACATGTTCTTCTTGCTGGTAAGTCCTAAACTGTAAATATTCTGGCAAAAAATTTAGTTTCTAATCTTCCAACTGCTGTGACACTGGGGAAGGCCTAGAAAGAAATAATAATTGTGGTGAAATATCAACAGACTCTCTGGTACTATTCACCTCTTAGACTGGTTTCATTCTTATCCATCCTCCTAAACCACAGCATCTTATGTCTGCCTAATAAGATCTAAATATCCCTTTTACAAATGAAGACACATCTTATCCCCAAAAAGGAATGATACAGTTTCACTCATCAATATAGCGCCTCACAATTTCTGTAACTTGAATCCATTTTGGGATGATATAATTCTTCTTTAGTACAGCCATAATCTCACTTGAATATTGTGTACTCTAATAACCAACCATTCCTAATACCTTTTACAAAGAATAGTAGAGACAGAGGACAGGGGAAAAGGGTTAATGAACACAAATATGTATATAACAAAGCATATTTGCTATATTCCTCATTTCTATAATTGTTCATAAGGTATTTATATCTCCTACTATTTATAACTTCTACTATCCATTCCATATTCCCTTTCTCCTCAACCAGAAGTATCTGGATGTGTTTCTAACTTGGCAGGACTATCCAAGTTCATTCTTGAATAGTATAAGTGAGCCCTTAATAGCTCTGCTTGTATTTGTTTTGGCTTGCCAATAATTTTTATCACTGCACAGGAAAGTAGCTCCTGAGAATTAATGTTTGGCCAGTGAATTTTTGGAAATTTCTCCATTATTCTGGTCCTTGGTAGCACCTGTGCTCCAGGAAGCTGAGAGGCTTGTGAAGCACCAAGAGGCCAGTGGTCTCCCCATCATGAAATTCAGCTGCTTCAGTTCCAAAATATCTAGCTGCTGGGGGTTGAGGATGGATCAATTGCCTAGTGGGGCTCAGAAAGCACCATCCTCCCCATCCCCATACATCATCCTGCTCTCCCCTCACAGTACCTAAGTAAGGGTACTGTAAGTATTTTTAAAAATCCAATTATTTGGAACCTTGCATGTTTGAAAATATTGTTCATATGTAACTGTTGAAGAACCTGAAAAGATCATAACCATTCAGTCTCGACTGCCCAACACGCAGTCAGCATGACTCCTCGTAGATCTTTAGTATGTGGTACTGGTGTTAGACCCAAAGCCAAATGGGGCTGTGGCAGTCCACAGAGATATGGAGAAGTTTCCATTTCTGTAGCCAGGACCATGGGTGGTCAAGCCAGACATTTGGCTGTAAGCCTGACTTCTCAAAATGTCCCTCCACAGTCTTGGTCTCTACACTGAGGTTTCACAAGTCTACCTGGACTCCAAAGCTCCCAGGAAGCTTTTGTGAATGTATGTCAAATTATTGCTGTTGGGGAGGAGTACATGCAACAGAGTCTTATTCAGCCATTGTGATGACATCACCAGATTCATATCTATATTTCTTAATATGTATCCTTACAAACTGATAATAAAAGAAATTCTCAGATACAAAAAAAATGTTGTTACAATTTTATAATAAACTTAAGTAGCATATTGCATCATAGTAACATTTTAAATAATTTGTGGTAGTAACTTTGGAGGTCTGAATTATTGAGTGACTTAATAAATCAGTTTATTAATAATACCAAATAATTGTGTGAAAGACCAAATTCAAGACAATTTTGGATTACAATCTCTAAAGTCTACCTACAAAGCATAGAGTAATATATTAAAAATCTTGTTAGGTGAAATAAACATTTTTAAATGTCTCATATTAAAAACATTTACAAATTAGAATGAAGGTAAACATGAAAACAAAGTGAGGAAGCTCAGAAATAAGGTCATTTAAAAGTAATTCATGAGCTAGATGCATTAAATGAAGATGGGTACACTCAACTATTAAAAGAAATGGTATACAAAGGAGATAGTAGACTTAATATTCTTCTAGAAATAATACTTAAGTCTAAATCTGGGAGTTAGGTAAAGGCAGACTTTGGTTCAAGTTAAACTATGAACCTAACTGCTGGACACTGGACTTGTATCATAATATGTTCTTGATTACCAGAGATTTTCTAGCAGTAGATAGAGGACTCTCTTCCATTTGCAGGATAGTGAGTATACCTATAATGGGTCATGAATTAATAGGTATTTTGTATTATGATGCCTTCTAAATTAAATATTCTACCATTATATGATTTTTCTTGATAAATACCTCAGTGTATTATTATAAATCAGGGGTTACATCATTTATATAATTCTTTTCCAGATGTAATTCTCAGATTAGGTTTGACCAAGAAAAGAGTATTCTTGAATTTTTCATGAAACAACATAACCTAAAAATAAGTTACTTCAAATAAACTTGCCATTATTGAACTATGATAGAAGGATCATTTGTATCATCATAGAATGTGATTCATTCTTCTAACCAAAATATAAGCAATATTGTGAATCAGTGAGGTTATAATTTTTATTGTTCTTTTTTGCTTTATTTTCTTTCTGTAAAAATGAACTAGAAACTAAAGAGTACTTCTAAGTAAAAAATGCTTATGAAAAAGAAATTGTGCCTTATCGAATGCATCAGCAGCTTGTATTTCACCTCTTTAGAACTGAAATAATCTTAAAATGTGTGTTTACTTTCCAATGAGTAGATGACAAATACTGAAACTTTAATAGCATTGTAGGTGGTAACCTTTTAATTTCTAAAAGTAAAGCAGATACAAAATGTCTAATAATTTACCACTTTATGTCAATTGCATTGTAATAAATAGAAATTATCCTGAACTCTCAGCCCAAATTCTAGTTTTCAACTTTCTTTTTCTCAGATAAAATTTGGTTCTGAGACAAAATAAATACAAGAGTAATTAGGTTACTTTTTATATTGCTAGTGTATCATGTAATTGAATGATGGTTCAGAATATTGAAGACATTGAGTTTGGAACCTACTACAGTATTGTCATTTATTTAATGATAGCATTCTCTCTCCTCTCTGTCTCCCCTTGTGATTGAAATTAACTTTATGGGATGAAATTGCCTTTCAATAATGACTGATTTTGTTTCCACTGTAAAAAATTTAGTACTCTCATCCTCTACCTTTTTAACTATATGAAAGCATTAAAAATATAAAAAAATAATTTTCTACATATTCTGTGAACTGACCAGTTTAAATAAGAGATGTAGCATTTTATCCCATCATTTAGTATACATGTAACCAATAAAGCAATTCATTAGTCTCTGTTTTTAAAAGATATTTTATTGCTCCCTCATGCATTTCTTCTCTCTTGTCAAACTATAGCCATATAAATGATACTTGTGTTCATTTCGGAGAGCTCAGATGACCCTATATTTCATTTCTACTGATGCCAGTTTCTGGATTTCTTGTTGAAGAATACAAATACATATATACAATACACAAAAAACTTTAAGAAACGAACACATTTTCTAATTGTTGCAAGGATACAATTATATTACATTATAATTACATGAAAGCTTTACTAAAAATAAAGATATATTGATCAAGAATGCAAAGAGTTTGTAGTATTTTAAAATTTATAATGATGATTTGATTTCCATAATATTTTCATCTCTGATTAAATTTTGTTGTTTTCCAGTGAATTTTACATGTTCTTTTCAAAGGTCTTCTCTCCATGTTATGTGTCAGTAGGGCAATGACTTGATTCAAGTAGCAGTTTCTCTATTATTCTTTAATGCATGAATATGAGATCTACATTTTTCTCTTAGCCCAATCCATTGATGCGTATGTAATCCAACAATTGAGAGAAAATTTGAATATGCTTAACAACTAATTTAATTTTGCTTATATTCCTAAATTTTCTATAAAAGCTATTATAGACACTTGTATTATAATTTCTGCCTTATTTTATATGCATTTACCCACAATGCAAAGATAAATTAAATTAAAAATTGAAATATATACCAAATTCTAAATGGGATACGTATATATTAACTCATCAACTCATAAGGATATCTCACTTAAACATATTAGAGACTTCCCTGGCTGTCCAGTGGTTAAGACTCTGTGCTTCCAATGCAGGGGGCACGGGTTCGATCCCTGGTCGGGGAACTAAGATCCCACACACACACAAAAAAACATATTAAATGTACATAGACCAATTCTTTCTCATGACTCTAAGTGTTTATAGGCTCTAAATGTGTTAATTTCTACTTGAGCATTGATTGTTAAATTTTATAGTTTTATGCAACCAGGCACTTAATTAGGAAGTTCTTGGGGAAAAAATGCTTGCTAGAAAAGGATGGAATAGGAATAATTTCTTGCCACTAATTTTCATTTTTACACTTGAAAGATAGGATACTGTGAATTCTAAAATATTAGTTACCTCTAATTTCTCTTATAGAAAGGATATGAAATAAATGAATATAACTGAACCCACTCAAAAAAATAACTAAGCTATTTTGATATGGAATGTGAAAAGCTGTGAAGTATTAGAAAAAGTGATGCCGACAGCACTCATAATCTGTCTTGGAGAATTATCTTTTCTTTGAAAGACAGGAAGAATGCCCATTCTCTCCATATTTAGAGGGAGATTATTTTACTTCTCTTCTTATCATCCTTCTATGTGAAAGCACATAATAAAAATTAATGTATAATTGAAAGTGGCTCTCCTCCCTCACAACCAAGAATCAGGTTGATTAAATGAATAAGACTTTGAAGTAAAACATGAAAACTCTCTGTAAAACTTGAAATGTTTTAATTTTGTATTCAGAATTTCAAAACCTCTAATAGCAGATTCCATGCTATTTAAAACTTGTCAGCACTGTAGTTATTCTGATGAAATTACAATAAATGTCAGTGAAGAGGAATTTTAATAAGTAAAATAGTTTCTGAGTTAAGCATATTTTCATCCCCTCCAGAATTTTACCACCTGCTCAAGCAGCACATTATTCTGTCTCAGAATAAAGAATATTCATATTTCTTCAAATGTTACAATTAATATTAGTTGAATGTTAGAGTTGTTTAAAGCAGCAGTCCCCAACCTTTTTGGAGCCAGGGACTGGTTTCATGGAAGACAATTTTTCCACTGACGGGGGTGGGTGGGGGGCGGGGGGAGGCGGGGAGGGCGGGGAGGGGGATGGCTCAGGCGGTAATGTGAGCAATGGGGAGCTGCAGATGAAGCTCCCCTTGCTCTTCTCGCCGCTCACCTCCTGCTGTGCAGCCCAGTTCCTAATAGGCCTCAGACAGGTACCAGTCTGAGGCCTGGGGATTGGGGACCCCTGGTTTAAAGCATCAGGTTAGCATTTACCTAAGATCAACAAACCTTGACTTAGCCAAGATAGTCAAGATAGCATAAAGGAGTGGTTCAGGTGCTCTGGGAATATGCTGACCATATTAATATTGGATAATTGGTATCTCTGATTTTAACATTAGATAAGTTTTCTTAATAACTCCTTGCTTAATCTCTCACTGAATCTATACAAGGGAAACACATGTAATTGCCTAAATTCATTAGCCCTTAGAATAAATATTTTAATGAGGAAAAAAGTCATCAATTATCAGCAAGTATTTAGAATATTTAGTATACTTGACATAGAGGGTTGGCACTTCCTTATTTCCTTTTTGCATTCATTTGTCACTAATGTTTAAGACAAAGGTTTTTTCATTTGTTACCTATTGCTGCATAATAAATTATGCCACAATTGAGCAGCTTAAACATTTATTATCTCACCATTTCTGAGGGTCAGGTATTTGGGAGTTGACTTAGCTGGGTGTTTCTATCTCATAGGAGATTGCAATCTAGATGTCAGCTGGGACTGCAGTCAACTCAGGGCTTGACAAAGCTAGAGAACCTTTGTTCAAGGGGGTTTTCACATATGGCTATTAAGAGGAAACCTCACTTCCTTAGTGACTCTTAGCACATGGTAGGAGTTCCATGTCACATGGGCCTCTGCATAAGGCTGTTGAGTGTCCTCATGATATCTCCACAGTGAGTGATTCCTTAGAACACAAGGTAGCATAAGGGTTTTGATTATCTGGTCTCAGAATCGCACATCATTTTTGCAATACTCTATGGATTACACAGGTTGACCCTATTTGATTTGGGAGAGGATTATAGAGGAATATGAATACCAGGAGATGAGCTTCATTAAGATCCATATTGGAGACTATGTTTAATAATTAGCTTTATTAAAGTAATATAAATAAATGAATAAAAATTATTGCTATTTTATGCACATGCACTTTTTCAGAAGCTCCACCATTAGAAGTTGCTGCGATAGGCTCTGAAAGAATTTCAAAATATCCTTTCAAAATTATTTCTCATATTTCCTAATTAAACGGGTTCATCAAGTCCAGAGAGTTATCTCACACGCTTTACCCATTTTCTTCTTTACAGTCAATGTTTCACCCACTGTTTCATATATGCACCACTTTTCTGGTATATGAGTAATTTCCATCTTTCCAGACCTCATTAATGTCTCACCTAATTGACTATGATACCACCAAAAACTCTAATGTACTTTAACAATTCTAACCATACTGTGGTATGGTTAGACACGTATTGTGTTTTTCCATTATTAGCAAATGGTTTATATTTGAAGGTGCTTTTTCTTAAGAAGAAAATAATTTTCTTGAATGGATAACATATTATACTCTTTCCTAAAATTCCTCATTACATCACTCAGGACAATCTGAGCACAAAATAATATTTATGAATTTGAATCAAAGGTAACTGTTGATAGCATCTCAGACAATTCTCTGTGCCAAAAGTATTCCAACTTATCTGCCCCTTGAGGGAAAGAGGGACACTCCAGATGAGTGATTACTGTGCTGCTATGGCTCTTCAGCCAACGTTATTCTATTTGCTGTCATTAATTCATTATGATTTTCCTGAAAAATAATAAGTTCCTGTTGATCACAATAAGTTAGAAAAATTAAGTTCTAGTATATATTTTATAAAGCTACTCTCCAGATAGTTTTATTTTCTTGTTAAAAGATTTCTTTTAAATTTGAACTGCTATTTTAAAAAAATCTTCATCCTGGGGATTTTGTCATAACTCAATTAGAACTGACAGCACATTTCAAATTCCACTTTTACTTGAACAAATTATTGTACCAAACTTCCTTCAGGCTGTACTTTGATTATTAATTAGCACACATATCATGTAGCTAAAGGAAGATAGGCATTTTATGGCAAGAGTTTTTGCCTAATTAAGCATAACAGCTTATTCATTTCCAGTGACTTTGAGGTTAATTTTTTTTTTTTTTTTTTTTTTTTTTTTTTTTTTTTTTTTTTTGCGTTACGTGGTCCTCTCACTGTTGTGACCTCTCCAGTTCCGGAGCACAGGCTCCGGATGCACAGGCTCAGCAGCCATGGCTCACGGGCCCAGCCACTCCACAGCATGTGGGATCTTCCCGGACCGGGGCACGAACCCGTGTCCTTTGCATCAGCAGGCGGACTCTCAACCACTGCACCACCAGGGAAGCCCTGAGGTTAACTTTTAAAAATCATTTTTAAGTCCTTCTTTATTATTCTTAGTTGTAGAGGACATAAAACATCTGTGGATTTCAGCTGTGCCTAGTGGTATTATTACCAGTCTATACTCCAGTAATGGTTTCGTTCTAGAAAGGCAGCTTCCCTTTATTTGGTTATTGTTGCCAAGTATATCAAAGTTTACACTGCTCTATAATAAGTAGATTTTTTGAATTACAAAAAAAAATTAATATGAGCCTTCTTAGCCATCTTTTGGAGAAGATAGGTTTCATGAATTAAATATACACTGTAGGAACTTAGGAAGATTCTACTAACTTTATCAGTAATGAATGTATTCTACTCTTCCAGTTTGAGCTCCGAAGTATTTTACAGATGGTTTTCAGTCTCACTTCTCCTATAATGTTCTCCTCTCCTGCCTGACTTTCTGCTTCCTATGACAATTCAAGGAGACACCTGAATCCTGGCTCCTATTCAAAAAATCAGTCATGCTTGTTCCTGTTTTGAGCCTGGAGTATTTCACAACCACCAATTGTGCTGTGCCCCCTGACTTGGAGACAGCTAAGAAGAAGTCTCAAGAAATGCTTCACTGATGACCACTGCTACCTCTGTCACCTGTAGCACACATTGTTTCTCATCCAATGAGGCTGCAGCAGTCTCCTCTAGTCACAAACAATTACTGTAAATGATCACCACCTCTATAGTTTGTCAAAGTGTAAAAGAAAGAAAAAAATTCTCCTTACCAGTCATAGAGTGGTATGATTAGGTGAGAATGTTCATATAACACTTGGCCTGACATTTCAACCTAGTTCTATTTAAGTTTAAACTCCCACAGGAAGGCTTGGACTATGCTAGATCCTAGTGTCGACCACGTCGTAGATGTAGATTCATACTCACAACTGTTAGTCTGTTTCTGCAGGATCAAGTCCATGGGTTTCATTTGTTTTTATATTGTGATTTTTCTATCAGGGGACTCATTACTGAGCAGTATGGTTCATACTCACATGCTTAAAGAAATAAACATTTCAGGAGAAAGGTAATGTCTTTGTTCTTGCCCTCTAGGAAGGCATCTTGGTTCTCTATAAGTAATTTTCTCCACTGCTCCTCGGTAATCATTAAGTGAATATATTTTTCATGCAGAGGAAAAATAAGTCCCTCCTCAGGAGACAAACTAATACATGTCTGAGAATATGTGTATGGATATGCACTTGCATTAGTTTGTTTGTATGTATGTATGTATGTATGTATATAAATATAGTTTGGGGTTTGGGTTTTTTTGTTTTGTTTTCTATTTGCTTCATCCTTCATCGAAAATTCTAGGTACATACTGGAAACATATATTAAAATATAACTGTAAATAGGGAAAACTTGAGCAAGCAGATAAAAGCAAGAGTTTTATTTTTCCCTATTGTGTATTGATAGCACTCTTTTGGATACAAGCACTCTACTTATAGACAGAAATAAAAATAATAACAAAGAAAACTTACATAACTGTATGTTTTAAGAGATGAAAGTAATGTTTTATGGACTCTCCTGGAGCTTGAAATATGATCACTTTGAATCATGTTCTTTGTAAAATGGTAGGTCAAGCACCTATAAGAACAAATTTTCCTGTAGTTTACCTCCACTGCTATAACTTTACCTTCCCATGCCTTTATTATGCATTTATTAATGACAGAAACCTGTTACTTTTGCTATTATAGATTTCAGATCATTTTACTTCAGGGGGTTGCTCACTGATGCTATTTCAATTTGCAGTCTAGTGGTGGATTTAATGGACCACTTAAAATACAGCAGATTTTCATCTCATCTATAAGTTTAACTCCCATATAGCAAAGTCTGTTGTTGGCTCCCAGGTATCATAAGCAAAACACAACTAGCTTATCTCAGTATTTCAAACAATCTATGTAAAATACACTAATCACATCTCTCAGTCATCAGACTGCCACAGAGTTGTATGTTTATGAACCAACCAATTACATTTAAACTAATAAATTTAATAATTACTGCATATCTCACTATCTACAACAGTTGATCAGTACTGGTAGATATTTAGAAGTTTAACACTTAATGGGTTAATATAATTAAGATATAAAGTTGAAAACCAATGAAACAGTGATAAGATGAATTACAAGAAAGGTATTATAAATTATTTACCAATTACACCAAGTGAGTGACAGATTAAGTGAGAAAACTGATGAATCTTATAACAGACAGGCTTTAAACAGAAAGGTCACCTCATAGTTTGTCTAGATAATTCTGTCATTGTAATGGCTCAAATAAATCATCATTTATCAATCTTTTCAATATTTAATTGCCTGGACATTATGAGTATAGAAAAGCATAATGCTAATGAAACAGTATCTGAGTTGATTTACTTGTAAAAATAAAAATGGGCACAAGGAATATGTCTACTCTCTTATCCTGCTTTCTTGAGGACTTCCACCTAAGAATCATGTCACTTAACAGGAATAAGGAAGCAATGAATCACAATTCATGTTTACAATCATGCTGGTCACTTTGACAATGGCCAATGAAGTCTCCAAGGATTAATTTCACTTTAGAGCCAAAATCTAATCTAAAACTAGTACTATTTGTTTATTTTCATAGGTTTTTAATGATGTCTTGTTTTCTTTCCAATAATTTATTTTAATGAGATATAAATATGGTAAGATGCACAGATAAGTCTATAGATCAATGAGTTTTGAAAAATGCATACAGCCATGTAACACACACCCTTTCAAGATTGTTCTTTACACCCCTTCCAGTCAATCCTCTACACCTTCTGCTTCCAGATATTATTTCTATCATCATAGATGTGTATTGCCTACTCTAGAGCTTCATAATAATGGAATCAGATGGTCTGTTCTTTCTTGTGTTCCATTTCTATTTCTCACCAAAATGGTTTTCAGTGATATATCTGCATTTTTATTGTTGCATGTATCAACAGTTTGTCCTTTTTATTGCTGAGTAGTATTATATTTTATTAATATGCCACAGTTTATCCATTCTTCTGTTGATGGATACCTATTGTTGGTTATTTCCAGATTTTCCCTCTTACAAATAAAGCTACTAAGAAAATTCTTATTTAAGGTGTTTAGTGTTCTTGTTTTTATTTCTTTTGGATAAATAACTAGAAGTGAAATGCATGGGTCATAGTTTTAAGAAACTGTCAAGCTGTTTTGTAAAGTAGTTTATGGTTCCATTAGCAATTTATGAGTCTCAGTTGGTCTACAACTTTATCATCACCTAGCATTGTCAGTTTTTTTGAATTACTAGTCTAGTGTATGTGCATGTTATATTATTGTGCTTTTAATTTTTCCTTCCTGGTAAATAATGATGTTGATTATTTTTATATGTTTTTTTGCCACTTGAGCATCTTCCTTTATGAACTGTTGAAGACTGTCTTGCATAGTTTTGCTCAATATGTTATAGCAGAAAGAGGGAGAAGGCTAAAAACAGGAAAATATTTCTGTGCCTATATAGTCATGTCCCAATCTTCTATACCTTTGAACTACAACTATGTTCCTGGCTTATCTAACCTTTGTAGTTACAAAAAAATAAAATATTCTCTGTAAGTTCCTCCTCTTTTTTTATGTGTGTGTGTTTTCCCAATGTATCATTCGATGGGAACTATTCCTCAGATTTCAATAATTTAACTATATTTTTCTATTAAATTAATATTCCAAATAGACATAATTATTTATCATTTTCTTTCTATAATACTTGTACAGTGATAGTTTATGTCATCATGATTTAAATTATGAATTATCTGATTCCAATACTATGAATTTCATGATTATACATTTGAATTACACTATCTTTGATTAATAAAAAACTTAAGTAATATTGATATCACTGTATTAATTGCATAATATTTAATGTTGCATTCAAAGCAGCAAGATTAATGCATTACACATATACTGTTAGTCATTCTTGAAAGCTGACATTTGATGTTTTAATCATTCATCACTTCTAAAATGCTTTCTTGTAGTACCTCAAAATGTCAGGTGAAGAGAATACTCAAGAAGTACTTTCTTTATACAGCTGAGATTTCTGTTCGTGCAAATAATGCTGGCAACCATATCTGTAGCTATGTGGAAACAACTGTTGGGAGAATATGATGCCAAGAAACAGCGATGGGAAATTGAGCTATGGAGGTTTTTAATGTTCTGTGTTGTTATCTCTTGGTCCAGATGCATTCAGTCCTTGATGTGAGACAATGGCTTTCTGTTCTGCCTACATTTTCCCATACGTTTTCTGCTAAATTTATGTATCTGACAATCACATATAGAATATTTGCTATGGACTGGGCATGATAAAAGCATTTTTCAAGCATTGACCCAAGACCAACTTATGAGGTAGATACTATTATTTCTCCGGTATTACAGATAAGAAAACTAAACCTCAGAGAATTTAAGAAATCTGCCTTTTTCAGTTATCTATTGCTGCATAACAGACCACCCAAAACTTAAAAACTGTTTATTGGCGTATGATTCTGTGGGTCCGCACTTTAGTCTGGGCTCAACTGGGTGGTTCTTTTATCAGTTTCACCTGGGGTCACTCATGCAACTTCAAATACCTGGCATCTCTACTGGGACCACACGGTCTCAGATGGTTATATATATATAACTGTCAGTTGATTCTGGCTGTGAACTGCAGCTCCTTTGTTCTCCTCTGCAGGACACTCATCCCTAGGGAGCTAGATCTAGTTTTTTTTTTTTTTTTAAAAATGGATTGTCTCATGGAAGTGTTCCAACATGATGAGAATATGAACCACAGGTCTTCTTAAGACTTAGGCTCTGCAACTTGAGCAATACCACACACTCTATATTCTGTTGTTCAAAGCAAATCAAAATGCAAATAGAGATATAAGGGATGGGAAAATAGATTACACCTTATTACAGAAGGTGTGGTAAACCTACATTGTAAGGAAGTGTGCATTTAAGGAGAGGGGCATTATTGTGGCCATTTTTGCAAACAACAAAGTCACATAGATGATGAGTTGTTGCAGCCATGTAGTCCCTGGTTGTACTACACTATGCTGCTTTTCATATAAAACAAAATCCTAACTTAATAGGCCACATATCCACCTTCATAAAAAGAATGTAAAAATTTTTCACCTTTCTTTATATCTCAGGGCATAATATAAAGATTAAGTTATAGTGTATAATTACTAAATTATAAAATAAAAATTATACACACTCATACATATATACACACGGAGTGATTTACTATTTTATTCATTCCCTATATTGAGCTTTTAAGGCTAATGTGCATTTACATTAAATTATTGTATTATAAGAATTTTTTGTTGCATTCTTTCAAGTACTATGACGAAGAGCATTTCTTTACAGAAATCACTGAAAAAACTAAAGGTATGACATAGATGAAAGGAAAAGCTATCTTATGGCTAGATCTTCAGGGATTCAGAGATCACACTGCATTACAGTCTAAAGTTTTATTTGTTTAACAGAAGTAAGTATAAAGTCAACTTCTGGAAATGTTTTTTTATAATATGTCAAGGCAGCAAATGCAGTAAGTAGTCTTTACAATGACTTTCTTAAACATTTTATTGCGTCAATTTCTTGAGCCAGACTTCATGTTTTTGAATCCCAGTTCCACTGTTTACTAAATGGGTGAATTTGAGCCGTTACTTAGCTTCATGGACCCAAATAGTCCTCATCTATAATTGACACAGAACTTTCGCAACTTTTAAATAGACATTTTCCTTAAAGTTTCTTTTTAAGATAATCTAAGAAGAACACTTAGAAGACAGGTTAGCATAAATGCTCATCATTGTTGGCCATTTGTTTAGCTATTTTTGAAGATGCCAAGCAATTTCTAGGCTAGCGATAATACTCCTTAGTGAAACTTCTTATGACTAATAAAAACCTCTATATTTAATGTTAAGATTAAAATGTTTATAGAGATGCTGGACTTAGGTTTAAAAAACCTTTCAGGCACACTGTAGTGGTCAAATTATGTTTCTAGTACATTCACATTTTTCAAGTTGTCAACATTATAAGTTGGTTGTGATCAATAAAATAAATAACAGAAATACAATAGAAAAATCAATGAAAGCAAAAGTTGTTTCTTTGAAAATATCAACAAAGTTGACAAATTATCTAGAATGATCAATAAAATGAAAGAGAAAATACAGTTTTACAAAATTGAGAATAAAATGGGGAGGAGAATCTCTAAAAATTATAAAAATATAAAAAAGCCTAAGGAAATATATAAAAACTTTATGCCAATAAAATAGTCAACTCAGAGAACAGGCAAAAATTTCCAGAAAGAAGTAAAATACCAAACTGAATTAAAGAGAAATAGAAAGGCACCTATCTTTCATAAACTCTTCCAGAAAATAAAAGAGGAACACTTTGTAACTGATTTTATGAGGCCAATATTACCCTGATACCAATACCAGGTAAAGTCATGTTAAGATAACTAAGGACTAATATCTATCATGACAGAAGATGCAAAATCCTTAACAAGCCAAATTTAGCAACATATAAAAATGATTATATACCACAACCAATTGGGATTCATCCCAGGAAATCGAGGCTGGTTTAATATCCCAGTATATATGCATACTATTACCAGGTATATCTAGTATGAACTATCATATTATGTTTTGTTACGTTATGTTCTAATATAATAATAAAAAAAACTAGACCTGGACTTTAATCTCTGGGAATTTATATTTTATTAGAAAGAGAAAGACAAATGAAGAAAAGATCTTTTCAGATAGTGATAAGAACTTAGAAGTTAATATAACTGTTCTAGGGTTAGAAGGGAGAGAAGGTCTACCTTAGATATTATGATCAGAGAAATCCTCTCTGATAATAGTTTTTCATTATCTCACACAATTCCTAGTATACATTATGTAGGCCATACGTCTTTGCTAAATATTAGAATTCACAAATAACTTAAAATATTTTATACTCAAGTAATTTATAAGGAGATAAGTAGATACCCAATTAATGTAAATGAGACTATGAAATTTGAAAAGCAGTATTTCAATTAACAATAACTAATATAAACAACTTAATAGATTAAGAGTTCATCTCAAGACAGACAATGTTCTGAGTAAATTATAGGCATTATCCCTCTCATTCATTTCTCACAAACCTCTATTATCCTTTCCAGCAGATGCAGAAGCAGGACTTAGAGAAAGCACTTGACTAAGGTCCTACTGTCCAGAAGGGGTGTATGTGGGTGTGTAACCCAATTCCGTCTCACTTTAACATCTGTACACTTTTCAATAAGTATTCTGTATTCTGATTAAAAACATGAATAAGGGGCTTCCCTGGTGGCACAGTGGTTGAGAGTCCGCCTGCCAATGCAGGGGACACGGGTTCGTGCCCCGGTCTGGGAAGATCCCACACGCCGCGGAGCAGCTAGACCCGTGAGCCATGGCCACTGAGCCTGCGTGTCCAGAGCCTGTGCTCCGCAACGGGAGAGGCCACAGCAGTGAGAGCCCTGCGTACCAAAAAAAAAAAAACAAAAACACATGAATAATAGAGAAAAGAGAATAACATTTCTAAGGTGAAGGACAATACATACTGGATGATGCAACAAAAGCATGCCAAAATAACACAGTAAATTTAAAAACTTAAAGCTGTAATTTAGTAACTGTTTCTGGTATAGTTTAGTAAACAAACAAAAAAAACAATTAATTTCAAAATATCAGAGTAGGATTTGATTTCCAACACTGTTTATAAACTATATAGCCTTCTTATCTTTTTGTCTCTGTAAATACAGCATGTTAACTAATATTATAGAAAAAGCTTTAAGGCCCAAGTATGAAATATATACATTTTTATACTTTTTAAATGAATTGACAGGTGAACTTGATGGCCCAAATGTCACTTGTGCTTAAGAATCAGAACCTATTACCATTCTCAAAGTGGATTTTACTGTATGCTGGACTTAATATTTTTTCACTTTGTGATTTCACAGAAAATAGCCTTGTGCCTTAAATATATATCTATATCTCTATATTTCTCTATATAGCCAAATCCCTATCTATCTGTCTATCTATCTATCTACTTACCTACCTACCTATATATCTATATATAATTCTCAGAGTTGAAGAACAGTCATGAAGTATAAAATGTAAACAGATGATGCAGAGGAAAAGACAGAATTGTATGACAGAAGCCTAATCGTGAAATCTAATTCTAAATTCAAAGTCTGATGACTTTATTACTTGGACTACAGTTTCCTCCAGTGCAAAATAAATACATACAAAACTAAATCTCTAAGTCATTACTGTAGAAAGTTTATTCAGTTATTTTTGACAACTCCAATTATTTAAATAGTTTAATTTTAAAGATTCTAATGAAAATGTGGCTCTCTGCATTTTTGTGTGCTTACATGTCTACATTTAATATGAAGTTTTTATTCTTGATATTCTAGATATTGTGGATTGTCTTTCTCAATTTCCATTTGTCCTTTCCTTCTTAGAGAAGTTGGAAAGCTACAACTTTATTTCTCATATTCTCTTGCAGCTTTGGGTCTGGATATAAGAAAAATCCACAAATTAGTAACATGTGCATAAGGTTTGGGAGATAAAAATGAAGGAGAGGCCAATATCCTGAATATGTTTGTCTTTTCTGGTGGAAAACAGGGTTGTATACAGTTGAAGATTTCCATAGCCACCATTCAGGTCTCTTCATCCAGCTTCCAGTGTGTTAAGAGACAACTGTGGTATCACTAAGTGGCAGCTTCTTGATACTGGGTTTTTCATTCCTTGAACTTCAATTTCAGGGGTGTATGCTTGATGTCATGGCTCGAGTTCTCAGTGGTAGTAAGAGAATTCTGTGGTAACTAGAAGTTATTCCTTATTGGTATCCAAGAACCTGCTCCTTCAGTGCTTATGATTTGTGACAGAACCTGTTTAAAACCACCTGCATAGAATGGTTTCTGTTTCCTGTACTTGACTCGGCTGATACCATAAGTGGATGCAAAAACAGATGCTCAAGGATGAGCATCTGGTTTCTGTTTTGTTCTGTTTTGTTTTACCTGGCCTGCTTGTATACGAGTTGACCTGGCAGTTACAATTGGAGAATGACAGTTGTACAGTCCATGAAAAGCAGTAGCAGAAAAAGTGCTAAGGAAGACATGGCTTCAATAGAGTCAATTGAATAGAGTTACTGCTACAATAGAGTATTACGGTGAAGATGAGGAATGCAAGCACTGGGAGGTGGGCGAGCTGCCTCTGACACTAGAAAGCTTTAAGAAAGACAATCGCACGCTCTGGGGTTTCAATTCACAATTTAAGGTAGATTTTTTTCTGTATTTAGCAGTGTAAGGGTAATAAAAACACAAATCAGATGCACGGTTTTATCCAGTTATGGAATTTATAAATTTGTTGGTCTCTTATGTGAAGGCTGGAACATTGATTGGGAAAGAACGGAGTTGGAGAATTGTAATGGGGTCATTTATGTGAATTTATCTGGCTATGAATTGTGTCTATCCCTAACCCCTGAGCCTCTCCTGGCTCATGGCTGTGCATGTTTTGGTGGAGATCTTTTAGTCATTCATCTGAGCTCATTGCTTTGGAATGGAATACCAATTATTCTCACTGCACCACTCCTACTAACTCATAGCCTCTAGCCAAATAAGGTGGTTCTGAAAGTATTTTGTCCCAGGGGATAAATAAAAGTAGGATCAAGATAAATATACTAGATGCCAAATATTACACTATTTCACCATTTATACTGGCAAAAACCTGATAAATTTAGGTGGAGCTGCATTCTAAGTGTGCCAGAAAGGAAATAATACATTAGATTAGGGTAACTTAATCAATATTGCTATACTTACATAAGATTCTAACTGTAATGTGCCATTGTGAGCAGCCAGGAGTAGTAGTTCAAGCAGTTTGTTTAGTTGTTTGACTAAATCCAGTCTTACAGGTAGCTCACACTAAATGAATATGAGACACCAGACATTTATTGGCACAATTTACAGGTGTAACTGGTCACTGGCTCCAAAACAATGTTAACTTCTGTAGATCTGTAATACCACTGGGTTCTACCAGAGGTAAGGCCTATAGTAAGGTGATAGAGCTTTGGACTGAGTCATTTTCAGAGTGGATTCTGTTGTTAGCAGAAGTTAAAGATTTGCCCTGAAACCTGCCCCTCCATATCAAAAGAGAATAACAGAGGCAGCACTGGGTTCCTGGGGGAACTGCAGAGATTCAGGGTGATTATTCTTAGCACAATTAGACTTAACATGTCTGTTTGGCCTTTGCAGATGAAACATGGCAGGAATGGGAGATAACCACATAAAATCTGATGATGACTCCAATTGTTCCAGGTGTAGTCTCTTTATAGGAGCAATTAACTTTGCCCCAGCACCTATCAAACTACCAAAAGATTTTGCTTTCTACCAATAAGTAGAAAACAGCAGCAATTTGCTGTCAACTTGCAATGATAGCACTAAAACTCTATTATCTCTTTTCTCTTTATAATTCTCTCTCATAATTTAGTTTGAGGAATCTAGGTTAACCCAACATATCAAAAGACATTATGTTGGTCCACCACATTAATGTCTACATATTGACAGGATAGACATAGTTGATATTCTCTAACATTTGGCAAGAAAACTGCTTGTTAAAGGGAGATAAAACCTATCAAATTTCAGTTTTCCAGCAGTTATGATTGTTGGTGTTTCCTGGCCTGAATCAAATCAGAATTCTCCTTTAAAGTAAAAGGCAAGGATGATGTCCATTGTACTCCCTAGGACTAAGAAAGTGGTACATGGCTCATTTGTCCTCTTTTGACTTGAGAGGTATATGACAAATTGAATGTGCTGTATTTTGCAAATTAAATTTAAAGGGTACAAGGTTTTGAATTTGGGATCCAGCCCTTATGAAGGCTCTAAGAGCTGGCCTAAGTTATAGTGAATGCATCTTTGCCCCATATGTCCTGGCAGAACTAAGAACACTCAGAATTTCTATAGCATATGAGGAGGTGCATTCAGTCTACTGCAAGTTCTCAGAGAGAATTAGAGAGTGGACTCTTAGGGTTTGAATTAGACAGTGGACTCTTAGGATTTGGAGAAAATCCCCTTTGGGCTCTAGGGAAAATTAAACACCACTGGCCTACAAGTGAGCATGCACAAATGAATGGGCTTTATCTAATCCACCAAGTCATAAATGTGTGAGCAGTATTCCTGTACCATCAGGTGAAAATGTCATATAGGAGAATTGCCTCAAGTCTGTCTCAAAAGTACAAGTAAGTTGCCCAAGCTAGTGGATCATGCTCCTAGAGCACCTACTCCTGGTACACTGCCACTCACCCTCAACTCACCACCATGGTCTCATAGGGAGTTTGCTATGATATGTTAACTGTGGAAGGCGACATTTTAGTCTGCTTTACAGTTGGTTCTGCATGATAAGTTGTCACCAGCTGGAGGTGGAGCACTACAGAATTAAAATCTTGTTTATGAAAATAACTGAACTTAGAATAAGAGGAGAAACACTGGGCTGAGTAGCACAGGTTTTACTGCTTTTCCTCTCTATCCCAGCCACCATTAGCATCTGGCCTTTTAGAATGTTAGAGTGACCTTCTGAAGAATGCAGAGTCCAAGTACCAACTGGAGACAGGTATGGCATTTTTATACATCTTGTAATCCACTCATAAACCATTATTATTCCTGTCCATAAGACATTGGACATCAAAAGTTTAAGAGTTTTCTTGGATGTTTGTTTTTTATAGCTTTATTGTGGTATAATTTTTTTTAATTGGGGTATAGTTGTTTTACAAATGTTGTGTTAGTTTCTACTGTACAGCGAAGTGGAATTCCCTGTGCTATACAGCAGGTTTTCATTAGTTATCTATTTTATACATATCAGTGTATATATGTCAATTCCAATCTCCCAATTCATCTCACACCCCCTTTTCACCCCTTGGTGGCCATACATTTGTTCTCTACATCTATGTCTCTATTTCTGCCTTGCAAACGACAAATTCTTAGAAAGGTATAACCTTCCAAGACTGAACCAGGAAGAAATAGAAAATATGAACAGACCAATCACAAGTAATGAAATTGAAACTGTGATTAAAAATCTTCCAATAAACAAAAGTCCAGGACCAGATGGCTTCATAAGTGAATTCTATCAAACATTTAGAGAAGAGCTAACACCCATCCTTCTCAAACTCTTCCAAAACATTGCAGAGGGAGGAACACTCCCAAACTCATTCTATGAGGCCACCATCACCCTGATACCCAAATGAGACAAACATACTACAAAAAAAGAATATTATAGACCAATATCACTGATGAATATAGATGCAAAAATCCTCAACAAAATACTAGCAAACAGAATCCAACAACACATTACAAGGATCATACACCATGATCAAGTGGGATTTATCCCAGGGATGCAAGGATTCTTCAATATATGCAAATCAATCAATGTGATACACCATATTAACAAATTGAAGAAGAAAAACCATATAATCATCTCAATAGATGCAGAAAAAGCTTTTGACAAAATTCAACACCCATTTATGATAAAAACTCTCCAGAAAGTGAGCATAGAGGGAACCTACCTCAACATAATAAAGGCCATATACGACAAACCCACAGCCAACATCATTCTCAATGGTTAAAAATTGAAAGCATTTCCTCTAAGATCAGGAACAAGACAAGGATGTCCACTCTTGCCACTACTACTGTGGTATAACTGATATACAAAGAATCGCGCACATTTAATGTGTACAATTTGATGAATCTGGACATATGCAAATACCCATGATACCATCACCATAATCAAAGTAATGGTCATATCCAGCACTGTCCAAAGTTTCCTTATGTCTCTTTTGTGGGTGTGTGGTAAGGACTCTTAACACGAGATCTACCTTCTTAACAAATTTTGAAATGCTTAATAGCATATTGTTAACTAAAGTCACAGCCAATCTCTAGAATTTATTCATTTAGCATAACTGAAACTTTATACCTGTTGAACAACTACACCTCATTTCTCCCACCACTCAGCCCATGGCGACCACTACTGTATTCTCGTCTTCTATAAGTTTGACTATTTTAGATATCTCATGTAAATAGAATCATGCTGTATTTATCCTTCTGTGTCAGCTTATTTTATTTAGCATGGTGTCCTCCAAGTTAATCCACTTTGTGTCAAATGGCAGTATTTCCTTTTTTTAAAGGAAAACAATATTCTATTGTATGTATTTAACACATTTTCTTTGTTCATCTCTCGATAAACACGAGTTGTTTTCATATCTTGGCTACTGTGGATAATACTGCAATGAATGCAGGAGTGCAGTTATCGCTTCAAAATCCTGATTTCAATTATTTTGGATATACACCCAGAAGTGGAATTGCTGTATCAGAGCATGTATATGGAAAGATACTTAACATAATTAATCATCAGGGAAATGCAAATAACACTACAATGAGATATCTCCTCATACCTGTTACTATGGTTATCGAAAAACAAAAGATCACAAGTGTTGAGGATGTAGAGAAACTGGAACCCTTGAACACTGTTGGTGGTAATGTAAAATGGAATTGTGTCTCCCCAAAATTCATTATGTTGAAGCCCCAATCCCCAAGTGATGGTATTTGGAAAGGGAGCTTTGGGAGATAATTAGACTTAGAAGAGGTCAAGAAGCTGGGGCCCTCACGATGGAGTTCATGCACTTACAGTAAAAGACACCAGAGCCTACTTGCTCTCTTACTCTTTAATCTGAGTACACAGCAAGATGACAACCATCTCTAAGCCAGGAAGGAAGCTCTCATCCGACCATGTTGGAACCCCTGATCTCAAATTTCCAGCCTCTGGAAACGTGAGAAAATACATTTCTCTTTTTTAAGCTAAATATCGATGATATTTTGTTATGGCAGCCCAAGACAACACTACCCATTCTTTCTCTCTCTCTCTTTCTATATGTGTGTATATATATATAGACACACACACATATATGGTCTTCATATATATATATGTATATATATATGTATATGGTCTTTTCATCTCTTATTTTTATATGTGTTGGTGTGCTGGTGGTAGTGAATATGAACATTTATTTCCTGGATTAAAGGATATCAAGGTTGTACTAGATTTTGCCAGTTACAGAAAACAAATGAGCACCACCAACATTCTGCTGAAATTCACTGGCCTCCTTCAGTGAGAGTCTGTTTTTGCAGCAGCAAAGCTTTCTTCATTCTGATTTTCTGATCCTTTTCCCATAGCTATGTGGTTGGAACACACAATTATATCAATTACCTCAGAAATAGTACATGTCTTAACGGGTCCATTTTCTGTTGCTTAGAGGGACATTCCTGAATTCCAACCTAAAACTTGCTTCTTCTGCCCTTCAAAATATTTCATTTGCTCAGGGAATTAAAAAAAAAAAGTTTCCTGCTTAAAAATTTTGATTTTATGCTTTGAACCATGACTGAAAAACTAAATGTGCTAATTTTGAAGAATCTGACAGAAAAAAATATATATAAAAGCAAAGAAATTGAAATCACTCAACATTCTACTATCAAGGGATAGCAAGAGATAAGCAATCACTATTAATAATATTTTGTTTAAGTGTCCTGATGATGTGTACTTATGATATTTTCAACAAATATTAGACTCTACTTTAAATGCTGATAAGTACCACAGTGCTTAAAAAAGACATTTTCTAAGTAATCTCTCTTTGCTTTTAGGCAAGGAAGCCTATGGAAAATATGTCAGTTAAAATTTTTTTTAACATCTTTATTGGAGTATAATTGCTTTACAATGTTGTGTTAGGTTCTACTGTATAATAAAGTGAATCAGCTATATATATGCCTGTATCCCCATATCCCCTCCCTCTTGCATCTCCCTTCCACCCTCCCTATCCCACCCCTCTAGGTGGTCACAAAGCACCTAGCGGATCTCCCCATGGGATGCAGCTGCTTCCCACTAGCTATCTATTTTACATTTTGTAGTGTATATATGTCAATGCAACTCTCTCACTTCGTCCCAGCTTACCCTTCCCACTCTCTGTGTCCTCAAGTCCATTTTCTACATCTGTGTCTTTATCCCTGTCCTGCCCCTAGGTTCTTCAGAACCATTTTTTTCTTTTAGATTCCATATGTATGTGTTGGCATACAGTATTTGTTTTTCTCTTTCTGACTTACTTCACTCTGTATGACAGACCCTAGGTCCATCTACTGCACTACAAATAACTCAGTTTCGTTTCTTTTTATGGCTGAGTAATATTCCATTGTATATATGTGCCACATCTTTTATTTTTTACATCTTTATTGGATTAAATTTGCTTTACAATGGTGTGTTAGTTTCTGCTTTATAACAAAGTGAATCAGCGATACATATACATATATCCCCATATCTCCTCCCTCATGCATCTCCCTCCCACCCTCCTTATCCTATCTCTCTAGGTGGTCACAAAGCACCAAGCTGATCTCCCTGTGCTATGCAGCTGCTTCCCACTAGCTATCTATTTTACATTTGGTAGTGTATATATGTCAATGCTACTCTCTCACTTCGTTCCAGCTTACCCTTCCCCATCCCCATGTCCTCAAGTCCATTCTGTACTTCTGTGTCTTTATTCCTGTCCTGCCCCTAGGTTCTTCAGAACCATTTTTATCCTTTTGATTCCATATATGTGTTAGCATATGGTATTTGTGTTTTTCTCTTTCTGACTTACTTCACTCTGTATGACAGACTCTAGGTCCATCTACCTCACTACAAATAACTCAATTTCGTTTCTTTTTATGGTTGAGTAATATTCCATTGTATATATGTGCCACATCTTCTTTATTTATTCATCTGTCGATGGACACTTAGGTTGCTTCCATGTCCTGGCTATTATAAATAGAGCTGCAGTGAACATTGTGGTACATGGCTCTTTTTGATTTATGGTTTTCTCAGGGTGTATGACCAGTAGTGGGATTGCTGGGTTATATGGTAGTTCTATTTTTAGTTTTTTAAGGAACTTCCATACTGTTCTCCATAGTGACTGTATCAATTTACATTCCCACCAGCAGTGCAGGAGGGTTCCCCTTTCTTCACACCCTCACCAGCATTTATAGTTTGTAGGTTTTTTTTTTTTTTTTTTTGCGGTACGCGGGTCTCTCATTGTTGTGGCCTCTCCCGTTGCGGAGCACAGGCCCCGGATGTGCAGGCTCAGTGGCCATGGCTCATGGGCCCAGCTGCTCCGCGGCATGTGGGATCTTCCCAGACCGGGGCACGAACCCATGTGCCCTGCATCGACAGGCGGACTCTAAACCACTGCGTCACCAGGGAAGCCCTGTTTGTAGGTTTTTTGATGATGGCCATTCTGACTGGTGTGAGGTAATACCTCATTGTAGTTTTGATTTGCATATCTCTAATGATTAGTGATGTTGAGCATCCTTTCATGTGTTTGTTGGCAATCTGTTTATGTTCTTTGGAGAAATGTGTATTTAGATCTTCTGTCCATTTTTTAATTGGGTTGTTTGTTTATCTGATATTGAGCTGCATGAGCTGCTTGTATATTTTGGAGATTAATCCTTTGTCAGTTGCTTTGTTTGCACATATTTTCTCCCATTCTGAGGGTTGTCTTTTTGTCTTGTTTATGGTTTCCTTTGCTGGACAAAAGCTTTTAACTTTCATTAGGTCCCATTTGTTTATTTTTGTTTTTATTTCCATTTCTCTTGGAGGTGGGTCCAAAAGGATTTTGCTGTGATTTATGTCATAGTGTGTTCTTCTTACATTTTCCTCTAAGCGTTTAATAGTGTCTGACTTTACATTTAGGTCTTTAATCCATTTTGAGTTTATTTTTGTGTATGGTGTTAGGGAGTGTTCTAATTTCATTCTTTTACATGTAGCTGTCCAGTTTTCCCAGCACCACTTATTGAAGAGGCTCTCTTTTCTCCATTGTATATTCTTGCCTCCTTTATCAAAGATAAGGTGACCATATGTGGATGGGGTTATCTCTGGGCTTTCTATCCTGTTCCATTGATCTATATTTCTGTTTTTGTGCCAGCACCATACTAACATGTGATTATAAAAGTTTAAAACATGAAGAATTACCTTGACTTTTTTTCTATTTTTCCTATTATTCTGTTCTTATTGATCAACACATTTACCATTTTCCCCTAGATTCCCTTTTGCTTCATTCATAAATACAGCTATCTTCCTGTTCTCTCCTGTCATTAAAAAACACTTTATGTCTTTATTTCCATATTTTTTCCTTTTTCCTGAGCTGATGTAGATTATTTCTTTTATCACATGTTTCATTCTCTATGGAGCCATAAGAAACTGAGCCAGCTAAAAATCTTCAATATGCAATATTCTTAAAATGATACATTTTGTCTCCTAAATAATTCAGTGTCAGTATTAGAATTTCTTCAGAGCATTTATAAAATAATGATAGCAAAGCTCCTGACATTTCAATATTATCATGTGTCAAAACTAAAGAAACTCTAGATAGTGAGTAACAAAAGCAAGGGATTCTGACCTTCCCCTTTATCCACAGACCTTTTACTCAGCATAAGTGCTGAAAATATGCAGCAACATTGCTAAATTTATTAGATAACCAAGTGACCTTAAATTAATTTATTTTCAAAAATTTAAAACTGTAAAATATCTACCACTTTACCCAGGCCTCAAATATTGGTAAATATTGATTTAGAGTATGACAGTGATGAGATAACCAGGCATTAAACATATTTTATTTAAAAAAAACAAAAACTGAATTTCTACTTAAAAAGATTCATTTGGACTTTACCAAAGAAATAATTATAATCAAAATGTATTAAACATTTCTATTATAAATATATTTTAGTACTTAAGAAATTCCTGTATGTCCTAATATTAAGCATCAACATTTTCAGATTAATTTAGTTATCTGCTTAGTTAATACCTTTTGTAACTCTGTAACAATTTATCATCAAAATCTTAGTTCCTCTTAAAATTTATTTTATTAGATATATAAAATTTGATCACTTTGTCAAAAAGTTTAGGAAACAGACTTATTTAGATGTTAAATATATCAATGGTATAATGTAAAAACTCAAGCAAGATTCATCAAATGATTTTATGAGATTATGCCCTTAGCATGATATATTTCTAAATAGCAATTATAACTATATAATAAAATGAGAATGATCATGATACAATGCATAACTATTTTCTTTAATAAATCTATTTCTCATCAGGAGATTAACAATTTATGGAAAGTGTCCCCAAAATGAATTAACTAATGTGCGACATCATAACACTTCCAGGATTAAATATTTTTTGTGCTGTTTAATACTTTTTGTGTTTTGAAACTGAAAGATAGTTCAACAAATGGCTAGAACAATAGTATTACAGATTCCTGATGACTTATAGATCCTTTTGCAGTATTGTTCTGAAAATGGCAACTGTCTCCTTGGATTTGGGCTCAATGTCGTCCTGTGCCTAGTTTGGCTTTACACTAGGATCTCTCCCAGTGTCTGCTTATTTATATTGACAGATTAATCTCCCTGGGATAATAAGAGTCTCGTTATCTGTAAATACATATGATTTTCCCATCTTGTGCTCATTCACATCAATACAGAATAATTCCAAAAGCTGTTTTATTCCCAAGGGTAGAGAAAACAACAAAAGGGCTACTTGCTTATATAAAAAGAGAGTCAGTTTCACCTTAATATATATATTAACAATGTAATTCCAGTAAGGGGGACTTTTTCAGACTGAAATATATTCCTTACTAATGCAATTTTATTTTAATAACTAGTATAAATATTACCAGTTTTGAGCCCCTTAGATATTAGGGCTATTTGATGTGGTAAATATTTAAAATATTCTTCTTGTGCAGCTATACGCTTTTTATGTCCTAGAACTAAGTTATATAAAATATGTGGGGAAATTCTGAAGACAAGCCAGAGGCAGAGCTGATTATGAAGGAAGATGAAAAATAAATAAAATAAAAATTGGTCTCTCACTAAAACTTATACAAAGATAAAAAAAGGGGGAGGAGTGGAAGAGAAATGAAAAGAAAAGGGAAAAAAAAAAAAACAAACAAAAAAGGAAACCTGACTGTTTCAGATCGAGGGAAGAAAAATCTCATTTTTTTTCTGACAATATTTAAATCTGATTACATGCAAATAAAGCTATGCAAAATTAAAAAGCAACCAGAATGTTTATATTAAGCCAGTAACTAAAATATAAAATGTTGTTGATCCTGAAATTTAAAGAAAATTGAAATAAGAACTGAGGATAAAATATTAGCAATTTTCTAAATCTAGAACTGAGGTTTGAGTCTTGTAATTCTTTTTTCATCTCTTTATTTCTGATGTTCATCACTTTTTTTGGTTCCCATTTACAGTTATTTTCTACCTCATTTCAAACAAACATTTTGTTCCTGCTTTATCCTTTAAAATTATAGCCTGTGATCATCCCTCATCTCCCACCACTACTGAATGTACTGACTTCCTTATGAGTTTCAAATGCATCTGATACACTTTACACATAAAGGAGGTAAACATTAAGTTTTATGGGTCATGATTCATTTAGATGTAAAAGTTTGAGCCATATTTTCAACTAAGATGTAAAGCTAACTCTGCAAAACTACTTTTGACTTGAGCAAGTGGCTTAAGTAGACTATAATCGTGTCATTGAAATTTGATTGATCCATTATAAAACACTTAATAACATTAACCACATCTTTAATATATGCCTTTCTCTATTTGTGTTAAAAAAATAAAGTGCCCTTTACAAACAAATCTCAATGTTTTTGAAGAGGACGGGTTAAAATGTTTGGTCCTAATGTAAGAGAATTAAAACAGAAATGTGTAAATCTGTGCAGGGACACAAAATTCACCTTAATTACCTTGTCATGACTGAAAGTAAAAATTAAATTATTTAAAGAGTTTGAGGTGCTATTGGAGCCCAAGTGACAGAGTTGATTATGATTTTGTTTGTACCAGGGCTGACAAACATTTTAGCCTGTGAAAAATTGCTATTATACACATAAGAAATTTATGTTCTTCCCTTTAATATTTCCCAACTTAAATATATATACATGCATACTGTATATTTTGTATATAATATATATCTAACTATATTTTTCTTTGCATTAGAAAAATAGCATTAAAATCATCTTACTGCTGTGTTAAATGATCTTTGCTATTTTTAAAAATTTGCTTAAAATTATTTGTTTAAGTTGCTTTGACATTTAATTGAATTTTCAAAATTGAAAACTTTAGTTGTGAAAGTATTACTGTTTAATATTTGTTTGTTTAAGAGCTATTAACTTTGTTCAACTTTTAGGACATACTAAAATTACTTAACATATTTGAGGTTTAGTTTCCTTTGGTGTGTAAAAAAACAAACAAACAAACAAGAAAACCTTACATCCATGGGCTATTGTTGGAATTATGTTTAAGAAAGGTAGGATTATTTTTACAATGGCTGGCACAAGGTCATTTGCCTATATCTATGAAACAAAAGCTGTGTCCTTATAACCTAAGAAATTAGCCTATAGATACACTTTTAAAAGTAAGCCAATATATGGTATAAAAGGAGAATAATTGCATTATTTGCGATAACTAATACTGGAAACAACTTAATTATACTTTAATACGTGTTAAATTATAGTTCTATTCGTTATACATATAAATGATAGAATAACTTTCTAATTCCATGCCTTTAATTTATGGGTAAAGTACGGTTAATTTATGGTATAGTTGTAAAACAGAATACCATGCATCATTAGTGAAGAAAAAAGCTCTATATATACTGATATAGGAATATCTCTATCACATAAGCAACAATAGTGAAGAGTAGAACCATGGCCACCATCATACGTAGTTTCCCAACTTGTAAACTACACAAATTCAGGGAACTCCAGGTAAGGTGAATTGCTCCCCATGGAGTTCTGATCTGTGTAAATAAAATGTTCTTTTTATTAACATACTGGATTACTTTTCTATTGCTGCTGTCAGAAATTGGAAAAAATTACCAAAAAAAAATGTGGCTTAAAACAACAAATTTATTTCCTTATATTTCTGGAGGTTAGAATTTCAAATGGTTTCACTGGGCTACAATAAAGGTGTCAGCAGTGCTATATTATTCTTCCTAGACATTCTAAGAGATAATCTTGTCTTTTCCAGCTTTTAAAAGCCACTTGTATTTTTTGGTTTGTGGCCTTACTTCTCAATATCCAAAGCCAGCAACAGTAGATCAAATCTTTATTATGCTGTCACTCTGGTTCTCCCTCTTCTGCCTTGCTCTTCCACTTGTAAGGACTCTGTGATTATACTGAGACCACCCAAATAATCAAGAAAATTTCACCATCTTAGAATTCATCCATTTCTATAGGTTGCCCATTTTATTGGCATATAATTGTTCGTAGTGATCTCCTATGATTCTTTATATTTCTGTGGTGTCAGTTGTGACATCTGTTATTTCTGCTTTTATCTATTTGGATCCTCTCTTCTTCTTGATAAGTATGGATAAAGATTTACCAATATTGCTTATATTTTCAAAGAGCCACCTCTTTGTATTGATCATTTTTAAATTGATTTTCCTATCAAGATTAAATCAGGAAGAAATACAAAATATAAACAAACCAATTACCAGTAATGAAATTAAAACAGTAATAAAAAAAACTTGCTACATAAAAAAGTCCAAGACCAGATGATTTCACAAATGAATTCTACCAAACATTTAAAGAAGGATTAGTGTCAACCCTTCTCAAAATAGTCCAAAAAATTAAAGACAAGGAAATGCTTCTGAACTCATTCTACAAGGCCAGCATCACCCTGATACCATACCAGACAAAGATACCAAAAAATAAATAAATAAAGTAAAATTAAATTAAATTAAAAGAGAGAAAATTACAGGCTAATATCACTGATGAAAATAGATGCAAAAATCCTCAACAAAATATTAGCAAACTTAATTCAACAATACATTAAAAGGATCATACAACATGATCATATGGGATTCATCCCAGGGATGCAAGGATGGTTCAGCCCCACAAATTAGTCAATACGATACAGCACATTAAAAATTTGAAGAATAAAATTATGACTATTCCAATAGATGCAGAAAGAGCTTTTGACAAAATTCAACATCCATTTATGATTAAAACTCTCCACAAAGTGGATATAGAGGGGAATATACTGCAACATAATAAAGGTCATATATGACAAACCTACAGCAAACATCACACTCAATGGTGAAATGCTAAAAGTATTTCCTTTAAGATCAGGAATGGGACAAGAATGCCCACTCTCAACAATTTTATTCATCATAGTATTGGGAGTTCTATCCACAGCAATGAGACCAAAAAAAAGAGAAAAAGTATCCAAGTTACTTTTTCCAAGGAAAAAGTAAAATTGCCACTGTTTGCAGAAGACATGAATATATATATATATATATATATATATATATATATATCTTAAAGACACCATCAAAAATCTATTAAAATTGATCAATAAATTTAGTAAAGTTGCAGGATACAAAATTAATATTCAGAAATCTGTTACAGTTCTATACACTAATAATGAATTATCAGAAAGAGAAATTAAGAAAACCCCATTTACAATTGCATCAAAATAAAAAAACCAAAATACCTAGGAATAGGTCTAACTAAGGAGGTGAAAGACCTGTACTAAGAATGCTATAAGACACTGATGAAAGAAATTGAAGATCACACAAACAAATGGAAAGATATACCATACTAATGGATTGGAAGAATTAATATTGTTAAAATGACCATACTCCCCAGGCAATCTACAGATTCAGTGCAATTCCTATCAAAATACCAATCTCATTTTTCACAGAAATTGAACAAATAATTCTAAAATTTGTATGAAAACACAAAAGACCCCATATAAACAAACTGTAGAGAAAACAAACCTGGAGATATCACATGCCCCAATCTCAAACTATACTACGAAGTCACAGTAGTCAAAATAGTATGGTACTGGCATAAAAAACAAACACGTAGACCAATGGAACAGAATAGAAAGCCCAGAAATAAATTGACACTTATATGGTCAATAAATCTACAACAAAGGAGGCCAGAATATATAATAGGGAAAAGGTAGTTTCTTTAATAACTGGTGTTGGAAAAACTGGACAGCTGCAAGCAAAAGAATCAAACTGAACTGCTTTCTCATACCATATGCAAAAATAAACCCAAAATGGATTAAATACTTAAATGTAAGTCATAAAACTGTAAACTTCCTAGAAGAAAACATAAGCAGTATGCTCTTTGACCAATATATTTTTGGATATGTCTCCTCAGGAAAGGGAAACAAAAGAAAAAATAAACAAATGGAAACTACATCAAACTAAAAACCTTTTGTACAAGGAAGGAAACTATTAACAAAATGAAAACCCCACCTACTAATGGGAGAAGATATTTGCAAACTATATACCTGATGAGGGTTAATATTTAAAATATACAAAGAACACATATAATGCAACGTCAAAATAAAAACTGATTAAAAATGTATAGAGACAGTAACTGAACAGATATTTTTTTTCCAAAGAAGACATACAGATGGCCAACAGGCACATGAAAATACATTAAACATTACTAGTCATCAGGGAAATGCAAATTAAAACCGTAAAGAAATGTCACATCACATTTGTCAGAATGGTTATTATCAAAAAGAAAAAAAATAACAACTGTTGATGAGTATGTGGAGAAAAGGGAACCCTTGTACACTGTTGGTAAAATGTAAATTGGTGCAGCCACTATGGAAAACAGTATGAAGTTTTATCCAAAAATTTAAAATAAGATTGCCATAAGATCCAGCAATTTCACTTCTGGTATTTTTCCAAGGAAAACAATAACACTAATTCAAAAAGATACACATACTCCTATGTTCACTGCAGCATTATTTACAACAGGCAAGATATGGAAGCAACCTAAGTGCCCATGGACAGAGGAATGGATAAAGAAAGTGTTACACACACACACACACACACACACACACACACACACACAGACACAGTAGAATATTACTCAGCCATAAAAAAGAATGAAATCTTGCCTTTTGCTACAACACTGATGGATCTCGTGGGTATTATTCTAAGTGAAATAAGTCAAACAGAGAAAGACAAATATCTTATGATTTCACTTATAGGTGGCACATCTGAAAAACAAAACAAAGGAACAAACAAAACAAAAAAGCAAGGAGTAATAGATACAAAGAAAAAACAGGTGATTGACAGAGGGGAGCTAGGATTAATGAAATAGGTAAAGGAAATTAAGAGGTACAAACTACAAAGTAAATAAGTGAGGGGGATAAAATGAACAGTGTGGTGTATATAGTCAATAGTAATGTAATATTTTTGTTTGGTGACAGACGGTAACTAATTTCATTGTGATAATCATTTTGTAATGTACAGAAATATTGAATCACAATGTTGTGCACCAAAAACCTACTAACCGACTTAGTGTTATAAGTCAATTATACTTCACAAAACAAACATATTTATAGAAAAAGAGATTACATTTGAGGTTATCAGAGGTGGCGGTGAGGGGATGGGGAATTTGATGAAGGTGGTCAAAACGAACACATTTCCAGTTATAAATAACTACTAGAGATGTAAGGTACAACATGATGAATATAATTAACACTGCTGTATGTTATATACGAAAATTATTGAGACAAATCCTGAGTTCTCATTACAAGGAAAAAATATTCTTTCATTTTCTTTTATTTTGTATTTATATGAGATGATGAATGTTCACTAAACATATTGTGGTAATCATTTCATGATGTATGTAAGTCAAATCATTATGCTGTACACCTTAAACTTATACAGAATGGTATGTCAATTATATCTCAATAAAACTGGAAAAACATAATTTCATCATCTCAAGGTCAGCTGATTAGCATTCTTAATTGGATCTGCAACCTAATTGCTCTTTTTTCATGTTAATGTAACATATTCACAGGTTCTGGAAATTAGGGCACGGTGTTTTTGGGGTCCATTATTTTGTCTACTACAGGTCTTGTTAGCACTGAATTATTAATAAATAAGATAGTATTATTGGTGGATGCTTTAGTGGAAAGGAGAATTCTTTTTTATAACTTTATCTTTCCATGGTGTTTGAACACTTTTATCACTTTACATGCATTTTTTATTAAAGCAGATTTAAAATGTAATATTTTTTTGCTTTGACTGATTTCAAATGTTCAACTAGGTATAAGAAAATCTTTTTATTTATGTATATTAGCTCCCCACCTCCAACTAGAAAATGAGTGATGAGACATAGTTGCTGATTGAGGTTTTCTTTTGGGCTTTCCCTGATTGAGTGAGCAATATATTTAGAAATCCAGCTAACATTGGCAAACCTAATGAGGTACTGGCATAGAAAATGGGACAACAATATCAACTATACGTTAGTATACGCCCATTCTAAGTGTCCATGGAAAAATATGAAATGACGTTATAAAAACACATTAAAGTAGATGCTAAGTTCAGGATAGGAATATTTTTTTAACAATATAGACTTGATGAGAAATGAATTGCAGGCAAACATGAATATTTTTATGAGAAAGCAAAGTTTGAATGAATTGTGTCGAATTTTTATCAGGAAATGATATATAAAAAGTTATTTGAAGCTCAATCAATTTACTTTGATAATAATTAATACTCCCTTTAACTTAAGGGACATACATTACACTACATAAACCAATTTAAAACTCTGGTTGATTTTTTTGTAATTTTGTGTGAATTCTTGTTACCTGAGTAATAAGCTATGTGCATGCTTGTTTTATAGTAATGTTGGCGGGAAATACAAATATCTATTAGGCTAAGTGAATTGGTATGAAGATTAAGTTAGCTATGAGTATGCCACAGTGCTGGATAAGAACTAGTCTGATACTTGTTTACATATTGATAGTCCACTTGTACTAAGATGCACCCTCTTCTTTTCTTGCCAGTTCTTTGAAATAGCACAGATGCTATATATTTAATGTTGTGTTCTAAACTTTCATGTAATATTATAACCCATTCAACTTTTCATACTTATATATTATCTGTTATATATATATAATGATTATATGTAATCTTTTCCCTGTATAAAAATATTTTATGAACTTTTAAATTGAAAAATAACATATATATGCAAAAGTGCACATAACATACTACAAATTATGAAGATATTCTCCTGACATTGTTTTCTTCTCACATTTAAATGTACATCTGGAATTGTCTTTGTATAAGATGTGAATTATGGGTCAAGATTCTTTTGTTTTTATAAACCTATAGATATTTAATTGGCCCAGGTCATTTTGTCTAAATCATTTTGTCATATATGTGTGCGTGTATATACATCTATATGTAAGTCAGTTTCTTGACTCTGTTTTGTACCATTAGTCTTATTTGTTTATCCAAGTAATATCAGACTGTCTTACCATGGATGTACAATTAGTACTAATAGTACATAGTAAAAATCCACCGTCTTCTTCAGTAACATCTCAGATGTCCTTGGACCTTTGTATTTCCATATAAAGTTTAGACTCAGTTTAAATGCACATACACACACAAAATATACTGGGATTTTGGGTGAAACTGAATCTATGCATTTACTTGGAGAAGTTTCATAATAGTGTACCTTTCAATCCATTAGTATGGCATAACTCTCCTATTATTTAGGAGAGTATTATGACTCTCAAAATACTCTCAAAATGTATTATGACTTTTTAAAATGTAGCTTTCTTTGTGTATCTGGAATCACTTTTCTATTGCCTGAAATAACCCCTTTATAATTTTCTTTAGTAATGATCTGCTAGAGCTAAGTTCTTTTAGCTTTTTTTTCCTAATTTTAAAAATTTCAACTTCATTTGTAAAATGTATGTTTTGCTACATAAAGAAATATATGTTAGTTATTTTCTTTCTTTAGAAAAGTCATTCCAAATTTTCTGTCAACACTTGCTGCTTTTGAGAAGTCAATTTCAAACTCATTGCTGCTCCTTCAAAGGTAAACTTGTCTTTTCTTTTGGCTATTTTAAAGATTCTACCTTGTCTTTAGTTTGCAGCCATTTTCATATTTTGTATTTATATGTGGTTTCATTTGTTTCTGTCCTATTTCTGGAACTTCATTTAAACAGATATTGCTTTTTTTTTTTTTACTGTATTTCTTGAATTATTCTTGAATTCCTTTCAGTACTTGTCACCATATTCTTTCTCCATGTTTCACTTTGCACATTTTTTGAGCTGTATTCTAGTAACTGATTATCTCTTCAGCAATTTCTAACAAGCCATTAATGAGATTAAGTATAAGCACAGATACAATACTAATATGTATTCTACAAGTTCCACTTCTCTGTTATTTTTCCATTGTCATTTAATTTCTTGAACATATTTAAAATTATTTTAAGTTTTCTATCTAGCAATATCTGCATCTGCATTTTTGTGGGTCCACATATATTCTGTCTTTTATTGTTTTGGGACAATTATTTTCTTTTTAATAACTAGTTATTTTTATACTTGCTTTATTTTTATAAAGTGACAGAATATCAAATTTTATTGAAAATAATGAAGGCTCTGGGTGATATTATGTTCCTCCAGAAACAATTCTGCTAGAGGCAAAACTGAGTGAAAGGAAGGCTTCTTTCCTTGTGAGGTCTGGTTCTTTCCTGTCCTCCCTTACTTCTAGGGTATAGCAGAAGAGTCCTGGCTATTTATCAGGTCCTTCCTTTTTGGAGTCCAGCATTGTTGACTTGTGTTCTGACCTAATAATCTTAAATTAGGCAAACCTAATCTAAATTTATCAGTCCTGCTTCTAAAATCAATCAAAGAAAAACTAAAAGGGTTTCAATACTTTACATGTAAAAAAACTATGTCTATATTGCTATTGATTCAATAGTGGAATTCATATTAATCTCTCGTCTTCTACCCACATTACTCATTCAACTCATTGACATGGGTCTTGGTTTTCCGCCTTCCTTCGATCAAATCTAAAATGAGCCCCATTGCATTTTGGACATTTTATGATGATAAAATAAATAAATGAATAATACATTAGCTGGTCATTTTACTCCCCTAAACAGTCTTAGACCATTTACTAATAAGTGTAGTCTCATAAAATATTAAAAACTCTAAGTTATTTAGAATCCCTCTCCTCCAGTTTGAACTTGGTCCAGGCTACACACCTTTTTGTTGTTTTATTTTTCTGTTTTCTTGGACTAGCACTTTCACTGTTCAATAGCCTGCTCCTAGTTCCTTTAATGCTGAAGTGAGAAAAGAGAAACATATAAAATAGGAAGTGTCTTTCTCAACTAGCACAGGTATAAAGTGTATTTGGTTCTTTCATTCTTTGAAAATATCTAACAATGACTCTCTCTCTTTTGGTATGCTCAGTGAGTCTTTCATAATTTCCTCCTAATGCTGAGATTCTCTAAACTGTCTGACTCTTGCTGACCACTTATAAATCTTACATTTCCCATGGTTTCCCAAAGCTTATTGCCATAGTCTTTGTGAACTTCTAGTAACTTTCCAGTAGACTCCTGGTTAACTCTGTCTCTTGAATCAACTTTTGGCCCATTATCTACTCTTTAGTACATATTTCTGACCAACCGTCTATTTGTATGCAGTCTCCTAACATTCCAGGCTGTTCTGTTATTATAGGTTAATTTAGCTAGATGTTCTCTCCCTTTAAAAAATTTTTTTCCTCAGGTGTAAGCCAGATTCCCATTCATCGTGTTCCTCAAATTTTAGGAGGAAATTATTATACACCCCAGTGATCTCCTTCTAAGCTAGAAGTCATGGGGCATCAACTCTGCTCCTCTTCTATGTGGATTGGGTTTTTCAGGAAAATACCTTCCAAAAAAGCATGCATCCTCACATAATATTGGTTAAGTGATGTACCACAGGCCAAAACAAATTCTTGGACTTCTTCTTAGCATAGATAATGTAGACTCTCAGTTTGGAATGTGGTAACACTTAGAATTTATGTAAAAAAGGGGCAAAGTTCTCCATTTAAAAAAAGAGTTACGTGGGGCTTCCCTGGTGGCACAGTGGTTAAGAGTCCACCTGCCGATGCAGGGGACACGGGTTCATGCCCCGGTCCGGGAAGATCCCACATGCTGCGGGGCAGCTAGGCCCGTGAGCCATAGCTGCTGAGCCTGCGCGTCCGGAGCCTGTGCTCCGCAACGGGAGAGGCCACAGCAGTGAGAGGCCTGTGTACCTCAAAAAAAAAAAAAAAAAAAGAGTTATGTTTATGTTGGACATATCTTCCACCCACATGCCTTTTGTAATTTATTTATTTATACTGAAGTATAATTGATTACAATAGTATATTAGTTTCAGGCGTATAGAATAGTGATTCAGCATTTTTACCTTTTATACTCCATTAAAAGTTATTACAAGATAATGGCTATAATTACCTGTGCTATACAGTATATCATTGTTGTTTACCTATTCTATACATAGCAGTGTTATCCCTTAATCCCATATGCCTAATTTGACCCTCTCTCCTTCCCTCTCCCCACTGGTAAACACCATTTTGCTCTTTTATATCTGTGAGTCTGTTTCTGTTTTGCTATACATATTCATTTGTTATTAATTTTTAGATTCCATATATAAGTGATGTCACACAATATTGTCTTTCTTGTCTGACTTATTTCACTATGTATTATATTCTCTAGTTCCATCCATGTTGCTGCAAATGGCAGAATTTCATTCTTTTTTATGGCTGAGAAATATTATTTTATATATTTTATAATGTATATATATACATATATATACACATACATACATACACCCACACAACGCATCTCTTTATCCATTCATCTATCGATGGACACTTGAGTTGCTTCTATACATTGGCTATTGTAAATAGTGCTGCTATAAACATTGGGGTGGGTGTATCTTTTCTAAATAGTGTTTTCATTTTTTCCAGATATATACCTGGAAGTGAAAATTCTGGGTCATATGATAGTTCTATTTCTAGTTTTTTGAGGACCCTCCATACTGTTTTCCACAATGGCTGGACCAATTTACATTCCTACCAACAGTGTACGAGGGTTCTCTTTTATTCACATCCTCACCAACATTTGTTATTTTTGTTGTTTTTGATGACAGATAGCCATTCTGACAGATGTGAGGTGAAATCTCATTGTGGTTTTGATTTGTATTTCCCTGATGATGAGTGATTTTTGAGCATCTTTTCCTGTGTCTGTTGGCCGTCTGTTTGTCCACTTTGGAAAAATGTCTACTCAGATCTTCTGGCCATTTCTAAATCAGGTTTTTTGTTTTGGATGTTGAGTTGTCGAGTTTTATGAATTGTTTATATAATTTAGATATTATCTCCTTGTTGGTCATATCATTTGTAAATATTTTCTCCCATTCTATAGATTGCCTTTTCATTTTGTTGATGATTTCCTACATTGTGCAAAAACTTCTAACTTCAATTAGGTCCCATTTTCTTTTTTTCTATTTTGCCTTGGAGGACAGATCCAAAAATATATTGCTAGGATTTATGTCAAAGGCTGTTTTGTCTATATTCTCTTCTAGGTGTTCTATATTTCAGGGCTTAAATTTAGTTCTCTAACCAATTTTGAGTTTATTTTTGTATATGGTGTGAGGAAGTGTTCTAATCTCATTGTTTTACATATGGTTGTCCAGTTTTCCCAGCACCACTTATGGAAGACTGTCTTTTCTCCATTGTAAATATATATTTTTAAAATTCTTCCATAGTTACATGTTTTATTAATCACATCTGAGAAAAGTCATTGATTTTCATTTTGTACAGCATTATCCCGTAAGGACAAGATACAGTGACAACATCCAAGCTTTTTGCATATCAGAGCTGAAACTGAAAGTATCTCCACAATTGAATTTTCACTTCTTTTTTTTTTCTTTTACATCTATATTGGAGTATAATTGCTTTACAGTGGTGTACTAGTTTATGTTTATAACAAAGTGAATCAGTTATACATATACATATGTTCCCATATCTCTTCCCTCTTGCGTCTCCCTCCCTCCCACCCTCCCTATCCCACCCCTCCATGTGGTCACAAAGCACCGAGCTGATCTCCCTGTGCTATGCGGCTGCTTCCCACTAGCTATCTATTTTACGTTTGGTAGTGTATATATGTCCATGCCACTCTCTCACTTTGTCACAGCTTACCCTTCCCCTTCTCCATATCCTCAAGTCCATTCTCTAGTAGGTCTGTGTCTTTATTCCTGTTTTACCCCTAAGTTCTTCATGACATTTTATTTTTTCTTAAATTCCATATATATGTGTTAACACATGGTATTTGTCTTTCTCTTTCTGACTTACTTCACTCTGTATGACAGACTCTAGGTCCATCCACCTCATGACAAATAGCTCAATTTTGTTTCTTTTTATGGCTGAGTAATATTCCATTGTATATATATGCAACATCTTCTTTATCCATTCATCCGATGATGGACACTTAGGTTGTTTCTATCTCCTGGCTATTGTAAATAGAGCTGAAATGAACATTTTGCTACATGACTCTTTTTGAATTATGGTTTTCTCAGGGTATATGCCCAGTAGTGGGACTGCTGGGTCGTATGGTAGTTCTATTTGTAGTTTTTTAAGGAACCTCCATACTGTTCTCCATACTGGCTGTAACAATTCACATTCCCTCCAGCAGTGCAAGAGTGTTCCCTTTTCTCCACATCCTGTCCAGCATTTATCGTTTCTAGCTTTTTTTTTTTTTTTGCAGTACGCGGGCCTCTCACTGTTGTGGCCTCTCCTGTTGTGGAGCACAGGCTCCGGACGCACAGACTCAGCGGCCATGGCTCACAGACCCAGCCTATCCGTGGCATGTGGGATCTTCCTGGACCAGGGCACGAACCCGTGTCCCCTCCATCGGCAGGCGGACTCTCAACCACTGCGCCACCAGGGAAGCCCTGTTTCTAGCTTTTTTGATGATGGACATTCTGACTGGTGTGAGATGATATCTCATTGTAGTTTTGATTTGCATTTCTCTAATGATTAATGATGTTGAACATTCTTTCATGTGTTTGTTGGCAGTCTGTATATCTTCTTTGGAGAAATGTCTATTTAGATCTTCTGCCCATTTTTGGAATGGGTTGTTTGTTTTCCTGTTATTGAGCTACATGAGCTGCTTGCAAATTTTGGAAATTAATCCTTTGTCAGTTGCTTCATTTGCAAATATTTTCTCCCATTCTCAGGGTTGTCTTCTGGTCTTGTTTATGGTTTCCTTTGATGTGCAAAAGCTTTGAAGTTTCATTAGGTAACATTTGTTTATTTTTGTTTTTATTTCCATTTCTCTGGGAGGTGGGTCAAAAAGGATCTTGCTGTGATTTATGTCATAGGGTGTTCTGCCTATGTTTTCCTCTAAGAGTTTGACAGTTTCTGGCCTTACATTTAGGTCTTTAATCCATTTTGAGTTTATTTTTGTGTATGGTGTTAGGGAGTGATCTAATCTCATACGTTTACATGTACCTGTCCAGTTTTCCCAGCACCACTTATTGAAGAGGCTGTCCTTTCTGCACTGTACATTCCTGCCTCCTTTATCAAAGATAAGGTGACCATATGTGCGTGGGTTTATCTCTGGGCTTTCTATCCTGTTCCATTGATCTATATTTCTGTTTTTGTGCCAGTACCATACTGTCTTGACTACTGTAGCTTTGTAGTATAGTCTGAAGTCAGGGAGCCTGATTCCTTCAGCTCCATTTTTCGTTCTCAAGTTTGCTTTGGCTATTCGGGGTCTTTTGTGTTTCCATACAAATTGTGAAATTTTTTGTTCTAGTTCTTTGAAAAATGCCATTGGTGGCATTTTTTTCATATTTTAGTTTTTAATTCAGGTGGGATTTTATTTTGTGTATTATGTGAGGTGAGTACCTAATTCTTTTATTTTCAATATGTAAGTCTAGTGATTCTTACTTTTTTAAGCTTTTGCTTTTTGTATTGCTTCGGATAGCAGAGCTTTACATTCTGATTTACAATGTCATTTTAGAATAGAATACAATAAATATCCTTATCACCACGCATATATTTCTGGGTTCTCTGTTTTGATAATAAATCTACTCTTACCACCGAGCAAATACGAAATGTTTTGTTTGCTATGCTTTTCCGTAAGTGTTGCTATGGCAATTTCTCCTCCTCCTTCCCCTCTTCCTTCTTCCTCTGCTTTTTCTCCTCCTTTTACTCCTTCTCCTTTTTCTAAACTAGAACTCTGTCCCTTGAATGTCCATCACTTATTTCACTCACTCCCTCCACCCCTCTCCCCTCTGGCAACTGCATATTTGTTTTCTGTATCTACGACTCCTTGCTATTTAATGTTTGCTCATTTGCTTGGTTTTTAGATACTACCTCTAAGTGAAATCATACATTATTTGTCTTTCTCTGTCTCAGCCTAATACCCTCTAAGTTGATCCATGTTATAGCAAATGAAAAGATTTCATTCTTTTTTATGACTAATATTTCATTGTATATAAGTGTATATATATATATATATATATATATATATATATATATATGTATGCCACATCTTTTTTATCCATTCATCTACTGATGAGCAGTTAGGTTGCTTCCATATCTTGGCTATTGTAAAAAATGCTGCAGTGAACACAGGATATGTATATCTTTTCAAATTAGTATTTTTGTTTTCTTAGGAAAAATACCCAGAAGTAGAATTGCTGGATCATATGGTAATTCTACATTTAACTTTTTGAGGAACCTCCATACTGTTTTCCACAGTGGCTACACCAATATACATTTACACTAACATTGAACAAGGAAGATTCCTTCTTCTCCACACTCTTGTCATCACTTATTTGTTGTCTTTTTGACAACCATTCTGACAGGTGTGAGATGATATCTCATTGTGGTTTTGAGTTGCATTTTCCCGATGATAAGTTATGTTGAGCATCTTTTCATGTGTCTGTTGGCTATCTGTATGTCTTCTTTGGAAAGATGTCTGTTGAGCTGCCCTGTCCATCTTTTTTTTTTTTTTTTTTTATCTTGTTGTTTGCTTTATTGATGTTGAGTTGTAGGAGTTCTTTGTATATTTTAGATATTAAATCCTTATCAGACATATAATTTGTAAATATCTTCTACCTTCCAGTAGGCTGCATTTTTGTTTTGTTGATAGTTCCTTTGCTGTGTAAACCCTTTTTAGTTTGGTGTTGTCCCATTTGTTTATTTTGCATTTCTCTTGCCTGAGGAGACATATCCAAAAAAGCATTGTTAAGATCAATGTTGAAGAGCATACTGTCTATGTTTTCTTCTAGGAAGTATGGTTTCAGATCTGAAATTTAAGTGTTTAATCTATTTTAATTTATTTTTGTAGATGGCATAGAAATTAGTCCATTTTGCTTCTCTTGCATGTAGCTGTCCAATTTTCACAACACCATTTATTGAAGAGGCTGTCTTTTCCCCATTGTATACTCTTGCCTCCCATGTTGTAGATAAGTTGACCATAAAAGTGTGGGTTCATTTCTAGGCTTTCTGTTCTGTTTCATTGATCTATGTGCCTTCTTTTGTGATAGCACCATGCTGTTTTGATTATTGTAGCATTGTAGCTTTGTAGTATAGTTTGAAATCATGGAGTGTGATACCTCCAGGTTTTTTCTTCTCTTTATTCTTCTTTGTAAAATACTACCTTAGCTGATCTTGGATTTTTACTTTTTTTTTTTTTTTTTTTTGTGGTACACGGGCCTCTCACTGTTGTGGCCTCTCCCATTGTGGAGCACAGGCTCTGGATGCACAGGCTCAGTGGCCATGGCTCATGGGCCCAGCTGCTTTGCGGCATGTGGGACCTTCCCAGACCGGGGCACAAACCCGTGTCCCCTGCATCAGCAGGCGGACTCTCAACCACTGCGCCACCAGGGAAGCCCAAATTTTTACATTTTTATATAACCCTTGAAATTTTCCAAATTACATTAAAAACTGTATGTTCTGATTATTTAAAAGTGCATATATGGAAAATTCACTTCTTTATGATATTAAGTTTTAATGTCAACTAACATGGTATGTTAGTTCCAATTATATAAATCTTCTTTTATGTAATGTATTTTTCCAAAATGATATTATGAAAGGTTTCTAAAATTTATCCCTAAGTGCTTTAGAATGTTTATCATTGAGTATTTTATTTTCTAATGGTGGGAAGTAACAGTAAGCAGTGTCCACCATATATTTTCTCCTTTTACCAGTGGGAAAAATATAAGTTACACAAAGTAAATGTAGTAATATATGGCTTAGAAGGGAGAAATGAGGTCAAGGCTAATGTCCTACCTTTTAGTTGTCATTATGATGGCTAGAAAAGTTATGGAGATATGAGCCTTTTCTGCAGCAACTTTTAATTGCATATTCTCCATATTTATTGGTATCAAGAGGCAACTGGGGTCAGATGGGTCATATTCCATGTTCCATTCTCCACTTTTGTGAGTGTTTCTAGACCTCTTATGAAAATGTCAGGAAGACTCAATCAATCTGTTCATGGGTATCAAAAAGCAGTCACAGTAGCAGCAATAGCTGTAGCAGGAGTATACTTTTTTCTCCAGTTTTTAGTTCCAGTACAGACTTCAGATGTGAGAGTATCAGTGATAATTTAGAGGGAAATTCTTAGAGACCTGGCCTAGAAACCACTCCTCCAACCCATTAAACATTTCTGTAAGCACTGATTTTCCAAGTTGAATAAACTTAATTTTGTTAAAACACCCAGAGTATTTTCTGTCTTTTACACTAAATAATAATGAATTCAGCATTTGGTATTAGAAGTATTTTCATGATATTCCACTGTTGGGAATGAGTTAAACTGCCTAAATTGTTGAATTGGAAGGCAATGATTATCAGGTGGCCTAAGGAAAATGCGACCCTAGTAATTTCTGTCACACTATGATAATATAGTCACTTAATGAGTACCTAAATTTACCTGGAATGCAGTACCCATTCAAGGGAAGACTCCAGTAATGTTGATGGTTGCTCTGATTGACTATTATGAAGGGAAGGAGGAAATCAAGGTATGTTAGGGTAGACTAGTTAGTTCTATCTATTTATTATTATATAAAGGCATTAAAGAAATCTACCAATTGTTGAAAAGGACAAAATAGGTTTCAAAAGGCAGAGTAAAATGTTATTTTGTTTAGGTTGTGAACTCAATCAAGATGACTTTTTTCATATATTTTTCACTTGAGTTGAGACAGGAAAGGTGAAAAGAAATTAACTGAGTTATTTTGAAATGAAGAGTACTTTAGATATCAGGATTAAATTAAATATAATTAAATTACATTATATAAAATCCTGGTAGGTGTTCAATAAATACTCATTAAATTTCCCCCTTCCTTTTTCTACACTAACTTACTTTATACACATTTATCCAGCATGAATTTACTTCTGAGATCTGAAAAAGAGTAGATATATGTATATGTATAAGTAAATCACTTAGCTGTACACCTGCAACTAATACAACATTGTAAATCAACTATATTCCAATATGAAATAAAAATGAGAAAACATTAAAAGTACTTTTGAGAAATACAGGAAATATTCCCTACATTTTTTTCTATTTTTCTGAAAATTTGTGGTATTTTGGATATATTTAAAGATAAAGGGAGGAACAAAATTATTCCATGGTTTACAAAAATGAGGAAGGAGGATGATATGGTAACTTTGTCTTCAACTGTATAGATATAATCTATAAGATTCTGTTCAATGAAATTTGTCTGGAATATATGATGGTCTTATTGTCATAATTTTCTCAGAGGTTGGAGAAGCAAAATATAATTGAGTAATTGCCTAGATGCACTTTTTATCAAGAAGAATTTGCCTACTGAAATGATGATGAAAGCAAAAGCCTTATGAAAAGTTACATTATGTCAGAGTTTGCAATAACTACAGAAAAATTTTATATAAAAAGAAAATCAATTTTTCTATATTTCGGAAGAAATATAGGCATTATCTCATGGCTCTAAAGTTGATGACTTCAGAGAGATTCAGTGTCTTCAAATCAAAACTCAGCCTGTCAGTTTTTCTAAGGCAATGAGTATGTTTCCCTTGTGTCAATCCCAGTTCTCAGTATTTGTTTGAAATGAAAAAAATAATTTCATTAATTAGTATCCTAATTAGAGTGTGAAAAAACATATAAGGAGGTCAATGTAACTTTTGAAGTCTTTAAAAAATATTCACAGAATATAAAAGTAAAGACATGTCACTGATCATTGTTTCAAACATAACAAGCTATATGAATGCATTTAAAAAGTTTATAACCATGAACATGATACCCATTAAGACTTAAAACAATGAGATTAATCTTACAATGATAGCAAAAAGGGATTATGAGAGTAAAGAACAAAGTTAGACAAACCTCAGTGCCAGTGATAATGTTCTTAACATTATAAATTACATGGAAAAATGATTGAATAAATCAAGGCAATAATAAAACATCACCAATTGAATTAACACAACATTTTCAAATAAAATTCACATTTTACTGAGATCAATATGGATTAGATTCCAAAACAGCCAAGGTAAACTGCTCATATTGCTAAGATGTAATGAGAGTGAAAGGATGAGTTTTCATGGGCTTTTTTGAGATATCCAAGCTAAGATGTAATGAGAGTGAAAGGATGAGTTTTCATGGGCTTTTTTGAGATATCCAAGAACAAAAGAAAACACAACATGTTTTTACAAAATGAAAAATAGGACAATTTTGAATTTTTCTATGGAAATTTTAAGTCAGTTATAGCCACAGAAAAACTAACCATGCAGACGCTGGTGGAAGGCAACAGAAAAACAGAAAATTTCCAATATATTAGTTATATAATTTCAACTCCACCTGAGGTGTCAAATAATGAATTATGTCTAAGAATACAGAGAATATTTTCAGAAAAGCAAACCTTCAAAAAAGAGGAACTTGAAAGATGTGACCAACTCTGAAAAGGTCACCAAGAGAGAAACAACATGAATCTTACCAACAAAGAATATTCTAAGAAAAGAAGATTTTGTTTCCTTTTAAAGCAAATATTCTAAGAAGAATTTATACTTGGGCTATCAGAACTCAGATAGTGAAGTCAGCAATTATTTATCTACCTATGAGCAGAGGTCATTGCAAAAAAATAGAAGCAAAAATATCTTCAGACTTCTGAGGGATATATTTAACATATTTGGTTTATAGCTATAAGGAACGAGGTTGGAAATCTAACTGTGCAGGTAAAGAAGAAGTACCGTATAGCATTAAAAAAAAAAAAAAAAAGCCAATGGAGAATAAAGAAACTACTTAAATAATCTCAAGGCAAGTGCAAGGAATATTTGATTTCATATCAAGGATACATGTTGTGCTAAAAAAATAAGAATAATAATTCCTAAGCTATTTCAACATAAGTGCATGTGAACCCAGCAGATTCTGTTTTCTTCCTTCTTACCATAAGCATTTAATTCCATAAAAATATATTGTAGATGGCTAGAATGTCAAGGTCATATGAAAGTGTCAGGAAATGCAGAGGGCACAATTCTGTATTTCAAAGCTCATTCTTCAAGTTTAACATTTTCTTTTAAGTTATATAAACTGCACCTAGTTTATAGTCTCAAATCAAAGTTGGAAATAACATTATTATTGAAATTAACTGAATTTAAAAAATTTATTCTATTGACATTAACTTAATTTTTAGTTTTCCACATCTTTATCAATTTGTTAAATGCTTAAATATTTTCTTTATATGCATGTGTTCAGAGAGCTGACTTCATTAAAACACATGGAAAATAAATAAGATTTTGAACTTAATATTATGTTAATTTATAGTCAGGTAGATAGGTAACTTACATGTTGTAAATAAAATAGAATTTGATCATATTTTTAATGTTCAATGGTACTACTAATAATACAATATATAATACAGATTATATTCAAGGATCTGTATAGTCATACAAAATTTGTCCAATATATCAGACACATTATTTTATTTTATTTTACTTTTAACTTTTTATTGTATATTGGAGTATAGTCAATTATCAATGTTGTGATAGTTTCAGGTGCACAGCAAACGGACTCAGCCATATGTACACATGTATCCACTGACACTATTTTAAAACAGAAAATTTATAAATAGTGATGTGTACATTTTGGGGGTATTCTACCTTGGAAAGATAGTGAAGCTTATTTGCTATGTATTTTGGCATTTTTAGTTAGTATTGATTGAATGTTTCCATAAGTATTTCAAAACTATATTTGAATGTGTAAATAGTATATTGAGTTACCCTAATTTTAGAAAATAATATAGCAAAAAAAGGAAGGTAACTCTTAAAATGACTTATTTTATTCAAGATTATAAATGTCTTATTCCGACACCACTTAATATATAACATGGATATTGCTATAAACTACAAAGTGAATAATATTTTGTTGTTCTGTAGTTAAAATGGAAGCCATCGTGTTCCTTCTAATGACAGTATTACATAAAATGTTAAGATGTAGCTCTGAAAAATATGTCAAAATGCATGCAAGTTACCTTTTAAAGGAAAACTTGAAAATTTTACTTCTAATTTCAAATCTTAGTACAAAAACTTTGATGTCAATAAACTCCTTATAGGCAACATTTATTGAATGTCCATATTAAAAACAAAACATGTGTCATTACAATTCCTTAAGTAGCATAAGTAGTGTCATTGCATATATTTGAATAAATTGCTTTTAGCAGTTGATTTACATAAAGAGATCCATATTGTTACTTTCCATTTTTTACAATGTTATATTCTTGATAATTCACAATAGCTCTGTCTGACTTTCTCCAACCTAATTTTGACTAAAATACTAAGAAGATATCAAATAGGGAAACTTGGCCACACCTCCAGAGTCTAGGAGTAATGCTATATTAGTTAGAATATGCATGTAATTTATATTCAGCTGTAACAGGTACATAGAATAAGAGAAAAAAAAATTTTTAAAGATATTTCACACTTACATAGAAGTCCAGGGCAGATACGGCAGCTAGGCTGTGTCTTTCTATGATCCACGTTACTTCTAGCTTCCTCCTCCCACACTGAAGGTATTGCCTTTATCCTCCTGATACAAGATGCATCTCAGCCCATCACATCTAAACGTATAAATAATCACATTAATTTTAAATGTCCTAAACCTAATTAAAAGGGAGAGACTATCAGGAAAGATATAAAAGCAAAATCCAACTCTTTGATGTCTATCTGAAACCTCATTTTAATATAAAAGCACAAAGACGTTAACATTTAAAATATATGATCATCTCTATTGTTGCAGGAAAAGCATTGTACAAATTCCAACAGCCATTCCCTACAAGCTTCACTAAACTAAGGATAGCAGACAAATTCCTCAATACGATGAAGGGCAATTTCAGAAAAGCTCACTAGATCCTGACTGGTATGGCTTCTATTAAAAGTCATGCTGAACATTTACTCTCAAAAGTCATAATATTTAACTATTGCAGCATAAATTTTTAGAATTAGGTGAATCATAGTATAAAATCAAATGATATCTGATGCTTCTTTAAATCACTTCAAATTCCTTGCCTTCTGAGAAAAAAAATCTCATATTTCTGGGTAAACGTATTTGATTTTTTAAAATTCCTTTACATCTCAAATATTTTCACAAAAGGTATATGTTAGAGCATAAATGATTTTTTAAGTGTTACTTAAAACTAGGAGGTATGTTTTTCCCTTTGCTTAAATACAAAAAAAGAGAAGATGCATCTAAGTTTTCGCAACTACAGGTATGATCTTACATTGCAAAATGTATGATTTCTCTCAACTATAGTCAGCAGGAAACTATAAACCTGACATCTATTTGACTGCCTCTGTGTCATTTGCCTGAATTCTCCATAAGAAGAGTTTAGCAATAAGAATCAAAGAAAGTATAAGAAAATAAGCCAGGGGCTCTAGAATTTGGTAGTAACATTTTCATGGTCCTGTTAAACTCAAAGTAATATGTTATATTTATTTAAGGATTATAGTCTTCCACACTGGGAAGATATTCCTAACTAAAGTTAACTGGACTAGTATATGAATAGATTGTATTTATTCTGTTACTTGGGTATATTTTTGGCTCTTTATACTCAATAAAATATAAGCATACAAATACAAAGTTGGAAATAAACAAAATGGCTGAATGCTGTATGGGAAATATTTAGGCTGGCCCACAGAATTAGCTTAAAGGTGCTTCAAATTAATGACGTTTTTAAGGAACTTTGAAAGTATAAAATGCTTTTCTTTAGGGTTTATTTGTGATTATCTAAATTTCAGTTGGGGAAAAAAAAGGTGTTGAAGCTTCTTATACCAGTCTGCATATGGCAGTTTTCCTGTACAGATGGTTTCCTTGGTAAGAGAAGAGCCAAGGTCATTTTAATGTTTAGCATTCTTATGGCAAGTGTATTTTGGCTCATTATGTGTCATGAATCAAAAATAATGTTTTGCTGGTCAAGATGATCCTGACAGAAATTTTTTTTAAATAAACTGATCTCTCCAAGTGATATAAAATAGTTGTGCTAAACATACTTAGATTGTCGCTCTTCCTCTGATTCCCGAAAGCAAATAAGTCAAGGAGAGAAACTATTCCTTTGACCCACATTTTCAGGAAAGAAGTGTGAACATTATGAAAAATGAGTAAACTTAGAAATACAGAGATAATGGAGTTTGAGCAAAATGGACAATTTTTGCAAATGTCTGTATCCAAATCTGCTCTATTAACTTGATATTCTGAGTCCTAACATTGTTACTACAGTTCTACTAGGATTGGAGAGATAAAGCCACGTGCACTCATAGTTCAGGAGAAAAGTTAAACCTATGTAGCTTAAGCCTTCCATTCCAAGGGTGTACATGATGAGAGTCTTCTTTTCACAGGGCAGAATGAGGAGAATTGTTGTCCTGGGTCTTCCCAGGATCAGAAAGCCCTTACTTCTTTCGCACATGCCTTCTGTTAAATGATGCTTAACCTATTTATCCACAGGAGGATTGAAAAAATCTGCCTAAAAAGTTAATGAAGTTAACACAAACAAATCATTCTGTATGCATAAGGATTTCTATGCCTCAATTTAATCTGATAACTGAGAATACATTCATGAGATTAAAGTTCATTTTAGGTTGTGCTTGAGAGTACATCTCTTAGATTTAACTGTATTCTTTAAACATTCTCTGAGCTGTGCTGCAGTCTCCTCTGGAAAAAAGTAACACCTTAAATGCCCCCAGAGGATTTAACAAAAACTATACTACAGCTCTTTAATGACAATTCTATGATAACTCAATCCTTAAAAAATATTTGTTGAGTTTCCACTGTAAGAAATATGCATCTTTGTTTCTGAGAATTCAGAGATAATCATGGTATTTTGTTCTAATTTTATAAATGCAGTTTCAATTTGCTCAATGTTACATATCTACCAATTGTGGAACTGAGATTTAAGTATAGGTTTATCTGATTTCAGAATACCATGTGCCTTTATACTTTAACTTCCCAATATAATTCCCAAGTAGAAAAGCTTAAAGTCATGTGGGGTTTGGGAGAAACAGTGTAAGGGAGAAGACATTTATGCAAAACAGAACAAAATGAAACTAAAAGGTGAAAACACAATTAGACAAATTATACAAAAATTTATAAGTTCTCTGGTTTACTGGGAAGATTTAAAGTAAAAAAGGTGTTACTTTTTTCCAGAGGAGACTATAGCACAGCTCAGAGAATATTTAAAGAATACAGCTAAATCTGAGAGATGCACTCTCAAGCACAGCCTAAAATGAACTTTAATCTCATGAATTTATTGTTATCAGATTAAATTGAGGCACAAAAATCCTTAGGTATTTAGAATGATTTATTTGTGTTAACTATAACAGAAATTCCTTGAAATCTCTTTATATATATTTAAAATGTGATATGGCTGTGTCAAAGAATGCTTTCCTTCTTATAGTAGATGATGTTCCTGTTTTATAAGTAATGAACTCACACAAGGATCAGGGGACAACCTGCTGGTTGTGGTCATACTTTTTATAATTGTGGTCATATTTTTTAAAATTGTGAAGAATTGGGCTTCCCTGGTGGCGCAGTGGTTGAGAGTCTGCCTGCCGATGCAGGGTACACGGGTTCGTGCCCCGGTCCGGGAGGATCCCACATGCCATGGAGCGGCTGGGCCCGTGAGCCATGGCCGCTGAGCCTGTGCGTCCGGAGCCTGTGCTCCACAAAGGGAGAGGCCACAGCAGTGAGAGGCCTGCGTACCGCAAAATAAATAAATAAATAAAATAAAATTGTGAAGAATGGATAGGGATGCAGGCCAAATTACACCAGAATGCTATTGTGGTGAAAAATAAAATACAAATAAAATGATGTCTGTTAAAGTTATATAGAATTTGGACAGAATTATGCCAATTTCAGGATTTTAATACTTTTTAAACACATTTATACTTCTATACAAAGTCTGCTAATACAACAGGATTTATATGATCATATCTTGAAGAATTAGAAAGCTATAGCCTGGAAAAGCGGTTGATTTTGAAATAATGATAGAGAGAAAAATAGAATAAAAACTTCAGAAAAAGACTCACAAATGAAAGGATACTTATTTTTGACAAATTTGGCACTGCATAACACTGGAGAATTTTATCCTTTTCAATAAAATGTGCTGGGTCTAGTAGGTGTCCAAATAGACAAAGTATCCCATTATCCTACCTCACCCCTTACATAACATTAAACTCTAGGTGGACTTCCAATCTAAATGTGTAAATAAAACAGAAATTTTTCTTGACTTTGAGTTAAAGAATCATTTTTAAAATCAGTACCCTGCCAAAAAAGAGAACCCAGAAAGTGCCCTAATCATGAAGAAAAAGTCTGTGAATTTAGGCTACATTAAAGCTAGAGAATTTTGTTAATTAAAGTAAAAAACGTCTTTATCAGTGAAAAGGCAAAACATCTTTAGCAGTGTGAAAAGGCAACTCAGGACACTAGTATAAGTTACCATATAGTAGCAAGTTCTTATATCCAGAATATATTGATAATGAAAACTCTGCTAAGCTTCAGCAATATGTAACTCCCTAAGGAATCTTAGGCCTGCTGGCTCTTAAGCAACTAATACCAGACTTGTTTGAAACCAGATTTCCCAGCATCTGTGATGTGAAAATTGAACATGTCCAATCAGTCACAAAGAATTTACAGTTCACCTTGTGAGCTGAGGCTTGCATTTAGAATCTTGTCTCATTTCAAATGCATGCTCTTTTTGCTATAGCCCTTTCACACTTCTACTCGGAAAAGATCCCTGAACTTGCATATGGTGGCACTGTGCAAGTTCTACCTTACCAGATAAAAATAAATTCCACTTAATTTTAGAATCTTACTGGGGCAACTTTTTTGCTTACCTATTAACAATATAAATTAATCCAAAATAAATACAAAAGAAGTCAACTCAAAATGTACAAAAAAAAGCACATGCAATTGGCTGGTAAAAACTGAAAATGTGGTTCACCTTCCATAATGATACAGGAAACACATATTAAAACAGTATAGGGATGCAAATTTTTACCTCTACCATCTTAGGTTTTTTTTTCCTGAGCCTGATAATTAAATTGACAAAAGACAGGTCAACAGGAGAAAAAGCACAGAAATTTATTTAATGCAAGTTTTATGTGACACAGGAGCCTCTGTAAGGAATGAAGACCTAAAGAAGTGGCAAAACCAAATGCTTTTATACCAGGTTTAATAAAAAGAGGCAATTGGGGCTTCCCTGGTGGCGCAGTGGTTGAGAGTCCGCCTGCCGAGGCAGGGGACACGGGTTCGTGCCCCGGTCCGGGAAGATCCCACATGCCGCGGAGCGGCTGGGCCCGTGAGCCATGGCCGGCCGCTGAGCCTGCGTGTCCGGAGCCTGTGCTCCGCAACGGGAGAGGCCACAGCAGTGAGAGGCCCGCGTACCGCAAAAAAAAAAAAAAAAAGAAGAGGCAGTTGTAGAAAAGTAATCTATTTAAGGAGGCTGAAGGCAAGTAAAAATTATTTTATCAAGGTTTATACAGAATTCTCTCCATCTTAACTTGCCAGTTGGTGTTAAGAATGTTACTTTCCTTCTGGCATAGGGTGGATTGCCCGTCAGATAGAAATTTCATCTCCTAGTTTAAAAAAAAAGGAAAGTCAGAGTGTTCTTCTTGCATCTGATGTTTTTCAAGTGCCTTTAACTCAAAATAGTCAATATGCCAGAGTGGCATATTTTGGGGTAACATGTTCTGAACTCCTTCAACAACAATGTGAGGTAACTACACATCCACTGGCATAAATCTAATGAGAGAGAATAAACTTACTGATGTTTGAAAGGATGCACGAAAATAGTAATCCTTGTGTATTGCTGTGGGATGGGGGAGGTAAAACTGCTACTTTGCAAAACTGATGACATCTACTAGAGTTAAATACATGCATGCCCTACCAACAAACAACTCTCTTCTAGATATATAACCAGCAGAAACAAGTATATACTTGGACAAAGGAGAAGGAAAAGTGTATTCACCACAATATAATCTGTAGTACTTTACATTGAAAGTAATTTGACAAGAAAATGAACAAATATACTGTGGCACATTAATAAAAATGTAATGCTGTACAGAAGTAAAAATGAATGATGAATGGATACACAAAACAATGTGGTGATAAAGAATATCACCAACAAAATGTTAAAAAAAATGACAAATCAGGACACAAAAATACATACTGATTCCATTCATTTAAAGTTAAAGATAAAATAAAAACCATAAAATCTTTGGAGATAAAGGTGAGAATAGTGGTAATCTTTGGGGATGTGTAACAACTAGGAAGGTTGGGGGAGACTTCCGTGGTGACGGTAACGTTCTATTTCTTTTTTTCAGTAGTAACTGTGTAGTTGTCTTGACTCTGTAAGAATTCAACATGTAAGCTTATGATGTGCACATGATTCTGTATGTAAGCAATATTCAATTTAAAAATTCTTAAAAAAGAAAAAAAGAAGGAAAACTCTAGGAAACAGGCAGATAGAATTTTACATGCCCTTCCTTGAACTACTCCTTGTCTAGAATAATATACTGATAAAGAATATGCTAGTTCTGCTTGGAGGGTGACTTTAAAATGTAAATTCTGAAATCTTGTGGGTGAAATGAACTTCTAAGCAGCTGTGTTGAAGACAGATGATTATCCAACTTTCAGAGGAAGGCTGACTGATAGGAATCTATGGATTCTCTTAATAACAGTATTAACAGCTAACATGTTGAGTACCAGACATAGTTCTAATAGATTTACATATATTTTCTCATTTAAAATGAGAAATGATGCACCCATTGCTTACTGCCAGTGAGCTTTGGTAGAGCTTCCACATTTTTCAGATATTACAAAATGTCAAGGTGCTTGCAGTGGCAAGGTGAATTTCTCCTAGTCATTTCAAACTGGAGAAAATTGCTTCTTGTAGCTGGAGGGATCGGGGAGTAGAGAAATTCCACCTCCTCTCCACTCTCAGCAACTCAGCAGAATTGTAATTGTTTGCCAAAGTTTTGGCCCCTGACTGTGTGCCATTCTTTTTTACTTCTGTACGATATTATTTTATTAATATGCCACAGAAATGCAGGACTCTCAGAGGGTTTCCATCTTCCTTTTTACCCAAAGAAACCAATGTTCTGCTATATGCAAGTACTGAGGGAATTGACCACCTTGAATATGAAAGAAAAGTTACAATTATTTTAAGGTAGATTCAGCAACTTAAAAACATCCTCTCTTATTTATATTAAAAATTTAGATGAGTCAAAAGGAAATCTGACAAGAGTGACAACTTTTCTGGCGATATCATGAGTGGAATAGAAAAACTTTCTGAACTATACAGCATCATAAAAACAATCTTCATAAATGAAAATGACAGCAGATCAACAAGAAAGAGTATGATCAACACTTAAGTCTAGAAGACCAAGTGGAATATTTTACAAGAAAATTGATGGTAAATATGAGTGACAGTGTAAGAGACTTGGAAGACAAAGGTGCCCTATGTTAAATAAATAAAATATTCTTCCACTTGTTAAAAGGGTAAGGGAGACTTTAATCAGGACTATCGAGGAAGGTGTCAAGAGTATCACATTAGAGGAGAGAGATCAAATACAACTCTAAACACAGCAAGGAAAAGTGGGTATTTACTGTCAAAATAGAATGAGGGAGTCAGGGGATGGGAACTTACTAAGAAAAGACATCAAGGGTAGGGAGATTCTTGCCAAACCAACTTAACAGGTTTCTTGCTGAAGGCAGGCCAGGCTGATCAGATATCAAGGATGGGGAGATTCTCACTAACATGACTTAGCAGGATTCTTGTTACAACTGGGAATGTAAGCCTAGCAAGGAAGTGGGCTAAAGTGTAGACCTAGCTCAGAAGAAGGCTCAAGGGAGCTTCACTCAAATTGGGTCAAAGAGTCTTTGTCACCTATAATATGAAAAAATGTACCACTGCAGAATGAAGGGGGAAAAAAAAAACAGAAAAAGAAACCAAAATTAGTAAATGAAAATAAATAATAGAATTAAATATCACAAAATTGAAGATAAACCTGTATTTTCAAAGTGAATATTTTAATTAATCACCAGTAAGATTGTTTTTAATCTTATTTTAAAAATTTTAGCCCTTTTAGCCCATTCAAATGGTATTTTACTTTATAAGAATTATTTCAAGGTTTTATGTTGAGTATGTTTTGTTGTTACTATTATTTTAAAAGTTAATGTATGTATATAGATACCACTTTTTACACTAGATTTCCATGATAATACCCAGAAGCAAACTTGTTGATTATTCTTGGTTATCTTTCCAAAAAATATTTTTTCCAGATTTATTGAGATATAATGACATATAACACTGGGTAAGTTTAAGGTGTACCACATGCTGATTTGATACACTTATATACTGCAAAATGACTACCACCATAGCCTTGGCTAACACCTCTGTCTTGTCACATAATTACCATTTCTTTTTTGTGGTGAAAACATTATTTAATCAATCTTAGCAACTTTCAAGTATATAATACAGTATTATTAACTATAATCACAATGCTGTACATTAGATCCCCAGAGCTTATGCATATTCTTAACTGGAAGTTTATACTCTTTGACCAACCATTCCCCAGCCTCTGGTAACTACTATTCTACTCTCTGTTTCTACAGGTTCAGCTTTTTTAAATTTCACATTTAAGTGGTATCACACAGTATTTGTCTTTCTCTGACTTATTTCGCTCAGCATAATGCCCTCAATATCCACCCATGCTTCCACAAATGGCAGGATTTCCATCTTTCTCATGACTGAATATCTCTGTGTGTGTGCGTGCGTGTGTGTTAACATTTTTTATGTTCATTCATTCATTGATAGACACTTAGGTTGTTTCCACATCTTGGCTATTGTGAATAATGGTGCAACATACATGGTAGTGCAGACATTCTTAATTTTTTGAGGAACCTCCATACTGGCTGTACCAATTTACATTACCTCCAACAATGCACAAGGGTTCCCTTTTCTCCACATCCTTGCCAACACTAGTTATCTCTTGTATTTTTTATAATAACCATTTTAAGAGGTGTGAGGTGCTATCTCACTATGGTTTTGATCTGCACTTCCCTGATAATTAATGATGTTGAGTATCTTTTGATGTACTTATTGATCATTTGCAAGTATTCTTTGGAAAAACATCTATTCGGTTCCTCTGCACATTTTTAATTGGATGTTTTTGTGTTAATGTTGTAAGAGTCATTTATATATTTTGGATATTAACTGGTAAGATTTTTTTATATGAAACACTTGGAATTGGAGAAAATATTTGCAAACCATCTATCTGATAAGTGGTTAATACCCCAAATATATAAGAATCTCCTACAAGTCAGTATCAAGGAAAACAAGTAACCCAATTTAAAAATGGGCAACGTACTTGAATAGACATTTCTCCAAAGAATACATGGTTTTATGCTACTGAATTTTAATGGGCAATGTTCTTTCCTATTGTCAAACCACTATGATAAATTATACTCTTGTTCTTTGACCTACAGAATTTTGTGGATCACATATGGAAAAGAAGTTGACACTGTTGTAAGAAACCATGGGGTATACATACCAGATTATCTAAGATTCAACAATTTTTCAGTGGTGTTTATTTCAAGGAAAACTGCTTATAAGCAATGATATTAAACATATTTTTAAAAAGTCTTTAAGGCTGGTATTGTCTAACTACTGAAAATGCAAGAGTCAGACTGCTAGAGGTTAAACTTTAAGTCCTTTACTAGCTATGTGATTTAGGCTTTTGTTTGTTTATGTGTGGCTTAGTTTTTTCATCTAAAAAAAGAGATGATATAAAAGAGATGATATTTGTATGTTTCTCTTTGTGTGAGTTAGGTAAAATGTTTATTGCCTCTAAAGTATTCAATGTTTGCCACATAGCACTGCTGCAACAGTTCCCTACATTTGCCCCAGAGTTCCACACCAACTATGCACTCTGGTCTCCCACCTGCCACTTTCTTCAAAGCTGTGAAAATCTCCTCTGTTCAACACTGGTACACTCCAAAAGTGTGGGAGATTTGATAACTCCAGAAGGAACAATTAACATATAGAGCATATAGGGTGGTAGATAAATTCTCCAGGTTTCTTGCTCTCTCATGTAACAATTCTAAGATGCATTCCACAGTTAACCAAATGGTCCACAGAAAGAATAAGTCTACCCTTTCCGTAGTTATTACCACATTAACAAACTTTTAAAAAAATTTTATCCTTTCTCTGTTTCACTTTCACTCCCTCAAATCTGTTCCCAGGGGTTACCTTCCAAGAAAGCTAGCTGTTCCCACAACCTGGATTTAGATAAGTTTTACATTTCCTCCCATTTTGTGAAAATATGTTCACAATTGATTACACTGAGATATGATGTTTTTTAAAGCTGTAAGTTAGGAAACAGCTGACAGACAAAACAAGTTAATACACATAGAATAATTAATTCTAAATACATGATGCAACTCAGAATCTAGCCTTTCATTTTATTTCAATATTTAATATTGATGAGGCCCAGAGAGGCCATGGGACTGGTCTAAATTATATACCTAGTTCAACTTTAAGGGGCCTGTTTCATTACAATTAGCAACCCAATTTGACAGTGAACTTCAGAAAAAGGAAGAGGGGAGAATCCATAGACATTAATTCAAAGCAACAAACACCCAGATACAATTCCATAAAGAGAACTAAGACTTGATATGTCATCATGGCTATCTATTTCTTTTTATATTCTGAGAAAACAATAACTCCTTGGCCACAAAATTCCATACTTCATAAAATTTTAAATTTCACTTTAAAAATTTTAGATTTGGAAACCATGAAAAATACTTCCTTTTCTAAATGCTACAGAATAGCTGTAGATACATAATGATCCTAATTATAATAACTAGAGTAAGTCAGAAGAGACTCACATATTTGCATTCTGTTGGCTAATATTTCCAGTAGACAAGACAAATTATCTGCTGATTCAGAATAGACACAAAGTAATGCTTTTCAGAGGTTGCTTAATGGCAGAAACTATACACTTACAGTCTTATGATCTCTGAGATATATATTATTTGCCTTACGTATGAGGAAGCGGATGCTAGGAAAAGAGACATGCCATAGGTCCCAAGGTCAAAATTTACATCCCAAGTCTTTCTGATCTTAGCGAACATGTTATTCTAAACATGAATTCTGCTATCTCCCAGAAAAGTCATTTTTATGACATATAACTGATTAAGTTTGGGCTAGTGTTATTTTAACTATCTGCTTTATAATGAGCTATACTGGATACGAATCAAGACATTTATCTATCTACATACTTTATTTTTTAACAGTATTTTTTAGGTTCACAACAAAATTGAATAGAAGGTAAGAGATTTCTGATATACTTCATGACCCGCGCATGTACAGAATTTCCCACTATCAGTGTCCCCCACTAGAGTGGTAAATTTGTTATAATTGATAAACCTACACTGATACAATATTATAATGTAAAGTCCACAGATAACATTGTGGTTCTACTTTGTTATTGTGCATTCTATGGGTTTGAAAAAAATTATAATGACATGTATCATACAGTATAGCTTCACTGCCCTTAAAATTTTCTCTGCTCTGACTATTCATCCCTCACTCTCTCTAACCCCTGGAAACCACTAATCTTATTTACTGTCTCCATAGTTTTGCCCTTTCCAGAATGTCATACATTGGAATAATACAGTATGTAGCATTTTCAGGTTGGCTTTTTTTTCTCTTAGTAATATGCATTTAAGTTTTCTCCATGTACTTTCTGGGCTTGATAACACATTTCTTTTTAGCACTGAATAATACCCCATTGCAAGGATGTACCACAGTTTACTTATCTATTTACCTACTGAAGGACATCTTAGTTGCCTCCAAGCTTATGTAATCATGAGTAAAGTTGTTATTAACATCATGAGCAGGTTATTGTGTGGACCTAAGCTTTCAATTCCTTTGGAAAGTACCAAGGAATGCATTGCCGGATCATATGATAAGAGTATATATAGTTTTGTAAGAAGCTGCCAAACTGTCTTCTAAAGTGTCTGTACCATTTTACATTCCCTTAGTAATGGATCAGAGTTCCTGTTGATACCCACCTCACAAGTATTGGCTGTTGTCAGTGTATCAGATTTTGGCCATTTTAATACACTCATAGTGGCATTTCATTGTTGTTTTAATTTACATTACCCTAATCGCACACAATGTGAAGCATCTTTTCACATACTTATTAGCCAAATATAAATCTTCTTTGGGGAGGTGTATGTTAAAGTATTTTGCCTATTTTTTAAAAATCAGGTTTTGTTGTTGCTGTTGAGTTTTAAGAATTCTTTGTACATTTTGGGTAACTGTCTTTTCTCAGATATGTCTTTTGCAAATATTTACTCCCAGCCTGTTGCTTGTCTTTTCCTTCTCTTTACAGTGAGTTTCTCTGAGCAGAAGTTTTTAATTTTAATAAAGCCCAGCTTTTCAATTCATTTTTCGTAGATCATGCCTTTGATATTGTATCTAAAAGTTGTTACCAACCCCAAAATTACTTAGATTTTCTTGTATGTTATCCTCTAGAATTTTTACATTTTTGCAGTTTACATTTAGGTCCTTGATCCATTTTAGTTAATTTATTTTTCCAAGCTCTAGCTCTTTAATTTTTTCAAATTTTCTTTCACCAATACTTTTTTTAACTTTATTGGAGTAATTGCTTTACAATGCTGTGTTAATTTCTGCTATATAACAAAGTGAATCAGCTATACATATACATATGTCCCTATATCTCCTCCCTCCCACCCTCCCTATCCCACCCCTCTAGGTGGACACAGAGCACCAAGCTGATCTCCCTGTGCTATGTGACTGCTTCCCACTATCTATTTTATATTTGGTAGTGTATATATGTCCATGCCACTCTCTCACTTCGTCCCAGTTTACCCTTCCCCCTCCCCGTGTCCTCAAGTCCATTCTCTACATCTGTGTCTTTATTCCTGTCCTATCCCTAGGTTCTTCAGAATCTTTTTTTTTTTTTAGATTCCATATATATGTGTTAGCATACAGTATTTGTTTTTCTCTTTCTGACTTACTTCACTCTGTATGATAGTCTCTAGGTTAGTTAATTTTTTGAAGGACGTAAAGTCTGTGTCTAGATTTATTTTTCTACATAGATGTCCAGTTGTTCCAGAATGATTTGTTTAAAAGGTTATGTTTTCTTCAGTGTATTCCCTTTGTACCTTTGTCAAATATCAGTTGATTATATCTATGTGAGTGTAATGCAGAGCTTTCTATTATGTTCCATTGTTCCATGCATCTATCTATCCTTTTGACAAAACACACTGTCTTGATTACTGTAGCTTTATTATAAGTCATGAAGTTGGATAATGTCAATCCTCTGACTTTGTCAGTTTTCCTAATCTGTGTTGACTATTTTGGGTCTTTTCCTTCTGAACATTAATTTTAAAATTTGAATCTGATCTGTAGATTTTTTTGATTGGTATGGCATTGAATCTATAGATCAAAGTGCAGAGAATTGACACATTACAATATTGAATCTTACCCCTGGAACATGAAATACCCCTCCATTTATTTAGTTGCTTGATTTGTTTTACCAGAGTTTTGTAGCTTTCTTCATATAGATCTTGTATATATTTTATTAGATTTTCACCCAATTATTTCATTTTTAGTTTGCTCATAAATGGTTTTGTGTTTTTAATTTCAAATTAGTATACTAATAATAGCTGTTTCAAATTCCTAGTCTGACAATACCAACGTTTCTGTCAGACTGACGGCGGTTTTAATACTTGCTCTGTCTCTTAAAACTGTGATTTTTTTTTGTGCGTGTCATTTTTGCCTTATAATTTTTTCTTGATAAATGGACATGAAATACCAGGAAAAAGGAACTACTATAAATATGCCTTGAATAATGTAGTGGTAAGCTGTTGGGAGAGATGAAGTGTTCTAAGTTTCTCCATTTATTTAAAAACTTTTTCTTCCTAGTTTTATGGAGATATAATTGACATACAGCACTATTGTATAAGCTTAAGGTATACAATATAATTATGTGACATATATATCACGAAATGATTATTACAATAAGTTTAGTGAACACCCATCATTTCAAAAGATACAAAATTAAAGAAATTAAAAAAATATTTTTCCCTGTGATGAGAACTCTTAGAATTTACTCTCTTAACAAATTTCATATATAACGTACAGTGGTATTAATTATTTTAAGCATGTTGCACATTACATCCCTAGTACTTATTTATCTTATAACTGGAAGTTTGTACCTTTTGACCACCTTCATCTAATTCCCCCTGCCCCACAAATCTGATCTCTTTTTCTATGAGTTTCTTTGCGGCGTATTACTGCCTACAACACTATGTTAGTTCCTGTTACACAACACACTGATTTGATATTTCTATACACTTCACAATGTTCACTGCGATAAGTCAAGTTACAATATGCACATTTATTTTTTACAGAATATAATGTTGGAAAACTTGAGTGAAAGTAGCAAGTTTCTGTTTATTTGGTTTGTTTTACTTTATGCAGAGATATATAAAAATAGGACTTTGACTAGGTCAAATACATATTTCTGAATTACTAAAAATGGAGATTTTTATCAGCAAAGTTTTCCTATTTAACTCATAATAATGTTACCTTGAACTTTGTATTCTTAACTCATAATCTACACTTTTTGTATCTATAGTTAATTCATGATCATTTTATATGCACTTTGTTTCTAGTGATAGTTTTGTATTTCTGGCTGAGATTTTAAAATAAAGTGATTTTACACACTGCATACAATTCAGACAAAAACCAGGGAAATCTCAGATGTCACCATAGTTCTAATTTATTTTCATGTTTCTTTTTTGAGAATGCATTTCTCTGAGAATATCTTGATAATTTTTCACATCATGTTCGATTTCCTTTTTGAGCTTAAAGATAAACAATGATTTACTAGGAGTATGTGTTTCAGGCCTAAGAAGATGAATGTACTGAGACATGTTGACACAAAAGATGAATTCTCCTCTGCTAGCATTTCTGTCCACTCTCTAATCTTGCTTTATAATTAATTAGCTGTCAGATCTGCTAAACTTCCATGAAGAGATTACACAGATGTCATGGCAAATTGTTCCTGAAATTAAGAGCTGAACTGGGAATGTTCTTCTTCCTGATCTTACAATTCTCTTTATTGATTTTACTGTCATTTTCACCTGTTCAGAACAGAAAGAAATGGAATGGTGTTTTATTTGTTTCTAAGAAGGAAATGTCATGTAATAATTGAAGAAATAGTTTAGTGTTTATCTCAAAAATTATATATATATGTGTGTATGTATATATCTTTGAGTAACTACTCAGCACTGAAGTGCTGAAGTTACAACATGAATGTAAGTCAATAAATTTTGCAGTTTAGATGATATTTAATATTTAAAATGGATTTGTAAAATAAAATCATTGCAAAATCAATTGGAATAAAGTATTGAAACAGTATTTGTCAGCTCCCTGTCACTCCATATTATTTAAATATGTATTTACCTCATTTATTATTTGTTAACAATTTATTGATTTTATTTGTATAGAAAACAAGTAAAACATTAACATTCCTTACGCAAGTTCCAAAGCACATTTTGGAGTCATCTGAGAAATAAAATGTTCTCATTGCACTGGAATATTTTAAAATAATAAGAAATTATTAAGTTTTTGATAAACCAGCATTAAATGAAAAATATGTAATATATTTAAACATATATTGGTGTCTATAAATATCTGCCATATTTTTAATATCTCACTGTAATTACACATTCTTAATTTTCCCAATGAACACTAAATATTTAGAATGTTCTGGTGGCATTAAAAGTTTCATGTAAGTATCATTTTTTATAGCATATAATTCCATTGTGATAATTACAGTACACAGGTGTGATAATCACACAATATTTAAGTATTCAATATCTATAGGGGCATTCCAATGTTAAGGGAGGTGTTAACGCCTTCTTACTTAAATAATTGTGCATTTAAAAATTATTCCTTTAAAATATTTTCTGAAACTGAGTTGCAGGCATAAACCTTGGGTAATATAGAACCCTTCATTCAGGGAAATGCATAAAGTTACCTAAAGAAGCGTATAAGTGCAGCTACGTGACCTCCAGCTTCCAATTGACGGGCGCCTCACCGATTCTGACCCGCGCCTGCCTCTTCCGGGGACGGAGCGTCCAGTTCCCGGTTCTCGCGAGCTTACGTCGCGGCTCCCGGTAGCGGATATGGGTAGCGTAGCCCTGATGCTGGGCCGGAAGCACCGAGTAGGGGCGAGTGTAGGCCGGCAAGTGAACGCGCGCGAGCGAGGCTCTGCTACTTTCCGCCCGCCAGAAGGATGTGTGCAGAAGGTGGCCTGCAGGGGCACCCTGTCACCACACGGCCACAGAAGGCCAAGCAGGCTGCACACGGCTGCCATTCCTCCTGAGAGCCCTGTGGCAAGTGGAGTCCCAGGGACAGTCACTGGCCAGGCGGACCTGTTGGAACGTCTGCAGTACGGCCACCCAGCACCGTACCCGGCTTGAGTTCACCCTCTTTATTGACAGTGTCTACTGCCATCTTTCACTGCTCTCCTTCCATACCAGTGTTTCCTTCAACCTACAGAATAAGCTACTCAAAACCAGGTAGGAGGATACGTTTCTTAGCTTACTCGCCAGCACTAAGATATATTTTAAAATATTTATTTACTTGCACAAATGGCATAGTTTAAATCAGTTAGTTGAATGTAAATGTGAAGTCTGGGGCTTCCCTGGTAGCGCAGTGGTTGAGAGTCTGCTTGCCGATGCAGGGGACACGGATTCGTGCCCCAGTCCGGGAGGATCCCACATACCGCGGAGCGGCTGGGCCCGTGAGCCATGGCTGCTGGGCCTGCGCGTCCGGAGCCTGCGCTCCGCGGCAGAAGAGGCCGCAACGGTAAGAGGCCCGCGTATCGCAAAAAAAAAAAAAAAAAAAAAAAAGTGAAGTCTGAAGTGTTATTCTGTTGGTGTATTCATGTCAGTGGTAGAGAGAACCTTTTAACTCTTGGTAGTTTGGGGCTTGCTGTTGTTTAAATAATTTCTAGGATAAGAGATAACTAAGAAAAATGGAGGGTGTTTAAAAATAAAATCTGTAGGAAGATATCAGAAAACCGTCAAAGCAGAGAGGATATGATGGGTCGAGATCCTGGAGTAAAGAGGAGCTCTTTGGACTAAGCACAACTTATGATGTGACTTTTCTCCTTGTGCCATTTGCCAACTTGAAAACAGGGCCTTATAAGTCTGAATAGGATTTTCAGTCATCATCTGGGGCTTGGAGAATAAAAGTTGGAGTTCAGGATCTGCTGGAAAAGGGCACAGCATAGAATTAATAGTAAACCATACAGTAGCATAACTCTCACAAATATTGAACTTAAGCTTTAAATCAATTCAATCATTGATGGAATAAGTTTATCTGACCCTGCATACCTGATGGTCAAAAGAAAATATCACTCCTATTGGAAAGCATATAACGTCATTCAGTCTTTAACAGTACACATGTTTAAACAAAATGTTCAGCAACAGATAAAAATAACCAGGTACACAAAAGACTAAAGTATAAAAAGATATAAGAGAAACAGACCCATATAAGACCAAATATTTGAGTTTATTTAGGTAGACTTTAAAACACATGTGTTTTATCTGTTCAAAAGAGCAATTAGAGAATTTCAGCTGAGAACTGGAAACTATAAAATAAATAGACATAAAAAAGAAAAAAATATGATAGTAGAAGAACTCAGTAGACAGATTTAATAATATATTAGACAAAGGTGAAAAGCGCCTTAATGAGCTGAATGAAAGATGACAAAAATATCCAAACTAGAACAGTGAGAAAACTTATAGAAAATTGCAAAAAGGGACTTGGAGGATAGTTTTAATACTGAGACCCCAGAAGAACAGGAGAAAATAAGTGGTCAGAAACAAGGTTTTAAGTGATTATGGCTGGAGAAATTTTTTAAAAAGATAGGATACTTAGCCACATATTCAAAAACATTGCAAACTCAAAGCAGAATAAATACAGAGAAAACCACGTGTAGACACATAATAGTAAAATAGCTATAAGTTAAATTTTAAAATCTTAAAAGTAACTAGAGCAAAAAGAAAACCTTTTATGTATTGATATTTGTAGAAATATTAAATATTCATATTATTTGTATTAAAATTTTGGTACCCACATTGTGCCAAAATCATTTATACATATTCAGACACACATTGCTTCTGTGTGTCATACTGATTGCTATGAGATAACTGTCGAAGACATTGCTAATGCCCCACCTCTATTCCCAGCAACCTGACAACTAGAAGCAGCTGCATTTCTTTCACTGAGCTCTTTAGATTGTATGTGCCTGGGATTTAATTTGTTTTAGGGACAGTCCACAATCGAGGACTGACCCAAAACACCAACTCCCTTGCCCCTTGGAGAAAGTTTTTAAAAAGATAGGTGAGTGCTCTAGTCTCTAGTGACTCCTGGAGTTTTTCCTGCAGTTATAAGTTCAGACACCCAGAGTGGTACCTGACTTGATTCCACACCCTTTGTTGCCTGTGTCTCCTGACTTCTTTCAGTATTCGCCTTTCCTTTATGTAAGTAATAAACTATTCACTCAAAACCAGGTGAGTGTGTACTTCTAGTATACTAAGTAAACTAAGACAAGGATGATTTTTCTTTATTGTATCAATAATAAGGCAATCTGAAGGACATACATGTAGCATTTTTGCTATTCTGATGTCAAATTACTAGTCTAGTGATAAATAAATGATGCCTTATTAAAAGTTTAACAGTGGTTGGACTTTCAGTTTGAACTGATTTTAATTTCAGTTCTAATTTATCACAGTGATAATGATACCTATAAATGTGATATCTTTACTTTTGGCTTATAGAGTAAAAACAGCTATGTAGAAGTTTGTTCTCATTAATAATTTAATAATAAACAATACATTATCACTATATATGTATATACTGAGATATATAGAGATATATACACATAGATACGTTTATATATATATATTAAAATGAACTAGTGCCATGCAACCAGTGTTTCTCTATTAGCGTTGTAATTATTCCTCAATAATTTAAATTTATGCTTTACATTATTTTTTTAAACATTTCATTGGAGTATAATTGGTTTACAATGGTGTGTTAGTTTCTGCTTTATAACAAAGTGAATCAGCTATATGTGTACATATATCCCCATATCCCTCCCTCTTGAACCGCCCTCCCACCCTCCCTATCCCACACCTCTAGGTGGTCACAAAGCACCCAGCTGATCTCCCTGTGCTATGCGGCTGCTTCCCACTAGCTCTGCTTTACATTTTTAAACATTAATTTTTCAGTATGCTTTTAATGACTACACAATCCTCAAAGTAAAGCAATTGCTTTTTTCTACTACTTTTACCCAAATATTTTGTCAGCTATTTATGTACACATAAAGAAATATTGTCTCAGTAGTTTTTTAATACCTTATTACATTGGACAAAAAGTCTAGAGATATATGAAATTGATATGATTATAGAGACACCCTTTTCTCATTCCAAATGAGATATTAAATATTATACAGTATTTTGTTTGATCATTTAATGTATTTTTATTAATGTGTATTTTTATAGAGTTTTAAAAATAAGTTATGAAATTAAGTCACTGAAATGCCTCTTTGGCATAATTGCTTTTACAAATGGTATGAAACTACTATGAAATATTCATATTTCATAAAATGGTTATGTAAAGGCAATATACTGTACAGGAGTGGTGTACAGAGTCTAGTAGTATAATACAGAATAAAAAGCAAATTTAGAGCTTTGTTCTGATAATCAAAACAATCAATTCTCCAGAAAATTTAGTGAGAAAATTGTATTTATAATGAAACAATATAAAGTGCGCTGACAATCTAATATCAGTTATAGTGCATCAACATATTTTCACTTTTATTAAACAGAAGAAATGAAACTCAGTTTGGGAATTTTGAGTTCTGTACCTAGGTTATATTTACTAAACAGAACTTTGTCTTTTCCCCTCAAGAAAATTTGATCCACAGTAAAGTCTTTTATAAGCAAAGGTTTGATTAAGGTACATAGATAGATTAATTCTTTCTGGGATAGAGGGAAAAAGACTGATCAACCTGTCTTTGCTTCAGTTTCAGTAATGTGCACCACTGAAATACCACTTCAGTTAATTTATAATAAAATCAAATAACAGGGGAAAAATGAAACAATAAAAGTGTCATCATTTGATTATTTGTCTCAAGTCATCAAACATTTAGCTCTGTGTGGAGTATTTTATTTTTTCTATACATCGTGAGCACGAAGTTTTTATTTTTTCTCCCCTTTTTTTCACAATCTTAAAATCCCTTAAAATCAATTGTTTATTTCATTCGTTTCTTTTAAGTAAATTAATTTTTAAAATTTGTATTCCTCCTACAACTTAAACTTAATTTAAAATTAAATTTATTGGGCTTCCCGGGTGACACAGTGGTTGAGAGTCCGCCTGCCGATGCAGGGGACACGGGTTCGTGCCCCGGTCTGGGAAGATCCCACATGCCGTGGAGCGGCTGGGCCCGTGAGCCATGGCCGCTGAGCCTGCGCGTTCGGAGCCTGTGCTCCGCAACGGGAGAGGCCACAACAGTGAGAGGCCCGCGTACCACAAAAAAAAAAAAAAAAAAAATTAAACTTATTTTCTTTCCTTAAAAATAAAACTATTATCTAGCACAAATAATCTGTGAATCCACTGTTAGGTGATAATGATGCACTGAAAATTTCCCAAAGGTAAACCAGTTAAAATTGCAGTTTCAAGATATGACTTCCAAAGTTACCAGCTAAGTTTTATATCAGGAAAAGAAGGGTATTTGTAGTGTTATAATTTTTAAAATAATTTTGAATCCTCTGCTAAAGATAACATTTAATTTTGTATAGTGTCTCTAATTATATATTTAAGGATCATAAATGAAGAATGATAATATATGATGAGTCATCAAACATTCAAAGTATGCTTTATCCAAAAAGTAATAAAAAATGACATATAGTTCAGTGGTATATCTTTTTTAGTCTTTAGGAGTATGTTGGGTATCATATAAAAAAATATTAAATGTCTTTTGTATGTATTAATGGCAGATGGAGGCTATAAATTCTAATAGAAAACTATTATCTTTTTAAATTATGGGAACATGACTTCTGTAAAGTGAGAATAACCAGAAAAATTGTCAACTGACCAATAAAATAAAAAACAAAGCAACGTTTTGAATAATATTGTCAAAATATGCCTAAGATTCCAGCTAAAGTTTATTGAAATTCTAGATTTTTTAACAGCTTTATTGAGGTATAATTGACATATAAATATTGTATATATTTAAGGTGTACAGTTTAATATTTTAATACGTGTACATTGTGAAATGATCATATAATCAAGAAAATTAATATATCTGTCACATTCATGCAGTTCTTCTTTTCTTTTTCTTCTTTATTTTGTGGTGAGAAGACTTAATTTAAGATCTACCCTTTAAGCAGATTTGAAGTATACAATACAGTGTTGTTAGCTATAGGTACCACAATATACATTAAATATTAAGAATTTATACATCTTGCATATCCGAAACTTCGTACACTTTGACTAACATCAGCCCATATCCACCTCTCCCCAGGCCCTGGAAACCACCATTCTGTTCTGTGATTCTATGAATTTGACTATTTTAGATTCCACATATAAGCAAGATCTTGCAATATTTGTCTTTCTGCATCAGACTTGTTACACTAAGTATAATGTTCTCCAAGTTCATTCATGTTGTTGCAAATGGCATCATTTCCTTCCTTTTTAGGCTAAATAATATCTCATACTATTACAATAAATTTATATAATATGTAATAAAATATTATATAATACATAACAAATAAGATATAATACATAATATAGCACATTTATATAATATGATAAATTTATTATATAAGTAATATTCCATATAGACCACATTTTCTTTATCCATTCATTCATTGATGGATATTTGGATTGTTTCCTTATCTTAGCTATTGTGAATAATGCTGCAGTGACCATAGGAGTGCAGATATCTCTTGAAGACCCTGAGTTCAATTCCTTTGGATAAATACCCAGAAGTGAGATTGCTGGATCATATGGTACTTCTTTTTCAATTTTTTAGGAAACTCCATACTGTTTTTATAGTGATTGAACAGGTTACATCCTCACTGACAGTACACGAGGTTTCCAATTTCTCCACATCCTTGTTAACACATATTTTAAAATTTTATCTTTTTAAATAGTAGTCATCCTAACAGATATAAGATGATATCTCATCGTGGTTTTGATTTTCGTTTCTCTGATGATTATTGATGTAGAGCATCTTTTCATGTACCTGTTGGCCATCTTATATCTTCTTTGGAAAAATGTCTTTTCATATCTTCTGCCCATTTTTAAATTTACTTTTTGCTATTGAGTTGTATATATATATTTTCGTTATTGGCCCATTTTCAGATATTTGATTTGCATACATATTCTCCTGTCTTATAGGTTGCCTTTACAATTTGTTGATTGTTTCCTTTGCTGTGCAGAAGCTTTCTAGTTTGATGTAGTCCCACTTGACTATTTTTGTTTTTGTTGCCTGTGTGCTTGGTGTCATGACCATGAAATCATTGCCAAGGACAATCTCATGAAGTTTTTCCCCTAGGTTCTCTTCTAAGAGTTTTCAGGTTTTTTGGTGTTAAAGAATATTATTAAATACTGGACAGTCTGGGAAACTACTGAATGCTGAAATAATAAAACCAATGAATAACATTCCGTGTTTCTTATTACTTGATTTTTATTTCATTTAGTAGTAATTTCTCAGGAAACTTCATTATATTGTGTTTAGTTCAATAATCACTAAGGCTTCATGTCATTATAACAATCCCTCATCAATTAGAACATTAAAGTTGAAATAGCCTGAATTCTCCTCTGTACTCACAAGGATGGTAAAAACAGCAATAACACATCTTTCTGTTGTTAGAGTGGCAAAGCAACTCTTCTGGAGTGTTAAGACTGTTAGAACTTTTTCAAGGATCCTATGGACATCTCATCCCTCAGTTATTTTTCTTCTTGACTACCCTCTTGTTTGCCCAGATTGGTATTAGTTTCTGAGGCAGCTGATTGTTTTTGATAAATGCTCTGAGGATAGGTTTTTGATAAATGCTCTGAGGATAGGTCTTTTGCATCAGAGGTAACTCTCCTGAGGCAGATCAAATAATGATAAGCCCAGTGAATGGGGTCTTCCAGGGAACTTCAATACAAGTCAGGGAGTGAGTGACAGTATTCTGGAGATGGAGTTTTTGGGAAGCTGCAAACCATCATCCACCCTCCAGTGTGTGCTGAGCTTTTGGCGTATAGGCTACTATATACCTGAAAACAAGGAGGATAAGAGATAACTAAGCTCATTGTTTAACTGAAAATCAGCAGATTTTTGTAGTTATATAATCCTTGGATTGTTGCAATCCTTTGGTAAATTTCCAGAGTTTTGAATAGGTCAACTTAACAAATTTTCCCGGTGTTGTTGCTTTTGTGGAGGAGCAGATTTTCAGTTTTTACTCTCCCATTCCAAAAATGTTTCTCTGTGATTATATTAGGATATAGTTAAGCTGTTAAGGAGAGGTGATACTAATGAATTCGTTTTAACGTCTCACATCTTAAATTTGCAGTTGTTTGGGCAGAAAGAAAAGAATTAAGGGTTAATTTACCCATTTATTTTTTCTTTTACATAAAACAAAGTATAGACATACATTTCTGAGATTCTGGTTAAATAGGTGTTGACGAATTTGAATAGCAAATGAGAAATCTCATCATATTAGTATCATAATTGATTTAAGTTTATTTTGTGGGTGAAGAGAAGTTTTAAAAGTTACAGTGTTCTTTACTTATGGAATGAAAAAGAACCCAAGCATCTACTTATTTATTCATTTCAGCTGGAAATTCTGTGACAGTTTTATTAGATTCTAAAACTCCTGAAGGAAAACATAGATATATAATGAATACATAAATATTCAAACAATCCCTTGTAAACACATGAAATATTAGTGTAATTTAAATATCCAAAGCACACACGTTCTATATATAGTACAATAATAACAAAGAGATCATTACAATTAGATGCCATTTTTTCCTAAAAAAATACTACTAACATTTATCCATGTATGATGTATTTTAATTTTCTTGGTTATAACCTGGATTCAGTATGAACGTAAGTAGGGAGAATCTGGAAAATCAAATCATCAATAAATAAGTACTTGAAAGAACATTAATAGTACTGACAATCTAGATTATTATGAAATAAAAGTCTGTGAGAGCAGTTTATAATTTGGAAGCTATTTTTTTCCCTAGCACCAGAATCCTTCAATAATCAACTAGCCTACAGAAAGTTGATTTGGTTTGCCATGCCACATCAGATATGGATATGGCTTTATGTCCCCCTTACTCCCAAATGCCTTTTCCCTACCTGCATACACTTTTTAAGAAACTTCAGAGCTTTCCAAGTTACTGAATCTCATGGATAATTTTCTCCAAGACAGTATAATGCAATCTTGAAAATACATTACAAATGCTATAAACATATACCAGGTACAATATGTGATATATGTTTAATTCTTTATTATCAGCCCTTTTTCACAATTCTTTTTAGCAATAGCTACATGCTTAAAAATCCACTAGTGTTCCTTTTCCAGTCAAGCATTCATTTTGAAACTAAAATTCATCAGCAGTCTAGGATTCTTTCTTTTCCTGAATGGAAAGGTCTTCAGCAAGTCAAGAGAAATATGAAACATAGTGTGAATTAACATTACTCTATGTTAAAATCTATATTATGTTTTAAAATATTTATTTTAAATGTTTAAAAATATTTTACATATTATTAGATTGATCATTAGTATAGCTTCAAATTTATATTTCTATTTAGTTTAAGATATTTAAATCATATACACAGAAACATACAGACCTATACAGTTGAACTACTCTTTTATATCCATATATATAAAAATTTTTCTTGCTATTCTTACATCATAGCAAGTATTTAGCATTTCCTTTTTATGTATTTTTTAAAAATTAGTATAGAGTAATATATTAAAAAATCTTTGTGGCTTTTGAAACAATATATTTGGTTAGTGGGTTCCCCCATGTTTATACTAGCATTTAGGGCATGAACTGAATGGCTACTTGATCAAGACACAGAAGATTTAAAAGGTCACTGTTGTATAATGGTGAGAATCACCTCATATAGCTTTTTATCTCAGAGATATTTTCATGAAATAACTTGTAAATTGACAAAGCAAAAAAAATTCAAGGCAAATATTTTCCTGCATTAAATATTGAAGAAACAAAGCAATATAAGACAAACATTATAATGAAGAAGTGAAAATATATAATGTCTTTGTTTTAGGCCACATACTCTAGAAAATAAGTAGACTTATTTTCTACTTGGAGTATGTTTTCTGATTTACACATAAAACTTCAATCATATCACTCGATCATGAAATCATTTTACATACAGTATTTACATAAATAATTTAAAGTAAAATATTGTGTTATGTGCTTGCAATACATAAATTTGTGTTCCACAGTGCCTTGTCAAAACTTCAGAAATACAAAAAGCTCTGAAAATTATGTATTCTTTTCCATAGTTCATTTGGTAACTAAATCTAATCTCACCTGAGATTAGACCACTTATAATCTTTACTTACCCACTTAGGGTGCACATTCATAAACTTTGCTGCAGAAAAATTAGTTGGTTTATTTAGCGGTAGCTCTCTGAGTTCCTGATATATCCATGATTTATATATATCTGAATCACTGTGCTGTACACCTGAAACTAACACAACATTGTAAATGAACTGTACTTCAATAAATATATATATATACCAAAAAGCAGTATGCAGGAGTTCAGATTTCTTCATATCCTTGGCAGCAGTTTTCTTTCGTCTTTTTAATAGACACTCTAACAAGTGTGACGTGATAGAGATAGCTCATTGAATCTTATAGTGCATCATAAGTATTATACGGACTCTTTATGCTATTGTGAGACACTGATGCTCCTGCTTGTATCAGCAGTTAATTTTTATTATTGATATAGCCTGTAGACATGATGATTTCTCAACTGCCTCCCCCACTGCCATTAAATCGGAGCACTTTAAAACCTATGGAAATTAGAAAGTACTTCTATAGGTATCTCAGAAAAGCAGCAGGTGTCTGTTGTGCTGAATGTCATTCAACATTTCTACAAGTGCCTAGAAGTTCTGAAATAACCTCTTCTTACTTTTTTACCTCTTTAAGATTTGGCTTTTACTAACCTGGAAAATTCAAGATGTTGTTTATTTCATTATAAATAAGAATTTGAGCAAGATAATTTGAAATTATACAAATGAAACCCCATCACATTTTTAAGTTACAGTAAAAGAATTTATAAGCTTATCCACTTGCCAAAATTCACTGTGGTATTGCTTAACTCTTTGACGTATTCTTGGGTTTTCTCTATTGTTTTTCTCCTCAGAACTATGTAATTCTAATTAGGATTCTTTAAAAGGTGGGGGGGGAAGTTATCACCATTGCCTCATTTGCATTTTAGAGTGAGTAAAGGGGACATCCCATTAGAATTACAAGTATTTAAAACTTCATGGACAAATCCGAATACATTATCATCACTAGTAAATCATAAGGACAGCTTTAGGTTACCGAATGTTTTCAGATTGTTATACTTTAAGTTGTACTTTCAGTAATATCACTGGAGCCCAGCCTAAATACTAACTAACTCACCTTTACTTCAGGATTTTACTTTTTAAAAAAATACTTTATTTTTTTACAGGAGTTCTAGGTTTGAAACAAAATTGAGAGGGAGGTACAAACTTTATGCATATATCCCCCCTACTGTTTCCACTTTTTGGGGAATTATGACTAATGCTTCTATAAACATTCTAGAACAGATCTTCAATTGTGAACATATATTTTCATTTCTTTTGAGTGAATATCTGAGATTAGAATTACTGGGTCAATGGTGACTTCATGTTTAACTCCATAAGAAACTGCAAGGCTGCATTTCAAACTTTTTACATTATTTTATATTTCTGCAAGCAATGAATGAAAACTGCACCATGTTCTACACCATTGCTTTATATTATTAGCTTTAAAATTTTAGCCACTTAGCAGTAGTATTTCAATGTGGTTTAATTTTTATTACTCTGATGATTAACAAGGTTGAGCAATTTTCGTTTGTACATCTTCTTTTGTGAAGTATCTAATTAACACCTTTGCCCATGTTTTATAATGTTGTTTGTTTTGTTATTGTAACATATTTAAAAATACATTCTGAATGAAATTCTTTATCAGATATTAGTTTAGCAAGTATTGTTTTTTTCTTGTATTTTTATTTTCTGATGAGTATGTTTTAAACAGCCAATTTTTAAAATTTTGATGAAGTCTAGCTTAATGTATATATATATACATATAACTTTCTGTTTATGTTATATAATTGGTATATACTATTTAAGAAACCTTTGACAAACTCAAGGTCACAAAGATTTCTCTCAGGTTTTCTTCTAAAAGTTTTATAAGTTTAATGTTCACATTTAGGTCTATGATTTATTTTGATTAAATTTAGATTATTTTGTTGAATTTTGATGTTAGGCAAGGGTAGAACTTAATTTTTCTTATAGATGTATATTCAATTTTTCAGCACCACTAGTTGACAATATTTTCTTTTTCTCTTTGCATTCCCATTATATCTTTCTTGGAAACCAAATGTTTGAGGACCTATTTCTTTACTCTCTCTTTTTTTTCTCCATTAATTTATGTCTGCTTTTATACCAATATTTCATTATTTGCTGGTTGCTTTTTAATGAGCCTTGAAATCAGGTAGTGTGTCATCCAACTTTGTTCTTTATTTTCATAGCTTTTTGATATTCTTGGTCTTTTGTGTTTTCACATAAATTTTTCAATTAGCTCGCCAATTTTTAAAAAAACAATTTTTTTGGTCTAGATTTTTACTACGTTATATAATGCTGTTTTTTTCTCCTTTATAACTGCAGTTACATAGGGTCTGTATTCATCCTTCCATTAACATACTCTACTGTCTCTATCTAAATACTCTCTCTATGATATTTTACTCTACAAAGCCTTTATTCATATATCTGCAGTTTATATCCCCTGCCTGTATCTCTTTCTAAAAACTAGATTCATATATCCAGTTGTCAAAGTCACATGTTATATGCCATATGTCAAAATTTCAACTTAGTTGTCTCATAGGAATCCTATCTTTAACATGTTCAAATTGAATACTATTTCTCTGTGCTTCAGTCTATTACATTTCTTGTCCATCTCATCAGAATTAATGGCACTTCTGTCTATCCATCCATCCAGATGTTCCTGCCAAATAAATATCTTTCTTTTTTTTTTTTTGCGGTACGTGGGCCTCTCAGTGTTGTGGCCTCTCCCGTTGCGGAGCACAGGCTCCGGACGCGCAGGCTCAGCGGCCATGGCTTACGCGCCCAGCCGCTCCGCGGCATGTGGCATCTTCCCGGACCGGGGCACGAACCCGTTTCCCCTGCATCGGCAGGCGGACTCTCAACCACTGCGCCACCAGGGAAGCCCTAAGTATCTTTCTTGATTCTCTCCTTTGACTGATGCTGCTTATTGTCTTGTTCAGCACTTATTCTGAATTCATTCCTGGTCAGCAGAGGCTAAAAAGCTGTTACAGCTGTGTCTCTAGATATGTTTTGTCAGGCTTTGAAACCACTTGTTTAGACAATGTGCCTATATAACTCTTCTGTGAAGACACTGCAGTACACTCATGTGAATGGGAATTAAAGATCTGATAAATTGGATCAGCTTATCCATGGTTTCTTCGTACTGATCATGCATTGTGCTCTAGAATTTCTCTAATTTCCTGATGTTGGCCATATTTCTTACATATCCCTCTCTCCTCAGTCATATTCTCTCATATGTAGCTGAATATTTTAAAATGCTGTGAAGGAAAAGAGCAAGATAAGTTAAGTGTTTCTGTAGAATTTTGTTCACTGTTTATATAAGTATTTTTTCAGAAAATAATAAAGCCAGTAAACATGTTATACTAGATTGACAGTTTAGAGATAGGGCATCAGAATATCTAGACAACTTTTTTCATTATGAAAATGAGAAAAAGTATTTAAACTGAAAGGAGGCATGGGTAAAGAGGATTTTTTAGGGTGCTTATTTAATTGACTACATATTACATATCAATAAATATTGATCATATTTAAGTACAGATAAAATAGAGTTAAGAAATAAGAGAAAGTTATAAAAGGGAACTTTCCAAGTTTCTAGAAACTAAACCAGAATTGTTCTCTTTTATACTCATAATTATCCAAGAATGCTAATTATGAAAGAGAACCAACCCTGACATAATGGATATCTAACTGGGACAATCAAGCCAGGAAAAGCCTGGAAGAAAATCTTCAGATAACTCTGTGATATCATAATAAAAACTTACATGCACACAAATATCTTGTGTCTATAATCATCATTCCTTGCCTTGAGAGACTACAGGATTTACCTATGCATCAATACTTCTGCTTTTAATAAAGGTAAATGTGTGTTATTAAGAACTTGGGTTTGAAGGCCTTTCTCTACCATGCATTAATTTAGCCAATTCTTAGTTTGTTCATCCATAAAATAGTAATTATACAATTACCTTCCTCATATGTTTAGTCTAATGATTAAATAAATACTTAGAATAGTTGCTGTTACATAGTCATTACTTAATAAGTGCACATTTTTAGGTAATATTATTGATATTTTTCTACCTTCTGCTAAAAAGTCTGTGAGATAAATGTTCTTTTTCTTAGTATACAAATGAAGTATTTGAAAGTCAAAACTGTCAAGTGACAGAGTTAGAATTTTAAAACCATGTGTTTGTTTTTGAAAACTATTCTTTGGGCAATAATTATAATCTAGTAGGTCAGAATAAAATTGTTATCAACAAACTAAAGCAAAGCAAGGATAGTATATATTTTAAGATAGGGAATTACATATGTGTGATGTATATGTGTGTCTGAAAGTGTGGTTAAACCAAGGTAGGTGATTCTACTAATCCATGAATAAAGAACTATACACAGATGTTTTATACTTAAATATAACTCCAATTTGGGATATTCGTTTCACATTTGTTTTTGTTTAATGTCATTTGTTTCCTTGTAATAATCTGTCTTTTCTGCTAATTCTCCTAATGGGAAAACAACAAAATGAATGAATGTTTCAAAATTTTATTTACTAAAATTTGATATTGAGAATCTTTACTACAAGAAGTAATGTTTTAGTACTGTATATTGTGAAGACCTAAAAAATTAGTCATGGTAAAATATCGTGTCTTATCTCTACAGTACTACTTTTAATTCATTTCAAAAGAGATCTTCACTTTCTCTTCACATCAGAATACAAGTAAATTACTGTATGACAAGAAATTGCTATTTCCTTTTATAATCTTGGATGCAGTGAATATGCCAAGGTGAATGGAAGTGCCATTTGGAAAGTGTTTATGAATGCATTATTAATTCATTCATATGTGAAATTTCAAAGCTCTTTATCATAAATACAAAATGTGAAATATTTTCCTAAAATGAATGATAAAATGCTTTTTATCTAGGCAGTGCTACTTGAAGATTATAATTTGAGATAATGCCTCTGCAGTTTTTATTTCACAGTTTATTGGATGCTTGCCTTGAGTCATTACAGTTTGGAAAGATACATTTTCAGCAGTTAAATTGTACCATACTGTTTTATGAAAATTTAGCATGGATTTGGAAATATTCTTATCCATTATCTTTATAATCATAATTGTATTCTTGTAAAAGTTAAACTTTATGTGATATTTCATCCAATACACCCAAAATCAATATAGACCTTATAAACACATAAAACCTGCTAATTTAATGTATAAAGACTAATAAATATTTATTTTTCTATTTTCTATAGCTCCAATATGCAATTACAAGAGCAAGAAAAGTCTGGCAGAAAATCTCCAATGTGCAATTATAAGAGCATTTTGTAGAATATGTTGGGATGAGCACTGCATTCGTGGGATATTTTTACATTTTGATTTAAAAATTTAGATCTATAGTCTAATAATTTTCTACATACAAATTCTTTACCACCAAATTTATTCATTTCTTAAGATATTTTTACAACTTATTTAATTTCATCTTATGTAACTTCTTCCATTCTATGATATGGCCATTCAGGCTGACCTTTTTTTTGTATCTGGGAGTTTGTTCATGCTATTTTTTCTATCCATAACCCTATTCTAAAAAATTTTCAAGTGATTATCTCTCCTTCATCTTCTGCTAATCAGTTTACGTGTCATTTTCTCAGGAAGGACTTCTCTATCACTGAAGTATACTGTGAAGCCCCTCTGCACATAGTAGTATTATTTTTACATCTGTACTTATATTTCACTGTCCTTAGCATATTTTTAGTTGTTTATATTAATTTAAAATGGAGAGAAAATGAATATTTTTTAAAAATTGGTGGATCGAACAGAAAATACTTCAGGAAAACAGTATGATTTTCAGAAAATATAAACTGCAAAACACAACTGTAGGCTTCTATCAAAAGCATTATGTTCAAGATAAGGACATGGAAAATTTTAAAAGTAAAGAAAAACAAATATATAAACACTAGACAAAACAAAGATACTGTAACTATACTAATAGTAGTCAAAGTACATTTCAGGCACAAATGTGTCACTAAAGGACAGAGGAATATTTTGTAATTTAGAAAAAGAAACCCAACAGGAACATATCACATTTCAAAAGTTATATGCAAAATAATATAGATTTTAAATATTTAAAGCACAGGTAGAAAGAAATATATTCGATATATACATACATAAAAATATATTTTTTATTATATACCATACACATATGTATTCAAAATTCATGGGAGATATTCACATACCACACATTTAACATTTATTGTATGATAGCTAATATAACAAAGAAAAAAAATGCTATAGTAGGTATGTAAGCACAAGCAGCAAATTGGCAATAATTTTTTTTTTTAATATCTTTACTGGAGTATAATCACTTTACAATGTTGTGTTAGTTCCAGCTGTATAACAAAGTGAATCAGCCATATGTGTATGTATATCCCCATATCCCTCCCTCTTGAACCTCCCTCCCACCCTCCCTATCCCACCTCTCTAGGTGGTCACAAAGCACCAAGCTGAGCAGCTTAGGCTTTGCAGCTGCTTCCCACTAGCTATCTATTTTATATTTGGTAGTGTATATATGTCAGACTACTTTCTCACTTCGTACCAGCTTCCCCTTCCGCTGCCCCGTGTCCTCAAGTCCATTCTCTACATCTGCATATTTATTCCCATCCGGACCCTAGGTTCATCGAAACATTTTTTTTTTTAGATTCCATATATATGTTAGCATATGGTATTTGTTTTTCTCTTTCTGACTCACTCTGTATGACAGATTCTAGGTCCATCCACCTCACTACAAACACCTCAATTTCATTTCTTTTTATGGCCGAGTAATATTCCATTGTATATATGTGCCACATCTTCTTTATCCGTTCGTCTGTTGATGGACACTTAGGTTGCTTCCATGTCCTGGCTATTGTAAATAATGCTGCAGTGAACATTGTGGTACATGACTCTTTTTGATTATGGTTTTCTCAGGGTATATGCCCAGTAGTGGGATTCCTGGGTCATGTGGTAGTTCTATATTTAGTTTTTTTAAGTAACCTCCATATTGTTCTCCATAGTGGCTGTATCACTTGACATTCCCACCAACAATGCAGGAGGGTTCCCTTTTCTCCACACCGTCTCAGCATTTATTGTTTGTAGATTTTTTGATGATGGCCATTGTGACTAGTGTGAGGTGATACCTCATTGTAATTTTGATTTGCATTTCTCTAATGATTAGTGATGTTAAGCATCCTTTCATGTGTTTATTGGCAATCTGTATATCTACTTTGGAGAAATGTCTGTTTAGGTCTTCTGCCCATTTTTGGATTTGGTTGTTTGTTTTTATGATATTGAGCTGCATGAGCTTGTATATTTTGGAGATTAATATTTTGTCAGTTGCTTCATTTGCAAAAATTTGTTTCATTCTGAGGGTGGTCTTTTTGTCTTGTTTATGGTTTCATTGCTGTGCAAAAGCTTTTAAGTTTCATTAGGTCCCATTTGTTTATTTTCATTTAAATTTACATCACTCTAGGAGGTGGGTCAAACAGGATTTTGCTGTAATTTATGTCATAGAATGTGCTGCCTATGTTTTCCTCTAAGAGTTTTATAGTGTCTGACCTTACATTTAGGTCTTTAATCCATTATGAGTTTATTTTTTTATTTTTTATTTTTATTTTTTTCAGTACTTGGGCCTCTCACTGTTGTGGCCTCTCCTGTTGCAGAGCACAGGCTCCGGACGCGCAGGCTCAGTGGCCATGGCTCATTGGCCTAGCTGCTCCGCGGCACGTGGGATCTTTCCGGACCGGGGCACGAACCCGCATCCCCTGCATCAGCAGGCGGACTCTCAACCACTGCGCCTTAGGGAAGCCCTATGAGTTTATTTTTGTGTACAGTGTTAAGGAGTGTTCTATTTCATTCTTTAACATGTGGCTGTCCAGTTTTCCCAGCACCAGTTATTGAAGAGACTGTCTTTTCTCCATTGTATATTCTTGCTTCCTTTGACAAAGATAAGGTGACCATATGTGCATGCGTTTATCTCTGGGCTTTCTATCGTGTTCCGTTGATCTGTATTTCTGATTTTGTGCCAGTACCATACTTTCTTGATTACTGTAGCTTTGTAGTATAGTCTGAAGTCAGGGAGCCTGATTCCTCCAGCTCCGTTTTTCCTTCTCAAGATTGCTTTGGCTATTCGGGGTCTTTTGTGTTTCCATACAAACTGTAAAATTTTTTGTTCTCGTTCTGAGAAAAATGCCCTTGTTTGTTTGGTAAGGATTGCATTGAATCTGTAGATTGCTTTTGGTAGTATAGTCATCTTCACAATGTTGATTCTTCCAATCCAAGAATATGGTATATCTCTCCATTTTTTGTATCATCTTTAATTTCTTTCTTCAGTGTCTTATAGATTTCTGCATACAGGTCTTTTGTCTCCTTAGGCAGGTTTATTCCTAGGTATTTTATTCTTTTTGTTGCAGTGGTAAATGAGAATGTTTCCTTAATTTCTCTTTCAGATTTTTCGTTGTTAATGTATAGGAATGCAAGAGACTTCTGTACATTAATATTGTATCTTGCTACTTTACTAAATTCATTGGTTAGCTCTAGTAGTTTTCTGGTAGCATCTTTAGGATTCTCTTTGTGTAGTATCATATAATCTGCAGACAGTGACAAGTTTACTTTTTTTATTCCAATTTGGATTGCTTTTCTCTTTCTTTCTCTGACTGCTGTGGATAAAACTTCCAAAACTATGTTGCATAAGAGTGCTGAGAGTAGGCACCCTTGTCTTGCTCCCAATCTTACAGAAAGTGGTTTCAGTTTTTCACCATTGAGTATGTCGTTGGCTGTGGGTTTCTCATATATGGCCTTTATAAGATTGAGGTAGGTTCCCTCTGTGCCCACTTTCTGGAGAGTATTTATCATAAATAGGTTTTGAATTTTCTCAGAAGCGTTTTCTGCATCTATTGAGATGATCATATGGTTTTTATCCTTCAATTTGTTAATAGGGTGTATCACATTGATTGTTTTGCATATAATGAATAATCCCTGCATTTCTGGGATAAACTCCACTTGATCATGGTGTATGATCCTTTTAGTGCTGTTGAATTCTGTTTGGTAGTATTTTGTTGAAGATTTTTGCATCTATATTCAGGAGTTATATTGGCCTGGAGTTTTCTTTATTTGTGACATCTTTGTCTGGTTTTGGTATCAGGGTGTTGATGGCCTCGTAGAATGAGTTTTGGAGTATTTCTCCCTCTGCTGTATTTTGGAAGATTTCGAGAAGAACAGGTGTTAGCTCTTCTCTACATGTTTGATAGAATTTGCCTGTGAAGCCATCTGGTTCTGGGCTTTTGTTTGTTGCAAGATTTTTAATTAGTTTCAATTTCAATGCTTGTGATTGTCTGTTCATATTTTCTATTTCTTCGTGGTTCAGTCTTAGAAGGTTGTAGTTTACTCAGAAATTTTCCATTTCTTCCAGGTTATTCATTTTATTGGCATATAGTTGCTTGTAATAGTCCCTCATGATCCCTTATATTTCTTCAGCGTCAGTTGTTTCTTCTCCTTTTTCATTCCTAATTCTGTTGATTTGAATCTTCTCATTTTTGTTCTTAATGAGTCTTGATAATGGTTTATCAATTTTGTTTATCTTCTCAAAAAACCAGCTTTTAGTTTTATTGATCTTTGCTATTGTTTCTTTCTTTTCTTTTTCATTTATTTCTGACCTGATCGTTATGATTTCTTTCCTTTTGCTAACTTTGGGGGTTTTTCTCTAATTGCTTTACGTGTAAGTTTAGGTTGTTTATTTGAGATTTTTCTTGTTTCTTGAGGTAAGATTGTATTGCTATAAATTTCCCTCTCAGAAATGCTTTTGCTGCATCCCATAGGTTTTGGGTCATCTTGTTTTCATTGTCATTTGTTTCTAGGTATTTTTTGATTTCCTCTTTGATTTCTTCAGTGATCTCTTGGTGAGTTAGTACTGTATTATTTAGCCTCCATGGGTTTGTATTTTTTACACTTTTTTTCTTGTAATTGATATCCAGTCTCATAGTGTTATGGTTGGGAAAGATACTTGATATGATTTCAGTTTTCTTAAATTTATCAAGCCTTGATTTGTGACCTGAGATATGATGTGTCCTGGAGAATGTTCCATGAACACTTGAGAAGAAAGTGTATTCTGTTGTTTTTGGATGGAATGTCCTATAAATATCAATTAAGTCCATGTGGTCTAATGTGTCATTTAAAGCTTGTGTTTCCTCATTTACTTTCATTTTGGATGATCTGTCCATTGGTGAAAGTGGGGTGTTAAAGTCCTCTACTATGATTGTGTTACTGTCAATTTCCCCTTTTATGGCTGTTTGCATTTGCCTTATGTATTGAGGTGCTCCTTTGTTGGGTATAAATATTTACAATTGTTATATCTTCTTCTTGGATTGATCCCTTGATCATTATGTAGTGTCCTTCTTTGTCTCTTGTAATAGTGTTTATTTTAAAGTGTGTTTTGTCCAATATGAGTATTGCTACTCCGGCTTTCTTTTGATTTCCGTTGGCATGGAATATCTTTTTCCTTCCCCCCACCTTCAGTCTGTATGGTCTGAAGTGGGTCTGAAGGTCTGAAGTGGGTCTCTTGTTGACAGTATATATATGGGTCTTGTATTTGTATCCATTCAGTCAGTCTGTTTCCTTTGACTGGAGCATTTAATCCATTTACATTTAAGGCAATTATTGATATGTGTGTTCCTATTACCATTTACTAAATTGTTTTGGTTTTGTTATTGTAGGTCTTTTCCTTCTCTTGTGTTTCCTGCTTAGAGAAGTTCCTTTAGCATTTGTTGTAAATCTGGTTTGGTGGTACTGAATTCTCTTAGCTTTTTCTTGTCTGTAAAGGGTTTAATTACTGCATGGAATGTGAATGAGATCCTTGCTGGGTAGAGTAATCTTGGTTGTACGTTTTTCCCTGTCATCACTTTAAATATGTCCTGCCACTCCATTATGGCTTACAGAGTTACTGCTGAAAGATCAGCTGTTAACCTTATGGGGAATCCGTTGTATGTTATTTATTGCTTTTCCCTTTCTGCTTTTAATAATTTTTCTTACTTAATAATTTAAATAATTTTTAATTTAATTTAATAATTTTTATTATTTTCTTATTTTATTTATTCAAAAATAAATTTAATTTTTGATAGTTAGATTAATATGTGTCCTGGCGTATTTCTCCTTGGGTTTATCCTATATAGGACTGTCTGCACTTCCTGTACTTGATTAACTATTTCCTTTCCCATATTAGGGACGTTTTCGATTATAATCTCTTCAAATATTTTCTCAGTCCCTTTCTTTTTCTCTTCTTTTTCTGGGACCCCTATAATTTGAATGCTGGTGCATTTAATATTGTACCAGAGCTCTCTGAGACTGTCCTCAATTCTCTTCATTGTTTTTTCTTTATTCTGCTCTGCAGCAGTTTTTTCCACTATTCTATCTTCCAGGTTACTTATCTGTCCTTCTGCCTCAGTTATTCTGCTATTGATTCCTTCTGGAGTATTTTTAATTTCATTTATTGTGTTCATCATTGTTTGTTTGCTCTTTAGTTCTTCTAGGTCCATGTTAAACATTGCTTGTATTGTCTCCATTGTATTTCCAAGATTCTCAATCATCTTTACTATCATTACTCTGAATTCTTTTTCTGGTAGACTGCCTATTTCCTCTTCATTTGTTTGGTCTGGTGATATTTTACCTTGCTCCTTCATCTGCATATTTCCGTCTTCTGATTTTGTTTAACTTACTGTGTTTGGGGTCTCCTTTTCTCAGGCTGCAGGTTTGTAGTTCCTTTTATTTCTGGTGTCTGCCCTCAGTGGGTGAGGTTGCTTTAGTGGCTTGTGAAGGCTTCCTGGTGCGGGGGACTGGTGCCTATGTTCTGGTGGTTGGGGCTCGCTCTTGTCCCTTTGGTGGGCAGGGCCGTGTCTGGTGGTTTTTTTTTTCTGGGTGTCTGTGAGCTTAGTATGACTTTAGGCAGCCTCTCTGCTTATGGGTGGGGTTGTGTTCCTGTTTTGCTAGTTGTTTGGCATGGGGCATCCAGCACTGGAGCTTGCTGGCTATTGGGTTGAGGTGGATCTTAGCATTGAGATGGAAATCTCTGGGAGAGCTCTCGCTGATTAATATTACATGGGGCTGTGAAGTCTCTGGTGGTCCAACATCCTGGATTTGGCTCTCCCAACTCAGAGGCTCAGGCCCAGTACCCAGCTGGAGCACCAAGACCCTATCAACTGCACAGCTCAGAAGAAAAGGAAGGAAAAAAAACCAGACAGAACCCCAAAACAGATGGTAAAAACAAAACTAAACAGAGAAAACCACACAAACATACACACACACACTCACACACACAAAAAAAACAAAAAAATGAACAGACAGAACCTGTAGACAAATGGTAAAAGCAAAACTAAACAGAAAAAATCACACAAACACACGCACACACACTCACAAAAAGAGGGGAAAAAATGGGAGAGCAACCACTAAACAAACCCACAAATAAAAACAATCACTAAAAAATAAACTAAGATATAAACATAAAGCCAAAAGCAAATCAAACTGAGAAATCAAACCCCAAGTCCACAGTTACCCCCAAAGTCCACCGCCTCAATTTTGGGAACACTTGTTTTCTATTCAGGTATTCCAGACATGCAGGTTTTATTAAGCCGACTCTGGGGATTTAGTCCACTGCTCCTGAGGCTGCACAGAGAAATTTCCTTTTCTCTTCTTTGTTCGCACAGCTCCTGCGGTTCATCTTTGGTTTTTTTTTTTTTTTTTTTTTTTTTTTGCAGTACGCGGGCCTCTCACTGTTGTGGCCTCTCCCATTGTGGAGCACAGGCTCTGGACTCACAGGCTCAGCGGCCATGGCTCACAGGCCCAGCCGCTCTGCGGCATGTGGGATCCTCCCAGACCAGGGCTCGAACCCATGTCCCCTGCATCGGCAGGCGGACTCTCAACCACTGCGCCACCAGGGAAGCCCCATCTTTGGTTTTGACCCTGCCTCTGTGTGTAGGCCGCCCTCAGGTGTCTCTTCTCAGCCCAGACAGGAGGGGGTTAAAGCAGCAGCTGATTAGGGGTCTCTTGCTCACTGAGCCTGGGGACAGGTAGGGGTATGGTAGTCACAATTGGAACGCCTGTGGCGTGCCTCTGCCTGTGGCGGCAGAGGCCGGTGTGATGTTGCAACAGCCTAAGGCATGCCATGTGTTCTCCCGGGGAAGTCTTCCCTGGATCATGGGACCCTGGCAGTGATGTGCTGCACAGGCTCCCTGGAGGGTGTGGGTGGTGACCTGCACGTGCACACAGGATCCTTGGTGGCAGCGGAGGCAGCATTAGTGTTCTGTGCCTGCCTGTGGGGTCCACGATGGTAGCAGTGTCTAGCGCCCTTCTCTGGAACTCAGGTGGTGCACGGTCCTCTGTGGGCACACGGAGGAGGAAGCCCCTCTCCTCGTGCACCCCAAAACAATGGTCTCTTTCCTCTCCAGCAGGTCCAGACTTTTTACCATACCCCCTCCCAGCTAGCTGTGGGGCACTAGCTCCCTTCAGGCTGTCTTCATACAACCAACCCCAGTCCTTTTCCTGGAGTCTGACCTCTGAAGCCCGAGCCTCAGCTCCCAGCCCCCACCCACCCCAGCAGGTGAGCAGACAAGCATCTCAGGCTGGTGAGTGCAGGTTGGCACCGATCCTCTGTGTGGGGATTTCTCCGCTTTGCACTCTGCACCCCTGTTGCTGCGCTCTCCTCTGTGGCTCCGAAGTTCCCCCCACCCCGTCCCTGCCAGTGAAGGGGCTTTCTAGTGTGTGGAAACTTTTCCTCCTTCACAGCTCCCTCCCAGGGGTGGAGGTTCTGTCCCTATTCTTTTTTTCTTTTTTCTTTTGCTCTACCCACATATGTGGGGATTTTCTTGCCTTTTTGGAAGTCTGTGGTCTTCTGTCAGCATTCAGTAGGTGTTCTGTAGGAGTTGCTCCACATGTAGATGTATTTTTGTTGTATTTGTGGGGAGGAGGGCGATCTCCACGTCTTACTCCTCCACCATCTTGAAGGTCTCTGACCTAGTTTTAATGAAGTAAACCTGCACCCAACCAAGGCAACACACATTATCTTCAAGTGCAAGTGGAAAAGTTATCAAAATTGAACGAAGTATTATAAATCAAATATTAATAAATTTTAAAGACTACATATCAATTTTTTTCTGTTCATAATGTTAAGGTAGTAGTCTATATCATAAAGTAAACTAGAAAATTCTCAACTATTTATAAAACAATTACTCCTAATTAATCGACATCTCTAAAAGAAATCATAATGAAAACTATAAAATATGTTTACGAATATATGGACATGTTATATAAAATATTAAATTTTTAAGGTACAGACAAAATAATGTTTAGAAGACATTTCATAGTTTTTAATGCACATATTAGAGAATAAGTGAAATGTATTAATGAATGATAGATTGATAGCATCATTATAATTGAGTAACATCACCCAAGGGAAAGAAAAGGAAGGAAACAATAAAGAGCAGAAATGAATTTAATAGAAAACAGGTGATTGATATTGAAAATAAAGAGTTAAAAGTGGGTTCTATGAAGATATGAATAAACTATGACTCCTTGCAAGACTGAACAGGAGTGGGAGAAAATTGAATGAGATAAAGCCACTACAGATCCAACAGAGAATTTTTTAAAGAGGAAATAAGGAATTCCGCTTGAGTACATAAACGAGCGGGTGGAAATTACTTAACGTACCCCATTAAATGACTGGGAAACTTGCAAAATGTAAAAATAACTGTTTTCTGACACTGAAAAAAAGTACGGGATCATCAACATTGAAAAAAGAAAAGCAAATGAGATGCACTGTACAATTGCCTCCAGAATTCTCCTTGGAGTTACTTTATGAAATATGATACAGGAAAGGGAATCCCAAGAAGAACAGAGTGGTGTTGCTGAGTTAAGGTGAAGTTAGAAAAGCCTTGCATATTAAACCCAGCATAAATAGAAGTATCAAAATCAGTGTTCCCACATTGATCTATAGGTCCAATACAATTTCAGCTAAAATCCAACAGGCTATTTTTTTTTAGAAATAGGTAAGATGATCCTAAACTGTATGTGAAAAGAGAAAAAATATATATTTATTTATCCAAAAACATTTTAGAAGAAAAGATATCAAGCTATAGCAGTTATGCTCACTTATTTCAAAGCATACTATAAATCTATACTTGATATAAGTAAATGGAACAGAATAGATAGTCCAAAAATAGACCTACCCATATATGGTTCATATTTTTACTTAAGTTGCCCACGTTATACAATATGGAAAAGAGCTTTGAAAAAAAAATCTATATGTTTGGTTTAATATGAAATTAATTCTGGTCTCTTAAGATGAGATAGGCAGTGTTTCCTTTTATTTTCTGGAAGAGGTTGTGTATAATTATTTCTTCCTCATATCAAATTATATACCTAAAGTTAAAGACTAAATATATGCACCGTTTTAGAAATAGGAAAAAATGTTTGCAGTTATTATCCTGCAAAGATTTCTAAGTAGGGTACATAAAGCGTGAATCATGAAAGAAATTGGGGAAACAATGATAAATTCGACTCCATCAAAATGAAAAAGTCTACTCTTCCCCAGTCTCTGTTAAGAAAATAAAGACGTAAATGACAAATAGAAATTACTTGCGGCATATATATATATATATATATATATATATATATATACACACACACACACACACACACACACACATAACACAGGATATGTACCCAAAGTATATAAATAACTTCTATAACTCTAAGAAAAAAAATAACCCAATCTATATTGCCAAAATATTTGAACTGATACTTCAGGGGGGAAAGAAGATAAAATTAATAAACAATAATTACAAGAACAGATGCCAAACATCATTAGTCATCAGATAAACCCACAATAAGTTATTACTACATACACCCTAGACTTGCTAAAATAAAAATAAGATCAAATGTTAGGAGGTTGTGCAACTGAACTCTCATAATTTGCTAGTGGAAATGTAAAATTGTGTAATTACTTGGGGCAGTCATTTTGCAGTTTTAATAAAATGAAGCCTAAAATTACTATATGACTGGAACTGAATTCCTATGTATTTTCACAAGATAAATGAAGTAAACATCTACATAAATTCCTTTGCATGAATGTTTGTAACAGTTTTATATACAGCCCCAATCTGGAAACAATCCAAATGGCCATCACCTTGTGAATGGAGAAATACATTGTGATGTCCATTCAAAGGGATATCATTAACTACTGTTATAAATGTGTGTGACATTGAAGTGTTGCAAAATTGTTTATAACAGGGACACAATAAAGCTTAGCTATGATAATTAGACCAGATTCTCTAAACACTGAAGCCTTGGTGATAGTACTAAGCTAGCTCAAAGGCTGCTTTTTCTCTTTCTTACTACAGGCAATGAAATCATGCCAGAAAGACACGCCCACAAAAAGAGATCAAACATCTATTTTAAAATCAGTTAAAAGTCATTAAGAAAATGATACAAGATAGAAGAAGAGCAAAAATATGTGAGATTTAGACAAAACTTAGAAGTGAGGTTACAGAATTTAGGAAAGAATGATAAAATAAAAATCATATCAGCATCAAAGACTAAAGTGGACTTACTGGAAAAGGAACGTGAAACAGGATTATTTTAAAAATAAAGATGAAATGAAGAAAGAAATAATAAAGCCTCAAGCAAGTGATAAATACTGAAAGTAGCTAAGGCAGATAAAATTTATGATTAAAATTTATGATCTCCTGAAGCTGAAAACCAAAAGAAGAAAACTGAACAAACACTAAAAACTGTAATTTCAGAAAATACTTCTAAATTAAAAAATAAAATTTGAAATATGTATAAAAAGATGACAATTCAGTTTTGAGGTACTATGCAATGAACATTATAGAACAGTTTCTGAAATTTAGAGAACAAATAAAGAACTCTGCACATCTAGGATGAAAGATCAAGTGACTTATAAAAGATAGAAATTGGATCACAATCAGCATTTTTAAGAATATTACTCTATGCTAGATGAAAATGGGGGTCAAGAATGTACTTGAAAGTCAAGTTAATTTTTAAGAAAAAATGTCAGAAAAAAGTTACTAACATGCAAATACTTAGGGAGTTATGTTTACATGAGATTACCCTGAAAAATCTGCCAAAATGAGCTTTAAATGGGAAAAACTATTAAAGGCACAGCAACGTAAGAACTAGTAGTGATCAATAAATATCTAGATTTTGTAAAACAAGGAACAAATGAAGTCAAAATAAAGAGTATATAATGCAGTGTCTATTGGGTATGGAATTTTACATAGAGTAGAATTTTAAACAGCATGAGCTATACTGATCCAGCAGTCCCACTCCTGAGATATGTCCAGAAAAGATAACAATTCTAATTAAAGAAGATACATGCGCCCCAATGTTCATAGCAGCACTGTTTACAATTGCCAAGACATGGAAGCAACCTAAATGTCCATTGACAAACAAATGGATAAAAAAGACAGAATATTACTCAGCCATAAAAAAGAATGAAATAATGCCATTTGCAGCAACATGGTTGGACCTAGAGATTATCATACTAAGTAATGTAAGTCAGAAGGAAAGACAAATATATCACTTATATGTGAAATCTTAAAATATAGAAATTAACTTATTTACAAAACAGAAATAGACTCACAGACATAGAAAACAAACTTATTACCAAAGAAGAAAGGGGTGGGGGATAAATTGGGAATTTGGGATTAACATGTACACACTAATTTATATATAATAGATAACTAACAAGGACCTACTCTGTAGTACAGGAGACTATCTTCAAAATCTTGTAATAACCTGTAATGGAAAAGAATCTGAATCACTTTTCTGTACACCTGAAACATTGTAAATCAACTATACTTAAAAACATGGGATATGCAAAAATATCTCTTTTAATAATATAATTAGCAGTTGTACTATTAGCACTGGTATATCAGGACATCTATAAGTGTAATGTGGTCAAAGCAAAATGAGTAATTTTAAGGTATTCTATCATCCTCTCATTTTTTGAAAATCTGAGTTTGAAATGAAAGAGAAACCTATCTAATAAAAAAGTAAGTAAAAGCTCTACAGTTCTGAATTTTAATTAGAAGTATCAGTATGGAATATTAAATACTTTGATATGTCAGATAGCAAGAAAAATGTCAAAGAATTCTAGGGTCATGATAAAACGTTAAGAAATAACCTTGAAGGCCCTCCCTCTGGCCAAAGATGGGATAATAGGCAATAGGCATAGTGCTTGCAGTGGCTTGAAACCCACCAAATATATTTAAATTCATAAGTTAATAATTGTATTTTCTCTCTCTCTCTCTCTCTCACACACACACACACACACACACACACACTAGTATCAAATCCTTATAAGCATGATAGGGAAAAAAAAATTACCTTAAAATCTGATAAATAAAGGGAAAGAATCAGGCATTGATCCTACCTTTTCCATTTGAATTGGGAATCTGAAAAGGTAAGATAAAACATATCCTATGTTTTTATATTCTATTTTTGCAATACATACTTCTGCATTCCAGTTAATAAATGAAAAAGAAATGAAGAGCAAACTAGAAAATCTCCATTTTGCAGCCATCAGTGAACTGATGTATCTAGACATTGAGAATCAAAAACTGCTCACATGACAATGAAGAGAAAACCAGAAATATTTGCTTCATTTTGAAAGAATGAGATAGCTCCTATGTGATTGGTCAACAAAATAATGCCTCTGTAGATCACAGGAACCCCTGAAGATGTTACTTTACATGACAGAGGGGATTAACAGATATGATTACTATTAGAAATTTTGGAATGAGAAGATTATCCTGGATAATCCAAGTGGAGTCTATCGAATATGAATTCTTAAAAGCAGAGAACCTGGGCTTCCCTGGTGGTGCAGTGGTTGAGAATCCGCCTGCCGATGCAAGGGACATGGGTTAGTACCCTGGTCCCGGAAGATCCCACATGCCGCGGAGCAGCTAGGCCCATGAGCCATGGCCGCTGAGCCTGCGCGTCCGGAGCCTGTGCTCCACAATGGGAGAGGTCACAACAGTAAGAGGCCCACATACTGCAAAAAAAAAAAAAAAAGAGAACCTTCCCTGAGGGAGATGAAACTAAGGGAAAACTGTCAGAGAGGGTCAACACTGCTGAGTTTGAAGGTGGAAGAATGGGGCTATGAGGTGAGGAATGAGTGCAGACTCTAGAAGGTGGGAAAGGCTTGGAAATGGATTTGCTACCCCCAGAATAGAAATTAGCACTGCTGGAAATTTGACTTTAGCCCCATGAGACCCAAATACAACATCTGCCCCCCAGAACTAAAATTTGTAGTGGTTAAGCCACTAAGATTGTGGTGATGTGTTCCAAAATGAATAGAAACTAATGCGACCTGTAGTTCTGCCAATTAGATTGAAACTACATTTAACCAAGCCTTTGTATCTAGCTGCCAATATTCAAGATGGAGGAACATGTATATCTGGTACATGAAGATGCAATCTGCAAAACTCAGGCTATAAAAAGTTCTGTAGGCCCAATGAATCACATTTTAACACTAGGTAAACTGTAAGAAGGAAAAGGATTTTCTGTAAGAAAGAAAAGCAAAATCTGTGGATTAAAAATATTAAAAGAATGATCAAAAATGGGCATGATTAAACTGTAGAGGTTAATAGTGTAAACTTGAGTGCTAATATTAAGAAATGCAAAGAAGGGATTACTATAAAAGGCAAGAGAGTGGTTAATTACAGGTGAAAAGAGGAGGTGAGGTCAGACATGACATGTGGAGGGACATCAGAAATGGCTGGCGAAGTTCTCTTTCTGGATGGTGGTTACAAGCATGTGTGCCTAAATCATTCACTAAATTTACATTCATTTTTATGTGGTTTTATTTTACAGCTTAAAACAAAATGATTGACTTAATTTTCAGTAGTTCATTTTTATAGTACATATTTTCTGTGCTTTACAACATCCAATATGTTTTGCAGTAAATAGGTCTTCAATAGAAACTTGTTGAATAATATGTTATCCTTAAACTTTAATATTTCTATGGTATTTTTAATAATTCATTTGCTTTCATCATCTTTCAAACTTTTTTATGATCAAACACATTAATACTTATACAGTGACACAGATGAACATTCACATTAGCTGGGATGTGGAAAAACCGTACATAGCTTTAGGGCCCCCAGTTCAAAGTCACCACAAAAGTTCAAGTCAGTTTGGTTTGCTTCCAAATGAGTTCCACAACAAGCTTGTAGTTTTCAGAGTTTTCTGGATTTCAGACTGTATAGTAGGGATTGTGTGGCTGTGAACTATTAAAGAGCTCTAGGTTAGGATTTCTCTAACTTATTTCACTTAGCATAGTGCCCTTATGGTCCCTCATGTTGAAAGTGGCGATATTTTCTTTTTGGATGAATAACATTTCAGGGTGTGCATGTGTGTGTGTGTATCACATTTTATTTATTCATCTGTCGATGAACACATAAGTTGTTTGCATGTCTTGGCTACTACACATAATGAAGCAATGAACTTGGGGGTACAGATATCTTTTGGAGAGTGTGACTTTGTTTCCTTCTGATATATACCCAGCAGTGGAATTGCTGCATATATGGTGGTTCTATTTTAGTTTTCTGACGAAAAAAAAATTTCCATAGTAGCTGTTTTCCATAGTGGCTGCACCAATTTACATTCCCACCAGCACTGCACAAGGGTTCCCTTTTCTCCACATTCTGCCAACACTTGTTTTATTTTTAGGATAATAACCATTCTAACAGGTGTCAGGTGATATAGTTCATTGTAGTTTTGATTTACATTTTCCTGATGATTAGTGATGTTGAGCACCTCTTCATGTAAGCCAATTTTGTATCTTCTTTGGAAAAATTTCTACTCAGTTTCTCAGTCCATTTTTTGATCAGAATATTTGCTTTTTTTTTTGATTGATTTCTATGAGTGCTTTATATATTTTGGATATCGACCTCTTATCAGATATATGATTTGAAAGTATTTTATCCCATTCTGTTTGTTGATGTTTAATTTTGTTTGTCGTTTCCTTTGGCTATGCAAAAGCTTTTTAGTTTGACGTGGTCTCACTTGTTTATTTTTTCTTTTGCTGTTTTTGCTTTTGGTGTCAAATCCAAAAAATCATCACCAAGACCAAGATCAAGGTGCTTACTTCCTATATTTTCTACTAGCAGTTTTATGGTTTCAGGTCTTACATTCCATTGATCTATGTCTGTTTTTATGCCAGTACCATGCTGTTTTTTATTACTATAGCTTTGTAATATATTTGAAATACATTTATTTGGATATTCAGTGTCTTTTGTGGTTCCATACACATTTTAGGATTTTTTCCTTCTATTTCTGTGAAAAAAAATTGGGATTTTGATAGGAATTGCACCAAATTTATCGATCAATTTGGATAGTATGGATGTTTTAACAATATTAATTCTTCCATTCTATGAGCATGGAGTGTCTTTCCATTCATTTGTGTACTCTTCAATTTGTTTCATCAACATCTTATCATTTTACAATGTACAGATTTTTTATGTCCTTGGTTAAATTTATTCCTAGGTATTTTATTTTTTGATGCAATTATAAATGGGATTGTTTTCTTAATTTATCTATCTGATAGTTTGTTATTGCTGTATAGCATCATCTTTTTAGCTTTTAATTACAGATTTCATTTTCTTGTGCTGAATGTCTTATTGGCAATTTCCCTCTTTCCTCACTTAAATTTCTGCATGGTTCGAACACAGAAAATTTATCAGCTTATGGTTTTCTCCTACCTTAGCTTTGATTCTGAGTGTGCCAATTTACCTAGCACAGTAATTCATTTTGAAGTATTCATATGTTTTGTTTTCATTTGCTGGTGACAGTTTTTTTTTTTTTTTGGTCAAAATTACTTGCTTTCCATTCTTTAGACATTTATTGTGGCTAGGAAATAATATTTGACTCTGTGTGTAAAGAAAACAGACACATTTTAACAAAATTTCCCCAAATTAACAAAATTTCATTAATAGAAAAAAGTGGACTCTGATTTTTCCTTAAAATATTTTATTAAAAATTTAATAGTTCAATTACAAAAATAATACAATATTTTAAGTAATATATTTCTGCATTAGGGTATTCTTGTCCTATATGTTTAAGGGTTGGAACTGATTGGCAGATGCAGGGAATCCTAAACCTGAGAATAATGGTTAAAAAAATTCTTGGGCTAATAACATATTTTGTGTTATAATGGCACCTTACAGTTGATAATGATTAATTTTTTTATCTCTGGTGCTTCCTAATGGTTAAATAGCATGCAAAGAAACCTACATTACCAGAGGTGGTATGTGAATAACATGCCTTCTAACTGCAAAGCCTCCCTTGCACTATGCATTGTGAGAGACAGAAAAAAAAAAAAAAGAGAAAAAGAAACTTGTTTATCTGTTTGAAATATTTTTCTTTTCCATTATCTTATTGCAGTATCATTAGTTTTGGGGAAGATAAATATTTGAAAGAAAATTAATGTCAATAAATAGAGAAAATTAGAAAAATTTTAAGTAGCAGATACCTCTATTATAATAACAGTTGTATTAATGACCAATGTACATGTTCTCTAGAAATTTCTAAAAGTTTATATAAAAGTAATTTTTCATAAGAGTTATGTTAATAATTATGTTTACAGAAAGTGGTAAGGGATATTATAAAAAAGCAACACTTGAGAAATACACAAGCATACATCCTACTAGTTGTGGTGACGTATTACTTCTCACTATGCTGCTGCTTCTATTTTCTCCTTCAACATCCTTGCAAGGATTCATTTGAAGTCCTGAAATTCGTAGAATGAAATTTTCCAGACCACTGATCCAAAATATGATAAAAAGATAGCAGTATGCATGAAAATGTGGTTAGACCATTAAAAACTCATCTATGATATTGTATATTAATGTCCTGAAATCTGAGGTTTGTTTAATGTTCGGCATTTAAAATATTTCCAAAGATCATTAGTCTCCCCAGTTTAGGAGGTAATGGGTTTGGGTATTGCCTTACATTTGTAAAACATGGAAGTAAAATGAAAAATACTCATTTGTGGTCCTATAATCATTTAGTCTCTGCAAGCAGTCTAAAAACTTCTTTCAGGTAAATATGATTAATGTTTCCTAGATGATGTGCAACAACATATGTGCATGGACAGTTTGTTTCCAGAGTTTCTAATTGTAATTATAACTAATTTGAAGTTTTCAGTTAGTTGATAAAAATAGAATATTTTAAACACTAGTTTTTAGAACAAAGTTTTTAGCTTTTATTTCACATTTCAAATTTGATTTAAGTACATCATATTTGTATTGCAATTTTAATAAACTGAAATAGGATAGTAAATAAATGAAAAGGATAAATTGTATACTTGTGAATTATGGCTACATTCTTGTATTTGTGTTAATATTGTAAGCCATACCTTCAAATATAGTCAGTAAATACCAATCAGTTCTGTGTACTTTCCTTCATTTTGCTCCCTGCACACAGTCTCCTTTTCTTTTCCTCTATGCCACAGAATCTACCTGAGCTTCATGGCTTTTGCAGTAACTCTTTCCAATGACTGAAGAGTTAATTCCCCCAAATATTGACTTTGTGAGAACAGGCTTATCATTCAGTGCAATACCATAGCCTCAGAAAAATTACTGCCTGTAATTATAGTCTGTTTTACCTCCTTCATTTAACTTATCACTACCTGAAATATTATTTATTATTTTGCTTGCATGTTTACTATATTCTTCTAGTATAAGGCATGTGAGCCAAATACCTTACCAACTGGAAACCATGTAGCTCTTGTAATTACCATTATATTATAGATATTGAGAGAAAGAAATGGAATAACTATAAACTTTATTTGGCATGCAGTCTCTACTATTAAAATTATTCACTATCTCTTCATTCTTCCACAACAAAATAAGACCTCTGAACTTCTTATCTCTAATTGTATCCTCATATCAAGTATGCTACAATTTAAATTTTTGGTTGTATTTTTATCATGTTTAAATTTAGATATAATTATTATTCCCTTATTAAAATTTTTTCAGTACCTAGTATATGTGCCAGGATTATTAAAAACACTTGCAAAGCATTGAGTATCCTTGTTTGAGAAGTATGGGAGTCATGGCATTGTGAACAAACACATAAAGAAATATAATCATGACAAACTTTGTCATGATTGTGAACAATATATATTGATAACAATTGGTAACATTTATTGATATTCATATTTAGGAATCAAAAGTAGGCATGAGGCAAATAAAGTTGTGATTTTAAAGACAAATGTGACTTTATCAAGCTTTTTAATATAAAAGGGAAAATAATGCTAAAATACTTATTTCTAATACAATTTTTAAAGTTTACAATTAGAATTTATATTAAAATATGTAATAAAATTTTAAATATTAAAATTAATAAAAGAAAATTTCATCTCTTATTTCAGACATATACTGTATGATAGAATGAAAAATAAATCTTAAAACGTATCTCTAATATGTAACTACTAGTGCTTCTTGGTTATAAGCTTGTTAATTTTTTACATATATATGAATAAACATAAAAATATTATTCTCTATACTTACTTTTTCCTAATTTCCTATATTTCTACTAATAATTTGTGGAAAATATGGGCTATTGGTACATATTCTGAATATTTAGAGTTCTAGAAATAGGGGGAAAGAAAACCTTTTTATATCTCAGATTATAATTTAATTGTTTTCTCTGGAACAATCTAAGATCTTTAAAATTTTTCTGTGTTCATTGTGTATGCACATATTGTATGTAAATTTTCCTCTTAAAATTCAGGTATCTTAGATTGAATATCTGTTTTATAATGCTCAACTTTTTTCTCATCAATTTTACTTTCATTTTTCTATCAACATTATAATGATACCATTTATTTGATCTCTATACCACTTCTGTAGTTTCCTATAAATTATTTGCACGTGGTGGTGATGATTTAGTGCTGGCCCAGCATTTTTTGAGATTCTTGGAATGGTGACTAAATATCAATCATTTATGAGATATCAGTCATCTGCTATCAATAATTCAGAAATTGGAAAACTACTCAGATTTTGGCCAACAGTATTTGTTTCATTTTTTTTCCTTGATTTTTTTGGACCGATTTTTAGTATTTCTGAGTTGTTTTGGGTAATCAAATAATGAATTTCACTGAGACATTTTACTATCATCAAACCTGCTGATGTGCTTAAGAAGAAATTTATTATAAAATTAATTATATCTGTATGTCATTGTTCTAACCACTTAAAATCATATTGCTTACAATTTCCCTAGTCATCCTTTTTATCATAGAGCTTAGCACATAATAAGAATTTGGTAATTTTTTTAGTGAGTGCATACATAAAAGATTTACATATATAGCATTTCATCATTTTCAGTTTTATTACTATGATATGCAGTATTTAGTACTGTTAGAAAATATAACCAAATTTGCTAGATGGGGATGGTTAATTGTACAAAGTAATAAGATTAAAGATATTTGTCATTCATCTTATGTAATATAAGCAAACAAGTCTAAATAAACATATTACCTATTTCAGTTAACACTCTATTAAGATTAAATGTAGAAAATAAGTAATTTTATTTTCATAATAATGTCATTATGATATTAATATTGATACGATAGAAATTAGTATAAAGAGACATAATGGCTTTCATGTTTTGAAGGTTCTGGTTGTATAAGGTTACAGATTTGTATGCCAGAGCTGTAGAATGCATTTTAAAAATCCAGAACCTTAATCTTTAAAAGTACTTTATACACGTAGTACACAATATTTTCCTGAGTTAACACCTGAAAATTTCATCTAAAAATCCAGTAACCTAGCTAAAATTTATTTTTCTATTTAAATATAAATGAGACATAATAATAAATTTCAGAAATACATTGGTAGAAAAGTGTCTATTCAGGTCTTTTGCCCATTTTAAAATCAGATCATTCATTTTTTGCTCTCTAGTTTTATGAGTTTCTTATATATTTTGGTTAAAAATCCCTTATCAGATATATGTTTTGCAAATATTTTCTCCTAGTTCAGTGCTTGCCTTACCATTTTTTATTGTTTCCTTTGTTTTGTACGTTTTTAGTCTAAGTCCAGCTTGTTTTTGCTTTCGTTGCCTGAGCTTTTGGTATCATATCCAAAAATAATCTTTGACCTTAGTAGACATTTTTCCAAAGCAGACATACAAATGACTAAAAGGTATATGCAAAGATGCTCAACATTATTAATCATCAGGGAAATGCAGATCAAAACCAAAATGATATATTACCTCACATCTGTTACGATGTCTATTTTTTTTTTTTTTCTTTTTTTTGTGGTACGCAGGACTCTCACTGTTGTGGCCTCTCCCGTTGAGGAGCACAGGCTCCGGACACGCAGGCTCAGCGGCCATGGCTCACGGGCCTAGCCGCTCCACAGCACATGGGATCTTCCCCGACCGGGGCACAAACCCGTGTCCCCTGCATCAGCAGGCGGACTCTCAACGACTGCACCACCAGGGAAGCCCAGAATGGCTATTTTTATAAAAAGAAAGAAATCAAGTGTTGGCAAGGATGTGGAGAAAAAGGAATCCTTGTACACTGTTGGTAGGAATGTAAACTGGTACAACAATTATGGAAAACAGTATGGAGTTTCCTCAAAAAACTAAAAATAGAATTACCGCATGATCCAGAAATTCCTCTTCAGGGTATATACTCACAGGGAAGTGAAATCAGCACCTCAAAGAGATATCTGGGCTCCCATGTTCATTGCAGCATTATTCACAATAGCAAAGATATGGAAGAAAAACCAAAGTGTTCATTGATAGATGAAGAGATAAATTATGTTACATATGTACAATGGAATATTATTTATCCTTAAAAAATAAGAATATTCAACCATTTGCAACTACATGGATGAAGCTGGAGTACATTATGCTAATTGAAATAAGTCAAACACATAAAGAGAAAAAAGCACATGGTTTCACTTATATATGGAGTCTAAAAATGTCACATACATAGAAGCAGAGAATATAAACTTGGTTACCAGGGCCTGGAACATGAGGAAAGCAGGACAAGGTTGGTCAAAGAGTACAAAGTGGCAGTTATGTAGGATGAATAAGTCTAAAGATCTAATGTTCCCCATGATGACTATATTAAATAATACTGTGTTGAATATTAGACATTTGCTAAGGTAGTAGATTTCAGGTGCTCTAATTAAAAAGAAAAGCAACCAAATGAGATATGTAATTAGCTTGCCTGTAGTAATCATTCACTATTTATATGTATGTCATTTCATCATGTACACCTTAAGTATATATATATATTTTTTGTTTTGTTTTGTTTTGCAGTACACGGGCCTCTCACTGTTGTGGCCTCTCCCGTTGCGGAGCACAGGCTCCGGACGCGCAGGCTTAGCGGCCATGGCTCACGGGCCCAGCCGCTCCACGGCATGTGGGATCTTCCCAGACCGGGGCATGAACCCGTGTCCCCTGGATCGGGGGCCGACTCTCAACCACTGCACCACCTGGGAAGCCCAAGTATATATTTTTTATTAAAAAAAGAAACACATTGGTGGAGTTAAATATTTCTGTTGTCTCTAAGTATTTTTGGTAGACTTTTTGAACGAGAATAAATCATGGTAGGTGTCATAAAAGCACACACACATTTGAATAAACAAATTGTACTCTATTCTTTTTGAAGGATACTCTAAATTATGGGTACACACATATTCTCATCTCATAGCAGGTCTTGCCTCAACAGGATGCAAATGTGTTATTTGACAGGTAATGTTAAAACAAAATTGCTTCTCCAGAATGCCATATTGATTGATTATTCAGTATTTTTAACTTTTAAGGAATGAGTGATGAAGAAATTGACTCTAATTTTGACTCCAGACAGTGGCAGATCTCAGGTGACTTATGTGAATATTTACATCTGTTGATAAACTTAATGTCAATCACATTAATACAGGAAATAAGTAGATCTTTGTTTCTTATGAGTTGGTCAATTCTGTTGACATATATTACAGAGGGCAGTACAACAGTTTTAATTAATTTGATTTTTTGAAATATCAGTTATAAGTGTTGCATCAAAACAACATTGACTTGCACTGTGCAAATAGTTATTCATTATGTTAGTCAAACAAGAAAGACTAGAGTATGATCTGAGTTTCCATTCTTAAGCTTGGGAATGGTTTTGATCTTATCTCTGCTTCTGATGTGTGAGAAAAGTAAATTCAGCTCTTTTCTCTTGTGATCTCTCAATTCCTGAGGTAATTTCCTCTTGTTGCATGGAGTTGCTTCTCTCTGGAACTTTTCAATATTTAAAATTATGAGGTCCAGGCCCACAGTAATGCAACCCAGTTTCAGATGAAACAAAACAACAAAAAGTTTAACAATGTGAACATCTGTATTACTTGCCTATGATCCTTACATGAGATAAAATTTACTAGTTTACTCATAATTTATGTTCTTTCTTATGGTTTCTTTTCCCCATATCTCAACACTCATTTAAAATCCCATCTCCCAAACCTACTACTGGACTACTGTGCTGCTTTTATTCCAGTCTGACATGTAGTAATAGGTGTCTTGGGTCACATAGCCAATATTTTCAGCCTATTCACATAAATAGGATAAAGAAGGTTATATTTTCTCTAGAGAAGTAGAAACTGCTATTTCTACTATTGAGTTGATCTCTTTAACCTCTCCATCTTTTCATCCACTAATGTTCTTAGAAAGAAATATATCATTTCCAGATCTGCTACATTTACCACAGGGGGGAAAAAGGTGGAACATTATTTGAGCTGTAAGAGAGGGTTTGGACATGCAAATTGTACTAAGACCCAAATCTCATTATAATTCTATACTTTCATCCAAGCTACTATAGATTTTTAAAGAATATTCTTGAGACGACTCCTCGGTCCTACCCGTTTCTATGCAATTTTGGTATAACACAAAAGCACAGGGTAGTTGGAGAGCAAGTGAGGGGAGAGATTCGGTAAGATATTAAATGGTTGAGAGTTGTGGTAAAAGAAAGGGGAGATAGAGAAAAAACTAGAAGATAAAATCTGTGTGTGATAGTCATGATTATCAGTTGTATAAACTGCAAAAGTTGATTTCTCACTCATTTAGAGGCCAGTGAGTTAAGTAATATGGGATGCTTTCATCTTGTTTCACCAAAATCTCATATTGAAGTCTGCTTGGATACCATAACTGGAAAACAAGTAAAGAGTTGCATAATTAAAATTTAGTTTTATCTAGAAGTAACATGTGTTGTCTTTCTTAAAAGCCTATTAGTGAAACTAGTCAAATGGCCTTTCCGAAATGAAATGAGTCTGGGAAACAGGGTCTGCCAAGTGCCACAGAAGTAGGGTTGCTGGAAAAAAATACAGGATACTCAGTTAAATTTGAATTGTACACACAAAAACTAATTTTTTAGAATAAAAATGGTACATACTTATACAAAAATATATCTCCTGTTTGTTTGAAGTTCAAATTTAACAGGTTGCTAAATTTGGCTGCCCTATCTGAAGTCAAAAAGCACTGGATATTGACAGATACCATTAATGTCTATCATAGTCCATTTTTTCATAACAAACTGTTTGGTTCACTCTCTGTCTCACACATTGAACACACTCAGTCCCCACGGCAGACAACCCAAATCCTATACAGTCACAGTTCAAAGTCCTGGGTAGTGGAAGAGGTGCCGCTGTCTCTCCATCAGGTACATTTCCTTCAGACATACACCCCAAAAAGACAAGCTATCTGTCCTACACGCACCCAGTATGCAATGGTGGAACATGGATACACCAAATGCAAGGAACATTCTCAGGTAGAAAAGAGAAAAATGGGTGACATGGTAATTACCAGTTCTGGCATCACTAGACAGACTATAAGACTGCCTATCTTGGGATGAGGATATTCATTAATTATTAGCTGACACTGCTCTCTGAAGAGTTGCAGTGTGCACTATGCACTGTTTTGTTGTTGTTGTTCATTTTCATTCTCAGTCTTTTCAGTGTTTCCTCTTTCACCATATTTGAAATAAATGGTGAGTCTACCCTTTTGAGGGCTTCATAATGTTAATAGCAATATTCATAAATATTCAAGTATTGAGGCAAGGGTTATTTTAAAGCTCAACATTTTATTTGTATTTGTATGCTATATATATACAACCTATGTACAAACTATGTACAATATGTGTGTATTGTTTTATTTGTACAATAGTATCAACTTTTAACAAGCAGTTTTTTCAGGCATTTGCTGCCACTACATACAGTTCTCATACCTTTTTTTTTTTTCTTACATGATTCAGGACTGTCTCTAATAACTTAATGATGGCCACATTTAGTATGAGTGGCAAAGTGACTCCCAAAGACTCAAATTAATACAAAGTAATGATCAAAGTAATACTTTGCTAAAGAGAGCCAAGAGTAAATAAAACACACTAACATTCTGACTTTTCCCAATCAGTTCCCCCACAGCTAAACACTTAGTAGGTACCTGGTATGCCTTCTGATTTCTTGCAGATGAAAGTTCTGGTTTTTTTGATTTTTGTTTTTGTCTTCAGTCTTTTTTCCTTCAATTTTATAATATATTGTAGAGGAAATTGCTTTGGAAATAGAATTACTATATGCCATTTTGTAAGATAAGTGGTTTCATATTCAGATATTACCTAGGAATGTATATAAGATCTAATATATAGAAGTACAAAAATGACAGAAGACCAAAACTTCCTGATTGGTGATATATTTTGATATTTTTCTTGATGAATTGAGAAATTAGTATTTTAATAATTGTTCAGAAGTTGAAAACCCCAAAATTTGCTTCATATAGTGACAAATCCTACATATAGTGACATTTTCAGGAGAAAACATATCTAAAAAAACAAAGGATTCACTCCTTTGTTTTATCCCCACAAAGGGACACTCCTCTTTTTAAGTAGGTAGCATTAACAGAATATTTTTATTTTATAATTGACTAATTGCCCACCTGAGGAGAATGAAAGTCTTTTAGATTTGACTCATTAAGATTATCATGTTTGTCTGATGGAACTTATATTGCAGCACTTAAATGCAGTTCTTGTGGGAAGAGCAAGTTTCACTGAATAATTTACTGATAACTGTTATGCTCCTATTAAATGTATTCCCTCTGCGATTTAATTGTTCTCATTTGAATGTATTTTCTCAGTTGTATACAGAATGACATTATTGTGGATGGCAGTGGAAGAGACATGTTAAATATGAGCAAGTCAATAAAAACGAAATGAGAAACATTTGGGGAAATTCAGATGAATATTTACTAGAGTACATATATATTGTGTGTGTGTTTTTAACATCTTAAAAGTACTGCAAGAAACCACAGAACAAGAGTTTTACAAGTGATGAAAGTACTTATAAAGGGTTAGCTTTATAGCTGCTTTCAAATTATGCAAATTATATAATTCATAATGTAGAAAAGCCTGAAAGATGCTTGTCTCATTAGTTTTTTTGAAATGGAACCTTCTTCCAAAATGTGTCTCTATTCAATTAAAACTTCAATTAGGGGCTTCCCTGGTGGCGCAATTGTTGAGAATCTGCCTGCTAATGCAGGGGACATGCGTTCGAGCCCTGGTCTGGGAGGATCCCACATGCCGCGGAGCAACTAGGCCCGTGAGCCACAACTACTGAGCCTGCGCATCTGGAGCCTATGCTCTGCAACAAGAGAGGCTGCGATAGAGGCCCGTGCACCGCGATGAAGAGTGGCACCCGCTTGCCACAACTAGAGATAGCCCTCGCACAGAAACAAAGACCCAACACAGCAAAAATTAATTAATTAACTAATAAACTCCTACCCCCAACATCTTCTTTAAAAAACAAAACAAACAAAAAAAAACCTTCAGTTCGTATTTTCAGGACTTGGAAATTTTATCTGGCTATCATTGAACCCTAATCTGGAAAATGGCAATTACCAAAATGTCCCATGTTTCCATACAAGTTTCTGGTTTAAAGTATCCTTAGAGAAATATTTTCTAGTTAATATTTAATTTTCAGGATTAGAACTGCTGAAATCATTTAAAATTACTTGGAAAACAGATTGCTATAAATTGCTAAAATCAGGCTATCCCTTTATTGCTCATATTGAGTTGGGGCTTTAACAAGATTGATTCTGAGATAAGATTATGAAAAGAAGATCTTTATATTCTTGACAATTTTGTCAAGTTTTGTGCAATTGTAAAGACATTGTGTATTACTCCCCATATCTGAGTCTATTCTTGAATTTTCCATTCAGTACCATTGATTTATCTCCACTATTATGTCAACAGCTCCACATTGTGTAAATTATGGTGGATTTCTGACATCTGAAAAAGCTAGCATCCCCTCATTCTTTTTTGAGAACTACTTGTTAAATGTTACATGTATATTTTCTGCCTTGCTTGCTTGTTTACAAAAATAGCTTTGTATTTTTTATTGGAATCAGGATCACATATAGATTAATACAGTAAAGATATCTGAGAATTGAATTTTTATCTGAATATTTGTATCTTCATTTCTTCAAGGCTTTGCTAAGAGTATGTTAATCTTTACATACGTGTTAATGTTTTAAAAATCATTTATATCCATTTTTAATTTTTGTTCTTTTAAGTGTAATCTTTAGTTTTATATTTTTTTCTGAAGAGAAAAACGATTTTTACAAATTCTCTCTAGCTTCATTAGTATTTTTTAAAAGTTTTGTAATATTTCTAGTGTTCTTGTAGATTTTTCAACTGTAAAACTCTATCATCAGTAAGTACTATCTCTAGATAACAAAACATTTAAACCACCTCTTAAACTTTTATGCACTGTGCCAGTTTCCTATTGCTGCTTTAGTAAATTTTCACAATTTTTGTGGCTTAAATAAGTAAAACAAATTTATTATCTTACAGTTTTGGAGGTCAGACATCTGAAATGTTCACCTTGGACTAAAATAAGATGTTGATAGATGTGAATTCCTTTCTGGAGGCTCTAGGAAAGAATCCATCTTCTTGTCTTTTCCAGCTCCTAGAGGCTGCCCAAATTCCTTGGCCTATTGTCTACTTCCATTCTGAAAGCCAGCAGTGGCCAGTGAAGTGCTTCTCATGCTGCACCATTCTAATACTAACTCTTTTCTCTCCAACTTTCACATTTAAAGGACCCGCATGATTGCAGTGGGCTCACCCAGATATTCCAGAATAATCTCATTATTCTAAGGTCAATGGAATAGCCACCTTCTTTCCATTTTCAAATTTAATACTCCTTCCCAGGTAATATAGTCGCAATTTCCAAAGATTAGGACATGGACATCTTTGCGGGGGAGGGCATTATTTGTCTACCACAAACAAGTATTATTTTATCTGGTCTATTTATGCTGATAGGTAGATCCAATCAATGTTAAAAAATATGGTGTGAGGGCTTCCCTAGTGGCGCAGTGGTTGAGAGTCCGCCTGCCGATGCAGGGCACACGGGTTCGGGCCCCGGTCCGGGAAGATCCCACATGCCACGGAGCGGCTGGGCCCGTGAGCCATGGCCGCTGAGCCTGCGCGTCCGGAGCCTGTGCTCCGCAACGGGAGAGGCCATAACAGTGAGAGGCCCGCATACTGCAAAAAAAAAAAAAAAAAAATGGTGTGAAAGGATACTCTTTTATATTTTTTTCATGTATGTGCATATTAAAATGTAAGAACATAGCCTATAATTCTAATTTTATTATGAGTCCTATTACGAGTCTGTGTTGAATTTTAACAAATATAACTTCAGTATCTATGCATCTAATCCTTTGATTTTTTTCTTTGAATCTCTTAATCTGAAAGTTATATTGCTAGGTTTCCTAATGTAGAGCTATATTTTGTTCATGCAAGAAACCTGTTTGATTTTGTAATACTATTTCAAAGATCCGATTTATATTTTGTTAATTTTATTTGAGATTTTTTGCATCAGTATTTACACGTGAGACTGACCAATTGTTTCTGTTTTAAAACCATCTTTGTCAGTTTTGATAACGAAACTTACTTTTTACTTACTTTTTAAATAGAACATACAGGCAAACCTTGCATATCTATTTTTTATATTAGTATAGGTATTCCTACTAGTGTGATGTTTTAGACTTGGATTAATTTAGAATTCTCTGCAGAAATGATTCTGTGATTGCGGTCTAATACATTGGTGACTACTATTTTTAAACCAAAGCTCTAAAATCTGAATTTTATGAATATGTAATTCATTTATTCATTAATTCATTTATTGGTGTATTTATGCAAGTATCACTTTAAGGATCATTTCTTTAGCATGCATCCTTTCCCTTTAGAATTATTTTTTAATTAATTTTTATTAATTTCTTACAGTTTTATTGAATGACAGTTTCATATCTGTGTCTAATTAAACAAAGTTTTCTTGGATTTCATATAATTAAGGTTTATCTAACTCAAAATGTATCCCAATGATTCCATGTCCTGGTCTTTTTACATAGAAGGAAATTCAGTCTGAAAAGTGGCAAGGACTATCATTTGCTGTTTTTAGAAATTACCATTTAAAAAAACTATAAATTCCATCAGCTCCAGGATATTTTTATCTCCATCTCTTTCTACAATTTTTATCATGTTTCATAATGCAATACTCATTTGCTTGCCATCTCCCTCCTCTGGCCACTCATTATACCACTGACTTAGAGGTATCTAATTAGCAGTATGATTTAATAACCATAATACACTGTAATATAGAAAGATATATTAATTCAATATTAATAACAGAAGTTACTACTTTAGAAATTATTCATTGAAAACATTTTCTCCAAATATAGAAGGGATTATTAGAAATCCTCTAATAGCTTCTTGATTGGCCCTGTATTCTTTTGCCTCAGTCCATTGTGTTTTCGGTTAATTTAGTTTTGCCCCGTGGTCTCAATCCCTCAATTTTTTGTTGTTAAATTTTACACCTAACTCTGTTATTTCAGTACAAATTTGGCAGGTGGGGAATTTTTTGACACTTAACTTTCTACTTTAAGTAGGAATCCCTTATCTCCTTATAGTACTCTTAACACTTAGAATTCAGTAATATGCTGATTCTCCTCCTACCTCTCTGATTATTTCAGTTTCTATTATTTCTAGCATTCTGTTCTTCCTTAGAATCTTTCTTAAAATTTTCATATTATCCAAACTTAGATCTTTTACATCATTCTTATACTACACATCCCCTCTTTAGATATTTTTCTCTACCAGTGACTTTAATACTACCTATTTGCTCTTGACTTTTACATCTTTATATGCATATACATACTAAACTCTCTTACAAACTTCAGATACTTATATGCAACTACCTGATAGACATTTACCAATATTTCAAAAACCAGTGTGTGTGTGTGTGTGTGTGTGTGTGTGTATAAATATATATAAAATCATTTATACCATTTATATATATATATATTTCATACAATTATACCATTTAAATATAGTAGCTCTTTGGACCATATGGAAAAGAGTGTATGTGTATGACCATTTTGTATGTAAAACAGGATTTATGTTTAGAAGTTCTATTACATATTTGAAGCATTTCTACATGTATAATAAATGCATAAAATCACTGAAGTCTTTTTTTAAAAATTAATGATTTGCTTTTACAATGTCATTTACTAGCATAATGCATTATATTTAATATATATCTTATCATTTACAATGATTAAATATGTCAAATCTCTATTTTTAAAATGGATATTTTCATATTTATTCTCCTATTTTTTAGAAAGTTTTAGAAGAATTGGTGTGTTCCCAAATAACCTTGGTCAAGCTCAGACAAATTTCTTTCTACAAATAGGTTTTTGGTGAATTGTTGGTATGTACTTTTTTAATGCAACTTAAAATTCATTGAATTTAGAATTCACTTAATAATGATTTTGTTCACTGTGACTTCATAACCATAATGCACATTAATATGGAAAGATACATAAATGCAATATTAAGGACACAAATTGTCACTTTAGAAGTTAACTTTTCAAAACAAATCTCTCCCAATGATGCCAAAAAGTATATCTAATCTACTTCAATTAAAAGGTAATATCTCAGTAAATATGACTAGGCTTATGGTACAAACAATGTGGGTTGCAGCTTCTGAAACAGGCAAATGAAAAAGAAGACAATTCAGAGTACTTGCCTGGAAAATGAATGGTTCTGTCAGAAAAAAAATTACTGAAGTGCAAAAATGAAAGTGGGCATCAAGAGAAAATGCAAATGGATAAACAAAGAACTCTTTAAGGCAACAAATATATTCAGAATTTTAGTTATGATGAATTTTAGTAGCAAATATATTTAGATATGCTTATCATCATTATTTAATAAAATATGAGCATCTGTCATATGCAGTAGAGACTGTAGAATGCCATATGCTATCATAAGCATGTTTAATTTAAAGTAAGCTACAAGATGGATGGGTTTCTATTTTTTTTTTTTTTATAACAAGGTTCAAGCAAAGGATAGCTTCGTAATTACTCATCTGAATATCAGTCTTGAGGAAGCAACTCACCTATAAAATTTTAATGTAATTTTCTCCTGTCTTAATATAAGATTATTTTTTATTCCATCATACTTAGGATATATTATGGTGACTATACATTTTTTCAGTACAGCTAAATACAGCAAAAAAGAAAAGAAAAAAACTAAACAGAATAACAAAAATCTAATCTCTTCTCAGTTTTCATATAGATAAGAACTTCCACGTTGTTAATATATGTTCATTTTATGCTGATGTTTTTTAAAAGTATCAACTGAATTCTGTAAAGTTGGCTTTTTGGAACATTGTGCAAAAAACCCCCTGCATACTTACTATATGAAGGAAAAAGTATACCATAGAATTTGTGAGATGAAGAAAAAGAGGAAATATATATGACTATATTCGAGCAGGCAAGTCTTATAGAAGATTTAGAAATATACCATAATTGAGAATGATGATATTGGATTAACACAGTTTTAGACTAATAAATTTTAAGTAAATATTTGCTAGACAATATTGGGTGATTAGCATTGTGTATTTCTGACTGAGGGAATATATTCATATTCGGAAAACAGATTAATATATTAAAGGGTTTCTTTATAAAATTTGAAAAATCTAAAATTTTCTCTTACAAGGAAATTACACTTTACTTTCCAGTTGTAACTTTTCTTAACACCAGCATCATTACTGATTATCATTAATTTCATCACAGTGGAAGGAATGGCTAATATTTTTAATGAAATCAAATTTAATATTTCAATTAGTTTTGACAGGTCTAAAATTCTTATCAAGGTGAAGATACTTCAATTCTATATCAGAGTTGAGTTACAATGTATATTTAATAATCAAGAATTTTTTTCAGGATAATTAGGATTTTAGACCTGCAATGAAAAGAGAGTGGGGTATTAAGAATAAGGGTCAAAGAAAAACTTTATTGGTAAAAAAGTGTAGCTATAACCAGATATCATTAGGAAAATGAAGAAGTGCTTTATTATGAGAAGGATAAAGGCCTGAGACCATCCTCAAATTAGATCTCTCAAGAATAATCTAAGGGCATACCTCTTATATAAGATATTGAGAAAAGCTAGAGAATGGAAATCCCATAACTCTCCCTATCATCCCAGAAGTATAGCATTAAGGAAAACCAAAGGCGCTTTATCAAATAATCAGTGTCTACTTTAATAATTTTTTTTAAACAATAAAATAATATTATATCTTGTTAGTTGTAATTTGAGTAAAATGTACTTTTTCATAGAAGGAAACTATGTTTTACTTTCTAAATTTAACTTTCATATTTTAAAGTAAACTATATCACACTGACATTAATTATTGAAATGAATTTATCACAATACAGACAACAAATTGTAGTTTAATTATTTACATACTGTTAGATTGGTCTGAGCAATTTTAGGTATACAACTTGATGAGATCAACAAATGTATGCAGTCATGTAACTGCTCCCACAATAATGATGTAGGTATTTATAACATTTCCATCAGTGCTCAAATTTCTCTTATAACCGTGGCAATCAGTGTCCTTCCCTGAGCCCTGATTCCTGCGAAACACTAATCTCTTTTCTGCCTTTAATCTGTGAAACCTGTCTTCCCCATGCTCTGTGGACAATGACATCTGTGCTCAGTTGATTTTAATTATTATTTTAATTTTTTTTAAATTTTGACTTTATATAGGTCATTGCTATGTCTGCAAAACTTAGGTGTCAGTCACTGATTGGTCAAAGGTTGTGATTAAACACCTTGAGCCAAGTAAAATTTCTACATTTTACCAATGGATCCATGTATAGATCAGGTTTTACATTCAAATTTTAAGCAATTTTCAGTTCTACCATGAATTTTATATTTTGCTGAATCTTCTCCAGTCTTCCCTGTGCATGCTTCCAACTCATTCAGAAATGTGTGGAAAACTTTGGCCATTTTGTGTCTTCCCTGTTCCTAAGTGCAACCAGTCAGCTGTGGGTTTGTGGAGAGCTTGGGTCCTTTCCTTTGAATTCCCCCGTGTGTGTAGCTTCTTCAGCAGTCAAGTTAACAACATATGATAGTTATCAGCCTTTCTCAATGGCTCTTTCATTTCCAGGATCTGCTTGTTATATTTCTTGCTAGTTCTGCCATTGCCTTACTGGGACCATAATCTCTGGTTAAGGGAGCTGCAGGCTTCCCCTGTTTGCTGCTTTTGCAGGAGTATGGCAGTGACTTTTTAGATACAACACTAAAGGCAGAATTAACAAAAGAAATAATTGATAAGCTGGACTTCATTAAAATTTAAAATTTCTGCTCCACAAAAGGCAGTATAAAAAGACTATCATAATCCCCATAAATGTATGTGTCGATGCAAAATAATCAGTACGTATAGTGGCAGTTCTAAAGTACTGAGGTCTTTTAGTGGATTCATTTTTATTGGATTATTTATCTATTTATTGACATATCTATAAAGGTCTTTTTTACAGATAATTAAATTTAGGAATCCTAGTATTCAGTACAGCTACATAAGTTTTAGCAGTTATATAGCAAAAAGAACCAGAACATAAAATAAAACAGAATATTTACTTCACACCAGAAAATTATCTCCTGCCCCTTTTCAGTTGATCCCTGTCCCCAGTTTAGGTAAACATCTCACTTCTAACACCATGAATTAGTTTTGTAGAAACATAGAAATGTTTCATGCAGAAACATTTTTTTGGGGGGGGGAAATCTGGTTTCTATCATTTATTACCTGTTTATAGTTTCCATTTATCTGCTGAAATTGTCCATCTATTCACACATATTTTTCTTCCAGTTTTACTGAGATATAATTGACATATAGCACTGTGTAAATTTAAGGTGTACAGCCTAATGATATGACTTACATACATCATGAAATGGTTACCACAGTAATGTTAGTGAACATCATTCAGACATGTTTTTAATATTTTCCCATAGATCATTTAGTATATTTTCCCTAATTATGTTAAATCCTTTGTATAATAGTTCTAATAGTTTGGCCACTTATGAGTTTATTTCCATTAACTATTTTTTTACCCTCTTGGATATAGTTAACACTTTCCTGCTTCTTTGAATTTCTCATTACTTTTTATTATATGAGATATCATAGTCCAAAGAACAATGGAGAATTTAATTTAATTTTCTCAGAAAACAGCATACACCTGTCTATGATGTTGATATGGGAAGAAAGCATGATGAGCCAATCAGATCTGTAGTGAAATCTGGGTTTTGTTGCAGCTTTATTTATATTTAGTTCAACACTGGCATTAAAAATTTTGAGGACGGGATCATTGCTTCCCTTTAAGCTGGGTCTGCGGCTTTGCAGTGGTGAGATTCCACAGAACTCTTTGTATTTTATATCCAAGCTACTGTATACTGTACAACCAGTTTGTTCTCGGGATTAGAATCTCTCTCTCTCGTATACAGGATGACATCTAGACTTTAGAGTTCTTGAAGAATTCTCTTTACACAGACACACCTTGAACTTGCTGGTGCTTTGGTGATTTCTCTTTGTCTTGCTGTCTTCCTCCCTCACCCCACTTGTATTTGTCCATGGCAGTTTGCTTTATGAAAGCCTAATGTACCTTGGAGGAATGTCTCTCATTTCTCCTCTCTCATTTTCATCCTTCAGATGAGATGAAGACTCCAGGTGCCTCAGGGACAATTTTCGTCAGCTTTCCTACCAGCCTCAATCCTTTACATGTCCACAGCCTTGTATTCAGTAGAAGCACTGTGCACCTTATAGGGAGATTCTCTCTTAGCTAGATCTCCTGCACAGTTTCCAGCCTACAGAGGTTACACCATATGCTCTGAAAAGGCCAATGGAAAAGAGTTGGCATGTGCTGGCTCATTGTGTAATTATGGCTCCTTGGTATTCCAAGTCATCCCTCCAGCACTCTCACAGTGGTTAAAAGTTGGGGTGATTTCTCCTTACCACTATTTATGTTGTATTCGCTCCCCTTCCTGCTGACCTTCCAAGGCTTGAAAATAGCCATAGGTTGGTTATGTAATGGAAACATATGATATTGTTCAAAACTTAATTCATTAGTTTTTTTTTGGAGTCTTTATCACCATGTTTATTTTTAGATACTGAAGTTTTCTAATTTATCTGACTTGTTGTCATTGGTGAATGAAGTGATGGTCATCAGTGAAGTTCTGCATTCTAATTGAAAATGGAAAGCCATGAAATCTGCTCTTAATTATTCTTTACATTAAACTTAATTTTGAAGTAGACTAAGAAAGGACACTCCTGAGTTACAGTGGATGGAAAAAAAATTCACTGCCATCTGTTTAATGATACTAGTAGCCATGATCACTTCACTCTCTCATGTATATCAAGTGTAATAAAATAAAATTATGCTGGGTAATGCACAGATGATCTCTCTTTAGATGATTTCAATTGAATAATGTGCAAAATCAATTTTCCTCATAATAAGCATATAAAATGTCCATTAAATTATTGCCATATAGCAAGGGACTGCCTAAGGGACTAGATCAAAAGAAAACCTACACACAGATATTTAAGAAAGAAAACAAGAATTCCCACCACATATATACAGTATTTAGCCGATTCTATTTATAGATATTCAGAAAGCTAAAATATTTTGAAGGACTTCTTTGCTGTTTAACAATAATTAATTAAATATTATATTTTTTAAAGAATGTTGAACATTTCTCCATTGGTATTAGGTTTGCCATTTAGGCTTTTTGTTGTGATTAGCCAGACAGTGCTGTGGATAGGACAGAAGCAGTATTCCTAGAGGAAAATGGAATATACTTTTCAGTATACTCTGAAAGAAAACGGGAAGAACACATAAATCCTTTCTTTTTGTCTGGAGGGAAAACACTTATATAATTGTTTGAACTGTAAGCTGAATTAACTGAGTTTTTGTTTGTTATATTTTACATAGAATATCATTTTTACTAAAATGAAAATGTGTGCTGATTCACATTTGGATTTTGGCAGATATTTTCTAGAAAATGACTGATGTGGGTCATTTTCAGGAAAACAATTGGCACTATTTGTTGCCAATAATAAAATTTGAGTGTTAAAGTGAAAATTAAAATTTTGGAAAACATACATGGCACTGTGTGCTTGTAAGTTTGCCAATTCTTAAACTATTTTAAAATGAGATTGTCAGTGATTTTTAAAAATGTGATTATATCAAATAATAAAATGTCAATGTATGAAAGCTCTGTACAACTTAGTGAACAAATATTTTCCAAATGACCAATGCATGCTGTTGGATAATAATACATCAGTTAAAGATCTATTCAAAGTGCAAGATAGACTAATAGGCTATATTTAATCAGTATAGTTCCATTTTCTATACCTCAATAACCTTTAATAAATGACCACTTGTCAAATTTTGTGTATTATCTCAGTATAGTCACAATCACCAGGAAAAGCAACTAACATATTCTATGCTTTTTCAACTACATAGTTATTTTTCCCCACCTTTATTGAGGTATGATTGACAAATAAAAGTGGTGCGCAGTCTCATGTTTTGATATACATCTACATTCTGAAATTGCCAATATCAAAGATATACTTAGTCTTTGATCAGAAATCTCACTCATGGAAATCTGTTTCAAAGTTACACTGACAAAAATACAAATATGCAAGTCTATTTATTATGCCATTAATTATTTTATAATGAAATTTTAATGTTAATGTAAATATAACATATTACAAGATAAAGCAAATGAGAAGATATTTATTGTAGCTGGGATCTTAGATTTTGGTATGGGGGAAAGGAGAAAGATATATAAATTTAAGAATAAAAATCTTGTAGTCTTAAGTTTGGATTGGAAGTGTCTTTGTAAACTCATGAAAATTGATTTTGTAAAAAATTAGGTTTTTGCTTTTCTTTTAATAACCACCAAACCAACCTTGTCTTGGGGGCACATCTGTCTCAAAGGCTGATATCTCTAAATACCATTGCCTATTTGTGAATTAGTTGATTTTTAAAGCTGGAACTACAAACATTCAAGATGAGCCTGTAATATTTTGTAATTATCAAAAGCAAGTTGCTATTAAAGACTGTTAAGCATTTATCAGGTTGACTCAAGAAACAACTTGAAATGGGTCCCTGGCCAAAGATGGGGAATTTTAACATTGATAAGTTAATTGCAATGGGCTGAGCACTTTAAATATGTAAAATCCATTATCCAAATGGAAAATTTATTTAAAAAAATAAATAGCTCATTTTCATCTCTGAATTATCCTAAGAAACCAAATTTATATTTTCAAAAGTAGCTATAAAGGAAAATTATCAGGACTCTATCCTAAAATTTATATAGGAATTTTTATCAAATTGTTAATAAGGGAAAGTGTCTGTTAAGGAAGTACCTGGCTAATAGATAAAGAATAGCAGAGTTATAACATTACCATTTTTTTCCACTAAGAATGAAATGATAAATCTAGGCCATGGTCATCAGTGATTGCATTTCAAAATATGGAATACTCAGGCATTCTATGCATGCTGACAGAAGCACAGAAAACTGAAATGAAATATCTTGACACTGAGTCACAATAAGTCTCTAGATCTGTTGAAAAGATTATTCTTTCTCCATTGAATTGTCTTTGCTCCTTTGCCAAAGATCAGTGGACTTTATTTGTGTGGGTCTATTTGTGGACTCTATTCCGTTCCATCAATCTATATCAGCAGTCCACAACCCCCGGGCTGCAGACTGGTACCAGTCCGTGGCATGTTAGGAACCAGGCTGCACAGCAGGAGGTGAGCAGTGGGCTAGTGAGCAAAGCTTCATCTGCCGCTCCCCATCGCTTCCCATTGCTCGCATTACTGCCTGAACCATCCCCCTGCCCCCTGTGCGTGGAAAAACTGTCTTCCATGAAACTGGTCCCTGGTGCCAAAAAGGTTGGGAACCACTGATCTAGATGGTCCTCTTTCACTATCATGCTGTCTTGATTTCTGTAACTGTATAGTAAGTCTTGAACTCAGGCAATGTGAGTTCTCTAAATTTTTTTCTCCTTCACTATTGTGTTGACTATTCTAGGTCTTTTACTTTTTCAGAGAATTTTTAGAATTAGGTTTTCAGTATTTATTAATAATTTGGGGGTGATTTTTAATAGGATTTCACAGATTTTATAGAACATGTTTGGGAGAATTGACATCTTAACAATATTGAACCTTCGAATTCATGAACATGGGATATCTCTTTTATTTAGATCTTCTTTGTTGTCTTCAGAGATTTTGTAATATTCTGCGAATAGAGATTGCTATATATATTGTTAGGTTTGTACCTAAGTATTTAATTTTGGGGGGCGCTATTGTATTTAGTTTTCAGTGTTCATGTTGTTATTTCTAACATATAGAATGCAGTTGATTTGTGAATGTTTATTTTTTGTCCTGTAACCTTCCTAAACCAACTTGTTAGTTGTAGGGTTTTTTTTTTTTTGGTTTCTTTAGGATTTTATACATAGACAAACATGTCTTTGTATAAAATAAAACTGTAAAGACGGTTTTATTTTTCCATTTGAATATGTATGCCTTCTATTTCCCTTCCATGCTTCATTTATACTGGCTAGAACTACCTCCACTTTGTTGAATAAATGGTTAGAGCACACATCCTTGTCATGTTCCTAATAGGAGAAAGACATTCAGTCTTTTATCATTAAATATAATGTTAGCTATAGCATTTTTATAGATGCTTTTTTTAAAATTTAAATTGAGGAAGTTTCCTCTATTCCTGTTTATTTGTTTTTTTCTGAGGTTTTTTTTTTTTTTTTTTTTTTTTTTTTTGTGGTACGCGGGCCTCTCACTGTTGTGGCCTCTCCCGTTGCGAGCACAGGCTCCGGACCCACAGGCTCAGCAGCCATGGCTCACGGGCCCAGCTGCTCCGCGGCATGTGGGATCTTCCCGGACCAGGGCATGAACCCGTGTCCCTGCATCGGCAGGCGGACTCTCAACCACTGCGCCACCAGGGAAGCCCTTCTGAGAGGTTTTTATCCTGAATGGGTCTTTCTGCATTTTAAATGACATAAAATATGTTTTGTTATTTTATGATAAAATACATTTTAAAGTCACATGATAGAATAATGTAAATGTATGCTTTCTTGGACTTGTTTCAAGTTAATTTAGGTTTGGGGAGATGGTCAAGCAGATGATTGACCATAGTTAAAAACTTTTTAATTTGGGTGATGGGCCTACTGTGGGTCATTATGCCTGCCTCTCTACTTTTTAACATATTTGATTTCTTAACATAAAGTTTCATTATCCAAATTCTCATATCAGTACCTTATAGCTAGTTTATAATTTATTGCTTAGGATTGTATCAGGTCACTTGATGCTAAATGATATTTGTTGTTTATTTGTTTGAAATGCAAGGCCATTTATGAAATAATTTTCCACTTTACTCCTTTTTGTGAAATTCTTTTCTAAATGTATTCAACACAGTTATGGGGGGAAAAGCCATATGGCATCTTTCATGTGTTTTTATTTTTCTTAAAGGCCATTCTATTTCTTCTCATCTGCTGTCACTGTCTTTGAACAGAATAAACATGATAGATTCATGGTTGGAGAACACAGGAAAAACAACTTGTCGGTCATTCTCAAAATTCTTGTATCAATACACAGAAGTGGCTGAATGGGTTGTGAAGATTCTTTTGTTAATATTATTAAATATTATTTGCTAATTTTTGTATTTTAAATATATGTTTAATATTTTAATTAGAAATATTCAAATTATTCTTATATGATTTGAAATTTTTATCTAAATTATATTACAATACATTTAATTTATTGTTTCTCTTTTTCAAAATACCTCAAACCTATAGACTGATTAAAGGAATAAAAACTGAGCAGAGAATGAGTAAAGGAAGTTGGGGTATAGTCCTAACTCAGCCGACCAAAATTTGTGTTTCAGCAAAATGACTTAAACCAATACTTTTCTCCATTTCTTTACTCCACTCTACCCACACATCCCAGGGTAGTTGTAATAAATAAATATATAATAATAGCGAACAGGACAAAAGAAATTACTGTAAATGAGAAGAAGTCTTGACATAAGGATATAAAATAAAAAGAGGATGATTGAAAACAATTAGAATATAGGACTAGGTTAGTAAGAAATGCTTGCCAATTTGCCAATATTTTTGGACATTGAAGCTGTTCGATTTACCTGCTTAAACGTAACTTACATGACTTCATTTCAAAATAACCATAAACAATTGAAAGGGTCAAAGTCAGAAGGCCATTATGGTGGTAAACAGGCATAAATTATAAAACAATGAATAAGTTACCTATCTTTCAGGTAAAAAAGTGAAATTAAATTTCTACAAATGGATCAGGCACTGAAATTAAGTGTCAGGTTTCTTTTTCTTCCTCTTCAGCTAATTATTGCATGCATCTAATAGCTACCATTTGTTTTGTGGAATACATATATATAAACAGATAATAAAATGGAAAGCATACTGGTGACTTTTATTTAACAGGCTTGCCAATATTCCTTGGAAGGAAAAATTTTTTAAACTCAGTTTAGTTTTAACTCTGTGGTAAATAATCTTGAGAACCAAATGTTTCATCAGTATTGCAAGTTTCACCCAAATATATAAATAACAATAATTATTATAATGTAATTTACATAATTATTTTAGGCGTATATATAGGAAACTTATTGTGACTTTACTGAGGGAATGTGACTAAACATATATATATTTAATTTCATAAATTTATATAACATTAATATAAATTTAAAAATATAAGTATTCGTCGTGATCTCCATTTTTATTACCATACTAATTACAAAAGACTGTAAGATCTATGTGGGAAATATATATATATATTTTATAGCATAAAATATATATAATGTAAAAAATATATAAAATATATTTATAATATAAATATATATAATTAATATTTTTACATGTAACAAATTTATATATATTAATTGATATACATAATTATATAATTTATCAGAATATCCTGAAGCTTAATACAATGCCAAATATATAGTAAGTGATTAAATATAATTCAGATAGAATAATATAGTTCTATAAATACTACTTTTAAGTTATTTGAAGCCCCAGAAATCATTTTTGAAACAAGGAGGTATGTGTATGTTTGTGTGTGTATGTGAGAGAAAGAGTGTGTATTTCTGTATGTCTTGTGTGTATGACATCGTCTCTCTACTGTACTTATGTAAAAGTTTACTAACTACTCTCACTTTTGATCTGACAATGTAGAAACCAAGTGACTTTCAAAATGTTAAGCATATAATATTACTCTTGTCCTTCACAGCTTTGGTGTCGATTATAATGGCCAGCACATTCTTTCATGAATTGACACTCTTTTATCTGTTGGCAGGAGTGCAAAATGGATCAGCTCCTTTGGAAATCAGTTTGCCAATTTCTTAGAAAGCTAAACATACAACTACCATTTGACACAGCAATTCTATGCTTCTTAGTTATCTCCCCATGGGAAATGAAAATGTATTTTTATACAAAGACAGTGATACAATTGTTTGTATCATCTTTATTCCTTAATCACTAAAAACTGAGAAAAACACAGATATCCTTTAACCAGTTAATGGATAAACAATGGTAGTACATCTGTGCAATAGAATATTAATCTGCAATATCAAAAGAACAAACTGTTGATGCACACAACATGGAAGAACCTTAGAAACAGTCTGCTTAAAAGAACCCAGACCTCAAACACGTTGTGTAATTTCATTTCTGTGACATTTTGGGAAAGGCAAAAGTATAGGAATGAAATAAAAGATCAGCGATTGTTAGGATTTGAGAAGTAGGGGCAGGGATTGACTACAAAGGGTCAGTACAAAAAGTTTTGTTGTGAAACAAATGTTCCATACAGTTCTGTAACTGTAGAGAATGCAGATAGTCATGGTTGCATGGCTCTATGCATTTGTCCAATCTCATAGATCTTTATACCACAAAGAGTAAATTTTAATTGATGTAAATTAAAGAAAAACAATATGTGAAAGTACCCAAGATTCTGACAAATGAATATAAGTATATTACAAATAAATCACTAACTTTAAGGGTCTTAGGAAGAGACGAGCTGAAGTAACTTTGGAAGACAATGCTCTTACAGGATAGTGAAGGCAAAGGTCAAGATAAACTATCCACACATTGTGCTTTAAGTGGTAAAATTGTTTTTCAGAATGTATGAGTTAGCAATTCTAAAACTAATTTACATGTGTAATAGTGGTGAACAAATGCATGTACATGTTATTGTAGAGACTAAGACCCACATTTCTGTCTGTAACAGAAGGAAGTTACAAAGTTATAAATAAAGGGAAATGGCTAGAAGAAATCATGTGGTGCAGGACTGGTGTTGGAAGTATTATTATAAACTCAAGTTTTATCAATGTAAACTCATGTTTGTATGAGTTTATATTGTTACCAATATAAACTCTATTAGCCCTGTCTGTTGAGAAGGGCTAAAAGATGTGACACCACAGTAGCAATTTGTACACCTAGTGCCAGATCTTGGTTTCTTTTTTTTTTTTTTCACATCTTCAATTTTAATAGACATTGCCAAATGAGCACTCAAAAAAGCTGTTTCAATAGTCACTACTCAAAAGTGAACAGAGCCACCTAATTGCTCAGATCCTTATCAAAACCTGATAGTCTTAAACTTTTTCATTTTTGCCAGACTGATGAGAGGGAAGAAACGTTAGCTCACTGATTTAATTCACAGTCTAAAGAGCCTACAAGGGGGGGTGGAGGGACAAACAAAAAATAACGCCTTGCAAATAATGAATGCAACAAACTATTTTGGAGACAGGTAAGGCACAATTAAGAGTGATGCCGCTTACTGGGTGCCTGTTTTGTGCCAGGAACGAAGCTTGACAATTTACAGGAGTTACCTCTGGCTCTTGCAGCACCAGGGCACTGGTGTGCCCCCTTTACAGATGCAGAGATAAAGGTTCAGAACAGTGAAGTAACTTACCAAGTTCATATCACAAGCAGGGAGGGAGCTGGGATTTAGAGAGTTACTCAACCATCACCACATTCCAGTTTTCAAATCTTTCCATCGCTCCAAAACGTTCTGTCATGCCCACTTGCTACAGATCCCTGCTCCCAGGCAAATACTGTTCTGCCTTCTGTCTCCATAGATTTCTCTTTTCTGAATATTTCATACAATATGTAATCTTTTGTATGTGGCTTCTTTTGCTTAGTGTAATGTTTTTTGAGGTTCATCCATGCTATAGCATATTATCAATAGTTCATTCCCTTCTATTGCTAGTAGTATTCCACTGGATGGATTCAACAGTTGATGGACATTTGGATTGTTCCCAGCTTTTGGCAACCATGAATAACAGTGCTATGAACATTCACATATGTGTCTCTGTGTTGACATATGTTTTCATTTCTTTTGTTTTTTAACATCTTTATTGGAGTATAATTGCTTTACAATGGTGTGTTAGTTTCTGCTTTATAACAAAGTGAATCAGTTATACATATGTTCCCATATCTCTTCCCTCTTGCGTCTCCCTCCCTCCCACCCTCCCTATCCAACCCCTCCAGGTGGCCACAAACCACCGAGCTGATCTCCCTGTGCTATGCTGCTGCTTCCCACTAACTATTTTACGTTTGGTAGTGTATATATGTCCGTGCCACTCTCTCACTTTGTCACAGCTTACCCTTACCCCTCCCCATATACTCAAGTCCATTCTCTAGTAGGTCTGTGTCTTTATTCCCGTCTTACCCCTACGCTCTTCATGACCTTTTTTTTTCTTAAATTCCATATATATGTGTTAGCATACAGTATTTGTTTTTCTCTTTCTGACTGACTTCACTCTGTATGACAGACTCTAGGTCCATCCACCTCACTACAAATAACTCAATTTTGTTTCTTTTTATGGCTGAGTAATATTCCATTGTATATATGTGCCACATCTTCTTTATCCATTCATCTGTTGATGGATACTTAGGTTGCTTCCATGTCCTGGCTATTGTAAATACAGCTGCAATGAACATTGTGGTACATGACTCTTTTTGAATTATGGTTTTCTCAGGGTATATGCCCAGTAGTGGGACTGCTGGGTCATATGGTAGTTCTATTTGTAGTTTTTTAAGGAACCTCCATACTGTTCTCCATAGTGGCTGTATCAATTTACATTCCCACCAGCAGTGCAAGAGTGTTCCCTTTTCTCCACACCCTCTCCAGCATTTATTGTTTCTAGATTTTTTGATGATGGCCATTCTGACCGGTGTGAGATGATATCTTATTGTACTTTTGATTTGCATTTCTATAATGATTAATGATGTTGAGCATTCTTTCATGTGTTTGTTGGCAATCTGTATATCTTCTTTGGAGAAATGTCTATTTAGGTCTTCTACCCATTTTTGGATTGGGTTGGTTCCTTTTTTGTTATTGAGCTGCATGAACAGCTTGTAAATTTTGGAGATTAATCTTTTGTCAGTTGCTTCATTTGCAAATATTTTCTCCCATTCTGAGGGTTGTCTTTTGATCTTGTTTATGGTTTCCTTTGCTGTGCAAAAGCTTTTAAGTTTCATTAGGTGCCATTTGTTTATTTTTGTGTTTATTTCCATTTCTCTAGGAGGTGGGTCAAAAAAGATCTTGCTTTAATTTATGTCAGAGAGTGTTCTGCCTATGTTTTCCTCCAAGAATTTGATAGTTTCTGGCCTTACATTTAGGTCTTCAATCCGTTTTGAGTTTATTTTTGTGTATGGTGTCAGGGGGTGTTCTAATTTCATACTTTCACATGTAGCTCTCCAGGTTTCCCAGCACCACTTATTGAAGAGGCTGTCTTTTCTCCACTGTATATTCTTGCCTCCTTTATCAAAGATAAGGTGACCATATGTGCGTGGGTTTATCTCTGAGCTTTCTATCCTGTTCCATTGATCTACATTTCTGTTTTTGTGCCAGTACCATACTGTCTTGATTACTGTAGCTTTGTAGTATAGTCTGAAGTCAGGGAGCCTGATTCCTCCAGCTCCATTTTTCGTTCTCAAGATTCCTTTGGCTATTCAGGGTCTTTTGTGTTTCCATACAAATTGTGAAATTTTTTGTTCTAGTTCTGTTAAAAATGCCAGTGGTAGTTTGATAGGGATTGCATTGAATCTGTAGATTGCTTTGGGTAGTAGAGTCATTTTCACATTGTTGATTCTTCCAATCCAAGAACATGGTATATCTCTCCATCTATTTGTATCATCTTTAATTTCTTTCATCAGTGTCTTATAATTTTGTGCATACAGGTCTTTTGTCTCCTTAGGTAGGTTTATTACTAGATATTTTATTCTTTTTGTTGCAATGGTAAATGGGAGTGTTTTCTTAATTTCACTTTCAGATTTTTCATCATTAGTGTATCGGAATGCTAGAGATTTCTGTGCACTAATTTTGTATCCTGCTACTTTACCAAATGCATTGATTAGCTCTAGTAGTTTTCTGGTAGCATCTTTAGGATTCTCTATGTATAGTATCATGTCACCTGCAAACAGTGACAGCTTTACTTCTTATTTTCCGATTTGGATTCCTTTTATTTCTTTTTCTTCTCTGATTGCTGTGGCTAAAACTTCCAAAACTATGTTGAGTAATAGTGGTGAGAGTGGGCCACCTTGTCTTGTTCCTGATCTTAGTGGAAATGGTTTCAGTTTTTCACGATTGAGGACAATATTGGCTGTGGGTTTGTCATATATGGCCTTTATTATGTTGGGGAAAGTTCCCTCTATGCCTACTTTCTGCAGAGTTTTTATCATAAATGGGTGTTGAATTTTGTCAAGAGCTTTTTCTACATCTATTGAGATGATCATATGGTTTTTCTCCTTCAATTTGTTAATATGGTGTATCACGTTGATTGATGAGATGCAGCAAAAGCAGTTCTAAGAGGGAAGTTTATAGCAATACAATCCTACCTTAAGGAATAGGATACATCTCATAAACAACCTAACCTTGCACCTAAAGCAATTAGAGAAAGAAGAACAAACAAACAAACAAAAAAAACCAAAGTTAGCAGAAGGAAAGAAATCATAAAGATCAGGTCAGAAATAAATGAAAGAGAAATGAAGGAAATGATAGCAAAAATCAATAAAACTAAAAGCTGGTTCTTTGAGAAGATAAACAAAATTGATAAACCATTAGCCAGGTTCATCAAGAAAAAAAGGGAGAAGACTCAAATCACTAGAATTAGAAATGAAAAAGGAGTAACAACTGACACTGCAGACATACAAAGGATCATGAGAGATTACTACAAGCAACTTTATGCCAATAAAAGGGACAACCTGGAAGAAACTGGCAAATTCTTAGAAATGCACAACCTGCTGAGACTGAACCAGGAAGAAATAGAAAATATGAACAGACCAATCACAAGTAATGAAATTGAAACTGTGATTGAAAATCTTCCAACAAACAAAAGCCCAGGACCAGATGGCTTCACAGGTGAATTTTATCAAACATCTAGAGAAGAACTTAACACCTATCCTTCTCAAACTCTTCCAAAATATAGCAGAAGGAGGAACACTCCCAAACTCATTCTACAAGGCCACCGTCACCCTGATATCAAAACCAGACAAACATGTCACAAAGAAAGAGAACTACAGGCCAATATCACTGATGAACATAGATGCAAATATCCTCAACAAAATACTAGCAAACAGAATCCAACAGCACATTAAAAGGATCATACACCACGATCAAGTGGAGTTTATTCCAGGAATGCAAGGATTCTTCAATATACATAGATCTTGGTTTCTTAATATCATTTTCCAATAAAAGAAATTTTGTGGTTCCCTGAGAAAGTGGTTGATTCTAAGGATGGTATAGGGATAATAGAAGATGATCCTACATCATCTTATATTGCCAGAAAGCAAGGAAATGTTCAAAACAAGACAGAACAGAAAAGGATGAGGGCATGTCAAAAGAGCATACAGGAGCCTATCTGAAGATCAGAGTGGCGGAAGCTAAGACAATTTGAGCAGCAAAATAAATAACAGTTGAATTGGATTATAGCTTACTTAATTAAATATCCTTAAGTCCTTCCTGATATATTCTGAGGGAGAAAGGACAGCATTCTTATTGAAGGATAATTCTAATTAATAAGTGTTAAAGAAATGAGTAAAATAGAAAGCTCCCTTTTCAGAACATTATAATAATAATCACTACTGGCAAGATCCACTGGTGGTTGATGAAATCATTTGGTACATAGTTAAGGAGAAACAGGATCTTTGTATATACTCAAAGTATCTTCTCCAAAACAAATATTTATTGATTAAAAATGGAAAATAGAATATATACAATGTAGAAATTGGAAAGTTTAGCATCACCAATAATAAGATATATTGATATCATGTCCCCTTGATGTCGTGCACAGAGAAGGGCAGATTACCTTGTGGTATTCTTCCCAGTAATGTATACCCTCAGAGTAATCATGAGAAAACATCAGAGAAACACAGACTGTTGGACATCCTACAAAATATCTGACCAGTATTCCTCACAAATCTTAAGATCATAAAAGCAAGGATTCCATGCACAAACTAATCTATGGTGGCAATGATCAAAATAGATATTAAGTCTGAAGGGGAAAATTGACTTGGAGGGATTAGAAGGGAGACTTCTAGGGTTCTGGAAAGGATAGCTAGATAGCTGATAGGTATAGATAGATCTGAATTATAGTTCAATGTTTCATATTTAAAAATTAATCAAATTATTTTCTTAAGATTTGTGGATTGTAACAATATGTAAGTTATACCACAATAATTTTTAATGTAATGAAAGAAAAATAAAATATCTTTTGTAAGATCCAGAGGACCTGTGACCAATCTGTCTTCTAATTTTTACTTAACTCCATCCTACTGATTTGGAGAGCCTTAGTTTTCAGGAGGAAGTGTTATGTACATATCATTAATAATCTACCACTGCCTGGCTTGTTTAGATTTATTTTCTACTCCTTGTCTCTTATGATATAATTTGCATTTTAAAATGTTTAAAAAATAGTTTACCAAATACATTTAAAAGGTATTTCTGTACCTTACCATTCAATTATTCATTTGACAAAAATTTACTGAATATTTGTTTCTACAGTCCAATTACTGTTCTAGGCACTTGGGGTATAGTTTAACTAGACTCACAGTCTTCTTGTAACTTTACATTCTGGCGATGGGAGAAAAACATAATAGCTGTGATGGAAATTAAATAGAGCAATATGGTAGTTATTAAATAGATTATTAGGGTAGATGCTGGAAAGAGGTCTCTTTAAAAAAGTAACATTTATTTTGAATTCCAAATGATGAGAGAAAGGCAGCTGACACCACGTGGAAGAGCACTGCAGGCTATAAGAATGGCGACTGTAAACTTTGGAACAATCTTAGCAAGGGAGAGGATTCTAAAGACAAGTGTCTAGAGCAGAAAAGGAGCAAGAGAAAGTTGTGTGGTAAGAAGTTAGCAGTGCTATATCACACAGCATTTTGTAAGATAAGGAAATAAGACATTTTTGTTTATGTTTTGTCTGTTTATTTTTATTAATTGTAAGTGTAATTTGGAATAAAGTGAATAATTTTAGGCAGGGAGGGACCACGATCTACTTTATATGTTTAAATGCTTTCTCTAGCTACTGTTTGGAAAGATTATTTCAAGGTAGACAGAAAAGAAGTTAAGAAACTTGATAGAAAGCTTTGGCAGTATGCTAAGCACTATGTGATAACTGTGGCCTAGAGGAGAAGAGGTGGAGATGACAAGTATAAATTTTCCAGCTTTATTTTTAGAGGTAGAGATGACAGAGCATATTAACGAATTAGATATGGAGGTATGAGATACAGGGGCATTAAATATACCTAATTTCATGGTTTGAGCAACTCTATGGATGACATTGCCATCTTTTAAGATGTCTTTTTATGTGATGCTTCCTAATTATACTTCTGATAAACTCTTGTTATTCATCAGACTGGACAATATCCTCCCAAATTTAAATTGATGCTTATCTAACCAATGCTACCTCTCATACCTGACATATACCTTATGTACCTATAAATGCATTTATTTCACTGTTTTGTGCATTTTTAAATGACTTTTTATTATGAGGATGAAATCATGTTGAGGAAAGGGCAGATTAAAAAAAACAAGATCTGTGTTTCTGTATCTTCCAGTCTCTGCAAGATTTCATGACACATAGTACAGCTATACTGTATAATATACTAGCCACTAGTCACATATAGATAATTCAATTTAAATTTCAATTAATTAAAATTAAGTTCCTTAGTTACACAAGCCAGTTTTAAGTGCTCAATTGCCATGTGTGGCTAGTGGCTATTATATCTTTGACAGAACATGTATAGAAAAGTTTCAATTAAATAATGAGGTTAATTGAGTGTCAGTAAATAGATGGTAAAATGAAATTAAGTAGAATTGTCAAGTTGTGGCACAGCACTATTCTCTAAGAAATCTGTAATTACCTTACCTCTGTAATCATAAATTACCTTATAAAGTGTGTTTGGTTTTAATGGTCAACCATGTCTCATTTGTTTATTATAAATGCTGCCATTTGTAACAGTGTGAAAAATTTATAAAATAGTAATCATAGAAAATACATAATATAAATGTGGGTATATGTATGTGTATATTTAGTGAATTTTCTCTGTGAACTATATAGACATCCAATTTAATTTCACATATACGTATAGATAATTAAAGAAAATGGCAAATCTGTCAATTTGGAATGTAGAAAGGCCCACATATTTCCATTTGTCACACTTTACCAAGTCTGAAAAATTTAGTCTTTCATTAGGAATGGTTTGCTTATATTTAATGGAATTATTGAAATAGCTGACTTTACATCTGCTATCGTACTGTTTGTTTTCTATATGAACCACTTTTATGTTGTTCTTATCTATGTTTTGTCAATATTATTTTGTGAGCCCATTTTTCTTCCATAAACTTGTTAATTAAAAAGTCTTTCTGTTCTTTTAGTAGGTACTTTAGTGATCACAACATGTAACCTTACCTTATTTCAGTCCACCACAAAGTATTGCTCTTATTACTTCCCTAATAACCATAGAAACTTATAATACTTATAACTTCATTTATTCACCTCTCATCTTTTACAGTATTATTTTCATGCATTTAGTTATATTTTAAACCCTATGATCCCTTATTATTGTTTTATACAGTTAATGTTTGCCCAACATTCATTATATTTACCTTTTTGGTGCTCTTTATTCCACCCCACATGTCATTTTTCTCTCCTGTCCTAGCAGAAGGAAGAGTAAATCCCGCTACACTTCTTGAAGGAAGAAAGCATCATCTGGAGTCTCATTTCTTTAATAGACATGCTAAAAGGCAAAACCACATGTTCAAGAGTATACAGAAAAAAGAAACACAGATCATAAAAGCTAATACATTGTAATCCAGATAATAGAGGTTATTAACAAGGCCTTAAAAGTAGGTCTTAATAATATATTATAGAAAATGGAGGATAAAATTAACAAAATAGATGAGAATATGGAGCACATCACCAGATAATTGAAATATATAAAATAATCATATTAAAAGTTTAGAATGTAAAATGCAATATCTAAAGTTAATACCTTTTTAGATAAACACAGCAGAACTGAAAATGCTAGAGGTGTGATTAGAGAATTCAAAAACAGGTTGATAGCCAATACCTAAGATGAAGTGCAGAAAAAGTAGGAATTTAAAATACAGAAAAGAATGCTAGAAACCTTTGGGATAAAGTCAAAATACCTACCATGCTTGTAATTGGATTGCCAAAGAGAGAAGAGATTGAGTGCCAACAGTTCCTCTCAATGCAGATAAAGACTACACAGTTTCAAGCCTGGTTATCAGTCCAGGTAAGGTTGAAGCTACCTTGGCTTCACTTTTTGTCCTCCAGGATTGGCCACTAAAACACTCATCTATTTTTTTTTTTTTTTCTCACAGGAGTGCTGTTAAAGTCTGTTTTCTAGAAAACTTTTTGATTAAATATCTGGTGTCCAGATTCCTCCACCTCCTGAGGGAAAAGCAAGCATATGCTTCAGACACCCACAGTCCCTGTCTAAATTTTATTTGTCATCCAGCAACAGCTCCCTGTGGCATAGTCTGAACTTTCACCCTCTTGATTGTGTAATGTTTTAGCTTTCTTTTGAGGCCATAGCAAATTATCACAAATTTTGTAGCTTAAAACAACACAAATTTTTTGTCTTACAATTCTGTAGGATAGAAATCAGACACAGGTCTCACTGGGATAAAATCAAGGAGCTGGCAGGGCTGTGTTCCTTTCTAGAAGCAATAGGGGAGAATCTGTTTCCTAGACTTTTCTAGCTACTAGGGGCTGCTTTTATTTCTTTCTTTCTTTCTTTTTTTTTTTTTTGGCAGTACACGGGCCTCTCACTGTTCTGGCCTCTCCCATTGCAGAGCACAGGCTCCAGACACGCAGGCTCAGCGGCCGTGGCTCACGGGCCCAGCCGCTCCACGGCCTGTGGGATCTTTCCAGACCGGGGCACGAACCTGCATCCCCTGCGTCGGCAGGCGGACTCTCAACCACTGCGCCACCAGGGAAGCCCTGCTTTTATTTCTTAACTTATCGCATGCTTAGTTCATCTTCAGAAGCAGTGTCATAGCATCTCTGTGACCCTTCTTCCAACTTTACTTCCCCTTTGACCATATTCAGGAAAGTTTCTCTGTTTTTAAAGACTTAACAGTTTTGGGCCCACCTGGATAATTCAGGATAATCTCTCTATTTTAGTGTTAGCTGATTACCAGTCCCAAATGCATCTGCGACCTTATTTCCCCTTCACACATTACAAGGGCTATTATTTTACCTTGCTTGAGTTTGGGCACATATGGTAGAAATAGGTCTTATAGGCAGCTATTTGACATAAAAGCTAGAAAACTCAGTTGTCCCTCTGTGTCCTAAAATTGTTTCCCAATTGTGGATCCCTGAATGGTTTTTTGAAAGGGAAAATAAAGGCTGGCTGGCCACCACATTTCTCTAACATTATTTACTAAGACATGCCCAGAATTGCCACACGTCCCCCGGTTAAGTCTGTAAAAGTTAGTTCACCTCACTGGGGTCTCCCCTCTTTGGTGTCTTACCTCCTCAAGGTCTCCACCTTTTGAGTTCTCTATCTTCGGCCAGTTGATCTCTATGTTTTAAATATATTTTTTCTAGTGGTTTTGATAGGAGTGCTAGTGCTCTGCTAGCTAATAATTCCTCGTAGAAGTTGAAGTCTTCCTTTATCATTTTTTCAACCTAAAAATATGTAACACAATCTTTTAAATTTGCAGTTGAAAAACAAGCAAAGAAAACAACAAAAAGTCCAACAACGGCCTGTCGGCTACTGTGGAGTTTAGGTGATAAAACTAGTACACTCTTGATGTTTAGATTGTAACTTTTCACATTAGAACATTCTGACAAAAATAACATAATTCAGTCTTTGCTTATATAAAGTGCTTAGAAAATTAAAGAGCACTTTATAAGTTACTACCTAAAAATTCCACAAGTTCAGGACATTCATCACTGGTCAAATAATTTTTCCTGTAACAGATGCCTTAAAATATTTTCTTTCTATTTTAAGTATTCCGTAAGTGAACAATACTAACTGGAAATTAGATTAGCAATATAACTATATTATCAGATTATATATTATTTATAGCTCAGGTAATAAAACACTGTAGAATTTTTTTAAATCTGAAAGCCCTTAAGAATTTAAATTTTTGCGTAATATGTATAATAATGAATACAACATTGGCTTAATATTCTATTTTCTTGAAATGTCAGTAGCTAAAGGATAAGAGTCATGAAGAGTTTAGATCAATAATTTAACTTTTCACAGAAGCACAAACAATCCTGAAGTGCCCAGATGATGATCCTCAGCTCAGCTTTATCCTCACAATTCAAGCCTTTGACATCCCTTTAGGAATTCTCTAATCATTTCTATAAACCCTTCATATGATCAAGTTATTTAAAATTACTATTATATCCTTAATGTGAATTTATATTCCGTTGCTTGAAGTTGGGCCAGTGTGGTAAAATGGGCCTTTTAGGCAGCCATTTGAGATAAACACCAGAAAATTCAGTTGTCCCTCTTTGTGTCCTGAATTATTGCTCAATTGTAGTTCCCTGAATGCTGGGCTTTTTTTTTAGAAATAAAACAGGTTCTTTACTGGATCTTAAAACATAGAGGTATATAAAATAAAAGGTGAAATGTCCACTGTTTCTTGGAAGTAACCATTTTTAAACAGTGTATGTGTTTAGTAACATATGAACAAGTGTTCATATATCTTTATATTGATATTTATTTTTTTAACAAAACTGTTGTCATACTATTATATATATTATTTTCCAATTTGCTTTTGTTCCCACTTACTAGTATATTTGGGATATTTTCCTAAGAGCACATATTCCCTTCATTTTTTTTTTTTCTGAGTCAACTTCTACTTTTTTATTTTTTTAGCATCTTTATTAGAGTGTAATTGCTTTACAATGTTGTGTTAGTTTCTGCTGTATGACAAAGTGAATCAGCTATACGTATACATATATCCCCATATCCCCTCCCTCTTGCATCACGCTTCCACCCTCCCTATCCCACCCCTTAGGGTGGTCACAAAGCACAGAGCTGATCTCCCTATGCTATATGGTTGCTTCCCACTAGATATCTGTTTTACATTTGGTAGTGTATATATGTCAATGCCACTCTTTCACTTCGTCCCAGCTTACCCTTCCCCCACCTAGTGTCCTCAAGTCTATTATCTATGTCTGCATCTTTATTCCTGTCCTGCCGCTAGGCTCATCAGAACCATTTTTTATTTTAGATTCCATATATGTGCGTTAGCATACGGTATTTGTTGTTCTCTTTCTGACTTACTTCACTCTGTAAGACAGACTCTAGGTCCATCCACCTCACTACAAATAACTCAATTTTGTTTCTTTTTATGGCTGAGTGATATTCCATTGTATGTATATGCCACATCTTCTTTATCTATTCATCTGTCGATGGACACTTAGGTAGCTTCCATGTCCTGGCTATTGCAAACAGTGCTGCAGTGAACATTGTGGTACATGACTCCTTTTGAATTATGGTGTTCTCAGGGTATATGCCCCGTAGTGGGATTGCTGGGTTGTATGGTAGTTCTATTTTTAGTTTGTTAAGGAACCTCCATACTGTTCTCCATAGTGGTGTATAAATTTACGTTCCCACTGACAGTGCAAGAGGGTTCGGTTTTCTCCACACACTCTCCAGCATTTATTGTTTGTAGATTTTGTTAGTTTGTTTGTTTTTGTTTTTAACACATTTTTTAAATTTAATTTTTTTAACATCATTATTGGAGTATAATTGCTTTACAATGGTGTGTTAGTTTCTGATTTATAAGTGAATCAGCTTTACATATACATATATCGCCATATCTCCTCCCTCTTGCATCTCCCTCGCACCCTCCCTATCCCACCCCCCTAGGTGGACACCAAGCACTGAGCTGATCTCCCTGTGCTATGTGGCTGCTTCCCACTAACTATCTGTTTTACATTTGGTAGTGTATATATGTCCATGCCACTCTCACACTTCGTCCCAGCTTGCCTTTCCCACTCCCCATGTCCTCAAGTCCATTATCTGTGTCTGCGTCTTTATTTCTGTCCTGCCCCTAGGTTCTTCAGAACCATTTTTATTTTTTAGATTCCATATATATGTGTTAGCATGCGGTATTTGTTTTTCTCTTTCTGATGTACTTCACTCTGTATGACAGATTCTAGGTCCATCCACCTCACTACAAATAACTCAATTTCATTTCTTTTTATGGCGGAGTAATATTCCACTGTATATATGTGCCACATCTTCTTTTTCCATTCATCTCTCGATGAACATTTAGTTTGCTTCCATGTCCTGGTTATTGTAAATAGAGCTGCAATGAACATTGTGGTACATGACTCTTTTTGAATTATGGTTTTCTCAGGGTATATGCCCGGTAGTGGGACTGCTGGTTTGTATGGTAGCTCTATTTTTAGTTTTTTAAGGAAGCTCCATACTGTTCTCCATAGTGGCTGTATCAATTTACATTCCCACCAACAGTGCAAGAGGGTTCCCTTTTCTCCACACCCTCTCCAGCATTTATTGTTTGTAGACATTTTGATGATGGTCATTCTGACTGGTGTGAGATGATACCTCATTGCAGTTTTGATTTGCATTTCTCTAATGATTAGTGATGTTGAGCATTCTTTCATGTGTTTGTTGGCAATCTGTATATCTTCTTTGGAGAAATGTCTGTTTAGGTCTTATCCCTATTTTTGGATTGGGTTCTTTGTTTTTTTATATTGATCTGCATGAGCAGCTTATATATTTTGAAGATTAATCCTTTGTCAGTTGCTTTGTTTGCAAATATTTTTTCCCATTCTGAGAGTTGTCCTTTCACTTGTTTATGCTTTCCTTTGCTGTGCAAAACTTTTAACTTTCATTAGATCCCATTTGTTTATTTTTGTTTTTAGTTCCATTTCTCTAGGAGGTGGGTCAAAAAGGAAGTTACTGTATTTTATGTCACAGAGTGTTGTGCCTATGTTTTCCTCTAAGAGTTTTATAGTGTCTGGCCTTACATTTAGGTCTTCAATGCATTTTGAGTTTATTTTTTTGTATGGTGTTAGGGAGTATTCTAATTTCTTTCTTTTACATAACTGTCCAGTTTTCCCAGCACCACTTATTGAAGAGTCGGTCTTTTTGCCATTTTATATTCTTGCCTCCTTTATCAAAAATAAGGTGAACATATGTGCATGAGTTTATCTCTGAACTTTCTATCTTGTTCCATTTATCTACATTTCTGTTTTTGTGCCAGTAGCATACTGTCTTGATTACTGTAGCTTTGTAGTATAGTCTGAAGTCCAGGAGCGTGATTCCTCCAGCTCCGTTTTTCTTTCTAAGATTGTTTTGGCAATTCGGGGTCTTTTGTGTTTCCATACAAACTGTGAAATTTTTTGTTCTAGTTCTATGAAAAATGCTATTGGTAGTTTGATAGGGATTGCATTGAATCTGTAGATTGCTTTGGGTAGTATAGTCATTTTCACATTGTTGATTCTTCCAATCCAAGAACATGGTATATCTCTCCATCTGTATGTATCATCTTTAATTTCTTTCATCAGTGTCATAGTTTCCTGCATACAGGTCTTTTGTCTCCTTAGGTAAATTTATTCCTAGGTATTTTATTCTTTTTGTTGCAGTGGTAAATGGGAGTGTTTCCTTAATTTCTCTTTCAGATTTTTCATCATTAGTGTATAGGAATGCAAGATTTCTGTGGATTAATTTTGTATCCTGCTACTTTACCAAATTCACTGATTAGCTCTAGTAGTTAGAAGACTTTAGCATCTTTAGGATTCTCTATGTATAGTATCATGTCATGTACAAACAGTGACAGTTTTACTTCTTCGTTTCTGATTTGGATTCCTTTTATTTCTTTTTCTTCTCTGATTGCTGTGGCTAAAACTTCCAAAACTCTATTGAATAATATTGGTGAGAGTGGGCAACCTCATCTTGTTCCTGATCTTAGAGGAAATGGTTTCAGTTTTCACCATTGAGAATGATGTTGGCTGTGGGTTTTGTCATATATGGCCTTTATTGTGTTGAAGTAAGTTCCCTCTGTGCCTACTTTCCAGAGGGTTTTATCCATAAATGGGTATTGTATTTTGTCGAAAGCTTTTTCTCCATCTATTGAGATTATCATATGGTTTTTATCCTTCAAATTGTTAATACGGTATATCACTTTGATTGATTTGCATATGTTGTAGAATCCTTGCATTCCTGGGATAAACGCCACTTGATCAAGGTGTGTGATCCTTTTAATGTGCTTTTGATTCTGTTTGCTAGTGTTTTGCTGAAGATTTTTACATTTATGTTCATCAGTGATATTGGCCTGTAGTTTTCTCTTTCTGTGACATCTTTGTCTGGTTTTGGTATCTAGGTGACAGTGGCCTCATTGAATGACTTTGGGAGTTTTCCTCCCTCTGCTATATTTTGGAAAAGTTTGAGAATGATAGGTATTATTTCTTCTGTAAATATTTCATAGAAGTTGTCTGTGAAGCCTGGGCTTTTGTTTGTTGTAAGATTTTTAATCACAGTCTCAATTTCAGTGTTTGTGATTCATCGGTTTATATTTTCTATTTCTTCCTGGTTCAGTCTCAAAAGCTTGTGCTTTTCTAAGAATTTGTTCATTTCTTGCAGGTTGTCCATTTTATTGGCATATAGTTGCTGTAGTAATCTCTCATTATCCTTTGTATTTCTGCAGTGTCAGTTGTTACTTCTTTTTGATTTCTAATTCTGTTGATTTGAGTCTTTTCTCTTTGTTTCTTGTTGAGTCAGCCTAATGTGTTATTAATTTTGTTTATCTTCTCAGAGAACCAGCTTTTAGTTTTATTGATCTTTGCTATTGTTTCCTTCATTTATTTTTATTTATTTCTGATCTGATTTTTATGATTTCTTTACTTCGCTAACTTCGGGGTTTTTGTGTTCTCCTTTCTCTAATTGCTTTAGGTGTAAGTTTAGGTTGTTTATTTGATATTTTTCTTATTTCTCGAGGTAGGATTGTATCACTATAAACTTCTGTCTTTCAACTGCTTTTGCTGCATCCCATAGGCTTTGTGTTGTCGTGTTTTCATTGTCACTGTTTCTCGGTATTTTTTTATTTCCTCTTTGACTCTTCAGCGATCTCTTGGTTATTTAATACTGTATAGTTAAGCCTCCATGTATTTGCATTTTTTACATTTTTTTCCTGTAATTGATATCTATTCTCATAGTGTTGTGGTTGGAAGAGATACTTGATATGATTTTAATTTTGTTAAATTCACCAAGGCTTGATTTGTGACCTAAGATATGTTCTGTCCTGGAAAATGTTCCATGAGTACTTGAGAAGAAAGTGTATTCTGTTGTTTTTGGATGGCATGTCCTATACATATCAATTAATTCTATCATGTTTAATGTGTCATTTAAAGCTTGTTTTTCCTTATTTATTTTCTTTTTGGATGATCTGTCCTTTGGTTAAAGTGTGGTGTTAAAATCCCCTACTATGATTATGTTACTGTCTATTTCCCATTTTATGGATGTTAACATTTCCCTCATGTATTTAGGAGCTCCTATGTTGGGTGCATAAACATTTACAATTGTTATATATTCTTCTTGGATTGATCCCTTGATCATTTAGTGTAGTGTTCTTCTTTGTCTCTTGTAATAGTCTTTATTTTAAAGTGTATTTTGTCTGCTTTGAGAATTGCTACTCCAGCTTTCTTTTGTTTTCCATTTGCATGGAATATCTTTTTCCATCCGTCCACTTTCAGTGTGTATGTGTCCCTAGGTCTGAAGTGCGTCTGGTTTAAACAGTATATATACAGGTCTTCTTTTTGTATCCATTCAGCCAGTCTGTTTCCTTTGGTTGGAGCATTTAATCCTTTTACATTTAAAGTAATTATTGATATGAATGTTCCTATTCCCATTTTCTTAATTGTTTTGGGTTTTTATTGTTGGTCTTTTCCATCTCTTGTGTTTCCTGCCTAGAGAATTTCCTTTAGCATTTGTTGTAAATCTGGTTTGGTGGTGCTGAATTCTCTTAGCTTTTGCTTGTCTGTAAAGTTTTTAATTGCTCTGTCAATACTGAATGAGATCCTTGCTGGCTAGTGTAATCTTTGTTGTAGGTTTTTCCTTGTCATCACTTTAAATATGTCCTGCCACTCCCTTCTGGCTTGCAGAGTTTCTGCTGAAAGATCAGCTGTTAACCTTATGAGGATTCCCTTGTATATGATTTGCATTTCCCTTGCTGTTTTTAATATTTTTTCTTCGTATTTAATTTTTGATAGTTTGATTAATATGTATCTTGGGGTGTTTCTCCTTGGATTTATCCTGTATGAGACTCTCTGTGCTTCCTGGACTTGATTGACCATTTCCTTTCCCATATTAGGGAAGTTTTCAACTATAATCTCTTCAAATATTTTCTCAGCCCCTTAGCCCCTTTCTTTTTCTCTTCTTCTTCTGTGACGCCTGTAATTCAATTGTTGGTGCATTTAATGTTGTCCCAGGTGTCTCTGAGACGGTCCTCAATTCTTTTCATTCTTTTTCTTTATTCTGCACTGCAGTAGTTATTTCCACTATTTTATCTTCCAGGTCACTTATCTGTTCTTCTGCCTCAGTTATTGTGCTGTTGATTCCTTCTAGAGAATTTTGAATTCATTTATTATGTTGTTCATCATTGTTTGTTTGCCTTTAGTTCTTCTAGGTCCTTGTTAAACATTTCTTGTATTTTCTCCATTCTAATTCCAAGATTTTGGATCATCTTTGCTATCATTTCTCTGAATTCTTTTTCAGGTAGACTGCCTATTTCCCCTTCATTTGTTTGGTCTGGTGGGTTTTTACTTTTCTCCTTTCTCTGTTGCATGTTTCTCTGTCTTCTCATTTTGCTTAACTTACTGTGTTTGGGGTCTCCTTTTCCCAGGCTGCAGGTTTGTAGTTCCTCTTATTTTTGGTGTCTGCCCCCAGTGGTAAGGTTATTTCAGTGAGTTGTGTAGGCTTCCTCGTAGAAGGGACTGGTACCTGTGTTCTGCTGTATGAGGGTGGATCTTGTCTTTCTGGTTGGCAGGACCACGTCTGTTGGTGTGTTTTGGGGTGTCTGTGACCTTATTATGATTTTAGACAGCCTCTCTTCTAATGGGTGGGGTTGTGTTCCTGTCTTGCTAGTTGTTTGGCATTGGGTGCCCAGCACTGGAGCTTGCTGCTTGTTGAGTGGAACTGGGTCTTAGCATTGAGACAAGGATCTCTGAGAGAGCTCTCGCCGATTGATATTACATGAGGCTGATATTGATATTATGAGGTCTCCGGTGGTCCAGTGTCCTGAACTCCGCTCTCCCACCTCAGTGGTTCAAGCCTGACACCTGGCCAAAGCACCAAAACTCTGTCAGCCACACAGCTCACAAGAAAAGTGAGAAAATAAAGAAAGAAAAAAAATAATAATAAAATAAAATTGTTATGAAAATAAAAAAAATTTTTTAAATAAAAAAAATTAAAAAGTAAAAAAAAAGAAGAGAGCCACCAAATCAATAAACAAATCCACCAATGATAACAAGCGCTAAAAACTATACTAAGATAAACATAAAAATCAGAAACTAGTCTGTCGCCTACAGCAAACCCAAAGTCTACAGTTGCTCCCAAAGTCCACTGCCTCAATTTTGGGATGATTCGTTGTCTATTCAGGTAATTCCACAGATGCAAGGTACATCAAGTTGATATCGGGATTTAATTCGCTGCTTCTGAGGCTGCACAGGGAAATTTCCCTTTCTCTTCTTTGTTCTCACAGCTCTTGGGTTTCAGCTTTGGATGTGGCCCCGCCTCTGCATGTAGGTCACCCTCTGGTGTCTGTTCTTCACCCAGATAGGAGGGGGTTAAAGAAGCGGCTGATTAGGTGGCTCAGGCTCACTCGGTGGGGGTGGGGGGAGGGAGGGGTATGGAATGCGGGGTGAGCCTATGGCATCAGAGGCTGGCATGACGTGCAACAGCCTGAGGACTGCCGTGTGTTCTCCTGGAGAAGTTGTCCCTGGATCACGGGACCCTGGCAGTGGCGGGCTGCACAGGCTCCCGGGAGGGGAGGTGTGGATAGTGACCTGTACTTGCACACAGGTTTCTCTGTGGCTGCAGCAACAGCCTTAGCGTTTCATACCTGTCTCCGGTGTCCGTGCTGATAGCCGCAGCTCACGCAGGTTTCTGGAGCTTGGTTAGGCGGTTCTCTGAATCCCGCTCCTCGCACACCCCAAAACAATGATCTCTTGCCTCTTATGCAGTTCCAGACTTTTTCCTGGACTCCCTCCCGACTAGCTTTGGCGCACTAGCCCCCTCAGGCTGTGTTCATGCATTCAACCCCAGTCCTCTCCCTGGAATCTGACCTCCGAAGCCTGAGCCTCAGCTCCCAGCCCCCACCTGCCCTGGCAGGTGAGCAGACAAGCCTCTCAGGCTGGTGAGTGCTGGTTGACACCGATCCTCTGTGCAGGAATCTCTCTGCTTCGCCCTCTGCACCCCTACTGCTGCGCTCTCCTCCGTGGCTCCGAAGCTTCCCCTCTGCCACGCCCCCTCGCCCCCCGCACAACACCTCCCCCCCCACCCGTCTCCACCAGTGAAGGGGCTTCCCAGTGTGTAGAAGCTTTTCCTCCTTCACAGCTCCCTCCCAGAGGTGCAGGTCCCATCCCTGTTCTTTTGGCTCTGTTTTTTCTTTTTTCTTTTGCCCTACCCAGGTACGTGGGTATTTTCTTGCCTTTTGGGAAGTCTGAGATCTTCTGCCAGCATTCAGTAGGTGTTTTGTAGGAATTGTTCCACATGTAGGTGTATTTTTGATATATTTGTGTGGAGGAAGGTGATCTCCACGTCTTACTCCTCTGCCATTTTGAAGGTCCTCCTCCCCAGAATGCTTTTTTTTTTTTTTTTTTTTTTTTTAAAGCTGTACGCGGGCCTCTCACTGTTGTGGCCTCTCCCGTTGCGGAGCACAGGCTCCAGACGCGCAGGCTCAGTGGCCATGGCTCACGGGCCCAGCCGCTCCGTGGCATGTGGGATCTTCCCAGACCTGGGCATGAACCCGTGTCCCCTGCAAAGGCAGGCGGACTCTCAATCCCTGAGCCACCAGGGAAGCCCCCAGAATGCTTTTTTGAAAGAGATAATGAAGGGTGGCTGAACACAACATTTCTTTCACTATATTTACTAATTCTTTTCAAATGTACTACCTTGGAGATGCACAATCTTCAGTCTTAATCTGTCCCTTTGTGAAAAGAATGCCGATAAAAATCTCATTTTCTGAAAACAAAACAAAGACAGTGTTGCTGATTCCTTCCGATATTGTATTCTGAAGGTTTAAAAATTCAGATTGTTCCCGATAAAGCAATAGAGAATAATGCATAAAAACAAAGAGGCTGGAAGCCAGATAGCATATAATGCAATCCCTGCACTCCATCTATTGATTGTGTGACTTTGGCACATTTCTTAACTGCCCAGTTCTTAGTTTCTCCATTTGTGAACAAGGTAACAATAGTAACTTATTTCATTGGTTTATTGCAAGAATTAAATAATTTAAGATTTTAAATCCCTTATTACTTAACACATAGTAAGTGCTCAAGAAGTGATAGTTGTTTTCTGATGTATGGTGCATGCTTGAAAAGCTGCTGACAGCACATCAGCAGTGCTTCTCCACCTTAGCAAAGGCACTGGGTAGCACCACCTAATTGAAGACGACTTCTTTGATGACAGACACCAAATATTTAATATCATACATATACATACACACATATTTACACTTTAATGTTGTATGACCTTTATGCTACATATATATGTATACAGTGTTTAAGCCATAGTCCTCCTCCTCATCATCATCATCTTTATCCTTGCTGACAAATATTGAATGCTTGCCATGCTTACCATTTGCCAAGCACTGTGCTAAGTGTTTTGCATTAATATCTGTTTTTACCCTAAGAACAACTGTTTGAGATGGGAGCTATTATTATGACTATATTAATGAGGCATAGAGAACTCAAGTAACTTAATTGTCATATATCTAGAAATAACAAGGCAAGGATTCAAACTGAGTCCCTACCTGACCCTAAAGCCAGTTCTCATAACCATTTCACTGACTAGGCAATGGAAAGGTCAGTTTATACAGAAAAACAGTTGGATTAATTAAGTGGAAAAAGTTAACCTAATTGTTAAAAGTCTTATAAGAAATTGTATTCTTCTGCTGCTAATGAAAAAAGTACTAAATTATAATTTCCAAAGAGCAAGGATGTTTTTTCCACTTCTCTTTGACTAACTTGGACAAAATGTATTTGATAACTACTCCCTAGTCTTACTTTGGCAAGCTAATTTTGGCTTTTTACACTTGCATTTATCCATATTTTTGGAACTTATGACAAAGTTTGGATTTTTTATACCATTTACTCTGCAGAAATCAGTTTCCAGGGTAAAATAAATTGCTATTCCCTCTCACATTCTCTTCAGCTTTTCACAGGTACTGTCTTTTTCAACTTGTTTTTCAACTCTGAGCAGCACTTGACATATATTGAAAAATCAATTTTTTTCTTTTAAGCAAAGAGACTTGCTGGCAGTAGCATTAAAACCTGCAAATCAAAAAAAAAAAAAGAAAAAGAAAACCCTGCAAATCACCAAAGAATTCTGAAATTTTACACTCTAAAGAGACAGACTTTATTTACCTAGTTAATAACATGATACTTCATGGCTCCTCCAGAAAGAAGATTGGTTGGGCTGGACTACATTTTATTGATACTGACACAGATAAAATAAATAAAAAGAAAACAATGAAGAGTATCATATTCTATCTTCCAAGTTAGTATTTACAGAAGGAATGATAATCAAGTATTTTCTCCACAAAATAACTTATTAAAATTCATTTTAATAGTTTTAGAAAACCTTACATTAACATTCTATACTAGAAGAAATTATACAGTGTGATAAAATGACACAGTGATATACATCTTCTAAAGAGTAAAGGAGAAACTGATTTGAGATTTATTTATTCATTTATTTATTCACTTACTAATTTATTGTCTAATATTTACTTATTTATTTATTTATTTTTTGTGGTACGCGGGCCTCTCACTGCCGTGGCCTCTCCCGTTGTGGAGCACAGGCTCCAGACGTGCAGGCTCAGCGGCCATGGCTCACGGGCCCAGCCGCTCCACGGCATGTGGGATCTTCCCGGACTGGGGCACGAACCCGTGTCCCCTGCATCGGCAGGCGGACCCCCAACCACTGCACCACCAGGGGAGCCCTATTGTCTAATATTTAAAGTAACCTTGGGAAATGATCTAATCATCCTGGGCTCCATTTCTTTTTCTGTTAACATAGACTGCCCTAGAATATGTTCTATATATTCCTGGCTCTTCTGATTCCTTTCCTTCTGTGCATGAAACATAAATGCCATAGCATTGTGGTTAATTAAGTGTTATATGGGCAAGAAGCCCTTTGCTTATCACATAATCAGGTAAGGTGAAAAACTGACTACACAGCAGACCTTTTAAAATATGTTACTACAATCCTAATATAGCACTTACGGGAAGGAACCTTTAGAATGTGGAATTAAAATCAACATTTGTGAGTGAAGCAAGCAAAAATCAAGGAATTACAGACAGCATTAAGCATCTGTCTAAGAAGCTCATTCTAAGAAAAAGCTGGAGAATCTGTGGTTGGTGAAGATTTTGCAATAATTCAAGACAGTGTACTCAGATGCAGGTTTAGGAATGAACTACAATTAAAGACCTGGATGAAGAGTTTAAGATGGATGGATTTCAGCATCAAATAGACCTGGATTCAAAACTTAGCATGTTCACCTTCCCACTTCATGGAAGGTTAAATTTGTCCAGTAGAGTTTCCTCTGTAGGTGATTTTTTTGTCTATTTTTATTCAAATGTGGACATCAGTTTGTCACAAGTCCCATCACTCACTGGAGCCATGTGTCTTGCCTGGAACACTTAACACTTTCAGTTAACCATATTTTGTGATCCATGCAGGGTCACTGCCTCACCTCCTCTTAATCTTCTAGTTACTAGTATGAATGAAGTTAAGAACACGAAAAATAATTAAGTAAACATATTAAGATTCATATTTAGTCCACTTTAACATAATTCTGAAAGAGGATATTAGATTGGAAAATATACTCTGTTCATATGTTTATGCAATTTTTTCTTTTTTTTTTTTTTTTGCGGTATGTGGGCCTCTCACTGCTGTGGCCTCTCCCGTTGCGGAGCACAGGCTCTGGATGCGCAGGCCCAGCGGCCATGGCTCACGGGCCCAGCTGCTCCGCGGCATGTGGGATCTTCCCAGACCGGGGCACGAACCCGTGTCCCCTGGATCGGGAGGCCGACTCTCAACCACTGCGCCACCAGGGAAGCCCTGTTTATGCAATTTTAATACATCAAAAGTTTTTTAAGATGTTATAGGAGAAATACATTATTTCAAAAAGATTCAGACTACTCAAAAATTAGTACCTTGCTTAAAGTCTTGCATGATGTTGAGGGAATTGTAAGACCCTCTGAAATAGAAAGTACATTTATTTATTACGGAATCTTTAATGAGATGGCAAAATGTAGGTGCTCAAAACATAAAAGAAAACTTAAGTAATTAGTAATCTCATCAAATCATTACCTAATTTATCTATTTCTAATATGTAACCACATTCCAAAATATTATTTCAGGGGCCTATAAAATTCATAGAATAGAATTAAACATACTGGTAAATTAGAGGGAACTACTACAACCTGGAGAGTCATATCAGGATGGATATAGTTGATTTGACCAAGAGTAGAGCTATGTTCTTAAGCACAGCAACTGGCCAGGTAGAAAATGGTAACAGACATAGGATCTTTGAAATGAGTTAGCATTCTCTGGGGATTACCTGAGAAAATGAACAAGGAGAACCTAGTATACTTGACTTCCTAGAGCTAGTCGGTATTCTGTAATAACCTAAATGGGAGAAGAATTTGAAAAAGAATAGATACATGTATATTTAAAACGTAATCACTTTGATGTACACCTGAAACTAACACAAACACTATTAATCAACTATACTCCAATATAAAATAAAATTTTTAAAAAAACTTAAATAAATGGAAGTGTCACATTGCTAGATGGAGAAATTGGAAGCCAATATGTTATGAAGGCATGCCTATTTGAAAATGATTTTATTATAATAGGAGATAACATGTCAATATCTTCTTGTGTAGCTCATTATTTATAAGTCTGTGGTACGTTGTATAAAGAATAATAGAACAATCTTATAGAAGGTGATCGTAGTATTAAGTGACTAATTGCAATTGCAAAGTTCCAGACATTGCTCTTAATCCTTTGCATATATTATCTCATTGAATTCTCACATATATTTCATCAAGTAGGTACTCATTATACAGAGGGTAAACAGACACAGAGAAAAATATGTGCAAGGTCACAGATTCAGACAGTGGTGGTGCCGGTACCTACTAAAGCTTTATCTACTAAAGGCAATCTTTCCTAAAGCTATTTCACTCCCTGGTGTATACCAAATGGTAATGAGTGCTTCTGTTCACCAGAAGATTTTAATAGTAAAACTTGTAAAACTCATAACTATATATGATACATTAAAACAAAATGCCACAAGCAATGAAAAAGAGCAAACTGTTTCTGTGTATAATAACATGAATTTGTTAAAGGTAGATGGTGAGTTTAAGAATTGTTCTAATGAAATCATCTATATTTTTCTAAGTGCTTTAATTTTTTTCTGACAGTGATAGTAAATATTATTTAAATTACTTTAAATTGACAGATTATTAATATCTTGTTATTTGTCATTAAATATTCCCATCAATTCTCCATTTTTTCAATTCTTCTTTTATGTCCTCATATCCTCAAAAATGTATTTGAAAGTCCTAATTGTGAGTAATTTATGTGTGTGTATTTATATATATATATATATATATATACATATATAGTCTCTAATTAATTCCAAGAAATATTTCTGGGTCAAATGAGATCTGTTTAGTCTTTTTATAAATTTTGCCATGTTACTTTCATGGATGTTGTACCATGAAATAGTAACAATATACTGTGATTATCATAGCAATATACAGGGAACCTAATTTCCAACTTAATATGCTACCAAACAATTAGAACTTAGTTTCTCTAGCTGGCTGAAAATATATTTCAGTTTTTTAAAAATATTCATTTCTCTTTCATAAGTGACATTATTATCATATCATATTTAAGAGCCATCTTTGCCTCTTAGTAAATTTACTGTTTAAAACCATTTTCAACTTGTTATTCACTCATTGACCTTTTTTTATTGATTTCAAATTCTTTATCATTTAGTGAAATTATCCTTTTTAGTGTATGTTGCAAATGTTTTTCCAGTTTGCTTTTGTCTCTTACTTCAAGTATTGTGGTGTGACTTTTTTTCCCCATATACAATTATTTTTAAAATATTATATATTAAAATTTTCAATCTTAGAATTTCTGTAATTTTTTTAAATTTTTGTCTAGTGAGAAAAGCCTTTCACATTCTGAGATTAATAATTTTACTATGGTTTCTTCCATATTTTTAATTATTTGTCTTCTCCTCTCTTTCTTTTCCTGTCTTCTTCTACAGTTCTCCTCCTCTTCTCCTTCTTTTCTTTAACATTGCTTTTATCTAATTAGAATTTATCTTAGTTTGGGGTTGAGATATGTATTCACAATATCCTTTTTGTTGAATTAATACCCAAAAGGACTTACCCCATTTTTGTAAATGTTTCTTCATTTCCCATTGATCATAAGCATCAACTTTATCATATATTAATGGCTTTATTCATCTAGAGATACTTAAAATCTTTATTCTTTAGCTTATTAATCTGTCTATTCATGTAAGAGTATCACGTGATTTAATTATTATAGCACTATAATATATTTTGTTGTCTGCTATGACTAGCATTGCTTTATTATTCTTAATTTTCAGAATTTTCCCAGATAGTTTTACTTGGTTTTATTTTTCCCACAAAATTTAGAATCATCTTTTCTAGTCAAAAACTCTTCTGTAAGTTTCATTGGGAGTACATTAAATGTATTAACTGATATAGGGAGAATTGTTATTTTAGTTGTTTTGAATCTTTCTGTCTATAAACCTGATTTATGTACATCTTTGTTCTGTTCTTTATTTTAGGAGATATATAAAAATCTATAATAGACATATAATTTTATTTATTGATTTATTCCTTATATGTATTTTATCCTTTTTTGTTTTATTATTATAAATAAAATTTTTATTTTATTTTCTAATTCGTGGTTGTTTCTACATGAGAAGCTTGTTGATTCCTGAGTTGTATTATTTTTTAATCAGCCAGCTTCCTCTAGTCTCTTAATCTTTTTTTTTTTGAATTGTTTTAGTTAATACTCTTTGATTTTCCAATTATCAAAAAAAGTACAGGCAAATAATAAACATTAAAACTCTTCCTTTCCAACTGTTATGTCTCTCATTGCATTGTCTTGACAGACGATACTGTCTAGGACTTCCAGGGCATTGTTGAATAATAATAATAATGGCTGCAAAACATATCTAGGTTCTAAATTCAATGGTACTGTTTCTAGTATTCTAATTAAGCATGGCATTAGCATTTTTGTTGTTGCTGTTGTTAAATTAAATATGTTTTCTATTTTTAAAAAAGCATTCTTCTGTTATTATTTTACTTAGCTTTTTCTTTCTCATCAATAACCTAATGAGGGATAATAAAAAACGTCTCTCCAGAATATATAGAAATAGAGCACATATGGTTCTCTCTTCTCTTTAGAATATTTGTCATGTCCCATTTTCTGACTCCTTAGTATCTTTTGATACTCTCATTTGGGGGAATTCTCAGTCTTTATGATAGCCATCCCCTACCATATTAGAATCCACAAGACTTAGTTACTTAGTGAGGACCAATTGTAGGTCTAGGTCAAACAGAACCAAGAATTCATCAATACACCTACTTCCAAAGACTTTTCAGAGGTCAGCAACTTGAATATTCAGAATCTCTGTATATTTTGTTGGCAGAAGTACCTAAGTTTCAGTATCAACAGTGGTAGAAGAAAAGAAGTCATCTTATCAAGGCAATTTCATAGCATTGTTTTGGGTATTATACATGGTAGCTAAATTCAAGCTTTCTACTTCAGCTTTCCAGTGATTAAACAAGCTACTCAATATCCTTTTCTGTTTAATTGGCTACCACAAATGATATATGTTTATTAAAGTTAATTACTCTGGATCTATTTAATTTGGTGACAGGTATGAATACAAAGTAACTCACTCTCATGGTACTTTTGGAGGTCTGGAACTGGCCTTCTGACCTACTTTGGAATTCTGTCACTTATAAACGTATTAAGTTACGTGCCTCATGGCAACCCATGGCATGCATCAGCAAGTAACTAAATTACCATCTATGGATAACTGGAATAAAGTCCAAGTGAAGCTGTTTCCATAGAAAAATATAAAGACACGAGGAATCCAAGGAATGTGTGTGCTGAGCTTTCCTTTATTTATACTGGATCTTAAAGAAAGAGAATGTTTAGCCATTGTTAATTACAGAAATCATTATATCATGTTAAACTTAGATTACTAATAAAGTATATGAAAGAGTATAAACATGAAAAGAGAAATGACTGCACAGGGGGGTAACTAGATTGCTGGAGTACTCCAAAGCCCCACCAACCACACCTCCCTTGTCAGCAGAAGCATCCTTACCTCCCCAGGGTCTCATGAGACTGTTTTTGCCTTGTTGAAGACTCTAAAACAATCCCTGGAGCAATCAAACCTTCTCATGCACAACTCCACTTACTCTAATTTTATCATTTTATCCAGATCTGTAATGAGACAGAATCTAGCATTCCCCAGGGGGCTGGTTATAGTTAACCTGGGAGAAAAAAAGTAAAAGCATTGGAAAGCTTTGTTAATTTATATTGGATGAAATCCATGCATAATATTTGTGTGTATGGATTCTAAGAGCATTTGACCAAAGAGAAAGAAACATAATTTTAGTAAAGCTGATTTTTTAAAGAGTACATTGATTGAGAACTTTATATTCCACCTGGAAACAGGAATGGTTCTAGCTGTTTGTTTACTGTTCTTTGAACTCAAAGTTATCTCTCATTAAATGAGGATGAGATGCTAGAAATTCCTCGGTCTACTGTAGTGGAAGAAATAGAAAAATTGATATTTATCAGTGTCAAAATAGATTTAAGATGTGCAATCTACTCCTAACTAGTTCCTAACTAATGTCCCCAGAGGTGGTTCATCAAAGCATTAAGAACTGTATTTTTATGAGAATGATAATATTGTTGAAATGTATTGTGGTGGTATTTCTGTGAAAGTCAGAGATGTTGTTAGTAGATTCTACTTTTTAAAATAGATTCCCTGATCTTTGGGATGAAGTAACCACAGGGTAATAGATGCCAAAAAACTTCATATAAATGCAAAAACTATTAAGCGATTATGGAGTTCCTGGTACTGAAAGAGGCAAGACATTAAAGTCCAATTGGATTATAAGAGTAAAGAGTTGTACAAAAATAAACAAAATAAAACAAACAATATAAATCTAGATCTGGCAACCAGAGGTTTATTCTGAATCAATATAATAGTAACTTAAAGTATCTTAACCAGTTCTCAAAAATATGTCATTTCACAATCTGAGGTCCTCTTTAATGTAGTTGAATCTAAGTAACAAAGAGAAAGGGTCCTACACTAGCATAATAAGTATATATTATAATTCTTCATTTTTGCCTTTCCCAAAGCGACCTGTCAGTTGTGTACCATTGTAATTGTTAGGGATTTCAGGGATTGTTGGACATATGTCCAAGTGAATGCAAATTCTTGGGACACAGAATAACATTGTGTTCCACAGATAAAGATAGAGGGTTAGCACAGTCTAGTGATAGAGTTTTACTCATGCTTGATACATAGTTGGTCCACAGAGTCTCAAACATGTTCTTTGATTACTTTTTCAATGCTTGAATACAGAATTTTAATAAATTCACTTGGTAATTGGTATATTGTCCATATTAGCTTACTGATTTCTGGAGCAAGGGCTATTATGCTATGAAGGAGCTTATGCTCTATAGGTTAGTTTATCCCTCCAAGATCCCTGTTTAGTTTACTATGGAACTATACAGAATACGGATAGAGCTTGGGAAACACCTTGGATTATAATACATTAATTGAGTGGTAGTCCTAGTTGAAGCTTCCATCTGGATGTATTCTATATTGTAGTAAGTTAACACAGCCAGTATTATTTACTTTATTGCTCTGGAAGTTACCTTGTTTTTTCCTACTAAAATAAGCTAAAATTCCTTTGGTGGACTTATATTCCTAAAGCTTCTATAAATTAGGGGACATTTTGCTCAGAAAAAAATTATATATGTATATATTAATATAGAGTTGATAAGGCATCTTTCGGGGATATGTAAAGAGCTATATAATTGAGGAGTCCTGAAATTAAGCTTCATTAGCTTCATGAAAAATCTGTCTCTGAGCTCATCATCACTATTTTGCTTCAGGACTCCATGAACTCTCCTGCTCTCTTACACAGTGTAGTCTGAAGGAGCCTTCCTGTAACAGGGAAGAGCCAAATCTGACTACATGTTGGACCTGTTTCTTTTACTTTAACCTTTGTTTTCTGCTGCTTTTGTTCACTAAAAGGATACTGTCTATACATAATGTCCTGTCTCGGGGAACCCTGCCCCTCTGCCTGAATGTTAAACCAAAGTGCCTTTATTCAGGGAAACATCCAGACCCTGTCCACCTGTGGATGGCTGCAAGAAAGAAGAAATGAACACATCTCCTCCCTGAGGCTGGCCATTCCAGGGGACATTTGCGAATCTTATGGCCTTCTTACTTTACTTCATCTCCTCCCCCCTCTCTGTTCTATAAAAGAAACTGGCATCCAAACCCCGATAAGAAGGTGATTTTGAGACATTATTCTGACATCTTCTCGGTCTCCTGACTTTCCAAATAGTCATATTCCTTGCCTCAACACCTCGTCTCCGATTTATTGGCGTGTAGTGCGGCAAGCAGAGCAAGCTTGGACTCGGTAACATTCCTAATCTCCATATTCTGTAAAACATAATGGAGGCCCAGTAAGTGATGATCTGATGACATTTTGTGGGTAGATCCTTAGGGAAATGAAGTTGGTGTTTTGATGAGAGACCTGTATGCTCAAGTTAGAAGGTAATTCCCAAGGAAATGCTCTATTTGAGCTTGTCATCTCAACCAAATTCTGGAATTCTGTGGCTTAGGACATAGTTGATAACCCCTCTAAAGGATATTTGCAATACAATTATGAATGCAGAGTCACTATGCATGGTAGGTATAAGTAAAGATAAAAACAAACATTTCTCCTCTTCTCTTCTCTCCCAGTGTATATGGGCCTTAATTTTGCCTTCGTCTAATTATTAGAAACCTGAGAAAAGTAGAATTTCAGCTGTTTCACCAGGCAACATTGTTTAGGACACAAAAAAAGAAATGCTGACTACTAAACCACATCTAGACTACGGGACTTAAAAAACAAACTAGTAAAAATCTGGGTGAAGCCATAGCTTTGGGTTTTCCTCAGCTTGGCGATTGAGTCTGTTCCTCTTTTGGTAAATTGGAAGCTAAGCTTATGAAACTGTTGGAAGAGAGATTGATTCCTATATGGAGCTCTCAGAATTTCTAAGTCATTGTGAATCCCCCACACCATTCCATGGTCTCATTCCCGCACATTGAGCTGTCAGTTTTTAAGGCTAACAAATAGCTCCTGGGAATTTGCAAGGACTGTCAGAGAAGCACTGCTCTCGGTGCTGGCGTGCTGGGTTTCCTGTTCTGTGTTTTTCTATAATCTGAGAAATCTAGTGCTGGATATGACCTCTTTTAATCTTCTGAGTCTGAAATTTCCAATTGAACCTAAAATTGTCAAGATTGGCTGTTGCAATTGACATTTCAGGAATTTGAGGGTAATATATCACATCTGGGAATACTGTTCAGAACACTGTATTGAACAACCAGCAAGACTGCCAGGTTTGAATGCGGTCTAGAGGGCAGAGGCTCTTCGCTGAATAGAGACTATAGTGTGTCTATAACTTGCTACTTTATCCTTTTGTTTCAGCTGATCAAATGTTGATATGTGTGTGGAAAAGGAAGGGGCTGAATGAAAATGTGCCAAACGCTAATAAGAGAGGTACCTAGGAGACCTTTAGGGTACTGGAATGATGACCTCTTTGGTAAGTAACTTTCCTCATTTTGAAACACATATATGTTTGCTCTTGGATTAAGTGACTAGTTAATCATGGTTTGCAAGGTTATTATGGTGGTTGAGCTACCAATTATAAACTGTATGTTATATAATCCACTGACATCTACTCTTACTTTCATAAACCCCTTCCTTTTGTTTCCCTTACCCTTATTCTGTTGTTCTTTTCTAGTATCTTATATTTGATGTTTAATATAACTATATTACTTGATTTATTAATACACAAGGCCTTAAGTTGTCTTTTAAACACTAATTTAACTATGTCAAGATTCTGATATTCAGGTTTTCATATTATTCTAGCTCTTGTATTTTTTAAAATATTTTAACTTTGACCCAAAATATGTATAGGAGGGAATTTAGTTAATCTGTTTAATGTAACTTCCTTGAGAGAGGGCCTTTTCTGATTTTTGGTTTTTCTCTAATTTTGTGATATTGTGATAAGGTAATATCATCTACACGTACAACTTTTCTTTATTCATTTTAGTTTACAGCCTAATATATGATCAATTTTCATGAATATTCCTTTGCCACTAAAAAGTTTTATTCTTTTTTTCATTTGTGTTATCGATGTCTGCCTATTTATTTTGTGATTTAGCTTCTTTATATTCTTACTTAAATATCTTTAATTTTTTAGTTCATCTGTCATTTACTGAGAGGAAATTGAAGTCTACTATTATAGTATTTGTCTACTCCAACTCCTGCATTTTTTGCTTTTTAATATTTGTTATTATTAACCTGAAAACATATTAATTAATTATATATTTTTAATAAACTGTTCTCCTAAGCATCATAAAGTAATAAACACCTTTCTGAGTCAGAAGCTCTCAGTGTATGGCCCAACAGTCTGTGTTTTAATACTCTTTTGGCAATTTCAATGTAAAATAAAGTTTGCAAATCACAGCCTTAAGGAATTGCCCTTGTTGGCATGGTTAAAATTGGCCCCCTGCCTTATCCAAATTCAAGCTTAGAGTTAATGGCAAATACCCAATGTACAGCAAAAGTAGATTGTCTTCAATCTGGAGAGCATCCCCAAAGTGCACACACTATCTATTGCTTATAATCCAATGGTTCAAACTTATACGGTCATATCTAGTTAACTAAAAGGAGACTTACTGATATGGACTGAATGTTTGTATCCCCCCCAGATTCATATGGGAAGCCCTAACTCCCAATGTGATGGTATTTGGAGATGGGCTTTTGTGAGGTAATTAGAGTTAGATGAGGTCATAAGGATGGCACCCTGACCCCATGGATTAATGTTCTTATAAGAAGAGACACTAGAGAGCTTGCTCTTTTTCCATGTGCACAAAGAAGAGCTCACGTAAAGACATAGTGAGGATGTGGCCATCTGCCAGCTAGGAAGAGATTCCTCACCAGGAACTGATTCAGCTCTGCCTTGATTTTTTTTTTTTTTAAATACATCTTTACTGAAGTATAATTGCTTCACAATACCGTGTTAGTTTCTGTTGCACAACAAAGCAAAGCAGCCATATGCATACACATGTCCATATATCCCCTCCCTTTTGAGCTTCCCTCCCATCCTCCCTATCCCACCCCTCTAGGTCATTGCAAATCACCGAGCTGATCTCCCTGTGCTATGCTGCTGCTTCCCACCAGCCAACTATTTTACATTTGGTAGTGTATATACATCAATGCTACTCTCACTTCGCCCCAGCTTTGCCCTCCCACCCCATGTCCTCAAGTCCATTCTCTATGTCTACCTCTTTATTCCTGCTCTGCAACTAGGTTCATCTACCTTGATCTTAACTTCCCAGTCTTCAGAATTGTGAGAAAATTTTCTGTTATTTAAATCATCCAACCTGTGATATTTTGATATGGCAAACTGAGTTAACCAATACACTTAGAAACGTAGAATCTAGTTAGACTTGTGGCTAGTCAGAGTCACTGTGTGTGACTACACACCTTGGCCAACATTGCATATAATCTGTAGTCTTAAAATTAACACTATTCAAGTTATACACCACAGTTGCCCTGTGGTAGGAATAAGATGATAACTGATCTGAGGAAACAACTAGCGGTCCACAACAATTAGTTACAGTACATTTTAGTGTCTTTTTTCTTCTAAATATGAAAACATATTCATATATATGTACATATATACACACACACATGCACATATGTTCTTGACTTTATAGGTCTAAATAATACCTTTCAAACTAAAGAGTAATGGTGAGGAAAGCAACATGGACAGTTTTCTGACCTCATTTCCCATCAATCTCCAGCTTGTTCACTCTGCTCCAGGCATACCAGCCCCTTGTGGCTTCTCAAGGAGTTCAGGGATGCACCTACCTTAGGATTTTTGTTTTCCTTGGTTTCATTGTCAGAATGCCACTCTTGCAATTATCTGCTTGGAAAATTCACTCACTTCCTTGATGTCTATGCTCCTGTCTCACCTACTTCATCACACTTCCAGCCAACCTTATCCTGATATATTGACCTTGTTTTATATATTGCTTCTTGCTTTCTTACATAGTACATCATTTATATATTTATTATCTTTCCAGCTTCTCTCTATCTTATCAACTCCATTACAATAAGGGTATTTGTCAGTTTTGTTTCCTGATGTATCTTAAGTTGCTCAAACAATGCCTGTCATAGGATCTCAGCAATTGTCTGGTAAATAAAATATTTGTTGAGTGAAATAAATTCACTTTTTTCTGAGCTCATTCACTCATACATTTTAAATCTCTATGACTTCACTATTTTTTCTTGAGTTCTTATGTTTCTGCTTTATGCTGGTGATTCATAGGGATGGTGACTGTATTAAGCATATGATTTTACTTCTCCATTTTCATCAACATGTAACAAAATATTTTTAGTAACTATTTTTTGTCTATTTTCTTAAAAGTTGTCTTCCCTTGTAATATCTTTGTACTGCCTGTCTGAACACTCATTGTCGAAGGAGGGGAACATTCCTTAGGTTATATATTTGTAGGAATTCCACGTAGGAAAATGATTAGAATCGCTAGTATCAAGGTTAGTTGTTATTTATTTATTTATTTTTGCCTCAGGATTTTGAAGGTAAATTTGTTTATCATTTCTTCTCACCAGTCAAAGAGGATAACAACTGTATGCCTCTGACATGGAGACAGGCTTCAGCCTGAATACATGGCCTTCCTGCATGATTCCTTTGCCTCCTATTTCTAAGACGCAAACTGGTTCCAGAGGAGTTCATGATGCTATATGCCATTGTCTTTCCCTGATAAACAAAAGGGATTCACTGTAGATTTGGCCATCACCTTTTAAAAAGCCTATTTTTCTGATTACTTCTGAGATTGATTGCCATAATTCTTTCTGTTTCCTAGAACAGTCACTACTATTTGAAGCTTATTGCATTTGGCTGTGTTTCTACTCACTTTTTAATATTTTTTCAGGGCCATTTAGCTGTGTCTGAATTTTTCTGTAAATGAAAGTTACATTTCTATTTCTCATTTTCTTATTACTTTTACACGTTTTCTAAGGAAAAACTGCTTTCTTCAAATCATAGTATTTCTAGCTTCCTGAGTTGAAAAATATAATTCATTTAATCTAAAACTTCGTTATTCTTTTTTCTAAGCACCTGTATTTAATTGTTTTTATTTAAGTACTGCTTTAGTGGCACCCTATAATATTGATACACAACAAACAGATTTTAAATCAGTTCTAAATAGTGTATTAGTTTTCTATTTGCTGCAGTAACAAGTTACCATAAACTGGATGGCTTAAAACAACACAAATTTATTCTCTTACATTTCTGGATGTCAGAAATCCCATACCTTTCTCACTAGGTTAAGATCAATTGTCTGCAAAATTTTATTCCCTTTTAGAGGCTGTAGGGGAAAATTCCTTTCCTTGTTTTTTCCAGCTTTCAGAAGCTACCCACTTTCCTTGGGATTTGGCCTCCTTCCTACATTTTTAAAGCCAGCAAAATAGCATCCCTGTTTCCATTGTCACATCTCTTTCACTGACTCTGACTCCTTTTCTGCCACCCTCTTCCATTATTAAGGAAACTTATGATTACATTGGGGCCACCTAGGTAATCCAGGATAATGTCCATATTTTAAGGTCAGCTGTTTAGCAAACTTAATTTTATTGGCAACCTTAATTCCCCTTTGCCATGTAATTTAAAGTAGTCACAAGTTCTGAACTTTAGGAATTAGGCATTGTGGAGAGGAGGGGCAGAATTATTCTGCCTAGAACAATAATTTCTTGTTTTAGTTGGACTTGACATATCATGCATGTCTTTAGGCATATACTTTCAGTTTATAAGCATATAGTATTTTGCTGAATACAAAATTTAAAAACTCAAAATTAATGCAAAAAGTTCATAATGAACAACTGTAAAGTGAAAAGTATAAAAATTTGAAATAAGGACAGAGGGTTTGTTTTATTACCTCAAATTATTGTGCATTAGTAACAATCTTTTCAATAATCCTGTACTTCTGGATTTACGAAGGTTGACAGTGACTAGAGAATGGATTGGGCAGCATGGAGCTTTGTATATCATAATGTTTTCTGATTAGCCAGTATTAATTCACTTTTTCCTCTTGGTCAAACTGTAGAGAACATTTTGCTAAGTGTACATCAGGGCACGCATTTTCCTTTTGCCTCAGGCACTAATAAGGCTTGGCATGGTCCTGTCCTGCTATCTCACCCCCAGGCCTGAATGGGGGCTATGTTTTGCAATGTCTGTTTGCTTTTTAGTCCTCTTTCAAAAATGAGAAGAACCTTCTCATACCACTTTTATCCTACCCTCCATCCCTTGATTTCAAAAAAGGAGAGTAGATCTTATTTCTTATCCTCACTAAATTTCTGCATGCTTCTACCTACTTCTGTAATGAAAGCAAAGCAGAAGTGACTTTAGCACTGATCACTGTGGTATATTCTGATGTCTGGAAATATACATCTTGATTTGGAGCCCATCTCTGTCATTTAATTTTCTATTTTTATAAACTTTATGAACCATTTCTATATGTTTGGAAGAGAGGAAACACATGAAGAATGAGAACTTACTGAGTTACTTTGATCAATAGTCCATATTTTTAACACATGGTGAAACTGCATTCTAGATACATTATAGTTTTTGTAATGAAGATGCCAGTGATGGTATATCATGTCACATCTTTTACTTCTCATACATGTTTTTACTCAGGCTTCTGCTTACTAGAAGCTAATTAGAAATTACAAAGAAATAATACTAAAGCAAATGTAACTCGGGCAATTTGCTATATCTCTGACTGTCCTTCTACTATCAAGAATTGAATACTTTTACAAGGTTATTTTTCCCCTTGTGGTAGTTGATCTGATTATACAAACCTATAAAGGAAAATGTTATTTATTAGGTGTACATTTCTTTCTACTTTCCTCCTGCAGTGTGGTTCCTGAAGTAGAGCAACACTGGCATAGCTTTTCTATTATAAGAAACTATTCATATATTTGGTTCTTTTCTCAGTTTGTTATAAAAGACTGAAAAGTAGCTTCTTCCATTTCAAATATTTTCCTTAACTTGAAAAAGTTAAAATGACAATGTTTATCTTAGGTGTGCCTTAAGTTAATATTTAACAGTTCATTAAATGCAAAATAGTTTGAAACATATATCATGCATATATATGAAAATCTTTTAGTGTAAGTTCATGGAAAATATGTTTACTTTCATTATTTTTAAGTTTAGAAAAAGTGATAGTCTGAAGAAACAAGGCAATTTTCTAAGTAATGTATAGTCTAAAAATACCATTTTGGCCATTTTGGTAAATGTAGCTTGGTGTTTAATTTTTTGTTTTAAGACAAGAAAGATTGTCTAAGTTTATAGACAGTAAGAATGCTGTCTTTTTTTGTAGGAAATGCCAATTTCCTACAAAGAAAACTGAAGGAAAGTTATTAAATTTTAAATAAGAATAGAAAAAAATATGATTAGCACTGTTAATATTCATTTTTACCCGTCATATTATGACAGCTGTGATCCTTAAAAGCACTTCACCATGGCTTGTGGTACTGCATGTTTTTTAGGTTAAGCTATAACTCAAGTGCAGTTAGCATTCTAAAGAATACACATTTTCATCAGAGAATCTATATTCTGCAGGACATGGTTCTATTTTCCTTACCATGATCAGTGCTTTCTTAATTAGCATGGTGAATTTGAGAAATGGGTTTTAATGGTGCAAATAGTGAACTGTTAATGAGCATGTTGAATATTAGAAATGAGCTCTCATTTGTAAAGTCAGTGAAAAGTGCAGTTTGGGTAAATTATTTTAGAGATACTCCCTGCCCTTGGCTGAACAGACGATACAGCAGTAAAACCTATCCCTATTACCGTTATAGATGATATCCTAGGCTAACCTCGGAATGGCCCTGTGCCAGCCTTGAACTTGATAATTCTAGATGCCTGATTCTTGTTAAGAGAGTAGTGAAACTCTGCCTTTGGAATTTTGGTGTGTCTGCTTTGAGTGAACATTTACATAGGTAGTTCTCTAAATACCTGAAAGGACAAGAAGCTGGGACTTGGTTGAGGTTTAATGAAGAGGTTGCAGGAAGTACTTTAGTGATTGCCTGCTAGTAAATGTTCAATTAATTAAATGTATGATTATTGGCAGAATAGTCTGAGACTCACTTTCACTAAAAATTTTTAGAGGGAAATAGCTAATTCTAAAGATCCTCAAAAATTTTCTGTGGCTGTAATATTAGCACACACACAAAAAAGTAAAGTTGTGTAAGACAATATTGGCTCAGGTCAGTTCACTATGTGACAACTTTTATTTATTTCATAAACATATATTCATTATTTATCATTAGTACAAAAGGCTGAGAATAGGTTGAAGTAGATAAACCTGACAAAGTTTAAAAGAAAACATAAACTTTTTCAAATGTTGATCATGAAAGCAGATGTATTCCATTTGCCTTTAGGCATATGTATCAATGTGTATTATTTTAGAACCTGTTTGTTACAAAATAAAAACAAGCATTAATTATTAATGATGATGCAGATACATAAAACTTTCATCCCTGTGTCATAAGTTTTATATAGTAATATTGACCTACAATGTTAATTTTGATTTTTCATGGCTAATATTATATGCTTTTGATTATACTTTTAGCATTTGTTTACAAACAATTGATAACAAAAAACTGGTCTTTCAGAAAAATTGAGAAAACTTTTGAAATGTTGAAAATGAAATTTGGAAATTTAAAATCTTGATTCACTTATCATAGACCCTGCTTCATATGTCATCTGAATATATGTGGTTCTGTTATTCTTGCAATTTGACTTGATCTATACTATTCTCTTCTTCAACCTCATTATTCAAGAGCATATCAACTTGGCATATAATTATTACCCTAATCCAACTGGTAAGTGCAAAATCTTTGCACAGTGCTTTTCATTTAATGAACACGTAGGTACATTGTGTGAGTCGCATTAAAAACCAAATGTTTATCCCATTGTAAAATTTTAAGTTTGTCTACAGAAATTTAAGAACAGCTTTAATCCATATTTCTGTTCATTCTTTCTACTGTTTTTCCTATCATTAAGAAAAATTTAAAAATTTATTTAAGGACATGTTCTAACAATTCCTTTATGAACATAATTTCAATGGAATCTCCTCAAATTAAAAGATCATTTTCTCATTCAATCATTAGCTAAATGCAGGTATTTTCTGGAAACACACTAAGTAAAAGAAACAAAAACAAGACTGGCAACAAGGCTGGAATAAGTCCTTGCCTTCCCAAATTCTACCCTTTGAATATGCGAAGTTAATTTAACCTATTTAACATATTATGTATCTGGAAAATGGCTATAGTTGTAAGTTTTAAATGATATAATGCATATGAAGCATTAAGGACATTGTTTGGCATTCAAGTAAAGCCCTCAATATCCATTATCTGTTTCTTTTAGGCATTTTACTGTTACATCAAAACCTCTTCCTCTATATGTATTTATTTGTATTTATCCCTGAGTGAAAGACCCCAGGAGGGTACACTGTGAGCATATTGACTTTGATAATGTTCAAATTATTATCTTTACTGAGGTATAATTTACATACTTCCGACTCACTTATTAGTATACAATGTTGAGTTTTGACAGGTTCACATAGTTGTATAACTATCACCACAAACAAGATATTGAACCCTGCATCATCCCCAGAAATTCTCCATGTCCCTTTGTAATCAATACCTCCCCATCCAATTGCAGTCCCTAAAAACACTATTCTGTTTTCTATTCCTATAGTTATGACATTGCCATGAGGCCACATACATACAAATGTGTAGTATGTAGCCTTTTGAATCTGCTTCTTTCATTTAGTGAAATAAATTTGAGATTAATCTGTACTGTGCATAGCACTAGTTGTTACTTTTATTACTGAGGAGTATTCTCCTGTGTGAGAAAAACAAATTTTGTCTCTTCACCAGTTGGAAGACTTTAGGTAGTTTCCCATCATTAATGATCATGAATAAACCTGTTATACATATGTAACAAGTTGAACATAAGTTTTAATAACCATGACAGCAGTTTGAGAGAAAGAGGGAAAAATGTGTGTTTCATTCTGCTTTATTGTCTTTGTTATGTAAAAACTCTGAGAATTTTTCAGTGGGTTACTCATATTAAGGAAGAGAATAGTCTCAAAATCAAGGCATCACAGCCTATGCATTCATTTCTTTTGATTCAAATATTTAAAGAATAAGGAGGGCAGGAACAGTTGAATATTTGACAAACTGAACTAAATGGAATTAAAAAGAACTGAATTATCTTTCTGCACATTTTAATTAAGTAATTCATAACTACTGATTTTATTAGGAGACATATGTTGATGAAAGTATCACCAAACCATCACTCGTGAAGATCATTGCCTGCCATTTTTCACAAGAAGTTTCAGCCTTATACATAAAATGTTTACACATAACAGACAGAACCAGCATTACCACAATATACATCAGTATTTATAGTCACAATACGGACATAAATGTCAACATCTATCAAATAATGATAATTAGATATCTATGTGAATATCATTTTGCTTGTATTTCTTTCTATTATTAGACATTCTAAATAATCAACTAATTATAAAATAATAAATGGGACAGGCAAAATGCCCCCAATTTCTCCTAGTTATAAATTAAGGAAAATACAGTCACGATAATGCTGTATACTAACAGAAAAGAAATAGCTGTTCATGAATAGTATCATATTCAGCCAGTGGGCTAGGAAGGCAATGGGATTACAATATTAGATAGCTAAAACTTCTACTCTGATGAAAGACAGTTCAGAAATATTACCTCTGTTATAAAACCTCAAATTCTGTTAGATTTCTTATGGTTCAGGTTTTATGATAGGAAAAAATAATATGAACTGTAATATACTTTTGACTTTGGGAAGAGAAAGAAGGTAGAACATGGCACAGAGTAAAAGTGGCTTTCATATTTCTTCAGAGAAGCTGTACGCTATGAAAATCTGTGATATAAAGCACTAGATGATAAAGAACCCAGCTTTTGTTAAAAGGAAGTAAAACTATTTCAAAGGTTCGAAGCAATCCAAAAAATATTAAATTTGATTTGAGAATTTTTTCATTTCCTTCCTATAGTACGCTTTACCACTTTTTAAATAACTGCAAGAGGTGAGTTGAGTCATTTTCTTTCTTTTTTCCTTTGATGAGGTTACTGTCCACAGCTTGACAAAGTTCAAACCTTGCCACTGTCAAGAGAAGGGCAAAACTTAAACACTAAACGAGCTGCTCCTCTTGCCAACATGGAGAAGGCTCTGGTAAACAAAATATCCCTGCAAGGGATCTCCCAAAAGCCTATTGGTTGGCGTTATGCTTGTATTTCTCCCACAAAATTGGCAATTGAAATGCAGATTGAAAAAAAATAGTCCTAAAAGTCACCATCAACTTAAAAGCTGTTTTAAATATCCTTTTCAAATTATATAACGTATCATAAAGTTCTAAGTCTCATATACCCGGAACATTTAGCAAAACAGAAATCACTTTGTCAAGAAAAGTTTTTCTCAGTTTGTTCTGAATAAGAAAAAGGAATATTTTAATATGAAATTCTAAGGAGACAGTAAGTTATAATTTAAAGTGAAGTTTCATTTAACTCTTTATTAGTCTCATCTGATGGCATGGGATTAACTTGGATGTGATAAGGTATGATAGATTGCACCTGAAACTGTTCCTAATCTTAAATCTTAAAATGCAAGGAAGGGGATATTAATTCAATTTTACCAAAGTTAGAAAATTTAACATGCTAAACATTTAAATTCATCATAATTCAAATACTAAAATACAAAACAAAGTTATGAACATGTATTTTGTTGTAAAAAAATGTATGTTCAACTTTAGTACTGTACTCAACACACATAAACCTCAGGCATTTGAAGAAAGAAGTAGCTATATCACTTTCTAAGTAATAGTTAAAATTGTTTTTCAAATGCACACATTTGAAAACCATAGTTGTAATACATTACAGTAATTTTCTCTTACCACCAGTCCATGAATCCACAATGTTCCCTAAATATATTTGTGTGTTTCAATTCATTTAAGAGCATATTTCCTTTATGACCATAATGTTCTTATTTTTACTTTAAGTATCCTTAAACTATAATATTTTGGACCACAGCTGTCATCTAGTTTATAGTTTCTTATTATTCTGCTTACACATAAGAAACACCATATACTGGTATTGAATATAAAGTGCATTTTCCCCATGAAACAGCATCCAAGAAACATTGGAGAAATGGACCTCAACATAAGGTTACTGTTTGCTGATGTTTATCTCAAAATGTGTACCCCATTGATAATCCTCATTTTTCTGTCCTTGTCTCAAACCTAGGCCCTAACTTTTGCTGATTTAAGTTCTCCTGAATTCTGGAGTTGTAGTGGATAATATCTCTTTTCCACTGATTTTTCCTGGACATGATATCTTTACATGATAGCTAGTTATGACAGCTTAACCACCTGTTTGGCTCTGTCCTCTTGGACTTCTTCTAGGTAAATTTTTTCAGGACTCTCTAGTGACAACAGATGGCAATGTCAGGGGAAAGCTGTGGAGAGGATATTTGGCACTAAATTGATTAATCTTTGGGATTTTGCTTAATTCAGCTCAATTTCCCCAAACAAGTAAAACAAACAGAAAAAACCCTTTAATTACAGTTGATTTATGGAGCTTGATGCACAAGTGAAACAGTAACATTTAAGATTTTTGTGTTCTGATTTGTTGAGAAGTATATGTTGTTCTTTAAAGAGATGGATTAAAAATTGTTCTATAATAAATCTACATTCCAGAGGGCCCCTATTCAGATTTATACTGTGTTATTAATATGATATCCAGAATGTTCCCTTAAAGCATTATCTGAGCTGTATTAATGTACAGATCTGTCAAGTAAACTGTTACAAATACTAAAAACTAAAACCTAGGATATTTATTTTGCCTTTTGGAAAGTCTCTATTTTAGTAAAATAAATTGATTTAAAAGTTAGTGAATATTTTTGAAATTCTATTTGGGAAAATATTTACATAAAGGATAGCCAATATAAGGCAATAGTTTTATAACAGTTCTAAAGATATATGTTTAATAAAACCACTGCAATGTTTGACCTGTAGTTTGCTGTAACAGTAACTGTATAACTCTGAGTATCTATAAATTCTGAATCATTGTATTAAATTTTGTTCTCCTTCATACATAATTTAATCACAATAAGGAATATTAGGGCAGCTTGGGGCTACAGGAAATTCAAGCAAACTAATAAATTTGATATTTCATGAAGATTCATATTGTAACAATTTGCAGGGCAAGATAAATAGAAGTTAAAAGAGACAGAGGAGATAAGTAGACAAGATATGCTCTTATCACACAAATCCAGAAATAAATTGATAGCATTTTAATTTTGACTTCGATTTCAGTATTTTCACATAACAATATACTGACTCTCCACATTTTTCTCCATAGTTTTCATGAATCAGACTTCTGCTTAGAACCTCTCTAATTTTCTTGCTCACTGTTTAAGTTCAGAATTGCTTACAGCTCATGTTTCCTTCCCTTACTTTAAAATTCTCCTCCAGGCTATTTTTTTTGTAAAAAGTCAACACCACTTATGTCTTAACTCCATAATTGCCAAGTTTTATTCTTACATTCTGAATATAGTAGTTCCTTCTCAAATCACAAAAGTGAAAGGCTTTGAATGTTGCATTTCTTATGGACTTGGGTAATCATGCTTAATGATGAAGACCCAAAATGACAGCCCAAAGCAGTCTATCTCTCTATAGCATAATGGAAAGTACAATACAATACAATATTTTTTATTTTACATTAGGTTCAGATTGGACATTTGATTATAGATTTTAGTGGCACTTAAAACATTAAAGGAGCCATGTGAGGAAAAGTGTATTAATCCACATAGAAATACAAAACTAGACACTGCCCTCTCTATGACTTATAGAACCAAGAGTGGGCACATGTACCTCAAAAAGGTTGATCATATTCTCCCAAGTCAGGATTTATAATTGGGATTCAAAGATGTTAGTCAGATTCTACGGGTCACAAACGAGAGAGATGTGAACTCTGGAGGTGTAGGATGGCCATCTTCTGCCACAAACCCAGAAAAAAGAAACCTTTTTGAAGAAATAAAAGAATAAAGGAGGCATATAAACAAAACAGGAGGTGGAGGGTGGGATATGTCATAGAGGTGTAGAGGGAGTGAGGAATTTTGGGACTTACTTTTTTTTTTTACAAGTTTCTGTTTTCAGATCTTAATTTTTTCTGACTGTATCTCCTCACTTAGGGTTCTATAGAATATCCTTGCCTCCTTTTGATAAATTATACCTTTCCTATTTTTCCTGCTTACATTCGTGTAGTTATAAACTTGAAACCAAAAGATCCTTGATTAAAGCCTCAGGCTGTCGTCAGCCACACAGATGCCAGCAGAGGCCATTGTTCCTGGGATGGCCAGGTGCTATACAGTCCAGAAAAATGAATCAACCAGGAAGTTCAGTTTCCAGCTTCAAGGCAGGAAAATTGAATGCTGTGAACCATGAGCAAAGCTAAGGCTAAGATTCAGGGAGAACAAATCAGCTTGGAGTCCAAAGGGAAGAATCCCAGAGAATTTCTGAAGTGGCTTATATTACAGGGTTACTGTGAAGTCAGGGAAACAATATACATAAAAGTGCTTTCTCCAGAATAAAGGATTATCTAGTTCAGTAGTTTTAGGGCACAGATTCTACAAACTCCTTGAGTTTAAAGCTTGGTTCTTCTGCTTTCTGGCTGGATGACCTGTAATCAGTTAAATTCTCTTTGTCTTAGTTCCTTTAATCTGAAAATTGGAAATGAGAAAGATCTTTCCTATTTCATAGGATTACTTTGTTGATCAAATGAGTTAGTACATGTAAAGCACTTAGAACAGCTCTGGGGACTTGGTAAGTGCTGTTGAGTCTATGTAAGTGTTTGCTGTTATTATTAGTGTTTGTAGAACTACATTGCTGGCCTTCTCTGACACACAGACGTTGTGATACTTGATATATAAATAACTATGGCATTCTATACAGAGGCTTTAGGTGCTTGACCGGGCACAAACACAGTTACTCCTCAAAAGAATAATACCAACAATTACAAACTTCTGTTTAAAGTAAAATAGCCAGTTATAGTTTCTTCCCTGAATGTGGTTTATGTGACTGCTGTTTGTTAAAGATGATAACTGACACACTGAGAAATGTAAAGATAGAAAATATCATGATTCTTACAAAAACATCTTCAGCAAACTATGTTCCCAGTTTCTTTCCAGCAGAGCATTGTGTGGTGTGTGAGTTTAAACTTAATGAAGTGGTTGAATCCCTTTGTATTTACCTTTGACATCAGACCTTGATATTACATTAGATAGTTGTCAAAGACAGGTAAAGAATGTCATTCTTGGCTAACACTGCCTTATGTAACTAATGAAACAAATATACGTACATTAAATCAGAACCTCCAACATATAAATGAATCTTTTAATTTAGCAGTAATTTTCTTTAAGGCAATATCAAGGTAACCTTTGTTATAAAAATAATAAAAAATTTCCTTTGTTATACCGGTTTGTGAGAAAGTACAAGTCTACCATCCTTCGATCACAGTGATGGAAGAAGAATTTCTGCTTTCTTTTCTCAGTAGGTCTGGTAATAGCACCTCAGTATATAGTTGACTCTCACTGTCCATGGTAGCTACATTCTATAACGTCACCATGAACACTGAATTAGCAAATACTGAACTACTGTACTTAGGGAAAATACTGGGTTAGATTCTTGTAAGCCTCTGGTCACAACATTTTCATCAACCAAAATTCCACATGTGTTACACAGATTCACTTAACAAAGTCCTAATAAAATAAGCTAGATTGATCAGCATTAAAAATCTGTTCTTCCATATAACCCTTCTCCTATATAACATTTAGCAGGCATTTAAAAAAATCATTTTGTAGTCTCACGATCTACAGAATCTGCCCAGCCTACAGGTTTATTTTGTGCACAATGTTGCCTTTTGAAACATAAGAATCAGCGAGCATTGACCAAGAAGGGGCATTTTTTTGACCTTTGGTAATGTGACTGTGTATTTTTTGGCCTTCAATCCCACGACAGTACTGTTCAGTATACTTTTTTATAGTTGCCATTTCTTGAATTCACAAATTTAGTAGCTTTTCTATCTTTTCCAGAGTTTCATCATGCACTATAGATGTTGTTTTAGCACTTTACAAAGTGGATTTATGTACGTATTGGTGAATTTTCTCTTTCTTTTTCTGGATGTGCATATTATTGGTTCATTAACATCAAACTCACTAAAACTCATGCCTGAACGAAGCTTGTCTAACACTTGTGTTTCTCCCTAGGGTACCCTTGTGTTTAAGAACATTAGATAGCACTTCCTCACTATGTCTGGAAGCCATTATAAAAAGCAAAAGCAAAATTTTCCCTTCTAATAGCAATAATAGCAATAATATACACTATCTGTAGTAAGATATTTATTTAGCTGTCTACAGTACTTACAAATTATATTCTCAGATGAATTTCTGGCTCAGAGTATTTTAAATTGCAAACATACCTCCCATGACAAACACAAACACAGCCACAAAATCTCTGTGTATTTCATTTTTCTGTGGAATATTTACAGCTGGCTGGCATAACATATATTTCACTCATTTGCGTGTTATGTGGTTGATATTTTTAAAGTCAGGTTTATGAAAGTATAAATTACATACTCTTTGTATCTATACTATTCACTGATTTTTGATAAGGTGCACAATTACATAACCACCACCACTATTATCAAAATACAGAATATTTTGATTATTTCAAAACTTACCCTTTGATCCTATTAATCTTACATCAAGTTTCTGGCCACTTCTCAGAAGTTCCTATATAATTTTGACTTTTAATGGCTATCATTTAAATGGCATCAAACAGCATTTAGACTTCCTTGTTCATTCTTTAAGCATATTATTTTTTTGAGATTCATGAATATTCTTGCACATATTTACAGTTCACTTGATTTTATTGCTGAATAAAATCCTATTATATAGATGTAACACATATTTATTTGTTCACCAGTTGATGAACATTTGAATTAATCCATTGTTCATTTTTATAAATAAAGCTGCAATAGGCATTCTGTGTAACCAAATATTTTTATTCTTCCCTGGTAGAAAACAGAAAACAGTAATTGTTGTTTCTTAAATAATTAAAAATAGAATTATCATATTTCCAGCAATTCCACTTCTGGTAAACATATATTGTACATTAAGTACATTAAATTAATGTGCAAATTATATATCTGCATATAACACTTTGCAATTTTAATTTTACGCTCTTCAAAACCTTGCCTCTTTCCCAGTGACTAAAGTAGTACTTGCCATGTAGTAGATATGTACATTTATTTGTTAAATGAGTAAATGAATTAATATATGAGTTAATGAATGATCTTTCAGTTTCCTAACTTTTTGTTTTTTTTTTTTTTTTTTTTTTATGCGTTACGCGGGCCTCTCACCGTTGTGGCCTCTCCCGTTGCGGAGGACAGGCTCCGGACGCGCAGGCTCAGCGGCCATGGCCCACGGGCCCAGCCGCTCCGCGGCATGCGGGATCCTCCCAGACCGGGGCACGAACCCGTGTCCCCCGCATCGGCAGGCGGACCCTCAACCACTGCGCCACCAGGGAAGCCCCAGTTTCCTAACTTTTTAAATGAACTTTTGTTAGTTTATATACACATAATTAGAAAGAGCTTGATTTTCTTGACAAAATGTGTGGATCGTTGAAGATTTAATTTCATTGATTAATACCAGTTACCAATTAATATAACAAATCATTTTTCTTAAATACTTTCTAAAGATAAAATGGAATTAAATAAAACCTTAATCTAGAATTAATTTGCTTTTTTGTATAACTTTTATAAGAAGATTGTTTTATTTTTCTAACAAGAATTGGATAAATTTTCATCAGCTTTAGGTTTTCGTAACCTCTGGAGAAGTAACCATGTAACTCCAAAGTACTAGTTTATAAATAAAAAGATTATTTCTCTGGAGTTAATTAAAATGTGAGAAGCGGGCTTCCCAGGTGGTGCAGTGGTTGAGAGTCCGCCTGCCGATGCAGGGGAAACGGGTTCGTGCCCCGGTCCGGGAAGATCCCACATGCCGCGGAGCGGCTGGGCCCGTGAGCCATGCCCGCTGAGCTTGCGCGTCCAGAGCCTGTGCTCCGCAACGGGAGAGGCCGCAACAGTGAGAGGCCCACGTACCGCGAAAAAAAAAAAAAAAAAAAAAAACACGTGAGAAGCTAAAATATAGGAAGTGCAGAATCTGGAACACATGTGATAAAGCCCTCTATGGAACAAACGAGATGCAGAAGGATACAAAGGAAAAGCAGTGTGTATTTTAGTGAAATTGACTCTATTTCCATTGGTTTATAAAACTAGTTCATAATATACTTATCAAAGTCATATTCCAAATTGTAGCATGAAAAGTTTAAGATTAACTTTTTCCTTCATATCTCCCTGTCTCATACATCATCTAAGGTAAGATAATTTCTAATATAAAACCTGAACTCCCAAATTTCTTTCCCATTATAACCCCCATTTTTGAAGAATAATATATACTTACCTTTTGGATTCAATTTCAATTCATATCAATGTAAATATAGTTCCCTTAACATTTTTGGTATCCTGAACCTCCAGAAACCTGACCTATTTCCAGAACTAAATAAGAGAACACAAAGCTACTTGAGTTAAGTAGATAAAAATCATTGGGATATGGATAGTTTGCTCTATCTAGTCCCCTCTCATTTCTCACCCTCTCAACTCTTGTATTTCTCTGCTACCCATATTAATGTTGACAGCCCCTTCCATCTATTTTGTTACTACCTTTCTTTGCATTTCAAAATACTACACATCTATCTACATAGCTTCGATAGAAAGATGCTTTGAGCTTTTGCTTAGCTGAATCTAGTTATGTTTAAAAAAAAATACAAACCCTTTTCAGTACTAGCAGTTGAACAATGTATGCCATATGATTTTCTAGTAGTATTGGGATTATGACACCATTTTCTGGAAGCAAGACCTTGCTCATATACTTTCCTGAGGAAAAATAAATAGGATACTATAACATGACTGATAGGGAAAAAGACAAAAATATAGTACAGTGCACAAAAAATAGAGAAAAAAAGGGAGAATGTTCTACAGAAAGATGTTAAGAGAAATCAGGAAAAACTCAAACTACTATACATGTTGTAGGGGAGAAAAAGACAGTGAAGAAATATGAATAGTATAAGAAATAGCAAGAACTGATCTGTTTTTATTGGAATAAACAAGTTGTTTGGTTATATACAAACTGCCTGTTTCCTTTTCATACATTAGCAGAAAAGATATAACTCCATATAATTCCTTTATATTATTTTGCATTAATCAGTCATTTTCATTACAAATATGGATAGGGTTCTTCTTAACATAGAAAACATTATATAATTTGTTGCACAATGTTTATAATTCTATTGACTTTTAAAAGCAAAGACCAATTTAAAAAACCATGTTTAGTAACTTTTATCGTATGTATATATGCTATATGGATGTATTCATAATTTATAAACATGAATGAATATAAAGAGAGTGGAATGCTTTCTTCCAATTTATTTACATTGGAACTCCAATAGGAAAATGGTAGCTACTTAGTTTAGAATCTTGCCACTTTTCCTAGAACCCACTCAGATAAAATAAAATAATGGAGGAAAAGTGTTAATTTTCAATTACTTAAAAAAATTAAATGTAAAATTTAAAAAATGAATAAATAACTCCCAGAAAACCATAATTAGCTGCTGTTTAAAAACAGCAGTAGCTTAAAGCAGCAGAGCTATATATGAAGCCACTTGATACAGTTTTGGTGGGAAGAACATAGAAGAATGGTGATTTGAGATACAACCTATTAGGAGCAGATCACTAAAAAACACAGCAAAAAATAACTTTCCAGAAGAAGTCTCCACCTGCAGCAAGAAATACTTGGAGTAGATCTACAGTTAAACTAAGAGCTAAGCACTTGGGGAGATTGAGAAAGAAGAGACATAAGGTACCACAGAGTGTTCAGAGTCATCACTTCAAAGTCATCACTTTAAGGGCCAGAGGAGTTAGTTCTCTTTGTGGAAGAAACTGGTAAAGGAAAGATGTATTATAGGCCTCATGAGAGAAGCCATTCAGAATAAAGTAAGGTTTTCATAGGCGTAAAAGTTGTGACCAGATATAGGTACAATATACCAAAATAATCTGTCAAGGTAATCATAATGGAGTGCGTTCTTGAGCTAAAATACTAGAAGGTCAAACCTTTCACAAGAAGACAGAATATATGTTAGCGATTCTTTTGAAAAAGCATAAACAGAGAAAGTACCAAGCAAATGCCACAAGCTTATGGAAAATGTAACCAAAAATTCCACCATGAAATTAAAACCAACAAGCTTATGAAGCAACCAGAGCTATGAAGAAAGCCCATATATCAGACACAGGAACTCAAGGAGATAGTCAAACAGTAGGTGACAATGCCACACATAGGAAATAGCAGACCTTAGAATGAAGATGGAAGAAAGAGACAAAGCCTTTTGATTTCATATTTAATTTAATTTAATTTATTTATTTATTTTTGCCGTATGCGGGCCTCTCACTGTTGTGGCCTCTCCCACTGCGGAGCACAGACTCCGGACGTGCAGGCCCAGTGGCCATGGCTCACGGGCCCAGCCACTCCGCGGCTGCGGGATCCTCCCGGACCAGGGCACGACCCATGTCCCCTGCATCGGCAGGCGGACTGTCAACCACTGCACCACCAGGGAAGCCCTTATTTTAATTTAAAAAATTTTCTTTTATTGAAGTATAGTTGATTTACAATATTGTGTTAGTTTCAAGTGTACAGCATAGTGATTCAGATATATGTATATATATATATTTTTTTTTTCACATTCTTTTCCCTTATTACAAAATATTCAGTATAGTTCTTTGTGCTATATACTAGGTCCTTGTTTGTTATCTATTTTGTATATAGTAGTTATAAAGAATTTTTTAAAATGAAGACTAGATTAGAAGATACATAGGAAGAACATACACAAGAGAAAGCACGATAAGAAGCAGAGATAATAGGAATGAGAAAAATGAAGAAAATAAGGTAAAAATAAGAGTTTTTTTAAGTATGTTGGAGAGGACACGAGCATAGGAAATCTGTCTTGTACATCGTTGGAGCCCTTAAAAAAAAGAAGAGAACAAATGGAAAAATAAAATATCTAGAGCTTCTGGAAAAGAAGAACAATTATGAAATATTTAAACTACCATGTGTCCAGGCATATAAGAAAGATACAATAATTCACATGGTTTGGTATTGGTACAACAACAAACAAATCAATGAAATAGAGTAGAAAGTCCAGAGAGACCAACGGATATATAGTCACCTTATTTTGTTTTGTTCTTTCTCAGATTTACCAAATTATAATCTACCTGCAACAAAACTAATCCTTTTAGTGTACACTCTGGGTTTTGATAAGCATATACAGTCTAATAACCAACACAAAATCAAGATATATAGAAGTTCCATTACCCACAAAAATAAACTCATGCCTCTTTGTAGTCAACCCCTGCCCAATTGCCAGTCTCTGGAAAACACTAATCTATTTTTAATCCTTATAATTTTGCCTGTTTCAGAAGTTCTTATAAATAGAACTATATAGTATGTAGCTTTGGGAGTCTGGATTCTTTCACTTAGCATAATGCTTTGAGATTCATTCATGCTGTAGCATGTATTGTCAGTTTATTACTTTTTTAGTGCTAATTAGAATTTCATTGTATGAATGTATCACTGTTTATCCATGCACCAGGTGAAGAAAATTTGGATTATTTACAGTTTTATAAATTATATACTAAGACACTATCATTATTAGTCTACATATTTTTATTTGAACATTTTCCTTTCTCTTCAGCAAATACTAGGACTAAGGTGATTATGTTTAACTTAAAAATAAATGATTAAAAAGAAAAAAAGTAACCAAAACTGGGGCTTCCCTGGTGGCGCAGTGGTTAAGAATCTGCCTGCCAATGCAGGGGACATGGGTCCGATCCCTGGTCTGAGAAGATCCACATGCCGCAGAGCAATTAAGCCCAGGTGCCACAACTAATGAGTCTTCACTCTAGAGCCCGCAAGCCACAACTACTGAGCCCACATGCCACAACTACTGAAGCCCACATGCCTAGAGCCGGTGCTCTGCAACAAGAGAAGCCACTGCAATGAGAAGCCCGCACACTGCAATGAAGAATAACCCCCACACGCCACAACTGGAGAAAGCCCGCATGCTGCAACAAAGACCCAAAGCAGCCAGAAACAATAAATAAAATAAATTTATAAAAAAAAAGAATAAAGTTGTTAAAAACAAAAACTGGTAGCCAGTATATATAAAGAAAACTTATAAACCAATGTAAGTGAGCAACTCAGTTTCCGAAAAAAAAAAAAAAAAGGCAAATGATTTAAATATAGTCTTCAACAAAGAAAATAATACATATGAAAAGTGAGCACATGTGCAAGTGATCATCATTAATCATTAGAGAAAAATGAAGTAAAACAATAAAATATCACTATACACAGCTATTGGAATTTCTAATGTTAAAAAGACCGAGAGTGTTAAATGATTATGAGGATATCAACAACTTCATCTCTCATACATTGCTGTTTGAAATATAAAGTTGTACAGTCACTTCGGAAAACATTTGGGAAGCTTCTTATATAATTAAACATACACTTACCATATAAATTATCTTGAATCAATTGATTATACATTTTATATATTTTGAATATGTATTTTAAATAATATCATTTATTATAGAAGAAAATATGATGAAGTTATCAGTAATAAATCTGGCAAAATGTGCAAAACCCATGTTTAAGTAATAAATACATAAAGAAGATAATTTTATTGCTAGAAACTCAAAATTATAAAGTTGTAAATTCCTCTCAAGTTAATCCATAGTTTTAGTGCAATTTTTATCAGTATACCTACAATTTTTTCTAGGTACTAGAATGTGAATTTTAAATAACTCAAGATAAGCTAAAATGCATCTGAGGGAGAAAGCTTTGGAGAAATTGCCCTACCACATATCAAGACTCACTAAAATATTGTAGAATTACAGACATTTGTGGATTCTCACAGAGGAGACAAATTTACCAATTTAATAGAACAGAGAACAAACCAAGAGGAATTAACATTTACCAAAACTTTATTTATGACAAATATATTACAGTTCACTCAGTAAAGAGTTCAATACATAGTCAGTAAATAACGCTGGGGTAATTAGTTTACCATATAGAGGATCTTGCCTGAAAACTAGGCAAAAATTTTTAGATGGATTAAATAATTAAAATTAAAGGTCAAGATTTTAAAGCTCTTAATAGACTATAAGGAAAAATGAACATTTTAACTGTAGGTAGGGACAATTATTTAAATAAGAAATAAAATATATTATCTATAAAATAAGATAAATTTAAATTCAGATGAAATCAATAATTTCTGCCCATCAAAGATCACCTAAAATGTGATAAAATGCAAATTAAAATTAGAAAAAGATATTTTTAAGACATAGATTAGCTTTCTGAATTCACAAAGATATACAAGTCACTAAGAAAAAAAGAGAGACTTAAATAAAATGCCCATTTAGGGGAAAATGAATGACTAAATTGTGTTATTTTAATAAGATGAAAGTCTGTATAGCGCTAAGAAAAAATGGATTCTAGTTATATGAATCAACAGTAATATTTTTGAAAAACATAATGTCAAGAGAAGAAGGTATTTTTATGACTTCATACATAACACAGAGCTCAAAAAACAAGAAAATATAAACAAAATATTGTTTGAAGATATATACACATGTGATGAAATTAAAAATATAAAAAGTAAAGTATGGGTTAATCACAACATTCAGATTAGCGGTAAGCTCATGAGTTTGGGGAAATTTAACAGTGAAGTAATGAGGAAAATATGTAGATTAATGATATTTGTGGTATTCCATTTCATGGAGTTATTTTTTTAGATGTTTATTTTATTATTATACTTTATAACTTATATACATTTGTAAAATGATTAAATGGAATGTTTTAAGTGTCATGCTGACAGTGTTGACTTCATATCATCCTTAGCTAAAATATCAAGTTTCAATATTTACTTGCAGCATGTCATTGCTAACACTAGTAGATTATACAAAATCTGTATTACAAGTAATCTTTTTGATAATGTTGAATGCTTTATCTCACACTTTTGAGATTTCAGTTTAGATTGTCATTATTTATAATCCCATAATATTTCTGAGAAGAGCACATGAAGGAGTTAGCACTATCAGCTCTGTTGGGTTTTTGTGTGTGTGTTATTTCCCCTTGTGCCAGCATCATCATTACATTCAGACCTCAGTTTCTAAACAAGACTCTGTTTAATCTACTTATCTATCATATGAGAGTAAATATAAGTATTCTAGGTAATAGACCCTATAGTCAATTTAAGCAGTTTTATGGAAAGTGAAGAAACAGGTAAAGGTTCCACTGCAATGTCCAGTTTGTAGATCTTTCACTCTACTTTCAGGTCATTTCAATGTCAGAGCTACCATGGAACCATCTGTTACTATTTATTAATGAGTTAATTTTGATAAAGTTATTGCTTTTCTTATTTCTCAGATAACAGATAAAGATAAAAAAATAAAATCTCCAACATTTTATTCCTACCACCAAGTGAATCATCTTGAGCACCCTATCTTAGAGGACACTGATGTAGCAAACTAGCTCTTTTATTTATCAGAGTATTTTCATAGGTGATTTTCTCTGTCTTCATTTCTTCTCCTTTCTGACTCCATCTCAGTTTTCAGGACTGAGGATGAATATCAATTCTGTCACAACCTTGCTCAGATTTACCCATCTAGTTATCCACTAAGATAGTAAGTTTTGAGTACCATCTCTGAATAAGCCATCTTCATAGATAATAGATATATTTTAAATGTTATGAAAGAGCAGTTTTTAGTCTAGTGCATTGGTTGATACCACTTGTCTTTCCAGGAACAGTCGAAGCCTAGCCTTACAGAAAGCTGAGAATTTGGGACATATTCTCACTAATGCATTTTTTTAGCTTATAATAAATATAAATATGTAGGGGAATGGCTTGAGAAAATATTAAACATTAAGCTTTAAATTTCTCTTGAATATTCATAGGAAAGGATTTTAAAGCCAGATTCCTTGAATACTGTTCACAAAATAATTTTATTTACATTGTCTCTGAAACATGAGCAGAATATTCCACATACTGTGAGATCCATGTGAGCAGTGACCATGTTCCTTTTACATTCTCATCATTGTAACTGCAAAATCTAAACAGGGCTTCATATATAGAATATTCTCAAATTTTCTTGAATGATTTAGTGAAAAAATTATTTGAATAAATGAATTAAAACAATATTCAACTGAAAAGAAACCTGAGCTTGTACAGTATTTACAATAGATAAGGTTAATTAAACAAATAATTTTTTGTGTGAGAAGAATTGAACCACAAATATTTTGAAATCCCCAATAATTGTTTTTCTTGCTATAGGGAATATTTTATAAATACAAAATTAATGGGAAACAAAGGGCAGTTTTTAGTAATTTATATACTGCTAGGACTTATACATAAAAGACTCACATAGGAACTATATACTCTGATGTAGTGGTTTTCACAAATAAAATAGTTATTTTACAGCTTACTATAATAGTCCAATAACAATATTTACCTTTTATAATTTTACATCCTTTCCTAAAATATGATGTTTTCATTTGCTGATTGCCATAAGGCTGCAATTATGGAATCAGAGCTACTGTTTAATTCATAGTCATTAACTGTATCATCACCAAAACCAAATTTGATTCTAGGCAATTAATAAGTTATTGCTGAATTAATTGATTCTATCTAAACAGAAATAAACTATCTTGAATTACTTCATCTTCTTCCTGGTCCCTGAAAAGTCTACATTAAATAGATTTTTATTCCTTTTCTTGTGATTTTCTTCCATTCTTTTCTGCTTCTGTTTCAAAATACTCAGCTTACTAACTTCAGCTTGAAATTAATATATTAGAATATTCAACTTTTTGCAGGGATTATTTGTTTTATTCAGGCAATATTCAAGGAATACTGTGCATGAGAGTATTCAATGTGCTTAATAGTTCCATTGGGAAGTACCAAGTTAAGGTCTTATTTAAACATTGCAATAATTATATTTTGGTATCTCTGCAGTTAATGGTCACTTTAGAAGTCAGGTCACAATTTTTCTATCATGAAAATAAAATGTAATTGCAAGGAGTAAAATAGCCAAAAAGATGAAACAGTTAGATCTGGCAGTTAATAGAGATAAATATTCCTTTATACTTTATTCAGCATGAAAGTATTTATCCAGTTCATTAGAAAAATTGTCAATTCTTATGACATAGTAGGATATAGATATGCTTTTCAATTGCTTTTATTTCAAATTAAAAAATCTAAAATTATTGCCATTATTGCAATTTGCCACTCATGAAATAATGCAATTTTTTCTTTTTCTCTCCTTATTTTTATTCTTCCTTTTCTTCCCTCCCTTTCTCTTTTACTCTGAATTACCTCATAGAGTCAGAGAAGCGTACCTCATGAAGTCACCTCCTATAGTGACTTGCCTCAAGAAACATCCCATGTTAAATATCTGAAATGATCAAGTAGTTTCTTAAACTTTTCAATGAGTTTCTTAATCAAATATACTTATTAAGTCTTATATTCAAACCAAAGTAAGAAGCGATGAGGATGTTCATTGAATATTTTGTTTGTCATCCCAGCATCAATTTTAGCCCACCCATGTTATAGAAGTTTTGAGATCAGATTGTATTAAGCCATACCATTGATTTGAAGCTAGGCACTGGCTTTTCTAAAACATTGATTGTCGGTATGAGGCAATACTTCACCACCATCTACCACTTCATCATGAGTGTCAGATTTGGGGTCCCTTGCTTAGAAGAGGTCATGCTTGGCTTACTGCTCTGTTGTTACCATCTTGAAATTCTTAATGCTATTTTAACATAGAGCATGCATTTTCATCTTGCACTAGGCCTTGAAAATAACATAGCCCCTGAAGATGTTTAGAACGTGTACTCATATTTGGCTTTCACAATGACCAAAGGTTGCTAGTGATGTTCCAAACCCAGAAAGCAGAGATGCTAAATGTTCTGAAATGCACCATTTCAAATGCTAAAAGCATTATAGAGAAACACTAGTGTAAACCAATCAGGATAATCCCCGTCGTCTTTGCAAAATTGATTGGGTTGCACAAGAAATGTATGGCTAAACCAAGATCGTGGCATATCTTTACCAGATTGACAGAGTCACAGATTGTGCAAGGAATGAATCTTTGTATTTATGCTTAATAATGCTGGGATTTGTTATCTTTTCTCTCTCTCTCAAGCTAAGCAATAAGGTATTTAGTGTCAGTGGCTACACACACACAGAGCAGAGCTTATGAATGGAAGATGACTGAGCTGAGAAGACCAAAGGGGGGAAAAAAAAAGAGGCATGACCCAGATTCAGACACCTAACACCTAACTCCTAACATTTTTTGGTGTAATATGAGCAACTTTAATATATGCTGAATATGTCTTTTGGCTCCCTGTATTCAAATATTCCTTACTATTAGAATTTAATACCAGGAGTACAGTTTTCAAAGAAAGAAACACTAACAGGAAAACTAGCTGATCTGAAGATGTGGAACAGGGAACATTGACATCACCACTGCATAGGGTTAGAACTTTGGCAGTCATGGTTATATAATGGAGTAATAGTTTGTTACTGTTTCCTGTTGTCCCATACAGCTGCAACCCATGTTGACTCTTTCTGTAACATTAGAGCACTTTGTTGAAGATATCCAAGGTTTGAATTTCCTCTGGCCTTCAATAATTTCTTAGATATAGACCTGAATAAAGTCAGCAAATGAAGCAAATATGTTTAAATCAATCAGTAGAATAGTCATTCCTCTCGTTAACAATGGCTTAAATCAATAGAAACTTATTTCTCAGTCTCTTAATATCTGATGCAATTTGTGTGACCCTCCTTGATTTATTACTGGATTGTCTGGAACATTTGTTCCCTAAAGACTGTGTGCCAGAGGAAAGGGGAAGGGATGAGGCACACATATATTACTTCAACCCAGGGGTCACTGGTCACACCTAAGCCTGTGGTCCCAAATCATATATAATAAAGTTTGAAATATACAGGAAAGCATACTAAATATTTGACTGGGATTGTCACTGCTATATAGATTTTAATCAAATTATAAAGAAGTTTTATGAATTAGCTAATTTAAAATTAGTTGTAAATATCAGTAAGTCAAAATATTATTGCTTCAAAGAAAAGAGACTAATTTGTTGCCCATGTATATATCTTTATATAAGTAATCCAAGGCTAGTATTAGTGCCATTTCTCAAAGTTCTCAAGGATCCAAGCTTCTTCCAGCTTACTTCACAACTATTCTGGGCATTTGGCCAAAGTCACCAAGATCCAAGATGGTAACATCCAAGTTTCAGGCCCTAGAAGAGAGAAAAGAACAAAGCAATAGCGAGAAAACTGTGAATGCCAACTAGTTCTTAAGAAAGTGTATGGAAACTGATACATGCCATTTCTCTTTCATCCTACTGTCCACCATCTTGTCACATGACCAAGTCCAGCTGCAAAAGGATTTGGTAGTCATGTTCTCAATCGAATACTAACATTATATAGAGGTCAAAATAGATACAGGGTGAAATCAAGCAATCTCTGTCATCATTACCATAAATTAGTTGAAAATGTAGGACTGAAACAGAAGGCAGAAAAAGCAAGATATATACTTTTAATTTCTGGAAAAAAGTAATGTTAATTTTTAAATGTTCATTAACAAACAGAATTTTTAAATACATAATTTTATATATTTTACACTAACAACCAAAGAGATTTTTTCCTTATATCCACTCTCACATATGGTCTCTTGTTTTTCTTTGATTCTAAGAAATGGATATGTGTATTAGATACTTATAATTCTCTTATTATTCTCTATATCTTGAAATTATCAAATTTTATCTTAGGTCTCTATTTCAATTTATTTCTGCATTTTACTTTCAGTATTTACTCTTTAAAATAGACAAATATTTATATAAATGCAGTCTTTCCATATTTTTGAGTAAATGCATTATCTTGAAAGAGCTACTCTCAAAATAATATCACTGTGCAAAACCAGTTGAATGTAAAATTCTTCTTTTAAATAATGAATGAAACTAGTTTATTATGAGTCACTTCTAAATAGGTCACAGTTCTGCCAGAAAATAAATTATGTTGATTAGTGTTACTTTCTCTGTTTAACAAACATTGGACGCATTGATTATAGAAAATTTACACTGAAGAGCTGCTATTGCTATTATCATAGTTGACATTATGACAGCAGTTCTATTTTATTGCTTTATTTTCAAAGGATAATTAGTCTAGAAAGTCATAGAAATTGTCAAAGTTTTAGAGTGACACATGAATGCAAAAATTATTATTTAGTAATTATCTGAACCAAGAAATATTTCTGCGCATAAAAATAATGGAGAATGTATAAAAGATGATGGTAGCAAATACACATAGCACTTACTTTGTTCCAGCCACTGTGCTAAGTACTTTATATGTATCAACTCATTTAACACACCCCATATGGTAGGAAAATTAGGATCTCTTATTTATGATAAATTAAAGCATAGGTAGTATTGATATAAGTAACTTTTCCCAATTACACAGCTAATAATAAAGGAAAGGATGAATAAATTTGAGAACATAATAGTCTCATCTTTTAGGTAACAGAATATCAGAAAGAATGTGAAATGGCCATCAATTGGGAAAATGGTTCCAAAATTATACAGCAAAACAAGTCTGTGTGTGTGTGTGTGCATGTAATAAGACTTATCTTCTGAACATCCAGATATTATCACTGAGAGTATGAAAAGGAGGCAATGCTTGGGAAAGCAATTGAAAACTATGGTAAAACAGTATTATATAAAGAATTCTAACACCAAAAAGATAAAGTTGGTCAAAGATGTGAGCAGTCAATTCTCAAAAAATTAAAGACAAAATGTTAGTAAAAAATAAGTGAAAATTTTAATATTACTAATAATGAAGGACATATGAAAATGCTGATATTTAAACATGTTAAATTGAGAATTAAAGAAAAATGAAAACAGACAACATGAGCAGGAATTACTAGAGTTTTGCAAATTTACATAGTGCTAGGATGAAATTTTCTTACAAACATCTTAGAAATATATATCTTTTATTGACTATTTCAACTTCTAGGAGTCTAATGTAGACATTCACTAAATATGTGGAAACAAAAAGATTTATAAATTTTCAGTTGTGATATTAATTGAAATAATTATATAAAATCCAAATATTCAGAAACAAGGAAATGAGTAAAGAAATTAAGCCCCAAACAATTGCTTTATATAGTTTTTAAAATACTTTACTTTACCTTTAATAATTTATGAAAATGTTTTAAACACATTAATATTTTTCAAAAGGCAAATGGACTTCTAATTAAGATAGTAAAGAAAGTAAGAATGACTCACTCATAAATAAGTAAATGATAGGTGGACATATGACTAGAGATAGATAGAAAAATATATCGATGAGGATAGTAATAGGTAGGTAGATAGATAGATTTATCTCTAATTTTTTTCTTTAAATTTTAGAGTTCAATTGATATGAATACAGAATATGGTTTAGTCATCTACCAGAGGCACTGTGAAAGTTCTACAACAAATATGCAAAACATGTTCAAGAGAAAAGAAGGCTGCTTTTGTAAATACAAAATCATACCCTCCAAGGAAAATGGAGATTCCCTAGAAAATAACTGAAGGGGACACACACTATTAAATATCTGACCCTGAGATTTAAGGATTGAAATATTGCTAATATCAGTCCTTATTAATTTTCTATAAATCCTTTCATGTATTTCTGGAAATGTTCCCGTTATATAACTCTATATCATGCAATTCATTGTATATAAGTCATTAATGTGTATATATTTATATGTATACGTGTGTTGGTATGTGTATTTTTTCTAAATCCACAGCTCCCACAGTACAGACCTCTTTAAGAGTATTTGATATTATTTTCAAATAATATTTAACTTAAAAACATCATTATGTCTTGTGTATTTCGGTATGTCTTTTATCTGTATTCATGAAAAAACGCTTGATTGGCAGCCAACTTTGCTAATGATTACAAATATCTGGTTCTCCTTTTGTTTCCTATGCAGACAGATACTCCCCAGCCCCCTTTACAATTACATGGGGACAAATGATTCTTTCTGACCAAGGAAATATGTTGGACATAATATGTATCTTTGTCAGTCTTAAACTTTGAAAAATCCCTGTGGGGTACTCTAGGTTCTTCTACTATAAACATAGAGGCCGGACTTCCCTGGTGGCACAGTGTTTAAGAATCCACCTGCCAACGCAGGGGACACGGGTTCGAGCCCTGGTCTGGTAAGATCCCACATGCTGCGAAGCAGCTAAGCCCGTGCGCTAAGCCCGCGCACCACAACAAAGAGTAGCCCGCACTCGCCACAACTAGAGAAAGCCCACGTGCAGCAATGAAGACCCAATGCAGCCAAAAATAAAATTAATTAATTTTTTTTAAAAAGAGGTGACATTTTAAAAAATAAAATAAGTAAACATAGAGGTCTTATGGCTGAACATAGATGGCTAAACCATTATCAATACAAAATGCACAATAAGTAATGGTATGAGATTGATTATTTTCTTTTCCAACTACCGTAGAACAGCACAGTCATTCAAAATGATTTTTTAGCACCCACATAATAGTAGGTCAAGCTCTGTCAAAATTGTTTCAAGATTGTCCCTTTCATTTCCCCTCTTTTTTCTCCTCCATAGATACTGATCATGTTATTGAAATTATTGTTTGCTCTCCAGTTGTGTCCTCATCACTCAATATTTCCTATATACCACTGTCAAAATGAACACTGATGTTAAGGTGTTTGTCCCATACTCAAAAACTTTTAGGGCTCCTTATTGACTATAGTATATAATTCAAATCCTCAAGTATTCATGACCTTCTCAGTATGACTCCAGCCTACATTTCCATTCTTATAATATTAGCTTTACTCCCTCCATGTCCAGCCACCATAATGTTTATTTGAACCACACAAGAACTGTGTCATATTATTGGAAATTGCTTTGCACTAATAAAATTTCTAACCTTGTTATTATTTTACCCAAGATGCTCTTGTCTCTCTGCTTTACCAGTAATAATTCTCATATTCAATCAATTGCCACCTCTTCGTTAACTTTCCAAGGCCTCTCCTTCCTCTCTAAAAATCAGTTTAAAGGATGTTCCTGGTAGTCTGTATATTTAAGAGGTGTACATAGTTGAAAGGAGAGCAAAAAGTAAGATTCCATTTTTAGATTATGTTGAAAGATAAAATAAAATTTCTGAATTATTTTAAATAATACAATAGATTACTGAGACAAAGATTAATTTTGTGTATAAATTCAATATGTAGAAAGATATAGAGTGAAGAAATTCTAACAAAAATAAAGACTGTGACCAGACCCTGAATGGTAGGATAAAATAATGGCTTGAATTTATTATATAACAAGAGAGGGCTTTATCATAACTTCCAATATTGTATTACAAAAAATAAGTTAAACATTGAAAATTTAAAGATAAAATTATTTCAGGAGTATATTTATAATGAAAAATACTCTGTATAATATAAGCCTCTCTGAATGGGAGCAATAAGTCTTTATGCTTGAAAGAATCCTTACTACATTAAAAGCTGAGAGATTAAGGGAATATAAATATTTTACTTGTTTTTAACAATCATTTCAGATCCTGTGCTCCTAGGACATTGTTTGTCATAATATGGGAGGTGGCATGAAATATAAAAGAATTTGGCTATAAGAAAAACAAAATTTGGTATAATTTCCAGTTTAGCAGCTTTTTTACTTGGTAACTACCTGCCTGTTGTTTTTTGTTTGTTTGTTTTGTTTTTTTTTCAAGTACCACATTTCACACCGAGTAGTCCTGTAACACTGCAAAATTTCAAGTAGCTTTACTTTTACAACTCTTTATTTCAGAGTCCTTTTTGGCTGTCTTAACAGTCCTTACAAGCTTTGTAATGCTTTTAAAGAAAACAAAAACAACAACTTTGGAATCACTTTAAGGAAATTGCTTATTCTTAAAATAATGCAGACCTTTGAATCTGCTCTTTAAATAAAAGAGACAAATATTTTTGATATAATAAAATGCCTACAAAATTGAATGTAGGTTTATATTGTTGTTAGAAAAAATACACTTATGGGCATTTCATCCAAGATAGTGAAAGGAAAGTTCATGGAAAAGTTTTCCAAAATAGAAATTAACAGCTTGCATTGCTCACAGGCACTCGATGACACTTCCTAGAGTATTGCTTTGTAGTCTTTGTCAAAATGTTTGGATACTGGTGAAAATAGTTCAGTTGTTTGTGGGAAAACTTCTTTTGTTTCCATTGAACAAGTTTACACCAGTGAAATAGGTGAAGATAATTGTAATGTAACATAAGAATATTGCTTTCTTACTCTAATTTATTGATCCAAGGTAATTACATGATGCAGATTCTTAGCTTAAAATATATAAAGTGGCGAAGGTGAATAGAAATGCTAAGATTTCAAAAGTCATTCCCTCTATTTATTTCACATACCTAATGTTGTATAAAGGCGTATCCTTGATTTACAACTAATTTCAGGCACAAGCACCAGTGTATCATAGTTTGAACTAGTAAGAAGAAAACATACATGTCATTAAATTGGTATGTAGAAATGAGATGTTAGAAAAAATATGACCTGTTTTAATACTACATTGATATTTAATTCCTCAGTAAGTAATTAAATGTAGAAATGTCATGCATAGTTTATTTTCAACATAGATATTTCTATGTAATTTCATCCCACTATTGAAAACTGTAAATATTTATTTCTACTAGGAAAATAATGGTGTTTATTATTTCCATAGGAAAAGCCATATGCTGAATGATATCCAGGGAGCAAAGAAATAAAGACAGTGCTTTCACAATAGTTTAGGCCTGTATTCTCCTTTCTGAAATGACATGATTACACCCTACCTTCTTTAGTTTCAAAATCCTTGGTACATTGCTCAAAACTTTCAATGGTAGACCACAATTTTATTTTCCATCCTCATGACTTGTAATCACAACATACAACATGTATTCAAACAGTGTTTGAATCAAATTAATTTATCTAAACCAATATGTGTTGAGCATCTACTGTGTACAGCATACCTGGGAGTACAAAGTAAACAAGACATCTTTATATATACAGAGACATATCTAATAGACATCTACTCCAACTCCAAATGATTATTATAAAATTATATGTGTTATAATGAAAATATATTTTAAAACCCAGTAGGAGTATAAAAAAACAGTACCCTAAATTAAATGTTGAAATTTATGCAATACTTTACAAAAGAGATAGGATTTAAATTGAGACTTGAAGTAGAAGTGGAAATTTCTGAGGCATAGGGACAGCTAGTGTATTGAGGAGGGATTCCCATGAAGCACAGATGCTTATACAATGACTTGATAATATCAAAAAGTCCCATATTCTCAAATTGCTGGAGTATGCACTGCACTTGAGGGGCACATTGTAAGGATTAGTCTGGATAGGAAGATTAGAACAAATACATCTACTATTTATTCAATAAACTTTATATTCATGAACACTAATATAATTGACTTCTACTCTTCTCTGGCCAAACTTTCTTAAAACATGCAAAGCTAATTCCTATCTCAAGAACTTTGCATTTGTAATCTGCATCTGAACTGTTCTTACACCAGATTATCACGTCTGGCTCTTTGTCAGTATTCATGTCTCTTACACGACATATCTTCTCTAGCTTCCCACTGGCAATCATTTTAAATTACACTAATTTTTTACATTTTCTTAAGAATCTCTTCAACAACAGATATTATTCAGTGATTTGTGTATGTGTTTATGTCCTCTTCTCTCTAAAATATATGCTTAGTGTCAGCAGATGACTAGTTCACCTCCTTGTCTCCAGTACTTGTCATGTATACTAGGAAGGCAAAAGTTTCCATTGAAGACATCTTGAACAAAATAAAACCAATATTTTCAGTTGAATTTTTAAGAGAATAAATGTTAAAATTTACTTTTTAATAATAAATTTTTATTATAAGAATAAATTAAATGAGAATAAATTTAAAAATTAAACACGTCATTTTTGATCATTCAGTAAGTCTTTATTTTTAATCCATAAACAGCATAAAAGGACTTCAGCTAGTGTTTACTAAAATGAACAATGTAATACATAATCATTAAAATATAATAAAATAAAAATATGGATTAATTAATAGAAGATTTTTGAGATACTTTAAAACATTTTAACTAATTTTCAGGGCAAAATTAAAACACAGCTCTAACAAGCTTTTAATTTTCCAATATGTGTTAACATTTTTATTTTATTATATATGAGTAATCATGTCTGATACTATTTTACACATAAAGAGTTATCAGGAAATTGAAATTCAGAACAAAAATATGTTTTCTTCCTTATGCTGATTTAAATAATAAAATCACAGGAAAACATTTATTCCATGTATGTTCTTTCTTCCATCTATTAACATTTGCGTTGATTAGGAAGATTTTACATTTTTTACTTTTAAGTAAGATTTGTGTATATTAAATATCCATGGTAACAGTCTCAAAAATTATGGTAAGAATTCCTGTAGTTGAAAAATAAAAAAAGAACTCCTGTAGAAATCAATGATCTTTTTTACAATCTACAGAAAGAATAAGAGGCCACATTTTCCTTGAGTGTTAAACTTAGCTGAAGAAATAAATACAACATCATTATATCAAAACGTCATATAAAATTGTGAGAATAAATTTTAACATATGTGTTGAAATATCAGACAAAGAAGATTTATACATTTAAACATCTATTAGATTAATTCACACAGAAATAATATAAACACTACAAATTCAAAACAGAAAGGAACTACATGAATATGATGGTGGTGATAAATGAGTCCTATATACTCAGCATCGTTCTGAAAACTGCTTTTTTACAATAGGCATTTTTACAACACTTCTTTTCTATCTGGGTACAATGGGGGATTTGAGTAATTCAAAAAATCAGACTTCCAAATGCTTCTACTGATAAACCCAATACAGTCCAGCTGATTCTGTATGGTTATAAGAGGGAAATTTGTAACATAATGATGAGTTTTATTAGCATACATCTCTCTGTTTTATCCACCACATACTAAATGATCTAATATGATAGGCAATTATTACAAATAAATCTGCTTTTCCTTTTGTATATCTCACCACAGGGCTTTGAATTTACAATATCTAGGCTCTGGGCAGGATCATGAAGTTATCTTATTCATTCCTTTGCCTTAGATGAATGTTCACTTAGATCGTTTCCATGAAAAAGCGAAAGGTACGTTATCACATATCTACTCATTGCTTTACCCCTTATTAGCCCCTATCTCAGTTCATTCTTTTTGCTTTATAAACAAAATCCATTACCCACCAATTTCTGATGTTTCTTCTATTTTTCCCATTTAATAAATTCTGTTTTACCCTTTTTTATGTGAAAACATTGATAAAAGCAATAAACCCCACACTGTTTCTCTTCTTTTAACTCAAGTTGTCACTGCCATCTTTCATTCAAATAATAACTATAGTCATTATGATTCAGCAACACTGTCCCATTGTGCTAGTTATAAAAACATTGACAAAGGAAATCATAGATTATTAGATTCACAGTTAGTGTTTAGATAGGTAGAATAGTTATATCATTTTTCCCCAAATTGATTGATTGATTAGGCACTTTGTAGTTGAATTAGAGCCTAGTCACATTATTTCTCTATAAATGTCATTTTGTTTAGAGAATTATTTTTAAAAGGCTTTTTTTATAATTAAAAATAGACAAAACAACAAAGCAAGCCCTATTCTTCTTACAAGTCCTGGAATAAAATAGTGTTTAGTAGGGGCTTCCCTGGTGGTGCAGTGGTTGAGAGTCCGCCTGCCGATGCATGGGACACGGGTTCGTGCCCTGGCCCAGGAAGATCCCACATGCCGCGGAGCGGCTGGGACCATGAGCTATGGCCGCTGAGCCTGCGCGTCCAGAGTCTGTGCTCCGGCAACGCGAGAGGCCACAGCAGTGAGAGGCCCGCGCACCGCAAAAAAAAAAAAGTGTTTAGCATATAATTACAAATCAATTAAATGATTTTTTTGTTATAATTTGTATGTATTTTTTCAGTATTTACTGTGATTATTAATAGTTTAATCAGAAAATTAAAATTATTAAATTAATAAGAATTATTGCCTTTTAAAATGTTTTCAAAGTTCCATTATCAGGTGATTTTCTGTGCTCTTTTCGTAAGTCATATTATGCAATAACCCTGTGAGGTAGGTGTTCTTATATTATTTTGCAGATGAGGAAACTGAGGAAAAAGAATTAAAGAATTTGCCACAAATCTCCCAATGTACAGGTGACAAAAGCTTGACTCAAACCCAAGTAAACTGTGTACAGAATCTAAACATAAAAACTGGGCAGCAGTAGGGGTCACTGGTCAGTTGTAATTTTTAAGCACAATTTTTCTCAAATACTCAAAAAAAATTGTTTGGCATTTTTAAGAAAGTGATGACTGTTGTCCTGTGCCATTCTTTCTATAAAAATATGCTTGATCATTAAAGAATTGAGAACATAAACTGGAAGTATAGGCAATTATTGATGAAAAATATGGCAATTACAAATTATAATTTTGAGTTAATTGTCTTTGGTAGTTTTCTTTTTTTTTTTCACAGCCGTGTGGTCAAGTAAGGCACCTAGGAGACCCCTCCCCACAAAGCGCCACTGGCTACCCTCCAGCCAAACCTTTGGTTGTTTTCTAGTTGAGACAATTATCCATGTTTCTAATGCAGAACTTAATGTGTATATGTATCACATAATATAAGAGGATTTTCATCAAATTTTCTTTGATTCTAAATAAAACATAGTAGCCTTGAAGAATCGTGTTTGGTCAAAATTGATTTGAGTACATCTCTGAAATGATCAAGCCAGTTTTGTTTCTGGGAAAATATTAGCTAATTTAGTTATGTGATGGAAAGTGTTGATGGAGTAAAAAGAGAAAACTAAGACATTAAATATTTTATATTTTCCTAAAGGTAAGAAAGAAATTTAGTCTGGGAAAGAATGGTTAAGACAGACTGCAGACAAGTTACATTTTAATTTTTTCGATGTTTAAAGGATAGAAAATCAACTTAAAATTATTAGAAACTATGTTAAGCAGTAGGAAGGACACAGATATTTGCACCTTTAAAATGATCTCTATAAGTAGCTTGAGATACCTAAAAATCAAATATAGAATAGATATGGAGTTCTTGATTAGATTTTTGTCTTAATGTTTTCTAATGGAAACATAGTTTTTCCCTCCCTCTGGCATGTGTTTTGTCTTGATGAACTAATCTTTTTTCAACAAATACTAGTTGAGTTCCCATAAGATTTTAGGTATAATATTAGGCACTATGATAGTATACATAATTTTTGCTCTCATGGAGCTCACAAACTGGTTGAGAAGTTATAAAACAGGTAATGACTGACTGCAATAGAAGTATAAAACATACATACATACATAGGTCAGTCTAGAAATATCAAATAAACTTCTTTAGAAGCCATATCTGGCTAAGTTTATAAGTATCTACGGTAGTTAGCCAAGTAAAGATGGAGACTAAGGATAAGTATGCTCCAAAAGGGGAAAAAAAGAACTAACCCTCTTTGAGGGACAAGGCACTGATAGTGACTACAAGTAATTTTTATTCCCAGCTCTATTGAAGTATAATTGACATAAAATTGTTTAAACTTTCAGTGTTCAAGGTAATCATTTGCTACGCATACACATTGTACAATGATCACCACAATCATGTTAACACATCTATTACCTCCCATAGTTAATTGTGTCTGTGGCGAGAATTCTTAAGATCTACTTTCTCAGAAAATTTGCAAGTATAAAATACAGTATTAGTAACTATAGTTACTATCTGTTTATTACATGCTCAGAACTTATTCATCTTATAACTGAAAGTTTGTACCTTTTGGACATCTCCTCATTTCCCACGCTCCCCAGGTCTTGGCAACTACCACTCTATTTCTGTAAGTTCAACAGTTTTTTTCTTAGATTCCATGTATAAGTGATACTCCACAGTATTTGTCTGTCTTTATCAGGCTATTTCACTTACATAATGCCCTCCAGGTCCATCCATGTTGTTGCAAATAACAGGATTTTTTCTTTCTCACGGCTGAATAAGATTCCTGTATATAGATATAGATATGTTGATCTATATACATATATATATGTAGAAATATTTATTTATTTATTTAATTATTTGTTCATCCAGTGAAGAACATGTAGGTTGTTTCTATATCTTTGCTATTGTGAATAGTGCTGCAATGAAAGTAAAAGTGCAGATACCTCTTTGGGATACTGATTTTGTTTCCTTTTTTTTAATTTAAAAACTTTATTGGAGTATAATTGCTTTACAATGGTGTGTTAGTTTCTGCTTTATAACAAAGTGAATCAGCTAAACATATATATATATATATATATATATATATATATATATATATATATATGTATATCTCCCCATATCTACTCCTTCTTGCATATCCCTCCCACCCACCCTACCCCAACCCTCTAGGTGGTCACAGAGCACTGAGCTGATCTCCCTGTGCTATGCAGCTGCTTCCCACTAGCTATCTATTTTACATTTGGTACTGTATATAAGTACATGCCACTCTCTCACTTGGTCCAAGCATAGCCTTCCCCCTCCCCATGTCCTCAAGTCTACTCTCTACGTCTGCGTCTTTATTCCTGTCCTGCCCCTAGGTTCTTCAGAACCTTTTTCTTCTTTTTTTTTTTTTTTTAAGATTCCATATATATGTGTTAGCATATGATATTTGTTTTCCTCTTTCTGACTTACTTCACTCTGTGTGACAAACTCTAGGTCCATCCACCTCACTACAAATAACTCAATTTCCTATCTCTTTATGGCTGAGACATATTCCATTGTATATATGTGCCACATCTTCTATATATGTGTCCATCTGTCAGTGGACACTTAGGTTGCTTCCATGTCCTGCCTATTGTAAATAGAGCTGCAATGAACATTGTAGTACATGACTCTTTTTGAATTATGGTTTTCTCAGGGTATATGTGCAGTAGTGGGATTGCTGCATCATATGTTTGCTCTATTTTTAGGTTTTAAGGAAGCTCCATACTGTTCTCCATGATGGCTGTATCAATTTACATTCTCACCAACAGTGCAAGAGGGTTCCCTTTTCTCCACACCCTTTCCAGAATTTATTGTTTGTAGATTTTTTGGTGATGGCCATTCTGACTGGTGTGAGGTTGTACCTCGCTATAGTTTTGACTTGCATTTCTCTAATGATTAGTGATGTTGAGCATCCTTTCATGTGTTTGTTGACAATCTGTATATCTTCTTTGGAGAAATATCTATTTAGGTCTTCTGCCCATTTTTGGATTGGGTTGTTTGTTTTTTTGATATTGAGCTGCATGAGCTGCTTGTATATTTTGGAGATTAATCCTTTGTCAGTTGCTTCATTTGCAAACATTTTCTCCCATTCTGAGGGTTTTCTTTTCATCTTCTTTATGGTTTCCTTTGCTGTTCAAAAGGTTTTAAGTTTCATTAGGTCCCGTTTGTTTATTTTTGTTTTTATTTCCATTACTCTAGGAGCTGGGTCAAAAGGAATCTTGCTGTGATATATGTCATAGAGTGTTCTGCCTGTTTTCCTCTAAGTGTTTTACAGTGTCTGGCCTTACATTTAGGTCTTTAACCCATTTGGAGTTTATTTTTGTATATGATGTTAGGGAGTGTTCTAATTTCATTCATTTACATGTAGCTGTCCAGTTTTCCCAGCACCACTTATTGAAGAGGCTGTCTTTTCTCCATTGTATATTCTTGCCTCCTTTATCAAAAATAAGCTGCCCATTTGTGTATGGGTTTATCTCTGGGCTTTCTGTCCTGTTCCATTGATATATATTTCTGTTTCTGTGCCAGTACCATACTGCCTTGATTACTGTAGCTTTGTAGTATAGTCTGAAGTCAGGGAGCCTGATTCCTCCGGCTCCGTTTTTCTTTCTCAAGATTGCTTTGGCTATTTGGGGTCTTATGTGTTTCCATACAAATTGTGAAATTTTTTGTTCTAGTTCTGTTAAAAATGCCAGTGGTAGATTGATAGGGATTGCATTGAATCTTCAGATTGCTTTGGGTAGTAGAGTCATTTTCAAAAACGTTGATTCTTCCAATCCAAAGACATGGTATATCTCTCCATTTGTTGTATCATCTTTAATTTCTTTCATCAGTGTCTTATAGTTTTCTGCAAACAGGTCTTTTGTCTCCGTAGGTAGGTTTATTCCTGGATATTTTATTCTTTTTGTTGCAATGATAAATGGGAGTGTTTTCTTGATTTCACTTTCAGATTTTTCACCATTAGTGTTTAGGAATGCAAGAGATTTCAGTGCATTAACTTTGTATCTTGCTACTTTACCAATTCATTGATTAGCTCTAGTAGTTTTCTGGTAGCATCTTTAGGATTCTCTATGTATAGTATCATGTCATCTGCAAACAGTGACAGCTTTACTTCTTCTTTTCCAATTTGGATTTTTAAATTTCTTTTTCTTCTCTGATTGCTGTGGCTAAAACTTCCAAAACTATGTTGGATAATAGTGGTGAGAGTGGACAACCTTTTCTTGTTCATGGTCTTAGAGGAAATTATTTCAGTTTTCCACCCCTGAGAACGATGTTGGCTGTTGGTTTGTAATATATGGCCTTTATAATGTTGAGGTAAGTTCCCTCTGTGCCTACTTTCTGGATGGTTTTATCCATAAATGGGTATTGTATTTTGTCAAAAGCTTTACTGCATCTGTTGAGATGATCATATTTTTTTCCTTTCAGTTTGTTAATACGGTGTATCATATTGATTGATTTGTGTATACTGAAGAATCCTTGCATTCCTCCAGCAAACCCCACTTGATCATGGTGTATGATCCTTTTAATGTGCTGTTGGTTTCTGTTTGCTACTATTTTGTTGAGGATTTTTGCATCTGTGTTCATCAGTGATATTGACCTGTAGTTTTCTTTCTTTGTGACATCTTTTTATCTGTTTATGGTATCAGTGTGATGGTGGCGTTTTAGAATGAGTTTGGGAGTGTTCCTCCCTCTACTATGTTTTGGAAGAGTTTGAGAAGGATTGGTGTTATCTCTTCTTTAAATGTTTGATAGAATTCACCTGTGAAGCCATCTGGTCCTGGGCTTTTGGTTGTTGGAAGATTTTTAATCACAGTCTCAATGTCAGTGCTTGTGATTGGTCTGTTTATATTTTCTGTATCTTCCTGGTTTAATCCTGGAAGGTTGTGCTCTACTAAGAATTTGTCCATTTATCCAGGTTTTCTGTTTTATTGGCATACAGTTGCTTGTAGTAATCTCTCATGATCCTTCGTATTTCTGCAATGTCAGTTGTTACTTCTCCTTTTTCATTTCTAATTCTGTTGATTTGTGTCTTCTCCCTTTTTTTCTTGATGAGTCTGGCTAATGCTCTATCAATTTTGTTTACCTTCACAAAGAACCAGCTTTTGGTTTTATTGATCTTTGCTATTGTTTCCTTCATTTCTTTTTCATTTATTTCTGATCTGATATTTATTCTTTTGTTCTGCTAACTTTAGGGTTTTTTTTGTTCTTCTCTCTCCAGTTGCTTTAAGTGTAAGGTTAAGTTGTTTATTTGAGGTATTTCTTGTTTCTTGAGGTAGGATTGTATTGCTATAAACTTCCCTCCTAGAGCTCCTTTTGCTGCATCCCGTAGCTTTTGGGGCATCATGTTTTCATTGTCATTTTTCCTAGGTAATTTTTGATTTCCTCTTTGATTTCTTCAGTGACCTCTAGGTTATTAAGTAATGTATTGTTTAGCCTCCATATGTTTGTAGTTTTTACAGATTTTTTCCTGTAATAGATATCTAATGTCATAGCGTTGTGGTCAGAAAAGATACTTGATATGATTTCAATTTTCCTAAATTCACCAAGGATTGATTTGTGACCCAAGCTATGATCTATCCTGGAGAGTGTTCCATGAACACTTGAGAAGAAAGTGTATTCTCATGTTTTTGGATGGAATGTCCTATAGATATCAATTAAGTCCATCTTGTGTAAAGTATCATTTAAAGCTTGTGTTTCCTTATTTATTTTCATTTTGGATGATATGTCTATTGATGAAAGTGGAATGTTAGAGTCCCCTACTATGATTGTGTTACAGTTATGGCTGTTAGCATTTGCCTTATGTATTGAGGTGCTCCTATGTTGGGTGCATTAATATTTACAATTATCATATCTTCTTCTTGGATTGATCCCTTGATCATTATGTAGTGTCCTTCTTTGTCTCTTGTATTAGTCTTTGTTTTAAAGTCTCTTTTGTCTGATATGAGAATTGCTACTCCAGCTTTCTTTTCATTTCCATTTGCATGGAATATCTTTTTCCAACTCCTCACTTTCAGTCTGTATGTGTCCCTAGGTCTGAAGTGAGTCTCTTGTAGACAGCATATATATTGGTCTTGTTTTTGTAACCATTCATCAGTCTATGTCTTTTGGTTGGAGCATTTAATCCATTTATATTTAAGGCAGTTATCATTATATATGTTCCTATTACCATTTCTTTAATTGTTTTGGGTTTGTTATTGTAGGTCTTTTCCTTCTCTTGTGTTTCCTCTCTAGAGAAGTTCCTGTAGCATTTGTTGTAAAGCTGGTTTGGTGGTGCTGATTCTCTTAGCTTTTTGCTTGTCTGTAAAGGTTTTGATTTCTCCTTGGAATCTGAATGAGATCCTTGCTGGGTAGGGTAATCTTTGTGGTAGGTTTTTCCCTCTCATCACTTTAAATATGTCCTGCCACTCCCTTCTGGCCTGCAGACTTTCTGCTGAAAGATCAGCTGTTAACCTTAGGGGGATTCCCCTGTATATTACTTTTTGTTTTATTTTTCCATTGCTGCTTTTAATATTTTTTCTTTGTATTTAATGTTTGATAGTTTGATTAATATGTGTCTTGACATGTTTCTCCTTTGATTTATACTCTATGGGACTCTCTGCACTTCCTGGACTTGACTGACTATTTCCTTTCCCATATTAGGGAAGTTTTCAACTATAATCTCTTCAAATATTTTCTCAGTCCCTTTCTTTTTCTCTTCTTCTTCTAGACCCCTATAATTCGAATGTTGGCATATTTAATGTTATCCCAGGAGTCTCTGAGACTGTCCTCAGTTCTTTTCATTCTTTTTTCTTTATTCTCCCCTATGGGAGTTATTTCCACTATTTTATCTTCCATGTCACTTATCCATTCTTCTGTCTCAGTTATTCTGCTATTGAGTCCTTCTAGAGAAATTTTAATTTTATTTATTGTCCTATTCATCATTGTTTGCTGTTTAGTTCTTCTATGTCCTTGTTAAATGTTTCTTGTATTTTCTCCATTCTATTTCCAAGATTTTGGATCATCCTTACTCTCATTACTCTGAATTTTTTTTCAGGTAGACTGCCTATTTCCTCTTTGTGTTTTTGGTCTGATGGGTTTTTACCTTACTTCTTCATCTGCTGTGTGTTTCTCTGTCTTCTCATTTTGCTTAACTTACTGTGTTTGGGGTCTCCTTTTCACAGGCTGTAAGTTCATACCTCCTGTTTTTTTTGGTGTCTGGCCCTGGTGGCTAAGATTGGTTCAGTGGGTTTTGTATGCTTCCTGCTGGAGGGGACAAGTGCTTTTTTTCTGGTGGATGAGGCTGGATCTTGTCTTTCTGATGGGCAGGACCGCATCTGGTGGTGTGTTTTCGGGTGTCTGTGACTTTACTATGATTTTAGGCCGCCTCTTTGCTAATGTGTGGGGTTGTGTGCCTGTCTTGCTAGTTGTTTGGCATAGGGTGTCCAGCACTGTAGCTTGCTTGTCATTGAGTGGAGCTGGGTCTTAGTGTTGAGATGGAGATCTCTGGGAGAGTTTTCGCCATTTGTTATTATATGGAGCTGGGAGGTCTCTGGTGGACCAGTGCCCTGAACTCAGCTCTCCCACCTCAGAGGAACTGGCCTGATGCCCGGCTGGAGTACCAAGACCCTGTCAGCCACACAGCTCAGAAGATAAGGGAGAAAAAAGAAAGAAATAAAGAAAATAAATGAAAATAAATTTAGTAAAATAAAAAAATTTATAAAAAACTAAAACATTAAAAAATAATTAAATAAATAAACAAAAAAGAAAGGAAGAAAGAAGAGAGCAACCAAACCAAAAAACAAATCCACCAATGATAACAAGTGCTAAAAACTACACAAAAAAAACCAAAATACAAAATGGACAGACAGAACCCTAGGATAAATTGTAAAAGCAAAGCTATACAGACAAAATCACACAAAGAAGCATACACATACACACTCACAAAAAGAGAAAAAGGAAAATATATATATATATAAATATTTTTAAAAAGGAAGAGAGCAACGAAATAAATAAACAAATCTACGAATGATAATAAACTCTAAATATTAAACTAAGATAAACATAAAGCCAGAAACAAATTAGATTCAGAAAGCACACCCCAAGTCTACAGTTGCTCCCAATGTCCACCCCCTCAATTTTGGGATGATTCTTTGCCTATTCAGCTATTCCAGAGATACAGCGTACATCAAGTTGATTGTGGAGATTTAATCCACTGCTCCTGAGGCTGCTGGGAGAAATTTCTCCTTCTCTTCTTTGTTCACACAACTCCTGGGGTTCCGCTTTGAATTGGCCCAGCCTCTGCATGTAGGTCGCCTGAGGGCCTCTCTTCTCGCCTGGACAGGACGGGGTTAAAGAAGCATGTGATTAGGGGGCTCTGGCTCACTCAGGCTGGTGGAGGGAGGGGTATGGAATGTGGGGTGAGCCTGCAGCAGCAGAGGCCAGCATGATGTTGCACCAGCTTGAGGTGCACCGTGTGTTCTCCTGGGGAAGTTGTCCCTGGATCCCGGGACCCTGGCAGCGGCAGGCTGCACAGGCTCCCAGGAGGCGAGGTGTGGATAGTGACCTGTGCTTGCACACAGGATTCTTAGTGGCTGCTGCAGCAGCCTTAGCATTTCATGACTGTTTCTGGGGTCCGTGTTGATAGCCACGGCTCTCTGGAGCTCATTTAGGTGGTGCTCTGAATCCCCTCTCCTTGCGCACCCTGAAACAATGGTCTCTTGCCTCTTGGGGAGTTCCAGACTTTTTCCCGGACTCCCTAACATCTAGCTCTGGTGCACTAACCCCCTTCAGGCTGTGTTCATGCAGCCAACCCCAATCCTCTCCCTGGGATCTGAGCTCTGAAGCCAGAGCCTTAGCTCCCAGCCCCTACCCGCCCCGGTGGGTGAGAGACAAGCCTCTCAGGCTGGTGAGTGCTAGTCGGCACCTATCCTCTGTGTGGGAACTCTCTGCTTTGCCCTCTGCACCCGTATTGCTGCGCTCTCCTCTGTGGCTCTAAAGCTTCCCCCCGCCCCCGCCAACCCCTGTCTCCACCAGTGAAGGGTCTTCCTAGTGTGTGGAAACTTTTCCTCCTTCACAGCTCCCTCCCAGAGGTGCAGATCCCATCCGTATTCTTTTGTTTCTGCTTTTTCTTTTTTCTCTTGCACTGCCCAGGTACATGAGGAGCTTTTTGCCTTTTGGGAAGTCTGAGGTCTTCTGCCAGCATCCGTAGGTGTTCTGTAGATTTTTATTGTTTTTATTGATTTTTATTGTCGTATATATGCCTTTAATTCATTTTGAATTAACTTTGTGAGTGGTGTAAGATAAGAGTCCAGTTTCATTCTTTTGCATGCTGATATCCAGTTTTCTCATCACATTTATGGAAGAAACTATCCTTTCCTCATTGTGTGTTTTTGGCACTCCTGTCAAAGACTAGATGACTCTGTATGCGTGGGTTTACTGATGAGCTCTCTATTCTGCTCTATTGGTCTATCTTTTTTTAATGCCAGCACCATACTGTTTTGATTACTATAGCTTTGTAATATAGTTTGAAATCAGGAAGTGTGATGCTTTCAGCTTTTTTCTTCTTTCCTAAGTATACTTTGGCTACTCAGGGTCTTTTGTGGTTCCATATGAATTTTAGGATTTTTTTCCCATTTATGTGAAAAGTGGCATTGGAACATTGATGGGGATTGCACTGAACTGAATCTGTAGATTTCTTTGGGTAGTCTGGACATTTTTACAACACTTATTCTCCCAATCCAAGAACATGGTGTACATTTCCATTTGTGTCTTCTACGATTGCTTTTCATTAATATCTTATAGTTTTCAGCATACAGATCTTTCACCTCTTCGCTTAAATTTACTTCTAAGTATTTTACTGCTTTTGATGCCATTGTAAATGGGTTTGTAATTTAGGCTGACTGAATCATATAGTATAAGAAGAGAAGAGGTGAGATGATACAGTAGATGTGAAAGATCTCTATCATAGAGGTACTTATAGTCATTACTGAATAGATTCAATTGATACTGAATAAATCAGAAACATTGAAGAATTTTAACAAGGTTTAATAATAATCATTCTTGTATTATATTCCAATCTGGAAGTAGTATGGAAGATAGAATCGTATGAGAAAGTGTTAAAAAGGATTATTCAGGAGTCTGGAAGATCAGTTAGGAGGCTCACATGCTAATACTAGTGAGAGAGGATCTAATGTTGCTAATTTGGAAATGGGTTGAAAAAGATTAGTTGGATTCCGGTGATAATGAGGTGTAAAAATAAAACAGAGGTATCATCACCTACATTTTTTTTAAGAGGGTTGAGGAGTCATTTTTAACTACCAGGTTTCTAGATTGGACAAAGTGTGAATTGTGTTTTCCCCATTCCCATTCTTCCCAATGCTATGTAAGTTTTAATTTGTTCATTTTAGAAATGAACTAAAATGTGGGATATGAAGTGAAAGGTTTAGTAGGCAAATGGAATGTAGATCTGAAGTTTAGAAGAGGAATTGGACTGGGGACATAAACTTCAGAGACAGTCACCCATAGGAGGTTGAATACAAGGGCACTAATAAATTATTCCATGACCAGAGTGAAAGAAATGAGGAACAAAGGGATAATGTCAGAGGCCTTAAATTTAAAGAATAAATGGGGAAAGAGTAAATCACAAAAGAAGAGAATATGTAGTAACTAGAATAGCAGGGGCACCCCCTCACAAAAATATTTTGAAAACTAAAGTAAAATTATAATGAGAAGGAAGGAATTGACAGTATAAATTGATGCAATGAAGTCAAATGAAATAATAACTGTGAAACTGTTCATTTAATTTAATATAGGGAGGGATGTTATTCATTTAGGAAAGGCTAAGTTTTTTAGTTATATGGAACATTTATTGTAGTAGACAGAGAAATGAACAGAAATGGAAATGGGTACTTTGGACTATTTTTACAGAGGAAATGGCTGAAAGTAGTACATGGAGAACACAAGAAGTTATTGGAATTTGAAAGTAGGCTGGTGTAAATACAGACATACTGGGGTTGTGGGAAGCAGGAGAAAGCTGAAAATTTCAAATAATCATTATAGAAAATTATGGAGGATGGTAGGTAGGGGCAACATAAAGCTTTCCTAGGTAACCTTAAGGCTCAGCTGAAATAGAAAAGCACGCATGTAGGAGAAATATGGCACTAATATGCAAGGTTGAGTTCATTTATTTATTCTCATTTCTTCCATGATTACTTAGTATTCTCAGTGCACATTCTAAAGTCAGAGAAAAACAGAAATTTAGTAATGGAAGTATGTTGGGTATGTATGGAGGCAGGAGGTGGAATGGAGCAATCTGCTCCTCATAATATCTAGCTACAATACCAGCTTTTCTTTTGTACCTCAAGTTACTCTTATTAAAACACCAAATAGATAGTTAGGAGCCTTATTTTCAGTCTTGAAGGGGAAAATCGGATTTTTAGACAACTTTGTCATGCAAATAAGTAGCTACTCCAACAATCCTACTTTTTTTTCCACAAGAAAATACAAGTAGGTGCAGTAATTAAAAAAAAAAAAAGTCTCCCAGGTAATTTTGAAAAAAGATTTTCATATCCCTTAAAACCCCCACCTGTATTCTAAGAAGGGATGACCATAAAGAAGCAATGGAGACTGGGATTTCAAAGCTATGCAGCAATGGAGACTAACTGGAATTTCTGGAGACTGACTGAAATTTACAAGTTTTTGAGAATCATGCCTAATCTCACAGATTCTGATGAGAATTTTCACCATTCTCGGGATTGAATCACCAATTTTTTCCATACCAAGTAGTCACCTTTTGAATTAAGGAAATTCCTTGGCCAGGGAAAAGATACACACACACATAAACATATATACATGCATGTATACAATGCATTTCGCTAACATCATGTTTACTTTTCTGTGTGTAATTATTTATTTCTCTGAAAGGGTAAAATTCAATGATCATCATTTTCCTTTCTCTATTTTTAAATGTCCTGCTTAAATATTGGACTTTATAACACCATGGAGGTTGAGTAAAATTAAAAAGTAATGCAAATCTGTCTTATCTATGAAGACTCCTCTGATTTCCCTATTGTTTCTCTATTGTTTCCCCTTCTCACATATGTCAGCACTCTTTTGTACTTCTCTTTTAGTACATCTTATGTTGTATGCTGTAATTACTTGTGAACATGTAGTTGACAGTGTTGTAGGTTATACAGCATCTTTGTAAACATGGAAATTTGGGGATAAGGTCTATTTTGGGTTTAAAATTTAGAAATAATAGGTAATGAGTCAAACCAAAACATGCAGAATAACATTAGAGACAAGTACAATCCAACAAGTTTGAGACTCTACAGTAAACAAGCTATGTCAAAAACCTAACTTTAAGAATTGCATTAATCAGAGTGAGAATGTTGATCAGAAATGGCAATACAATAAAAATTATCAAAGTAGTGAGGCAGAGACTAGATTGATAGAAGCACCTCTTAGGGAATAGGAATCTCTGGCCCAAGGGCTCTCTTGATTGGAAATATTACATTTCTGGACATATGTTCATCCAGTTGATTTAGCCAGATACTGGTAAGCATGTAAATTATAGAGCAAAATCTTCTAATTTTGATTTTATGTGCAGTGAGCAATCTTCTATTTATAACTTAGTTTTCCACACATGATATGATTTCGTAGAGAAAATATTTAGAAGAGATTTAATTTCTGCTTCTTTGCCAATTATATTTTACTATTCAATTAGTAAATTATTTATAGTTATTATTCTTGTAAGTATGGGTCATATCCTGTCCCTGATGACTTCCCAGCAGCATTCTGACAAGCTGTATTTTTATGTCTGCAAAAACAAGGTGAATGCCCTTGAAATATTTTCGGAGACAATCATTTGGCTTTTTCTAAAAACTCTCTGAAATCATTGTGGGCCATGCATTTACTCCAATATCAGTCTCTCTGAATTTGTTTATGTTTCATCTCTTGTAATACAGTTGCCAACTACTTGAAAGTACAGCTAGTTTCTTATTCACTTTGGATTCATTCATTCTCCTATTCAATAAATATTATTTGAAGGCTTACTATATTCCAGACGTTCTTCTGGATTAGCTGTGAATCAAAACACAACAAAACAAAAATCCTTGCCCTCAAGAGCATACATTATAATGTATGTCATATACACCAGTGGTCCCCAACCTTTTGGGCACCAGGGACTAGTTCCGTGAAAGACAATTTTTCCACAGACGGGGAGGGAAGGGGAGACGGTTCAGGGGGTAATGCGAGCCATGGGGATCGAACGGCAGATGAAGCTTAGCTTGCTTGCCTGCCGCTCAGCTTCTGCTGTGTTGCCCGGTTCCTAACAGGTCGTGGAGCGGTTAACGGTCTGTAGCCTGAGGGTTGGGGATTCCTGATATACACTCTATGCAATAGACATATTTAACATATAAGTGATTTACTAGGTTAGGAGATGAAAGTAAGAGGAGGAAGACAGTAATGATTTCATTTTATAAGGTGGAAAATCAATAGGTGTTTCCTCTAATTGATGGATCATGGAACAAGAAATTGAGGTGCAAGTATATTATTTAAAATTACAGAGGCATAGAACTTATAATTTCAGCTCTGACACTTAAAGAGTCACTCTCATTTTTACAACCAGAAAATAAAAATGAACAAATAAAAAGATGAAACTAAGTGGTTTTTCTTGAATTTATCTAATAGCTGATGTTGCAGGACAAACTGCCACCTAAAAATCTGGAGAAACAAAATCTGGAGAAACAGAGGACTTTGTTAGTCACTGCCAAAGTCAGCTAACCTGCAGCAGAAGGAACTGGAAATGTGAACTGTTGGGCTTATTTAAATGCTAATTTTGGTAATTTGCTGGAGACTAAGTGTAGAGTGACATAAGACTAAAACATTTTCTAAGAACCACAGTCTAAGGGAGGCCCCCACTTTCACGGAGTTTTACCTCCAAGAACCTCACCAAGTTCTCACAGTGAACAGCCAAGAAATATCCTCTGTTAGCTCTGGCATGGGAGGGGAAATAAATAGTTGAGAAACACAATACACCAAGAGCATTTTCCATTTAAAAAGGACTATGCTATAGGGGAAAAGACTTCACCAGAGCCTTATCCAACCTAGGAGAAGGCACTGTCTTGACTCTAGGCCTTCCCCAACAGGTTTTCTGTCTCACCTAAGGAAAGGGGAGCTAAGAAGCACTGGTAAAAGTCACAGCCCAGGGACAGAGGCCCATTAAACACTAAAATTTAATCATAAGCTCACTGAATGCTTTCTTTGCACCACACCTTACCAGCATTCCAACAAAGCCCCAGTATTATAAAAATAAGATGTAGCTGAAAGAGGTGCATGACAGACTCTACCTAAGGACAAGTTCTTAAGGAAGCACAAAGACAACAGGAGATACAAGAAAAAGGACATTAGAGGAATTTAAATGCTCTGGCTACAGAAAACATTAAACATAGCTCAACTCCTACCCAAAATAACATAAAACCTCACACTGCAGGCCTATTAACTTTAGTCCCTATTATCCAATATTTCCTTTCTGAGTTAAAGCAAAAAATTACAAAGCATACTAAAACGCAAGAAAAAAAATTTGAAGAGACAAAGCAAATATTAGAATGAGACCTAGATAAGACACAGATTTTGGGTCTCCGTAAAGTGTAAAATAATCAGGATGAAAATGTTAAGAGCTCTAATGAAAAAAGAGACACTGTGCAAGAACAGATAGGTAATGTAATTGGAGAGATGGGCACTCTGAGAAAGAATCAAAAGGAAAAACTAAAAAATCAGAAACAGTGTAACAGAAATGAACATCTTTGATGGATCACTGGTAAGATGGACCCAGCTGAATCAGTGAGCTTGCACATAAAGGAATAGAAAGTTCCCAGGTGGAAGGCAAAAAGAAAAAAAAAAGAATGAAAAAAAAAGAGCTATGAAGTTACAAAGAAGTTCCTCACCCTGATTTCCATTTAGTCATTCAGCAAACATTTATTAACTACTTATTATGTGTCAGGTCATTTTTCAGCATTTAAGTGAGTTAAAATAGTGACATGTTTGCTATCCTTGAAAATCTTAATTTCTAGAGTGACAGGGAAAAAATAAGTGTAAAATCTACATCTCAGATAGGTCTAAGCACCTCTTAAAAAGAGAAAATATACCTAGTCGTTAAGATCAGGATAGTTTTTCCTGAAGCATAATAATTAAAATAGCCACTACTGACTCTTTACTGTTTATCTGGTACTTATTCTGCATTCTTAGCCCTTACCATGTATTAATTCATTCAATACTCACAATCATTTTATGAGGAAAATAGCATGAATTCCCCATGTTACAGATTAAGAAACCAAGGCACAAAATGTTTGAGTAATCCGCCTAAGGCTCCACCAGATTATATGCTGGAGCTGGGATTCTAACTCGGTCTTGGATTTTATGCCCTACTATCTGTTAAGGAAGTGATGTTTGACCTGATTATCGAAAGGTACTTTATTGAAAAATAGAGCTTTACTAAGTGGAGTAGAAAGGTTGACCTAGTTCTGGTTTTCTAAACAAGAGGAGACAGTATGTACAAAGGACCTCACAGAGAGGGGAACAGATCAAGCAGAGTTCCTGGGCCATACTAAAGATGTTGTTCTTTATTGAAAGGACAGTGGGGAAATGGTGTGGAGTTTTAAGCATGGAAATTATATCATTACATTTGCATTTGAAATAAAACACTTTTGGTTTTCAGAGGATAAGTGGTTGTGGAAGAAGCCACAGGGATGGCTTTGAGAAATGAAGAAATTCATGGTGAGAATTACAGACTGTTACAAAACACAAAAAAGCAAACTTCTCTTTCCTGGCTTGCCTTCCTATAGTGTAAAGACAAGCAACCTAAATACTATTGGGCTAGCCAAAAAGTACCTTCAGTTTTTAAGTAAAAATAAAAGACACATTTTTTATTTTCACCAAGAACTTTATCGAACAATGTATTCACCCTTTTTTCCACTACCTTCTGCCATTTTTCAGGCAACTTCATAATTCCGTCTTTGCAAAACTTTTTATCTTTTTTAGTAAAGAACTGTTCCAAGTGCCTTTTACAGTCTTCCAAGGAATTGAAATTTTTTCCTTTAAAAGAATTTTGTAAAGACGGAAATAAATGGAAATCCGAAGATGCAATGTCTGGTGAATACAGCGGATGAATCAGAAGTTCTCAACCAAGTTGTAACAGTTTTTGCCACGTCATCAAAGAAACAGGCGGTCTTGCTTTATCCTGATGGAAGATTATGCGTTTTCTGTTGACTAATTCTGGACGCTTTTCGTCGAGTGCTGCTTTCAGTTGGTCTCATTAGGAGCAGTACTTGTTGGAATTCATCATTTGGTTTTCCAGAAGGATCTCATAATAGAGGACTCCCTTCCAATCCCACCATATACACAACATCACCTTCTTTAGGTGAAGACAGGCCTTTGGTGTGCTTGTTGGTGGTTCATTTCTCTTGCCCCACGATCTCTTCCATTCCACATTATTGTACAGTATCCACTTTTGAGCACCTGTCACAATTTGTTTTACAAACGGAACATCTTCATTACGTTTAAGTAGAGAATCACATGCGGAAATACGGTCAAGGATTTTTTCGCTTAACTTATGTAGAACCCAAACATCAAAGTGATTAATATAACCAAGCTGGTGCAAATGATTTTCAACACTTGATTTGGATATTTTGAGTATGTCGGCTATCTTCTGCATGGTATAACATTGATTGTTCTCAATGTGTCAGTTTGATTGCTATCAACTTTAACTGTCTGTCCAACCATGGAGCAGCGTCCAGTGAGAAATCTCCAGCACGAAACTCTGCAAACCACTTTTGACATGTTCGATCAGTCACAACACCTTCTCCATACACTGCACAAACCTTTTTTGAGTTTCAGTTGAGTTTTTACCTTTCTTGAAATAATAAAGCATAATAGGCTGAAAATGTTGCTTTTTTTCTTTCATCTTTAATATTAAAATGGCTACACAAAAATTCACCAATTTTGATAAGTCTTTTTTTAAATTCACACTGATGTGACAGCTGTCACATGCAATCTCACGAAATTGTTTCAAATGAAATTAAAGACAAATAAGTGCTACTAGAGCCATCTAACTGAAAAAGACAAACAAAACTTTTGGCCAACGCAATACATTCCTCATGTTTACTTGCATTTAGGATTCTTGTGATCAAATTTTCATGAAGCAGATGTACTTGTGAGAAACTTGAATGGATGGTAGAATAATAATTTTGTTTTCAGCATTGTATGATTCCACAGAATATGACTCTGGGTGGGGGGGTGTTAGCTATAATCGGACTCCTTGCAGTGCAGTAAGGCAGCTTTGTGAGGAGTAGAAGCAATATGTCAGTATACTCAGTTTGCTAAATTCTCAGTAGTATTGTCACATTGATTCTTTGGCAACAATAAGTCAGTGTTTTTTTGCACAGATATATCTTAGGATCAGCAAACAACTGTGGATCTTAGGTTCATTAGTATGTTAGGTTTGATGGTATCCCCTTACTAGGAGCCCATCTACATTTTATTCTGTTAATTTAACCCAGTAACTGATTACTATGCCTCATGTGGACTAATGTCTATCCAAATTTAGTACATTGATTTGGAAATTCACACACTGATTTAGAGAAAATTGTTGTTTGAAATGCATTACTGACTTCTCCTAGATGTGTCTCAGTCTTCTGATATCATTAGTCCATTAATTCTTCTTCTTGGTCTTTGTTGTTTAATAGGTTCCTCAACATGAAAATCAAAGCTCTACTCTTAGATATTGGAAGCATGCAATTAAATGTGCATAGATAACAATACTGAGGACTCCACAAAGCACCATTACAACCTTTTTGAATAATCTAATGTTTACTTAAGTATTTATAATTTATACATTATATTTTAGTACTTTATATTATTCCTTTTTGACAACATATTATCTTTTAAGCACATACATGTGTTTCAGTGTTATAAATAGATATTACAGAAGCATTATCAATATATACAATTTTATCCTTTTTCGAGTTTCTACACTTAAAATGTAACTGTCAGGGCCATATTTTACCTACGTTCTCATCATGATCACATTCACTAACTGAAGTCACTGAGCTCATAAAAGCATCTAAAAATATGGAAATAATTATAAGGAAAAAAATATACATATATACACATGTATGTAAACACACATACATCACCTTGAACATAGTAAGAACTCAACACACATTTGTTGGTGGATAAAGTGAAGTTGTGAAGTAATAAATTGTTAATTAGTGCCTGCAGAAAAATAATGATAGACTCCAGAGCATATATATATATTTTTTCAAAATATTGATGGTACATACATTTTTAAGTCTAGCTTTATTTTACCTCAGTATTTTAATATTTCTTTGCATATAGTTTAAATAAAGTTATGTAATTAATAAATTACTAAAAAATGCAAAATATGTAAAATACATATGTAAGAAAAATTCCAAAATATTAGAATGCATAATAACTAATATATTTAGTTTTATATTCAATTATATTCCTTTTAAAATATAATCACTTGTAGAGATATAAATGGATTGTGTTTTAGAAAGAAATGTTTCTATAGAAAATAAATTAATAAGCCTTTGGAAATGTTGCCAAGTCAAAATGTTTAAACTTTTTGTTGACTCTAGCAAAGTTTTAATCAGGCTTTCTGGAGTTATTGAAAATGCCTGAATTGAAACACTTAATGCTTTTTATAATCAGAGGGCAAACAATGGGATGAAAAAGGCAAAATAAAAATCATGAGGTTTTGTCCTATTTTGTTATTTTTTTCCATTATATAAAATTCATTAGCAAAGTTTTTCAAACAAATTCCACAATATATGCTATATATACAAATAAGATTAAATTTGATTATATATACCTCATAAATTTCAGTGTGTTTATTTTCATGACGGGTACTTTGCAACAAAAATATTAAAAGTAAATTACTATTAATTTGTATTTCATACAATAAGAAAATGTATTATGCAGCTTATCTGAGCAGATAACAAAGGCTACAGTTTATAACTATGAAAAAAGCATCACATGAACCATAATTTTAGTAATACTATGTGGCAGAGACCACTTTGGGGACTTCAAATATGTTTTAAAAGACCTTGTCATTTATACCCAGTATGGTTCTACAAGAGGTTTTTTTGATTTATTATTTGTTTGTTTCATTTAATCAGATTCTCAGATACTGGCGGGTATATGATTAAGAATGTTAAAACTGCTTAAAATAGGAATTGCTGATGTTTAAAAAAAAAACAAACCTGGAGGAAAATGTGAAGTGGGACAAGCTCTTTCAGTACCCTTGTATCTCCTTTAGTTTTTCTGTCTCAGACATCAGTGCCCTTGGGCTGCTGCCCAGCTCTCCAGGATACTCAACTTCAGACGTACTAAAACTTTCCATCACAATAATTCTTTTTTCTCTAGCTTAGTTTATACAAACTATGTTTGTCACATACCCTATTAACTTTGGGTTTCTGTTTCCTAATAGTGAACTGAGATACATTCTTTAAGCCAGAAATATTTCTTAATTCTCTACTAACTGATAGACTGATAGCTCCTACATATGGCCATAATAAATATAAATAGACCTCAAATAAATGGATAAAACTAATATTAATTGGCATCATGTTAAGAATTGAACAACACCAGTAAAGCACAAAATGCACACACATATTATTCTAATTATTTTTAAAATTAGTTTTTCCACACTTTTCATATGTATGAAATTATTACTTTCATTTAGAAAAAATGCTTAGTGTTTTATAACAATTGGAATTTCCTATGGCATAGATTAAATAATAAACATTATGAAGGAAAGTACTTTCAATACAAAATAAAACTGAACTTTTAGAATTTAATCCTTTTATGGGTGTTTTGTTGTTTTGTTTTTTGTTCTCTTTTCATAGCTTATTTCTTATTTGAGAAACAGGAATATTTTGTATTTGAACATTTTCCTTTTTGTGTGTGTTCTAACAGTCTCAACTTTTTAAATGTTTGAGGTAACATAGAATGAAATAGTCAAATATATTCTTACAGATGAGATATTATTTTGTCAGATCAGATTTTCCTTTCCTCTGCTTTTTATTTTTATAAAAATTCCTTAGATGGAGGGCATATTCAAATTAAAAAGTCATATATTAAAAAATCTTTAGATGATTGGAGTATTAATGTGAATAACAGTTCTTTTAATCATGTAGTGATCACCCAGGGATGAAATCTTACTTTTATCATGAGTCCCAAGGAAACATGCTACAAGTAAATACTCCTATCTGAATAGCAAGTTCACACCAGTCAGAATCCCAATGGCTTTTCACCTGAAAAATGTGGCTCCCAAGGGGGAAAAAAGTTAATGACAATGTAATTTATTTTTCTAAATACTTCCTTACATTTTTAAATATGTGAGTGTAATTTGGGTACATTTTTTTCTTCCTTAGATAATTTTTATTTTTGACTTATGTTTATTCAAAAATTTAAAGGTAAGGAAAATACCTGTTTTTGTTCCCTGAGATTTTCACAATAAATTTCTGTTCTCACTCAGTGTAATATGGCTTGGCAAAACTGAATACAGTGCTATACACAAAATATATAAATTAAGCAGTAGTTGGCTGTGAAATGTAGCTATTATTCAAGATCAAGGGCACTGGGAAAAATAGTCTGTGTTTTCCTTCATTGGTTGTAAAAGATCATTTTTCATTTCATATTACATTGAAGAGACTGACTTAAAAAATAATGTTTATTGTTTTTTCTCACAAAAGAAAGATAAAATGTCATATAGCTCATTTCTAGGACGTTATCTAGTTTCTTATAAAGATCTTGCTGTAAGTTTCTAGGTAAGAATAATCTCATATACCTATCTCAAAACATTTCAATCACAACCTTTTTTTGTGGTCAAATGCTCGCACATGGTAAAATTAAAAGAATAATTGGAAACTTTTATTAAGTAACAATTTATAATTTTTTTTTGGAATTGAGTCAGGAACCATCAAAAGGAGTTGCTATGAGGGAAGTGTTAAGGGAAAGAAACTGTTGCCAGAGATCAGCAAGACCTTTAGTCAGGGCAGAGGGACTACCTGATATCAGCTATGACCTTCATTTGAAAAATGCTGACAGTGGCCAATAATGCTAGTCAAAGAAGCATAAAGACAAACAGATAATACTTTGACTTCATTTTCTCGTCTGGTCATCTGACCTAATGAAAATGGACATGGAGGTCAGGCTGATTTACTGCATGAAGGGCAAGATCCAAAACCCAATTACCGCAAAAATGTGACAAATGGATCTAGAATGGGAAAAGGAGGAAATACAACACAGCACTTTATATGCTGTTGCAGTTTTAAATACAATTAAATGTTACTTACAAGTTGGGCAAAAAACACATAAGGCATTTCTTTTTCTAACCATAAAGGAATAACTAGAACTGAAATTGCCTCCTGCTATTAAGTTAGACAACTTTATGAAATACACACATGTTTCATTTTAGACATTGGACCACAGGAAGAGAATGCCTGTGATCTGTGAGGGAAGAGACTGAATGATGTGAGCTGTATTACTACTTGGCATTCTGCTTTAAGTCATTATGTATACCACAGTACAGGGAATGAGACTCATAATAGAGGATAGCAATTGCAACTGATTGAGTCAACTGGAATTTGCTGGTTAAAGTAATAAAGATGAAGTAGTGATGAACTTAGAGAAAATTTAAAAACAATGAATTAGTGACCCACAGGATACTATCAAGCAATCAAAAATATGTGCAATTGGAAGAGAAAAAAAATAAATGAATATGATCAAATGTTTTCAAAATTTTATGAAAAAATAAACCCACAGATACAAGATACTCAAAAAATCTAAGGATAAATCCAAAGAAAACCATAGAAAAATCACATTAAATTCAAATTGCTGGACTTCTAGTTACATGTAACTAGATCCTACGTGTAAAAATGTTGGAAGTTGTCACTCCCACCCTTAAAAAAAGGAAATGCTGAACAACTTTAAAGTAATGACTTTTCTTCCACCCATCAGAGAACTGGGGTTTCAGGGCAAACTACCACACTGAAATCTGGAGAGTCAGGTTACTTACTAGGTGAATCCAGAGTCACAGCCCAGATCCACTTACCTGGAACAGAAGCAGCTGAAGGCATAAACTGGTAGGAATACTTAAGTGGTAATTTTGGTGACTTGCTGGAACCTGAGTGTAGACCAGAATGAGAATGACAGACTACTTGGGGCCACAGTCTTGGAGACCCTACACTTTTGTGGATTTTACCTCCAGGAACCACATCAGGTCTCACAGAGCTGGAAAATGTCTCCCATGTTTATAGCAGAAAGATGGGCAGAATAGTCATTGTAAAATATTTCAGAGCATTTTGTACAACCAGCAGCTACTTTTCAAGAGAAAACTTTACCAGAATCTTATCCCATCTGGGGAAAGGGCATTTCTCCCACTCTGCTTCCTCTAGCTTTCTTTTTACGCCTAGGGATGGGGGGAAAACTAAGAAATGCTTGTGAAGGTCATACCCAAGAAACACAGGCACATTGAAAGACAGATTTAATCATGCAATTTTAGAGTACATGCCCATTCTCAATCTTCACCACCACATCAACAAGGCTCCAGTATAATAACAATGAATTATGGCTACAAGATAAAAGACACGAGCACTCTTTGTGGAGAAGTATTCAGGAAGCCCAAAGTCAACAAGGGAGATACAAACAATGACATTAGATGAATATGAAGCCTTTGACATCTACAGTTACAGCAAACATTAAACACAGCCCAACTCCTCAGCAGATTAAAATAAAACCTCTCACCAAAAGACTGTGTACCTCAGTTCCTATACATCCCATCTTGTTTTTAACAGAAAATCATGAGGAATGTTAAAAGGCAAGAAAAATCACAGTCTGAAGAGACAAAGCAAGTATCAGAATGAGACTCAGATATGGCAAAGATGTTGGAATTATCATACAGGAAATTTAACATTACTATGATTAATATATTAAGGACCCTAAAGTAAAATGTCAAGAGCATGCAAGCATAGATGGGGAATGTAAACAGAGAGATAGAAACTCTAAGATAAGGATAAAGAAAAATGCTAGAAAAAAAAAAAAACTGAAACAAAAATGAAAAGCACCTTAGATGGGCACATCAGTGTACTGAAAATTGCCAAAGAAAGAGGAGTGAGCTTGATGAAAGGTCAATAGAAATGTCTCCTGCTGAAATGTGAAGAGAAAAGAGAATGCAAAAAACAAAACAGGACATCAAAGTACAGTGTGACAATTTAAACAGGTGTAACATATACATAGTTAGAATACCAAAATAGAAGAAAGAGAAACTGGAGCACAAGAAATATTTGAGGTAATAATAGCCAAAATTCTTCAAAGTTAATACACACCAAACCATGGATCCAGGAAGCTCAAATAACACTAAGCAGACTAAAAGCAAAACAAAACAAAACACTACTCATAGGAATACTATATCCAAACTGAAATAAAATCCAGACAGAGAAAGTATTGTAGTGGGCTTCTTGTCAGTAACTACAGCAAAGCTGTTTTAAAAAAAAGAAAACACTAGAATTATATATCTATTGAAATTATACTTCAGAAATGAAGAAGAAATAAATATACTCTCAAGAAACAAAAATTGAGGGAATTCTTCTGCAGATTTGCCTGTGAAAATATTAAAAGACATTCTTCAGACAGAAAGAAATAATATACAGCAGATACCTAGATTTATATGAATTTTGTCACATAGGAGAAGGAAAAAATTGGGGTAAAATAAATCTTTTTCTTTTCTTATTCTTCATATATCTAAAAGTAACCACTTAAAGCAATAATAGCAAAAACTTACTGGGTTATGGTACCATAGGAGTAAGTGAAGTGAATGATAGTAATATCATTCATAAAGATTGAAGGAAGGATTAGAGAATGTTCTCTTATACAGTATCGCTACTACATCTGTCTATTTCTTTCAGTTCTTGCAGAACTGGCCATTCTAGGGTTTAGGCCAGAATTATCCAAGATATACATGGAGCATCTTTCAGTGCCAGAAAGTAAGGAAGTGCTAAAAAATAAAATCAATGACAGTATGTCAAAGAGACACAGGAGCTCCCAATGGCCAAAGCTGGAACAATTTGAGTAAGAAATTAAATATATTAGTATTGCATTATAAACCTTTAAGTATAAAATATATATCCATATTGTTTTGCCCACCCTTGAGAAACTTTTGCACACCCTGAAGAGATATTCAAAAATTTAAATTTATTTTGGATGTTGCAACTGATGATACAGGCCAAAAGCATATGAAACAGTTTGTGACTGTTTCATATGCTTACATAATAGAGACTGTCTGGGGAGATCAGGGCAGGCCTCTCAAGCAGATCCAAAATAGCTTGTGAGAACCAGATAAGGAGACTGGCTCTGGGCTTTTATTGTGGTTAGGGGATGGGGTCCACTGAGGGTTTGGGGCTGTGGACTGGGGCTTGCAAGATTTGAATCTTCCAACTGAGCCAAAAAAAGAGTACCTGGGCTTTCTTAACAGCGCCCCCTTGTGGGGGAAGGGAGCACAAGGAGAAGAGGAGGAGGTGACTTTAACGCTATCAGCAGTCACACATCAAAAAATGAAATCAGGGCTTCCCTGGTGGCGCAGTGGTTGAGAGTCCGCCTGCCGATACAAGAGACACAGGTTCATGCCCCGGTTCGGGAAGATCCCACATGCCACGGAGCGGCTAGACCCGTGAGCCATGGCCACTGAGCCTGCGCGTCCGGAGTTTGTGCTCCACAACGGGAGAGGCCACAGCAGTGAGAGGCCCGCGTACCGTAAAAAAAAAAAAAAATGAAGGAGAAGAGACAAATCTACTGTGTACAAGAATTCCAAATACTCTTGAAGATACTTCACCTCCAAGGAGGTAGAGCATAATTCCCCACTCCTTAAGGGTAGAAGAAAGTGTGGAATTTCTTCCAAAGACTATATAGTATGCCAAGGGAGAAAAAAGAGAACCTTTACTGTAGAAAACTTTAGTATTACTTTAGGTCTGTGATTAAGTTTAACATAAAGAGTGGAAAGTCATATTGATAATATGCACCTTTGATATGATTTGAACAGAACAGCATTTTGCTTCTGTGGTCTTTCTCCCTACAATAACCCCAATCAAATCATGAGAATAATATCAGACAAAACCCAATCAAGGGGAATTCTGCAAAACACAAGCACGCCTCAAAACTGTCAAATTTATTGAAAGATGGAAGGAATGTCTAAGAAACTGTCACAGTCAAGAGGAGCCGAGGGAGACAATGGTTAATCATGGTGTCCTGGATGGGATTCTGGAACATGAAAAGGACCTTAGGTAAAATTTTGAATATTTTAATAATGCTTGAACATGAGTTAATAATGACATGTTAATATTGGCTCATTAATTGTAACCAATATACCATACTATCATAAAATATTAATAATAAGGGTAACTGGGTATGGGATATAAAGAAACTGTATTTTCTAAATTTTTATGTAAATATATAAGTTTTGAAATGAAAAAGTTCATTTAAATAAACACCAGAGTTCTAAAAACTTGTGATAAGGAGAAAATCTTAAAATGACTAAAGAATAAAGACGTTATTTATTGTACTATTCATCTCTAGAAGTTCCATACTTTAATCTGTCATCTCCCATTATTTATGCATTTCACAATAAATACTTGAACATATTTACAGTAGCTCTTTTAAGGTCTTTATGTGTGCTAATTCCATGTGCACATTTCATTGTATCATATCTGTGCTTGTTTCTATTGACTGTCTTTTGTCCTGGGAAAGCAAGACATATTTCCTGTATTGTCACATTTTCCTGAATTGGATGCTGGATATTATAAATTTCACATTTTTGAGAGCTGTATTTTATTATCTTAAGAACCTCAGAATTTGGCAGATCCGTTATTTGGAGATCAAATGAATCCTTTGAAGTTGGCCTTTTAGGCAGTATTAAGGCAGTTACAAATTGCTCTAAGGTTAAGTGTTGTAGAATGTCCTCAGTGATTAACAAGGACTCCCCACTTAGGCTGGTTGAACATTAAAGGTCTCTTGTCCTATGTGGTATCTGGATATTTTTAAGCAGATAGATTTCCAATTGGTTCCATGACTCCAGAGGAGTTTCATCCTAAGTATACACAGCTTGGTATTTCGCCATAGACTCAAGAGAAACACTACACAGATTTCTGGAGTATTTTCACTACATAGCTCTTTTCTGTCCTGCACGCAGTACTTTATATTCCAGAACTTCAGACATCTAGAACTCTAATTCTTTCTATTCAAATCACCAAGACTACTAACTTTTGCTTGGACCCTCTACTATGCACTGCATTACTAATGGTGAATACTGGAAGAAATTTGGATCAATCATGAAATTGACATCATTTGTTTTATTATTATCCCATATCAGGGATCATAATCTTATGCAAACTATTGTTTAAATTCAAAACAACCAAAAAACAAAAAACAGTTGCCTTGTGTACTGTGTACAGTGTTCTTTCTGTTTATACATGGAGGATAATATAACTAGTGCTAGTTATATTACTATGGATGAGAGCAGAAATCCATCTGATTATGCTTTATTCAATATTCATAAAAATTATAGACTGAACTCTTCATTTACTTTTAAATTTCATTTTCATGCTTCTTGAGAGATTTGGTCACAACTTCTTCAAGTGTTATAATAGAGTAGTAACTAATCAGTTGTAAATTCTTTATTTCCCACAATGACCTTCTTAATATATCTTACCTTCTCAGAATAAATTATGTTGTTATTGATGTATTGCCATCTTTAATATTGTCCAATTTGTGTTACTAATGTTATGTTTAAGATTGCTGTATCTATATTCGTGAGAGATATTTGGAAACTTCTTTCCTCTGAAGTCCCTTTACAGTTTTTATACCAGTGTTACTCAGGCCACATAAATTGACTGGGTATGTGTTCTTTTTTTTTTTTAACATCTTTATTGGAGTATAATTGCTTTACAATGCTGTGTTAGTTTCTGCTTTATAACAAAGTGAATCAGTTATACATATACACATGTTCCCATATCTCTTCCCTCTTGCGTCTCCCTCCCTCCCACCCTCCCTATCTCACCCGTCTAGGTGGTCACAAAGCACAGAGCTGATCTCCCTGTGCTATGAGGCTGCTTCCCACTAGCTATCTATTCTACTTTTGGTAGTGTATATATGTCCATGTCACTCTCTCACTTGGTCACAGCCTACCCTTCCCCCTCCCCACATCCTCAAGTCCATTCTCTAGTAGGTCTATGTCTTTATTCCTGTCTTACCCCTAGGTTCTTCATGATCTTTTTTTTTTTCTTAGCTTCCATATATATGTGTTAGCATACAGTATTTGTTTTACTCTTTCTGACTTACTTCATTCTGTATGACAGACTCTAGGTCCATCCACCTCACTACAAATAACTCAATTTCTTTTCTTTTTATGGCTGAGTAATATTCCATTGTATATATGTGCCACATCTTCTTTATCCATTCATCTATCGATGGACACTTAAGTTGCTTCCATGTCCTGGCTATTGTAAATAGAGCTGCAGTGAACATTTTGGTACATGACTCTTTTTGAATTATGGTTTTCTCAGGGTATATGCCCAGTAGTGGGATTGCTGGGTCATATGGTAGTTCTATTTGTAGTTTTTTAAGGAACCTCCATACTGTTCTCCATAGTGGCTGTATCAATTTACATTCCCACCAGCAGTGAAAGAGTGTTCCCTTTTCTCCACACCCTCTCCAGCATTTATTGTTTCTAGATTTTTTGATTATGGTCATTCTGACTGGTATGAGATGATATCTCATTGTAGTTTTGATTTGCATTTCTCTAATGATTAATGATGTTGAGCATTCTTTCATGTGTTTGTTGGCAATCTATATATCTTCTTTGGAGAAATGTTTATTTAGGTCTTTTGCCCATTTTTGGATTGGGTTTTTTTGTTTTTTTGTTATTGAGCTGCTTATAAATTTTACAGATTAATCCTTTGTCAGTTGCTTCATTTGAAAATACTTTCTCCCATTCTGAGGGTTGTCTTTTGGTCTTGTTTATGGTTTCCTTTGCTGTGCAAAAGCTTGTAAGTTTCATTAGGTTCCATTTGTTTATTTTTGTTTTTATTTCCATTTCTCTAGGAGGTGGGTCGAAAAGGATCTTGCTTTAATTTATGTGATAGAGTGTTCTGCCTATGTTGTTCTCCAAGAGGTTGATAGTTTCTGGCCTTAAATTTAGGTCTTTAATCCATTTTGAGTTTATTTTTGTGTATGGTGTTAGGGAACATTCTAATCTCATACTTTTACATGTACCTGTCCAGTTTTCCCAGCACCACTTATTGAAGAGGCTGTCTTTTCTCCGCTGTATATTCTTGCCTCCTTTATCAAAGGTAAGGTGACCATATATGTGTTTGGGTTTACTCTGGGCTTTCTATCCTGTTCCATTGAACTATGTTTCTGTTTTAGTGCCAGTACCATACTGTCTTCATTACTGTAGCTTTGTAGTATAGTCTGAAGTCAGGGAGCCTAATTCCTCCAGCTCCATTTTTCGTTCTCAAGATTGCTTTGGCTCCTCAGAGTCTTTTGTGTTTCCATACAAATTGTGAAATTTTTTGTTCTAGTTCTGTGTAAAATGCTATTGGTAGTTTGATAGGAATTGCATTGAATCTGTAGATTGCTTTGGGTAGTAGAGTCATTTTCACAATGTTGATTCTTCCAATCCAAGAACATGGTACATCTCTCCATCTATTTGTATCATCTTTAATTTCTTTCATCAGCATCTTATAATTTTCTGCACACAGGTCTTTTGTCTCCTTAGGTAGGTTTATTCCTGGATATTTTATTCTTTCTGTTACAATGGTAAATGGGAGTGTTTTCTTAATTTCACTTTCAGATTTTTCATCATTAGTGTATAAGAATGCCAGAGATTTCTATGCATTAATTTTGTATCCTGCTACTTTACCAAATGCATTGATTAGCTCTAGTAGTTTTCTGGTAGCATCTTTAGGATTCTCTATGTATAGTATCATGTCATCTGCAAACAGTGACAGCTTTACTTCTTCCTTTCCGATTTGGATTCCTTTTATTTCTTTTTCTTCTCTGATTGCTGTGGCTAAAGCTTCCAAAACTATGTTGAATAAGAGTGGTGAGAGTGGGCAACCTTGTCTTGTTCCTGATCTTAGTGGAAATGTTTTCAGTTTTTCACCATTGAGGACGATGTTGGCTGTGGGTTTGTCATATATGGCCTTTACTAAGTTGAGGAAAGTTCCCTCTATGCCTACTTTCTGCAGGGTTTTTATCATAAATAGGTGTTGAATTTTGTTGAAAGCTTTCTCTGCATCTATTGAGATGATCATATGGTTTTTCTACTTCAATTTGTTAATATGGTGTATCACGTTGATTGATTTGTGTATATTGAAGAATCCTTGCATTCCTGGGATAAACCCCACTTTATCATAGTGTATGATCCTTTTAATGTGTTGTTGGATTCTGTTTGCTTGTATTCTGTTGAGGATTTTTGCATCTATGTTCATCAGTGATATTGGCCTGTAGTTTTCTTTCTTTGTGACATGTTTGTCTGGTTTTGGTATCAGAGTGATGGTGGCCTCGTAGCATGAGTTTGGGAGTGTTCCTCCCTCTGCTTTATTTTGGAAGAGTTTGAGAAGCGTAGATGTTAGCTCTTCTCTAAATGTTTGATAGAATTTACCTGTGAAGCCATCTGGTCCTGGACTTTTGTTTGTTGGAAGATTTTTAATCACAGTTTCAATTTCAGTGCTTGTGATTGGTATGTTCATATTTTCTATTTCTTCCTGATTTAGTCTTGGCAGGTTGTGCATTTCTAAGAATTTGTCCATTTCTTCCAGGTTGTCCATTTTATTGCCATAGAGTTGCTTGTAGTAATCTGTCATGGTCTTTTGTATTTCTGCAGTGTCAGTTGTTACTTCTCCTTTTTCATTTCTAATTCTATTGATTTGAGTCTTCTCCCTTTTTTTCTTGATGAACCTGGCTAATGGTTTATCAATTTTGTTTAACTTCTCAAAGAACCAGCTTTTAGTTTTATTGATCTTTGCTATTGTTTCCTTCATTTCTTTTTCATTTATTTCTGTGTTCTTTCTTGAATTTTTTCCGTTTAAGTATGTGTAAAATATTGAGGTTATTTATTTCTTACGTACCTGGAATAATTTTAAGTGAAATCATCTGGATCTGGATTTTCTTTTTAGAAAATATTTACTAATGGATGTGATTTTTTTCATACCTCTACTTATTCAGTGTAGCAGATATTGTGCTGTGTCAGACAGTTTTCCCTCATGACAGAATGACACACCTGCCTTATGTGCTTCTGTCAACCCTTAGCTGTCAGCCCTCTTATGATATTACCCTCAGCTAAAGAGAACTGCTTCTCTCAATCTCATCTCTTCTTCCCAAGGGCAGCCTGGATTTAATGCCTGTTCAATGCCTGATCTATTGCCCCAACTAGAACAAGTGCGTAGCACAATCCCTACTGCAGAACTCCCTTAGCTCTTGTCTAAGGACTTATGACTATGTCTCTTCCTGCCCAACTTTGCTTTCTTCTTTCTCAGCACAGATGTTGTTGGTCCCAGCATAACTGGGCAAAACTTGTCCTGCCCACTAATTTCCACCTCTGAGTCTTCTTTCTGAGGTAACTGAAGTCCAGATGTGAGTATCCCAGTGGTCTGAGAAAGTAGACACTAAAATGGGATTTTGGATCTGTACCACTTGTTGCTTTGTGGTGATAAGGACTATATCACTGGTAGTAGGTCAATTACTGATAGTCCTTGGCATAAAATAAGAATTCAATTGTTAAAAGTCTCATTTATAGTGAGATGAGTTGTTATAGTAATGGAAGCAATTGCACTAGTAAATCTATGTGATTTAAATAATGAGGGAAATAGTAATTACAAGCCCAATAGAATAGCATGGTCATTGCTAGGGTCATCTGGTGTACTACAGAAAAATTTAAAAGGGCTGAAGTTGATTACTCATTAAGTAGACTAAATGTGAAAGCCAAAGGGTCCCCTTGGCCACATAAAAAATATCTTATTTCCTGCAGCCAAAATACAGAGAAGCCTTGAGCACCCATACCAGGACTTAACCATAAGAACAGCAAAGTTCTAAAGTGGTCTAAATTTTTCAAACTAGTCAAGACACGTATTTCAACTATATATGTCCAGGGCTAGGAAACAATGAAACCATAATACATGGGATGAGGAAATTTAGGATGTTTCACTTGAAAACCTTGAATCTCCATAATTCTATGAAACTTCTGTGCCTGCAGAAGTAATCTTTCTCCCTAGGTAAAGACAGCAAAACCCCTTGCTTTAAGATGATTCAGGAGCATCTCTCCTGCTAGGAAAAAAAAAAAAATTGTGACTGTGTCCCTTTCTCCACATCTGAACTCTAGACCAATAACTTAAGGGTTAGTCACATCATAATCCATCCAGGAAAGTGCTGGACCTGCTAAGGTACGAAAAGGAATATATCCTGAAGTTAATGCAAGACCAGCATCAGCCATGATACTATGCATGGGACTGGATAATGAAAGTCCCAGATCAAGGGGAGTGGAATATAAAGTTGGGCGATTAAGAGTTTACTGATATGGGGGCCTTCTCCTCAGATTCAGAATTTAACAAATGCGCAAGAGCCCTAAGAAATGATATGAACATCCTGCCAGAATGGCTCCTAGGAACTTGGAGAAAGTGATGAAATTTCAACAGTAAGGAAGGAATACCCGAATTGCTGTCTGTCAATGGCAGTGAAAAGAGGAATGGGAAAGTCAGAGAACTGGTCATGGATATACAATGTAAGGCTGGAAATCCCACAAATAACTGTGCTCTATAGGGGCCCATAGAGAATATTCTGTTTACTAAAGCAATAAAGAGTGTACTTGACAGGGGCTCCAGAATCACTATCAAGGTAAATGAGGCTTTCATCTGTAGGCCAGGGCTGACAGTAGGAGTCACCTTTGGAGAAATATAGAGCTGGGCTCGGTGATAACAATGGAGATGATGGGATTCTCCATAACAGAGGTCGGTTGACACAACTATCACCAAGAATTTGGGTGAAATCATAAAAATAAGTTTCCAAACCAAAGAAGCCAGAAGATTTTGAGCCACAGCACTGTGGAAATTATTTTAAAAACAATTCTAGTAAATAGAACCTTTTTTTCCCTGCTGTCTTGCCTTCTTTTGGATTAATGTTATTTAATATTATTATATTTTCCACTTACTAATTTAATCATTATACATTCTTACACAAGTCTTTTGGTGGTTACAGTAGAAATTACAGCCTTCAATTACTGTTTTATTGAAGTCAAGTATTTGTTTTTTTGTTACTTTTTATGGTAAAATACACATAACATAATATTTATCATTATCTATTTTTAGATGTACAATTCAGTGGCACTGAATACATTCACAAAGTTTTATAACCAGTACCATTATCTGGATCCATAGTTTTCATCATACTCAACATAAACTCTGTACCCCTTAAACAATAACTCCCCTTTCCTTCCTCCTCCAACCCCTGTTAACCTCTAGTCTATTTTCTGTCTAAATGAATTTGCCTGTTGTAGGAATTGCATATAAGTGAAATCATACAATATCTGTTCTTTTGTGTCTGGCTTATTTCACTTAGCATAATGTTTTCAAGGCTTTTTCATATTGTAGCCTATAACAAAATTTTATTCCTTTTTATGGCTAAGTAATCCCATTGTATTGATCCATTCATCTGTTGATGGACACTTCCGCCTTTTGGCTATTGTGAATGATGCCACTAAGAACATGGGTGTACAAATACCCTTTGAAGTCCCTGATTTCATTTCTTTTGTATGTACACCTATAAATGATTCATCACTGGGTCATATATTAGTTCTATGTTTAACTTTTTGAGGAACTGCCAAACTTTTTTCCATAGGGGCTGCACCATTTCTTGTGTAATGCATGAGAGTTCCGATTTCTGTGCCTTTTTGTCAGCACTTGTTTGTAGTTTGTTGTTGTTTGTTTGTTTTGTTTCATTATTGTAGTCATCCTAGTAAGTGAGGTAGTATCTCATTGTGGTTTTCTTTCCATTTTCCTAGTGATTAATGATGTTGGGCATCTTTTGAAGTGTTTATTAGCAAGTAGTATATCTTTTTTGGCAAATGTCTATTCAAATCCTTTGCAAATTTTTGATTTAAGTTTTTTTGTTGTTGTTGAGTTATAAGAATTATTTATATATTCTGAATATTAATCCCTGATTGGATATATGATTTGCAGACCTTTACTCCTGTGCGTAGGTTGTCCTTTCACTGTCTTGATAGTATCCTTTAATGCACAAAGGTCTTAATTTCGATAGTGTCCAATTTGTCTGTTTTTTTTTTTTTAATTTGTTGCCTTGCTTTTGGTGCCAAATCTATTAAATTGTGAAATCCAATCTCACGAAGATTTTCCCTGATACTTTCTTCTAAACGTTTTATAGTTTTAGCTCTTAAATTTAGGTATTTAACCTATTTGAGTTAAATTTTGCGTATGGTATTAAGTAAGGGTCCAACTTCATTATTTTGTGAGAGGGTACCCAGTTTTTTGGCACCATTGTTGAAAAGAACTGCCCTTTTCCCATTGAATTCATGTCATCATTATCAAAAATCATTTGACCATATATATACAAGGGTTTATTTCTGGGTTCTCTATTCTATTTCATTGGTTTTGATATGTTTATATGGTATTGTCCTTATGTCAGTACCATACTTTCTTTAAAAATGATCTGTCTATTGCCAAATTTTCATTATAAATCATTTACTATCTTTGTAATGAGAAAAATGCAAAATAAATAAACATAAAAACAACCCTTCTTTGACCCATTTCTTCATCTAGATTCTTGCTTTCCCTTTATAGTCACTCTCCTCAATTGGATATTCTACTCTTAACCTCTCAATACTTTTAATAATGTTTGCAAAAAGCTTCTATTAATAAAAAAATAAAGGAAAAATTTAAAAAACAGGTACCTGATATGCAGGCATTCACAAAAATGGGAATGCAACTAGCCAGTAAATCAAGTAACTGATATTCAGTATTACTAGAATTTAGAGAAGTGCACATTAAAAATTTAGGAATAAGCTAATCTTACAATCTGGCAGAAACTTAAAGTAATATGCTGGTAAGGTGTAAAGTAAAGAAACACTTATTTGTCCCTAGGAATGTGTGAATTACTGCTACTACTTGGAACCAAAATGGCAGTCATTAAGTTAAAGCATATAACATTTACTCCTCAATCACAATTTTGGCGATCTTTCCTACATAATTAACATTGTTAGCATGTAAGGGCAAAATTTTCTTGATGTCAGTTAAAAGAAATAAATCCTCATTTTTAAATTAATGTATATTTATATGTTAATATAGTATATAAAGTTATATTAACTTTAAAAGTATTTTCCCTTTGGGAAAAGTTAGTCTCTTTATATAAGCACTTTACCAATGATAATTTATATATGTGATAACGATTCTGAGAAGAACAGAAATTACACTAAACTACATCAATGTTCAGAGGCCCTTAAACTAAAACCATAAAAGATTTGGTGTGCTATTTATTCATTCATTTGGCAGATAGTACTACAAAAATTGAACATAAAGGAAAAGCAAATATGTTAATATTTCTTAAAGCTGTTGAGTGCTGACAGTTCTCAGATAAGACATTTATGTAGTTTCCATTTATTTTGAAGATAAGAATATTAAGCTGAAAGCCTTTAAATATAACTCAGCTTAAAAATTTTAGCAGGCAGGCTTCCCTGGTGGTGCAGTGGTTGAGAGTCTGCCTGCCAATGCAGGGGACACGGGTTTGTGCCCCGGTCCGGGAAGATCCCACATGCCGCGGAGCGGCTGGGCCCGTGAGCCATGGCCGCTGAGCCTGCGCGTCCAAAGCCTGTGTTCCGCAATGGGAGAGGCCACAACAGTGAGAGGCCCGCGTACCGCAAAAAAAAAAAAAAAAAAAAAAAAAATCAGCAGGAATGACTTTGCCAACTTATCAAATTGATGCAAGAGATATTTGTATTTTTCATATGATGTTATTACATGAATACATACATGTTATTTGTAGATATATTTATTTTATGTAATTTTAATATATAATAACTAAAACAGAAGCTAAATAGAAACTAAAGAGAAATGTTATCATTAATAAATAATAAAATTTATTTATTTAGAATGTACCCCATACAGAAGAAGGTATGCATATGTAATCAAGAAAAAATAAGCCATTTGATGTAGAAAAATAAACAATAGTCAGCAACTTAAAACAATAAGAAAAATCTTCAAAGGATGTTTATTAATTAGCAAATTTTGTTGAAACACACTCTGTTCAGAAAATATGTGTAACAATATTGTCTGCACGACAAAGTAAAAAATAGAAATGACCCGAGCAAACATTGGGGTGTGTAGTGACTTAAGCTAGGAAATGCAAGGAAAAAGGCAACTTTTAATGGAAAAACATAGATAGTTTTGCACAGGAAAAGATCGAGATGTTAAAAAGGTATTAACTAATTTTCTGTTTCGGTACTGATATGTAAATAACTTGGCAGTTATCACTACCATCCTTCCAATTAAAAAAAAAAATCAGAAAAACTGGAGATCAACCACTTTCTTGGACCCATGAGGCTTGTGGTCTCAGGGCAAATGGCCACTTTGCATTCTGGAGGAACAGGTATGTTCATTCAGTCACAGCCAATATCTGTTTATCTGAAGCACAAATGGCTAGAACTATAAACTTATATGAACATTTAAATGGTAATTTTGACACATAGCCAAAGGCTGGGTGTGGGGTAGCATGAGTGTGAGAAATTCATGTGGTCCAAGGTCTTAGGCACACCCCAGGACTTTCCCTGCTTTTACCTACGGAAACATTACCACATTCTCAAAGTGAAGTTCCAAGAAAAGATACCCTTAGGACTCTGGCAGCAGGAGGAGGAAAATAACCATTGTGAAACAAGCACACCATCATTTTTATGGCAAAGGCCTACCCTCTGAGGGGTAAGGAACTTGTCAGAGTGCAATTCTGAAACTTATCCCACCTGGAGAAAGGGGATTTGTCCCTGTTCCATCCTTCTCTAGCCTTTCTGTCTCATCTTTGGGAAAAACAAAATTAAAAATCATAGTCAGAAAGGACTGGGGTTTCATGGAAATAGAATGCAAATATTCCTACAGGGAAGTAAACCAAGATATTTCCTGCAGAAACACAGAGTTGTGAAAATCACAAGTCTGATGCACAGGTGCACTAAAACACTGACATTAAGTCAGAAGGCTATAGTATTCTCCCCCATCCCCTGCACCTTACTACCACAAAGGTCACAAGTATAAGTAAAGTGGATTGTAGCTGAAAGAGATACAAAACACAGATTCTCCCTGTTCTGGAGTACAGTCAATAGGGGAGACAAAAAAAAGAACACTAGAAAAATTTAAAGATTCTTATACCTAAAGTTGGTATTCTTATACCAACAAACGTTAGGCACAGCTGAATTCCTAGCTAGATTAATGTGAATCTTCACATTATAGGCCTATTCACCCTAGTTCCAATTGTCTGATATGTGTTGAACTTTCAACAAAAAATGCAAAACATGCAAGAAAAATAAACAACAAAAAATAAAATGCAGTCTGAAGATACAAAGCAATAATCAGAAACAGACTCAGAGGTGTAACATAGATGTTGGAATAATCAGATAGGAAATAAAATAATTATGATTAACATGTTAAGGTCTCTATGGCAAATGATACAATGTCCAAGAACAGATGGGTGATGTAAACAGGAAGATGGACACTCTATGAAAGTATAAAAAATAAATAGTAGAAAAGAAGTTTGGCTTTGATGAGCTCATCATTAGACTCAGTACAGTGAGGATGCAATCAGTAAATGTGAAAATAGATCAATGGAAACTTATCAATATGAAATAAAAATAGAAAAGAGAATGGATAAAAGAAAAAACCAAAAACAGAGTATCCAACAACAAGGGGAAAATATTGTTTAAAGTGCAAGTAATTGGAATACAAAAGAAGACAGAGAGAGAGAGAATGGAGTAGAAGAAATATTTGAGATAATAATGGCCAAGAAGTTTCCAAAATCAATGACAAATATCAAGCAATAGATACAGAAAACTCAGAGAACATCTAACAGGATAAATACAAAAAACTATCAACCAAAGAATGTTTGAAATGGAAAAGGAGTCATCCCAAGAGCATCAGATAATTCTGAGAGAATAATATGAACAGCTATATGTCTGCAGATTTGATTACTTCTTAAAAAAATAAATCATTAGAAACTCACACAAGGAAAAATAAACTGCATAACCCTGTAATTATTAAAGAAATAAAATAAATAACTTAAAACCTTCCAAAAAGGAAAGAATCAGACTGATGGTTTGCTGAAGTCTACCAACTTTTGAAGAAGAAATTATACTGATTCTCTACTTTGTCTCCCTGAATATAGAAGCAGAATGAACATGCATTCAATATTAACTCATTCAATATAAGATTAGCATCACAACCCTACCAAACCTAGATAAATACAAGAAAAAAATTACAGAACAGTATCTTTCATGAACAAAAAGGCAAAAATCCTCAATAAATATTTTCAAATAAGATCCAAAAATAAATGAAAAAAAAGGTGGAAGTGGTTCCAAGTATATGAGGATGGTAGAATATTTGAAGCTAATCAATGTAATTAACCATGTAAACCGACTAAAGAAGAAAAATCATATGATCATATCAATTAAAGCAGAAAAAACATTTAAGAAAATCCAACACTCATTCATGATAAAAACTCTCAGCAAACTATGACTAGATGGAAACCTAATTAACTAAAGAATATCAATAAAAACCTATAGCTAATACCATACTGAATGCATTTTCCCTGAGATCAGGAAAAATTCAGGGATATTCTATTCTTAGTCTCTATTATCCTGGAAATCTTAGCTAGTACAATAAGGAAAAAATAAAATGAAAATGAAAGATATACTGATTGTATAGGAAAAATCAAAACTGCCTTTATTTGTAGATGACATGACTGTAAAAAAAACCCTAAAGAATCTATAAAGGAACCCATGGAACTAAGAAGCAAATATATCAAGTCACAGAATATGAGGTCAATATAAAAAAGTTTATTGATATCCTGTATATAAGAAGTGAATAACTGGAATTTGCAATTAAAAATCAGTACCTTTTACAATAGCACAAAATTTAAATACTTAGGTGTAAATCTAACAAAATAGGTACAGGGTGTACCTTTACAAAATAGGTGTATTATTTTCCTATTGTTGCTATAACAAATGATTGCATTTTGTGGCTTAAACAATACAAATGTATTCTCTTACTCTTCTGGAGGTCAGAAGTCTAAAATCAAGGTATTGGTAAGAGTGCCTTTCTTCTGGTGCTTCAGGGAAGAATTCATTTCCTTGGATTTTTCATCTTCTAGAGGCTTCCTGTATTCCTTGGCTGTGGCCTTTTCCTCATATCACTCTAACCAGTTGCTTCCACTGTTTCGTCTACTATTCAATCTGATCCTTTTTCCTTTTTCTAATAAGAACTCTTGATTACGTTGTGTCCACCATATCCAGGATAATCTTCCCATCTCAAGAGTGCTTTACTTTGTAAGATGACATATTCACAGGATCTGAGGATTAGAACATGAACATCTTTGGGGGTAGTTACTAAGCCTAACACATCTATATGGAGAACATCACAAAACTCTGGAAAACAAATCTGTGTGTTTTGGGGTTTAGTAATGAGTCTTAGATACAACACCAAAAGCATGATCCATGAAAGAAAAAGAAAAAAGAAAAAACTTAGACTTTAATTAAGTTAAAAAGCTGCTCTGTGGAAGACGTTGTAATATAATAAAAATACAAGTCACAGACTGGCAAAAATGGTTGTAAAACATACTATCTGATTTTTTAAAAACTTGTATCAAAAATATACAGACAACTCTTAAATCAACAAAAAATGGGCAGAATATCTGAACAGACACCTCACCCAAGAATATATACAGATAGCAAATAATATATGAAAAGATGCTCAAGAAGTTTTATTAGGGAAATGCAAATGTAAAGTATAGACACATAAAAATGGCAAGAATGCAAAAACTGTCAGTGCCAACTTTTGGCAAGTTTCTGATGCAAAGGGAACTCTCATTCACAGCCGGTGGGAAAGCAAAATGTACAGTGCTTTCAGAAATCTGTTTGGATGTTTTTAATACAGCTAAACATAGTCTTACCATATGATCAAACAATCATTCTCCTAGATGTTAACCCAACATATGTAAAAATACATATGCATATAAAACCTGTAAATAAATACTTATAGCAACTTTATTCATAATCATCAAAAATTGGAAGTAACAAGAATATCCTTCACTGGGTGACTGAATTAACAAACTGTCATACATTTATGTAATGGAATACTATTCAGTGATAAAAAGGAGTGATTTATCAAATCATGCAAAAGCATGGATGGAATTTAAGTGCATATTACTAAATTGGATAAGCTAGTCTGAAAAGGCTACATACAGAATGATTTCATTTATATGACATTTTAGAAAAGGTTAAATATAGAGTCAGTAAACAAATCAGCAATTACCAGTGATTTGGAGGAAGAGTAGGGTTGAATACAGGAAGCATGGGCAATTTTTTTAGGGGCATAAAATTATTTTGTATGATGCTGTAATGGGGGGGTACAGACACCATGCAACTGTCAAAACTCCTAGAACTTTACTATACAAAGAGTGGACATTAATATATGCAAACAAAATCATTTAGGGGATCAGCTAATCCCAGTGTGGAATTCAGAATGTGACAAAATAATACCTGTTACAAGTAAGGAAAAAGTTTGGGGAAAACAAAAATCCTAACTTAAGTGACTTTGGAAGTGTGGGGCGTGGGGGCGGGGATGTAAGACTAAATTTAAAATGAACTCTATATAAGGAATGTACTCTAGTTGATAAAGTTGTTTACCACAAACGTGGGTCGAACAATTATGAGACCACTGTACATGCTTAGTGAAATTGAACAATTAAGTAAATGGATGGCAGATGGTGAGAGATTGTATCTCACTGTTGGAAAGGGGGGTTAGAGACAAGCAAGAGGAGTCTAAATGATCCATGTGGTACTGGATTAGAGTTGGAGAATTCACTAGGACTTTATGGATAGCTTCATATAGATAGAAATTGATACATATAGAAAATGTTTAGATGTGTGTATATATATATGGGTGTGCACACATATATTTCCTTGCTCTGCTGGATGAACATATATGGAAGCAATGATACCACAATGGTAATGGGGTAACTAGTATCCCATTTTTAGTTCCAAATACTATTGTCCAATAAAAATATTCAGGACTTTTTGAAAAATGGCTGATTCTAGCACCCTGTCAGGTAATATACATGATGAGCCTGGAGTATCATGTAGTACCAGAAAGTAAGATAATACTCAAACAAATGAACAAAAAAGAAAATACAAAAACAAATTTAAGAAATGGGCTTACATTAAAGGGACAGAGGAGCCAGATGAAATAGATACCAATGGTCAAAGCTGTGATAATTTGAGCAACACCATAAAGTAGTACTAGATTATAATCCAACATTTAAAGTAAATACAGTTGACCCTTGAGCAACACAAGTTTGAACTGTGAGGGTCCACTTATACACAGATTCTTTTCAATAGTAAATAGTGCAGGACTGCATGCTCCTCGGTTGTTTGAGTCTGATGATGCAGAGGAACCACGTATAAGGAGGGCTAACTATAAAGTTATATTAGGATTTTTGGCTACATAGAGGGTCAGTGCCCTTAACCCTTGCATTGTTTGAGGGTCAGCTGTATTCATGAATCCATGTAATATTAATAACTGATTGGATTGATAAATAATGGAGAATAGATACATCTGCTCTAGAGAAAAATTCCAAATAATCTATGCAGAAATCCTCCACTTAAGGAAGGAGAACATAACTCTCCACTCCTTAAGTATGTGCTATGTATAATAACTTCCTTCCAAAGAGTACAGTATGGAAAGAGGTTGGAAAGGAATAACTTTACAGGGGACAAAGCTAACACTACTTCAGCCATGTGATCAAGCTCAACATAGAGTGATAAGTCATTTAGATAGTAGTATCCTAAGTATGATGTGATGAGAATGACACTGTACCTCTGTGTCTCCCTCCTCAAACTTCGTTAACCCAGTCTAATCACCTGAAAAACATAGATATGTTAATTACTTAGGAGTGGTTAGTGCTCTATATGCTGATGAGACAACCAATATATGCTCCTGAACCTTAGCTATAAAACATCTCCTCTTGGAGTTGGTTCTGGATTCTAAAGCATGCAAATTGTCCTTTAATCAGTAATAGAATAATACAAAAATAGCTGATTTAATAATTTAGTCTATAAAATGTTGTGCTGATAAAAGGGCATTAAAAGAAAATTGATAATCCAGGAATCCAAGGGTGAATATTTCCCTAAAAATCCTAGATGTATACTTGCATTCAGGATTGATTACTAGAATCCTACTTAACTGTTTCACTTTAAATCAATACCCACATAATTATCTTTATTTTAAATTTATTTGACTGTATGTTTCCTTCTCCTTTCCGTGGTTGAATGCCTAAAAAGCTGTTGAGGCAGACTACTAAAATTGTTTTACAAGCTTCTTCATAGTCAACTTTAGGAAACAGGGTATTTGTTGGAGAAAGGAGAAAAAAGAATAGATTGAGCCACAATTATATAAAGGTCCCCAAATCAACCATGTAATTTATAAGCTGCTTTGTAAATAACCTGCTTCACAATAAGTATTAAAACCATCAGCTGTTAGTTTGAACATAACATTAATAAAATATTTCTAAAAGCTTATGACAAAAACAAATTTGGGGATGATATATAGTTTTTACTTTCATGGAGATAAAGTGAAAAAATATATTTGCAGAAGATAATGGCTAGAAGTATCATACAAAAGAAAAATTGGGGTCTTTTTCATGATTGTATTCCTAGTGTTTAGTATAAAATGTGTTTTTTAATTATTAAACACTCAGCAAGTATTCTTCAAATGAGTTATTATTCCAAACACTTTGTCCTATACTTTTATTACATTTAATATATCTTTAAATATAATAATATTTGTATTTATTTCCATCATCTCTACTAGCTTATTCTTTGGGCTTTTTAAGTAGGTAACAAAATCAGAAATATGCCTTTAAGAAAACAATTATTTAATAAATATTACAGGGACTTCCCTGGTGGCACAGTGGTTAAGAATCCGCCTGCCAGTGCAGGGGACACAGGTTCGAGTCCTGGTCCGGGAAGATCCCACGTGCTGCGGAGCAGCTAAGCCTGTGTGCCACAACTACTGAGCCTGTGCTCTAGAGCCCACAGGCCACAACTACTGAAGCCCGTGCGCCTAGAGCCTGTGCTCGCAACAAGAGAAGCCATCGCAATGAGAAGCCCACTCACTGCAACGAAGAGTAGCCCCCGCTCGTGGCAACTAGAGAAAGCCCGCACGCACTAACAAAGACCCAAGGCAGCCAAAATCAAATAGATAATTACCTGGGATACATCTTTAAAAAACGTAGATTCTACAGGTCTAAAATGAGGATTAGAAATCTGCATTTTAAATAGGCTTCCCTGGTCATTCTTAGGCTCAATAAAAAACTTGAGAGCCAATGCTAGGGGATATAGATTCACATTTAGCCCTGGGGTATCTTAAAGAAGCTAGGTACACTATTACATAATACTGCATTAGAGATCTTAGCTCTCTGATAATGAAGCTGAAGTTCACCAATTAGTGTGGGCCCTGAATTACTGAGAATCAAAAGATCAAAATATCTCTGGATATTAATGGATTTATAAAAACCACATTGTTGTTGAGTCATACCTGTGATAGGCTGAGAGTTTTTGGCATTCTTCGCTGTCCTTTGTATGCCAGTAGTATAAACAAAAGTATATTAAATCTGTCACTTTCTCCTAAACCATTTTGATTATGACTTGCCGCCTTCAACCTCTTCCTTATGCAATATTGCCTGCATACCTGCCTTTTGACCTTAAGGGACTGCTTTTATCATATCACTTATTTGTTTAAAATTCCATTAATGGTTCATTGGTAATTCCAGAATCAAGTTCAGTTTTAAAGGCATATAAGGTCTCCTCCGTAGATTCCTTTATTCCCCCTTCCATTATGATCTCCCTTTTTTTTTTTTACTAACATGCTGTGGTGAGCATGTGTCTTTAAAAATCTTAATTCACAATTCTGAAGCTGGAATATCCAACCTTCATCTCCCAGCTTTTCACAATTATAGCTGTCCTTACGGTTCACAACAAATCTCACTTTTACCTTTAAGTCTTAATCTCTTTCCTTATCCATGGGACTGTCCCTTCTCTTAAATCTCCTATGGCTTATGTTAACTTTTATTCACTTAGTATTTTTCATTTATTGCTTTTATCATATTTTTTCATGGTTGTATGTGATTTCTCCAGTTGTATTGATTAAATACATACAGACATATATACATACATAGATGGGGGGGGGTGTCCACACATACATATACTCCAGGGGCCATAGATCATCTTTAGCAGATATTGAAGTAATGGAATTGTTTTCTTTGCCTTCTATGTGATGGAATTAAAGTAATGGTAAAGAGGTAGGGCTACTTTATTGCTAAGAGTACTTTTTCTCATTACATTCACAACAGAAAGTACCTTGTTTTATTCACTATTCGTAAGATGAAGGTGTGTAAACTGACTTCTCTATCAGTTTGAAACTTTATATAATGCCTCTATGTCCTAATTGTTTTAAATGGTTAAAGAGAACAATTATATAATGTTGCTTAATGTGAAAAATGTTATCAAGTGGAATAAAGACTATTTGATGTTAAAGAAAATCAATTTGGGGGAATTTAATTGAAAACAAAACTACAAGTATTTTGAAGCCATTCTTTATCATGTGTTTCTTAACCATGATCTATGGAGTCAGTTTTATTTAATTCTTGAGACCTGTATAAAAGGAAACCCTGTTTTTTCCCAACTCTGAGTATACTAAAATTAAAGAAGATACATTTAAGGACATTTTCCTCAATGTAAAGAAAGTATTTGCTAACGTAAAATTCTCTTTCACATTAAGTTGTGGATACTTAGTTGATATACCTTTCTGCTTATGCACTGTGAATGTTAAATCCACATCCTAAATTTAAAATATTTGTAAGTCCTTCATGAGACTATTTGTAAATGTTTTACATACTACAGTCTTGATTACACATTCAATATTATATTAAAAAATAAATATTGCACTTTATCTTTATAATAATTATCTTTATAATAAAGTATTTATATTATGATCAGTACACAAATATATGTAGAAAAGCGGCAAATATGATGATTTAAAGCACAATTTTCAATTAGTTTTTCTCAGACATTTTGAAATGCTTCTGTATACTAAAAATTTTTCTTTTATGTGTTAACCACAAGTTAGTTGGTATCATTAGACTTCCCTTGACATTTGCTACCTCTGATGAATTTAGCCTTTGATTTGAAAACCAGCTTTCTTAGATTTTTCAGCCTATTTTTCTTTTCAATCTAATGTGAGTCTACCTATTTCAAAATATACTTTGTTTTCTATTTCTACATAATAAACTTAACTAAGAGATTAGTTTTACTATCCTCATGCTTTTTTTTTTTTTTTTGGTATATATAGAATTTAGCACAAATAAGAATAGGGCATGTTTCTTTCCTTATAAGCACTATTCTACTTTTATTGAGATTCTTAAAAAGGGTCCATGTTTTTGTTTCATAGTATTATATATTTTCATAATTCCTTATGCATGTATATTTATAGTTATCTTTAAACATAATGTAAGCTTCTAATTGATGGTGTGAAATTTCCAAAAGAATATCATCCAAGGTATTTTCTTTAGGCAGATATTAACATTTCTGGACTAATTTCCAGTTGAAATAAACACATTGCTTAATAATGTATTGGTTGCATCTTTATTCCTGTCCTGCCCCAAAGACACTGACGTAGAGAATGTACTTGAGGACACAGGGAGGGGGAAGGGTAAGCTGGGACGAAGTGAGAGAGTGGCATGGACATATATACACTACCAAATGTAAAATAGATAGCTAGTGGGAAGCAGCCACAAAGCACAGGGAGATCAGCTCGGTGCTTTGTGACCACCTAGAAGGTTGGGATAGGGAGGATGGGAGGGAGACGCAAGAGGGAAGAGATATGGGGTTATATGTATATGTATAGCTGCTTCACTTTGTTATAAAGCAGAAACTAACACACCATTGTAAAGCAATTATACTCCAATAAAGGTGTTAAGAAAAAAGGTTACTGAATACTTTGTGGGCCTCTCTGAGGGCCGTTTTGTCTGTTCCTTCTTCCATCAGATGACTCTCAATGTATATACTTAAAGGCAGTTGCTTTCCTACTACTGCCTTCCTCCTACTTTGTTCCCATCATAGATTTTGGAGTAGTACTACCTGTTCATCAGGGAGAAACAGAAAGGGCCTTGAAAATTTGGGCTTAAAGAGAGTCCTTCCTCTCTTTATCTATGTGCTATAGCCTCCCCAATAAAAATAAATAAACAAAACTTTCTCTGCTAAAAAAAATAATGTATTGGAGTTTGAATCATACATTTTGAAAAACAGAGGTTTCATTGGTTTATATTTTATTTATATATGTAACAGCTTATAAGTATTATTTTTATCATACCAGATTTTGTTTAGATTCATACAATGAGAATTTAATTTAAAGGAAAACAGAACATACTTCTCATAAAAGTTGAATAGGTAAGTTTCTATTCTTATTGGACTATGTAATATAAACAGAAAATGAAATCTGAAATGGAGTCAGAAGCCAGCTTACCGCATATTATGTCTTGGATGAATAAAAACAAAATATAATAGGTTTTAATAGCATTGCCACGATTTACATCTCCAATATTAATTTAGTACATATTTTCAAAATAGTTAGTGATAGTATGGAATATAGCATTTTAAATTCTCATCAATTTTTGTCTCTGTCTTTGCAACTGTGGTATAAAATACCTAGTATGGAAAATAAAATCTCCCACAAATATTCAAACAAGGGTTTCAAAGTGCAATGTAAGGTATATTCTCTTTGGTAAGTCCTAGTGAATTACACTATTGTTTGAGTCTTATAATAGTCTAAGTATTTCTTTTCTGAACAGATAACAGATGATTTTTAAATTCCTTCTAGGAAAGTACTCTTTTTTTGGTAAATGTATCAAGATATGCTTATACCAGCAAAGCTATCGGTTTGTAATAAAAAATGTTCTATTATTCACTGAATTCTTAACTGTGTGAATTCAGAATTTCTAATGTAATTCATAATAGTACTTTCTTGCCAATGTATATTCTTAAATGACTTAAATTTTACCAGAAAAATTGCTATCTACAATACTGTAGAATATATGACTTTTCCAGCTTTATATCCTGCTTATCAGACTCCAAAGAGATAGGAGTTTGCTTGTGACCAAGCCCAAACAATCATGACCTAGATGTTTTACCTGAAAAATGCCTACATATCCCTCTGTCCTCATTTCTACCACTATAGTTCCTTTCTCTAATGACTATTGCCTAAATTCTCACCTGATTTCTCTAGTCTTAATCTTGTACATTTCAAACCATTTTCTACACAACATTTTGGATTCTGTTTTTAAATTACAAACCAATACATGTCACTTCTTGATTAATCTTCTTTTATTGCTTCTCATCATGCTTATAATAAAACTCAAATTCTTTACTATGATATATGATGTTATAGAGGATCTGAGGAAGCTACACCACATAACCTTCTATTTAAATACTTTTTTTCACCTCTTTTTTTGGCCAGGAGAAAACAATGAAAGAATGGAGTGGTTAAATATATTGGCAAGTGAATAGTTATAGTGCTGACCTAGGTAATATGAACTGGAGCTAAGTACTTCATTACTTGTGTGTAAAGTCCGTATGGTGATGGATGTTTGAAATGGAGATTTTTGGAGATGGTACAGATATTGCTGATTATGAGGTCTAAGGTGACAAGATGTAAGTGGTTTTTGAGGTGGGATAGAGGAAGAGATGGTTGGATCTGAGGAGGCTGAGGTACTAAGAGGCCAGGCTACTAAATGAATCATGTATGTGGAAGTTGTTTATCTCAAGAACAATGATATGAACATTGATGGAGGGAGGACAGTGAGCCAGGTAGACAAATATCTGGATGTTCAGAAATGATAAGAACAAGCAGAGCTTACTGGCAGTATTGTAAAAAGAGGTGTTTTGTTTGTTCTTTTAAAGAAGGATAATAAAAATGGTTCAAAAGTAGAACAAGAAGCAATAAATTTATATCCAGACCCCTGGCATATGGTGTATTGAACAAAACAAAATCTCTTCTTGAGAGGGCAGCATAGGACAACAGTTTCCTCAGGTAAATGTTGAATTTCCATTAAAGCATGGATGTGAAGGGAACTCGGAGAAGAAGCTGAAAATATCAGCATTTTGCTGATTAAAACTTAAATTTCTGTAGGCTAGGTGGAATAGTTTTGTGTTCAGTAACAAAGAGTGGTTAGAGTGATTATCAGATGAAAATAATATTGTGAGGATAAGGATATATTTTAACTGGTTGATATGAAAGTTCCTATTCTGATGAAGATTGAGATAAAGAAGGGATGCATGCATAATGGAATCAGTCTACATGACTATTAGAGGAATAAAAAGTTCTTAAAAATTAATATTACTTTTTAATTAACGGATAATTTAGCAGATCTCCAATCCTATGTACAGGTATGTTGGTCAGGAGAATGCATATAATTTTTCTCTGTATTTTTTCTTTGTCTTACTTATGCCTTCTCCATGAAATCATGGTTATAAGAAGGCAAAAAAAAAAAAATTACTTTCACCTACTTTCACTCTCAAGCCCCAGTTATTGTTGAGTACAACTGAAGAATGGAGATGGTTAAGGCAAATTCCCTTCTGAATCACCCACAATAAATAAAACATCTTATTTCATCTTACTTCAAAACTAAAACTGAAAGAATGCCTTTGGTCCCAACAATGTTAAGATATTGTTCATGAAACAGTTCAGTTACTTTCAAGAGTTATTTTATTATAATTCTATAGACATAGAGAGGAAGACTATGTTCTTCCTTTTTCTCTTTAATTTTTGTTTGATAAATTTAATTTAAGGAATTATAAATAAATTCATCGTTCTAAAAAAAACATTTCAAGTAGTTATTGATGAGTAACTTGAAGTCATGCTTGAGTTGGTTTTCTACATTTGAAAACCCAAAGACCATATAAATGGAGACAATCCAAATTAGAAAGCATTACTACTAATAGCATGATGTGAGACAGGGAACAGTTAAGAAATGTACAGTCCTACTTAGCAATATAAAACCAGGTAAATGTTATGGACAGAATGCATATGTCCCCCAAAAGTCATCTGTTGAAGTCCTAGCCTGCAGGGTGGCTGTATTTGGAGTAAGGGCGTAATTAATATTAAATGAATTAATAAGGGTGGGGCTCTTATCTGATAGAATTAGTTTATTACAAGAAGAAATATCAGAGAGTTCTCTCTCTTGCTCTGCACCCAAAGAGAAGGAAAAGGCACATGACAACATGGCTGAAGGGCATCTGTCTGCAAGATAGGAAGACAGCTGTCACCAGAAACCAACTCTGCTGGACCTTGACCTGGGACTTGCACCTTCCAGAACTGTTGGGAAATAAATTTTTGTTATTTAAGCCATGCATTTTGCTATGATGCCCCAAGCAAACTAATATAGTTTAATATGTAACTTTAGATATATTAACTCACACATGTCATTAATCTATGCTTACATACATATATGTTTAGTATCTTAGTAAATTATGTACCTATTTTTAAAACATAAACAGGATGTATCTCAGAATTAAGTTACCATCAGAAAAAAAACTACTCTGATACTTATGAATCAGAACACATATCAACAAATTACTATCTTTTTTGGAGGATCTATAAAAAGTATTCATATTGAGGTTATTCTAAATTTTTAAGTAAATGAGCTATTTCATAGTTTCTCTCTGTAGATATTGAAGTCAAGGGAAATGCTATCAAAATGGAAGTCATGTAAAATGTTAACAATAGCTTCACAAAGAAACATGTATTGAAGGAACAAGAGAACATTTTCCAAATATATTACAATTTAGTTTGAAGTATACTCTGATGGATTTCACATATCATTTGGTGAGTCTCTTTAACATGTTAATGTACACTGTTATTTTTTAAATTTTACTTTATTTGATCAATTTTGCAAGGATAGAAATCTACAGATAGGATTCAGTGCACTGATAAGGATAAGAAGATGAGAAGACAATTGTCAGATAACTTTACAGGAAAATCAGCTAGGGCTGAGATGAGAATTTCTCCTTAAAGAAGATGGATGCTTCACTTTTATCTTCAGAGAAGTAAAGGACAGAAACCGCATAAAGTAACCACACATATACTTCATGAATAGCAGAATTGTTAGATGGAACTTGGTAAAATAGCACTTAAAAACATGTATATGCATTCCTTACGATAATAGATATGAAAATACCTCACATAAACACTGATTTTAAACTCTTCTTAACTAGGAAATAGATGTGTAATTCCACAACCTAAATAATAATTAATGGAAAAATACTAGAATATGGTCTACCATGAGTCTCAGTCCACTGTGGTTCTGAAGGTCCTAGCTGAGTAAACAGTTCAAACAAACAACGTCTGAAAAATTAAAGTTACATTGTCCCTATTTAAAAGGACATTATTATCTGCATAGTTATCCCAAGTGAATCAATAACTAGATAAATCAGTATAAACATACAGTAAATTGACATAAAATTAATGTATTTCTAAAATAAGCAATAACCAGTTTGAAACTAAAATTTAAGACTAGATTTCATAGATTATTAAAAATATGAAATAGAATACCAAATAACTATGTTGGAGTTTCAGAAGAAAACTATAATATTGTTCTCACATCATACATAAAACAACAGAAAATAGAGAAATGTGCCATGTTTCTGAAAGGAGAAAAAGCTAATTATACACACACACACACAAAATCTGTGAAAATTTAAGCATTAGTTGTTTCTAAATTCTGGAGAAGTAAATAAAGATTTTGGGGTGAGATGAAGTGGTTAGCTCTATCACCTTGTTTTTATGTCTACTGTCCTAAATTATTCTGAAACAATAAAGAAAGGATGATAGCTTGGATTGAAAGCCTGTCCCCACTACACACTAAAACATGTTTAATAGCTCTAATACCAAAATAAGCATGCATACCAGAAAAGAACAGAAAAACAAAATATTTTAAATGTACAAATCTTTATAAATGTATACTGTGCAAATATTACTGTTTTTTGAATCAACTTTTTTTGAGGTATAGTTGATTTAAAATATTATATTACTTTTAGGTGTACAAAATAGTGACTCAAAATGTTTATGTACTCTACTCCATTTAACATGATTATAAACTATTGGCTATATTCCGTGTGCTGTACAATATATATTTTAGCTTATTTATTTTAGGTATAGTAGTTTGGACCTTTTTTTTCTTTTCTTTTGTTATAACATCTTTATTGGAGTATAATTGCTTTACAATGGTGTGTTAGTTTCTGCTTTAAAACAAAGTGAAACAGCCATACATATATCCCGATATCCCCTCCTGCTTGTGTCTCCCTGCCACCCACCCTCCCTATCCTATCTCTCTAGGTGGTCACAAAGCAGCAAGCTGATCTCCCTGTGCTATGTGGCTGCTTCCCACTAGCTATCTATTTTACGTTTAGTAGTGTATATATGTCCATGGCACTATCTAACTTCATCCCAGCTTACCCTTACCCCTCCCTGTGTCCTCAAGTCCATTCTGTATGTCTGCGTCTTTATTCCTGTCCTGTCCTAGATTCTTCAGAACCATTTTTTCCCCCTTAGGTTCCATATATATGTGTTAGAATATGGTATTTGTTTTTCTCTTTCTGGCTTACTTCAGTCTAAATGACAGACTCTATGTCCATCCACCTCACTACAAATAAGTCAATTTCGTTTCCTTTTATGGCTGAGTAGTATTCCATTGTATATATGTGCCACATCTTCTTTATCCATTCATATGTCAACGGACACTTAGGTTGCTTCCCTGTCCTAGTTATTGTAAATAGAGCTGCAAAGAACATTGTGGTACATGACTCTTTTTGAATTATGGTTTTCTCAGGGTATATGCCCAGTAGTGGGATTGCTAGGTTATATGGTAATTATATTTTTATTTTTCTAATGAACCTCCATACTGTTCTCCATAGTGGCTGTATCATTCCCACCAACAGTGCAAGAGTGTTCCCTTTTCTCCAGACTCTCTCCAGCATTTATTGTTTCTAGGTTTTTTGATGATGGCCATTCTGACTGGTGTAAGGTGATAACTCATTGCAGTTTTGATGTACACTTCTCTAATAATTAGTGATGTTGAGCATGCTTTCATGTGTTTCTTGGCAATCTGTATATCTTCTTTGGAGAAATGTCTATTTAGGTCTTCTGCCCATTTTTGGATTGGGTTTTTTGTTTCTTTGATACTGAGCTGCATGAGCTGCTTGCAAATTTTGGAGATTAATCCTTTGTCAGTTGCTTCATTTGCAAATATTTTCTCCCATTCTGAGGGTTGTCTTTTTGTCTTGTTTATGGTTTCCTTTGCTATGCAAAACCTTTTAAGTTTACCTAGATCCCACTTATTTTTATTTTTATTTAGATTTCTCTAGGGACTGGGTGAAAAAGGATCTTGCTGTGATTTATGTCATAGAGTGTTCTGCCTATGTTTTCCTCTAAAAGTTTTATAGTGTCTGGCCTTACAATTAGGTCTTTAATCCATTTTGAGTTTATTTTTGTGTATGATGTTAGGGAGTGTTCTAATTTCATTACTTTATATGTAGCTGTCCAGTTTTCAAAGCAGCCTTCATTGAAGAGGCTGTCTTTTCTCCATTGTATATTCTTGCCTCCTTTATCAAAAATAAGGTGACGATATGTGTGTGGGTTTATCTTTGGGGTTTTCTACCCTGTTCCATTGATCAATATTTTTGTTTTGGTGCCAGTACCATACTGTCTTGATTACTGTAGCTTTGTACTAGAGTCTGAAGTCAGGGAGCCTGATTCCTCCAGCTCCATTTTTCTTTCTCAAGGTTCCTTTGGCTATTCAGGGTATTTTGTGTTTCCATAGAAGGTCTGAAATGTTTTGTTCTAGTTCTGTGGAAAATGCCATTGGTAGTTTCATAAGGATTGCATTGAATCTGTAGATTGCTTTGGGTAGTAGAGTCATTTTCACAATGTTGATTCTTCCAATCCAAGACCGTGGTATATCTCTCCATCTGTTTGTATCATCTTTAATTTCTTTCATCAGTGTCTTATAGTTTTCTGCATACAGGTCTTTGTCTCCTTAGGTAGGTTTATTCCTAGGTATTCTTTTTGTTACAATGGTAAATGGGAGCACTTCCTTAATTTCTCTTTCAGATTTTTTATCAGTGTATAAGAATGCAGGAGATTTGTGTGCAGTAATTTTGTATCCTGCTAATTTACCAGATTCATTGATTAGCTCTGGTAGTTTTCTGGTAGCATCTTTAGGATTCTCTTTGTAAAGTATCAAGCTATCTGCAAACACTGACAGTTTTACTTCTACTTTTCCAATTTGGATTCCTTTTATGTCTTTTTCTTCTCTGATTGCTGTGGCTAGGATTTCCAAAACTATGTTGAATAAGAGTGGTGAGAGTGGGCAGCCTTGTCTTGTTCCTGATCTTGGTGGAAATGGTTTCAGTTTTTCACCATTGAGAACGATGTTGGCTGAGGGTTTGTCATATATGGACTTTATTAAGTTCCCTCTGTGCCTACTTTCTGGAGAGTTTTTACCATAAGTGGATGTTGAATTTTGTCAAAAGCTTTACTGCATCTATTGAGATGGTCATATGGTTTTTCTCCTTAAATTTATTAATATGGTGTATCACATTGATTGATTTGCATATATTGAAGAATCCTTGCATTCCTGGGATAAACCCCACTTGATCATGTTGTATGATCCTTTTAATGTGCTGTTTGCTAGTATTCTATTGAGGATTTTTGCATCTATGTTCATCAGTGATATTGGCCTATACTATTCGTTCTTTGTGACATCTTTGTCTGGTTTTGGTATCAGGGTGATGGTGACCTCATAGAATGAGTTTGGGAGTGTTCCTCCCTCTGCTATATATTGGAAGAGTGTTATATATTGCTATATATTGGAAGAAGGATAAGTGTTAGCTCTTCTCTAAATGTTTCATAGAATTCGCCTGTGAAGCCGTCTGGTCCTGGGCTTTTGTTTGTTGGAAGATTTTCAATCACAGTCTCAATTTCAGTGCTTTTGATTGGTCTGTTTCTATTTTCTATTTCTTCCTGGTTCATTTTCAGAAGGTTATGCATTTCTAAGACTTTGACCATTTCTTCCAGGTTGTCCGTTTTATTGGTATATGTGTTCTTGTAGTGATCTCTCATGATCCTTTGTCTTTCTGCAGTGTCAGTTGTAACTTCTCCTTTTTCATTTCTAATTCTATTGATTTGAGTCTTCTCCCTTCTTTTCTTGATGAGTCTGGCTAATGGTTTCTCAATTTTGTTTATCTTCTCAAAGAGCCAGCTTTTGGTTTTATTGATCTTTGCTATTGTTTCCTTCATTTCTTTTTCATTTATTTCTGATCTGATCTTCATGTTTTCTTTCCTTCTGCTAAGTTTGGGGTTTTTTTGTTCTTAGTTCTCTAATTGCTTTAGGTGTAAGTTTAGGTTGTTTGTTTGAGATTTTTCTTGTTTCTTAAGGTAGGAATATATTGCTATAAACATCCTGCTTAGAACTGCTTTTGCTGCATCCCATAGGTTTTGGGTGGTCGTGTTTTCAATGTTATTTTTCTAGGCATTTTTTCATTTCCTCTCTGATGTCTTCAGTGATCCCTTCGTTATTAAGTAGTGTATTGTTTAGCCTCTATGTGGTTTTTTTTGTTTTACAGGTATTTTCCTGTAACGGATATCTAGTCTCATAGCATTGTGGTCAGAAAAGATACTTCATACGATTTCAACTTTTTTAAATTTACCAAGGTTTTATTTGTGATGCAATATATGATCTATCCTGGAGAATGTTCCATGAGCACTTGAGAAGAAAGTATATTCTGTTTTTTTTGGATGGAATGTCCTATAAATATCAATTAAGTCCATTCTGTTTAATATATCACTTAAAGCTTGTGTTTCCTTATTTATTTTCATTTTGGATGATCTGCCCATTGGTGAAAGTGGGGTGTTAAAGTCCCCTGGTATGATCGTGTTACTGTCGTCTTCCCCTTTTATGGCTGTTAGCATTTGCCTTATGTATTGAGGTGCTCCCATATTGGGTTCATAAATATTTACAATTGCTATATCTTCTTCTTGGATTGATCCTTTGATCATCATTGAGTGTCCTTCTTTGTCTCTTGTAATAGTCTTTATTTTAAAGTCTCTTTTGTCTGATATGAGAATTGCTACTCCAGCTTTCTTTTGATTTCCATTTGCATGGAATATCTTTTTCCATCCCCTCAGTTTCAGTCTGTATATGTCCCTAGGTCTGAACTTGGTCTCTTGTAGACAGCATATATATGGGTCTTGTTTTTGTATCCATTTAGCCAGCCTATGTCTTTTGTTTGGAGCATTTAATCCATTTACATTTAAGGTAATTATAGATATGTATGTTCCTCATATCACTTTATTAATTGTTTTTGGTTTGTTATTGGAGGTCTTTTCCTTCTCCTGTGTTTCCTTGCTAGAGAAGTTCCTTTAGCATTTGTTGTAAAGCTGGTTTGGTGGTGCTGAATTCTCTTAGCTTTTGCTTGTCTGTAAAGGTTTTAATTTATCTGTCAAATCTGAATGAGATCCTTGCTGGATAGAGTAATCTTGGTGGTAGGTTTTTCCCTTTCATCACTTTAACTATGTCTTGCCAGTCCCTTCTGGCTTGCAGAGTTTCTGCTAAAAGATAAGCTGTTAACCTTATGGGGATTCCCCTGTATGTTTTTTGTTGCTTTTCCCTTGCTCCTTTTAATATTTTTTCTTTGTATTTAATTTTTGATAGTTTGATTAATATGTGTCTTGGCATGTTTCTCCTTGGATTTATTCTGTATGGGACTCTCTGTGCTTCCTAGACTTTATTGACTATTTCCTTTCCCATATTAGGGAAGCTTTCAGCTATAATCTCTTCAAATATTTTCTCAATCCCTTTCTTTTTCTCTTCTTCTTCTGGGACCCCTATAATTCGAATGTTGGTGCGTTTAATTTTGTCCCAGATGTCTCTGATACTGTCCCCAGTTCTTTTCATTCTTTTTTCTTTATTCTGCTCTGCAGTAGTTATTTGCACTATTTTTTCTTCCAGGTGACTTATCCATTCTTCTGCCTCAGTTATTCTGCTATTGATTCCTTCTAGAAAATTTTTAATTTCATTTATTGTGTTCATCATTGTTTGTTTGCTCTTTAGTTCTTCTATGTCCTTGTTAAACATTTCTTGTATTTTCTCCATTCTATTTCCAAGATTTTGGATCATCTTTACTATCAGTACTCTGAATTCCTTTTCAGGTAGATTGCCTATTTCCTCTTCATTTGTTTGATTTGGTGGGGTTTTCTCTGTGTTTCTCTGTCTCCTCATTTTGCTTAATTTACTGTGTTTGGGGTCTCCTTTCACAGGCTGCAGGTTCATAGTTCCCATTGTTTTTGATGTCTGCACCCAGTGGCTAAGGTTGTTTCAGTGGGTTCTGTAGGCTTGCTGGTGGATAGGACTAGTTCCTGTTTTCTGGTGGATGCGGCTGGACCTTGTCTTTCTGGTCAGCAGGACCACGTCCAGTGGTGTGTTTGGGGATGTCTTTGACTTTATTATGATTTTAAGCAGCCTCTCTGCTAATGTGTAGGGTTGTGTTTCTGTCTTACTAACTGTTTCGCATAGGGTGTCCAGCACTGTAGCTTGCTGGTCATTGAGTGGAGCTGGGTCTTAGAGTTGAGATGGAAATCTCTGGGAGATTTTTGCCGTTTGATACTACATGGAACTGGGAGGTCTTGGGTGCACGAATATCTTGAAGTTGACTCTCCCACCTCAGAGGCACAGGCCTGATAACCGGCCAGAACACCAAGACCCTGTCAACCACACGGCCAGATACATGGGAAGTTTCTTGCATTTTGGGAAGTCTGACATCTTCTGCCAGCGTTCAGTAGGTGTTCTGTAGGAGTTGTTCCACATGCAGATGAATTTCTGATGTATTTGTGGGGAGGAAGGTGATCTCCACATCTTGCTCCTCTGCCATCTTGAATGTCTCCCAGTTTGGACCTTTTAATGCCCTACTCCTATCTTGCTCCTTCTGACTTCCTGAATACCACTGGTAACCACTAGTTTGTGTCTATATCTGTGAGTCTTTTTCTGTTTTATTTATTTATTTATTATTTTTTAGATTATATTGGATATAAGTGATTACAGAGTATTTGTTTTTCTCTGACTTATTTCACTAAGCAGTATATACTCCAGGCCCATACATGTTGTTGCAAATGACAAAATTTTATTATTTTTTATGACCAAGTATACTCCATTATATATATATTCCACATCTTCTTTATCCATTTTTTTGTTGATGAACTCTTAGGTTTGCTTCCGTATCTTGGGAATTGTAAACAATGCTGCTGCTGTGAACATTGGGGTACATGTATATTTTCAAAATAGTCTTTTCATTTACTTAGAAATATACACAGGACTGGAATTGCTGGATCATATGGTACTACTTTATTTAGTTTTCTGAGGAACCTCCATACTGTTTGCCATAATGGCTATACCAGTTTAAATTTCCTCTGGCACTGTACAAGGGTTCCCTTTTCTCCACATTCTTGTGCACATTTGTGGTCTTTTTGATGAAAGCCATTCTGACAAGTGTAAGGCAGTAGCTCATTGTGGTTTTGACTTGCATTTCCCTGATGATCCGCAATGTTGAGCCTCTTTCATATGCTTGCTGTCCATCTACATGTCTTCTTTGCAAAAATGTCTGTTGAGGTCTTTCACCCAATCTTTAATCCAATTATTCTTTCTGTTGTTGTTGTTGCTTTTTTTTTTTTATTGAGTTGTATCAGCTGTTTACCTATTTTTGATAATAACCCCTTTCAGTGATATCATTTGCAAATATTTTCTCTCAGTCAGTAGGTTGTCTTTTCATCTTGTCAGTGGATTCCTTTGCTGTGCAAAAGCTTTTATGTTTAATGAGGTCCCATTTGTTTATTTGTTTTTTTCCTTTTTTGTCTTTTGCCTTAGGAGACAAACCCAAAAAATTTTCTACAATTTATGTCAGTGTTCTGCCTATGTTTTCTTCTAGGAGTTTTATGGTTTCCAATCTTACATTTAGGTCTTTAATTCATTTTGCTTTTATTTTTCTACATGGTGTGAGAAAATGTTCTAATCTTATTCTTTTACGTGTAGCTGTCCAGTTTTTCCAGCACCGGTTATTGAAGAGTCTGTCTTTTCCCCATTTTACATTCTTGCCAACTTTATTGTAGATTAATCTTAAGTGTGTGAGTTTATTTCTGGGCTGTCTATTCTGTTCTGTTTATTTATATTTCTGTTTTTGTGCTAGTACCATACTGTTTTGATTATTGTAGCTTTGTAGTATAGTTGGAAGTCAGGGAGCATGATTCCTCCAGCTCTGCTCTTGTTTCTCAAGAATGCTTCAGCTATTCAGGGTCTTTTGTGTTTCCATGCAAATTTTAAGAGTATTTGTTCTAGCATGAAAAATGCCATTGGTATTTTGATAAGGGTTGCATTTAATCTCTAGCTTGCCTTGTGGACTGTCATCATTTTAACAAAATTAATTCTTCCAATCCATGAGCATGATATATCTTTCAGTCTGTTTGTGTCATCTTCAATTTATTTCATCAGTGTCTTACCTCCTTAGTTAGATTTATTGGTAGGTATTTGATTATCTTTGAAATGATTGTAAATGGGGTTGTTTTCTTACTTTCTCTTTTTGATAGCTTGTGGTTAGTGTATAGAAGTTCACCAGATTTCTGTGTAATAATTTTGTATCCTGCAACTTTACCAAATTCATTTATGAGCTCTAGTAGTTTTTTGGTGACATCTTTAAAATTGTGTATGTATAGTATCATGTCATCTGTAAACAGCTGCAGTTTTACTTTTTCCTTTACAATTTGGATTCCTTTTATTTCTTTTTCTTGTCTGATTGCTGTGTCTAGGACTTCCAATACTATGTTTAATAAAAGTGGAGAGAGTGACTCTCCTTTTCTTGTTCCTGATCTTAGAGAAAATGCTTTCAACTTTTCATCGTTGAGTAGATTTTTATCTATGCTTTCAACTTTTCATCGTTGAGTAGATTTTTATCTATGCTTTCAACTTTTCATCATTGAGTAGATTTTTATCTATTGGTTTATCATATATGACCTCCATTACGTTGAGGTATGTTCTTTCTATACTTTCTTTGTGGAGAATTATTATTATAAATAGATGCTGAATTTTGTCAAATGCTTTTTCTATATCTTTGAGATGACCATATGATTTTTATTCAGTTTGTTAATATGTTATATAACATTGATTGATTTGCACATATTGAACCATCCTTGCATCCCTGGGATAAAACCCCATTTGATCATGGTGTGTGATCATTTTAATGTATTAACAAACATTTAGTTTGTTGACGTTTTGTTGGGGATTTTTGCATCTATCAATATGTTATTAGTGATATTGGCCTGTAATTTTCTTTTTTTGTGATATTGTTGCTTTTGGTATCAGAGTTATGCTGGCCTTGTAGAATAGATTCTGAAGCATTCCTTACTCTGCAGTTATTTTGGAGTATTTTGAGAAGGATAGATGTTAACTCTTCTTTAGATGTTTGGTAGAATTCAGCTGTGAAGCCATTAGGTCCTGACTTTGTTGTTATTGGGAGTTCTTTTATTACTGATTCAATTTCACTACAGGTCGTGGTCTGTTCATGTTTTTTATTTCTTTCAGATTCAATCTTGGGAGACTTTACATTTCTAGAAATTTGTCCATTTCTTTTGGTTGTCCATTTTATTGGTGTATAGTTGTTTGTAGTAATCTCTTATGAGCCTTTGTATTTCTGTGGTGTTGGTTGTAATTTCTTTTTCATGTCTGATTTTATTGATTTGGGCCCTCTCTCTTCTTTTCTTCATGAGTCAGGCTAATGGTTTATCAATTTTGTTTATCTTTTCAAAGAACCAGCGCTTTGTTTCATTAATCTTTTCTATTGTTTTTTGAGTCGGTTTTTCATTTATTTCTGCTCTTATCTTCATGATTTCTTTCCTTCATTAACTTTGAGTTTTATTATACTGGTTCACATTTTAAAATATATATTATATATAATGACATTGGACAAAGGGAGAACTATTAACATTGCCTTTAGATATAAAATAATTGTTTAAAAATCAAATTTATGTACATTATTTATTACAGATATAAATAAGGAGTGAGAACTTAGATGGAACTTAATATAACATTAAAAATAAATAAGTATGAAATGTCCATAAACATGCAAATGTATAAAACTTAAATATAAGAAAAAAAGTTAAAAGTTGAATATACGTTTTATCTTGTAATTTAAGTCTTATCAATTTAATAGCAAATAAAGAAATTACAATATCTATGGAATGTCTTACATTAATATAAATATATATAGACTATATATGTACATATACACATATACCTATATTTAGACACATTATTTGTGGTATTTTTCTGGCAAATCTCTGAATTAATATAAGATATTCTATATATAAATATACAAATATAGTATTTGAGGGTACAAAATATCATATATATATATATATATACACACACACACACATGCACACAAACAAATTTTAAGAACAGGAAACATTCAACTAGTATTACACGTAGTTACTGTGATTTATATATTATATGTAATTTTATATTTCCTCCTATTCCAATATATAAGTAGATAGTTTACGTGAATATAGGTTTCCCAAAAGAAAAACATGTGAAAAACATTCATAATATTAGTGAGTTCAAAATGCAAGCAGGGGCTTCCCTGGTGGTGCAGTGGTTAAGGACCCACCTGCCAGTGCAGGGGACACGGGTTCAAGCCCTGGTCCAGAAAGATCCCACATGCCGCGTAGCAACTAAGCCCCCAAGCCACAACTACTAAAGCCCACATGCGTAGAGCCCGTCTCTGCAACAAGAGAAGCCATTGCAATGAGAAGGCCTCACACCATAACAAAGAGTAGTCCCTGCTCCCACAACTAAGGAAAGTCCACACACAGCAGTGAAGACCAACACAGCCAAAAATAAATAAATATAAATAAAATAAAAAACAACAAAAAACAAAATGCAAGCAAAACTTGAATAAAATGCTAAACATTATTTAGCATTCAACGTAGAGAATAATTGAGGTTTAAGTGATAACTGTACTTTTATAAACTGCTGTTTGGAGTATAAATTGCTACTAATTGTTTGTGCTATTTTTTCCCAAATAATAATCTAAATTTTTAAATAGTCCAAAAGTCTTATATTTATTTTTCACAAAATGACTATCTCTCACTTTGAAGAATAAATCTATTGGTATAAAGATTATTTGAAATGTAATATCTACAAATTATAGCCCTTTACCTTTGAAAATTTTAAAGAGAGATACTCTTAATTGGAAGAGAAAACATTTCAATAGATTTAAGGAACGTGTCTGTTTTCCAATTAATAGAAATTAGGGTTCTTGGAGAAATAGGTGATTCTATTGCTGGGGCAGGGAAAATACATCATGAACCTGCTCTGGTAGCAGAAAGTATAGAAGTGCTCAAAACATATTGAGGACATTTCAGAAGGACATAAAAGTCAACTTGAGGAGGTTCCCATTGGTATTAGTTTGAGTAACTAAATGAATAGTGTTAATAATTAATTATATAGCACGTTAGATTCAAAAACAAAAACAAGAACTACATGTCCATACCTATACAAAAATATAAATACCTAAGTAGATAAGAAGGAAAGTAGATAAAAACAGAGAGAGACAGACAGACAGTAGATAGATGACACAAAATACACAGACAGATAATAGATGTAGATAGACAGTGGTAAGAAAGGAAAAATATTGTTTACAATCAAATTTTTGCACTGTCTTGCAATAATTATAATAATATTGTTTTAGAGATTAATTAACAGATGCTAAAATAATTTGCTGCCAGTTCCATGGGGAACAGCTATTAACACAATTTAAAAATCTCTCTAAATAGATTCTATATCAATCACAAAGGTTAAACTCTACTTTTTCCATGGAGTAATCTGGACTTTATTAGATCAAGATTATTTTAATCAAGTGATCAGATTTAATTTTACCAATAATGAGACAAACTAATAGCTCATGCCTCTTGGTGTGACCACTGATAAAGGCAATATATCGATTATGTAATATTACTGCCAAGAATGTATAATCTGAAACTCTTCATGAAGAAACAATAAGTTAAACCCAAATTGAGGGTTATGAAATTCATTGCTTACGAATGCTGAAGTCTGGAAAGACAAGGGAAGAATGAACAGCTCCAAATTAAATGAGACTAAAAAGTTATTACAACTAAATGCAATGTTTTATTATGTTTTGAATCCAGAATCAGGGAAGGAAAAAAAAGTATTACAAAGGGAACTATTATTATGAATGGTGAGGTTGATTCTGTACTATATGTTAGATAAAGCTATTGTGTTGATGTTATATTCACTGACTTTTAAAATCTACTAAGATTATTAAGTGAAATATTAGGAAAGATCTGCTGAAATAGGTTAGTGATCATGATATCTGCGACTTGGTCTCAAATAGTTTGGCAAAGACTACACACATAAACAAACACAGAAACAAACCTAAAATTCAAAGCAGCTATGCTATATTAATGTAAAAATAAATATCATGTAAACACGTATATAATGTAATGTACCATCAGATAATTATGTAATGCTTTGTATATTGATATATGTTAATATATTATTACATTAATATATATCTCCTGTGGTGTAAGTTATGTACCGAATTTTATAATGTTATATACTTTATAAATAAATATAGAAACAAATATGACAACTTATAATCTTAGGTTAAAAACACAATATTTTATCATAATCTTTCAGATTTTCTGCTGATATGAAAGGATTATTTTCAAAATATTTTATAAATAGGTCAGGAGAGAAAAGGAAGAGTTGAATTATAAGTGGAATATTGATGAAGATTTCAGCTTTTTTATAAGTTTTGTTATCTTCAAATTTTCTGAAATATTTACATATTACTTTATTAAAATAGTTTTATGAAAGGAATAGTTTCTCTCTTTTTATCATGCCTAAATTATAAGTCTGTTTCTATGCATCATCAAATTTCCATAAAAGTAATGTTATATGCAGTTTCAAATTCCTTATTTTCTGTTGTCTCTTCATCCCACTGCACTCTGGGTTCTGCCTTACATATTCTGCTTAAAATGCTCTCACTAGTTCTTATAAGTGACCTCCTATCACTTCACCCAAATTGCTTTCCTAGTTGGTATAGTAATTTCAGATGCACTTTCCTCCATCAAATCATATGACTTGTATTGGATAAAATAAACATATTTCAGAGAAAAGAAAATTAGGGGAAGCAATTTGATGATATATAAATATATGTGAATATTATACATACATACATGTATACATATATGTATGTATATAACGTATGTATACATAAACTATAGTGTCAAATATTTTGAATTTAGAAAAAAATTTAATGAACCTAATTACTGATATTAAATAATTACCAGAAGAGGGTAAATCATCTTTTGTATTTACAAGGTATATTATACATTTTCAAGCAAAATATAAGCCAGTACGTTTTGTTTAACATTTTAAATGAGCAAAAGCAATTAGAAGGTAGTTTCAGAATGTGGATTTGTTGTGCTTCCCAATTACAAGAGACAGTTTTATTAGGAAAAAGCAGGGAAAATAATATTACGGAAGAAACTTTTAGTTTTCAGCCATAAATTTGCTGTAAAAAATTTGGTGTATTATCCTTAACATCTATTCTTAAAAGCTAGATCTATGTTTGCCAACATTTAATTTAAATTATATTTAGACTACTATATGATTTTTTATTACATATACCATTAATTAATATATTTAACATAAATAATAATTGATTGTCTTTTATTGGAAGTTATGCAAAGTTCTGATGTGGATATTCAAAATTGAAAAAAAATGTTAAAGTCCACTATATTTGCTGTTTCTCTTTTGACTATGAAACTTTGCCGAAAGTATTTTATATTTTATCACAATGCAAATGAAAAACTAAAAATATATAACAAATGCAGAATCACAAACATGTCAAGTAATCATTCCCCTGATTCCAGAAACTATAGTATTATTTAGTTGCTATTACCTCCCACTGTATATGTCCATTCTATGAACATGTATTACTTCATGTGGTGGGCCTAATGGAACAATTGTTAAATGTTCTATAATGTCAAATGGGTGAATTTCAATGTTATATTATTAGGGGAAACAGCCTTTGAAGATGTCTCAGAAATGATAAATAATATTCGGCCTGTATTGGATACATTATGGAGTCTACACATTTCAGCTTTAGAACACTGAATAAGAAAGCCAAAGAGTAGTTTTGAACCCCATATGGGCTGCTAATAACAATTTGTTTTATATTCCAAGTTGAAGCCCTGACCTAAACACGACATCTCAAGTTTATTCCACAAGTAGATAGACACAATGGGATATAGTATGTATTCATTTCTTATTCCTGCCATATCTACTTGCCACAAGCTCAGTAGTCCCTGATGTCACTGTTTCCATGCTGGCTGTCATCAGGGGGCTATCCTTAGCACCAAGAGCCTTCTCACCCTTTTTTGTGTTTTGACACTACATCTCAGAGCCTGCAATAATTCATCAAACCTATCTCAAGATAATTATACCTAAATTCTGTGATGTATTGTTACCAAATATTTCTTTTTATGAAAAATTTGCTGAATTTACTAGTTTCTACTGTTTATACATAAATATCAAACAAGGCAAGTGAATGAATTTTTAATTTTTTTATGAAAATGTTCTTTGTAAAACAAAGGGTGTATATATCATAGAGTATATTTTAGTTAACAAATTAATTTTTTAAAAGTATAACTTCATTCTGCTTCTGGCAAATATGGAGTAACAGGGACAAGATTTACATTCCCACCTGAAAAAATATATATATGAAGCAATAATTTCCAAGATATTAAACATCAGGCAAAGAAGGACATTGATAGCTGAGTCACAGAAAGCAAACAAATCATGGCCATGATTTCATCACTTATGTATTAGATAGTCCAGGCACAGCCAAGAAATCATCCTGAGTTGAAGAGATGTGTCTGAGAACCTTGGGGAGGCCAAGAAGATAGAGCTTGTATGGGAGAGTAATAGGAGGAAAGAGTGGTGCATAGAGAATCCTTTACAATTCTGAATGGGTTCCCTCCTTCTTGATTTTAGTTAATTAATTATCAGTGTATGTATGTAAAGAAATCACTCAAGGCAGGGGATAGAACTATCTGAAAGGATTAGAGTAAATAATCTGTAGAGCTTACTCAGTGCTGGGAATAGTTACTGATCTCAGCAGCCTGATGAAAATCCTCTTAATTCCTGGGGCATCAGGTGGAATAATGAGCATAGTTTTGTCTCAGCATAAAATTGTTCAGAGTAAATATTGCTCTGATCTCACATAATAAACGTTAAGAACAATACTCCCCCCCCAAAAAATTAAAATTGATCCAGAAATAAAACAGGTGACAGAATTAGTATACAAAGACATTAACACAGTTAAAATAAGTTCATTTGTACACTTTTATTCCCACATATAAGCAATATCATATATTTGTCTTTCTCTGTCTGACTTCACTCAGTATGACAATCACTAGGTCCATCCATACTGCAGCAATGGCATTATTTTGTTCTTTTTTTTTTTTTTTTTGCGGTATGCGGGCTTCTCACTGTTGTGGCCTCTCCCATTGTGGAGCACAGGCTCCAGACGCACAGGCTCAGCGGCCATGGCTCACAGGCCTAGCAGCTCCATGGCATGTGGGATCTTCCCATACCGGGTCACGAACTCGTGTCCCCTGCATCGGCAGGCAGACTCTCAACCACTGTGCCACCAGGGAAGCCCTATTTTGTTCTTTTTTATGGCTGAGTAATATTCCATTGTATATATGTACCACATCTTCTTTATCCATTCCTCTGTTGATGGACATTTAGATTGTTTCTATGTCCTGGCTATTGTAAATAGTGCTACAATGAACATTGGGGTGCATGTATCTTTTCGAATTGTGGTTTTCTCCAGATATGTGCACAGGAGTGGGATTGCTGGATCATATAGTAGCTCTATTTTTCGTTTTTTAAGGAACCTCGTAATGTTCTCCATAGACGCTGTACCAGTTTACATTCCCACTAACAGTATAGGAGGGTTCCCTTTTCTCCACACCCTCTCCAGCATGTATTGTTCATAGACTTTTTGATGATGGCAGTTCTGACCTGTGTGAGGTGATCTTATTGTATTTTTTTTTTTTTAATATTTATTTTATTAATTTATTTGGTTGCACCAGGTCTTAGTTGTGGCAGGCGGGCTCCTTAGTTGTGATGTGGGAACTTTTAGTTGCGGCATGAATGTGGGATCTAGTTCCCTGACCAGGGATCGAACCCGGGCCCCCTGCTTTGGGAGCACGGAGTCTCAGCCACTGCGCCACCAGGGAAGTCCCTCATTGTATTTTTGATTTCCATTTTGCTGATGATTAGTAATGTTGAGCATATTTTTATGTGCTTTTTGGCCATCTGTATGTCTTCTTTGGAGAAATGTCTATTTAGATCTTTGCCCATTTTTTGATTGGGTTGTCTCTGTTTTTTTTTTTATTGAGCTGTATGAGCAGTTTGTATTGTATAAATCCCTTGTCAATTGCTTCATTTGCAAATATTTTCTCCCATTCTGAAGTTTGTCTTTTCATTTTGTTTATGGTTTCCTTCGCTATGCAAAAGCTTTTAAATTTAATTAGGTCCCATTTGTTTATTTTTGTCTCTATTTTCATTACTCTAGGAGGTGAATCATTGAAAAAGATCTTGCTGTGACTTACGTCAAAGAGTGTTCTGCCTATGTTTTCCTCTAAGAATTTTATAATACCCAGCCTAGTTACAGATGTAAAAAACAAACTTATGGTTACCAGGGGGCAAGGAGGGTGGACAAATTGGAAGATTGGGATTGACATATACACACTACTATATATAAAATAGATAATCAACAAGGACCTACTGTATAGCACAGGGAACTCTACTCAGTACTGTGTAAAGAGCTAAATGGGAAAAGAATCTACAAAAGAGTGGATATATGTATATGTATAACTGATTCACTTTGCTGTACACCTGAAACTAACACAACATTGTAAATCAAATACTTCAATAAAAATTTTTACAAAATTAATAAAACAGGTAAAATTATCATATTCTATATGACCAAGAGCTAAAGGAAGATTAAATATAGAGTAGGTACCTGAATATATTTAAAAGATCTATATCTTACCTTAGAGATAAAAAATTTTGTTTGATGTGAAAAACAGATATGTAATAAAATTAATTAGATATTTCAGAGCAAAAGATTAGTGAATCTGACAACATGACAACAAAAACCATACACAATTAAAAATAGAAAAAGAGACTGGAAAAAAAATGAACAGAAATTCAGTGAAATGTGAAGACAAAACATGTAGACTAAGGTAACTGGAGTCACAAAAGAAGGTTGGGGACTGGAGGAGAGGCAGAAAATATACTAAAGAAAATAATGGCTATATTTTTTCTGTATTTGGTGAAATCTTATAACCCATGGATCCATGAGCTCAATAAAATATGAAATAGGGCTTCCCTGGTGGCACAGTGGTTGAGAGTCCGCCTGCCGATGCAGGGGACACGGGTTCATGCCCCGGTCCGGGAAGATCCCACATGCCGCAGAGCGGCTGGGCCCGTGAGCCATGGCCGCTGAGCCTGCGTATCCGGAGCCTGTGCTCCACAACGGGAGAGGCCACAGCAGTGAGGGGCCTGCGTACCGCAAAAAAAAAAAAAAAAGACATAAACTAAAGCTAGGCACTTCTTAATCAAATTGCTTATAACTCATAATAAAAATGAAATTTTAAAAGCAACCAGAAAAACAGAAAGACACAAGACACATAGAGGAACAATGAGAATGAAAGAGTGTTTCTTATCAGAAACAACAGAAACTAGAAAACATTGGAGCAATATCTTTAAAGAACTGAAAGGAAGAAACAAAAAGAAGTAAACAAAAAAAGTCAACCTAGAATTGTATACCCAGACTTTTATAGGTATGCAAATGACAAAATCAGTAGCCACCAGTCATTCTACAATTTCTGTATGAAAAACATAAAGGAAAATCCTTTAGGCAGAAGGAACATGGTAACATATTGAACTCTGCACCTACAAAAGAAATGAAGAATTTCAGATTGTAATTATGAGTATCACTATTAAAGACTATTTTTTTAAGAATTATAAAAAATCATATAAAATTTAAATTGTCTAAAAAACTAAACTAAAAGCTATAGATTGTTAGATTGGATTCAAAATATGCAACTCTCTACAGAAAATAAGACTTTCACTTTGTAAAAACAAAGAGCTTAAAGTAAAGGATGGATAATGACATACTGATAATAATTATATTAATCTAAAGAAAACTGATATTAACCGAAAGAAAGCTGAAGAGGCTATATTAACACCCAACAAGTTTTATTTTAGAGAAAAAATATTACCAGAGATAAAAAGTATCATATAATAATAAATAATGTGTCAATTCATCAAGTGGATGTAACAATTCTAAATAATATGCACATAATGACAGAGCCTCAAATTATGTGAAGCAAACACTGATAGAATTTCAAGGAGAAATACATGAATCCAAAGTTATATTTAGTTTTCAATACTTCTATTTCAATAATTGTTAGAAAAAGACAGAAAATCAGTAAGAATATAGGATGCATGAAGCTTACTATCGACAAACATGATGATGTTTATAGGAAAGTTCATTTGATTATAGTAGAACACATTATTTTCAAGCACAAATGAAACATTTTACCAAGATATACCTAACTGAGGGTAGTAAAACGAGTCTCGGTAAATTTAAAAATAATCGATTCATATAAACTATATTCTTTGAACACAATAGAGATAAATTAAAAATCAATAACAGATATGTATCTTTAAAATTCCCAAATATTGGGCTTCCCTGGTGGCGCAGTGGTTGAGAGTCCGCCTGCCGATGCAGGGGACACGGGTTCGTGCCCTGGTCCGGGAAGATCCCACATGCCGCAGAGTGGCTGGGCCTGTGAGCCATGGCCGCTGAGCCTGCGCGTCCGGAGCCTGTGCTCTGCAACGGGAGGGGCCACAGCAGTGAGAGGCCCGCGTACCGCAAAAAAAAAAAAAAAAATTCCCAAATATTTGGAAACTAAATAATATACTTAAAATAGCACATGGGTCAAAGATGAAATACATATATGAGAGAATTTAAAATATTTTGAGTTGAATAAAAATAACATTACAAATCAAAATTTACATTATGCAATTAAATGATTACCTAGGTGAAAATGTGTAGCATTTAACATATAAGAAAAGTGAATAAAAAAAGTCTCTAATTGGTGACCTTATCTTCTGCCATAATGAACTAGAAATTTAAAGAAAAATAAATTGAATCCAAGTTAAATAGAAAAACAAAATCACAGAAGTCAATGAAGTAGAAAACAAAAAGTGAGTACAGAACATTAATGAAACCAAAAGCTAGTTCTTTGAGAAGATTGAAAAACTACCTATACATGTACATACATATTTGTAAAAGTTTATAAACATAACACATGCACAAACACATTATATATACATTTGTGTGTAAACCTAATATGTAATAAGTGCTTAATAAATTCTTATTGAATAAAGAATTGAAATTTTAAAATACTTTAAATCTGATCCAGAATCCTCCAGCTTGTCTCATGATCTTCCAGTATATTGTGGGATTCCCTCACTTCTAGCTTCATTTTATACTGACATTAGAGAATTGGCCCTCCTGTCCACTGTCACTGATCTTGCATCTTTCCACTATTTATTCAGACCATATTAGGTCCTTGTTCTGTTTAGGTGCTTCTTCCATAACTATCTCAGAAATATTAATTGTGGATATCCTTGCTATTGCCAGATAAATTCATTATTTCACACTGTTTTAGCCTAGCACCAGCCTTCTCATTAGAATGACTTTTCTCTGTAAATTGACAGTTTCCTAAAATTTCTAATTATTTCCTTACTTATGTCTTATATTTAATATTTTGACTTTATTGAATCTGAGTACTCCTAGGACTCTGTTATGTGAGGCAGGGGACATATGTTTCACCATTTTCCTCAAATTAAATAGCTCATTCTAAGTGGGATGGCTAAAAGAACTAGCACATTAATGTGAAGAACCACTTGTTCTTCTACCACATTTCTCTAGTGGAGCAGTTCATTCCTCAAATAAGGATATGCTTTCACCACTAAACTTCACTAAAGGAATAGATTTTTGCTATTCTCTTAGTTAACATCACAATTATTTTTTTATACTTGTTCTTTACAGAAGCAGTCCCCAACCATTTTGGCACCAGGGACTGGTTTTGTGGAAGACAATTTTTTCACGGACTGGGGGTGGGGGGATGGTTCAGGTGGTAATGCAAGCAATGAGGAGCGGCAGATGAAGCTTTGCTCCCTTGCCTGCTACTCAGCTCCTGCTGTGAGGCCCAGTTCCTAACAGGCCGTGGACTGGTACCTGTCCATGGCCCAGGGTTTGGGGACTCCTGCTTTACAGCACCAACTCCTAAAAACATAAGGTCTAATGTTTAATGAGTTGTATTAAGTTTGATAACGGCAGTAGTAACAACAATAGTAATAGTCACTTTATACTCTCTCCTCACAGAATTAAGGGCATGAATATGCATTGCAGTCTTCTTGTAATCTGGGATAAACCATTGTCTTCTATACCTTAAAATTTTGTAAAATGGAGAAAAAATGAGGAACATGAGTTTATATAAGAATATGTTGAAGAAGAAATATGAGATGATACCATGATACCAGTGATTTGATCTGTAATACAAACACAGCATAATGGGGAGAAAAAACAGTTCCCATAAGATAGGTTCTGAACCAGGAAGTGATGAAATTCTACTGTTCACAGAGATGAGGTGGTGGAGACTGGAGTTGTGGGCTGCTGGTGGAGCTTGGATTTTAAGGCAAGGTGTCAGGGAAGAGACAGTCCTACACGGATAAGTCTTAGATATCTCTTTGGTGGTTTATCACAAGATCTCAGCCGGTGCTGGCTATATAGGTGGAAGACTGGAATCTACAAGTCCTAGAAGAGATTCCTGCAGTGGTGTAAGAACTGAGCAGTAATATCAGAGGTCATACAGGGGTGACACTGAAGTTCCTGCTTCTTCTGAGTGTCAAGAATTCACTGAGAATCCCAGACTTTCAGGTAAAATCCCAGTAAAGTCAAGGCTTAGGAGTAAAGACCACTTTATAGACCATAACACTAAATTCAAAACAGGAATAGACTTGTTTGAACAAAAATTGAATGTAAAGGATGAATCAGTAACTTAGAAAATCTAACACCATTTAAAGGAACATTAGAAAATACAGCATTCAAACCAAGCATATAAACAAGTTTAGTATAAAATCAGAAATTACTAGATATGCCAAGAAGCAGAAAAATGTGACCCATGACAAAGAAAAAAAAGTCATCAATAGAAATATACTCTGTGATAATTCAGCACTGGTTAGCAGAAAAATATTTATACATATATTGTAAATATATTCAGTAACTTAAAGGAGACATTCATGGTGAGTGAAATGATGAAATATTTCAGGAGAAAAGGAAACTTTTAAAAATAAATTCCAGAACTGAGAAGTATAATATCTGAAATAGTTTTCCAGATGGGTTTAACAGATTAGACATTCTGAGGGTAAAATGTATTAGTTAAATTGTAGACAGATCAATGGAAATGATTAAATCTTAAGAATAAAGAGAAAAGGGATTGAAAATATGAATAGATTGAATTGAACTCCAGTGACCTATGGAACAACAGCAAGTGAATTAAAATGTAATCCATTATGTTTTAAAATGTAATAGAATTATAATGCATAATAGATTCTCAGAGAAATATGAAAGAGTAGTGGTTCACTTATAATAATTAATTTATAAAATAATGCCTTAGCTTTTACAATATTAGGTGGAATAACATCAATTTGCAAATCCAAAATTCTCACTGAAACCCATTCAAAAGAAATGACTTATAGGCATCTCATAGTATAACTGACAGCATTCATATATAAAGACAAAATATTTAATGAACCAAGAGAAAAATAGGCATATTACAAAATGAATGACTTTTTAGTAGAAACAATGAAATTAAAAAGACAAATGGAAGGAAATGCTTAAAATAATGGGGAAAATAAAATTTGTCAACTCAACATAGAAGAGTGATATAAAAACAGTTTTAGATAAAATAAAGCTGAGAAATTTTATATTTAGCACACTTGTACCATATTAATTAAAGAAAACTCTTTAGACTGAAAATAAATGACAAAAAAACATGGAAGCTTGGTTCCGAGGAGCAATAAAAATGGTTAATACTTGAGAAGAGGTTATAGACATCATTCTTTTTTTTAATTACTTTATTTGAAAGAAAACTAACTTTAAAACAAAATTAACAGTACTTTGAGCCATATCTTACAAAAGTAGACATAAAGTATAAGAAAACATTGTATTATCCTCTCAGGTATGGAGTTGGTTTTAATATCAGCCAAGCCTTTGTTAGCACTACTACACAGGGACAAACAGAATTTCTGGTACAGAGGCAAGGAATCTTATATAACGTAGAATTCATCCAGAAGACTGACATCAGAGGAAAGACGTTCCTTAGTGGATCCATTGGTCATCCAGAATAACTCTTCCTGATATAGCAATGGAAACTGCCATAGAAATCAGTTTTGAAATGGCAGCTAAGGAAGAAATTCTTGGAAAAGATGGATTTCATTTTTCAATATGCACTATGCATTATAGGTCCATTGTGCTATGTAAATACACATGTGTCTGGAAAACAAGGGGAGGAATTCTTATTGACCTGCTGGGATTACAATGTTGGAAGTTCTGATTTCCAATGTTGGCATGTATTTGCCAGTGGATACAAAAAGCATTCCATTGAATTACAAGGTACAGCTTCCATCTGGGCACATTGGACTTGTATCCAGGGACCAGTAGTTGAAAGAGGAGTCACCATTTTGATGGACATAATTGACCCTGATCAGCAGGAGGTTATAGACTATTTACACACAAAGTGAGATGAAGGAATATGAGTGGAAGCTAGTCAGTTTCACTTGCACTACTTTTGTATCTCTTTTGTCTAATTTTAACTTTGATTCTACAGGTATAGCAAATGTGGATTGAGATTACCAAATGAGATCAAAGTCTCAGACTCTAGAAATGAGGGTTTAGGTCACATCAACAGCCAATACCTTCCAAGCTGATAACCAGGGGGAGGGAAATTTAGAATGGATGATGCAGAAGAGAGTCATAAGTATCAAATGCTGAGACCAGTTGCAACAAAAGGGGCTATAATTATCCTTATTTGTTTCCCTCTTCTAAATTTCTCCTCAGAGAGATAGCTCCACACGAAGTATTGATGAGCTCCTCCATGAATCTGTGTAGAAAGGGGTGGACTTTATTGGCCATCGAATGTGCCCTACTCAGATCTTTTTTCAAAAGAACCTACTTCAAATAATGTTGATACTGGAGTCCACCGACATCTAGCCAGATTATTTTCCATTGAATTCATTGAAAAGTTGACAGCATATATGATTGTGAATATATTTGAGAAGAGCAAGTTTAGAGAAAATAACAGGGTAAGTAGCTATGGAGCTCCTATAACCCATTCAGTCAGGAAGTGATTAATATCCACTACAGGTCGGTGGGTGTAGTAATGAAGAATAAAGTGTGCATCTAGTTTATCAATGACTTAGAAAGAAAGCAAATTAAATGTGGGGAAGTGTTCATTGAAGTGCCTATTGCAACATCATAAATACTACCAAAATGTGCAAATACTATCATGTTTTAAAACATAGAAAGGTGACAGAGGATCCATATCTGAGAAAAACGAAGATATGGAATAAATTTAGGAAACAAAATTTTGGAGTTATAAATGACTGTAAAAGTTCAAGGAAAATAAATAATACTCATCAATATACAAAGTTTTGCTAAACTATAACATAATGGAAAGTGAATTAAAGTCTCCTAAACCTGATTATTGCTAATAATGGCAGGACTGTGATGTGTTTGGTGTGCAACAGAGGAGTAAGGTTGGGGTAGAAAGAAAAGCACATAAAATGGTATAGTGATTTATCTTTATCAACACCTAGGAAGACAGCAGATTACAAATAGCTAGCTCATATTGCAAGCAATTTAAACAATTCCCTAAATATAATAGCAGTAAGATGAGTTTGTTTGAAACCTCAATTCAAAGATCAAATATATAGACAATCTATCACAATTATTTATGTCACAATCGTCTTTTATGTTGACATATGCTGAAGACCTGTTCCCTAAAGTGATCATTCTGAACAAAATACTTCAGAGCCAGCCAAAAATAAATGTACCTGCACTGAGTATTATGTTATATATTCCTTCCAAAATGTCTTTTGAATTGGGAAGTAGTAGAGCAAGAGAATTAGCTAGCAGTTTGGCCTCTTGGGTCTGAAATTTTCTTTCAACTTATGTAATTTAACCACTTAACCTCTGAGCTTGTCTTACCTCGTTTGTAAGCTGGAAATAATAGCCCTGCCCTGAAAGCATTTGGAAACTAAAGGTTTCATCATAATTAATGTTATTCATTTTAATATTGTTGAATTAATGCAGCATGCCACTTAACATTATATTGAATTTTACCTAATTAAATTTGGCTAGGAAAATAACACAATTTAGTATATAAAATTATCCTTTCAAACTGACAGAAGAGCATGTCCATTATAAGAGTCTCTTGGTCTGAATCTGAGGCATGCATGAAATATGTTATATTCATAATATATGTATATATAGTTATGTATTATATATACAAATGTGTGTTGAAATTAAATATGGAATGAATTAAAATGTATACAAATGTATAAGAATAATATCAATATGAATACTAAAAAAGCCTGAGCTGTCAAAGGAAAACAATTAAAAGTACCTTTAAATATTATTTTTATGCCATTAGTAAGAGTACTGAGTTAGGTATAATTGCATTTGGGTAAGTTGAAAAAACAAGTATGATGTTTGGGACTTAACCTCTGATAAGTTTCCTCACCAGAAAAATAAAAAGATGAATATTTGCTTCAAGAACAAGGGAATGACATAGCATCTGAAAGCTTCAAAGACTGATGTGTAGTTGGCAATCAAAAAAGTTAGCTTCCTGGGCTTCCCTGGTGGCGCAGTGGTTGAGAGTCCGCCTGCCGATGCAGGGGACACGGGTTCGTGCCCCGGTCTGGGAGGATCCCACATGCCGCGGAGCGGCTGGGCCCGTGAGCCATGGCCGCTGAGCCTGCACGCCCGGAGCCTGTGCTCCGCAACGGGAGAGGCCACAACAATGAGAGGCCCGCGTACCGCAAAAAAAAAAAAAAAAAAAAAAAAAAAAGTTAGCTTCTTTTACCTCATGTTAACTTAAGGAAACGTAAAGATGGAAAGTTTTTAAAGGTTATAACGGACTTCACCAAGAAGATGAATTACCTTATATTATCTTTTAACAATAAGGATCTACAAATACTTAGAAAGAAAATTATTCACTGTAGGAGGAATTGCTTTAGAATAGTAATTATCAATGCTCTTAGACTTTATAAAACCACATAGTGCGGTGGGGACGTGGATTTTTTCACCATGTACCATAGCTCTTCTCTCCTGCCTGCCTTTTTCTTACCATCTTATCCATCTTACCTACTTACCACCACTGCTTCACTGCCATCTGGAAAATTTTTTGACCAGTCAGGGTATTACATGCTTTGTTTTACTGCTTTGGAATAAGCGTCAACTCCTCCTCCAAAAAATAAAGACTTTTCACCTTCCAATTGATAAGTTTCAGAGACAGCTCTCGAAGCGAAGGCGTTTCCTTTCTCTCTCTCTTTTTTACACCATTCTTTCTTAAACCATTTCTTTTTTTTTAATTGAAGTATAGTTGATTTACAATGTTGTGTTAGCTTCAGATGTACAGCAAAGTGATTCAGATATATATATATATATATATATATATATATATATATATATATATTCTTTATCAGATTCTTTTCCCTTATAGGTTATTACAAAATATTGAGTATAGTTTCCTGTGCTATACAGTAGGTCCTTGTTGGTTATCTATTTTATATATAGTAGTGTATATACGTTAACCCCAAACTCCTAATTTATCCCTCCCCCACCTTTCCCCTTAGGTGACTAAAAATTTGTTTTCTTTGTCTGTGGGTCTATTTATGTTTTGTATATAAGTTCATTTGTATTGTTTTCTTTTAGATTCCACATATAAACAATATCATATTATATTTATCTTTGTCTGGATAATTACTTCACTTAGTATGATAACCTCTAGTTGCATCCATATTGCTGCAAATGGCATTATTTCATTCTTTTTTTATGGCTTAGTAATATTCCATTGTATAAATATACTACATCTTCTTTATCCTTTCATCTGTTGATGGCCATTTAGGTTGATTCCATGTCTTGGCTATTGTAATAGTGCTGCAGTGAACATTGGAGTGCATGTATCTTTCCAAATTATGTTTCTTTTCCAGCTATGGAAACACAAAACACCCTGAATAGCCAAAGCAATCTTAAAAAAGAAACATGGAGCTGGAGGAGTCAGGCTGCCTGAGTTTAAACTATACTACAAAGCTGCAGTAATCAAGACAATATGGTACTGGCACAAAACAAAAATATAGATCAATGGAACAGGATAGAAAACCCAGAAATAAACCTATGTACATATGGGCAATTAATCTATGGCAAAAGAGGCATGATTATACAATGGAGAAAAGACAGCCTCTTCAATAAGTGGTGCTGGGAAAACTGAACAGTGACCTGTAAAAGAATGAATTAGAACATTCTCTAACACCATACAAAAAATAAACTCAAAATGGATTAAAGACGTAAATGTAAGACCAGATACTATAAAACTCCTAGAGGAAAGCATAGGCAAAACACTCTGACATAAATCGCAGCAATATATTTTTGGATCCATCTCCTAGAGTAATAGAAGTAAAAACAAAAATAAACAAATGGGACCTAATGAAACTTAAAAGCTTTTGCACAGTGAAGGAAACCATAAATAAAACCAAAAAAATCACCTACAGAATGGGAGAAAATATTTGCCAAACCTGCTACCTACAAGAGATTAATCTCCAAAACATACAAATAGCTCAATATTAAAAAAAAGCAAACAACACAATAAAAAATGCTCAGAAGATCTAAATAGGCATTTCCCCATAGAAGACCTACAGATGGCCAAAATGCACGTGAAAATACACTCTACATTGCTAATTATTAGAGAAATGCAAATCAAAACTGCAATGAGATATCACCTCACACTGATCAGAATGGCCATCATCAAAAAGTTTTTTTTTTTTTTTTTTGGTGGCTCACATAGCTTATTATTCTCCAAAAATATTTTCTGTATTGAGCAGGTCTATGTCTCTTGACAATATTTGAATTCCCACTACCTGATTAGTTTGGCACTGCCTGTTAGTTGGCAGGTTGGAACAATTTAAGCACCTTACAAATATTACATTTTCTCTTGAATGGAAAGATAAATTCTAAAAAAGATCCTTCTTTCTTTTTGTTTTCTTTACTATATTAAAAATAAGGAAATCTAAAGAAAGTATGCTTTATCTCTCTGGTGCCTTAAATAAATCTGAATTTGGCAGTAAATATCTTGATACTTATTGTACATTTAAATAATGCTTTTTTCACACACTAATTTTAATCTACATTAACTTGAAAAGATTTAAATTGGAAGGTCAACTTTAATTTATGGATCACTAAGTGGATTTGATTACGACATTTAACCTGCAAATGGATAACAGAATCAGGGACTAAGATGATAAATGGTTCACTACAAACAAATTACAAATGTTTTCACAACAGTTGTGTTAGAGTGGTATTCCTTGTCTCTTTTGTCAAATTGGAAAACCTTTTTAATTACTTCTGACTTTGTATTATGCTCCATTGTACACAGATGTCAAGAGTGCTCTGATAAAGTTTGGTTGTGTTGTTGTTTTTTTTTTTTTTTTTTTTGTGGTACGTGGGCCTCTCACTGTTGTGGCCTCTCCCGTTGTGGAGCACAGGCTCAGCGGCCATAGCTCACGGGCCCAGCCACTCCACAGCATGTGGGATCTTCCCGGACCAGGGCACGAACCCATGTCCCCTGCATTGGCAGGCAGACTCAACCACTGCGCCACCAGGGAAGCCCCTAAGTTTGTTTTTAAATATGGCATAAAGGAATAGTATGGCAAAGGTTTTTAAAGTTCAAATTCTATTTGTTTTAACACACGAATTTTCCTCAACGTATGATGGGTTTATCAGGATATAACTGATAAGCCCATCGTACATTGAAAGTATCATAAGTTGAAAATGCATTTGATACACCTAACCTGCTGTACATTATAGCTTAGCCAGCCTACCTTAAACATGCTCAGAACATTTACAGTAGACTACAGCTGGGCAAAATTATCTAACACAAAGCCTATTTTATAATAAAGTGTTGAATATCTCATGTAACTTATCGAATACTGTACTGAAAGTGAAAAATAGAATGATTGTAGGTATATCAGCTGTTTACCCTGTGATCACATGGCTGGGTGGGAGCTGTGACTCACTTTCACATTGATGAAAGCATCAAAAGAGAGTATTGTAGTGCATATTGCTAGCCCAGGAAAAGATCAATATTCAAAATTCAAAGTATGGTTTCTGTGTAATGCACATTGCTTTCAGACCATTGTAAAATTGAAAAATCATAAGACAAAGCACTGTAAATCAGGGAATGTCTGTATATGCTAAAAAAATAAAATCTTGTCACAGAAAAAGAAACATGTATAAAACAAATTAAACTTGCAATACAGAAGGCTTCATATAGCGTAACTTATTTTCCTCATTATTGGAAAGCACTTCAACAAACATATTCTTCAATATTTGTCATGCAAAGTGGGTGGAAATAAGCACATCAAGTGTTTCTCACAATTTAATATAATATATTGAGCATGGACTTCCCTGGCGGTCCAGGGGTTAAGACTCTGTGCTTCCAATGCAGGAGGAGCAGGTTTGATCCCTGGTAAGGGAACTAGGATCCCTCATGCCAGGCAGCCAAAAATAATAACAATAATAATATATTGAGCAACCTAAAGCACAATTTTTACATATGGACATCTGATAGCTAAATGTGAAACCTATTAAAATTTATACTAATTATCATAATATCTAGTGTATAAAATACATCTATTGAACTATTAAATGAGGATTTCTAAAATGCATGGGTATGCCCACAGGAAAATTATTTGCTAAAAGAGTAATATATGGTCATAATTTATTGGGCTTAATTTTTCAATTATGAAAATAAATAATATATAACATTTTCTAGTAATCATTGCTATATATGCCTATAATATTTTCTCTTAAATAAAAATACTTTCTTTTCATGTTGGAACCTGTCAAAAACATGATGTTACTTTGTACATGTAATCCAATAGAAATTTAGCCTCTAATTTTCAGTGTGGATATTACGTGGGTTTATTTTTTATTAAGTTAATCCTCAATGATTGCCTTTTATAATATACAATTTCTAATTTATAATTCTAATTTCTAATACAAATTTTAATTTAAATCTCTTGTAACCGAGTCCAAGCTCATATACTGTTTTCCAGGACAGGGTAATATGTCAAGAGACAAAGTGTAGTGGCAAGGAAAAGTGACTTTATTTGGAAAGTCAGTAAACCAAGAAGATGGGACACTCATGTCTTAAAGAACCATCTTCATTTGGGGTAGAATTCAAGCTCTTTTATGCTAGGGATGGGGGAAGCAGGTGGGGGTTAAGATCAGAAAGTGATAGACAACTGCATCTATCTGGGCACCAGCAAGGGTCTGAGGAAGGTTGTGAAAACTCATCGTTCTTGGTCAGTTGACTTCAGCTGACTTGAGTCTGATCATGATGTTCCTATGAATCTTGACTAGACAATCCTTATTTTTGTTCATACTTCCTTATCTCCCCATGGGAGGCAAGTTTCCAGTAAGGAGTCATTTGCTCAAATCTTAAGCTGTAAGCAAAATTCCTTTAGCGGTTAACATGTCCATGTGCAGGGCTAAGCAGAGGCTTATGACTCAGAGATTAGAGGAGCAGAAGAGACAGATACAATATGGAGTCAGAGATGCCAAGCTTCTTCTATGAACAAGAGGCAGGTAGGGGATACAGGGATTGGGGGAGTGGGGGGAGGTCTGTCTCCAGGAAAGCCCTGCAGGATCCTCTTGGTTTCACTTTTTCTACAATATCAACAGTTCTATGTGTTATTTGACACTTGCATACAATAAATTTATACTTAAAATATGTATACTTCTTAAATAAACCCTTTTGGAGAAATTCTGTTTCAAAATGGAGACATAGGAGCCTCCTGAACTCACCTTCTACCACAGATATATCAAATCTACAGGTATACATAGAGCAATTACCCCTGAAAGAAATCCAGAAACTAGCTGAGTGACTCCTGCACATTGGGCTAAGGAGAAAATCCCCATATTACCTACATCAAAATGGGGCTGACTGCAATCCTAACCAATAACAGTGAACTATCAGAGAGAGAAATTAAGAAGAAAATTCATTTACAGTATCATCAAAAAGAATAAAATATTTAGGAATAAATTTAACAAAGGAAGTGAAAGATCTGTACACAAAAAGCTATAAAACATTAATGAAATAAATTGAAGAAGACACAATTAAACAGAAATATAAACTGTACTCATAGATTGGAAGAATGAATATTGTTAAAATGTCCATCTTATCCAAAGTGATCTACAGATTCAGTGCAATTCCTATCAAAATTCCAAAGCCATTTTTAACAGAAATAGAAAAAGAAATCCTAAAATTTGTTTGGAATCACAGTAGACCCTGAAAAACCAAAGCAAACTCTAGGAAGAACAAAGCTGGAGGGATCACACTTACTGATTTCAAAATGTGTTACAAAGCTATAATCATCAAAATAATATGGCATTTGTATAAAAGCAGACACTTAGATGAGTAGAACAGAATAGAAAGCCCAGAATTAAACCCATGAATATATGGTCAATTAATTTACAATAAAGGAACCAAGAATATACAGAATTGTTTATTCTATATACTATTCTGAATAGTCTCTTAAATGAAAGAATAGTCTCTTAAATAAATGTTGTTGGGAAAACTGAACAGCCATAAACAAAAGAATGAAACTGGACCCCTATTTCACACTATACACAAAAATCAACTTAACATGGATTAAAGACACAAATTTAAGACTTGAAGGTGTAAAGCTTCTGGAAGAAAATGTAGGGGGTGTTGGCAATGATTTTTTTTTTTTTTTTGATTTTGCACCAAAAGGGAAGACAACAAAAGCAAAAAAAAAAAACCAAGTAGGACTACATCAAAATAAAATGCTTCTGCACAACAAAGGAAACCATCAACTAAATAAAATGCAACCTACAGAATGGGAGAAAACAATTGCTAATCATATATCTGATAAGGGGTTAATATCCAAAATATATAAAAACTCATGCAATCTAATAGCCAAAAAACAAACAATCCGATTAAAACATGAGCAGAGAAACTGAATAAACGTTTTCCAAAGAAGACATACAAATGGCCAAAAGGTACGTGAAAAGGTGCTCAACATCACTATGGTAATCTTTAAAGAAGTGCAAATCAAAACCGCAGTGACCTCACACTTGTTAGCATGGCTATCATCAAACTAAATACAAGAGATAACAAGCGTTGGTGAGAATGTAGAGAAAGGGAACCCTTGTACACTGTTGGTGGGATTGTAAATTGGTGCTGCCACTATAGGAAGCAGTATGTACGTTCCTCAAAAAATTAAAAATAGAACCATCATATGATCCAGCTATTCCACTTCTGGTATATATCCAAAGGGAATGAAAATAGAATATAGAAGACATGAGTACGTTTCCATGTTCATTGCAGCATTATGCACTGAGAAATCTTACTCAGCCATGAGAAAGAAGCAAATTTGGCAATTTCCTACAAAGTGGGTGAACCTTGAGGGCTATTATGCTAAGCAAAATAAGTCACCCAGAGAAAGATAGATACTACATCTTAGTTATATATGGAATTTTTTTTAAAAGTCAAACGCTTAGAAACAGAAAGTAGAAAAGTCGTTGCTAAGGGCTGGTGTGCGGGGGAAATAGGAAGAGTTTGATAAAGGGTGTAAACTATTAGTGTCAGACCAATAAGATTTGAGGATATAATGTCTAGCATAGTGATGTAGTTGATAACACTGTATGGTATAATTGAAATTTGCTAGGAAAGTAGAACTTAAATGTTTACACATATATATATGACATAATAAGTATGTAATTACCTAGATGAAAGACACGCTTTCACAATGTATGTGTTTATCAAAACATTACAATGTGCACTTAAAATAATCTTACAATTTTATTTGTCAGTTACACTTCACTAAAGCTAACAAATTATCCTTTTGTAGTTCAGGAAAACTAAACTCCAATTATGTTATATGTATTGGTGTGCCTGTGTCTAGTAAAAACATTTTTGAATAACAAAAATAACAAAAATAACAAAAATTCCTTACTGACAGAAAATATTCCTAAACTAAAAAAATTTATTTTATAGATAGTGTTGGATTTTTTACATGATTAATTATTGATATTTTAAAACTATAATGTTTATATTTATGGTACTTCAGATTATGAGTAAATATATTTATGAAATTAAACATAATTATTAATTAATGGATTTTTAGCTTCATTATCAATTACTTATGGAGAGATAAAGTTTTTAAAATCCATACCTCTATATAGGAAGACTACCTAGTAATTATGTCAGATAACTCAAATTTAATTTAAAAATTCATTGCACTCTCAATCGAAATAATAATACAATTTCTTAAGTGATATGATAATCTTTTCAAACTCATATGGAAAGAAAAGTACAATAATATCAAAAATTGATAGAAGATAATAATGAAAGATAGATTGAACTAGCAGAATAAATGCATTAGTAACTGTGAAAGGTATAGTATAAGAATGAACAATAGGTGATTTAAACTGAAAAATTATGTAGAATTATGAAGTTAGTTTTGATAAAGATGGCATTTATGATAATGAACTAGTCCCCAATTTTGAAGGAAACAATGTTAGTCACTTACATATAAATATATATATAATATAAAAATATAAAATATAAAAATAGATGTATTCAAAAGTCACATATATGTAGACTATATATACACACCTATTTATAGACTATTTTTCTAGCTTATATTATGTGAGTATATAAAGTTTTCCTAAATCATTTATATATATTTGAACAGCAAGAAAATAGTTTTGTTTTTTTTTTTTTAACTAAATATGTTTAAGAATCTGCTATGGAGTTTGTTAAAACTGCACAATCTCATATGTCACTTCACTGGACCATGCTCTTCTAAGGCTGGGAGCCCAGAGTTCACATATTGTACAAACATCTCTAGCAAATAGAAAGAAAGTGATATAGAGCCCATTTTGAAAATTAAAAACATTTATTGAAAAAAGGAGTTGCAGAACAATGGGTATTAAAAGATTCTTTGTGTGTATGTGTTTTTTTGTGTATATATTATAAAATTTTATATCCATAAACACATGGGAAAGACATTCAAAACACACACCACAATGTTACCAGCAGTTAGAATGTTTGAGTGGGGGCTATCATAATTTACTTCTTATATAATTTAAACTGCTTGACACTTTTATACAAAAAATCTATTCAAGAAATTGTATGTATTTTTCATTACTTGTATTTCTATTTGATCTGTTTATTTTTCTTCCTGAGTTTAAAATATCTAGTTACATGCTCCTCTTAAATCTCACAGTTTAGATAAATAATCAAACAAACAAATCTTATTTTTATAAGATAAGATTATTTCTGTAGCATGAAATAGCAGGTGCTATATAAATTTCACAATGAATCCCTAAGAGCCATGATTTCACAATCATATAGGTCACTGGAGTAAGATTTAAGGCTTAGTATGTAACATCTCAGTATGGATTCAATAATACTATGTGTCTCTAATGGAAAGAAAATAATATAAAATGATGTTTCACATTTTTTCTGTAATTTTTCGTAAATGATGACAAATGTTTTATTAGCATTATTTGTGATCTGAACAATGGGGGTAACAAATGGCCCTGCATTTGATTTCACTGGTATATTGTGTCAACCAATGAGGGCGTTTTTGGACGTACACAAGCAGGAAGCAGGCAGATTGAATTTGCTCAAACGACATTTATGTTTGTGAAATGAAACAGCATAATCTAAATAAATGACCTTCCCATGACAGTTTAATAATCCAGGAGGAGAATGGTGTGCATCCAAGGGAAAAGGAAATCCTTTTTATAATTGAAAAGTTTAAAGGTTCTTGGAAATAATGGAAGTTTAAAAGTAGAAACTGGTTTTTTATTAAAAAAAAAAAATGCTCCAGAATTCAATATGCATAGTCATAGTGATGCTACATGTCCTATTTAAATTAGTTACAGTAGCCTTAGATCACAGTTAAGATCTACAGTTTTATAGTACATATTTTGCTGTAAATTTAAATATTGACAGGGTTAAATTAATTCCAATGAAAATTTCCAAAAGCAACTTATTACTTTTTACCTAATTATTATGTATTCTCATAATTCATATGGAATTCCTTTTATTTGGTAGTGAAATAAAAGTACCATGAGAGTCTTAATTACCCCTTCAAAACACATGAAAATTTTGATACCCTGAAATTCTTGTCTTGGTCTGGTGTGTATCTCCCATAGTGACTTGGATGGAAATTCATGAAAACTGAATAATTGTTTGAGATTTCAATTTCTTTCATTTAAATTATAAATGTAACAAATGCACTTGATACCAAAAAGTTAATGTGAAAAGTTTCAATAAATAGTTGAAATCTCTATTCTTCTACACCTAACTCTGGGTCAACTCAAATATGAGCAGGTTTTTATCTCTTTTTTTACAGTTACACAAATAGAAATAACCTAAACATATTCTTATGCAGTTACATTTTACACTTAACGATGTATCTATTACACATAACAGTACAGTTGACTCTTGAACAACACAGGTTTGAACGGCACGGGTTCACTTATAAACAGATCTTTTCAATAAATATATACTACAGTACCACAGGAGCTTCCATTGGTTCAATCTTTGGATGCAGAACTGTTGATACAGAGGGCCGACTGTAAAGTTATATGCAGATTATGACTGATTTGAGGGTTGGAACCCCTACTCCTGAGTTGTTCAAGGGTCAAATATAAATGCATTTTGGACATTTATTAGGCTTTAAATATTTAAGTCATTCCCTTTAAAACTTGTGTAGTATTTTATTGTATAGATACATCATGTTTTACGTATTCTATCATTGATTTAAATTGTTTCCAGATTTGTTTTAGCTATACAAACTATATTGCAAGAAACAAATTTCAAAGTACATCTTCTTGGACATATGCATATACATCATTAAGTTAAATTGCTACCAGTAGAATAGGTGAGCCAATGGTTTTGAGTGATGTTGCTAAATTGCCATTTGAAAATAATCTCACTGTCTACTACCATTAATACTATATAGGAGATTCTGTTTCCTTCTCTCCAATCCTAAATTTAAAACCTAATTAGACTGCCTCAATTTGGTGTCCTAGTACCTGGTATCATTATAAATCATCACACGCAGATCTCTCATACCTCTATAAATATCAACTCAGCTTCATATAGCAGAAAGGAACTCTCAATTAATAACTGAGTTTTTAACCATTCATTATTTCTGCAACGTGGGACTACAGAAGTGGTTATAGCAGAGGGAATTACAGCCTAGAAAATATGGACAGATGGAGATGTCAATAATTTTAAAGACAGTCATCAGTCAAATGTTTTGAAATAATATTTAACTGAAAATCTGCTGATAGAAGAAATTAGAGCAATAATCGAGAAAGTTACAGGAAACAGGTTAGTGTGTGCCAAAATTCAAAAGACATAAAAGATTTATATTTTCATACACAATTCTTAAAATCTAGTACTATAAACTTTATCACCTTCTTCATCAGACTACTTACTCTCTTTTTTTAATGATTTTTTTAAACATCTTTATTAGAGTAAAATTGCTTTACAATGGTGTGTCAGTTTCTGCTTTATAACAAAGTGAATCAGTTATACATATACATATGTCCCCATATCTCTTCCCTCTTGCATCTCCCTCCCTCCCACCCTCCCTATCCCACCCCTCTAGGTGGTCACAAAGCACCGAGCTGATCTCCTTGTGCTATGCGGCTTATATATACTACTTACTCTCTTTTATCTTTCTGCAGTCTAACTCAGTTAAAAATATAAATAAGATCAACAGAATGACACTGGCAATAGATGTCCAGTAAAAATTTTTGATAAAATTTGATTGCACTGAGCCTCTACTTTGGGACTACCTTGTAAGAGAGCCTGACTGAATACTGTACTATTCAGAGAAGAGACTTCCCCGTCAGTAACTAGAGAAGACACTCTCCATATTCCCTTGACCCTTACTGTGTCCCTGCATGTCAACCCAAAGACTTTCAATTTTAAGTACTTGAAATTCTTTGCTTGATGATTTCTCTGATCATTCCATTGTACTTCCAAGGGCAGTTAATACTTTCCAGGAGAAGGTCTCAACAAATGACTGATACTATTTGGTATATGAATAATTTGGTTCCCTCTAGTGAGATGACTGAATGTACATGTTCCCTCTCAAAGTTCCCCCAGTAGCAGTGTGCTTTGCTGACCATGTGCCCTTTATTGGCTTCATTTCCTTTCTTTTCACTTGTGGACACTCAAAAATGGGAATTCAATTTCTTTTGTCAATGTTTTTTTCTGTGGGTAACTCAAATGAAGAGAGAAACTTTCCAGGCATTTATCATACTTATCATATCATAGCCATACCCAAGTAACAAGCAGGATTAACTCTGATTTATAGCACCACAACTGAGTTTCAATCCCATCCTAACTGTATCAAAAATAGAACTTAAACTATATATATATGAAACAAACTTCACTGCAGTCTAAAGTAAAGAAATGGGATAATATGGTCACAACAACAGCAGTTAAAATTCTCGGGTTAGGTGTGTTCAATTAAAATGCACGTATCCTTATTTTAAACTCTCCATCTCAATCTTTATTAGTCAATAAAATCAGTAGCCTGCTTTATTGGGTAGTCATATCCATTTCACCTATAATGTAGCATCTACTGGAGAACGTAATTAAATTTGATAGAAATATTGTTCATTTAGAAACTGCCCTCAATCCTTTGCTGCAGAGAAAAATCATTAAGTTTAATTGAAGCTATAGCGTCTAATCAGAGATATATGGTGCACCTACGTATGATTAAAGTAGTAATAGAAACAGAATCTTTCAAGTCAATGTTAACGGCAATATTATAAAGTAACAGAAAAACAATTTATATAACTTCCTTTTAGAATTTTGAAATTCTGCATAAATATCTATATTCTAAAATAGCTTGATGCCAATGAAGTTTAATAAAGTCAGTGTTCAAAATCATGATCAACTATAGTACAAAAAATAATATTTTACTAAACAAAAACATTTTGTTGAAACAATTCTTCAACCATCTCAAGGCAACTAAAGCCTTCATAAAATAAAATATAAAAGAGATAATTACAGTCCAATATTTAAACATCTTTTCTTTATAATTCAAAGTGCCATTGTAGACTATGGTATTGTTAGTAAGAATTTCTATGGGCACACAACTTACATAGAATAAATTAAGCTTTTGGCTTCATGGTTAAATAAGTTACATTTAAATCTCCACAATGGGGATTTAATAAGTAATGTTCTCCACAGGTCATACACTGATATCTACAACTCTTAACATTATAATAGGTAATTATAATGGTATCTATTAACATTTCCTGAAAATAATGTTTTCTGAACAGCTTAGGAAACACTCATCTAATTTTGCTCAAATATTTTGTGATCAATTTATACCAAATAAAAACTTTTCTTTTAGCATGACTGTTCTGCTTATTTCAGTGAACATTATATCAAGTGAACATTTTTACTTTGAATGAAATTACTGTTTTTAAAGACACTCAAGGGCTACACTAAGAGAACAATGTTTGAATATATGTAGACATCAAAGAGGATATAATATTGTTCAAATTTCATTTTAATTAAGTGGTTTTTACATAAGAATGCCAATTAGAATCAGAGAATAAGATTGTCTAAATACATCTTTGTGCTCCTTTCTCTGTGACAAGAAGTTTATGTAGGCATGAACCTGGGTAGGCATGTGTTAGAACCTCATGCTAGAACAACAGAAACTGATTGACTTGCTTAGGTGCTTGCAGAAACTAAGTATTAGTAGAAGAATGGGCCTCAGGAAGGACTGGAGTGAAAGTTCAAAAATGGCATTACTCTCTTCTCTGCTCCAGGGACTATGGGGTGACATTGTACATATAATGGTCAATAAGTAGGCCTCCTTTTTTTGTTCATTTCTGTTTCTATGTTTGCCCTAATTTTCATTCTCTCTTATTCTATCTTCTGACAGCTCTTTCTACTCCTCTTTTCCTCCCCAACCGTTTTTGTCTTCTTTGTTCCTCCCTCCTCTATTTCTTTTTTTTTTTACATCTTTATTGGAGTATAATTGCTTTACAATGGTATGTTAGTTTCTGCTTTATAACAAAGTGAATCAGTTATACATATGTTCTCATATCTGTTCCCTCTTGCGTCTCCCTCCCTCCCACCATCCCTATCCCAGCCCTCCAGGCGGTCACAAAGCACCGAGCTGATCTCCATGTGCTATGCGGCTGCTTCCCACTAGCTATCTACCTTATGTTTGGTAGTGTATATATGTCCATGCCTCTCTCTCGCTTTGTCACAGCTTACCATTCCCCCTACCCATATCCTCAAGTCCATTCTCTAGTAGGCCTGTATCTTTATTCCTGTCTTACCCCAAGGTTCTTCATGACATTTTTTTTTTAACGTCTTTATTGGGGTATAATTGCTTTACAATGGTGTGTTGGTTTCTGCTTTATAACAAAGTGAATCAGTTATACATATACATATGTTCCCATATCTCTTCCCTCTTGCGTCTCCCTCCCTCCCACCCTCCCTATCCCACCCCTCCAGGCGGTCACAAAACACCGAGCCGATATCCCTGTGCCATGTGGCTGCTTCCCACTAGCTATCTACCTTACGTTTGTTAGTGTACCTATGTCCATGCCTCTCTCTCGCCCTGTCACAGCTCACCCTTCCTCCTCCCAATATCCTCAAGTCCGTTCTCCAATAAGTCTGTGTCTTTATTCCTGTCTTACCCCTAGGTTCTTCATGACATTTTTGTTTTCTTAAATTCCATATATATGTGTTAGCATACGGTATTTGTCTTTCTCTTTCTGACTGACTTCACTCTGTATGACAGACTCTAGGTCTATCCACCTCATTACAAATAGCTCAATTTCGTTTCTTTTTATGGCTGAGTAATATTCCATTGTATATATGTGCCACATCTTCTTTATCCATTCATCCGATGATGGACACTTAGGTTGTTTCCATCTCAGGGCTATTGTAAATTGAGCTGCAATGAACATTTTGCTACATGACTCTTTTTGAATTATGGTTTTCTCAGGGTATATGCCCAGTAGTGGGATTGCTGGGTCATATGGTAGTTCTATTTGTAGTTTTTTAAGGAACCTCCATACTGTTCTCCATAGTGGCTGTACCAATTCACATTCCCACCAGCAGTGCAAGAGTGTTCCCTTTTCTCCACACCCTCTCCAGCATTTATTGTTTCTAGATTTTTTGATGATGGCCATTCTGACTGGTGTGAGATGATATCTCATTGTACTTCTGATTTGCATTTCTCTAATAATTAATGATGTTGAGCATTCTTTCATGTGTTTGTTGGCAGTCTGTATATCTTCTTTGGAGAAATGTCTATTTAGTGTCTTCTGCCCATTTTTGGATTGGGTTGTTTGTTTTTTTGTTATTGAGCTGCATGAGCTGCTTATACATTTTGGAGATTAATCCTTTGTCAGTTGCTTCATTTGCGAATGTTTTCTCCCATTCTGAGGGTTGTCTTTTGGTATTGTTTATGGTTTCCTTTGCTGTGCAAAAGCTTTGAAGTTTCATTAGGTCCGATTTTTTATTTTTGTTTTTATTTCCATTTCTCGAGGAAGTGAGTCAAAAAGGATCTTGCTGTGATTTATGTCTTAGAGTGTTCTGCCTATGTTTTCCTCTGCCTATGTTTTCCTAAGAGTTTGATAGTTTCTGGCCTTACATTTAGGTCTTTAATACATTTTGAGCTTATTTTTGTGTATGGTGTTAAGGAGTGATCTAATCTCATACTTTTACATTTACCTATCTAGCTTGCCCAGCACCACTTATTGAAAAGGCTGTCCTTTCTCCACTGTACATTCCTGCCTCCTTTGTCAAAGATAAGGTGACCATATGTGTGTGGGCTAATCTCTGGGCTTTCTATCCTGTTCCGTTGATCTATCTTTCTGTTTTTGTGCCAGTACCATACTGTTTTGATTACTGTAGCTTTGTAGTATAGTCTGAAGTCAGGGAGCCTGATTCCTCCATCTCCGTTTTTCATTCTCAAGATGCTTTGGCTATTCGGGTCTTTTGTGTTTCCATACAAACTGTGAAATTTTTTGTTCTAGTTCTGTGAAAAATGCCAGTGATAGTTTGACAGGGATTACATTGAATCTGTAGATTGCTTTGGGTAGTAGAGTCATTTTCACAATGTTGATTCTTCCAATCCAAGAACATGGTATATCTCTCCATCTATTTGTATCATCTTTAATTACTTTCATCAGTGTCTTATAGTTTTCTGCTTACAGGTCTTTCGTCTCCTTAGGTAGGTTTATTCCGAGATATTTTATTCTTTTTGCTGCAATGTAAATGGGAGTGTTTTCTTCATTTCACTTTCAGATATTTCATCATTAGTGTATAGGAATGTAAGAGATTTCTGTGCATTAATTTTGTATCCTGCTACTTTACCAAACTCATTGATTAGCTCGAGTTGTTTTCCGGTAGCATTGTTAGGATTCTCTATGTATAGTATTATGTCATCTGCAAACAGTGACTTCTTCTTTTCTGATTTGGATTCCTTTTATTTCCTTTTCTTCTCTGATTGCTGTGGCTAAAACTTCCAAAACTATGTTGAATAAGAGTGGTGAGAGTGGGCCGCCTTGTCTTGTTCCTGATCTTAGTGGAAATGTTTCAGTTTTTCACCATTGAGGACAATGTTGGCTGTGGGTTTGTTATATATGGCCTTTATTATGTTGAGGAAAGTTCCCTCAAGGCCTACTTTCTGGACGGTTTTTATCATAAATGGCTGTTGAATTTTGTCAAAAGATTTCTCTGCATCTATTGAGATGATCATATGGTTTTTCTCCTTCTATTTGTTAATATGGTGTATCACGTTGATTGATTTGCATATATTGAAGAATCCTTGCATTCCTGGAATAAACACCACTTGATCATGGTGTATGTCCGTTTAATGTGCTGTTGGATTCTGTTTGCTAGTATTTTGTTGAGGATTTTTGCATCTATGTTCATCAGTGATATTGGCCTGTAGTTTTCTTTCTTTGTGACATCCTTGTCTGGTTTTGGTATCAGGGTGATGGTGGCCTTGTAGAATGAGTTTGGGAGTGTTCCTCCCTCTGCTATATTTTGGAAGAGTTTGAGAAGGATAGGTGTTAGCTCTTCTCTAAATGTTTGATAGAATTTGCCTGTGAAGCCATCTGGTCTTGGGCTCTTGTTTGTTTGAAGATTTTTAATCACAGTTTCAATTTCAGTGCTTGTGATTGGTCTGTCCATTTTTTCTATTTTTTCCTGATTCAGTCTTGGAAGGTTGTGCATTTCTAAGAATTTGTCCATTTCTTCCAGGTTGTCAATTTTGTTGTCATATAGTTGCTTGTAGTAATCTGTCATGATCTTTTGTATTTCTGCAGTGTCAGTTGTTACTTCCCCTTTTTCATTTTTAATTCTATTGATTTGAGTCTTCTCCCTTTTTTTATTGATGAGCCTAGCTAATGATTTATCATTTTTTTTTATCTTCTCAGAGGACCAGCTTTTAGTTCTATTGATCATTGCTATTGTTTCCTTCATTTCTTTTTCATTTATTTCTGCTATGATTTTTATGATTTCTTTCCTTCTGCTAACTTTGGGGTTTTTTTTGTTCTTCTTTCTCTAATTGCTTTAGGTGCAAGGTTAGGTTGTTTATTCGAGATGTTTCCTGTTTCTTAAGGTAGGATTGTGTTGCTATAAACTTCCCTCTTAGAACTGCTTTTGCTGCATCCCATAAGTTTTGGGTCGTCGTGTCTCCATTGTCATTTGTTTCTAGGTATTTTTTGATTTCCTCTTTGATTTCTTCAGTGATCACTTCGTTATTAACTAGCGTATTGTTTAGCCTCCATGTGTTTGTATTCTTTACAGGTCTTTTCCTGTAATTGATATCTAGTCTCATAGCATTGTGGTCAGAAAGGATACTTGATACAATTTCAATTTTCTTAAATTTACCAAGGCTTGATTTGTGACCCAAGATATGATCTATCCTGGAGAATATTCCATGAGCACTTGAGAATAATGTGTATTCTGTTGTTTTGGGATGGAATGTCCTATAAATATCAATTATGTCCATCTTGTTTAATGTATCATTTAAAGCTTGTGTTTCCTTACTTATTTCATTTTGGATGATCTGTCCATTGGTGAAAGTGGGGTGTTAAAGTCCCCTACTATGAATGTGTTACTGTCGATTTCCCCTTTTATGGCTGTTAGTATTTGCCTTATGTATTGAGGTGCTCCTATGTTGTGTGCATAAATATCTACAATTGTTATATCTTCTTCTTGGATCAATCCCTTGATCATTATGTAGTGTCCTTCTTTGTCTCTTCTAATAGTCTTTATTTTAAAGTCTATTTTTTCTGATATGAGAATTGCTACTCCCGCTTTCTTTTGGTTTCCATTTGCATAGAATATCTTGTTCCATCCCCTTACTTTCAGTCTGTATGTGTCTCTAGGCCTGAAGTGGGTCTCTTGTAGACAGGACATATATGGGTCTTGTTTTTGTATCCATGCAGCCAATATGTGTCTTTTCGTGGGAGCATTTAGTCCATTTGCATTTAAGGTAATTATTGATATGTATGTTCCTATTACCATTTTCTTAATTGTTTTGGGTTCGTTATTGTAGGTCTTTTCCTTCTCTTATGTTTCTTGCCTAGAATAGTTCCTTTAGCATTTGTTGTAAAGCTGGTTTTGTGGTGCTGAACTCTCTCAGCTTTCTCTTGTCTGTAAAGGTTTTAATTTCTCCATCAAATCTGAATGAGATACCTGCTAGGTAGAGTAATCTTGGTTGTAGGTTTTTCTCCTTCATCACTTTAAATATCTCCTGCCAGTCGCTTCTGGCTTGCAGAGTTTCTGCTGAAAGATCAGCTGTTAACCTTATGGGGATTCCCTTGTGTGTTATTTGTTGTTTTTCCCTTGCTGCTTTTAATATGCTTTCTTTGTATTTAATTTTTGACAGTTTGATTAACATGTGTCTTGGCATATTTCTCCTTGAATTTATCCTGTATGGGACTGTCTGTGCTTCCTTGACTTGATTAACTATTTCCTTTCCCATATTAGGGAAGTTTTCAACTATAATCTCTTCAAATATTTTCTCAGTCCCTTTCTTTTTCTCGTCTTCTTCTGGAACCCCTATAATTCGAATGTTGGTGCGTTTAATGTTGTCCCAGAGGTCTCTGAGACTGTCCTCAGTTCTTTTCATTCTTTTCTCTTTATTCTTCTCTCCAGTAGTTATTTCCACTATTTTATCTTCCAGGTCACTTATCCGTTCTTCTGCCTCAGTTATTCTGCTATTGATCCCATCTAGAGTATTTTCAATTTCATTTATTGTGTCGTTCATCGTTGTTTGTTTCATCTTTAGTTCTTCTAGCTCCTTGTTAAATGTTTCTTGCATTTTCTCTATTCTATTTCCAAGATTTTGGATCATCTTTACTATCATTATTCTGAATTCTTTTTCAGGTAGACCGCCTATTTACTCTTCATTTGTTAGGTCTGGTGGGTTTTATCTTGCTCCTTCAACTGCTGTGTGTTTTTCTGTCTTCTCATTTTGCTTATCTTACTGTGTTTGTGGTCTCCTTTTTGCAGGCTGCAGGTTCGTAGTTGCCGTTGTTTTTGGTGTCTGTCTCCAGTGGCTAAGGTTGGTTCAGTGGGTCGTGTAGGATTCCTGATGGAGGGGACTAGTGCCTGTGTTCTGGTGGATGAGGCTGGATCCTGTCTTTCTGGTGGGCAGGTCCACGTCTGGTGGTGTGTTTTGGGGTGTCTGTGGCCTTATTATGATTTTAGGCAGCCTCTCTGCTAATGGTTGGGGTTGTGTTCCTGTCTTGCTAGTTGTTTGGCATAGGGTATCCAGCACTGTACCTTGCTGGTCGTTGAGTGAAGCTGGGTGCTAGTGTTGAGATGGAGGTCTCTGGGAGATTTTTGCCGTTTGATATTATGTGGAGCTGGGAGGTCTCTTGTGGACCAGTGTCCTGAAGTTGGCTCTCTCACCTTAGAGGCACAGCACTGACTCCTGGCTGCAGCACCAAGAGCCTTTCATCCACATGACTCAGAATAAAAGGGAGAAAAAGTAGAAAGAAAGAATTAGTAGAAGTAGAAAGAAAGAAAGAAAGAAGGAAAGGGAGGGAGGGAGCAAGGGAGAGAGAAAGGAAGTAAAAAAAGAAAGAGAGAAGATAAAGTAAAAGAAAATAAAGGTAAAATATAATAAAATTATTAAAATAAAAAAATAATTATTAAGAAAAAAAAATTTTTTTAAATAAATGGATGATAGAACCCTAGGACAAATGGTGGAAGCAAAGCTCTACAGACAAAATCTCGCACAGAAGCACACACATACACACACAAAAAGAGGAAAAGGGGAAAAAATCATAAATATTGCTCTCAAAGTCCACCTCCTCAATTTGGGATGATTCGTTGTCTATTCATGTATTCCGCAGAAGCAGGGTACATCAAGTTGATTGTGGAGCTTTAATCCGCTGCTTCTGAGGCTGCTGGGAGAGATTTCCCTTTCTCTTCTTTGTTCTCACAAATCCCGGGGTTCAGCTTTGGATTTGGCCCCGCCTCTGTGTGTAGGTCACCGGAAGGCGTCTGTTCTTCGCTCAGACAGGACAGGGTTAAAGGAGCAGCTGCTCCAGGGACTCTGGCTCACTCAGGTCGGGGGGCGGGAGGGGCATGGAGTGCGGGGCAAGCCTGCAGCGGCAGAGGCCGGTGTGACGTTGCACCAGCCTGAGGCGCGCCGTGCATTCTCCCGGGGAAGTTGTCCCTGGATCCCGAGATCCTGGCAGTGGTGGCCTGCACAGGCTCCCCGTAAGCGGGGTGTGGATAGTGACCTGTGCTTGCACACAGGCTTCTTGGAGGCGGCAGCAGCAGCCTTAGTGTCTCATGCCCGTCTCAGGTCCACGCTTTTAGCCGCGGCTCGTGCCCGTCTCTGGAGCTCCTTTAAGCAGTGCTCTTAATCCCCTCTCCTCGCGCACCAGGAAACAAAGAGGGCAGAATAAGTCTCTTGCCTCTTTGGCAGATACAGACTTTTCCCCAGACTCCTTCCCAGCTAGCCGTGGTGCACTAATCTGCTGCAGGCTGTGTTCACGCTGCCAACCCCAGTGCTTTCCCTGCGCTCCGACTGAAGCCTGAGCCTCAGCTCCCAGCCCTGCCCACCCCGGCGGGTGAGCAGACAAGCTTTTTGGGCTGGTGAGTGCCGGTCGGCGCCGATCCTCTGTGCGGGAATCTCTCCGCTTTGCCCTCTGCACCCCTGTTACTGTGCTCTCCTCCGCGGCTCTGAAGCTTTCCCCTTCGCCACCTGCAGTCTCCGCCCGCGAAAGGGCTTCCTAGTGTGTGGAAACCTTTCCTCCTTCACAGCTCCCTCCCACTGGTGCAGGTCTCGTGCCTATCCTTTTGTCTCTGTTTATTCTTTTTTCTTTTGCCCTACCCAGGTACGTGGGGGAGTTTCTTGCCTTTTGGGAGGTCTGAGGTCTTCTGCCAGCGTTCAGTAGGGGTTCTGTAGGAGTTGCTCCACGTGTAGATGTATTACTGGTGTATCTGTGGGGAGGAAGATGATCTCCGTGTCTTACTCTTCCGCCATCTTCCCTCTCTCCTCTATTTCTACTTTCTATTCTCCTATTGTCCTGTTGAGTAGAAAATAGAATTATTGCTGGGCCTGAAAAAGTTTCAGATTTAGCCACCCAAAGGAGAATTTTTGAGGATTTCCCCCCAGATAAAGTAACAAAATGTTAGAGGAAGAGAGTGTGTGGCCAGCTTGAGCTGCCCTTCTCTGTAGGCAATCAGTTGTGTCTGGTGTGTAGTATTGAGAGCTGAGGGCTACTGGAGTTTACATTGTAATAAATGATTCTTTTGAAGTAAATATTTAGATGATCAAAGTACTAGGTATAATTACTTGAAAACAGTCAGTGCACCTCCTGTTAGGGTCCATTTTGTGAATAGCAAAGAAAAAAGAAATTTTAACAAAGTATTTTTGTTTCCAGTTCATTCACTGATGTAGTTAAGCACAGTATACACCATGGAAAATTGTAAAGGTGATAGATTATCTTAAGTATCACACTTTTCCAACATGTACATTGACCTCCTGTGTATACCATGGCAATATAGGGTCTTCACTATGTCTACTACACAAAGGTTTGCTACTTGCTAATATAATGACTATGCAGTCATCTAAGAAAACATACCTTTTATTGCTCCAAACCCCTCTTATAGAAAAAGTGTGGAAGAATCTCTTTAGCACATTCCCAGTTAGAACATAGAAATGACTAAGATGTAAATAAAAGCAGTTTTAGGCTTCCCTGGTGGCGCAGTGGTTGAGAGTCTGCCTGCCGATGCAGGGGACACGGGTTCGTGCCCTGGTCTGGGAAGATCCCACATGCCGCAGAGCGGCTGGGCCCGTGAGCCATGGCCACTGAGCCTGCGCATCCGGAGCCTGTGCTCGGCAACGGGAGAGGCGACAGCAGTGAGAGGCCCGCGTACCGCAAAAAGAAAAAAAAAAAAGCGGTGTTTTCCACCACAAATAATGATTCATCCAATAATATTAATGCAGAAATTTTGAATTGGTATTATAATAGGTATCAATATTTTCAATTATTTTCTAGAATCAGATACCAAGATTGTGCAATAGACTTAATCAGCAATATTAAGTTTACTGGAATATTTTTCTTTTGAAGTATATCTGAAAGGTTTTCTTTATAAATGATTCCAAAAACCTTTGAGCATTCCACACCTCCTAGCTCAAAGCTGAATTAAATTTGTTGCTAAATTAGTGCTTGTTGAATGAAAAATTTTATAAAAAGAAATGGCAAGATAATGATTTTACAGAAAAAAAAAAAAATTCCTCTGTTGACAATTCCACTTTAGAAAAAAGTTACCATTTTGTGATGTTACGGACACTTCCAGGTTAGTCCCCAACAAGGGTCCCTCTGCCCGGTGTTGCTAGCACCAATAGAACAAGACAGGGATCTGTTTAGACGCAAAGAAACACTATTCTTTGATCAGAGAATGGAGAGGTGCAAACACGCCCACTAGAGTCCATGCTCTCGCCAACGTGAGCAGGGCTGCTCTAGAGGGATCTGTCATTGGGGAGGGAGTGGAGTTCTCATGGCAGCTGGCACAGCTGTGTTGGTTAAGGCTCCAGATCACAGTGCAGGTGCAGCGAGTGCGCTCAGTCTGCCGCCGCCATCTTGAATTGCAGTGTTGTGTGTGGCGCTTAGCTTGCACAAGCTGAGGTGTCTGCCTAGACGTTTCTCAAGAGGAACTCTGATCTGAAGTGCTGAGTCCAAGGCCTTTGCACGCGGCACCCTATGAGTAAGCAGAACTAGAAAAAGCACAAAGGAAAAGAAAGAAGTTAGACTTTGTTTTATTACCCAGATTCTATTTTTAATTGTTCATGGGCTTTGCTGGTGACAGTGACTCATGCATAAAAAATATCTCTCTTAGAAATTCATCCTAAGTGTGGCATACAGAACAGATTCCTGGCTGTCTGGAGAATTTATGGAATATTAGCTCATATTGATTGGGAGACAACGGTAGCCCTAGTTACCAAATCAGCTTTTGCGGCTTTGGTGTTTCCTTAGAAAAACATATTCAATTATCAGTCGTGCCACACTCGGCTTCTTACTTAAGAAGTATTGTATTATGTTACGCCTGTTTGGATGCACCCCATTGCCTCTGCTCTGAGACTCTCATTTGGAGGTATAGTAACAAAAAAGTCCTGCTAACCTTGGAAAGGGCATTCCCAGGTATTAATGTTAACAACCGTTATTCTGCAACAATTGAAAATTATTACCTCTATTCAGACATCAATCCCTCGAAAATATACTTTGACACTTGGTTATTACAATTGAAAATGTAAAGATTTAATAAAAAAAGAAAAAAAGAAGACCCGTTAAATTGAGTTTTGCCTTTCTCCGGGCAATGGTAAAGTTGAAAATGTTGAAACATATTCTTGAATATAACAAATAAAATTCTGAAGACCACTACATTATGAACACTTAGGTTATTATTTTTCGTGGCTGAATGCAGCTACATTACATCAGTGTCTTTCAGGTTGATTTACACTTAAATATTTATTGGGAGTTAACCTTGTATTTATGTTTGCTTCCAAATTAGTATGAAAAATGTCATCTGGTTTAGTATTATAAAAATTCATTTTATTGTAAGTAATTTTTACACTGCTATTTTATTTATAGGACAAGAGTTTCAAAAAGTGCATGTGAAAAACCATCACCTGGGATCCACTTTGCTGATTCTGATCAAATAAGTTAAAGGTGAGGTAAGTTCAAGCTTATGAATAGCACAAACATTTACAGCAGATACTAATTCATGAAAGATTTTGGAATCATACTGCTTTAAATTTTCATTTAAACTGGAACATTTAAAAAATGTTTATGTTATATAAAACATTTTATAATTATTAATGATTATCAATGACCTTTTTGTTTCTTTAAGATTTACACAGTCCATATATCACTATAATCTAGAAGAACTTGAAATTTTAGAACATAATTTACTCAAATTAATTCCATTGGGTAGAACAGTTTTCCCAGGTGGTATTAGGAATATTAAATATTTGACATTGTAGTGGCATTATTAGTAGTTGAATTCCCACACAGCTCCTTAAAAGACATGTAATACCAATTTTTGTTTGTTTGTTTTGACTGCATTGGGTGTTTGTTGCTATGCCGACTTTCTTTAGGTGCCAAGAGCGGGGGCTACTCTTCATTGTGGTTCGTGGGCTTCTCATTGCGGTGGCTTCTCTTGTTGCAGAGCATGAGCTCTAGGCATGCGGGTTTCAGTAGCTGCAGCACGTAGGCTCAGTCGTTGTGGTGTGTGAGCTGTAGGGTGTGTGGGCTTCAGTAGTTGTGGCTCACAGGCTCAGTAGTTGTGGCTCACAGGCTCAGTAGTTGTGGCTCGCAGGCTCTAGAGCGCAGGCTCAGTAGGTGTGGCGCACAGGCTTAGCTGCTCCGCAGCATGTTGGATCTCCCCAGACCAGGGATCGAACCCGTGTCCCCTGCATTGGCAGGAGGATTCTTAACCACTGTGCCACCAGGGAAGTCCTGTAATACGCTTGTTTCAGAATTACTCTAAACTAAAGAAAAAAATGATGAAATCTTCCCAAATTATTTATAAAAGTAGCATAACAATATCACAGGTAAATATTTATAATAAAGTATGGGGATCTATAGGACAAACTCCACAAAAAATGTGTAAGTTACTCTAAATAAAATGTAAAAATTGAGTAACATAACTAATAATACTAAACCTCCACGAACTTGGGTTTATCCCTGAAATTTAATAGTATCTGTTAGTAAAAAAATTGTTAACTAGTTTATTCCCCCCCAAATTAAAGAAAATAAGGCAAATAGTCATATCCATGAATGTCAAAAAGTAGAAAAGAAAATATAAATAGAGGGAAATAATTTATAAAAGCTTTTGATTTTAAAAAATCAAAAGAAAATTTCATTTCAAATAAAAATACTAAATTTATTTTAATAACATTAGGTAAGAGAGTAATTCTTACCATTAAAATTATTTATGATTGACTTAAAGGTATAATTTCAGACAATAAAATAAAGCACATGGAGAACAGTATGATTTCATTTTATCTATAATAGGTTTTATATCTGCTGTAAAAGTCTACTCAAATACTCTGAGTATAGGTCGGCATTTGAGATGATTTTGTAAAATGTATATTCTATACTGAAGTATATTCTATACTGATATAAATGTGTAAAAATCAATAGCTGGTGTTCCTCCATAGCAATAAACACATGGAAATAAAGGGGGAAAAATGCTCTTTCACAATAGTAACAAAATTATGAAATGTCCAGATATAAGATGCAAAAGAAAGCTATGCACCATATTGAAGAATATAAAACAAGATGTGAAAATAAAAGCAAAAATACAGTATTCTTGGCTAGGAAGATTTATTTTCTAAAACTGACAATAATCTATATATCGATATTTAAATATAAGTAATTATGACCAAAACAGAATATTTTATTTTTTAATTGTATACAATAATTTTACAGTTCATCAGAATAATGAAAGATTTGAAAAAGTTCTGGAAATTATACATAAGATAGGGGAGTGGAGAGATAATTTCTGTAATGTAGCAGAAATGGTGTGTACATACCAATAGATTATTTAGCTAATCAAGAAATAGATCCAAGTATATATATGAGCTGGTAATATATGAAAACAGTTGTGGAGGAGACCTTCTTAGTTGAGAGATGGATGTACTTGATTATATGACAGTCTTTCTTATGGTTGGAAATTAATGTATGCCATGTATAAAACCAAAGCACCAGTGATAGAGTTGGAAAAACTATGTTTGTAATGCACGTACCAAGTACCTTTTACAAATTTACAAGAACAAATAAATATATAAAATATCCAATAGGATATTTGAAAAATATATGAATAGGGAATTTATATAATAATAAATTAAAATGCTGCCAACATGAAAATTTGCTCAAGCATACAGACAATTTGGGAGAAGCAACTTAGAAAAAATAGGTAGCTTTTATGATTATGTTTATGTAAAAAAAAAACCTCTCTGTATATATATGAAGGAAGGTGTGGAAGGGTACACTGTGATTAGCTCAGGGAGGTGGGGATTGAAGAAGTCAGGGTTTCAGATGAGATGATTAGCACTCTGTTACATATTTTGTACTGTATTCATTTAATAGGCATTTATTGATTCCTGTTATAAGCTGGTTATTCTTCTAGTTGCTAAGAATATGGCAGTGAAAAAAAGATAGAAATTACTGCCATCAGTGATAACTATAACATGGTAAATCATAAAATATATAATTTTAAGCATTCATGCATTATACAGTTGTAATATAAAATATGAGGGGAAGATTAAACATAAAATTTTATCACAAAATTTAAATAGCAAAATATGTGTCAATTTAAAATATGCTTTCATCATTTTCTTTTACCCTGCTGGATAAGCAGTAAAAACTTGTAAAAAAAGAAAAACAAAACAGTGTTCATTGCTTCTCAACATTGACCATGGATGATATTTTCCCATAATGTTAATATAAGCTAACCAAAAGAGTTTTAGGGTTTTAGTTGCCTGTACAAAGCCAGTGCTGTGTTTTATAACTAATTCTTCTGAATCTTGATTCCTTTAAACTATCATTGCACATTGGCAGTTGAAAACAAGGCTGAAAGCTTAGCAGAAAGTGTTTTGAATTAGGGTTTCTTTGTTATCATAAGGAGATAAAAAGCAAATGAGGATTTGCTTTGCTTTTGGTATTCAAAGTTGAAATAAAGAAGAAGAGATTGCACCTATATATTTTAATTTACACAGTGTAAAATGTCTTCATAAATTTTTTTAAACGATAGGAAGAACTATAATTAAAGACCTACATAAGCAAGTTATATTTTTTAATAATATAAAAGTATGTATGTCAAATATATTCGTACATAAAAACACATGCCTTGCTCTTTAATAATTGGTAAAATAATACATTTTACAGCATTGCATAAGAGTGAAACAAGCATTACAATGGTACCATGCCAGTTCATAATGTTTCTTTCCTTATGAAATATTATAGGGATGGTTGGAGATTCCAAACCTAGGAGTTTCCTTGTCATGTGCTCTCATTCATTTCACTTACCACAGTTCATATTATATATTTGTGTGATGTAGTATAGGTAATAGTGGTCTCAACCATTAATCTTTATGTTTGATGAAGGCAAGTTCCTTTTTGTGTTCTGATCAATATTATATCTCTTGCAGCCTACAGTGTCTTGGTAAACACTATTTTTCCCCACTATGAAAGAATGATATAAACTCTGAGAGAGAAAAGGTTTGGGGACAAGAAATGTTTTTCATTTGCTCTCTCATTTTACTATTCCTAATTCTAAGCCCCTTCAGCTAAGAGAACTTTGTACAAAAAAAAGAGAGATTTGCAATAAATCTTGGGCTGTTAAAACCAGTTATTTCAGAGGAGATTTACTCATGTGTCTTTTTTGTGCTATATTTGGAAACTTCTTTCTGTTGAAGAGAACGAGTTTCTTTTAAGTGTTAGATTATGTTTCTAATTCAAAATATATTCACATCAGTAGAGAATTAATGAAGAGTAATATATTAATGCAAATTTAATTATGGTAATTGAATGTCATAATCATTTCTTCTTGCTTTCTAAATAAAGTCAGAAAAGAAAAAAGAGATTAATATTTATTTCTAATGTTCAGTCGATTAATGAATCTATTTTTATGGCTTGCCAAGATTCATTGTAGGTTTTGAGATTAAATTAGTCTTTAATTTGTAGTACAAATTTGATACAGATGTTGTTTGTACCCTAATGGAAGTTTTAGCTTAATTATATTTATGTGCTTAAGGCCAATCATAGAATGACTTTGTATTCATGTTTTATTATACTTTGAAAACCCATTTTTAATGAGAAAAGTGGAAAAAGGTATGTAGGTCATGGCTAAAACTTAGTAATAGAAATGAGTAACTGGAAAATTAATTGATATAAGTCTATGTATCTCACTTGTGAAGTTTAATTTTTTTCATGTTGAGCATTCTGCTCTCTCAATATAATTATTGTGTATTAATAGACTTATCTTGTCTTTCACAGCAGGAAGCCATACATATCATTTTCAAATATTTCCAACTTGAAATCAAAGCCTAGAATTTCACTGAGATAAACAAAAGTATTTGGAAGCAAAATAACTTCCCACATTTTATTATTATTTCTACTCACATTTTTGCTATTTATATATAAGTTATTGCATAGAAAAACAGAATACGACTGAAAATGTACAAAGATTTATGTATATATTGAGTAGATGTTGCATTCCATAAGTATACTATAAATACAAAAATTGATTCTGGTTTTATATCAGTTATAACATTGGCAAAGATGAAAATATCCCTAAAGTATCCCTATGGACAAGTCTGGAAAATATGGAAGACTACTAAATGGGAAGATATTTAGGTCATGCTATCAGTTTGATAGTAAACCTTACCAAAGGCAAAAAAAAAATTGTTTTTGGTATTTGTATTATAATGCTTATATTTTTTGTTTGAAAATAAAACTATCTCTATAGCATCAAATTGAAATTAACACATATTTTATTGGTATTTTTAATAAATCAATAAATGATACAATTTTAGCTATTAATGATATTTGTGAAATGGGTGTTTAATATTACACTTATAAAATTTGCCTTTGGGTAAATTTATTTATTGGCAATAACCATATTCTGAAATAAATTAGAGATTTCTGCTCAGCATTTCGATATAATAGAAGCTACTTTGTGAAAAGAACCTCAGCAATTGGTAGTTTTTATCAAACAGATAAAACACTGGGAATTGAACACATAAAAAACTTGCCTATAAACACAGCCAGGTCAGTTAAGCCAACTAACTAATAGACATATGTGAACTACATGTATAATTTGAACTTTCTAGGAGCCACATTTATCAAAGTAAAAAGAAATAGGTGGGATTAATTTTGAAAGTCTATTTAACACATTATATTCAAATTATTTTAATTTTAGTATTCAACCAATATAACAATTATTAATGTGTTTTACATTCTTTTTTCTACTCAATCTTTAAAATCTGGTGTGCATTTTATATTTAGAATACATTTAATGCAGATTCTAAATTTCTTGCAGATGTAATTTATCTGTATATAGTTTGACATATGAAAACTTTTTCAAACAATTTAAAAATTTTCAAATAATTGAATCATCAATTTTTAAATTTGTTTAAATTAATTACAGTTGAATGACTTTTAATAAAATGAGGTCCTCAGTCACACCAGTCATGTTTCAGGCCTTAAGAGTGTGTGTTACTGGTGGCTGCCAAGTAGAACAGTTCAGATCTTTAGGATGTAACTATTTTGTTACATAGATGGGATTTTTTTTCATCCAAGGTGAATTGAAATGCAATCAAAAGTTATTTGTGAAATTTGAAATGCTATCACTCTAATTAAAACATATTCTATAAATTTTATTTATTTTAAAAAAAATTATTTCCAATTGAATAGCTCATGTTATAAGGTACCTCATGTTATAAGGTACATTTAAGGTTTTAGGTTAACTATACATAATAAAAATTGCAACAATGTTTCGACAATTTCGACAATTGGAGATATTTAAGCCAAAACTTTATTATTCCCTCTGAGACAATTTTACGCAATTCAACTGCCAATTGAATCCAATATTTTATTCAAAAGGTCTACCAAAAAATAAAAAAAAACTTTTAATGAGATAAAATATAGGATGTGTTTTTTTTTATCTGAGAAGGAATCTAACTTTAGTAATCATTACTATTTAGTAATTCCATCTTAAACTTCTCTCTATTTGATGTATAAATCATTCTTCTAGAATTGCACATATGTCAAACTTGTAGATCAATATTAGACAATGATAATTTAATGCATGTGTTAAAATATGCAAAAAATATTCATTCCATAGATGATTTTAAATGAAGAATAAATAGAAATTAAAGAAATGCATGCATGGATCATGATATGGTAGACAGGATGTGCAGTAAACTTCTGTTTTAGTTTTTTCAATCAGAAACAACGACATTAATCATAGCTTATAAAAAAGTCTGACTCTTTCACAGGGACTTTAAATGATTTCACCAATACTTGAAGTTATTCAAAATAATTTGGAATTATGCTAAGTGAAAGAAGCCAGTCACAAAGGATCACGTATTGTATGATTCCATTCATATAAAACATCCAGAATTGGCAAATCTATCCAGACAGAATGTAGATTAGTAGTTTCCTGTGGCTCTGGAAGGAGTAGAGGAAGTGATAAATGGGGAATGACTGGTAATGGGTATGGGATTTTGGCAGGGGGTGGTGTGGTAAAAATGTCCTAAACTTAGATTGTGGTGATGATTACACAACTCTGTAAATATATAGAAAGCACTAAATGTACATTTTAAATGAGTGAATTATATGGTATGTGAGCTAAACCTCAATAAAAGGTGAAAAGGAAAAACACCAAAAAAATAGTTTGGGAAATAATATGTTATTCATATTTATGTTGTTAATAGGAACTGACATGTAAATATTACCTCATGTGTTACCACAAAATTTCATTCAATTTAGCAATATCGATTACATACTCATATTTTTGGAGTTGTGAAATGTATGGAAAAGAGGATTTTGGCAGAAAAAAATATAAAGGTATAAAAGGTCACGTTGGGTAAAGGAAAAATCAAAAGCAATCATATCTAATCTAGAATTCTAGAATATAGCATCACGTTGGAAGTCTAAGCTTGTTAGTTATTCTTCTGATATTTGGGGCCCTTGGCCAACACGTATCTTCAAACTATGATCAGTATGCAGAAATTACCAATATATTTTGGCTTGAGTTTTGAAACATTAAAATGAAAGGAAATCTATCAAATTAATAAGTTAATAAAACCAAAACTTTAATATAAGATACTAGTATATACATGTATATACAATAGCATCCTCAATTTGAAGTAAACCTATTTTAGTAAATTGTCATATTATAAATAGGTTGGCTGTGTGTCTGTAACTGTTGTAATAGGAAGACAATTGAATAATGGATGATGTGCTTTATTTCCATATGTTTCTCAGGTGTCAGTCTTGGGACAGAACAATTATTATTAAAAATGAATGAAACTAAAACTGACTTAGTAAAAGGGAATGAGTCTTATTTTATTTTTCAACATAAAAGGGAAATATTTAACACCAAATGTATAGTTCAGGAATTGAGTAATTTTTACTTGACATAAGTAGCTAAAGTAAAATGATCACTTTATCTATTTTGCATAAACATGTAGTACATTAGCATATATAAATGTCCATTTTTGCTAAGGAGTAGGTGCACTGACAATGTTAATGTATGGAATTTACAGTGGTTATGAAGAAAAATGTTTCTGATTATGCTACCATTATAGAAGAATGTTGCTGGGCAGTTATCACCTGAATGTAGTTACCTTGAGGAATTCAGATTAAATTAGCAAGGTTTGCGTAATTTAATGCAGTTTATATGTTTCTTCTTGATATTGAGATTTAATGACTTAGTAGGAGAGCATCTGAGACTGTGCTGCAAATTACCTGGTGTACGTAGGTTATAGAAAATGCTAAACATGACTTCAGGAAAAAAAAATGTGTTTATTCCTCTTTGTTGTACTTTCCCCAGGTGACTCTGGTTTTCCATCCATTCTAACATAAATGGAAATTTAAAATTTTCAACATATTTACAGTAAAATAAAAATATTCTGGTAGAATATTATTTTTATTATCTTCATTGCATATTAAACAATAGTTTGGTTTGGAAACACTTTTCAATTGCATGCAAACACATAGTAATCCTAACAATATTCTTGTAAAGTTGAGAAAATTCATCATGATACTACTGATAAAAAGTGCGCAATTAGAAATTATACAGGGGTAGGCTTTACCTAAAAAAGAAATGAACATATAAAAGCATAAGACTGGATATTATTTTAATTTATATTATTCATATTTGGTTATATATCTTAAAATTCAGTTATAGAAATGTTATTATCATCCAGGTGTTTAGAAAGTCAATTATCCAGATTCTTAGCATACGAAACTCCCTCAAATACACATCCACATCCATACACACACCTAAAGCTTACCTAAAAATACATCAAAACACCTTGTTTTAATATTGGTAAGACTGTTTCATTTCTGTTTTAATCTTATATTAGATATTATGTCCTTTTGTTTTAAATGCAATAGAACATAATTAATGACATTCAACTCTCTGTTAAAATTAGTAGAACATTTTAACAACTGTGCCAGAGAATCTAGCAAAATCTTTCCATTTTCAGACTGCCAAGGTTTTGTTTTATTCAGTCTTGAGTCTTGAAATATATAACCATAGAGTAAACATTTCATAGTGAAGGAAAGCAGAATACGCCAGCCCAAAACATGCTATTTTGGCATATTGATCATTTTGAGTTAAAGTTACTTGAAAAACAACCTGTGCAAGGACGCTCTGACCCTTCTTTGTCCTGCTGAAAGCAGGAAATAAATCTTACATGTGAAAAGTGCCCTTCCTGTACCAAGAAGGTAAAAGGCACCCTTATCACCAGATGCAGGGAATTTAGGGCTGAGAAGATTATAAACTAACCTTGTCACTTCTTCACTGATTTACTACCCCAAGACCAAACCCCTTTGTCTTGTCAGTTCTTCACGTAGGTATTGTTTCTTTTCTAAAAAGTGTAAAACGTACATGTGGACACAGGGCGGGAAGGGAAGGGTAGGACAAATTGGGAGATTAGAATTGACATGTATACACTAGCATGTGTAATATAGATAGCTAGTGGGAACCTACTGTATAGCACAGGGAGCTCAGCTCCATGTTCTGTGATGACCTAGATGGGTGGGATGGGGGGGAGTGGGAGGGAGGACCAGGAGGGAGGGGATATATGTATACGAATTGCTGATTCACTTCATTGTACAGCAGAAACTAACACAACATTGTAAAGCAACTATACTCCAATTTAAAAAAAAAAACTTCCTGCTTTGGATACTTCTTTGAGTCTCATACTTTGGTAGGACCCTAATATGTACAAATTTAAATTTCTTTTTCCTCCTGTTAATGTGGTTTATGTCAATGTAATTATTAGGCCAGCCAAAGAATGTATAAAGGTAGAAGGGAAATTTTTTTCATTTCTACAACAGTGACACAAAGGGATTGTTTGTTAAAGCGTCTAAGTGCATTACTGATTCGAGTTAAGCTTAAAAGCATAGTAATATATTCCAGATACCATACACTTGAATCACAACTACAAGAGCAGCTAACCAGGTAGAAAGGCTTTTTCTCACACTACTCTTTCCTTATGTTAGAATCTAATTGGACAGACTGGAAATCCAGTTGTATGTTTCCACTTATCCAAGAATTAATCTTTGAAGTAGTCAAGGTCATTAGCATCAATCCTTTCTTTTTCAATGTTATCATACAATAAAGTCCCTAAAAGCAAAGCACCTGGGCATAGCCATGGGCAGTAGAAGATTGAACCTTTGAGTTTTTATTATTCAACCCATGTGAAGCTTGAAAAGAAGAGAGAGAGATTCTCAGAGAGAGTGCATGACCAGAAATGTATTCTTCCATTAGTCTGGAAGTCCAAAAGTAATTTTAAAAATCTCCTAGTCATTGGCAATAATATATGGTGAACAAATTGACCTGGATTTTGTATTCCTGAACTTTCTGGTGTAACTATTATTTGCCGAAGTGCTTATAAATTTGCAAGTGTGCAAAGTGCTCCCAAGTTCAAAGTGCAATAAGAACAAATCACTGTGAAACATAGCTTAGACTCCCGAGTTGTGAAAGGTTTCTCTTAGGAAACACTTTTAGAGATGAAATCTGGAGACTAAGAGGGAAAAACTGACTCATATTCAATCATGTATATTTATCTTACAGTAAAGTCAATGAGGCAAATGAAATTTTTACATTTGTTCAGCAGGGACACACTAAATGAATGCAGTCTAGTTTCTTTACACTTTTTAAGGAACTGTGCACAATAACACACCAGCCATTCAAGAAATTATTAAAAATATTTCACCAATAACAAATTAACAGTAAAGTGAAGGTTATTACTCTGCTTGTTAGCAACTAAAATCATAGTCAATCTTGCCATTAACATTTGGGAAAATAAAACAAAAAGAAAAATGCAGTATAAGGACATTAGCTTATTTTTCAGATAGAGAGGCAAAATTATAGCATTCCTAATAATTAATCATTATTACTTTACTCTGTTAAAAGCTATCTAAAAATTAGGTAGAAATGATTACATTAGATTTGATTAGAAAGAAATGATTACATTAAAGTAAAAAATAAAACAAGATGATTCCTGTAGTGTTCTAAAAGTTTTTACCTATTTTATTAGAGGAAAAAATATAAATATTAATTGGGAATATGATATTTATAATAGTAAAGATGACATGTAATATTTATGAAATCGATTGAGAAAAAGTGGTTATTCTAATAAGGACATATAATAAGCTTGCTGAGTGATCGATAAATATGCACAATTAGCAATTAAAAATAGGAAATATCTGAAAATAAATAAATAAAACATATAGAAAACACACAAATACTACATGGAGTATAAACCTAGTAGGATTTGAACTTTTTGTTAACTTGATAAAAATACTTTAAATGTCATTTGTCATATTAAACCACTGAGTTTTTCCAAGAAACATTGAAAAGAGAAAGATGTAAGTGAATTCAGTTAAGAAGCTAAATAAATTAAAAAGCCATGGCAAATAAAATAATTTTTTCTCTAAGTTATAGTTAAAAACTTAATCAGAAAAAGTTACTTAATAAGAAACATTTAAAAAACAAGGATCTAAGCTTCTGGAACCTCTAATAGCTTGAAAAAGATCAACTTAAATGAAAAGTAAAGAGTAGAATGAAATCATAAGTCTAATCCATATAAAATGTTTGAAAATGAAGAAACAGCAGGAAAAACAACCAAAAGAAAATGGAGTTGTAAAATCAACAGACCTAAAAGTATGATAAGCAAATATTATATAATATTTAATGTCAGAAAATCTGACAACTTATATGCATTAGACATTCTTAGAAGACAATGTCACTCAAATTTATATGAGAAGAAAGAGAAAATCTGAAATGCACCATATTCCCTGAAAACTTTAATTCATACTTAAAAACCTTGTCAGAAAGAATACTCTAGTTCCAGTGACTTCACTGGTAAAGTCTGTTATTATGAAGGAATACCAATAGTATGCATTCTTTCAGAATATTAAAGGGAAAGGGATATTTCTAGCTCATGAAGCACCATTACCCTGATACCAAAATCTAACAGACATTACCAAAACCCACAGACCTTTATCCTTCAGGATGTAAATATAAAAAGCTTTAACAAAATATAAACTGTTTGACCTCAGCAATATAAAAAAGATAATACATCATAATCAAGTTGATTTTTTGTTCAGGAATGCAAGTGTGTTTTAACAATTTCAATTAATCATGTAATTTATCATATATCTATCTATATATATATATATATAAATATATATATATATATATTTTTTTTTTTTTCAGTATGTGGGCCTCTCACTGTTGTGGCCTCTCCCGTTGCGGAGCACAGGCTCCGGACGCGCAGGCTCAGCAGCCATGGCTCACGGGCCCAGCCACTCCACGGCATGTGGGATCTTCCCGGACCGGGGCACGAACCCGTGTCCCCTGCATCAGCAGGCGGACTCTCAACCACTGCGCCACCAGGGAAGCCCTTTTTTTTTTTTTTTTTTTTTTTTTTTTTTTTTAATTTATCATATTAAAAGAATAGATGAGCAAAGTCTTATAACCATCTCACAAAATATGAGAAAAGTAGTTCCTAGAATTTATCACTAATCTATGATGAAGAAAAATAAATTTTCTTCATGGGAATATAAACTGGTACAGTCCCTATGGAAAACAGTATGGAGATTCCTCACAAAATTAAAGATAGAACTACCATATGGTCTGACAATTCCACCTCTGGGTATTTATCCAAAGAAAACAAAAATACTAACTTGAAAAGATATATGCTCCTCCATACTCCTTGCAGCATTATTTCAACAGCCAACATAAGAAGCAACCTAAGTGCCCATCAGTGGATGAATGGAAAAAGATAATGTGGTATCTTTATTGATGGAATATTATACAGCCATAAAAAGGAAGGAACTCTTGCCATTTGTGACAAACATGGATAGACCTTGAAGGCATTATGCTAAGTGACATAAGTCAGACAGAGAAGTCAAATACTGTATGATCTCACTTATATGTGGAACCTTTTTTTTTAATTGAAGTATAGTTGATTTATAATGTTGTGGTTAGTTTCAGGTGTATAGCAGTGATTCAGTAACATATATATATATAGTCTTTTTCAGATTCTGTTCCTTTATTGGTTATTATAAATATTGAGAAGTGTTCCCTGTGCTATACAGTGGGTAGGTCCTTGTTGGTAGTAGTGTGTATATGTTTAATTTATCCCACCCCCCACTTTCCCCTTTGGTAAACATAAACTTTGTTTTCTATGTCTGTGGGTCTATTTCTGTTCTTTATATAAGTTCATTTGTATTATTTTTTTTTTAGATTCCACATGTAAGTGATATCATATGATATTTGTTTTTCTCTGTCTTGCTTACTTCACTTATATGATAATCTCTAAGTCCATCCATGTTGCTGCAAATGGCATCATTTCATTATTTTTTATGGGTTAGAAATATTCCATTGTGTGTGTGTGTGTGTGTGTATATATGTACATATATATGTATATATATATATATATATATATATATATATACACACCACATCTTTATTCATCTGTTGATGGACTTTTAGGTTGCTTCCATGTCTTGGCTATTACATATAGTGCTGCTATGAACAATGGGGTGCAGGTATTGTTTTAAATTATAGTTTTCTCTAGATATATGACCAGGATTGCAGGATCATATGGTAGCTCTATTTTTAGTTTTTTAAGGAACCTCCATACTGTTCTCCATAGTGGCTGCACCAATTTATATTCCCACCAACAGTGTAGGAGGATTCCTTTTTCTCCACACTATCCAGCATTTATTATTTGTAGACTTTTTGACGATGCCATTCTGAACGGTGTGAGGTGATACCTCATTGTAGTTTGGATTTTCATTTCTCTAATAATTAGTGATGTTGTGAATTTTTTTCATGTGCCTTTTGGCCATCTGTATGTTTTCTTTGGAGAAGTGTCTGTTTAGATCTTCTGACCATTCTTTGATTGGATTGTTTGTTTTTTTGATGTTGAACTGTATGAGCTGTTTGTATGTTTTGGAAATTAATCCCTTGTAGGTAACATGTTTGGCAAATATCTTCTCCCATTCTGTAGGCTATTTTTTGGTTTTATTTATGGTTTCCTTTGCTGTGAAGAAGCTTTTAAGTTTAATTAGGTCCCATTTGTTTGTTTTTGTTTTTATTTCCATTACTCTAGGAGGTGACCCCAAAAAGATACTGCTGTGGTTTATGTCAAAGAATGTTCTGTGTGTATTTTCCTCTGAGAGTTTTATAGTATCCAGTCTTACGTTTAGGTCTTTAATCCATTTTTAGTTTATTTTTGTGCATGGTATTAGAGAATATTCTAATTTCATTCTTTTACATGTTGTTGTCCAGTTTTCCCAGAACCACTTATTAAAGAGACTGTCTTTTCTCCATTGTATATTGTTGCCTCCTTTTTCATAGATTAATTGACCATAGATTTGTGGGTTTATTTCTGGTCATTTTATCCTGTTCCCTTGATCTATATATATGTTTCTGTGCTAGTACCATACTGTTTTGATGACTGTAGCTTTGTAGTATAGGCCGAAGTCAGTGAGCTTCATTTCTCCAGGAATCTTAAAAAACAAAAACAGAAACAAAACAAGCTCAGAGATACAGAGAACAGATTGGCGGTTGGCAGAGGCAGGGGATAGGGGGTGGGTTAATGGGGTCAAAAAGTACAAACTTCTAGTTATAAAACAAATAATTCATGGGGAGGTAATGTATAGCATGGTGACTGTAGTTAATAATACTATATAGCATATTTGAAAGCTGCTGCTAAGAGAGTAAAATTAAAGGTTCTTATCACAAGAAAAAAATTTGTAAGTATGTATGGTAACAGATGTTTACTAGGCTTATTGTGGTAATCATTTTGCAAAATGATATTGCAAAATATCATATCAAATTATTATTTTGTACACCTGAAAGTAATATAATGGTATATGTCAATTATACCTCAATAAAAAAATCCAGATTCCTTAGCATGACCCACAATGACCAATATGATCAGGCTCTGAAGACTTCTACAGACTCATCTCTTGCCAAATCCACTATGCTTCAGTCCCTCTGGCCTTCTTTCTGTCTATTGTATTTATAGTACAAACCTTCCTTCCCAGGACATTTGCATCTACAGTTCCCTGGCATGCTCAAAAAAAAAGGGGGGGGGGGAGTTTTCATAACCCAGTGAAGAGCACTTAGGGAAACTTCTAAGATTGCAACCAAAAAGTGTTCCCTCTCAAGTCTTTTATCAATGTTGTGCTGAAGGTTTTTTAAATCAATTTCAATTAATTGAGATGAAGAAATAAATGGTATAAAGAGTAAAAAGTAAGAAGGAAAATTCTGTTTATTCACAGATGATCTTTTATTTACTTTTCTTCAAGTTACATTAGGAATCTTTAAAAATGATAGCTACTTGTCTTTATTTTTTAAACCACTTATTGTGATGTGATTAAAATACAAAAAGTTGTGCGTATTTAATGTATACAACTTGATGAGTTTAGCGATAAGTATACACAAGTGACACCATCTCTATAATCTATGTCATAAACGTATCTATCACTTCTAAAAGTTTTTCATCCTCTTTCTTATCATTATTATGTGTGTATGATAAGAACACTTAAACATAAGGTCTTCCCTCTTAACAATCTTAAGTATACAATACAGTATTGTTAACTGTAGACTCTGTGCTGTGCAGTAGATCTCTAGGGCTTATGTATTTTGTGTAACTGAAGTTTTGTACCCATTGACTAATAACTCACTGTTTGGCCTCCCTCCAGGGCAAGCAACAATCATTGTAGTCTCTTCTTCTATGAGTTTGACTATTTTAGATTCCTCATATAGTTGATATACTATAATATTTGATTTTCTGTGTTTGGCTTATTTCACTTAGCATGTCTTCCAAGTCCATCCATATTGTTGCAAATGGTAGTTCCTTTTTTAAATGCTGAATAGTATTCAATTGTATGTATATAAAACATTTATTTATTCATCCATCAGTTGATTGACATGTAGGTTGCTTCCACCTCTTGACTATTGTCAATCAAGTCACAATGAACATGAGTATGCAGATATCTCTTTGTGACACTTTATTCAATTTATTTTGCATATATATTCAGAAGTGAGATTGCTAGAACAGACATGATCTTTTAAATAAAAAACCCTAAGAGAATCTACAATAAGGTACTACTAGAATTAGTAAGTTTAGCAAGCTCACATACAGAAAAATCAATTTCATTTGTATGCACTAGCAATAAACAAACAGAAAATAAAATTAAAATACCATTTATAATAACATAACAATATTTAATATTAAACTTAAAATATATGCATGGACTATATTCTAAAAACTATGGGGATATTGCTGAAAAAATTAAAGAAGATTTTAATAGAAGGAAAGAGTTATAATTTTCATAGACTGGAAGTTTCAATATTTTTAGGATGTTAATTCTCCCCAAATTGACAAACTGACAAACTGAACCAACAAAATCCAAGTAGAACAGGACTTTTTTGAAAAAATGTATATGAGAATGCAAAGGACCCAAAAAAACCCTCACTAAAACAGTGTGAAAGAATGGTAATGCCATTCTTTATCCTATCTCAAGGGGAGTTAGATATTCTCATTCTTTCATTAAGTACTAACTTTTATTAAGCAGTTATGTTTTGGGCACAGGAAATACATCATAATAAAAATAAATGGATGAATGAATGAATGGTAAATTATCTTACATCAAGGGGTTTACAGTCTTGTGAAGGGGATATATGTTACTGAAAAATCGCATAATAATTATAAAATTACATCTGTAATATGTGCTCTTATAACATCATCGTGTGCTATGCTATAATAACCCTATATAGAGAGAAATTGAAAATATTATCTTTTAACAGGTAAACATTCCTGTATGAATGTTGATTGGACTAAGATTTAAGAGAAAATGTGTATAACCTGGACTAAAGTTGTCAAAGTGTGATGTAATTGAAAGGGCCTTTTATTAGGGCAGAGAGTGAAAGTTACTTGATATAAGATTAAGCCAAAAGTTGTGTAGATTAATTAATAATTTAAATAATTTATATTGCTCAATCTTTATCTTTTAAATTCAATAACTAATCATACTTATGGTTTAGATATAAAATATAAATATAGAAACAGTCTCTATAGAAAAACAGACAAAATAAATATCAATTAATTGTTTTTATTTTTTTAACATCTTTATTGGAGTATAATTGCTTTACAATGGTGTGTTAGTTTCTGCTTTATAACAAAGTGAATCAGCTATACATATAAATATATCCCCATATCTCTTCCCTCTTGCGTCTTCCTCCCTCCCACCCTCCCTATCCCACCCCTCTAGGTGGTCATAAAGCACCAAGCTGATCTCCCTGTGCGATGCGGCTGCTTCCCACTAGCTATCTATTTTACATTTGGTAGTATATATAAGTCCATGCCACTCTCTAACTTTGTCCCAGCTTACCCTTCCCCCTCCCTGTGTCCTCAAGTCCATTCTCTAGTTATTGATTGTGTTTAAAATGATCATTTAATTATACTTTTAAATGTCTGGTTTACTCAAAATTATTTTTCAGAAAATTATAGTGATAATTAACATAAATATGTATGTGTATATTGTTATATTTATAATAATTATATTTCACATGTAATTATCGTTTAATAAATCATATTTTATTATGAAATAATCTTATTATAGAAATATAAAATATTATGACCTTATTATAATTTTATGTTAATATAAAATATATACCTGGAATTAAACTAATCATAAATATTCATAACTGAATTTTAATAAATTAATATTACATTATTTAGAGACTCACATCTTATTTTATAAAGAACCTGATTCTGATAAAGAAGAATTTATGTTTTCAAAAGGAATGTGACACAAAGAAACTTATGACTATCATGGAAAACAGTATTCTAATAATGACAAATGTTATAAAAGACATTGAAAAATCAGGATGCCAAATACAGCCAGAAGCTATATTAGGCATTTAATTCTTTTAAATTAAAAGAACAAAAGTGTCAAAATAGATTGATTTGATAGTTCTCATTCACTGAAATCATTTCATGAATCCAATAACATGATAGTAACATAGATGGGAAAATACCACAATTGCCATAGGAAATGAGGCAGCTAAATATTCTTATCTTTGTAGGACCCTTGGGGTAGAAAACCATCAGAGGCAACTGAAAATGCAATGTCAACAAGCTGCAATATATCCACAGGGAATCTGAGGCAACAGAGAAAAAAATGAATAGGCAATAGCAGATGTTTTCCCCTAGGGACAATTATAGAGCAATAATTAAAAATCAAGACAGTATCTAAAAAAGAGCATAATAATACTAACAGAAGGAAGAAATTAAGAGAATGATGAAATCATTTTATAGCAATTACACCACTGTTTTCTACAAGTTGATTATCCTAATCAAAAAACAGACACACAAACAAATAAATGAAAAAATATTTGAGCAGTCCAGCAACATTGCTTCTATAGAGCATAGCCATGATTTATTTCACCAGTGATTTTAAGGTCAAACAATAATTTACACAAAGCAAATTTTTATAGTTAGAGAATTTATATATTTCTCTTTATCCAATTAATCCTGTTGAGGATATGGAACAAAATAATCCAATTTAGTTTCTAGTCTTCCCTATGCCATTAACCTGCATTGCTCCTGGATATAGTCTCTGATATCCTTTGAGATTCATTTTTTTAAAACTATGGAATAAATTTGACACAAAACGATCTACAACTGCCTTTGTCTAATCTAACATTCCATGATATATCTTGTTTGATTTTGAAATATATTCACTAAAAGGTCTTATAATACAGATATTTCCAAGGCAGGCAGATTATTCTTGGAAAACCAAATAAATTTTTACAAACACTACATCTGATTTTATTGCTGTTTATCATAATGACAGAAACCTGAAGATATCTGGCAATTTAACCATTATAATTTAGTTAAATCTATTTTTTAAAACATCGACCTTTAGAGTCTGTTACATAATTAAGTCAAATTAGAAATATTTATATTCTGCTTCTGTTATTAAATATTATTTATTTTGACAAAGTCAAAATTTAATAGTATTTTTAAATATATGAACTAATTTAGAAGATAATGATCAGTTATCTTATTATCACTTTAGTTATAATGCTCATCACTTTGTGTAGAATAGGAAGTTTTTGAGGATAGACTTTAAACTTTTCTTGTAGCATAGTATATAAACACTTGGTCCAAGAAAGAAGGAAAGAGGGAAGGGAGGAAAGTGTTACTGGCTGGAGCTGGAACCAAACTGAGGTTGTGCAGCTCATTGCTCAAAAGTCAGTGTTCCAGAGAAAAGGGGTGGTGGAGAAAGAAAGATACTTTATTCAAGAAGCTGGGAACCTGGGAAGATGACAGACTAGTGTCCCCAAAACCACCTCTGAGTTACCAGTTAGAGGACAAGAGTATTCAAAGGAAAGTTTCAGAGGTATACAGGTGAGGCTACCTGAGGTGCAGCATGCTCAGCTCCTATAATCATCTGGAAATTGATTGTGGGGTGATCTGTTCAGCCTCATCTTGATTGAGTAAAGAGAGCAGTAAATCTAAAGCTGCAGGGTTTAAATGTCCTGTTGCTCCTGGAATTTCTCAAGCATGCAATAAGGTATTCTTTAAGCATTTAATCATATTGCAGCTTATTCAGGCCTAGGTCATAGGTTTTTCTCAAAATTGAACTGGGACTTCCAATATGGAGTCACCTTCACTAAGGTAGAAGCTCAGCTTCCTTTACCTAACTCCTGAGCGAGTGTTTCAGAGCCTGGTTTCAAAAAGAAGAAAGAAAAATTGGTTTATTTAATTCAAACACAGCTTCAATTTATCTTGTCTAAAAGTAAACTACACGCCCATATTCTCCCTTTGGAAGGAAAACTAACAAAAGTCATAAAATTCATGTGTTTTATACTGAAGATTAGATGGTCACATCTAACTCTTCTGTTTAATCTACTTTAGTAGAATACATACACATCTGCTTTACTTTGACAGAGTCAAGTCTAAAATTTAATAGTATTATGTTTTTATTAAAGTAGAGTTGAGGTACGTTATTATATGTTACAGGTGTACAAAATAGTGATTCATAATTTTTAAATGTTACCTTCCATTTTTAGTTATTTTAAAATATTGGCTGTATTCCCTATGTTGTACAATATATCCTTGTAGCTTATTTTATACATAATAGCATGTACATCTTAATCCCCTACCTGTAAATTGCCCCTTTCCCCTTCTCTTTCTGCACTGGTTATCACTAGTTTGTTCTCTGCATCTGTGAACCTGCTTGTTGTTTGTTATATTCACTAGTTTGTTGTATTTTTTAGATTCCACATGTAAGTGATATTATACAGCATTTTTCTTTCTCTGATTTATTTCACTAGGATAGTATCCTCCAAGTCCACCCGTGTTGTTGCAAATGACACAATTCCAGTGTTTTTTATGGCTGAGTAGTGTTCCATAGTGTGTGTGTGTGTGTGTGTGTGTGTGTGTGTGTGTGTATAGTCTTTGTCCACTCATCTATTGGTGGACACTTAGGTTGCTTCCATATCTTGGCAAGGGTAAATAATGCTACTATGAACTTTGGGGTACATGTATCTTTTAGAATTAGTGTTTTTAACTGTTTTGGGGGGTGTATACCCAGGAATGGAATTGCTGGGTCATATGGTAGTTCTATTTTCAGTCTTTTGAGAAACCTCCATACTGTTTTCCAAGGGCTGCCACACCAATTTACATTCCCATCAGCAGTGTACGTGGGTTTTCTTTCTCCACATCTTCACCAATATTTGCTTTTGTATTCATTTTGATGATAGCTATTCTGACAGGTGTGAGCTGCTATCTCATTGTGGTTTTGATTTGCATTTCCTTGATGGTAAGCTGTGTTGAGCATCTTTTCATGTACATGTTGGCTATCTGCAATCATCTTTGGAAAACTGTTCAAGTGTCCTGCCCATTTTATAATCAGGTAATTTATCTTTTTGATGTTGAGTTTTATGAACTGTTTCTATATTTTGGATATTATCCCCTTCTGGGTCATATCATTTGTAAATATTTTATCCCATTCAGTAGGTTGTCTTTTTGTTTTGTTGATTTTCCTTTGCTGTGTAAAAGCTTTTGAGTTTAATTAGGTCACATTAGTATTACTTTTGCTTTTATTTCCATTACTCTAGGAGACAGATCCAAAAAAATATTGCTACAATTTATGTCAGAGAGTGTTCTGCATATGCTTTCCTCTAGAATTTTTATGGTGTCCTGTCTTACATTTAGGTCTTTAATCAATTTTGAGTTTACTTTTGTATGTGGTTTGAAAGGGTATTCTAATTTTATTCTTTTACATGTAACTGTCCAGTTTTCCTAGCACCACTTATTGAAGAGACTTGTCTTTTCTGGTATATTCTTGCCTACTTTGTTGTACATTAGTTGACCATAAGCACCTGGGTTTATTTCTGGGCTCTCTAGTCTGTTACATTGATCAATGTGTCTATTTTTGTGCCAGTACCATCTCTTTTGATTACTATACCCCTATAGTACAGTCTGAAGTCAGGGATTATGATTCCTCCAGCTCTGTTCATTTTTCTCAAGATTATTTTGGCTATTTGGGGTCTTTTGTGCATGCAAATTTCAAAGTATTTGTTCTAGTTCTGTGAAAAGTGCCATTGATATTTTGATAGGAATTACACTGAATTTGTAGATTGTCTTGGATAATACAGTCATTTTAACAGTATTGATTCTTCCAATCCAAGAGCATGGTATATCTTTCCATTTGTTTGTGTCATCTTCTATTTGTTTCATCAGTGTCTTATAGTTTTCCTAGTACAGGTCTTTTACCTCCTTAGGTAGGTTTATTCCTAGGTATTTCATTCTTTATGATGCAGTGATGAATGAGATTGTTTCCTTAATTTCGATTTCTGAGATTTAGTTGTTTGTGTATAGAAATGCAACAGATTTCTTTATATTTATTTTGTATTCTGCTACTTACTGAATTCATTGATAAGCTCTAGTAGTTTTCTGATGACGTCTTTAGCATTTGCTATGTATAGTATCATGTCATCTGGAAACAGTGACAGTTTTACTTCTTCCTTCCCACTTTGATTTTTTCAAATTTCTTTTTCTTCTCCAGTTGCTGTGGCTAGGACTTCCAATACTATGTTGCACAAAAGGAGCAAGAGTGGGCATCCTTTTCTTTTTCCTATTATCAGAGGAAATGCTTTCAGATTTTTCACCATCAAGAGTGATGTTGGTTGTGGGCTTGTCATAAATGGCCTTTTTAATGTTGAGGTATGTTCCCTCTGTGCCCACTATTTGGAAAATTTTTATTATAAATGGATGCTAAACTTTTATCAAAAGGTTTTTCTGAACCTATTGAGATGATCGTATGGCTTTTATTCTTTAATTTGTTAATGTGGTGTATCACATTGATTGATTTGGGGAAATTGGAAAATTCTTGCATCCCTGGGATAAATCCCACTTGATCATGGTGTATGATCCTTTTAATCTATTGTTGGATTTTGTTTGCTAATATTTGTTGAACATTTTTGCATCTATGTTTATCAGGGATATTGACCAGTAATTTTCTTTTCTTGTGATATCATTGTCTGGTTTTGGTATCAGAGTGATGCTGGCCTTGTAGAATGAGATCAACAGTGTTCCTTCCTTTGCAATTTTTTGGGAGTAGTTTGAGAAGGAGAGTCTTAAGTCTTTTCTAAATGTTTAATAGAATTCAACTATGAAGCTATCTGGTTCTGGACTTTTGTTTGTTGGGAGTTTTTTTTTTTTTTTTTGAATTACTGATCAATTTGATTACTGGTAATTGGTCTGTTCATATGTCCTATTTCTTCCTGGTTCAGTCTTGGGAGAATTACATTTCTAAGAATTTGTCCATTTCTTCTAGGTTGTTCATTTAATTGGGAAGTAGTGATTCTTTGTAGTCTCTAACGATGCTTTGTATTTCTGTGGTGTCAATTGTGACTTCTCCTTTTTCATTTCTGATTTTATTGATTTGGGCCCTCTTCCTTTTTTTCTTGATGAGTCTGGCTAAAGGCTTATCAATTTTCATTATCTTTTCAAAGGTCCAGCTTTCAGTTTCACTGATCTTTTCTATTTTTTTTTTTTTTAGTCTCTATTTTATTTCTGTTCCAATTTTTATGTTTCTTTTCTTCTACTAACTTTGGGTTTTATTTATTTTTCTTTCTCTAGTTCCTTTAGGTGTAAAGTGAGGTTGTTTACTTGAGATTTTTCTTGTTTCCTGAGGTACGTAGGTATTGCAATAAACGTCCCTCTTAGAACTGCTTTTCCTGCGTCCCATAGGTTTTAGATCATTGTTCTTTTGTTTTCATTTGTGTCAAGGTATGTTTTTATTTCCTCTTTGATTTCTTCAGTGATCCTTTGGTTGTTTCATAGTATATTGTTTAGCTTGCACAAATTTGTGTTTTTGTAGATTTTTTCTTGTAGGTGATTTGCAGTCTCATAGAGTTGTGGTTGGAAAAGATGCTTGGTATGATTTCGTTTTTTTAAATTTTATAATATAATAATATGTGTGCTTATCTTTTAATTTAAAATATTTTTTATTTTCTAAAATTTTATTGGAGTATAGTTGATTTTTTTAAACATTTTTATTGGAGTATAATTGCTTTACAATGTTGTGTTAGTTTCTGCTCTCTAACAAAGTGAATCAGCTATATGTAAGCATATATCCGCTCCCTCTTGCATCTCCCTCCCACCCTCCCTATCCCACTCCTCTAGGTGGTCACAAAGTGCCGAGCTGATCTCCCTGTGCTATGCAGCTGCTTCCCACTAGTTATCTATTTTACATTTGGTACTGTATATATGTCAATGCTACTCTCTCACTTCATCCCAGCTTACCCTTCCCCCTCCCCGTGTCCTCAAGTCCATTCTCTACATCTGCGTTTTTATTCTTGTTCTACCGCTAGGTTCTTCATGACCTTTTTTTTTTTTTTTTTTTAGATTCCATATATATGTGTTAGCATGCGGTATTTGTTTTTCTCTTTCTGACTTACTTCACTCTGTATGACAGACTCTAGGTCCATCCAGCTCACTACAAATAACTCAACTTTGTTTCCTTTTATGCCTGAGTAATATTCCATTGCATATATGTGCCACATCTTCTTTATCCATGCATCTGTCGATGGACACTAGTATAGTTGATTTACAATGTTCTTACTTTCAGGTGTACAGCAAAGTGATTCAGTTATACATATACATGTATTCATACTTTTTCAGATTTTTTTCTCATATATGTTATCACAGAATACTGAGTAGAGTTCCCTGTGCTATACAGTAGGTCCTTGTTAGTTATGTATCTTATTTACATTAGTATGTGTATGTTACTTCCACGCTCCTGACTTATCCCTCCACCCCATGTTTCCCCTTTGGTAACAATAAGTTTGTTTTTTTTTTTATATTTGTAAGTCTGTTTCTGTTTGTAAATAAGTTTATTTGTATCATTTTTTAATTTTTATATAATTTTAATGTATTTTTTTTTTATTTTTGGCTGCATTGGGTCTTCGTTGCTGTGCATGGGCTTTCTCTAGTTGTGGCAAGTGGGGGCTACTCTTTGTTGCAGCGTGTGGCCTTCTCATTGTGATGGCTTCTCTTGTGAAGCACAGGCCTTAGGCATGTGGTCGTCAGTAGTTGTGACTCATGGGCTCGAGAGTGCAGGCTCAGTAGTTGTGGTGCGTGGGCTTAGTTGCTCCGTGGCATGTGGAATCTTCACAGACCAGGGATCGAACCCATATCCCCTGCATTGGCAGGCGTATTCTTAACCACTGCTCAACCAGGGAAGTCCCACATTTTTATAAAATTAGATTCCACATATGCATGCTATGATATATTTGTCTTTGTCTGTCTGACTTACCTCACTTAATATGATAATCTCCAGGTCCATCCATGTTGCTGCAAATGGCATTATTTCATTCGTTTATGACTGAGTAATATTCCTTTGTATATATGTATCACATCTTCTTTTTGCATTCATTAGTCAATGGACATTCAGGTTGCTTCCATGTCTTGGCTATTGTAAATCATGCTGCAGTGAACACTGGGATGCATGTATTGTTTTGAATTATGGTTTTCTTCTGATATATGCCCAGGAGTAGGGTAGCTGGATCAAATGGTAGCTCTATTTTTAGTTTTTAAGGAGCCTCCATTACTGTTCTCCATAGTAGTTGAACCAATTTACATTCCCACCAACAGTGTAGGAGGGTTTTCTTTTCTCCACACCCTCTCCAGCAATTCTTTTCTGTAGATTTTTTGATGATGGTAATTCTGACCCATGTGAGGTGATAACCTCATTGTACTTTTATTTCCATTTCGCTGATAACTAGTGATCTTGAGCAGCTTTTTATGTACTTTTTGGCCACCTGTATGTCTTCTTTGGAGAAATGTCTATTTAGATATTCTGCCCATTTTTTGTTTGAGTTTTTTTTTTTATATAGAGCTGCATGAGCTATTTGTACGTTTTGAAGATTAATCCCTTATTAGTCATTTCGTTTCCAAACATTTTCTCCCATTCTGTGGGTTTTATTTTTGTTTTGTTTATGGTTTCCTTTCCTGTACAGAAGTTTTAAGTGTAATACGTTCCCCTTGTTAATTTTGTTTTAATTTTCATTACTCTAGGAGGTGGATAAGAGAAGATACTGCTGTGATTTATGTCAAAGAGTGTTCTGCCTCTGTTTTCCTCTACTAGTTTTATAGTGTCCAGTCTTACATTTAGGCTTTTGATCTCTTTTGAGTTTATTTTTGTGTATGGTGTTAGAGAATGTTCTAATTTCATTCTTTTACATGTAGCTGTCCAGTTTTCCCATCACCACGTATTGAAGAGACTGTCTTTTCTCCATTGTATATTCTTGCCTCCTGTGTCATAGATTAATTGACCATAGGTGTGTAGGTTTATTTCTGGACTTTCTCTCCTGTTGCATTGATCTATGTTTCTGTTTAGAGCAAGTACCATACTCTTTTGATGACTGTAGTTTTGTAGTATAGTCTGACATCAGGGAGCATGATTCCTTCAGCTCCGTTTTCTTTCCCAGGGTTGCTTTGGCTATTCAGGTTCTTTTGTGTTTCTATACACATTTTAAACTTTTTTGTTCTAGTTCTGTGAAAAATGCCATTGGTAAATTGGTAGGGATTGCATTGAGCCTGTAAATTGCTTTAGGTACTATAGTCATATTGACAATATTGATTCTTCCAATCCAAGAACATGGTATACTTTCCATTGGTTTGTGTTATCTTCGAATTCTTTCATCAGTGTCATAGTTTTCAGAGTACAGGTCTTTTGTCTCCTTAGGTAGTTTTATTCCTAGGTATTTTATCCTTTTTGATGTGATAAGTGATATTCTTTTCTTGATTTCTCTTTTGGATCTTTCATTGTTAGTGTATAGGAATACAAGAGATTTCTGTGCATTAATTTTTTATCCTGAAAGTTTATTGAATTCATTAATGAGCTCTAGTAGTTTTATGGTAGCATCTTTAGGATTTTCTATGTGTAATATTGTGTCATCTGCAAATAGTGGCAGTTTTACTTCTTCGTGGGTTTGTCATATATGGCCTTTATTAAGTTGAGATAAGTTCCCTCTATGCTCACATTCTGGAGAGTTTTTATGATAAATTGGTGTTGAATTTTGTCAAAAGCTTTTCCTGCATCTATTGAGATGATCATGTTGTTTTTATTGTTCTGTTTGTTAATGTGCTGTATCACACTGATTGATTTGCAGATATTGAAGAGTACTTGCATCCCTGGGATTAAAACCCACTTGATCATGGTGTTGATCCTTTTATTGTATTGGTGGATTTGGTTTGCTAGTATTTTGTTGAGGATTTTTGCATCTGTGTTCATCAACGATATTGGCCTGCAATTTTCTTTTTTTGTGGTATCTTTGTGTGGTTTTGGTATCAGAGTGATGGTGGCCTCCTAGAATGCATTTCGGGGTGGTCCTTCCCTTGCAGTTTTTTGGAAGGATAGGTGTTAACTCTTCTCTGAATGTTTGATAGAATTCTTCAGTGAAGCGATCTGGTCCTGGACTTCTGTTTGTTGGAAGTTTTTAATCACTGTCTCAATTTCAGTCCTTGTGATTGCTCTGTTCACATTTTCTATTTCTTACTTCTTCAGTTTTGGAAGGTTGTACCTTTCTAAGAATTTGTCCATTTCTTTTAGTCCATTTTATTGCATATAGTTGTTTGTAGTTGTCTTTTATGATCCTTTATATTTATATGGTGTCCATTGTAACTTCTTTTTCATTTTTAATTTTATTGATTTGCACTCTCTCCCTTTTTTTTTTTCTTGCTGAGTCTGGCTAAAGGTTTATCAAATTTTGTTTATCTTTTCAAAGAACCAGATTTTAGTTTCATTGATCTTTTCTATTGTTTTCTTTGTCTCTATTTCATTTATTTCTGTTCTGTTCTTTATGATTTCTTTCCTTCTACTGACTTTGGCTTTGTTCTTCTTTCTCTAGCTGCTTTAGGTGTAAGGTTAGGTTGTTTATTTGAGATTATTCTTGTTTCCTCAAGTAAGCTTATATCACTATAAACTTCCCTCTTAGAACCACTTTTTCTGTGTCCCATAGATTTTGGATTGTCATGTTTTCATTGTTATTCCATTGTTAGTTTCATTGTCATTTCATTGTTAGAACCACTTTTTCTGTGTCCCATAGGTTTTGGTTTGTAATGTTTTCATTGTTATTTCATTGTTAGAACCACTTTTTCTGTGTCACATAGATTTTGGATTGTCATGTTTTCATTGTTATTCCATGAAAACATGTTTTCATGTTTCATTGTTATTTTCATTGCTATTTCAGTTTTTTTATTTCTTCTTTGATTTCTTCAATGATCCAGTGGTTGTTTAACAGCATATTATTTAGCCTTCACATTTTCATGCTTTTTGTAGTTTTTTCCTTGTAGTTGGTTTCTAGCCTCAGCATTATTGTTGGAAAAGATGCTTAATGAGATTTCAATTTTTTTTAAAATACACTGAGGCTTATTTTGTGACCCAGTATGTGATATATCCTGATAAATGTTCTATGTACACTTGAAAAGATTGTGTATTCTGTTGCTTTCAGATAGAGTGCTCTCTCTATATATGTCAATCAAGTCCATCTGGTCTAATGTGTCAAGTCCAGCATTTCCTTATTGATTTCCTGTGTGTTTGATCTGTCCATTGATGTAAATGGTGTGTTAAAGTCCTCTACTGTTATTGTATTACTGTTGATTTCTCCCTTTATGTCTATTAATATTTGCCCTGTGTAATTATGTGCTTCTATGTTGGGTGCATATATATTTACAATTGTTATATCTTCTTGGATTGACCCCTTGGTCATTATGTAGCATCCTTCTTTATCTCCTGTAATAATCTTTATTTTAAAGTCTGTTTTGCCTGATATAAGTATTGTTACTCCAGCTTTTTTTTTTTAATTTCCATTTGTGTGGAATACCTGTTTTCCATTCCCTCACTTTCAATCTGTGTGTGTTTTAGATCTGAAGTGAGTCTCTTAGGCAGCATATTTATGGGTCTTGCTTTTTGGATCCATTCAGCCACTCTTTGTCTTTTGATTGTAACATTTAGTCCATTCATATTTAAGGTAATTATCAATAGTATGTACTTATTGCCATTTTGTTAATTGTTCTGGAATTGTGTTTTTAGGTTTTTTTTGTTCCTTTATACTTTTTCTGTCTTCTCTTGTGACTTGATGACTGTCTTTAGTGTTATGTTTGGATTCCTTTTTCTTTTTTGTGTGTGTATATCGATCATATATTTTTGGTTTGTGTTTACCATGAGATCTATATATAGAAAGTTCTATATAGATATATACACATGACTGTTTTAAATTGCTGAGCTGTTAATTTCAAATGCATTTTTAAAAGTCTGAGTTTGTATTCTTCTGATTAGTATTTTTGATATTGTGCTTTACATCTAATTGTTTTGTGTATTTGTTAACTGCTTTGTGGATATAGATGATTTTACTACATTTGTCTTTTAACTTCCTCCTAGCTTTGTGCATGGATGATTTCCTAATTTTACTGTATGTTTGCCTTCACCAATGTGCTCTTTCATTTTGTAATTGTCTTGTTCATAGCTTTGGCCTTTTCTTTTTCTCATGGAAAAATTCTTTAACCTTTGTTGTAAAGCTGATTTGGTGTTGCTAAACTCTTTTAGCTCTTGCTTGTCTGTAAAGCTTTTATCTCTTCATAATACCTGAACAAGAGTCTTGCTGTGTGGAGTATGCTTGGTTGTAGTTGTTTCCCTTTCATTGCTCTAAATGTATTGTGCCACTCTCTTCTGGCCTGAGAGTTTCTTCTGAAGAATCTGTTGATAGCCTCATGGGAGATCCTGTGTATGTTATTTGTTGTTTTTCCCTTACTGCTTTTAATAGTCTCTCTTTATCTTTCATTTTTGTCATTTTAATTACAATGTGTCTTAGTGTGTTCCTCTTTGAGTTAATCTTTATGGGATTCTTTGTACCTCCTGGACCTGGGTAACTGTTTCCTTTACCAGGTGAGGGAAATTTTTAGCTATTATATTTTCCAGTATGTTCTCAGCCTCTTTCTGTCTCTTTTCTCCTTCTGGGACTGCTGTAATGTGAATATTAGTGTGACTGATGTTGTCCCAGAGGTCTCTTAAACTGTCCTAATTTCTTTTCTTTATTTTTTCTTTTTTTCTGTTCAGCATCAGTGATTTCCACTACTCTGTCTTCCAGCTCACTGTTACATTCCTCTGTATCATTTATTGTATTGTTGATCCATTCTAGTATATTTTTCATTTTAGTTACTGTATTTATCTCTGTTTGGTTTTAATTTATATTTCCAAACTCTGTGTTAAAAACTTCTGACTTTTCTTTCTTTGCATCCATTCTTCTCCTGAGTTCTTTCATCATCTTTATGATTATTACCCTGAACTCTTTCTCACATTGATCACCTGTCTCCACTTCACTTAGTTTTTCTTCTGGGGTTTTATCTCATTCCTTTATGTGGAATGTGTTCCTCTGCTGCCTCATTTTGCCTAAGTTGTTGTTTTTATTTTTATGTATCTGGTAGGTTAGTTACAATCTCCAACCTTGAACAAGTACCTTCTGTAGGAGATGTCCTCTGCATCCCAGCAGCACACTACCCTCTTTTCACCCTAGTTATATGCTCTAGGGGTTCTCCCTATGAGGGCTGTGTGGGCCCTTCTGTTGTGGCTGGCTATATGGGCAGTCTGGTAGGTTTGTGTTGGCCCCTAGTCTTGTTGGTTGCCAGGACTTGCCTTGTGAGGATTCTGCTAGCTACTGGTTGGTTGGACCTGGTCACAAAGCTGTTGACTGCAGAAATACAGAGGACCCCAGAACTAGTGTTAGCTCACTGGTGGGTGAATTCAGGTCCTGGGATTAGTGCTAGACTATTGGCAGGCAGAGCAATGTCCCAGAGTCTTACTGCAGTGCCCAGGGTTCCAATAACTGGTGTCAGATCACTGGCGGGAGGTGGCGGGGCTGATTCCTTATTCCTGACACAATTGGTTATGGCGTCTGGGGTATCCTGAAGCTTGTCTTAGCCTGCTAGTGGGCAGGGCCAGGACCCATCTGCTCCCAGGGCAGGGTCTCACCTGATTTGGGAAGGCTGGGTCCAAAGACTGTGAGATTGTGATTTTCTTGCAACAGGAGTCTGCTTCCTGGTGGGTGAGGCTTGTCCAGAGGCTAGAGCAGGCCTCCTGGAGGGCAAGACCAGTACCTATCTGCCTGTGGGTGGAGCTGTGTCCCAGCTCTATGGTTTGCCTGTCTATATCTAGAGGCATGTCTAGAGGTGACTGTGGGCTCAGGAAGTCTTTAGGCAGCCAGTCTGCTGTTAGGTGGGGCCAGGTCTTGGTGCTAATGTGCTAGACAATAGATTCCACAATGGCACCCACCAACACCAGTGTCCATGTGGTAGAAGGAGCTCCTAAGAATAGCTGCCACCATTGTCTATGCCCCCACATTGAGCCACAGCTGCCCCATGCCTTTCTTGAAGGCTCTCCAAGACTAGCAAGTAGGTCTGGCCCAGGCTTCTATCAAATTATTGCTTTTTCCCTGGGTCCTGGAGCATGTGAGATTTTTTTTTTTTTTTTTTTTTTTTTTTTTTGCAGTACGCGGACCTCTCACTGTTGTGTCCTCTCCTGTTGCGGAGCACAGGCTCCGGATGCGCAGGCTCAGCGGCCATGGCTCACGGGCCCAGCTGCTCCGCGGCATGTAAGATCTTCCCGGACCGGGACACAAACCCGTGTCCCCTGCATCGGCAGGCGGACTCTCAACCACTGCACCACCAGGGAAGCCCTATGTGAGATTTTTGTGTACACCCTTTAATAGTGAAGTCTTTATTTCCCCCATTCCCGTGGGACTCTTGAAATTAAACCCCACTTGACTTTAGAGCCAAATGCTCTGGTGACTTGTCTTTCTGGTGCAGGACTCCTGGGCTGGGGAGCCTGATGGGGGACTCAGAACTCTCACTTCTGTGGGAGAACCTCTGTAGTATAATTATTCTCCAGTTTGTGTGTCATCCACCCAGGAGTATGGGACTTGATTATATCTAGAGTCTGCTCCTCCTACCCATCTCCTTGTGGTTCCTTATCTCTTTACTTGTAGAAGATCTTTTCCAGTGGGTTCCAGTCTTTTTCATTTATGGTTGTTCTACATACTGTTGTGATTTTGGGGTGCTCATGAGAGGAAGTGAGCTCAGGATCTTTATACTATACCATCTTACATGAAGTAATTTAGAAAATAATAATGAATTGTCTTATTGTCATTTTAGTTATAAAGCTCATCGCTTTGTGTAGAATGGGAAGTTTTTGAGGACAGACATTTTAATATTTGTATAGCATTATATTTCATAAAAGGTGGACACACGCACACGCACATTTAACACTACCAATCTTATTACTTCTTGAAAAGTGTCTCAAAATAGACTTTCAAAAGTCATTATTAACCAGTTATTAGCTGTGTTTTGCATGTCCAATTCTACTATACTGAAGACTGTGATTTTCTTATTATGGAATATAATAATGGACTATATAATAAATGACCATTGCTATGAATTTTCTTTAACTGAGTATAGACCTCATCATCACATCCTATGCTCAATTTAAAAATTTGAAGGTAATATATTTATGTTTACAACACTAGATTTTTTTTTAATTTAACACCATTTTTTACTGAGTTCATGAATAAAGAAGTTGTGTTTTAATTCTCCCTACTGGACTTTGGAATACTCAGTGACATAAATTGAAAAACCCAATATTCAGACTATGGTAATTGACCCTGTGATGAGAAGATATGAAAAATTACCTCTTCAAAGAAGTAGGTTAAATAGATGTATTCTAAATGGCTTATATTATTGTAATAGACAAGAAAAATATATAAATGTAATGCATTTGAATACAAAGTTCTAAGGATAATTTTAGAAATGAGTCCAAAGAAAACTTTCTGAAGGAAATAAGCTTTGTAAATAAACGCTGTTTACTCATAGTGTTATTTTTCAATCCTATAATGATAAATGCTTTTCTGTTTGAGTAGGTAACACTGCAAATATGACAATATGAATACCTAGTTCATGGAATATGCCTGTTTTTTGCATGATGAAAACTTAGATTTCTGAAGAAATTTTTTCAAATTTATATTGGGCTTTATTTATGAAACCAAGCTTATGAAATTAAAAATATATATGCTAAAAATTAGATCTATCTAGTAAAAAAGAAGGTTTAGGTGAATTATTCTGAGGTGGTTTTAGTCAGCTTGATTTATTTAGCAAAGATCATCTACTTTAAAAGTGCTTGCAGTGTAAATTCTAAGTACTTTGTAAAAACTCCAAAATTCCCAGGTGTTGTTATCTCTGAGTGTTATATTAAGAAATGAAATAACCCTGTGTCATTTGGAAAATTATTTGAAAACAATAAGTTTGCATATCAACTTCTTTCAGTAAGAACTTAACTCTAGCCAGTGTTTTTAGTAGCAGCGAAAGAAATGGCAAAATGGGGAGAAATGCAACTTTATTGCCAGCATTTCATTGTTAATGCTGGGGAGATGGTTACATCAATGTCAGGAAAATGGATCAAAATTGAAGAATAGGGCTTCCCAGGTGGCGCAGTGGTTGAGGGTCCGCCTGCCGATGTAGGGGACACGGGTTCGTGCCCCGGTCCGAGAAGATCCCACATGCCGCGGAGCGGCTGGGCCTGTGAGCCATGGCCACTGAGCCTGCGCGTCCGGAGCCTGTGCTCCACAACGGGAGAGGCCACAACAGTGAGAGGCCCACGTAACGCAAAAAAAAAAAAAAAAAACTGAAGAATAATTGAAATTTCAAGTCAAATAACTTGTCTTTAAGTCTGTTAGAGAGCAATAATGAACAGAGGAAAAACAGTACATTAAATTCTTGAGACAGTGAACAGCTTAAATGTTATTAAATATATTTAAATGTGCTCTATCTCATTGGTAAAATTAGTGATTAAAGTGATTATTTTATCACTAAAATTTTTATGTAAGAATCTCAGAGATGATTACATATACTAATTTGCTAGTGGAGTTACTATGATACTTTAGGTTGGATTTGAAAAAAAATAATAGAATCTATGAACTATTAGGGGAAAAATGAATGAAATAAAACAATTGGCTGAGTTTTCACTCGACCCTTTGACATCTTTTTACACAATAGGACAAGCATTTCTTTTGTAGCAAAATTTGAGTTATATGTTGCCCTCCTTTATAGATGCAAACCTTACTTTACAGATAGATGCTATTTTTTGCAACCATATATTGCTATGTTGCTTGCTTCAAATCAGTAATAAAAATTAAGAAAATAGGACTTCCCTGGTGGTGCAGTGGTTAAGAATCCACCAGCCAGTGCAGGGGACACAGGTTCAATCCCTGTTCTAGGAATATCCCACATGCCACAGAGCAAATAAGCCCATGTGCCACAACTACTGAGCCTGCGCACTAGAGCCCGTGAGCCACAACTACTGAGCCTACATGCCACAACTACTGAAGTCTGCGAACCTTAGAGCCCGTGTGCCACAACTGCTGAGCCCACATGCCACAGCTACTGAAGCCGGCGTTCTCTAGGGCCCACATACCGCAACTACTGAGCCTATGTGCTGCAACTACTGAAGTGCACGCACCTAGAGTCCGTGCTCCACAACACAGAGAAGCCACCACAATGAGAAGCCCATGCACCACAATGAAGAGTAGCCCCTGCTTGCCACAACTAGAGAAAGCCCATGCACAGCAACAAAGACCCAACACAGCCAAAAAACCCCCCAACAAAATTAAGAAAATATTGTAAAATGTATTATTATACAAGTTAATGTTGTTTTCCAGATGCAATGAATGCTAATGAAATAATGTTTAATAACATTATATTTTCATTTGAAAGCATCTTCTGGTTTCTCTTGTTCGAAAGAAATTATTTTGCCATCTTTTTAGCTTTGCCACATTTATTTATCAAACCTGTGTGCATTGTAGTTATCCAAACCATATGGGGTTAAATTTAAGAATGCACAATTGTTTCATATCATATCTATATTAATTATAATATAGATACGATATTGACTTTCAATGCCTAAGTACTACATGTAGCAGTTTTCAAAGGAAATATCCACACAATTAATATCTCCAGCTATAGAATTTGTTCCCTAACATTTATATTCATATCAGGAAGTTAATCTCTATATAAATACATTTTAAGAGCCTTATTATTTTTGAGTCTATTCATTTCAAGGACATTGTATGTGAATGAGCTGATAATTTTACTGATATCCACATAACTGTTCCTAAAGTCTAGTATATGAATAATTTTATCCACAGTGCTATGTTTCAGGGAATTATTTGTTGTGAAAGCCTTTATGTCTTAAATATAGAAGAACAATTTTGATTTAACAGATAGTAACAGCTAATGAAAAGCTGGCAGAATTAGGGCTCCAAATTATAGCAGCTATGTGAATATAATTATAATTAAAAGTCATTTTTGAAAATGTAGCTTTTAAATCATAATCCACAAAATAACAGGTTATGTGAGTAAATGACAGCTATGTAAGGTAGGATACTTTTAGACATTCATCATTTCTCATTCAAATATCCACTATTTCTAGCCTATACCAAGTTTTGTTGCATCTAATGTGACTTTACTGCTTTGTATAGTAATAGATATTTATATCTCACAAAATTATCTTTGTAAAAACCATGTCATGTTTACCTTAATATTTTTCTTTCATAATCCTATGCTTTATCAGGGATTTCATCAATCAATCCAACATGAAAATAAATACACATCTGGTTATTCATTCTCTAGACTTCTGTGGAACTTTTGTTTCTCAATTGTAAATGTCATTTGCACATGGAGATAAATAAAAATCATTTTATATTAATTTTGCTTTTCATTGAAACACAAAAATAACTTGTTTTGGGACATGTCACAAAAAATTGCCTGCTAAGAATCAATATATGTAGAATCCATTTAACCCCCTTCAGAATATCCTTATATTTGATCCTGTGATCAGGTGTGTCATGTATTGACAAAGAGCTGTGGGCCATTCCTGATCAATGGAAATGTTTATGTGTAAAAAGTACACACTTGGGAGATGAGATAGACAGAGAGAGAGAGAGAGCGAGAGTGAGAGCGAGTGTATGAGTTTTCTTGGGTAAAATGATGGCAGGAGAAACAATCTCCAACATGGATAACAAATGACTTATTATTTTCATTGAGTTATCCTATTCCTGCTGAGCTTAACATATAAATATCATAATTTCTTAAACTATCAGGATGTGTATATTGTTTTGGGAAAAATCTAGTTTAAGTTTATGATACTATCTGCTATACATTCCTGCCTTCATCTTTACAAAGTGTAAATTGAGAAATAACAGCGAGTCTAATGTAATGAAAATAATTATGATGATCAATAATGGGCTTTCTTCCATGACAGAGGAGGAACAATCAGGATTAATCAATAGGACTGCTTTAATGATAGACCCTGTTATATTCAGACAAAGAACTTTTCCTGATCAAGAGGTTGCTTTAGTGTCATTGGGGTCATAGAATATAGATCTGTAAATTAGTTCAACAAAAAGTCCTGAAGATATTATGTCTGACAAATGATAGAAACTTGGGGGAGTCCCAAAGAGCATATTTAGGCAATTCTTAAATCTTATTTTTAATAAAGTATATTGATTTTCTCTTATAACAAATAAAATTTTGATAAAAATATAGCATTTGCTTAAATGATATGTGGTCTGAAATGTGACCTTTCTTAGTTTGAAACATATGGAAATACAAAAATATCAATCAACAGCGTTTTCAGGACTTGAAAAACTCAGAAAAGTGAGCCCAAGGCTTAATTGTTTGCAGCATTGCATAGCATAACATCTTTGTTTTTTAATAGAGATGAAACTATGTGTCCCAAAACAAATACTGAAAATAAGGCAGTTTTGATTCCTAAAATGTTTTGAAAATATGGTATTATTTTGACAAAAAATTTACCCTATTATCAATAAGTGTTTTCCTTAAAATTTGGGGGATACCCTCTGGTATTGAGAATGGTTGATTCTTGTTTGGCAATTCGAGGATATCCTGGGGATCAAATATCTTTTTATCTAGTATTTTCCACTATTTGCCTATAAAAAGTGATGTGGTATTGCAGATATGGATAATAATTCCCTCTGGAGAGATTAAAAAAAAGACTATTGATTTTTTTCCTTTATTCCTTTTGAGTTCTTGAAAATAAATATTTCATAACTCCACTGATAGTCAACTGGCTGTCAGTCACAAAAATATTAAAGGAACATTTATTATGGGCTTTGAATTTCCAATTTAAGCAAACTATGTTTTGGCCAATTTTCTTATACTAGGGAAGAAAAGAAAACTAATAACTAATCAAAAATAATTGATCTAGAGGCAATTTTCAATGAAAACTGAGGCTATCTTCACAGCCTAAAGTTAAAAAGAATTAGATACTCTTCTAAGGAAGGGTATATATGTTTAATTAATGACACTTTACTAAATATTTATTACATATTCATCATACCTTTATTACATTTGTCATAAAATATTAACTAGGAGTCTTCTTTTCCCCGTGTTCTGGGAATATAGAAGTGACATATAATTCAAAGTCCCTGCCATCATGAAATTGGCCTTTTAATGAAGGATGACTAAAAGTAGACAAATAAGCAAATACATGTAATGTTAAAGAATATAAGTGAATAAGTAAATGAAAAACGATAAGGGGAAATGGAACACATGGGCAAGAAAGTTCAATTTTACATAAAGTTTTCAAGGAAGACCTCCCAAATTAATAGACATTTGAGCTAGATGGAATCCAGACGAAGTGAGGAAATAGTGAGGATAAGGATAAGTGTGATAATAGTATACTAGGATAAAAGAAACAGGACATGATAAAGACAGGAGCAGGAGTCAGCTTGTTTGGAAGAAATTGGGGTTAGAAATTTAGTTTGATGCCAAATATTTGATAAGTTTAAGATATCAAAGCATGTCTTAATGGCCCTGTAATATGATCAAGGTAGTAATTTTTTATTCCTATTTGTATGGGTCACAGAGTGGTCAATATCTAAGAAGTGTTGATTTTATATCCCTCTTCTTTTGGGGGATGTCCCTACTTTTGTATCCTCAGCTCTTACCTGAGGCCCTGATACAAAATAGATTCTGTGTATATACTTGATAAGTGGAACTGAACTTGCTAGCAATAAAATAACAGTGCCTGATGAGTTCACAAGGAAAACAATCATTTACTTACAAACTGTAGTATAATCTTCACTTTTTCCAACTAAAAGGAGAAAAACAGAAGTGATTTTCCTCACTTGTTAATATGGTTTCATGAGAAAGTAATTATAGAAATTTGCCCACATGCATTGAGAAGTTAGTTCAATACATGAAAGACCCTGTAGCTAAATTGACACTCGTTCAATCAAGATTACTATGCTTAGGTAAGTAAAGCCTAAATATCATCCTGACTCTTCAAATAATAGCCACAATTTCCAAAAAGTCTTATGAGTGGCATGTTTAGAGAGATTATTATATAGTTGTAGATTTTATTATGCTATCAGAATTTCCAGTAAAACCCAAAAACAGTGGTTTGCAAACTGTTAACATAATCATCTGTCTTTGTGTTAACATAAGCATGGCTGTGTTAACATAATCATCTGTCTTTATATATAGTTATATATCAATTCTTAGGGCTCATCCCAGACCTACTGAATTAGAACATCCGGGACTAGAGCCTGAAAAATGTACTTTGTGGAGGTTTCTTAATGATTTTGTTGCCTCTATTTTTTAAATTGGAATATAGAAGCTACATTCAACCACACAATGCATCCCCATACTTATATCCTGTTAAGTTCTAACTATGCAAAATTCACCATGCTAAGCACTGATATGTCCACACAAAACCTTGAAGAATATATGTATCTGTATATGTTAGCTAAGCTTGTCTAGGCTTCACTAACAGTGTCTCTAAATTGTAGTAATTTAGGCAATTAAAGTTAATCTTTCACTCATAATTTCCAGACAGGTGTTCAGATTAGAGGCACATCTCCTTTCCATTGTTATTCAGGGATCCATAACTGGGTTTTCTATCACAGTCATCTGGAAAGGGGAAGGGACATGAAAAAGTATGTATTGGAGATATCAATAAGCTAGGTCCAAAAGCAGTAAACACTACTTCTGTTCATTTTCCAGTGAAGGAAATTTAGTTACATCATCATACCTAATTATAAGGGAGACTAAGAAAGATAGTCTAGCTATATGCTCAGGAAAGGGAAGAATAGGTTTTATTGGACATCTGGCTGTTTTGACTTTAGTGTGAACATTATAGTTTAGAGATGAGTACTGGTCAGTAACACACAGAAAACAAATTTTAAAACACTTTCAAAAACAGTATGTACTTCTGCACAGTAAGATGACTATAGAGGGAAGAATGTATTTGGTTGTAATATCAAATTATTGTACCACTGTGCTTGCATGGGAAAGCTGAGTTTAAACTAGCTAGGATATAATTTTTTGAAAACAGAAAGTAAGGTACAGTTTTTTTTTTTTTTCTCACAGTTTTCCTTTTTCTTTAGCTACTTGAAGGGAGAGAAATTTTATCAGATACATCACTTGAAAAATAGAGGAACACAGTCACTTGGGAAAATTTAGCCCTTTAACAAAATGATTGTAGTCTGGAGCTTAAAAAGGAAGTTGCACTTTTTATAAGAATACATATATATATATATATATATATATATATATTCATTAATATATATGTATGTATATACACACACATACTGGGGGAAAGACTGAGATTCAGGAAAGGTGATTTTGATATTCAAATTTTAGCTTTTTGTGTTTTATTAGGTGCTATTATGATACCTCTAAAATTTATACACATTCTGTTACATAGAATATTGTTTGTTTCTGGCTCCTGAGTGAATGAGTAAGGGGACATACTGGGGAGAGATAGACAATAGGGATTTGGAACAGCATGGATGGTTATTGATAAAATGAGAATAGCACAACAGGAGCAGATAACTAATCAATAATAATAAATTGTGGGGAAAGCACAGGGTTTTCAATAATAATGGGGGACTAATAGTCCTGTTATTTTCCTCAGTATTAAAAAAAAGTACATCGACAGATGAATGGATGAAGAAGATGTGGTACATATACACAGTGGAATATTAGTCAACTATTAAAAGGAACAAATTGGGTCATTTGTAAAGATGTGGATGGACATAGAGACTGTCATACGGAGTGAAGTAAGTCAGAAAGAGAAAAACAAATATCGTATATTAACACATATATGTGGAATCTAGAAAAATGGTACAGATGACCTTATTTGCAAAGCAGAAATAGAGACACTGATGTAGAGAACAAACATATGGACACCAAGGGGGGAAATGGGGCAGGTGGGATGAATTGGGAGTTTGGGATTGACATGTATACATTGTTTTATATGGAAGAGATAACTAGTGAGAGCCTACTGTATAGCGTGGGAAACTCTACTCGATGCTCTGTGGTGACCTAGATGGGAGGGAAATCCACAAGGGAGGGAATATGTGTATACATATGGTTGATTCACTTCACTGTACAGCAGAAATTAGCACAACATTGTGAAGCAACTATACTCCAATTAAAAAACCTAAACAACTCATAGAGAACAGTATAAGCCCATAATTTAGTCAAGGGCGGGCGTCTGAACTTAAGGCTATCACGTCTATGCAAGTTCTAAGAAAGTAAAGATTATTTTATAGTAAAAAAAAAAAAAGGTTTACCTACTTGTTAGAACTTTATAAGTTATACAAATATGTATTTAAGTACATAATTCAGTGGGATAATGATATGAACATGGCATTCTAAGGAAGGCAAATAAGAGGGACATTTCATCCAGAAGAGGACATGCAAGTCTATTTAAAGGAAGTACCATCTTAGATGAGATATGAAAAATGAGTAGGATCAAACCACACAGGATGTAAATGGGCGTATTTCAAGAAAAGGGAATAGCATATGTAAAGGACCCAGGTCTAAAGAAAGCATGTGCTATCACACCAATTGAATTCATATCTATGGAACTGGAGAGAGGGCAGGTGAATTTGGTTATAGGGGAAGAAATGGAACAGAGACAGAAGCAGTAAGAAGAGAGAGCTAGGCAGGAGCTAAATACAACTAGGCTGTATAGGCTATAATTTATATTTTGGACTTTAAGAACAACAATTATTGAGTGCCCACTATATTAGTAGTAGGGAAAGTTTTGTGGCAATCTATTGAAAATCCAGTTATAGCTTATGTGCTTAAAAGCAAGATTGGTAGAAAGATATATTATTGCTAAAAATAAAAGCATATGCAAAGGTTAGGAAGACTAGATTTGAGAGAGTATTGTGTAGGAAGTGATGATGAAGTCATCGTGGATGAGATGAGCTTCTAATAAATATAATATATAGAGGTAATGTAGAAAATGAATTTCTTCCCTTCCTTCTTCTATCCATTGTTTTTTTTTTCCTTCTCTCATTTAATCACTCTCCTTATTTTCCATAGGAATGGATTTTTTTAAAAGGAAAATGTTACTCTTAAACTAAGAAAGAATGAACTCTCTGGGTGACAAAAGTGAAAAAGAATATCAACATTAGAGTGAAGAATAAGATCAAAGAGCTCATAAATAGAATAGCTGTATTACTATTACTAATAGCTGATATAACTCCTAATGTCTGGGAGTTAGGGCTTAGGCTCTGTAATAGAAAGGCTATTATGAAAATAGTTTCCTCCTTGTAGAGAACCAGACTAAACTAGATAAATGAAGCTAGGAGTCATGAAATTGTCTACGGTTTGAGACATTGAAACCAGAAAAACTTTATCTCCTATACCAGGAGGCAACAAGCAGATTGGCTATCTGTCCTGGGCTGTGAGTAGAACAGTAATAATCTATAATAAATCATAATCATAAGATTGCATGGTACAAACCATTATGAGGTTGCCCTAGAATGATGTGGTTGGAAATAACTGAAAAATCAACATTCAAACGTATTTGGCCTGAGTAAAACTATAAGGCTCAGAAAGAGAGAAACTCAAAATAACATTATAACACTACATTCAGATTCCAGGGCACATGGTTTCTCACAGATAACATCCACAAAAAATTTAATATAATTTAATATTTAACATAAGAATCATTGTAAATCACACGTATAAATAAAACATCTTGAAGGACAGTCAGCGAGGCAAAACAAATAGAACAATATGCAGTCTAATAAACAGAGATAGCATGATAATAATAAGGGTATTTCATATCAATGAATGAACTGATCATAGATATTGAAAAGGAATGTAAAATATGAGCCAAGACCAGGATGTCATGGAATATGTATAGGCACATTTGAAAAATTACAAAAATTGAAACTGAAAACATAGTTTTATAATATAACCTAATGTATGGCTAGGAGAGCACAATAGACCATCTGTAAAGATAACTGGTAATTTTAAAGATATATTTGAAAGGAAAAACTGGATTAGACACAGAGAAATAAACACATTAAAAATATTATTACAGAAGATTTTAAAAAGGAAGGATAGCATGAAGTCTGGGTACAGTGATGGTCTTTAAGCATATACCTAGAACCAGAGTGAGAACTCTTAGCTTATGCATGTCCTACATCTAGCTTGGAACTCTGAGAATGGGAACATAAGACAGAAGTGAGGAATCTGCACTGCATAAACAGTGCTCCAGGTTTAAGACATTTATATATAGGACAGCCTTAGAAATGAGGCAGGAGATGACTTGAATTAACACATTTAGAGAAATTTTCCTACAACCAATACAATTAAAAGTGGCAGAAAACAGCATTGCTTTATTTGTCATTTCACCTTCTGTTAATGACAATTGCCTACCTAAGATCTTATTTTTGGAAGTTAAATCTGGGTCCCAGTCCAAGAAATATTTTCTAACACATAACATTTATTTGAATGCAGCATAGATTGAAATTATCCGTAGACATCTTTTTCATTAATTTTATTCCAGATTTTTTTTTTTACCAGTAGTCTTACTATGAAGTAGGCATGCATATTTGAAATACAAAGCAGGATGAAATTCTTTTACATGTAGCTGAAAGAGTATAAATAATCAGCAACTATTAAAACTTTAGAAATGTATTAGTATTGAATAGGGACTTAAAATTTTCACAGGTCTTCAGAAAACTGTATCTACTTGATTATATTTATGATAAATAATCATGACTATCTCCAAAATGATAGAATATGTAATTTTTAAAAAAATATATAAACAGTCTACCAGTGGGAATTAAATTTGGAAAGTGACCAAAATCAAATTTGGCTAATCTATTTTATTCTGTGAAATACCTCTTTATTAAATTTTCTAAACCTGTTGTGTTATTGCCAACAACTGAGTTAATAAAAATTACTGTAGAGGACTGAGAATTATTTACCTAGGAATATTCAGATATACAGGATTTACCTAGAATCTCATGCCAAGTTGGAGAATGAGAATCTTCTTAATTGCTGGCAAATGAAACACTTTTATGGAATAATTTCATATTTTTTCAACTATGCATTTATCTGGAAAAATAAAATTTCCTAAAGACTTGGAGGTCAATTGACTGGTGTGCTAAGAATTCCCAGGAAATTCTGAGGAGCAAATTGATGTAGGATTGATTAGGAACAGGAATAAAATAAAAAAGAATTATTGACATGAATCAAAATTGTGGGGTGGAATATATAGTCCCTCTCTATAACCCCAGAAAGCATCAGCAATGTTTCTCAAACTCACACTCAGATAAAAAACAAATTGTGACTTAGGTAAGGAGAGACTTTATTCAAATGCATCTTATTTTGCAAAAGGGGGTAAAAGGACTATTGTAATAGGGGAAGGGGTACTACTGTGATAAGGATAATATTCTGACCATGATATCTGCAAGCAACTCAAAAATTAGCTGAAAAGGAGCTTTTAATTTACCAATATTCACTGAAAGTAATTTATTTTTTTTAATTTTGGAAATGAAATTGTGCCTTAGATTCTCAGTGAGATTTATTTGGTGTAAGATAAATATAGACAAAAGGCTAAAGAACTATAGTATTAAGTGGCACTGAGGTTGTAACAGAGGAAATTTGCAGAAATCTTCAACAAAACTATAGAATTTCCATGGACTATGTAATTAGTATAGATTCCATTATAATTAATCTCTATCTACAACCACTAACATTTACTTGTTACTATTTTTTTTTTAATTTATTTTTGGCTGCTTTGGTTCTTTATTGCTGTGCGCAGGCTTCTCATTGTGGTGGCTTCTCTTGTTGCAGAGCATGGGCTCTAAGCACGCGGGCTTCAGTAGTTGTGACACACGGGCTCAGTAGTTGTGGCTCATGGGCTCTAGAGTGCAGGCTCAGTGGTTGTGGTGCACGGGCTTAGTTGCTCTGCAGCATCTTCCCGGGCCAGGGCTCGAAGCTGTGTCCCCTGCATTGGCAGGCGGATTCTCAACCACTGCGCCACCAGGGAAGCCCTAGTTGTTACTATTTTATAAAACCCTCTTTCATCAACACTCTGAGGTCTATTTTGTGATGTTTTTATTTCACCTGGAATGAATATAAGTAAACTTGAGATCTAAGCTATATTGGTTTGGTAGAGATATTTTTATTTTAGGAGCATAATGTAAAATAGCTAAATTTTTATCTTCCATTAGAGATAAGGTTATATACAAAAGTCTACAATTTAAAAATAAATACAAAACAAGGTGCTATGCTATTTAAAAACATGAAATTAAACACAGAAAAGAAAGTAAGCAAACAAACCAAAAAGCTGATAAGATTTAAATTGGCTTGACTTGGGAAAACAGGAATTACAGTGGGGAGTGGTATGACAATGGCCGCCATTTTAGGTTTTTATTTCATTTTTAAAAGATACGTTACCTAAAATTAATGTAGATTAAATGAATTTAAGAGTAACAACTCACTAAAATTCTTTCCCTGGAAGTTCCTAAGAATCAATTGATATTTTCCTTTGTGCCATTTTAACCATATTTCTTAAGTTGTCCTTTGATGAGTAATGAATGGGGAGTGTGAGGAATGAGGGCATGGAAGAATGAGTTGTTAAATCTAAAACAAAATTCTCAAGGAGTTTTATTTTGGTTGAGATATTCCTTGCTTAGAAGTCTAGAAAAGACGATAGGTTTATAGATTTTTTTCTAACCTTCGAAGTGTAAATAACAGTGTAAGTGTATTTTGCAAGGGTGTTAAGAGAATAAATTATTAGCGATAAACCTGGCACTCAGTATTTTTACAAATTTGTACTTCCCTTGATACTCGCCATACTTTGATTTTTAAAAGCTTCAAATTTCATAGAAATGACATCCAAGGGAAGGGATTAAAAAAGAGGTGAGATATTTATGTCAAAATCAGTGTAATCTTAAACCAAGAAGATATTTAGGTCTTCCCAGGCGCTGCTTTACTTGTGATAGGATCCTCTCCATTTAAGTCAGCTCAAGCAGTTCATGAACGAGTCCTCTGCAGTAGCAAATGCGCTTTCTCCTTTTGCCAGCTGTGGCTACCCACTGGCTTCTGCTGCTTTATAAAAATGGTTTAAATCTGAAATAAAACACACAATTAGAAGTTCGTGTACATACAGTATTTTTATTCACTGAACGGACTTTGTACCATGTTATACACTAAATGGCATCTTTTCCGTGTTCAAGAAAATGTAAACATATGGGGGTTGGTTAATTACTAACCAGGGTAATTAAGTAGCTGTGTACACTACTTTCTTTGCAGATTTTCATGTAACTCACAGTTGAAAATTTAAACCTGCGTTTCCATTAAACTTAAGAGAATTGTAAACACTGTTGATTTTCCCCTAACTATTCTTTGCAAGGAATAGGCAATATACAACAGGAGAATATTGCAGTTTATTTTTATCAGAATCTTGACTCCTAGAGTTGTTTTACTTTATGTGAAGATTTCCATTACAGAAGATTTCCATTGTCTTCCTTTCTAAGGTGTTTGCTATTTGGTCATGAGTCATTTGAAGAAAAAATGGTTTAAAATTAAATGTGCTTCGTAATGCAGATAATTTTCAGTGATTCTACTGTTATTTGTACTGAAGACTTCCATGAACTTACTTATAGTATTTCTAAACTACCATTAATGGAAAAAAATATTGCATTTAACGAACAGTCATCCCTTCTTGTGCTCTGACGGCTCTGAAAGAAAATGAAATAAAAATGCCCTAAATATTTTCTAAAAATGAAGTTACAATATAGTACATATGCTGCCAGCCCTTTTGAACTAATAGAGCACCAGAAATTGTGAAATAGAGTAAAATAAATTTAAAAATATGCTTCAAAGTGCAGGTTATAGGCAGGGAGCAGTGATTTTTGGAAACTCAAACAGCTGTGTTTTTGCGGCCCCTATTCAGACATAATACTAGTGTCACTAAATAAAAATAGCACCTTTTTCATATCCCATTCATATCCCTTGCCCATCCTGGTAAGGGAGATTTACTAGTTAAGAGAACATTCTTAATATCCCTTCCATGGAAGAAATTATGCCAGCTTATGCTCAGGCCCATGGGGACACTCCCCAGAACCAGGCCTGTGTTCCTGAAAAGGTTTGCAGTAAGCTTCTTACTCTTTTCTGTTCTATGTGAAAATGATCCCAAAAAACTAGACTTGCATTGTATACTTACACATGGCTCACCATGCATGATAACACTAATGTTTGTTGAACCTCATTGATAGGGTCACGTCATCAAAATTAACACAGCTGGTTTGTGTACCTTCTAGTTTGATCCATATCCATCATGAAACCAAGTAAAACTGAAACATTTATATTTGCCACTCACTCACGTGAAATATTAAAGAGTTTTTAAGGAAGACATGTTACTTAATGAATCTTAATCATTTTAGTAAGTTAATTCTTGAATGTACATTCTAATAGCTGAATCAGTTATTATCAAATATGCCCCTCTGCCAAGCTGAGGCTTATTGTATCCTTTTCCACTACTCAGCAGAATGAACTCCAACCCTCCATTTGAGCATTTATCATATTCTATCTTATGTCGCTTATTGTTTGCTATTTTTTATTGTCTAAATGAACTTTTGTTGAACTTTGCATTCAGCTATATTTTTTTCTACAGCTAGATTGCTGTGTAACTCATAATCAGCAGTAAAGGGATTAAGATCTTTTCTACAAACATCTCCACAAACAATAAAAAGCATACCTTGAAACCTTCTTTTTTGATAACTGATAAGGGAATTTTAATAGAATATAAAAAAAGGGAAAGTAATAGAGCCAAAATCTGTTTGCCTACTTCCATGTTTGCCTTCCAGTCTGTTCCTCCAACTCATCCCATTTCAGGTTCCTCATAGTAGCTCTCACTCTAAAGTACAAATTGTGTCATGGCTCTTCTTTGCTTGAAACCCTTCAGAAATTTCCCTTTGACCTACAAAACTTTGAATCTATGAATGGCTATCCACTCACCTCACTCAAATGTTATAATTAAAGCAAACCGCAGCCCAAATTCTGTCATGCATACATACATGCATTAGAAAAACATTCATTAGAAAACAAGCACAGACAGTTCATGAACCTGTTCACTAAGCTCTCTGTCTTTTTTCATGTACTCCTGCCTCTTGTATGTAAAGTTCTATCAGGGCATATGGTACAACAACCCTTGGGTTGGGTTCTGTAGCCTTGTAGCTGGCCTAAGGCAACGGCATTCACCCCAAACTCATAGCAAGATACAGGCTGATTAAAAAACTATGATTCACTGGTAAAAATTTATATCTCATATTTATCATACCACTTGGCAAAACCTCATATATTGACAAAAATAAGGCTCACTGAAGGGATTATAATAGTGCCTCTGAAGTGTGATCTTTCTGAAATAATGTCAGTTGACTACCCCTCTGTTGTACATTTTCTCTAAGGATAACTTATTACCTTGATTTGAAGCTTGAATTAACTAGGACAATATAATATACTTTCTAGGCTGAAGTATACAAAATTACAGACATCTTAAAATGATTTTGACTATTTTCTGTATTCAATTTTATTCATGAAAGTATTACATACTTTTAATTAAAAACTCAAAAAGTAAGAAGAGTATAAAATTAAAACAAAAGTTCTTTCTCAAAAGTGATCCTCTTAGTTCATAGAAATGGAAGACCAGTGTCAAAATGTATAGAATTCAACAGTTGGAGGAAAAGGTAAGTTGTCAACAATAGGAACATTGTGTAAAACATGAGAATTTAGAAGATTTGGAAAGCAGAAGATCACAGAGAAGAGGAAGATTGCTACCCATATTTTTAAGTCAAGGGCTGAAAAGCAACCAGCATCTGGATTTAATAGGTAATGAAAAACAGCCATCACTCATAGATTTAATTTCAAAGTGTGTTTTCAATCACATGGATATGTTTTGGTACTATGACCATTGTCAGGTTAGCCATGATTGGCCATGATAAAAATAAAAGTGGTGAATATATTCTTGCTAAAAATTTGGACAAGTTTTAGTACTATGAATATCAGCTAATGCTATAAAATAATTTTATTCATTACCAAAAGTACCAGAGAATAAATAATTTTGAAAAATTCCATAATGTTAAGTAATTCTTAGAGAAAATATACGTAGAAATATATTGAATTGAATTGCTCCTCACTGTAATGGCTAAAAAGGCATAGTTTTACCATCTTTCACAAGAATCTATTATTGTGAGAGATACAACACACAGAGTAATAAAGTGCTCCTATATATATATATTGACCACCTTTATCCATCTGATGGCTCTCTGAATTTTGATTCCCATTGGAAATTCCTGGTGATATTATGCAAATATACATTCTTACAGGGGAAAATTCTTTATTGATAGGATTTAGTGCAAAACAATTTCATGGAATTATGTTACCAAAATCTCAGCTAATTCACAGTGTAAATTGTTAAAGTCAAAAGATATTAACAGAAATCAAAGAGGAAATCAAAAAATACCTAGATACAACAGACAATGAAACCACGACAACCCAAAACCTATGGGATGCAGCAAAAGCAGTTCTAAGAGGGAAGTTTATAGGAATACACTCCTACCTCAAGAAACAAGAAATATCTTAAATAAAAAACCTAACCTTCCACCTAAAGCAATTAGAGGAAGAAGAACAAAAAAACCCCAAAGTTAGCATAAGGAAAGAAATCATAAAGATCAGATCAGAAATAAATAAAAAAGAAATGAAGGAAACAATAGCAAAGATCAATAAAACTAAAAGCTGGTTCTTTGAGAAGATAAACAAAATTGAAAAACTATTGCCAGACTCATCAAGGAAAAAAGGAGAAGACTCAAATCAATAGAATTAGAAATGAAAAAGGAGAAGTAACAACTGACACTGCAGAAATAAAGGATCATGAGAGATTTCTACAAGAAACTATATGCCAATAAAATGGACAACCTGGGAGAAATGGACACATTCCTAGAAAGGCACAACCTTCTGAGACTGAACCAGAAAGAAATAGAAAATATAAACAGACCAATCACAAGCACTGAAATTGAGACTGTGATTAAAAATCTTCCAACAAACAAAAACCCAGGACCAGATGGCTTCACAGGCGAATTCTATCAAACATTTAGAGAAGAGCTAACACCTCTCCTTCTCAAACTCTTCCAAAATATAGCAGAGGGAGGAACACTCCCAAACTCATTCTACAAGGCCATCATCACCCTGATACCAAAACCAGACAAAGATGTCAAAAAGAAAGAAAACTACAGGCCAGTATCGCTGATGAATATAGATTAAAAAAATCCTCAACAAAATACTAGCAGACAGAATCCAAGAGCACATTAAAAGGATCACACAACATGATCAAGGGGGGTTTATCACAGGAATGCAAGGATTCTTCAATATATGTAAATCAATCGATGTGAGACACCATAGTAACAAATTGAAAGAGAAAAACCATATGATCATCTCAATAGATGCAGAAAAAGCTTTTGACAAAATCTATACACATTTATGATAAGAACTCTCCAGAAAGTACACATAGAGGGAACTTACCTCAACCTAATAAAGGCCATATATGACAAACCCACAGCCAACATCGTCCTCAATGGTGAAAAACTGAAACCATTTCCTCTAAAATCAGGAATAAGACAAGGTGTCCACTCTCACCACTATTATTCAACATAGTTTTGGAAGTTTTAGCCACAGCAATCATAGAAGAAAAAGAAATAAAAGGAATCCAAATCAGAAAAGAAGAAGTAAAGCTGTCACTGTTTGCAGATGACATGATATATACATAGAGAATCCTAAAGATGCTACTAGAAAATTACTAGAGCTAATCAATGGATTTGGTAAAGTGGCAGGATACAAAATTAATGCACAGAAATCTCTTGCATTCCTATATACTAATGATGAAAAATCTGAAAGAGAAATTAAGGAAACACTCCCATTTACCATTGCAAGAAAAAGAAGAAAATACCTAGGAATAAAACTACCTAAGGAGACAAAAGACCTCTATGCAGAAAACTGTAAGACACTGATGAAAGAAAGTAAAGATAGGGGCTTCCCTGGTGGCACAGTGGTTGGGAGTCCGCCTGCCGATGCAGGGGACGCAGGTTCGTGCCCCGGTCCGGGAAGATCCCACATGCCGCGGAGTGGCTGGGCCCATGAGCCATGGCCGCTGAGCCTGCGCGTCTGGAGCCTGGGCTCTGCAACAGGAGAGGCCACAACAGTGAGAGGCCCGCATACCGCAAAAAAAACCAAAACAAAACAAAAAAAAGAAAGTAAAGATAATACAAACAGATGGAGAGAAATACCATGTTCTTGTACTGGAAGAGTCAACATTGTGAAAATGACTATACTACCCAAAGCAATCTACAGATTCAGTGCAATCCTTATCAAACTACCACTGGCATTTTTCACAGAACTAGAACAAAAAATTTCACAATTTGTATGGAAACACAAAAGACCCCGAATAGCCAAAGCAATCTTGAGAAAGGCAAATGGAGCTGGAGGAATCAGGCTCCTGGACTTCGGACTGTACTACAAAGCTACAGTAATCAAGACAGTATGTACTGACACAAAAACAGAAATACAGGTCGATGGAACAGGATAGAAAACACAGAGATAAACCCACCCACATATGGTCACCTTGTTTTTGTTAAAGGAGGCAAGGATATACAATGGAGAAAAGATAGCCTCTTCAATAAGTGGTGCTGGGAAAACTAGACAGCTACTTGTAAAAGAATGACATTAGAACACCCCCTAACACCATACACAAAAATAAACTCAAAATGGATTAAAGACCTAAATGTCAGGCTAGACACTATAAAACTCTTAGAGGAAAACATAGGCAGAACACTATGACATAAATCACAGCAAGATCCTTTTTGACCCAGCTCCTAGAGAAATGGAAATAAAAACAAAAATAGACAAATGGGACCTAATGAAATCTAAAAGCTTTTGCCCAGCAAAGGAAACCATAAACAAGACAAAAAGACAAACCTCAGAATGGGAGAAAATATTTGCAAATGAAGCAGCTGACAAAGGATTAGTCTCAAAAACTTACAAGCAGATCATGAAGTTCAGTATCAGAAAAGCACACAACCCAATCCAAAAATGGGCAGAAGACCTAAATAGACATTTCTCTAAAGAAGATACACAGATTGTCAACAAACACATGAAAGAATGCTCAACATCTCTAATCATCTGAGAAATGCAAATCAAAACTACAATGAGGTATCACCACACACCAGTCAGAATGGCCATCATCAAAAAATCTACAAACAATAAATGCTGGAGAAGGTGTGGAGATAAGGGAACCCTCTTGCCCTGTTGCTGGGAATGTATACCTTGATACAGCCACTATGGAAATCAGTATGAAGGTTCCTTAAAAAACTAAAAATAGAGCTACCATACAGCCCAACAGTCCCACTACTGGGCATATACCCTGAGAAACCATAATTCAAAAAAAGTCATATACCAGAGTGTTCGTTGCAGCTGTATTTGCAATTGCCAGGACATGGAAGCAACCTAAGTGTCCATCAACAGATGAATGGATAAAGAAGGTGTGGCACATATATATAATCGAATATTACTCAGCCATAAAAAGAAACAAAATTGAGTTACTTGTAGTGAGGTGGATGGACCTAGAATCTGTCATACAGAGTGAAATAAGTCAGAAAGAGAAAAACAACTACTGTATCCTAACACATATATAGGGAATCAAAAAAAAAAAAAGGGGTCTGAAGAACCCAGGGGCAGAACAGGAATAAAGACACAGACATAGAGAGTGGACTTGAGGACATGTGGAGGGGGAAGGGGTAAGTTGGGTTGAAGTGAGAGATTGGCATGGACATGTATACACTACCAAATGTAAAATAGATAGTGGGAAGCAGCTGCAAAGCACAGGGAGATCAGCTCTGTGCTTTGTGACCACCTAGAGGGGTGGGATAGGGAGAATGGGAGGGAGACCCAGGAGGGAGGAGATATGAGGATATATGTACATGTATAGCTGATTCACTTTGTTATAAAGCAGAAACTAACACACCATTGTAAAGCAATTATACTCCAATAAAGATGTTTAAAAAAGAAAAGATATTGGGCTTCTCTGGTGGCACAGTGGTTGGGAGTCTGCCTGCCGATGCAGGGGACACGTGTTCGTGCCCCGGTCCGGGAGGATCCCACATGCCGCGGAGCAGCTGGGCCCATGAGCCATGGCCGCTGGGCCTGCGCGTCCGAAGCCTGTGCTCCGCAACTGGAGAGGCCACAGCAGTGAGAGGCCCCTGTACCGCAAAAAAAAATAAAAAATAAAAAGATATTAACAATGTAATCAAATTACCATATCTCTGAATATAGGAATAGGATGAGAGTTATGCGTATTCCCTATCCAACATTATCTGATATGAGGAGTAGGGAGGTGACAGCAGTGATCAAAGAATCATAAAAATATCACCACCCAAAACCAGTTTTCCCTTTAAATTATAAGCCTTTTATACATGCTTATAATTCAAAAACTGTATTTTGTTATTTTGAAAAGCCTACTGAGCAGCTCATAAACCCTTGTCCCTAGATTAACCAATCAGATCAATATCCTCCACCCTTCTCTCCTATTCTATCAAAGCTGAAAAGCAGTGCAAAATCCCGTGAGAACAGCCCCAGTTATGAAAGCAGGCCTAGCTGTATAGCTGAGAGGAATCTCATAAGGGCTCGTGCAAAATATTTCATACAGAAGACATTTCCATCCTCAGGTAACTTATTTTTTATTAGGACATTTTTGTGGTTCGGTTTCTTGTTCCTCTAAACATCATTACAGTGAGTTGAGTCATTTATGCTGCTTTAGAGAAAACTGCACCCTATGGGAACTGAAGTCCTGAGTATGTATTATCTTTCTAGCATATTTGGTTATTGTTTTCTAATTCCTGACTTTCAGTTTTAATGATTCATTGTCAATGCAATTTCAATTTTCAGGAAAAAATTCCTTGTTTCTACATTTAAAAGGTGGAAATTACACAATATCACATTTTAAAACGACAAGGAGTTGTCACATCCAGAAGTGTTTGCCATTTAATCCGTAAATGTATTTCTTAAACAGAAAGCCTGTTATCTTTTGCCCTTTCAGGATAAATTTTTGACAGTAAAGGAAGGGCATTTAAGTAAGATCAAAGTTCAGGTTCTTCCTCTACAAAATTGTTCAATAATTTTGGAAAAATAAATTAAGCTGTCTATGTTTCAGTTTCGCTGTTCACTATGCTGAGAGCTGTAACTATCTGTATTTTCTTTCACTATAGACTTATGATTAAATATGATATGAGTTCAGCTACTCCAAAAACTTAAACTTTGCGCAAATAAGGTATTATACCCATTTTCCAATTACCATGTCTTCTACCAGTAGATTCACCCATAAACATCACAAACAATACTATTGTTCACTGGGCAAATACTGAATTTCACACTCATCTTTCCTTCTCTTTCAACAAAGTAAATAAAATAAAACTATATTTTTTAAAAATCTTGAAATAGTATTTAAATATTATTGATTTGAAGGGAAAAGTAAAAATTGAATAGATAATACCTGACACAGAGTACATAAATATAATAGGGCAACTTTTCAAATGGAAATTTAATCAAAATTTCATATAATTAAAAATACAGAGATTTAAGAAATCCATGCTCTGTAGTAATACTATCTTGCCCAAAAGAGTAAGTAATGCGCTGGGGCTCAAAAATGTGTTTATTGCTCTACAAATGCTAACAGGTGCTTTATTTGTTTTGATTTTGTGTGTATGTGGGTGAATATCTTCTTGAAGAAGAAATCTTTAGTGTCTGCATTTGCTTCCTCTTGTGATTCGTGATTTATGAGAAATGAATACAGCTCCAAGTAATTTTTTCTATTAAAGTACAATACACATATGGAAAATAAACATTATCATAAGCATCAAGCATAGTAGTTTACTATTTAAAAATATGCAACATTTACTACATCTGTTAAGTGGTTATTTTAGTGTCAAGAAATGTGAAGGGTTTGAGATTTTACCCTATCTTCAAGTTAGCAAGTTAGCATACCACCATTTCATGGATGCTGGCAGAAATCATGAGACTCCTGAGGAAAAAGCAAAGGGCAGTTTATTTTTGGCAGCAATAGTAGTAGTTAAAATGTGGTCATTTGCAATGTTTCCTGAGCCTCAGTTTCCACCAGGTTGTGCAACAAGGCCCAGTGACATCTGCACATGCAGTGGGTTGTATTAGAGGAGAGGAGCTCTGAACTTAGGGAAACCCAATTTTTTTATAAGGGGCTACATGCAAACCAACTAAAATTATTTCCTAGAGAGAAGCATTATCTTTATTATACTAATCAGGAAAAAAATATTCTCTCCACCCTGAAGGGTACTATTTCTGTATCTTCCAAGCCCGTTTCTATATTAACATCTCTGAAAAGATAGTCTGGAACAAAAGGCAGCCAGTGCCCCTCCTTACACAACATGCACAAATGCAAGGGACCCATAAAGTACTGTCTCACAACTAAGTTACATTTCAATAAATATTTTGCATACTAAACGCACCCATGTAACTGGCAGTCAGATCAAGAAAAGAACATTGCCAGCAACACTGAAACCCCTCTCGTTTCCCTTTCCATCCACCCCTCCCCCACCAAGTATAATCACTGTCCTGAAATCTAACAGAATAAATTAATTTTGCCTATTTTTTGTACTTATAAATATATAAATGTGTATATATATATGTAGTGTGGTGTGTACTTGACAGGTCTGGCTTCATTCAAATTATGTTCATGAGATTCATTCATATTGCTGTGTGAAGTTATAGATGTTTGTTTTCTTACTGAGGTATAATTGACAAACATTATATTTGTTTCATGTGTACAGCATAATGATTTGCTATTTACATATATTGCAAAATGATCACCACAGGAAATCTAATTAACATAGGTCACCGTACATAGCTTACCATTTTTTTTTTCCTTGTGATGGGAACTTTTAAGATTTATTCTCTTAGCAACTTTTAAATATGCGGTGCAGTATTATTAACTATAGTCACCATGCTGTACATTACATCCCCATGACATATTTATTTTATGACTGGAAATTTGTACCTTTTGACTCCCTTCACCCATTTCACCACCACCACCCCCATGCCCTGCCTCTGGCAACCAACAATCTGTCCTGTGTATATAGATGTAGATTTTCATTGCTGTATCAATATCCTACTTTCAATATGCATTTTGTAGTTTCTAATTTTGGCAATTTTAAAAATACAAGTAATTGTGTAGCATTCAGAGATCATTTGGCTATTGAGTGTTCATTCTCTTATCACCATATAATAAAACAATATTTCTCATTGTAAAAAAAAATTATATATGAAAACACTGACTTTAATTTCAATAACAACCAACACATAATGTAAAATTACCTTTATTCTTGAACTTTAATAGATCTTGGGGTACAAATAATTATTTTGGCATACAGTTAAGAGATGCTAACCAACCACATCCTATTCTGAGATGATTTATTTTTTCTTAAAGCAAACATATAAGACTGTTAAGAGAGAATATTCTGTGACTACTCTGCATGGTAAGATTGTGACCCAAATATTTGTCACAGTACAATGTAATTAATGCCCATGCTGCACCATAAATAATGATATGTGTTGAAAATATATGCTATTGATATTCTGTTCATCACCGAGACCATTAATACAAAAAAAAAAAAAAAATCCCCAGATTTAAATGTCAAGACTAGAGTCAAAATCCTTATGAAAACATCATGGTATATACCACAGAAACTGTGATATGTCTTAAATATGTAATTTTCAGGACTTATTAAATTATCTTTTGTGAAACTCTAATGTCCTAAAGTTTGTTTGTTTTTGTAGTTGTTTTTTTTTTTTGATAGAACCAAATATCACTTATAGTAAAACAGGATGGGTAAAGCCCTATCAAAAGATCCTGCTATAAACAGGAACATCAACATACAGACATTGTAAAATAGATATTGACTTAAAATATGCCTTATTCAGAGACCATTATTTAGATGCTATTCTTTAATTTTTTTAATCCATTTTAGATATCAGAATCTTGATAATAAACCAATTAAGTTAGAACAGATTGGTTCAGATGCTTTCCTTTCAAAATATTTGAAGTGGTTCTTTAAAATGGGGACTTCATTAATAAAAGTGATTAGTTTCAATGTTACCTTAAGTGCTAAAGTGATTTGGCTTATAACATATGCTGTATACTCCAGGTCCTGTTGATATATCCTTCTGATAAGTTCTAATGCATGACTTTTTGTATTTACCAGTTTTGGCTAATCTTAGACTTCTTATTGCCATGTCCCATGTACCAACAATGGGGAAATCTTTTCTTCTAGACACCCTTACACTTACTGTTGGCCTGACCTATTATGTTTATCTCAATCTCTGTATACACTTTTCCCTTTCTTGGCCTACAGTTAGATAAATTTACATTACAATCCGCTCCATATTATTGAGTGTGTTAGCTTTATAGTCATGTTTCTTACTTTTCTATTACATCTTTAACCATGTCAGAATATATGACAGTATTTTTTAAGGGAACTGGATAAGAAAAGAAGCATTTGAAGTATAAAATATATTATCTGAAATTTTCTAGTTTTGAATTTATATCCACAACTTGTATAAGAAATAATTCTTCTCTTAATATCATTAGTTGGAAATATATAAACCCATGTACTTATAAGAAAGGAAATTGAAAGAAATTGAAGCAGTGTCTCTTTTTTAATTTATTTTTTATTGAAGTATAGTTGATTTATAATGTTGTGTTAGTTTCAGGGGTACAGAAAAGCGATTCAGTTATACATGCATATATATCTATGTTTTACAGATTCTTTTCCCTTATAGGTTATTACAAAATATTGAGTGTAGTTCCCTGTGCTATACAGAAGGTCCTTGTTGGGTATCTATTTTATATATAACAGCACTGTATATTAATCCCAAACTTCTAATTTATCCCTCCCTCCCTTTCCTCTTTGGTAACCATAAGTTTGTTTTCTATGTCTGTGAGTGCATTTCTGTTTTATATATAAGTTCATTTGTATCTTTTTTTTTTTAGATTCCACAAATAAACAATATCATATGATATTTGTCTTTCTCTGTCTGGCTTACTTCACTTGGTATGATAATCTCTAGGTCTATCCATGTTGCTGCAAATGGCATTATTTCATTCTTTTTTATGGCTGAGTAATATTCCATTATATAAATATACCACATCTTCTTTATCCATTTATTTGTCGATGAACATTTAGGTTGCTTCCATGTCTTGGCTATTGTAAATAGTGCTGTAGTGAACATTGGAGTGCATGTATCTTTTCGAATTATGGTTTTTTCCAGATATATGCCCAGGAGTGGGCTTACAGAATCATATGGTAGCTCTAGTTTTAGTTTTTAAGGAACCTCTATACTGCTCTCCACAGTGGCTGCACCAATTTACATTCCACGAACAGTGTAGGAGTGTTCCTTTTTCTCCACACCCTCTCCAGCATTTATTATTCATAGAATTTTTGATGATGGCCATTCTCACTGGTGTGAGGTGATACCTCACTGTAGTTTTGATTTGCATTTGTTTAATAATTAGAGATATTGAGCATCTTTTCATGTGTCTTTTGGCTATCTGTATGTCTTCTTTGGAGAAATGTCTATTTAGGTCTTCCACTCATTTTTTTGATTGGGTTGTTTGGTTTTTTTAATATTGAGCTGTATGACCTGTTTGTATATTTTGGAGATTAATTCCTTGTTGGTTGCATCATTTGCAAATATTTTCTCCCATTCTGTGGGTTGTCTATTCGTTTTGTTTATGGTCTTTTTTTTTTTTTATCTTTTTTTTTTTAAATGAAAGCGTCTTTATTTATTTTTGGCTGTGTTGGGTCTTCGTTTCTGTGCAAGGGTTTCCTCTAGTTGCGGCGAGCGGGGGCCACTCTTCATCGCGGTGCATGGGCCTCTCACTATCGCGGCCTCTCTTGTTACAGAGCACAAGCTCCAGACGCGCAGGCTCAGTAGTTGTGGCTCACAGGCCTAGTTACTCCGCGGCATGTGGGATCTTCCCAGACCAGGGCTCGAACCCATGTGCCCTGCATTGGCAGGCAGATTCTCAAAAACTGAGCCATCAGGGAAGCCCTATGGTCTTATTTTTAATCAATCACTCAACACAGGTTTAAAGTAACCCTTCTATTTCAAAGTGTGGTAAGTGGTAGGAATAAAGACAAGTTTGTCATCATACATGAACCCAAAAACCTAACAGACTAGAGGAATAGGCACTAAATTCTCGTAATGCCTCACATTCCACTCACACTTTCTTGTAATTAAAATCAGTATCACAAACTGTGAGGAATTGTTACCTTTTTCATTTCATTTATGAGAAAATGGAGGCTTAGAAAGTGCACATATTTAGTCAAAAAGAGACTGTCATGAGTCAAATTTCCTTCATCTGACTCAAAATTTCATTATTTTTCCTCTAAAACAAACAAGTAAATAAACAATAATAAAGAAACAAGGCCATGTTGGTTCCACAAATGCCTTCTAAATGGTGGAGATCTTTTCCTATCCTCAGAAAATTTGACCTTATTCCTCCTTATTGTTACCACTGATATTGTTTTCTTTTGTTTTGTTTCCTCACTTGCTACCTTTCGATACTGGCTGCAGTGATTTCAAGAAATGTAGAGAAGACATCCTGAGTATGTCCATAAGAAAGAGAGAATGCTTGGTGTTCAGTCTGTCTTTTTGTCCAACTTTAAAATGATACCCTATGTAGAAATTACAGCGTTCTGGGAAGAACTAAAAATTAATTATTTTTGAATCCAAAAGTCAGTTAAATTATATGATATTGACTAAAGAGCACTTTAATGTTCGACTGCTTCTAAACAGTCACATTATTAATGTCAAATTATAGGAATTGCTAGAATCAAAAGTAGAAAAGGCTTAAATTCATGAATACTAAACCCTAGTCCAGAGGTGACTCAATATCTTTAATGTTATTAATAAGAATTAATTGGTTAGAAGGGAAAATTGACAGACTTATTTGAATGAAATATTTTAGAGAGAAATATTATTTTACATGTAAGTAACTCAAGATAAAAAAAAGAGTTCAGAATGACTGCCTCAGGAGGAATATAATTTATACAAGAATTATTAAAATGCAGATTTATTGCACATTAGCCAGTTTTCCTTAGTATGTATGCTAAATTTCATTTGAGTTTCATTTAGTAGAAACAAATTGCCTCTGATGCTTTCTACTTTAAATTTCATTTCAGACACTTAATAGAACCAGTTATCTTATACTTCTTCTTTTCTATGAAGCAGATATAAATCTTCTTCATTCTGTAGATCTCACGAAGGACCATTTTGGTGGGACTTATTTATATGTGTAACACATCATTTTATTTAACAGTCTAGTAACTTGCTCAGAGAAGTTAAATAGTTGATTTAAATCTCAGTTTTTATGTTACTTCTCTGATGAAACCTTCCCTGATTCTCGCAGGTAAAAAATCTCGCACATGGCTCTGTTTTCTTACTCTGTCTACATTTTTCTAGAAGGCAACCTGGATTGTATCTAGTGTTTTATTTATGCTCCTTTACACCATTAACTGTTAAAAGGGAGAGTTTGGTCATTATTTATTATATTTTGAAAACTTCTTCTGCTTGTTGTTTTTTAAAGGAAATGGATCCAACATTAATAATTCTCAATATATAGGTTAATTATTACTGCATAACAAATTACTCCAAAACATAGTTCCTTAAAACAAAACAACAAAAAATATTATGTCATCATGTTTTCTTTGGATCAGTAATTCAAGATCTGTGTAGTGGTTGGCTCTGTTCTGCGTGTCCAAGAAATTTGCAGTCAACAGATCAGTCTGAGATACAGCCATCAGAAGTTTCTGAGATGACTCATTTACATGGAAGTTAGCAGGAAGCCTTGGATCTTGGTTAATATGGCTCTGCCGACTGGCTTTCCCAAAAGTAAGGAAGCCGCAATGACTTTTATTACCTAGTGCCAGAGACGCCATTTTACTTTCATTAGAAGGTAGTCATTAAGTCCAACTCACGCACTTATAGGGGGTAGAGTGGGGTGGATTTGGCTCTAAATTTGTAGGGAGTTGTTATAGTCAGGATTCTCCGGAGAAACAGGACCAATAGGAGATATAATAGGATATATATACATATATATATGTATATACATATATATATGTATATACATATATACATATACATATATAGATATATATACATACATATATGTATATATACATATACACATATACATATATATGTGTATATATATATATATAGAGAGAGAGAGAGATCTGTATATCTATATCTATATATGTATATCTAGAGAGAGAGGGAGGGAGAGGGAGTTGATTTTTATTACAAGAATTGGCTCACATAATTATGGAAGCCCAGAAATCCCATTATCTTCCTTCTTCAAGCTGGAGAACCAGGAAAGCTGGTGTTGTAATTCAGTCCAGGTCCCTTGCCAGGACTGCCAATATCCAAGCACAGAAAATTGGTGTCCCACATTCCAGCTCAAGCAGAGAGCAAATTCATCCTCCCTCTGCCTTTTTGTTCTATTTAGGCTCTCATAAAATGGGATGATGTCCACTTGCAATGGTAAAGATGATTTTCATAAGTCAGATTCAAATGCTAATCTCTTCCTTAAATACCCTCACATGCATATCCAGAAATGCTTTACCAACTGTCTGGTCATCCCTTAGTCCAGTCAAGTTGACACATCTAACTAACGATCACAGAAGTATCAAATAATTTGTGGACATATTTTAAACTACCACACCCACCAACCTCCTATTATAGATAAAATTCTTTGTTTCCAAGGATCATTTAAGGACCTTCAGCTACTTATTTATAACTGGTGTTCTTTATAGCTATACTAGGTTAGGAAAGTATAAACACATGGATATCTTTTACTTACACTTAAGTTTAAAAATTGATTTGAATACTTCACTAAGCCTCAGTTACTCTTTTTGTGATATATAACAGTAGTTATTTCATAAGAATTTTGTGAGAATTAAATGAAATAATGCACATAAAGTGCTAAACACTGTGACTGCTACATAGTAAGCAATTACTATTAGATGTTAAGATCACTGGCATTATTGCCATCATTGTGATCATAAGCAGACATGAAGTGCCTCCACCATGTGTTTTTCTTTGCTGAGATCCTGCCTGAGTTGTTTTGACTCATCACATAGGCAAAAGGGATGCCCAGTTCATGTAGAGCCCTAGTTTTCTTCCACACTGGGTGAATGAAAAATTAAAGAGAACATCATGTGGAAAAATTGAACTTTCATCAGTTTAGTTATCCCATTGGAAAATAGACCCCTTATTTTAAGGTTTCCATGTTGTGCTTGACAGGGAGCCATACATTCCTTTTTGGTGAATAGGAAGGAAGGGAAGGTGAGCACCCCATAAACATTAGAAGTTTTGCAGGATAGTTAACATAGTGCCTGATATTGTAAAATCTCAAGTAAAATGCATTGCCTTAATTCATATAGGAATGATATAGTTTAGGAATATCATAGAGCCGCATATTAATATGTAGTATTTTACTTGAATAAATGGTTGCAAAGTACTTTTTTACCTCAACATATTCTTTGATGGCTGGATAAAAGAAAGAAAACATGGAATTTGGGGCTAAAAAGTTGCCTAACTTACTTTATTAAGTGAGCAGTGAGCCTATTTATTTCCCAGATAGCTGCTTTAGTCTAAGTTCTCAAAATAATCACTAATTCTATTTTATTTTGCCAATTTAGAGCTGTTTCTAGGATATAGTAAGAGAATAGAGATAAAATTTGTTGCCGTTATTTTCCTAGTCTTACTAGGGGTGAAATTAAAATACACGCAGAATTATATTTTTCTCCAAAGGAAAATTATTCCCATTTATTCTCATTTAGAAATATCCTGAACACAATTTTTAAAACTACTTTCTTCAAGTCCTGTATTGTTAACTAATGAAAGGTTAAAGCATATGATGTACCCTACAAAGAGTAGTAGCAATCAACCCAGGGAGCCAAAGTTCTTTCCATTTCCCTTCTCTTCCTTTATATTACAACATGAACAGGTCAAAATTTAATAAAGGGCAAAATTGCACAACAACTGGCAAAATGGCATCTTTCAGCTAATTACAGAAAGTAAATTTTTATTTTTATTATCTGCATTTTCAGGAAGTACAAGGTTTTAGTTCAGAATGGATATCTGGCAGTAGTCTGGGTTTGTTCCATGCAAAATAATTACATAAGGTAAAAATAGGTACTGGTCAAAATATTATTTATTTGAAAATAAAGTATGAATAATTCTTCTGACCTTGTGATGGGAAAAGCTAGGTTCATTGTTAATCTGCTCTTCACTCTCTGTTCCCATCTGCCTTTCACTCCACATCCTCAACCTACCATGTCAAAGCTGTAGAAATAGACATTCAAAATCTACATGCCAACATTCACACAAAAAGAGCCTTTGTAGAAAGTTCAGAAACTTCTAGGGACATTCTCTAAGACCCTACCTTAAAATTTTGGTTTCTCTTCAGACTCATAACTATGAGTTCCTAGTATAAGTTCCACATTAGAATTTTTCCAAAGTGAATTCATTTTATTCCATTCACTCTTACACGAAGGGTATTCATAAGCCTACTGAGCTTTGCTTTTGAAAGAACCCTGTTTTTAGGACAGTAGAATGAGAGGAAGAAGCAAAGGTGAGGCCATTTGTCAATTTTGGAATACATTTTCTTCACTGGTTTCCTTTTAAATAGCTTGATTGTCAAGACTACTTTTGTTATAATTCATCCACTCTGCTTATAAATAGTAATTGAAATAACAATTACAAAGTAAATAGGAGACTGAATCTGAGAAAATGAGGTAGAGAAAAACCAATACATTTTAAGAAGTTGATGGAACATCTCAGCCAAAGAGCATAGTCGAAGAATATCCTACACATTTAAAGGATAAATTTGGAAGTACTGAACCAAACTTTAGGGGAGTAAAGAGGTGAAATGGAGTTAAAGAGAAAAAAGAAAAAAACTCAGAATTCTGCCCATACCTATCCTATGATAAGTTATTGTTTGAGTTTTACCTTATTAATAGTGTGTATAAGTGCTGTGATTATAATCCCATCTGACTGAATCATAAATGTAAAGAAATTTAATGTTGATTTATTTTTCAAAGACAATATAAGGGAGTAGATTTATTATGAATACAGCTGTTTGGAGATTATTAACTTAGAAAATTTTTAGTATGTTTATAACTTTGCATCAAAAACTATTGAGAAACTTGCTATACTACAAAACAAGTCAGGTAGCTACATTCTTGAGGTGAATCCTTTGATATCATTAAGAACTCCCACCGGTCAGATAGTTGACAGATGTAAGATAACATAGGGGTGAATAACCTGGGAGGGCAATCTCTGACAAACTTAAAAATATCTAATCTGATGAGTACTGTAGAATAAATTAATTTGCATAAACAATGTGGCACACACAAATTTTGCTGTTTTTTCAGGGCTCAGCTTAGTGTGAGATGATGCATGTTATGATTTGAAACCTATTAGTAAATTCTAATTCCATTACTTGCTTTCCATTTATTAAATCTTTCAACAACAACAAAAAAATGTTGAATTTCAAACTATTAATGATGTCCCTATGAAGATGATTTTTTCCCTTTCTGTTTCCACTTAGTGTATACAGAAAACTGAAAAGAGTTTATTTCCCAACCTAACAACAAGAAAAATCAGACATAATGCAAATATATAATTCATCTTTAAACTCTCAGAAAGTTAAGGTTGCGGTATAATCAACTAGCCTGAAATTCAAGGAAAGAAAGGTACCACCAAAGAGATATGAGTTTCAAACACTAGATAACCTAGGATACAGCACAGCATTAGTAAGATTTCAGCTAAAATTTTTAAACAATTGCTAAGATCATGTGAGTTAATGTGATAGTATAGAATCCCTGGGAGTTTTAGAAACAAGGCAAATTTGTTCTCACTTGCAACCTCTCTTCCACAGATGTCATTACATGCATTTAAGAAGGATTAGGGCCAAAGGAATAGTGTTAAGCCTGGGTAGTGGAATGACCACTATGATAGAAACAACAAAAATCCTTGCCTAGAACTTCATATCTTAAGGAAAAAAAAGGCTTAACCCCTTGATAAAAGGGCAGCAAACACTGAGATTCCAATGATAGCTGAAGAGCCATAGCAACTGGAGGAGAAGAACAGAGAAAAACAAACAAAAACCACTACATCTGGGAAATGGCAGGAAAATGTACTGGGCACAGGTAATTGGACACCTAATGCTGGGGGAGGAGCAAGATCACTGTAAAGCCCCACAGCAGAGATATAGGTAATGCTTACATCAGTACAAGAGACAAGGCATCTCCATATCCTGAACACAAGCTAGAAAATGTTGAATGTGTTAGTTTGATAGAGCTGCCATAACAAAATATCATAAACTGGGTAGCTTAAACAACAGAAATGTATTTTCTCACAGTTCTGGAGGCTGGAAGTCCAAGATTAAGCTGTCAGTAGCTCTCTCCTTGGCTTGCAGATAGATGCCTTCTTGCTGTGTTCTCACATGGTTTTTCCTCTATATGTGCACAATTCTGGTGTCTCTTTATGTGTCCAAATTTCCTCTTCTTTTAAGGTCATATGTTAGATTGGATTAGGGCCCACACTAAGGGCCTCATTTTAATTTAATCAGCTCTTTAAAGGTCCTATCTCCAAACATTGTCACATTGTGAGGTACTGGAGGTTAGGACTTCAACATGAATTTTGGGGGCACACATTTAGCCATAGCATTGAGTAACCAGTAAAGCAGCAGTCTACCACTGGGGGAGAGGCAAGAGGGTGGAGAGAGACCTTCTGTGAGTAATAGGCACATAGAAAAACTCCAAAGCTGAAAGTGAACAGGAATAGTGAGAAAATTACTCCAGGAACCCAGTCCCCACACTGAGCAAAAGGTAACACTAGAGAAGTTTGAAGCCAACGTTAAGTGCATGGAAGGGAACCATAAGCACAACACCCAAATCCATTGCACCTTTTAACCCCCTCACACACACTAAAGTTCTAGCAAAGAAGAGGCGTGCCCATTTTCTACTATAAATATCATTTACCTCAGTCTTTACTTTCCTACACAAGTTTTGCAAAATCAAAAAGTACAAAACAAAAAGCATGAACACACAGGTGCACGCACACACACACACACACACACAAATATGCACACATACACATTACAAAGAGACAAAATAATTAGAACCACTAGGATGGGAAATGACCTAGATGTTGCAATTCTCAGGGAATGTAAAGTAACTATAATTAATAAATTAAAGGCTTTATTGCCTATAGTGGATAACATGAATGATCAGTTGGGGATTTCAGTAGAAATATGGAAACTAATAAGAAAGTGTCAAATAGAAATGCTAGAAATAAAAACAAATAAATAACAGAAAGATAGACAATGTCTTTGATAAAATTATCAGTAAATTCAACACATCTGAGGAAAGAATCTGTGAACTTAATATATATCAAAATAAATTACTGAAACACAATTGCAAAGTGATAAAAGAATAAACAAACAGAACAATCAACTAAGATCTGTGAAAATAAAAAACAAATGGAAAGCAACTCTGAAAATTCCCTAAACAGACAATATCAGTCTTGTCATACACACAAAACTTAATTTAGCTTATTTTGCAGGACTAATTTGATGCTGGGTCATTTCTTGTTTATGCTTCTGGAATTCATAAGTGAAACTTGAAATGTTTCCCCCAAATTGATATGAGGTAACCAGTAACCAATTCTCTATATCATTAAAGAAAATTCTAACATTATAACCAACTACTGAGAAGAAAAAAGTCATTGCTTTCTCGCTATGTAAGCTGCTTTACAACAAAAGCCTAAACTCACTCCATGTTTTGGTTTGAAGTGTTCCTAGTTCTGTCTTTTTGGTGTGTATACAATAAACTTTTACAATACTACTCTGGTTATTCATTGACAGGACCTTTTAGCAAAGCTGTGGGATAATATCAAATGATGCCTGTGTAACTGGAACCCCAGAATGGTAATGGAGAGTAATCAAGAAAAGTAGGACTTATTTTGGGATTGTAAGACATGTTCAACATTCAAAAATTGATCACTGAGATGCATCACATTAAACACTAACAAAAATTAATATGATAATTAATAGATTTATAAAGCATTTGACAATATTCAATCACTATTTTTTTTTCTTTTTCTTTTTTTTTTTTTTTTGTGGTACGCAGGCCTCTCACTGTTGTGGCCTCTCCCGTTGCGGAGCACAGGCTTCGGATGTGCAGGCTCAGCAGCCATGGCTCACGGGCCTAGCCACTCCATGGCATGTGGGATCTTCCCAGACCGGGGCACAAACCCGTGTCCCCTGCATCGGCAGGCGGACTCTCAACCACTGCACCACCAGGGAAGCCCCTCAATCACTATTTTTGATTTTTTAAGGGCAGTTTAGGAATATCAAGGGAATACTTCATCCTGATAATGGTCATCTATAAAATTTATCTATATTTATGACCATATTTATTGGTGAAAAACAACAAAAATAACAAAAAAAATGATACGCTGGGCTTTATCAAAGTTAAAAACCTCTGCTTTGCGAAAGCTGTTAAGAAAATGAGAGAAAAAGCCATAGACTACGAGAAAACATACCTGTTAAAAAAAAAAAACTGGAGGTTGGCATTTAAGTCTGACCCTTTATAACTGGTGAAACTGATGAGAGTTTAAACATTTGAACTAATTTAAATACATATGCTTATGTATAAAAATATGCCATCTTAGAAGGACTATTAAATGTCTTTGTTCGTAACAAAGTATTTACCTTCATGGAATCTCCAGATTTTGTTTTATCTTTTTCATTTCTCATTCTTTTTCTCTCTCCCTTCTCCTCTTTCTCCACATTTCTGCTTACTGGTTTTCCTTTTCTTTTCTATCTTTCATTTTTCTCAACAGAGAGTAGCTTTCACTACCTCTTTTTGCTATTCTTTAAACAGCCACATTACACAAACTCATTCATGGCCTCTGTACTTGTTTTTTCCCTCTGCTTGAGCCATTATCCCTCTTGTTAACTGCATAGCTCATTCTGTCATAGCATTTACCTAAATACAATTTTTCTTAGCAATTCACCCTAACCACCATTTGAAATTACATCTGTCCATTTAATTTGCTTTATTTTCTCCATCACACTTATTACCTAACATATATGTATTTTATTTATGTTGTCTATTGTCTCTACTTCCCTCATATTAAAGTATAAGCTCTAACTATGTATTCAGTTTTGAATTTGGTTAGATGATTTCTACTTTAAGCTAGTTGAGGGCAGAAATGAAATATTGTTCACTACAACCAATAATTTAGTACTTTAAATGAAACAAATGTCTATTACTTATTGTTTCCCCATATTAATTTTCTAAAACAAAATTTAGGTTGGAATATAATAAACATGAAACCTGGTTTAAACTATGTCTTGGATGGGGTCTAGTAGAAGTGATTAGTTATTCTTTTTATGTGTTTGAATCTTTCTCTATTTGTGGATGTGGTAGTGTTAAGGCCGCTGATGCATGTTGAAGCTAAAATCAAGAGAGTGTGAATATTCAGGAGGAGCTTCAAGACGGTGGAAGAGTAAGATGCGGAGATCACCTTCCTCTCCACAAATACATCAGAAATACATCTACATGTGGGACAACTCCTACAGAACACCTACTGAACGCTGGCAGAAGACCTCAGACCTCCCAAAAGGCAAGAAACTCCCCACGTACCTGGGTAGGGCAAAAGAAAAAAGAAAAAACAGAGACAAAAGAATAGGTACAGGACCTGCACCTCGGGGAGGGAGCTGTGAAGGAGGAAAGGTTTCCACACACTAGGAAGCCCCTTCGTAGGCAGAGACTGCGGGAGGCGGAGGGGGAAGCTTCAGAGCCACGGAGGAGAGTGCAGCCACAGGGCCACGGAGGGCAAGCGGAGAGATTCCCGCACGGAGGATCGGTGCCGACCAGCACTCACGAGCCCGAGAGGCTTGTCTGCTCACTCCCCAGGGTGGACGGGGGCTGGGAGCTGAGGCTCTGATTTCAGAGGTCAGATCCCAGGGAGAGGACCGGGGTTGGCGGCATGAACACAGCCTGAAGGGCTAGTGCGCCACAGTTAGCCAGGAGGAAGTCTGGGGAAAAGTGTGGAACTGCTGAAGAGAAAAGAGACTTTTTCTTGCCTCTTTGTTTCCTGGTGGGCGAGGAGAGGGGATTAAGACCATCGCTTAAAGGAGCTCCAGAGACTGGTGCAAGTCGCGGCTATCAGCGCGGACACCAGAGACACGCATGAGACGCTAAGGCTGCTACTGCAGCCATCAAGTAGCCTGTATGCAAGAACAGGTCACTATCCACAACTCCCCTCCCGGGAGCCTGTGCAGCCCCGCACTGCCAGGGTCCCGTGATCCAGGGACAACTTCCCCAGGAGAACACATGGCGCACCTCAGGCTGGTGCAACGTCATGCCGGCCTCTGCCACCACAGGCTCACCCCGCACTCCGTGCCCCTCCCTCCCCCTGGCCTGAGTGAGCCAGAGACCCGGAATCAGCTGCTCCTTTAACACCATCCTGTCTGAGCAAAGATTAGACGCCCTCAGGCAACCTACATACAGAGACGGGTCCAAATCCAAAGCTGAACACCAGGAGCTGTGTGAACAAAGAAGAGAAAGGGAAATCTCTCCCAACAGCCTCAGAAACAGCAGATTAAATCTCCACAATCAACTTGATGTACCCCGCATCTGTGGAATACCTGAATAGACAATGAATCATCCCAAATTGAGGAGGTGGACTTTGGGAGCAAAGATATATATATCTTTTTCCATTTTTCTCTTTTTGTGAGTGTGTATGTGTATGCTTCTGTGTGTGATTTTCTCTGTATAGCTTTGCTTTTACCACTTGTCTATGGTTCTATCTGTCTGGTTTTTTTTGTTTGTCTGTTTTTTATTACTTTTTAATTTTTTTCTTAATATGTTTTATTTTAATAACTTTATTTTACTTTATATTACTTTATTTTATTTTATCTTCTTTCTTTCTTTCTGTGTTTTCTCCTTTTTACTCTGAGCCGTGTGGATGAAAGGCTCTTGGTGCTCCAGCCAGGTGTCAGGGCTGTGCCTCTGAGGTGTGAGAACCAAGTTCAGGACACTGGTCCACAAGAGACCTCCCAGCTCCACGTAATATCAAATGGCAAAAATCTTGCACAGATATCCATCTCAACACCAAGACCCAGCTTCACTCAATGACCAGCAAGCTACACTGCTGGACACCCTATGCCAAACAACTAGCAAGAGAGTAACACAACCCCACCCATTAGCAGGGAGGCTGCCTAAAATCATAATAAGGCCACAGACACCCCTAAACACACAACAAGACGTGGACCTGCCTAACAGAAAGACAAGATCCAGCCTCATCCACCAGAACACAGGCACTAGTTCCCTCCACCAGGAAGCCTACACAACACACTGAACCAACCTTAGCCACAGGGGACAGACAGCAACAACAACGGGAACTACGAACCTGCAGCCTGCACAAAGGAGACCACAAACACAGTAAGTTAAACAAAATGAGAAGACAGAAAAGCACACAGCAGATGAAAGACCAAGGCAAAAACCCACCAGACCTAACAAATGAAGAGGAAATAGGCAGTCTACCTGAAAAATAATTTAGAATAATGATAGTAAAGATTATCTCAAATCTTGGAAATAGAATGGAGAAAATACAAGAAACGTTTAACAAGGACATAGAAGAACTAAAGAGCAAACAAACAATGATAAACAACACAGTAAATGAAGTTAAAAATTCTCTAGAAGGGATCAATAGCAGAAAAACTGAGGCAGAAGAATGGATAAGTGACCTGGAAGATAAAATAGTGGAAATAACTACTGCAGAGCAGAATAAAGAAAAAAGAATGAAAAGAACTGAAGACAGTCTCAGAGACCTCTGGGACAACATTAAACGCACCAACATTCGAATTATAGGGGTCCCAGAAGAAGAAGAGAAAAAGAAAGGGATTGAGAAAATATTTGAAAAGATTATAGTTGAAAGCTTCCCTAATTTGGGGAAAGAAAGAGTTAATCAAGTCCAGGAAGCACAGAGTCCCATACAGGATAAATCCAAGGAGAAACACGCCAAGACACATATTAATCAAACTATCAAAAATTAAATACAAAGAAAAAATATTAAAAGCAGCAAGGGAAAAACAACAAATAACACAAAAGGGAATCCCCATAAGGTTAACTGCTGATCCTTCAGCAGAAACTCTGCAAGCCAGAAGGGAGTGGCAGGACATATTTAAAGTGATAAAGGAGAAAAACCTACAGCAAAGATTACTGTACCCAGCAATGATCTCATTCAGGTTTGATGAAGAAATTAAAACCCTTACAGACAAGCAAAAGCTAAGAGAATTCGGCACCACCAAACCAGCTGTATAACAAAGGCTAAAGGAACTTCTCTAGGCAGCAAACACAAGAGAAGGAAAAAACCTACAATAACAAACCCAAAACAATTAAGAAAATGGTAATAGGAAGATAAATATCAATAATTACCTTAAATGTAAATGGATTAAATGCTCCAACCAAAAGACATAGACTGGCTGAATGCATACAAAAACAAGACCCATAAACATGCTGTCTACAAGAGACACACTTCAGATCTAGGGACACATACAGACTGAAAGTGAGGGAATGGAAAAAGATATTCCAGGCAAATGGGAATCAAAAGAAAACTGGAGTAGCAATTCTCATAACAGACAAAATAGACTTTAAAATAAAGACTGTTACAATAGACAAAGAAGGACACTACATAATGATCAAGGGATCAATCCAAGAAGAAGATACAACAATTGTAAATATTTATGCACCCAACATAGGAGCATCTCAATACATAAGGCAAATACTAACAGTCATAAAATGGGAAATCGACAGTAGCACAATCATAGTAGGGGACTTTAACACCACACTTTAACAAATGGACAGATCATCCAAACTGAAAATAAATAAGGAAACACAGCTTTAAATGATACATTAAACAAGATGGACTTAATTGATATTTATAGGACATTCCATCCAAAAACAACAGAATACACATTCTTCTCAAGTGCTCACGGAATATTCTGCAAGATAGGTCATATCTTGGGTCACAAATCAAGCCTTGGTAAATTTAAGAAAAGTGAATTCATGTTAAGTATCTTTTCCGACCACAACGCTATGAGACTAGATATCAATTACAGGAAAAAATCTGTAAAAAATACAAACACATGGAAGCTAAACAATACACTACTTAATAACCAAGAGATCACTGAAGAAATCAAAGAGGAAATCCAAAAATACCTAGAAACAAATGACATTGAAAACACGACGGCCCAAAACCAATGGGACGCAGCAAAAGCAGTTCTAAGAGGGAAGTTTATAGCAATACAATCCTACCTTAGGAAACAAGAAACAACTCAAATAAACAACCTAACATTACACCTAAAGCAATTAGAGAAAGAAGAACAAAAAAAACCCCAAAGTTAGGAGAAGGAAAGAAATCATAAAGATCAGATCAGAAATAAATGAAAATAAATGAAGGAAATGATAGCAAAGATCAATAAAACTAAAAGCTCGTTCTTTGAGAAGTTAAACAAAATTGATAAACCGTTAGCCAGACTCATCAAGATAAAAAGGGAGAACACTCAATAGAATTAGATTTGAAAAAGGAGAAGTAACAACTGACACTGCAGAAGTACAAAGCATCATGAGAGATAACTACGAGCAAGTCTATGCCAATAAGATGGACAACCTGATAGAAATGGACAAATTCTTAGAAATGCACAACCTTCCGAAAATGAACCAGGAAGAAATAGAAAATATGAACAGACCAATCACAAGAAATGAAATTGAGACTGTGATTTAAAATCTTCCAACAAACAAAAGTCCAGGATCAGATGGCTTCTCAGGCAAATTCTGTCAATCATTTAGAGAAGAGCTAAGACCTATCCTTCTCAAACTCTTCCAAAATATAGCAGAGGGAGGAACACTCCCAAACTCATTCTACGAGGCCAACAGCACCCTGATACCAAAACCAGACAAAGATGTCAAAAAGAAAGAGAACTACAGGCCAATATCACTGATGAACATAGATGCAAAAATCCTCAACAAAATACTAGCAAACAGAATCCAACAGCACATTAAAAGGATCATACACCAAGATCAAGTGGGGTTTATCCCAGGAATGCAAGGATTCTTCAATATATGCAAATCAATCAATGTGATACACCATATTAACAAATAGAAGGAGAAAAACCATATGATCATCTCAATAGATGCAGAAAAGCTTTTGACAAAATTCAACATCCATTTATGATAAAAACCCTGCAGAAAGTAGACATAGAGGGAACTTTCCTCAACATAATAAAGGCCATATAGGATAAACCCACAGCCAACATCATCCTCAATGGTGAAAAGCTGAAACCATTTCCACTAAGAAACAAGACAAGGTTTCCCACTCTCACCACTCTTATTCAACATAGTTTTGGAAATTTTAGCCACAGCAATCAGAGAAGAACAAGAAATAAAAGTTAACCATATTGGAAAAGAAGTAAAGCTGTCACTGTTTGCAGATGACATGATACTATACATAGAGAATCCTAAAGATGCTACCAGAAAACTGCTAGAGCTAATCAATGAATTTGGTAAAGTAGCAGGATACAAAATTAATGCACAGAAATCTCTAGGAATCCTGTACACTAATGATGAAAAATCTGAAAGTGAAATTAAGAAAACATTTCCATTTACCATTGCAACAAAGAGAATAAAATATCTAGTAATAAACCTACCTAAGGAGACAAAAGACCTGTATGAAGAAAATTATAACACACCAATAATTTAAGTGTCTTAATTTCTTTAAGAAATTAAAGATGATACAAATAGATGGAGAGATACAACATGTTCTTGGATTGAAAGAATCAACATTGTGAAAATGACTATACTACCCAAAGCAATCTACAGATTCAATCCAATCCCTATCAAACTACCACTGGCATTTTTCACAGAACTACAACAAAAAAATTCACAATTTGTATGGAAATACAAAAGACCCCAAAGAGCCAAAGCAATATTGAGAAAGAAAAACAGACCTAAAGGTATCAGGCTCCCTGACGTCAGACTATACTATAAAGCTACAGTAATCAAGGCAGTATGGTACTGGCACCAAAACAGAAATATCGATCAATGAAACAGGGTAGAAAGCCCAGAGGTAAACCCACACACATAAGGTCACCTTATCTTTGATAAAGGAGGCAAGAATATACAGTGGAGAAAAGACAGCCTCTTCAGTAAGTGGTGCTGAGAAAACTGGACAGGTACATGTAAAAGTATGAAGTTAGAACACTCCCTAACACCATACACAAAAATAAGCTCAAAATGGATTAAAGACCTATCAAACTCTTAGAGGGAAACATAGGCAGAACACGGTATGACATAAATCATAGCAAGATTGTTTTTGACCCTCCTCCTAGAGAAAATGGAAATAAAAACAAAAATAAACAAATGAGACCTAATGAAACTTAAAAGCTTTTGCCCAGCAAAGGAAACCATAAACAAGACAAAAAGGCAACCCTCAGAATGGGAGAAAATATTTGCAAATGAAGCAACTGACAAAGGATTAATCTCCAAAATTTACAAGCAGCTAATGCAGCTCAATATCAAAAAAACAAACAACCCAATCCAAAAATGGGCAGAAGACCTAAATAGCCATTTCTCCAGAGAAGATGTACAGATTGCCAACCAACACATGAAAGAATACTCAACATCATTAATCATTAGAGAAGTGCAAATCAAAACTACAATGAGATATCATCTCACACCTGTCAGAATGACCATCATCAAAAAATACTAACAATAATTGCTGGAGAGGGTGTGGAGAATAGGGAATACTCTTGCACTGCTGGTGGGAATGTAAATTGATACAGCCACTATGGAGAACAGTATGGAGGTTCCTTAAAAAAGTAAAAATAGAACTACCATATGACCCAGCAATCCCACTACTGGGCATATACCCTGAGAAACTATAATTCAAGAAGCGTCATGTACCAAAATGTTCGTTGTAGCTCTATTTACAATAGCCAGGACATGGAAGCAACCTAAGTGTCCATCAACAGATGAATGGATAAAGGAGGTGTGGCACATATATACAATGGAATATTACTCAGCCATAAAAGGAAACGAAATTGAGTTATTTGTAGTGAGGTGGATGGACCTAGAGTCTGTCATACAGAGTGAAGTAAGTCAGAAAGAGAAAAACAAATACGGTATGCTAACATATATATATGGAATCTAAGGGGGAAAAAATGGTCAAGAAGAACCTAGGGGCAAGATGGGAATAAAGAGACATACCTACTAGATAATGCACTTGAGGATATGGGGAGGGGGATCGGTAAGCTGTGACAAAGTAAGAGAGTGGCATGGACATATATACGCTACCAAACGTAAAATAGATAGCTAATGGGAAGCAGCCGCATAGCACAGGGAGATCAGCTCGGTTCTTTGTGAGCACCTAGAGGGTTGGGATAGGGAGGGTGGGAGGGAGGGAGACGCAAGAGGGAGAGATATGGGAACATATGTTTAACTGATTCACTTTGTTATAAAGCAGAAACTAACACACCATTGTTAAGCAATTATACTCCAATAAAGATGTTAAATAAAAAGTGTGAATATTGAGAAATGAATGGGATAAGCAAATCTGTAATCCACAAAATGTGAGAGTAACTGAGTCACCAAACCAAGGAGTAGCAGAGAGTATCAAAAGTATAACCTGCTGAAAGGTAGACACTTTATTCCTATCACTTAAAAATGTGCCTCACACATTAGAAGTACTCAAAACATATTTGTGGAATTTATAAATTTATAAGTTTAGAGTTAGAGGTAGGAGGACTAATTGTGAATAAGAATCAGTGAGGTTAGGAGACTGTATCTTTGGAACAGATTTGAATTAATATTTATAATCTCATGATATGATGCACTGGAGGATCGGTTATATTCAAATTCCAAAAATGGCATTTTTTTAAACATAAACTGAATGATCCTTATCATGATTTGTCACCATTTATACCCTTAAAACTAGGTACCAAATAGTCTAACCTCAGTAGCGTGTGTTTGCTTCAGGCTATGTTTCATCAATTTTGTTTAGCTAGTCCATTAAAGAGGACTGAGAAATTTTATTTCAATTCTGAATGTTAATGGTCAGATACAAAATATTGCCTTCTTATTTGTGAAATTATATTGTGTTAACAGATAATAATCAAACCCATATAGAAGTAATAACAATAAAACAAAAACAAAATTAATATTATATATGTTTGAATGACTTAGTCAAAATAATTTATAGAATCATTATGATCTCTTGTGCTGTTTTACGTTCCTGATGTTTGGTACTGATAATATTTAAAAGGAATTTTAAAAGAAGCAGATAACATACAGGTAAACATTTATATATTAATGTAATTTTAGGTATTCTTTTGAACAAGCAATGCATTGTAAACTGCATAATTCACAGTCTGTAATTATTCATCACATCCTTTTCCCATTGAAATTGTCTTAATCTCACACTGTAGCCCTTAGAAAAAGTGAACAGATGGTAATTTGTTGCCTTAAGAATGCATTTAATTTAATTTAGTATGACTTAACAAATTCGGTGTTTTTCTGTAAATTGTCTTCCCAATTTTCATTACATAATCAGGGTAATGGGGCAGAAATGATAATCAGTTTGGTCTTGGTTCAGTGAAATATAATAAGATTTAAGTAAGTTTTTAACAACTTTTTGTGTAAGTGAATTAGATTGTTTTATTTAAGGAAACTGCATATTATATGCAATACCTATTATTTCTATGAATGTTCTTAAACAAAATTAAAAACTAGTTCACATAAATAATTTCTAAGTGCCTATAACCTACTAGGTAGTCCCCATTCAAAGTGGTAGGGAGTCAATTAGTATATAAGACACAATTCATCCTCTCATGGTACCTTTCTTCTTCAGGGAAAAAGATCAACGAATTAATGTATGAGACAGGTGATGAAAAACAGTAATTGCTAAGTATTAAACTGTATTTTTCTCGTGATTCCTTCCCCAAAGTTAATTACTCTCATATAAAGGCTTTTGAGTGCTATCTTAATTATTTGAGAAAAACTCTGGGATAGAAACTAAAGCAGTACAGGTGGTAACCTCTAAGTAAATTAATAGATTTTAACAACATTTACAGTTTCTTTTCCAGCTTTATTGAGACATAATTGACAAATAAAAATTGTACATATACTTAGGGTGTACAACATGATGATTATATATATGTATATATACACGTATATACACATACACTGTGCAATGATTACTGTAATCAAGTTAATTAATTAGCATGTTCATCACCTCATATAGTTACCTTTGTTTTCTGGTAAGAACAAGATCTAATAATAACAAATTTCAGTTATACAATACAGTATTATTAATTGTAGCCAGCATGATGTACATTAGATTCCCAGATATTTTCATCTTATGCCTAAAAGTTTGTACTCATTAACCAGTATCTCCCCATTCTCCCTACCCCGTTGCCCCTTGCTGCCACCATTCTATTCTCTGGTTCTGTGAGTTTGACTATTTTAGATTCATTATGTAATTGAGATCATAGAGTATTAATTTTTTTCTTTATTGTTTTTCCTTTGAAGAATAGATTTCAGGGATTTATGACTACAGGCATGCCTTAGAGATATTGTGAGTTCAGTTCCAGACCACTGCAATAAAGTGAATATTCCAATAAAGTGAGTCACATGAATTTTTTGGTTTCCCAGGGCAAATAAAAGTTACATTTACACTATACTGTAGTCTGTTAGCTTTATGTCTAATGTGCATACCTTAATTAAAAAAAGTAATGCTGTTGGAAAAATGGTACCAATAGACTTGCTCAATGCAGGGTTGCCACAAACGTTCAACTTGTAAAAAAAATAATAATAATACATTATCTGTCAAGTGCAATAGCAAAGTGCAATACAGCAGGGTGTGCCCATATTTCCATAAGTCACTTAGTACTCATTTAAAAATAATATGCAAAAGATAAAGAAAGAGTTAAAATAACTTCATACACACACACACACACACACACACACACACACACATGCACACACACACATTTGACAGGCAGGAGTTGCAGTTTGAGTCCAAATGCAGTCTGCTGTAAGAATTCCTTCTTGCTCAGGATAGGTTAGTCTTTGTTTTATTAAGGCCTTCAGCTGATTGGATGAAGCTCACCCTCTTTGAGGAGGGTAATCTGCTTTACTCAAAGTCCACCAATTTAAATTTAATCTTATCTAAAAAACACCTTCATAGAAACATCCACATTAATGTTTGACCACATATCTGGGCTCTGTGGTCCATCCAAATGGACACATAAAATTAACCAACATAATACATTATATATATCCTTACAATTTTTTATTTTGTTTTTAAGACTGTTACTAAACACTGATTTAGAACTTATTATAGAAAAGGAAAATAAGACATTTCATTAGTTAGCTTATTTGTTTAATGTCATCTTCTTTGCTACCATTAGTGATCTATCAACATTACCACATCTGAAATTGCTGATATGATGCTGTTTTTTAAAACAGAAAAATGCTCACTTTTCCTCTTTGACAATTGTGGTGTTAGTATTCAGTAGAAAACCCCTGGATAATATATTTTATATATGATAAAGCATGAAAAAGTCATGAAAAGCACAATACAAGTTTGCAATGATATAACCATCTTAAGATGAAAATTTCATTTTGTGAGTCAGATATAATTTTAGCATTTATAGAAAGATGTGTAAGAACTAGTTTCATTATTTAAGTGAAAATTTAGTATAACATCTTAATCTTAAGCATGCTTTCCAAACTGTAAACATAGCAAGTGAAGCTCTAGAAGTTGCCACTCAGATTTCAACAGTGATTATCTAGGAGACAGGATTACAGTCGATTCTTATTTTAGCCTTGTATATTCTGAATTTTTTAAAAAATAGAAATATAATTCTACGGTATCAAGAAATATTTATACAGTCATCCATCCGTATCTCTGGGGGTCTAGTTCCAGGACAAATGTGGAACCTGCAAATATGGAGGGCCAATGGTAATATACTGTTTTTTTATGCTATCTCACTGAGAAAAGAATAACTCCCTTTCACAACTGCTTAATTAGCAAACATTACCATGTATCAACGCAAGTTGAGTGAAGCTATTTTTTATCTTTCTAGACCCAGATAGTAATTATTATAAGTCAACACAGGCTCTTATTTTCAACAAATGATAAGGAATTTAATGTAACCATTGTAATTAATTTAGCTGCACTTAGGAAAGTAACTGAAAATATATGAAATGAGACTACTATTAAGTACAGATAATGTTGAAGTCGTACAACATCTGCCAATTAAGCATTCAGTATTTATTAAGAATTTTATGGGAGTAGGTAGGTATTCCTTGAATAGCTAGTTTAAAGCCATTTGCTATCATCTGCACCTTTAGGGTCAAGTATTGTAGCTGTGATGCAATTGATTTCTTCATGACTTTAGCAAAATAGCATGAAATAGCTCAATAAATGTGTAGAATATCTTCCAGTAGCATATATTTTTAGTTACGGCCTTGCCAAGTTGGATTTGAATTTATATATGAGATTCTAGATTGGCTTCTTTTGTACTATAGAATGAAAACTTAATAGGGATATAAAATCAGTGTGTTGATCCATAAGCATTTGGTAAAGCTAGAAATTCTAATAAAGTAAACCACAGAGGCTAAAAGACAAGCTGTTTGCAATATCAACATGAGTGCCTAATGACTTAATTTTTAGAGCTATTCCTTTAATACGATAATGGTATGACTAATTATTTCTCCATAACTTTCATCAGGTAGTTAATAGTGAATGGAATCTACATTTTAAATTGACACAACAGCCTTTGGAGAAATTCAGAAAATGAAATGTGACTAATATAATTTGGTAAATGGTTTCTTATTAATTCTGTTTTAAAAGGGATTAAGAAGCAGTTAGAGGGGCTTCCCTGGTGGTGCAGTGGTTGACAGTCCGCCTGCTGATTCAGGGGACGCGGTTCGTGCCCCGGTCCGGGAGGATCCCGCGTGCCGCGGAGCGGCTGGGCCCGTGAGCCGTGGCCGTGAGCCATGGCCGCTGAGCCTGCGCGTCCGGAGCCTGTGCTCCGCTGCGGGAGAGGCCACAACAGTGAGAGGCCCGCGTACCGCAAAAAAAAAAAAAAAAAAAAAAAAACCCAAAGAAGCAGTTAGAGTCTATAACAGATATTTGAGAGAAAGTGGAAAAGAGTATTTCTGTGGTGTAACATGTGTTCTAAGTTAAATCCATTCTGTGATAACAAATAATATTTTAATGAAGTAATATGCCTCAATATACAGAGTTGGTAACTATTTTGTAGCATATTCAGTTTGTTAGGAAGTCAAAATTGTGGATTATAAACTGTCATTTGGAATGAACTCTAGCCACATGAAGAAATGTTAAGTGATTATAATCAAATAGTCTATTCATTTAGAGAAAACATGTTTCATGTTGTCCTATGTAAATTGATACCTACCTATTTATTTGCTTTATGTAAACAAACTATTTGCATCAAACTCAAGCTCTAAAGCTTGGATGTTATGGCTTACTCTTACTTTATCTGAACTTGTGGTTAAACCCTAGATAGTTGAAATATAGTTAACACACCCACATAGTACCTCAAAATCCTATATATCTAATTTCTAGGAACATTGTTTCCAACCTCATTCAAACATATGATATGGGAAAAGGTATAATCTATGAAAAGTTTTTTGATAATAGCCTTCAGGCTTGGAAGGCAGGGTCACATTCCTTTGCCCTTTGCCTCAATCTATCTTAATATGTTTCTACAGGTTAAATTGCCAGCTTAATACCCAAAAACTTGGGGAAAATATTAAATAAATTAGAATAATTATTGGCTAATTATTGTATCTATTGAAGATGAATTATATCCTTTCCAAAAGCTATCATAATTTTACATGCAATACATTATTGGAATAACATTAAATTTATTAAAATCTATAAATCAGTCCTTTTAGGAAAGTATTTTTTTTTTCCATTTTATCATGATCTGTGGTAAATACAAATGTGAATTTTTACTGTAAGCTGTACACATACTTACATAGTCTCTAGATCTATCTATCTATAAATTAAAATATAGAAAAATTTTAAAGTTTAATGCAATTCTTATACATTACTCATGGTATGAATTCTGGAATTTTCTACTTTATTCTACTTTTTTCTGCTCCACAGTCCCCACAAGGTTTCTTCATATAAAAGTTTGGCATTTGTGTTTCCTCTATTACTAGAGAGTAAATCTAAAATGTGCCCCCCCAAAAAAAAGAAGTGGTAATTATGTGACATGCTGAAGGCCTTGGCTAATGCTATGGTGATAGTCATTTTGCAGTATATCAGTATATCAAATAAACATGTTGTACACCTTAAACTTACACAATGTTATATGTCAGTTATATCTCAGTAAAGGTGGAGGGGAAAAAAAAAAGAATGTTATTTGAACCTATCACCACATGGCTTCCTTCTTCTCAGCATTCATGTCATACCTTATATCCTTCCTCAGAGAAGATTTCCTGGGATACCTTTGATGAAATCTCTGTCTCTCTCTCTGTCTCTCTCTCTCTCTCTGTGTCACACACACACACACACACACACACACACACACACACTCCCCACCGTGGCCCATTATTTCCCACCATTCTATGTCATATGTGACAAAACAGTTTTGAGTACATACATTTGTCTTATTTGGCTGTTTTTGTGTTTCTTATCTTTCTTGCCAAGTAAGTTTTATAAAAGTATCTTTTATTAGTTACTTCTGTAATTCCCAGTACTTTTATGATAACGGATAAAGGAATGTTTGCTAAATGAATACGTAAATTAATAATTGAACTGAATATTTAGTAAATTCTATGAGCTACTTTAGTAAATATCTTGATAGTTTACTATACAGACCAAAGAGCAAAGAGATTTGGCTAAAGGCTGCTGAGCACATAACTGAAACCTCTTATGCAAGTAGTGTAGACCCTATACAAGAAGTATAATAATAGGCAAATATAAGAGCTTTTTCTGGTTTCAAAAGTAGTTAAAATTCCAAAATATGGTTTTTTTTGTAATTCTTAATTCAAACGCTTTTTATTTAACACTATTGTTAATACTTAAATGCAGAGATTGTTTCATGGTATATCCCTTCAATGTATAGTTTCCAAACATTTGCAACAAGTTCTATGGATATTATCATATCTCTGCCTAGATCTATATTAGTTTAAAAGGAAGAATTTCAAAAAAAACATATAAGTGACAATTTCAGAAATACTAGCATCACAGTGAAAATATACAAAGTAGCTCTAGGTTATTCACCAAATAGAACTTATATTTCATAAAATTTCTTTTTATGAAATTTCATATTTTCTCACCCTCTGGCTTGCTAAACATTACATTAGTTTCTAGCCAAAGCTGTATATAATAAAAATAAGTACCAACAGAATATTTCTTTGCAATTTCAATGCATTTTTTTCTCTATATAGAAAGAGAAGATTAAGCCTCAAGTGTTTCAATCAGAAATTAGGTTTGGGGTATTTGTGTTATTTGGTTTGGTAATGGGTAGAAAGAAGACTTCAAAAATCTTTAAGCTATTTTAAACATGTTCCCAACTTATATAGGTTCCCTTTTTCCAAAGCTTCAGTGGACTCTTGAAGTAGAAATACTATGGAAATAATAGTGATTTAAACAAATCATGATATATTGGTCTCTATACAACCCATATTCATCTGAATGGTTTTTAAAGCTGACAACGAGAGACAGAGTCTAGCCATCAAAGAGTGTGTACCTCTTTACAGCAAGACAATTCCACTAAATCATATAAATATAATAATACAGTTTTAATGGAAGGTGAAATTGGTACAAAATTTGAACTGCCACTATTATTGACTATTCCCCTTTATCTTAACAATCCCTTCTGGCAAACCATATGCAGTATACAGTAAGGATGCTTATTTATAGGAGTTCTGATATGTTTACATGCCTTTTCACTTTTTTATACACAATAACTTAAGGATTTAAGATGAATAAAACAGGGGAAAAAAGGTAATTTGTAAACTCTCTTCCTTAAAATGACATAATAGTTTTCTATTTTCTTATGACATAAAAGAAAATTCATTAGAATGTAATTAACAAAATATGTTAAGAAAAAGAAAGTAAGGAAACAGTGTGTGATATGGAGTAAATAGACCTGACTATGATTAAACTATTTGGAAACTGTAGTTGTACTTCTGAACCAAATCCTTGTGTGATTTTAGGCTAGAAACTTATACTTAAGCCTCAGTTGCTTTTATAAATAAGAATATTTTACAAAATAGCATCATATAATTTAAAAAAATAGTTTATTTTAATTCCATTAAGACATTCTCCAGTAATATTATAAGAAAAACATTTTGAATAAGAAAGAACTTTTAAATTTCATAATAATTATTTTGTTCTTTTAAATATGCAAACAATTATACTTAAAGCTTGAAGTGGCCTGAGATATAACCAGTCTTTTAGTGTTAATAAAAAAGGAACACAAAATAACACCGAGTAAAGCAAATAGCAGCAACTTACATTAAGTACTTATTGTATTACAGGCATTGTGCTGAATAAAATAGACAGATGAATAGAAAATTTTTCTTTTATGTGATAGATATTGTAAACCTTTTATACCAATAATCCAACATGCTTGAAAATTTTAAGCATCTTACTTAAGAATAAATGATTCATAGAAAGTTTAATTTAGTGTTTTTGTTATTATATATAATCGGTGCTTTAGATCACTATGCAACACACTCTTTTATGTACCTGTATTCTCCCTAGTCATGCCAGAGATTGCCTCTATGACTTTCCTTTTCCTAAAATTCCAGTTCTGATGAGCAATCTACATTAACATTTACTTTGGACTAAAATTTATTATGTAATTCTGGTACTTAGGCCTTGAAAAGTAAATTTATTTCCCTTATTGCTAAAAATAATGATTACAGTCAATTATTCCTAAAATTTTAGAATGAGGTTGACTACGAGCAACAAAAAAATCATACATCACAGTGCCATAAGCAGTATAGAAGTTTATTTTAGTTTTTGTTTTGTTTTGTTTTGCTTTTTACCACCTAAATCAACCAGGAGGCAAGCTGTCCAAAGTTAGAATAGTATCTCTACTTCAGGAAGTTCTCAAGGACCCACAGCTAACTACTCCACCAATCCTAAGACCTGGTTCTAACCTGTATGACACTAGATGTTGCATCAGTTTTATAGGTAGCCAAATGGAGGGCCAAAGAAGAAAGTGTAAGTATGTCTTAAGGTAGGGAGCTGATAGAAGTCACTTTGGCTTACTTAACTTTGCCCAGAATTTAGCTATGTGTCCACTTTTATCTACAAGGAGTTTTTGATCATTAGTTACTTAGTCTAGGAGATCCTGTATCTTACTAAGTGTATTTGATATGAAAAAAATGGGGATTATCGCTGTTGCATCTCATAACATACCAAAAATAGGACTTTAAAAAAGAGAGGGAGGTCAGAAGATTTCAAAAATTTGTATATTGCAATTTTTTTTTAGTGCAGAGATTTGGGTGGAGTTGCTATGTGCCAAGAGTTCTGCAGTTTTCATTGGTAGGAATGCAAATGGTGTAGTGATCTGGTAGTCTGACCAGAACACCAGATCACATTAGTCACCTCCTCTGAAGTCCCATGGATACCCAAAGATATTAATGGACAAAAGGAATGACTTCATTAGAAGCTATTTCATGTTGTGAAAATCTCATGAATTTCTGGAAACAAAGGTCATTACTACTGAACAGGATATGCTCAGATATGATGTTAGAAAGACAAATTTGAAATAGAAAAACATAGCAAGAGCAATTAATGACACTGTCAGATCTTTTCAAAAGCACAATAGCAGAATGACAATCCTGTTTTCGAATTTGTGCCGATGATATTAAAACAGATGTGATTCATGGGGATTTTCCTGCATCTTGATCTGCAGGTCAACAAAAATTTCCAAGAAAATGAGTAGAATATCGATATCATTGATCCTGTCTTTGTGGCATTTTAAGGGAAATATGGATGAAATTTTACTTTCCGGTACAAAGAACTGATTTGTTTTTTCTATATTCCGTTTTTATGAGTTAGCCAGTGCCAACAAACCTGTCATTTAACAGTCTTAGGCAGGATGATGAGATGAGAACAATCCTACTTCTGAGGAATAGAATAACTTTACTGAGTGGTATAACCATCACCACAAATCATTTCTAGAGCATTTTCTTCTCTCCAATAAGTTCCTTCATGACTCTTTACAGCTAATTCCCACTCCTCCCCCCAGTTTCCAGCCACTAATAATCTACTTTAATTCTCAATAAATTCATCTTTTCTGGGCATTTCATGTAAATGGAATCCTAAAATAGTCTCTTGTGTCTGGCTACTTTCTCTTAGCATAATGTATCTGAGCCTGTGTCAGTACTGTGTACCTTTTTTTGTAACTAAATAGTGTTCTATTGAATAGATGTAATAGTTTGTCCATATGACCTGTAAACACACAGACACACAACTGTATATATGTATGAAATATATAATTACATATTTTACACAAACACACACACACACACATATATATATAGTTTTCATTATTCATGGCAGTTTTGTTCTATAAAGTCTCCATGAACATTAAATTAGTGAATACTGAACTACTGTTCCTAGGGGGAAATATATATATCTGTATAATATCATGTATTATATATATATATATATATATATATATATATACATGATAATTTTAAATCCTGAAAAGAACTTATCCTAGCAGATTCTATTTTCTTTATTTTACAAAGGAGAAAATGGTACTCAGAATCAGAAATATTTTGTGACTTGCCTGAGGCTACTCCATTAACAGGTGGCCAAGTTGGGGTTCAAACTTCTTCAAATGGCCCTGGAGCTAGAAATTCTTACACTGCATTGCACTCCTGCCTGTCATCACTATTCCCTAGTCTTCTGCATAAGATAGAAACAAGATGACCAACCATCACCTTTTTTTTGCTTTAGCTGGAATTTTCACATCTAGCAACTCTAATTATTTGCTATGCTGCAAAATATTTTTATGTGGAACTGTCCACATATATAAGTCATATACAGTCAATCCTCATTATTTATGGATTCCATATTTGAAAATTTGACTCCTTGCTAAAATTTATCTGTAAGCCCCAAATCAATACTCAGGGCACTTTTGCAGTCACTTGTAGACATGTGCAGGACTGTGAAAAATTTGAGTGCCTGGACATTCAAGTTCCCAGCTGAGGTTGAACAAGGCTGCACTCTGCCTTCTTGATTTCAATGCTCATATTGAAAAAAGTGTCCTTTTCACTCTCTCTGGTTGCTGCATTTTTCATATATTTGTGCAAGCACTGTGTAACATTCTTAAGCACAAAAAAGATGTGCTTCACCTTGTGAAGAAAATACCTGTGTTAGATAAGTTTCCTTTGGGCATGGTTATAGTGCTGTTGGCTGTAAACTCAGTGTTAGTGAATCAATAATATGGTATATCCAGAAAGAATAAGAGGATATTCGTTGGTCTCTGCCTGAGGCCATTTTGGAAAGTGCTAGAGTAACGTCTATAATGAGTAAGGAAACTGGAAAAGATGTAAAAGCATCTAAATTTGTGATTCATTAGATGAACACTGATTTTTTAGAAAGTGTAGGGCACAGCATTGTTATGAGGCTGAAAACTTACTCACGAGTAAGTTAGACTAGACTTCGTACATAAAGTTCTCAAGTTTCCAAGAATATGAGAGCAGAAGGTGCAAGGCCTCATGTCCTAGGTTCCAGAATTCATACATCTCTTCTGCCACATCATATTGGTCAATGCAAGGCTCAACCAGTCCAAATTCAAGATTATGAATAATTATTTCTTCATAAGAGGACCCACAACTGTTGTATTGCAAACATGTGTGGACACAGGGAGTTGTTATTCACTGTGATGCATTATGATAATTATTTACTACACTGGGTATCAGTTTTCTAGAAAAGGGCAGAATCTTTTCCATATCATCTGAAAACATGCTACAAGCAGTACAAACTGAACTTATGTAAACTGGTCTGAATTTCACATACCCTTTGTGAAATCCAAACAACCTAGGTTCTTATTTTTACTTTGTAGCATAAAGTGACATCTGACTTAAATATTTACTCATTCTATGAAGCAAGTATATAACTATAATTACATAATATAAATACTGAAAAGGCTTCTAATGATCAAAGAAGTTAAATCAATGGATAAATATCTGCCCACAATAAATAGCCATAGAATAATTCCTATACAAAATCTTTTAAATAAGACTAAAATAAGGATATTCCCCAATGAATTATATGATTCAAGAATATTAATGATATACAATAATCAAATGGATAATTAAAATTCAGTCACAAACATGAATGTAGCTGCAAAAATCATATACAAACTATTCCTACCCAGTATGAATAAAGTGATGGATGAAAGCATAATCCTTTAGAAATGATGAGGTTTAGTCTCATCACTCTTAGAAAAAATAGCTATAGGAAGAAATGTTGTCCCACAAAATCTACAAAATGATAGCAGTAACCTAGACATGAACTTTGCATCTTTCACAGAAATTGATTCAAAATGGAATATAGATCTTAAAGTAAAATGTGAAACTATAAAACTTCTAGTAAACAACTTAGACGAAAATCTAGGTAATGTTGGGTTTGGTGATGAGTTTTTAGATGCAACACCAAAAGCAAAATCCATGAAAGAAAAAAGTGATAAGTAGGGCTTTATTAATATTAAAACCTTATGCTTTCCCAAAACCACTGTTAAGAAAATACAAAGAAACCACTGACTGGGAAAAAATAGTTACAAAACACATACATAATAAAGCTCCTGATATTCAAATTAGAAAGAATTCATAAAACTAAACAGCAAGAAAGAGAATCCCCAAAATAGGTAAACAGAACAGATACCTCACCAAAGAAGATATACAAATGGCAAATAAATATAGATTATTAACATAAAATATCATTAAGGAATTGCAAATTAAAGCATCAAGATACTAGTAAACACCTATTAGAATGACCCAAAGGCAACAATCCTGGTGAGGATGTGGAGCAACTGGAACTCTCACTCGTTATTAGTGAGAATGCAAAATGGTGCAGCCACTTTGGAAGAGTTTGGCTGTTTCTTACAAAGCTAAACATAGATTAGCAACCAGCAGTCACACACTTAGGTATTTATCAAACTGATTTAAAAACTTATGTCCACACAAAAACCTGCCCATAAATGTTTATAGCAGGTTTATTCATAATTGCCAAAAAGTGAAAGCAACATTATATCCTCCAATAAGTAAATGGACTTCAGGAAACCTGTGTGATATCTATACAATGGAATTTTATTCAGCAATAAAAATGACTATCAAGCCATCAAAGACATTGATGAATGTTAAATGTATATTACTAAGTAAAAGAATTCATTGTGAAAAGAGTATTTACTGTATGATTTCAATTATATACCGTTCAGGAAGAGGCAAAATTATAGGCAGTCAAAAGACCAGTGTGTCTAAGGTTGGGGGGTGGGAAGGGGAAAGTTGGAAAGGGAGAGCATAGAGATTTTTCAGAGATTAACCTATTCTCTATGATACGTAATTGCAGTTACATGACATTATGCCTTTGCCTAAACCTGTTGAAATTTAATGTTGTAAGTTTTTAAAAATATATTATTTTGGAGTTTAAGGATTCCTAGAATAAAATGCAGAATGACAAAATAAACCACCTGCATCTCAAATATATTTAACAAACTTACTCACTGTCTTAGTCCATTTTGACTGCTATAACCATAGACTAGATGGCTTATGAACAGCAGAAATATATTGTTCATATATCTGGAGACTGACAGTTCAAGATCAGCCAGCATGATCGAGTGAGAGCTCTCTTCCGGGTTGTAGACTTCTTATATCCTCACATAGTGGAAGGAGATGCTCTGCAGGATCTCTTTTATAAGGTCACTAATCCCTTTCATGAAGGCTCCTTCTTCATGACCTAATCACTTCCCAAAGGCCCCATCTACAAATATTATCATGCTTGGGGGTTAGGATTTCAATACATGAATTTGGAGGGGCGCAAAATTTCAGACCATAGCACTAACTAAAGGGGGTGGAGGAAATTGTGCTGACCTGGAAAACTGTGTCATGGAATCTTTCAAACTGAAGACAAAAGAAATTGTACATAAACATTCTAATTTAGTTTTCTAGATGATAAAGTTTTTCCCACAGGGATACAGGTTAATAACTCTGATTGTGCTATACATGTATAGGAATTGAACCATTAAGTAAATGGATAGCAGAAGGTGAAAGTCAGCTTTTTCATTTTTAGAGTGGACATTTACACATAATCATGGGAATGAGACTATAATGACCCATGGGATAATGGATTAGAATTGGAGAAATCAGTATGAACACATGTATATGGATGGTTAGGTAGAGAAATATTTATAGATACATGCATACACATGGGTTGCTCCATATATATATTTACTTGCTCTGTGAGCTGAAAGGGCCTAGAAGCAATGAAACTCAGTAGCAATGATCATGGTTGGCACCTAGATTACAGTTTCTAATACCATTCTCCAACAGAAGAATCAAGGTCTCTTGATTGTAGACTGGTAAAGAAAATACACAAGATGAGCCTGGAGCATCTTGCAGTGCCAGAGGGTACTATAGAGCTTAGTACACAAGTCATGCACACGCACAGAGGCATGCACATACAATGGTGGTGGTATGTCAAAGGGACATAGATGTCAAATGAAAGGGCTTCTGATGGCCAAAGCTATAGCAATTTGAGAAACAAAATAACACATACATTTGAATTGGATTAAAATTCAAAATAAAAAAATAAATATTATTGAGTCCATAGCAATATAAATAAATTATTGAATAAATAAATAAATGGGAGAGAAAAGATAAATCTTCCATGCAGATATATTCCAAATAATGTATATAGACACTTCACCCTGGAGGAGATGTATCATAACTCCCCACTACTTAAGTGTAGGTTGTACTAATTGACTTGCTTTCAAAAGTGCAATGTGAAAAGGGAGATGGGTAATAAGGGTCAATATCAACAGTGTTAAGTCTAGCTGATGGTATGTACCCTTGATATATCATAAAAATGATACCTTACTTAAGTGGTCTTACTCTGAAAAACCAGTAACTCCAGTCTAATTATGAGAAAAGTATCAGACAAATACAAGTAGAAGGACATGGTACAAAACATCTGTTAAATTAATTAAACAAGGAGTCCATTAGGCTGAAGTGGCTCTAATGCTTTGGTGGCCTATGTAAGCAAAGCAAAATCTAAGCCTGTAAATGCCTCAAGGTTAAGAAATCAAAATCTAGGTTCAACAAATCACAAACAGTCAACTAGGCTTTATACTCAATCAAATAATTTTCTTTCTTTTCTTCTATAACTTCTCTTTCCCCTAGCTCTCCTCAGCAGAGCACTCCTAACCACTTGCAGTTTGGCACTGCACAATTCTAATACACTTTTGCTCAAATAAACTTTTAAATGTTTAATATGCCTCAGTTTATATTTTAACACACCTTACCAACATCTCTCAAAACATTAGAAACATTAAAGTCTAAGAAACTGGCACAGATGAGAGAAGCTCAAGGAGACATGACAACTAAATGCAATGTGTTATCCTGGATGGGTCTCTGAAGCAGAGGAAAAGGGTAAGAGCTAAAAACTAAGGAAATCTGAATAAAGTATGGACTTTAGGTAATAAAACTGTATTAACATTAGTTCATTAATTCTAGTTAATTTACCATAGTAATGTAAAATGTTATCAGTAAGGGAAAGTAGGTACAGGGTGTATGGGAAATCTCTGTACTAAATTTGCAATTCTTCTGTAAATCTAAACCTGTTCTAAAAATATGTACTTAAAATTGCAGCAAGTATTATTCTAAGTAGGGAAATATTTGAAATACTTCTTTGCAATCAGTAATAAAATGTTTCCTATTATTAATACTTCTGTCATTATTCAGAGGATATAGGTAGCACAATTAGACATAAAATCAAGTGAAAATATATAACATTTTGAATGTGGAAAACAGCACTCTGTTTATATGCACATGCCAACATTGCTAACATTTAAAATAAATTTACAGAGCAAGCATTAGAATTTTTAAGTGAATTTCAAAAGATGGTTGGCCAATAAATAGAGTGAAAAGGCAACCTATGAAATGAGAGACAGTATTTGCAGATCATATATATGTTTAGGAGTTAATACTCAGATTATATGAATAACATTTCCAACTCTCAATAACAAATTACAAAAAAACAACACAATTTAAAAATGGACAAAGGATTTTAATAGACATTTCACCAAGAATGATATACAAATGGATGAGCATATGAAAAGTTGCTCAATATCATGAATCATTAGGGAAATGTAATCAAAACCACAGTGACATACCACATCACATTCATTAGGATGGCAACTGCTAAAAAAAAAACAAACAGAAAATAACATTTATTGGCAAGAATATAGCAAAATCAAAACTCTTGTGTACTGCTGTGGGATTGTAAAATGTTTTGACTGCTATGGAAAACAATCTGGCAGTTAAAAAATATTAAAAATAGACTTAAAAATAAAAATAGACTTAAAAAAAATTAAAAATATGATCCAGCAATTCTACTTCTTGGTATATAATCAAAAGAACTGTAAGCAGGGTCTCAATTAAGTGTTTATATACCCATGTTCATAGCAGCGTTTTTCACATTAACCAAAATTGGAAGCAACCTAAGTGCTCATTGACAGATGAATAGGTAAGCCAAATGTGGTATATACAGTGGGATGTTATTTAGCATTACAAAGGATGAAAGTTCTGACATACGCTACAGTATGAATGAACCTTGAAGTCAGTATGCTAAATGAAATAAGCCAGTTGCAAAAAGACAAATTACCACTTATAAGAGATACCTAGAGTAGTTAAATTCATAGAGACAGAAGGTAGAATTGTGGTTGCCAGGGGCTACTAGGGGTGAGGGGAATAGAGAGTTGTTGTTTCATGTGTATAGTGTTTCAGTTTTTCAAGATGAAAATAATTCTTGAGATTTATTGTACAACAATGTGAATGTACTTAAACTACTGAACTGTATACTTTAAAATGGTAAGATGGCAAATTTTATGTTATGTGTATTTTACCACAATTAAAATTTTAAAATTTTGAAAAACTGATAATTGGGTAAAAAATCATATAAAATTAATCATTCCTTTATATTAGTAAAATTTTTAAAACTTAATTTTAAACAAAAATAATACTATTTATAATTACCACACAATTTTAAGGAAATTAGAAATGCACATAACCAAACTAATACAAAGTTATGTTAAAAATATTGAAATACATACAAAGACACCTAGATATATGAAAGGGTAAATTTAATATAGATGAATCTTTGAAATTTAATATGAAAAATAAAAATTCTAAAATTACCAAATTACATATGGTCATATCCTAGAATTTGTAAACAAGCACGCATGATTAACATGTTATTTAAAAGTGTGTGTAGGGGCTTCCCTGGTGGCGCAGTGGTTGAAAGTCCACCTGCCGATGCAGGGGACGCGGGTTTGTGCCCCGGTCTGGGAGGATCCCACGTGCCGCTGAGCAGCTGGGCCCGTGAGCCATGGCCGCTGAGACTGCACGTCCGGAGCCTGTGCTCCGCAATGGGAGAGGCCACCACAGTGAGAGGCCCGGATACCGAAAAAAAAAAAAAAAAAAAAAAAATGTGTGTGTAGTAAAACTTTTTCAAAAGAAATAATACATGCGCGGTTTAGTCTGGTGTTTATCTCTGGTTTAGAGGGTGGGAAGATGGGCAAATGGAGGAGAATGTAAGCAAGTACAAAGTACAGGTAGTGTTCTACTTCTTATGTTGGATGTTGGGTTTACAGCTATATATTTTAAAGCAAAGAAAAAAATGGAAAAATTTAAATAGAAGAAAACCAAATCAATTTGTCGGCAGTCCATGCCTTTATAGCAGCCACTTTTAAATTTTCAGTAGAAAGACTGGATCTGGGAATTCAGATAGTTTACTTGAAAGAAGAAATCCTACATGTGATGTTCTTTTAGACAAAAAGATGAAACATAAATAAATTCTATGTACTCAGAAGGGGAAAAAGTGTCAGCATTTCTCCTGTTTTCTGTAATTCTTTAGATATATTGTTATGTGGCTACAAGCACGTAATGCATGTGGGTTCTCGTACTCCTCCATTTTACCAGCTATCACAAAGTGGAATCAGTCTATCTGAGGACTTGTTGCAGCTGACTTTATTATCAATCGCTTAAATATCATCTTCCTTTGCACATGACCAGCCAGGAGGGAGTACGTCAAATTTCACACTATTAGAATAGCTACATTCTGGATTTTTATGCTGTCATACATCATATTGAGTATGATCATTTTATGTAAATTTGATATAGAAGTAAGTTAAGAATAGTGGTGTTTAAGATGATATAGTAGAGTATATGGATATAGAACACCTTAAAACATGAGCCAGCTGATGCAGTCAAATATTCTAAGATCATTTTAAAATTGACATTTGAGTTTCTAAAAAGGCAGTTAAGTTAAATAAATTTATTCAGCTCTAATGAATATTTGATTGGTTTTTAGAGATAATTGCCCTCTATCAGGGTCATAGCATTAACGTGAAAATTAGCCATTATCTTCTTTATGAGAATTGGAAAGAAATTCCTATTAAAGTTTTTGAAGGAGATTTTCAATGAAATAACTTTGCTTACTGATGGCATTGTATAATGATTTGAAAATGTCTCTCCAAATCTTTATATATTGATTCTAAGTCATATTTTATGTTAGTGGAAAATGGCTTTAAAAGCATAGGTATAATAAATATCTTTACATATTTCTTAGTGCAATGGTATTAATATAGGGGAATTAGAAAGGAAAATAGACTTATTCTTTCTGTTGGTATGTCCATTATACATTATTAGTTATTCACATTTAGCAGTTACTAAATTAAGTTGACTAAAATACTTCTGGGAAAGTAATTTTTAAAATTAAGCCATAAAAAGTGAATTTTTATTGAAAATAATCTAACGACTTTTGATATTGTATAGCTGAAAAGATATAGATGACCATAAGAAATTAGATATTTCTCTTGAACCTGATCATGGTTTATGGAAACTACATGTAGTACTTACATCTCACCAGTAAAATTAATGTGCTGGAGTTGCACATCAAACTATAGTAGAAAATCTCCAACTGTGACACAGAGGATGGAGGAATTAGGAAGAATCATGCATCTAAGATACATTTGCTGTAATACTCTTTGAGTAAATGGCTATACATTACAAAAATAGAATGCCTGAAAACTTTCAAAGGATCTCTGGAATTTGCTAGAGATATATGTCAATGTTGTAACAACAACAAAAGAAAAGTGAAAGATTGAAAGCTAGCAGCTAATGGAAGTTTGTAAACTGTTACAGCACAGATAAGAAAGGCATGAAATTATCCCATTAAGATTAAAAATTATTGTTTGAAGAAATAAAAGTTAGAACTATTAAAATCATGACAAATACAAAGAGTAGCACTCACTAACATGGAATCCATGAGGACAAATCACAATTACGGTAACACATTTTACCACTGTATCACTGCAGGATTATATAATTTAGGCACGGAAGAGTGATATTATTTTCTTTGCTTATGTGTGCTGCCATAAAACTCCCTACCTATTCTTTATGACATATATTAGATATTACTTATTTATGACATAGCTTAAATATCCTCTCCTCTGTTCTCCCAAGAAAAATCAGTCTTAGCTACTTCTATTTTCACTTTTTCCTCTCTCTACCACTTAATAGAGCATTTATCACATTGATGCTGGTATTGTATTGCACAAATTCTAAATGCATATTTTTCTATATTATAATACCTATAAAGTCTGGATGTGTGTTATAATTGATGTGATAAGAGAGGATTAGATCAAGTTTAATTGACGTCACTTTTTCTTTCTTAATAGTATATAAAATAATTGTTTTATAATCAATGGCAACTTAGAGCTGCTGATATGCAGTAATAAATATACAGTGAGTCCTCAAGGGGTGAGATCCATATCTTACTCCTTTATGTTTCTTAGAGCCCCAAAGAGTTCCTGTTACATAATAGATGAGCAATAAATGGTTGGGTGATGTATCTCATCATTATCAGTCTGATAACTATTGCTCCATTAAAAATAGCAAATCTTCAGAACTTTTTCTATAAGGACATATAGCCAAAAACAGGTGAAATAAAGACAGTAACAGGTCCTTCAGGTGCAGATTATTTACACCACCTGCCTCAGGAAGAATTGGGTTTTTTCAATACATTCATAAATAGAAATATATGGAGCAGGTTCATGTGAAATAGGGAGATCACATAAATATATAAGTTGCTATTAATTTGTGTAACATTATCTTTAAAGAATATATATTTTTATATTTTTTGATTACTCCCTGATTATTGGCAGTGGTGCCAATATAATATTGGCCAGGGTTACAAAAATATGCATAAGCATAACCAAGAAATTTAGCATGGACCACAGGCCTAATGAAACTGAATTTTTTTTCTTCAAACAAATTAAAACTGAGACAATGCAAATTATTATCATCTCTCAATTGTTCTTACAGTTGCATCAACCTAAATTTAATATTTTCTTCTGAAAATTTATCTCTACATTGTAAAATATAGAGACCAAACCATATGCAACATAAGTGAATTATATTACAATATACAATTATTAGTTTTTCAAGATACTTTGTAAGGAAAAAAATGGTGATAGAGTTAAAAATGAGATTGCTTTCAAAACGACTCCTAGTTTTTATGCCTGCATAATTGACAATGTATAATAATTTTTTTCTCAATTTTTTTGTGGATTACATTCAATTTCAGTCAATTCAGCTTACAAACACTGTGCTCTTTGTGCATTACTTACAGTGGCATTATAATCTTGAACCCTGTGTAGTGTATTTTTCAGCACAGGGAAGTGAAGGGAAGTTGAATTCAATGTTGATAAGTGAAATGAAATATCTATTTTCACATTCAGTATAAAATCTCCCTTATTTGCTTCTAGAGCAGATAGACCTGAATGGCCTTTATATAATTCATCCTTTAAGCAAATAAAAGAATTGCTCTTACCCCTTTTAATATTTAACAGAAAGGTGAAACTATGAAGCAGAATACGTAGCTAATAATTTTCATCTAACAAGATTGGAAATGTATTCATATAGTGATTAGGATATTTTACTTAGAAGAAGTGATTACAGCTTTATTGCCTTTAAATTATAAGGAAATACCATTATTCTGTCATATGTTCTAAATTCTGTCCATCAAATTTAAACTCAGTCTGTTAAACACTGGGTTATGCCTGACTTCACTAAGCTTACACTTTACTGCTTTAAAATAGAGTATTTATACCTTGACATTCTAGAATCTAACTATTAATTACAGTGCATTGTAATTGGCAGAGACTGGTTATTGTCACCTTTTTCTTGACACACAGCTAGATTCCATTTCCTAGTTTTTCTTGCAGTTAGGTGAGGCCATGTGACTATGTTGACAAATGAAATGTGAGAGGAAGTAATGTGCATCACTTTCAGGTCCAGCCCATAAAAATCTCCCACAGATCATATTTCTTGCTCTTTTCCCTTATAGCTGGATGGAATAGAGAAAGCTCCTAGAATAGACTCAGTAGCCATGTGGTGAAAGATGGAAAGACCCCATATGGAAGGAGCCTGGATCACATTATCACAACTAGGAGGAATGTTGTCCATTCTGCAACATCAACGTTGAATTGTGAGGTAAGGGAGAAATAATGTGTCAACTATGTAAACTTTGGAGATTTATTCATTTCAATAGTTAACTTTAACTAATTTAATGTAGTCCGTGGAAAAAGTACTGAGCTGACAATGAGGAAACTTGATTACTATGAATGCCTCTGGTCTTCAACAAATAACACTGTGAACTTAAGAAAGTTCTATACCTCAGTTTATTCATCTGCATGATGCTGGAGATTTATTAGGTATATATGCACTTGATCAGTCAATATTTACTTTATTCTTTTATGTTCCATGTACTCCTAGTAGGATAAGGCTGACAAAGTGATTGTACTCTTGGATGTCAGTCTTCATGGCACTATAAATATACATATTATATAATAAGTCTGAATTATGCTATGAAAGAATGCGCAAGTGAGTCTCAACCTACTCTAAAGTTTAAGGAAAGCTTCACTCTGAAAATCTTTTTGAAACTGAGACATATATAATTAACATGCCAGCAAAAAGTGAGAATTAGTGTTTCAGCAGAAGGAAACATACATATGAACACCACAAAGAACATAATCTATTTTAAAAAATAAAGCAATTTCAGTGGATTGCTGACATGGAGTCATAATGTAGTTGGGGGATGCAGTAGCTTGAGATGAATATACAGAAGCAGGTAAACTTTATAATGATATTTATATAATATTTACATTATCGCCCTGGCATTGGGAAGCAATGTTACAAATGTTACTATCGAAAATTCAGAGATAAAAATACATATGGAGAGATGTAGAATAAAGAAATTTAATAAATAAAATAACATTGAGTCAAGATTGATATGGGGGAGTTGGACTATAGAGAGATGGGAGAAAAAAGTCATACCACTCTTCCGGTTTGTGCAACTGAGTAAACTTCAATGCCATTTAATGAACGAACTATGAAGCACAATAGTAGCAGATAGAGGGAGTTAGAAAATCAGTTTTAGAAATATTAAATTAGAGATGACTCTAAGATATTCAAATGGAAATATTTTAATCCTAAAATATATTTCTCCACTTATTTAGGAAGGTTTGTATGTATTACCAAAAAATATAATATATGACCCATATATTATATATGCATGTGTATATAGATTTTATTGAAAAATACTTTTCATTATATGTTCTAAGTTCAAATCTAGAATATAAGAACACTACTGCTTTTACTAATTTAAATATATTATTTTCTTCAAGTGTTTGATGTGTTAGAATTTATATATACGTAGCTGTGAAACCATTAAGACAATCGAGATAATGAAAATACCTATCACACCAAATGTTTCCTATTGTTCTTCTCTAATCCCACCCTTCCTCACCACCACATTCATCTGCTTTTTGTTACTATAGATTAGTGTCCATTCTCTAGAATTTGTTATACAAAGGGAAACGTAGTAAGTACCTGTAGTTCTGACTCCTATCACTCAGTATACTTTATTTTGAGATTTACCCATGCTATCATGTATATCAGTAGTTCATTCCCATTTTTTAAGATTAGAATTTCATTATATTGGTATTTGTTTATTCATTTATCTCCCGGTGGATACTTGGGTTGCCACTAGTTTTTGGGGCAAGATTTTGTGTGTTCATATGTATTCATTTATTGTGGGTAAATTTCTAAGAGTGAAAATGCTGGGTCATATGGTAGATATATGTTTAACTTTTTAAGGAACTTCTTAATCATTTTATGTTCCCACTAGCAGTGTATAATAATTCCATTTGATCTAAGTCTTTGTTAACACTCGATATAGTTAGGCTTTTATATATTAGTCATTCTTCAGGTAGTACAGTAGTATCTCACTGTGGTTTTAATTTCCTTTTCCCTATTAGCTGATGATCTTGAAGAACTTTTAAGTGCTTATTCCATTAATTTTACCTTCTTTGATAAAATGTCTGTTCAAATCTTTAGCAATTTAATATGGGTTGTTTGTCTTGTTATCATGTTCTAAGCATTTCTTCTGCTTTCTAGATCTAAATTAAAAGATATGTGATATGCAAGTATTTTCTTTCAGTTGATGGTTAGCTTTTTTTATTTTCACAACTGAAGTTTGAAGAACAGATATTTTTATTTTGATTATTTTTAATTTTTTAAATCCTTTAATAGTTTGTGGTTTGGGGTCATTTAAAAAAAATTAGCTAGACAACGTTCACTAAGATTTTTCTCCTGGATTTTCTTAGAAAAATTTGGAAGGTTTATCTTGTACATTCCACTCAATAATCAATTTTGAATTACCATTGGTGTTAATGTAATTCTCTAATATAACGATGGAAGTTTATTGTTTCTGCAGATGGCTATCCAATTGTAACAGAATTATATATTGAAAGGATTATCTTTTTGCCATTGAATTGTATTGGCAACTTTGTCAAAAATCATCTGACCACGTAAAAATGAAAATATTTCTATATACTATTCTGTTCCATAGATCCAAATCTCTATCTTTGTGTCAGTGCCACATTCTTAATGCCTGTAGCTTTATAAGCCATTTTGAAATTGAGTAGTGTTCTGCTCTTATCTTGTTAAAAAAAGTTTTGTTAATCTGCTCTCATTCTTGATATTGGTTAATTGTATTTTTGCTCTTTATTTTCCTGATAAATTTGGCAAGAAATTTATCAATGTTATTAGTGAGATCAATGAACAAGCATTTAGTATTATAGCTTTTCAGTACATTTTGTTTGTTATTTCATTGATTTCTACTCTATAAATTTTTATTCTGCTTATTTTATATTTCATTGAATGTCTATTTTTTAAGGTGTAAACAAGTCACTGATTTGAGACTTTCCTCTTTTCTAGCATAATCATTTCATGCTATAAATTCTCCTTATCGTACCATTACCTACGTATTCCATAAATATTGAAATGTGTTGTTTTAATTTTCATCCAAGTCAAAATGCTTTCTTCTCTTATGATTTCTCCATTAACCCATGTGTTATTTAGAAATGGATTTTTTAGTATCAAAATGTTTGGGGGATATTTCATGTACCTTTTTGTTATTGATTTCTAATTTTTTTAATAGTGGTCAGAGAATATACTTTGTATTATTTGAATTCTTTTAAATTTACCACAATCCAGGGTATGTGGTATATTGATGAATAATTTCTATGCACTTTAAAGAATGCATACTCTACCATTTTTGTTGAAATGTTTTATATAAAGTAGTTATTTCAAGTTGATTTTCAGTATTAAGACCTTTAAAAGTTACTCATATTCTACTTTATTTATCAATAAGTGAACATTTGTTGAAATCTGACTGTGATTATGAATATATCTAGTTCTCTTTTCAATTAATCATATACTATGAATGTTTGATATTAAGTAGATGAACATTAATTTCTTAATATCCTGTTGATGAAATGTTAGAAATATTAATATTAGAAAAATTAGGATTGGTCTTAAATGCTGATTTATAAAAATGAAGAGCATTTAAAAAGCCTGTGGAAAAAGATCTCATTTAAGCTTTAAGGTAACTAGAAGATGGTGAAAGACCGAGAACAGCATAGCCATGTTAAGGAAAGCATTTTACGTACGAATTGGTTAAGACATGAACTTGGGCCATAGCAGTAGAAACAATATTTGTGACAGGTCCAGGCAAATGGCTTTGAAATACTTGTAATATAGATTAGAATTTGAGCATAAATGATAGAGGAGGTTCAAGGCATCGTTCTGACAGACTGAAATGCTGTCTCAGTAGTAGATGGGTCTTTCAAAGATAGTTGGTTTTTGAATGGACTATTATATTACAGTTAATATCATGGCTGGTGTTGTTCACTTGGAATTTTTAAGGAAGAAAAGAATAGAGAATAAAAGAAAGGGAACGAAAAGAAAAAAAGCTACTCTTTGGGACCTTAACTGAGAGGGAAATTTTGTAGAATCTGATAAAGAAATATGAAAGGGAATGTTATTATAGGCCTGGGGAAGTCATAACATATGCTGCACTAAATTTCAGTATTTTCATGAATTTACAAAGTCTTTTAAAAGTGTATTTGAGGGCTTCCCTGGTGGCGCAGTGGTTGAGAGTCTGTCTGCCGATGCAGGGGACACGGGTTCGTGCCCCGGTCCGGGAGGATCCCACATGCCACGGAGCGGCTGGGCCCATGGGCCATGGCCGCTAAGCCTGAGCTTCCAGAGTCTATGCTCTGCAGCGGGAGAGGCCACAGCAGTGAGAGGCCCGCATACCCAAAAAAAAAAAAAAAAAAAAAATTGTATTTGAAAGACATACTTTAAAAACTTAATCTTTAAATATCTAGGAATCCTTTTTTTTTTATAATACATGCCATATTGGACTTCACAGAAGCTAGTACTTCACAAATGATTAGAGGATTAATGCAAATGTACTGAAAAAGATTTACTTAATATACATGGCTCCTTTTACCTGATTATTTAGTTATATTTAGGAGAGGCAGGTGTTTCTCAATGGCTCTCTCTGAAACAGAACGTTGTTTTGGTTTGATGCTTTTAAATCTGTTTACTGTGAGCATTTAAGTTGATCATTTCATAATATGTAATCTTTTAATAATAAATGTCTGAATCTAAAAATTAAAGTATGTGAGCTATGACAATAATGAAACATTCTACCAAGTTTTAAAATATCGACAGTAAAACCAATTATTTAAATAATTATGACTCTACATTGTTGAGGGAGAGTAAAAGAGAAAATTGACCTACAAAAACAAATGTTACTTAACCTGTCAAAGTACGATATCCAGAACCTTGTATAATTTATAAAATATTTCAGATTCTTATTATTTACATTTAAAAATTAATACCTTAGCTTAAAACATTTACATGTGAAAACACAAACAGTATTTATAAAGACCTCACCAAAGAAGAAAAACAGATGGCAAATGAGCATCCGAAAAAATTCTCTGCATCATATGTCATCAAGAAGATGCAAGTTAAAACAAAAATGAGATTCCACTAAACACCTAGTAGAGTGGCCAAAATCCAGAACACTGACAACACCAAGCGCTCAGGAGAATGTGGAGCAACAGGAACTCTCATACACTGTTGCTGAAAATGCAAAATGGTACAGTCAATTTGGAAGACAGTTTAGTGGTTTTATACAAAACTCAGCATACTCTTACCATACAGTCCCACAATTGCGCTCCTTAGTATTTACCCACAGGAGTTGAAGACTTAGGTCCACACAAAAACCTGCACGTGGATGTTTATAGCAGTTTCATTCATAATTGCCAAAACTCGGAAGCAACCAAGATGTCCTTCAGTAGGTGAATGGATAAATAAACTGTGGTACATCCAGACAATGGACTGTTATTCAACACCAAACAGAAATAAGATTTCAAGACATGAAATGACATTGAGAAAATTTAATTGAATATTACTAAGTGAGAAAAGGCCAATCTGAAAATGCTACATAATGTATGATTCAACCAAATGACATTATGGAAAAGTTAAAACTATGAAGATAGCAAAAATATCACTGGTTGCCAAGGTTTGTGAGAGAGGAATGAACAGTCAGAGCACAGACTTTTAGGGCAGTAAAAATACTCTGTGATATTGTAATGATGGATACATGTCATTATACAATTTTTCAAAACCCATAGAATGTACAACATCAAGAGTGAACTCTAATGTAAATGTTAATGGACTTTGGGTGATTATGATGCATTATTGTAGGTTCATCAGTTGTAACAAATGTACAACTCTAGTGGAGGATGTTAATAATGGGAGAAGCTATGCATGTGTAAAGTCAGGATGCATATGAGAAACCTATCTTCCTCAATTTAATACAATTGAATATTAAATAGTTAAAGTCTTTAAAAAAGTGTTTATTTCAGCATTTTAATATCTGTGTATCCATTGGAACTGGTAAATGGAATCTGTGATATCTAAATGCTGCTGACCATGATATTTTAAGAAAACTAGGTTTGCCATTACTTCTTAGGAGAACTTGTAAGATATCTTACCACATCAAGTTTAGTAAGACTGCACAATCTCTAATTAAGGATACAATTTCATATAAACTACCAGAGATCTTTAGAACATAAGACCATCTGACAAGATTTTTGAAAGACATAGTCTTCCCAAATTCATTATATCTATGTCTGTATCTATATCTATATATCTTTTTAAATTTTACTTTTTTCCACTATTATGCCTCCTTCTCACTACCCCAGCTTAAAGCAAGTTGGGTTTTTTGTTTTGTTTTGTTTTGTTTTTTACCTTAAGTCTAGGATTTCATTCTGTTACTACATTTATCCAATGATAGACAAATGCCCTCATTTGGAAGTATCAGATTTCTCCAAACCCTTACCTTTGATAGAGTTTTGCTTGCTTCTAGGTTTCCCCTTGTAGATACCTTGGTTTCAAATTTTTGTGTTGATGAGTCACTTAATTCTCATCTGTCCTTTCCAGCATTCCCATATTTTGTTTACATCTCTCATCTGCTTTGCTTTCATCTCTTCTCCTTGTGGATTTATGCCTATGTATGGGGTATGGGGCATGGGGTGGAGGTAGAGGTGTACATTCCCATGTGGTAAACTATTAATAAACAAGTGGCATTTTCCAATAAAATAAAAAAGTATAATCACCTATGATAAACTGGAAATCCGGTATTTGCAATTTTAAAAAATGTTCTTCTACTTCCAATGACTCCAGTTTATAATAATGCTGAGGAATAACAAAAAATACAATTTATAGGAATCTGTGGCTAGTGGTTGCTAGAGGCATAATCATAAGAATTTACAGTTTTAACTGAGACAAATAAAGGAAGAAAACATATCCGTTTCTTTTTTTTTTTTTTTTTTAGTTTAAGTGTAGCTGATTTACAATGTTCTGTTAGTTTCAGGTGTACAAAAAAATGATTCAAATATATATACATATATATGCATACATATGTCTGTATATAAACATATTTTCTTTTTCAGATTCTCTTCCATTACTAAGGTTATTATATACAAGATACTGAGTATAGTTCCCTATGCTATACAGTAGGTCATTGTTGGGTATCTATTTTATATATAGTAGTGTGCCTCTGTTAATCCCAAACTCCTAATTTATCCCTCCCCGCCCTTTTCCCTTTGGTAACCATAGTTTGCTTTCTATGTCTGTGAGTCTGTTTCTGTTTTGTAAATAAGTTCATTTGTATCATTTTTTTAGATTCCACATATAAGTGATATAATATGATATTTGTCTTTCTCTGTCTGGCTTCACTTACTATGATAATCTCTAGGTCAATCCATGTTGCTGCAAATGACATTATTTCATTCTTTTTTATGATGGAATAATATTCCATTGTGTATATACCACATCTTCTTTATCCATTCATCTGTCGATGGACCACTTAAGTTGCTTCCATGTCTTGGCTATTGTAAATAGTGCTGCTGTGAACATTGAGATGCATGTATCTTTTCAAATGAGTTTTTGTCTTTTGCAGATATATACCCAGGAGTGAGATTGCTGGGTCATATGGTAACTTTATTTTTAGTTTTTTAAGGGATCTCCATACTGTTCTCCGTAGTGGCTGCACAAATTTGCATTCCCACCAACAGTGTTGGAGGGTTTCCTTTTCTCCACACCCTCTCCAGCATTTATTATCTGTAAACTTTTTGATGATGGCCCTTCTGACTATTGTGAGGTGATCCCTTATTGTAGTTTTGATTTGCATTTCTGGAATAATTAGCTCTGTTGAACATACATCTGTTTATTGATGGAAGGCGTAAATAAGTATTTATTTTAATATAGAGAATATTTTCTCAGAACAAATTCATTAGATTATATTTTCTTAATTCTATTTGTTTAATAGATTCAGTATAAAAGTAATTCTTGATATTAGAAACTAATTATAACAAGCAAATTATATACAGGTTAGATCTGTATTCTTTCTAACAATTTTTATGTGCTCGGTTTTGTCCTACTCATACCTATCTAGTTTTCTTCAAGATATAATGTAATTTGTAATAATAAATGATTCTAAACATTGAAGTTTCTCTTATTCAGAACATAGGGAAAATATATCTTGTGTGGTACATATCCTTCTCAAATACTACAGATTTAACTTCATACTGTCAGAACAGAAGAGCTCAATACATACGGGAAGAGGAAATGATCCAATTTCTGTATTTTTTCTTCTTAAAGAAATGCAATTATTATCACAAACACTAACTGAAAAGATTGGTTAATATAGCTTTTCCCAGTAATTGACCCATCTCATTTAAAGTACTGAGATTAATTTTCTTAGTAATTAAACTTTATCTTTCTCTCTCTCTTTTTTGTTTTTTTGGTATTATTACAAAATATTTATATCAATAATAACAATGAATAAATAATACACTATCAATGAACTAAGATACAGAATAAGCATTTTCAGTGTTTTGCTAAAAAAGTAGTAGTGTGATACTGATATTTCTTTCTTGCCTCCTATTTTAAAATAGAGAGGATAGGCTAAGTAATTTCTAATGTGTCATCTATAAAATTGTGTAACAGTGTATGTTGCCATTGACCTAAAACCTCAGAAATATGTTCATAAAAAGAAAGTAAATAGAATTTGATTTCAGAGTGGGATGTAGAAGGTAGTGGCAGGGCATAGGGAAGGTTAGGGTTAGGTCTAGTATTAGGGTTAAGGTTAAGTTTAGGGTTAGGGTTAGGTAAAGGTGAAAGAGACCAGGAGTGTGAAGGGAAAATTTTCAGACCATCATGCTGATCTGACTCTTTTAAATGAGAGGAAAATGAAGAAGGAACGTGTAGGAATATCCTCAGACTGTGATGTACGTCTCAGGAAGTCTCAGCCAGACCAACATATAGCCCCAGAGCAAAGAATGGCCCAGTGAGCACTGGTACACTGCAATGCTCAATCCTCATGGGGGAGCTTCTGTGAAGAACATAGTCTTGGCTCAAATGCACTGGCAGTTCCTGAAGGTGTTTCTGCTGGAGGCTCTAAGCCTATACTTCTCATAGAAGAGTCTCTCATGAGGGAAGATCTAAGCAATGGATCTCTATGTCTGACACAGTTAGTTATTCCTAAAACTAACCATAGACCTATCCTGTGACCTATCATTGCCATTTCTCATTATTATCCAAGAAAACTTAAAACGTTATGTTATAAGAAGACTTCTACAAGAAGAGCCAACTAGAAATAATTAAAGTGCCTGTTATCAGAAGAGGAAATAAATATATCGTATTATATTGATACAATGGAGTATATTCATTAAAACCAATAAGTAAATATATACACAGATATAAATAAATAAACTGACACAAAAAGCTAAACCCACACACATAAGTTTAAAAAGTGCCAACTACTAATATTCAGTAGTAACACGGATGATTAACTCTCCAGTGCATTATACTGAGTCCAAGAAGCCAAGCTCAAGAGTAATCTGTGGTGATCCAAACTCAAATAGAGACTCTGTACGAGGGGGAGAGGTTGGTGATTGATGATTGCCCAATGTCATGAGGGATCAAATATCTTAGAATTACTAAAGTTTGCCTGAATATAATCAAGAAATATATATAAAACAAGGGAAATGAAGGTAAGGACCTACCTTATTGGATATTAGGAAATAATAATTATATTGAAATCAAAATATGTGTGTGTATTTGTGAGTGTGTGCACTTGTGTGAGTCATAGAAAAATGGACCATTGGATAAAAATAACAAAGCAAAAATAGAGCCAGGCACAGATGGTAATGGAATGGGCATGTGTTTGTGTGTGTAGTTATACAAACATGCAAATAAAGATATATCACTGCATAATAGTAAAAATATGAACTCTAGATCCAAACTATGTCACTTTGAAACCCAAGTCTATTATCTCCTGACTAGGAAACATTAAGCAAGCTCTTAAACTCTCTATGGCTTAGATTTCTCATTTACATAATGAGAATAGCATATTTTTTCAGTTTATTAATTAAATAAATATGTGAAAACCATGTAGAATAGTGTATGGAAACCAGTAAGCTCTTAATAAATATTGCTTACTATTATTACTACCATTTTCTTGTTATTACAATTATGTGATGTAAATGGCGTTTCAAGAAGTAGAGAAAATTATTGCTTAATAAATTAGATCATACCTTCATTTGAACTTTATTATAATAAATGTAAATGTAAATTTCAGGTGGTTAAATATTATACACACATGGAGAGAAAAGAAAATGTAATCATTGAAATCTCACAATAAAATCTGGGAAAATAGGTGTAGAAATTCTTAGGAAAGAACATAAGTACCAGAAGGCATACAAGTAAAGCTAGATATACATCGATATCTAGCTTTAAAATTTTTAGAAGAGAAAAATATGTAAAGAAATAACTCAACACTAAAACTAAGTGTTAAATAATAGTAAATAATAAAGGAAGACCTCCTTCAAATTTATAAGAAAAAAATAATCCACCAGGAAGGGAAATAAAATACGTGAAGAGAAAAGTAACAGAGGATGAAATACATGAACATATGAAGGTATAAGCAATTCACCAGTATTTATAAATATGCAAATAAAGTAAAAACAAATTTTTAGTGTAAAATATATTGCAAAAAAAATAATAGAGCATTTATCGCTGGTAGGTGAACAAGATATGGTGTATACTTATATATCACTTGTGAAAATGTGAACTGTTATAAAGCCTTTCCAGAAAGCAATGTGATAATATCTCCTAAATTTAAAAATACTTATACTATTTAATTAAACCACCCTACTACATATAACTTACTTCATAGAAAGCAAAAGTATATTAACTACAGGTAAAAATGTAATGATTCATTTTGCACTATAATTTATAGTAGCTAAAACTGTAAGCAACTTGTCTGCTAATCACTGAAGAATGGTTGAATATATTATGGTTGAGTCAGCTATGCAGCTGTTATACAAGAAAGAATTAAAGCTCTACCAGTAAACTTGGAAGAATTTGTATGAGGTATTGGGTGAATAAAGCAGGATTCAGAGTAATGCATATAGTATGCATCCGTTTTGTAAATAAAATTTTTCTTTCTAAAATTTCTAAAATTTTCTTTATAGAAAATATTTTTTCCTATATAAACATGGATAGATGTGCATTATTATATAAATATGATTATAAAGTAGTTATGAAAGATATTTAATCAGCTGTTAACCCAGATTACTTAGGTTGGATGACAAGTAAGTAGAGGGAAGAGGTGATGTGGTGTGGTGACAAGGAAAATAAGCAAAAAGGAAAAAAAAGATAAATGTGTATATGTATAAACTCATGTCCCATTTGTATTAAGTTATATATTGTATGCATGTATATGTACCTCATAATAAAAATATTTTAAATTTTCATTAAAAATTTAAAGATAAAAAATGTTTGTTACATAAATTCTAATGTTCAATATAAAGCCATGATATCTGAGTTCTCAAACCATTAATAAATTGCCAATCCTCAGCTCTCAGTATACAGTGTAATGACATGTTATTAAATGATATGTCCAAGTTGTTAACTTCGCTCATTGCTCCACTGTAATAACTGATTTTAACATTTGTGAGCACAAAATATGAAACTTATTCCCAAGTATGTATGTGTAGATAGAGAGGTAGGTAGGTAGACAGATAGGTAGATTGAAAAGACTACATATCTTAAGATATCATGATAAAAAGAAAAGTCACATAACTTCTTTGAGTCTGTTTTCACTTGAGTTAAAAACATTTGCAGTAAACACCAAAATTCTTGAATATTTGTCAATATCAAATGATAAAATATATGAAAAATGCACATTAAGACAGAATATTCACATACAAATTTGATATATGTTTACAAAGGAATGATTTTTACATTGTCCAAAAAAAGAATATAGATTAAGTTATGACCATACATCTTATTCAAGAAAATATTTTCCATCAATTCAATTGTATTTTCACACAACTTAAATCAAATGTATTAATACTTTACCCTACATTTGATTAACCTGTAATAATGTGATACAGATACAAATCCACTGCATAAAATGTATTAAAGTCTAAATATAATTATCTTGCTTGGCAGTAATTTGCTTTAATTAACTTATTATTCTCTCATAGTTTACTGCCTTTGGCATGGGGCTCTTTAAAACAAAGTTAGTAAATAGTATCAGTCAACCATGCAAATAGATGAAAAATATTTACCAGCCCACGAAATGTTTTACCAGCCCTTCTGCTTTTGTGACATCCCAAATGTTGTAAAATTAATGTGATTAGAATCCTTTATGACTCACGCAGCAAAAGCTCTTTTTTCCTCTGAATCCATAACTAATGGCTAATTTCCAAATATTAATCATTGTTTCTGAATTATTTACAACTTGAAACTGTGAATATAAGGCCATGACCTAATAATGTCTTGAATATCACTAAATAAAATAATTCTTCTATAACCAATATTGAAATATGTTCATGTATATTTTCAAACCTGAATATTTAACAGAATAGGAAAGAAGAGTGAGAGTATAATTGGCAAGAAATTTTTGAACAAATATTTCTCCTGTGATGACTCTATGCAGATAATCACTAAGCACTTTCCATAAAAACTAAATTCATTTGTTTGAGAGGAAAGCTGTAAGGTTTTTGCTTCAATCACTGTACTCAGCAGTTCCTTTTGCATTATTCCTGGAGAGATCAATGACTGGGAATTGACAACAGGAAGGAACAGATGATAAAAGGTGACTCATGCAGATCCCTGTGACCATCTTAGACTTTTAATGTTTTGCCAGTTTCCCTGGCATCTAGTTGCTGAGTGACAATTGGTATATGACTCTAGAAACATGATTCTTCTCTCACCTCTATCATTATTATTCATTGTGGGGCCTAAGCTTTGTCATTTAAAAGCTTGTTGGACTCTGATGTGCCTAATGTTAGAACAGGATTACAGAATTAGTTAGATAATTTCTAAGCCCATCTGGATCATTAGAATGTTGCACCATTGCCTGACCTGTTTAGATCAGTGTGACATGGCATATCTACTGACAGGTACATCCTCAAGGCCACTTTGCTTAACATATGTGTCATTTTTAAATTCATGAAAATGAATTATTGGTAACTACACATTAATCGATCAACAAAAGGTGAGCATCATCTATCCTAGGCAACTAAGAAAGGTGTAAAAGAAGTGAAAACAATATCTAGCATTGAAAAAATTTATAAAACATGAAAAATAAGAGAGCAAGAATGTATACTTACCGGTATAAGCTGGTAGTAGTCCATGTAGAAGGATTTTCACAAAAATTAGAGAGTTCAAAAGGTACAGAAATGGCAGAGCTTGAAACTTTAGGGAAACTGACCTATACAGTCCAGACAGGAAACAGAGCACCCAAAAGAAACAGAAGAATTATAGCACTGGTCAAAAATTGGGAGAGTTTATCATAGATATCAAGGGGAGAGAGAGTTCTGTGATTAAAGGAATCATCAAAAATGCTAAATTCTCCGTGCACCACAACTACTGAGCCTGCGTGCCACAACTACTGAAGCTTGCGCGCCTAGAGCCTGTGCTCTGCAACAAGAGAAGTCACTGCAATGAGAAGCCCTCACACCACAAGAGTAGCCCCCACTCGCCGCAACTAGAGAAAGCCCACACTCAGCAACAAAGACCCACCGCAGCCAAAAATAAATAAATTTATTTTTTTTAAAAAAGGAAATCCTGCCATTTGCAACAATATAGATGAAACTTGAGGGCATTCTGCTAAGTGAAATAAATCAGAGAAAGACAAATACTCTATTATCTCACTTATATGTAGAATCTAAAAAAAAAAACAGCTCCTAGAAACAGAGGTTGGGGGGTAGGGGAGATTGTGGGAGAATTGGGTGAAGGAAGTCAAAAGGTAGAAACTTCCAGTTATAAGATAAATAAGTTCTTGGGATGTAATGTACAGCATGGTGACTATAGCTAACAATACCGTATTGTATATTTGAAAGTTAAGAGAGTAGATCTTAAAGTTCTCAATACAAGGAAAAAACTTTGTAACTACGTGAGGTAATTGGATGTTTACTAAACTTACTGTGGCAGTCATTTAATAATTTATAATATATAAAAACATTGTGTTGTATGCCTGAAATTTATACAATGTTATATATCAATTATATCTCAATAAAACTGGAAAAAAAGAAAAAAAGAAATTGGAATTTCAAAAAAAAAAGGAATATATATATTAAAAATATTCAGCACCCAACAGAAGAAAGAAAAAAAAGCTAAATTCTTCCAGGGGCTCAAGTGTTCATTAGATTGTCAACAAAAATGGCATTGGTGACCCTAGTAAGGACAGGTTTAGAATACCTAAAGTCCTTCTTTATAGTCACTTGCCTTCTCCAACTGCTTATAAAGCTCCTATTTGCTCCTAGACTCATGGGCAGAAAGAAGGCTCCCTGAGGCATAATACAGTTTGTATAGGTACACAGAAACATCAAGTTGGAGGTTGTCATACCCTTTTTGTATCTGTGTTGCTCTTTTCCATACCCTTTTATATTTCTGTTTGATCTTTTTGTTGCCAACTTTTAACAATGTGACTGTAATTGGTAGGTTCGATAAATGTAAAATGAGTTATATCCCTTTATATCTATAAAGAGATTATTCTAAATTTACAGTGCCTTCTATTTTGTGAACTTACGGAATTTGTTTCAAATTTCTTGAGAAATTCAAAGAACTCTATGATGCAAATAAAGTGACCTAGGTAATAGAGTAATTTGGGGCTAGATCTACTTAGATTTTTTTTTTTAATTTAAAGTAGTATATTTACCAGCAAATTCACACATGCTGAAGTGATGTAATCCCCACCCTCATTGTGTATGCTTATTCACAAAATTGGACTCGAAAATTTTCTAAGCCTTTTCTTTGTTTTGTGCTCAGTTGTCCATTTTCTCTGCATTTTCCTTTCAATATAGAATTGTGACATGGGATTTTGATCCCTTTTGATGGCTTTAGTTACATATGAAGCTGTGAACTGGACAGTCATTTCCAGCAGGTTCACTATTTATAAAATAGATCTCTGCATGAGGCAAAAAGTTTAACCTAAACATTTGTCCTCAATAAAGCCAAAAGAAGAAAGCTCCTAGGATTTGGCCCCAACATTACATGAATTTTTTACTTTTTTCTAGTCATACCTATGAGAAGCCTTTTTTGGGGCAGATACGTCCCTACTGGTTCAATTGTTGCGATCTCTTCCTGGACTTGATGAAACAATATCTTAGAGATTTCCATTCGAATGGGCTCTATTGTTAAATAGGCCAAGTCAGGGCAACCTATATTCAAAGTCCACTCTTTTCATATTTCACACATTTTCCAGGCACTCAGGACTTTTTGTCTAACCACTGTGGCATTCGACCCTTTACCTCTTCACAGTTTATATGGCTCAGTTCCTCAGTGATTTGTTAACTGACAAAGTGATATTAATGAACAGCACTCTTTTACTTCAATTGGATCTTAAATAGGGAAAAACATGACCTATATAGGAATTCAGGTCCTACAAATGCAGTCGGGGAACATGAGGGATGGGGAACATTCTGAACCACACAAGTTATTCTTTTTTCTAGTCTACCCTCCTTCATGCCAGAGAGTTGTCCATCCAACCAAAAGATCCTAGTCATGTTGGTTACTTTGTAAAGAAAAATTTCTATTGATTCTTACTGACTGCCAGTTAACAGCCAAGCTATTAAACACATCATACATGGCTTTCCAAGATTTGATCACATTTCTTTGCAGTTGGTTCCACATACTATAGTGCAATATTATGAAGAGTAAGGATATCTCTTGAATGTTTTAATTGAAATAAACATTTAATTTGTTTAAGATATATTTAATATGCTGATACTTATGGGAAAATAATTAGTCCATATGTTAGCTTTTATCTGCACATGAGGGAGAAGTCCATCCCAATAGAGAGGGTTTTAGTATTCTCTAAATTCTCCTGTTTTCATATAGTGTTTTTAGTTTATATGTCCAAGGTATGTGAATTCATAGAAACAAAATATCTAATTTTAATCCTCATGAGATCAAGTATCTGGAAAAACAAAAGCTCCAGGAAGAATATAATCCAGATAACACAAGTAAGAATAGTAAGTAAACGGAAAGACACAAATAGACCAACAGCTATATTACATGTTAGAAACAATACTATTAACTCAAATTTGACAAGAAATTGCCCCCAAAAAACACTGGAATTTGCCAAAAAAGCCAATTTGAAATACAGATTTGTATCTATTACTGTTAAAAATAAGTTTCTCCCTTGGAACACAGTGTGCTAATATTAGTAATAAGGCATAATTGCAGACAGTTACAAACTAATACCTAGAACACAGCCAAAAACTCTTCTAGTAGAACAAAACTTGCAAAATGTCATTTACTTCATATTTACTTATCCTTTAAAAAATGTTCCGTAGTGTATCACTAGAAATACAATAGTGAATGTATGTCATTTATAAATATAAAAATATGCCTATATTTTCATAGAGGTTTCATTTTCTTTTTGTCTTTCTTTTTGTATTAGTGCATTCAGAGCTTCAGCATTCAGGCATTAATTACAGTATGAATGCACTCCTTCACATTGTGCAATACAAAGACTCTGGATGTATCACTAAAAGAGGTAAAATACCATTCAGGCACTGTATCTGGTCACATGTCTCATTTCCCTAGGCTATGAATTCTCCAAAGAAAGAAATATATATATATATATATATATATATATATATATACTTTTTTGTTATATGTGTTTGTATCACAGTGCCTTAGGGGATATGTATATATAACTGCATCAAGTCCATCTGCCAATCACCCCAGGGTTCTGGAAATCAGATTGTGTGATATTTTTCAGTAACTATAACATAGCATATTCTCATGAAACTTATTTAATATTTGAAGATCATGGTGCTGATAAATCAGAGGTAAAAATAGTTTTGTGGGTTTTTTCTGTTTTTGTTTTCTTTTCAATGATAACTTGAGTAAAATCCGTTTACAGAAATAAAAATGCTTAGAGTGACCTTGGCATGTGGTCAGTTAGAGAGCCATCCTGCCCACATTATTAAACAATCATTTTAACTATAACTAAGATTTGTGGTAAAGAGAATCATTTTCCTTCATTAGCCTCTACTGTACAATATCAAAAAGAATGGAAGAGAATAGCAGATAAAATGTTCCAATGACCTTATTCAAATGTGTCTAGAAAAACTTCTTATACTTTATATTTTTGAAGTACTTTAATACAAAATATGTTTCACTGAATATCTAAAACTCTAGAACGTATCATGAATGTTTATTATAGAAACTAGAGAAATTATGGAAAAGTAGATGAGTAAAACTTGTCTAAGTACACAATCTACAGAAAATTACTACTAAAATTGTGTAGTATTTATTTCTTATTTCTATTTTATGTATACGTTGTGAGGTTTAACAGAAAATCTTTAATATTAAAAACTAAAAAGAGTTTAAGAATGCTTTTTTAGGGTATTAATTTCATATAACTTTTCTTTTTCACTTTTTTCTTCTTATGTAACTCAGGTCCATAGAAATGAAATAATCAAGGTTATTGGTTCATGGATGCTCCTTTCCTCTCTAATAAAATAGGTTTATTTTAATAAGTCAATAAGTAACTTTGAAATCACCATCCAACATAACCTATGACTTTGGCAATAAATTTTATCTAGCTCTGTTGAGCTGCAGAATTCCACTTCTGTTTATTACATAACCTTCCTGAATCCTATTGTTATCAATCCATTGTTTTTCTTTTTATGCAGTTTAACTTCATCAGTTTGTATTCCTAAAAGCCTTCTTTTTGGTGTGCTTGTTTTTTAACATCAAAGGAGTGTAATTCAACTTTTACCACATAAGTTAAATTTATCAACTCCCTTGATTTGTTTATTAATTTAAAATTTGTATGACCAAGTATGTCCTTTAAGATAATTTAAAATTTTCTATTAATGAGGTTTATCATACAAATTAAAATAATTTTCTTATCTCCAAAGTAACATATATTCATAGTAAACCCTTCAAATAATAAAAAAAAAATCCATAAACTGGAAAATAAAAGTTCATCCAATCTCAACATCAAAAAGAAAGCCATAGCTAGAAGTTTGATATAAATTTGCCCAAACATAAATATCTCACCCAATTTTGAAGACATTATTCCAAGTTGGTATACATAGAGCTACATCAATTTTTGTAGATATAATATAAAATGTAAATGTGTCTAATTTAGGGTCATTTACACCAAATCTGATTCATAATCTTTTAATTAATTTATTTGTATATATCATTATTATTATTGTACATCTCTGTACATGTTTCCAAAAGAGACACATTTAAAGGTGAAGAATATTAAAATTTTGAGTTATAAAGAGATTGCCTCACATCACGGGGTGTTCTAATTCACACTCTCACAAACATTATCTGAGAGCCTGCTTAACCTCATTTGATAATAGTGGTAATTATTAAGTCTTTTCATTCTGTTGTACCATACTAAAAGGTAAAAGCAATCATCAAAGTGCCGTACAGAGAAAAAATAAATTTCTGAATTCTGGGCATTTTCTTTATCTTTAAATAAAGTGCACTTTGGATACATATTCAAAGCTACATGGAAAAACAAAACAAAAAAAATTTCACTCTTTGGCAAACATATAGCTTAGTTTCTGTTTGTTAAAACAGGAATGTATCCAGAAAAGAAGGGTTAATCGTTGTTGGCCCAATTAGTGCAACTTGAATGAACAACTTTTTTTTTTTTTTTGAGAGCTTGAGGGTAAATTAAGACATTTAGCTGTGCTTCATATTAGCTGTGCATAACTTCCCCCAAGAGCCTAATTAGCTCTGTCACACTAAGTGTCACACTAAGCTCTTCTCTCCCTTTTCCAATCTTTTCTTGTTACACCACTAATTTTTGCTTCTTTCACTATCTTGCTGACTTCATAAAAACCTGTATATCTATTTTTTGTCCTAATAGCTTTTATAGAATTTCCTGTCCTTCATTTTGCAAAGGAAACAATTGTCACCCCTACCTTTTCATTCAATTTTCCTCTCATTTCTATTTATATTTACTTTATGAAGTACATTAGTACCCCTTATTCACAGTTTCCCTTTCTATAGTTTCAGTTACCCTTGGTCAACTGCAGTCTGAAAATATTAAATGGAAAATTCCAGAACTAATTTGTACACTTTAAATTGCACACCATTCTGAGTGGTGTGATGAAATCTTATGCCATCTGCTCCTTCCCATTTGGGATTCCCAACCATTGGCATGGTGTGCTCCTGACATCCAACCATTGACATCACCATGGCTTGATGATTCAGGATCACTTGAAGCAGATGATCCTTCTCTGACCTATTGTCAAAAGATCAATAGTAGCCTAATGTTACCTCACAATGCCTATATCATTCACCTCACTTCATCTCATGGTGTAGGCATTTTATCATCTCACATCATCACAAGAAGAAGAAGGGTGAGTACAATAGATATTGAGAAAGGCTGTTACCGAGTTCACCTGTAGTCATTCACAGGTGGGCCTTGTCAGGATGTTTCTTGTGAGCTAAATAAAGGCATTTAGTTTAATACTCATTACCTGGGAGGCAGGGTTCCCAGAGATGGACCAATATGTATAATTTAAGCTTATAGGCAACATCTCTTTAGTGTTTAACTTGTAATAGAATATAAAGGTTCTTCCCTATTACAAGGCCACATTCATGTAGCCTGTATTACAGTATATCGTTATATTTGTTCTATTTTATACTTATTATTGTTAATCTCTTACTTTATTTAGAAAACATGCTACCACCTTCTCTTGCTATTAGTTCATGCATATTTTCATTTCTGTTTTTTTTTTTGAGAATACCACTGGCATTCTATCTTCATACTTATGCTAGAAATCCATCAAAGTTTAAAATTTTATATGTAAAATTTTATTACATAAAAGTTATAATAATGTTCTTTACAAGTTTTTTCAAAGAACTGATTAAAGGTATCCCTTAGAAAACATTCAGTATGGAGATGGCACTAAACATCTATGTCTTAAAGCTCTTATTCCCTAGGAGTTACGGGAGCTAATTTTCAAAAGAAAAACAATATAAATGACAAACTATCAGCACTGTTAATTATTTGGGAGACCAAATAAGAAAAGTGGCTGTTCTTTAAAACAGAGTCACAATATATATACTGTTCTTGAAAACTGAATTATGGCTGTATGACCTCTCATTACTACTGGCATTTTCAAAGTAAATGTCAGAATTATACTTCAAAGAAAACCCACTGTGCCATGTCAGTTTCTATATTATAGGTCTGTCGACCATGAGATCACCATCACCGTAGCTTATGATACAAGTAGAAGTAAATGCAACTGTCTATATTAAGTACTTTGGACATGTACCCAAAAGAACAGATGTCACAGTATAGTTTTGCTATTATAGATTTAGATTTCTTTGCTACACAGATTCTTAATATGTACATTTCAACAAAATTTTTATTTTAATAAGTTTTAACTAAAATGTCATTGTTATTATCAAAATAATTCATTATTAGAAACTTAATATTCAATTATTCAGAAAGCTAACATTTCTAAAGTAATTTTTAAAAGGCAGAGAATATAAGGCACAATTCGATTCTTCTGTGAGGCAGTTAGCTTGACTCTGTTTTGTGATCACCAGTTGTACTGCACCCTTGACTGACCTCAGTCTTAAGTGATAAAAGCAAATGTCTTTGCAGTTAAAGTTGCATAAGATCAAAATCACACCCGCTTTGTATTATTCATTCCTCCAAACATCTCTAGAAAGTTTCTTAGCTGAAATAAATTCCAACAACAAAGTCAACAACTGTAAAATCAGCCTGACTTTAGCCTCCAACATTTTCCATTAACACAGATTAATTTGTCTGCTTAGCAAGATGCCAAGAGAGATAACATTAGTTTAATGTCTACCAAAACTCAATTACCATACCTGTATTTTCATGTCTCTTCTTTAATCTCCACAGCTATACTCTGAGCTAGGAAAAATTATTTCCATTTTACCAAAGAGTTAATTGAGGTTCATTTCTGGTAAAAGGGTGTTTCTAAATCAATTCTCCAAAAAGTGGGGAGGTTAGGATTTAAACCTGGATAATTGAGATGTCAAAATATATGATGTAAATCAACTATACCCCAACAAAAATTAAAATATATATGATATTTCAGTGCAGATTAATAGAAATACACAATAGAATCATAAATTTTAGTAAGAAATTAAAGTATGAGAGAGGAATGGGTCCTGAGAAGATAATTACTGTAAACTAGGAAGCCAAAGGGCAAACCTATCTAGTCTCAAATTGTTACCTAGGACTTCATGTAGTTAATGCAAACAGAAAATAAGGAAATAATACTCTGTCAATATATAAAAAGAAACAATGAAATGAGGAAGAATGAAGAAAGGAAAGGATTAAAATAAAAACAGGAGAAAAAATGTAGTGAACTTGATACAATATATGTGAGATATAGAATGTGAATGACAGGTATGTTATTTTCATGAAGAATTCATTTGCTTATATTTTGCAAGGTAGAAAAATACTTGTTTTTACTTATTGTCTGCTAGTTTGATATGTATTCATTTATTTAGATTATATGTATATATATATAAAATTAGCTCAAGATGAAATCTCATCAGAAACTGTAAATTCAGAGATGACTCTAACTGGTATGTTTTGACTTGATTATCTTTTCTTGCTTTTGAAGATTCCATAAAAGTTTTAAATGTATATATAATAATTAGATCAAGCAGTGAAGTGTTCATAATTATAATTAATTAAAATATATATGTATATATTGGTATATCTGTTGTAATGTCTAAGTAGTCAATAAATGTGTGGTAGAAAACAACATAAATTAGGTTTTCACCTTTTGCATATATAGTAGCTACATTTATCACTTGGTTCTTTAGCTATGAAAGAAAAATTATAAGGAGATTGTATGAAATAGTCTTCTTTTCCTTTGCATTGTACATAATTTAACAGTAATCTAATCCTTTTGCAGTTTAAAGGATTTTTATCCTGAACAGAAAGCATAGTGCAAAGTACACTTCAGTGATGTATCTCCTCACATGGACCCCTGGCTGATTAGGGACATATATAATTTGTCACCATTGCTCTGAAACACAGTGTATGTATGGTTTCCTTTGAATACTGTAATTGAAGGAAATTATCCTCAAGAGAGGATTTACTTGTCTCAAAACATCGGGGTGGGGAGGGGGAAGGGTGAGTTTTGACAGGGCGAGAGAGAGTCATGGACATATACACACTAACAAACGTAGTAAGGTAGATAGCTGGGGGGAAGCAGCCGCAAGGCACAGGGATATTAGCTCGGTGCTTTGTGACAGCCTGGAAGGGTGGGATGGGGAGAGTGGGAGGGAGGGAGACGCAAGAGGGAAGACATATGGGAACATATGTATATGTATAGCTGATTCACTTTGTTATAAAGCAGAAACTAACACACCATTGTAAAGCAATTATACCCCAATAAAGATGTTTAAAAAAAAATCGGGGTATTTTCAGATAGATCTGACTTTGAGGAAACAGATAAAGGAAAGTTGTAATTATCCATCGGAATTATCTTAAGGATTTTCTAGCACATGTAATGTGCTTGTCATGGTCTTGAATTTAAAATAAATGTTTCCCTTTGTTGTATTCTCTACTGCCTTTCAAGCCAGACCATGACGCATGATTCTGGTTCCTTTTTCAGTGATACTGGTAGACACAAAGATGTAAAAATGTCAGTTTATCTATGAATTTATTCCTGTTAAGCAGTGAATTCTAACTCTTGTCCTATAAGAAGTATGTTTACTAGTATGTCTGTACTAGATTACAAAATACACTGGAATCTGGACTGATTTCAAAATGTTCTAAAATACATATACTTTAGATGGCTTGTCTTCTGTTGACTCTTCTGTTAGATACTGTGTATCAATTAGGTAAGACCAGTTTATGCTCTAATAACAAACAAACAACAGCAACAAAAACCCTAGTTTATAATCCAAGTGGCTATAGAAAGAAAGATCTGTTTATTGACTGTGCCAAATGTATATCACAAGTTGGCTGGGAACTCTGCTGATAATAATCTGTAAGGAATCTAGGCCGAACAAGGTTCAATCTTCAAATGTACTTCCATGACCACTGAGTTAGAAGGATGAGGATACAGTGGATCTAAGTTTCAGCTCAGAAGTAATACACATCACTTCACTTCTGTATACATTTTATTGTACAAAACAAATCATTAATCCAAGTGCCTGAGGAAGTGCAATCCTGTGATATTCCAAAATGGAAATGAATACTTGGTGAAGAGGGCCAATGAATAAACATAGTGCCTTTGTTGTTTTTCTAAAGAGTTTTCAATTTCTCATAATCTCTGCATACATTCTGCTGTTATGTGAGTTACAAGTACTTACTTAAATTTAGTCATTTCATTTTACAAATGGTATTTTCTGTGCATGTGGAAGTATTTTATATTCATTATGTAATGGTTTCTGATTTGGGGACTATTGTTGGAAAGATCTTCCCTACTCCAGGGGTAAAATATATGGTCCAATTATTTGTCTATTTTAGATTCATTTTTTTAACATCAAAATCCTCCATATATGTTGATTTTATCTTAGCACATGGTGGAGGGCATTAATCTAAATGTATTTTGAAGATGTCTACTCAAATGACCCAATATTTAAATAGTTATATTTTCTAAAATGAATTAAAATGCTTCCTTTATTATCTACTAAATCACCACATGTAATAGCTATATTATCTGTACTTTCTATTAAACCTAGTTTTAAAAATAAATTTAAAAGATTTAGCCAGTTACTGTTAAATTGAGGGAAATTGGAAAAATGGTAAAAGGACTGATGAGTATAATTTATTTAAAATAGACCTAAGGAAAAAAAAAAAAAAAAAATAGACCTAAGGGGCTTCCCTGGTGGCACAGTGGTTGAATCCTTCTGCCAACGTAGGGGACATGGGTTTGAGCCCTGGTCCAAGAAGATCCCACATGCTGCAGAGCAACTAAGCCAGTGCGCCACAGCTACTGAGCCTGTGCTCTAGAGCCTGCGAGCCACAACTACTGAAGCCTATGCGCCTAGAGCCCGTGCTCCACAACAAGAGAAGCCACGACAATGAGAAGCCCATGCACCGCAACGAAGAGTAGCCCCCACTCAACGCAAACAGAGAAAACCCACGTGCAGGAGCAAAGACCCAACACAGCCAAAAATAAAATAAATAAATTTATCAAAAAATTAAGAAATAAAAAAAAGACCTAAGGTAAATCTAAACATATGGGAATTTTAGGTATAAAACGGTAATGTTAATGCTACAAACTGCACATTGTAGCATTAGAGGACTAAAAACAATTGAGGTAGGGAGGCAGAGAAAATTGGAATGAAAATACTAATATCCCTATATTAAATAGCTGGGAGTTTGTCAAATCTCCTGAAAATTAAATCATATAACTAAGAAACTAACTTCATCTTCAACATACATTTATTTGAATTAAAAATATGTCAATTTCTTTTTTTAATCTTAAATATAAATAAAAATAGGCATAATTTATTTTAAAGATTTAAATAGCACCCCAAAGTAAAATCTCATAACAAAAGTATTTGTCTACTCATACCTATATATAGAAAGATATCTGTATAAGTTCAATTAACTGTAACAAAGATTATTATAGAACATTAAAATTACTTTATAGTTTTTATCTGTGGCCCTTTCTGCTTTTTTTAATGATTAATAATGAACACATATGCTTTACCCAAAAATTTTTTAGTCTTTATAAAAATGACTAAAATAAAATATGTCAAATAGTTAATAATGGTTACTTCTGGGCAATGGATACATTGTTAATTTCCATTTTCTTCTCTATACTTTTCTGTATTTTTCATTTTTTAAAACTAATCTGTATGAAGGTAATCTTAAGAGAATACTTTTCAAATAATTTTATAATATTTCAATTGATTGCCAGTTTCTGCAAGGGTTGGCCATGCTTTGTTATTCCTTTGCAGAATGACCCCCTTATTGGAAGTGTTCATGGTAATCCATTTTCGATCTCTTCCATAGTAGCAAATAGACTAAATAATGTTGTAGCTTTTTGACATCAGCCAAAAAGATATCTTAAATAAAAGTCATTGTTATCAAAATGTTAGTCTAAAGCATGTTAAACTAAGGGAGTAACCTAAGTAAATGTATTCTCAGTAAGTTAAAGTATGAATGAACACATTGCCATCAAATTCTTTTGAAAGTATACTTTACATTACTAACAAACCAGCTAACTAACTAGCTAGCTAAGTAAATTAGTAAATACACATCCACCCATATTTAGTCAGGTACTTTGAGTTGTCTATAGAATAGCAGTAAACTTTTCTAGAGTAGAAATAAGAGATCTTCTATGCTTCATTTACTTGACAAAATAACTATAAAGGTGATGAACTGAGTGTGTTTCTGTATGATCCAGTGATTATATTTCTGGGTATATACAAAAAAATCAGTGAAGGAAGATACTCAGACAGGTTTTTATACTCATGTTCATTGCAGCATCATTCACAGTAGTCAAATGGTGGAAGCAACCCAAGTGTTTATTGACAGATGAATGGATAACCAAAATGGGGTAAATAAAATTTGAGCCTTAAAAAGGAAATTTTGGCACATGCTACAACGTTGAAGACATTGCACTAAGTGAAATGTCAGTCACAAAAGGACAAATATTGTATGACTCATACAAGGTTTCTAGAGTAGCAAATTCATAGAGATGAAAAGTAGAATGGTGGTTAACAGGGGTTAGGAAGGGCTGAATGGAGAGTTAGTGTTTAATAGGTACAGAGCTTTAGTTGGGGAAGATGAAAACATTCTGGAGATGAATAGTGATGATGGTTGCAGAACAATGTGAATGTACTTAGTGCCACAAAATTGTACATGTAAAAATAGTTAAAATGATAAATTTTATATTATGTATATTTTACCACAAAAAAAGAAGGAATGCCTCTGATGAAGTTGCCAAATCTCATGTCAGTAGGCAAATTATATTGCAAGGTATTAAATAGAGCCTCTGATGCTAATGCAGATTGATATAAAGTGCAATTAAGTGAATACTCTCAAATGTTCACAAATCATTTCAAGTCATGAAGGTCCTCCATTTATATAGGGAGTCTAGATTTCTTTTGCTGTTGACATTGTACTGGTTATAGATTTTTTTAAATCAAAGGTAATGGAACTGTGACATTTCCAAAAAGGCCCCCCCCAAAAAAAATAGAAATCCTTTTCTGTTGATGATGACATTTGGGTTTGACCTTGCAAAGAATTGTTAAAGTGTTATCTTACACAGTGAAGCAAATAGCCTAATTTTCAGTTCTTCAAAGAAATGTGTTGAAATGTAATAAAAATATGTTAATGATCTGGGTCAAATGGAATGCCATTGTTATTTTTTTTTTTCTCTTTGTTCAGTAATAGTGTTCTGGACTATTTCCAGGCTTCGTCACATCATTCCCTCTCTATTAGTATTCATCATATCATATATTTAATAGGAAAATAATAATAGTAATAATAATAACTGATATTTCTGGAATGCTGAGTATTTGTCAAATAAAAGATACCTAGGACATTATGTTAATTATCTCAAATGAACCCAAAAATATACCTACAATATAGGTAGTCATACATCATTCTTTAGAGTAGGAAATTGAGGCTTATATAGCCTGAAAAAAATTGCCTGATATCATTTGAGATCAATCTCAGAGAGAGGCAGAATTTAATTCTCTATATGTATGCTTTTGTGTGTATGCACAAGTGTGTGCTCTTAACCAAATATATGTATTGTGAATCAATAACAATTCTAGGTTTTCATGACCAGACTTTTCTCTTCTCTTGGAAAAAGCTCAAGTTCCAACATTTTCAAATTATCTTCCTTTTTGTGTGTGAAAAACGATTTTAACTGTGGATTTTTAAGATGGACTGACATACATAATTCTCAAGGTGTTTTGGTAAGAATGTTATTTCCATTGGCAAAGGCATCACTTCTTCAGAGACTCTGGATGTTGGTCTCAATATGCTAGCTTATAGATGGGTGTCGGAATAAAGGTAGTGAAAACTTCTTTATGCTCATTTTGTTTGATATTTTCTATCCTTAATTCTAATGTAGCCAAAACTAATATTCATATTCTAACCATAATAAACTACCTTATATGACAATTTACATTCATAACTTAGCCACTTGACACTTGCTACAGAAGTGTACATTTTAAAATACACTTAAAAATTGTACATTGTAGTTTAGCATTTTTAACAAAGAGGATTTTTTAAACAACATGAAAAATGCTTGAATAGAAATGAGGCTCAGATCTGAGAAATTATTGCTTGTTTGAATTTGAGATTAATTAGGGATATTAAAAATTATCAATGATGATGTAGCAAAATGGAGAAATAAACATTTATCTCTATACATCAGGTAGAAAAAAAATGAATCAAGAATACATAAGAATTACTGTGTGTAATCCTGTATGAAAAAGTAACTGATTACTAATATAGTTGCAATAAATCCTAATTTAAGAGAGTGGATTCCTATCCTCAATAAGGAATATGAACATTTAAGTCACTAGAAAGATATATCCTTCTATTTTGCATTCAGTTTACTTTCCATTCATCAGTCTTATGTAAATTTTCTTTTTATGACCTTCACTGAGGTCTACTAATTTCTAAGTAGACAGATAAAAATAATTTTTAAGAGTAAGATGGAGGACCAAAGCTCCATGTGACAGTAAATTAACCATATTCATGCCTTTCCATAAAGTAATTCATCAGCCTTTTGCCAAGCATTTTCTGTGAAATGAAATGCCATGATTTCACATCCTTACTGTACACAGAAAAAAAAATGGTGAATTTTTCAACAGCTCTCTTACTAAAATCAGGTGTTTTTGGTTTTTTGTTTCTTTGGCTTTTACACCTAAGGTGCAATACTTCACTTTAAGAGCAAAGCAAGTAACCATTCAAATTACTGCATGTGTGTGTGTGTGTGTGTGTGTATGTGTGTATACATACACATACAATATATATACACATATATTACACATAATATATCCATATATAGAACTTATCCATATAATATATATTGATAGGTGGACAGATAGAGAGAATGAAGGCTTGAGGTCCCACAGGTAATAATCTCATAATCTTTTAAAATATCTGCTGAACCCCATAATTTGATTGTACTCTTTTATTCTGATATTAAATTTAAAAAAACTTTTCCATAAAGATTTAATTGTTGTAAATAGAAATCAATCCAATTAAGTTCACAGTAAAAGAGAAGTTCCTACATATTGTTGGTATACTAAAACTGGGATACTATTATTAATGTATTTGAACACATATTATATTAACAGCTTTAAAATATTCTACATTTTTTTTAATCTGAAAATTTTACTTTGGATATTCTGTCGTGAAGAAATAAAATCAAATACAAAAATTACAAAAAGTACTATGATTGAAGTTATCCATGTAATGTTATTATAATTGTGAAAAAATGGAAATGACACAAACATCCAAATATATGACATGGTTAGGTCACTAATAGAGGATTAATCAATGAAATGTTATATAGCCACAAGAATTATGTAATATATTTAGTAATTGGTAATAAACTGGAAATTATTTTGTGCAAAAAAGCAAATAATTGAGAAACAGAGAGCACAAAATATTGATTTCATCTTCTCAGCAATATTACCATTGTTACTATTCTATCTCTAATGGTAATACTAGATACTCTAAAGAACGTTAATTTTCTCTCCGAATTGTTCATTGGAGAATTCCTGATTTAGTTTTACTCTAAGAGATAAAATGTGTATCTCCCTTTCTTTTAGTAAAATACATATTTTATATTTTATAATCACTTTCAATTACCTTTATCCTTATAATTATGTGATTCTGAAGTAATATCTTCTCATATTTATTTACTGAAATAAACATCTATTTAATGAGAAAATATCACAGTATATATCGTTTCATCCAATTTTCCTTCCTGACAACTATCAATATATTTGTAGCAGTTGTTCTCAGTTGAGGTGTGGGCAATTCTGTCTCCCGTGAAGCAAGTGGCAATGTCTAGAGACATTTTTAGTTGTTATTGCAAATGGAAATATGGTTCTGGCACTGGTGGATAAAGGCTGATAAATATCCCACAATGAGTAAGACAGCTAGCCCCTGGCTCCCAGTAAAGAATTATCTAGCCCAGCATATCAATAGTGCCAAGGTGAAAGAATTCTGATTTGTAGTTTAGTTATTTAACACTTCTTAACAAAAGCAATTAGAACAGAATCTGGCTAATTTATGAAGTTAGGTAATTTTTTAAAGGATGCTTCGAAGATCACAGGATCAACGAGAGAGCCAAAGATTTAAGTTCAAAGATGAAACAGCCAGGAATACTAACTGTAGATTATGTTGCATAACTAATCTGATATACATACCACTGTCACAGTCAGTAGCCCAAGACATTGAGGTTGCACAGTACTCCCCTCCCCCATAGTTGGACCCTGCAATAAGAATTACCTAAAGATTATACTAGGTATTATTAGCGTTGACATCCCTCCTGCCTCTAGAAACTGAGTGAAGATATATAGGCATACCTCGGAGATATTTTGGGTTTGGTTCCACACCACCACAATAAAGAGAATATCACAGTAAAGTGAGTCACACAATTATTTTTGGTTTCCCAGTGCATATGTAAGTTACAGTTATGCTATACTGTATTCTATTTAGTGTGCAACAGTATTATGTCTTAAAAATGTACATACCTTAATTAAAATGTATTTGATTGCTAGAAAAATGTTAACTCTCAGTTTAGCCTCAAGCGAGTTGTAATCCGTTTGGCAGTGGAGGGTCCTGCCTCGATGGTGATGGCTGCTGAGTGATCAGGGTGGTGACTGCTGAAGACTGGAGTCGCTGCGGCAATTTTGTAAAATAAGACAAAAGTGCAGTTTTCTGTATCTCCTGACTTCCTTTCATGAATGATTTTTTGCAGCATGCAATGCTGTTTGATAGTATTTTACCCACAGTAGAACTTCTTTTAAAACTGGAGTCAATTCTTTCAAACCTTGTCACTGCTTTATCAACTAAGTTTTTGTAATATTCTAAAACCTTTGTTGTAATTTCAGCAGTCTTTGCAGCATCTTCACCAGGGATATAATCCATCTCAAGAAGCTATTTTCTTGGCTCATCCATAGGAAGCAACTCCCCATCTGTTAAAGTTTTATTATCAGATTGCAGCAATTCAGTCACATCTTCAGGCTCCACTTCTAATTCTAAGTTCTCTTGCTATTTCCACTACATCTGCAATGACATTCTGCACTGAAGCCCTGAAGCCCTCAGAGTTATCTATGAGATTCAAAATTAATTTCTTCCAAACTCCTATTAATGTTGTTATTTTGATATCTTCCTGTGAATCATGGATGTTCTTAATGGCATCTAGAATGGTGAATTCATTCCAGAAAGTCTTCTGTTTACTTTCCCCAGATTCATCAGAGGAATCACTATGTCAGCTCTAACCTTACAAAATGTATTTCTTAATTAATAAGACTTGGAAGTTGAAATGACTCCTTGATCCATGGCTTGCAGAAGGGATGTTGTGTTAGCAGGCACGAAAACATTCATCTCTTTATATGTCTTCATCAGAGCTCTTGGGTGACCAGGTACATTGTCAATGAGCAATAATATTTTGAAAGAATCTTTTTTTCTGAACAATAGATCTAAATAGTGGGCTCAAAATATTCAGTAAACCCTGCTGTAAACACATGTGCTGTCATCCAGGTTTTGTAGTTCATTTACAGTGCACAAGTACAAGATTTAGCAAAATTCTTTTTTATTCTTTTAGCACAATTCTTAAGGACCCTAGGATTTGTGGAATGGTGAATGAACATTGGGTTCAACTTCAAGTCACAAGCTGTGTTAGCCCCTAACAAAAGAATCAGCCTATCCTTTGTAACTTTGAGGCTAAGTATTGACTTATCCTCTCTAGCTATGAAAGTCCTACATGGCATCTTCTTTCAATAGAAAGCTGTTTCATATACATGGAAAATCTGTTGTTTAGTGCAGCCACCTTCACTGATTATCTTAGCTAGATCTTCTAGATAACTTGCTGCAGATTCTACGTCAGCATCAGCACTTGCTACTTTACCTTGTACTTTTGTGTTATGGAGAAGGCTTCTTTCCTTAAACCTTATAAACCGACATCAGCTAACTTCAAACTTTTCTCTGCAGCTTCTTCACCTTTCTCAGCTTTCCTAGAATTGGAGAGAGTTAGGGCCTTGCTCTGCATTAGGCTTTGGCTTAAGGGAATGTGGCTGGTTTGATCTTCTGTCCTCCATATCAGCAATAATGCTGTTTGTCTTTCCTATGATTCGTGTGTTCACTGGAGCAGCACTTTTTCCTTCAATAACTTTTCCTTGGCATTCACAACTTGGCAAACTATTTGGCACAACAGGCCAAACCTCTTAATAAAGAGGTTAATGGAAATAAATATTTTGAAAGTTTCATTATATCTACAGAAATCAACCACTTAAAAAGACATAATGGGGAACTTCCCTGGTGGTGTGGTTAGGAATCCGCCTGCCAATGCAGGGGGCACGGATTTGATATCTGGTCCGGGAAGATCCCACATGCCGTGGAGCAACTAAGCCCATGCACCACAACTACTGAGCCTGCGCTCTAGAGCCCGCGTACCACAACTACTGAATCCCATGTGCCTAGAGCCCGTGCTCCACAACAAGAGAAGCCACTGGAATGAGAAGCCCGTGCACTGCAATGAAGAGTAGCCCCTGTTCACTGCAACTAGAGAAAGGCACACACAGCAACAAAGACCCAAAGTAGCCAAAAATAAATAGATAAATAAATAAATTTATTTTTTTTTAAAAAAGCTAGACAAAGATATCACAAGAAAATAAATAAAATATTAAAAGACAATGGGAAACACTCATTTATAATAACAGTACTTAGGAATAAGTATAATACAAACTAAGCAAAATATTACAATATAAAAATGTCTCATTCCTGATCCCCCACTTCAAATGTGGAAAATAATAGAAAGGATTCCAGGTATTTGAGTAGGAAGAAAATCTCATAAATATATCAATTCTATTTATGTTAAACTATACATTTAATACCATGACTTTTTAAAGTAAGCTGATTTTAAAAATCCATTTGAATAAATAAAAGTTCCATCTTTGCTAATTTTTTTTCAAAAAATTAATAATAAGGTGGTATGAGCCTACCTTTTCAAGATATTAAAATATATCTAAAAACTATATTGTAGTACTTCACAAAAATAGACTGAGACATCTATGGAAAAGAATAGACAGTCAGAAAATACACCTAAGTAAATATGAGATTTATTATACATTAGAGATAGCATTTTAAATAAAATGACAAAGGAAAGGTTATAAGTAAATTGTTCAGAAATAACTTTAGAGCTACCTAAAAAATAAGCTGGATTCATCCCTCAAACCTTACACCAAAAGAATTCCACATTTCAAAGATACAGATATATAAAAAGACTCTAGATGTGCTAAAATAACTCATGAGATATTTTTGTCGTCATTAATAATACTGAAGTGGAGACAGCTTTTCTAAACATATTATAAGTTGCTATAATAATAAAATTAAACATGAATAATTTTGACCAACCAAACATTAAAGCAGTTTTGTCTGGCAAAGTGATTGAAATAACTGGGAAAAAAGTTCTATCTCATAGGACGAGTAGTAGAGTGATTTCCTTAACATATACAAGTTTCTTTTAAACAAAAAGCAAAAAATATAATATATACAAAGTAGGCTATAAAAAACTTCACAGAAACAAATATGTGTTTCTTATGCTTATGGAAAGATGATGCTTCCACTAGTAATAACAGAAAAGCAAATTACAACATATTGAGATATAAAGTTTCACCTTTCAAATAGGAATAGAATTTTAATAATTTGTAAAAGTCTTGTGTAGTTGAATGCTGAGGAAATAGTCATTTTCATATATTGCTAGGGCAATAGTAAATTGGCAAAATTCCAACTGGAGGGCACTTTAATAATGTATCCCCCAAATTATAAATGCATTCTCATTCATACATTGACCCATTAAATCTACTCATGAGAATTCAACCTACAGATATACTTCCATGTATATGAACTTGCTTTTCAAAGGTCATTCATTACAGCATTACTTATAATAGCAAAAAACTAAAACAACCAAAATCCACCAATAGAAAATTAGTTGTTATAATTTACTCATATAATGAAATAATTTAAAATTTAAAATCACAAATTCTTTCTGTATTGATATGGGATGAGTTATATGAAATAAATTGTAAAACAAACTATAATATGTAGAACACACTACCTTTTGTATAAGAAAATTATATGTGTTTATCTTTGTACAGGTGTAGGGTTTTTCTAAAAGCTGAAAACCTTGCCTGGCCACCAGGTAGGGAAACTGAGTGGCTGGGTGTTAGGAAGGGAGACTTTTCATTATATACTCTTGTAATGTTTGAATTGTGTATAGGTGAATATATTACATATTCAAAGTATAAACGCACTTAAAAATAACTTCTTCTCTAAAGTCAGACCATAGTTATTTATTTTCTTGTTCCTCTTTCTCTCTTTCTTCTCTACATTCATTTTGGAATAAGTTAACATTATTGATTCTATACTGCCTCTCTACTCCTCTTGTAATCCCAAGAAAAATTATGTTCTTTTTTATGTGATTACTTATTCTTACTCCTGCTCAGCTTTTGTGTTGCTTTAGAATTGTATTCTCTTTAAAAGAAAGAAAGAAAAAAACATTTGAATTTTCAGCCTCTCTTTTATTATACTTATGCATTGAGAGTTAAACAAAAGGACTTTGGACCTTATCCAAAATGAAGAAAATTACGTGAAATATTGAAACAAATATCTTTTAAATTCACTTTAAATATTGTTGACATTTTCAGTTTTCATTCCATGCTAGTATTTTCCAGTGCCTAAAAAGCTAGAGTAGCCTAGCTGGAATTTCCTGCTTTCTAACAGAAGCCTAAGAGGAACCAATATGAAACTACTACCAATACTACTAATAATAACAACAGAAACAATTATTATAATAACCCAAACAGAAGCCCTAGAAATGAAGAGAAAGCATTCAGTAAATTACATTCAACCATGGTCAGGGTCTGATACATAGGGTAGCTATGTCTATTTTCCTAGTACTTGTAAATACTTAACTCAGGATTGAAAGATTAATGCATAACAAATTTTATTTAGGTTAATTTATCTAAGTTGATTTTTCATTTTCCTTTTATAAAACATTAAAATGTGTAGAAACTAAAAATTCAAGAATACACTATTTGAAATATTGACATATTAATTTTAAGAATATAATTAATATAACTGAAGATAGGAAACAATAATTCTGAGGAATATTGTAAAAAATGTTCATAGTAAATTCTAATATATAAGGTTTGTAAATTAAATGCTCAGAAATTTACAACAGAGCCAATTTCTAAACAATATATAGTATTTTACAATGCATTACACAGGAAACATAATGAGGTGACACACTCATAAATTTATTGCTTCTGAGGTTAAAAATGGAATATCATGCTGTTCAACCCCTTCAGCAGTTACAGAAGTTAGTCTTTATTCTGAAGAAGATGTATTCATGTGTATCCAATGAAATATGACCAAGAAGTCTTCACCTTTATTTTGGTGGTTAACTCCCACTCAGTGATTTTCTCAGAACAGCTTGCCTTAGGTTATAGCAGTTTAATGGCATAGTTGGCCATTTTTACCATCTCCTTGAACTCACAAATGAGAAAATTTAAACATCCCACATGGGATTTTGCTCCAATTGCCCTCAGAATAAATGCATATTGATAATGATTATCATAATTACCATGTTAATATGAAAATAGGCAAATCTACTAAAATAATTAACAGTCTAAACTGGTAGGAGGATGAGATGGTAGTTGAAGAGAGAGTAACCCCAATCTGAAATATGAACACACCACATGAACATAATGAATTGCATTAATGTTGTTAAAATGTAACATTCTATTTCTGTATTTAAACAATCACAAATTTTATTTTATGTCATCCATCTTTGTCATTGAGATTTTTCAGCAGCAGAGACTCCTGTCTGGAACTTTAGATATCTGCACTGATCAGCACCTCTTCTTCTGGCTATCCTTCGTAGTCCATCTTCTCAGTGAGGCTTTTTCTAAACCCCTATTCAAGATGACAAGGTTCTTCCACTCTCTCTGACCTGTTCATGGTTTACTTTTCCCCCAGCACTTATCACTATATGACAACATATACTATAATCTTTTTTTTCTTTATTATCTCTCACACCTAACTAAACAGGAAACTCAGTATGATCTAAGTCACTTTGACCATCATATTCACTGATATATTCTTAGCGCTGGAACATTGTCTGGAATATGGTGGGTTCCACAGATATTTATTAAATAAATTGATGAATATATGAAATAGAAGGAGATGAATAAAGAGTAGGAGTCTTTTATTGATAGATATTGTATTTTAGATGTTGATATTTTATAATTTTCAATTGTGACAAACCACTCTAAATTTGAACTATATCAGTGCTGCAAATTTTAGGTGAAATTTCAAAGGTAACTTAAGCATCTTGCTAAATAAAATGTGTGGATAGACAAAACATAGTGTGGAAAGAAGTACCAAAAATGTAAAGGATTCTAGTACATGGTATGTCTACTATTTTAATTTTAGCCATTCTAATAGATGCATAATGGTGTTGTATTGTGGTGATTATTTGAATTCCCTATTGACAGATCTTTTCATTTGCTTATCATATGTACCATTTTTTTATTAGACTGCTGGCTCAAACATATTGTCCATTTTAACTCTTGTTTTTCTTGCTATTATTAAGTAGTAAGAATATTTCCATTTATACAGGTCTTTAAAAAAATTATATATATATAAATTATATATATATGTAATTTCAGCCTAGAAATTGTATACATATTTAGTTAGAATTATGAGGATATATTGGTTTTGATGCTGTAGTGTTAGACTTATAATATACCTTTAATAATACTTAATTATACTACTAATAATATTATCATATAAAGTATATCTTACAATGTATTATACTAATTATTGTACATCATATCAATACCTTGTACTACATGACAGTATTTTTTATATTATTTTCCAGATGTTCATTAATAGTGTGTGTATATACATTTATATATATATATAATTTTATTTTTATATAGTGAATGTATATCCTTATCTTACAAAACTCTTATTAGTTCTAGTAACTTACTTGTAGATTATTTTAAACTCAATACAAAAAAAGGTAGGAAGAAATATGAAACAAAATAAAGCAAAAGCAAATAGAATGCTTAAAATGTACTTCTCTTCTATTTCTTATGCTGGGTACTCATGGCTGCATGTTTTTTAAAAATTACACCTTACATATGGCTTACAACTTTTCATATAGTCATGTATGATTGACTATTCTTTTTTATAGAAATTGCATTTTCAATTCATGTCCATTTTGTACTATGCAATCTATTTTTACTGCTTGGTTTAAACACTTTACGTGTAGTATTAAAGAAATCAAATACCTCTCTGTCATATATATTGAAAATATTTTTACTTAATGTAGCAGTTTGCTTTTTAACTTGTATTTTGTTTTTATATTCACGTTCAAAATGTTAAATATTTATGTAGTCAAATTTATCAAAAATTTTCTTTATGCCTTCTGTAACTTTATGTCTAGCTGGACATGATTTTTCATTCTGAAAACATTTATTCATGCTTTGTGAAGTTTTATGACTTTTTTTTGCTCAAATACTTGATTCATATAGAACTAATTTTGGGTATAAAGAATATATTAGGAGATATAGATAGATAGATAGATAGATAGATAAATTTCTCTATATATATATATTTGGGGAATGGTGGTAATAAGTTGCCCAATTTGTCTCAACAGCATAAACTGCACTGTATAAGTCCTCTTTTACTCACTATCATAAAGTGAAGTCTTGTATGTATGCCTATTTTTAGAATTTTATCCATTTAATTTATATTTAATATTATCTCTTCTCCAGAATTCAATAATCATAATTACCATGAATTCATGGAACATTTTACTATCTGGAGTATTGGCCAAATATGTTTATTTTTCCCTCTTACTTTGTAAGTTTCCAAAGCAAATTTGTTGTCATTTTAACTGGGAAAACAATTTATTGCATAGTACTGCGTTTTCAGTACTTTGTCAGTCTTAATTATTATTAATTCAAGAGTCAGACTCCCATCCTTTAGCCCAGTTTTATACCCAGAGCACAGTGGATCCAAGGTGCCTGGGTTGTAGCTATCTGTTCCAGTTCCTATCTAGCCCAATGAGAAAAGAAAAAAAATAAAACCTGTAATTTTATTGTAACTATATATTTTAATTAAAACAATAACTGTTGTTTTTTTTATTTTAAAGACTTTATTTATTTTTTTTTAACTTTTTATTTTATATTGGAGTATAGCCAACTAAAAATGTTCTGATAGTTTCAGGTGCATAGCAAAGTGACTCAGCAATACATATACATGTATCCATTCTCCTCCAGACTCCCCTCCCATTCAGGCTGCCACATAACATTGAGCAGAGTTCCCTGTGTTATACAGTAGGTCCTTGTTGGTTATCCTTTTTAAATATAGTAATGTGAACAAACAGCTCATGGAGCTCAATATCAAAAAAACAAACAACCCAATTAAAGAATGGGCAGAAGACCTAAATAGACATTTCACCAAGGAAGACATACAGATGGCCAATAGGCACATGAAAAGATGTGCAACATCACTAATTATTAAAGAAATGCAAATCAAAACTTCAGTCATGAAGTTTGCAAATGCAAATCAAAACACCGATCAGAATGGCCGTCATCAAAAAAATCTAGTTACAATAAATGCTGAGAGGGTGTAGAGAACAGGGAACCCTTTTGCACTGTTGGTAGGAATGTAAATTGATACAGCCACTATGGAGAACAGTATGGAGGCTCCTTAAAAAACTAAAAACAGAACTACTATATGACCTAGCAATCCCACTACTGGGCATATACCCTGAGAAAACCATAATTCAAAAGGACACATGTACCCCAGTGTTCATTGCAGCACTATTTACAATAGCCAGGACATGGAAACAACCTAAATGTCCAATGGTAGATGAATGGATAAAGAAGATGTGGTACATATATACAATGGAATATTACTCAGCCATAAAAAAGAACAAAATTGGGTCATTTGTAGAGATGTGGATGGACCTAGAGTCTGTCATACAGAGTGAAGTAAGCCAGAAAGAGAAAAATGAATATCGTATATTAACGCATAAATGTGGAATCTAGAAAGATGGTACAGATGAACCTACTTGTAGGGCAGGAATAGAGATGTAGATGTAGAGAACAGACATGTGGACACAGTGGGAAGGGGAGGGTGGGACGAATTGGGAGATTAGGTTTGACATAAATACACTACCATGTTAAAATAGATAGCTAGTGGGAACCTGCTATATAGCACAGGGAGTTCAGCTCGTTGCTCTGTGACTACCTAGATGGATGGGATAGGGGGTGGGAGGGAGGTCCAAGAAGGAGGGGATATAGGTATACATATAGCTGATTCACTTCACTGTACAGCAGAAACTAACACAACATTGTAAAGCAATTTTACTCCAATTAAAATAAATAAAAATAAATGGTTAATACACATTAGAATAGTGCCCACCCCATCGTATGTATTATAATATGTAAGAGCTAGCTATTATTATTGCTGTAATAATTGTTATTAAACAAAAACTAGAAGAGTTAGTTGAGATTATCAGAAAATTTCAATAAAATTTTACACTTCCCATTTTCCATACAATAAATAAATAAATATAGCAGTGTGTACGTGACTTTGTTTTTTTAGAACAGTTTTAAGTTCACAGCAAAATTGAAAGGAAGATACAGAGATATCCCATATACCCTCTAAACTCACACATGCATAGCCTCTCCACTATTTATTGTTGTTTTGAGAGTGGAAAGAGAAGTTTGAAAATGGATCTCACAGTGCATTTTGAGTACTACCTGGTAATACTGAGTTTCAAAACTATTTTAAAACTTGTCTTATGAGAAATCTGAACATAGCTCAAGGTTAATTCACATACAAAATAATCAATACCTAAAAAGTAAACAGAATAGAAAGTAAATGGTTATGATGTGCTTACCTCTGAGTGATCTCTAAGTTCTAAAAAGACATTTGAATTTACCACTACTATCCCAAGACTGATCAAGCAAATATGCTATAACTTCATAAGGTTTTCAATATTTATGATTTAAATACTAGTTCTTTATAAATACCTCCCTCTTAAATTATCATTACTTTAAAAAATATTCTAAACAATTGACCAGAAAAACTACTTTCTTAAAGAGAGTGAAAATAAGAAGCTATATTTCCAAGCATGAATATACCTACACCAGAGATAGTTGTACTTCTGTGCTATGTTTATACATCTCCTGGGAGGGATATTTCAGATTTCTTCCTTACTCTTTCTTTTGTTTCTCGAACAACTTAAGCACTTAGACTTTGGGGACTGGTAAGAGTACAAAATAGCTGAATTTACAACATGCCTAGATTTAAAATGACATTGCTGTTTCCTTGGTAAAGCTACATCTTACAGCTAGGTGAATTAGTTGTCAGAAAAGTGGCAGTGATGATCTATTCGTAAGCCAGGAGCAAGTAGCAAAGATCTAAGGAAAATACTGGTTCTCTGGAGAAATTGAAAAATTGATTATGCTTGCTAGTGTTAAAGCCAACATTCCCTAGGTTCCTGCTTCAACTGATGGGGAAACAAGAATCATGACATTTTAAATAAAATAGGAAGGTGAATTTGGATTAGGTAAATTATGTTAAGCATCCTGTGAACAAACAGTACCGATAAAAGAAAGGAATAATTGTTGAGATAAAATCTCTGTGAAAAATTAATTGTGCAGTCTTTCAATTTACTTAAAAAGCAAACAGGGGCTTCCCTGGTGGCGCAATGGTTGAGAGTCCGCCTGCCGATGCAGGGAACACGGGTTCGTGCCCCGGTCCGGGAGGATCCCACATGCCGCGGAGCGGCTGGGACCGTGAGCTATGGCCGCAGAGCCTGTGCTCCGCAACGGGAGAGGCCACAACAGTGAGAGGCCCGCGTACCGCAAAAAAAAAAAAAAAAAAAAAAAAAAAAAAAAAAAAAGCAAACAAAATTGAAATGTGTTTATATTAAGCTGTAAAATATTCAGCAAATATTAAATGTCATTGGAAATTATTACCAATTTTGTTTATTAGGTGATATTTACATTAGAAATAAATTATAATGCCAAAGCAGCAACATGGATACATATTTACTCCATGTGTATGCATGTGTATTTGTGTAAATCAGAAACAAAAACAATGTGTAAATATATACACCATATATTTTGAATATACATGATTGTGGAGAAGAAAAAATAATTAGAATGGGTATGAAGTTTGCAATTCACCAAAGGAGGTAAATGCAGTAAGAAAAGTTAAACCAGAGATTATAAGAATAAAGCACAGAAAACCAGGAATACTACAATGAAAAAGTAGTGTCAACAGTGAGAGGAAATTTTTTTTCTCTTTTTAGTCTTGTTTTTTTCATATATGGTCACATATACACAAAATGTATTGACATAAATGTGCATTTAAATACAAATACATGCAAATTACAGCAGCACTATATTAGCTGCAAATCACTTCACATAATACACTATTTCAGGTATATTATCATCACAAAACAACTCAGCAGTATAAAGCAATGATATATGCATATTTTGAAACTAAGTATGCTAGATATATTTTGCATCCTTCCAGAGCCACTCCAGAATCACATCTAAGAGTTAGTTAATATGTCCCTTGCCTTCCTGTTGGGTTAACCAATGAGAAATCATAAAGGAGGACTCGAGAGTTTGAGGAGAGAGAGGTCAAGGTATGCAGTTCCCTGTTTCCCACACTGTGAGTCTACCCTGTGCTTGCCGCATCCCTTCACAGAAGGATGCTGTTTCTCCCATAATGACCTGTTCTACAGAATTTTCCTTTCTTTTGGAATTCTAAGTCTCTTCCTCATCTCTACTATTTGGAGATAGAGGTGATGATAGTTGTATTGATACTAACCTCAAATCTGAGCACTATTCATTATGGTTCCCCCATATACCTCCCAAACTTTTGAAATTATTTTTTGTGAATAAAGTCTTAGTTATTCAAATTTGTTTGTGCCATCTGTTTCACATTGGGCCCTGACTAATACAATGAGAAAATAAAGTTGATAATGAGAAAACAAAGTTGGCCAATGGAAACAGTAGGAGTAGCAAAGCTTCATATAGAAAATACATCTGAATATGTACATAAATATCTGCAAATTGTGTTGTTCTATATAAGTGGTAACTTAAAGAAAAAAGAATGAGAAGGACGCTATCAACTATCATTACAATGCTCTCTAATTAGAATATCCTGTAGGTGTTTCTGATTCTCAAACTTCATTTTCAGTGTAATTTAGAGGAAATTGTTAAGATTCTTAGGACCTCGCCATAGAAATTTTGGTTTAGCCGATGAGGAGTGATTCATAAAACTGCATTTTAAACATCACCACAGGTGATTATACTACAGGTGTTCCAAAGAGTGGGATTTGAATAAAACACATGGACATAAATAAGATTATATTCCTTAAGAACAAACAAAAAATAACACTGCAAAACACTTAGCTATTATAACTGCAATATCTCACTAAACACTTGCTTGAGAACTTTAGCCAAACCACTCCTGCCTTCTTTATAAAATAATATAAACAAAAGACTAGAACAAAATGGTTTCAGGATAGGTTTTTAAAGAATATGCCTTTTGCTGGTCAAAATAGTTTATCTGATTTCGCGTATGACAAACCCTTTTTCTATGGTTACATGAAAGAAGCACTATGTTCAAGATACAATAGATTTAAATATATGTCCTGAATTTTATTTCTGTGATTATTTAAAGTCAAGACTGGGGGAAAGAGAAGTAATTTGAAGACTGGTCTTGAAATCAACATTTGTTGATAATATAAAGATTGCATTAAAACATCAATAAACGGGCTTCCCTGGTGGCGCAGTGGTTGAGAGTCCGCCTGCCGCAGGGGACACGGGTTCGTGCCCCGTTCCGGCAAGATCCCACGTGTCGCGGAGCGGCTAGCCCCGTGAGCCATGGCCACTGAGCCTGCGCATCCGGCGCCTATGCTCCGCAACGGGAGAGGCCACAACAGTGAGAGGCCCGTGTACCGAAAAAAAAAAAAAAATCAATAAAAAACCATAGCGTCTTATAAACTGTGAACTTACCTAAGTTAGTAAGCAACAATGAACTCAGAGGATTATATGGTTAGATTTATAGCTAATGTAGCCTCTTTTTTTGTGGCTATCTAAAATAACTAAAATATGTAAAATGACTTTTGATTAAGATTATTCTAAAACATTTAATAGATGTCTTGGCAACACTCCTAAAAATTTAATCTTCCCTATACAACTTGAAAATGTTGTCATATCTATATACCACCTTATTAAATATCCATGTAGTGTTTTTCTGTTAATGAATTTTAAATCCATTCAGTTTTTTAGACATGCTCTAGAAATAATATTCATCAAGCCATTGATTTGATATTTGTAATGTAAAATGGTTTGTCAAGTAAATGATTTACCAGTGTGACAGTTAAAATAATTCTCCATATTATCATTGTTATACATATTATATCTTGTCAGGTATTAAAATGTCTATATAATATTTTCAGATTCTATTTCTCTAACTCTGGGAATTTATCAGGTTCTTTGAAAATTTATAATTTCTTGTCTAGTTTTGAGTAGGTCAGTATTGCACTTGGCCAAATCAGGTACTATTGAATAAAGAGATTTTTCTTATTCTTTTGCAATTAATTGGTTAACTGTTATCTTAATTTTAGCTATTATTATGCCCCAAACTAACTGAAAATTGATTTTTCATTTTCAAGAAATGGCTAGAGACAAAATATTTTAAGTTTATAATAACCACATGCAGAAGACAAGATTGATGCCTACTAGTTATTTTTTTAATAACCAATCCCAAACTTAGATTCTGATTCTCCACCTTCTAGAGGAAGAATGTCTTACTGAGTAAAATCATAAGATTGACAACATTTAAAGAGAAAAGAATATCTTTTGTGTTTATATCTCAGAAGACGAGGAAAGATTCATTAGGCATGCTAGCTAACCATAGATGTTGGCACTAGAGAAGGTCCCTGGTGGTGAGGTTACATTAAACTGGAGTGTTAAGTGACAAAAAGGGATACTATCGGAAGTGTAAATATGCATTCCAGTATAGGAGGAATCTCCAGGTCACCATCATTGGCATAGGCTAAGGGATGAGGACCAAAGGTAACAATGAAAGTAAAAGATAACAAACAGGTCAGGAAACAAAAATTCAATGGAATAAAATTAACAATATAAGGATATATTTTATCAGTTATATAATTGACATATTATATATTGAAAGCATGTTACAGGTGTGGGTTGGTTATTATAGACTCACCTAAGAATAGACTGCACATCCCTTCTTGAGCCCATCAAGTCTTGATGTAACTTGCCTCTGTCACTTCTCCAAATATATCTTCTGTCTTTGCCTTCCTAATTCACTACATGCCATGCCTGCTGGCATTTTTTCTGTTCCGCTAATATGCCCTATTCCTGTTTCCCAGACTTCAGATTTTCTATAAACTCTGCCTAGAAAACTTGTGCCCTCAGATCTTCATATTGTTATTTTCTTCTTGTTACTCATATTTCAGCTCAAAATTCACACTCCTTAGACATGCCTTCCTGGTAATCATATTCAAATCCTAGAATTACCTAGGACCAAAAACCCACTGTTATATATCATCAGTAGTACCTACCACTCTCCAGAATTATCTTTTTATTTGTTTATTTGTTTTCTCCCGCAAGAATGTAAACTTCATGAAGGGGAGGAAGGGGATTGCCTGTCATGCTAACAACTCTACTTCAACATCCTAAAAATGCCTGGTACATGGTAGGCAAAAATATATATTCACTAAATGTATCTATATTAGTCAATTTTTATTAAAATTTTCTGTAGAAACAAGCACCCCCCAAATCTCATAAGGCTATTTCTTGCTTATGTTTTATGTTTGCTGCAAGTTTACAGCCAACATGCTCCAAAAGTTTTTATTCTAGGACTCAGAATGAAGGAGCCACCTTCAGCTGGCCATGACGTTGTTGTTGCAGAGGGAAGATAGAGAATGGAAAAAGAGTTCAGTGACACTTAAAGTATGTCTTTTCCATTCACATTCTATTGTCTTATCAAGCGACTTGACCAAGTCAGATTTCAACGGGAATTGTTGCAATTCACATGGCAATGGTCAGGGTTGTACAATTCTGGCAGCATTTTATAGGTATAAGTTGATTAAAGTGTATTATGCTAGAATAAATTACACACTATTCTGTGCCTTACAGAGAGGGAAACCAGATAATTATGAATAATAATTCAATTTATCATAGTATTAGAATTAATAGAAGGTGGGTGTAGCAAAAAGCCATAGAGAACATTATTTTCTGAGTGAAGCTAAGTGAATTTTAGGTAAAGTTCAACCTGTGACTCAACTGTCAAGCACAATTAACATGTTGACCTAACTAACACTGGAAACTCCTTCTAAAAAAATGTATGTATTTCATGAAACTAAGTTATCAACCATTCTAAGATAACACCATTATTTTATGTATACCTATGAAAGAAAAAATAGCCAATGAAATAGACACAATGTTAAGAAGCATTAAGCAGAGACAGTAAAAGGAGACTAACACATAGATATTAAAATCAATAAAAGATGGTGGTGCTACATATTAGAAATTAATTATTCAAATAATTAATAATTTGTATTCAATATTAATTATTTAAGCTTATGGTACTTTTCCACAAGCTGAATATGTATTTATTTTTGACTGAATAAAGAGAATAACTATGCAAATTAACAGATCAAATATACTTGTGGGAGCATATTTAATCTGCTTAATGTTCTTTAAAAATAATCACCTATTAATTTTGATCTATAAATGATTATTTCTAAGAAAATATTATCTACATGTCAACTGGACAGCTGTTGATACTTCAATTTGCAAAGAATACTAGGAAGCAAGATAGAAAATCTGGTTCTTATTGCCACTTAACGAGCAATACTTCTTTGCAAATAAAAGTTGACCTCAGTGAGTCTCAGTTTCACATTCTATACAATAGGAATGGATTAGAGCAGCTATTTTCAAGCTGTACTTCATGGAGTCTTACTTGATGGTATTCAGGGACCATTAAGGGATGGGAAATGTGGAGCAAGTAGGGGTAAAAAATCTCTTTACCTCTTCCCTAAATAGATAAGTTCATTTTTAAATCTATTCTATATAATGAAGTATCAAGTAACATTTCATATAAAAATTTAAAAAAGAAAATGTCTTTCTGACAAAAAGTTGAAGACTAGATAATTTCTATGAAAATACGTGTAAAAATTAAAACGAGAAATCACATATATAAATTTCATGATTCCTGGGCATGTCAAGTCTTAGAGACTGAAACAGACTAATATGTTAAGGTCTATCAGAAAGTGTAAGTTTTATACACTCAGGTTCACTTCACAGTGTCAACTAAAAAGTGTATAAAATGCTTTCTGATTATTAAAATATATAATACCGTGATTGCCAATTCTGGCAGGTCTGGAATTGTCCTGAGCCATTTTACTGAAGTGAGGCATGTATCTGTATGACACTAACCCCTAGTCAAGACATAGGTTTACCGATTAATACTGTTGCCGTATAAAGAGCTTAAAAACCAGTTTAAGCTTAGCAGCATAGTTTATTCACAGTGGAGATAAATGACTCGCATGTGGTCTCAGTGAGACCCACAAGAGGGCGCTGCCATTGCAGTAGGTTACATAGAAAAATTAAGCCTATGTGACCTGCAGGGTGTAAGTCTGGGCTTATTATACTCTATTGTGGACTCCCTGATTCCATGGTACTCCATGCACAAGATAGTGATTCCTGACCCCCAAAAGAAAGCAGATCATGGTTCCCCTGCAGAGGAAGGATGATTGGAGATTGTATGCACATTATTTGAACCTCATCTATGAGCCAGCCTTTGAATTGTGATTATTTCTGTAATCTTTGCTATATGGTATCATTTTCCTGTTAATGCAGGATTTGTAAAACTTATCATTTTAGTCCTGTGGGTCATCTTCTGCAGCAAATGAACCCTGTCTAACTGCCACCATTAATGTGTGTGTGTATGCACATGTACACACATACATACACCTACATTTGCTAACTCTTTCCTAAATGATTTACTACACCTTTCACCTACCTCATGTCATTTGGGAACTTATTGGATGACAATAAGAAAATTAATGGATACTGATGAGATAGGATGAAAATATGAATGGTATCCTCAACAGACAATTTACCTTCCTGCGAGAAAAAGAGTGTCCAGAGGCAGCAGATCACAAGCAAGACGTGTGGAGCCACACAAACCAGCGTTTGATACTGGCTCTACATTTATTTTCTTAGTAATCTTAACTGAGGAGATTAAACTCTTCAATGATGATACATAAAAGGAAAAAAAATAATGCCTTTCATGTTCTTATCATGTGTATTAGGAAAAAGTATATCTGTATCTACATCTATAGAGCTCTCTCTCTCTCTCTCTCTCTATATATATATATATATATATATATGTACATTCTTTATAAATGCATATATATAAGTACATATGTACCTATATAAATAACTATACATCTATATCTATATTATATCAATATTAAAATTACCTGCATCTAGTTGTTACTCAATAATACCAAAAAAACAAAAAAACCCAAACCCAAAAACAACACTGATCTTAGTATTGAAATATTTAAACTACTTTGACATCCTTGGAACTTTCATTTTACTAAATAAATGTAAAATTCCTGATAAACCATGGCCACGCTTGATGAGATTTTTTTTTTTTTTTACAAAATTTAGACAGTGGCCATAGAGAATTGCTACACTTAACTCAAAAACAAGACAATTAGAAATTAAAGACAAACAATAAGACAAAACAAAATTTGCATAGAAGAAAAAATATGTATTGTTAATTTTATATTATGTGATTGTATAATATGTAAAATGTGTCATAATCTCTACTTTTTCAAATAAACTTTAAATTTTTAAAAATGTGTATGATCACCTGAGAAGAGAAACAAAATTAAGTGTTTATGCATCACCATCACGGATCTAATTTGGAAAACATAGAACATAAATTATTTCTCCAATATATATGTGTTTGATTCCTATCCATTATTTTGCTAATAATAAGTTCATAATATAGAAATTGTCATATTAGGGACCACAGGGGTATAGAATTATAAATCAGAGATATATTTTGCAGTGGGGTTTATAACAGTAGGTGTAATATTCCTGTGCACTAATAATTAAATACATAATAAATAATTGCTAAGTAGTATAAACAAAATAGATATAAAATGTTTCAGGAGTTTAAATGTAGAAGAAATTAATACTAGACATTCTGGAAAATATCACTCAGGAAATGGTATTTTGTGACTTCAATTTTTCCGTTTCATTTTCTAACTTGTTATTGTTAACATATAAAAAAGTTATTATTTTATACATTTATCTTTTATCAGGTGACTTAACTGAATTATGTTAATTCTAATAGTTCCTTTGGATAATTCTCTTGGATTTTCTAAGCAAACATTATATCATCTGCAAATAATGAATTCTGCTTATTATAAATTTGTCTTATTGCATTGATTAAACCCTCCAGAACAATGTTTATTAAGAGTAGTGAGCATACTTATCTTATTCTTTATTTTAATGGCAAAAATGCTGTTTCTTTTGGTTTTATATGGATATTTATTTTCCTGTTAAAGAAGTTTCATTCTACTCCTATTTTATTAAGACCCTTAACTTGGAATGGCTCTCTTAAATTCCTTAACTTCTAGAATATTGTTTTTCTCCTTTAATGTAAAAATTGTATTAATACATTTCCTAATGTGTATCTAGTTTTGCCTTCCTGTAATAAAATATATTTCAAAAGGATACATTATTCTTCTGGTATACTACTAGGAAATTTTTTATAGTTGATGCAAGAATTATTTAGAATTATATATATATGTAATTCCAAATATACACACACACACACGTATAAGTTTTTTCTTTCCAGTTTTAATATATTATAGTCAAAAATGTATCTTACAAGAATTCTACTTTTTGGAATTTAGTAATATTTGTCTTTTAGCCAGTTGTTTTAAAGTCCTATAGACATTTAAAAGCAATGTATGAGACAAAGCTTTAAGTATATTTGTGTAGAATATAAGATTCTAAATCTGTTATATTAAAATTATTAATATTATTCAAGATGTTTCCATTCTTATTTATTTTTTCAACACTCAAAATAGTCTCGGAAACGTTAAGTAATTCTCACTATGATTATAGATATTTTTCTTATATTTCTTCTGGTTTCTGCTTTATATATATTTATTTCTTTGTTGTTAGGTGTACAGTGGTTCACAATGTCTACCTTCTTTGTGAATTGTACCTTTTATCATTAAAAGTAGTCATTTTTGTTGCATTTAATTTTTTACCTTGGGGTCTGTCAGATGTTAGTGTAAATTAGATTTATAAAGGTCTCTGTGACTTCTATAGATTATATGAGAGCAAGATGGAGGCAAGGGAACCTATCAGAGGCAGTTGTTGATGTTAGTGCCAGAAACAGTGGAGACTTAACTAACTAAGCTTCGGGGGAATGTGCAGAATGGTTCACCTTTGAGATGTATTTCGAGGATAAAACAAATAGTCCTAATGAAGAAATAGATGAGTAGGTAAAGAAATAACAGTAATCAAAGAAGACTTAGATTTTGAGTTTATTGGTGTATACAATATTATAATCAAGATGGAAATATCTAGGGTAGGAAAATGTTTTCTGAAAATTCCATGGATTCTGTTTTTCAACTCTTAATTTTGAGAAGCTATTAGACATCCAGTGGGATTTTAGGGAGGAAATGTATAAGTTTGGTTTTCAAGGAAAAGTTTTGGCATCCTCCAGGAGCTAATCATGGCCTTCAGGGGACAGTGGGTAAGGAAAGAGGGATTTCTACAGTATTCAATTGACTAATAAAAAGGATTTGGCACAATAATGACCTTTGGTAACTTGACAGTGATAATTTCTGTAGAGAGGAGACATTTGCCTTATCAGAGAAGGTTAGTGAGAGAATAAGTGATGAATGTGGAGCCACTGAGTATGCACAGTTTGGGGGATTTTCCTGTGAAACAGAGGGGAGCAGATAAAGATAGTCTGAGGGGAGCAGAGTGATGGTGAGTGCATATTTCTCATAAAGAAGTATATAGTAAAACTATGCTGATAGGTATGATAAATACAAGGGAGAACAATCATAGGAGCAAAATCCTTGAGAAGACAAGAGAGAACACCAAGTATTCAGTGTTGCTGCTTTCATTATATCAATGCAGAAAACATTGAAGATGGATACAGTGGTGTTAGCTTGATTTGGTAGATACGAAATGTGGCAGTTCTTAATAGTTTTCATTTCCGTCCTTATGGAAGTGCTTGTTGACAGTTTTAGGTGAAAGAAAAAAGATATGAAATAATTACTTGGGACAGTTGAAAATATAGAAGGATTTCCAGACAGTGATTATACCCGTTTGAGCTCTTTGGTCGTCAATGCAAAGTGAGAACAGTCAGCTCTATTCTTAGACATTTTTCCCCACGGCAAGTTAAATTGCTTGGGGAAAATCCAGATGGGTCTAAGAGATGACTGGGATGACCTGAGCTGCACCATTTGCAAAGAACTCATTTTAATGATTGAAAATGGACAACTTAATCAAGAGAACAAATCTAGGACCCAGCATTCAGGTCAGATATTATGCATTTAAGTGAATAATGAAATAAATGTAACAGTGCAATAAATGATACTGCTCTAACTGCAACAAATATGGAGAGAAGAATGATGGGAGAAATTAAAAATAAAAATTAATTTTCATGGACATAAGTTAAAAAAGAATATCCAAGCAATTTTAAAAATCATTTTGCTGGTTTCACCCTGATTCATACTTATTTTTAAATAGAAACAGAAAAAAAATAATTATGGTAATGTAAATTTTGGAACTGAAAACGAGAATCTTGTAAGACTGAACATGGAAAATACTTTTTAAATCATGTACAGAAAAAAATATTTTCATGATTACAGTTTGGTTGCTTGTGTGATTTCACAATTGATATATTAACAAAGTGATAAATAAGACAGGAATATTTTTAAAGCCAAAGATAATATTCTCATAAAATTCCCAACATAACTTGTCAAAATCAATTTCTCCTGAGAGCATATTTTACTCAGTTGTGTTTTTATGACCCACTTTGCTAATAGTTTTTCATCCATGCAATGAAACGCATAATCTCTAATTTTACATATTTTTCCTATTAAATTATTGTTATTTTTAGACTTCTTTATTTAAAGTGTTAGATTTTTAACACTCCTATTAAAAACCTAATTTGCTCTGAACAAATTGGATTGGAAGATGCCTCGTTTTTAAAGAATTAAACAAACAAAAAAAGAAAAGTAGAAAAGGAGTTTAAAAGTAATAATTTTATTTTTGTGGGACCAGTGAAGGTAGATCACAAATCTCAAATCGTATTAGAAGTATAAACCAAGTGAGAAAAGGAAACATTTGAAGATTAAACAGTAAATTCTTGGGTGACTAAAGAGCAGCTATATTGTTGGTATTGGTGAGGATTGGAGGAAAAACAAAGATTACCATGTTTTTCTGAAATCAAATTATAGTTAGATGAGTATAAAATGAAAATATAGGCTATCATTCTTACAAATTATACTTTTTGTATATATACAGGAATATATGTATATTCCTAGTTCCTGTATATTCCTATTTCCTGTATATTTCTAGTTCCCAATCTTAATAACTATGTAAACTTTAGAAAACTTAACCTTGCTATTTTTTCTCTAAAATGAGGATAATATTCCCTCCAAACATTCAAAAAACATATTTAGCAAGTACCGTTTATTATAGAATATTGTAGGCACTGGGACAATGTTGACAAAGCAGGCATGGTCTCTGCCCTCCACTGTAAAGATATATAATTAGCAATTATGTAAATGATTATTTAATTAAATTATGAAAAGAGATATGTGGGAAGATTATAAGAGTTTTAATAAAGGATAGCTGGAGAAACTAGTTCAATGTAGGGCTGTCTTAAGTGAAACTTTTCTAAGAAGTGAAATTGTACTGAGGACCAGAGTTTGGTTAGACAGCTCATTAGAGAAAATATGAATGTAGCCAATTATTATATTTTTTTAAGTTTATTAAAAATCATTAAAATGAAATTGAAAAGAATATTTTTTCTCCATCTACCACAAAATATGATGGTACCCAATACTGATAAGAACTTGGAGATATGAGCACTTTCAGCCAATGCTAGTGAAAGCTTAAAATAGTACAAACAGCAGGCAATTTTTTTCTATTTTGCCCAATCTATAAAAAGTATCTGTCCTAAGACTTACATGTTTAGCATCTAGGCAATTATATTGAATAATGAATAATCAAAGAAAAATTTATAATAGAAATATTTATGTAGTTGAAAAATACATAATGTCTAGTTCCACAACAAGGCATTTAAACTATTATGATGCCTAATGTAGAATAAAGTATATCTATTAAAATGATTCTTTTAGTGATTCTTACTATATTTTCAATCAAAGCAGTTCAAATTTGAATATATTATGAATAAACTTATTTTTATAAATTTTATTATAAAAATCATGGAAAGGCATTTACCAAATGTGAACTATTGTTCTCTCTGAGTTTTAGCATTAAGAAGAACTTGTATCGTTTATTTTTGCTATAGCTACAACAACACTTTCATAGATTAAAAAACACAATATTAACCTGTTTGTCTTGTTGTCTATGGAAGAATTATGACATATCTTGAAATAATAATTTTGAATATTTTCATTAATTATAAAATATATTTCATGAAACATAAATTTCAGATAAAATGGTTGTTTGTTAAAGTGAACATGGCTGAAATATAATTTTTTCAGGTTGGATGGAAGTAAAATAGATTAAAAAATCAAATGTTAGAGGAGCACCAGTCACAGTTCTACCAATACAGAATTGGCAGGAATTGTTTTAGAAATGGTAAGTAATATTTTAATAAATATTTTGCCCTTTGACTGCTGCCTAATGCAAATGTTATCATGTTCTGTGAAAAGTGTGAAAAACAGTGTTTCTGTATCCAAAAAAATCAACAGATTTTTCTTCAAATGGGAAGATATTAGATTAATTTGTACCATTTGCATATCTGACCTGCCCAAAACACAAACAAACAAAACCCAAATACAGATAGCCTATCAATTTACAAACATTCTATAAATTGTGTTTTATGTTATTCCAAACACTCCTAAGTCACTAGCACTGAAGCATGAACACATGCTTTGAAACAGGAAATAGTAGTGCCTTTTCATTAATTAGGATTATAATTTTTATAGAATTGCACCATCCAACTAGAATTTTAGTACAGTTTGGAATTGAAATATCACAGTTTGTGTTAAGACAGTGCTCAGGATGCTGGGTTAAATCTGGTAGTTCTTAAAAATGTGTAATGAATAAAACATATCAATTCAAACTTGAAAATTTACAACATATTTTATTGCCACTTTACATGGAACTTACTACTCTGTTCAGCTCAGACTCCAAAGTCTGCCACTTTGCAGACAAACATTATCCAATTTCTGCACCGTTGGGATGGTGGTTCTTTATAGGTCAAATATTGCTTCCATGCAGTGGATATTTATAGCGTCCTACTTTGCTGGAGAAATGCTGACATTGCAATACTGTATTTAACTTGTGAGCTCAGATAACAGATTGGGTTGATAACATTAGTTCCAGCTTTTCATTTCACCTTTCTTCCTTCTTAGTCCATTTCTGTGAATCATTCTATCTACCTAGTTGCACAAATGTCATGTCTATCAATTCAGGGAAATATCTGTTCCCTGTTTCTTTTCTCACCCTGGAGCATGTACTTTACCTTGACAGACGCAAAATGAAAATAAAGTGTGTCAGACTGTTCTCTAAGCAAGCTGATAAAAATGCATAGTGTTCTTGTTTGTGAGGTTTGGGGGTTTTATTTTCTTTTTTTCCTTCTAAAGTCTCAGAAAAAGCAGTGCATGCAGGCATATACTCATTAAGTTCAAAAGCATCAAATACTGATTGGAATATGAAGAATCACTACACACGTCTGTCAGATATCAGTGCAGCCCTCTTAACCCTAAAGGAAATCTGTTACTGGCTCCAGTAGCAACATCTTAGTTAAATACATTTTAGAGTACATGCCGATTTGGCATATATAGCATCTCTGGTAATTTCCAGAATAAATATGCTGCAGTGAAGTATGACTAGCTGAAACAAAATAAATAATAATGATAATATTATTATACTTATCTGAATGTTATTGTCCTTTCACAAATTTCAAAACTTTCCGAAACCAACAATCCGAAACCAAAACATTGCAGTGTGTATATATTACAGCAATAGAAAACAATTTTCAAGATAAATAAAGGTAACTTCTTGGACAAAGTTCAATTGAATGATACAATATAAACTGAGATTGTCCTCACAGAGGATATGAAAGAATAATGAAGTTAACAAATTCACAGCTGACAGTTTCACCATCGACCTTAAATGAGCTTAGTTTGTTCTACAAAAAGAGACAGAAATATTCACAATAGTAAGCCATTAAAATAGGCACAATCAAAGTTGAAGTTTCAAAACTTTCACGTACTCCGTATGTTTGACAAATATTTACTTTATCATGTAAAAAACAATTAAGTGGCATTTGGTAAATTTCTCTTTCAGCCAATAGATTTTCATATTTGTGGTATCTAGAATTCATTTATATGAATAAGTGACTCAATGTTAAATCCTTCATAAAAGTCACATGAGATTTTTAAAGCAGCTCAATAGAGGTATAAATCGTATGCAGTTCAATTCACTGTTTCTATTTGAGTGTATATTTAAAGAGTTTTACCAATGTATATAATTTTATTACAACTACCATAATTGATATAGGGAACCCCAAAATGTATATTTCTGTACTTTATTGATACTGATTTACCACAAACATCACTAGTTCACTAGTATATGAAAAATTTTTTAATATTTAATTTTCAATATTTAAGTATCCAATAAATACCTGATAAAAGTAGTTTCCACTACTAATGTAAGGTAATATTTTGTCAAGAGAATGTTAATTGTAATTTTTCAAAAAGAAATGTATTTTATAAATTATAATTTAAAAAAAACTTTTCACACTACATAAGCGAGGAATTGCTTTTAACTTCTGTCAATGGGATCTGAAAAAGTATAGCTTAAAAAATTAGTGGTTTTAATTTCACCACATAAAAAGACACTTAAAGGTGATGGTCCAGGGCTAGAACTAAAGAACTTTAGTGTCATTAAGAACCCAGACTCTTTCTTCACAGTCAGCCTCATTCTATGCTTATTTGTGCACAGTCACAAGATGTCTACTAGAGTTCCGAGTGTGGATGCTTAATATTCCGAGGAATAAGAAAATAAGATACAAAAAGGCAGTGAACAAAAGACATGTGCAGACTGTCAGCCAACACTGACCCCTAACCTACAACAAGCATGCATGAATGAATGACTCAATCAATCAATAATATTTTTTAAATTAAAATGTATGCATTTCATGACATCGTTGGTAAAATGAAAAGGCAAGGTACACACTTGGAGGCAGAAGATTTGTAAAACATCTAACCAATCATCTGGCCACAGAAGTATACAAATAACTCTTAAAATTCAATGAGACAAAAATCTCAATAAAAAGAGGGCAAAAAATTTTGAAGTCAATTTAGTATAAAAAGAATAGTTAATAAGCACATTAACATTTCTCAAGATCAGTAGGCTTCATGAAATGCAAATTAAAAACTCAAGGAGGTACCTTTACAAACACAGAAGCATAGCTAAAATTTAAAAGAATGACAATACTAATTATTGGAAAGTATGTGGAACATCTAGAACATTCATTCATTGTTGGAGAAGTTCTAAATGGTACTACAGTTTTGGAAAATAATTTGTTTTTTATTAAGTTTAAAATGTATTTACCATATAACCTACCAGTTCAACATAAAACAAATAAAAACATGTTAACACAAAATTCAGATGCAAGTGTTCATAACAACATTCATCTTAATATCCCAAATCAGAACATCAGTCAACTGGTGAATAAAAAACATTTTGGTGAAGGGATAATGATAGAATACTATTGGTATATACAACATATATACATCACTAGTTCACTAGTTCACATCACAATAGTTCAACTTATTTCCAGTTGTCAGGAGCTAGATGGGAAAAAAATTATATACTTTATGATTCTATTCACAAACAACTTTAGAAAAGGCAAAACTATAGGGACAGAAAGCAGAACAGTTTTTCCATGTAACTAGGGCCAAGAAGACAGTATCAACTGCAGTGAGCCCAAGAAAATTTGGGAGAGATGATGAAAATAAGCTACAGCTATATTGTGGTGGTGGATTCACTGAGCTGTGCACTTAATATGAGAGAATTTTATTTTATGTAAATTAAACCTGATTAACAGTTTTAAAATGTGTTACATTTCTCCTTTCTCTTATTTTTCCTCCTCTTTTCCCTTCATGAATGAATCAGCCTAAAGCTACTAATTAGGGTTAAATAAGGCAGACTGACTCCTGTGCTGGTGGTAAAGGTATGGCCATAGTGGTTCACAAGAAGTTAGTAAGTGCTTCTATGCCAGAGGGTGATGGCCAGACATAGCTAGAACAGGGTGTCAGAACCCAAGTGGGTCAAACTTCTTCCCTGGGGATGCTGCTAGGACCCAGTATCACTTCTCTGATATACCTTCCAAAGATGCATGAAAAGTATTCTAAACAAGAAGTATCAGAGAGACTCAGATTTGGGACATTATGCAAAACAAAACAAAAACACCAAACAAACAATAACAACAAAAAAACTGGCTAGAAATGTCAAGATCTTTACAATCAAGAAAAGACTAAAGATATAAGATAATATTCTTGTATGTGGGAAATATAAATAAAAATACTTAGGCATCGTATGGGTAATTTTCTCTCAGATACTTCAGAAAAATATTTTAAAGTTTCTCTACTGCACTTTTCTCTAAATTTGAGATGTCTAAATAAAATTGAACTATATTTTATAGAATTCCAAAAATTAACACTGTAAGGATGCTATAAAATTCTGAGAAAGATTAGATGAATATGATAGTGAAGAAACTATCCCTGATATTTAATATTTTAGTTTATTGAAAAGTAACAGATCTTGGTATTTAAGGAAAAAATTATACAAATACATTGATTATACAAATATTTAAAATCATCACCTAACTTACAGTAAGTCAATAGTTTGATCTTTGAAACATGAATCTTATACACAGTATTTTTTTAAATTTATTTTATTTATTTTTATTTTTGGCTGGGTTGGGTTTTCATTGTTGTGTGAGGGGTTTCTCTAGTTGTGGCAAGAAGGAGCTACTCTTTGTCGTGGTGCACAGGCTTCTCATTATGGTAGCTTCTCTTGTTGTGGAGTATGGGCTCTAGGCATGTGGGCTTCAGTAGTTGTGGCACACGGTCTCAGTAGTTGTGGCTTGTGGGCTCTATAGCACAGGCTCAGTAGTTGTGGTGCACGGGCTTAGTTGCTCCGCAGCATGTGGGATCTTCCTGGACCAGAGCTTGAACCCGTGTCCCCTGCATTGGCAGGTGGATTCTTAACCACTGTGCCACCAGGGAAGCTCCTTATATACAGTATTTTAAAGATTAAAAATGTTTTTAAATTATTTCTCAAAAATTAAAGTTAATTTTAATGTCATTATTCAAATAGTAAAATCAATAATTCTGTGCAATTTATTTGCATTGAAAGATTCTTCCTGTTAACGTATGTAGAGTCTGATCTATGGGAGAATATTTGAAATAATTTACATTTTATACATTTTTTATTGAGACATTATTTAATAGAGTATAATTCACACTTTAAGCATACACTTTTATGATTTTGGACAATATGTATAGTCATGTACCCAACATCAAATCAAAATAATAGGATAGTTTAATCACAATATCAAAATTAAATTATTTTCAACTAGCAAATTCCAAATATTTTAAACATTAAAATGCAAATATTCATTAGTTTAAGTATTTGCTCTCATACACATATTCAATATATCATTAACAGACAAAAGGCTTTAGTCCTATGTTTTAACATTCTTTGTATCTCTTTCTTTCCATCTTGATATTCTATGAGAATTTGTATTTTGGCAAGAGGATGCTAGGACCACTGAACTTAATAAAGATGACTTTTTCAACTCTAAAATAACTCATATAATTAAATAAATTTTAAGTAAAATTATTAATAACACATTTCTCACTTTTTTTTTTGGCCTTTATTTTCTCCTTGGAACAAATTATCAATCAAACCTAAAAATATTTTCTTTTTATTATTCTGTATCTCTTGGTCTTCATAGGAAAATTTTATGTATGCATGTATGTATGTGTGGTCAAACAGGATTCTTATAAATATGTAACATATAGTCTTAGTGGGATCTTTCACATGTAATGAAATATTAATCCTCCCCAATAAAAGGAAAGGAAGGGTAAATTGTTATCTCAAAGTTAAAAAACAGTTGTTTCACCCATTTCATGAAAATATTTAATTCCATAATGATGTTTTCTCATCTTACATAGTTTCTTGATCTATTGCTATTATTTTACATTTAATGACAAGTATATTAAAAGTAAAGAGCAGTGTATACACAAATTTCTTTAATTATTTATATTAACAGGACAGGGCAAGCAAGTGAAGAAGAGCCTTTAGGAACAATCAGCCCCAAAGCAACTAGTTTCAGAAATTTGAAAAAAAAAAAAATTGATGTATGGGCTCAATAAAATCTTACCTGGCAATTAGTAGAGTGAATGGTGAATGTAGTCTCAAGGTTGCACAGATATTTTTCTCTGATATGGATACTTTTTAATAATCCCAAAGCATTGATGATATTAGAATATTTTATGTAGCCTAGAATCCATAATTCAATTGCCCTTTTTTACTGCCCTGAATTTACTGTTTCTCTGTCACTGGATTGTAAACACTGTCCTTATTAAACACTGACATCTGACATACGTCCTTTATCATTGAGAATTTAATCAAAATCCAGTAGAGTTATATTTTAAATCTTTTCTAGAGAGCATTAATGTATTTTAAAAACAGCAATTAAATTAATTATTTGTGAGCAGATGTACAAAATCTCAAATTTTCCACCAGCATCTTAAAAATCAAACGTGTTTGATGTCAACAAGATTCTCTCTCCCTCTTTCACTCTCCATCATTCTTCTCCCCCCGCCCCTTCTTTTGACCTTAGTCATTTGAGCATAAGTCATTTATTGACTACTTATTCAATAATACTATAACTTATGTCCTCTTCTTTTTCCTCCAGCAGTTCTTATAGTTTAGGGAAACAAAGATAAAACACCACATTTCCATCACCCTGACATTTGTGGAGTATTTGCCACAAGCTTTTTTATAGGTATCTGTCTATTGACCAATTGTTAATTTTATATATACCATATGTGAAAGGTGGTATTGAGCTTTTCCCCATGAAAAATCACCATGAGATTTTCCATATCCTCTTAGAAGGTAAGTTTTACTGAAAAAAAAGTAAATATATTTAAGAATATTAAAAATATATATGACCATGGTGAATGTGATATGATTTAAAATGCTTCATCATGATTCAGTATTGCATCTTATTCTGAATACATTTTCTGTTGTACTCTGGCAAGAATATGGGAAGCAGTGAATAAAAAAATATTTTATATCTAATATTAAGGGCTCAGCCATATTTTATGCAAATCAATCTCCTAACTAAGTCAAATTCCAAACCTCCTCTTCATAAATTTAATTATGTATTGAAAGTTGTAGGTGTTACCTAGGGATACTTAATATTCAGTTTCACTGCAATTATTTACATATTTAAAAATAATGTCTAAATATTCATGAAGCACATATATAAGTACAAGTCAAATGTGGATACACTGCATTTGATTAATGCCTCTAAAAAAAAGTTATTTACTGCTTCAGCTCAATGGAAATACCAACTAGCATTGCCAGTCAATATTGCTGTTATTCACAAGAGAAAAATATAGATCTTTACCCTAGCATTCACTTCTGTCATATTAGAACAATTGTGGTTAAAGAGATTCTGGATAAAATAACTAGAACTTTACTAAAGTTTTCTATAATGTTATAAGAATAAGCACAATGTTAATAATTCCCTTAATTTTCTGAAGACTTCTTATTATAAAAGGTGATGAACAGAGTAATAAAAAGTGATGCTTTTGCTTTTCATCATGGCATATTTAGATGGGAATAACTGATAAATCCTATAATTACAATTTTATTATATCAATTATGAAATGCTTTAGGATGTCATAAAATACAATTTAATCACTCACCCATACCTAAAAGCATATTGGTAAAGAATGCATGTTTTTGGATGTGGGACACTCTTCTTTATAAGGAAGGATACATGTTGACTCAATAGGCCCCTAATTTTTTTTCTATCTATGAAAAGTAGTTCCTACTCTGAAGGTAATTACCCAGTGATGAGGTGATTGTTTGACGTATAACAGACTCAGCAAATGACAATCACTTTGGTATTTACGTTTACTAAAAGAAAAATGATCCTTACAATGAAAACACTTTTTTTAATAGTGAAGACACTTTAATGGATAATTTTGTCTCATCAATTTATTTATTTTTTATTGAAGTATAGTTAACTTACAATGTTGTATTAATTACTTCAGTACAACAAAGTGACTCAGTTATACATATATATACATTCTTTTTCATATTCTTTTCCATTATGGTTTATCACAGGCTATTGAATATAGTTCCCTGTGCTATACAGTAGGACCTTGATGTTTATTCATTCTATATATGCCAGTTTGCATCTGCTAATCTCAAATTTCCAATCCATCCTTCTCCCACCACCCTCCCTCTTGGCAACCAACAGTCTATTCTTTATGTCCGTGATTCTGTTTCTGTTTCATAGATAGGTTCATTTGTGTCATATTTTAGATTCCACATATAAGTGATATCATATGGTATTTGTCTTTCTCTTTCTGATTTACTTCACTTAGTATGCTAATCTCTAGTTCCATCCATGTTGCTGAAGATGGCATTATTTTGTTCTTTTTATGGCTGAGTAGTATTCCATTGTATATATGTACCATGTCTTCTTTATCCATTCATCTGTCAGTGGACATTTAGGTTGTTTCCATGTCTTGGCTATTGTGAATAGTGCTGCTATGAACATCAGGGTATGTGTATATTTTTGAATTATAGTTTTGTCTGGATATATGCCCAGGAGTGGGATTGCTGGAATTATATGGTAATTCTATTTTTAATTTTCTGAGGAACCTCCATAATGTTTTCCACAGTGACTGTACTAACTTACTTATGGTCCCACCAGCAGTGTAGGAGGGTTCCCTTTTCTCTACACCCTCTCCAGCATTTGTTATTTGTAGACTCTTTTTTTTTTTTTTTTGTCTTTCAACTATTTTAATCCAACCACTCACCATTGCAGTGGATCAATTTACAGGAAAATATTATGTTTGTATATTTTTCCAGAGTGTACAACAACCAATTAAATAAACAAAGATAAAACAAAAGTGAGAAATGTGCTCAGTAATGGACCAGAGCCACAGAGTGGCTGAGACTCATCTACAGGTGATTATTTTCAAAAACGTTATTTTCACTTCTCATCCATGACAGAAAGATTGAAGGAGGGAGGATTTCATTTAATGTTTGTATCCAGTTACCTAAGAATCCCTCTAGATTTCACCCTATACAAAGTATTCCCACCAATTTTTAAGACTTCCTTCCTCCAACAAATTTTAAAATACAAACACAAAATAATACAATAAAAAATAAGTGTCAGGCTTCCCTGGTGGCGCAGTGGTTGAGAGTCCACCTGCCGATGCAGTGGACACAGGTTCGTGCCCCAGTCCGGGAATATCCCACATGCTGCTGAGCGGCTAGGCCCATGAGCCATGGCTGCTGAGCCTGCACGTCCGGAGCCTGTGCTCCACAATGGGAGAGGACACAACAGTGAGAGGCCCGTGTACTGCAAATAAAAATAAAAAAAAATAAGTCTCAATGTATAATTTATATAATAGATTGAGCTAACATAGGACTTTTTCACTCAAATTATTTAAAAATGCTAGAAAAATTATAATTAAACATTTTAAAATACAGTTATGTTCAAATTCAAAGAAAACTTTCTATGCTAGAAATAAAGAACTCAAAACCAGAGCAATAAGTAAGCACTATTTTCTCCTTTTCTCTATGTGGGTTTCAGAACCAGATATACACATAAAGGGCTGAATGTGGATACAGGACTTACAGCCACAGTCCCAATGTGAAGTGCTGTTTCTGAGCTTTTTACATAAAATCATGAACCAAGGAAAGCTGACCCATCTTTGAAAAAAAGATTACAAAACTCTGCCACTGTACTAGAGATATGGCATAGAGGCCAACTACTACAGTGGGTGGGAAAAGAAAACAGAGAAATATGAAACCAAATCCTTTAATGTGTAAAGCTAGGAAATTCCAATTTGAGAAATTAACAGAAAACTAATTCAGTACTGGCAAAACTCTTAGAGCACAGGGAGAGTCAACCATAAAACAATCCCACAGAGGTATCTTCACATGAAGGCATGTAGGACTTCCATGGAAACAATTTCTTAAAAGACAAATTCATAAGTCAAACTTACCAAAAAAAAAAATGAAGAAACGGATTGCCACAAAGCCAGGTCACAGATGCAATACACTGGAGAACTCATAGCACAGAAACAGCAAATAATAGAAAAATATGGAAGATATCTTAAAATAAGTATGCTTAAAGTGATCAAATAGAGAGCAATAACAGATCTATGGCAAGAATAAGATAATATAGAAAACAACAGACAGCGTTTAGTTAAGTAGAACTAAAAGGAAATTCTTGAAATAAATATACGGAAAACAAAATTAAGAAGAACAATTCAAATTTAGGCTAAATAACTTACTAGATATAGCAAGAATTAGTGAACTGAAAGATAGATTGGTAGAAATTATTTTGAATGCAGCACAGAATGGTAGAATTTTTTTTCTTACATCTTTATTGGAGTATAATTGCTTTACAATGGTGTGTTAGTTTCTGCTTTATAACAAAGTGAATCAGTTATACGTATGCATATGTTCCCATATCTCCTCCCTCTTGCATCTCCCTCCCTCCCACCCTCCCTATCCCACCCCTCTAGGTGGCCACAAAGCACCTAGCTTACCTCTCTGTGCTACGCGGCAACTTCCCACTAGCTATCTATTTTACATTTGATAGTGTATATATGTCCATGCCACTCTCTCACTGTGTCACAGCTTACCCTTCCCCCTCCCCTTATCCTCAAGTCCATTCTCTAGTAGGTCTGTGTCTTTATTCCCATCTTACCCCTAGGTTCTTCATGACACTTTTTTTTTTCATTTCTTTTTATGGCTGAGTAATATTCCATTGTATATATGTGCCACATCTTCTATATCCATTCATCCAATGATGGACACTTAGGTTGTTTCCATTTCCCGGCTATTGTAAATAGAGCTGCAATGAACATTTTGGTACATGACTCTTTTTGAATTCTGGTTTTCTCAGGGTATATGCCCAGTAGTGGGATTGCTGGGTCATATGGTAGTTCTATTTGTAGTTTTTTAAGGAACCTCCATACTGTTCTCCGTAGTCACTGTACCAATTCACATTCCCACTAGCAGTGCAAGAGTGTTCCCTTTTCTCCACACCCTCTCCAGCATTTATTGTTTCTAGATTTTTTGATGACGGCCTTTCTGACCGGTGTGAGATGATATCTCATTGTAGTTTCGATTTGCATTTCTCTAATGATTAATGATGTTGAGCATTCTTTCATGTTTGTTGGCAATCTGTATATCTTCTTTGGAGAAATGTCCATTTAGGTCTTCTGCCCATTTTTGGATCGGGTTATTTGTTTTTTTGTTATTGAACTGCATGAGCTGCTTATAAATTTTGGAGATTAATCCTTTTTCAGTTGCTTCATTTGCAAATATTTTCTCCCATTCTGAGGGTTGTCTTTTGGTCTTGTTTATGGTTTCCTTTGCTGTGCAAAAGCTTGTAAGTTTCATTAGGTCCCATTTGTTTATTTTTATTTCCATTTCTCTAGGAGGTGGGTCAAAAAGGATCTTGCTGTGATTTATGTCATAGAGTGTTCTGCCTATGTTTTCCTCTAACCGTAGACATTTTTTTTTTTTTTTTTGTGTGTGGTACGCGGGCATCTCACTGTTGTGGCCTCTCCCGTTGTGGAGCACAGGCTCCGGACACACAGACTCAGCAGCCATGGCTCACGGGCCCAGCCGCTCCACGGCATGTGGGATCCTCCCAGACCGAGGCACAAACCTGCGTCCCCTGCATCGGCAGGTGGACTCTCAACCACTGCACCACCAGGGAAGCCCTAACCGTAGACTTTTTAATGATGGCCATTCTGACCTTGCCTCATCAGTTTAGATGTCACCTTTTCCTGGAAGCTTTTCCTCATCTGCAAAGACTACATTAAGTCTACTTCCTTTAGAGAACTCTCTGTTTATTCTTATGTTTTAGACCACAGAAAGTAACTGACTGAAATGGTGTTGATCTAGAAGAGCTGCTAATAAAATTATAGGGAGGGATGGAGAACCAGATTAAGGTTGATCTAGAGAAAAAATAGTACAGAAATTGGGAAAGCAGGAAAAAAATTATACTTCTCCTAGAAGAACTGAAGTTTATCAATACAGATACATTACTGGTTCTAATAATTCCCCTGCTGTCAAGTAGAAAGCAAGAGTGACAAACAAACCCTGCCATGTGAAGTTGAAGGTTAAGGTCATTATTTCTAGAGAAGCAAGATAGGAGCAGGTAGGAGAGAAACTATCATAATCGAATCACTTTTCCTTGTAGCTGTTGTCATGTTATAAATGTCTGTGTGTGGCCCTGGCTACTTCTAACAATGAGTTATAATTGCAAATAAAATAAAAAACTAATAATTTTATACACATTATATATATGTTTTTATACAAATATTATGATTGGCTAGCCCAGAAAAACACACCTGAGAAGCTAAATAGGTCTTAAATTTGTCAGGTTTGATATGTGATTCTGTGGAATTTTGTTGACCTGCCATGAAATTAGAATATTACCTCTTTCGATTATTACTGAGTAATACCCTCTGTATTATCCAATATTTGAGTATTCTAGATAGGCTACAATTTTTATAAGTAATTTAACAGTAAATATATAAAGTTATGTGAATGTCATGGGAGTACTTCAACATGCATTCAGTAACTAAAATCTTAATTAGAAAAGGTAATTTGGATCACACCAGCAAAACCAAGATATTCATAATTAAACAAAGGAAATGAACTTATATGAAACAACATGTACCCTAATCCAAATAAACTTTTAACCATTCCATCAAAGTCAAACCACCTGAAATAAATTGATCTATCTCTGAAATATTTGTCATGAAACAAAGATGAAGACTCTCAGGGCAGTAAGCACTTTGTGGGATTTAAAATTTTCTTTTACTGTTGGTAATATCTAAGTATTAAATTTTTGTGATGTCATCTTTCAATTTTTGAATGATCTTGTTTTGCCATTTACTTTATGTTCTTTATCTCATGACACATCACAAAATTTTACAGATTAGAAAACTAAAGACCATGAGATTAGCTATTTTGATATAGATCCTCATAGATTATGAATGGCACATTTGAGATTAACTCATGTCCATCATACTGTAAAGTGTCTTTCTATTGCACCATACAAAATATCTGCATATGGTAGAAATTATTTCAGAGAATCATAAAAATTTTACACATGTGCCTTGTTTCAATATGTTTTAAAATAGTTTAATATATAATTTTCAGATTTTTCTTAAAACAGAATGAGAAGTACACTCATCTGATATCACTTTATAGTTTTTTTTAAACTAGCTTTTTACCCATTCCTACCCATACCTAATTTAATATGTTTTTATTTTGTCACATTTATCAAACTTTCAGAACCATCCAAACTATAGGAAGATCAACTTGAATTATTTTTATACCCGTATATCATTGGTCTATAGAATATAAAACTACTTTATGTATAACACCTAAAATTCATAGAAATAGCTTTGTGATCATAACAGCTGACTCTGTAGGCAAAACACTCAAATGTTGGCAGAAAGACTCTATCTTACAACTGAATGGTTTAATAAGCCTTGTCAGGGTCAGGCAACATGTCTTACATTGAAATAGAAAGCATCCAGAACAGAATCCTATTTTTAAAGTTTTCATTATACAGCAAATCTGAAGGTTTGGTTTGCATGGTACATAGTGATAAAATTCCATAAATTTCACTAATGTCATTTGGCCAAGACTACAAGCTCATTCATGTATTTCTATATTGTATCAGGATACCTAGATCACATTAGATGCTGAATGAATATTTGTTGAATAAAAAGTTTGGTGGTTGGATGTGTAATGTATAACTTCCAAACTAGGAATGATTAATTCACTCCATTCAACAAATAATTGTTGAGAATCTACCTTAGCTAGGCATATTTATAGACATTGAGAATAAAGCTATGATCAAAGTAGAAGAAAAACATGTCCTCATGAGACTTATATTTTAGGGCATATGATAGACAATCCACAAGATAAATTGGTAAAATACAAAAAAAGTAAAACAGATAGCAATGAACCATCTATAAACTGTGTAGTGACAAGTGCCAAAAATTGGAAGCAAATATTAATCATTGATTAATTTTGGTACTCTTGCACACTTGGGTATAAGCAACTTAAAATGTGATGCCTTAGAAACTAGATGTATTAGAAGGTGATAATGGATACCGTAAGTGACAGATATACTTCTAACTTTCATCTGAATGGAAAAGTCAGAATGTTTCTTAGTATATCTATGTACTCTAAAAAAGTTCACAGTAACATCAGACATTTTCTTTAGATCTGATACGTCACGTGTGACAGTTTCTCATTTAACTTGCTTGCAGTCAGTACCAAATATGACATTTTGTTAATAAAAGCATGTTAATGAGAATTTCTTAGTTCTAATATTCAATTCTTTAGAGATTATTTAAAATATTTCCAAGTATATTTTATATGGAAAAGACTCTTAAAGGTTAAGTAATACAGATATTTTAATTGTGATTCAATCTCCTTTACAACAAGTGCTCATCTAGACAGAGTATCTAAATTATTTAATAAGGAAAGTAATGGAATTTTAAAATGTATAGCTCTTAGTTGTTTTTTGTTGTTTTTTCTTCATATTATTCCAGATTCTTTGTTGACTATATGTAAATTAGTTAATTTTAAGATTAAGAAAGATTTTTAAAAGTCTTCTGCAGCTAACTTTCTTCAACTTTCCCAACGCTTTGCCCTACTATCATTTTCCTAACATATTGGAAAGCCAGTTTTAAGGCTATAGAATTTTTAAATCTTTTTGTACCAGTGTACCTCTCTTAGTGCTGGATTTCAGAGACCAGCTTTTTATCTCCTTTCTTTGCTTTTCTTTTCTCTCTCTCTCTCTCCCTCTCTCTCCCTCTCTCTCTTATTTTTAATGGGCAAGAATCCCAGTTTCAATCATCTATTAAAAACTGAGTTAATTATATATCTGTATGCCTACATGTAAATTTGTGGATGGAGTAAAATGTTTCTAAAGAAAAGGAAATGGAACCCATCTTTGCCTTTACAGGTTGATTTTGAGAGAAGTAACACTTTTAACATGTATCTATTGCAATAGTAGTAGGAAATCTTTTATGTTTGTTGTCAGCTGTTTAGAGCAGTACTTCACAAGTATTTAGGCTCAGGACCCCTTTGCATTATATATATTGATATTCATTTTGTTAGATATTAGAACTGTGGAATTTAAAACATACTAATGGATTAATTCATTTAAAATAGTATTAAGACACCCATTGCATTTTAATATATTTAACATGTTTTATGAAAACAGTAACAATATTTTCCAAAACAAAACAAAATGAAACAAAACAAAACATAGTGAGAAGAGCTACATGGTTTTGAATTTTTACAGATGTTTGATGTCTTCCTATACCTGTTCCTAAGTTCAGTCTGTTCGGAGAACATGTGTCAAATATGTAACCTCTGAATAACTCTACTGTACATTTTGAGAACTGCTATTTTGGAAACTTATTCATAATGATCTTGTACATTTATCACATGATTTGTTAGGAATATTAGAATTTTTTCAACATGATTGTGAATGCCATTCTATTTAATCCGACTATGTTTTCTGAGTGGTTATGATTGGCTACTAGAAAGATTGTTGAAAGACATGTTTTGTTATTGTTTCTTCTGGTTTATTATTTTGCCTTAAATTCTCATTTTCTGATACTGGTAAAACAACACAAACTCTCTTTTTATCTTTATATGTGCATAGTATATTTAATGCAATTGCTAATGTATTTGGTTTAGACCTATCACATATTTGTTTTCATGGTATACCTATTTATGTTCCCTTTTCTCTCTGTTTTTGGCTTCTTCATGTGAATATTTCCCCTTCATTAGCATTTGTTTAGGCATTCTTTTAGTGGCATCTCTAGAGATTTTACTATAATTTTTTAATTATAAAGATGAGTATAATATCCATTTCTATTATCTCAAGAGGCATCACCCCCTGTGAATCTAGATTAAGCTCTATTTAATTTATTGACATTTTACCCATCATTTTGAATTTAGCAATACGTTTTCAGGAAAAAGTGATACTAAACAGAGCTCATAAATCTTTTTTAATTGCTCTCTTGCTTATTATGCTATGAGTATATATTTTAACTCCCCATCCATTTAAGCTCAACAGGTGAATATTGTTATTTCATACAGGCAATATTTATTTACATTTACCACTCATATGCTTTCCCTGCCAAATTTTTAAAATTTTATTTCTCTCCTGTTTGTCTGAACTGCCATCTAGGAATTATTTTTCTACTGCATGAATAACATCACTTTCATGCCAGTTTGTGCAGGTCTATTAGTCTCTTATTTTAGGCCCCATCCTTTAATCCCTATGTGCTTTAGCATGTTTATATTGTTCTGAACTGTATTTCAGTTCACTAATTCTCTCTTAGCTTCCCTCAAATCGCCTTTTAAACTCATTCACTGAATTCTTAATTTCAGTTGTATTCTTTTAAATTCTGGGACATTCGTTTGCTTTATTTTTATAGTTGCTGGTTCTCTGCTTATTTTCTCCATCTTGTATTTCATTTTCCTGGTCATATTATATATAATAATATTAAAATTTGTATTTAATAATTTTATTACATTATATTTCTTTGGTCTCTTTCTGCTGTTCAACTTTGTGTTCACATCTTTGGAGACAGTCCTGTGTTTTTATAGGTCTGGTCATTTAGATAGAGAGATGGATCTTCTTTATGAAAAATCCTGTAGATAACTCAAAGCTCTGTCTTAGGTTTCCCATTGAGGATTTAATTTTGCTTCAGGCTGTCAGCTTGGCTGGAGGCAAAAGCAATCATAGATCAACTTAATTTAAATTAATTATAACTGGGCTTTGATCCCTATGAAGAGTGGTCTATTTCTGACGTATGCTTTCTCTTAATGTTTGCCCACCATGGTTTCATCCAAAAAGTGGCAGTTACACCCTCCTTTCCACTATCTTTAGATGCAACTTATGTTTCTCCATTTTCTCTTCCCTAAGGCTTAAACATTTCACATTCATCATTCACCAGAAGGGAAAAGTAATACCAAATGGGACTCACAATTTTGGTTTTCCCTACTTTTCAGGATCTTAGCTTCACAAGTTTTTACTAGCTTGTTAGCAATCTAATGACTTCAAGTATACATTAAACATTTGTCAGCATTGTGATACCAGGATTTATCTCAGGGATGTAGAGCTAGAAACACTTCACTCTCCCATACTTACAACAAGACAGAAGATGAACTGTATATTAATGACTTTTGTTGAACCCATCAGAGAACCTAGGTCCCAGAGAATGGTGAATAAAGGGGGAAACCTGAGCTTTTGCTTACTTGTGGCAGATGCCATCTGATATACAAAAGTCATAAATGTTAATGTTCCTACAAGAAAGTTTTAGAAATTGCTAAAGTTTAACTGTAACCTGTGGTGAAGCTCTTGCTATCCACAGACATAGGGAAGTTCCCACCCACTTGAAGGTTTTTCTTTAAGGGTATCCATCTGGCTCTTAAGAGAAGGACTGAGGAGAATTTAGAGAGAGCCTTCCTCCCCCTATGTGGTGCTACTTGGTGGAGAGGAAAAACAGCTACTGCTGAAATTCATGTAAACTCATGTTCCCTATCTCACTTATGGAACAAAGAATTTATTCTGCTGGGGAAAATTTCCACAGCAGCTGTTGGAAGACCAGGGAAGCCACATTCTGCCTGAACCAATTTTTCTTATATCCGTCAGGTAACTAAGGCTTTAATCTGCAGGGGCAACAAATCCTAAACTGTAGTCTGAAGACACTGATGGACATCCACTGCAGTTGGAGAAAGGAAAGAGAGTCCAAAAAAATAAACTCAATCCCTGGAGGAGGGGAAGAAAACTCGTGAAGGCTATACCCTCAACTCAGGTTCATAGCCTGAGGCTCAAGATGTTCCAAGAACCCCAGAACATCATAGAATGCTCCACATGACCCTTCCCCTCCACCACCATACCAACAAGCCCCAAGGAAAAATTAATTGTGGAAAAGTTAGGAAAGCTTCAGCAAAGAGACACTTTCAGGGAAGCAGTACAAAGGAGAGCCAAAAACCCAATCAGGGAGACAAAATAATAATAATAATAATAAAAGTATTACTACAGGAATTTGAAGTATCTGGTGAGCAAAACAACAACAAATTCCCACTCTGGTAATCACAGTAACAACAAACTTTACACACAATCTGACTCCTAAATAGATTCACACAAATCCTCATACTAAAGGCCTATGAAAAGGAAATGGACTGTTCTCCAAACATTAAAAATAAGTCCCCCAGTATCATTGTTTGATGGATGTCCAACTTTCATCAAGCAATTACCAAGCATGCCAAAATCAAGAAAAAATACTCTGAAGAGATGAATCAATTATGACAATCAGACACAGGTGTGACACAGGTTTGAGGACTAGGAACTACCAGGTAGAGAATCTTAAATAACTATGATTAATATGTTAAAGACCCTGATGGAACACACAGGAGCAGATAGGTAATTTCAGAAAAGTTATGGAAATTGTAAGAAAAAAACCAAATGGAATTGAGAGAAATCAAAAACAGTGTAACAGAAATAAAGAATGCCTTTGATGGACTCATTAGTAGACTGAACAGAACAGATAAAAGTATGGTGAATTTGAAGACATTTTGTGAAATTACCCATACAGAAAGTATCAGACAAACCTAACTTGAAAGACATTCTTCAAAATACATGGCCAGAACTCCTCAAGACTGCCAAAGTCATGGGAAAAATAAAAAAAAGACTGAGAAACATTTACAAACCAAAGGAAACCAAGGAGACGTGAAACTAAATAAATTTGCTATCTTGTATTGGATTTCTGGAGCAGAAAAAAAGCACATTGGTAGAAAACTGGTGAAATTCAAATAAAGTCTGAAGTTTATAGTATTGAAACTTGTGTCAGTTTCTTAGCTTTGACAAGTGCATCATAGATTTAAGATGTAACAACAGGAGAAAAGGAGGAGTGCTATATGGTCTGAATGTGTCTCCCTAAAATTCATATTTTGAAATCTTAACCCCCAAAGTTGTGTGTACTAGGAGTTGTGGGAGGATCTTAGGGCAGGAGGGTAATGCCCTCATAAATGGAATTAATATTTTGTAAAAGAGACCTCACAGAGCTCCCTATCACCTTCTATCATGGGAAGACATAGTAAGAAGTTGTCATCTATGAGCCAGGAAGCAGGCCCTCACCAAGCTGCCCCACCTAATCTGGCAGTACCATGATCTTGGATTTCTCAGCCTCCAGAACTACAAGTAATAAATTTTTGTTATTTATAAGGTATCCAGTCTATGGTATTTTGTTATAGCCACCCAAATGGAATAAGGCAAAGGTTATATGGAAACTCTCTGTCCTATTTTTTATACTTTTTGTAAATCTAAATTTGGTTAAAAATTAAAAGTTTATTAAAAATTTTCTAATTCTAATATTTTTGTGGAATAATTAATTGAAAACAACCTGAATCACCATTTCTTGCCTCAAACACATTTATAGAGGGTTTTAAACATCAGCCTGAGAAGTTTGAATTTTATGTTTGTAAATATCCACTGTGAGTAACAGGACATGATCAAAGCAGATTTTTTGAGATGAATCTTCTTGCTGGAATTTTGAATAAAAAGTAACTTTGGAATCCATGTATTAAGTTTTGAGGATATTTCTATAATTGTAGTACTTCTAAGTATGAATTAAAAATGGGCTAGTAAATTGTGGTGGTGATGGGAATGGGAAAAAGTACACTGATAGTATTTGAGAAGGAAGCACTACTAGGACTTTGTGACATATTACAATCTTCTTCTGATAATTAACATTATCTGATATTAATAATAATTCTTCATGTTTCTAATAATTAACAGAAATAATAAAACAGGGCTTTCTAATAACATAATTTCAGTTAATTTATCTCTGTAGAACAGATGGCATTAATACCTTAAACTTACTTTCACCTCAGCATGTGTTATTTGTGTGCCACCTGAAGCAACCAATACACTCATCAAAGCAGTGTGTTCTATGCTTAAATAAAGAGAGAAGAATATTAATAGAATCAGCCCTTAAAATCAAATGGTATCCCACATAAAAAGTACCTTGTTGTTGTTAGCAGTGGTGATAGTCGCGGTGTGTGGTTGTTTAGGAATTATTTTCTTAGTAAGATCTTTTTTGTTTCTTTTTGTCTTACTTTTATACAATACAAAATTACTAATTACAAGGGTATGAAATACCCAATAATTGTTCTTTTAGAATAACAAGACCATGAATTTCAACTCATTCATAATCTGCAATTGAGACAAGAAAAGCATACATGGTAAAGGATGAATTCATATATATTTAAGAGATAAAGGAAGGAATGAATGAGTACTGAGAAAATTCAAAACTGGGAAACAATTCTTATTAAATAGAGGTAAAAATAATGCTTCCAGGAGAGCAAGTGAAATTCTATACATAGAGCTCAGTTAGAATCACATGATGACCTGTAGGAAAAATAAATTTGAATAACTTCATTTTTTTTACCTACTTTGCCCTTAGTAAGAATTAATAAAGGAAGTAAAACATATGAAAGACAAGAAGAAATTTAGGAAGAATAATAAAAATATAACATATTTTATAGTTTTCCTTCACTGTCATCTACTCCTTACTGAACAATGGGTTTTAACCCTATTTTTGTAATTTTTAGTATCTGTTTATGACACATTATGCTTCTTTTTTCATCATTAAAGGAAAATAGTCAGATGGACAAGGTGTCCTTAGGCATATTTCTCAAGATTATTTCCCCAATTTAGTATTGTAAAATGTTCTGTATTTTAAAGCGACAGCTAGATTCCTACATTACAGTAATTGTAAAACAACAATTTATTTCCTTACAAAACTGTGTTACTTGTATATAGTACATGCGTTTGATGTATCTATCATGATAGCACATCTAGGCAAGATGAGCTACATCTTTAATGATAAACAGTTCCTTAAAGCTTTGCAGTTTTTATTTTCTCAAGACATTTCCAAAAAGCTGTTCAGAAAAAAATACGTGTACCTATTAGGACACAATAAAAAACACTTTATTCACCAAAAACTGAAGAGTGTGAAGTGGGAGTTTGGGGTTTCAAAATTATTCTTAGCTTTCCTGGAATAAATGCAGACATTTTCTTTAATAGGTTATTAGTTCTGAGGCTATCTTGGAAACTGGAGTCACTACCATAAAAAAGTATTATGGGAAACAATATCTTTTTAGTCTTTTCAAGAAACAAATGCTCTGGTAGTGACATTTCAGAAATGCCTTTCTGAAAATGAATTAATTAAATGTTTTTCCAACTATAGTTCTGAGAAATGACAACAATGCTCTCTGGTTATTTAAGTTAATGGCATTTACGTGTTTGCAGCAAAGCTCCTTTTGGGACAAATAAAATATCTAGTTCCATAGGTCTTCTAACACAACTGTTTCAACAGATTTAGAGATAGAATACCTGGTGGCCTATACATAGGGGTGTGTGTGTGTGTGTGTGTGTGTGTGTGTGTGTGTGTATAACATCAGCTTAAAAAGAAACTTCCATAGATTCTTTATAAATAATGTCTTGAAATATGGAAAAATAAAGACAAATAAGGTTTTATCCAATTCCATAACATATAAAAGATAGAAAAAAAAGAGGAAAAGCATTCAGAAATACACCATGAATTTTAGCCTACATTGATTATCCGTATTGAAATGAATCCCATAAAGCAAAATCTAAAATAAATACAATTATTGTCTTAGACATTTGGGGCTGCTAGAACAAAATGCCATAGACTGGATGACTTATAAACAACAGAAATGTATTTCTTATAGTTCTGGAGGCTGGAAATCTGAAATCAAGGTGCCAGCATGGTTGGGTTTTGATGAGAGCCATCTTTTTGCAGGCTGCCAACTTCTCACTGTGTTCTCACATGGCAGAAAGAGAGGAAGCAAACTCTCTTGTGATTCTTAAAAGGGCTCTAAACCCGTTCATGAGAGCTTCACCTTCAAGAACTCATTTAATCTTTATCTCTCAGAGGTCCCACCTCTTAATACCTTCACATTGGGGAGTAGGGTTTCAACATATAGATTTGGGGTAGGGAGATATAAACATTCAGTCCATAAGAATTATGGAAATTAATTTTTACCAAGATGTCATCCATTATTTTATTCATGATATAAATTTTCAATGATAATAGTGATATTTTAAAGATCATTTTCTATCTAAAATTACATGTGCATTTCAAGTCCTAAGTCTACATAAATATCTGCACCACTGATGTCCATATCCTTGTGGACTATTCTGATTACCTCAACCTCTCATTTTGCTTGAGTCAGAGATAATAATGGAACTGATTGCTGCCACATGTTGTCTCATTCTCAAACGGTAATTTGCATGAGTGTATTTTGAAAAATATGAAAATGTCTTGGGAGAGATACCTCAAACTTAACACACGTTGTCGTGATAAATAATCGAAGATTTTTCAATTATTTTCCACATGAAAAGAGCAAAAAGATCTTTTGAGTAATGAATAGCTGGTGGTATGTATTATACAAGCAGGAAAGGAGCTTACCTCTTTTGCATATATAAATTTTTGCATAAATCATAAAACTTTTCCAGATCTTCTGAAAATATGTCCTCTGCAGTAAAAGAGTTCACTGAGGCAATTGTCTATATTATTTTAATTGGAAAAAATAAATCTTGGTGTTTTTTAAAAAAGTGCTAATTGCTTACATAGTTGTTAATAAATATAAACACTACATTCTGTATATATTGTTGGAAAAGGCAGGCATGTTGTTTGGAATTACACATATATTCAAATACCTGCTCTACTTTATTTATGACCTTGCAGGCATCATGTTAAAAAGTTACCGTTCTATAGACTCTTCAAAATCTTTTAACTCTAAAATGAAAATAATGAATGATGTTTGTTGGAAGGATTAAAGGAGGAACTTATCTGTGTGTGATAGAAGAAATTGCCTTTCTAAGGCTCAGTTTCCTAGTATGTGTTTTTTAAAATTGTTAAGTTCAGTAATTCATGTAAAGGGCTTGAGTGTTCAATTATTAATATTGACATATTGAACCATGCTTGGCATAATAGATGCTTAATGCATGTTAATCACTTATTCTTAACCAGTAAGATATATTGCCCCAGAGTTTTAAAATATGGAAAATAAGAATCATTAAATTTATTCCATGTAGTTTGGTAATATAATTTTCAAATATCTGGACTTGAGATTGTTTGCTTCAATATAATTTAGATTTATGAATTCCAGATGATGAATTTTATACTTTATACTGAAGTAATAAGGATTAAAAAATAAATGAAGAAGGAAAAAAAAGAGCACCAGAAAGAAAGCATGGATGAAAGAGAGAGAAAATCAGAAAGAGAGAGGGAGGGAAGGGAAAAAGAAGTGAGAAGGAAGGAAGGGAGGGAGGGAGGGAAGAAAGGAAGTTTAGCTTTGCAATATGAGGTTTGTTTGGGTTTTTGTTTTTTGTTTTTCTCCACACACAGTCAGCATCTGAACAGTCAGAGCCATTTGAATATTTAAATGTGTTGTGAAGCTACAGGAGACCACATGGCATATAAAAGTAATGTACTATATTGAAACTGTCCACTGTAAAAAAATGCACAACCTAAAAATTGAAAATTATGTTTTATTTGTAGGCCTTGTTGAGGACTTAAGCCTAGGAAAATGCTTCTCAGATAGCTCTAAGGGACTGCTCTGAAGAGGTAAGGGAGGAGCCAGGATGTATAGGAGTTTTTGCAACAAAAACCAGGTAAAGATTACTGTTAATTAAAGAAAACAAGACATCTCAAGTTAATGAATTTAGTGCATTTCTTTGTATGGGAAGATGCAAGAGTCTGGGCTTACTGAAATAATTTTTTTTATATGCATTTGAGTATCTAAGGCCAGTATCCTGTTTTTCTCCATCCTGAATCCCCTCAGGGTGCACAGTTGGGGGTGGCTACAGTGGCTGATGGCTTGATGGCTACAACATCCTTTGTTTACTGATATGGCAGGTAGAATTCTTCATCCACTAAGCCAATGGGAATTGATGGAAAAGACTTATTAAAGGCTACAAATTAATCTGAGACTTTAGTGCCCAAAAGCTTCAACATGAACTAGCCCTGCTTAAAATAATTCTAAGTGTTATACTGTTAGGTTTTGAAAGCCTTAGTGTTAAAATTAAGCATTAGTTAAGACATTTGTTCCTCATAACTAATATTTAACAAACAGCATAACATATAGAAGACATGAGCATCTTTGATTTTGTGTGATAAACTTAGGTCAGCCTTAAATGTTTATTCTGAGATATAAATAACTAATTATAACATATCTACCAATTTAATTGATACTGTGTTGATATTAATATAGTAACAAATAGAATGATTCAGTTTCTAAGACATAAGGTAATTTTTTTAAACATCTTTATTGGAGTATAATTGTTTACAATGGTGTGTTAGTTTCTGCTTTATAACAAAGTGAATCTATACAATACATATATCTCCATATCTCCTCCCTCTTGCATCTCCCTCACACCCTCATTATCCCACCCCTCTAGGTAGTCACAAAGCACCGAGCTGATCTCCCTGTGCTATGCGGCTGCTTCCCACTAGCTATCTATTTTACATTTGGTAGTGTATATATGTCCATGCTACTCTCTCACTGCGTCCCAGCTTACCCTTCCCCCTCCCCGTGTCCTCAAGTCCATTCTCTACATCTGCATTGACATAAGGTAAATTTTAAAAGATTATTGTATGTTTTCCTTTTATCTCCTCAGTAACTCCTGCACCCCAGCCACTTTTACACTAAACATGCCTTTAATATATGTTTAATTTGTTCAGAGATTTAAATTGTTTACATTTGTAAAAATTATGGAACTAAATTGTCAACCCTGAAACTGTAATTCTTGTCATCATTTAATTTATTTGCAAGGATACTTCTGTGTGTGTGTGTGTGTGTGTGTGTTAAGAATTCATGTGGGAAATAGGGGAAGTGATGGATATTGAATTGAATTCTCAGTATGAAGGCTCCTCTGATGTCTTTTCATTGCCATCCATCTTAACAAGAAAAGAGTTTTCCTGTCTTGTCTTTTTTGAGGGGAATTATGCCATACAATGAAATTTATGTTCTATAATTTATTTCAATTTAAAATGCTGGAATTCTATGCGTTAAAAAATGTATATACATTTATATGTGTTAAGAAAGAATATATGTATATATGTAATATTTATAATATATATAAAATATATAATCAAAAATATATTTTTCAAAAGTATGAAATACATATACACATGTATAACTTTATACAGATAATTAGTTAGTAGAGTAGTTTGATATGCATCTAACAGACTTTTTATTATATCAATAAAAAGGAGATTCAGATGTTCTGCTTTTTTTCAGCCTTCAAAATATTATCATTAAATATCATATGGAAAGATTGTATGTGTGCATGGGATCACTTATTCCTAGTATATAGTGTATTCTATACAAATTGAAACAACAGCAAGAAAGATATTTAAATATCCTCATAGCTTTGGCAGACTGCCACTGGTTCTAGCCTGAATTCAAATTAGTCCATTGCTGAAATTTAAACTGGAATAAAAGAGTCATTGTTTTCTTTTACATACAGTTATCACTGATATTTATAAATTTTTAGAACAAATTCAATCAGTGCAAGCACACAGGATTGCTATTATTTATTCAAATAAATATCAAACCATAATAAACAAATATGAGGCTGTAAACTGACATTCTACTTCCTCAATTCATTCAACATATCAGTTAATAAACTACAGTATTCTAGAATCATAGGTAATTGAATATTGCCTTCTATGATGAGTTAAATCAACGTAAGTCATTTTTAAAACAATCAAAGGAGATAGAAATGTGTTTTGAAGTTGTAGCAATTCAAAATTTGAAAATGATATATCTCAGCATGGCTTAATCTATATGAACCACTTTTTACTGCATCTGAAATAATATTATACAGCTAGTAATATTTGCTTATCTGATTAGCTCACTTCATAAAACTTATGAAATTTGTGAAGAGACCTTCAAGGCAGAGGAGTAAGACATGGAGATCACCTTCCTCCCCAGAAATACATGAGAAATATATCTACATGCGGAACAACTCCTACAGAACACCTAGTGAACACTGGCAGAAGACCTCAGACCTCCCAAAAGGCAAGGAACTCCCCACGTACCTGGGTAGGGCAAAAGAAAAAAGAATAAACAGAGACAAAAGAATAGGGACGGGACCTGCACCTCTGCGAGGGAGCTGTGAAGGAGGAAAGGTTTCCAACACTAGGAAGCCGCTTCACTGTCAGGGATGGGTGGTGGCAGAGGGGGAAGCTTTGGAGCCACGGAGGAGAGCGCAGCAATAGAGGTTCAGAGGGCAAAGTGGAGACATTCTCACACAGAGGATCGGTGCAGACAAGCACTCACCAGCCAGAGAGGCTTGTCTGCTTACCTGCCGGGGCAGGTGGGGGCTGGGAGCTGAGGCTCCAGCTCCTGAGTTCAGATCCCAGGGAGAGGACTGGGGTTGGCTGTGTGAACACAGCATGAAGGGGGCTAATGCACCACAGCTAGCTGGGAGGAAATCTGGGAAAATGTCTGGAACTGCCTAAGAGGCAAGAGACCATTGTTTTGGGGTGCGCAAGGAGAAGGGATTCAGAGCACCGCCTAAATGAGCTCCAGAGACAGGCACAAGCCACGGCTATCAGTGCGGACACCAGAGATGGGCATGAAATGTTAACGCTGCTAACACAGCCACCAAGAATCCTGTGTGCAAGCACATGTCACTATCCATACCTCCCTTCCCAGGAGCCTGTGCAGCCCTGCACTGCCAGGGTCCTGTGATCCAGGGACAACTTCCCAGGAGAACACACGGCATGCCTCAAGCTGGTGCAACATCATGCCGGCCTCTGCCACTGCAGGATCACCCCGCATTCCATACCCCTCCCTCCCCGCAACTTGAGTGAGACAGAGCCCCCTAATAAGCTGCTACAGATGCCCTCAGGCGACCTACATGCAGAGGAGGGGCCAAATCCAAAGCTGAAGCCCAGGAGTTTTACGAAAAAAGAAGAGAAAGGGAAATTTCTCCCAGCATCCTCAGGAGCAGTGGATTAAATCTCCACAATAAACTTGATGTACCCTATATCTCTGGAATACCTGAATAGACAATGAATCATCCCAAAATTGAGGCGGTGGACTTTGGGAACAACTGTAGATTGGGGTTTGCTTTCTGCATCTAATTTGTTTCTGGTTTTATGTTTATCTTAGTTTACTGTTTTGACTTTATTTTCATTGATAGATTTTTTTTATTGATTTGGCTGCTCTCTTCCTTTATATATATATATATATATTTTTTTTTTTTTTTTTTCCTGTTTCTCTTTTTGTGAATGTGTATGTGTGTGCATCTTTGTGTGATTTTGTCTGTATAGCTTTGCTTTTACCATTGGTACTAGGGTTCTGTCTGTCCATTTTTGGTTTTTTCTTAGTATAGATTTTAGTGCTTGTTATCACTTGTGGATTTGTTTTTTAGTTAGGTTACTCTCTTCTTTCTTTCTTTCTATGTTTTTAATTACTTATTAATTTTTTATTTTTAATAATTTAAAAAAATTTTACTTTAACAACTTTATTTTACTTTATGTCATTTTATTTTATGTTATTCTTTCTTTCTTTCATTCTTTCTCTTTCTTCCTTCCTTCCTTCCAAACTTCCTTCCTTTCTTTCTTTCTTTCTTTTCTTTCTTTCTCCCTTTCCTTCTGAGCTGCGTGGCCAACAGGATCTTGGTGCTCAGACCTGGTGTCAGGCCTGTGCCTCTGAGGTGGGAGAGTTGCATTCAGGACATTGGTCCACCAGAGACCTCCTGGCTCCACATAATATCAATCAGCAAGAGCTCTCCCAGAGATCTCCATCTCAGCACTAAGACCCAGCTCCATTCAATGACCAGCAAGCTACAGTGTTGGACACCCTATGCCAAACAACTAGCAAGAGAGGAACACAACCCCACCCATTAGCAGAGAGGATGCCTAAAATCAAAATAAGGTCAAAGACACCCCAAAACACACACCGGACATGGTCCTGCCCACCAGAAAGATAAGATCCACCCTGTCCACAAGAACACAGGCACCAGTCCCCTCCACCAGGAAGGCTACACAGCCCACTGAACAAACCTTAGCCACTGAGGGCAGACACCAAAAACAATGGGAACTACTAACCTGCAGTCTGTGAAACGGAGACCACAAACACAGTAAGTTAAGCAAAATGAGAAGACAGAGAAACACACAGCAGATGAAGGGGCAAGGTAAAAACCCACCAGATGAAACAAATGAAGAGGAAATAGGCAGTCTACCTGAAAAAGAATTCAGAGTAATGGTAGTAAACATATCTAAAATCTTGGAAATAGAATGCAGAAAACAGAAGAAACGATTAACAAGGACCTAGAAGAACTAAAGGGAAGACCAAACAAACAATGATGAACAACACAATAAATGAAATATAAAATTCTCTAGAAGGAATCAATAGGAGAAGAACTGAAGCAGAAGAACGGATAAGTAACCTGGAAGATAAAATAGTGGAAATAACTACTGTACAGCAGAATAAACAAAAAAGAATGAAAAGAATTGAGGACAGTCTCTGGGCGCAGACACCAAAAACAATGGGAACTACTAACTTCTGAGACTTCTGAGACAACATTAAACACAACAACATTCAAATTATAAGGGTCCCAGAAGAAGAAGAGAAAAAGAAAGGGACTGAGAAAATATATGAAGAGATTATAGTTGAAAATTTCCCTAATATGGGAAAGGAAGTAGTCAATCAAGTCCATGAATTGAGAAGAGTCACATACAGGATAAATCCAAGGGGAAATATGCCAAGATGCATATTAATCAAACTATCAAAAATTAAATACAAAGAAAAATATTACAAGCAGCAAGAGAAAAACAACAAATAACATACAAGGGAATCTCCATAAGGTTAATCCCCATAAGCTGCTCTTTCAGCAGAAACTCTGCAAGCCAGAAGGGAGCGGCAGGACATAGTCAAAGTGATGAAAGGGAAAAACCTACAAACAGGATTACTCTACCCATCAAGGATCTCATTCAGATTTGATGGAGGAATTAAAACCTTTACAGACAAGCAAAAGCTAAGAGAATTTGGTACCCCCAAACCAGCTTTACAACAAATGGTAAAGGAACTTCTCTAGGCAGCAAACACAAGAGAAGGAAAAGACCAACAATAACAGACCCAAAACAATTAAGAAAATGGGAATAGGAACATACATATCAATAACTACCTTAAATGTAAATGGATTAAATCCTTCAACCAGAAGACATAGACTGGCTGAATGGATACAAAAACAAGACCCGTATATATGCTGTCTACAAGAGACACACTTCAGACCTAGGGACACATACAGACTGAAAGTGAGGGGATGGAAAAACATATTCCATGCAAATGGAAATCAAAAGAAAGCTGGAGTAGCAATTTTCATAACAGACAAAATAGACTTTAAAATAAAGACTATTACAAGAGACAAAGAAGGACACTACATAATGATCAAGGGATCAATCCAAGAAGAAGACATAACAATTGTAAATATTTATGCACCCAACAAAGGAGCATCTCAATATATAAGGCAAATACTAAGAGCCATAAAAGGGGAAATCAACAGTAACATATTCATAGTAGGGCACTTTAACACCCCACTTTCACCAATGGACATACCATCCAAAATGAAAATAAATAAGGAAACACAAGCTTTAAATGATACATTAAACAAGATGGACTTAATTGATATTTATAGGACATTCCATCCAAAAACAACAGAATACACTTTCTTCTCAAGTGCTCATGGAACATTCTCCAGGATAGATCATATCTTGGGTCACAAAACAAGCCTTTGTAAATTTAAGAAAATTAAAATCATATCAAATATCTTTTCCAACCACAGTGCTATGAGACTAGATATCATTTACAGGACGAAATCTATAAAAAAAATACAAACACATGGAGGCTAAACAATACACTACTAAATAACCAAGAGATCACTGAAGAAATCAAAGAGGAAATCAAAAAATACCTAGAAGAAAATGAAAATGAAAACATGACAACCCAATACCTATGAGCTGTAGCAAAAGCAGTTCTAAGAGGGAAGTTTATAGCAATACAATCCTACCTCAAGAAACAAGAAATATCTTAAATAAAAAACCTAAACTTACACCTAAATCAATTAGAGAAAGAACAAAAGGACCCCAAAGTTAGCAGAGGGAAAGAAATCATAAAGATCAGGTCAGAAATGAATGAAAAAGAAATGAAGGAAACAATAGCAAAGATCAATAAATCTAAAAGCTGGTTCTTTGAGAAGATAAACAACATTGATAAACCATTAGCCAGACTCATCAAGAAAAAAAGGGAGAACACTCAAATCAATAGAATTAGAAGTGAAAAAGGAGAAGTAACAACTGACTCTGCAGAAATACAAAGGATCATGAGATAAATACTAGAAGTAACTATATGCCAATAAAATGGACAACCTGGAAGAAATGGACAATTCTTAGAAAAGCACAACCTTCTGAGACTGAACCAGGAAGAAATACACAATTTAAACAGACCAAAGACAAGCACTGAAATTGAAACTGTGATTAAAAATCTTCCAACAAACAAAAGCCCAGGACCAGATGGCTTCACAGGTGAATTCTATCAAACATTTAAAGAAGAGATAAACCTATCCTTCTCAAACTCTTCAAAGTATAGCAGAGGGAGGAGCACTCCCAAACTCGTTCTACGAGGCCACCATCACCCTGATACCAAAACCAGACAAGGATGTCACAAAGAAAGAAAACTACAGGCCAATATCACTGATGAACATAGATGCAAAAATCCTCAACAAAATACTAGCAAACGGAATCCAACAGCACATTAAAAGGATCATACACCATGATCAAGTGGGGTTTATCCCAGGAATGCAAGGATTCTTCCATATATGCAAATCAATCAATGTGATACACCATATTAACAAATTGAAGGAGAAAAACCATATGATCATCTCAATTGATGCAGAAAAGCTTTTGACAAAATTCAACACACATTTATGATAAAAACCCTCCAGAAAATAGGCATAGAGGGAACTTACCTCACCATAATAAAGGCCATATATGAAAAACACACAGCCAACATCATTCTCAATAGTTAAAAACTGTTACCATTTCCTCTAAGATCAGGAACAAGACAAAGTTGTCCACCCTCACCACTATTATTCAACATAGTTTTGGAAGTTTTAGCCAGAGCAATCAGAGAGGAAAAAGAAATAAAAGGAAACCATATTGTAAAAGAAGAAGTTAAGCTGTCACTGTCTGCCGATGTTATGATACTATACATAGAGAATCCTAAAGGTACTACCAGAAAACTACTAGAGCTAATCAATGAATCTGGTAAAGTAGCAGGATACAAAATTAATGCACTGAAATCTCTTGCATTCCTATACACTAACGATGAAAAATCTGAAACAGAAATTAAGGAAACACTCCCATTTACCATTGCAACAAAAAGAATAAAATACCTAGGGATAAACCTACTGAAGGAGACAAAAGACTTGCATGCAGAAAACTATAAGACACTGATGAAAGAAATTAAAGTTTATACAAACAATTGGAGAGATATACCATATTCTTGGATTAGGATAATCAACATTGTGAAAATGACTCTACTACCCAAAGCAATCTACAGAATCCATGTAATCCCTATCAAACTACCAATGGCATTTCTCAGAGAGCTAAAACAAAACTTTTCACAATTTATATGGAAACACAAAAAACCCTGAATAACAAAAACAATCTTGAGAAAGAAAAACGGAGCCTGAGGAATCAGGCTCCCTGACACCAGACTATACTACTTGGCTACAGTATTCAAGACATCATGGTACTGGCACAAAAACAGAAATATAGATCAATGGAATAGGATAGAAAACCCGGAGATAAACCCATGCACTTATGGTCACCTTATTTTTGATCAAGGAAGCAAGAATATACAATGGAGAAAAGACAGCCTCTTCAATAAATGCTGCTTTGAAAACTGGACAGCTACATATAAAGAAATGAAATTAGAACACTCCCTAACACCATACACCAAAATAAACTCCAAATGGATTAAAGACCTAATTGTAAGGCCAGACACTCTAAAACTCTTAGAGGAAAACATAGGCAGAACACTCTATGACATAAATCACAGCAAGATCCTTTTTGACCCACCTCCTAGAGAAATGGAAATAAAAACAAAAGTAAATAAATGAGACCTAATGAAACTTACAAGCTTTTGCACAGCAAAGGAAACCATAAACAAGACAAAAAGGCAACCCTCGGGATGGGAGAAAATATTTGCAAATGAAGCAACTGAAAAAGGATTAATCTCCAAAATATACAAGCAGCTCATGCAGCTCAATATCATAAAAACAAACAACCCAATCCAAAAATGGGCAGAAGACCTAAGTAGACATTTCTCCTAAAAAGACATACAGATGGCGATGGCCAACAAACACATGAAAGGATGCTCAGCATCACTAATCATTAGAGAAATGCAAATTAAAACTACAATGAGATATCACCTCACACCAGTCGGAATGGCCATAATCAAAAAATCTAGAAACAATAAATGCTGGAGAGGGTGTGGAGAAAAAGAAACCCTCTTGCACTGTTACTGGGAATGTAAATTGATACAGCCACTATGGAGAACAGTATGGAGGTTCCTTAAAATAATTAAAATAGAACTACCATATTACCCAGCAATCCCACTACTGTGCATATACCCTGAGAAAACCATAATTCAAAAAGAGTCATGCATCACTATGTTCATTGCAGCTCTATTTACAATAGCCAGGACATGGAAGCAACCTAAGTATTCATTGACAGATGAATGGATAAAGAAGATGTGACACATATATACAATGAAATATTACTCAGCCATAGAAGGAAACAAAATTGAGTTATTTGTAGTGAGGTGGATGGACCTAGAGTCTGTCATACAGAGTGAAGTAAGTCAGAAAGAGAAAAACAAGTACTGTAAACACATATATATGGAATCAAAAAAAAGTAAAAAATAAAAGGTTCTGAAGAACCTAGGGGAAGGACAAGAATAAAAATGCAGACGTAGAGAATGGACTTGAGGACACAGGGAGGGGGAAGGGTAAGCTGGGACGAAGTGAGAGAGTGGCATGGACATATATACACTACCAAATGTAAAATAGCCAGTGGGAAGCAGCCACATAGTACAGGGAGATCAGCTCGGTGCTTTGCGACCACTTAGAGGGGTGGGATAGGGTGGGAGGTAGACGCAAGTGGGAGGAGATATGGGGTTATGTGTATATGTATAGCTGATTCACTTTGTTATAAAGCAGAAACTAACACAAACACACAAACTTATGAAATTTGTGTTACAAAATAATTTGTCAAAGGTATTGCCTAAAAATAGTTTATAATTGTTTTGTACATTAGATAATGCTGATTACTGGACATTTTTTCTAAATTATGTTATACATTTCTCAATATGTCAAATTTTGAGCATCTGATAGTCTTATCTATTATTACATAATTCAGTTCAGCTTCTTTGTTAGTGTATTAGTCAGGGTTCTTTGGAGGAAAAAAAATACAATAGCATATATAGGTAATTAGCTCATGTGATTGTGGTGGCGTGGCCAGTCCAAAATTTGGTGGGGCTGTCTGGCAGGCTGGAGACTCTGGAAGTTGTCAGTTTGAGTTCAAAAGTGGTCTGCTGTAAAACCAGGCAGAGTCAATGTTGCAGTTAAATTCTAAAGGTGGACTATGGAGAACTCCATCTCATTTGTGGGAGATCAGTCTTTTGTTCTATTCAGGCCTTCCACTCACTGAATGAGGTCCACCCAAATTATAGAGACCAATCTACTTTAGTCAAAGTTTACCAATTTAAATCTTATCTAAAATAAACCTAACAAAAACCCCCAGAAGTGTATTTAACCAAATATCTGGGCACTGTGGTCCAGATAAGTTGACACATAAAATTTACCAACACAATTCCACCCCTTGTCAACTTGGCAACCATATGCAGCTCTTTAAACCATACTTAATCTCCAAATAAAGAGAATAACAAGGTCATACTTTTGACTACCATGATATAACTATCCTGCATACAACCAAAGAATGTACTCTTGTCCCAGAAGAGGATGCAAAGACCTTGGATGATGTTTACTCTTTTCCTTGATATCCTGTACTTAAATACTATTATGTAAAGTTAACAATACTTAAATAATACTATGATATAAAGTCAGTACACCTTATGTTACATGATAAGAATATAATAGAGGGAGAAGGGCTTCCCTGGTGGCGCAGTGGTTGAGAGTCCGCCTGCCGATGCAGGGGACACGGGTTCGTGCCCCAGTCCGGGAAGATCCCACATGCCGCGGAGCAGCTGGGCCCGTGAGCCATGGCCGCTGAGCCTGCGCGTCCGGAGCCTGTGCTCTGCAACGGGAGAGGCCACAACAGTGAGAGGCCCACGTACCGCCAAAAAAAAAAAAAAAAAATAGAGGGAGAAAAACAAGATATTTGCTTAATATAATTTATATATATATTTATATATATAGTATTCAAACAAATATATATATTTGCTAAATGTATAGATAGATAGATATAGATAGACAGACACAGGCATGGAAACATATTTATAACAAAATAAGGAGGAAATACTTGTAAAAAATATCAGTCCTTATAACTGGTCAAATGGTTATAGCTATTATTTCTGGCTATCATCTTCCTTTATTCATTTGTATCATCTTTAGTTTCAGCAAGGCCGTCCTCTGATTATGGTTCTTTACCTGGTTAGGTGACTTAAATCTTCATTCCTGAAGGAACTGGGCCATTAGTAGTCCTACCTGGTTCGAGTTGATTTTAATCACAGTACATGGTAATACTTTGAGATGCCCTTGGGGATATCCTGTATACTCTTCCTTTCTTCCATTGTGGAGTAGCAGTCCAATTGCTCCTTGTAGACAGTAGCAGTCTCCCCAGCCAGCACTGTAACTCCCTTCTTTGCCTGTTGATTTAGAAGAATTGGGAACCCAAAGTGGCGAGGTTGTAGTCTTAACTTCTAATTTAATGAAATGACTTGTGTCTCCTGGTGGAATCAGTTCTCCCTTTGGAACTTAGAACGCTATACCAGCAAAGCATAAGGGCCAGGGACAGAAAGAAATAGGCTAGTGAGTAATAGTAAAATTTTTCTATTATGAGGGGTAATGGTAGGTGGTGCCACTTCCATTTCCACCCCTTGATTTTTAGACCTGTGCATCCTAACTTCTGCAGAGATGGCTTGGATGCCATGAGTTGTGCCCATGACCTCTTTATCAAATGATTTTCTGCCATACCCTTGATATTCTTTCTAGAGCACACTTTTCTCTTTTTTGCAATATGGATAGGCTGATAATTTTCCAAAACTTCAAATTCTGGTTTTGTTTTGTTTTGTTGTTTAACAATTCCTTCAATTTATCTCTCTCCTCTCACATTTTACTATAATCAGTCAGGGGAAAAGAGGCACAGCTTCCTATGTTTTTCATACTATATAAATTCAAGCTGTTTTACTAACTAATACATACCATTTAACAAGTTAAATTCTATGCATGATTTGAATACAACTCAGATTCTATGAATGATGAAATTTGAGGAATTGCCAATATTATTTAGAAATGCCATTATGTTAAGAATATCCTTATGAATTCTTTTAGACCAGAAGTGTCCTTAGAAACTAATAATCACATTTTTCTCTGAACCAAGACCAATTTAGAATATTTACATGACATAATGGTTATTGGGTGCAGTTGGGTAAGAATATGTATTTTATATAATATATATAAATAGATTCATATAAAGTATCTTTTGGGATTATGAAGGAAAGTAATTCTCAATGCTGAATATAGCTATTTTATTTTCTCTTCTTGAAAATAGATTCAAAAACTAACATTTAAGTCACACTAAGCCTCTTGTATCTTCCGTAAGTGCCTGTGTGTTAAAATATGCTAAATTTTTTCAACTTATGCGTGTACTGAGCAAAACTAAATTATGGTCATCAGTAAAATGTTAGTCTAGAAGCCATTTAGCAATAAAAGCTATAAAGACTTTTGTTGTAGTTACCAATAAGTAAAACTTACAGACTTTTCCATGAAGTGTAAAAGTCATAATTAGGAAATGAGTAGACAAAGCTGAGGCTCCACTCTTCATATTAGAATGTTGTTACATAGGAAAGAACATAGAGGGATTCTAAACTATGTCCACTCCTAGACACATCTATGAACTTGTTGACCCAGGTTAAGTAAAAGGGTTTTTACATTGGTAGAGAAGAGAGAAATGGGACAAAATCAACAGATCTACTTTATCTTCCAGTTCAGACTAGTGTTTTATGTCTGGGTTTGAGTTAGATTTCTATTGCTATGAAAAGAAATTAATACAAATTTAGTGGCTTAAAACAACAAATGTATTGTCTTGCAGTTCTATATGTCAAAAGTCTTACATGAGTCTCAATGGGCTAAAAGTAAGGTATGGAGAGGGATGCATTTTTTTTCTACAGGCTTAGGGAAACATCTGTTTTCTGTTTATTAATGTTGTTGTCAGAATTCAGTTGCTTGAAAATGTAGTACCTATGTCCCTGTCTAGTTTCTGGTTGTCAGCTGAAGGCCATTCCTAGCTTTTAGAATTTCCTACATTCTTTGCCTCAAGACTCCTTCCTTCATCTTCAAGGTCATAAATGACGATTCTTCTTATATCATGTCTCTCTGACTCACTCTTCTGTTTCCCTCCTCTGTTTCCAAGAACTCACGTGATTAAAATAGTTTGTGGACAAAGAATGTTGTCCACCATTTTAGTAAACAAAGAATGTTACCTGCCATTCCAGTAAACAAGGAATGTTGCCTGTTTTCAAGCCATCAGCCGGGGCAGGCAGCTGACCCCATGGTGTAAGTATGTAAACAGGATACTGGCCATAGTGGTTAAGATGCATATCAAAGGAATAATTTCAATGACCCCACACTCTAGCATTTTCCCATATGTAGAAAAGCAGTAAAATCATTAACCTGAGATATCTGGGTTTTTTTGTGATTAGTAGTAATCTTTTGACATTCAACTACATGTTTTATTTTTCAGCAAAAGTTCCTATATATTCTGGCTCCTCCCTTACCTCTTTGGAACAGTTCCTCTGAGCTATCTGAGAGGCTTTCTCCCAGGCTATAATCCTCAGCTATTAAGATCAGCTAATATAACAACCTTAATTTCCTCTTCAACTTTAATTCCTTTTTGACATATAACTTTAACATATTCAAAAGTTCTGTGAATTAGGAAATGGACATCTTTTTATAAGCATTTATTCTGCCTACCACAGAGTTCAAAGAGGGTTGGTTTTCATATTGGTTCCAAAGAAGCTATTTTGTTAAAGCCATGGTCAATAACTGGGACATAAATAGCACTGCCTCAACATAGACATTTGAATTCATGTTATCAAACTTTCATTTGATTTTCTAGTTAATCTGCCTCATGTCAATATATGCTTAGACCAGACAGAAGAACCAAGAAGGGTAGAGGAAAATTTTTTCTCCCCTGACACCCTCAAACAGAATCACAGCAGAGGTCTTTGGACATAGGGGCTAGAGAAGGAAAGGAAGAAAAAGAAAACACTATTGTATTTGTTATTGACATGCTTTCTCATGAAAAATCATCAGGAGATGCCCTAGAACTAAATGATATATTACTGTGTTGGTACTGTATTATATACAGCATTCTCTAGTCTCAAAGTGTGTCTTAAGGGGGCTGGTAGACCCTGTCATGTAATTTGACACAAGATAACATAAACATTATGTTAATATCTAAAAGAACTTCCTCATGATCTGCCTGAGGTAGTCTGGAGGAATTATTTTTGAAAAATAATATGACTATGCAAAATCTGCAGGTCATCTATCTATGCAGATAGATAATTGCTACTTAATGAAGATGATTGAAGAGTCTCACTCTGACATCAGTGAGAAGACAAGCCAGAATATTGAATATTACATGTAATAATGGCAAGATTGAGAGTTCTAAGCAATGTCATGTTAAAGGGCTTGATAAACAACTCTGTAATTTAGGGGACATACATGAGAAAGAATTAATTGCTTCCTAACAGGTTACTGATATGAGTTTAGCTGTGAAAGACATAGGCATTAGAGAATTACTGGTGCTGTCTCCTCTTCAACAAGCAAGAATGAAGAGTTGTAATTTAGGGACTTCAGACATTATAGTGAGTCCTAATAATAAAGTGTTTCTTGAACAAACTCAAAATCTCTAGGCCTCTTTCCAGTCTGCTGTTTCCAGACCTAACATGATTTCCAAAGTAGACAATATATTTTGTGTGCCTATATATCTAACACTTTAACTCTGAATTACCTACCACTAATCATTTTCCATATCAGTAGAATGTAAAATTATCCAATTTTCTTACTAGTATTGGATTCTATATACATTAAGTAGGTGTGATTTTAACGCTTGCACAGTTATATTTTATTTTGTAATAAAGGTTTATAAAACTGGAAAATCAACAGTTTAGATAAACATTACAGGCATATTTTTTATAAGATGCCCTACTACAACTTGAATTTTCTTATCATGTGGTTGTGGTAGTATATTGTATACCTACTGAAAGCTGACATGTAAGTTATATTGACACTTAAAAGTAACAACAAAGTGACATCTGAGAAATGGCAGAGAGAGGACCACTGGAAATTCTCTCCTCCATAAAATCAATGACAACACTGTAAAGAATTTTTAGAATTAACTTTTTCAGACTTCTGAAAATTGACCAAAGGTGTGCAGCAAATGAGAAGCATTTAGTCCAAGAAAAATGGCTGAATCTCTGTAAGAACAGCAAGGTTTGTAGCATTTTAACTGACTCTATTCTTATTTCCCCCAGGTTGTGCAGTAGCTTTAAAAACTAACAGTCCCACAATCAAGATAAAAGCCAGCAGCCTGGCAGCCACCTAAGGGATCAAAATGTGACTGAAGCTTTTTCAAAGCCTCATTCTCAGATAATTGTCATTATTTTAAATTTCCTGGGAAAACCCACTTGCAAAGTTGACTTATTTGACCTGACTCAGAACTTACCCAGTTCAAAAATATGTTTCCATGGGATCACTATCAAAAACCATTGAAATCAGTTGTTTTAAATCTGTGGCTTCCTGGCGCAGTGGATAACAGCTGTAGCAAATTACAGATAAACTTGAAAGAAAGAGCTGGAGAAAGAGATGTTCATAAAGGCTTAGAAATGCTGTGAAATACTCCTGAGAATCTGGAAGGTCACTTGTGTCATAGGACCATGTGCATATCATGACTGAGCATAAGTTTAGGAAAGACCTAGGAAAGCTTTAAGCTTTTATCTCTAGATAAAATCTTGAGGCTCTGCTCAATCAAGAAGTAAAGGCTAAGGTAAAGTAAAATGCCTGGTGAAGTGTAAAGACATACATCAATACTCATACAAAACCTCTCAGCAAAGATTGGTTGAATTATTGGTTTCAGACATTTAAGGAAATATCTGTGGAAACATTAGCTGACCCCTAAGCTAACCAATCAAACACATCAGTGTCCATGAATGACAACACAGAACTTACAGAATCATATCAGGAAACAAACAGCAAAGAGCAACAGAAACAAACTCTAGGGAAGAGAAAGAATATAATTTCCAGAGTTGCCAATTTATATTACATAGCACTTATAGTTTTCAATCAAAAATTAAGAAATATACCAAAACAAATAAATAAACAAACAACAACAACAAAAAAAGCATGGCTCATACATAGGAGCAAAAAAGACAGTCAATTGAAATTGTCCTTGAGGATGTCCAGGCATAGGAATTACTAGACAAATGTTTTAAATCAGTTTTTTAGAATATGCTAAAAGAACTAAAGAAAACATGTCTAAAGAATTAAAAAATGAGAATGCTGTCTCAACAAATAGAGAACATCAACCAAGAGATGACAAAGAATCAAATAGAAATTCTGGATGTTGTAAAGTTTAATTACTGAAATGAAAAAATTTACCAAAGGAACTCAACAGCAGATTTAAGCAGACAGAAGAGAAAAATCAATGAACTTGTAGATTGGTTAATGGAAATTATTCAGTCTGTTAGAAGAGAAGAAAAAGGAATGAAGAAAGATGAACTCAGAGACCTGTGGGACATCATAAAAGTTAGTAACAGACACATAATAGGATTTCCAGAAGGAGAGGAGATAAAAGGCAGAATGACTATTTGAAGAAAAAATTGCTGAAAAATCCCAAATTTCATGGAAAATATCACGTATCACATAAGGTTTTTGCATTATATAAAGAATTCTTATTAAAAGCTCAACATTTAAAAGACAAAAAAATTCAATTTAAAAATGGGCCAAGGATTTGAATAGAATTTCACCCAAAGAAGATACACAAATGGCAAATAAGCACATGAAAAGACTCTCAGCATCTTTAGTTATCTGTGCAATGTAAATCAAAATGGCAAGGAGATAAAATTCACTTTCTCTAGAATGACTTTAATTAAGCAAAAGACAATAACAAGTATTGGTGAGGATATATACCAATTGAAACAGTCATACATAGCTGGTGGGAATATAAAAGATTGCAACCACTTAGGAAAACATTTTTAGCAGTCCCTCAATAAGTTAGACATAGCATTAGCATATGATTCAATAATTCAACTCCTAGGTATATACCCCTCAAAATTGAAAACATGTTCACATAAAAACTTGTACATGAATGTTTATGGCAGCATTATTCATGATAACCAAAAAATGGAAACAACCCAAAATGTCCATTAACTGATTAAAAGATAAATAAAATATAGTATATCTATACATTGGAATAGTATTCAGACTTAAAACTGGAGTGTGAATATATGCCACATCATGGTTGAATCTTTAAACATTTAAACATTGGAAAGAAGCCAGACACAAATGCTTATTGTGTTATTCCATTTATATGTAAAGTCAGAATCAGCATTTCCCTAAAAACAGAGCATATGTTAATGGTTTCCAAGGGCAGAGGGGAAGAAGAAAGAGGCAGTGGCTGCTAATAGGTACATTTTCTAACTGTGGTGATGAAAATATTCTGGAATTACAGAGTGGTGATGTGGTGATGGCTGCATTATGAGATTCATATTTAAACTAAAAAATATTATAGTTAGCATGAATAAAATATATATTTTCCTAATCTATTGATTTGCTTTTATGTCAATACCTATATGAGTTACAAAATGAATTATAAAAGAAAATGGATAGTGAAACTTTAATAATACAGTAGGTATTACTTGAATATGCAGTCAGGTAAAATAATTAGAGCCTTGTTTATTGGAGCATTTAATTTGAATTCTGTACTGGTTTTAATGCCAGAAACATAAGTGAAGCATTTCAACAGCTTTATTTATAGATTTCAGCACTCAGAAAAGGTAATCTTTGTAGAAAAAGTAGAATATTTGTTTAATTGAGTATATTTTTTTAACCTTCTGTTTTTAATCTCATTTTGTCAACCTTGTGAACACACTTTTCATAAAGTTAAAAAATTAGAAATAAAATCAGAATGAAATGGAGTATTAAAAATAACTTAAATCTTCTGTAGATATGTATAAGTTCCCATTATACCTTCCCAATCAAGGTAGTTTGAGCTATTGTAAAAAAGTTCATCTCTCTTTACATATGCCACTAGGATAAATATTTACATTGTTTTCTATGCCCAACAAAACTCCACTAACTAAGGAAAGCAAAGTGCTTATCTACTCAAAATATATGACAATAGAGTAATGTTACTACAATAGAAGAGAAAGTAATTCAACAATGACTTTATACAAATTAACAAGGTATTAATTATGTAGCTATACAACATCTCTATAAGCAAAACGTTTTGGAAGTAAAGAACTTGAGCAAAAGATATTGGAAAAATTTGAGAATATAGACTGTTTTAATTTTTATTCTAGTTAAAACTTGAGATGTTGGAAGAGAAATGGCAATGTGCAGTTGAACAGTTGGTTAATTAGATGGTGAAGATGAAAATGATTTAATATTCTGTACTTTGGCTTGAGATGCAAAAATGATAACTTCCTGGCAAGAGATAAAGGAAATCTCACAAAGACATGAGATAAAATATTTGGTAAAATATTTTTAACTTAACGAAATGACTTCCAATATTTTTTTATCAATAATTATAATGAAAAATCTCAAAATATATAGCATTCAGTGGTAGAACAAACTTGACTTAAATAGATTAAAGGATTGAGTTTTCCTATGATTTCTCAGGTAAGCAGGGAGAGATCTAAGGCACTCTTCAAAAGTGTCAAGATCGTGAAAAACAAGGAAAGACAGAGACACTGTCACAGATTGCAAGAGACTAAGAAAACTAAATTCGTGTAGTATGCTGGTTTGCATCTGGAACAAATGTAAACAACATCTGGAACAAAAAAAAATGTAGAAAAACTGATGAAATCCAAGTAAAGTCAATAGTTTAGTTACTAGTATTTTACCAATATTAACTTCTTGATTTTGGCAAATTTGCCATGATTATTTAAAACGTTAACATTATGGAAAGCTGGGTGAAGGGTTTTGGGAAATGTCAGTGCTCTATTTTCGACTCTTCTGGAAGTTAAAAATCATTTCAGCGTGAAATGTTAGAAAAAATCTGGGAAAGAATAAAACGATCACTTGACCGTTTGTATGTGGGTCTATCTAGAATCTATCTTCTGTTCCATTAATGTATATGCCTGTTCTTATTTAAAAACCACACTCTCTTGAATACTATATCTAAGTCAGATACAAATCTTTCAACTTTGTTTTTTTTAATTTCAAATCATTTGACTAATAGGCTTTTCAAATTTGTTTTTGTTTCCAAAAACGTCTTACTGGGATTCTGAGATCACTCTGAATTTATAGATTACTTATTGAGAAATGGTATCTTCAAACTGTTGATTCTTCCAGTTCCTGAATATAACATGTCTCTTTCTTTAATTTCTCTCAAGATTGTGTGTAGTTTTCAGTGTACCAGTTTTAAAGACATTGTCAAGGACTCAGCTGAGCTGAAGCGGGAGCTGCATTTCCAGGTGTCAGAATAGGCATTTAAAGCAACAAGCCAAAGGTGAAAATGACAGTCAAGCCTTTAATCACTTACTGCCATAGTACAAGCAAGAGTCTAAAAGCAGAAAAGGTGCCCATTGCCTCCTGTTCCGTTTTCCCTCAAGGAACTGTGTTCAGGTGGATCAGCACATAAGAGGCCATTGCAAGGGATAATTACACTGTTGAGAGTGTCCTGAATAAAAGACTCCTACCATTTTACGAAGCTGTGTAGAGTGGTCAAGGAAGGGGAAAGTAGTAGGAGTGGAAAAGTACTGAATACTTACTGAGAGTGGAGAAAAGTATCTTCAAGTTTCCCTTACAAGGAGACCTCCAAGTGGAGGTGCTTGGGCAAGGAATGCAGAGATGCATGAGAATGTGGCCAGCCAGAGGGGCAAGAGTTCTTGCTGTAACTACCTTCAGAGACTGCAGTGTGCTAACAGTGCACCAAATCTAGTGTGAAGACAGGTCTTCCTCATGGGACCAGCCAGGTAACGCCTTTGTAATTGCCTAAGGTTGGGTCTGAAAAACCACACTTAGTTTTTTGACCTGGAGCCTGATCTCTCACATATACTGTTAAATGTATCCCCAGATAATTCACTTGTTTGGATTCAATTTTAAACTATTAGTTCCAACTATTTTTGTTGTTAATTGCTGGTGTACAAAAATCCTTTATTTCTGTATATTGCCTTTTTTTGTGTACAGTTGAAAAGAATGTGCATACTTTAGTTGAATTGTGTTCTTAAATTTCACTACTCTTTGTCTGGTTAAGGATTTTTTTTCAACATTGACGTTTTTCATTATACGAACACAATAAGTTGAAGGTCTCTTCTCTTTCTTGAATATGAGAAAATTCTTAATCATTATTTCTTCAAATATTTTCCTCCCTTATTACTTCTATTTCCCTTAATTTTGGATTCTTATTATAGGGATATTAATACATCTTCTTGTATGCTCACATCTTTTTTCCTTTATATTTTCTATTTCTTTTTTTTCAGATGGATGAATGAAACATCAAAATCAAAAATTTTAAATAAGCATAAACATTTCCCAAAAAAAGATATGAAAATATTTTGGAAATGTGAACCACTTGAAAATAGTGAATGTAAAAATTAATATTACTAATATGAAAATGCAGTCACTGGAGTACAACAAAATGGACACAAGGGAAGCACATACTTTTTTTTTAATTAAAGTATAGTTACTTCACAATATTGTGTTAGTTTCAAGTGAACAGCAGTGAGTCAGTATTTTTTTTTTTTTTTTTTTTTTTTTTTTTTGTGGTGCGTGGGCCTCTCACTGTTGTGGCCTCTCCCGTTGCAGAGCACAGGCTCTGGACGCGCAGGCTCAGCAGCCATGGCTCATGAGCCCAGCCGCTCAGCGGCATGTGGGATCCTCCCGGACCGGGGCACGAACCCGTGTCCCCTGCATCAGCAGGCGGACTCTCAACCACAGCGCCACCAGGGAAGCCCCATGAGTCAGTATTTTTGTAAATTATATTTCATTATATATTATTCCAAGGTAATGGGTAGAGTTCCTTTTGCTATACAGTAAATTCCTGTTGCTTATCTATTTCATATATAGTAGCTTATATATCTGTTAAACCCGGACCCCTAGTTAGTCCTTCCCCCCTTCTCTCTTTCCTTCAGCAACCATAAGTTTTTTCTCCTGTGTCTATGAGTTTATTTCAATTTTGTATGTAAATTTATTTGTATTGTTTTTTAGATTCCAGATATAAGTGATATAGTATTTGTCTTTCTCTCTATGTTATTTCACTAAACATAATATTCTCTAGGTCCATACATGTTACTGCAAATGGCAGTATTTCATTCATTTTTGTGGCTGAGTAATATTCCACTGTATATATATACCACATCTTCTTAAGCCAGTCATCTGTTGATGGACACTTGGGTTGCTTCCATGTCTTGACTACTGTAAACAGTGCTGCTGTGAACATTGGGGTGAATGTATCTTTTTGAATTAGTGTTTTCTCAATATATACCTAGGAGTGTAATCACTAGATCATATGGTAATTCTATTTTTAATTTTTTAAAGGAATCTCCTTAATTTTTTTAAGGACCCTTTCCCTAGTGGCTGCACTAATACATTCCCACCAAGAGTGTACGGGGGTTTCCTTTTCTCCACATCCTCTCCAACATTTGTTTTTTATAGACTTTTTCATGATAGCCAGTCTGACAGTTGTGAGGTAATATCTCATTGTGCTTTTGATTTGTATTTCCCTAATAATTAGCAATGTTGAGCATCTTTTCATGTGCCCGTTAGCCATCTGTGTGTCTTCTTTGGAAAGAAAAAAATGTCTATTCAAGTTGTATGCCCATTTTTGATTGGATTGTTTGTTTGTTTGTTTTTGATATTGCAGTTGATGAACTGTTTGGATATTAACCCCTTGTTGATCACATCATTTGCAAATATTTTCTCCTGTTCCATAGGTTGTCTTTTCATTTTGTTGATGGTTTCCTTTGCTGTGTAAAATCTTTTAAGTTTAATGAGGTCCCATTTGCTTATTTTTGCTTTGATTTCCTCTCATTTCCCCTTGAGGGACTGATTCAAGAAAATATTGGTTCAATTTATGTGGAAGAGTTTTATGCCTATGTTCTCTTCTAAGAGTTTTATGTTTTCGTGTCTTACATTTAGTTCTTTAAGACATTTTGAGTTTATTTTTGTAAATGGTATGAGGCAATGTTCTAATTACATTGTTTTACATGTGGCTGTCTAGTTTTCCCAGCACCACTTTTGAAGAGACTTTCTTTTTTCCACTGTATATTCTTGCCTACTTTGTTGTAGAGTAATTGACCACAGTGTGTGGGTTTATTTCTGGGCTCTTTATTCTATTCCATTGATCTATGTGTCTGTTTTTGTGCCACTACCATACCGTTTTGATTATTGTAGCTTTGTTGTACAGTCTGACGTCTAGGAGTGTTAAACCTCCAACTTTGTTCTTTTTGTCTCAAGATTGCTTTTGTAATTTGGGGTCTTTTGTGGTCCCATGTAAATTTTATGATTGTTAGAGTTCTGTGAAAAATATCCTGGTTATTTTGATAGCAACTGTGTTAAATCTGTAGATTACTTTGGGTTCTTGGCCATTTTTAATAATATTAATTCTTCCAATACAGGAACATAGGATATCTTTTCATTTTTTTGAATCATCTTTAGTTTTCTTCATCAGTGTTTTGTAGTTTTCAGTGTATAGTTTTCACCTCCCTGGTTAAGTCTATTTCCACTTTTCTTATTTTTTTGATGTGATTTTAAACAGGATTTTTTTTTTTTTTTACTTTCTCATTCTGATATGTAATGTTTAGTGTACAGAAACACAACAGATCTCTGTATATTAATCTTGTATCCTGAAACCTTGCTGAATTCATGTATTAGTTCTAATGATTTTGGGGTGGAGAATTTACAGTTCTCTATAGAGTGTCATGTCATCTGCAAATAGTGACAGTTTTACCTCCTCCCTTCCAATTTAGATACCTTTTATTTATTTTTCTTGTCTGATTGTTGTGGCTTGGACTTCCAATGCTATATTAAATAGAAGCAACAAGAATGGGCATCCTTATCTTGTTTCTGAATTTAGTGAGAAGACTTTCAGCTTTTCACAGTTGAGTATAATGTTGGCTATGGGTTTGTCATGAATGGGCTTTATTATGTTGAGATATGTTCCCTTTCTGCCCACCTTGATGAGAATTTTTATCATGAATGGATGTTGAATTTTGTCAAATACTTTTTCTGCATCTATTGGGATGATCATTTGGTTTTTGTCTCTTCTTTTGTTAATGTGGTGTATCACATTGATTGATTTGCATATGTTGAGCCATCCATGTGAACCTGGAATAATTCCAAATTGATCATGGTGTATAATCCTTTTTCATGTATCATTGGATTTGGTTTGCTAATATTTTGTTGATGACTTTTGCATCTATATTCATCAAAAATTTTGGACATAATTTTATTTTTTTAGTGTCTTTTTCTGCTTTTAGTATCAGGTGATGGTGGCTTCATAGAATGAATTTGGGGGTGTTCCCTCCTCTTCAATATTTTGGAGTAATTTGAGAAGGATATGTATAAGTTCTTCCTTAAATTTTTATATGTTTAATTGAATTTCCCTGTAAAGTTTATCCATTCCTTGACTTTTGTTTGCTGGGATTATTTTCATTACAAATTAAATTTCACTACAAGTGTTTGTTGTGTTCAAATTGTCTGTTTTTTCTTGATTCAGTCTTGGCAGGTTATACGTTTCTAGAAATTTGTCTGTTTCTTCCAGTTTGTTCAATTTGTGGACATATAACTGTTTCTAGTATTCTCTTATGATTTTTTTTCATATCTCTATGGTATCAGATATTATTTCTCCTTTTTCATTTCTTATTTTGTTTAGTTAGATCCTTTTTTCTGCTTGGTGAGCCTAGCTAAAGCTTTATCAGTTTTGTTTATGTTCTCAGAAAATCAGCTCATTTTATTTATCTTTTCTATTGTTTTTTTTAATTTAAATTTTGTTCATTTTTTCTCTGATCTTTATTATATCCTTCCTTCTGACTTTAGGCTTTGTTTGTTCTTCTTTTTCTAATTCCTTTAGGTGGTAGTTTAGGTTGTTTATTTGAGGTTTTTCTTGTTTCATAAGGAAGGCCTATATGGTTGTGAAATTTCCTCTTTGAACTGCTTTTTTCTTCATCCCTTTCTGTAAAGTGTTGTTTTCATTTACATTTGTATTGAGGTATTTTCTAATTTCTTCTTTGATTTTATTTTTGACCCATTGTTTTTGTTTTTTTTTTTTTGACCCATTGTTTTTTTAGTAGCATGTTGTTTAGTCTCTGAGTGTTTGTTCTTTTCTTGTTTTTCTTTCTGTAGTTGATTTCTAGTTTCATACCATTGTGGTAGGAAAAGATGCTTGATATAATTTCTATCATCTTAAATTTGTTAAGGCTTATTTTGTGAGCTAGCGGATGGTCTATCTGGAGAAAGTTCCATGTGTGCTTGAAAAGAATGTGTTTTCTGCTTTATTTAGATGTAGTGTCCAGCAGATAATTATCTATTGTGTCATTTGGGACCTCTGTTGCCTTATTTATTTTCTGTTTGGGTGATCTGTCCATTGATGTCAGTGGGGTGTTAAAGTCTCCTACTATTATGTATTATTGTCAGTTGTTCCCTTTGTGTCTTATTTGGGACCCTCTGTGCTTCCTATTCCTAGATATCTGTATCCTTCTTTCCGTTTGGGAGGTTTTCAGTCATAATTTCTTCAAATACATTTTAATCCCCTTCTCTCTCTCTTCTCCTTCTGGAACTTCTTTTATGCACATGTTGGCACATTTTATATTATCTCATAGATCTATCTCACATGCTACTTTAATTTTTTGTTTGTTTTTCTGTCTACTGTTGTAAATAGGTGATTTCTATTTGTTTTTCTGTCTACTGTTGTAAATAGGTGATTTCTATTATTCTATCTTCCAGATCAGTAATGCTTTCTTCTGTGTCATTTATTCAGCTATTCATTGTTTCTAGAGTGTTTTTTATCTCAGAAATTGAATTGTATATTTTTGATTGGATCATCTTTATAATTTATACTTCCTTGTTCAAATGATCTACATTTATATTGATACTCTTTCTTTATTCATTTAGCATTATTTTTATCACCAACTTTTTGAACCCAGTGTCTGGTAGACTAATTATCTCTGTTTAATTATTTTTTCAGGTGTTTTCTCTTGCTCTTTCAAACGGGAGTAGTTCCTCTGCCTTTATATTTTACTTATCTTTCTTTGTCTCTGTGAATTTTGATGAAACAGTTATCTATTGTGAACTTGAAAAGGTATTTTTATGTGGGGGGGGGGTGTCTGTATTTAGACTGTGTGTGCCCAGGAATGGATTTGATGTGGACACCAGTCATGCCTTTCCTCAGGAGGTGCTGGCCACTAACACCTTAATAGAAAGTATGCCTGGTGTTGGAAGAGCTAAAGCCTGAGCAGGGTGTGAGGTGAGACTTCCTTTCTGCTCCATAGCTGTAGCTTCCCTGTCAGGGGCAGGGTCTGCTTCCCCAGTTAATGGAGTGGAAGCCCTGAGGGTTGGGCTCAAGTAGGCTCTGTTCTCTTTAAGTTTATGTTATTTCTTCTCCCCGCACTGGGATCTCTCCTCTGTATCCCTAGATTGGGTCTTTCCTCAGGACCTGACAGCCCCAGATCCAATACCCAGCTGTAGCATGGAGTGGGCAGGGTCAGAGCATTTGCTGGCTTGGGAGTGGGAATCATGATGTGCTAGTCATGGGGGCTTGAGCGGCTGCGTTGTCACCAGAGGTCTGGGCTGCTGCCCTGGTACTATCTGAATATGTGCTAACAGTGGCCACTGCCACCTCTACTGGACCAGTCCCTAGGACCCCTGGCCATCTCTGCATCACCAGATAAAGTCTTTTCCTAGGACCCAGCTATCCTAGATCCTGTGCCAAGCCCTGGTGTGGGGCCAGGGTGTTTGTCCAGCTTGGGTTAGTGAGAGTGGTAGGGCAGCAGCCACCAGTGCAAAGCTCTCTCCTCCCAGCACCCATGCATTCCTTGCAAGTGGAGTCTAGGCTTTCCAGCCATTCTATGTGTCCCAGTAGTTCTCCCAGAAACCAAGGGGGCTTATCTCCTCCATATAGGGCCCCAACACTGGGATATCCAGTCTGTGGCTCACATCCCAGGGCAAGAGTTTGCCTCTGCAGTCTTTCCTTTCTACTTAGACCACTCCCAGGTATATAGGTCTCAACCAGATGCCTTTTTCCCCATCCTACCCAGTTATGTGCAATCTTTCTTGCAGCCTTGGTTGTATAGGAGTTCTTCTGCCAGTTTTCAGTTAATTTTCCATGTTATTTGTTCTACATGTAGATGTATATTTGATGTGTTTGTGGAAGGATGTTAGCTCCATGACCTTTCACTACACCATCTTGATCCCCCTCCCCCAAAGTCCACTTATTATTGAGTTTTACAATTAGAGAAAGCTTGTCTAATAACAAAATACCTAGTAATTTCCATATTAAAAATAATAAAGAATATTTCTACTTTTATCTTGCTTGGTTCTGTACAATAACTGACATTATTGACCACTCCCTCCTACTTGAAATCTTATTTTGGCTTAAGACCTTCAACATTATTAGTTACCTACTGACTTCTGGCTTAGCAATTTCATTCTTTTTAGAGCTTTTTATTCTATACAAATCTTACATATTGGTATTCCCTAGTGTTACTGTTTGCTCTTTCACTTGACAAAACTTTTCTGGACCAATCTCTTTTACACATATAGTTTTCTATTAGCCCTCAGTTTGAGTGCAAGCAATCAAAGCAAAAGCAAAGAACATTTATTTAGACCAGAAAGGACCTAAAATTGCCATAAATCCTAGGGTAGTGTAGGAACATAGGCTGCACTCTCTACGAAATACATAATTCAGGAGTGTTATTGGAACTAGCTACATTCCTTGTTGTTGCAACTTTTTCCAAACATGAATTATCTGCCTCCTCCAGTATCAATTATAGATTGTTCACACGCTTTGCTAGTATTTCAGAAATTCTAGGTTGTTTGATCACATACTTTACCCTGAAGAAATGAAAACCCCTACCTGCTTTACCATTTGTGGGAAATGATTGTTGGAATTGCCCATTTACACTATCACCAGGCATGGAAGAATTATGTGACACCCCAGTAGTTCCCAGGCATTTTATGCTTACATTTTCCCACACCCATAGCGGAGCAGCAAACCTGGCTTTTAATGGTGATCAGAACCAACAGCCCCTGCAAGTAACTCTTTGCCTGCTGTTCCATGTATGGAGCCCAAACTGATTGCAAGGTGATAATATCTGTAACATCTGCCTGTGCTCCCTAGTGGAAGAATTTCGTCAGTTCTCACTACTAGTACTAGGACTCCAAACCTCTGATCCAGCAAAGCCTAAGGACTCAGGAATGTGAGACAAAAATTCTCTAAGTGGTTCACTAGAAATAATTATTAGAAAGACAAGACATACTTCTATCTTTTGATTCTATGTATTAGAATATGATATATTAGCTATTGATTCTGCCACTGGGAAAATTTCCTTTACCAATATCCTTCTGAGCCATGCCTAAGTTGGTTCGCTGTGTTGTGGCAGTTCATCTTCAATTTTCACTTAATACATCATATTGGATCAACCCATCTGTTAACCAACTGAGCTCTTTTTTGTCTGCTAATAGTTGGTCTAGGAAAGAATATTTCCCCCACTTTAGTCCCTAGGTGCAATTTAAGAAGGAGGCATTGGTGCAAGAGAGGTAATTAAAATGAAAAAATTGTACTATTTGGGCTTCATCCCAAATGTACCATTTCTAGGGTATGATAGATTGCTATTTCACTTACTTTCACTTATGCTATTTGCTATTTCTTATTACTTTCACTTATGACACTTGACTTGCTGAGTATCTTAATCCATTTATGCTACTGTAATAGAGTACCACAGACTATATGGTTTATAAGAACAGAAATTGATTTCTCATAGTTCTGGAGGCTGGAAGGCCCAAGATCAAAGCACTGGCAGATTCTGCATTAGATGAGGGCCCGTTTCCAGGTTCACAGATGGCAATTTTCTCATTGTGTCCTTACATGGTAGAGGAAGTATGGGAGACCTTTGAGGTCTCTTTTATGAGGGTGCTAATATCATTCATGAGGACTACCTCCTCATGAACGAATCACCTCCCAAAGCCCCCATATCTTAACACCATCATATTGGGCTTTTAGATGTCACCATAGGAATTTGAGGGGAACACAAATATTCAGTCTGTAACAGAAGTGTAGCAACATGACTTTTAACTTAAAGCAGAAATTCTGAGAGGACACAGATCACTGGATCCTTGATACTTGCATTGGAGTGGCAGGTCTTTGCATCTGCAAGGGGTTTCTGTCCAATCCTTTGGCCTGCCTGTGTCTTTTTAGGACAAGCAGAGTACTTAACCACTTCCTCCTTATCAAATCCTATTCCATAATAGCATAATGTTGTCAATATAATGGATCAGCATGATGTTCTTGGGAATGTTCAAGACTACCAAAATCCCTGAAGACTATTTTGACAGAAAATAAATGTTAACATAATCTTGAATAAGACAGAGAATGTTTACTTCTATCTTTCCTACATAAAAGAATAACTGGTTTTGATCTCTACTTATGGGCATATTAAAATAAAGAACACATTTTCCTATTTATAATGTAGCAGTGACACTTTTCCAACATAACAGCTGGTTCTGGGGCCAGCTTGTGTAAGATTCTGGTAGTTTGCCATCATTTGCCATGTTTCATCTAGTTTTCCAGGATCCGGACAAGTGTCTAAATGAGGATATGATTCAGAACCCATATTACAGTTTTTGATGGGTTGCCAGTCTCTGCATTTCCTAATGGAATCTAGCAATGCATCTGATGCACTATCTTGGCTGAAGCAAGTAGACACATACTGAGTCTTCCATTTTTGTCTTTCTGCTATATTTCTATTCTAATTTCACTGTCATAAATCCAATGTGAGGGTTCTACTAGATGTTCTATCTATTAATGCTGATGATAATTGCACCTGCCTTTTCTCTGAAGGTAAAGTGCTACCATTTAACCTTTGCCTTTCTATAATCTACACTACTCTGGGTGACCTCTAGGAGCTAAGAGCAGAACCTGGCACACAGGTGGCAGCAAAACAAGGACCTCAGTCCCTATAGCTGCAAAGAAATTAATTCTATCAACATCTCATGATGTTGGAAGAAAACTAAAAGTCTCTGCTGAGAACCACAGCTCCACACTTTGATTTTAGCCCAGTAAGAACCTGAATAGGGAATTCAACCACAATGTGCCCAAACTTCTGACTTATAGAAACTGTGAGACAATACATTTGTATAGTTTTAAGGCACTGAGTTTGTGATAATTTGTTTTGCAGCAGTAGGAAACTAATATACTTCCCCCACAATTACAATACTGTAGTGGTGAAACAAGAGGCTAAGGTAAATGCTGCTTACATGGTGGTTTGTTTCACAGCTGAGGAGCTCCAACTTTATTAGCAAACCCAGACTTATTATAATGGAATACAAGTAAATAAGTCTTCCCTTTTCTCCAGAGAAACAAGTTCTATATGCTAAGGCACTTTGAAATAAATACAAACTTGAAAAAGTAGTATGAAATAAAAACAACCAACACCTCTGTTTACAAGATATACAGAAACATAAAGACCTGTCTCCCAACAGAAGTGACTTCTGGCTTTTCTCAGGGAACATAGTCACACAGTGAGGTCTCTGGTCTCACAAAAATATTTAATTGTATTATATCTACCTACTATGTAATTGCAATCTGACTTTCATCCTAATCTATCTTATTTGGTGTTCATGTAGCACAAAGTTACCCATTTGATGACTATTGATTATCCATAGTCTAGTAATAGACTAGTATCTACTGCATAAGGTTGATGTTATGATTAAACTTGAGTTTGAAATGTAGTGAGCCCCAACAAAGGTGGTGGTGGCAGTACGTTCTAGTCATGGTATTGCTGGCAGAACCTACTCTGGGGATTGTATAGAATTAGTTCTCCACCTGTTAGAGCCATCACTTCAGAATGGTTTAGGCAGGCTTAGTTTCTTTATTAAGATAATAAAGAACCTAAGAATATAAAAATACATGTTTATTTATTTGTTTTTGTTTTTTTAAATCTGTCATTGGTTTATCATATCTCAGTTTTCTCAGGGTAACTTTTAATGGTATGTTTATGAAAGTATATAATAAATATAGCAATATCATCTATATGTCAAAAGGTAATTTCAACATGACTATACAATTTATAGAATAAAATATCTTACATAAATAGTATTTTCCTGAAAATTAAAAGTGACAGAAAATATGTTTAAAAAAAGCCAAGTGACAGAAAATATGTATAATTTATCAGTTAAATTTGTATATGTAATTTTATTATATTAAACAGAATCTTAATTTTTTGTTTTATAGCTTGATTGTATAGAAAGTACAGACTTAACCATGAATCGTTTTTTTCTATAGAGAATAGAGAAAAATATAAATAAAAGTTTTAACTTTCTCTGCTTCACATAATACGACAGATTTAACTTTAAATCATCAGGAAAACCTAACATTTTTGTATAAAGGTTAATTATATGATTTCTCAATTCCTCTATTTTTTAAAACACCTTTAATGGGTACATGTCCTTGATGAAATTCAAAATGTCATACAAATACTGACATTTTCTAAACTGAACTAGAAAGAGAATGCTTTTGAGTTGTACAGAGAACAAGTGTTCATTCCTACTTTAGTCACATTTGCAGTCAGATTTCCTCTGAAGTTCTTTTCTCGAAAAATTCTGAGAAATGTTATGAATAAAAAACATTAATAGAGGAAAACATGTTAAATGTGGAATATCAGAAAATTTTTACTTTTTTTCAGAATGTACATTTGTTATATAATTTCAGAATGTACATATGTTATATAATTTGGACTGAAATTGTAAAGAAAAATATAAAACTTTTGACTTGTACATTTTAGCCTATTTCTTTAGGATCTAAATAAATTTTAACTGGTGTTCATATGTGAAAATATAAATTACTTATTATGCTTACATAATAAGTGTGTATGTATACACAATTGCAACTGTAATTTAAGCAGAATAGAATATTAAAAGTTAACATACAGCATGCTGTCAGTGATTATCTCTGAGTAGTTGTAAGTGAATTTTATTACTTTAATTGAGATTTATGTATTCATAACTTTTGTAGGGTTATCTTTGGTAATACAAAATGTACATGTTATTTTTTCTGTTACTGATGCCTTCAGCTGAAAGTAACATCAGAAAAGAGAAAATGGAAAGAAAGAAAGAAAGAAAGAAAGAAAGAGAAAGAAAGAGAGAAAGAGAGGAAGGGAAGGAAAAGAAGGAAGAGAATTACCAACAGTAGATGTCAATGATAGGATTTTAGATGAGCCCCTGTTAATATTTTTAGAAAAATGTTGGAAGTATTGAATGCCATCTTTTATGATTTACCCCAGGGAATTATAGAGAAAATACATCAAGCTATGGAGTAAACAGTCAGATAACTTCTGGGGTGACAAGCACTGTTTTAAAATAGTGTATGAGGATTTGGTGGCAGCAGTGGGGGTCATGGCTCTAGAATGATAATAAAAGATAGAAATTCTGGTTTATGTTCCTCCATCTCTGTGTTCCTCTGTGGGTTAACACTATATGAGACTCTCTATGCTTCCTGGACTTAGGTGACTGTTTCCTTTATGGAAGTTTTCAACTATTATCTCTTCAAATATTTACTCAGGCCCTTTCTTTCTCTCTTTTCCTTCTGGGACCCCTATAATGCAAATATTACCACACTTGATTTTGTCCCAGAGGTCTCTTAAACTGTCCTCATTTCTTTCTTTTTCTTTCCCTTTAAAATCAGTTTGTATTTAAATATATAGCAGTTTCTGGATACCAAAATCACAAACTGTTTGCACATAACTTATTAAGGTTTGGATGCATAAAATCATAAATTTCGGAGGCATCATAGTGATAGTTTACTTCAACTTTCTTCCTAACTTGATTTTATAATATTCTTTATGGAGAGTACTAAGCTTCCAGGGATGAAAAACAATCTTATAATGCAGGCTGTTTCTTTTGAAGAGGGTGATGAACAAAGTTTTTCTTATATGAAAATCTACCTTTTTCCACTCTGTTTCATTAGTTCTAGTTCTTCCCACTACAACAGCACAAATTAAATTTAAATTTTCCTCCACACAAACTTCCGTATATCTTCCTTTGGTGTTTTCTTCTCCTCCTCCTCCTGTTTCTCCTTTTAAAATGACTTTATTGAGATATAGTTTACACACTATAAAATTCATCCACTGTCCTCATTTCTTTTCATTCTTTTTTTCTTTTTTCTGTTTGGTGACAATGATTTCCACTACTCAGTCTTCCAGCTCACTGTTCCTTTCTTCTGCCTCATTTAGTCTACTATAGATTCCTTTTAGTGTATTTCTCATTTAGGTTATCATACTTTTCATTTCTGCTTGGTTGTTCTTTATATTTTCTAATTCTTTCTTAGAAACTTCTAATTTCTCACTCTGTGCATCCATTCTTCTCCTGAGTTCTTTGATCATCTTTATGATCATTACTCTGAACTCTTTCTCAGATAGATTGCTTATCTCCACATCACTTATTTCTTCTCCTGGGGTTTTATCTTGTTCCTTTTTCTGAAACATATTCCTCTGCTACCTCATTTTGGCTAAATTCCTATTTGTATTTTTATGTAGATGGTAGGTTAATTACATTTCTCAACCTTGGACAAGTGGCCCTCTGTAGGAGACATCCTATGTACCCCAGCAGTACTCTCCCTCTCATCACCCAAGGGCCAGGGGCCAGCTAGTCCCAAAGTAGTATCTGGCCTGTGTTTGCAGACATGGTCTACAGGCTGTGGAGTTGTGGTTTTCTTTCTTATGGTGTCTCCCCGCCCGTGGATGAAGCTGGTAAAGCTTTGTGCAGGCTTCTTATCAGGAGGGGCTCTTGCCTGCCCACTGGTTGGTGGAGCTGGGTCTTGGCCCTCTGGCTAAGCTGTGTCTGGGGGCATGTCTAGAGACAACTGTGGGTTCAGGAAGTCTTTAGATAGCCTATCTGCTGATGCGTGGGGCTGTGTTCCCTGCTCAGTTAGTTATTTGGCCTGAGGCATCCCAGCACTAGAGCCTATAGGCTGTTGGATGGGGCCAGAACTTGGTGCCAAGATGTCAACCTCCAGTAGCACTCATGCAGATAAATCCTTCCTTATATGTCCACCACCAGTGTCTATGTCCCCAGGGTGAGCCAAAGCTGCTCCCCCACTTCCCCAGGAGACCCTCCAAGATCAGAGATAGGTCTGGCCCAAGCTTCTATCAAATTACTCCTTTTGTACTTGCTCCCAGTGCACTTGAGATTTAATGTGTGCCCTTTAAGATTGAAGTCTCTATTTCCCCCTATCCTGTGCAGCTCCTGCAATCAAGCCTCACTGACCTTCAAAGCCAAATGCTCCGGGGACTCCTCTTCCCAGTGCCAGACCTTCAGGCTGGGGGGCTTGACATGGGAGAATCTCACTACTATGGGAGAATCTCTCACTCCTGTGGGAGAGTCTCTGCTATGTAGTTATTCTCCAGTTTGTGGGTCACCCACCCGAAGTGTATGAGATTTGTTTATATTGTGAGTCTGCCCCTCCTACCTGTCTTGTTACAGTTCCTTCTTTATGTCTTTAGGTATAGATGATCTTTTCTGGGAGGTTTCAGTCTTTTTCATCAATGGTTGTTCTGCAGTTAGTTTTGATTTGGGTATGCCTATGAGAGGAGGTGAGCTTAGCATCCTTCTACTTTGCCATCCTGGCTGTTCTCCTCTGTTTTCCTTTTCTTAAACCAAGCTGAGCTAAAAAGCCTTGTGGGAGTCTAGGAGTCCAGCAGAAATGTTTCAGCACATCATTGGAGCAAGAAAAATCTGAATCAAGGTCCTAGAGCTACACCCTACTTACTGTGTGCAGCAGATAGTGGGCAGGACATGGCATCAGTCTTTGCTATTCAGAGGAGAAGGAGACTACCATTTATGATATGACATATCTAAAGTGCACTGTAAGATCTTCCAAGATCTTCTAGGGTTGACTTAAAAGGCAACCCTAGGGGTCCATGTTTTTTCTTAATCCTTATCAGGATCGCTAGAGAGCAGAAGTTCCCTCTAAGTTTAAGATATCAGTCCTCTGGAGCCAGAGAGGGAGAATATTCCGAAGCTCAGGATAGGCACAGAGGCAAAGGCCATAGACAGCAGCAGCTGCAGTCACTAGAGAAAAGCTGAAACACCAGAGCAAGAGAGACCAGGTCCAGGATGCTGAGCCTGTTTTTATTTCACTTGCTAGGAGTCTGACCAGTGCTGACTCTAGAGAAAACACTGCCCAATGGGTAAACAATGAAAGTACAAAGTTATATGACATCGAACTCCTAGAAACTGTGATCGTTATGTGTGAGAAATGTCAGAAGGGAATCTCTGACATCCAGGAACAGCTGCTACTGGGAGCTATAGTAATTTTTAATTCTCATTCCTTTCACCTTAAAATTATAAAAATGCTTTTATTTTCCTTGTCTGACACAGATAAAAAAAACAAAATAATTTCAGGTGGGAAATAAATTAATGAATTTATATGAACATAAAATATGAGCGTATATACATTAAATCAATTGGGAATATACTGAAAGGAAATAGAAAACTATTTTTAAGGATTATGTAACATCAAGCAGAAATCATTTTTACCAGCACCATATGGGGCAGGTATATATGCTTAAGGCGTGTTATAATTTGAAAATGAAGAAAACAATAACTTTTTGTTTTCAGAAAGGTAGAATGTGTGGGATACAAGATCTTAATTAGAAATACTGACTTTTAACAAGAGAACTACAACTTCCCCTAAGCCTAAAATCAAGGAACTATGAGTGGACTCAAATATAGGCAGTAGTCTTGAGGGGGAGGAACTTGAGTACATATAGATAAATATGTGCATATATATATATAAATATGTATGAACAGTCCTATCTGTAAGAAATGTAGTCAATATGTGTATATATGTATACATTTTACCAACCTAAATATACTTTTCATGTACACAAAAATATCAGAAGGAGGAAGTTCATATTTAGATTTCTTCTGAAACCAGGGAGAAACAAAACAAAATCATTAATGAGACGAGTCATATGGGAAGAAATTATATAAATAATCAAATACAGTAGTAATTTAGAGAAAGTAATTTTCCCTCAGGTAAGGAAAACATGATAATGATGCTTAATTTTTTCTTTAAAATTTAGAATATTTACTATCAAACCTAAATTTAGACTAATTTTCTTTCATTTAAAATTTGTAAAACACTAGCATTTCATTTTTTCTTAAAAAATTCTCTTTGGGAGGACTTAGTAACTCATTCACTTTAAGTGTAAACATTTTTATGTTTATAGGTTTTTACTTTTATCTGTATGCATATTGACTTATATATCTAGTGATGTAAATTAGAAATTAGTGTTTTATTATTTTACAGCTTATATCACATATATTCACTTATTCAATCACTTGTAATTATCAAAACTATTTTGCTTCTCTTAATTTGTACCACTTTCAACTTACTTCCCTGGTAAAACTCTTTTATTGTGAAGAAAACATTTATTTTTTTTCTTAGTTCTTCACAGGTTTGCCCTAACTTATTAAATTACCTGAGATGATAATGTTGCTAGAAAATGTTCCTGTAGTTTTATTTCTATTCAGTTTATTCATGGAACTGTTTAATTATTTATTATATGGACTGAAGCAACATCTGTCATATTTAGAAATTTTAAAGACAAAATAAGGTTTGCATTATATTTCTCTGAATTACATCCCCACTAGCTATTTTTAGTCATAATAGAAAACAACCATAATTTTATACTGTAGCAACTCTTTCATGTGTTACAATAAAGAATAATAGTTTAAAGGAATTGTTATGTGTATTCCTTGAGGTGGGACCAGGACCCTTCCCCAAGGCTGCACCATTGTTTCTTGGCTGCCCCTCCCTTGTCAGCATCCCTTCCCTTCCCAGATTAGCAACTGTCTGAATCTGCCCTCTGGAACTCTGGGAAGGTCATGGAGGCTGGAGGTCTGTTCCCTACAAGAAATGGGGGACAGAAAGTCTTCCATGCCCAGGAACCCCACAGGATTTTGCTCGGTTTCAAAAGAACCATCAAAAAATCAACATCAGGCACTGTGGACACTTATGGTAGCATGGCCAGTAGTTTCTCTGAAGATCGTCATGGAGAATCTCTGAAATTCTGTCAGCAGTAAAGATTCTTCCTAACTGCTACATTAATAAAGTAAAAAGAAAGTTTTATTCAGGATTGCTTGTCAAAAATAGTTTTGAATTGTCTGCAGCACCCTAAAAGAAAAGGCTTTAAATGAGGGTAATGCACTGCTACTTCTTCTCATGAGTTGGGAATGATTTAAATGCATAATTACAACGTTTAACTGGGAGGTAGCCTAATACATTGGAAAAGCAGAACATCTATTGAATGAAGTGAGCTCAGCAATGAGTGTGTTTTTCTATGTGCTGGGTGCATGTGACCACCTGAAATAGATGAGAAATAATTTTGATCATGGAAAAATAAAAGAACCCAGAAGATATAGTGAGATTTTCCAGGAAATATTTAATAATGTCAAATAGACTTTCATATTTGGCTCATTGATTACTTTTTTTTTTTTTTTTTTTTTTTTGCGGTACGCGGGCCTCTCACTGTTGTGGCCTCTCCCGTTGCGGAGCACAGGCTCCGGACGCGCAGGCTCAGCGGCCATGGCTCACGGGCCCAGCCGCTCCGCGGCATGTGGGATCTTCCCAGACCGAGGCATGAACCCATGTCCCCTGCATCGGCAGGCGGACTCCCAACCACTGTGCCACCAGGGAAGCCCTCATTGATTACTTTTAATATTTTTACTCTTTAGTAGAAAACTCAGATTTCACCAGGACACAAACTAACACGGCATTAAATTCTTTCATGCTTCTGAAAAGTTTGAGCTGTATATTTTGGATTCAGAGTTACTGCTTGCATAGAGCAATATAGATCTGAGCACCCATGTAGAGAAGGCTGGTGCTGAAGAATCCCCAAGAAAGATAGGAGATAAAGCTAACCTTTCAGAGTATCTTGATGGTTATCAAACATTACATGGTGTGAAGAAAAAGGGAGTGGTGTCAAGCAACTTTGCTATTGCCTGATACTTTTAGATAATTATGTCAATATGGAAGGGAGGACACCAAGAGCCCTGAGAGGAGGTGTATGTATGGCTGTGTGGAGCGGAGTTGTCTTAAAAGATATTAAGACATAATGATATTGGAACAAGTGGATTCTGTCTTTTTCATTAACTACCTGTGTGAAGTTTACCAAGTTACTCTGACTTTCTGAGCATTATTTCTAAAATCCAAGATTGAATAATTAAATGATATCTCAAGTTTCTTATTACTTTGAAAATTCTGTTATTTTAAAATTCTCAGTTTTCACTTGTTCATGTTTTCTGGCATAGAAATCTGATTCTTTAGTTATAAAGTAAGTCATGGAGACGTAATGCATAGCACGTTGACTATAGTTAATAATGCTGCATTGTATGTATAAAACTTGCTAAGAGAGTAGATCTTAAAAATTCTCATCATAAAAAAGAATTGTAACTATGTGTGGTGATGGATGTTAACAAGACTTATTGTGGTGATTAGTTTGCAATATATACAAACATTAAATCATTATGTTGCACGCCTGAAACTAATATAATGTTATATACCAATTACATCTCAATTAAAATAAAAGACGTCTTTTTTCTTTAAATATAACAACTAGGTAGAACATCTTTGTTCTGTAAATTTAAATGCTCTATTTAAATACTATTTTAATTCATAATTCTTGACTTTTCTCTCATATTTTTTCACCTTTCCTTTTATTGAAAAAAATTTTAGAAAATGGCAGTTAAAGGGCACACACAAATCAACAGAGATATATTAGTGGACAACCTAGGCAAGATAAAACTAAAAAATGCCATTAGCTTCTTTAATTGGTTAAAAGCACAAAATGTAACAGGCAGAAAATTTCTTTTAAATTAAAAAGCTGTGTTTTTTTTCCCCAATTCTCCCCAAGTCAGATATATACACACCCACAAAAATAGTGGGTGAAGGAAAGCTGACATACACAAGAAGTTGTAACCTGAATTAAGGGAAACAGCCATTGAAGCAGGAATTAACACAATAAAGTCAGCAACAGGTTAACAGTTTTCAAAACTGAGTCCTCAAATACTGCATGACACAAAGCTATACCATATAAAGTACTGCTAGGTATGAAGGAAGGAGTCTGTACCACTTTTAGCAAAAATGCTTTTCCAGAGAAGCGAATCAAAACAACACAATCAGCAAACTAAAGAAGCTATAGCTAGATATGAGAGCTACCACTACTCATATCTGACCTAGAAAGTCCTATTTATCCAGAATAGACCAAATTTTCAGGACAAATTAGGGACTTTTTTTTTTTTTAACATTTCTTACTTTATCCATTTTAAGTTCTGTTTCTTTCTCCCATACCCCTTAATTCATCATGATTCAGCAGAAAGATGGCTGGTTATAGAATTGGCTATTTTTTTTCTCTGTGGTGAGACTGACATTGGGCCTGGATATTTCAGGCTTGTATGCATCCATAACAGTGTTCTGCTGTGGTCAAAATCTTAACAATGAACTTGGTGAGCTCGGCTTCCCATTGCTGCTTTGTTCTTCCACTGATGAAGGTCAGCTTTAGAGTGTATTTGTCACCGAACCTTTTGAGAATGTACCAAATATCATCAGGATACATCCCTGTAGAATCTTTCCTGGGGCCACAAGAAAGATGCTTTTCTCCTTATATGAGGTATAAATGGTCAGGATCTGCATCATCACAAAATAGGATATGATGCACAAAGCCAAAACAGGCTTGGACTCTGAGTCCAAATCAAAGCCACTGTGGCAAAGAAATGAGAAATTGTACAGATGGTGAGGCAACCATCAGTTAGACCAAAATTCTCCACATACTTGTACATTTTGGCAGAATCATTCAAAGAATTTTTCACAGCTGACACATCCCATTTGTCAGTTTTTACAGGCTTATCATCAATCTTCCACTTGTCCAACAAGCCACTATGGCTACTACCTGTCCCATAGCTGGGGCTGTTATCGAATCCCAGTCCGTGTGCCTGACACACGGTGAGGCCCAACAAACCAAAACATTGGAGTCTGAAGGGGAGAAAGGTCTATTGCAGGGTCAAGCAAGGAGAATAGGGTGGCTCGTGCTCTAAAGACCTAATCTCCCTAATAGATTTTGGGGAAGAGATTTTATAGACAAAATTTGGGGGGAGGTCTGCAGAGTGTGTGGCCTTCCAGATTGGTTGGTGGTGAGGTAACACGGTGGTGTTCCAGGAATCTCAGTCATCAGCCTTCTAGTTCGAACCAGTCTGGGGTCCACAGGTTGTGCTCAGCCTAAAGTTACCATCCTCCACCTGGGTGGGGGCCTTAGTTCCTGTAGAAGAACTTAGAGACATGTACCAAATTGTTATGCACATCCCCTGAGGAGGATCCAGAATGAGGCCCCACCCTGCACTATTGTTTCTTTCTGCATTGCCTTACTCCCCTAATTAGTAACTGTTTGAATCTGCCCTTTGGAGCTCAGAGAAGGTCTAGGAGGCTGAAACGTTTTCCCTAAAAACAGGAAGTTGGCGGGGGTGGGGGTGGAGGGACTTCCCCGACCGTCCAGTGGTTAAGATTCCGTGTTCCCAATGCTGGGGGCCTGGGTTTGATCCCTGGTTGGGGAACTAAGATCCCACATGTTGTACTGCACAGCCAAAAAAAAAGGAAAAGAAATGGGGGACACAGAAAGGCTTTTGTACTTGGGAGGGGCCAACAGTGTCCTGCTCGGTTTCAATTCCCAGTTTTATTTGATATTTCTCAATCTTGAGGAGAACAAGAAAAGGAATAACATTTTGGATAGAAAAGTTAATCATAAACTCAGCAGAGGAACTCAGTTTTAGTGGGACTTGTGTTCAGGACCACTGTCAGCCCCACTACTATCTCTGCCACCATCTTGTCTCTTTCTCATTATTTCTTTCAGTTGATTCTTCGACTACATTTTATACAACTGAACCTGCACAACCACACAGGCACACAAATACATTCTCGTGATAGAAAATTTTTTGAGCTGCATTTTAAAATAACAACTGAAAAGAATGTAAATATATATGTATCTATTTAAACTACTCAGAATTTTGAAAATAAATTATTTTAAATAAGTATCTCAGTAGACAAGATGTTGCTATTTAAAATATATTCAACAATTAATAGACTGAGTAAAAGGAAGGCTAAAATTTTGATTCAGGATGAAATTTTTGTCTAAATGAGTTAAATATGAATGGTATTTCTAAATTGTGAATATAGTAATTAATTCATTTTTCTTCTTTGGAATCTCGTGTCAGTTCAATTTACAAAGCTATACTCAATTTATTTACAAATATTTATATTATCCCACTGTTCTATCAACTTCAGTTACTATCCAACCAAGTAGTAAAACTATCTGTTGTCTTTTTTTTATTGCTTTTAGTGTCTTTGAAACAACATTAATTTTCTCCTGAAAAATAAAATTTGTAATTTCTATATAGATGGATCTTACTAACACTGGATGATGTGAAGGATGACACTTTTAGTCCATATTTGTGAATCAGATAATACTATACCAATTAGATAAATTCTGACAAATTTCATTTGATACTATGACATAGAAGTTCAGTTTATGTTGGCTGGTTATACATGAGTGTATATATGACTATATATGAGTGTATATATGATTATATATATGTGTATATGTTTGTATATGCATATTTACACACTCATATATATATGCACACACACAAGGTGATCACACCTATAATTTTATAAGTATAATTTGTAAAGTCATAGGTGGTTGAGGGTTGTTCTAACAAGCAGATAATATTCAAACATATTCTTACAATTTTGAAAATTAATGTATACAAATTATTGCATGTCAGAATTTCCTTGACAGATTGCTATAATACCAAATGGATATATAGGACAGCTGTTGCTATAGCAACAGGATAGGCTTAGGGAACCAAATACAGGATTTTTTTTAAATGATCGTACCCATTCACCTCAATCCACATACATGATAATTTTTTCTTGTATATACATTACTGACTATACATTATTATCAATGATTTAAAAAATAAGGTTTGTTTGTACGTCTCTGATATATTTATATATAAGTACATTCTAAAAACTTTTTAAAAATTGAGACTTTGGTTTTCTGCTGATTATTTGCTCTTGTTTATGTTATGGTTTGATTTTCATGAATAACTGTTATATAGACACATGATAGATATAGAGATTTATATTTTTGTAATTTTGTATGCAGGTTAATTCTTATCATTGAGAGAATAGAACTATATATCTCAACTTCAGATGTATATATATAGATAGATATAAATATAGATATAGATATGTTCTAAACATTAACATAATTGACATTTGGGACCAAGTAAATTGGTCCCCTTTATTAGGGGAGGCTGTCCATAATTGACATTTGGGACCAAGTAAATTTGTCCCCTTTATTAGGGGAGGCTGTCCTATGCACCCTAGGATGTCTAACTGCATCCCTGGTCTCTATCCGGTAAATGCCAGTAGCATTAGTGGATGCTATCAGTGGATCCCCCACCACTCCCAATTTCAAGAAGCAATGAACGTATATAATTCAAGCAGTGTATACCAAAGATGTCTCCAGATATTGCCAAATGTTTCCTTGGAGACAAATTGGCCCCTGTTGTGAAAAGCTGGTCTAATGTTTTAAAAATATTCCATACCAGCCAAATATATATTAAAGATTATCAGCAATAGATTAAATATTTAAGCATTTGAACTATTTGAAAAATCCACATACATCTTTGATGAATTTTCATGGACTCTTCCAGTCATTCAAATCTTCGGTCTTTAAAATATTTTAAAATATTAGATAAATAAGCAAATTTTATTTCCTATAAACAAGTCTTTTAATAATATGTAGTAAGGAAAACACATAATATATAAGTTAGGAACTTTAAATCATCTACAATTTTATATTATTTACAAGCTAATTAATTAACTTGCCTTGGTTTTATGTATGCTGGTAGATGACATGAGATTCCTTAATCTAAGATGGGCAGTTTATTGCTAAAGCAATAGCAGTAGCCAGAGAATCAGTTTTATTTGTGTTAGATTTCTGAGTTCCAATTCCTACAGGGAGACCCAAAGAGTCAGAGGATAACTGCACAGGTGGGGTAGATTGTATTGTAGGAAAGGAATGCTGAGTTTAGAGAATTCAAATCTCTTCTAATGGGGAATTAGTATGCCTGCCCTTTGATCTAGAGGGTGACAATATCTCTATTTTCAATCCTGTTTGCTATAAAAATGTCCTTTAAAAAAGAAATCTGGAAGAAAAGGCAGTCAGTTCTTTGCTTACAAATATACAAAACATATAAGAGACACAGGAAGAATTGTTTCCCAACAGGTACTGCATATAGATAGATTACATGAAACATAAACTTGAATTTAATTATTGCTAAATAAATGCTGAAACAATTTGAAATCACATTTGACTGACATGTACTGATTTTATCATCAGGACCAAGATATATAAAACCTATATAAAATAAATAAATACAGGCCCCAAATTTTAAAACACAAGTAATTGTGCTTTTAATTACCTGCCTTTTTTCCACTTCTAGAAAAAGAATATCCTGTGGCGTTTACAGAATCAGAATTGGGAGCTAGCCTGTCTGGATTCAGATTCTGGGTTAGCTACTTAACAGTGATATGACATTAGAAGAGTTTTCTTTCTTTAGCTATTCATTGTTCAACTTCAGTTTTTTCTGTAAAAGAGAGAAGATACCAGTACTCATACACCAGCTGTTGCTAAAATTATAAGTGGTAGTTCACGTAATGTATATAGTGTAGAACAAAATAAATGCTACTTATTGTTATTTCTTCTTTATTGTATGAGTGAATTCAGTATGCAAGTCACTGAAGCAAACATTGAAAATGCCAAGATATATAAGACACAATCCTTGTTCCTAGGAAGATGATGGTTATTGGATGAGAGAAACAGTCACCAAAAGTTATTTTTATCTTTTTACATATGGTAAAGATATATAGAAAGTACTGTATTTTTATTAAGAAGATTCACAACTTTCTATGCTATATAGGTAAAGAGAAATATAATTTATATATTTTTAAGAAAATATTCAATGATATTTTAATTTAGCCTGAAAAAACAAGTATTTCATATTTCACAAAGACACAAAAACTATATTTTGTACTATGGTATTTTGGAGATTGAACAGAAATTACAATGAGATAATGTCATTGCTTTATTTTTTTAAACCATTTAACTTAGACTTACCGTTATACCGAATACTCATTCTAAAACTTTACTATGCTGTATATCATTGCTTTATTCTAGCAATTTAGTGAAATAAGAGCAGATGATTCTAACATTTATTTTATTACTGTCTCCTCAGAACAATTTTAAAGGTTATTTTCCTTTTTCATCTGATTTCTTGGAAAATAAATTTATATCTAATTGGGCCTTATATTTAAGTTTTTGTTCTTCTGAATATCTTTGTGCTCTTTCTGGGTTTAGTTGCAGGCTCTCTCTATATATATTTTTTTAAATCTCTAACTTGTCCTTAGCACTAATATTGCAAAAAAATACAAGTGAGCTTAATGTTTTCTGATATCACTTCACCTTTTTTTTTTTTGACAATTTGGCATACCCTGTTTCTTTTACTTGAATTATCCTCCACCTTCATGATTCAGTTCACAAAACAACTCAGCAAAAATTCTCCTTGATTATCTTAATGCAAACCTAGCCCATATGAACTTCTATAATAATCTTCCATCTTTCATTCATTCATTTTTTTTCATTTAACCAATATTTGTTACACATCAACTATGTGCCAAACACTCTACAATGTACTTAAAAGGCAGATTAAATAAGACACCAACCCATCCTCTCCATGAACTTGAGATTTAGAAGTGAACATCGGTATTTCAACTCATTAGTTTCTTTTCGTTTAATGACTTAAAGTAGATTGTTAGCCATGTGCAAAGGAGCACAAAAAGGTGATGAATAAGCTTGTACTTGAAAATAATAAGATATAGCTAATAGATAAAACAGGAAATAAATTCAAGACAGAGGAAGCAGAAGGGAGAAAAAGAGAGTAGTTTAAGAACAGGGTGTGTTTTATTGAAATCATAAGTTGGGTGTGTTTGGAATACAGGTTATGTGATAGGTGAGAAATTGGCGTGGTTCTCTGGGTATTAGTTTAGGATGGGTCCAGTTATTGGAGAACTGACATTGCATGCTATTATTGTGTTAGACTTTATTATTTGGGCACTTATAAGTAAGATGTGACAAAATCACATTGATTTTGAAGATATTTGACTCTGACAGTAATATAGAAACTATCTATGGGGAAATCTGAGTTACTTAGAACAAGAACAGTTCTGTTTGTCTGATACTACCCTGACTAATGAAAAAAAACAAGGACTATTCCCTTCAAAATATGTTTTCTCAATTTCTGTTTAGGATTGTGTTTTGTACTCCCTTCCTTTTATTTTTTACCTCTTTATATAACAGACACAATGGAAATACTTGAGGTACTTAAGAAAAACAACTCCATGTGAGCAAGGGGGAGAATGGAAGGTGATGAAGTCAGGAGGTTAATGTGGAATTAATAATATATATTGTATAATTATATGCAATATGTATTACAACACACACACACATGCAATTACAGAACTAGATCAAATATGTTTGCAATATCAAAAAATAGAAATAGACTATCTCACTTATTAAAATATTTGTTTTACATGTTATATATGATATATAATTTTATAATATTGCATATATTTACTTTATAGTCTCTGCTTTTGGTATGCAAAATTCTTTGGTCTAGTAACTACATTTATATTAATGTCTTATAAATACACATACTTCCTTGTTGTATAAGGTATTGTATATTGGCTTAATGGACATTAACATATTTACATAGAAATATCTTCTTCTACCTTATTTTTTTTCTAAATATCTGATTTAAATTTTTTTTCATTCCAAGTTAATATCTGTAAGGCAGCCAATTCTACTATTTATTTACTCTAGCAATTATTTGTTTTTCCTAGTTTTATTTTTATCTATTGGAGACTGTAATATTTGCATCCCTTGCCATCACTCATTCCTAGATTCTTAAAAACATTAAATGCTCACTTCCAGAGCACATAATAAATCGTCTTCAAATTTTTCTTATTTATCTATATCTTATTCTATAAAAGGATGTACAAGATCAGTATTCCCTGAGTTTTTGCATTTTTATTGTCTGTTTGTTTCATTTCTTCTTTTTTTTTTTTTTTTTTTTTGTGGTACAGCGGGCCTCTCACTGTTGTGGCCTCTCCCGTTGCAGAGCACAGGCTCCGAACGCGCAGGCTCAGCGGCCATGACTCACGGGCCCAGCCGCTCCGTGGCATGTGGGATCTTCCCAGACTGGGGCACGAACCCGTGTCCCCTGCATCGGCAGGCGGACTCTCAACCACTGCGCCACCAGGGAAGGCCCTCTTTCATTTATTCTTGAAAGACACTACTACTTGATAGAAAAACCAGCTATCCTAAAAATGTTACACCATTCTGTTTTGGAATAAAATGTTGCTTTAAAGAACTGATTCTTTTTCCCGTATAAATCAATTGATATGGACATCTAAAATTAACTTTTGATTTTCTTCAAAAATTTTCTGTGTTTTAAAATCAACTTTTGTACTGTTACTTGGTTAATTTTCACCTTTTGTTACTATATATATATATATGAATGGGTAATAATTCTTACTGATTTTTCATGCTTAAATGAATTGTGTTTTCCTAGGTTATCAGGAGGTACTTAAAGTGATAAAACAGATTAGCTTTCCCAGTCTAATAACTAATGTACAGATTCCTCCCTTTGTACTTTTACCATAAGGCATTGAAAAAATGTCTCTTTGTGAAGTCACGTCTCTATCCCTCACAGATAAATCAATTCAAAGGTACTTTCCTTGTACCATTTTTATCTTCCAGAGCTCTACAAACCTTTCTTTTAAATGGGTCTCTCGTTTCTGAAGAATGTATTTTGCTGCTATACTACATTCTGAATTTATCATCCTCTGAACCTCTCTTCCTTCATATTACTTCTGTATATCTGGGAGGCCCAGCATTTGTGCCCACCACTTCTTCTGCCTGCAGTTTGTGGTAAATTTCTATCAACTGGAAAGGAGGTAGTTTTATCTGCACTTTTCAACAGCTTGAAGCTGGTATGGATTTTGAATCTTGTCAGTTTTCTCAGATTTGTTCATCTGGTAGCTACTCAGCCAAGTACCTCTCTTTTGGGGTATAAATTTTATTGGCCATACCTTCATTCTGAGACTTGTTAGATCTTTCAGTATCGTACTTTCCCTCTATCACTTCTACAGAGAAGTTGCTGATCCTGGTCACATATGCCTATGTTCAAGAGTTGATGCAGTTCCTTCTTACCTAGTGTTGTTGAAGATGCCATATATGGATTTTTTTTTCCTTTTACTCTACAGTCCAGTGTGTCTGTTGACTATAGTAAAAAACAACAATGTTTGTACTATATTTTTGTCAATGGGAATCTTCAGTGGTATTAAAAGGCATGAAATTGGATGATGCAGCCTAGAAAGTAAACACAGATAAGAGGTCCCCAAGAAACTGTTACCTATACGAATTGGAAAGTGGAAAGGACAGAGTAGAAGACAGCAGTGTAGGAAGTCAAAGAGTTGGCATTTTGGAAACCAAAATTTGAAATGTTTCAACGAGGGTATGCTGCTGATAGGTGAAGTAAGATAAAAACGAATACAAGATGGGATTGGTTTTATGTTAAAATAGTAAAACACCTCCATAAAAGTTTTAAAATCTGGTGTCACTCTGGTCAATATTGCAGATGCTCAACTCAAGGGTACCCTAATTTTTTTAAGGATTGGTTACCAATATTTGTCTTAAATATTATAAATGCAAATGATATTTGTGGATTTTCCAATTCATAAGTATTTCTAGACTCCACACTGGAATGAATCGTATCCAATAAGTTAGCACAAGGAACAGAATTATGTTTTCATATTGAATTTTTTGTTGTATTGTGCCAGTTACTGATTTATCGCCTTTCAGCTCCAAATTCACCCTGTCAGATTGCTCTGTGAAAATGGTACTTGACATTTTAAATACTTTTTTTTCCATTCCAGGTGGCAGGAAGCTCTGTCAGTAGAAGGGGCTGAAGAGACATTCCAGGAAGAAGGGTTTTTTTCTTCCTAGCACAGGTCTGCTCACTCATAGCAAGCGACTCCTACAAGCACCTTCCCCTCTTCACTGCCCTTTCCTGTGGGACACGGGAGAGCAGCACTAAGCAGCCAGAAGCTTCTCCCAGTGCGTAGGCCTTCACCAGGCTCTCTGGTAGCAGTCCCTCAGCTCCTTCGGTGCTTGTAAATTCTCCAGTTCCCAGCTCCTGCAGTGCACAGCTGTGAGCACTCAGCTGCGGGCACCCTCTCCCACCACTTTTCCGGACCATCAGGCAGTTTTATAGCAGAGTCCTTCGGACCCTTGTGTCACATCCGGCTTCCCCAGTGCCCTGCTTCTGCACTGCATGACAGCCAGCAGCACCCAACAGGGAACAGCTTTCTCTGGCACCCCAGAGGGTAGATTTCTGGCAGGTTCCACCACAAGTGGAACAACACAGGTACTTCTCTGCCATTCAGTGAGTCACGGGGGTGCTTTCTCCAAGAACTGGATGTTGGTCTGTTAGACCCAAACGGTCTACGAAGGATTCCAACTCGCCCAAGAACCGCCAAGAGTCGAGAGCCGCTGCAACACGCAAGAGGTTTATTAGGAGCCGATGCACCGGGGTTCCCTGAACCTCACGCAGGAGGCCGATGGGGAACCCCTAAAAGCGGAATCACATACTTTTTATAGGTTTATTTACTCATAGGGCGGGTATATTCTCACAATGATTGGGTAAATGTGGTGACTTTTGAATTCATTGGCTTAGGAACTTTTGCCCCACCTTCTGGCCGTTATAGTTGTCTGTTCATTGTGGCGGTTAGGGCGTATACCTGTTACGGGCAACTGGAAAATTACCCGCTGTCTGGCAAGTCCCCGTCAACTGAAAAACTCCAAGAATTGGTTTCGATAGGGAGAAGGAGTGGCGCACGATAGGGAGAAGAATTGGTTTCGATAGGGAGAAGGAGTGGCGCACGATAGGGAGAAGAATTGGTTTACGGGAACAAGTGAGGGGGTGGAAAGTCCCTAAAGGCCCCACATTCCCCCCCTTTTTTTTTTGTAACTAATTTCAATCATGGAATTTCAGTTTCTTTTTGCGAGTTTTGGTATTGTTGCCTTAGCATTAAAACTTGTACCGTACTAATGCGTTCTCTAATAAAGGCTATCAGGCGATTCAGAATGTATGGTCCAAAAGTTAAAAGCAACAATAAAATAATGAGGGGCCCTAACAAGGTGGAAACTAAAGTAGTAAGCCAGGGAGATTTATCAAACCACGATTGAAACCATCCTTTTTGATTTTCCCTTTCCTGTTGTCTTTTGTCCAGGCGCTCCCTAAGTTTGTCCATAGTTTTGGTAATAGCCCCAGAATGATCAATATAAAAACAGCATTCTTCTTTTAGCAGCACATAGTCCGCCCTCCTTAAGGAACAGCAGATCTAATCCCCTCCTGTTTTGCATTACTACTTCTGAAAGCGAGGTGAGAGATTCTTTTAACTGAGTTATGGAACTTTATAAATGAGTCTGGGGACCAGCTGAACTAACACACAAAAATCGGTTGAAGCTTTAAGGACCTCTAAAGAAATGCAGGGGGTCAATCCTGTGTTATATGCCCACCATCCATCCGGAGGAGGGAGGAGATACCCTGAGCCCTGTGGGAGGCTTAAATTGGCACAAAGATGTCGGTGGGACGAGGGGGGCGTTCCTACACATGTACCGTTTCCTAATACTCAGGCCAGGGTCAATTTACTATTTCCTTCTTGTTTCCATCGACATTGATCTGGAGTGTTAACATTATTATAATTAGAATTATATCCTATAGCATCATAATAAGGGGGAGGAGCAGCATAGTAAAGCCAACAGGATTTGGTAGCCTCCGGGTTTGTGGCATTTAAAACCTCAAAAGCCGCCTGGACCAATGAGAGCATTCGGTCCCAGGGGGGTCTTGGGCTTGATTGTCATTCTTTTTGGCTCAGAAGTTTGGTTTTTTAATCTCTGGTAACGCTGTGGGAGGGGCCAAAGGTAGCGAAGAGTGCCCTATCTCAGGGTTGGGGCTTATAGGAACTGGAGTAGGGGTTTCAATTTTTAGTTTGATGGTCATTAGTAATCCATCATTATATCTTTTTTTATAAAACCTGATTCCCCATGAATGGCCATTTATCCAGTTTTTTATCTTTTTTTCCTGGTTCACTAAAAGAGATCTTAAGGGGATGGCACCATTTAGTACATTCAGGCCTATAAGTTAAGGGGTTGGTTGGGTGTGTACAATTGGCTGTCACCTTAATAAAGTCCCAACCAGAGGTGGGCTTCCAATAGGTGTCTCCTGTGGTTTCATATCCCCAGCTTTTGCAATAAAAGTTTTCAGTTCCTCCACATTTATAATTAAGGGACCTGTGGCGATGGAACCCGGGGCATATGTAGAAAGCAGGAGCTCTGAGCCCAGTCCTCCGAATCCCGTTTTTGCAACCCTTTCCGGAGGAATCAGCTCTAGTTGATAAAAATTTTGGAACATTATGTTGATCATAATAGTCTTCTAAATCCCAACCGGGAGCCCCTATGGCCAGTTTACAAACATCAGGAAAAAGGTTTGGCCACCAGGTCCATGGGGGAGCGATATTGCTAACAGACCATATTACATCTCCAGTCTGGGAAATTACCTGCCAGGTTAAACGCTGGGGCAGGTGAGGACTAAAATTACTCACAGTCAGTAGGGGTAACAAAGTTAAAGTTATAAGTCTGATGATCGCAGAAGCTTGAGCTTGAGCGGGTTGCTGGTCTTTTGGGCTCGCCATTCCGATGTTGCAGATGCTGGTGCGGCCTTCACGTGTGAAGCGTGGATCCACGCAGCGATGCCGTCTACCTTTATAGCCGTGGGGGTGGTGAGCAGGACGATGTATGGTCCTTTCCACCGAGGCTCTAGAGTCTGGGTTCGGTGCCGACGGACGTACACGGAATCTCCAACTTGGAAGGGATGAGCCTCTGCTGGTGTTCCTGGTCGGTAAGCCTCTGCCAGCTGGGACCACACCTCCTTTTGGACCAACTGGAGTCCCAACAGCCTAGCATATAAGTCAGTGTTATTCTGGCAGTCAGGACTTAATTTTTCCCTTAGCGTAAAAAGAGGAGGTGGGGCCCCGTATAGTATTTTCAATGGAGTAAGATAATAGCGGGAGGGGGTATTTCTAGCCCGGAACAGGGCTAAGGGAAGGAGCACCGTCCAATCTGTACCGCCAGTCTCTATGGACAATTTAGTTAGGGTCTCTTTTAGAGTTCTATTCATTCTCTCTACCTGTCCTGAACTCTGGGGTCTATAGGCACAATGTAATTTCCAATCAGTCCCCAGGTATTTGGCCACACCCTGACTTACCTGGGCGACGAAGGCGGGACCATTATCTGATCCTATTACCTTTGGTGCCCCGAACCGGGGGAAAATTTCTTTTAAGATCTTTTTGGCCACCACAGTAGCTGTCTCCTTCTTCGTCGGGAAAGCTTCTACCCATCCTGAGAAGGTATCTATAAAAACTAGAAGATACCTGTTACCGTACCTTCCAGGGCGTATTTCAGTGAAGTCGACCTCCCAATAGGCTCCTGGGCGGTCTCCTCTGAGCCTTTCTCCGACCTCAAGTTTTCCTTTATGGGAGTTTACCTGTTGGCATGGAATGCACTCTCGTGCAATCTGCTCAGCTAATTTAGTTAGTCCAGGGGTATCATAACCTGTCTTGTGTAGTAGGGACACCATCTTTTTGGTTCCCAAGTGTGTCCATCTGTGAATCTGTTGTAGCATGGATTTTGCTTGTTGAGGAGATAATGTTCCTTTAGTTATGGCTGGGGTACTTGTTCCCCTATCATTTGGTTTCCCAGGACTCTCATCTGATAGTTCTAGTATGATTTCCCATAGAGCCACTTCTCGTGCCACCCTATCTGCCATGTTGTTGCCTCTTGTCACCGGGGTATTGTCCTTCTGGTGTCCGGGGCAATGAATGATGCTGACTTTAGTGGGGAGCATGAGGGCAGCTAGCAGTGCCACTATTTCTTCTTTGTTTTTAATTTCTTTGCCCGCCGAGGTGAGCAACCCTCTTTGTTGGTAAATGGCCCCATGGACATGGGCGGTAGCAAATGCGTACCTACTGTCCGTATAGATGTTTACCTTTTTGTTTTCTGCTAGTTCCAATGCTCTAGTCATGGCGATTAGTTCAGCCCGTTGGGCCGATGTCCCTTGCGGTAATGCGGCTGCCCAGATGACCTCTTTCCCGTCTACCACGGCAGCTCCCGCCCGACGCTTACCTTCCTCTAGGAAACTGCTTCCGTCAGTAAACCAGGTAACGTCGGCGTTGGGGAGGGGCTGATCCATCAAGTCTGGTCTGCTACCGTGTGCTGCAGCCAGTACTTCCTGACAATCATGGATGACGGTAGTGCTTTCCAGGTCAGGGTCGGGTAGCAAGGTGGCCGGGTTGAGTCCTGTGGCTGAGGTAAACTTAATACGATCTGAGTTTAACAGCAGGGCTTGGTAATGAGTCATCCTGGCATTTGTTAGCCATCTGTCGGGTGGCTGGCGAATTACACTTTCTAATGCATGGGGGGCTGTTATCGTTAGGTTCTGCCCCAAAGTCAGTTTGTCAGCATCTTTGACCAAAGCGGCCACCGCGGCGATTATTTTTAAACAGGCGGGCCATCCTGCTGCCACAGGATCCAATTTCTTTGATAGGTACGCAACCGGGCGATTCCAGGGGCCCAGTTTCTGAGTTAGTACTCCCTTTGCAATACCTTTATTCTCGGCCACGTACAGATGAAAAGGCTTAGTGATCCTTCCCCCGTTCCTTTTTTTAGGGCATTCTCTTGCCCAATGACCTTTTTCTTTACAGTAGGCACATTGGTCCTTGTCTAATGGCCGCCTTCTATCCGTTGTTCGCCCTTCCTGTCTATTTCTGTCTCTACTGTTTCCTCCTCTGACTACAGTGGCCAGTATCTTACTCAAATGTCTTTCTTGCCTCTTATCTCGTCTTACCTCACGAGCCTCTTGTTCCTTCTGCTTTCTTTCTTCCCTTTCTTTCTCTGTCTCCCTCTTATTATATACCTTATCTGCCTCTTTTACTAAGTCCTGAAGGGAGAAACCTTGTAGGCCATCCAGCCTTTGTAACTTCTTTTTAATATCAGGGGCCGCCTGGTCAATAAAGGCCATTGCTATGGTGGCCTTATGTTCCTCAGAGGTTGGATCATAAGGAGTGAATCGTCTAAAAGCCTCCATTAAGCGTTCTAGGAACACGGTTGGCGATTCCTGGGGCCCCTGAGTTACCTCTCTTACCTTAGCCAAATTCGTGGGGCGCCTGGCCGCTCCATGGAGACCCGCCACCAGAGCCTGGCGATACATTTTCAGGTGCTCCTTACCTTCCAGGGTATTAAAGTCCCAATTCGGCCTGACGAGTGGAAAACCGGCATCAATCTCATTAGGCAACTGGGTAGGTTGTCCATTGGCGCCTAACACATTTTTTAGCCTCCAGGAGAACCTGTTGCCTCTCCTCAGTTGTGAGGAGAGTCTGGAGGAGCTGTTGACAATCATCCCAGGTGGGTTGGTGGGAGAAGACAAGAGACTCTATTAGAGCAGTAAGAGCCTGTGGGTTTTCAGAGAAAGTAGGGTTATGCATCTTCCAATTATAAAGATCTGCAGAGGAAAAGGGCCAGTATTGAAGGGGCCTATTCCCGTGGTTATCGGGGGGGCCATATTCTCTAAGGGGTAAAGCAGTAGAATCTGGGGAAACAGCCCTCCGGCTTCTGGTGCCCGCCGAGGGACCCCCCCTTTCCGCCATAACAGGTGGCCCTACTGGTGCGGAGGGTTGTGAAGCTGGGGGTCCTAGGGGCGACATGGGATTTAGGGCCGGAGGATAAGGAGGTGGGGAATCTAGAAGAAGCAAATCAGACTGCAGGTCAGGATATATCGCCTTTGGCGGGTCCGGGGCAGCAGATGACTTTTCCGTGTCTGGGGTTTTCTTCAGGGCCAATATCTCCGATTGTGCTGGAGCGCATGCAGACGTGCCTGTTGAGGAAACAAAGGGCCGGACCCACGGAGGCGGGGAGAGAACTAGATCTTCCCAGACCAAGATATATGGTATCTGGTCTGGGTGTCCGTGGAGTCCTGTGTTAAAGACCCTAGACTTGACTAGCCCAACCTTATCTAACAAAAAAGATCCTTCGGGTGGCCACCCTGTCTGAAATGTAGGCCACTCAGAGGTACACAGCGTTTGCCATTTTCCTTTCCTTACTTCTACCGAAAGGTTGTGGGCCCTAGCCCTAACTTCAGTCCAGTGGCTTAGGGTAAGAGAAAGAGGAGTCGTCATAGTTCGTCCCATTGTCGTCCGTCAAAAGAAAGATAATAGTACAGAAAAACAATAAAATTTCAAAAGACACACATTGATATTGCCGCCGCGAACTTAAACCCGAAACCAACTCAAATTCAGATGGCAGCTTATATAACCTGCCAGAACCAGCCGCCGCGAACTTAAACCCGAAACCAACTCAAATTCAGATGGCAGCTTATATAACCTGCCAGAACCAGCCGCCGCGAACTTAAACCCGAAACCAACTCAAATTCAGATGGCAGCTTATATAACCTGCCAGAACCAGATGAAGGGGAGACAAAATTTGTTTCTCCTTCCAGATGGACCACCAGGGCGTCCCCCGGGGCCCGTGGACACCAGCTTTCGGCACGTCTGCCTAGCCAGGAGTCCAATACAGATTCCACAGCAAGCCGGTTCGCACGGCTTTTTCCTAATGGCGGCTAGCAACAAACAAACGACAAACAAACAGACAATTGGGCTCGAGCCTACCTGATACCTCCGACTCCCGATGTTCTTGTGACCCGGGGGCGAGTGGGGATCCCGGACGAGCCCCCAAATGTTAGACCCAAACGGTCTACGAAGGATTCCAACTCGCCCAAGAACCGCCAAGAGTCGAGAGCCGCTGCAACACGCAAGAGGTTTATTAGGAGCCGATGCACCGGGGTTCCCTGAACCTCACGCAGGAGGCCGATGGGGAACCCCTAAAAGCGGAATCACATACTTTTTATAGGTTTATTTACTCATAGGGCGGGTATATTCTCACAATGATTGGGTAAATGTGGTGACTTTTGAATTCATTGGCTTAGGAACTTTTGCCCCACCTTCTGGCCGTTATAGTTGTCTGTTCATTGTGGCGGTTAGGGCGTATACCTGTTACGGGCAACTGGAAAATTACCCGCTGTCTGGCAAGTCCCCGTCAACTGAAAAACTCCAAGAATTGGTTTCGATAGGGAGAAGGAGTGGCGCACGATAGGGAGAAGAATTGGTTTCGATAGGGAGAAGGAGTGGCGCACGATAGGGAGAAGAATTGGTTTACGGGAACAAGTGAGGGGGTGGAAAGTCCCTAAAGGCCCCACAGGTCTAGGGGAAGCAGGAGTCTTCCATAGGCATTCTGTCTCGGCCCTAGGGTTAGTGACTGCTTTTTCTATAATTAGAGTTCTCTTTCTTAATAATCAATCCCTCCTTACTCTAATACTATAATAATTAATAATTCTTGATATTAAAGTTCCCTGTTCAAATTATTGTGTTGTTTCTCTCTCCTGATTGAACATTAACTAGGTATGTATGCAGGACAATACAAAATTCAGAGTCCACAATTCCATTTACTGATCTTATACCATAAGTTTAAATTTGACTCTCTCAATATTTTAGCATCATTATGGTTGTAAACCTAATAATCATCACCATATTTTGTATTGCATATATAACATGAACCTTGCACTGTTTTAATACATTCATATGGTTATCAAGTCAATTAATCTTTACAAAAAACATGTAAGAAAGATAATATTGTTTTCTTTTCTTTAACAGATGGATTAACTGATAGTAGGTAGGTTAAATAACTTTGTTCAAGATTATGTATCTCAGTTAAGTGACAAAGCTGAGAATCACATACAGTATGTCTGGCTCCAGAGTCTATGTTATCAACACTGTGTGTAATTCAATTATTTTTCCTTTTAAATTTGTGTTTGTAACAGGGAAGAGCCAAATCTGACTACACGTTGGATCTGTTTCTTTTACTTTAACCTTTGCTTTACACTGCTTTTGTTCACTAAAAGGATACTATCTATACATAATGGCCTGCCTCAGGGAACCCTGCCCCTCTGTCTGAATGTTAAACCAAAGTGCCTTTGTTCAGGGAAACATCCGGACCCTGTCCATCTGTGGATGGTTGCAAGAAGAAGAAGAAATTAACACATCCCTTCCCCAAGGCTGGCCATTCCATCTGATATTTCCAAATTTATGGCCTTTTTACTTCCTCGTCTCCTCCCCCTCTGTGCTATAAAAGAAGCTGGCATCCAAACCCTGATAAGATGATTATTTTGAGACGTTAGTCTGCCATCTTCTCAGTTTGACGGCTTTCCAAATAAAGTAATATTCCTTCTTCAACACCCCATCTCCGATTTATTGGCCTCTTGTATGGTGAGCAGAGCAAGCTTGGACTCAGTAACATGTTTATTTTCATTATAGTTAAAAACTAACTGGAAAAAAATGCAGTGTATCCAAATTTCACAAGTCACATACTCAGCTAATTGACTAACAAATTCTTACTGTCCTGGATTTTCCTTCCTGAGACCCACCCACCACTTATCAGTATTTGGTTTTTGTGTAACTAAGTATGTGTTTTCTGCCTCACTTTGTAGAATATAAGCTGCTTGTGGAAAGAGTCATGTCCATCTCATTCTTCTTTAAAGCTTAGCACAGTGCCTGCTTGTGTTTTATGAATAAATGCATAATGGAAAATAAATAATTCTCCCCAATTTTATTTTTATAATTCATACCTTTAATCTGGAGTAAATTTTTCTTTGGGGGAGAAAAATCTGTTTTTACATGTATGAATCATACTGCACTACACTTTTAGTTCTTCTCTCTTCACAAGGTATGTTAACACCATTCTCTTGAAGGAATTTCTATTATTTTACTATTAAACTACTGTCTATATTTGATAGTTTCTGAACAGTTTGCACTCAGTAAAATTGGTTGATGGATTCTTTAATCTACATTTTTAACTCTAAACAAGGAAGTATAATGAAGTAATACAATGCATTGCATTTTCTAGGTGTCGGTGCTTGGAATTATGTGTTCCTTCTAATGATGCTATGTTGAGGAAATGGAATGTAAAGTATCATTTTGAGCCCATAAATGTGGCATGTTGCATAATGAAAAAGAAAAAGTGGCAGTTGTTCAGAGATGTGTTGGTGGAGCCTTACAGCAGAATTGTGACAAAGAATACTGAGGGCGAGCTAGAGGATATTTTAAGCCCTGCTCTCATCTCTTTTATTTGTTTCTTCTCTAGTTCTATGTTTTAATTAAAAGAGTAAATTGAAACAGCCTGAATCTTTTAGCACCAATATTCTCAAGGGATGTTACACAGCCAATTGGGTTAAGAATCAGGCATCTACAGCATAATTTTCAGCCAACTAGTCAATGATTAGCACTCTGGCCCTGGATAAATCTCATAATCCCTTTGCAACAGTTTCAATACTGGCAAAGTGTAATAGCAAGTTTGTCAGCTCACATTCCACTCACTAGGAATAAAACATCTCTAAGCAACACACATGACAAAGGACTTCTGGATTCACTCCAAACCCAGTACTACAAAAAAAAATAGTTGACAGATCTTGATGATTATTTCAAATCAGGATACAAGAATTGTATTACTATTTAAGGGCCTGTAGAAACATTTAATCAAATAATAATGAACGTGCAATATTTGGTTGAACAGTAGACTTATATGTATATATGGCAAATAGATTAATCACTTCAGCAGACCAGCTCATTGACACTTTTCACTTTCATTTACCTATTTCTGTGTAAGCAATTTGTGAGATTTATAATTTTAGATATGAATGTGGCTTAAAACATCAAGTTGAATTTTGATTTGGACAGCTATGGCCTTCATAAAATTGTTACAGACACATTTTCTTTAATGTACTCAAGGATCCAAAACAAACAAAATCTACAATTAAAAAATATATATATTATCAAATTAAAGCAAAAACAATCTGTTAGATAAAAGCAACAAAAAGTTCCAGTTTCTTTACATGCCCTTTTCCTATATATTGCTATGGATATTATCTTTGGTTAGATTCCTTGTTCTTACATTATTTTTAAGTAAAGTGGACCTGAAAGCAAAGATCCTGAGGGAATAAGACAGAGAGTGTACTTAAGAAAAAATATTACATTGTATTACTGCTCAACAGTGTTTATTTTGTTTGATACCATATAGATTTGGAGGAAAACCCTAATATTGCCCTTGTATTTTCCTAACTTTGAACATCATAGATTTGCTTTCACCTCTTTTTAAAGTTTACATAGATGCAGTTATACAAACTATACTCTTATGTATGGCTTCAATCATAACGTTGTATTTGTGAGATCAGTAATATTGCACAAAGTAGTTCAGTCATTTTTATTGCTATAATCTAATCTATTAAAGTTAAAACAATTTATTTACCCATTAAAAAAAAAAAGCAACAAAGTATTCCCCCCAATTCCTTGTTCTGATGGAACTGCACAAGTAATACTAAGGCAGTTCAGATATATATATTTTCAAGATAATCTGCACATATGAATTTCTGTTTAACATATTTATGTAATAATACCTTCTGAATAAACCCATGCCACCATTCATGAGTGGATTCTCTTAAATTGTAAAACCCTAGTATTAACACTCTGAAGAACTGGTATTAAAGCAGGGCTGGATTGACCTCTATTCCTTCATCTCCTTTCCTTATACTTCAAATCACTTTTATATTCTGGCTCATTTATGTTTCATAGCTAACATCTTATGTGTATATGTGTCTGTATGCTTTAATGAGGAATAAAAAATTACTTCAACCAGAAGACCCAGACTGGGTTCAACAATCTAGAATTCCTACAGTGCTAGGGGAAAACAAAACCCCCAAAAAAAAACTTACTTAATGAAGTAAAGTAGCATAGGCATGATAAAGAAGAAAAAAAAATTTAAACTTAGAAAGAAAAAAGGAAAGAAAGGAAGCAGAGAGAAAATGAAGATAGGAAGGAAGTGGGAGAGAGAAAAGGAGAAAAAGGATATCATGATTCCTATCAAAAGACAGAATTTGGGCTTCCCTGGTGGCGCAGTGGTTGAGTCCGCCTGCCGATGCAGGGGACACGTGTTCGTGCCCCGGTCCGGGAGGATCCCACATGCCGCGGAGCGGCTGGGCCCGTGAGCCATGGCCGCTGAGCCTGTGCGTCCGGAGCCTGTGCTCTGCAACGGGAGAGGCCACAACAGTGAGAGGCCCGCGTACCGCAAAAAAAAAAAAAAAAAAAAAGACAGAATTTATATTTTTAAATACTTTGAGTTGTTTAAGTGACTGTTTGCCTAAGCCAGAGTCTTTCTCTTGGAGACAAAACATACTTGTAAGTAAACAGATGTTTAAGGGAAAGGTGAAGAATTGCTCCCATTGTAAGTCACAGGTTTCAGCAGACTGTGAGATATCTTTCCTTTTTTATGTAAACGTTTTGTCTCCACATGGTTTGACAAGATGGGCTTTAGGCTTTCACCACACTAACAAGTCAAGAAAACTGTGTACGCTAATTCTGTGTATGCTACCATTCAGAAGGCTGTTCATGTTCATTGCTGACTAACTTGGTCTCACCCTTCAGGTCCTGTTTGACGCTGCACTATGCATCAAGCTTTCTCTGCACCCACAAATTCAGGTAGCGCATCCCACTTTATGACTCCATAAAACATTGTACTTACCTGTGATATCATTTATCATTGTATATTGCTGATATCTATTAACTTGCTTTTTCTCCCATTTAATTGTAAGCTAAGCACTAAGGCTATAAAATAATGGTAGTGATGTGTTTTATAATATATAAAACTTCCTTTATGCCAAGCACAGTTCTTTACACAAATTATAGTCTTAAATTCTTTACATTCATTTAATCCTCACAATGACCCTGGAAGTTAGGTGATATTATTATCTTTTATTCATCATTAAAGAGAGGGAAACAAATAGAGGTTAGAGAATTTGCCCGGAGCAGCGATTAAGACAGGATTCTTACACAGAAAAGCTGGTACCAGAGACTTTGATCTTAACCATCATAATATTTTGTATCATTATTTTAGCCCTAAGTCACAGCATGAATGTCTGAGACATAATATGCACTCAGTAGATATTGCTTGAAAAATAATCACTCTACTATCAATATTTACGAATGAAAACTATATGAAAAATAAGTCTTGTATCTTCGGGTATTTTTATTGTCAAAATTTCTCTACTGATTCTATGTGCTCTACTAGCATTTTGCCATCACAAATGCATTATCTTCCCTTAAATGTATGTTTGAGTTTTCTGTTCTGTTTTTCTTGCTAGTTATCTGAACTAGAGGGCAAGGAAAAGAATATCAAAACAACATCTTGTGTAGAGGAATAGTCTGTGGAATTATGCACTTGATGATCTCCCCCTGAAAAAGAAGTAAAATTACATGTGTTTAAAGTTCATTCACCCACCTCTTAATGCATAAATCTATTCAAAAATGTTAATTGAACATTTTTAAGCCAGATAACATTTTAAGCCAGGTAACATGTTAGACCTTGGACATGTTATGCTTTATAAGAATGAGTTATAAAGCATAGTCTTTCCCTCATGAAACTTAGTAGACTAGGGATGCAAATAAACATAAGTAAAATAAGAAGATATACATGTAATTCTAAACCCTGACAATGTTCTGAAGGGGAAATATGCATAATTGACAAACCATGTATATATAGGGAGCCCACCCTAGGCTGTGAAATCAGGGAAGGTCCTAAGTCAGGAAGAAGCAAGAGTAACTAAACAGAGTCTGGAAATGAACTTGGAGAGAATCCTGAAATTACATCACTAAAGGCCTCAGAGGCAGTGTTAATTGTTTTGTGCTTCCTTCTAAGAAAAACAGAAGAGAATTGATAAAGTTTTGGTCAAGGGATGGCATGGTGAAATTGGTATTTCAAAAGGACTGTCCTTGCTCCTGTGTGGAGAACTGATCTGGAATATTCAGCATATATTTATATCTATTCTCTCCTCTACTATATAATAGCTAAGTTTAGCAAAACTTTACTGACATTGTTATGCATTTATTAAATATGCGTCTATCTAGTCCTCAAATCACCCTCATCATTACTTCCATTTTTATAGGTGAGGAAAATGAAGCTAAGATTTTGTGTAACTTACCAAATGTAAATTTAGAGAGCGTGAAATTTTGTCTCCCTTAAAGCATCTTGGGCCAGTGTCTTGCCAGTGAAAACAGAAAGAATTACTTGAGTGCTATCTAGGAGGTGTGGTATGCCAGACTTAGTGACAGATTGATTTGGGGAAGGTCAGAGTGGTGGAGTGGGGAGAAATGTAGAATTAACTCCTAGGTTCTTATTTATGCAACTAGGTATGGTTGGTGATACTCACTGAGTTGGGGAAGAAGAATTAATCTTGCAGAGGAGATAAAAGTTTCAGCATTGGACATGATGTCTGTGGATGGTTTTGAGATGTTCAAGGTGCTGTCGCATGTGAGTCAGAGGTAAGACCTGTGACAAAGGAGTTCCTAAGTGCTTGGGGGTCCTAAGTATTGATAGCAGTTGTTGGGAAGGGTAGCCAGTCACAAAGGTGTGACTTTCTTAAAGACAAGAATATCCACAGAAGTGAAACTAGGCCTACATTTTTAGAACTTCCGAGATTAAAAGTAGAGCTGTATGTTTAAGAAAAAGTGGCTATAGTTGTGGGAAAAGCTCAGGAAATTACAGCTGAGAATGATTCAACTGGAAGAATTATCAAATGTGTAGAATAAAACTATAAAGTCAAATTATATGAGAAATAAAATATATCTTTAAATTTCAAGCAATAGACATAATTTCTGACCTTAATGATAGCTCTTTCAGTGTATCGATGGAAATACAGGCAAGGTAAATCGAGAAGTGAGTGTCAGATAAAGAAACGGATACAGAATATGAGGAACATGGAGGCATGCTTGATTTTTTTAAATTTAATAAAAACTTGCTTCATTTAAATTCTTTATGTGAAGGATAAAATGCCAAGGTGAGGTTGAAGACAGAAGAGGTAGAGTCAATAATATACAAGTCATTAGAGGGTCAGAGAAAATATGATCATGTGCCTAAGAAGAGGAACGGTTCTTCAAGTGAAACAACACTAAATAATAAATAACCATGTCTATATTTAAAATACAGAATGAATCAAAGAAAACTTTTCACTAGTATGTGCAATTATTTTCTGAGAGTGTTTTATTTTCTAAATATAAGTAAACTCCATAGCTTAATCAAGTTAATATATTTGAGCAAATACTAAAGAGACCTCTGCACTTGTAGAGCTCTCTTCTGAAAGTTGTAGAAGACTAGTCTAGACAGATGTATGAGGAGGCCAGTGTTAATGAACAAGAACAAGAATTTGTGGCATGACTTCAAACAGTAGAATCTCTGTAGTATATGTCTAGCTTGTTCACATAACATTTTAAGACCATTGATTTGCAGCAAGAAAAGTAAGCAAACTACCTGAAAAATCAATGCTTTTAAGTAGTCAAATTTCTTGTCCTAAAGAAATACATAGCCGTTCCATCCAGTCTTGCATGATATACAGGCCTTTAGAGTTTCTTCCACTGGGACTTCGTCTAGGAGAATAGGGAGTGTATTAACATTGTCATGCCTTTTTCCTATACTCTTGTTTGATTGTTTGTTTCCATTTGCATATTTATTTACTTATTAGGCTATAATATCCCCTACACACTAGCCTATCTTCTTTGAGGGCCTAGTATTGAGTACTCTATTTGGTTGACTTATGAAGATAGTACGGAGTATGGAGGATTTGCATAAATGAATGCCTAATTCACGTTGCTGAAAAATCCATTCTCCAGTAATGTAGCTTAAGAAGAGTGATACAAAATCTTATTCAAACAAAAAATTACATGAAAACCCTTGCATTTTTATAGGATAAAGACAGATAGGAAGATAAGTATTATATGCACAATTACAATAAACAAGTTTATAATAATATCAGTAAAACAGAATCACAAAAGTTTCTTATATGATGAACACAATAAATAATGGAAACAACTCTACCAAACTGGATTTCTTTGCAATTTTATAAATATCTTGGATTCTGATGACATTGAAGTTGGTAAGCTAATAAACAGATTTAAAGATGTATATTTAACTTAAATATAATATTTTAACTAAAAAATGTATAAATGCACATTTTCCACCAAGCTTTTTATAGGCAAATAATTCCTTTTAACATGAATAATAGTAATAAAGCTCTGGCAAAATTTTTGCAGAAAACACATATACAATGTATCCTCTGCTATTTTCATCTTTTTTCTTTAGAAATGATCAAGAAATTAGACATTTATGAAATAATCTGTGTATAGAATTCTTACATTTTTAGTTATGTCCATCCATTAAATACCTGGCATACATTGCTAGTTTGAAAGGCTTTTTCAAGTATTTTCTAAATATTTCAACTGTGCTTTTAGGAGAACTAGGGGTCTCTCTTTTAAATTTATTTATTTATTTATTTAATTATTTGGTTGCACTGGGTCTCTTAGTTGCAGCAAGCAGGGTCCTTAGTTGCGGGAGGCAGTCTCCTTAGTTGCGGCATGTGGTCTCCTTAGTTGTGACATGCATGTGGGATCTAGTTCCCTGAGCAGGGATTAAACCTGGGCCCCCTGCATTGGGAGCATGGAGTCTTAACCACTGCACCACCAAGGAAGTCCCTCAACAGTGATTTTATAGAAACACCCTATTTCTTTTCCAAATCCTAATTTATGTAATATTTCATGACATAGTTTATAATATTTAATGAAATAACTATCAAGTAAATAACTCAAGTAAAACTAACAAACAGATTTGAGAGCAGACATTTAGAAAATTCACTCTAAACTAATGGGATTAGAAGAGAGCATGAAGTATCCCATTATAAGTAGGTCATGTGAACAGTTTGCAAGGCAGAAATAGAGACACAGATGTAGAGAACAAACGTATGGACACCAAGGGGGGAAAGAGGGGTTGGGGGCTGGTGGTGGTGGGATGAATTGGGAGATTGGGATTGATATACCCTAACATGTATAAAATAGATAACTAATAAGAACCTGCTGTATAAAAAAATAAAATTCAAATTAAAAAAACCTGCTATATAAAAATAAATAAAATTAAAAAAAATTTTTAAGTGAGTCATGTGATTCATGAATATGACACATTAATTAATTAAATTTATTTAATTTTTGTCTGTGTTGGCTCTTCGTTGCTACAGGTGGGCTTTCTCTTGTTGCGGTGAGCAGGGGATCCTCTTCGTTGCGGTGCGTGGGCTTCTCATTACGGTGGCTTCTTTTATTGTGGAGCACGGGCTCTAGGGGCATGGACTTCAGTAGTTGTGGCTTATGGGCTGTAGAGCGCAGGCTCAGTAGTTGTGGTGCACGGGCTTAGTTGCTCCGCAGCATGTGAGATCTTCCCGGACCAGGGCTTGAACCCGTGTCCCCTGCATTGGCAGGCGGGTTCTTAACCACTGCGCCACCAGGGAAGTCCCAGCCTTACTTTAAATATGTATTTATAGAACTAATATAATACCTGTTTGTCTTTAATGAAAAATGAATTACTTAACACTATCTATTATTTTACTCATCTAACAGAAATATTAAGGAGCAGAAACACGTGAAGTAATTAAGAACCACCAATAGCCCATCATCACTTGTCAGTACACACTTCTCATAATGAGATATATCCTTCCTGTAAAACTCGGCTTTTAAAATTTTATTTAAAATATCTCCTAGAAAGAGATTTTGTAATCCAAGTTTCATTCTGAAAAGAATTTTAATCACATAATTATAAATAGTTGAAAATATGGATTTTTATAAGGGAAATGTTAACAGGGTCTTAATTGCAGTGTTACAAATGTGATGCTGCAATAGGACAAACAGGAAATGAATTACAGTTGTATGCAAAAATCACTATGCATTTTATAATGTCAAAAGATGAATATCTTTACTCATAGATAAATGACACTACAGATTGACATTTATTATCATTGTCTCTATCTCATAACCCATTCATTTATTTGACAAACTAGAAGATTATCAGTTGTGTTGTATCACAACTTGTTAATTCTGGTTTACTGTTAATTATTTATTTTTATAATTAGTCATTCATGAATTGAGCTGGCAATAATTATAGTTTTTTGACATCACGTTGATAAAGCAAACATTAACACTTTATTATATAATACGTGACTATAAAATGCCAAACCTTTAAAAAAAACTCTAAAATATACATAAAGAGCTTCAAAATTAGTATCAGTTGGAAAATTTGTACTTCCTGCTTTTATATGTACAATGAAAATCTTTTATAACTCTCAATATCTTTGTAAGTATATGTTGCAGCTCCTTGATGTTATATTTTATTTGAATAACTGCTTAAAGCATTAGTTTTCTCACAAAATGCATATTGATATTACTTGTTATAGACACAAATTCATAAGATGTATTTTCGTTTGTATTTTCCATTCATATTTTATGATAAAAATACTGGATTTCTAATCATAAACACACAATGTGCTCACTTTCATTTTTTGGTAGTTACATATAAAAAGTCAAACATCTTAAGGGAAAAATACATCTTTAATAAAAGAGAATATTAGGTAGAAAAATCAGGTAGTATTCAGTGGAATTATGATGTACATATTATCAATGTACTTATGAAATAAATCATTGATTTCTCATAAAATATATCCAATCAAAATTGGTTTATTAGTTTATATTTCCCAAGACATATATTTATCTCAAGTGGAGCATTTAAAAGCTAAAGAATTGTCTGTTAATCATCAGGAGGGATACTGACAGCATAATTTAAAGGCTTTAACTTCAGAAACTGTGATGAAGGAAATATTCCTAATGGTGTTAGCAGGATAAAGGGGAAAATATATGGTCGTTAAATATCAGGCAAAACAACTGTGGGAAACTGTTATGTTCCCCAAGGGTAGGAAGGAAACAGAGTTAAAGTCTTGAAGAGAGCAGAAGCCAGAATGAGTGAATTGCCTCATTGAATTTGATAATCCAAACAATCTTATTTGGTAGGAATATATGAATTCAGGTTGTAGACTGAGACATACAGAAGTCAAATGATTTGCTCAGGTCACACCACTCAGAATTCCCTATCTCCTATGCATCTAGGAAAGCTTATGACATTGAATTCTGGCTGAAGGAATTCAGTGTATTTCTTCTTGCATCTGTAGGCAGAGTGTGGACATCTCCAAAGTGACCTTGGAAGTCACTTGTCAAAAATTGAAGAGCCTCCATTTTCTTCATCCATGAATAACTAGATGAAACAGTATCTCCTGATTTATATGACCACCATTAACTAAACTCATGCTCTAAAAAAAATCTGCTTTGTATTGACACAGATTTCAGAGATTATTATTTCAGCTAATACTTAGCTCAACTACAGTAAGGGTCTTTATTCTTTATTATAAGAAGAGTGTAATATAATACTAGTTAAATGGGCTTCTAGAAAATTAAGTTTATCTAATCAGATGTGTTTTATTCATGTGTGTAGTAAATGTAATAGAGAATATAAATAAGAAAGGAATAATATAACAATGAGATATTAAGAAATTATCCTCATTCCAATAACTTCAAGGTTTCTTTTGGTATAATGCACACACAAGAGTTAGAAAGGAAGGTAAATCTATCTACTGATTCCCTTAATAAAAAAGATAAAGCCCACATCTAAGTAACTGGACTCTTCTCACAGTGGAATCCCACCTAATGCTCGGGCTCAAGTGGGTTGAGCGTGGTTATGTGGTAGGCTATAGAGAATTTGGGGGAGCGGTGTATTCTAAAATGTATGATTCTCTAATTATGCTGGCCAAAAAATCAGTCAATTAAGAGTTAGCTAAAATAGTGTCTGGCATTGACTATCAAGTCATCACCAATACAGAAACAGCATCTGCTTTTATCAAGTGTTTAGTGAATTAAATCAGAGCAATATTATATAGTTAATTATGAGTAATTAATAGAATAAATATTTAGTGCAAAATTCTGCTAAGGACAAATATTAGGTGCTTTGCAGATAAGTAATAACAGAGCAGGTGAGCACAGCAATTCATACAGTGTGCTAAATCAAGTAGAGCACATTGTGAGCCAGGTTCCTCAATGAAAACAGCCATGTTAATGAGACAATCACCATTTTAGCTGAGCTTAAAGTAGCCACAACACCCAAGAAATAAAACATTCTATAACATGATAAAGTTACCTACATAGATTATATACCAGTTATCCCTAAAATGGAATATCTAACAGAGTATTATCACGTTAAAACTAAACGTATGTTTTTTTTTCTTTTTAGGGGATTTTAATTAGATTTCTCAGAGACACATACAATTTCTGTCAGAATTCTATATGAATCTTAAAGCAGAATAACTATATATCTCCTTCCATAAAAAAACCCCAGAAAACAGGGGAAAAAAACGTAATGGACAAAATAAATTGCTTTAGCAGTTTAAGAGAAATCCAGTCTGAAGAGAAAATACTCCTCTTTGAGAGAGAAATATTATGTCAAGAATTACACATATTCTTTTCATACATATATTCAACAGTAGGTATTTTCCAATTTCCTATAGCAAATACATATGCGATGTCTAAATGTATATGATGAGAAGGAATGTAGCCCAAAAGGAATGTATATTAATTAATAATTAATAGCTATAGTACAATTAATTAAATATTAATTAACAGTGAAATTCCTGCTTTGGTTTTAATTAATGATATTTTCTAGTAGGTTGTGTTGGTAATGATGATTATCATCTCCTATGAGAATTATTTATTTGATTAACATATTGACTATAATTCTGTTTTTGAAAATTTGCTTATATCTTAAAAATAATGACAGCCTTTGGCTATATATATTTTATTAGACATCTAATAGATTGCTTAAATGAAAAATATTAAAGAATAATAGAATAAATGCTAAATTGTGTGCTATATAAAATTAGGGGAATGATCCTATGTAATAAGCCACTTATTGAAAAATTTAGACTAACTGTAGAAACTACATATAAAATATTGAGACAGTAACCTCCAGTGTGGATTAAGACTGGAATAATGTTACATCCACAGTTGTATTATTTTTTTTAATTAATTAGAAATTATATTATTTTATTTAGAAGATTAAGAATATATCAATTTCCTGATGGATAAAAATATCTTATTTTTAATAAAATATCTATAATAAGTCAAAGCAACTGAAACATGTGGGCAGTCAGTAAATTCTGTATCATTTTATTTTAGTAAGTAGTCCTGTGTTTTTCATAATCATTGATCACTTTTAAAAACCTAATAATATGTATGACCTGAAATTCCTTGCAAGGCAACTAAATGAATACAATGTTTGTAAATTCAGTATTTGAAAAAATACTGTTGCTGCATTGATTATATTGTGCTTTTTATAATCGAAATACTGAAAATCAGATATTGTACCTAGAATATAAATAGTATAAACTTGAAATTCCTAGGAATTGTTAGTATAATGCTCATTATTTTTCAAAGTACATCTCAAATGAATATTTTATAAAAATAGTGACAGAATATGTATTTACCTTCATGGATAAACTCCAAGATGAAACATCATAAACTGCAGGTTGCTTATCTTTCATTTATCAACATGCATTTTAATTAACTAATTAGTATATTTCTAGAGTCTCATTAAAAGTAGTGTAAGTATTGGGGCTTCAGTAAAACAGAAACCAAGATAACAAGATTTGGCTACTTAGAGAAAAATATTCCATATTGTGTGGACAGACTGATCACTCGGATGAAATGAACATTAGACCGGTCCATTTCATATACTGAGACCAATATTTTCCATCCTTGATGTTTCTTTCTATCTATTGCCCAGTCTACCCACATGCATATCCCTCACGTAATGTCATTTCTTGT